>NC_092401.1:5751483-8151483 GCF_030028105.1 Mobula birostris
GGCTCTCTGAATGAACAATATAATCATTTTTATGATGTTGGAAAAATTATAGTTGTCTTGGACATGAAGGATACCTTGGAGAGATATAGACAGCAGATGCTGAAACCTGGAGCAATAACCACAATGCTGGAGAAACTCCCAAATAAAAGGAATTCGATGTGAAATATCAACTGAATATTTCCCTCCATGGATGCTGCCTGACCTGCTGAGTTCCTCCAGCATCTTGCTTGTTGATCAAGGATAATTTCCCTACTCTTCATCGAAGTGATAGCTAGGAATATATCACACCTTGCTTAGAAGGCAGGCTTAATAGTCAAGTAATTTAATGACATCACATTTTGAAAGAACAATACTCCTTCAGTGCCCCACTGAGACATCAGTGTAGGTTTTCCTGTGCTGATCTCTGGGGTGAACTTAATTCCACAACCTTCGTAAAATCATAAAGCAATCCTTTGCCATGTTACAAACAACTTCATCCCTAAATTCTGCAGCTTCCGATCTCCCACCCTTTTCCCAAGTGCTCACACAGTGCTACTGAACAGATAGATCTAGGTTACAGAACGGGTCAAAGTTCAAAGTTCAAAGCAAATTTATTATCGAAGCGCGTACATGTCACCATACACTACCCTGAGGTTCATTCTCTTGCAGGCATTCGCAGTAGAGCAAAGAAATACAGTGGAATCAATGAAAATCTACACACAAAGAAAAAGAATTTCTGGATATATATTGTATACATTTCTCTGACATTAACTGTACATACTGAACCTATTGAACAAAGATTGACAAACAACCAATGTGCAAAAGAAAACCAATGGTGCAAATACAAAACAAAACAAACAATAAAAATAATATATAAATAGTAAATGAAAAATACTGAGATCATGTGTTGAAAGTGAGCCTGTAGGTTGTGGAATCAGTTCAGTGTTGGGGTGAGAGAAGTTATCCACACTGGTTCAGGGGCCTGAGTTTGAGAAAATTGGGTACGTCACCTAAAACATTCACAAATTTCAACAGAGAGCATTCTGACAGACTACATCACTGTCTGGTATTGGGGGGTGGGGGAAGAGCTGTGAACTCAGTCAGCTCCATCAAGGGCACTAACCTCCGTAGTATCCAGGACATCTTCAAGGAGTGATGTTTCAAAAAGTCAGCATCCATCATTAAGGACCCTCATCACCCAGGACATGCTCTCTTCTCATCAGGAAGGAGGTACAGAAGCCTGAAGGCGCACACTCAACGATTCAGGAACAGCTTCTTCCCCTCTGCCATCCGATTTTGGAATGGACATTGAAGTCATGAACACTACATCACTACGTTTTCATTTCCATTTCTACGCTGTTTATTGAACTACGGATTTAATATATACATACTTACTGAAATTCAGTTTTTCCCCTATTATTATGTACTGCATTGTACAGCTGCCACAAAGACAACACATTTCACGACATATGCCGGGGATATTAAACCTGATTCTGAAGGGTAACAACTGTTCCTGAACCTGGTGGCGTGGGGCCTTCTGTACTTCCTTCCCACTGGCAGCAGCAAGAAGGCAGAATGGCCATTCGGTCCATTAAATCTGTGCTAGCTCTCTGCCAGAGTAAAATTAAGAAGTAGCAGTAACGCATTTACACCTCTCTTTCTGTTTTGTTACAGACATGGCCTCTAAGTGGCAGCTTACCAGGGTGAATCCCTGCATTTTGCAGTGCATGAAAATCCATTCTCTAGGGAAATGTTGATATTTCTCCAGCACGACTTTGATGACGGTCTGTGTGGGTGATGGAGAAGGCCCCCTCCTGGTGACAGCCGTGCTGCAGTGGGCACGCGCCCTTACCCAGCCTGTTTATTAGACTCTTGCCGGCAGCTGGAAGAGGCAGCCTGGGTCACAGGAGCAGATAACGAAACAGAACATCATGACTCAAAATCCCTTTTGGAACTATCTCCCAATGTCTTCAGCAGACTGCCTCATTGGGGGAGGGAGAGAACATTTAAACCTGACTGTAATTAATTGCAACCGGTGACTGAGGATTAGTTTTCCATATATGTGTCAACAGAACTACCTTTTCTCCAGCCAGATGCCTGAATGCACAGGATTTTCAGAGTGTATTGAATGCAAGGACAAACAGGATTAGTTTGCATTGAAATAGCATAAATCAGCTTAGTCATACAAATGTTAGTCATCCACCCACCCACCGACTTCATAGGGCCTGAGTTAATCAGGGACACATTGATGATACTCACATAATTTATCTAATTGTATCATTTAATGAGTCGCCTGCAGTTCATTCAGCATACTCATTCTTAAGCACGAGAGAAGGTAACGTCAAAATTCCCATCCCTTACTCCCATTTCCTCACCCTTTCAAACTGCTGATGAGTCGTTTTTCATTAATATGCAGCGTTACGATTAATATCACGAAGATGTGACCCACTTGAGTAAAAGAAGTTTGCCCATCCTCCCCACTGACTCTTTGCAATTTAGAAAGACTGATCTTTTTAAAATTGATTTCACAACTGGGATGTAGGTTTGAGGTCAAGGCCAGGACTGATTTACTCATTGGGTCTTTGTGACTGTGAATGAAGTCACCAGAGAGAGACTGAAGCTAGTGATATAGAAACTTTTATTTGGCAAAACAAGCAGGCATCATACTTGAGACACTCCTGGAAGAAGAAGCCTGCTAAACTCAGAGCACATCACATTTCTTATACACTTGAGATCACTGGTAACTCAATACAATTTCAATAATTACAATGACATCATTTACTTCCATACCTTAAGTTGACTATGTTTCCTTTGAGTTACATATAATTTTCAGACACCTATATCGTCACACCTACACTCCAGAGACCCTGGACTGAATGTCAATCACCACTGTCTCTGAGCTGCATTCATGCATATGCAGACATCTCAGGTCAATGGGGCCTTTGTTGGTTTGCAATTGACCCCAGTCTGCAGCTCCAGGAAGAACATTGTTCTGAGCTGCATTTTAAACTCAATCTACAGTCCACATTCAGATCTGAACACTGGTTGCTGTTGAAATTAATATTTGCTATATACCCTAACTCCAGAATACACTCTTAACAGTGCCAGCTCGACTACATGCCCCCAACCCCCCAGTGCTGTTAAGCATCGCTGTGGAATTGAATCAGCATACCTTCATACCAACAGTATAAACACACCAAGTGGAATAAGTGGAGCTGGGCTTTGTATGAGAGACACAGCAAAAGTTAAAAATCTTGTGGCAAAATTTCTAAAACCAACCAATAAATTAGCATTCCCAATTTTGGGAAAAAAGTACTGGTATAGGATGCAAGACTGTACTTGGGAAAATTATTTACCATTTTATTTTTCATAAGATTTATGTCTGGTACAACAAGGGAGACCACTCAGTCAAGGGGTAGCACAGTAGCCTAGTGGTTAGCACAACTGCCTTACAGCTACAACGATGATGGATTAGGGTTCAATTCCCACTGCTCCTGTACAGCTCATACATTCTCCCACATGGACTTCCTCGGGTTGATCCAATTTCCTCCCACGTTCCAAAGATGTATGGTTAGGGTTAGTGAGTTGTGGTCATGCTATGGTCCCGGAAGTATGGAGATGCTTGTGGCTTTTCACTGAATGCTTTGAAGTACCTGTGGCAAATCAAGCAGATTTTAAATGCCTGCTGACCACATCCATGTTGTATCAGATAATGAAATGACCTGTATGGATGGCATGCAAAACTGACTCCTTCACTGTGCTGAGTGCATGTGACAAGAATAAACTAAGTTACCAATTTATTAATTTGCATTCTAGGTGCTAATGTACCGATTCACCAAGTTGAAATTGGATGGAGATATGAGAAAGGGATAAGATCTGATTCCACATTCTCTAGATTTACTGCTGATTTATTTGAGGAGCCTTACCACCCAGGACATGCCCTCTTTTCGTTTCCACCATCTCACACACACACACACACACACACACACACACACACACACACACACACACACACACACACACACACACACGTAACACAGTGAAATACATGAAATTCACTATAAACTACAATAAGAATGTTCTTTTTCTAATTTATACTATCTTTTCTACAGTATATAGTGCATCAATTTTATTAACAGTAATTTTAAAGCATGGAACACGTCCTGAGACCCGACAAGCTAGACTTCGACCTGCAAACACCTGAAACCGGAAACGCTTTCGAACTCTGGCTGGCCTGCTTTGAATCATACCTGGAGGAGATTGAAGTGACCGAGTCTGCCGTGAAGCGCAGAGTTCTCCTCTCCAGGGTCAGTCCACGGGTCTACTCAATGATTAGAGACCAGCCAAGCTACGACGGTGCGATGAGCACCCTCACTAGACAATACCTGCAGCCAGTAAACACCGTCTATGCGCGACACGCCTAGCAACGCGGCAACAGCGGCCCCGAGAGTCGAGCACTGGGTTCGTCCGGGCCCCACAGACACTCGTGCGGAAACCTGCGATTGCCGGGGGCTGACAGCTGAACAGCATGCGGAGCTCCTAGTAAGAGACGCCTTCGTCACGGGGACCAGGTCAGTGTATGTGCGCCAGTGGCTGCTGGAAAACGCCGATCTTACCTTACGTTCGGCGATTGAGCTGGCCAACACGCTGGAGGCCGCTCTGCACAACTCTGACGCTCTCCAGGCATGCGATCTCCCAACAGCCCCATGGACGCCGCAGACCATGCAACCCACTGGCGAATCGAACTCGGCTGCTGCCGGTCACGAGTCCGCGAAGTGCTACTTCTGCGGACTGAAGAAGCACCCCCGGAAACGCTGCGTGGCCCGAGAAGCTCCCTGCTCCAGCTGCGGAAAGAAGGGCCACTTCGCCAAGGTCTGTAAGTCCAAACCGCGAGCAGGATCGAGCAGCGCCACGTGCGAGGCGTGGGGTCGCCATCTTGGCCGTCGACGTCTTGCCTGCACGCCGTCACCATATGCGAGACATGGGGGCATCCATCTTGGTCGGCGCCACCGCACACCACCTATGACCCACGCGTGCTCACCAGGCACCCCACCGCACCGGACCAAGACAGCGACTCAATTCTGGCCTCTGTGACCCTCCACCAAAGTGCTCCCCAGCAGCTCGCAAGGTCAATGATGGACATCCTGGTAGAGGGGCACAGGGTGAATGTGGTAACTGGGTTACCTGTCTGGACATGTCTGGATACGCCCCTCTGCTGACTGCTCTTGTGGCTCCTCCCACAGACCCCTGAATAAAGGCGATTGTGTCATTGCTCCTCCCTCAGTCCAGGACAGACATACAACATGGACGTGGATCCATTTTACTGTTAATAAAAGCCTTTCAGTATTTACTCTACTTCCAGTCTTTTGGAGTAATTGATAGTGCATCATCTGCTAATCAAAATGGCTTCTTTGTTATGTTATAATTAAAATGGTTTCTCTGTGATGTTAACCGCTGAGACGGTGATTCTTTTTCTAGCGGCTAGCAGCTTGTTTGGGTTATCACTAATGATAAGGAGGGAATGAACCAATTGGTGTCCATGATATTCTTTTCCTGGGGTGATATTCTGTCTCATATGGCTGGGAACCGGTGTGTTTGGCGGGCTTTTCAGGAGAGACCGGGAGAAGATGGACATGCTGGGAGTGCTCTGGTTGATCACCTTGGGTGGTCCCGAGCGGCGAGTCGAGGGGGTCGAAGTGGATCGCAGGGTGAAGAGAGAAGACCCCGGGTATTTGAGCTCCAACTGTGTGTACAAAGAAATTGACCTTTGATAAGTCTGGCGCCTTTTTCTTTTCCTTTTATATTGTATCTCTATTAATCTCATAGTCCCAGTAAGATTTATAGAGTGTAATCTGCAAAGTGTATATTATGTGCTGTCCGATATTTGATGTTTGAGCTCGTATCAGGTGGCATTGCACAGGAACCAACGCAACCAGGAGACACGATTGGGTGGCGGATGGGGTTTCCCCTAGATAAATACAAGCCGATATAGCTGAGCATTACATACACATAACACATAAACTAAAATATTACCATATAATAACTTATATATGTTTTATTACAAAATATAATTCAAAAAACATGTGTGTACAGCACAAGAAAACAGTAAACAGCTGGCTATTCTAGCGGCAAGACCTTGGTGGTCACAACCTGAGGGAAGAAGCTACTACCCAGCCTGGCAGTCCCAGTCCTGATGCTCCTGTACCTCCTTCCTGACAGTAGTGAATCAGAGAGATTGTGGGATGGGTGGTCAGGATCCTCAACAATGCTTTGGACCCTTCCTCTGCAACGCTCCCCGTAAATGTCACAAATGGGGGACACCCCAGTGATCACCTCGGTGGATTTAACTATCCATTGTAGGGTCTTGTGGTCTGATGCCTTGCAGCTTCCGTACCACACAGTGATGCACCCAGACAGGGTACTCTCCAATACTCCCAATGGTGCTCCTGCAGAAAGTTGTTAGTATGGGAACAGGGAGCATCACGCCTCAGTCTCCTCAGAACGTGTAGATGCTGCTGTGCCTTCTTGACTAGTGAGGAGGTGTTTTGGTCCAGGTTAGATCATCTGTTATGTGCACATTTCAAGAAATGTTGTGCTTTTTACTCTTTCCACAGCAGAGCCACTGATGTGTAATGAAGAGTGGTGATCTGTGACTTGAGGTCCATAATCATCCCTTTTGCCTTGTCCACGTTGAGACTCAAGTTATTGTTCTCACACCATTTGACAAGCCTCTCTGCCTCTCTCTGTACACCGACTCATCATCGTCACTGATGAGGCCAACCACTGTTGTATCATCGGTGAACGTGAAGATGCAAGTTGAGCTGGATCTGGCAGTGCAGTCATGAGTCAGCAGTGTGAACAGCAGCAGGTTAAGCTCATAGTGCTGGAGGTGGGGGGTGGGGGGTTCGCCAGTGCTCAGCACGACGGAGCTCGAGATGTTGCTGCTGCTCAGACTGACTGGGGTCTTTCTCTGGAGGAGTCCAAGGTCCATTTACAGAGACGGGCGTTGAGTCCCAGCAGGGACAGTTTACCCACCAGCCTCTGAAGGATGAACACCGATAAACAGTATCCTGGCATATGACACATCATTTTCTAGGAGGGCCAGCATGGAGTGCGGGTTGAGGCTAAGGCATCATCAGTGACTTGAGTGGAAAGGGTCCAATGTGCAATAGCTTTGTGTGGGTCTGTCCTGGCTAGGACCCTTGTCACCTTTGTATGGGTCTGTCCTGGCTAGGACCCTTGTCACCGTTGTGTGGGTCTGTCCTGGCTAGGACCCTCGTACCTTTGTATGGGTCTATTCTGGCTAGGACCCTTGTCACCTTTGTGTGGGTCTGTCCTGGCTAGGACCCTTGTCACCTTTGTTTGGGTCTGTCCTGGCTAGGACCCTTGTCACCTTTGTTTGGGCCTGTCCTGGCTAGGATCCTCGACGCCTTGGCTGTGTTCAGTTAGGGCGCCTGTTCCTCAAGGGGAGAGGGGCCATTCCTTGAGGTCACATCATTCAGACTATCAGATGGAGCCCAGAAGGCATTCAGCCTATCAGGAAGGGAGTTGCAGTTGTTAATGACTTGCAACCCGTTATGTTTTGAATACCTTGCCACATGTGCCTCATGCCCCTGGTGTCACAGAGGTGTCTGTGAATTATCTATGTGTACCCATGCCTTGCTTTCCTGATGGCATGGAAGAGCATAGCTTTTGCTGACCTTTGTCACCCTCTCCTCCGACCTGAAGGCAGTGTCCCAATCCCTAATGAGTGCACGTACCTGTGCAGTCAGCCAAGGCAATGTAGCGTTTAATCACAGTAACATCCTCGATACATTTTCCTCTATATCCAGTTACTGATTCTGCAAATTCAACTTTGTTGACGGGATGACAGTCCCACCCTGGCTCACATATCCACTAGAGGCAATGTACTGCAGCCAATTAACCTGCCACTCACCCATCTCAGGGACACGAGAGGAAACTGGAGCACCCTGAGGAAAGCCACATGGTCACAGGAAGGACATGCAAACTCCACTCAGACAGCAATGGAGGTCACGGTTGAACCCAGACAAAGGTCTGAAAGCACAGGAGCAGCAAGTGAGCAGGACTTGTGTGTGTTGTGGCTGCTCAGTTAACAGAGAAAGTGCAGAGTGCAGACAGACAATAAAAGTGCAAGGCCATAACAAGATTCAGACTCAGCCAGCAGACCCTTGGACAGTGTCAAGTTTAGAGAAAGCAGAGTGGGGGAGGTCAGGGGAGGTCAGGCGAGTCAGTGTGGCAATAGACAAACTGAGAGATCTGGTCTCATCAAGAGCTGGTAGATTGGTTTACTATTGTTCCATCTACCGAGATACAGTATAAAACTGTTTCACATGCCATCCATAGCAATAATTCCATTACAAAAGTACATTTGAGGTAGCACGAGGAAAAATTGACAATAAGCTGGACTGGTCAAAGAACACTGAGGCTGTCTACAAGAAGGGTCAGAGCCATCTCTATTTCCTGAGGAGACTGAGGTCCTTTAACATCTGCCGGACAATGCTGAGGATGTTCTACAAGTCTGTGGTGGCCAGTGCGATCATGTTCGCTGTTGTGTGCTGGGGCAGCAGGCTGAGGGTAGCAGGCACCAACAGAATCAACAAACTCATTCGTAAGGCCAGTGATGTTGTAGGGATGGAACTGGACTCTCTGACGGTGGTGTCTGAAAAGAGGATGCTGTCCAAGTTGCATGCCATCTTGGACAATGTCTCCCATCCACTACATAATGTACTGGGTGGGCACAGGAGTACATTCAGCCAGAGACTCATTCCACCGAGATGCAACACAGAGCGTCATAGGAAGTCATTCCTGCCTGTGGCCATCAAACTTTACAACTCCTCCCTTGGAGGGTCAGACACCCTGAGCCAATAGGCTGGTCCTGGACTTACTTCCTGGCATAATTTACATATTATTATTTAACTATTTATGGTTTTATATTGCTATATTTATACTCTATTCTTGGTTGGTGCAACTGTAACGAAACCCAATTTCCCTCGGGATCAATAAAGTATGACTATGACTACTACGACTATGACTAGAATGAGGAATATAATAAACTGAAATTCTGTATGTACTGCAGATCTTGAGCAATACACACAAAACGCTGGAGAAAATCAGCAGGTCAGTCAGCATCTTTGGAAACAAGTAGACAGTCAACGTTTCGGGCTGAGACCCTTCTTCAGGAAGCAGGAAGACGCCAGAATAAGAAGGTGAGGGAAGGGGAAGGAGAACAGCTGGAGGGTGCGTGAGAAAGGTAAAGGGTTGCAGAAGAAGGAATCTGATAGGCGAGGAGAGTGGACCGTGGGAGAAAGGGAAGTAGGAGGGGCAACAGGGGGAGGTGACAGGCAAGAGAGAAGAGGTAAGAGGCCAGAGTGAGGAATAGAAGGAGAGGGTGGCCTCATCACGGCAAAAGAGGAGGCTATGGACCGACGTGTCAGAACACGAATGGGAATCGGAATTAAGATGGTTGGCCACTGGGAAATTCCAGTTTTGGTGGATGGAGGGGAGGTGTTCGACAAAGTGAGAAAGTAAGGAGGCATGGGATCCAAGGGGACCTTGCTTTGTGGATCCAGAACTGGCAAAAAGTGGTTGTAGACAGGTTATATTCTGCATGGAGGCCGGTGTCCAGTGGTGTGCCTCAGGGATCTGTTCTGGGACCCCTACTCTTTGTGATTTTAATAAATGACCTGGATGAGGAAGGGGAGGGATGGGTTAGTAAGTTTGCTGATGACACCAAGATGTGAATGGAGAGAGTTGGTAGACCACCGGACAGAGTGGACTTGGAGCAAGGGTCCGAAGGTCAGCGACGATCGGAGGAGGTTGACGGTGGATAAATGGTTTATCAGTGAGCTCCAACATTGCGCATTAAACTGTTTCAGGAGAATGGACCCTTTTTCCTTTTTTCTTTTCTTTACTAACCATATAGTCAAATTAAGAATGATAAAGCTCAATCATTTAATCGTATATTGTGTACTGTTTGTTATCTCACGGTACTGATTTGTAACAGGGGACACATCGTGCAGCATCCAACCAAACAAGATTTCTTAAGTTTGGCCAGGCCCTGTATTAAGCCACTTGCCAAAGCGAGAGTTAAAGTGGTAAAGTTGGGAGTGGAGGGAGTAAGGGTTCGAATCGGAGAGAGGAGTGCTGAAGTCGAGCTGGTTGATGTCTCGTCGGCAGTTAGAGGAGAAAAGATCCAGAGAAGGCAGAGAACAAGAGCAGGGTGTCCAAGAAAAGGAGGGAGGTTGGAGACGGGAGAAAGGGTCATCAGTGCGGGCTGGAGAACCCTTGCCAAAGAAGTGGCCTTGGAGACGGGAGAGATGGAGGAGCTCAGTGTCCGAGATGCTGAAGGAATTTGCTGAGTTCCTCCAGCATTTTGTGTGTGTGCTGCTGTAGAACATACTGCAGTGTGACAGTGACAGAGAAAGGGCAGTGCAGACAGACAACAAGCTGCAAGCTCATAACAAGCTAGGTTGTGAGTTCAAGAACCACAGTCAGGTTTAATGACACTGGCAAATGTCATGAAACTTAATTTCTAGCAGCAGTACATTGCAATACACAATGAAAGCTATAAATTATATACGTATATACAATTGAATAGATAGTGCAAAAAGAGAGCAAGAAAAGAAAAAACTAAGTAGTGAGGTAGTGTACGTGGGCTCATGGTCCATTCAGAGATGTGATGGCCATGTAGGGCAGGGGAAGAAGCTGTTCCTGAATCACTGAGTGTGTATCTTCAGGCTGTGTACCTCCTCCCTGATGGTAGCAATGAGAAGAGGGCATGTCCAGGGTGATGGGGCGGCGGGGGGGGGGGGGGGTCCTTAATGATGGATGTAGCCTTTCTGAGGCATCACCTTTTGAAGATGTCCCGGATGCTGGGGAGGCTGGTGCCCATGATGGAGCTGACTGAGTTTACAACTCTCTGCAGCTTCTTGCCGTCCTGTGCAGAGGCCCCTCCAGAGCTGACTCTGATGTAACCAGTTGGAGTGCACTCCGCAGTACCTCTGTAGAAACTTCTGAGAGTCCTTGGTGACATACCAAGTCTCCTCAAACTCCTAATGAAATATAATCGCTGTCATGCCTTTTTTATAACTGCATCAGGGTGTTGAGCCCAGGGTAGATATTCAGGGATGTTGACTCCCAGGAGCTTAAAACTGATCCCTTGATGAAGACTGGTGTGTTTACCAGTGAATTTCTCTTCCTGAAGTCCACAATCAATCCCTTGGCCTTAATGACGTTGAGTGCGAGGTTGATGGTCCAACACCACTCGACCAGCTGATCTATCTTGCTATTGTGCGCCACTTCATCATCACCAGAGATTCTGCCAACAATAGCTGTGTCCTCAGCAAATTTATAGGTGGTACCTGAGCTGAGCCTAGCCACATAGTCACGGGCGTAGTCAGAGTAGAGCAGTGGGCTAAGTATGCATCCTTGAGATGCACCAGTTTTGATTGTCAGTGAGGAAGAAATGTTACTTCTAATCCGCATTGGATAGTGCCTGCATACAAAGCTCCTTCAGTCGACATCTTCAGAATAGGTCATGAAACCCTATATATGTCTCTTTGTTTTTTGCCTTTGACTTTTGTTTTTCACCTTGGATGTGATTCTTGAATGGTTGGATCCTGTGACTTGCTGTTTGGAGGTTGCCTGGCTGTTCCACTGCACTGCGGTGTCCAAGAGAATTCCGGGAGGCAGAGACAACATGCGCAAACCTCATGGCGGGTAGGCTGCCGGATGGGGCGCAAGCCAATGGTTGACTCCATTTTGCTAATTAAAGCTTCCACTGTGCACCAATTAAAGCGAAGAGGGAGATTGAAACGTTGAGGGTGGGTCCCAGCTGCCTGTCTTTTGATCGCTCTGCTACCGGAGAGGGAAGAGCCTGGGGTTTGATGATCATGCTGCTTTTCTGTTCTTTCTTGGTTTCATGGTTCCCCAGAGAAAAAGAATTTCGGAGTTGTATACTTCGATAATAAATGAAGCTTTGAAGCTTTGAACCTTTGAGCATTGCCTATGGTCTCCCGATAAGGAAGTCAAGGATCCAGTTGCAGAAGAATTACAGAGGCCCAGGTTTTGGAGGTTGTTTGAGACTTCAATCAGGATTATTTGAGGAAATCCTTGTCCAGTTTTCATCAGCACCAGGAGTCCTAACACACTCAACAACTGCTATACTACAATTAGCCATGCATGCCTGGACCGCATCTTGGGAAATCGATCACTCGGCCATCCTTCTCCTACCTACATACAGGCAGAGGCTAAAGAGCAAATTTCCAGAGATATGGACAACAAAAAAGGTGTTCACAGAAGGCAGCAAAGCAGCAACAAGATTGCTTTCCGTCGATGGACTGAGCCATGTTCAAGGAGTCATCAGAGGACCTGAGTGAGAACACCACAGTTGTCATGGACTTTGTATAAACAGTCACAGATGAGAGTGTCCCCACAAAGGCATTCAGAGTCTCCCCCAACCAAAAGCACTGGATGAACCATGGTATCCGCAATTTGCTGAGGACCAGATCAGTGGCACTCAGGTCTGGTGACCAAGTGAAATACGAGAAGTCCAGATACGATCTCCAGAAAGTCATCTCACGTGCAAAGTGGCAATTCTGGACCAAACTAGAGTCACTGAGAGATGCTCGACAGCTGTGGTGGGGTTTGAACGCTACCACTTCCTGCAAAGAGAAACCAAGTAACGTAAGTGACAACAAGGCTCTGGTCCCGGTTAAACTCAATGCCTTCTGTGCTCACTTTGACCGTCGAAACATGCAGAAATGTTCACGAGCTCCCACAGACCCCGATGGCCCTGTGATTTCAGTCTCTGAGGCTGACCATGAGAGCATAGTTCTGGAGAGTGAACTCACGGAAAGCATCCAGTCTAGACAGGTACTTGGCTGAGCAGTAAAGGTTTATGCTGATCAACTGGCTGGAGTGTTCACCGAAATCTTTAACCTCTCACTTTGGCAGTCTGCGGCACTCAGCTGCTTCAAGCAGCCTTCAATTATACCGATGCCTAAGAAGAACGTGACATCATGCCTCAATGACTATCATCCAGTAGCACCTACATCCACAGTGATGAAGTGTTTTGAGAGGTTGGTGATGAAGCAAAACAACTCTTGCCTGAGAAGCAACTTGGACCCACTCCAGTCTGCCTGCTGGCATAACTAGTCCACAGCAGATGCCATTTCACTGGATTTTCACTTAAACCTGGAACATCTGAACAGCAACCATGTGTAAATCAAGGTTCTCTTTATCGGTATTCAGTACTATCATCCCCTCAAAGCTAATCAATAAGCTTCAAGACCTTGGCCTCCTTGTGCAATTGGATCCTCAATTTCCTCACTTACAGACCCTAGTCATTTTGTCTTGGCGACAACACCTCCTCCACGATCTCCATCAGCGCAGGTGCACCCTGCTCGACTCACTCTGCACCTATGACTGTGTGGCTAAACAGAGCTCCAACGTCATATTTAAGAGGGGAAAACATGGCAGCGCGGCAACAGCGCGCGCGGCCTCTCCGGTGGTGATGTCTGTTATCTGTCAAGTAGAGGACCGTGCACAATCCTGATTTGATGGAGACGGACATGAGAGAACAGCGGAACATCTGGAAAACTTCTGAAATGCCGCTTCGCTGCCGCTGCTACTGTGTGGTAACCGGAATCTCCGGAGCTGAAGGCCCCGAAATCCTCGGCTTTGCGTGTTTCAGCGGCCGGGGAGAGGTCGAAGGCACTCGGGAGGCTGTATCGGAGAGGTTGCTCAGAAGCTCGGAGTTTTCAGATGGATGGACTTGGAGTCGACTGTGGTCGGCTGCTTCCAAGGCATCAGCAAGTTGACGGTGCCTGGAGGTTTATGGCAGGGAGTTTCTCCTTTTTGTCGCCGCTATCGGGGACTCAGGAGTTGATCGACTCGGGGACTTTGAGACTATTTTTTAAAACTCTGCCTATGGACTGTTCTTCATCAAATTATGGTATTGCCTTACACTGCTGTAACTATATGTTGTAATTATGTGGTTTTGTCAGTGTTAGTCTTTGGTCTGTCTTGTTTTCTGTGATATCACACCGGAGAAACATTGTATCATTTCTTAATGCATGTATGCATTTCTAAATGACAATAAAAGACTGAGTGTTCTCATAATCGAAAAAAAAAAATTTGGCTAATGACACCACTGTCCTTGGCTGAGCCAAACGTGGTGACAATCAGCACAAAGGAGGGAGACAGAAAATCTGGCTGAGTGGTGCCACAGCAACAACCTCTCGCTCAATGTCAGCGAGACCGAGGAGCTGATTATTGACCTCAGGAGGAGGAGATCAGAGGTCCGTGAGCCAGTTCTCATCAGGAGATCAGAGGGGGAGAGGATCAGCATCTTTGAGTTCCTCAGTGTTATTATTCCAGAGGATCTGTCCTGGGCCCAACACATTACGAAGGAAGTGCCTCTACTTCCTTAGAAATTTGCAAAGATTCGGTATGACACTTAAAACTTTGTCAACCTTCTATAGAAGTGCAGTGGAGCAAATATTGCCAGGGTGCGTCACGGCTTGGTATGGTAACACCAATGCCCTTATATAGAAAATCCCACAAAAAGTAACAGATACGACCTAGTCCGTCACAAGTAAAGCCCTCCCCAACGTTGAGCACATCTACACGGAGCGCTGTCGCAGGAAATAAGCTGCAGATGCTGGGGTCAAGGCAACACTCACAACACGCTGGAGGAACTCAGCAGGTTGGGCAGCATCCGTGGAAACGTCGACCGGTCTTTTCCACGGATGCTGCCCGACCTGCTGAGTTCCTCCAGCGTGTTGTGAGTGTGGCTTTGACCCCAGCATCTGCAGATTATTTTGTGTTTACGAGCTGTAAACTTAGTCGGCTCCATCATCTCATTTCATACACGCACATTCTTTTTTTCTGCTACATTTGCTGGTGATCCTAAACCTGATTCTGTGTTGCTAGCACTCAACTGCCTTATTTCATGATCTACATTTTGTTATCTCTGAAACCATATTCCTCCCCAGTGCATCTTATGTCATGTAAATTATAGTATTACTCAAAAAAGCTTCACTTATTTGCAATCTACAATTTCAAAAATTGTAATGTGGAAAATTGATAGAGGGATGCTGTACATGCTCGGCACAGCATTGTGGGCCAAAGGGCCTGTATTGTGCTGTAGTTTTTCTATGTTTCTGTGAAAGCAGCATCCATTATCGAGGACCTCCGCCACACAGGCAATGCCCTCAGTGCTGCCATCAGGAAGAAGGTGCAGGAGCCTCAGGACCCACACTCCCAGACGCAGGAACAGTTATTTCCCCTCTACCATCAGGCTCTCAAACTGGAGGGGATAGCTTCACTCGCCTTATCACCGAACTCATTTTTAATGACTCTGCATGTTCTCAAAATTTATTGCTCTTTTTCTCTCTTTTGTATTTGCTCTGTTTTTTGTCTTTCACACATAGGTTGACTGTCTGCCCTGTTGGGTCTTACATTGACTTTATTGTGCTTCTTAAACTTTATTAGATTGCTTAAACACTACCCAGGATAAAAGGCAGCGCGGCAGAGCTTTGACCAGCAACCAGTCTGCACTTGGGATTGATTAGTAAGAGCAAATTAAAGGAAGGCAGGGGCAAGTGCAGCTGCCATCATCGCAGTGGCCGTCGTCGTAGTTGGCGTAGGCAGTGTGGTGATCTTGAGGCTTTAGCTCTTTGAAGCTTCAGTGAGGAGAGGCTTTGCTCGGAGAAAGCGAAGGAAAGAAAAGCTCGTTTTTTTTCCTTCTCTTCTTTATATCTGCTCAGCTAGAGATCTCAGGCAGGGATGGTGAAATCCTCCACACAAAATAATCTGCAGATGCTGGGGTCAAAGCAACACTCACAACACGCTGGAGGAACTCAGCAGGCCGAAGGGTTCCAGCCCGAAGCGTTGACCGATCTTTTCCACGGATGCTGCCCGGTGTGCTGAGTTCCCCCAGCGTGTTGTGAGTGTTGGTGAAATCCTCCTCTTGGAGGATGTGGGAAGGCAGGGAGACCACCATTGTCCCTGACGACTACAACTACGAGAGCTGCATCCTGCTGCAGCTTCTAACAAACCGTCTTATGGAATTGGGGCTGGAGCTGGATGACCTGGAGCAGGGATATGACGCTGAGGCTTTATAAGGGACTGGTGAGGCGTCACCTTGAGTATTGTGAACAGTTTTGGGCTCCTCATCTAAGAAAAGACGTGCTGGCATTCAGAGGAGGTTCACAAGGATGGTTCCGGGAATGAAAGGGTTATCATACGATAATGGCTCTGGGTCTGCACTCACTGGAATTCAGAAGGATGAGGGGGGATCTCATTGAAACCTTTCAAACGTTGAAAGGCCGAGACAGAGTAGATGTGGAAAGGATGCTCTCCACGGTGGGAGAATCTAGGACACAGGGCACAGCCTCAGAATAGAGGTGTGTCCATTTAAAACAGAGATGCACAGAAACTTCTTTTTCCAGAGGATGGTGAATTTGTGGAATTTGTTATCACAGGTAGCTGTGGAGGCCAAGACATTGGGTATATTTAAGGCAGTGATTGATAGGTTCCTGATTGGCTAAGGCATCAAAGGTTACGGGGAGAAGGCCGAGGAGCGGAAAAAAGGATCAGTCGTGATTGAATGGTGGAGCAGACGCGATGACCCAAATGGCCTAATTCTGCTCCTATGTCTTATGGTCTTATGGCCTTATAGTACTCCAGGTCATTCGGGAGGCTGAAGGGGAGGTAGTTACACCCAAGGTGCAGGACACCCTTAGGAGGTTAGGTACTAAGTTAAAGGGCAGAACCTCTAGGGTTGTGATCTCAAGATTGCTGCACATGCCACGTGCTAGTGGGGCCAGAACTTGGCAGATTATACAGTTTAACATGTGGCTAAGGAGTTGGTGTAGGAGGGAGAGCATAGAAATTTTGGAACATTGGGCTCTCTTCCAGGGAAGGTGGGACCTGTACCGAAGGGATGGTTTGCACCTGAACTGGAGGGGGACTAGTATCCAAACAGGAAGGTTTGTTAATACTGCACGGTGGGGTTTAAACTAGAGTCGCAGGGGGTTGGGAACCAGAGTGCCAGAACAGTTAGTGGAGAGGTTGTGGAGGCAGATATTGGTAAGACCTCAGACAAAGTTAGGAATGCACACAGGATATGGAATAAGGTAGATGAACTTGCAGCACAGTTGCAGATTGGCAGGTGTGATGTTGTAGGCATACTGAATCATGGCCGAAAGATTATAGCTGGGAGCTTAATGTCTAAGGATACACATTGTATCACAAGGACAAGCAGAAGGGCAGAGGGTGTGGCATTGCTCTATTGGTAAAACAATGAAATCAGTTCATTAGAAAGAGGTGACATAGGGTCAGAAGGTGTTGAATCATTGTGGATAGAGCAAAGGTAAGAAGACCCTGGTATGAGTTGTATACAGACTCCCAAACAGTAGTAAGGATGTGGCCTACAAATTACAATGGGAGATAGAAAATGCATGCCAAAAGGACAATGATACAAAAGTCATAAGGGACTTCAATATGCAGGTAGATTGGGAAAATCAAGCTGGTGCTGGATTACAGGAGGGGGATGTCTAGATTTCTAGATGGCGGCTTAGAGCAGCTCGTGGCTGAACCCACTGGAGGATCAACTGGTTGGGCAATGAACCAGAATTGATTAGAAAGCTGAAGGTAAAAGAACCCTCAGGGGAAATTGATCACAATATGAACGCATTCACCCTGATATTTGAGAAGGAGAAGCTAGAGTGGAGTGTAGGGAATTACAGAGGCATGAGAGAGGAGTCGGCCAGAATTGATTGGGAAAGAACACTGGCAGGGATGACGGCAGAGCAGCAGTGGCTTCAAGAAAGAGGTGGACAGAGCTCTTAAAGATAGTGGAATCAAAGATTATGGGGATAAGGCAGGAACTGGATACTGATTGTGGATGATCAGCCATGATCACAGTGAATGGCAGTGCTGGCTGGAAGGGCCGAATGGCCTACTCCTGCACCTATTGTCTATTGTCTATTATTGTCTATTGGCTGGTGATTCAAGGGGTCAAAGCCAATATAAAAGCCAAAGAGAGGGCATATTATATAGCAAAAATTAGTGGGAAGTTCGAGGATTGGGAAGCTTTTAAAAACCAACAGAAGGCAACTAAAAAAAGCCATTAAGAAGGTAAAAATGGAGTACGAAAGTAAGCTAGCCTGTAATATTAAAAAGGATGGCACTAGTTTCTTCAAATATATAAGGTGTAAAAGAGAGGTGAGGGTGGATATCGGACCACTGGGAAACGATGCTGGAGAGATAGTAATGGGGAACAACAAAATGGTGGACGAACTGAATAGGTATTTTGCATCAGTCTTCACTGTGGAGGACACTAGCAGAGTGGTGGAAATTTCACATGTCAGGGGTCATAGTTTATGAAGTTACCATAACTAGAGAGGAGGTTCTTGGGGAACTGAAAGGCCTGAAGGTAGATAAGTCACCTGGACCAGATGGTGTACACCCCAGAGTTCTAAAAGAGGTGATTGAAAAGATTGTGGAGGCAATAGTAATGATACTTTAATAATCACTAGATTCTGGAACGGTCCAGAAGAATGGAAAATTGCAAATGTCACTTCAAGAAGGGAGAGAGGCAGAATAAAGGGAACTATAGGCCAGTTTATCTGACCACAGCGGTTGGGAGGATGCTGGAGATGATTTTTAAGGATGAGGTCTCAGGGTACTTGGAGGCACATGATAAAATAAGCCATAATCAGCATCGTTTCCTCAAGAGAAAATCTTGCCTGACAAATCTGTTAAAATACTTTAAAGAAATGACAAACAGGATGGACAAAGGAGATTCAGTTGATGTTGTGTATTTGATTTTCAGAAAGACTTTGACAAGGTGCCACACATGAGGCTGCTTAATAAGCTACGAGCCCATGGTATTACAGGAAAGATTCTAGCATGGATAAAGCAGTGGCTAGTTGGCAGGAGGCAAAGACTGGGAAAAAAGGAAACCTTTTCTGATTGGCTGCCAGTGACTAGGGCTGTTCCACAGGAGTCTGTGTTGGGACTGATTCTTTTTTCGTTATATGTCAATGATTTGGATAATGGAACATTTGCAGATGATATGAAGATAGGTGGAGGGGCAGGTAGTTTTGAGGAAGTAGAGAGACTACAGAAGGACAGACAGATTTGGAGAATGGGCAAAGAAATGGCAGACGGAATATAGCGTCAGGAAGTGTATGGTCATACACTTCGGTAGAAGAAATGAAAGCATTGACTATTTTCTACATGGAGAGAAAATACAAAAATCTGAGGTGCAAGGGGACTTGGGAGTCTTGTGCAGATTCCCTAAAGGTTAATTTGCAGGTTCAGTCTGCAGTGAGGAAGGTAAATGCAATGTTAGCATTCATTTCAAGAGTAGAATATAAAAGCAAGGATGTAATGTTGAAACTTTATAAAGCACTGGTAAAGCCTCACTTGGAGTATTGTGAGCAGGTTTGGGCCCCTTATCTTAGAAAGGATGTGCGGAAGCTGGAGAGGGTTCAAAGACGATTCACAAAAATGATTCCAGGATTGAATGGCTTGTTATATGAAGAGCGTTTGGTGGCTCTGGGCCTGTATTCACTGGAATTCAGAAGAATGAGGGGTGATATCATTGAAACCTATCGAATGATGAAAGGCCTTAATAGAGTGAATGTAGAGAGAATGTTTCTTACGGTGGGAGAGTCTAAGATCAGTGGACACAGCCTCAGAATAGAGGGGTTTCCTTTCCGAACCAAGATGAGGAGGAACTTTTTTAGCTGGAGAGTGGTGAATCTGTGGAATTCTTTGCCACAGGCAGCTGTGGAGGCCGAGTCTTTATGTATAATTAAGGCAGAGATTGATAGACTCTTGATTGGTCAGGGCATGAAGGGATACAGGGAGAAGGCAAGAGATTGGGGCTGAGAGGAACATTGGATCAGCCATGATGAAACGGCGGAACGGACTCAGTGGGCCAAATGGCCTAATTCTTCTACTATATCTTATGGTCTCATTGAGTGTGTTCACAAGAAAACAAATCTCAGGTCTATATATCATGAGGTATACGTACTGTGATGATGAATTAACTTTGTACTTGATACTTCCATTAATACTGAAGGTATGATTGCATTGAACACTGAGCTGTAATCAATAAACAGTAGCCTCATGTAGGTATTGCTGTTGTCCAGGTGATCCGAGGCCGAGTGGGGAGCCAGTGAGTTTGCATCTGCTGTAGACCTATTACGGTGATGGGCAAATTGCAGCACGTCTAGCCCTTGCTTAGGCAGGGGTTGATTCTAGCCATAACCAACCATTCAAAACACCTCATCACATTAGATGTGAGTGCCACGGGATGATAGACATTGAGGCAGCTCACCCTGCTCTTCTTGGGCACTGGTATGATTGTCACCCTTTTGAGGCAGGTGGGAGCCTCCGACTGCAGCAGTGAGAGACTGAAGATGTCCTTGAACACTCCCACCAGTTGGTTGGCCCAGGTTTTCAGAGCCCTCCCAGGTACACCATCAGGGCCTGACACCTTGCAAGAGTTCACCATCATTAAAGATGTTCTGATGTCAGCCTCCTAAACAGAGATCATTGCTTAGGGTTCACTGGATGCTGTAGGGATTCGTACAGGGGTAGTTTTATTCTCCCTTTCAAAGTGTAGATAAAAGGCATCGCAGCAATTCATGGTGTTAGATTTCACCTTGTAGGAAATAATGGCCTATAAATCCTGCCAGAGCTGATGCGCATCTGATTCCATCTCTAACTTCAATTGGAATTGTTTTTGCACTCTTAAGATAGCCTTCCATTTACAGATGCAACAGTATGGTTAAAAATGTAACCAAGGCAAGTTCATGTTTGATACAGCTATTTAGAAAAGCATATAATTCAGACAACAGTAGTAGAATAATTTCAAGTGTTTATAAGGGTTTGTCAAATCCTAAAACACATTCGACTTCATACATTAAAACAAAATGGGAGAAGGAAGGAGGGATAATAATATCTGAGGAAGACTGGACAATAATATGGAGGTATCAATGGAAGTGTACCAGTTCACAGAAATGGAGGGAGTTCGGGTGGAAAAACTTGATAAGATATTTTATTACACCCTCTCAGAAATTCCATTATGATAGTAACCTCCCTGCTTGCTGGAGAAATTGTGGAAATCAAAATGCAAACCATTATCATATTTTCTGGGAATGCCCCATTATCAAAGACTATTGGAGTGGGATACACAATGCCCTACAAGACATCTTTAAATGTGGAATACCCTTAGAGCGTAAGACCATATATTTTGGGTATATACCTCAAGAATGGTTGAAAAGAGATAAATATTTAATGAATATACTGCTGGCGGCTGGTAAAAAGACCCTTACCAGGAAATGGTTATCACAGGAGAGCTCAACTTTAAATATATGGATGGAAAGTACAATGGATATTTACAAAATGGAGAAGATAACAGCATCTGTTAATCATAAGTTGGAACAATTTGATTCATACTGGGGAAAAATGGTTTAACTACGTAACACCTCATCGGCCTGATTTTATTCTCACAAGTCAATGAATATGTTGTAAAAAAAAATCACTCCCTACTTTGTACATAGTTTTCTTCTTTTGATTGTTCTTTCTTTCCTCTCCTTTCCATAAGTGTATACCTCAGATAAATATTATGTGGAGATTTGTGACAAATATGACTATATGATAAATATGTACAGTATCTGAAATACATCTTATGGAAAGTTTTGTTTGATGATGAAGATCAATAAAAAAATAAATTACAAAAAAAAGATAGCCTTCCATAGGTCGTACTTGAACTTCTTGTATAGTTCTGGATCGCTAGAGTCTATCTTGTTGTACTGAGGCAAAGCAAGGATGAGTAATGCTAGGGAGAAAGAAATAGATGGCATTGCCTGGCAGGATTTAAGTGCCTAGGCAAGAATCTGAATTGTCTCCGGATGGCAGGCCTCGGGAAGTGCTGGTAGATGAGATAATACTGTGGGGTCAGTATGGATGTGACAGGGCGAATGGCCTGTTTCCATACTGCATGACTCCATGGCTGTGGCACAGAGGAACAACGCTGAATCTCATGCATCTTTACATCTGCTACATTTCAACTGCTAATGAGATGAATAGGTGTTAAAGATCAAAGTCACTGGCAACATATGTTTGGGAAGCTCCTGTGATGACTCATTCAGGAAAAGCACCATGTGGTCTGATACACATCCATCAAGTTACCAGTTTAATCCCCAGCCTAGGAAGCCCTCGGATGAGATTGCATTGGACAAACTGTTACAACTGGAGAACTGCCCCAGGCTAGAACAGGGAAGGCACATCACTTGAGTGAATCAATGCTCTTATACACTTAACATGTGATCTAATGGGTAAAAATATCTCAGGCTGGAATATGCTACTGCATTCTGGTCTTTAAGGTCACGGAAGGATTTGCTATGTCAGTATAGCATGGAATTTCAAGTCATAAATTAATCCAGTAGGAAACTCAGTAGAAATTACTTTATGGAGAGAGTAGGTGATGAAAGTTGACCAATGCACAATGTTAAAGTAAGGATGAATGATTTAAGGATTAAACCAGTTAACACAAAGCAAGAACCGCTTGGAAGATGTGTTACAATAAGTAGCAGGAGGGGTTCACGTTTTGGATGCACACCTAGTTATGTAGTTGTTTATTGCTTATTTAATCTAGTTATGTAACGTGGACAGATTTAACAAGTGTATTGAGTGCTCAGTGATGTAGTTTCGATAGTTTGGATGACATGTGAGTAAAGTGCCCCATTGCTTACTTGTGTTGCTGTACATCCCCACAATCAGTGTCCGCTGTTTCACTTATCCAAGCCGTGAGCCTGCTTCCCTGCAACATTTCTAGCATTCTAGCATCTTTTCTCTTCTTACTCAGTCCTGAAAAGGGTCTCGGCCCAAAGTGTCAACTGTTTATTCATTTCCACGGATGCTGCCTGATCTGCTGAGCATTTTGTGTGTGTTGCAAGAAATAGGTGACTTTCCAGGCTAAGATCTGATGTGTCGCTCAAAGTTTCCAGCATCTGCAGAATCTCTTCTGTGTTTAAGAAATAGACAGCTGAGGTGATGGGATGAGATTCATTTACCCATGGGATATAGGCATTGTTGCCAAGGACAGTCCTGGAGGTCAATACTCAAAGGACCTGTCCTGGACCCATTGAGTTCTTTACTTCAGGAAAGTCTCTCCTAATTGACTGTATAAATCTCTTAGACTTTCAAATTTACCATTCTAAGAACTGTGTTCCAATTTACCACTTTAATACTGTGTTCGCATTTACCGCTTTAAGAACTGGTACTGAGTTTGGCGGTTTGTTAAATGGCCGCATAGCAGTTTACTTCCGGTTAAGGTTTTTGTTTGTTTATTATTTTACTAATATTGAGCAGAGTTTAATAAATGGTTATTTGTTTATAAAACCTGACTCATTTCTATATTCATTGTTGCCGGTCACGTGACACCCCACATTCCAAAGAAGCATACTGTTAGGGTTAGAGAGCTCTGGCCATGCTATATCCAATGTAATTGTGAAGAAAGCACAGCGGTGCCTGTACATCCTCAGGAATCTGCAGAGATTTGGCATGACATCAAAAACCATGACAAACTTAGCTGTGTGCTGGAAAGTGTGCTGACTGGCTACATTATGGCCTGGTATGGGAACACCAACGCCTTTGAGGGGAAAACCCTACAAAAGGTAATGGGTTCGGCTCAGCACATCACAGGTAAAGCCCTCCCAACCATAGGGCGCATCTACATGAAACGGTGTCAGAGAAAAGCAGCATCCATCGTCAAAAACCCTCACCACCCAGGCCATGCTCCTTTCTCATGGCTGCCATCAGAGCCTCAGGACTCACACCACCAGGTTCACGAACAGTTACTATCCCTCAGTCCCCCATGACGCTTCAATCGGCGACATCGGTGAGGTACCAGGTTGTCTACAGGGCTGCAGGCTGAAGGCGCACATCTTCCAGGCCACACCTGGAGATATCAAAACGCCAGGCCGTACAGCGAGTCTGAGAACACACCGCTCATGGAGAACTGTAGTTTGAGCTCTTACAGGACCCCAGCCACCTTGAAAAGAAAAGGAAGACATGAGAAAAGATGAATAAGCTGTTTCACAGACAAACTAGAGGAAGTCAACAAAAACCTCTGCCACCATCTTTTGGTGCCAGAAGCACGGTGGCACTGCAGGCTACCCAGCACAATCCTGGCTGATTTGATTTGATGCAAAACGATGCGTTTCATTGTTTGTTTGAATGTGTGTGGGACAAATAAAGCTAATCTAACCTGCGACAACGAAGTGAGCTCATAAACAGCTGCAGATGGGGCTCCAGGGTTGGGCCTAGAGCAATGGCACTGTGGTATCTATTTACCATAGAAATGTAGGAGGCTATTCAGCCCATCATGTTAATATACTCCCTCTGTAGACAAATCAAATCAGTCCCACTTTTCCGACCTTTTCCCCACTGTGCTGTGAATTATTTTCCAATCAGTTTCTGTGCAATTTATTTTTGAAAACCCTGAGGATCTGTTTCCATTGCCTGTACAGGCAGTAACTTGCACATCATCAACACCCTTTGTGTTTAAAACATGTTTCCCACACTCTCCTGCACTATTTGCCCTTAACTTCAAATCTGTATCCTTAGTCTTTGGAACCACCTGATTTCAGCAGCAGCTTTCTTCTATTTGCCCTGTTAAAATCCATCAAGATCTTGTTCATGTCTATCAACCTCTCTTCTCCAATGACAATCACCCCAGCCAACATCTGAAGTCTCTACACTGAGGAACCATTGTACAGCACCCAGTGACAGTAATGGCTAAGTGGTAGGAAGCTGTGGGTCCACACATCCCTCAGAAGTGTCAATAACAGTCCAAAATTAAGTCCCAGACCAGATTTCGTTTGTGATGGGCTACAAATGAAGTCAGGCAGCATCGGTGACAGCAATGCATCCTTTCCCGATCAGCTTAACGTACTCCATGCATGTTGTGAACAGAGGGGTTTGGAATGTCACCACCCACCCCAACAGCCTCCACTACGCCTGTGCCATTGACAATGTTACCATGCACAGTACTAATGTACCAACACACAGACACCATTGTAGACGTCAGATGAGTCCTCCAGAGAGTGAACCGACAGAAATTGTCTAGTCTGGACGGAGTCCCCTGTTATGTCCTTGAATATTGCACATATTGTCTGGCAGGGAATTTGCTGATATTTTTAACCTCTCCCTGCTTCAATCTGAGATTCCCTCCTACTTTAAGAAGATCGCTATCATCCTGATGCCAAAGAAAAACAAGGCAATGTGTTATGAAGAAGCTACAGCCAAGAAAACTCACCCATGCCTCTACTTTCTCGGGAGGCTACAGAAATTAGGCATGTCCCTTTTGAGCCCCGCCAATTTTTAGAAAGCCACAGAAAGCATCCTATCCAGGTGCATTACAGCTCGGTACAGCATCTGCTCTGCCCATGATCAGACGAGACAGCAGAGAGTTGTGGACACAGCTCAGCACATCGTGTAATTCAACCTCTCCTTCTATGGACTTTGTCTATACTCCTTGCTGCATCAGTACTGCAACTAGCACAATCAAAGACCCAACTGTTCCCAGACATTCTCTCACCTTCCCTCGCCTTTCAGGCAGAAGATACAGAAGCATGACAGCACATACCACCAGGCTCAAGGACAGCTGCCATAAGAGTAGTGAGTGGTTCTCTAGTACAATAAGATGGACCCTTGACTTCACAATCCATGCACTTCATTGTGATCTAGTATATTATTGTCTACCTACTCTGCACTTTCTCTGTAGCTATTACACATTATTTTACATCAGTGATCACTTTACCTAGCATTGCCGCAGTCTGTTGTATAATAAATTGATCTGAATGAACAGTCTGTATGACAAGCTTTTCAATACACTGTACCTCAATGACAATAGTAAACCAATTCCAATTTCAGTTCATGCCTACCTCCCAAAAGCTCTGATATCTACCATCATGAAGTGCTACGAGAGGCCAGTCATGGTACACATGACTCCATCCTTCTAGACAACCTTGGCCCACGGTAATTTGCCAACCGTCTATGCCAGATGTCATCCTTTGGCCTCGTACTCATCTCTGGAGCAGTACATTAGACTATTATAAACACAAGAAAGTCTTCAGGTGCTGGAAATCCAAAGCAACACACACAAAATGCTAGAGGAACTCTATGGAAGTGAATAAACAATCGACGTTTTGGGCCAAGATCCTTCTTCAGGACATTATTCCTACTTATCACCCTCCAGCACTCATCTCCACTCTTCCCTCCTCCCACCTCACACCATCTGCTTCACTTTAACCATCACCCAATCCTATCCGCCAACTCCATCCTTCCCCTCACCTACCAAGCTTCACCTACTTGTCATCTTTCAGCCGTCCTCAGTGCATCAATCACCCTGGCTCCTGCCTCACCCCTCCTCCTCTACTCGTATACTGTCTATCTCTCCTCTCTACTCTCAGTCCTGATTCAGGCTTTCAACCCGAAACATTGACAATTCCAAGTTTCAAAGTAAATTTGATATCAAAGTCCATATATGTCATCATATATAACCGTGGCGTTCATTTTCTTGCGGGCATACAGAGTAAATCCAAGAAACAGAATAGAATCAATGGAAGACTGTTCCCACTGGATGGACAAACAACAAACTGTGCAAATACGAAAGAGAAAAAAGTATGTAATAATTACAAGAAAGTCCGCAGATGCTGGAAATTCAAAACAACACACACAAAATGCTGGAGGAACTCAGCAGGTCAGGCAGTATCTTTGAAAATGAATAAACAGTCAATGTTTCAGGCCAAGATCCTTTTTCAGCACAGTAGACTATTATTTATTGTTTAAGAAAGTCTATAGACTATATTTCCACCTTCAATACTATAATTCCAAGAAAACATGTATCTCCAAATTCCTAGACCTGGGACTCAACACCTCCGTATCTCCAAATTCCTAGACCTGGGACTCTATGCCTCCATATCTCCAAATTCCTAGACCTGGGACTCAACACCTCCATATCTCCAAATTCCTAGACCTGGGACTCAACACCTCCATATCTCTAAATTCCTAATCCTGGGACTCTACACCTCCATATCTCCAAATTTGTAGCCCTGGGACCCTACACCTCCATTTGCAGCTGGATCATTGCCTTCCTGATCAAAAGACCACAAACAGACCAACAGTAAGGACATGCAGCAACATCTCCACCATCATTACCTTCAGCATTGGGTCTCCACAAGACTGCATCCTCAGCCCTCCTTTGCTCCCTCTACACTTATAACTACATGACTAGATTCTGCTCTAACTCCAGCTACAAGTTTGCAGATGACACAACCATAGTGGGTCAGATCTCAAACCATGATGAGCTGGAAGGAGATAGAGAGCCTAATGGCATGGCATTTGCTCAAAGTCAGCAGAACAAAAGAGTTGGTTCCATCCCTGCCACTGCCTGTAAGGAGTTTGTACATTCTCCCTGTGACTGTGTGGGTTTCCTCCGGGTGCTCTGGTTTCCTCCCACAGTCCAAAGACATTCCGGTTAGTAGGTTAATTGAACATTGTGAATTGTCCTGTGATTAGGCTAGGGTTAAATTGGGGGATTGCTGGGTAGTGTGTCCTGAGGGACTCTGAGGGCCTGTTCCGTGCTGTGTCCCAATAAATAAATAACAATAAGGGGGGAATTATAAGGCAACTTTATAAAATATTGGTTAGACCACATGGAGTACTGAGTGCGGTTCTGTTCACCACAATATAGGAAGGATGTGATTGTGTAGTACTGCTGAACAGGGGAGACAAATGAAGCATAAAGACTGTGATGTTCATGCATCGGTCACTTTATGGTGAACAAATACAATGTGTACTGTCCCTCCCCAAGCATTCTGGCAGGCACGTGCAATCAATTGCATGTTTAAGATTGAATGCAGGCCCTGACAGGTCAATGGCAGATCCTGTGTTCAATACTATAAAACAGTACCTTGCATACAGATTCTCAGAATTTTCAATTAAACACAATTACATGTGTTCAAAGTAATAGCCCTTCTTTTCTCAACAATGAATGATATTCACAT
The DNA here is from genome assembly GCF_030028105.1 of Mobula birostris. Taxonomy (NCBI): domain Eukaryota; kingdom Metazoa; phylum Chordata; class Chondrichthyes; order Myliobatiformes; family Myliobatidae; genus Mobula; species Mobula birostris. Next base: position 5,779,581 of record NC_092401.1, read on the forward strand.
TAAATACATTTTTAACTATCTCAATAAAAACTTGAACAGATATTTACAACCAAATGGAACAGATTTCAACCTTGTCACATTTGCAGTGGAGGTTATGCAGAGGAGATATTGTCTAGGATGTTGTCTAGCTATGGGAAGAGATGGGAAGGGCAGGGTTAGGCTATATAAAGAGCTGACAGCAGTATAAACAATGATGAGGGACAAAGGAGGAAACTCTTACCCTATAGAAGTTCCTACTATTAAAGGATACTAATCGGAGATGTCTCTGTATTGCAGAGGTGTCTAAATCTAGAAGGCTTAGTTTAAGGGAAAGGCTTACAAGGGATCTAAAAAAGGATTTTTCACTCAAAGGGTGATTGAAATCTGAAACACACTGTCTAACAAGATAGTGGAGGTAGTGACTCTCATAAAACTTAAGTATACAATCACTTCAAATACCAAAGCATAGGAGGCTATAGACCAAGTGCTGGGAATTGGGATTAATATAGATAGAAACTCAATGGCTAGTATGAACTTGATGGGCAGAAGGAACTGTTTCTATTCTGCATGACATTACCCATGGAGGGGAATGCGAAAGTAATAAATTATACTTATGAATATGTCAGCTGGAAACAGGGATGTTTTTATTTGTCACATGTACATCGAAACATTGAAATTTACGGTGAAATGCATCATTTACACTTCACAAGACCACAAGAAATCGCAGAGGGCAGCGGCCGCAGCACACGCCATCACAAAAGCCAGCCTCCCCTCCATTGACACTGTCTACACTCCTCACTGCCTCAGAAAGATCAGCCAGCATAATTAAAGCCCCCTCCCAGCCACGACAGTTTCCCTTCCTCCTTCTATTGACTTGAAAACAACATCACCAACCTCAAGGACAGCTTCTATCCTCCTGTCATAAGACTCTTGAAAGCACCTAGTATAGAATAGAAGCAAACTCCTGACCTGAGAGTCTATTTTGTCATGGACCTTGCACCTTATTTACAGATTACACTTTCTCTGCACATCATCATCATCATCATCAGGTGCCATGCCCAGTTTGAGCTTTGACTGCCATGGCCCACACACTCCTGTTTCGGGTCAAGTGGATCAATTCATTGGTATTCATTTCCAGTTCTCTGGCTGGTGTCTCCATCATCATTTGTCTTGGTCTTCTTCTTGCTTTCTTCCCTTCAATCTTTCCCATAATTACCGTGCATTCTAACTCCTCTTTCCTAATCACATGTCCAATGAAGTCACGTTGCCTTTTCATGATCTCATACATTATTTCCCTTTTTGTGTTTGCTCTGTTCATGACATCCTCGTTAGATATTCATTTCATCCATGATATTCTTTGCATCCTCCTCAAAAACCACATCTCTGCTGCTACAATTCATTTCCTCATGTTACTAGATATTGTATGACATTCTGAGCCATATAACATAACTGGATAAACGTAACATTTCAGTATTCTGAGGCGGGTTGTCATGCCTAGTTTAGTATTGGTCAGTATACTCTTCATTCTCGAAAAGGTGTCTTTTGCCATCCCTATTCTTCTTTTGATGTCCATGTCGCACCTGCCATCTGATGTCACCCAAAAGTAGCAAAAGTTCTGTACTTGTTTTATGTCTTCCCCATTTATTCTCAGCCTGCGGATAGGATTCTCCTTCTTTTTGGATACCACCATACATTCTGTCTTTTTGCAATTGATAGATAGACCCATTTTTGCACTTTCTTCAACAATTATATCAATTAAGTTTTGTAGTTCTTCCTCCGTACTTGCAATTAACACAGTGTTATCTGCATATCTGAAATTATTGATGTTTTCACCGCCAACTTTGATTCCCAAGATGTCACTTATTTTTTGTAACATTGTTTCACTGTACACATTAAATAAATCAGGGGAGAAAACACACCCTTGTCTAACGCCTCTCTTGATTTTCATAAACTGACTCTCTTCTCCATCTATTTTTACAGCGGCAGTTTGTTCCCAGTACAGATTTCTGATTAGGCGGAGGTCTTTCGAATCTAGATCTAGAGTTTTCTGTAATATTTCAAATAACTTATTGTGCTTCACTTTATCAAATGCTTTTGTGTAGTCGATAAAACAAACAAATTTTTGCACTTCAATAGTTTGTTCTGAATTGCATTTCTTGTACCTTTGTCTTTCACAAAACCACATTGTTCTTTGCCTATTTCAGCTTATATCTTACTTTTAGCTCTTGTCATCAAAATTCTTGGAAGTATTTTGGTGATATGACTCATCAAACTTATGGTCCTATGTAATTCACATTCTATTGCTCCAGCTTTCTTAGGAAGAGTGATAAATACTGATTTTTTTCATCTCTTCTGGTATTATTCCAGTCTCATAAATGTCATTGATTAAATCAGTAAGATTTCCAATTTCATTATCTTCAAGGGCGATAATTTGTTCTATTACTAATTCATCAGGACCTGCTGCCTTTCTTCATCTTACTTATTGCATTATGAACTTCAGATTTTAAAATACTTGGACCTTCAATGTTTTTCTTAATTTCTGGTTTTTTGCCTTGATCGTCTTCAAACAATTCCTGAATATACTCAGTCCATCTGTTCATAATCTCATCTTTTTCCATGATAATGGTACCGTCCTTTGCTTTCAAACATCCAACTGAAGAACAGAAGAACTTTTTACCAGTGATATTCTTGATTTGTTGATGTAACTTTTTTGGATCAGTAATAGAGATTCTTTCTATTTGCTCACATTCCTGGTTTAACCATTCTTCTTTGGCTTTTTGACATAAGATTTTAACTTTTTTATCTAAGGATTTATATTCTATAGGATTTGCTTTCTTTCGTCTCCTTTCTTCCATTAGATTTTTGATTTCATCTGTCATCCATTTATCTTTGTGCTTTTTTTCTTTTTTAGGAATCACTGACTTTGCTGATTCTACCAAAGCATCCTTTAGAGAATTAAATTTCATTTCTACATGATTGCTATCATCTTCAACAGATTCTATTTCTAGACTTTGAAATCTATTCCTTACTTTAATTGTAAATTTTTGTCTTAAGTTTTCTTCTTTATTTAATTGCAAGTAGTCAAGGGATTGTTCAGGTTTTTTCTTCTTTAGTTTTTTAAGTTTTACATGACAAACTACTGGGTTATGGTCGCTATTACAGTCTGCACCTGGATATGTTTTGCATTGAGTCACTGAGTTTCTAAATCTTTGGTTTATAGTAATAAAGTCAATTTGATTTCTAGTGTTATCACCTGGACTTTTCCAGGTCCACAAGCATCTTGGATGGTTTTCATAATGACCTGATTATTCATCTTGCACCATTCTACCCATTTCTCACCTTGTTCATTTCTTTCCCCTAGTCCACATTTTCCTATGGTATTTCCATCAGCACCTTGTCCTACTTTAGCATTTAGATCTCCCATGACAATAACTATATCTTGAGATTTCCATCCATTCTTTGCTTGCTCAAGCTCTTCATAGAATTTATCTATATCTTCATTTGTTCCATCTGCTGTTGGTGCATATACCTGTATAATTGCTAAATCAAATGGTTATCCTCTGAATCTAACAAGAATCTCTGTGCATAAGGAGAGGAATGCTCACTCCCCCCGTGACTGCATGGATCTCCCTCACATTACAATGATGTACAGTAAGGGTTGGCATCGGAAATGTGGTGACATTTGCAGGCTTCCCCTGTACAGTCCTCACTGATTTGATTTGATACTAACACCGCATTTCACATTATGTTTCGATGCTTCAATGTACATGTGACAACTAAAACTAATCTTTATCTTTGTGTAATTTTTGGCCAGGATGAACAAGATGAACTAAACCAATTCCTTCGGTCTTGAGTATTTTTCTGTCTAAAACTGACTTGTTCTCTAAAGATTGTCAGTGGGTTATAGAAACTGTAAGATCAATGGGTCAAGCATCCTTCTTCAATACTGACTTTGTCCAGTTCAGTGCTTTTGAAATTGCCTTGCAATTTGTCAGAATTTGGCACTCTATTCTCAACCTTCTTATTAAACAAACATAAAATGCTGGAGGAAATCAGCAGGTCAGGTGGCGTCTATGGAAAGGAATAAGCAGTTGACACATCATTTTCGAGCTGGCTAGCCTCTAACCTGATTGATTTCTCTAACTCTGGTAATTTTTCCTTCTCCCTCTTCCCTTGTTTTGCATTCCCCACTCTGGCTCCCCTCTTATCTCTTCTCTTCTCTTCCTCCCCTCTCCCTCTATTCTCCTTTTACTTCTTCTCGCGTGCCTATCAACCCCCCGGGTCCCCTCCTCCTTCCCTTTCTCCTGTGGTCCACTCTCCTCTCCTACCAGGCTCCTTCCTCTCCAGCCACCCAGCTTCATCCATCACCTTCCAGCTAGCCTCCTTCACCACCCCCACCCCAAAACCTTTTTATTCTGTCGTCTTACCCCTTCCCTCTCAGCCCTGAAAAAATGTCTCGGACCAAACGTCAAACATCAGGCAGGAGACCCTGATGCATAAAAGAGCTTTGACCAGTGACCGACTGGTGTTTCGGATTGATCAGCAAGAGCAAATAAAGGAAGGCAGGGGCAAGCACAGCCGCCAGTGTCTGAATGAACAGAGTCAGAGTGGTCATCTTGAGGCTCTAGATTAGATTAGATTATGAGGACACGCAGTCCTCTTTTATTGTCGTTTAGTAATGCATGCATTAAGAAATGATACAATATTCCTCCGGTCTGATACCACAAAAACACAGGACAGACCAAGACTGAAAAACTGACAAAAACCACATAATTATAACATATAGTTACAACAGTGCAACAATACCATAACTTGATGAAGAACAGGCCATGGCTCAGTAAAAAAGTTCAAAGTCTCTTGAATGTCCCACATCTCATGAAGACGGGAGAAGGAAGAAAACTCTCCCTGCCATACCTGACCACAGTCCGACTCTGAGTCGTCCGAAAACTTCGAGCCTCCGATCAGCTCTCCGACACCGAGTACTGAGTGCCATCTCTATCCAAGCGATTCGACCTCAATCTCGGTCATCAGCAGCAGGCAAAGCCGAGGATTTTGGGGCCTTCCCTCCAGAGATTCTCGATCACACAGTAGCAGTGACAGCGAACCGGGCATTTCAGAAGTTACTCCAGGTGTTCCTCTGTGCTCTCACTACTGTCTCCATCAAATCAGAATTGTCCACGGCCCCTATTTAACAATACGATATCATTTCACCAGAGAGGCTATGCGCGCTGTGTCGCGCCGCCATCTTCTCCTCCCGAGAAGCTTCACTAAGAGAAAGCAAAAGAAAGACAAGATCAAGTTTTTGTTTCCACTCTTCATTATATCTGCTCAGCTAGGACAGTAGAGATGCTAGGCAGGATAGTGGAATGCTCCTCTTGTGGGATGTGGGAAGGCAGGGAGACCTCCAGTGTCCCTGATGACTACAACTGCGAGAAGTGCATCCAGCTGCAGCTTCTAACAATCTGCATTAAGGAGTTGGAGCTGGAACTGGATGAACTCCAGATCATCTGAAGAGGCTGAGGGGTGATGGATAGGGAGACAGCTACACCTAAGGTGCAGGGCACAGTAAACTGGGTGACAGTCAGGAAGGGGAAAGGGTTTGAGGAACCAGAGCAGACTACCCCTGTGGCTATCCACCTCGACAATAGGTATATCACTTTGGATACTGTCAGGGAGAATGACATAACAGAGGATAGTCACAGTGGTCAGGTCTCTGGCACGCAGTCTGCCTCTGTGGCTCGGAAGAGAAAGGGGTGGAGAAGACGCACGTTGTGGTGATAAGTTAGGTGATTGGACGGGAGGTTCTGTGGGCGCAAACGAGATTCCCAGATGGTATGTTGCCTCCTGAGTCTCAGGATCAGGATCTCAGATCGAGTCCTCAGCCTTCTTAAGTGGCAGAGTGAACAGCCAGAAGTCGTCATCCATGTAGGTACCAATGAGATGGGTAGGAAGAGTGACGAGATTCTGCACAGGGAGTTCAGGGAGTTAGGTGCTAAGTTAAAGGGCAGGACCTCCAGGGCTGTGATCTCAGGATTGCTATCCATGCCCCGTGCTAGTGAGGCCAGAACTAGGAAGATTATACAGTTTAATACATGGCTAAGGAGATGGTGTAGGAGATTTTTAGACCATTGATTTTTAGATCATTGGACTCTCTTCCAGGGAAGGTGGGATCTGTACAGTAGGGACGGTTTGCACCTGAACTGGAGGTGGGGGGTAATATCTTAGCAAGAAGGTTTAATAATACTGACTGGTGAGGTCTAAACTAGAGTTGCAGGGGGGATGGGAACCAAAGTGGCAGAACATTTAGTGGAGAGGTTGTGGAGGCAGATATTGGTAAGACCTCAGACAAAGTTAGGAATCAAAAGGCTGAGCATCGTGTGACTAGTATTCCTGAGCTGCATATATTTCAATGCAAGAAGTACTGTAGGAAAAGTGGGTAATATTCCTGCAGATGAGGTGGCTGGTTTACAAACAGAGGCAATGTGTAGTGAGGAGAGGCTGTTGATGGACAAAGTTGCAGTCTACAATCTGAGTTGCAAAGTAAAAGACGGACAAAATGGAAAAGGGTGAACACAGGACTGAAGGTGTTGTATCTGAATGCAATCAGTATACGGAATAAAGTAGCACAGCTGCAGACAGGCAGGAATGATGTTCTAGGCATCACCAAATCATGGCTGAAAGAAGATTATATCCAAGGATACACTTTGTCTTGTAGGGCCAGGCAGGAAGGCAGAGGGGGCAGCGTTGCTCTGTTGGTACAACTTTAAATCAAATCATTTGAAAAAGGCGACATAGGGTCAGAAGGTGTTGAATCATTGTGGATAGAGCTCAGGAACTGCAAGGGTAAAAAGATCCTGATGGGAATTGTATGCAGGCCCCCAAATACTAGTAAGGATGTGGCTACAAATTACAATGGGAGATAGAAAATGCATGCCAAAAGGGCATTGTTACAATAGTCATGGGGGATTTCAATATGCAGGTAGATTGGGAAAATCAGGCTGGTGCTGGATTACAGGAGGAGGAATTTCTAGAGAGCCTACCAGATGGCTTTTTAGAGCAGCTCATGGCTGAGCCCACTAGAGGATCAACTATTCTGTATTGAGTGTTGTGCAATGAACCAGAGCTGATTAGAGAGCTTAAGGTAAAAGAAACCTTAGCGGAAAAGTGATCATAATATAATCAAACTCGCCCTGAATTTTGAAAAGGAGAAGCTAAGATCAGATGTATCAGTATCACAGTGGTATAAAGGGAATTACACAGGCATGAGGGAGGAGTTAGCCAGAACTGATTGGAAAAGAACACTGGCAGGGATGATGGCAGAGCAGCAACAGCTGGAATTTCTGGAAGCAATGCGGAAGGCACAGGATATATACATCCCAAAGCGGAAGAAGTATTCTAAAGGAAAGATAACACAACCATAGCTAACAAGAGAAGTCAAAGCCAACATAAAGGCCAAAGAGAGAGCACATAATATAGCAAAAAATAGTGGGAAGTTAGATGATTCGGAGGTTTTTAAAAACAAACAGAAGGCAACTAAAAAAGTCATTAAGAAAGTCAAGATGGAATACGAAAGTAATCTAAGCAATAATATTAAAGAGGTTACCAAAAGTTTATTCAGATACATGAAGTATAAAAGAGAGGCAAGAGTGAATATCAGACCACTGGATGAGATAGTAATGGGGGACAAAGAAATGGTGAACAAAGTGAATAAGTATTTGGCGTCAGTCTTCACTGTGGAAGACACTAACAGTATGGTAGAAGTTCAAGGTGCCAGGTGTTAGGGGAGAGAGGCAGAAGAAAAGAAATTATAGGACAGTTAGTCTGAAGTCAGTGGTTGGGAAGATGTTGGAGTCGATTATTAAGGATAAGATCTCAGGGTACTTGGAGGAACAGGCCATAGTCAGTATAGTTTCCTCAAGGGAAAATGTTGCCTGACAAATCTGTTGGAATTCTTTAAAGAAATAACAAGTAGGATAGACAAAGGAGAATCGGTTGATTTTCAGAAGGCATATGACAAGGTGTCTCATATGAAGCTGCTTTACATGCTATGAGCCCATTGTATTACAGGAAAGATTCTAGCATGGATAGAGCTATGGCTGATTGGCAGGAGGCAAAGAGTGGGAATAAAGGGAGTCTTTTCTGGTTAGCTGCCAGTGACTAGTGGTGTTCCACAGGAGTCTGTCTTGGGACCGATGCTTTTTACATTGTATATCAATGATTTGGATGATTGAATTGAAGGTTTTGTTGCAGAGTTTGTAGGCACTATGAAGGTAAATGGAGAAGTAAGTAGTTTTGAGGAAGCAGAGAGTCTGCAGAAGGACTTGGACAGATTAGGAGAATGGGCAAAGAAATGGCAGATGGAATACAATGTCAGGAAATGTATGGTTATGCACTTTGGTAGAAGAAATGAAAGGGCTGACTATTTTCTAAATGGAGAGAAAGTACAAAAACTTGAGGAGCAAAGGGACTTGGAAGTCCTTGTGCAGGATTCCCTTAAAGATTAACTTGCAGGGTGAGTCTGTGGCAAGGAAGGCAATTGCAATGCTAGCATTCATTTCAAGAGGACTAGAATATAAAAGCAAGGATGTAATGTTGAGACTTTACAAAGCACTGGTGAAGCCTCACTTGGAGTACTGTGAGCAATTTTGGGCCCCTTATCTTAGAAAGGATGTGCTGAAACTGGAGAGGGTTCAAAGGAGGTTCATGAAAATGATTCCAGGATTGAATGGCTTGTCATATGAAGACCGTTTGATGGTTCTGGGCCTGTATTCACTAGAATTCAGAAGAATGAGTGGTGTCCTCATTGAAACCTATCAAATGGTGAAAGGTCTTGATAAAGTGGATGTGGAGAGGATGTTTCCTATGGTGGGGGAGCCTAAAACCAGAGGACACAGCTTCAGAATAGAGTGGTGTCTTTTAAAATGGAGATTAGCAGGAATTTCTTTAGCCCGAGAGTGGTGAACCTGTGGATGACTTTGCCACGGGCAGCTGTACAGTGTATTTAAGGCAGAGATTGATAGTTTCCTGATTGATCAGGGCATGAAAGGATACAGGGAGAAGGCAGGATATTGGGGCTGAGAGGAAATTTGGATCAGCCATGATGAAATGGTGGAGCAGACTCGATGGGTCAAATGGTCTAATTCTGCTCCCATTTCTTATGGTCTTATAAAGACAAGAACGGTCGGTTTCTCCCCTCAGGCCATTAGGCTTCTGAACACCCTGCCACGTTGAATCCAAAGTGCTACCAGTTAATTTGTTCTATACCTTATTATATTTAATTTATGCACTTTACTTTGCTTATATATGCATAATTCATCTGTAGATTTTATCCTTACTTTCCTAAGTTATCGTGTGTTATATGTGTGTTTTGTGTACTACTGTGCTTGACACCCTGTTCTGGAGAAGCATTGTCTCGTTTGACAGTAGATAGTTAAATGATAATAAACTTGACTAGTCTCCTTACTTCTCTTCATAGATGCTGCCAGACTTGCTGAGTTCCTCCAGCATTTTATATGTGTTACTCTGGGGTTGCTGTATCTGCAGGATCTCCTGTGCTTGTGATTTGCTTCTAATGAGGTTGTCTTTCCTGAATGACAGTACAAAATTGCTTGACCACACACTCTCACTGGGTTTGATTACCTTCATCTCAAAAACCAAACGACGATAATGAAAATCCTCTTATACTTTGCCACAGCCAAAAAAATGGAGATCTTGGCGTAGGTTTGATTATTTTTTTTTTGTAAATACATAAAAACACCACCATTATTTATAAACCACATTTCTCTTCAAAATACCCTTCGCATTTAATGAGTTCTTCCCCCCAGAGTGAGTCAGACGTAAAGATGCAGCAATAAAGAAATGGTAAGGCTGCCTTTCATGTGAAGGTATTTTTTGAAAAATAAACCCTCTCCTTCTTTACAGCAGGCTGCTGGACATTTGTTTTCAAATCCATGAGGCATGCGATGCTGTTTCCTAGTTTGAGCTGGGTTAGTTTGTGTGTGAATTGATAGTGGTTGAAGTCAAAGTCGAGTTTATTGTAAGGACAGTACAAAGCTACGGTTAGTATAAAGATGAGAAAGAGGTAGCAATTAGACGTAATCGAGTTTCCTCTTTCATCCATGGCTCCAGATGTTCTGTTCTGCAGTGCAAGAGTGGTACATTTTCTATTTCTAAAATGGAGCGATGGTGTCACAGGCAAGATTCCTCATTGTCCCTGAGGGGTAGGGATGAACCAATACCACTTATATTTGATGTCTGGGGCATTTGGTGCAACTGATTCACTTCAGTGGCCTCTTCAGACAGCAGTTAGATCAGTCAAAACCCGAGGAGCAGGTCTGAGGGTCTGAAAGGCCTCCATGTGTCAAGATAGTCTCCCAGGTAACATAAATGGCACATGAAATTCCAGAGGGAAAAATGAGCCTCTGGAAGTGGGAAGGAGGTGATAGGTACAGGCAAGTGACTAAAATTATGGCTAGAATCCAAGGACTGCAAAGACCTGACAGGGGACTAAGATTAAAAAGTAGGAAAAGATCCAAGTGGGAGTTTTTTTAAGTCAAGCATTTGGCAAGTACAGGCGTGATGAGTGAAGAGGACCTGGTGTGATTAGGACCCAAGTGGCAGAGTTTCTGCTGATCAGATTTCGGGAAAAGTTGGAATTAGCATCCTAGCTTTCAGTCTCACAAGATGAACGGCTGCTGGGTTTTCCCATAATGAACCATTATTCATTGAAGAGAATTAAGTGGAGTTTTACCCTCTACAGTCGCATGACAGATCCACAATATTTTATAATACAATCAGAATCAGACTTAATATCACCAATTATACACCCATTGGCCCTTTTACTAAGTACACCTGCTCATTAATGCAAATATCTAATCAGCCAATCATGTGGCAGCAACTCAATGCGTAAAAGCATGCAGACATGGTCAAGAGATTCAGTCATTGTTCAGACCAAATATCAGAAAGAGGAATAACTGTGATCTAAGTGACTTTAACCATGGAATGATCGTTGGTGCCAGATGGGGTGCTTTGAGTATCTAAGAAACTTCTGATCTCCTGGGATTTTCACACACAACAGTCTCTAGAGCAGCCTTTCTCAACAATTTTGCCCTGGAGGAAGCCTTGAAATAATTTTCTGGTTTCAGGGAACCCCTGCATAAAAATTATTATATCTAAAGCTCACGGTACGTTAGCGTGATCAGTAAGTTGTAGTTATAATAATCCAAAAATAATTGTCAATGCTCTTTTGAGTAGAGAATGAATTTTTAGCCAACCTTTCTTGAAAAAAAACAGATAGTTAAGCTTAGCTTATATTTCTTGAAATTAATCTCTTTCTTTCCCTTTCATAAATGTTAAAAACTCCTAAGGCAAACATAATAAATTTCTCAATTCTGGGTCTAGCTTGAGTTAAGCACAGACAAATTTCACCTTCAACCAAAATGAAACGATTTCTATCTTTGTTCTTAATGTGTGTTAGACATCAAAAAGCTCACTCACACATGTAAGAAGTTGAAACTTGCAGCAAAATGTTCATTATGAATGGCAGGACACTCTTCTTTCACAGAAATTCAGAACATGTCCAGGGCCAGGTCAGTAAATCTCATCTTGAGTGCATGATCAGACTGCAGCTCACAAAGTTCTTCCTCTTATCTCAAAGTCAAGTTCTCAGGCTGAGCAGAAGATTCAGAGAAAGGGTCCCTCACCCAGTCATACACTTGTGTTGTAAGGGAGGAAAAGTACTGTTCAATTTTGTTCTCCAGTTCTTCCAGGTGGTTTTCAATAAGACTTGAGTCTTTCTTATATCCTCCTTCACTCTCAAGCCCAAGCAGCAATGGAAACATTTCAAGGTTTCCTTTTGCAACATGATTTTTCCAAAGACTCCATTTCCTTTTAAATCCAAGGATCTTCTCACTTGAGGTCAAAGCATTTTCTTCAGAGCCTTGTAGAGACTTGTTCAACTTGTTCACATGATGAAAAATGTCTGTTAAGAAGGCTAGTTTCTGCAGCCATTCTTCATCTTCAAAGCACTTAGGAAAATCTGGCCTACTATTTTCTTGAAAGTGCTCCAGTAATTCACCTTTCAGTCAAACACCCAGTTGAGAACCTGCTAAGCTACCAGATTTCTGTATGTAGCAGGAGATTGATGTGCTTTTTGTCCAGGTTTTCATGTTTTTTTAAAACATTCTTGAGTGAACTGATCTTAAAGCTACTAAATAACTTGCTTCCTGAAACCTTTTAGTGACCATGACTTTATTTTCAAAACCTTTAATCTGCTTATTTTGAGATTCCAATAGCTATTTAAAATAATCAGCACTTTTACATGTCATATGCCTGTGATTTGTAGTTAAGTATCTCTTCAATTTTGCTGGAGTCACTGATACATTTGTAAGTTGCTTGCCACAGACTAGGTACAATGGAATAGGACAACTTGGATCACCGGACCATGCAGAACCCATTGATAAGTAGCTTTCAGTGTAAAGACGGATTTTTTTTGTGTCCATTGTTGCTCTAGTGCTGTGAAATGACTCAGAAGATGTAATTCTTCATCACTAACCTTATCAGAATTGTCCATAGGCCTCAGCCTAGAATCCTTCTCTTCCATCTCAATAGACAATAGACAATAGGTGCAGGAGTAGGCCTTTTGGCCCTTCAAGCCAGCACCGCCATTCACTGTGATCATGGCTGATCATCCACAATCAGTACCCCGTTCCTGCCTTCTCCCCATATCCCTTGACTCCACTATCTTTAAGAGCTCTATCTAACTCTTTCTTGAAAGCATCCAGAGAATTGGCCTCCACTGCCTTCTGAGGCAGAGCGTTCCACAGATCCACAACTCTCTGGGTGAAAAGTCTTTCCTCAACTCCGTTCTAAATGGCCTACCCCTTATTCTTAAACTGTGGCCTCTTCAAAAATCGCCGCACTGGACTGTCTTTAGAATGAAAATTTCCCTATTTTCTACTACACCGGTTGAGTTTGTTCACTCCCAGTCAACGGCGTGTAAGGGGGAGTTGGGCGAGGTAATTCGGGAGGGAGAGGCTGACGTCACAGCCCAGGTTGGGCGAGTCCATTTGATGCTCGGAAAACACACTTCACATTCCTCGTCAGCCTACCGTCCTCTCCTCCGTGCAATATAGCGCTCACCAATTATCAGCCTACCCTATCTCACATCAAAAATGAGAATGGACTCAAGCAAGTAAACACAGCCCTACTGCACACTGCCATTCTGGGCTGAGGGAACTCGAACGAAGTTGCTAACAGGGCTGCTTGACTACTGCCCACCACTGCAAGCACTAGTATCACACGTTGTGCGAACTTCAAAAAATCATGTTTTTTTTTAATCATGATCTCTCGTAGAACCCCTAGCGACCTCTCACGGAACCCCAGTTGAGAAACCCTACTCTAGAGTTTACAGCGAATGGTGTGAAAAAGAAAAAAAAACATCCAGTGAGCGGCAGTTCTGTGGGTGAAAATATCTTGTTAATGAGAGAGGTCAGAGGAGAATGGCCAGACTGGTTCAAGCTGAAAGGAAGGCAACAGTAACTCAAATAACTACATTACAACAATGGTGTGCAGAAGAACATCTCTGAACACACAACACATTAATCCGGCCTGAACACTGGGTCGAAGGGCCTCTGCTGGTAGCTCTGGATCACGGCAGCCTTTAATTTCTGTTTTCTTTCACCTGGCCATGTGGGTTCTGGCCCAGCCCCTTTCCTTTTTGGACTTCCTCCAGCTTCCTGCTTGTCTCCTCATTTGCACCCAGTTGTTTCTAATTTTCACTCATTACCCTGTCCATTTAAATCCGGCCTTGACTAGTATTCTCTGCCAGTTTGTTCTAGTCCTGACCTGTGTCGTTCCAGCCTGTCATTGCGACTTCTGCCAACCGACTTTGCCTGATTCCGTGTTTTGGATTCTGCCTGTTCTTGGACCTGATTTTTGCCTGTGCGCTCTGGGTTGCCTGCCCTCGCCTGACTGCCTTTCCTGGTTAAGACCTCTGCCTGCCATTTCGGATTCGTGCCTGCCTTCTGTTTTTGAAAGACTGTTGCCTTTGAGCTCCCTAATAAATCCTGGTGAAAAAGTATTCATCGGTCCGCACTTGAGTCCCACCGAAACCCAACATCCTTGAAGTGGATGGGCTACAACAGCAGAAGACTGTGAACCTAATTCTATGAAACAATTGAATTAAATAAGAAGGCAATCAGTAACGTAGAGGCAGCTGTAAAAGCTACACCAGACCTGCTCCCTGACTTGGAGCAGATCTCATCAGCTCTGATTGCCAAACCAGCCAGTTCCAATTCATTCATCGTTTTTCTCCTCTGGCCAAGTATGACAGGCAGATGTACTGGAATGGATTGGGTTAGACATGACAAACTGTTTGGGGAGTACTCCTAGAGCACTCTAGGTTGTAAGAGCAGTCAATAATTTAGCACGGAATGTCTTCAAAGAGAAATTATGACTGCTAGGCCGCCAGCGTAAAAGGAAGCACTTATAAGAGCTGTTAAACAGACATGAATCTCAAAGAGGCTTGGCAGGGGATTGTGAGGCTCTGGGAACAATTAATATTGAAACAATCAACAGGCAGAAGATTATATTGTGTTACACTCCGAAACATTGTCACTCTCAGCGTTATGCAGTTGCATGAGAAGGAATTTACAAACCCAATTAAATACCAGACTTGCAGCATTTAAAATTGCTCCCTTAGCAAGAATGAATATAACTAATTTATTAAAAAAGTACAGTACGAACTGCTTCCTCTTGTTAACTGAGGTGCTGACTCATTTGGCTCTGATACACAGTTATGGGAACAAAATGTTTGTATGAACAATGGAGTATCATAAATACTGGCCATATTGTGCGAGGCTATTGTGGTTGTAGTTAATAGTGTTATTCTCATGCGAGCTCACATATTGTACAAGCAGGGTTATCAAGAAAGTTCAGTTGGATATCCTGCATGCTGGCTTCCTGGTGTGCTCTGCACTCTCCCTCAATATCAAACACAACAGCGGTCAGGCATTCAATGATGAAATGGCACATGATGTTTAGTGCTGAGAAGAGTGAAGTGATATGCTTTGGCAGGGGGAGTAAAGGGAGACGATATGGTCAGGTTCCTCCAGGCACTTATCCCAGCAAACAGCCTAAGTGCTACACCTCCCCAAATGCCTCCACCCTCTCCTCCGCTCAGGGCCCCAAGCAGTCCTTCCAGGTGAGGCAACACTACACCTGCGAATCTGCTTCGGTCTGACTATTGTCTCCTGATGCAGCCACCTCTACGATGGTGAGACCTGTCGTAAATTGCGGGAAATCGCTTCATTGAGCACCTCCGCACCATCTGCCACAAGCAGAACCTTCAGGTGGCCAAACATTTTAATTCCGATTCCCATACCCGTTCCGGCGTCCTCTTGTGCCAAGATGAGGCCATCCTCAGGGTGGAGGAGCAACACTTTCTATTCTGTCTGGGTACCCTCCAATCCGATGGTATGAATTTTGATTTCTCCTTCTGGTGAACAAAATTTCCTGCCCCCCAATTCCCCACTCTGGCCTTTTACTTCTTCCCACCTGCCTATTACTTTCCCTTGGGTCCCTTCGTCTTTCCCCTTCTCCTATTGTCTATTGCCCTCTCCTATCAGATTCTTTCTTCTCCTGCCCTTGACCTTTCCCATCCACCTGACTTCACCTGTCACCTTCCAGCCAGCCTCTTCCCCTTTCCCTCTCAGTCCTGAAGAAAGGTCTCCACCCAAAATGTTGACTGTTTACTCTTTTCCATAGATGCTGCCTGACCTGCTGAGATCCTCCAGCACTTTGAGTGTGTTGCTTTGGATTTCCAGCATCTGCGGATTTTCTCTTGTTTAAAGAGACTTTTGAAACAGAGAGGCCTGGACTTGTGCGTAAATCCTTCAGTAAGAGAGTGGTTGTTTCGTGTGTTCCATAAACTGAGGTATATTGTGGAAAAAGATGCAAGTTATGCTGAACCTATGAGGTCAAGTGGTATAAGCCACCCAGCTCCGTGTCAAGTTGAATTTATCGTCAAATGCACAGCAGCGTCACAGCACATAGCACGAGGGACACAACGTCCTTGGGAAAATTATCAATTAAAACACAGACTACCCTAAACGGAGAATGGGTAGGCGTGAGTGTGGAATGAGCTGCCAGCGTAAGTGTTAGATGTGGGTTCACTTGTAACATTTAAGAGAAGTTGTATAGATAGATAGATATACTATATTGATCCCGAGGGAAATTGAGTTTCGGTACAGCTGCACCAACCAAGAATAGAGCATAAATATAGCAATACAAAAACCACAAACAATCAAACAACAAAATGCAAACTGTGCCTGATGGAAGATAAGTCCAGGACCAGTCTATTGGCTCAGGGTGTCTGACCCTCCACGGGAGGAGCTGCAAAGTTCGATGGCCACAGGCAGGAACAACCTCCTGTGACGCCCAGTGTTGTATCTCGGTGGAATATGGCCGGAGTCCAACAGCAAAAAGTTCAATATCCGGTCTACAAACTCGTTCCTCGATCGTAATATGAGCAGGATTGCACCATCCATTGTTAACCAGAACAGTAAGCTCCCAACTCCTTTACGCTTACTGCTCTCAGTGCACTTCCAGTCAGCCCGACCGATCTGGAAGCCGTCCATGGAAAAGTTTTGGTCGGGTATGTCCTCGTGCAGCCCCATTTCAGTAAAACACATAACACTGCTCTCCCGAAATGTTCTCTTGATTCCTGGCTAGCACCGTCAACTGGTCCATTTTATTACCCACCAAACTCCTCTTCTCCATAAGTCTCTGTTGTCTCGACCTGCTCCTCTTTCCTCGCCTTTGTGATCCCCCTCTGCATTCCCTGTGTGTTTTCCTCCAGATTTCAGCCGGGGTGTCCGCCGCTCTGCTCGCTAAACATTTAAATAACATAAAAATAAACATAAAAATGCAGGTACGTGGACAATAGCAGTATAGAGGGCTATATTCTGGTTGCTGGTAGCTGGAACTAGGCAGAAGACCAGGTCTGTGCTGTAGTTCTTTATGAGTCTATGGACATAAATTATACACAATTATACAAGAAAAAAACACAAATAGAACAAAAAATAAAGTCCATTGTAGTGCAAAGTGGTCATAGTATTGGTATACTGAGGTAATGATTACGGTTGTGCCAACTGGTTCAAGAACAGCTACTTCCCATCAGCCATTTGGTTCCTGAGCCTCTTCTCCCCCACCCCACCCCACCACAGACCTTTGTTTTCCTCTCCCCGCCTGTGTACTCGCTAGAACTTAGAAGAATGAGGGGTAACCTTATTGAAACCTATCGAATGTTAAAAGGCCTTGATAGAGTGGTTGTGGAGATGAAGTTTCCTATCGTGGGGGAGCCTAGGACCAGAGGGCACAGCTTCAGAATAGAGGACCATCCATTTAGAATGGAGATGAGGAGGAATTTCTTTAGCCAGAGGGTGGTGAATCTATGGAATTTGTTGCCTCAGGTGGCCTTGGAGGCGAGGTCATTGAGTGTATTTAAAGCATAGGTTGATAGATTCTTGATAATTAGGGTGTGAGAGGTTAGGGGAGAATGTGGCTGAGAAGAAAATTGGATCAGCCATGATCAAATGACAGAGCAAACTTGATGGGCTTAATGGCTTAACTTTGCTTTAACGTCTTCTCGTCTAAGACTTTTGCACAGTCCTGTATTTGTCAACATGGAGCAGAGAGTGAGTTTGTAAACCTGGAGGGAACAAATGATGTTGGGAATGGCGAGGGTTGAATGCCAAGGGAGGAGTGATGGACAGGTGGCAAGGAAGGAGTGCCAGGGTGAGAGGTGGTGTGGAGGCAACCACGCCCAGTCTTGAGACACCCGGCAATGTCATTTGATTCTAAACAATTGGTTCCTTGATCATTACAGAATGTCTCCCTGGTGCTTCCCACTCCCTCCCCTCTCTCTTCCCCTTTTTCCCAACTATGATTCCCCTCTCCCTGCCCCCTTCCCACTCTCCGTCCACAATAGAGACACATATCAGAATCAGTTTTATCATCACTCACATATGACTTTTGCACAATACTGTATGCCCTCTAGATTTGGACTCCCTTTACTTGCAAAACAGACTATTCAGCTTAGCCGTACCTATCATGATTTTATAAAACTCTACAATGGCAACTCAGCTTCTTATGCTTGAGGGAAAACAATCCCAACTATCCTATTCCTCCTTATAACTCAAGCCCCCCAGTCCTCTACACCCCCATCTAGCTTAATCCTATCCTTCTCAATAGCAAGGTGACCAGAAATGCACAACATACTCCAGCTGGGATCTCACTAATGTCTTGTACAGTTGTAACCCCTGACATTCCAACTCTTGTGCTCAGTGACCTGACTGATCTTCATCATCCTTTTTACCATGCCTGTGTCACTGAAGCAACTTCAATAACTCCAAAAGGCTGAAGCTGGGTAAAATACTGAAAGGCTCTTATTCGCTGTACAATACGACCTCCATGGTGAGTGTCAGCCCCCGGACTGAGAGGGAGGGGCAAGGTGAAACACCTTTATACAGGATCTGTGGGAGGAGCCACAGGGGCAGTCAGCAGAGGGGCGTGTCCAGACAGTTAACCCAGTTACAACATATATATGGTTTACCACAGTCATCACTTTCAGAGAGCTGCACACTTGCTCCCCTGTGTCTCTGTGCTCTGAAACGTGCCCCAGGACCCTATCATTCACTGTGTAAAAGGAAGAGGTGTGTGCTCCATGATAAACTGACAGTAGTGCTCCAACGTGGCGGTTTTGTAGAACTTGTGTTCACCCGAATTACCATGACCAATGGACTCACTTTCAAAGGTCCATTTTATTATCAAAGTGTGTATGCAGAACACAACTCTGAGATTAGTCTTCTCCAGATAGCCATGAAATATAGAAAAACTATAGAAGTCATTGAAAGAGAAGACATCAACACACCCCCCCCACATGAAAAGAGAAAGAAACAAAAGTCCACAAACCCCAAATTCACTCCCTCGCAAAAAAATTAACATAACACCCACAAGGGAAAAAAACTGTGACAATAACATCAAATCCTCAACCCCCTCTCTTGCACATAAAAAACTAATATATCACCCACACAGAGAAACAGCAACAACCCCAAATCCCCAGCCCACCAATCAGCAACAAGAAAGAATGGGCAAAAACATGGGGAAAAAAACATAGAACTGAAAGAGGCCAATATGAACTACAGCTCTTTGTCTCATGTTCTCGATATTTATTGCTTGCTTATTTATTATTATTATACTTTTATACTTCATACTTTATTGTCGCCAAACAATTGATACTAGAACGTACAATCATCACAGTGATATTTGATTCTGCGCTTCCCGCTCCCTGGATTACAAATATTAAATATTAAAAATAGTAAAAATTAGTAAATATCAAAAATTTAAATTGTTAATTATAAATAGAAAATAGAAAAATGGAAAGTAAAGTAGTGTAAAAAAACCGAGAGGCAGGTCCCGACATTTGGAGGGTACGGCTCAGATCCGGGTCAGGATCCGTTCAGCAGTCTTATCACAGTTGGAAAAAAGCTGTTCCCAAATCTGGCCGAACGAGCCTTCAAGCTCCTGAGCCTTCTCCTGAAGGGGAGATTGACGAAAATTGTGTTGGCTGGGTGGGTCATGTCCTTGATTATCCTGGCAGCACTGCTCCAACAGCGTGCGGTGTAAAGTGAGTCCACGGACGGAAGATTGTCTGTGTGATGTGCTGCACCGTGTTCACAATCTTCTGCAGCTTCTTCCAGTCTTGGACAGGACAACTTCCATACCAGGTTGTGATGCACCCTAGAAGAATGCTTGCTACGGTGCATCTATAAAAATTAATGAGGGTTTTAGGGGACAGGTCAAATTTCTTTAGTTATTTCTTTATTTCTTCTTATTGTGTTTGCACACTTTGTTGTCTTCTGCACTCTGGTGAATGTCCTAGTTGGGCGGTCTTCTACCGATTCTGTTATGGTTATACTCCTATAGATTTATTATATCCACAAGAAAGTAAATCTCGGAGTTGTATATGGTGACATATATGTACTTTGATAATAAAGTTTATTTGAACTTTAAGTCCTGCCCTGGTTTAATTTTCCTAAATGTATTACTTCATGCACCTGTCTGCATTAAATTCCATCAGCCATACTTGGATCCTGTTGTAAACTTCAGTCTCTGCTATACATCAACCTTAGTGTCAACCACAGGTCGATCATCCGAGTCGTTAACGCCATGACAAACAACAGGGAGCCCAACTCTGATTCCTGCCGCACTCCACTGCTCACAGGTCTCTGATCTGAGAAATAAATCTCCCTGTGTCAGGTCTTTGAAATCAAGCCTCAGTTGTGGGACAGAAACAGCTTCTTTCCCTCCACCATCAGATTTCTGAACGGTCCGCGCACCCGTGAACACCATTTTTATTCCTCTTTGTAAATTTATTTAAAGATATGGCACAGTAACAGGCTCTTGTGGCCCATGAGCCTGCAGCACCTCGGTTATACCCATTCACCTTCGGAATGTTTGACGAGACCAGAGTACCTTGAGGAAATCCACGAGGCGACAGGGAGAATGCACGAACTCCTTACAGACAGGGACAGGAATTGAACACGGGTCGCTGGTGCTGGAACAGTGTTCCAATGACCTCTATGCCACTGTGCCGTCCTTTCCACAATATTTTTGTCTTTTGTAATTTACAGTAATGTTACATCTTTGCACCGTACTGCTGCCACAAATCAATAACTCTGATGCAACCCGAGCCAGTGATAATAGACGGATTCTTTATGAAAGATAACTAAGCACTCAACCTATCACACGTCAGGTTTGACGGCACTAGAGAGTGTACAGACAGGGCTGAGGATATTACGAAGATCTTTTATTTACACAGAACGATAAGCGCGGCTGAGGTTGTTATCCGGAGAGAGATTTAATTAAAGTTTATGAAAGTTGTGTGAGGTCTGGAAGACGTTGGAAACATTTCCCACAATGGAAAGATTAATAACTTAAGGAAATGGTTTGAGATAGTGGATATTGTAGCTTTAGTGGATAGAGAAGCTTTAGTGTCTCATAGGACTAAATAGTTCAACTATAAACACTCTTGCTGCTCTTTTACTCTTTATAGATCTGGAAAAAAAACGTTTTGATATCCTCTTTTATATTATTGACACACTCCAATTTCTGGCATATTACCACAATAACCACTAATGCAGATTACCAAGACGTTTCCACAGTACTGTACCTTCAGACCTTACGGTTCCCCAAGCATCTTCTCTGTAGTAATCTTCTCATTACTGCTGCTCCCCGACTTTAGTATCATCTATGATACTTTTGGCTCACTTAACTTCATATTTCTTCTTTTCTGTTCTTTTTTAGTTGCCTTCTGATGGTTTTTAAAAGCTTCCTAATTCTCTAAACCCACTAATTTTTGATATATTATATGCCCTCTCTTTTGCTTTTGTGCTGTTTTTGACTTTCCTTGTCAGCCAGGGTTGCCTCATCCTCCCTGTAGAATGCTTTTTCATCTTTTCAATGTAGATATCCTGCTGTTTTCCTGCAACAGGGTTTTGTGCAGATGTGCTCAGTGCTGGGGAGGACTTCAAATGTGATGGACTGGGCCATACCCATGCCTTTTAGTACAATTTTCCATTCAAGGGATTGGTGTTTCCTTATCAGACTGTGATGCAGCCATTCAATATACGCTCCATTACACATCTATAGAAGTTAGTCAAAGTTTTAGAAGTCAACACACACTAATCAATGTAGCCGATGACTAATGTGATATATTCCTTGAGGTATGTGTCGTCTCCATTTGTGGTGGCCTCCATGAACATCTGCCAGCTAGCCCATTCAAAGCAGTCCTGAAGCATAGAGATTGCCTCATTAGGCCATACAGTGATGGTCCTCTTGACTCTTGATGTATGTGGAATTGTTTCACGTTTTTTATACCTAGCTCACCATGAGTGGAAGCAGCTTTCCTGATGGCAACATTGAGTACGTGATCCCTGCAAAACTTAGGTAGATGAACTGTTGAACTGCTTTGAAGCGGTTCTCGTTATGAGTGATTAATGGACCTTGAGAAGCAACCTGTTCTAGTTCAACTGCTTCCTTTACGTTGATGGTGAGAGCACCAGCTTGATAAGACTTTAAAAGACGATCTGTAAATTATTGCGGTCAATCTTCATAAAGGGGGCATTACCCATGAATAAAATCTCCCTGATAAGCACCTTTCTCATTTTAGTCTTTTCTTTGAGTCATGGCTCAAGCTAGGTTTAAGGTGAATAAACTAAGGAGGATAAACAGAAGTTGTAAAAATATTTTTCACCCAGAGACCTGTGGAGATCCAGAGGTTACTGTAAGAAAGGATGGTGGAGATAGAAACCTCAATCTATTTAAAAAGTATCTAGATAAGCCCTTAATGTGTAATAAGCCACAAGGAAGTTGTATCCAACAAGTTACATTTACGCCCAAGGCTTACACGATGGGCCAAAATGATCGAAATTCATGGCATAAAAAGAGGGTCTCTTTCTGTGGCATGAATTCCAAATGTTCTATAATTCTATGACACTTAATGCTTGAAGAGCAGAAAGTTAACCAATGTTCTTCCTCTTAATCTATCTCAACTAGAAAGTAATGTTGGTGAATGAGGGAGAGATTGTGTGCATCTGGGATATCCACTATCTCCTCCCCAGTACCCCTAGCTCAACCTCTCAAAGGGCAGACCATCTGATCACTGATTGGCTATTTTCTGGTACTCAATGCTCCCCTTTCTTATAGGCAGCCATGAAACAAAATACCCAATAGAACCCATGAAAAAGGCAAAAAAAAAAATCAAACATCCTGTGTGTGTGTGTGGTCGGAAGAGAGTGAGAGTGAGAGGGAGAGAACAAATCGTGCAAAACAATAAAGCAAGCAAACAGTATTCAGAACTAAAGCTCACAACACCAGGCATCACTGAAGCCAACTGAGAAATCCACAGAAGTTGATTCAGAAGGCCTCAGTCCTGCACAGAATCGTGTCCTGCTCTGGACTTTCCATTGCTATCCCTCCACACTCTCAGTGAAATTCATCAGGCAATCTGATTGGCGTTAAATGGTGCATTATTGAAATGTACCAAAGACCACTATTACTGAGAACACCAATTCTAAAGATACAGTCCCAAAACTATGAAATGATGATAGCAGCCATTAAAAGATAACATAAAAGAGAAAGATGTTAAACCTTAAAGCTCAAGCCGTCATGTAGAACTTACACTAAGAAAAGAAGTTGATGTTTGTTAGGTAGGAGTTAGTTTACTCATTGGCCAAAAGCCACTTCCACCATGTTGTCAAGTGGCCCGTTTAAAGGATGCAGCAGCTCTTTCCCATTGGTTGCCCTGTGTCTTGGGGGTGGAATCTTTAACTCTTTGTAAATAAATGATTAGTATATTTATATTTATTCATAGTCAGTGTCCTCAGTCTCACTCTCCAACCCGAGAACCTGCTTTCACATTACAACGTTCTTATCAATACGAACGTTTAACTGACCTCAGATGAGATTACAGCGAAGAATGAAAAATATAATGGGCACATCCTCAAACACGGCACTTCAAGGCAGTAATCAAGGACAAAATGAGCCTCAACAATTTATAGTTCTCTGGAAGGAAGTAAATGAAAACTTGGTGTCCAAAACGGGAAAGTGTAGAAGTCTATCTATGGCAGCAGATCCCAGCAATCTCCTCATCTGCTATCAGTTTAAAATTTCTGTTTAATTATTGACTCATGTTTTCACTGTGACAATGTATAAATAAACCATGTTCTCTGCTGTTTTAGCATGAATTTAGAAAATGCTTGAAATACTCAACTTGTCAGGCTGCGCCTGCGGGCAAGAGAAGTACAAAGTCAAACAGACTTTACTGTAATATGCACAAGTGTGTGTTTGCACAGGAAATACTCAGGCCGGCATCACAGGCACACAGGATCATATAAAACAACGTTCACAAGGAAAACATAAATGATACATAATGTTGAAAAGAAAATGCAATTTGAACAAAAGAGTCCATTTTAAATGGTGGAAGTGATCATCGAGCTAAACTGTTGTGATTAGAGTGTTACCAGTTGGTTCGAGAGTCGAATGGCTAAAGGGAAGTAGCTGTTCTTTCATTTTATTTACTTATTGAGGTACAGTGTGAAGTGAGCTCTTCTGGTTCTATGAGCCACGCCACCGAGTAATCCCCCAATTTAACCCTAGCCTAATCACAATGACAATTTACAGTGACCAGTTAACCTACCAACCGGTACGTCTTTGGACTGTGGGAGGAAACCGGAGCACCCGGAGGAAATCCACATGGTCAGGGAGAACGTACAAACTCCCTACAGGGAGCGATGGGAATTGAACCCAGGTAGCCGGTCCGGTAAATTGTTGTGCTAACCACTGTGCTACCGAGCTGCTTCTTGACCCTGGTGGTGTGGGGCTTCAAGCTTCTTTACCTCCTGCCCGATGGTAGCTGTAGAAAGATGGCATGGCCCAGATGATGGAGATCTTTGATGATAGATGTTGCCTTCTTAAGGTAGCACATCCGATTGACATGACTGATGGTGGGGAACGATGTACTGGAAAGAGTCCGCTGCTCTATGCAGCTTCTTAGGCTCCTGAGTGTTCAAATTGCCATACACTTCAGGTCGAAAATCATTCATCACTTCTACTTCCCATGCTCATTCTTACATACTAGTCCATGGCCTCCTCTACTGCTGGGATGAGGTCACTCTCAGGTTGGACAAGAAACACCTCATGTTCTGTCTAGGTAGCCTCCAACCTGACGACATGAATATCGATTTCTCAAACTTCTGTTAACTGCCCACCCCCTCCTCTCCTTCACCATTCCCCATTCCCTTTTTCCTTTCTCACCTTATCTCATTACCTGCCCATCACCTCTCTCTGGTGTTCCTCCCCCTTCCCTTTCTTCCATAATCTTTTCTATCAGATTCCCCCTTCTCTAGCCCTGCAGCCCTTTCACCTATCAATTTCCCAGCTCTTTACTTCACCACCTCCCCCTCTCCCGGTTTCACCTGTCACCTACCATCTTGTACTTCTTCCTCCCCTCCCCCACTTTCTAATTCTGACTTCTTCCCCTTTCCTTTCCAGTCGTGAAGAAGGGTCTCTTCAGGGATGCTTGTCAAAAGCTCTTTGTTTGGCCATTGTTGGTCCTTATCTGATGTAACTGTGACCGAGTACTTCTGTGCATCATGATTCAGTATAGACTGCCTAAGTTCTCGTTGGTTTTGCTGGTTAGTTTCTGGAATAAATCTTTTCTTTTATTTGAGTTGCCCAAGTCTCTGTGATCCCTGCACTTGGGTTCGCTCAAGGCCCTATCGTTCTGCCTGATCTGCTGCATCCTCCAGAATTTTCTATCTGGTGCTTTGGGGTTACTTCCTCTGACCAAGTGGTCACAGTGTCAGATTACAGGGCAAGAGATTTCAGACTGAGACGATGAGAAATACCTTCACTCGGAGGAAAGTGAACCTGCGAAATTTGCTATTTCTAAAAGCAGTAGAGGCCATGTCAATGACTAACATGTATGGAGCTAGTAAATTACTAGATGCAAAAGCCATCACGGTAAATGAAGAGAGAACATACGTATGGCCTTGTGATAGATAATTAATTATATTGAATTTGCTGGTGCAGGCTTGAAGGGCCGAATGGCCTAATCTTGCTCCTGTTTTCCCTGTTTCTATCTGCATTTTCCCAATGCCCAATCTCTGGTGAAGAAACATCTATCAAACTTAGACAAAAAAATGATCACTGACCCTAACTCGAAAGCCCAAAATTTCTACTTCCCTTTGATGTGTTCTGAAGGAACTTTCTCTGAATTTTAAAGCTATTTTAAAACTGTAAATGGTAGGACCCTCAGGTGCATTGAGAGAGATCTTAGGGTGCAAGTCCTTAGCCCTCTAAAAACAGGAACACAATTGGAAAGGATGTGTTGGATTAGAGTGTGGAATTGTTACTCTCCCTGTAGTTTAACTTACCTATGCTTGCTTGTAATTTTTATATAAGTACCAGTTTGTGTGTAGTTGTTCAGTAAATTTTCAATAACTGTAGTATGACTGTACTTTTCTAGAAGTTTCTCTGTAGCCTGTTTGATAGATTATTCCCTATCACTGGAACATCTAGATGTCTCTCTAGTCTGAGCTAATTTTTATTATAAGACGACCACAATTTATTTGTTATTTTTTCCTTCGTTCACCTCCTTTGCTTTCTCCCTCCCTTACAATAGAGTTGATTTCCGTTACTCTTATTGTTATGAACACCTAATAAGCAGCTATAACCGCTAGATTTTTGCCTCATTCTTGATTTCTGAAGAACCTTCTGTGGTTAGCACAACGCTTTACAGTACAGGTGACCTGGGTTCAATTCCTGCTGCTGTTTGTAAGGAGTTTGTACGTTCTCCCCACGACTGTGTGGGTTCCTTCTGGGGGCTCCAGTTTCCTCCCACAGTCCAAAGACCTACTGGTTGGTAGGTTAATTGGTCATTGTCAATTGTCCCGTGACTAGGCTAGTAAATAAATTGGGGGCTTTCTGGGTGGCGTGGCTCAAAAGGCCAGAAGGATTTGCTGCGTTGGGTATCAAAAAATATACAATAAATAAATAAATACAAATCTCCAGATCAAACGGGTGGTAAAGAAGGTATTTAGTTTGCTTCCTTTCATCAGCTGGGACATTTAGTGTAAGATCTGGCAGGTTATGTTGAACATTCGTTAGGCCACATTTGATGTCCTATTGTGCGCAGTTGTGGTTGTCGCATTAGAGGAGGGATGTGGAGGCTCTCGGGGTGCAGAAGATGCTGACTCAGACGTTGTCTGGATTAGAGAGCAGTATCTGAAAGGAGAGGCTGGAAAACTCTTTGTTATGAGCCCTGCAGCTTGCCGTAGCTTTGGGCTTCTGGGTTTCGCGAGCACCTGTATTTAATAATTGTTAGAGTCGTCAAGCCCAGGTGCTTTCTGTTTGGTCTTGTTGGCTTGACCAGCAGCACGAGTATCCCTCGTCCAATGATTATTTAAGGAGGACTCTCGTTGTGCTCTGTAAGTGGAGTCATGCTGTGTTTGTGGACGTTGATTTGTCTTGTGGTGCTGCTGGGTCCTAACTCTGATGCTCTGCTGGTACTCGTGTGTCTAACCTTTTGTTTCTGTCTCTTCACGGGGACTCCACCGTTCCTCCGCTCCTGGACTGAGTCATCGCCAGAGTCGTCAGTCCTTCTCTATTTAATTTAGCATATATATTGTAACTCACAGTTTTTTTCTCTCTATTATCATGTATTGCATTGTACTGCTGTCGCAGAGTTAACAAATTTCGTGACATATGCCAGTGATATTAAACCTGATTCTGATTCTGACGGAAATAGTTTCCATACATCCTATCTGCTCCTTTTAAGATCTTGCAAACTTCAATCAAATCATCCCTTAATGATTGAATTGACTTTATTACTTACATCCTTCATATGCATGAGTAGTAAAAATCTTCGTGTTGGCGCATGGCCAAGTGGTTAAGGCGGCGGTCTAGTGATCTGAAGTTCACTAGTTCGAGTCTCAGCTGAGGCAGCGTGTGTGTCCTTGAGCAAGGCACTTAACCACACACTGCTCTGCGATGAAACCGGTGCCAAGCTGTATGGGTCCTAATGCCCTTCCCTTGGACAACATCGGTGTCATGGAGAGGGGAGACTTGCAGCATGGGCAACCGCTGGTCTTCAATACAACCTACCCAGGCCTGCGCGCTGGAAACTTTCCAAGGCGCAAATCCATGGTCTCACGAGACTAACAGATGCCTTAAAAAAATCTTTACATTACTACTCCATTCAAATATACAATGTGCAATTATAGGAATTTATAATAAATAGTATGTACAAACAAGGCAGTCAATATAACATAAAAATACAGTTGCGTCAGCATGAATTAATCAGTCTGATGGCCTGGTGGAAGAAACTGTCCCGGAGCCTGCTGGTCCTGGCTTTTATGCTGTGGTACCATTTCCAGGACGGTAGCATCTGGAACAGTTTGTGGTTGGGGTGACTCGGGTCCCCAATGATCCTTCGGGCCCTTTTTACACACCTGTCTTTGTAAATGTTCTGAATAGTGAGAAGATCACATCTACAGATGCGCTGGGCTGTCTGCGTCACTCTCTGCAGAGTCCTGTGATTGAGGGAGGTACAGTTCTCATACCAGGCAGTGATGCAGCCAGTCAGGATGCTCTCAATTGTGCCCTTGTAGAAAGTTCTTAGAATTTAGGGAGGCAACTCAGACTTCTTCAACCGTCTGAGGCGAAAGAGGCGCTGTTGTGCCTTTTTCACCTCACAGCCAGTATGTACAGACCATGTGAGATCCTCGGTGATGTTTATGCCAAGGAACTTAAAGCTGTTCACCCTCTCAAACCCAGATCCATTGATGTTAATAGAGGTTAGCCTGTCTCCATTCCTCCTGTAGTCCACAATTGGCTCCTTTGTTTTTGTGACGTTGAGGGAGAGGTTGTTTTCTTGACACCACTGTGTCAGGGTGATAACTTCCTCTCTGTAGGCTGCCTCATTATTATTTGAGATTAGGCCAATCAGTGTAGTGTCGTCAGCAAATTTAATTAGCAGATTAGAGCTGTGGGTGGCAACACAGTCATGGGTATACAGAGAGTAAAGGAGGGGGCTTAGTACACAGCCCTGAGGGGCTCCTGTGTTGAGGGTCAGAGGGGCAGAGGTGAGGGAGCCCACTCTTACCACCTGCTGGCGATCTGACAGGAAGTCCAGGATCCAGCTGCACAAGGCAGGCTCAAGGCCGAGGTCTCTGAGCTTCTTGTCAAGCTGGAGGGAATTATGGTGTTGAATGCTGAACTGTAGTCCAATAACAGCATTCTCACATAGGTATCCTTCTTCTCCAGATGTATAAGGATGGTGTGTAGAGCTGTGGCTATTACGTCATCTGTTGATTGGTTGTGTCGGTAGGTGAATAGTAAGGGGTCCAGTGTGGGTGGTAGCATACTGCAGATGCAGCCCTTGACCAGCCTCTCAAAGCATTTGCTTATTATTGAGGTGAGTGTGACAGGATGCCAGTCATTCAGACATGTTACCTTGGTCTTTTTAGGTTCAGGGACAACAGTGGATGTTATGAAGTAGGAGGGCACTCTATACTGGGAGAGAGAGAGATTGAAAATTGAAGTTTTGTGTTACTTATTAATTCAGACATGTGCTTCAAACTATCCATGGACAATTAAAGCTTTGTTCATTTAAATGTGGCAAGGGAGCACTTGATTGGGAGGTGAATGAAATGGCAACAACAAGTATATAAATTTGCTTTGGTGTTGGGGTCAAAGCTGCCATTCTAATTTCAAAAACAATCCGCAGAGCAGGTAAATATTACTGACAATGATTTGATGAATTTGAATTGGTTTAAATATTTCATAAGAAACTGCATGTTAAGTGGATTGTGTGGGAAGGCCAAAAATAATTTTAAAAAACAAAATGCAAAATTAGAGCACCAAAGTAAATGAAAATTCTAGATGTTAGAAATCTGAAGTAAAAACAGAAAAAAACTGGAAATATTCAGCAAGTCAGGCAGTGCCTGTGAAGGAGAAACTGAGTTAATGTTTCAGGTCAAAGCCCCCTTTCACCAAGGCAACACACACAAAATGCTGGAAGAGCCCAGCAGGTCAGGCAGCATCTGCGGAAAAGAGTAAACAGTTGACGTTTTGGGCCGCACCCTGGAACACGTAGGAATTCAGGACCAATCAGATAGCCCCAGTTTTGAGATGAAGCAATCACCCACAAAGCCAACAACTACAATACAAGACATTGGAAATCCTGTGCTAATTTAATTACCCCAAACTGAATAAAAGTGATAAATACAAAGAGAGCTTAACAATCCCCATGATCCCAAATGAGACTCCTGCAACACAAAGTGAAAACCCAGAGTTAGTCCAAAGACAAACAATTAGACATAAAAGATCCAAGGTATAGAGCATACCCATGAGGTTAAGAACATGATCCGCATGCTAAGTATTCTGCTCTCGTTCAAGAGTTTTTCCCATTTTCATAAGCTAGACAGACAATTAACTCCAGTCCTGGTGTAACTGTACTTGAAGGCCTTTTTATTATTCACCAATGTATTTCAGCACCCAAGGAGCTGGTGTAAAAAGACAGTACTTCTCGGCTTTCTTACGAAAGGCAGATTCAAATATTGATTGAAATTCCTTTGACCTCTAACTACAAAATGAAATATACAAACTGACCTGATGATGAAAGCTAATTGCTTAACAACACGATAATGAGCACCAACAACAGCTGCGAATCCACAAGTAAGCAGAGAGATCTAGTAATTAGAAATAAAATAACAATCCAAATCAGGAAAGACATACCACTAATCAAAAATAACCTCTTCTCAACACAATTTGGTCCGAAGTGTTTCCCTCCATAGGTGCTGCCTGGCCTGCTGAGTTCCTGCAGAATTTTCTGTGTGTTGCTCCGAGGTTCCAGCATCTGCAGAATCCCGTGTCACAGAAAAGCCAAAATCTCTCTAAATGGTTGGGTGGGTCTGAGAGATTAAAAGGCAAACACAATTTCCGATGTTTCAATGGCCTTTTTCTGCATGTCACATCTGTATATTGTTTAGAGTTTAATTATGTAACTTTTTCACCAAGGTAATACCACTGTTATTAATATCTTCATGAATAACTTCACTGTTATT
Organism: Mobula birostris; assembly: GCF_030028105.1. Classification (NCBI taxonomy): domain Eukaryota; kingdom Metazoa; phylum Chordata; class Chondrichthyes; order Myliobatiformes; family Myliobatidae; genus Mobula; species Mobula birostris. Next base: position 5,810,249 of record NC_092401.1, read on the forward strand.
AATTTCTTTATGATTAACTTCATAATACATGTCAAAATAGAAGCAGGCAGGGATGAAATATTTCATTACAAAGCTTAATTCACCATACAGTTATATTCAATGTGGTACAAGTAACACTGGGCAGCAAATTTTTTTTCAAAAGTGTTGCTTCCTCAAAATATTTTTTGTTTATGATAGACCGCCTGAAGCTGAACACAAATGTAATTTCAGGTTACTTGTATCACGTAGGAAATTGGAGAAGCAAGAAATTAACTTTTATTGAATATAATGCTTTTAATTGCATAATGGTGCAATAGTTCAACTAAGCTAAAATGTTTTGTTGATGATTTTTTGTTTGTACCCAGTGTCTGAGGCTTCTCACTTGTGTCCAACAATAATCGGTCGGCATTGATGGATTCCAGTTGCCCTGATACTGTTTCTCCATGACCACAATGTCCTGGTGAAACCTTTCACCATGCTCGTCACTGACAGCACCAGGATTTGCAGGGAAGAAGTCTAAATGAGAACATAGAAAATAATTCTTTGGTGACATAGCGTACTTCATGGTTTTGTGTATTTGAAGCATGTTGTCAAACAGTTGTATATAGTTTGGTGCTCTGTAGCTGCCAAGAAATCTTTCAGCAACAGCCTTAAATGCGTACCATGCGATTTTCTCCAGTCCCACTCGAAGTTCTTTGACTTGCCTGTTGTTGATGACCTGTTTGACTTGTGCACCAACAAAAATGCCTTCCTTAATCTTGGCATCAGTTATTCTGGGAAACATCTGTCACAAATATCAAAATCCTTCATGGAAATTTATCGTCTTTCTAAAACCTGTCCTGCCGTGCAGCATCGCCCCCATCCCCACCCCGCCTGGACAAGGCAGAAAACTTAACAACACACACAAAATGCTGGAGGAACTCAGCAGGCCAGGCAGCATCAATGGGGAAAAAAAACTAGTCGTTGTTTTGAGCTGAAACCCTTCAGCAGGACTGGAGAAAAAAAACTGAGGAGTGGATTTAAAAGGGTGGGGTTGGGGTGTGGAGAGAGAAACACCAGGTGATAGGTGAAATCTGGAGGGGGAGGGATGAAGTAAAGAGCTGGGAAGTTGATTGGTAAAGAGACAGAAGGCCATGGAAGAAAGAAAAAGGGGGGAGGAGCACCAGAGGAGGCAATGGATGCTTTTAGGCTTTGATGTTTCTATCATTCATTTTATGGGATGTCTGTGAAGAGTACGAGTTTCAGGTTGTTCACTGTATACATCTTCTGATATGAAATGAACCTTTGAATCAAATCAATGAGGATTGTGCTGGGCACCCACACTTACGGCTCTAACATAACCTGCCCACAACTCACTTAACCAAACCACACTCGCGGTCACGGGAAGAAAATAGCACTGATAAACTAAGTCAAAGTCAGCATGGTTTCTGTAAAGGGAAATCTTGCCTGACAGATCCGTTAGAGTTCTTCAAGGAAGTAACAAGCAGGGTGGACAAAGGAGAGGCAGTGGATGTCATTTAGTTGGATTTTCAGAAGGCATTTGATAAGGTGCCACACATGAGGCTGCTTAACAAGATAAAATCCCATGGCATTACAGGAAAGATACTGGCATGGATAAACGAATGGCTGACAGGCAGGAGGCAGTGAGTGGGAATAAAGGGGGCCTTTTCTGGTTGGCTGCCAGTGACTAGTGGTGTTCCTCAGGGGTCAGTATTGGGACCGCTACTTTTCACATTGTTTGTCACTGATTTAGATAATGGGATTGATGGTTTTATGGCAAAGTTTGCGGATGATATGAAGATAGGTGGAGGGGTAGGTAGTGCTGAGGAAGCAATGCAATTGCAGCAGGATTTAGACAAATTGGAAGAATGGGCAAACAAGTGGCAGATGGGATACAGTGTTGGGAAATGTAATTTTTTTTAGCCAGAGAGTAGTAAATCTGTGGAATGCTCTGCCACAGACTGCTATGGGGGCTAAGTCCGTGGGTGTATTTAATGTGGAAGTTGATCATTTCCTGATCAGTCAGGGCATCAAAGGATGTGGCGAGAAGGCAGATGTATGGGTTTGAGTGGGATCCCGGATCAGCCATGATGGAATGGCAGAGCAGACTCGATGGGCCGAATGGCCTAATTCTGCTCCTATGTCTTATGACCTGCGGTCTTACACACAGTGGCGGGAATCAAATCCTGATCGGTGATCGCTGGTGCTGCAAGGCGACTGCAATACCGTGCCGTCCTGAAGTAACAGAACATTATCTGCTTTTTGTACGATCCCAGGTATAATGAGCAGCCGAAACTAACACTTGTAAAACTTGCAAGTAAGTCACAAGATAAAGATAAGAGTGCACAGAAACAGGGAGCAGGACAATAAGCTCAACGTTCTTTCCCTGTCCAGTGCACCATTAAAGTGCTGTGTCAGGAAGGGACCCCGTCCAGTGACAGCAACATCAGACAACAAGTTGGGGTCCTTGGCAGTGGTGAGGTGGTAATGTTTTGAATGCTGAGCACCTCCACCAAACCAGCCACGTTCCAACTCCTTGAGTGGGTAAACACCAACTGCCTGTCAGCGTGTGGGACCTTCCTGACCAATAAATAGTGGCCACTGATTGTAAGTTTGTGATCTTCTGCTGCTGTAGCCCGTCCACTTCAAGGTTCAATGGGGTGCTCTTCTGCATGCTGCTGTTTGTATGCATGCTTACTTGAGTTACTGTCGCCTTCTTGTCAGCTTGAAATAGTCTGGCCGTTCTCCTCTGACCTCTCTCGTTAACAAGGTGCTTTTGCCCACAGAACTGCCGCTCACTGAATGCTTTTTGTTTCTCGCACCATTCTCTGTAAATTCTAAAGATGGTTGTGTGCGAAAATCTCAGGAGGTCAGCAGTTTCTGAGATACTCAAGCCATCCCATCTGGCGCCAACAATTATTCCTGGTCAAAGTCACTCAGATTTCTTCCCCATTTTCAAAGGTTTCAAAGGTTCAAAGGTACATTTAACGTCAGAGAAATGTATACAATATACATCCTGAAATTCTTTTTCTTTGCAAACGTCCACAAAAACAGAGGAGTGCCCCAAAGAATGAATGACAGTTACGTGTTAGAACCCCAAAGTCCACCCCAGCTCCCCCCACCCATGCATAAGCAACAACAGAGCAATGACCCCCTCCCCTACCAGCAAAAAGAGCATCGGCGCCCCCCCACTGAGCGCTCAAGCATGCAGCAAAGCATCAATAAAGACACAGACTTGCAGCACCCCAAAGACTATTCGTTCACCCAGTAATTCAACCTAATAAGGGAAAAAGGGGTGTCCCCATTTCACAGCTAGAGGGGAGACATGATGTTTGGCCTGAACAATAACTGAATCTTTGCAACACACATCAAAGTTGCTGGAGAACGCAGCAGGCCAGGCAGCATCTCTAGGAAGAGGTACAGTCGACGTTTCAGGCCGAGACCCAGAGTCCTGACGAAGGGTCTCGGTCCGAAACGTCGACTGTACCTCTTCCTAGAGATGCTGCCTGGCCTGCTGCGTTCACCAGCAACTTTGATGTGTCTTGCTTGAATTTCCAGCATCTGCAGAATTCCTCACGTTTGCATTTTTAAACTGAACCTTTGACCATGTCTGCATGCTTTTATACATTGAGATGCCGCCACATGATTGGCTGGTTAGATATTTGTACTACCATACAGGTGTACCTAATAAAGTGGCCACTGAGTATGTATTAACTCTTTGGACCTCAATGAGCTGCTACAGGCAAAATAAAAACAGAAAATATTGGAAATCTCAGCAGGTCAGGCAGCATCTGTGGAAAGGGAAAGAGTGAATGAGTGGGGTGTACCTAATATAGTGGCCACTGAGTGTATCCTCCACCAAGATGTGGGGTTTGGAGGCTTGCGTGCCTCAATGACCCAGAGAGCTGTGCTGGCCGGAGTCAGGACTTTATGATTTGTCTCCTGGTTGGGTCACCTATGCCAAACGGGTCAAAGGGTAGAGGACATACTAAGAGTGGTTCACCAATCCTCCGGGTTCATGGGTTCAGCTCAGGGCTAACAACCCTGACTGGCCAAACAAAAAATTGTTACGGAAACAGAAATGAAGAATCCTTCTTTATCTGCGAGCGATGGTGTGGACAGACGGAGATAGAGCACATTTGCTGCTGCCCTGAACACCTGCAACATAACAGGCAGCAAGGGAGAGCATCCTGGAGCTGCCCGTGGGTGCACACACCAGTTGGATTCAACACTCCCGGGAGAGGAAAGGAAAGAAATGGGAAAAAATAGATTTACAATCTATCCAATCTCATTTTATTTGCAATTGTGGAAATGCTTGAAGGTTGCCTAGAGGCCTGGAAGAGCAGCTATTATAGGCAGGTTTCACAGTCAGTAAATGAGGGGACGGACTGCCAAGCTGTGTGTTTGCTTTGTGCAGCTGAGCGTTTGAGTCAGCCGCACGGATCCTGAAACTATGGCAACATCACAATGTGGAAATCAGCAACAGGGCGCTAGTGATGAGTCCACACCCCGTCATCGTGATAAATATTACCTCTGTTGACTCTCCCTTTTTTTTTCTGAATGGCTGGTTTTAGTGTCTCATTCTGTCTGCCTGTCATCTTGCTGATGTGTAAAGTGGGTTGATATTAACGTGAGTCCTTCACGTTATGCTCCAGTTGGCACCAGCTTGCTGTTCTCAAGCATCTCTCTCGAATTCTCACCACTCTGGAGGCCGGAGATTGCCACTGAAGTAAGTGCTGAAAAGCCTACAAAAAGTAGTGGATGCAGCCCAGTCCATCACAGAAGATGCCCTCTCCACCTCTGAGCTCATCTACACGGAGCAGTACCCCCACCATCCAGCCCGTGCTCTCTTCCGGCTGCTGCCGTCGGGCAAGAGGGACAGGAGCTTTAGGTCCCTCAGCACGAGCTTCAGGAACTGCTATTACCTTGCAACCATCAGGCTCCTGAACCAGCGTGGGACAATTTCACTCACCCAACACGGAACACAACCTGTGGGCTCACTTTCAGGGACTTGACAACTCGTGTATTCAGTATTTTTAAAATCTGTTTTTTTGTATTTGCATGGCTTGTCTTTTTTAGCACATTGGTTGTTTGTCAGTTTTTGTGTGTAGTTTATCACTGATTGTACTGCATTTATTTGTTCCACTGTGAATGCCCACAAGTAAATGACCTCAGGGGAGTAAATAGTGACATGTATATTTACCTTGTCAATAAATTTACTTTGAACTTTGATTTTCATCCTCCCCGATTTTCTTCCCTCCATTTTTCTTTTTACCTACCTCCTTCCACCCATTGTCCTATTTCTCTTTCTTGATGCAGAAAGCCATTCAGCCCATCAAGTTTGTGACATCTGTCAAAAGAATCCCATTCCCTGTCTTATGTCCCTGACATCTATTCTCTCTTGTAAGCCCCATCAGTTTTCCTTATTGCTTACATGTACTGGGGCCAGTTTACAGTGGCCAGTGATCCTGACATCATGTACTTAGGATGTGGGCACCCTGGAGAAACATGCAGCCACAGAGAGAACACAAAAACTCCACGCACACAGTGCCGGAGGTCACAATCGAACTCATGTCACCGTGAGGAAGTTACATTATCTGCAGCACCCCTGCACTACCCACCCCATAGGAATGTGCTCAATTAGAACGATACAAGGCAATACACCCCCCATCAGGAAGCCCTTAAAGCAAACAGACCAAACAGCTCCCCTCCACCGCCACTCTCCTCCGTCTGGCGGAACTGAACTGGTCCTCACTCTCAAGCATTTCTCCTTCGGCTCCTCCCACTTCCTTCCAACTAATGGTGTAGCCACGGGCACTCGCATGGGTCCCGCTATGCCTGCCTCTTCATCAGCTACGTGGAACAGTCCATGTTCCAACCCGACACCAGCATCGCTCCCCAACTCTTCCCACACTACACTGATGACTGCATTGGTGTTGCTTCCTACACCCCTGCTGAGCTCGTTGACTTTATCAACTTTGCCTCCGAATGCCGCACTGCCGTCAGATTTACTTGGTCCATTTCTGACACCTCTCTCCCCTTTCCCAATCTCTCTGTCTCCATCTCTGGAGAGAGTCTATCTACTGATATATTTTATAAACTCTCTGACTCTCACAGCTATCTGGACTATACCCCTTCTCACCCTGTCTCAGTTCCCCCATCTGTGCCACATCTCTCAGGATAAGGCTTTTCAAAGCCTCTTTCTTCAGAAGAAGGGGCTTCCCTTCCTCTAGCATCAATGCTGCTGTCACCCGCATCTCTTCCATTTCGCACACATCTGCCCTCACCTATCCTCCTACCGCCACAAAAGTTCCTCTTGACTTCACCTACCACTCAAGCCTCCAAATCCAGCACATAAGATTCTCTGCAACTTCTGCCATCTCCAACAGGATCCCACCACCAAGCACATCTTTTCATTCTCCACCCCCCCCCCCACTTTCTGCAGGGATCACTCCCTCCACAATTCCCTTGTTCACTCATTCCTCCCCACTAATCACCCTCCTTGCAAGTGGAACAAGTGCCACACCTGCTGTTACACCTCCTCCCTCACTACCATTCAGGGTCCCATACTTCACCTGTGAGTCCGTTGTGTGTGTTGCTTTGGAATTCCAGAATCTACAGATTTTCTCATATTTGCTACAATATAGCAGTGTTGTTTTCTCCAGTGCACCAGATTGCAGTGTCAGAACAATGAGTTAAAATCCCAACATGTTGGAATTTATATTCAAAATTCAAAGCAAATTTATTATCAAACTACAGCACTGTGCAAATGTCTTAGGCAGATCTATACAACCAGGGTGCCAAAGACTTTTACACAGTTCTGTAATAATTTCGTGTATTGCACATACATGAGTGATGATAAACCTGATTCTGATATGGGTCTCTATTGTGGACTGAGCTGAAAAGGGGGCAGGGAGAGGGGAATCATGGTTGGGAAAAGGGGAAGGGAGAGGGGAGGGAGAGGGAAGCACCTGACAGACATTCTGTAATGATCAATAAACCAATTGTTTGAAATCAAATGGCCTTGCCTGTGTCTCAGGTCTGGGTGTGTCTGTACCCATGCTACCCACCCTGGCACTCCTTCTCTGCCACCTGTCCCACACCCGTCCTGCAGCACTTCATCCATACCATTCACTCCCAAAGTCCTTTGCTCCCGCCAGATTTACAAACTCGCTCTCCGCTTCACATTGACAAATACAGTACTAGTCAAAAGTCTTAGGCACCCTAGCTATACACATGTGCACAGCACTGTATGTCTACAGTATGACATCATATGTATTTTCTGAGACTCATTTTCTTTGTAGAACAAAGAAATACAATAGGTTCGATGAAAAACTACACACAAAGACTGACAAACAACCAATATGCAAAATGAAGACAAGCTGTGCAAATGTTTAAACACTGAGAAATATTCAGTTAATTGAATATATTATGAAATTTTAAACAAATATTCTGAGTACTAGATTTTTTAAAGAGTTTAAGGAAGAAATTTCTTTGGGCTTATTTGTGACTTGAGACTCTAAAGTGCCTTCTGAAGTGGTCTGACTTAGCTCAGGGACGGTCAGGGATAGCCAATAACCGTCAGCTTGGCCAGTGATGCCTGGAGAATGAATTACTCAAAAGGAGCAAAGAGTAGTTTACTACTCACTGTCAGACGTACAAGCAAACAAAGTCAACTTACTCAGAGACAGAAGCAGAAAATGGCAGAAACCCCTCTGCAGCACCTGTGGATCTGTGTCCTGGGTCCCTCATAGAAATATAATCGCAAAGAAAGCACAGCAGTACCTGCAGAGTCGGCAGCGACTCGGCAGATCATCAAAAACCTTGGCAAACTTCTACAGCTGTGTGGTGGAAAGTGTGCTGACTGGCTGCATTATGGCCTGGTATGGGAACACCAACGCCTTTGAGCGGAAAATCCTACAAAAGGTAGTGGATTCGGCCCAACACAACACGTGTGAACCCCAACCAACCATCGAGCACATCTAAATGAAACATTGCCATAGGAAAGCAGTATCCATCATCAAAGATCCTCATGACCCAGGCCATGCTCTTTTCTCTCTGTTGCTGTAAGGTACAAGAGCCACAAGACTTGCACCAGCTGGTTCAAGAACAGTTACTACCCCTTAACCATCAGACTCTTGAACAAAAGGGGCTAACTACACTCATTATATTTATGGTGTTTCCACAACCAATGGTCTCACTTTAAAGATTCATTATCTTGTTATTTCATGCTCTTTCATTTCACGTTATTTCACACTCGTAATTTATTGCTATTTATTTATATTTACATTTGCACAATCTGTTGTCCAATGGTCCTGTTTACAGTTACTGTTCAGTGGATTTGCTAAGAATGCCCACAGAAAAAGAACCTCAGTGTTGTATGTGGTGATGTGTATGTACTCTGATAATAAATTTTGCTTTGAACTTTGTACTTTGGAAAGAGAAACAGAGTTGACACATCAGGTCAGACACTCATCATCAGAATTAGTTTTCAATTTGTTCGGGGTCTATCTAAACAGCAGAGGGAACAAGAACTACACCAACTTCTCTTGGTAAAAGGCAATGTAATTTTCCCAATCAGCAGAGTGAGTGAAAGCTATTTACATGCAAATGATATGTGAACTCTATTTATTTATTTAGAGATACAGAGCAGAATGGGCCCCTTCCGGCCCTTCGAGCCACGCGGCCCAGCAACCACGGCCATCGCTGATTTAACCCCGACCTAAACATGCAACAACTTACAAAGACCGATTTACCTACACAGCACGTCTGCGGGAGGAAACTGGAGGACCCAAAGAAAACCCAAGCATTCCACAGGGAGGATGCCCAGAGGACGCTGGGGTTGAACTCTGAATTCCAACGACCCGAGCTGTGATTATGTTGCACTAACCACTACGTCACTGTGGCGTCCCAGCTACCAGCAGTAATCCAGTTGCCAGACTTGACTGATTGATGAAATTAATTCCACTTACACATGCTATTTAGTTATCGATTTATTTGTTTGTTGACATGCAGTGCAGAGAAAGCCCTTCCGCCTAGCAGTCTCCCCATTTAATCCAACCTCATCATGGGTCAATTTATAATGACGAACTAAGTTACCAACTGATACATCTTTGGACAGTGGGAGGGAACGGGAGCACCTGGAGGAAATGGGAGAACGTACAAAATCCTTATAGGCATCATCAGAAATTGAATCTGAGACACTGGTACTGTAAACCGCTGTGCAAACCACTAGGCCACCATGCATTGCTCAAAATTTCAGCCTTTCAAAACCAGAGAGGCACCACACTACAATACACTGACATGCATGGCACTCTACCAATATGCCTATAGTGTTCTTTCATTGGATATACTTAAAAGCTAACTAAAGATTTTTTTTATTTTTTTGCACTTTACCGGAACCTGCAGCATGCAATGTAATTTGCTTTAATGATGGTCAGCAATACAGACAGATGCCGCCCAGACACGTATTAAGGAAGAAGAGCTGGTAAGGTCAAGGGTGGATCTTGCCATCAGGAAGGAGGTACAGGGGCCTGAAGGCACACACTCAATGATTCAGGAGCAGCTTCTTCCCCTCTGCCATCTGATTCCTAAATGGAGACTGAACCCATGAACATTACCTCTCTACTTTTTTGCACTACTTATATAATTTAACTACTGTATTTGATATACAATATTTACATTAAATAACGAGTACAAAATATGTGTGTGTGTATATATATTTACTGTAATTCACAGTTTTTTCTCTATTATTATGCAGACATCCCACCCTGCAAAAACTCATTTTAGGGAGGTAGCACCATCAATTTGTGGGAGAATTCCAGGACAGGAGGGATGTCTGCAATAGAGTAGCTCCTTAGCAGCTAGCCAGCTAGTTTAAATAACGTTAACTATGCTAATGAATGAATGACACCTGTTAAACTCACCTAACACGCCTTTTACAGTCTTAACTCACCATGGGCAATAGAAAAGTCACTGTTGCAAACAGTGCAGCGAGCAACACTGTCATTATTTTGACCCCTATTAGGCAGGGGCACACTTTAGTGTAGTCTGGGGTGATGTACGTTTTATATTTTGTTCGGAACACTCTGACATGGCGCACTCTCACTCGCGTTCTCTCTCTCTCTCTCCCGTGGTCGCTCACGCGCTCTCAAGCGCTCTCGCTTGCTTTCGTTCTCGCTCACTCTCTCTCTCTCGCGCGCGTGCTCTCTCTCATGGTCTCTCTTGTGCTCTCTCTTGCTTTCTCTCGCTTGCTCTCAAAAAAATTGATTTCCGTGATATTGTATATAATTTGCGGGCATCAGGGAGCCACTATTAGTATGCGGGAGACTCCCGGAACTTCCGGGAGAGGTGGGATGTCTGATTATGTATTGCATTGTACTGCTGCTGCAAAGTTAAAGCATTTCACGACATAAGACCTGTGATATTAAACCTGATTCTGATTCTGATTGCTTGATGATGGTCAACACACACAAAGTACTGGAGGAACTCAGCAAGTCAGGCAACATCAACGGATGAAAATGAAGTGTCGAAGTTTTGGACCAAGATCCTTCATCGGGACTGAATAAAGTTGACCAGCTGAGATTGTGTGTCACACACATGTGAACGTCTGCAGATGCTGGAAATCCAAAGTAACACGCACAAAATGCAGCAGGTCAGGCAGCATCTATGGAGAAGTGTAACCTGTCGACGTTTCAGGCTGAGACCCTTCACCAGGACTGGACAGGAAGGGGAAAAGAGTCAGACTAAGAAGGTGGGGTCAGGGGAGGAAGTAGTACGGTGTGGTAGGTGATAGGATGAAACTGGGAAAGGGGAGGAGGTGAAGGGAAGAGCTGGAAGTTGATTGATGGAAGCGATAAAGGGCTGGAGAAGGGTGAATCTGATATGAGAGGACGGAAGGCCATGGAAGAAAGGGAAGAGGGAGGAGCACCAGAGGGAGGCAATTAGATGAGAGAGAGGTGTGTGTGTTGCTCTGGATATCCAGCATCTACAGAATCTCTTGTGTTCCTATTATTGTTTTCTCTTGTACTACCTTGAAACACTGAAATGATCTCTGTCGATGGCACGCATAACAAAATTTTTCACTGTACCTCAGAACATGTGACAATAATAAACTTATTTACCAATTTTACCTGCCATCCTTGTCTTTGGTGGTACGACCATGGGTTTATGAGGTGCTTTTGACTGGGTAGGTAATTGCAATGCACGTTGCGGATGGTACATTATGCACGGGTGTGAGAGGGAATGATGCTTAGGGGACTTAATGCAATGCCTAAAAGTGGGCTGTTCTGAATGGCCTTTTTGATTTTGCTTTATTATTTCTGATTGCTTTCCTGAGGCAGCAGGAAGTATAGTCAGGGTCTATAGAGGGGAGTCTGGTTGTACTGAGCTGTGTTCATAACTCTCTGAAGTTTCTTGCAATCATGTGCTGAGCAGTTACAATACCAAGCCATTATGCACGTCGACCTGCACCAGGAACATAGCCCTCCATACCCCTACTATCCATGTACCTATCCAGACTTCTGTTAAACATTGAAATCTAGCTTGCATGCACCAGTTTTCTGGCAGCTTGTTCCACACTCTCATGACCCTCTGAGTGAAGTTTCCCTTTATGTTCCCCTTAAACCTTTTGCCTTTCACCCTTAACCCGTAACCTCTAGTTGTAGTGCCACCCAACTTTATGGAAAAACCCTGCTTGCACTTATCCTAACTGCACTCCTCATACGTTTGTATACCTCTACCAATGTCTATGTTCCAAGGAACAAAGCCCCAAGCTATTCAATCTTTCCTTATAATTCGTCCAACATCCTTGTAAATTTTCTCTGTATTCTTTCAACCTTATTTACATCTTTCCTGTAAATAGGTGACCAAAATTGCACGCAATAGTCCAAATTAGGGCTTACCAATGTCTTATACAATTTCAATATAACATCCCATCTCCCGTACTCAATACTTGGATTTATGAAGGTCAGTGTGCTAAAAGCTTTCTTTACAACCCTACCTACTTGTGATGCCACTTTCAATAAATTACGGACCTGCATTCCCAGATCCATTTGTTCAACCACACTCATCGGCCCCCCCTACGATTGACTGTGTAGGATGTACCCTGGTTGGTGCTCCTGAAATACAACACCTCACACTTGTCTGCATTAAATTCTATCTGCCAATTTTCAGCCCATTTTTCCAGCTGGTCCAGGTCTCGCTGCAACTTACTTACTTGCACACAATGTCATGCAAGTCCTGGTTGGAGAATACCATCACACTCAGATGTAGAAGGATTCTTCATTGCTGTTTCCATAACAATTTTGTTTTACCAGTCTGGGCTGTTAGCCCTGAGTTGAACCCCCAAACCTGGAGGATCCGTGCACCACTCTTAATCTGGCCTCTACCCTTTGACCTGTTGGCATGAGTGACCCTACCAGGAGCCAAGTATAAAGCCCTGACTCCAGCCAACATAGCTCTCCGGGTCATTGAGGCACGCAAGCCTCCAAACCCTACAACAAGGTTGTGGTCCTTTTAGAGGGTCTCACTACAAGCCATGGTGAATTTCTTTAGCCACCTGAGGAAGTAGAGGCATTGTGAGCTTTCTTGCCCATGGGAGAAAAGTGGGTGGGCCAGAACAGGCTATTGGTGATGTTCACACCTCGAAACTTGAAGCTCTCAACCTCAACACCATAAGCGACGAGAGGAACATATTCACTGTACCCCCACCTCTTTTTTTGATGCCAATGATCAGTTCTTTTGTTTTGTTGACCTTGAGGGAGACCATGCTTCTTGTAGCAGCAGCACACAATCAGGAAAGTAGAGGGAAGGTCACTCTGCTGCCAACTTGTGCCTTGTAGCTGGAGGAAAGGCTTTGGGGTGTCAGGAGATGAGTCATTCACCACAGGATCCCCAGCCTCTCATCTGCTCTTTAAGTATAGTATTTACACAGCTGGTCCAGTGGTTGGTTGATTTTAGCCCACAGAAGTGGCCTAGCAAGCTGTACAGTTCAGGGGGCAATTAGGGAGGGGTAATAATTATTTGAGAAGCCCACCCCCACAAACCTTGTGAGCAGATGCAACAAAGGAGTATGTGGAAAAACTGAGAAAGTTAATTTTAATTCTGCGTGGTACAAGGACAGAGGACGGCTTGTTTTACGCAAGACTTGAATGAGAGCTAATTGCAGCTGTGAAGCAACTCGTCACCGCTTCAGGGTGGAAATGATGAGTTTGTGAATCAGCACAAATAAGCAGAAAGATTGCCCTGCAAATTTAGACGCGGGTGACAAGTCAGGCTTTCGCCGGGAATGTTTGCGGAAATGGAGGGTCTGCTTCAAACAAGCCCCAGGACGGAGTGGAACTTGAACCAAAAACTCTCAGATTCAGAAGCAGGAATTACACTGGGGGGATATTTTGTGGTTCTAACATTTTTCTGTCATTCATTCTTCGGGGTTTCTTCCATTTCGTGGATGTCTGTGAAGAGTAAGAATTTCAGGTTGTACACTGTATTCTCTGATATTAAATGGAACCCATGAACCATTGGTGTCAGCTGACATCATAAAAAGTCACTCTGTAGTTGTGTTTCAACTTATATACTCTCTCTACACTCATGACTGTGTGGCTCAGCACAGCTCAAACGCCACCTATGAATTCGCCGACGTTGTTTGCAGAATCTCAGATCAAGGTCGAGATTAATTGTCATTCAACCATACATGAATACAGCCAAATGAATCAAGGTTCCTCTGGGGCCAAGGTGCAAAACACGGTACCAATAGTCACACGCACCACAAGGTAGATATAATTACAGTAGTAGACGCATAGACACAAAACAAAATCTATCCCAAGTCCCTGAGTGTCATGTCCTGTAGATTGCAGGAGCATGGGCTGTTGCCCTGGAGCCACGTTTCTGCAAGAACAAGCCCGCTGAAATCCGATCATCACGTGTTAGTGCAGCCGCAGACACGCAAGGAGGTGTACAGGAGTAAGATAGATCAGCTGGTCGAGTGGTGTTGCAACAACAAAATTACACTCAGCATCAGTGAGACCAAGGAATTAATTGTGGAGGACAAGAGAACACATGCCAATCCTGATCAAGGGGTCAGCAGTGGAAAGGGTGAGCAGGTAATTGCCCCCCCCCCAACATTCCCCGTTCCTGTTTCTCTCTCTCACTTTATCTCCTTACCAGCCCATCACTTCCCCCGCTGCTCTTCTACTTCTGTCCTTTCTCCAGCCCTTTATCTCTTTCACCAATTAACTTCCCAGCTCTTTACTTCACCTCCTCCACCTCTGCTGGTTTCATCTACCACTTGCCACATTGTTCATTTTCTCCCCTCTCCCACATTCTCACTCTGACTTCTCCCCTTCTTTTCCAGTCCTGGCCCAAAACGTCGACTGTTTTCTCTTCTCCACAGATGCTGCCTGACCTGCTGAGTTCCTCCAGCATTTTGTATGTGTGACTTTTCAAGGTGTCCTGGATGCTGGGGAGGCTAGTGCTCATGGTGAAGCTGGCTTTTACACATTTCTGCAGCTTTTTTGATTCTTTGCAGTGACCCCTCCATACCAGATGGAGATGCAACCAATTAGAATGCTGTCCATGTTACATCTGCAGAAATTTGCAAATGGTTTTGGTTAAATACTATTTGTCCTCAAACTTCTAAAGCAATACAGCCACTGTCATGCCTTCTTTGGAAATTGCTTCAACATACTTGGCCCAGGATAGATCCTTAGAAATGTTGACAACCAGGAACTCGATCCACTTCTGATCCCTCATGAGGATTGGTGTGTGCCCATTAAGGAGCAGCAGACCATTGTCTCCCAGACCTTCACCAACCTTATTAGCTCTGGGGATCTCCCATCCACTGCCACCAACCTCATAATTCCCAATACCCCCCCCCCCCGCACCCTGTTACTTGTAAAAACACCATCCCCTTCTCTCAATTCCTTTGTCTCCTCTGCATCTGCTCTCAGGATGAAGCTTTTCATTCCAGAACGAAGGAGGTGTCCTCCTTCTTCAGAGAAAGGGTCTTCCCTTCCTCCACCATCAACACTGCCCTCAACTGCATCTCTTCCATTCTGCACATGCCTGCCCTCACCCCATCAGGCTCCATGTCCAGCACGTAGTTCTCTGTAACTTCCAGCATCTCTAACAGGATCCCATCATCCAGCACGTCGTTCCCCCTCCCTCACTTACTGCTTTCCACAGGGTTCACACCCTACCCAACTCCCTTGTCCATTCGTCCTTCCCCACTGATCTCCCTCCTGGCACTTATCCTTACAAGCAGAACAAGTACCACACCCGTCCCTACACCTTCTCCCTCTCTACCATTCAGGGCCCCAAACAGTCCTTCCAAGTGAGGCGACACTTCATCTGTGAGTCTGTTGGGGTCATCTACTGTATCCGGTGCTCCCAGTGTGGCCTCCTGTATATCGGTGAGACCTAATGAAGATTGGGAGACTGCTTCGTTGAGCACCTATTCTCCGTCTGCCAGAAGAAGCTGGATCTCCCAGTGGCCACCCATTTTAATTCCACTTCCCATTCCGACATGTCAGTCTATGGCCTCCACTACTGTTGCAATGAGGCCACAATCAGGTTGGAGGAGCAACACCTTATATTCCAGCCGGGTAGCCTCCAACTTGATGGCATGAACGTCGATTTCTCGAACCCTCCTCTTCTTCACCATTCCCCCTTCCCATTTCCCTCTCTGCCCATCATTTCCTGCAGGTGCTCCTCCCCATTTTATTTCTTCCATGGCCTTCGGTCCTCTCCTGTCAGACCCCCCACCCCGCTTCTCCAGCCCTGTATCTCTTTCACCAATCAACTTCCCAGCTCTTTACTTCACCCCTCCCCCTCCTGGTTTTGCCTATCGCCTCCTCCATTCATCTTCTAATTTTGACTCCTCATCTGTTTTCTCCAGTCCCTTTGAAGGGTCTCCGTCTGAAACGTTGACCATACTCCTTTCTATAGATGTTGCCTGGCCTGCTGAGTTTCTCCAGCATTTTGTGTGTGTTGTTTGGATTTCCGGCATCTGCAGATGTTCTCTTGTTGGTGTGTGCCTCTTAACTTCCTCTTCCTGAAGTCCACAATTAATTCTTTCGTCTTGCTGATATTGACACTGCTGTGACACCACAGCACTCAACCAGCTGATCCTTCTCACTCCTGTACACATCCTCATCACTATCTGAAATTCTGCCAACAATAGATATGTCATCAGCAAATTTATAGATGCAATTTGGGCAGTTTGGACTCTGAGAATCTATCTTGGGTCCAACATATTGATGCAACTTTGAAGAAGGCACAACCATGGCTATACTTCATTAGGAGTTTGAGGAGATTTCGTATGTCACTGAAGACTCTAGAAAACTTCTGTAGATGTATAGTGGGGAACGTTCTAACTGGTTGCATCACTGTCTGAAATGGAAGCACCATTGCACAGGATTTCAAAAAGCTGCAGAGGGCTGTAAACTCAACCAACTCCATCATGGGCACCAGCATCCCTACCACTGAGGGAATCTTCAGAAGCAATGCCTCAAAAAGGTGCCACTCATCATTAAGGACTCTCACCATCCAGGATCTGCTCGTTAACGATCTTGGCATGAAACATCAGTTGTTTATTGCCAGTACTGGGTGTAGGCTGGCAACATCGACTGCTTATTAACGGTCTCGGCCTGAAATGCCATCTGTTTGTTCCTTTCCATGGATGCTGCCTGACCTGCTGTAATCCCCCAGAATTTTATGAGTGTTACTCTGTTTGTGTGTTGTTGAGTGTGAGTCTTCAGCTCCTTGTATCTCCTTGCTGATGGTTGGTGCAGACTCAGTGGCCAAAGTGCCCGTTCCTGCTGTCTCTCTCGATGATTCTATGATGCTGCTGAGTGAGCAACAGGTGCAAAAATGTTCCAAAAAATAGGCAAATGTACTTTGATCTGTGAAATGCATACCATGGTTTCTATTGGAACAGAGGCTAAACTAGAAGCCTAATAACGAGAAGTGTGAGTGCAGCAGGAGACAGAGTAAGAATGGTATCATGTGATTCAAACTAAACCACATGGATTCCAATTCACTGTGCTTTCCTTGTGAGATGGTTCTATGTAACAAGTCCCTGGTCCTCATGTAGGCACTGGAGACCTCTAAGTAGAGCAAAAAGCAAAGTAAACAATTCAACAGCTCTCAACGCCAGAGACTCTGCGGATGCTGGAGAACTTGAGAAGCACATACAAACTGCCAGGGGAAATCAGCAAGTTGCGCAGCACTGATGGGGAGAAATAAACATTTGGCATTTTGGGGCTAAGGCCCTCCAACGGGACCAGAAAGGAAGAGGGCAAAATCAGAATGGAGGGAGAGAAGGAGGAGTACAAGAAAGCAGGTGATAGGTGAGACCAGATTAGGGGTAAATTGTGTGGATGGGGAAGGGATATTATAAGTTAGAAATGGAAGAGGTAAAGGACTGAAGAAGGAATCTACTTGCTTACCCCTTGTCTTCTCCTCACCTGCCCATCATCTCCCTCTGGCTCCCCTTCACCTTCCCTTCTTACCATGGTCCACTGTCCTCTCCTAATAGATTCCTTCTTCATCATACAGCACAGAAACAGACCCTTTAGCCCGACTTGTCCCTGAAGACCAAGTTGCCATCTAAGTCCCATTTTCCCACATTTGACCCATATCTTTCCACAGTATCCCATGTAGAAACAGGCTCTTCAGCTCTCCCTTCACCTGACCAGCAAGTCCCAATTTCCCAATCTCAATCCAATTTCCCAGCACTTGGTCAGCAGCCTTGGCAACTCAAGACCTCATCCTGATGCTTGAGAAATGTTGTGAGAGATCTTGCCTCCACCGTCCTGTCAGGTCATCCCTTCCCATAGCATTTCCACTGTCACAGGAAACGCAACTGCCTGGCCATTCACCTCCTCCCTTCCACTAATCCACAGCCACAAACGCTCTCTAAAGATAAAGCCTTCCTTTATTTGTCGCATGTGCGCCGAAACATCAAAACATACAGTGAAATACACCATTTGCAATGTGCCGTGGGCCAGTCCGCAAGCATCGCTATGCTTCGGGTACCAACATAACATGCCCACACCTTACTAACCCTAAACCGTATGTCTTTGAGGGAGGAAATTGGGGCACCTGGATGAAACCCAGGCAGTCACGGGAAGGACGTACAAACTCCTGGTAGACAGCAGCAGGAATTGAACCCAGATCTTCCGATCGGTGGCATTTTGAAACGTTACCTAACCATTATGCTGTCATGCCAGCTACTCTCCTGATGAAACAAAATTTACATGTAGCTCTTTCAAACTGAGTCGGGTTTATTGTCATATGCGTTTATAGTGAGGTACGCTTTTTACTTATTGTCCGTTACACCGCTGGCATTTAGGGCAGCAATGAAGGTTCTCCGTCTCTGGTGGTGTCCAGATCTTCCTCTTGCTTTTCACTACTGTCAATCATGCAAGTCCCAAATGGAGACTCAGGAATACCATCGCACTCAGGTATTGAAGGATTCCTCATTGCTTAACGGTTTTGTTTTACCAGTCAGGGCTGTTAGCCCTGAGCTGAACCCCCGAACCTGGAGGAGTGGCGGACCACTCTTAGTCTGGCCCCTACCCTTTGACCTGTTGGCATGAGTGACCCTACCAAGAGCCAAAGCACAAAGCCCTGACTCCAGTCAAAGTAGCCCTCCAGGTCATTAAGGCACGCAAGCCTCCACACCCAATGGCAAGGTTGTGGTCCTCGTGGAGGATGGTAAGATACAGGTACCTTCCATTCAAATTTCAAAAATAATTTAAATCCATTTAGAGCTTGCGGTCATGCGTCATGTTAGTGATGGAGTGATTAGACACTAGAAATAGGAGTAGGAGTAGGCCATTCAACCCTTCGAGCCTGCCCTGCTACTCAACACAATCATGACTGATCTATCCCAGGTCTCATTTCCTCTTCCGTGCCAGTTCCCCATAGCCCTCAAGCCCCTGATCATTCAAAAAAGTATCTACTTCCTCTTTAAGTATCTCCAGTGATCCTGCCTCCAGGCGTCTCCGGGGAACAGAACTCCAAAGATTCAACCGACCTCTGCAAGAAGTTTCAGCACAACTCACAATGAGTGACCATTGCCTAGTCTTGTAACGTCGTTCAATATACCCCCACCCGTCAAGCACAGGAAACATCTTAATGTCTTCCCTGACCTCGCCTGAAAGTCACTTCTAAACTCTGAAGAATTTTGATTCCATTTCTTCAGCTGTTTGGAATGGAACAATCCACTCATCCCAGGAATCAGCTAAGTGAATCTCTTTTAGTCTGTCTCCAAAGTTATTATATCCGGTCTTACACAAAACTGTGCACTCCTGCTGTGGCCTCACTATGTAGAACTGTAACAGCACTTCCCTCTTTCTGAACTCCACCCCCCTTGCAATAAAAACCAAAACGTGGTTTACTTCCCAACCTCTTGATGCGGCTGCCTGCTAATCTTTAGTGATTTTTACATAAGAACATCTAGATCCCTCTGTACTTCACTCCTCTGCAATCTTTTTCCATTTAGATAATGGTCTGCCTTCACATTGCTCTTACTAAAGTGCATGACCTCACACTTTTCCACATTAAGCTCCATTTTCCACCCACTCACTCAATCTACCTACAATCCAGTTGCAGACTCCTAATGTCATCTTTGCAATGTGGTTTCTCATGTCATCAGTAAACCCGAGTGCTTGTACTCCGTCCCTTCTCCAGCTCATAAATATAAATTGATGTAATCGAGGTCCAAGAGTCCTAGCCGACTAACTGGACTCTGAAAACTCACACTCGTTCCTCTGAGACATCATTTATTTTACTTGTGCACAAGGGGAACAGCATGGCCTGTGTCACCACACTGTTCTGAATTCTGAACAGAGAAATGTCATTTTTATACAGAATTGACGAGCAGTTATGGATATTGGCAATTTGCTAAACTGTGCATGTTTGAATTCATTATTTGCCAGATCAATCACCATTCACAATGCAGGTGTAAAAAGTCAATAGAAACTACAGGCTAACAACCAGTGATAATTTGAAGTTAGTAAAGCAATTACCTGTTAGCTAATTTGTGTGTATTTTGCATCCTTCCGTTACATTCTGTCTCATCTCCATAGGTGAGATGGCTCCGGTAATCTGCTATGCAAAGGGAGCTATGTTCTTCAAAGACCTTTCTTGCCAGCTCTGTGGCCACTCTATCTGTAAACTATCCTTGCCTAGATATTATGTTAACACTTGCCTTACCAGAACTTCTACATAAGAACTAATCCTTGGGCCATTCCACTAGTTACATTCTTCTAGCTTGAGCAAGTTTCATTTACAGTATCGCACATCAAAATTGCTGGTGAACGCAGCAGGCCAGGCAGCATCTCTAGGAAGAGGTACAGTCGACGTTTTGGGCCGAGACCCTTCGTCAGGACCAACTGAAGGAAGAGCTAGTAAGAGATTTGAAAGTGGGAGGGGGAGGGGGAGATCCAAAATGATAGGAGAAGACAGGAGGGGGAGGGATGGAGCCAAGAGCTGGACAGGTGATTGGCAAAGGGGATATGAGAGGATCATGGGGCAGGAGGCCCAGGGAGAAGGAAAAGGGGGAGGGGGGGAAAACCCAGGGGATGGGCAAGGGGTATAGTCAGAGGGACAGATGGAGAAAACGGAATATAAGGAGTTGTGAACAACTGGGTAGCCTCCAACCTGATGGCATGAACATTGACTTCTCAAACTTCCGCTAATGCCCCACCTCCCCCCTCGTACCCCATCCGTTATATATTTATATACACACATTCTTTCTCTCTCTCTCTCTTTCTCCCTCTGTCCCTCTCACTATACCCCTTGCCCATCCGCTGAGTTTTCTCCCCTCCCCTTTTTCCTTCTCCCTAGGCCTCCTGTCCCATGATCCTCTCATATCCCTTTTGCCAATCACCTGTCCAGCTCTTGGCTCCATCCCTCCCCCTCCTGTCTTCCCCTATCATTTTGGATCTCCCCCTCCCCCCCCACTTTCAAATCTCTTACTATCTCTTCTTTCAGTTAGTCCTGATGAAGGGTCTCGGCCCGAAACGTCGACTGTACCTCTTCCGAGAGATGCTGCCTGGCCTGCTGCGTTCACCAGCAACTTTTATGCGTGTTCGTTTAAACCTTGTAGGCCAGAAATAAGTAAAATCTGCAAATCAGCAAACAGGAATCAGGCAAGGGCAGTGGAGACAGACAAAGCAAATGTCTGTTTTTTGTTCTAACCATGTGGTCGAAGGAACAAAGGCTGCCATTTTGCCAGAATCAGAATCAGAAATAGGCAGCAGCACATTGTAATGCATAATAATAAAAACTGTGAATTACAGTAAATAATTAACGAAGTAGTGCAACAAAAGTAGCATGGTAGTGCTCCTGGGTTCAAATCGGATGGCAGCGGAGGAGAAGCTATTTCTGAATTGTTGAGTGTGTGCCTTCAGGCTCTGAACCTCCTTTTTGATGGCAGCAATGAGAAGAGGGCATGTCCTGGGTGATTGGTGCCGTCTTTTTAAGGCATTGTCCCTTGAGGATGTGCAGGATGCTGGGGAGGCGAGTGCCCATGATGGCAGACTGAGTTTACGACTTTCTGCAGCTTCTTTCGATCCTGTGCAGCGCCCACCATGCCTCCCACAACTCTCTGTTCAGGACAGCGATGCAACACAGAATGCTCTTTCAACGACCACTTTGTGAACTGTTTAGTGAAGTGGATCCTGCTCAGGGATGGCTCAACCAGAGCAATTACAGAAAACCCAACGCAGTCACAGGAACAACGTACCAACTCTTTCCAGGCAACAGTGGAAATTGAACCCAGGTCATCTGTACTGTAAAGTGTTGTGCAAACCAATACACTACTGTGTTGTCCTTTAAGAAGCTGTTATTTCATTATGTAAAAATGGCAGGCTTGTAGAATAAAACAGCCTGTGAGCTTAAGCAGGCTTCGCCCAGTGCTTGGCTGACCTGATTAAAAATTGTTCGAACTGGTCTGAGTTGGCGAGAACAAAGGAAGTACCCTGAGCCTGTAACGTCCCTTTAGACTTGGAGGCGATTCGATGCAGCAGAGCTGAGGCGAGATGAAGCAGTGGGGAGGGCCCATGATTTGACCAACTTCAGCACAGGGCTGAATTGGAAAGGCCGGGTATGGGCTGAATCGAGGCGCGGGGTCCAGGACCCAGAGCATATCAAAGTGACTGAACCCAATGACTGGACGATGATTTAAGCACCAGGCCAGATTGAAAGTGTCAGGATGTCGAGGCCTGAGGCGAGGGACTGGCAGGTTCAGCTCACTTCCCTGTGACGCTTACTCAGCTCCATGCTAAACTGAGGCTGTGGACAGACCCTCTTTCATGGCAGACTGCGACTGCCATGTCTACCCAACGCAGACTGGGAGATCGTTTCGCTGAACACCTATGCTCTGTCCGCCAGAGAAAGCAGGATCTCCCAGTGGCCACACATTTTGATTCCACATCCCATTCCAATTCTGACATGTCTATCCACAGCCTCCTCTACTGTAAAGATGAAGCCAGACTCAGGTTGGAGGAACAACACCTTATATTCCGTCTGGGCAGCCTCCAACCTGATAGCATGAGTATTGACTTCTCTAACTTCCGCTAATGCCCCACATCCCCCTCGTACCCCATCCACTATTTATTTATATACACACATTCTTTTTCTCTCTCTCCTTTTCCTCCCTCTGTCCCTCTCACTATACCCCTTGCCCATCCTCTGGGTTTTTCCCCCCCTCCCCCTTTTCCTTCTCCCTGGGTCTCTCGTCCCATGATCCTCTCATATCCCTTTTGCCAATCACCTGTCCAGCTCTTGGCTCCATCCCTCCCCCTCCTGTCTTCTCCTATCATTTTGGATCTCCCCTCCCCCTCCCCCTCCCACTTTCAAATCTCTTACTAGCTCTTCCTTCAGTTCGTCCTGACGAAGGGTCTTGGACCGAAACGTCGACTGTACCTCTTCCTAGAGATGCTGCCTGGCCTGCTGCGTTCACCAGCAACTCTTATGTGTGTTGCTGGAAATTCCAGCATCTGCAGAATTCCTCGTGTTTGCGCTCTCTTTCATGGACTTCAGTTCTGAATGCTATTAGCTTGTTTTCATTGTTTGCACAATGTGTTCTTTTTTCTCTGCATATTGGGTGTTTCGTGGTCCTTTTTAAATGGGTTCTTTTGGGTTTTGTTTTGTGGTACCTGTAGGAAACAAATCACAAGGTTGTATAATGTACACTTACTTTGATAATAAATATACTTTGAACTTTGAACAGCTTTTTGGTTAAAATAAGTGTGCACGATTGGGAGACTGGCAATTAGAAAGATATCGGGCAAATGGAGAAAACTGGATCTAGCTGGTGGGCACCATGGTCAGTATGGACTGGATCTAGCTGATGGGCACCATGGTCAGTATGGACTGGTTCAGCTGAAGGCTCTGTATCCACAAACAAGACAAAATCTGCAGATGCTGGAAATCCAAGCACCACACACAAAATGCTGGAGGTACTCAGCAGGTCAGGCAGCACCTATGGAAAAAAATACAGTAAAGGTTTCCCACCGAAACCCTTCAACAGGACTGGAGAAAAAACGCTGAGAAGTAGATTTAAAGGGTGGGGGGAGGGGAGAGAGAACCACCAAGTGATAGGTGAAACCTGGAGGGGAAGGAAGAAGTAAAGAGCTGGGAAGTTGATTGGTGAGATGAGGTGAGAGAGGGAAAAGGGGGTGGGAAATGGAGAGGGGTGGGGCCATTACCGGAAGTTTGAGAAATTGATGTTCATGCCATCGGGTTGGAGGCTACCCAAACGGAATATAAGGTGTTGTTCTTCCAGCCTAAGTGTGGCCTCATCACGACAGTGGAGGAGACTGTGGATGGACATATCGGAATGGGAATGGGAGGTAGAATTAAAATGGGTGGCCACTGGCAGATCCTGCTTGTTCTGACGGATTTGCTTGCGAAGATTTGCTTACGTAGATGCTTGCGAAGCGGTCTCCCAATCTACTTTCTGTTTTCCGCCGGAATCGCTCCCTTCGCATCTCCCTTGTCCATTCGTCCCTCCCCACTAATATCTCTCCCGGCACTTATCCCTTGCGAGCGGTACAAGTGCTACACTCATCCCTACACCTCCTCCCTCACTACCATCAAGGGCCGTAAATAGTCCTTCCAGTGAGGCAAATCTGTTGGGGTCATTTACTGCGTTCGGTGCTCCTGGTGTGGCCTCCTGTACATTGGTGAGACCTGATGTAGATTGAGAGACCACTTACCATTCAGTTCCTCCAGCATTCTGAGGGTCTGTAACCATGCTGGATTTCTCCATGATCTACCAAAGCATTTTTGCTTCCTTCTCAATTCACCACATTGCTGCTGGCAAACTTCAAAATCTCCTCTGACTCATTGATCTATGCCAATGGACTATTTAAGATTCCAGCCAATAGTGTTGACTAGCACTATCCCTCCCTAACACCAGCACCCTCCAGAATGTTGATATTGGTTACTTAGCAGAACTAACCCTGTCGATTGTTGGAGAGAGGTAGCCTTGTTAATGGTGGTCATTGTTGTAGCATAAGTGTTAACTGTTCAATTCAATGCAATTCAAGTTTAATTGTCAGTCAACCATACAGGACTACAGCCAACATACATCAAAGTTGCTGGTGAACGCAGCAGGCCAAGCAGCATCTCTAGGAGGAGGAACAGTTGACGTTTCAGGCCGAGACCCTTCATCAGGACTAACTGAAGGAAGAGTTAGTAAGAGATTTGAAAGTGGGAGGGGGAGGGGGAGATCCAAAATGATAGGAGAAGACAGGAGGGGGAGGGATGGCATCATAGAAATGCTGCCTGGCCTGCTGCGTTCACCAGCAACTGCAGAGTTCCTCGTGTTTGCATGAATACAGCCAAATGAGACAGCGTTACTCTGGAGTCAAGAAACAAAACATAATACCAATAGTCACACACAGCACAAAGCACACACAAGACAGCAAGCACAAATTGTATCACAATCACACAATAAAAGAGAACAAAGCCCACGCCACCAATCCACTTTCGACCACAGTAGAACCCATCTCTCACTGAGCAAACGCTAGTGGTGTAGCACCAACTCCACCCCAGATGCCACGCCACACTGCCCCAGGGGAGCGCGCCAGCCCCAATGCCCCTTCCCCAGGCGACACTGCAGCCCAGTCCTCACAAATACACAATACTCCACACAAATACACAAGTATATAGCCCAGATTCCCTAGCCCACCAAAGTCATCAGTCGACCACAAAAGGGCTTGTCTCACCAAGCGACAATGTAGTTAGGTCCCGTGTATAGATGTGAACTGCTCTATTATCTCAGGAACTGTGAATGGAAATTAGCATTGTGCACTGAATAGCTTGTTTGAGACTAGCAGCAGCACCTAGAATTGTCATAGAACATGAATGTGCCTGAGTATTGTACTGCTATTGTTTGGATTCTATCCCAGGGCTAAAAATAATGGTGTCTTTCAAGTAATTCTGTGCAAGTGCCAAATTTCGTCATGCCATTGAAGACAGACAAAGTGTCAGGTTTGCCTGTGTTTATACTAAAAGATGAAGAAGAAGTTCACAAGCTACAGTCGTATGAATGACAGAGCCAACAATTATTTTTATTACGCATATTACAGATGGAGCATGAAGAAAAGCTTCAGACTGAGCTGACAACCGCAACTAAATATGGCAAAGAGGAGCTGTCACAGTGGATTGCTGCACTGTCCTATCACGCTTGCCAATGACGGGGTGCCAAATATGGCTCAGTAGGTAGCAATCACACTTCTGAGTCACAAAGACGGACCTTCATTCTAGACACTCAAGTATGAGACTGCTTCACCACCATTGTGCTGAGAGATGCTTCATCAGAGGTTCTGTACTGAGCTGCAAAGCAAATCTTTATCTGCTGTCCTGGGTGTACGTTAAATATAACTTACATTAATTTATGTTAACTTTTGTCCTCGAAGTACTACTGCTTCAAATGTTAATTTTCATGGCAATTATATCCTGTGTACAGTGTGCTCAAGCCCCTGCTCTACCCTCTTTATACTTACGACTGTGTGGCTAAGCACAGCTCCAATGCCATACTCCAGTATGCTGATAACACTGTCATAAATAAAGGCATCCGTTAGTCTTGCGAGACCATGGATCTGTGCCTGGAAAGTCTTCCCTCTCCAGGGCACAGGCCTGGGCAAGGTTGTATGGAAGACCAGCAGTTGCCCATGCTGCAAGTCTCCCCTCTCCACGACACTGATGTTGTCCAAGGGAAGGGCATTAGAACCCATACAACTTGGCATCAGTGTCGTCGCAGAGCAATGTGTGGTTAAGTGCATTGCTCAAGGACACAACATGTTCCCTCAGCTGGGGCTCGAACTCACGACCTTCAGGTAGCTAGTCCAAAGCCTTAACCATTTGGCCACCTGCCCACAAACTCACATGCCCACACTGTCAAAGGCTGAATCAAAGAGTGGTGACAAATCAGCATACAGGAGGGAGATTGAAAACCTGGCTGAGTAGTGCCACAGCAACAACCTCTCACTCAATGTCAGCGAGACCGAGGAGCTGATTACTCACTACAGGAGAAGGAAGCCAGAGGTCCATGAGCCAGTCCTCACTGGGGGATCAGAGGTGGGGAGGCTCAACAACTTTAAATTCCTCAGTGTAATCATTTCAGAGGATCTGCCCTGGGTCCAGCACGCAAGTGCCATTACAAAGAAAGCTCAGCAGCACCTCTACTTTCTCAGAAGTTTGCGAAGATTTGGCATGTCATCTAAAACTCTGACAAACTTCTATAGAAGTGTGGTGGAGAATCATGGTTTGGTATGGAAACACCAATGCTCTTGAGCAGGATCACGCACAAGAAGTAGTGGATACAGCTCAGTCCATCACAGGTAAAGACGTCCCCGCCATTGAGCACATCTACACGGAGCGCTGTCACAGGAAAGCAGCATCCATCATCAGGGACCCCCACCATCCAGGCCACGCTCTCTTCACCCTGCTGCCATCAGGAAGGAGGTACAAGTGCCTGAGGATCCAGACCACCGGGTTCAGGAACAGTTATTACCCCTCAACTATCAGACTCCTGAACCAGACGTGATAACCTCACTCACCCCAGCACTGTACTGTTCCCGCAATCTATAGACTCACCTTAAAGGATTCTTCAACTCATCTTCTCATGTTTATTGCTTATTTATTTAATATTATTATTATTTTGTATATGCGCAGTTTGTTTTCTTTTGCACATGGGCTGCTTGGCTGTCTTAGAGTTACGGAAAAGTACAGCACAGAAACAGACCCTTTGGTTCATCTGGTCCATGGTGAAACCATTTAAACTGCCGACTCCCATCAACTTGCACAGGTACCATAGCCCTTGATACCCCTACCGTCCATATACCTATCCAAACTGCTCCTAAATGTTGAAATTGAGCTTGCATCCGCCTGGGAGCTCGTTCCACATTCTTACCTCTCTGAGTGAAGAAATTTCCCTTCATGTTCCCCTTAAACTTCTCACTTTTCCCCCTTAATCCATGACTTCTGGTTGTAGTCCCACCCAATCTCAGTGGAAAAAAACCTGCTTGCAAATACCCGATCTATACCTCTCATAATTTTGTATACCTCTATCAAATCTCCCCTCAGTCTTCTATGTTCCAAGGAATAAAGTACTAACCTATTTAATCTTTCCTTATAACTCAGGTCCTCCAGTCCTAGTGTCACGAACCCCGTGATGGGTTAAAAAGGACCAGCAGAAATGGAACACACCTGGAGTCTGGTTTACTATAAATTAAGACTATATTTATTACTACTACGAATTAATATCATTTAACTGAATAATACAATACAGATTATAAACTATTATATATACATAAATCCGTAAATGCGTGTGGATACAAAAAGTAATAGTCCAGGAGTTAGATATCAGTCTTACGATGTCAGGTAAGTTTAAGCAGTTCAGTTCACTTTGTGTTGCGTCGAGTTGAATTGATGGAGAGAGAGAGAGTTAATTGAGTTGATGTTCAAGTTGGCAGCTTTAGTTGTTCTTGCTTCCGAAGTCTTCAGAGTCACTTCGTATGACCCCCACACAGACACAGATGGACAGAGCCCCTTCTACTAACCCACGGCACGGGTTCACCACCAGAAGACCCCCACAGGCAAGCTCTTACCCGCACTGGTAATCACAGGTCGAAGTTAATCGGTCTGTCGCCTCCACCCTCGTGGTGGTCTTAAACTCCACCAGTGGTTTCTCGCGTAGCTTCCCCAGTTCTCTCGTGTCGTGTCTCCTCTTCCGTTATCAGACCGAAGGATCAACATTTTATAATCCATCCAAAATTCCAGCGTCTGTTTGCTCAACCGCTCTGAGCTGTTACTATGGTGACTTCCCAGCTCATGTCTCAGCTTGCGCCATACTCTCTCTCTCTTTTAATTGCCTCCTTGTTCATTAGACTGTTGAACTTTCTAGCAGTTTCTCACCTGCGTGACACTAGCAACATTCTTGTAAATTTTCTCTGTACTCTTTCAACTTTACTTACATCTTTACTGTAGATAGGTGACCAAAGCTGCTCACAATACTTCAAATTAGGCATCACCAATGTCTTATACAACTCCAACATAACATCTCGTCTCCTGTACTCAAGGCCAATGTGATAAAAGCTTTCTTTATGACCCTATCTACCCGTGATGCCACTTTCAATGAATTATGGACCTGCATTCCCAGATCCCTTTGTTCTACAGCACTCCTCTAATCCCCAGCTCCAGCCACCAACCACGCCTGGTTCTGGCCACAAAAATGCAACCACATGCCAGGTCTGTGCTTCCAAACACACACCCAACCATGTACCCTGGGCATCGGCAATGATTCCTATCGGAAAGCAAATACAATGGCAGATGCTAGAATCTGAAACAAAAATTTAAACAGTGGAAGAACTCAGCCAGTCAACTAGCACCTTTAGAAAGAGAAACCAGTTAACACTCCAGGTTGAAGCCCCTTTGTCAGAACTGAGAAAAGAGAGAGAAAGCAAATACGTCTAAGTAGTACAGAGGATGGGGAAGGGAAACCCCAGTTCCCATCACCCAACCACATCCTCTCACCACTCAGTCATTTTGGCAGAGCATGGATCCCTATCCAGCAGATGTACAAGCCAAGAGTTTAAGTCCAGAATTGTGTAGCAAAGCAGGCAGAGCATCCAGATGAGCCAAACAGATTCTTATTGTATCACATTTCAGAGCTGGGGGTGGCAAGCCTGTGAAATGAAAGGTTGGTGGGTAATAGTATAAGGACGACTGTCCACAAGGCAGGAAGGACAGGAGACCCAATCCAAGAACTGGTACCTGCAAGTTGTCCAAGCAAGGTAGCGCAAAAATGTCCACGTCTTCCATGGTATGACTATGCCTGACCTAATAACCAACCTGACCCCAACACGGAGATGTTGCTGCAAGAAGTTCATGTTGAAACTCTCAAGGCCCTCAAGATACCGCCTCTTAACAACCTGTCAACACCCAGCTGACAAAAGCTGATGAATAGCCACAAGTTATGGGGTGGTGATAACCGTCATCTATAAAGGTAACTCTCCAGCAAGGAGAACCAAGACTGGTTTCTTGAGAATGACAAGGAGATCGAGGAGCTCATTAGATGTAAACATAAGATATTCATCAATTGGAAACACCATCTTCCCTCAGGGAACAGAACAGCTCCACGAGCACCTGAAGGCCAAAGTCCAGCCAAAAATTCAGGACCAAAAGGACAGATGATGAACTTCAGAGACTCAGCAGCTCATACACAATCATGGTGTGTGTGCGTTCCTAGGTTGATCATAAGGTAATCTGTGCCTCAAGCCCGATCCAACCAAGAGCCAAGTATGGGGATGAACTCAGAGACAGAGGTAATCAACAGCCACTGGAAGGAAGCTTTCAAAGACCTTCTCAAACAAGCTTCTGCAGAGTGAGCTTTCCATACTTAACTCAGCATGGGGTAACGCAATCAGGCAAAGCTTCCAAAAATCATACTGACCCTGCCACAATGATAAAGAGAAACTATTCGAAAGGACTATGAGTGGCTGACCTATTGAGGCAATCTCTATGGTCCAGGACTGTCTTGAATGGACTAATTGGCAGATGTTCAAGGGAGCTGCCACAAGCAGAGAAAACGCGGACCTCGAGGGTTATACCTCATCTGTTATTAGCTACATCAGTAAATGTGTAAATGACATTGGCATCTCAGGAATAGCCATATCACAGCCCAACCAGAAGCTCAGGCTGAACGTAGAGGCGCTCTCCCTACTAAAAGCATGGGATGCTGCCTTCAAGTCCAGTGACAGAACAGCTCTCAGAGCAGCAAGGAGACATCTCATCTTAGGAATCAAGAGGGCAATGGCCACCTACGCACAAAAAAACCAGGAGCACCTGTCTGATAACAATTCCTGGAGTATCTGGCTGTGCATCGTCACTATTGTTGTCATGACCTTGGTGAGACCACACCTGGAGTATTGTGTGCAGTTTTGGTCCCCTAATCTGAGGAAAGGCATTCTTGCCATAGAGGGAGTACAAAGAAGGTTCACCAGATTGATTCCTGGGATGGCAGGACTTTCATATGATGAAAGACTGGATCGACTAGGCTTATACTCTCTGGAATTTAGAAGATTGAGGGGGGATCTTATTGAAATGTATAAAGTCCTAAAGGGATTGGACAGGCTAGATGCAGGAAGATTGTTCCCAATGTTGGGGAAGTCCAGAACGAGGGGTCACAGTTTGAGGATAAAGGGGAAGCCTTTTAGGAAGGACCGAGATGAGGAAAAACTTCTTCACACAGAGAGTGGTGAATCTGTGGAATTCTCTGCCACAGGAAACAGTTGAGGCCAGTTCATTGGTCATATTTAAGAGGGAGTTAGATATGGCCCTTGTGGCTAAAGGGATCAGGGGGTATGGAGGGAAGGCTGGTACAGGGTTCTGAGTTGGATGATCAGCTGTTATCATACTGAATGGCGGTGCAGGCTCGAAGGGCTGAATGGCCTACTCCTGCACCTATTTTCTATGTTTCTATGTTTCCATGTTTTTATGAGCCCTGCGGCTTGCCATTGAGTGTTGAGCTTCTAGGGTTTTTGAGCACATGTATTTACTAATCTATTTCTTAACCAGAGTTGATAAGCCCTTGTGCTTTTGGTTTGATCTTGTCAAGTTAATTGTGGCTGGCACGTTTCCCGTATTCTATGATTATTTAAAGAGGATTCTCATTCAGTGCCTTAGCGGGGTCATTGAGTTGGAGAGGATGAATTGTCTTGTGGTGCCGCTCAGTCGCTCCTCCGAGGCTCTGTTGGTATTCCAATGTCTAACCACTTGTTTCTGTCTCTTCCTGGGGATCCTGCCACTCCTCCGCACCAGAGTCCAGTCCTCTGAGAGCGCACCATGACGATTGTCCTGTTGGTGAACAAACTCCTACTCCTCGGTATAAATACACCACTTCCTAACCAACTGACCTCAGACAGTCAGGATGCACATCTGCTCCTGACTCCTCGTCATCCACACATGGGTGCCCCACAGGCCTGTGTGCTGAGCTTATTGCCATCAAGGACATATATACAGACAGAGAGCGGTAAAATCATGAAGGATCCCACCCAACCTGCTCAAGGACTGTTTGTCCCACACTCACCAGCGAGGAGGCTATGTAGCATCCACGCAGGACCACCAGACCCAAACACAGTTACTTTCCCCAAGCAGTAAGGCTGATCCACACCTCCACCAACTAAACCACCACTACTTTATTATTTCCTGTCATTCGCATTATGTTTTCTGAGGGTCATGTTTTTTTTACTTCTCCAGTGCGTTCAACACCATCCGCCCTGCTCTGCTGGGGGAGAAGCTGACAGAGATGCAGGTGGATGCTTTCCTGGTGTCATGGATTCTTGATTACCTGACTGGCAGACCACAGTACGTGTGCTTGCAACACTGTGTGTCCGACAGAGTGATCAGCAGCACTGGGGCTCCACAGGGGACTGTCTTGTCTCCCTTTCTCTTCACCATTTACACCTCGGACTTCAACAACTGCACAGAGTCTTGTCATCTTCAGAAGTTTTCTGATGACTCTGCCATAGTTGGATGCATCAGCAAGGGAGATGAGGCTGAGTACAGGGCTACGGTAGGAAACTTTGTCACATGGTGTGAGCAGAATTATCTACAGCTTATTGTGAAAAAGACTAAGGAGCTGGTGGTAGACCTGAGGAGAGCTAAGGTACCGGTGACCCCTGTTTCCATCCAGGGGGTCAGTGTGGACATGGTGGAGGATTATAAATACCTGGGGATACGAATTGACAATAAACTGGACTGGTCACAGAACACTGAGGCTGTCTACAAGAAAGGTCAGAGCCATCTCTATTTCCTGAGGACACTGAGGTCCTTTAACATCTACCGGACGATGCTGAGGATATTCTACAAGTCTGTGGTGGCCAGTGCTATCATGTTTGCTGTTGTGTGCTGGGGCAGCAGGCTGAGGGTAGCAGACACCAACAAAATCAACAAACTCATTCGTAAGGCCAGTGATGTGGTGGGGATGGAGCTGGACTCTCTGACGGCGGTGTCTGAAAAGAGGATGCTGTCCAAGTTGCATGCCATCTTGGACAATGTCTGCCATCCACTACATAATGTACTGGTTGGGCACAGGAGTACATTCAGCCAGAGACTCATTCCACTGAGATGCAGCACAGAGCGTCTTAGGAAGTCATTCCTGCCTGTGGCCATCAAACTTTACAACTCCTCCCTTGGAGGGTCAGACACCCTGAGCCAATAGGCTGGTCCTGGCCTTATTTCCTGGCATAATTTACATATTACTATTTAACTATTTATGGTTTTATTACTATTTAATTATTTATGATGCAACTGTAATGAAAACCAATTTCCCCCAGGATCAATAAAGTATGAATATGACTATGACTATGAATAGCTTAATGTCACTTTATCGATTCAACAATCAGTCTATGCCTTTATACCTTATGCATTTATATTTACTCTATTTTAATTACTATTGTGTGCTTTATCTCTGGTGTTTTTTGTGCTGCATTGAAGCTGGAGTAATAATTATTTCAGTCTCCTTTAAACTTATGTACAAGAAATTACATTAAACAATTTTGAATCTTGATATCAACTTCAGCTTCAAATCCAGAGCAATCTCTTTACATTTTGCACCTTTTGAATACTCTGGTTAGGCTGCTTTCAGAGTATTGTTTTCAATTCTAATCGCCCCAGTAGAGGAAGGATGTGGAGGTTTGGAGAGGGTGTAGAAAAGGTTTACCAGGACGCTGCCTGAATTAGAGGGCAGAGCTTGGACAAACTTGGACTGGTTTCTCTGGAGTACTGGAGGCTGAAGGGATACCTGACAGAATGTTATAACATTATGAAAGGCATAGGATAGAATACAGTCAGTATTTTTTTTAGATTATGAGAACACTCAGTCCTCTTTTATTGTCATTTAGAAATGCATACATGCATTAAGAAATGATACAATGTTTTCCCGGAGTGATATCACAGAAAACAGGACAGACCAAAAGACTAACACTGACAGAACCACATAATTATAACATATAGTTACAGCAGAGCAAAGCAATACCATAATTTGATGAAGAACAGTCCATGGGCACAAAAAAAAAGTCTCAAAGTCCCGAGTCGATCGACTCCCGAGTCCCCATAGCAGGCGGCAAAAGGGAGAAACTCCCTGCCTTAAACCTCCAGGCACCATCAATTTGCCGATACCTTGGAAGCAGCCGACCACAGCAAACACTGAGTCCATCCGTCCAAAAACTCTGAGCTTCCGACCACCCGCTGAACCACGCAAAGCCGAGGATTTCCGGGCCTTCAGCTCCGGAGATTCTGGTTACCACACAGTAGCAGCGGCAGCAAAGCAGACATTTCAAAAGTTTTCCAGATGTTCCTCTGTAGCAGAGGGATTAGGTGTCGTTAGGTTAATTAGTTCAACACCACATTGTGGACTGAAGAATTGGTTCCTGTGTTGTATGTTTTATATAGTTTTTAACCTATTCTCAGAGGACAATATCTATTATCTATCCTTAAATGCTGATTTCAGGTGTTTACTGGACCATTTCAGAGATGCCTCTTTGTGCATAAAATTAAAATTTGACCTTGCCCAACCAATCTGAATCTAATCCAAGTTTAAGTACCAAAAGCATACCTGACTCCACCCCTGCTGGGAACATTTGCAAAAAGTGGAAAGAAAACACTTGTTAGGTTCCAAAATGTGGAAACATAATGTACTAAGTAAATCATCCTGACTTGGATAAAGTACAAAGCAGCCCCACCCAAACACAAATGATGAATTGGAATACACACCTGACCAGACTCGAATTCAATGCATAATAATCACACAGGATTTATTTGCAGGCCCGAGGCATTAATCCAGTGAATTGTTGGAATTCTTCATGCCAGAGAGCAGTGGAAGCATTGAATATACTCAGAGCAGAGTAGCAAGTATCTGAACTACAAGGAAGTCAATGAGTATGGGGAGAGTGCAGGAAAGTGGGGCTACAATTAGACCATAGAACAGCAGAGCACAGGACCAGGCCCTTCAGCTCACAATAATTAATCAGTCCATAAATGAGGAGGAGAATAAGCAGTTGACATTTTGGGCCAAGACCCTTTATCGGAATCATTTTTCCCCTCCATAGATGCTGCCTGACTTGCTGAGTTCCTAGTGTGCAGTTACTCAAGACTTCCAGAACTTGCAGAATCTTTAATATAAGAGAAACTCCACAGGTCGGGCCGCATCTATGGAAATGAGTAAGCAGCTGATTTTTCAAGCTGAGGTCCTTCACAGGACCCTGATTTGCAGGTTCTCCTTGTGTTTATGATACTCCATAATCACCCCTCCTTTCTTTGCACATTCACATGCCCATCTAAGGGCCTCTTAAAGCTTCTACCATACCTTTCTCTACCAACACCACCCCTGCTGGTGTATTCCAGGCGCTCACCACTCTCTGGGTATGGAAATTGCTCCACACATCTCCTTTGAAATTTCTCCTTCTCACTTTAACTGCATTCCCTCCAGTATTCAATATTTCCAACCTGGAGAAAAGACTCTGATTCTGCACTCTAAATATGCCTATCATATTCTTTAAACTCCTATCAGGTCTCCATTGACCTCCTACGCTTCAGAGAAAACAACCCAAGTTTGTCCAACTTGGCATTATATCTCATACCCTCTCATCCAGGCAGCATCCTGGCGAACTTCTTCTGCATTGTCCAAAGCCTCCACATCTTTCTCATAACGGCGCAACCAGAATGCAATACTCCAGATGTAGCCTAACCGATGTCTTACGAAGCTCTAACATTGCTTCCTCACTCATGAACTCAGTGCCTCAACTAGTAAAGGCAAGCAAGCCATATGCCTTCTTTGTGGCCATTTTCAGGGAGTTATGGACTTGAATCCCAAAATCCCTTTGTATATCAACACAGTAATGAGAGGTCAGAGGAGAATGGCCAGGTTGGTTCAAGCTGACCGTAACTCAAATACCATGTGTTACAACAGTGGCGTGCAGACAACACATCAAACCTTGAAGTGGATGGGTACCAGGAGCAAAAGACCACGGACATACAGCAGGTACCTAATAAAGTGACCACCGAGTGTATATCCCTCTGCATCCTTGACCATCTACAATGCCAATTATTTTTGTGCCATCTGTAAAATTACCCACTCATCCACGTTTACATTACATCGTGTATCAAAATGCCTGCAACACACAAGGGCTGACTAATCTTGATTAGAATTATGAAGGATGCCAAGGACAATGAGATCAGAGTTGAAGCTGATCTGCTGTGACAAACGATTGGAAGTTCAGGGTCACCGCTGCAGACTGAACAGAGATGTCATGCAAATCAGTCACCTGGCCTGTCCCATGCAAAGTTTTCACTAACCTAAACTAATCAAAAGAAAGCACGGGATGAGTGTCTACTTCGTTTTTCTTTTAGTGAGGTGTTTACATATGACATGCTGCCCTAATGACAGATTCCATTCACAAACTACTTACATGTAACCCGTAACGAATTATGTAAACAAAGAATGCTCATACAATATATTTACAATATTACTCAAATATCACTGAAATATTAAATACACTACGCTCCTCCCTATTGGCTAAAAACTCCAACTCAATATAGGATGCATCTCAACTCAATATGTAACATATTTTTCTCCAGTCATCCATACACAGGATATATAATGCAGCACTGGCTATAATTGACTCTGCTCTCCTCATCTGATCATGTGCTATCTCCAGATGACACCAGATATTATCTCCACTGTTTAGGAGAGTGGTCCAGTTCAGTCCTTAATCTTTCTGAGTACCCACTTTTGATCACCTCTGTAGTCCCTTGCCAGGACTGCTTGTCTAGGAGTGAAACATTGAACCTCCTCGTTAGAGTAGCCCTCAATTCGGCTCAACTGCTTGTCCTGCATACTCCTTCTGAGAATGAGTTTGAGGAAGTCCAAGCACAAGCACAAGCACAAGGGACAGCCCAGGAAAGCATAACTGGTGAGTTGTTTGTTGTAGAGCGTGCTGCACTGCGATATGTAAGGAGGAAATTGGTGAGCTTCTGATTCAGTGCAGTATGTTCTGCCGAGATTGCTTGCAGCGCATTCTTTAGACTCTGAATAAACCTTTCTACCAAGCTATTTGTAGCTGATTGGTACGTGCAGATGTAATATGTCTTATTCCATTCACTAACTGTTCCGTAACAAATTGGGATCCATTGTCACTGACTCAGTGTTCTGGAACACCTATCCTTGAGAAGAGGCTTCTCAACACATCAACAGTGTGTAAGGCTGTAATGGAGGTTATTGGGAATACTTCTGACCACTTTGTAGATGCATGCACGACTACCAAGAAATGTGTGCCCATGAATGGTCCAGCGAAATCGACATGAATCCTTTGCCAGAGAAATGCAGCACCAATATATTCAAGAATATTCCAGAAAGAAGATGAGAAAGTGAGCTTTAGGTAGAAGTGAAATAAGGATTGTTCCATATTTCTCACAAGGCGACAGGTAATAGCTTGGGCATATGAAAGTTCTCACATCTAGAACTTCGACTTAAGCAACAGAATTGCAATCAGTTTTAACATCATTGGCATAAATCATGAAATTTTTTGATTTTGTGAATAATAGTTAAATTAAATAAGTAGTTCAAAAATAGAAATTTAAAAAAGTAGTGAGGTAGTGTTCATGGGTTCAATGTCTATTTAGAAATTGGATGGGAAAGGGGAAGAAGCTGTTCCTGAATCATTGAGTGTGTGCCTTCAGGCTTCTGTACCTCCGTCCTGATGGTAGCAATGCTACCAATGCACTGCCTTGGTGATGAAGATCCTTAATAATGGACATCTCCTTTTTGAGGCATCATTCCTTGAAGATGTCCTCTATACTGCGGAGGCTGGTGCCCACGATGGAGCTGACTAAGTTTACAACTCCCTTCAACTTACTTCGATCCTGTGCAGTAGTTGTCCACCACCACCCAACCCCCCATACCAGACAGTGATTTCCTCAAAATCCTAATGAAATATATCCACTGTCATGTTTTCTTGGGAGCTGCATCAATATGTTGGATCCAGTTCAGATCCTCAGAGATATTGACACCCAGGATATTAAACATCCCCAAGGCAACATCTATGGAGAGAAACAAAGCATCAACATTTTGGGCTGAGGCCCTTCATCAGGACTGGCTGAAAGGTCAGTGCTGATAAAGGGTCTCAGTCTGAAACGTCCACTCTTTATTCCTCTCCATAGATGCTGCCTGGCCTGTGCGTTCACCAGCAACTCTGATGTGTGTTGCTTTTTACTTCAGCATTTCTTAAAAAGTTGGTCAAAGTAAGAGTAAGTTCAACCAGGTGAATGAGTGTGACGGTGAAGAGACCTTGTTGCTCTCTGTTCAATGAAAAACTGTGAAAGAGGTGTAGAGGAATGGGACATCCATGGTGAAAATGAGTCAGCTGGATCCAGGAAATTGTTGGAAAGTGGTGGAGGGCACCGAAGGCACGTGGGAAGCAAGTGAATCAGCAGAGAAGGAACAGAGTCCAGTTAAAGGGAGGAAAAAAAATAGTTCTGTGGGAGAAAAGCTGGCTGAAATAATTTGGCTATCAGAACAGAACTGCTTATCTCTCTCATGTGCACAACAAGACTGTATGATTAAACTCCCAGTCTACTTGCGTTATACTTATGACTGTAAAGCTAAGCACAGGTCCAGTGCCATATTTAAGATTGCCAATGACACTACTATGGTTGACCAAATCAAAGGTGGTGACGAATCAGAATATTGGAAGGAGATTTCAGATTTCACCATGCAAATGATGGATGATCACCAATCAAGTTGTAATTGTCTCAGCCAATTACAGCCCCACAATGCTGGTCCTCCTGTTTTTAACCACATAAAAGCCCAATATGGCTGCTATGTATTTCACTGTTACGAATGTCATTCCCACGTGAATTATATTTTTGCTAGTATAAGCTCTTAATTGGTTATTTGTAGGCTTCAGTTTAGTATCTTTAAAATGTCTCCCAAACTCATTTTCTGGAATGACTAATATGGACAAGTCAGTATCCAATTCTACTTTAATTAATTTGCTATTCACTTCAGGTGTAAGCCATACTGCTTGTCTCTTGTTAGGCTCCACATTGTAAATCTCAAGGCTAATCAGTCCTGCGTTACTCTCATCATTATTAGATTTTTTTATCAAGGCATTACAGTTTTTGAAACTGCAACTTACTTTTAAATCTTTTCCTCCTTTACTACTTCTCCCACATCATTTTCCAGCAGTGTGATATCCACCCTTGCCTCTCTTTTACAATTTATGTATCCGAAGAAACTCTTAGTATCCTCTAATATTATTGGCTAGCTTACTTTCATATTCTATCTTTAGCTTCTTAATGACTTGTAGTTGCTTTCTGTTTGTTTTTTAAAGCTTCCCAATCCTCTAACTTCCCACAAATTTTTGCTCTATTATATGCCTTCTCTTTGGCTTTTATATTGGCTTTGTTTTCTCTTTTTAGGCACAGTCATGTTATCTTGCCTTTAGAATACTTCTAAAAGAGGGAGGGGAGGGGAGGGAGGGGAGGGAGGGGAGGGAGGGGGGAACATCAACTCAGACCTTGAGAGGCCTGTGTCGGGCATTTTCATGCCTTACAGGGCGCAGATTGGAAGTCTGTGTGGGGCGCCACTCCTCGCACAGACACTAGAGCAATGTGTGGTTAAGTGCCTTGCTCAAGGACACAAACATGCTGTCACAGCTGAGGCTCGAACTAGCAACCTTCAGATCACTAGATGCCTTAACCACTTGGCCACGTGCCCAGATCTTCGTCTTTGGGATGCATATATCCTGTGCCTTTCGAATTGCTTCCAGAAATTCCAGCCATTGCTGCTCTGCCATCAACCCTGCCAGTGTTCTTTTCCAACTAACTCTGGCCAGCTCCTCTCACATGCCTCTGTAATTCCTTTTGCTCCACTGTAATACTGACACATCTGACTTTAGCTTCTCCTCAAATTTCAGAGTGAATTTGATCACATTATGATCACTTGCCCCAAGGGATCTTTTATCTTAAAGTCCCGAATCAATTCAAATTGAATTGAATTGACTTTATTACTTACATCCTCATATACATGAGGAGTAAAAATCTTCACGTTACGTCTCCGTCTAAATGTTCAATGTGCAATTTATAATAATTTATAATAAATATTATGTCCAACAGGATAGTCAATATAACATAGAAATGCAGTTGCATCATCATGAATTAATCAGTCTGATGGCTTGGTGGAAGAAACTGTCCCGGAGCCTGTTGGTCCTGGCTTTTATGCTGCGATACTGTTTCCCAGATGGTAGCAGCTGGAACAGTTTGTGGTTGGGGTGACTCCATCTCCAATGATCCTTTTATACACTTGTCTTTGTAAATGTCCTGAATAGTGGGAAGTTCACATCTACAGATGCGCTGGGCTGTCCACACCACTCTCTGCAGAGTCCTGCAATTGAGGGAAGTACAGTTCCCATACCAGGCAATGATGCAGCCAGTCAGGATGCTCTCAGATTTTTTTAGATTATGAGGACACGCAGTCCTCTTTTATTGTCATTTAGTAATGCATGCATTAAGAAATGATACAATATTCCTCCGGTGTGATATCACAGAAACACAGAACAGACCAAGACTGAAAAACTAACAAAAACCACATAATTATAACATATAGTTACAACAGTGCAACAATACCATAACTTGATTAGGAACAGGCCATGATCACAGTAAAAAAGTTCAAAGTCTCTCGAAAGTCCCACATCTCATGCAGACGGGAAAAGGAAGAAAATTCTCCCTGCCATGCCCGACCACAGTCCGAAAACTTCAAGCCTTCGATCAGCCCTCCGACACCGAGTACCGAGCACCACCTCTGCCGAACGCTTCAACCTCAGTCTCTGTCGCCAGCAGCAGGCAAAGCCGGGGATTTTGGGACCTTCCCTCCGGAGATTCTCGATCGCACAGTAGCAGCGGCAGCGAACCAGGCATTTCAGAAGTTTTTCTCCAGATGTTCCTCTGCTTCTCCCGTCTGTCTCCATCAAATCAGAATTGTGCGCGGCCCCTACTTAACAAATGCGATATCATTTCCCCGGAGAGCTGCGCGCACTGCGTCGCGCCACCATCTTCTCCTCCCACCTCTTTATTCCCCTATAGAAAGTTCTTAGAACTTCTTCAACCGTCTGAGGTGAAAGAGGTGCTGTTGTGTTTTTTTCACCACACAACCAGTATGTACAGACCACGTGAGATCCTCGGTGATGTTTATGTCGAGGAACTTAAATTGTTCACCCTCTCATCCTCAGGTACATTGATGTTAATAGGGGCTAGACTGTCTCCATTCCTCCTGTAGTCCACAATTATCTCCTTTGTTTTTGCAACATTGAGGGAGAGGTTGTTTTCTTGACACCACTGTGTCAGGGTGATAACTTCTTCTCTGTAGGCCGCCTCATGATTTTTTGAGAATAGGCCAATCAGTGTAGTGTTGTTAGCAAATTTAATTAGCAGATTGGAACTGTGTGGAAAAATTCTGGTTCATTGCACAAGTCAAACTTCCAAGCAAATTGTATGCTCTTCCTTCAATTACACTCAGCAAAACTGGCACTTGATTCCCATTGTCTATGTCATTTGCTTCAGAATATTGCTCTATTTGTCCAGTATACAATATCCAGTTATCTCTTGTGCAATCGAACACATCTTTTTTGAAGTAGACAGCCATTTCTGTTGTTTTCATTTCTTACCACCCCAGCACTCACTGATTATCAACTCAGGAATTTCATCTGTTTTCTGCCTTTTTAAAATCTAATGCCTCACTGCAATTCTGAAGGGAAAAAATGTGCTGTGCTTTTTTTTAAAAAGCTCAAATGTTTCTCTCCCACTTGCATCGAAAAAAACATGCTGCGCTTCAACACGTTGGAGGTAGTCTCGGGTTTATCTTGAAACTTACTCATCATCTGTTACATTTTGTAACTCCAGAAATTAATTGAAAGAAAAAAACGGGAGCCCAGGAGGTTATGTGTCTACTTTGTTTCACTTTTGGGAGGTGTGCACATAAGACATGATGGCATCATGGCTATGCCATTCATTTACTTTTACATATAATCCATAATGAAT
Organism: Mobula birostris; assembly: GCF_030028105.1. Classification (NCBI taxonomy): domain Eukaryota; kingdom Metazoa; phylum Chordata; class Chondrichthyes; order Myliobatiformes; family Myliobatidae; genus Mobula; species Mobula birostris. The sequence goes on from NC_092401.1 coordinate 5,851,844, forward strand.
TATATAAATAACAAAGAATAGTTAATTAAACAATATATTCACAATATTAGTCAAATATTACAGAAATATTAAATATGCAACAGGTAGCACCTTTTACTTAGAAGTTTGTAAAGATTTGGAATGTCATTTAAAACTTGGACAAACTTCTATAGCATATTGATGGCATGAACATATTGATATCCTGAAGTGGGAGGGTGAGGAGCCAGAGGTCGTGGTACATATAGGTACCAATGACATAGGTAGGAAAAGGGAAGAGGTCCTGAAAGGAGAATATAGGGAGCTAGGAAGGGAGTTGAGAAGAAGGACTGCAAAGGTAGTAATCTCGGGATTACTGCCTGTGCCATGCGACAGTGAGAGTAGGAATGCGATGAGGTGGAGGATAAACGCGTGGCTGAAGGATTGGAGCAGGGGGCAGGGATTCAAGTTTTTGGATCATTGGGACCTCTTTTGGCACAGGCGTGGCCTGTACAAAAAGGACGGGTTACACTTGAATCCTAGGGGGAACCAATATCCTGGCAGGGAGATTAGTGAGGGTTACTGAGCTGACTTTAAACTAGAATGGTTGGGGGGTGAGAATCAAATTAAAGAGGCTAGGCGAGAGGAGGTTAGTTCACAACAGGGGGATGGGAACCAGTGCAGAGAGACAGAGGGGTGTAAAATGAGGGTAGAAGCAAAAAGTAGTAAGGTGAAAAGTAAAAGTGGCAGGCCGACAAATCCAGGGCAAGCATCAAAAAGGGCCACTTTTCAACATAATTGTATAAGGGCTAAGAGAGTTGTAAAAGAGCGCCTGAAGGCTTTGTGTGTCAATGCAAGGAGCATTTGTAACAAGATGGATGAATTAAAAGTGCAGATTGTTATTAATGAATATGATATAGTTGGGATCACAGAGACATGGCTCCAGGGTGACCAAGGATGGGAGCTCAACGTTCAGGGATATTCAATATTCAGGAGGGATGGACATGAAAGAAAAGGAGGTGGGGTGGCGTTGCTGGTTAGAGAGGAGATTAACGCAATAGGAAGGAAGAACATAAGCCGGGAGGATGTGGAATCGATACGGGTAGAGCTGCATAACACTAAGGGGCAGAAAACACTGGTGGGAGTTGTGTACAGGCCACCTAACAGTAGTAGTGAGGTTGGGGATGGTATTAAACAGGAAATTAGAAACGTGTGCAGTAAAGGAACAGCAGTTATAATGGGTGACTTCAATCTACATGTAGATTGGGTGAACCAAATTGGTAAGGGTGCTGAGGAAGAGGATTTCTTGGAATGTATGCGGGATGGTTTTTTGAACCAACATGTCGAGGAACCAACTAGAGAGCAGGCTATTCTAGACTGGGTATTGAGCAATGAGGAAGGGTTAATTAGCAATCTTGTCGTGAGAGGCCCTTTGGGTAAGGGTGACCATAATATGGTGGAATTCTTCACTAAGATGGAGAGTGACATAGTTAATTCAGAAACAAAGGTTCTGAACTTAAAGAAGGGTAACTTTGAAGGTATGAGACGTGAATTAGCTAAGATAGACTGGCAAATGACACTCAAAGGGTACACGGTGGATATGCAATGGCAAGCATTTAAAGATTGCATGGATGAACTACAACAATTGTTCATCCCAGTTTGGCAAAAGAATAAATCAAGGAAGGTAGTGCACCCGTGGCTGACAAGGGAAATTAGGGAAAGTATCAATTCCAAAGAAGAAACATACAAATTAGCCAGAAAAAGTGGCTCACCTGAGGACTGGGAGAAATTCAGAGTTCAGCAGAGGAGGACAAAGGGCTTAATTAGGAAAGGGAAAAAAAATTATGAGAGAAAACTGGCAGGGAACATAAAAACTGACTGTAAAAGCTTTTATAGATATGTGAAAAGAAAAAGATTGGTTAAGACAAATGTAGGTCCCCTACAGACAGAACCAGGTGAATTGATTATGGGGAGCAAGGACATGGCAGACCAATTGAATAGTTACTTTGGTTCTGTCTTCACTAAGGAGGACATAAATAATCTTTCGGAAATAGTAGGGGACAGAGGGTCCAGTGAGATGGAGGAACTGAGGGAAATACATGTTAGTAGGGAAGTGGTGTTAGGTAAATTGAAGGGATTAAAGGCAGATAAATCCCCAGGGCCAGATGGTCTGCATCCCAGAGTGCTTAAGGAAGTAGCCCAAGAAATAGCGGATGCATTAGTGATAATTTTTCAAAACTCTTTAGATTCTGGACTAGTTCCTGAGGATTGGAGGGTGGCTAATGTAACCCCACTTTTCAAAAAAGGAGGGAGAGAGAAACCATGGAATTATAGACCGGTTAGCCTAACATTGGTGATGGGGAAGCTGCTAGAGTCAGTTATCAAAGATGTGATAACAGCACATTTGGAAAGCGGTGAAATCATCGGACAAAGTCAGCATGGATTTGTGAAAGGAAAATCATGTCTGACGAATCTCATAGAATTTTTTGAGGATGTAACTAGTAGAGTGCATAGGGGAGAACCAGTGGATTTGGTATATTTGGATTTTCAAAGGGCTTTTGACAAGGTCCCACACAGGAGATTAGTGTGCAAACTTAAAGCACACGGTATTGGGGGTAAGGTATTGATGTGGATAGAGAATTGGTTGGCAGACAGGAAGCAAAGAGTGGGAATAAATGGGACCTTTTCAGAATGGCAGACAGTGACTAGTGGGGTACCGCAAGGCTCAGTACTGGGACCCCAGTTGTTTACAATATATATTAATGACTTGGATGAGGGAATTAAATGCAGCATCTCCAAGTTTGCGGATGACACGAAGCTGGGCGGCAGTGTTAGCTGTGAGGAGGATGCTAAGAGGATGCAGGGTGACTTGGATAGGTTAGGCGAGTGGGCAAATTCATGGCAGATGCAATTTAATGTGGATAAATGTGAAGTTATCCACTTTGGTAGCAAAAACAGGAAAACAGATTATTATCTGAATGGTGGCCGATTAGGAAAAGGGGAGGTGCGAGGAGACCCGGGTGTCACTATACACCAGTCATTGAAAGTGGGCATGCAGGTACAGCAGGCGGTGAAAAAGGCAAATGGTATGCTGGCATTTATAGCAAGAGGAATCGAGTACAGGAGCAGGGAGGTACTACTGCAGTTGTACAAGGTCTTGGTGAGACCACACCTGGAGTATTGTGTGCAGTTTTGGTCTCCTAATCTGAGGAAAGACATCCTTGCCATAGAGGGAGTACAAAGAAGGTTCACCAGATTGATTCCTGGGATGGCAGGACTTTCATATGATGAAAGACTGGATCAACTAGGCTTATACTTGTTGGAATTTAGAAGATTGAGGGGGGATCTGATTGAAATGTATAAAATCCTAAAGGGATTGGACAGGCTAGATGCAGGAAGATTGTTCCCGATGTTGGGGAAGTCCAGAACGAGGGGTCACAGTTTGAGGATAAAGGGGAAGCCTTTTAGGACTGAGATGAGGAAAAACTTCTTCACACAGAGGGTGGTGAATCTGTGGAATTCTCTGCCACAGGAAACAGTTGAGGCCAGTTCATTGGCTATATTTAAGATGGAGTTAGATGTGGCCCTTGTGGCTAAAGGGATCAGGGGGTATGGAGGGAAGGCTGGTACAGGGTTCTGAGTTGGATGATCAGCCATGATCATACTGAATGGCGGTGCAGGCTCAAAGGGCCGAATGGCCTACTCCTGCACCTATTTTCTATGTTTCTCATGACGGCATGAACATTGACTTCTTAAACTTCCGCTAATGCCCCACCTCCCCCTCGTACCCCATCCGTTATTTATTTATATACACACATTCTTTCTCTCTCTCTCCTTTTTCTCCCTCTGTCCCCCTCACTATACCCCTTGCCCATCCTCTGGGCTTCCCCCTCCCCCTTTTCTTTCTCCCTCGGCCTCCTGTCCCATGACCCTCTCACATCCCTTTTGCCAATCAACTGTCCAGCTCTTGGTCCATCCCTCCCCCTCCTGTCTTCTCCTATCATTTTGGATCTCCCCCTCCCCCGCCACTTTCAAATCTCTTACTAGCTCTTCTTTCAGTTAGTCCTGACGAAGGGTCTCGGCCCGAAATGTCGACTGTACCTCTTCCTAGAGATGCTGCCTGGCCTGCTGTGTTCACCAGCAACTTTGATGTGTATTGATTAAACTTCTATTGCTTTGAGTTGGAGTGTATATTGACTGGTTGCATCATGGCCTGGTATGGAACATCAATGCCCCTAATATTCATATGTTATTATTACTTTTGTTTGCACATTGGTTGTTGTTGTCGTCCTTTTGGGTGCAGTCTTTCATAGTGTTCAATTGTGTTCATGTATTTACTGTTGCCGGCGGGAAAATGAATCTCAGGGCTGTGACATATAGATACATTAATAATAAATTTACTCTGAACTTTGGGAGACAATAGTTCAACGGGTAGTTCAGTGTTAGGTGTGACTAGGAATAAGTGCATAGCTGTTGTGCAATCCTTCAGAAACGACATTCAACATTCAACTCACGAATGGCGAGCTCGAAAAGAAATCTCAAATAGACAAGAGTTCGCCCAGTGCACTGATAGATTCGCGACGGTTGCTGTAACGGTAACAATGTGTAAATACTGACTCCTACGTTCCCTGCATTACACAAGGAACTACACTACAACAGTACTTCCGCGTCCGCAATACCTTGAGACATCAGTTGAACGGCAAGCCTCCCCCAACGGCCACACTGAATTGGCTCAACCTCGCACCAGCCTCACTTCTCGCCACGTATTGCTGTCCCAATGGTCCCGCAAGAGGACGCGCGCCATAGTGGACACTCTCCCACCCCTCTTCCCTCCTGCTGCCGCTGTGCCCTGCGGCACTTCACCCTTCACGTCCAGGAGCGACTCTCTCCCTCCGCAACTCCCTTCCATTTTCGCGCCCGCATTCCTAATTCTCGGGTCCGCGTTCTACACTCGCTCTTAACACCCATCCGCTTTCCGATCGCATACGTCACAGACCATATCTCTCTTTTGCGTCCGCTTTAAAGTCACCTACAGACACAGACCTGACACACACAGAAACCTGACAGACACAGACACGCAGATCTGACACAGACAGACATCTGACAGACACACACACACACAGAAACCTGACAGACACAGACACGCAGATCAGACACAGACAGACACACACACACACACACACAAACACACACACAGAAACCTGACAGACACAGACAGGCAGATCTGACAGACACAGACACACACAGAAATCTGACAGACACAGACACGCAGATCTGACACAGACATCTGACAGACACAGACATGCAGATCTGACACAGACAGACATCTGACACACAGAAACCAGACAGACACAGACACACAGATCTGACACAGACAGACATCTGACAGGCACAGACACACACAGAAATCTGACAGACACAGACACGCAGATCTGACACAGACATCTGACAGACACAGACACACACACAGAAACCTGACAAAGACACTGACACACCCACAGAAACCTGATAAAGACACAGACACACACACAGAAACCTGACACAAACACCTGACAACGACACAGACACACAGATCTGATACAGACATATAGACAGAAATAAACACAGAAACCCGACACAGACGCCTACACATAGACACACACAGACACCTGACAGAAACGCAGAAACACAGATCCGACAGAGCCATATAGGCGGACAGACGCACACACACCCAGACCAGAGACACAGATAGCCATAGACAGACAGACAGACACACACACACGTGATCGCCTTCCCCACTACGACGTGGCAGTGAGCTGGAGCCCCGCCCCCTCCCCGGCCGCCCCGCCCCGTTCCCCTTCGCGAGCCCGAGCGCGGAGAGTGAGCGGGCGAGAGGCGGTAGCGACATGGCGCCTTTGAGTGATCTCATGGGGATTGCAGAGGATCTCGCTGACCAGGTACGCCCTCTCCCTTGGCTTCCTCACACCCCGGTCCGTCGGAGCTCCCCCGCCTGACCGGGGCTGCAGCGTCCGCTCTCTCCCCGTTTCCCGTGGCCTAGTCGGGGGGCAATAGCCTGGGCCCCGCGTCATTACCCCCCCCCCCAAATCATCATCAGGAGTCAGTCAGGGTACTGCGATCCCGGCTTTGCGTCCCCTCAGTCCAGGGCTGCCCTGGCTGTTGATGAGGTTACATCTAGCATAGATCCCAGTTCCATTCAGTTGGAAATAACTGTACAGTCGGTGCTGTGAAACAGTTGTTCGAAAAGCAAAAGTTGAGATTTCTGAACCAAACCTTAATCTACATTAATCATTTTAAAGACTTAAGAAATATTTCGATTCAGAGGGTAGCATTACCCAGAAGTTTCATTTAAGGCCTATTTACTTATCTCCGTTAGTATAGCAAACTGTTTCTCCGACAAAAATCTCCATAAGGAGATACAAGGGCAGGTGCCCAAAGGCTTGGTCAAGAGGAGGAGTCTTGTGATGGGGGGGGGGGGAGATGTTGGTGCACTGACGGCTGAAAACACAACTATCAATTGAGGGTGAGTAAGAAGTCAAGGCTAAGGGAAATTGGATAATTGTAGGACTGCAAGAAAGTCGGGGTTGGAAAAAAAGCACAGAGCAAATCAATTTTTTTTTAATCAAGGCTTTTCTGAACTTGGCTCCAAGCACAGATGTTGTAAGTATGGTTCGGTGTGAATTAAGATATAGGCAGCAACAGTTTTGAATGGCCTCGTGTATTCTGGAATATATTGGGGTGATCTAATTTAGAGATTTTGAGGAATGAAGAGATTTTCAGCTGTCAATGAGCTACTTGTACTAGTATCAGTAAAAAGCATAGTGGGTATGGCAGCTACTTGGCCCATGACCTTCAGAAACTGCCGAGTTCTGGACACAGAGCACAAGGCTCTACAGTACTGGTGACTCAGGTTCAATTCTTGCTGCTGCTGGAAGGAGTTTGTACATTCTCCCTGTGACCATGTGGGTTTTCTCCCACAGACGTACTGGTTGGTAGGTTAATTGGTCATTGTAAATTGTCCCTTGATTAGGCTTGGGTTAAATTGGGGATTACTGGGCAACATGAAGGACCAGAAGGGTCTGCTCTGTGCTTTATCTTAATAAATAAATAGATTGGATTCTTTGTGGTGGCATAGATTTAGGGGTCTAAAAATGAATGCAGGATCAAATATAACAGCAAAGTGGCAAACAGGTTGTTTAATTTTAAAACAGCGTAAGAAGAAGCCCATTTTGTTTATAATTATGAAATGTACCAAGATGCAATGAAAAACTTGCCTTGTGTACCATTCGACAGTTCAGTTCATTCCAACAGTGCATTGAGGGTAGTACAAGCTAAAATAATACCAGAGTATTGAATGAAGTGTTGCCATTTCAGGCAAAGTCCACTGCAGGTGGATGATAGGGTGTTTGGTCATAATGAGCTAGATTGAGCTCAAGAGTCTATTTTATCACTCTAGGGGATCATTTGTAGCCTTATAACAGCAGGATGGAACACATCCTTGAGCCTGGAGGTACCTGCTTTCAGGCTTTTGTGTCTTACCAATGGGATGGGTGAGACTAGTCAATGTTCCAGGTGGGTTGGAGGTCTTTGGTGATGTTAGCTGCTTTAGTGAGGCAGTGAGAAGTCTATATAGTATGGTTGAGTTGCCGGTTTATGTGATGTGCTGAGCTGTGTCCAGAACTCGGCAGTTTCTGAAGGTCACGGGCTGAGCAGCTGCCATACCAGGCCGTCATGCATCCATACAGGATCCTTTCTGTGGTGCATTGATGTAAAAATAATTGGTGAGGATCAAAGAGAATACACTAAATTTATTTAGCCTCCTGGGGAAGTAAAGGTGCTGGTGAAATTTCTTGGTCATGGTGTCAACGTGGCTGAATCAGGAGAGGCTAGTGATGATGTTCATTCTTAGGAATGTGAAACTGTCAACCCTCTCACCGATTTGTTTTCATGTCAAACCTGAATGACTGACCCCTTTGACTGATATCTGAATTGGGACAAAGAAAATATCAGCCCTAAATTCACCCTGTCAAACTACTTCAGGAGTTAATCGTTTCAGTGAGATTAGCTCTGATGTACCTTAATCCCTCTCAGATAATCCTCACATCCCAAAATTCAACCTGGAGGGACCTTTGTTTTATTGTAACATCTAGTATACCCTTGACGAGCTATATGCAGTTCTCCAGGAGAATTATACCATACTTGGGTATAATTTTATTAAAATACTTTTAATCTGGCACGAGTTCTCTTGCACTCAGAGCCCGAATTTATCTTTCTAATTTCTTTCTGTATCGGCACATGAGCTTTGAATGTTTTGCTAGTACGAGCAAACATTTCTCTATGAATGTTAGGTGTTTTTCACCTCTTGCCATTTGGAAAACATATTTTGCCTGTCCCATGTTTTTCTGCGGTAATGAATGACTTAATATCTCCACAATATTTTCTATTAACCATGTTCTTGCTCATTCAGCTAGCCTCCCTTTAATCCCCTTGGTATGTCTACATCGTAATGACAACTAGCACTGCTATGTAGCTTTTTGTCATCAAAAGCTTGAATGTATTCCACTTAGTTCCTTCAACCATCTTATTGTTGTATCTGAATCCCAGCACTGATCTGAGACACCCTAGTATGTAGACGTAGCCTTCCAACCTGGAAATTATCTGTAATTGGTACTAATGTGTTTCATTTAGTGCATGCCATGGCTGCTCAGAATCAGAATTATCACAACAAGAAAGAAGCTATTCAGCCCATTGAATTTAGTGCCACTCCCCTTCTCTTTCCCCGAAACCCTCAAATTCTTCCTATTCCAGATTCTAATCCAGCTCCTTTTTGAACACTGCAATTGAATCTGCGTCCACTGCAACCGTTTCAGACTCAAACTGTTCCCTCTGTTAAAAGAAGTTTTCTTTGTATCACTTGCAGCCAATCACCTGATTCCTAGTCATCCATCTGTCTGCCAATGAGAACTTCCTCTCTTTATTCTGCCTAAACCCTTCATAATTCTATGAACCTCTATTATATTTCCTCACAGCCTCCTAGGTTCTAAGGAGAACAATGCTTTCTTAGTCTTTGAGTACTTAAAATCTTTCATCTCTGAAATTATTTTACTCTCTTCTGCACCTTCTCTACCTCATTCCTTATGTGTGGCACCCACAACAGTATTCTAGTGATGGCCATATTTTTAATTCTCTTGCCCTCATACTTTGTTCTTCTATTTATGTCTGCATGTTCTGTAAACAGTTTTTTAACTACATTTGTTATCAACACTGCCTCTTATAATGAACAAAGCACGCATAGTCCAGATCTTTATGTTCTTGTATCCGTTTAGATTTGTGTCCTTTCATTTAAATGCTTATTATACATCAAAATGTAACAGGTTTCTCAACATTAATTTTTACCATTAATTTATACCTAATTGTGCATTCCAGTAAGCCGTCTTTATCTCTTGAAAGTGCATTTTGCCCCCTTCACTTTTCTCTGAGCTTCCCAAGTTCTGTGTCACCTGAAGATTTGGAAATTGTGGCATGCAAACACAAGTCTGTATCATAAATAGACACTAATAAAAGTTGTGGTGCTGCAACTGATATTTGGGATTGTTTCCATTGAATCTGAAAACAATCTTTCACCTCTGTTTCCTGTTACACAGCCAGTTTTCTATCTATGCTGCCTCTGACCCTTGTATTTCCACGAATTTCAGTTTTGATGATGGCCCTAGCATGTGCTGGGATGAGTCTTTTGGAAGCCCATATTCACTAGATCCACCTATCTCTCATTAACTTTATATGTTATTTCATGAAAAGCAATATGCAGTTAACAAATCCATGCTGGCTTTCTCTAATTAATCTGCATGTATCCAAGTGACTGCTGTTCTGTGCTTGATTATTATTGCCATAATGTCACCCACTACCAAGCTTAAATGGACTAGTTCACAGTTACTGTGTTTATGCCTGAATCCTTTTTTAGCAAGGGTGTCACGTTAGGAATTTTAAGTCCTCAGGCATAATCCCCGAAACTCTAGACATTTAAGAGATAGTAGCCAGGATTTGTGCAACTTCCTCCTTTAATTCCTATAACTATCTAGAACACCTGTCTGAATCAAATGATTTATCTACCCCAGGTGGAACTAACCTTTCTAATTTATCAATTTTAGGCAATGCCAGTTTATGTATGATACATGGTCTGACATATTTTCCACAATGGGATTAAACCAAGTAGCTGCTTGAGAAATTGAGTGTTCCATCCAAACTTTTCAGACTGAATACATTGTCTGGTCATAATGTCGAGTAATTGGAATCAGGTTTAGTATCATCAGCATATGTCATGAAGTTTGTTAACTTTACAAAAGCAGTACAGTGAAATATGATAGAGCAAAAACTGAATTAAGGTACAGTGCTATAAAAAGTATTCTGGGAATTTTTCATGTTTTGTTGTTTTACAATATTGAATCATGACGATTTTAATTTGGCTTTTTTGACACTGATCAACAGAAGATGACTTGTGTCAAAATGAAAACGGGTCTCCACAAAGTGATCTAAATTAATTACAAATATAAAACAATAATTGATTGCATAAGTATTCACCCCCTTCCAGTCAGTATTTAGTAGATGCACCTTTGGCAGCAATTACAGCCTTGAGTCTGTGTGGATAGGGTTCTAAAGCTTTGCACATGGATATAATTTTTCCCCATTCTTCTTTACAAAACTGTCAGATTGCATGGAGATCGTGTGCGAGTCCAGCCACAGATTCTTAATTGGATTGAAGTTTAGACTGATTTAGTCACTCCAGGACATTAACTTTGTTGTTTTTAAGCCATTCTCCTGTAGCTTTGGCTTTGTGCTTAGGGTCATTGTCGTACTGGATAATATTTTCTCCCAAGTCACAGTTCTCTTGCAGACTGCAGCAGGCTTTCCTCCACGATTTTATTGTACCCTCTACCTTCACAAGTTTTCCAGAGCCTGCTGCAGTGAAGCATCACCATAGCATGATGCAGCCACCAACATGCTTAACGGTATGGATGGTATGTTTTTGATGATGTGTGGTGTTTGGCTTACACCAAACATAGCATTTAGTCTGATGGCCAAAAAGATCCATAAAATCACCTTCCAGCTGACTTCAGAGTCTCCCACATGCCTCATGGCAAACTCTAGGCAAGATTTCATGTGAGTTTTTTTTCCAACAGTGGCTTTCCCTTTGCCATTCTCCCATAAAGCTACGACTGGTGAAGCACCCAGGCAACAGGTGTATGCACAGTCTCTTCCATCTTAGCTTGTTAACTCCTCCAGAGTTGTCATGGGTCTCTTAGTGGCCTCCCTCACTAGTCCCCTTCTTGCATGGTCACTCAGTTTTTGAGGACAGCCTGCTCTGGGCAGATATACGGCTGTACTATATTACTTAACGTTTCTGATTGACTTAACTGTACACCAAGGGATATTCAGTGACATGGAAATTTTCTTGTATCCATCTCATGTCTTTTGCTTTTAATAACCTTTCCACAGAGTTGCTTGGAGTGTTCTTTTGTCTTCATGGTGTAGTTTTTGCCAACATACTGACTCACCAGCAGTTAGACCTTCCAGATACAGGTGCATTTTTACCACAATAAATTGAAACACCTTGACTGCACACAGGTCATCTCTATTTAATTATGTGACTTCTAAAACTAATTGGCTGCACCAGTGATGATTTCACAATCAATTATTTTGTTTTATATTTGTAATTAATTTAGATCACTTTGTAGAGATCTGTTTTCACTTTAACACAAAAGTCTTTCTCCGTTGATCAGTGTCAAAAAAAAGCCAAATTAAATCCTGTGATTCAATTTTGTGAAACAATAAAACATGAAAACTTCCAGGGGGGGTGAATATTTTTATAGGCACTGCATATATGTCTATTAAATAGTTTAGTTAAAATTAGTGCAAAAAACCCTCCAGAAATAAACAAATGAGTGAAGTAGTGTTCATGGGTTCAATGTCCATTCAGAAATCAGATGGTAGAGGGGAAGAAGCTGTTCCTGAATCATTGAGTGTGTGCCTTCAGGCTTCAGTACCTCCTTCCCGAAGATAACAATGAGAAGAGGGCATATCCTGGGTGGTGGGGGTCCTTATTGATGGATGCCGCCTTCCTAAGGCCTTGCTCCTTGAAGACATCTTGGATACTGGAGTCTTGAACCCGTGATGGAGCTGGCTAATTTTACAAGTTTCTGCAACTTATTTCAATCTTGTGCAGTAGCCCACTCTCCCTTACCAGACGGAGATGCAGCTACTCAGACTGCTCTCCACTTTCATTTGTAGAAGTTTTCAAGTATTTTTGTTGACAAACTAAATCTCTTCAAATGCTGAATAAAATATATCCGCTATCTTGCCTTCTTTATAGTTGCATCAGTATGTTGCGTCTAGGTTAGGTCCTCAGAGATATTGACACCTATGAACTTGAAGTAGCTCACCCTCCACTTCTGATCCCTCTGTGAGGATTGGTTTGTGTTCCCTCTTTTTACCCTTTCTGAAGTCCACAATCAGCACTTTGGTCTTGCTGATGTTGAGTGCGAGGTTGTTGCTGTGACACCACGCAACTAGGTGGTATACCTCACTGCTGTACGCCCTTTCGTCGTGTAAGTTGGCATGAAGCTTCAGTAACATGAAAGATGGCTTATGTTCAAAGGGTTAGGAATGAAAAATTCAATTTGTTAGACCACAACTGTAAATTGTGTTGCATTTTCTCTGCTGGAAAACCCAACTTTTATAGCCTGATCTTAATTTTCCCTGAGAACCACCACCTCGAACCATTGGAGAGACAAGAGACTGCAGATGCTAAAACCTGGAACAAAAAAAGCGAAGAGCTAAAGGAACTCAGTAGGTCAGGCAGCATCTTTTGAGGGCCAGATAGTTGGTTTCAGGTCTTGGCCCTCATTTGAACTGAATGATAGAGGGCAGGTGGCCAGTATAAAATTGTGAAGGAGTGGGGTGTGGAAAGAACTGGAATAGGTGGATCTAAGTGAGGAGGGTTTGATTGACAGATGGAGTTAGGTAGATGAGAGAAGGGTAAATAGTGATAGAGACCAGGAGGTGAAGGAGGTATCAAAGGACTGCAGATGATGGATTGAAATAGGAAAGGAAGGTAGAACTAGTGGATTTGGGAAGGATTTCAAAGGATCTGAATTCAAACACTCCAGAAAGGTTAAAGATGACAGATTCTATTCTCTAAAAGAAAGTGAATATAGTTTAGAGAAGGAAAATCTATCTGATAGGTTTTAACAGCGATCTTGTTATTGAGTGGGTGCCATTACTGATATTAAAGCTGGAGAGAAAGTATGTAAATTTTTGACCCTGAGGACCTGTCAAAGATAGAAAATAATGTTTTACAGATTAAATAATTTGATATTTAGAAGATACTGTAGCATGGTGGTTTATACTGGACTGTTTCTCATGAGGTGTTTGTTTGATCATACTATGGCAGCTGGGAAATCTACTGAATCCTGGGATATAAGTGTTGTATCAGTAATTGGGGCATAAAATACTGTGGTTGTCATCAAACCTTTCAGATTCACTGATGTGCTTCAGGGAGAGAAACCTGTCATCCTCATCTGATGTTGCCTATAGTAGCAGTGTGATCACTCAAGATCAGGATGATGTTCTCCTAAGATGTCTGTTGGTGGGTCCTCAGGTGGCTGTAGAGGCCGATCCAGGATCTACATATTCTAGTGCATTGTGGGCAAAAGCAATTGGTAGCTGTGATTAGTAGTTGGGCCTTGAACATCTGGAGGTGTTCTCCACTATAGATTTAATTCAAAGGAAGCATTGTCAAGCCAAAATATTGAAGTAAACAATCTCGTTGTAATGATTGAAATTTTATTGAATCACCTGCTGTTACCTTTGATCTCATGGGTAAAAGATGTGATGTACTTTAGGGTCTATGAAACTCCACCATGAGTGTTTCCACAAGAATGCTTTCAGGAGATGAATAAAGATGTCTATGTCACCAGCTTACATTTCTGTCCAGTGACTGATGACAGTCACAAAAGAGGGGTTCATCAATTTGGGTACCAAATTATATGATACTGCTGAGTGGAATTATGGTGAAATTACTCATACTAAATTGTAGGAGATGTGTTGGTGGGAGTGGTGCACCATGTAGCCACAATATTCTAAAATCAAGTTGTCTTATCAGGCTGGAAAGGCCACGTTCTAAGATTAATGACACAGGTTTGACAATTATTTGGTGTATTATGGAGGTACCAACTCTTAGACATGAATGTCATCATGATCTTTAAATGATTATGTATAAAACTATAAGAACAGTGTTAAAAGAGACATTATAATGCAGAAGGAGATTCTCTACCAGGAACCATATCAGTAATCTTTCTTTAAAAAAAACCTACGTATTTGTGAGATAAACAGAATGATATCCTTCAATGAGCTGCAATTGGTCCAGTTGTCAAGGGTTTACTAGTTTCTGATACTCGGTGTCTGAAAGTTGTTGCTATTTATCGAAAACTGGTTAACTGTTCCTATGGATTAATCCATTGTGACATTATTCTCTCATGGGTACACGCTTGTCCAGAACCCTGGCCAGTTTTATGGTTATTATTTTAAACAAGAACAAATCTTTATGGTTTACATACACAAAATGCCAAAGGAGCTCAGCAGGTCAGGCAGCATCTATGGAGGGGAATAAACAGTCGATGTTTTGGGCCGAGGCCCTTCTTCAGCACTGGAAAGGAAGGAGGAAGAAGCCAGAATAAGAAGGTGGGGGAGGGAAAAGAGTACAAGCTCTCAAGTGATGGGTGAAGCCCGATGAGTAGGTGGGTGGGGGAGGGGTTGTTGACTGCAATGAGAGGCTGGACGGTGATGGTAGAGGAGGTAAAATGGCTGAGGGAGAAGGAATTTGATATGAAAAGAAAGTGGATCATGGCAGATTGGGAAGGATGTGGATACCAGGGGGGTGGTGATAGGCATATGAGAAGAGAAAGGGGTTGGGCGGGGGAACAGTGGGGAATGGAAAAAGAGAAAAGTGGAAGCGGAGAGAAATGACTAGAAACTAGAGAGTTGATATATATGCCCTCAGGTTAGATTTTTAAGTACAAGGACCTTTGAATTTTTTAAAAAATTCTTAATAGGCATGTAAAAATTATCAGGCTGAGCTCCAAATATCCAACAAAATAATTTAAGGACAAAATTCTTTGAGATATAATCTCAATTTACAGCTCACAGAAGTATGTTTTATGCTTACTTGGTGAATTTTTTATTGCCTTTTTGAGCATAGAATAATGTTAGCCAAGTTCTACCCCAGGGTTATTTATACTCCTTGAATTTCTGTAAATTGATTCCTAAAGCCTAAACTACTGCCTTTTAAGGCTATCATATATATAACATTTTACTTTTGATTTTTGTGAGGGATGTCAATTTAAAAAATGTATTTGTTCCTCAATTGAGTAATTTCATTAAAGAACAGTGCATTCCATTTTCTGGCTTTTATTGCAACTTTCCAATATTTTACTATTTTTGTTTTGAAGGTAAGGTAACTACCAAACATCCCGGTGCAACAGAAATTATATTGCACAGGGATGCAAGATCAGTTGTGGAAAATTAATAGATGCACTCTATCTATAGTCTTAAATATGTATGTTGTTTTGAGAATTGTTATGTCTTTGTAATTTTCCAGTTTCTGCGAGTAACAAAGCGCTTCCTGCCTCACGTTGCACACTTGTGTCTGATCAGCACATTCCTGGAAGATGGGATTCGCATGTGGTTCCAGTGGAATGATCAGCGAGATTACATCAGCAATAGCTGGCACTGTGGGGCTTTCTTTGGCATTCTGTTCGTTTTGGTTAACATGATTGGGCAGATTGGTGAGTCATTTATTTACTTTGTTTGTTTGTTTAGAGATGCAGCCCAGAACAGGCCCATCTGGCCCAACACCTGCACCACCCAGAGGTCCCCCAATTTAACACTAGCTTAATCGCAGGACAATTAACCTACTAACTGGTACATCTTGAGCCGCTGGAGGAAATTAGAGCACCCGGAAGAAACCCCCTCAGTCACAGGGAGAACATACAGATGGTGCCGGAATGCAAACTCTGATGCCCGGAGCTGCAATAGCGTTGCTCTAGTCACTATGCTACTGTGGTGCCTTTTATTGTAATGGGGTGAAGAATGTCCAGTTCTGCGTTGTTTGGTCATATCAGGTGAAGGGTGCGAGATTCTGTATTTGGCTGCAAACTGGATCAGCTGTTCAGATCCAAAGGCATAATACAAGATCTTGTTTAGAATTGTATAACCTCACAGTACTTCTGCTTGTATATTGATTAGCTATGGATGCCACTGGAAAAGTAAACACTTATTGTTCATCCACAATTAGCCTTGAGCTGATAGTGTTGAGTCATTGCCTTACTCCTGTTGCAGTGAGTGTAGTGAAGGTGTTCCTGCTGGTGTGTAGTAGTTTTGGTTGAATTGAACATCTGGCTGGGCAAAGTTCATGGAGTTGGTTAGGGTAAATCACATTGCTTTAAATTCGATGTTGCATATGCAGGGTAATGTAATTGATGGAAATGTACAGAATTCACAACCACTGACATTGGGCTGGGGTTCACTTTGTTCTAATGCAATGACATAATTATGTAAAGTACTCTTACCGCACGTTGTGTTCAGTTTTTGATGCTCAATGAATGAGTTGCTACAAGTTTTTTAAACATAAAATGCCTCTGCTGTTTAATTTGAAAACCTACACAAATAGGCTCGACAAGTATTGCAGACCCTCTTTCCTGTTAGGAAATTAGGATAACCTGTTTTCATTGTCACTTTTAACTCCATATTTTTCATTTAACTATTTAAATCCCCCATTTTCCATGGTGAGATTTGATCTCATCTCCAAGCCTTTGCTTCACAGGTCCAGTAAGAGCACTGCTTTGCCACCATATCCACTGAGTGTAAGGAAAAAGTTTAGGCCATTTCCCCCCCCCCCCCCTCCTCCCACCCCCCAACACCTCCCTGGTTGCACTTCTTATAAGTTAACTCAACCGTGCTATTAGTTCTTGGTTTATCTGGAAGACTGACAATTTTCCTTGTCCCCACAATGTTCCCTGCGGCTATTACTGAAACCCTGACCTTTTACCTCTTCTCATCTGATTTTTACTTCCCCTGGGTCCCCTCTGCCTCTCCTATGGTACACTCTCCTGTCCTATCAGATTCCTTCTTCTCCAGCCCTTGACCTTTCTCACCCTCCTGGCTTTACATATTACCTTCCAGCTGTCCTCTTTTCCCTCTGCCACCTTTTTTAATTCAGCCATATTCCCCCTTCCTTCTCAGTCCTGAAGTTGGGTCTTGATAGGAAAATCTGGCTGTTTATTCTCCACAGATGCTGCCTGACCTGCTGAGTTCCTCCAGCATTTCGTGTGTTGCTCTGGATTTCCAGCATCTGCAGGCTTTCTCGTGTTTATGATACTTTACTTTTCCATTGACCTAGCACTTACCTGATCCACACATGGATGGTGTTACTCATGAAATGACTGTTCAGTGTATACAAGTCAAACCGATATTGTCCAGCAATAAAACAATTATGCGCATCAGTACAATTCATGACTGTCTTTCATTGGCATAGCAACTGCCAAAGCTTTCATTAGCAGTCAATAGAAGACACTTAAGCTTAATGAGGTGGCTAAACAGAGGTCAACTAATTTGATGCAGACTAAAGAACTGAAGCATGCATCTTTCTCATCTATGTATCTTGGTAATGCAGGGGGTGGTTTTTGCATGACAGGAAAATCAGCTTTGTAGATTTTGCATTATCCAGTTTCCTTAGCTAAATGATGATGGAGGTAAGACAATAGCCTGTGAGCATTATATTTATTTTAGAATATAGAACAGTACAGCACAGGAACAGAACCAGCTAAAATAAATAAAAAAAACTATAAAATCTAATCCCTCCTCCCTACACAATGTCCATATCCCTCCATCTTCCTCATATTCATGTGCCTATCTAAACGTCTTTTAAAAGCCTGTAATGTGTTTGCCTCTACCACTATACCAGGCAGCGCATTCCAGGCATCCACCACTCTCAGTTTAAAAAAACTTGCCCCTCACGCCCCCTTTGAACCTTCCGCCCTCACCTCAATGCATACTCTCTGGTATTAGACATTTCTACCCTGGGGAAAAAGTACTCCCTGTCTACTCTATCTATGCCTCTCATAATCTTATAAACCTCTATCAGATCTACCCTCCAGAGCACTGAACAGTTTGTTACTGGAGAAAAGAATATAATAGATAAGAGGAAAGGAAGTAATCATGAAAACAACAGTAGATATTTTCATATAAACTGAGCAACATTTGATCTAATGGGAGCTCTGAGCAGAAACACAAAGAAAAGCAAATTAGGAAAAGGCCACTAGAGAGTAGGTGATGGTGGCTATTTTATGAAATATTCCACAAGGCAAAGGCAAAATAACTAAAGAACTGTCACAGAATAGAGGCATATAGTGATGTCAAAAATGGCTTGTATAAATACATTGCAGGAAAAGATAGCTTGAGAAGGTTTGGAAAACTAGGAGAATATCAATTAGCTGAGATACAGGGAACAGAAGGATTTTGAACAGAGCCAAAATACATGAAAAGTAGGTATCAATGATATTGCTAGGCTGAGAGTTTATGTTAAGCTTGGGAAGCAGGTGGGAATGACTTTCAAATGAAGCCTTGAGGTATTAAAGATCAGAAAACCTGCTGTAGTGTAGCTGTACTAAAAGTGTTAAACACTTAAAAGTAGGTCATCTTAATGTTGCAGAGGATGTGGGTTTTAAAGCTTCTTATCAAACAAGATAGTTACCTGAGGTTTATAGTTAGAGGGCGACAGGAATCTAAATAAATTATAATTTATGGAGGACTGCATTGGAGAATAGTCAAAATTTTAGGAGCAGGCATGCGATACAGTGTTCAAAGATGGCAACTATTTTCATAGAAATTATACAGCTGACTTTTGAACAACTATTGAATGGGGTTGAAGAGCGAGAGCTATTTTTTTAACATGAGGGATGACTAGAAAGGCACACTAGCAGAAAATCCAAGAAATTGGGGAAATCTCATAAAAAGAATTTAATTTTAACAGCATTAATTGAAAGAAAATTTGGAGTTTCCAGGAATTGATACTGAGTGTGAATCATGCACACACAAGGCAGTTATCATATGAGATTTAGGTTTTTAATCATGCTTCACGAGAACATACAAACAAGTAACTTAATAACACCCTTTCACCATGCAAGTTCCCTCTGCATGAAATACAGGTTTTACTCTTTAGATCTGTATCTTTCCCAGGTACTGTCCTACATTCCTTCCAGAATGCTACCATTGTCCTAACATTATCAGCTTTGTTCATTGTTGCCATCCCTCTAACCACTATTTTTGTGGGGGTATTTCCATGCTACTCGTTGTCTTCCCCCACTTGACTCTTTCCCTTCTTGTACCACTCTCCCACATTGGTGAATGGCCTTTTTTTAACCCTGCATTTATTTATTTACATTGTACCTTTACTCTTCTGAACCCTTTAATATGATTTTCTGCTTCAGTCTCAATGGCCTTGGAAATTTGTTTCTCTTTATGTTTGTAATCAAATAGTGGGAATTCTTCATTTAACGGATTTGAGCAAACAACAGCATAAGGGTGTAGGTTATTGGAAATATTAACAGAAAATTGTATTTTAGAGAAAAGCTAAAAACAAATATGAACTGTTGTTTAAATAGAATGCTGTGTACAGGCCAGGAGAGTGGCATTTTAATACACAGACCCAGAACCACCCATTGTAATGTGTTTTTGCAGATGATATGAAAGCTACATCATACTTGCAGCTATATATTCAGTTTGTACTGTAGTCCAATTCTTTCTTTGCCATGGAAAGATTTTTGCTTGGAGAAAGTTTTAACAAAACCCCTGGTATAAGCAATACAAGTTTAGATTAGATCAGATTAGATTATGAGGACACTCAGTCCTCGTTTATTGTCATTTAGAAATGCATGCATTAAAAAATGATACAACGTTCCTCCAGAATGATATCACAGAAACACAGGACAAACCAAGACTAAAACTGACAAAACCACATAATTATAACATATAGTTACAACAGTGCAAAGCAATACCGTAATTTGATAAAGAGCAGACCATGGGCACGTAAAAAAAAAGTCTCAAAGTCCCGATAGGCTCATCATCTCACGCAGGCGGCAGAAGGGAGAAACTCTCTCTGCCATGAACCTCCAAGCGCCGCCAACTTGCCAATGAAGCACCCGACCGCAGCGGACTCTGCATCCGGCTGAAAACTTCGAGCCTCCGACCAGCCTCTCCAACACAGCCTCTCTGAGCACCATCTTCTACCGAGCACTTCGACCCCGCCCCGGCCGCCGAGCAACAAGCAAAGCCGAGCACTCGGGGCCTTCTCCTCCGGAGATTCTGGGTCACACAGTAGCAGGAGCAGCGAATCAGGCATTTCAGAAGTTTCACCAGATGTTCCTCCGTGTTCTCACGTCCGTCTTCATCAAATCAGGATTGTGCACGGCACCCTACTTGACACGTAACAGACATCACCACCAGAGTGGCCGCTGTGAGCTGTGTCACGCCGCCATCTTCTCCTCCCCCCTTTTTGCAACAATTGCAAAGTTGCAACAATAATTCTGTGTTGAAGAAGTTGCATAGTGATATCTGCTATGATGTAGTGCAGGAGGAATTTTTTAGCCTTGCCCTCATCATCACTGTCATTATCATTTTTCCAACATGGGTGAGTGACAAACACCTGTGAAGTGCATTCTGATAAATGCTTTGGATTTATTCCCAGGGACAAGTGTGCTAATGGAATTGATATAAAATGGCTTATTATCGCAATTATAAATGTGCCGTTGTGGTGGGAATGTGAAAGCCCTGCCCTGCCTACTGCTACCTGTTACCATGCTAGGAACTTGGTTGCAGTCTCAGCCTTCTGCTGGCCTGAGACAGCTGCAATGTACATTAGCTGCCGGTGTTTGATAGGCTGTGGTACAAACTGCTGTCTCCCCTTCTCCTTGGTAACAGGCTCAAAGTCCAGAAACCATCTCTGCCCGTCGCATCTCTGTCAGACGCACAACACCAGTGATGAAAGTCAGCCATTGCACATTGCCTGTGGTTTACTCTTGCAGCAATGAGATCCCCTTTTCATTGCTGAGGCTGTGCCATTGAAGGGTGAGGCTTGTGCCAGGTTCTCAGCCCACCAACATGCATGTAGGTAAATTTATTTTCTTTTAGGATTTGCGTACCTGTATGTGTCTCACGCTCAGATAACAGCGTTCAGTTAATATTTATTGATTATCGATGAAGAGTTCTCAAGGTTTCTAGTTTTATTTTCCTCTAAGGGAAGTGTTGTACGGTCTCGACTACAGGAAAAAATTGGAGAGATCTAAAGTAATATTTAATTAGTAGGATGTGATCATTTTGGTTATAAAGACCCTATTGAGCTCGCAGATTCTATCTACTGTTAGTAATTGCTCCAACATAACTGTGAAGTTATTTGAAGCAGTCACTTAATTCAGTAGCAAAAGTCTGGTACACTGAGTGGTTTACAGGTCATAACACGACCCTTGTCTTTGCCACCTCAAAATCAAGCTGCAGAGTACCAGAGAAACACATAATGTTTGCTCAGCAAATCTTCTTATTAGAACCTACACTTAAGTATGCTAAGAAAACGTGCCAGTCAGCGGTGACCAAATCTGGAAATTCCCCATGCTACAGGAGTTAATACTCTACAATTCACCATCACTGACTATTTGTATTTGTACATCACTCTTCAATGTGGCCTGAATCCCTGTTTAATCATTAACAATTTCCTGAAGTACAGAAGATTCAACCAGTTTGAGTATCTGATTACTAAATCTGAAATCTAAAAACCCTACCTGTATGCTGCACGCATTAGAACAAGTATGATCTAAAAAGACAAAGTAAGCATATTAGTGTGAAGGGAAAAATTCCCTGTATTGTGCTTTTCAGCTCTCCTCTCACCTGCACTGTGCTTTTGGGAGTGAGTAGTCTCATCCGTAATATACAGGCTTCATTATGGACAGTATTCTGGTCACAAGTGAGTCTTTTAATGCAAAGTAATTTGCCAACAGCACTTGGTGTAATAATCACAGCTGTTTGGGTGGGGTGGGGGCTCTAACAGCCCTTTGGAATCCCAACTAAATGACAGATATTCCTCAGTTTACAACTTTTTGTCTGAACACTGTTATTCCTCAGGGCATGCCTTTAACTAACAGAGCTTGCTCTGCAGTGAAAGTGTGCTGTTCACTCTTCATAGAACAACACTGTGCAGAGGTATCCAAGACTCATTTTTCCCTTTTTAGAGGTACAACATTTCATTTAAAGAATTTTTTTCCAGGATGCATCTCTTCAGTAAGTTAAGGAATTACGTAGAGGGACCTAAGAATGTATGAGTGGGTAGGAGTTCAGAGGATGACAAATGAAACTGCTGAAAACCCATGCACACTGTAGGAAGGACTCAATTGTTAGTATGGTTCCAGTAACGTGGTCCTTCTGTTTTCTAGATAGACTGCTCCTGAAGTGAACGGAAATAGGATTTAACAAATAAACTCGGTCAGGACCTTTGGATATGGAGAGAAACTGAATCAAGAACCAGAGGAATTTGTATTTGCAGTCATAAAAAATTGTAGTACATATTTTGTGTTGTCATTGGATTTATTAGCCTAGCCACAGGAAAGATGCAAATAAGTTTGAAAGACTATAGAGAAAATTTAAAAGGATGTTGGCAGGTCTGGAGGACCTGAGCTATAGGGAAAGATTGAATAGATTAGGACTTTATTCCTTGGAACATAGAAGATTGAGAGGAGATTTGATAGAGGTATACAAAATTATGAGGCACATAAGAAGGAAAAGTGCAAGCAGGCTCTTTCCACTGAGGTTGGTTGGGGCTACAGTTAGAGATCATGGGTTAAAGATGAAGAGTTTAAGGGGAACATGAGGGGAAACCTCTTCACTCAGAGGGTTATGAGAATGTGGAATGAGCTCCCAGTGCAAGTGGCGCATCCAATCTCAATGTCAATGTTTAAGAGAAGTTTGGATAAGTACATGGATGGAAGGTGTATGGAGGTTTATGGTGCAGATCAATGGGAGTAGGCAATTTAAATTGTTTGGCACCGGCTTGATAGGTCAAAGGGCCTGTTTCTGTGTTGTACTTTTCTATGACTTTATGTTCACTTTATAGAAGTAAATGTTAGCCAAACACAGGCAAATGGGATTCGCTCAGTTAGTAAGTTGATTCACGTCAAAGAGTTGGGCTTTGAAGCCTGTTTACTATGCTGTAAAACTCTCGGGACATTAAGAGATGTGGTAGGAGATAGTGAGCATACATATGAATTTTTCCACAGTCCTTTGCTAATTTCTGAAAGAGCTAGATAAGTGTTGATTGATAATGTTTTAGATAAACTCTTGTAAAAAGCGTGTAAATTTGTAATTGTGAAATGTGTTTTGTAAGTCACTTATTTCTTTCTAAACAGGTGGTTGTGTTTTGGTGCTGACTCGGAAGTTTGTACCTTATGCTTGCTGTGGTTTATTTTCGCTCATTGTTATGCAGGTAAGTTCCAAAGCCCACACAAGACAGAAAATCTGTTATTTCTCTCCTGAATTATAGACATAAAATTTTCTTCCTTTCCTCCTTTATACACTGGAATTAATAGTCTGTAGGATGTGTTGAAGCTATGCAGATAACACATTCCACCTTTTAGGCAAAAAGGCTGTGTGCTGCTGGACCGAAACTAATCATGTTACTGCCTCCACGAGAGATATTAATTTGTTTATGTTGAAGAAAATGTTTAAAATCCAATTTAGTATTCCCTCTGAGTATATTGGGTCTTATTCAACTGATGTGCTCTTGGGAAGATACAACATCTTGTCAAATAAATGAACCCTTCCCCATGTTCCATGCGGAAATAAATTTCCTAGCATGTTGTCAAACAGGGACTTGTACCTGGTTTTTAAATTATTTCTCCTTTTGGATTTTCTTGGATTTTATACATGCTTGACATTTTCCCCTATCCATCTTTGGTTATGGTTGACCGATACCTTAAAAGCTGAAATAATAATAGTTTCCACACTTCCCCTGATTCTGAGTGTTGCCTATAATGGTCTAACAAGCAGACTTGATGGAAGTGACAGAGCAATATCACCTGAGCTTTCAGCTGCATCCCAAACAGATTTAATCAAAGATGAATCTATGAAATATTTAAATATAATATGGTAAAGTGTGCAAAAAGTAAATCTTCCATCCAATAAATAGGAGCTCAATAGCCACAAACACAATACTATAAACAAATTAATACTATATTTGCAGAGGGGGTTACACCTCAGGATGCTGTTTGCTTTCAATGAAGCAAAGCTGATTTTTCCCCTTGGTAAAGTAAAATTCCTATCCTTCAAAGAAGAGAAACGTTATCCTTGGTGTCCTGGGTCATGTTTGTATCTCAATAGAACAGGTTATATGGTTATCATTGTTGTGGGAGCTTTGTGCATAAATTGACTCCAGTTTTTGCTATATTTTAGAGTTATTGTCATTAATACAAACATCCTGGAAATGACTTGAATAGTACTCTGTAAACATATATCTTAGCAGCATTCTGAGGTCGGGATAGTGACAAAACAGCCCTCAGTTTTTTTTTGGGGGGGAATACACCGATAAAAGGTATTTGAGACCAGTAACAGGAAAGGGATGCATAAAGGAAATTTTTTTTTACAGGAGCAGAATTTATAGTATAGATGTATAGTACTGGATGAAGGAGAAAGGAAGGGGGACACAGAAAAGGATAAGAGATTCATACTTGCATGATAAGACTTCCTATCCCAACATTTAGCGACTTTTAAGATGAATATGTTGTTACTTGCCATGATTGTTTGGTTTTCAAGCCAATAATGCAGCGCTGTTGTATTTTTTTTCCAGACTGTTGCATACAATATTCTCTGGGACTTGAAATTCATTATGAGGTAAGTTAGATATTATTGTAAGCTTGGCAGTGTGAAATTATATTCTTATGATTCCTTGTGATGACTAAGGCTGAGAATCAAGATAAAAGGTTTTTGTAATCCATATTATTCTTTTTCTAAAACTTATTGTGACAAGGACATACATCTATTGATGCTTCTGGACACATCCTCAGTGATGCTCCTGGAATCATCGGGTGTTTCGGGTCTTTCAACATCATACGACCTCCTCCAGGTGACCCAGCCAGGGCTGATCAGACCCCAGCTTGTGTCCAGATGGCTAGCTACTTATGACTCCATGGCTCCCCTCTTTTGAGCCACAGCCATCTTGAGGCCCTCTCTGCCGCATTGGTGGTACTGCGGATGGCTCTCCTCTTCCTCTCTCCCTCGATGCCCAAAATGCTGAAGGCTCTAACTAAAGAATGGGCTACGAATCCCCTGCAACCAACCTCCGCTGGGAGACACCGCGCTCTCCATCCAGCCTGCTGACGGTTGCTGACCAGTCCAAGGACATTTTGAAATCCGTTGTAGGAATGAGGTGATCCACTCTTGTGTATACACTCACACACTTGTATATCAACTTCTAAAGAGCAGAAGAAATAGAAGCAGGTGTAGGCCATCCAGCCCTTTGGGCCTGCTTCAGTAAATCGAGGTTGATCTTCTACCTCAGTCATTTCCCGGTAACCTTTGGTTTTCTTAATGGCCAGAAATATGTAGATTTTTAATTAAAGAATCAAAGACTTATTGGGTGAAGAATTACTAAGTTCACCATTCTGTGTATGATGAAGCTATTTTTCATGTCAGTCTAAATGAGGATGTGCCACTTATTTGAAAACTATATTCCTCTTGAAGGATCTCAGCCCAAAATGTCAACTGTTTACTCTTTTCCATAGATGCTGCCTGAACTGCTGAGTTCCTCCTGCATTTTTGTGTGTGCTGCTTTGGATTTCCAGCATCTGCAGATTTTTTTTTGTGTTCCCAATCCTAGACTTGTTCAGCCAAGAGAAACATTTTTCTGCATTGAGTGTTTCAAGCTCTGTAAGAATATTGTGTGCTTCAATGAAATTGCTTTCATTGTAAACTCCAGAGAATACATGCCTTGTCTAAGCCATACCAGAATTACTGAGATATTGATCTGCTTTCCTGGATTTGATTTGTATTGAGTTGTGTCTTCTGTAATATGTGTTTATGTGTATTGAACAAGAGTAGGTTATGCTTACTTTGTTATTTGGCCTTAATGATGCTTGCTTCCAGGTTCACACGTGAAGATTGCCACTTTGTAATGAAAGAGAAGTGCTAGAACCTGGAGATTAGAACCATTTTTACAAGGAGATTAGATGTCAGTATGTCTTATCCTGGTTTTCTGGACTTCTTGAGGAATTGCACGCTAAAGAATTTTTGGAGGAAGACGATATTTTGTTTTGTAGATTTTAGCCATTGCATTTAATGACAAGGAATTCCTTTTGACACTTTATTCAGGAGTCTTGCACTTGGAGGTGGCTTGCTACTGCTCTTGGCTGAATTTCGATCAGAAGGGAAGACTATGTTTGCGGGTGTGCCCACCATGGGTACTACCTCCCCACGTCAGTACATGCAGCTCGGTGGTCGTGTCCTACTTGTCCTGATGTTTATGACTTTGTTGCACTTCTCCTTGAATGCGCTAATGGTGGGTAATTTGAAAGTTACCCCTCTTTAAATTGCCAAATGCTAATTAATTTGGTGCAAATTAAGCTGTGATATATTAGTCAAGGGAGGTCTGGACAATATAGTAAACTTCACTGAATGATTATATAGCAATATTGTGAATAAGTTGCAGCTTTCAGCCTGTGTTATTTTTATCAGAACTGGATTCAACTTTCGGATCCAATTACGAAGCAGAAATAAGTCTTTGATTTTGCACTGTGTAACTACCTGTCACCTTTCCAATCTCAGTTATTGTGAATAATCCTGGGTGGTTTTGTTTTAAGAGTGTAATATTGGTTTTGAAACCAGTCAATACCTAGCTCGTTAAGTAAATAGTGTCATCTGCAATACTGCTAATGATTTTCATTAATGTGACTTTTGATTAGAAGTGCATAACACTGTTCCAAAACTTAAACCTTAGCAAGTTTAAGGCCTGTATTTTAATAATTAGTATCAGCCAAATAGTGATTTAATTTTTGGTTTATAATTGATATAAAGGATATTCTGATCCTAGTTTGAATGCTTGAATCACCATGCTTATCCACACTAATTTATTTGCCAGGCTTTGTCCACTCACCTTTGATTTCTGTTAGCAATTTACATTTCCTGTCAACCTTCTCAGCTTAGCCTTATGTGCTAAGATAGATATAAAGCTTGAGGTGTACATGATTCCATTCCAGTCCTAGATAGAGTAGACATGGAGAGGATGCTTTCTGTAGTGGATGAGTCCAGGATCAAAGGGCATAGTCTCAGAATTGAGGGGTATTGCTTTAGAACAAAGATGAGGAGGCATCTCTTTAAAAAGAGGGTGATGAATTCTGAGGAATTTGTTGCCACAGACAGCTGTGCAAAACAAGTCTTGGGTATATTTATAAGTTCTTGATTAGTCAAGGCATCAAAGGTTACGGGGAGAAGACAGGAGAATGAGGCTGAAAGGGATAATAAATCACCCAAGATGGAGTGGCGGAGCAGATTCAATGGGCCAAATGTTCTAATTCTGCTTCTATGTCCCCAGGACTTGTGGTTTTATTTGTGTGTGAGTGAAAATATCTGGGTGCCTAATGATGTCTGGAGAACCTGTAATGTTCCTCAATCTGCGAAGTACCTTTTGTTCCTTACTTGCGTGTTTGTTACTTCCTAACTTAGCTGTTCCAGCGTTCCAAGTTCTACTGTGTAAAGTTAGTCATCTAAAAATCTGGTGTCCATTTCATCACATGCCAGGTCCCATTCACCTATTAGCCATTGTGCTGTAGTGGTTCCTGATTAAGATATTCTCCTTGCTTTTAAAATCCTAGTATTTGATTTCAAGTTCTTTTGTAGTTTCAATCCTCCTGTAATTTTCTCCAACCTCTTTGCCCTCTGAAATATCATTCAGGTTTCTGGATCTCAGTGAAAATTAATTGCTCCAACATTGACAGCCATGTCTTTAGTTCCTAAGGACCTGAGCTTAGAACATCCTTCCTTAAGCCTCTCAATATATATCTTTTAAGGTATTCCTTAAATCTCACTTCTCTAACCATGCTTTCAGCCTGTCTCTTTGGTATCTATTTTTGTCAATGCTCCTGGGAATTACTTAAGAACATCTTTGCATCATAAAAAGCTTGAACAAATAGATGAAGTTATTATCCATATACAGGCACTACCAGGTTGCAAACATCCAACTATGGACTGCCCTAGATACAAATGGCCTGTCATATTATTAAATTGAAAATTCTAACATATATAAATGGCAGAACTAGTTTACTGTCCTCGCTTTTAGTAATTGTTCTTATCAATCTTAGAATATAAGACATAAGAGCAGAATTAAATCACTCAACCCATTGAGCCTGCTCCACTATTCAATCATGGCTATTTAATATCCCTCTAACCCCATTCTCCTGCATTCTCCCCATTAATCTTGATACCCTTACTAATCAAGAATCTATCAACCTCCATTTAAATATACCCAGTGACTTGGCCTCCACAGCTCTCTGTAGCAATGAATTCCACAGATTCACCACCCTCTGGCTAAAGAACTTCCTCCTCATCTCTGTTCTGAAGGGACATCCATGTATTCTGAAGCTGTGTACCTAGCCTCAGACAGACAGACACAGTGGGTGAAAATAGTCAATGTAATGTGGAAATATGTGAAGTTATCCACTTTGGTGTTCAAGATGGGAAAACAGTATCAGTTAGAGACTGGGAAATGTTGATATGCAAAAGGACCAAAGTGTCTTTATACACAAATTACTGAGAGACAACACCGAGCTGCTGGCAGTTAGCGAGGCAAATGATATATTGATTACAATGCATTTGAGTACATCTGTAGACTTTACACATAGGGCCTCAATTACACAACACTTGGAGTACACACTTCGGACAAAAGCTCATTTACAGATTTGTCTCCTTTGCAATGAGAGAATATACTTACCATAGAGGAAAAATTCTTCAGACTGTTTAGAGGAATGATTGCTTTGCCATATGAAGACAACTTGAATAGATTTGGCCAGTATCTTTTGGAATTCAAAACAATGACAAATCTCAAGGAACCCTACAGAACAGGAATAATTAAGCTAATGGCACCCATTTGAACTAATCTCTGCTGCACATGGTCAACATCCCTCCATTTGTGTGTTTGTTTGGCATCTTACATGCCTCTATTGTATCTGACACCACCACCGCTCCAGGCTGTGGTTTCCAGATGCCCTCCACTCTGTGTGAGTTGGGGGGAACTTTGCACATCTCTTTTGAACTTTCCCCCTTTCACCTTAAAGCCTGCCTTCTAAATTTCAACCCCAGGGAAAAAGAAGTTAATCTAATCTACCTATACTACTTATCATTTTATATATTTCTATTGGATCTCCCCTCAGCTGCCACTGCTGTAGCGTAAACAACTCCGGTTTATCTAACATTGTAGCACCTGCACTCTGTTCCATGGTAAATCTTCTCTGCACTCTCTCCAAAGCTTCCATATCCTTGCGTCTTATGTGCTTTCAGTGCCATTCATTATAAATCTTAGGTATTACCATAGCTATAGATTTTTGTATATATGCCAACTTATGGACAAAATTGACTTGTAGATGCCCATAAAAATATAACCCATTCGTTACGTAGGGATAGCATGTACTGCTGAGTGCTATTCCATCTTACCTACTTTTGGCCATCAGTCTAATCCTGTCGAGCGAGCAATTGTACAGATAATGATACTGGTTAAGGAAAGAATCCTGCTCAGCAGTGAGTCATAATAAAATAGTCTGGTTTTTCATTGGAATTTAGAATGCTGCTCACCATACCTTTCAAATTATGCTTCAGCCTTGAAAAGGCTGACAGGTTGAATTTGACTACCAAGATCCTTAACCTTAGAAGATAAAGTATAATGAAACTGAAGTATTTAAAGACGATTAAAAGTTTGATCAGTTTAGATAGATAGATAGATATACTTTATTGATCCCGAGGGAAATTGGGTTTCGTTACAGCCGCACCAACCAAGAATAGAGCATAAATATAGCAATACAAAAACCACAAACAATCAAACAACAAAATGCAAACTATGCCAGATGGAGAATAAGTCCAGGACCAGTCTATTGGCTCAGGGTGTCTGACCCTCCACGGGAGGAGCTGCAAGTTCAATGGCCACAGGCGGAAACGACCTCCCGTGCCACCCAGTGTTGTGTCTCGGTGGAATATGGCCGATGTCCAACAGCAAAAAGTTCAATATCCGGTCTACAAACACGTTCCTCGATCGTAATATGACCCAGACTGCACCATCTGTTGTTAACCAGAACAGTAAGCACCCAACTCCTTTATGCTTACCGCTCTCATATAGAGGGATATAGAGAGGATATTTCTCTGGGAATAACAAAACGTATCTTGATTTATCAGGTAGCACCTCACGTGGTCAAGTTTTGAAACTTATACCCTAAAGTGCTGTTGACGCAGAAAAACTAAAAATCCATAAAAATTTAAGATTGATTATTGAGCAAGAATATGGGTTATACTTATACTTCATACTTTATTGTCGCCAAACAATTGGTACTAGAACGTACAATCATTACAGCGATATTTGATTCTGCGTTTCACATTCCCTGGATTACAAATATTAAAAATAGTTAAAATTAGTAAATATTAAAAATTTAAATTATAAATCATAAATAGAAAATAGAAAAATGGGAAGTAAGGTAGTGCAAAAAAAAACCCAGAGGCAGGTCCGGACATTTGGAGGGTACGGCCCAGATCCGGGTCAGGATCCGTTCAGCAGTCTTATCACAGTTGGAAAGAAGCTGTTCCCAAATCTGGCCGTACGAGTCTTCAAGCTCCTGAGCCTTCCTCTGGAGGGAAGAGGGACGAAAAGTGTGTTGGCTGGGTGGGTCGTGTCCTTGATTATCCTGGCAGCACTGCTCCAACAGCGTGCGGTGCAAAGTGAGTCCACGGACGGAAGATTGGTTTGTGTGATGTGCTGCGCTGTGTTCACGATCTTCTGCAGCTTCTTTTGGTCTTGGACAGGACAACTTCCATACCAGGTTGTGATGCACCCTCAAAGAATGCTTTCTACGGTGCACCTATAAAAATTAGTGAGGGTTTTAGGGGACAGGCCAAATTTCTTTAGTTTTCTCAAGAAGTAAAGGCGCTGGTGGGCCTTCTTGGCAGTGAACTATGCTTGGTTGGACCAAGTCAGGGTTACGGGTGTGAGTCATCAGATAATTTAAGATACAAAGCAGCTATAAACGGACTAAATGGTGGAACAGGGTTATTGGACCACTTCTGCCCATACCACTCTCAGTTGCATCATGTAGTAAAAGACAATATAAAAATTGCAAGGGATACTGTTTGTGCTTTTCTAAATGGGAATATTCTTTTGAGTAAAGTGGTCTAATAGGCCATTTCAGAAGAAGTTCAACCACTTGATGTGTCTGGAGTCACATTGATAGAAAGCAATGATAGAGTTTATTTAAAAGGTGAAATGTTTCCTAGACAGGTATATGGAGGAATTTAAGGTGGGGGGTTATATGGGAGGCAGGGTTTGAGGGTCGGCACAACATTCTGGGCCGAAGGGCCTGTACTGTGCTGTACTATTCTATGTTCTAAACGTTCCTTTTTTTCCCCCTTAGATTCTTCAAGATATCGTTGGCACTACTTTGATAATCCTCGTGGCTGTTGGTTTCAAAACTAAATTGGCTGCGCTTACACTGGTCATTTGGCTCTTTGTGTTGAATGTGATTCAGAATCCATTCTGGCAAGTTCCTGTTTACAGACCCCTGCATGACTTTCTAAAGTATGACTTCTTCCAAACCATGTCTGTAATTGGAGGCCTTCTCTTGGTTGTAGCATTGGGGCCTGGTGGAGTCTCGATGGACGAACATAAAAAGAAGTGGTGAAGGGTATCCTGCAAAGATAAATATATATTTGTGTAATTTTTTAATTATTTTTACTACCGTGAAGTGTCTGAAGATTTTTTTTTTTCACCTGGTTTCTTTCATGTGAAATTTTAAAACCACGCATCCATTTTCCCTTTGCTGCAGTACTTAGGTATTAAATTGTGTTAAAATTGGTGCCAAAATTTACCAAGCAGCCAGCTGGTACAATCTTTTTCATAGTGCAGTCAGTATTGGAAGCTGATTGACTGGGAGATCCTTCCTTCCTCTTCGACATTTCAGACAATCTATTTAATGAATTCTATGAGCAAGGTGACTTCATGACTACTTAGAATAGTCTGTTAGGTTTAATAGTGAAGATGGACATTGAAGGCATGATGTCTCAAATGAGTCATCCAGTGATGGCTCACACACATTCCTCAATCTCAGTCCTTCATTTCAACTGCTATCATACATAAAATAACTACTGTATATCTTATTAAATTGGTCCACTTATCCGAAAATCCTATCATCTGACCATTTCAAACGAAATGAGTATTCGAATGCTATGAACCTTAAAACATGGAACAGCAACCTTATTACAAATTGAAGTGCCTTGCACTATAATGTGTTATTGTTATGAATTTCAACTTAGTTCTTACACTGAAGGCAACTTTAAGACTATTTGTGTTCTTTTTTCTGGCCAGTCTGAAGACCAAATGTTTGGTTTTGCTTTTATTGTTTTAATTAAATGTCTTCAGGAAGTCAGCACCCGGCAACTGAATAAAGGGTGGGCACAATACCTGTACACTGTGACTGACTGAATAAGCAGTCAAGTACCCAATTGGAGCCAAGCTTTGTGTAACCCTTAAACAATCTTTTAGCAGACACTGTACCTAAAATGCTTATTGTTAATTCTGTTTTGCTTGTCCTTTATTAACTCCTAAGCTACCTTCTCCATCCTTGGAGTGCTAATTATCTTTATTGGTCACATTTTATAAGTCAAAAGTTCTCCTATTTTGCCTTTGCCATTAAGCAACAAGCAAGTATGATGGACTGGTGCTGAGCAGTCTTCCTCTTCCCCTATTGATTTGGAAGTGCCTATATTCTGTTGGGTGTTCATCTAGGAGAGCACAGCAAAAAGTTTAAACATTAAATATTCTACTGGGGACATAGTAACTATGTTTTGATTGCTGCGTGGAGTTACCAGTAAAGTGAGAGATCTGATGGAGATTAAAATATTTTGATATTCAACCTTCTGTGGTAACCCTGTTGCTGTTAACTTTCTGTCTGGAGTTGCAATAAGAAAGATTCACGACAGGGGAAAAGGCTGCAGGTCACACGTATGAAATCAAAGTTGCAAGACTTGCAAAACTTCAAGAGTTTCACTCATTGAAGCCTCTAAAACCTAAGGTATTGTTGGTACATAATTTGTCAAAACCACCTTATGCAGACACATAACCATTTATAGATAGTTTTTAATGTGTTTAGTGTGAATGTGTCTGAAGATTCTGCAGCAGTATATGTTGGCGATGCTGACTTTTGAATGTGTTGACATTGTGGCTGTATTTGCAGTTCTGGATAACATTAAATGCAATGGAAAACTTGTATATTGAATCTAAATTGTACAGTAAAGGAGGCTGACTTATTTTCCTTTCCGTATTTCCTTCTGAAAGCTCTGATTTCAGACCGTAAGTTCTGGATCATTAAAAAATAACACATTCCTCCTGTATCTTTGCCCCATCATTTAGTTATGTCTCCTGGTTCCTGAACCATTCACTGATGGAACAGTTTCTTTCTATTTACAATACCAAAAACTATCATGCCTTTGAATGCCACCTACAATTTTCCTCTCAAATCTTTACTGCTGCACAAAATCCTTAGCTTCAGCAATCTAGTTGAAAGTCCTCATCCCTGCAATCACAGTGAAGCTTTTTGCATCCTTCCTTGTGTATTTACCTCAGCTGGAAGCACTACTTTGTGTGTGAGTTACCAAAATAAACTGACAATAATAGATAAAGTCAGTTAGAATCATGATGCTGGCTGCATGGAGAGTTCTAGTGTGGATAGTTTTGTGATCATTTCGTTAATTAGCAAAACTAATTATGATTTCCTAAACTACTGCTTATTACTACCTGATGATTTTGGACACTCAAAGATGGTTTCTCATGCCACCTTTCCCAGACCCTTGAATAGTGCTTCTGTACACTAACAAGGAGCTCTGGATTTCCCAATCTACCTCATCACAATCCTTGCACTTCATTGTTTACCTACAGTGCACTTCAACTGGACTTCATGATCTGTCAGGCTGGCACAAAAACAATTGTTCACTCTCTGTGACTGCAGTTTTCTGAAACACCAATACTACTTCAGAATATAAGGGCTTTCAGAAGACTATAACTAATACAGCCACCTTAGTCTTCTAAAAATTAGTTGCTTTATATTCTGCAAAACAACTAATTTCACATGACAAAATGCTGGAGGAACTCAGCAGGCCAGGCAGCCCCTATGAAAAAGAGTAAACAGTCGTTGTTTCGGTCTGTGACCCTTCTTGTGTGCGTGCTGCTTTGGATTTCTAGCATCTGCAGATTTCCCTGTGGTTGTAATTTCACATCATACTGCATAAGTCAATGTTACTAATTCTCATTCTAAGAATCAAACTATGTGGGTCAGAGACTTATCAATGTATATCATCTTTGTTTTGTTTGGTACCAATTCTCCAATGGTTATGGCGGTATTGAACTCCATCCTTGCATTACTTATTATAAATCAGATATTTGTCATATCTTCCACTCTTGATTCAATATGTCCTTTTATATAGACTGTTCCCTGGTTAATGTGTAGGTCTATGAATGCGCTCTATGAATTTGATCTTGTAGCTGCTCTTTTGAATTTGATGAGCCCAATCCACATGAACATTAAAATCTACCATAATTGCCATTTTTACATGCTACAATTAGTTGTTGATTCCTATTGTATGGCTACTGTTTGAATGTCTGTACATCACTACTATTGTTCTTTTCCATGCTGCTGTTAATCAGGATTTTTTAAAGCCTCGATCACATCTCACAGTTGTAAAGACATATCTCTTTGCCAAGTATGATTTCCTTTAATGCTATGACATTGACACAGTTTTTATTTGCTACTGGTTCTCCTAAGCCCAGAACTGAGTGTGAACGTAACTGAAGCATTAAATTGATGGAGAACACTGCCATCTTGTGCCCTGATTTTAAAAACATCAAATATAAATCAAACCAGCTCTACTTAGCTGATGTTATTTATTTTTTTTACTGAGAGAGCTCACGCAGTCACGGGGAGAACGTACAAACTCCTTATAGGCAGCAGTGGGAACTGAACATGGTGCTAATCACTATGCTACTGTGCTGCCCTGCACTTAAGTTTTACAAAATAAATTTATACGACTACTTGTTTCATATGATAAATTGATATGAAACTAGTTGAGAGGCATTGATAGTGTGAATAGTCAGAGGCTTCTTCCCAAGGCTGAAATGGTTATCATGAAAGGGCACAGTTTTAAGGTGCTTGGAAGGAGGTACAGGGGAAATGTAAGGAATAAAGTTTTTTACGCGCAGTGGTGAGTGTATGAAATGGGCTGCTGGCGACGGTGATGGAGGTGGATACGATAGGGTCTTTTAAGAGACTCCTGGACGGGTACATGGAGCTTAGAAAAATAGAGGTCTATGGGTAACCCTAGATAATTTCTAAGGTAAGGACATGTTCAGCACAGCTTTATGGGCCGAAGGGCCTGTATTGTGCTATAGGTTTTCTATGTTTCTATGAATATATTGGTTAAGAATTTATATAAATGGTCCGATATGATAAAATAAAAAAGATGTTGAGACACAAAAGGATACATCATGCAAATGACCAAAAGCTTAGAGTTCATTTTTGTTTTAAACTCTGTGAATCACTGACAAAGTCCTTGTTCATTACCCAGCCCTTACTTTGATTTAAAGCGGTTGTGGGTTGCCTTCTTGAACTTTGTGTTGAAAGTGCTTCTACAATACAGCTAGATTAGGAAAACTACTGGTGAGTTTGGAAGAAAATCTGAGGTGAAGCAACAGATTAAGGGAGGGTATTCCAGAGTCTCATCATCTCACAGCTGAAGAAGTAGTTTCCAACAAGGGCCACTGATGAAACTTGGGGTGACCAAAACACAAGATATGGGAGGGGCGCCAGCTTTTGAGATATTACAGAAATGACCGTAAAATATAGGAGCAGAATTAGGCCATTTCACCCATCAAGTCTTCTCCGACATTTCATCATGGCTGACCCAATTTTCCTGTCATCCCTGACCTCTTGTCTTCTCCCTGTATCCCTTCATGCCCTGACCAATCAAGAATCTATCAAACTATACCTTAAATATACATAAAGACTTGGCCTCCACTGCTGCCTGTGGTACAGAATCCCACAGATTCACCACTCTCTGGCTAAAAAAATTCCTCCTCGTCTCCATTCTAAATGGACACCCCTCTGTTCTGAGACTGTGTCCTCTGGTCTTAGATTGCCTCAACATAGGAAACGTGCTCTCCACGTCACTCTATCAAGGCCTTCACCATTTGATAGGTTTCAATGAAGTCGCCCCTCATTTCGTGAATTCTAGTGAATGCAGGCCCAGAGCCATCAGACGCTCTTCATATGACAAGCCATTCAATCCTGGAATTATTTTCATGAACCTCATTTGAACACACTCCAGTTTCAGCACATCCTTTCTAAGATAAGGGGCCCAAACCTGCTCACAATGCTCCAAGTGAGGCTTCACCAGTGCTTTGTAAAGTTTCAACATTACATCCTGGCTTTTATACTTGGGTCCTCTTCAAACGTATGCCAACATTACATTTGCCTTCCTCACCACAGACTAAACCTGCAAATTAACCTTCAGCAAATCCTGCACAAGGACTCCCAAGTCCCTTTGCATTTCATTCTTTTATATTTCATCTCCATTTAGAAAACAGGCAACTCTTTCATTTCTTCTACCAAAGTGCATGACCGTACACTTCCCAACACTATTCAATTTGCCATTCCTTTGCCCTTTCTCCTAATCTAAGTCCTGTAGCCTCTCTACATCCTCAAAACTACCTGCTCCTCCACCTATCTTCATAGGTGGCTTTGTTACTTTTAGGCAACAAAGCCATCATTCCATCATTGACATATAACATAAAAACTGATCCCAACACAGACTCCTGTGGAACAGCACTAATCACAGGTAGCCAGTCAGGAAAGGCTCCCTTTATTTCCACTCTTTGTCTCCTGCCGATCAACTACAGCTTCATCCATGCAAGAATCTTTCCTGTAATACCATGGGTTCATTGCTTGTTAAAGCAGCTTCATATGTGGCACCTTGTCAAAATCCTTCTGAAAGTCCAAGTACACAACATCAAGTGATTCTCCTTTGTCTATCCTGCTTGTTACTTTGAAGAATTCCAACAGATTTGCCAGGCAAAATTTTCCCTCGAGGGAATTATACTGACTACGGCTTATTTTATCATGTGCTTCCAAGTACTCTGAGACCTCATCCTTAATTATGGACTCCAACATCTTCCCAACCTAACTAGACTAACTGGCCTATAGTTTCCAACAGCCCCTCTCTCTTCTTGAAGAGTGGAGTGACATTTGCAATTTTCCAGTCTTCCAGAATCTAGTGATTCTTGAAAGATCATTACTAATGCCTCCACGATCCCTTCAGCCACCTCTTTCAGAACTCTGGGGTGTACACCATCTGGTCCAGGTGACTTATCTACCATCAGACTTTTCAGTTTCCTAAGAACCTTCTCTCTAGTAATGGTAACTTCACACACTTTATGCCCCCTGACACTTGGAACTTCCACCATACTTCTAGTGCCTTCCACAGTGAAGAGTGGTGCAAAATACTCATTCAGTTCATCCACTATTTCATTGTCCCCCATTAATACCTATCCAGCATTGTCTTCCGGCGGTCTGATATCCACTCTCACTTCTCTTTATACTTTAAGTATCTGAAGAAACTTTTGATATCCTCTTTAATATTATTGACTAGCTTACTTCTGTATTCCATCTTTACCTTGATAACTTTTTTTTCCAGTTGCCTTCTGTTGGTTTTTAAAAGCTTCCCAATCCTCTAAATTCCCACTTTTTTGTTCTATTATATGCCCTCTCTTTGGCTTTTATGTTGGTTTTGACTTCTCTTGTTAGCCATGGTTGTGTCATCTTTCCTTTAGAATATTACCTCCTCTCCTCTGCCTTCCAAATTGCTTCCTGAAATTCCAGCCATTGCTGCTCTGCCATCATCCCTGCCAGTGTTCTTTTGCAATCAATTCTAGCCAGCTCCTCTCTCATTCCTCTGTAATTCTCTTTACTCCATTGTAATACTGATACATCTGACTTTAACTTCTCAAATTTCAGGATGAATTTGATCATATTATGATCACATTTCCCCTAAGGGTTCTTTTACCTTAAGCTCTCTATAATTAATTCTGGTTAATTGCACAATGCCCAATCCAGAATTGCTGATCCCCCTAGTGGGCTCAACTATGAACTGCTCTATAGAGCCATCTCATAGGGACTCTAGAAATTCTCCATCCTGTAATGCAGCAGCAACCTGATTTTTTTTTCCAATCTACCTGCATATTGAAGTCTCTATGACTATTGTAACATTGCCCTTTTGGCATGCATTTTCTATCTCCTATTGTAATTCATAGGACATGTCCTTACTACTGTTTGGGGAGGGGGGGCGGTCTGTATACAACTCCCATCAGGATGAAAAGGGACTGGAAAACAATCTGAACCCACGAGTTAAGAGAATGCCGGAAAGATTGGTGTTCTATGTTCTGTTTGTTGTCTGAACCTACGTGCTGCTACAAGCAAGGTCAAGTTCACATTTGTTGTCATTCTTTAATATTATTGTCATTCAACACATGTACGTCATCCAACAAAACAATGTTCCTCTGGACCAAGGTGCACAAGACTGTGCATGATTCACACACAACACAAAGTAATGTTACCATGTATAAATTAACAGATAATAAAATATATCCCATGAGATTGACATTTAGCACAAGGTGCATTTACAACACAGGTTTAAAAAGTAAACAGTATAATGCCACTGGTACTTTCTATATGATGAGACCTTGGTGGGGGCAAGGAGTTCAGGATTCAGCCTGGAGGAAGAAACTGTTTCTGATCCTAACAATCCTTGTACTAATACTATGGTACCTCTTTGCCTGATGGTATGGATTCAAAGTGATTGTGTTACAGAGAGGGATCATTGACAATAAATATCTCAGATAGTTGGAAGAGAGACACCAATTGTAGTTCTCTAAATCGTTTGTGGATTCTTGTGGTCAGATACCTTACAATTCCCATACCAGATGGTGATGGTACTTGGCCCCCTCCTCTACGTGCTTTACATTTATGCTTGTGTGGCTAAGTACAACTCCAACACCATATACAAGTTTGCTGATTGTATACTGTTGGTGGCTGAGCTGCATCAAGTGTACAGTTGTGTGTCAGTAGTGGGCTGTGTAAGTTCCTCAACGGTGCCTGTACCTCACCATACTTGTGCACATGACAATAAACTCGACAGAGACTTGAATGGAGTTGGTCGGTGTTAGGATACGGGTTGCAGAGTTCAGGAAATCAACTTTCAAGGTACCCATTTGGCCCCTGATCTACTCTCTTCTCATTATTACCATCAAGGAGGAGGTACAAAAGCCTGAAGACGCACACGCAACGTTTCAATAACAGCTTCCCCTCCACCAGCAGATCTCTGAATGGATAATGAACCCATGAACACTTCCTCACCCATGTCTATTAGCCCTAATTCTTTCACCTGCCTATACTGGAGACAATTGACAGTGGCAGTTAGCCTACATTTTAACACATAGAACAGTGCAGTATAGTACTACACATGATTGTGTGCCAACCCTCTAACCTATGCAAAGACCAATCTAATGCTTCCTTCCAGCATAACCCTCCATTCTTCTTTCATCCATGTGCCTATCTAAGAGTCTTCTAAATGTCCCTAATGTATCTGCAGCTACCAGCACCTTTGGCGGCGTGTTCCACGCACCCTCCACTCAGTGGGTGGCCCGGGGGGGGGGGGGTGGAAGCTACCTCTGTCAGTCCTCTATGCTTTCCTTCAATCACTTTCAAATTATCTCCTCTCATATTAACCATATCCTTAGGGGGTGTGAGGTGGCAGGTAGTGTAGTAGTTAGCACAATGCTTTACATTACAGGTGACCCAGGTTCAATTCCCACTGCCGCTTGTACATTCTCCTTGTGACTACGTGTCTCCTCCAGGTGCTCTAATTTCCTCCCACAGTCCAAAGACATATCGATTGGTAGGTCAATTGGTCATTGTAAATTGTCCCGTGATTAGACTCGGATTAAATTGGGGTTTGCTGGGTGGCATGGTTCGAAGTGCTGGACGGGCCATTCTCAATGAAAAAACAACCAGAGAATGTAGGAGAACCAGACAAGGAACCTGTAAACTCCATGCAGACAGCACCCAAGGTCAAGAGCAACCCAGATCACTGGAGTAAGAGGCACCAATGTTGTTTTTCTTAAGCAAATAAATGAATCAATTTTCAAGCAATGGAAATGAAGCAAAGCTCATAGAATTTCACAGCAAATATGTGTGCAGTACTGATGCTTCCTGGGAGTTACAGCTCATCAGCATATTGAAGGCTTATCCATGGTAAGACTTACTGTAACTGGGTCTTGGAGAGTTACAGGTAACAATGAGTGATTGTCAATTCTTTCCCAGAAATAGAATTCTCCCAGCCGTGGCCGGTGATACCCACCATTCTCATTTTGAATTGTTATTTTATTCATCCGAATGCTTCACTAGGAACAGTTAATTCCCTTCAAGCATTCAGTTCTTGAACCAGCCTGCACAACACTAATCACCGCTATGACCTCTTTGGTCACTTTGCACTAAAATGAACTTTGTTCTAAAATATTTTAATGTGCAATTGTATATAATTTATTTCTAATAGTTTTTCTTTCTGAATGCTGTTGATTTGATGGTGCAATGAATGCAGGTACTTGTGCAAATAACAAAACCTGGAGTTGCTTTGTTATTGTCACATGTACCAAGGTTCAGTGAAAATCAGTATGCTGTTCATACAGGTCAAATCATTACACTGCGCATTGAGGTAGTATAAGATAAAGCAGTAGCAGAATGCAAAAAAAAATTAACAGGTACACAGAAAGTGCAATGCAGATAGACAATACGATGCAAGATCATGAGGTGGATTCTGAAGTTAAATGGTAGCATTGTGGTTAGCACAACACTATACAGTACAATTGGCCTGGGTTCAACTCCTGCTGCTGCCTGTAAGGAGTTTGTACGTTCTCCCCGTGACTGCGTGGGTTTCTTCCAGGTGCTCCGGGTTCCTCCCATAGTCCAAAGATGTATTGATTGCTAGGTCATTGTGAATTGTTCCGTAATTAGGCTCAGATCAAACTGGGGCATTGTGGGGCGGCATGCCTCGAAGGACTTATTCAGCACTGTTATCGCAATAAATAACATTTTTAAAAGTCCATCTTCCGACTTCAGACCATTCAATAATCTTATAACAATGGGCTAAAATCAGCCCTTGAGCCTGGTGGTACATGGTTTTAGGCTTTTGTATCTTCTGCCCCGTGGGAGTTAGGAGTGTCCCTACTGGGAATCTGAATGCATGTCGCCACTCCATTGGTCCAGGTCTTTAAATAACCTTCTGCTATTCCACAACATTCTTGAAAATCTCGTTTCAATAATTATAAAGAGTGTAGTTGGGTGGAATATTGTTCACACAAAGCATAACAGAGATTTCATCAAGGGAAAGCAATGAGTACATTTCCTGCTAAAGTTTCTACACGGTCAGAATGGACAATGGTTGTGCTGTTCATAGTCAAATACCTTCTGGTTTTCAAATTTTAACGTGTGGTTACAATTTTTGACACGTCTCAATGTTTCCTGCAATATCGTAATTGCAGGAATCCAGCAAGTGAATTAACGTCGTGCAAGAAATAAGTTGTATTGGGAAAATATTAACTACATTTTTCTTAGAAGTATGCAGGATGATTTTTCTTCCACTCCAGTTCTGGGGTGTCTAATGAAGCTAATGAAGGAACCTCAGGTTCTTCGACGGATGGGCCAGGAGAGGGCAGACGGGGCAGTCAAATTGATTGTTCATGAGGTCTTACACTCTTGCTGTTTACGTGGGGCTTTTGTTCTTCCAAACTCGATGTTTTCAGTGCCGTCACGGACGGGGTATTGTCAGGGATCAGAAGATGCTGCGATTTTTTTCTAGCCCATTCTTGAATTATTTCTTCTGCCCACCAGGTATTTTTTCCTGCAACAGAATTCACACTCGAGTAGCAACACACACAACATACTGGAGGAACTCAGCAGGTCATGCAGCATCTATGGAAAGGAATAAACTGTCGACTTTTCGGCCCAGATGAAGGGTCTCAGCCCAAAACGTCGACTGTCTATTCTTTTCCATAGATCGTTCTTGGCCTGCTGAGTCCCTTCACTATGTTGCACGTGTTGCTCAAATTTCCAGCATCTGCAGATTTTCTCGTGTTTGTTTTCACACTCGGGTCTGTTTTGGGAGCTCGGTGCCAAGCATCATCAATACCCCCGCCGCGGAGCATGGCTTTTACAGTCACTAGACCCACACAAGAGAAACCACCCATGAGCAAATTTCCGCTCCACAATAATTACTCTATAACTACGTCTATCCAGTGACCCATGTCTGACACTTTCCTGATACTTTTTACCTTTAAAAAGAAGCACCACTTTCTGTTTACATTTTTTTATATTTAACGAACTCGTTTTAACAGCACGCACTCTGTTGCTACTGATTTTCCTGCGGGTGCATTTCACATTGTAACAAACCTTGCAGAGAAGAAAAACAGTCAACCTCTTTAGAGTACTCCTATTTGTTTTCCTCTGCGGCTGAGATATTCAAATCAGTAAGAATGTGTCCGTGAACGATCCATTATGCGCGAGGAGAGGAAGGATGCAAAACAAAAAAAAACAGTTGCAATGAAATGAATTATTTTTGTAAGCTTAAACAACATATACCAGTTCTGACACTTGCTGCAACGACAGAGGGATTTTCGGTTTTCCCCGTATGACGTCATTGGAAGACCATGGTGGCTCCCAATTTGTGGATTTGTTCAAATGCCATGGAGGGAAAATTGCTGAAGTACGACATCGAAATTAACATATAGAGCGGAATAAGGTAGGTTGGTTCAAACAAGAACAATATTTGGTTAAATTAATTTTAATTATATTAAAGACTGCATGGTCCGGAAGATTTCAGCCTAGTTAACACAAATATTAACATTAGGACTCCTCTACACCATATCATGGTCGTTCCCTCTTCTGTCCCATTCATCTTTTGTGTGAGCGAATCCATTTCTTAAAAGGGGAACTCTCAAACAACAACACCAACCGTCAAATATTATGCTATAACCTATGTGGTTTTCGCAAGAAATTTAATATTAATATGAATTTTACAAAATAACTAATTATACTCCCAACGATAAAACGAATAGATTAGTGAACATTGTTGATTAGTGTAAACCTCTCCCCCCCTTCGTTAACTTGCGGGTCTGCCGATTAATAGTCCGGAATGTACTAAATCGGAACGATGAGGGGGCACAGAAGAAATAGATTTGTAAACGGTTGCAATTTTGACATAAACTAAGATAATCTTTCGTGTTCTTTGTGTAGTACAATATATAGAGATGTTGTAAGACAGAGCGCTCTGATTGTCGATGAGGATTGGTGCAGTTTAGAGGAGGTCGGTTGTCTGTCACACCCCTCCGTGCGGCCGCCTTGGTGCCGGGTCCGAGCTCGCGCGCCAAACCCGCGCGCTCGCCCGCTCGCTCGCGCCTGCCTGCCTGCCGGTCGGTTTGTGCCCAGCGGCGGGTGTCGGCGGTTTCTCCCCGCACCACCCCGGCCCCCTACCGACACCGCCACCGCCACCATGCCCGGCAGGACCCGGAAATCCTCTTCCTGCCCCCTGCCCGACGACGTCAAGAAGCGGTGAGTTCTAGCTGATGGAGTCCCCGGGGCCTGAGGCCTCCCGCCGGTTTTTGTTTAACCGTGCCCGTTGCCACGGCTGCCGATCTGAGGGTTAAACTCTTCTCCCCCCCTCCGCCCGATGCTTATCGACACCCCTGCCCTCTATTTATGGCATGTTTATGTTACTAATAACAGACCAGGCGCTTTATTTACCAGCCCAATGGATCTGAAGCGTTTTGGCGCCAAATTCGGGAGGGGGCGGGGGTTGGAGAGGGAAGGGTAGTTGTGTTGCTGTGGCGCCTTCCCCGGCCCCTCCACCACAAAGCCATTCCACTGTCGCCAAAGGATGTCTGGGCTCGCAGCCGCAGCCCGCATTTTCCCAGTTGGTACACAGCAAGAGCCCATAGTTTGCTGGGTCGAAATGGCCTTTCCTCCCTCCCCCCTTTACTGGGGCTGTGTGGCTTCTTGCCCCAAGGTGCAGAGGTTTAAACTTAAGGGAGTGTTGTACTTTCTCTAGGGTGCAGGGTGAATTTTGTTTTTAGATTGGGAGCCTTTTGAATTAAAAGTCAGAGGGAGAGCCACCCAGGCACGGGTTATTGATTCCTCACACGAGAAAGTGAATGATTGAAATATCCAGGGTGGATTTTGGTTTTGCAGAGGGTCACACTTACGAATGACTCAGATAAGTTCAAATCCCACTGTGGAGACAAGGCAGAAATCCAGACTAGCTCCTGTGCAGATC
Source organism: Mobula birostris (assembly GCF_030028105.1). Taxonomy (NCBI): domain Eukaryota; kingdom Metazoa; phylum Chordata; class Chondrichthyes; order Myliobatiformes; family Myliobatidae; genus Mobula; species Mobula birostris. Next base: position 5,896,556 of record NC_092401.1, read on the forward strand.
CGTGACATCGAGGACATGGGAATGTAGATACTGAATGCGGGGGACCTGAGCAGGTTGTGGCATCTGTGCTGATGCAGGGGTTTGACCTGAAATGTCAAATTCCTTTCCCTCACTTTCTCCAGCAGATTATTTGTTGCAGAGACATTGAGTTTCCTGTTGAATGAGATGTGTTTAAGATGATCCATCTGCTTGCTTGGGTATACAGTATGTCAAAGAAACTTGGCCTTACTTTGTAAGAAATGGCCCGAGGCCCATTTTCACCTCATTTAATATTAAAGGGAATATTGTGTATAGATATCTGAACAGCATCACTTTTACTTTCCTACATGGTAACTGTGACCACACTTTAGAACTACATTTACTGGCTGTGAATAATTTTCAGCATGTCCTTACATGGTGCAAGGTGCTATTAGAAGTGCTGTGTACTAATGCATTTTGTGGAAGGAAATGCAACAAGATTGACGTAAATAAGTGGCGTATCCATGTTGGGCTGAAAGTCTTGTTTTTGCACTGTACTGCTCTATGTATGCAGTTCAGCCTCCTATTAAATTTGCCTCTTTTAAAAAAAAGATCTGTTCCCTTGATTTATTTTTAAAGGTGTGCAGCACTGCAAAGTTTGTGAATACAGTTTCTTCTGTCAGTTTTACATTTTGGTGCAATGTGCTTTCCCATCTTGCATTCTTGATGACAGTTGATTACAAAGCTCTTGCAAAGATCCATGCTACAGGAAACTGCAAATTAATTCTGTTTTTCTGGTGTAAATGATGTAAAAAGTTGCAAATTGACAGATGCAGCATGGGAATAGGCCCTTCACCTCCACTTTTCGTGTCGACCACAATCCCTATCGATACTAATCCCACTTGCCTGTTCCCACCCCCCACCTGCACCCATACCTCCAAACCTTATTCATGTACCTGTCCAAACATTGTCATTTTACCTGCCGCTACCATTCCTCGGTTGGCTCCACTGCACCAGTCCCTCAGATCACCTTTGAATCTTTGCTGTCTCACCTTAGACCTATCCCCTCGAGTTTTAGATTCTTACACTCTGAGGGTAAAAGACTAACTATCTATTATACCAATTGTCTCTCATAATTGTATAAACCACTATAAGATCGCAATTTGACCACCTTTCCTTGGGGGGGGGGTGCGGGAGGTAAGGGGGAATGGGAAGGAGAGAAAGAACAGTCAGTTTGTCCAATTTCTCCTTGTGACCTTCTGTTTGAGTGCTATCCAGTCAGCGCTCTCCATACATAAGTACATAAAAAAAAGTCAGAATGCAAAATATAGAATTAAGTGCAAACACCATGATGAGGTAAATAGGGAGATCAGGAGTTGATTTTATAGTGTATGAGAAGTCTGTTCATGAGTTTAATAATTTGAGCACCATGGTGGCGTGGTGGTTAACATGATGTTTTTACAGCTTGGGGTGTCAGAGTTCAATCCTCATGTCCTCTGTAAGGAGTCTCTGTACGTACTCTCTTTGGAATGAATGGGTGTTCCAGTTTCTTCCCACAGTCTAAAGACATTCTGGTCATTATAAATCGTCCCGTGCTTCGGTTAGGGTTAAATGGGGGTGGTGGGGGATTGCTACTCGGAGGGCTACTTTGCTAAATAAATATGTAATAGTGGGACAAAAGCTGTCCGTGAGTCTGGAGAGAATTAGGCAGGGAATTCGAAAGATTTGGTGGTGTCAGAATGTGACCAAGGCCAATGTTGAATTAATGTACAATTCTGAAATGCTTACAATGGTAAAGGATGCTGAGTGCATGGAGTGACCTGGACACAAAGTGGGTGAATTTAAAACACAAGCTTTTGATGGACCAGTAGCAAGCAGAGGAATGATAGGTTAATTTATCAATGTACAAATTACGATGAAGTTGTAAACAGAAAATACTCTGCAGATGCTGGGGCTAAAGCAACACTCACAATACGCTGGAGGAACTCAGCAGGTCGGGCAGCCTGCTGTATTGTGAGTGTTAGGAGGAAATTGTAGTATTCTGATACTATTAGAGAGGTATTCATTTGACTGTTAGACTCTTCAGTGGAAAGTTTAGTAAGCAGGTCAAAAATAATTTGGGCAGTGGATGTGTTTTAAGTTTCTCTTTTTTTCCTACTATAATGCAAGTAAAACCTCTGAATTTAAATATTTATTCTAAATTTTTATTGAATTTGGACAGGTGACTTAAAATTGATGGAACTATATTGTGCATGTGGATGCCACAAAATCATTGTCTTTTACAAGTGATTGCACCACGTGGATTTTGAATTAGGTGTGTAATTCTGGAGCAATATATGAAGTGTTGGTAGTGAACTCAACGTGGAGCTTTAGGAAATGTTTCCCAGAAATTAATTAGTAAATTGGCATGTGAAATAATGAGGGTGCTTTGAAAATGTAATGTAAGATCTACAGATGCTGGAAATGCAAAATAAAAGGAAAGTTCTAGCTTTCACTGCACGTTAGACATCAGTGGAAAGAGACATTGAGTTGATGTTCCAGTTCAAAGAAAGTGGCTAATAAAGTAGTAAGGGAGACAAAATAACACATCAGCCAATCACTAAGCCACTCCACACAATATACCGCCAGAGGGATCCACAGGTGCCCAACAGCTCTTTTTCTCATGCTCTATCTCTTACTCTCCCTGTCTCTTATCTCCAATTCATACCTCCCAGCCTCAGAAAATTCCTATTTGCATAAAGAAATTGCCCATTCAATTACCCTTCAAGATCTCTAACATTTACCCCAGTACTCATCCAGACAAACATGTTTTTCACCATTATCTGCCCTCAAGGCTGTAGACTGATACTTGCACTAAGTTCTCAAAACATGGCTGTGGACTGGTTCCCTTACTACTTTCTCAAAATATACTCGCACCATTTTGCCTTAACTTCCATTTTGTACTGCTCATTTTAGCGTATAAAGAGGAACAAATTTAACCCATTCTTTACCACATTTCAAGTTGCCATGGGGATAAATATAAACAGTCATTCAGTCAGTGAACTGAAAGGGGGCCGTCAGAGAGAATCTGAAGAAAGGAACGTATAAAAGATTATAAACACAGGAGCTGGAAATCTTGAGCAACCTGCACAAAGTGCTGGGGGAACCCAGCAAGTCAGGCAGCGTGGACGTTTTAGGACTGGTGATAAAAGCTATACATTGTTGACAGAGCGCAAGAACATAAACATTGCAATATGCAGAGAAGTAGGACATGCCTCATGGGTCAGGTGCTAATAGGTAAGGGGGAAAACCAAGCAGTACAAAAACACAAAATTAATTATCTAGAATTTTTTTTTAGATTATGAAGACACGCAGTCCTCTTTTATTGTCATTTAGTAATGCATGCATTAAGAAATGATACAATATTTCCTCCAGTGTGATATCACAAAACACAGGACAGACCAAGACTGAAAAAACTAACAAAACCACATAATTATAACATATAGTTACAACAGTGCAGCAATGCCATAACTTGATGAAGAACAGTCCATGGCACAGTAAAAAAATTCAAAGTCTCTCAAATGTCCCACATCTCAAGCAGACGGGAGAAGGAAGAAAACTCTCCCTGCCATGCCCGACCACAGTCCGAATCTGAGTCGTCGGAAAACTTCGAGCCTCCGGTCAGCTCTCCGACACCAAGTACCGAGCGCCATCTCTCTCCGAACGATTCGACCTCAATCTCGGTCACCAGCAGCAGGCAAAGCCGAGGATTTTGAGGCCTTCCCTCGGAAGATTCTCAATCGCACAGTAAGAGCGGCAGCGGACTGGCATTTCAGAAATTTCTCCAGATGTTCCGCTGTGCTTTCACATCTGTCTCCATCAAATCAGAATTGTCCATGGCCCCTACTTGATAAATAACCTGGTATGGTAGGTTGCAAATAACCAAAATTGAAGGTGAGCTGCTGTCCTAAAGCTTGTGATGTAGCTTGCTGGCAGGTCCCGCCTGGCTGAATGTTCCACAAAGCAGTCACGCAATATGTGTTTGATTTCTCAATAAGAGACCACATTTCACACTGAAAACAGTAAAAAGATTAAGTGAGTTGATGCTGCTTTTGGAAGGATTGTCCCTGGATGATGGAAAAAGCAGAAGGAAAGGTGGGTGTATGGAAAACTGCCAAAAGAAGGGCAGTGGTTGGTGAGGATGGAAAAGCACAGATTCTCAATGGGTATGGTCCCTTTAGAATGTTTAGGAAGGCAAGTAAGACTTTTTTTTTGGTGGAAATGGTGACTGATGACCTGTTGAATGTGAAGGAGGTGGAGTTCAGTGAAGATGGGAGTTCTACTGCAGCTTTGTACAAGGCGGGTGTGAGGAGTGGGAAATGTGAGGTGCTGTTAACAATAGCCATGGTTCAGGAGAAAGAAGGACATTGCAGTTTCCTGTGTGAAAAGTCGAGTCATCATAGCAAATTTAATGGAATTACTAACGAGAAAATCTGCAGATGCTGGAAATCCAGTCTTTCCAAAGGGTCTTGGCCCCAAATGTCGACTGTGCTCTTTTCCATAGATGCTGCCTGGGCTGCTGAGTTCCTCCAGCATTTTGTGAGTTGCAAATTTAATGGAGATGGAAGAACGGGGAGAATGAATGGAGTTCCTGCAGGAGGCAGGGTGAGCAGAAGCAAAGACCAGACAGTTGAGTCTGTCTATCCCTCAATCCAGAGAGGTGACTGTGAGGGTTACAGCAGGGAGGAAATGGGTAACAAGAGTAATAAAGTGCTTACTTGGGGGTGGGGGTGTTGAGGGAGGAGATCCAACTGGAACTGAAACAAAAGCTGGTGCACATATCCCACAAAATCTATAGGTGCGTTACTGACTTTAATTGTTGATTCAATTGATAATATTTTGAAGGATTTCCCCTTTCAAAAATAAAATCTGAATTAATATTGTGTAGCAAACGATTTAATCCACTGGGCCTATGTAAAAGCTATAGACAGTCCCATTTTCTAGCACATTCCATCATCCTGGAAGTTTATTTTTTCATTCCAATACATGGTAGTCAGTCAGTTTATTCTCTCTTGTTCGCCATTGTTTGCTTTTTGTGGTTTCAACACAGGATTTAGCTTCACTAAGTTTGCACCCTGAGTCTATTTCTAAAAACAGAAATTTAGCGAAAGGATATATTTTTGATGTGCATTAGACTGAATAAATGTCTCACTGTTTTGACACAGAAAATCCAGTGCACAAGTTAAAACCAGCTCAAACACATCATTGCTTGTGAACAAGTTGAGTATCTAGCTGATCTAAAATATTTTCTCAACTGTTCGATTTATTTTGTTTTTTATTGTTTCTTTATAACTTAACACTTTAACACAGCTCACACGTTAAAGTGTTAAGTTATAATGTAAGCACCAAAAAATATCACATAGCCAATGAATTTAGCCAGATTTATATACTGGCACCAATCCGTCTGATTCAAACTTCTACTTCTGCATGCTGGGTGCAGACTAAAGATTTTCCGACTGCCAGTCTGAACAACCCACATAATCACAGACTGAGAGCTTCATTGTTGTGTAAGTGCTGTCTGTTGAGAAAAGTGTGGGATGAGCACACTTTGACAGCTAACTTTCAGACCAGCATATATATATTGGTATTGTTGTTCCTTGTATCATGGCAAAACATTTCAGAGTTCTTAAAGTTTTTTTTAAGTTCTGGAAATGGGCATTAAATGTCCAACATATTCACCAGGCTATATAGCAGTTGTGGAGGGAGCAATTTAACCTATAAGGTTGGTAGTAACATGCTAACTGTGACACTACCGTACCTGCTTTTCTCACCTTGTATCCCACCAGACACATCTTCTCCACCTTTCACCTTTAAGCATTTCACTGTGATAAAGTTTAAGGGAATGGGGGATTCTCAGATTCCTGTAAACAATGGATTAAGTACTGACTATGTCTGTGACTGCAGTGTGTTTGAATAATGTTTCACAGCTGCTTCCTTTGGAGCAAGATGATTGAAGTTCGCCCAGATCCACATAGATGTCTCTGGGCTTTTCACACCTTTTGATTTTGACAAAAAGCAGTACCTGATGGAATTTAGACAGAGCATCCCTTTCTTAATTCAAGCATAAATTTGTCAGATGTTCTTGTCTTTGTAATTAAGTTGTGGCTCCAGCAAACCAGGTAGGACATTCTTTTCTTTAATTAAGGTGGCTGGAGAGTCTATCAAATTGATTGTACTTTTGTATCAATAGTCCATTGACTTGGCCGGAATAGTTATCAAACTGATTGTTCTCTGAATCAATAGTCTATTGACTTGACCGGAATGGTTATCAAACTGATTGTTCTTTTGTATTGGTGGCCTTATAACTTCTGACAATTCTGACATCGGGCAGTGAACTTGTAGAACCGCCGGGGAGATGAGAAAGGGTCTCTTCCTGATGCCGGGTCCAAGTTCACTCACCGGCTGAGCGTGAAGAAATAAACGAGTGAAAAGATAAGTAACAATCTTTCTGTACTGTCGTTATTTGATCCAGCAAAGTGGCGTTTACAATGGTGCTTCCTGTTCATTTTCACATCCACGTCAACACCTACCTCTTCCCATGAAAGCTTCCAGTGAAACCTCAGGAAATGCATCATCTGTCCTCTTGCTTCCATCCTTCCCACAAACTGGGTTTCCAAACACTTGTTTCAGTTGAAGCAGCAGTTCAGTATTACCTTCAGTTTGGTTATACATTCATATATGTATTTTGGAGAGCTCCAATGCAAGCTGAGTGGTGTCTTCACATAGAATATGGAACAGTATAGCACAGGAAAAGGTTATTCAGACCATAGTGTTTTGGTGAACCATCTAAAAAGCAAATCAAAAACACCCAAACACTAGTTCCTCCTACCTACACCATAGCATTATCCCTCCATCTTCCTTACTTCCACAGGACCATAAGATTTAGGAGCAGAAGTAGGCCATTCGGCCCATTGAGTCTGCTCCACCATTCAATCATGGGCTGGTCCTCTTCATCCAGTCATCCCCACTCCCCTGCCTTCACCCTATACCCTTTGATGCCCTGGCTAATCAAGAACCTATCTATTTCTACCTTAAATACACCCAATGACTTGGCCTCCACAGCCGCTCGTGGTAACAAATTCCACAGATTTACTACCCTCTGACTAAAGTAATTTCTCCACATTTCAGTTCTAAGCGGACATCCTTCAATCTTGAAGTCGTGCCCTCTTGCCCTAGAATCTCCTATCATGGGAAATTATTTTGCCATATCTAATCTGTTCAGGCCTTTTAACATTTGGAATGTTTCTATGAGATCCCCCCCCTCATTCGCCTGAACTCCAGGGAATACAGCCCAAGAGCTGCTGAAGTTCCTCATACGGTAACCCTCTCATTCTTGGAAACATTCTCGTGAATCTTTGAACTCTCTCCAATGTCAGTATATCCCTTCTAAAATAAGGAGCTCAAAACTGCACACAATACTCCAAGTGTGGTCTCACGAGTGCCTTACAGAGCCTTAACATCACATCCCAGTTCTTGTGTTCTATACCTCTAGAACTGAATGCCAACATTGCATTCGCTTTCTTCACAACTGACTCAACCTGGATGTTAACCTTCTAGGGTATCTTGTACAAGGACTCCCAGTCCCTTTGCATCTCTGCATTTTGAAATCTCTCTCCATCTAAATAATAGTCTGCTCGTTTATTTCTTCCATCAAAGTGCATGACCATACACTTTCCAACATGGTAGTTCATTTGCCACTCTTTGCCCATTCCTCTAAGCTGTCTAGGTCTCCATGCAGGCTGTCTGTTTTCTCAGCGCTACCCGCTCCTCCACCTATCTTTGTATCATCGGCAAATTTAGCCACAAATCCCTAAATACCGTAGTCCAAATCATTGACATAAATCATAAAAAGCAGCGCTCCCAATTAGGATCCCTTTATTCCCACTCTGTTTTCTGATGACCAGCCAATGTTCCACCCACGCTAGTAACTTCCCTGTAATTCCATGGGCTCTTACCTTGCTAAGCAGCCTCATGTGCGGCACCATGTCCGATGTCTTCTGAAAATTCAAGTACAGCACATATACTGCATCTCCTTTGTCTACCCTGCATGTAATTACCTCAAAGAATTGCAGTAGGTTTGTCAGGCAGGATCTTCCTTTCAGGAAACCGTGCTGGCTTTTGGCCTATCTTGTCATGTGCCTCCAGGTATTCCATAATCTCATCCCTAATCGGTTCCAGCAACTTCCCAACCACTGATGTCAGGCCAACAGGTCTGTAGTTTCCTTTCTGCTGCCTCCCACCCTTCTTAAATAGCAGAGTAACATTGCAATTTTCCGGTCATCTGGTACAATGCCAGAATCTATCAATTCTTGAAGGATCATCGTTAACGTCTCCGCAACCGCTCCCGCTACTTCCTTCAGAACCCGAGGGTGCATTCCATCAGGTCCAGGAGATTTATCCACCCTCAGACCATTACGCTTCCTGAGCACCTTCTCAGTCGTAATTTTCACTACACAAACCTCACTTCCCTGGCATTCTTGAATGTCCGGTATACTGCAGACATCTTCCACTGTGAAGACTGATGGAAAGTACACATTCAGTTCCTCTGTCATCTCTGCATCTCTCATTACAATTCTCCAGCATCATTTTGTATTGGTCCTATATCTACCCTTGATCCTCTTTTCCCCTTTATATACTTTATTTTCCCCTTAAAAAAAGTATATGCCATGTGCCTATCCAAACGTCTCTTAAAAGCCTCTAATGTATTTGCCTCTAACACCATACTGGGCAGTGCATTCCAGGCATTTACCTCTGCGTTTAAATAAAAAAAAACTTGCCCCTCACATCCTTTTGAACCTCCCTCCTCTCACCCTCTGGTATTAGACACTTCAACCCTGGGAAACATACTCTGTGTTTGTTATATGTATGCCTCTCATAATCTTGTAAACCTCTATCAGATCTCCTGTCAGCCTCTGGCACTCCAGAGAAAGCAACCCAAGTTTATCCAGCTTCTCTAATCCAGGCAGCAACCTGGTAAACCTCTTCTGTACTCTCTCGTAAGCCTCAACAACTTTCCTATAGTGGGATGACTGGAATTGTACGTAATACTCCAGATGTGGCCAGAGTTTTATAAAGTTGCAACATAACCTCTTGACTTTTGAACTCAATGTCTTGACCAATAAAAGCAAGCATTCCATTAACATTTTTAAACACCTTATCAACCTGTGTAGCCACTTTCAAGGAGTTATGAACTTGGATCCCAAGATCTCTGCTCAGCAACACTGTTAAGTACAGTGTACTGTCTCCTTGCATTTGACCTACCATGTTGTAACATCTCACATTTATCTGGGCTAAACTCCATCTACCATTTCTCTGTCTATCTGTAACTGATCTATATCATGCTGTATTCTTTGCCAGTCTTCTACACAATCCACATCTCCACCAGTCTTGCTATCATCTGCAAATTTACTAACCCACCCATCTGCATTTTCATCCAGGTCATTTATATACATCACAAATACCAGATCCCTGTGGAACACACTAATAGCAGACCTCTAACTCATTTAAGACCCTTCAACCACTGCTCTCTGTCTTCTATGCAGAAGCCAATTCTGAATCCAAATAGCCAATTTGCCTCACATCTCATACATGTTAATCTTCTGGATAAGGAACTTTGTCAAACACCTTACTAAAATTCACGTATGCTACACCCATTGCCCTACCCTCATCATCTCTCATCACCTTGTCCAAAAATCTCAATCAAGTTTGTAAGACGCAGTCTGCCCCACACAAAGCCATGCTGGCTCTCCCTAATTGGGCTAAGTGTTTCCAAATGCTCGTGTCCTGTCCCTAAGCATTTTCTCCAACAATTTCCCCACAAGTGACGTGAGACTCACCAGTCTGTAGTTTTACCACACCAGCTCCCCTATGGTATGCAAGGATTCTCCGTAGATTGTCACCTTGTCGTGGTGGAGAAGCTTGTGTGGTCCTGTGATCCCGAGAGCAATGCCGTCTGGGGCTTTGCTCCTGGTAGGGTCACCCATGGTGGTAAGGTCGAGGGTGAGGTCCCTGACAAAGAACAATCCAACCAAGACCTCAACGGTGGAACAGGTGGACGAAGTTACTTCAGACTCAACGGCTGTGAAGGCGGATGAAGGCTGCAACAAATCCATCAGCTCCAATCATCATGGTTTCCATGCCATTGGAATCAGTTGGTTGAGATGTGAAGTATCGTGTGCTTCTTGGAGTGCAACATCAAGTACACGTTATATACACGTTAAACAAATACACGCACAGGCGTCTTCACTCTGTGGGCCACTTCAGAACGAAGACCATCATCCTCGACTTTGAGGGATAGCCACGATGACGATGGCAAGGATTATCCCAAGCTTCAGTTACTGCCACTTTCTGACGAACAGACCCCAATCAGTTAAGTTAGGCAACCTCTCCTCCTCTACTCTCACCCTGAACACCGGCGTGCCTCAAGTCTGTGTGCTGAGCCCTCTTCTGCACTCCCCTTTCACCTGTGACTGCGTTCCTGTACATGGTTCTAACTCCATAATCAAGTTTGCAGATGACACCACAGTGGTTGGCCTGATCAGAGGGAATGACGAGATGGCCTACAGGGACGAGGTCCAGCACCTGGCCGTGTGGTGTGCCGACAACAGCCTGGCCCTTAATACCCAGAGGACCAAGGAGATCATTGTGGACTTCAGGCATGTTAGGAGCCACACTCACGTCCTCATCTACATCAATGGAGCTGTATAGGAACGTGTATCAAGCTTCAAATTCCTTGGTGTCCACATTTCTGAGGATCTCACCTGGTCCCTGAACTCCTCCATCCTGATCAACATGGTGCCTTTATTTCCTGTGGAGCATCAAGAAAGCTCACCTCTGTCCCAGGATACTGACGGACTTTTACCGCTGTACCACTGAGAGCATACTCACCAACTGCATCTCAGTGTGGTATAGCAATTGTCCCGTATCGGACCGCAAAGCACTCCAGTATGTGATGAAAACTTTCCAGCGGATTATTGGCATCCAATTGCCCACCACTGAGAACATCTACCATAAACGCCACCTGGGCAGGGCGAAAAGCATTATCAAGGATGCATCTCACCCTAACCATGGACTTTTTACTCTCCTCCCATCCTGTAGGCACTACAGGAGCCTCTGCTCCTGCACCAGCAGGCACAGGAAGAGCTTCTTCCCTGAGGCTGTGACCCTGCTGAACCTCTCATCACAGTGCGAAGCAGTATTGCATCCGTATTGTACTGTCTGAGTACTTTTATATTTGTGGCACTTACTTTTTATTAGCAGTTATTTTGTAAATAACACTATTTGCATTTTTGGTTCGATGCTAACTGCATTTCATTGGCTTTGTATCTGTACTCTGCACAATGACAATAAAGTTGAATCTAATCTAATTCTTCATCCCACATTGTGCTTCATTGGAATAGTGTAAGAGGCCCTTATAACATCTTCCGATTAGGTATGTTATGGCTCAGATAATGACTTTGAATTTAATTTGGATTTCTAGCCTTTCCATTTAGTGTTAAGAACAGGCCAGTTCTAATAAAAGCCTTGCCAACCTGTCATGTCACCTCCTGAATAAGGACTCTTAAGTTTTTTAAAAATACATATATTCTGTGTTTTCACTCGTTACTGTTCTTTCTAGTTGTCGTTTGCACAGAAGATTTTTTTTTTCTTTGAATAGCTTCCATGATTTTCTTTGTTTCGTGACTGTGGGGAAGATGAATCTCAGGGTGGTATACTGCATACATAGATAATAAATGTACTTTGAATCCTTTGAATATTGCTCTATGAATCCTTTTCCCTGCTATCCAGCCCACTGAGTAGTTCCAGCATTTTCATTCCAGATTTCCAGCAACTGAATAGTTTTGTGGTGGTTCCAGGCTTTTTATTTCTTTCATTTGGATTTCTAAACCTACGGTAATTATCATATCTTTAGTTACTCTTAGCGGCCCCACATGTGATAAGGAAATCTTTACCACTTCCATTTAGCTGATCTGCCCTTTCACAGATATTTCCTTTGTTCTATAATTGAAATAAATTTGACTTCTAATGTTATTTCCTAGTTCTGATGGAAAGTCATTGATCTGCAAGCTCTTGCTCTCTCTAGATAGCTGGATCCACTAGCTATTATCAACATTTCTCTTTTACTTTGCATCACTTGTTGCTGAGTATGGGAATTACTCAACAAATGAATTTCCCACTATCATGCTATCATGTGATGTGGTTGTGATGGAAAATTGTTACAATATGTGCTGTTCAAGCCATCTCCCATTTGATTTATAATCTGATGATTGGGATACTTGAAAAATAAACACTTGGATATAAGATAAACATTCCTTCTGGATTGAGAATTCAGACTATAAGCTGAATTGGAGCCTTACCAATCACTGGTGAAACTGGGTGATGTTTCTTCAACTCCCTACCTGGCTCCCTAGAAACTTTTAAATCTTAGACATGTTTTATTTTTTTTGTAGAAGGGGTAGGGCAATAGCATGTTTGAAATATCCATGACCTATTGAATGGGAAGAGACTCGGCATTGAATGATTCATTCTTTTCTTCATTCCAAGCCGTTGTTTCCACTGTAAGTTCTTGCACCTGAATATTTTTTGAAAATATGTAATGTACGTGCACTGTAGTTGCTTCCCATTTTGGAGCTGTTTCTATTTGCTGGAGTCTAGTTACAAAGACAGTTTGAAAATTACATAGATTATAACAAATTTCTAGGGACAATGAACTGTGTAACAAGAAAGGGTGGGGGGGGGGGAATATAGAGTTGTGCTTAAATGGCTTGTCCAAGTTTTAACACCTTTCTTGTTCCCTCTGAAACTACATTAGATCCTTCAGTGTATTATGTAATATGGTGTAAATCTGTGATTGGCAAGATTGGAGAGTAATCCTGCTAAATGTTGAGGGTACAGTTACTTTATATGTCTGATGTTCTTTGATCGTTGACCCTTTTTTTTCAGGCTTCAAGCACTTGAGGATAAAGTTGGCCTCACAGAGAAGGTATGTTGAAATATTAAGTATTGTCTTCTAATCTGTATTTTAATGGTTTTAAAAGATCCTTATCAGTAGTAATCCACCAATCAAAATTTGAGCAGATGGATAAAATTTGAATACTGGTTGCCTGTGATGAGAGTGATCAATCAGTTGCATTTTATGGTATTGCAGGACCTCTATCGGCTTCTGCAAATTATTATTACCTCAGAATTTTAAGTATTGAGTTCTTTCTCTTTACAGTATGAGCTTGCCACCATGCTGTTTCGCTCTTTGGTACCTTTTGACCTCTTTTCTGAAGGGAAATGCATTGTTTTTGCACTCTTGGGGTGTCTTGCTTTGCTGTTACAGTTCTGTATTAAATTGATTACATTATTTAAGAAGTATTAGTAAATCAAATCTGTTTCAAGTTTTTGGTGCAAAAAATGTAAAGGTTTCTTTTTTTGAAAAAAGGATCTTGTACTTTCCTGACCTTTATGACACATAAACTCTTGGACTTCCAGCCAGGTACAGGTATCGATTTTAACCGATGTTACATAGAACATATAGAACGTAGAAACTTACGGCACATTACAGGCCCTTTGGCCCACAATGTTGTGCCGATTATGTAATCTACTCTCGAGACTGCCTAGAATTTCCCTAGTGCATAGTTACGATGACAAACTCTGCCATCTTCATCAGGGATGATTTTAAACATCGGTTAAGATCGATACCTGTACCTGACTGGATGGCTGAGAAGAGTTTATTTGTTTTTTTATTTCTTGCTATATTCTGTTTCCTCCTTTGTAATGTTTTTATTTCCATGTTTTAATGGTCATCAAAGCACAAAATTTAAAAAAAATAATAATTCTCTTTCAGGAATGTGTGAAAGAAAAGCTGAGTTTGCTGCATGGCTTCTTACAATCAGGTGCACAAGATGACCTCAGTGAGCTGGAAACAAAATTTCAAAAAGAAGAGCTCTCTGAAGTAAGTTGGTAAAGAAGTCGGGTTAAATAAGGTCATGGAGAGCGTGTCTTGTCTTTTAGAATTGTATGTCGGGGGCTGGATGCGTAGGGAAGCATGCTACCCTTGACCCACAATTTGATATGTGGCCTTAACATATAGCTTGCAGGTTTAGTAACCCAAGAAATATTGAAATTGGGTGATTTCAGACTGTGGAACCTGTCAGTTTATTGTCTAGGTGAGCCTCTTCACTTGCTGTTCTTGCAAAAAGTGGTTCCTTGTCCTCAGCAATAGGAAATGTAAGTTTACACGATTGCTGATTGTGATACCACACTTCGTTTCTGTAAGATTAAGGGTCTGAGTGCATTACTGGCAAGAGCATTATCAATTCCTAAATACCATTTGAGATGGTGGTAGTTGAGCCATCATTTTGAATCATTAAACACGTGTACTGAAGATACTTCCAAGATGTTGGTGGGACTCGGTGAGAGTAAGAGTTCGGCACGGACTAGAAGGGCCGAGATGGCCTGTTTCCGTGCTGTAATTGTTATATGGTTATATGCTGTTAGCTAGTGAGTTCTGAGTTTTTGAAGGAATGACATTACACTACCACAACATTATTCTGTGTGAGGTAAGGGAATCTGCAAGTGGTGGTCCCATTTGCTTGTGTTTTTTTTCAGAGAAAGGTCACACATTTGTGAGCCGTGGTGAGATAATTACAGTAGATGATAGGTTTGCTCTTGGCAATGAGGTTTAGGGTCTTTGTTAGCATAGTGTTTAGTAGAACACTTTACAGTACAGGCTACCCAGGTTCAATTCCCACCACTGCCTGCAAGGGGCTTGGATGTTCTACCCGTGACCACATGGGTTTCCACTAGGTTCTCTGGTTTCCTCCCACAGTCCAAAGGCATACTGGTTGGTAGGTTAATTGTTCATTGTAAGCTGACCCATGATTAAATTGGGGATTGCTGGGCAGCGTGGCTTGAAGGGCCTATTCTACGCTGTATCTCAATAAAAATAAAGTAGTCTGAGTTGGATTGACATTTGGACTTGTTCATCTCACTTAATTAGAAGTAATCTATCATTGCTTTCTGCTTACGTGACAGATTTACCCTGATGCAAATTATTTTTCTTCCCAGGAGGGTTATCTAGCCAAAGTGAAAGCATTGCTCAGCCAGGAGCTTTCGATGGGGAATGGAGATTCCGAGCTTGGTATTAATTCAAATGGTTGCACAGAAAATGGAGCCAAGGACAGTGATAACGGTGCTCCTGATGAGCCAAATGGCCAAGAGGAGAGCAATATGGAAACAGATGCGGTGGTTTTTCCTGCAGCAAAGGGTCGTGGAAAGCGACTGAGTAAATCCAATGGAGACAACAAACGTAAGTTTGAGTTCACTAACCTGTGCTGGTTTTTTGTGTTGCCTCTTTGTACTGGGTGATGGTTCATTTTCTGTTGCTGTGGGTGTCGAATACTTCATGAGTCTTCCAAAAACCTATTTGTGGGACCTTGTGCTAGATTTTCCATATTAAAATAATTCCAGTTTAGATGTCCTTCTGTCTACCTTTTATGCCAAAATTTCAATGGGCTTACCAGATTCCATCATTTGCAGTTTCTCCAGATCTTGCTGTTTTTGAATTTAACAATTTCTGTATGGTCTATTCTAGGATTATTGGGAAGTCCAAGGATCACTAGGAACTCAGCAAAGCAACAAGCTACAATTATATCCATGTTTGCTAAAGTGTGAGTGTTCTATCTCTTCCTGGTTGATCAATCACAGGCATATTATGCGTGGCTGAGAGACGTGTAGGGGGCAGGGCTTCAGGTTCCTGGATCATTGGGGCATCTTCTGGGGGAGGTACAACCTGTACAAAAAGGACGGGTTACACTTGAACCCAAAGGGGTCCAGTATCCTAGCAGGCAGGTTTACTAGAGCTGTTAGGGAGGGTTTAAACTAATTTGGTAGGGGGATGGGAACTGGAGTGATAGGGTTGAGGAAGGGGAAAACAGAAATAAATCAAAGATAGCATGCAACAGAGATGATAGAAAGGAGAGGCAGGAGATGAGGCATAATCATAGCCAGTGGGATGAGTTACAGGGCAATAGAGATGTGATGCACTTAAACAGAAAGCAACAAATACTGGACTGAGAGTGTTGTATTGGAATGCACACAGCATAAGAAATAAAATGAATGATCTTGAAATTCAGCTACAGATTAGCAAGTATGACATTGTGGCCATCTCTGAAACTTGGCTAAAGGATGGCTGCCATTGGGAGTGGAATGTCCAAGGATATATGGTGTATTGGAAAGATAGGTTAGTAAGCAGAGGGGGTAGTGTAGCTCTGTGTATAAGGAAATAATATTAAATCATTAAAAAGGAATGACATAGGATCGGAAAGTGTAGAGTCTCTATGGGTTGAGTTCAGAAATGGCAAGGGTAAAAGGACTCTAATGGCAGTTATATACAGGCCTCCAAACAGCAACTGGGATGTGGATTACAATTACAGCAGAAGATAGAAAAGGCATGTCAGAAGGGCAATGTCATGGTAATCGTTGGGGATTTTAACAAAGTGGATTGGGAAAACCAGGCCAGTACTGGACCTCGAGAGAACTTGTAGAATGTCTGAAGGATGGCTTTTTAGAACAGCTTTTTGTTGAGCCCACTAGGGGATCAGCTGTGCTGAATTGGGTGTTGTGCAATGATCTGGAGGTGATAAGAGAGCTTATGGTTAAGGAACCCTTAGGGAACAGTGATCACAATATGATCAAGTTCACTTTGAAATTTGAGAAGGAGAAACTAAATTCCAATGTGTCGGTATTTCAGTGGAATAAAGGAAATTACAATGGCATGACAGGGGAACTGGCCAAGATTGACTGGAAAGGGACACTAGCAGGAAGGACAGCAGAGCAGCAGTGGCTGGAGTTTCTGCGAAAAATGAGGAAAGTGCAAGACAGATATATTCCAAATAAGAAGACATTTTCAAAGGGAAGAAGGACTACCGTGGCTGACAAGTGAAGTCAGAGTCGAAGCAAAAGAGAGGGCATGAAACTAAGCCAGAACGAGAAGGGAAGATAGGGGATTGAGAAACTTTTAAAAACTTGCAGAAGGAAACTAAGAAGATCATTAGGAAGGAAAAGATGAATTATGAAAGGAAGCTGGTGACTAATATCAAAGAAGATACTAAAAGCTCTTTTAAGTATATAAAGGGTAAAAGAGAGTCGAGGGTAGAAAATGACGCTGGAGATATTGTAATGGGAGATGCAGAGATAGTAGAGGAATTGAATGCGTATTTTGCATCAGTCTTCACAGTGGAAGACATCTGCAGTATACCGGACATTCAAGAGTGTCAGGGAGCTGAAGTATGTGCAGTGAAAATTACGAATGAGAAGGTGCTCAAGAAGCTTAATGGTCTGAGGGTGGATAAATCTCCTGGACCTGATAGAATGCACCTTCAGGTTCTGAAGTACCTGGAGAGATTGCGGAGGCATTAACAATGACCTTTCAAGAATCGATAGATTCTGGCATTGTACTGGTAGACTGGACAACTGCTATTTAAGAAGAGTTGTGGACAGCAGAAAGGAAACTATAGACCTGTTATCCTGACATCAGAGGTTGGGAAGTTGTTGGAATCTATTGTTAGGGATGAGATTACGGAATACCTGAAGGCACATGGCAAGATGGGACAAAGCCAGCGTGGTTTCCTGAAAGGAAAATCCTGCCTGACTAACCTCCTGCAATTTTTTGAGGAAATTGCAAGCAGGGTAGACTAAGATACAATAGATATGCTGTACTTGGATTCCCAGAAGGCCTTTGACAAGGTGCTGCACATGAGGCTGCTTAGCAAGATAAAAGCCCATGGAACTACAGGGGAGTTACTAGCATGCGTGGAGCATTGGCTGATTGGTAGTAAACAGAGAGTGGGAATAACGGGATCCTATTCTGGCTGGCTGCTGGTTACCAGTGGAGTTCCACAGGGGTCAGTATTGGGACCTCTGCTTTTTATGATGTATGTCAATGATTTGGACTATGGGATTAATGGATTTGTGTCTAAATTTGACAATTAATACAAAAATAGATGGAGGAGCGGGTAGTGTTGAGGAAACAGAGCGCCTGCAGAGAGACTTAGATAGTTTAGGGGAATGGACAAAGAAGTGGCAAATGATATACAATGTTGGAAAGTGTATGGTTGTGCACTTTGGTTGAAGAAATAAACAGGCTGGCTATTACTTAGGTGGGGACAGAATTCAAAATGCAGAGGTGCAAAAGGACTTGGGAGTCCTTGTGCAGGATACCCTGGAGGTTAACCTCCAGGTTGAGTCAATTGTGAAGAAGGCAAATGCAATGTTGGCATTCATTTCTAGAGGTATAGAATATAAGTGCAGCAATGTGAGGTTGAGGCTCTATAAGGTACTCCTGAGACCACACTTGGAGTATTGTGTGCAGTTTTGGGCTCCTTATTTTAGAAAGGATATACTGACATTGGAGAAGGTTCACGAGAATGATTCCAAGAATGAAAGGGTTACCGTATGAGGAACGTCTGGCAGCTCTTGGGCTGTATTCCCTGGAGTTCAGGAGAATGAGGGGGGATTCTCATAGAAACATTCCAAATGATAAAGGGCCCAAACAGATTAGATATGGCAAAGTTATTTCCCATGGTAGGGGAGTCTAGGACAAGAGGGTACGACTTCAGGATTGAAGGACGTCCATTTAGAATAGAGATGTGGAGAAATTACTATAGTCAGAGGGTGGTAAATCTGTGGAATTTGTTGCCACGAGCAGCTGTAGAAACCAAGTCATTGGGTGCATTTAAGGCAAAGATAGATAGGTTCTTGAATAGCCAGGGCATGAGGAGAAGGCCAGGGAGTGGGGATGACTGGATGAAGTGGATCAGCCCATGATTGAATGGTGGAGCAGACTCAATGGTCTGAACGGCCTACTTCTGCCCCTATATCTTGTGATCTAATAGGTAACACAAGGAAAGAGTGAAGCTGAAGAGATTTGCTGACTGCGTTTTACTTGTCTGCAATTATCTAATCAACTTATTATTTTGTAATCATTGGCAGCTTTTGCTATGAATCTCTGGGAGGGTGGGAACCAAACTGAAGAGATGGAGGAAGAGGCGGTTAAGCTTGGAGACAGTATGAGAGGGAGGATAGACAGGTGATAGAGAAGGGACGCACTCAGACTGATGGTTCGAGATGTGTCTTATTTTAATGCAAGGAGTATTAGGAACAAAGTGACATAGACTGGAGTGTGGATCAGCACTTGGAGCTATGATGTTGTGGTCATTCCAGAGACTTGGATGGCTCAGGGGCAGGAATAGTTACTTCAAGTGTCAAGCTTTAGATGTTTCAGAAAGGACAGGGAGGGAGGCAAAAGAGGTGGGGGCGTGGCACTGTTGATCAGAGATAGTGTCACAGCTGCAGAAGAGGAGGAAGACATGGAGGGGTTGTCTACTGAGTCTCTGTGGGTGGAAGCTAGGAACAGGAAAGGATCAATAACTCTACTGAGTGTTTTTCATAGACTGCCCAACAGTAACAGGGACATTGAGGAGCAGATAGGGAGATAGATTCTGGAAAGGTGTAATAATAAGGTTGTTGTGATGGGAGATTTTAATTTCCCGGGTATCGATTGGCATGTCCCGAGAGCAAGGGGTTTAGATGGGTGGAGTTTGTTAGGTGTGTTCAAGAAGGTTTCTTGACACAATATGTAGATAAGCCTACAAGAGGAGAGGCTGTACTTGACCTGGTATTGGGAAATGAACCTGGTCAGCTGTCAGATCTCTCAGTGGGAGAGCATTTCGGAGATAATGATCACAATTCTATCTCCTTTACCGTAGCGTTGAAGAGGGATAGGAACAGACAAGTTAGGAAAGTGTTTAATTGGAATAAGGGGAAATATGAGGCTATCAGGCAAGAATTTGGAAGCATAAATTGGGAACAGATGTTCTCAGGGAACTGTATGGTAGAAATGTAAAAATGTTCAGGGGATATTTGCGTGGAGTTCTGCATAGGTACATTCCAATGAGATGGAAAGGATAGTAGGGTACAGGAACTGTGGTGTACAAAGGCTGTTGTAAATCTAGTCAAAAAGAAAAGAGCTTACGGAAGGTACGAAAAACTAGGTAATGATAGAGATCTGGAAGATTATAAGGCTAGCAGGAAGGAGCTTAAGAGAGAAATTAGGAGAGCCAGAAGGGGCCATGAGAAGGCCTTGGTGGACAGGATTAAGGAAAACCCGTAGGCCTTCTATGAGTATGTGCAGAGCAAGAGGATAAGATGTGAGAGAATAGGACCAATCAAGTGTGACAGTGGAAGAGTGTGTATGGAACTGGAGGAGATAGCAGAGGTACTTAATGGGTACTGTGCTTCAGTATTCACTACGGAAAAGGATCTTGGCGATTGTAGGGATGACTTACAGCAGACTCAAAAGCTTAAGCATGTAGATATTAGGAAAGAGGATGTGCTGGAGCTTTTGGAAAGCATCAAGTTGGATAAGTCACTGGCACCAGACGAGATGTACCCCAGGCCACTGTGGGAGGTGAAGGAGGAGATTGCTGAGACTCTGGCGATGATCTTTGCATGATCAATGGGGACGAGAGAGGTTCCAGAGGATTGGATGGTTGCAGATGTTGTTCCATTATTCAAAAAAAGGAAGTAGAGTTAGTCCAGAAAATTATAGACCAGTGAGTCTTACTTCAGTGGTTGGTAAGTTGATTGAGAAGATCCTGAGAGGCAGGAGTTATGAACATTTGGAGAGATGTAATATGATTAGGAATAGCCAGCATTGCTTTGTAAAAGGCAGATTGAATTTTTTGATGATGTGACTAAACACATTGATGAAGGTAGAGCAGTAGATGTAGTGTATATGGATTTCAGCAAGGCATTTGACAAGGTACCCCATGCAAGGCTTATTGAGAAAGTAAGGAGACATGGGATCCAAGGGGACATTGCTTTGTGGATCCAGAACTGGCTTGCCCACAGAAGGCAAAAAATGGTTGTAGACGGGTCATATTCTGCATGGAGGTCGGTGACCAGTGGTGTGCCTCAGGGATCTGTTCTGGGACTCCTACTCTTCGTGATTTTTATAAATGACCTGGATGAGGAAGTGAAGGGATGGGTTAGTAAATTTTCTGATGACACAAAGGTTAGGGGTGTTGTGGCTAGTCTGGAGGGCTGTCAGAGGTTACAGCGGGACATGGATAGGATGCAAAACTAGGCTGAGAAATGGCAGGTGGAGTTCAACCCATATAAGTGTGAGGTGGTTCATTTTGGTAGGTCAAATATGATGACGGAATATGTAGTATTAATGGTAAGACTCTTGGCAGTGTGGAGGATCAGAGGGATTTTGAGGCCCGAGTCCATAAGACACTCAAAGCTGCTGTGCTGGTTGACTCTGTGGTTAAGAAAGCATATGGGGGCCGGCCGGTGGCGCAACAACATCGGGTCTGCCCCCGAGCATGCTCTCCATCTGTGCTGGGTTGAGTGTTGAGATGGCAACTCGACCTTGTAAAACAAAGTGAAAATACTGCGAAAATGTCTGTGTGAGGAGTGGCGCGCCACACTGTGTGTGTGTGTGTGTGTGTGTGTGTGTGTCTGCCTGCCTCCTCCCCACCACCCCCCCGCCTTGGAAAAAGCCATGAAAAATCCATCATCATGGATGCACGCACGCAGATGCACAGACTCGCACGCATGCAGGCACACACAAAAAAAAAGCATACGGTGCATTGGCCTTCATCAATCGTGGGATTGAGTTTAGGAGCCGAGAGGTAATGTTGCAGCTATATAGGACCCTGGTCATTCCCCACTTGGAGTACTGTGCTTAGTTCTGGTCGCCTCACTATAGGAAGGATGTGGAAACCATAGAAAGGGTGCAGATGAGACTTACAAGGATGTTGCCTGGATTGGGGAGCATGCATTATGAGAATAGGTTGAGTGAATTTGGCCTTTTATCCTTGGAGCGACAGAAGATGAGAGGTGACCTGATAGAGGTGTATAAGATGATGAGAGGCATTGATTGTGTGGATAGTCAGAGGCTTTTTTCCAGGGCTGAAATGGCTGGCACGAGAGGGCACAGTTTTAAGGTGCTTGGAAGTAAGTACAGAGGAGATGTCGGGTAAGTTTTTTTACATAGAGAGTGATGAGTACGTGGAATGGGCTGCTGACGACAGTGATGGAGGCCAATATAATAGGGTCTTTTAAGAGACTCGTGGACAAGCTCAGAAAAATAGAAGGCTTTGGGTAAACCTTGGTAATTTCTAAGGTAAGGACATTTTCAGCACAGCTTTGTGGGTCGAAGAGCCTGTATTATGCTGTAGGTTTTCTATGTTTTTGTGAAAGATGTGGCTTTTGCAAAGGGGGTCTTGTGCATGGTGTACTGATATATTGCATTTGGTTGTAAATGCAAGAGTCCATAGGTTGAGGGGAGTGGGAGGACAGATTAATAATAAAATGTGGGTGCCAATTGGCAAATATGAATGTGTAGGTATTATTGTGATTGTTAACCTTGTTTTAGTTGATCGTAGAGTACAAATGTTGATGCACCTTCCAAAGTGTTTTATTAACTTGTACAAAGTGTCTTCTCTGCTAAACAATCATAATATCTGAATTGCCCCAAAATGAGTCAAGTAAAAACTGGCTTTCAATCACTATTGATAAGTGATTGTTTGCCACGGTAATAGTAACTTATGAGACCAAGTCACCTTGATCTCTGTCTCAGACGCCAATGTCAGGCTGTTTTTAAAAAAGAGTGAACCCTTGCAAGGTGGAAGGTCCCGATGGAGTACCTGGTAAGGCTCTGAAAACCTGTGCCAACCAACTAGCAGGAGTATTCAAGGACATTTTCAACCTCTCACTGCTAGGGGCAGAAGTTCCCACTTGCTTCAAAAAGGCAACAACTATATCAGTGCCTAAGAAGAATAATGTGAGCTGCCTTAATGACTATCGCCCGGTAGCACTCACATCTACATGAAATGCTTTGAGAGATTGGTCATGACTCGGCTGAACTCCTGCCTCAGCAAGGACCTGGATCCATTGCACTTTGCCTAATGCCACAACAGGTCAATGGCAGACGCAATCTCAGTGGCTCTCCACACGGCTTTAGACCACCTGGACAACACGAACACCTACTGTTGCTGTTCGTCAACTCTAGCTCAGCATTTAATACTATCATTCCCACAATCCTGATTGAGAAATTGCAGAACCTAGGCCTCTGTACATCCCTCTGCAATTGGATCCTCGACTTCCTAACCAGAAGACCACAATCTGTGCGGATTGGTGATAACATATCCTCCTTGCTGACGATCAACATTGGCACACCTCAGGGATGTGTGCTTAACCCACTGCTCTGCTCTCTATGTACACATGACTGTGTGGCTAGGCATAGCTCAAATACCATGTTTAAATTTGCTGACGATACAACCATTGGTGGTAGAATCTCAGGGGGTGACGAGAGGGCGTACAGGAGTGCTGTATGACGACTAGTGGAGTGGTGTCGCAGCAACAATCTGGCACTCAACATCAGTAAGACGAAAGAGCTGATTGTGGACTTCAGGAAGGGTAAGATGAAGGAACACATACCAATCTTTATAGAGATATCAGAAGTGGAGAGAGTGAGCAGTTTTGAGGATCTGACCTGGTCCCAATATATCGATGTAGTTATAAAGAAGGCGAGGCAGCGGCTATACTTAGGAGTTTGAAGATATTTGGCATGTCAACAAATACACTGAAAAACTTCTATAGTTGTACTGTGGAGAGCATTCCGACAGGCTGCATCGCTGGTATGGAGGGGCTACTGCACAGGACCGAAAGAAGCTGCAGGAAGTTGTAAACCTAGTCAGCTCCATCTTGGGTACTAGCCTACAAAGTACCCAGGACATCTTTAGGGAGTGGTGTCTCAGAAAGGCAGCATCTATTATTAAGGACCTCCAGCACCCAGGGCATGCCCTTTTCTCACTGTTGCCATCAGGAAGGAGGTACAGAAGCCTGAAGGCATACACTCAGTAATTCCGGAACAGCTTCTTCCCCTCTGCCATCTGATTCCTAAATGGGCGCTGAATCTTTGGACACGACCTCACTTTTTTAAAAATATACAGTATTTCAGTGTTTGCACTTTTTAAAAAATCTATTCAATATATGTAATTGATTTACTTGTTTATTATTTTTTTTCTTTCTCTGCTAGATTATGTGTTACATTGGACTGCAGCTGCTAAGTTAACAAATTTCACGACACGTACTGGCGATAATAAACCTGATTCTGATTCTGAGCTATCCAATTTTAGGAATGCCAGTCTGTTATCTGTACAAGAATTGGAATAAGTATAGTGCTGCTGTGAGAATACTTGATGTTGTGCATGGAAACATTCAAGAGTACCATGCTATGCTGGAAAGTGTCAGTGTTAGAAAAATGGGATTACATTTAGTTCTATTTGATCTTTAAGGGAAAAATCTGATTTTGGCATATTTAAAGTTACAGGGGTTCCTATTAAGGGGCAACAGGATGAATTAATTGCTCCTGAGATGGCTCTTGTTACTGGGCTAGTAAGCTAAATCATAAATTTAACACTACAGGTGGGAAATATTTAAATCATTTTAATGAGAATCTGAAATTTCACAAAGCTAGCATTAATACTGGTGTCTATGAAGCTACCAGTTTATTTTTAAAACAATCTTGTTACCCAGTGCCCTTCAGGAAAGTTAATATCCTAGCCCGATGTGATATATACAACTCCAGACCCATGTCCTGCTGAAATATCTTTGCAAGACACTTGGTTTAATGCCAGTTAAACTCAAACCTGCAAAACTATATTCCATTAGCCAATGTACCAAATGGATTGCATAAATGGGAGATGTTCTAAGCATGAGTTTTTGATATTGTTTTGTTCCAGAGCAAACAAACGCAAATCAGAGGACCTAAATGAAGTTGAATCAAAAAATACTGCTGCAGAAGAATGTGATAATGAGCAGGTAATGGTATTAAGTTTTACAAGTGAAACAATGTATAGTTTTCATTTTCCTTGCTTTTCCTTATTCCTTTTAGTTGCCTGTTGACTCTTGCTGGCAATCCATGTTGTAGCGTTACACTGAAAAGTGCTGAATGCTGGGGATGTCAGAGGAAAATCGCACCCATCAAAGTTACTGCTAGTTGTTATGGGAGATCAGTCACTGAGCACAATTAACAGTTGAACCATGGCTACTGACTGCATATAGACATGATTCAAAACTTCTTGGTGCTGATTTCAAAGGCCTTTTGAATGTTACACCAACTGTTCCATTAATACTATTCCTTTGCTATTAGGGAGTGTAGGGTATAAGACCATAAGAAGCAGGCCACTTGGCCCATCGAGTCTGCTCTGCCATTCAGTCATGGGCTGACCCAATTCATCCAATCATCCTCTCTCCCCTGCCTTCTCCCCATACCCTTTGATGCCCTGGCTAATCAAGAACCTATCTATCTCAGCCTTAAATACACCCAGTGACTTGGCCCCCACAGCCACTCGTGGCAACAAATTCCACAGATTTACCACTCTCTGACTAAAGTAATATCTCCACATCCATTTAGAACTGAGATGTCCTTCAATCCTGAAATCGTGCCCTCTTGACCTGGACTCCCCTACCATGGGAAATAACTTTGCCATATCTAATCTGTCGCACAAGAATATCTATTGCCATGGAATTTAGAAGGTGCTGAAAGAAGTACATATTTGATATAAAAAGATTTTAATACAATGTCTAGTGCCACACCATCCATTTGGAAAATTCATAGATTTAGCTAGTGCTAGTCTAGGTAGACTATTTTAAATTGAGAGTGCTGACAATCAAGGCTAAATAAGTTTGATAAAGAGGACACTGCAGCATATTGTTCAATATTTCATCAAGTCACTTCTGGCCCTTTTACATGAAAAACTAACTTTCCTGCAGTGATTCAACAAGCTAGTCACGTGCTTTAAAGAATTTCCATTAAAGTATTGTCCTATTTGCCTGGTAATTCTAGATGAGATTACATTTCATCTTTTTGTAATCAGAATTACCAGTTTTGTCACCCTATCAGCAACAAGCAGGATTTCCCAGTGGCTGACCATTTTAATTCAACTGCCCATTCTTATTCTGATATGTCAGTCCATGATCTCTACTGCCAAGATGAGGCCACTGTCAGGTTAGGGAGCAACACCTCATAATTCGTCTGGTTAATCTCCAACCTGATGTAATTGATTTCTCTATTTTCTGGTAATTTCTGCCTCCTCCTCGCCTGCCTGTCACCTCCCTCTGGTGCCCTTCCTTCTTCCCCTTCTCAGATGGTGCACTCTCCTCTCCTATCAAATTCCTTGTTCCTTGGTTCTTTACCTTTTCCATCTATCATGTATCAACTTCTCACTTTGTTTCCTTCCCTCCTCCTCACCAACCTACCTTCGCCCCCTCACATAGTTTCACCTATCTCATGCTAGCTTGTACTCCTTCCACTGCCCCACCTTTCATTCTAGCTTCTTCCCTCTTCCTTTCCAGTCCTGATGCAGTCAGCCTGAAATGTCAATTCTCTTCATTTCCATAGATGCTGCCGACTTCCCTGAGTTCCTTCAGCATTTTGTGTGTGTTACTATAGTTTTAATATATTGCATGTGAATAATGGAAGTGCTCATCTGAAGATTTCTTGTTGAAGGTCTTACTGTTTTGGGGTGTTCTCCGTTTTTAGGAGCAAGAGGAAAAGAAAATAAAAGTTGAATCAGAACAAATGTGAGTGTCTTGTTTTTGTTTTCTTTTTTTATCAGTTTATACAGAATTTAGCAATGACTTTATTATAGTCGCATGTTGTAAAGTGAAACAAAATGCTAGTCATCTTCTGAGAAACAGAATTTAAAGTTTTTATGTTGATTACCATTCATCAGTTAGAAAAAGTTAGGGATAAAATGTTTAAGATTTTGAGAAACGCATCGGGCAGTGTAGGGAAAACATGGGAAGTTCTGTGGTAGATTAAACGGTAGGCTTTGAATGACAACAGTAAAGATGAATAACACAAGCTATTTCTGGAGAGGCATAGTAGGGGGAAATACTACCAGGAGGAAACAAAAACAGTGAATGCTGGAAGTGAGCTATAACTCTGGAATGGTGATTATCTATAGTTGTTTCAATGTGAGTTTTAAAGTGGCTGTTTAGAAAGTGGCCTGGCTGGGAGCGAGACATGAATAAATACTCACGCTTCAAGTAGGATCGGGCAGAAGTGTGTAATGTGATGAGAAGGGATTAGGTCTGGGTCTTCCCTCCAAGAAGGGGTAGTAAGTATTTTTGATGATATGAGAATGGTGATATTTGGTGCACTTTATGCATTGTTGAAGGGCCATTTTAGACTCATTATGAAATCACCTTTTGGAATTGTAAGCATAAGGGATAACCCAGGGGAGAGAGCAGCAAGATGCTTTGATGAAGGAAAAGACCTACTTGGTGGAACTGAGGGAACATTGCCGAGGAACTAAAGCCAGGTAGTTGGAAATCTAAAAATTTTCCAGAAACAATAGACAGTAGGGTGAGGAGAGTATGATTTAGGTGAGAATACTGGGGCAGGGAGTAGCGCGAATTAATGAGTGGGATTTGAAAGTAATTGCCCTGATGTCATGGATCTCTTGTAATCCAGAAAGAAAAGTATGCAGGTTTAAGTTGGAAGCAACCCATCTTCAAATAATATTTTATCTCTGCTGTAAAAGGGATGAAAATTGTATTAATGATGGTGAGAAATGCTGCCTCATCATAGGAGCATGAACAAGTATTTATTTTCCAGGCTGTTTAGTGGGATTGAGGCTACCTCTGACTGCAAACCCAAAAGTGAACAAACTCCTAAGGTGAGTAGGATCAAAGATGGGATTAGTACCTGGGGGGAAGGACTTTCAGTCAAGTAATTACACCTTAGAATAAGGTAAACATAGAAACCCTGCAGCACAATACAAGCCTTTTGGCCCACAAAGCTGTGCTGACCATGTCCTTACCTTAGAAATTACCTAGAGCTACCCTTGGTCCTCTAATTTTCTATGTACCTATCCAGGGGTCTCTTAAAAGACCCTATCATTTCCACCTCCACCACCATCGTCAGCACCCCATTCCACGCACTCACCACTCTCTGTGTTTTTAAAAAAAAAAACGTACACCTGACGTCTCCTCTGTATCTACTTCCAAGCACTTTAAAACTGTGCCCTCTCATGCTAGCCATTTCAGCCCTGGGAAAAAGCCTTTGACTATCCACATGATCAATGCCTCTCATCTTGTACACCTCTATCAGGTCACCTCTCATCCTCTGTCGCTCCAAGAAGGAAAGGCAGAGTTCACATAACCTGTTCTTATACAGTATACTCCCCAATCCAGGCAACATCCTTGTGAATCTCCTCTACACCCTTTCTATGGTTTCCACATTCTTCCATGGAGGCGACCAGAACTGAGCACAGTACTCCAAGTGGAGTCTGACCAGGGTCCTATATAGCTGCAACATTATCTCTCGTAAAGCTCAATAATTTAAACACATGCTTCATCTGAAATGAGTCCTATGTCAGAAGAACCTAATTGTTTCTGGATATTTTCATAGAGACAGGAGACAGTTCAGTTTCATAAACCTGTTTTTCTGATCAATAAGATCATGGCTATCTCTGATCTCTGACCCGGTTCCTTAAACTTACCATTTCTCCAACCTCCTTTAAAAAGAGAATTGGGGAAACGTAGGTATATGAAATTAGGTCACAAACACAGATTTTAAATAAATGATCACCTAGGGTCACATGTTTTGGGAAAATCTTTCAACTTTAATCAGCTTTTTGCTTCCTGAAGGGTTATCTTCGCTCCTAATAAAAACCTTGAATGTGTAGAAAAACTGAACTCAAACGGTGTAATGATTATTTACCTCATCAGTTCCTTAATATCTTGAAAATTTCAATCAATTTGCTCCTTGACCTTCGAAATTCTTGGGACCACAAACTTAGTGCACTTTTTATGCAGTTGTTTTATTGTGTTGAGGGGCTGCAATAACTATTTACAGGTAATAAATAACATTTGCATGTCCACACCCATGTTGCGATATCAGCAGCACAGCAGAACCAATTTTTGCCTTTGAAAATATGTCTTCAAATAAAGTTTTTTTTTGTTGTCTGCTATGCATTTGATGGTGGATTTGGGTTTAGCATTTAGGATTCAAATGCTAATTCAATCTGAAATCAGGGTCTTAAATCTAAACTAAAGAAACTGGAAAAGTATGAATTGCATTTGAGGTGCATTGGAACACTATAATTTACATTGAATATTTATTATTTTTATAGGCATAAAACCCCAGTCATGAAAGTCCAGCTGGGGCAGACAAGATAGTTAATGGTAGCAGATCAAAGGAAAATATTTAACCGTTGCTAAAATAAGCTGCAAGCTTGAGAATTGGGAGAAGTTCAGATTTCAAAGGAGGACCAAAATATTTGATAAGAAAAAAAAAGAAAATGTATAGCAAGAAATATTAAAAACATGTAATTGCTTTTATAAGTACATGAAAAGGAAATTACAAGGTTAGGAAAGAGGTGTCCTATGCAAACTTTGCCCTTGAGGAAGAAACCATAGAAAGCCTGTCAGAGAACTGCAGGTTTGGTGTGATTGTGCAGGTGAATGAATTTTTTTTTTAAGTATTAGAGAACACTAAGCTAATGATTCCCAGGGTTTTGAGAGAGCTGTGTTTATGAAAGTCAAGTTTGAACAAATCTGCTATTTTATGAGGTTGTAATTAACAGGATAGATAATAGGGAAGCAGAAGAATACCTTATATTTGAACTTTTGTAATGTCTTTGAGAGGTGTTTATTAAACTAGAGCACGTGGAATTGTACATGAAATAATGTACAGATATGGACTGAGGAGTTGTTAATGGGAAAATCTGAAATAAGTATGCCAGTTTTAGGTTGTATAGGAAATTGAAGCAGAATTCCGCTCTACACCACCTCATAACATTCATTGTTGATCTTTTACATCAGTGCCTCTTCTGTACAAATCCAATTGACCTTAATTCCCTTTTTTTTTAAAATAAAAAATCAATTGTTTATCTACTTGAGACTCCATGGCACCCGTTAGATAGGAACTTCCAATGAATCACTGCCTTGGTGAAGAAACTTGGTGATGAACCTTTGGAAGCTATAAAGCCTAATTTTTTTGAGACTGTATCCTAGTCAAGGAACACATTATCTCTGCATCTACCTTGAAAAGATCCAGAAAAATTTTGAAAATTTCATTGAGATTGCCCTTCTCCTTCTAAACGAAAGCCTGCTATTCCGGGAATCAGTAAAGTGAACTTTTGCTGCACATCAACAATTGCAGATGTATCCTTCAGTCTCAACCAGACTTGAATACAATCATTTTAAGTATGGTTTACCCTCTGTATCAAAACATGAAATAAATCCCCTTTCAGAAAAAGGCCTGCATACTCTTTGTCTTCCAACTGTTGTACTTGCAAGTTTATTTACAGTAGCTGTGTGTACAAAGACCTAGCTTATTAGGCCTCCTCTGGTTAGGGCCATCCATGGATGTTGTGTCCTAGCTGTCTAGATACGCAAGGCAGGGCAGTACAATATGTTGCCCATGTAGCAAGTTCCCCCTTTCCATGCATCTGATGAATCCAAAGGAAGGGCAGAGACCAATACAGGTTGGCACCAGCAGTGTCTCAGGAGTTGCCAGTCAACACTGGAGTCCTTGGGGACTCCAGCTCCAAATTTTTCCCACCGGACTTAGTAGCTAAGCCACACGTGAAGGTAAGGAGCTGGACTTGGTTGTCAGAGGCTATTGAGTCGCATGTCACTGGGTGCTTTTAATAGGTAGCAGAAACTTGTCCCCACTACTACTCCCAGCTATAACAACCTTAAGGAACAAAGATCTATTAAACTCTATTAATCTCTATTAAATGGACTAGCTGATTTTTCCAGATGATGTGTTATTCTATTAATATTCTAATACATTTTTAATTTTAAAGATTTTACATGATAAGTTTTCAGTTAGTTCAGTAAATTTAAAGGGAATGCAGGAAACAGTCAGAAAAGTTTCTAGATAGTGTGGCCAACAGAACCACGAATGAATGGGGATGGGGC
The DNA here is from genome assembly GCF_030028105.1 of Mobula birostris. Lineage (NCBI taxonomy): Eukaryota > Metazoa > Chordata > Chondrichthyes > Myliobatiformes > Myliobatidae > Mobula > Mobula birostris. Next base: position 5,927,549 of record NC_092401.1, read on the forward strand.
CCTGCTGAATGGAAATTGAACTGTCACCTGATAAACTGAATCATTGGATTTCTGAATAGTCGAGTAGTGGATTATCATGTTCAACTTTTTCCAGGTGCCTTTGAAAACCAGCACCTTGTGGAATATATACAAAATGTAGATTGATAGATTTTTTGCATGAAGTACTTCCTCTCACTTTATGAATGGTTTCACTAATGTCATTAACACATTAGGTTACATCTTCAATTTCTGTTGTTAAAAACAAACAGCAAGCCACATTCCATGCATAGAAATGAAATGTACTGAAATATCAGTAATGTGCTTTACCTAGTCATTTCAAATAATGACATTTTGCTTTAGAAATGTGTGTATCTATTTCGTAAAGTGAGGCACTGCTGGGTTAATGGAAATGAGGCGTGTGAAATTATGCTGAGGTGAAGGGCTAGCTGTGAATTTCTTGAATGACGTAGCAGCAAGGGGCTGAGGGGATTACTTCTGCTGTTATGTTCTCACTCACTATTTTTGCAGACACCACCTCCCAAGTGCACAGATTGCAAGCAGCTCTTGGATGATGCAGATCTCAAATACTTCCAGGGGGATCCTGATGATGCAGTGAGTAATATGTATTTGTCATATTTGACCCCCAAATATCAAGGGAATGTTCTTCTCTGGAAAGACCATTGTGTGATGTCCACATACAATCGTTTTCTGTTGAGTCACTGGGTAGCAATCTGCAGCAGATCTCAAAGTAGCTTAGGGGGGTTTGAGTTCAGTTAGAAATCCTAGTAATCGACAGCCATTGATGCATAGTTTAATTGATTTATTGTATTATAGACTAACTGGGCATAAATTTCTACAACTCAAGTATGTCCAAGTTCACTGAGTATTAAGTGGGGAAGTAATGCACACCTGACCATTTTCTTATGTAATGAAATTTCTATCTATCAGTATTACTCCTTGTCTAATAAAATGAAGCTATGAGCCTATCTTGTATTCAGTAAATATTTCTGTTAAGCTGGTTGCTAGTGGTTAGTTAAAGGCCCTCTTAGGACTCCGATATCATCTACAGAAGGGCCTTTTTGTTCTGATAGAAAAGATTTCCAATTTATGGTTGAAAAGAGAATGATCTGTTGGAGATGAATAACCTTATTTGAACGCAATAGAGAAGTACTTGAACTGTCTTTGTTCAATGTCATTATCTCTGACCTATGGCGGGGGTGGAGAACAGAATTGAGACCTTATGAGTCTGTGAAGCTGTTGGCTTATATCAGGGCTGATTTGAATCTCTGGTAAAGTGGAGGTTTGATGTTCTGCGATACGTGAGGTTGAGGCAGAGCAATTTGCATTTCATTTTACTCTACAGTATCTATTGATAATCTTTCCATGCCATTGATGTCTGTAAACTTGACTATTCCAATGAATCTCTTGTGACTGCACAATTTTAGGGGAATTCTAACCTGTTGATCATGTTCTGTTTTGCGCAATGACCCACAGATCTGTATGCTCATTGACCCCCACAGATTGCTTGGGCAGAGCCCTGAACTTTCACATGCCTCACTAACTTGCCTAATTATTGCTCCTTGATTATCAGTGAACTTCATTACTATACTGGTGATAGTGCCCTTGGCTGCTAAGGCTCTTAGTCCTGGGATCCTATCTACAAATCTCTTTGCTCCTCCCACCTCCCCTCGTTAAAGTCACTGCTCTATACATGTCACTGGTCAAAAAAACATTTGGTCATCTGCCTTTGTCCTCTTTGTGATTCAGACATTATATAACACTGCAGTGCTAAAAGTGCTCAAGGAATATACTATTACATGTTAAGGAGTAGGAAGAAACCAGAAGTAGTGCTTTTGGAATTGAAGAAGGCCGCTGCTTACACGATTCTTGTGCATGGCCACTAGTATGTAGTATTTGAAAAAGTGCTTCGGAGTTGGTTGGTTCTCTGAACTGTTTGGATGGTGATAAGTTTCCACAGCATCAATTGGAAATAAATTAATGCCGTGCAAAATCTTATTGATTCAACAGTTGGAAGAGCCCGAGATGTTGACTAATGAGCGTTTGTCACTATTTGAAGGAACAAACGATGAAGGTTTTGAAAGTTATGATGACTTGCCTCAACATAAAGTTACTTTCTTCAGGTCAGTAAGGGTGACAGTGATGATATAATGCAACTGTCAGATCACCCAGTGGTGTAACCTCAGACCACTTTGGGTGAAATTGTTTTATAATGTGAAGCAGCATAGTTAATGCATGTACAATGAAGTAATATTTGATTTATAGATCAGTAGCACAAGGAAGACCAATGAATTATATTATTAAAAAAAGTTTTTTTAAGTTTGCACTTTCATTCCAGCTTTCTAATAAGGTGTTAATTGTTTTTTTTTAAATGGCTATTGTCTTTTCAGTATTTATGATCGGAAAGGCCACTTGTGTCCTTTTGATACTGGCTTGATCGAAAAGAATGTGGAGCTGTACTTCAGTGGTGTTGTAAAGCCGATCTATGATGATAACCCTAGCCTGGATGGTGAGTGAGTTTACTTTCAGATGCCTGACCCGTTGATGCTTTATACAATATGGACTTGCTCCAGGTACTTCAGCCCCAATACAAGGAATAAGTTTATCTTTTAATGCTGAATTAGTTAGCAAATGTACTTCTAGAATGAGCCTACTTAGTTACTACCATGTCATTTAAAGGGGGAATTCTAATATGAATTCCTCCTTATCTGTAATGTGTTGCTATGAAGTACATTTCCTTATCTCGCTTTGATCTGGGCTTTTATCTTGTTTAGTATGTTGATGCAATTGGTAAGATATGGTTTAAAACTTCGTTCTAATAGCTCTTGAGTAATGAGCTTTTTGCCACGAGTTTCTGTTGTGCAGACACTCTGACAGTGATGATAGCTTGTTATAACTTAATCATTTTTGAGGACCATTAATAGTTAATCACCTTGCTGTGGTCTGAAGTTGGATACAGGCAAAAATCTTAATCAAATTCTTAAGTTTTCTTCCCAATGTGATTTGTTGAATCAGATGGATTTTAATTACAATCCAGCTTTGACCATGTCTGGTCCTCTGGATTAGTAGAACAATAGTTTAGTTGCTGTTACAGTTACTATACTTTGGAGCAGCAGTTCCCAACTTGGGTTCCATGGGCTGCTCAGTTAATGGTAGGTGCACATTGCATAAAAAGGTTGGGAACCCCTGCCTTGGATGAGTGCTGAAAGAGGGAACTCTGTCCACTAAAGTGTTGTGCAGTACACTTCCTGGGAAGTGTTTCTTTCGATTTTTAAATAACACTTTAAATGAAACCAAATATTGGAAGCGACCACACCGTTCCTGTCTTTTCACGAGGTGACTATTTTCCAAAATCAGAGTAGGCATTATGCCTGACTGAAATGCTAGGGTTAACATCTCCTTGGTGGTTTTGAAGTTTGACTTGCTTCCATATGCTTACCTCTATCCTGTTGGCTGTTTGTGGAGTGTAACCAATATTGGGTTCATTAGAGTGCTTCCATTCATGGAAACGTGGTGTGGTATGATAATGCACAGTGGGAAATTAGTCTTTTTTTTTGTTTGTTCCCTCTTACACAGGTGGAGTCAGAGCCAAAAAACTAGGACCAATAAATGCCTGGTGGATAACCGGTTTTGATGGTGGAGAAAAGGCTTTGATTGGGTTTACAACAGGTAAGGAAACAGTAGGGCCATTAATGCTTCAGTTTTGGTTCTGATCTAAAGCATATAGTTTTGATTTGTGCAGCATTGTGTAGCAGATTTGAAAGATGAGGAATTTGCAACAACGATTAGATTATTTTTTTGGTGTTTTCCTTCAGGCATCTGCTGCAAGTTTTATGACTTGTGTCTGGCTATTTGTGCAGCAGATTAAAGTGTTTGACAGGGTTGTGGATCCATTCAGTGAGCTCAGGTGAGGCAGTGTGAGCCACAGTGAAGTTGGCTAGGGCAAGAATTCATGATACGAGTTAAGTGCTGGTTGGTTTAGTTGTAATCCTAGCTGTATCTTTATTTCAAGGTACAGTTATTATCAAAATATGTATACCATATATAAACTTGAGATTCATCTTGCAGTCAGCTGTAAAACAAAGAAACAGTAAAATTCATAAAAACAAACCCCCACACCACAAATAAATTATGCATCCAATGTGCGAAAAAGAAAAAGACATTGTGTAAACAATGAAAAAAAAAAGCAAACAATTCACAGAACATGAACCACAGATCCTGTAAAATAAGTCTACAGCCATGTAATCAGTTCAGCGAGCCAGGAGCCAGGCTGCGTGCTGAGCCAGAGTAGCGAGCAGAACACTAGTCTGTCCTCTGCCTCAACATCTTAATCTTTTAAATCTGGTTCGAGGCTTAAATCGGTCAAACGTCAACTCATTGTCCGCCCTTGAGCCCAGGCCCCATCGCTTCAGTCCAGTCCTGGACCCATGCCAGCAACAGCTGCCTCAGCCGTACCTGCATTCTCAAAATTTCAGGGTACCGCAGAACACCTCCCAGCAGGAAATTACAGGCTGAGGATTGCAGTGATCGCAGTCCGGAGGAAGTATATTTAGTCAAATTGTTAGTAGTTTCATTTGCTGCCAGCAAAGTTTGGCTGTGTTTTTGCAGAAAATGTTTTGTTTCTTCTTTGGAGTTGGTGATTCCATCTTGCTTGCTTTCTTCTCAAACATTTCAAAGTTGGACTGTCTTACAGAGGTCACTTTCAGCCATGCACTAAATGTTCTACTTTGAAGAGTATTAGATGTCCTAGTGTGATGGCAATTGTTGTACATGATTTCTTGCCTTGTCTGTAGAGAGTTTCTGGTGATTGGAATAAAAAATGGTAATCCCTGGCTGATTGTTAACCATTGTTGTAACTGGTGTGAGTTGCAGTTTCTTGCTGATGTGATGCTCTGCTAAGAGAGGAATATGGTACAAATGGATATTTAACCTGGTCTGGGCTTCACTTATTAGCTGGTCAAATTTTGTCTTCTCTGCAGATCATTGGTTCATCATATCTGCACGCACTGGGTGATAGGTTTATTTTCTCTGCAGTAATTTAAGAACTTTGTGTTAATATTTTCATTACTAGTGTGCGGTATTACATGCTTATACTGCATTGCTGAGCCTAAACTTAGCGGCACCTTTCACTGCCACCTGATTTCTACCCTTTTAATGTAAAGGTACTGGCACATTTGTTTGGATTTACATCAACACCAATTTAAGCAAGGTTGGGGGGGGGTCTACAACTGTGTCACTGAATAGTTAAGCTAAGGGATGTTGAAAACAAATTTAGCTTCCTTGAGCGCCTCCTTTATTTTAGTAATGGGCAGTAATAGTTAAGGAGTATTTTGGGTGATCTGATAACATCGACGTTTTTCTTCCATTTCTAGCATTTGCCGATTATATATTAATGGATCCTAGTGATGAATATGCAACCATCTTTGCTGTGATGCAAGAGAAAATCCACATAAGTAAAATTGTTATAGAGTTTCTACAGAATAATCCTGATTCCACTTATGAAGACCTGCTAAACAAGATAGAAGTAAGTACTGCGCTAATTTAATTTCAACAAAAACCAGCAGAAAAATGTGCTGTGAGACCTGTTATAATCAACCCAGTCAAGAAAGATTAACCACCCTCTTAATTGGTGTAAGTTACAGCTCAGAAAGTGTTCCTCCAAGGACTTTTAAAATAGTGAGTAGTTTTGCCTTCAGCCATTTCTGATGTGGAGTTATACACTCAGTTTCCTTTGTCAGTGTATTTTTCCTCCTCCTCTTGCCCCTGTTATCTAAATCCATGTCCATTAGTTTTTGATAACTTCTAAGATAGGACCTTCCTATGCTGTCTGGGCTTCTCCATAATTAAATCCACGTACTTTCAAAACAGTGGCAACTTGCTGTGATTAAATCCAAAATTTCTTTTGACAGACTACAGTGCCTCCCGCTGGACTGAATTTCTCCCGCTTCACCGAGGATTCACTGCTGAGACACGCTCAGTTTGTTGTGGAACAAGTGGAGAGCTATGATGAAGCTGGTGACGCTGACGAACAGCCAATTATTATAACTCCTTGTATGAGAGATCTGATCAAGCTGGCTGGTGTCACTCTTGGAAAAAGGTAATTACTTTGATTAGAAGTCTGGGGGAAAAATATTAAAGGAGCAAAATCCAATATATCTGAGACCTAAAATATTTGATTTCTTGAGCTGGAGAAACAAAATCGTGTCCAAAACATTGGAGAGATACATGGCAGTAGAGAAATGGGATGATCCAAGCAGAATTCAAGACCCCAACCCAGCTATTTTTTCCATCCCACAATGGGTGGGTGCTTCCTGATACTGAGGGTTAGCAAAAGGTGAGTTCTGATTGGTTGACTTACCTCATTAGATCTACGTTGATAGAATCCTTTTGGAAATACTGCCCTTGCCTGTCAACTGCTTATCAAATTTTTGCCATGATGCAATTGATGTCATCCTTTCCGTTGTGCCTCTACTTGCCATTCAAGGCAGTAGTACTTGACTAGATGTTTGCTTATCATAGCCACATAGGAAGTATTTTAGTCTGAAGAGATGGGATACACAGGTCTTTGAGAATCGCCTTCACTTCGGCTGTTTTGTTTATAGACGAGCAGCAAGACGACAAGCTATACGTCACCCTACCAAGATCGATAAGGACAAGGGGCCTACAAAAGCCACTACCACTAAGTTGGTATATCAGATATTTGATACCTTCTTCTCTGAAGAAATTGAACAGAATGACAAAGATACTGTTTCAAAGCGCAGGCGCTGTGGAGTGTGTGAGGTATGTGCTGTGTGAATCAATGTTGTTGCTTGGGGTGTATTATATTTGGTAGAACAGTCTATGACCATTTTACAGATTAGTGGTATTTATGAGGAGTTTATTGGAAAGCTAGACTGTATCCAAAACAAACAACAACACAAACGATGTCCTCCTTTTTTAAAGAAAGGGGCTTCCCTTCCTCCACTAACAACTCTGCTCTCAAACGCATCTCCCTCATTTCACGTACATCTGCTCTCACTCCATCCTCTCGCCACCCCACTAGGAATAGGGTTCCCCTGGTCCTCACCTACCACCCCACCAGCCTCCGGGTCCAACATATTATTCTCCGTAACTTCCGCCACCTCCAACGGGATCCCACCACTAAGCACATCTTTCCCTCCCCCCCCCCCCCCCGCTTTCTACAGGGATCGCTCCCTACGCAACTCCCTTGAACTCCCTTGTCCATTCGTCCCCCCCATCCATCCCCACTGATCTCCCTCCTGGCACTTATCCTTGTAACCGGAACAAGTGCTACACATGCCCTTACACTTCCTCCCTTACCACCATTCAGGGCCCCAGACAGTCCTTCCAGGTGAGGCGACACTTCACCTGTGAGTTGGCTGGGGTGATATACTGTGTCCAGTGCTCCCGATGTGGCCTTCTATATACTGGCGAGACCTGACACAGACTGGGAGATCGTTTTGCTGAACACCTACGCTCTGTCCGCCAGAGAAAGCAGGATCTCCCAGTGGCCACACATTTTAATTCCACATCCCATTCCCATTCTGACATGTCTATCCACGGCCTCCTCTACTGTAAAGATGAAGCCACACTCAGGTTAGAGGAACAACACCTCATATTCCGTCTGGGTAGCCTCCAACCTGATAGCATAAATATCGACTTCTCTAACTTCCGCTAATGCCCCACCTTCCCCTCGTACCCCATCCGTTATTTATTTTATACACACATTCTTTTTCTCTCTCTCTCCTTTTTCTCCCTCTGTCCCTCTGACTATACCCTTTGCCCATCCTCTGGGTTCCCCCCCCCCCTTGTCTTTCTTCCCAGACCTCCTGTCCCATGATCTTCTCATATCCCTTTTGCCAATCATCTGTTCAGCTCTTGGCTCCATCCCTCCCCCTCCTGTCTTCTCCTATCATTTTGGATCTCCCCCTCCCCCTCCCACTTTCAAATCTCTTACTAACTCTTCCTTTAGTTAGTCCTGACGAAGTGTCTCGGCCTGAAACGTCGACTTGTACCTCTTCCTAGAGATGCTGCCTGGCCTGCTGCGTTCACCAGCAACTTTGATGTGTGTTGCTGTATCCAAAAGCAACTTTCACTTTGAGATCATGAAGTAAGAAATTAACAGGGGCCTCTGTTGTCATTGGTGTCAGCCTGTCCATCAAATACTCATTGCAGAAAAATTGTTGCGGGCCAGTCATATTTATGTGAATATAAGCTGTAGTATCCTGTATGACATGTAACTGGGGGAGGGATCTCTTATCTCCTTCCATCGGTAGTGATGTTGACATATGAGGCTGTAATTTTAAAGAAGAATTAAGAGGACTCAAAGAATATAGCCATTTATTGTTTGCTCCATTACACAGCATTGTTTTGAATTATTTTGAAATAGGTTTGTCAACAGCCTGACTGTGGGAAGTGCAAAGCTTGTAAGGATATGGTGAAGTTTGGGGGCTCGGGTCGTAACAAACAAGCCTGCTTACAAAGAAGGTAAAAATAACTTGTTTCATTATAGGATATTAAATTAGTGTCGTATGAATGAAGGGACGTTTTTCTGCTAGAGACTTTAATGGCTTTGGTTACTGATGATTCATATAGACTTAATAATTTTCTAAACATTAAGGAATATCTGAATCAGTGGTTTTCATAGAATTGATTTTGTGGCTATAATATCGTTTCTACCTTTTGAGGTGTACTTTCATGGTCAAAGAAACGGGCAAGCTGCAACCGAAGTTCACAGACAAGGAGTTTGTTGCAGTTCGTTTGCTGGTTTTGGAGACGTTGATGGGTTATAAGTGGAGGGTGAATAAGATATAAATGTGTTCAATCAACTAATAGTGGTGCACTGTGTAAAACTGATGGAAAGCAGCTCCTTTAAAGACGAAAGCTCTGCTTGACCATGCAGTGTGAAAGTGTGAATAAGTGCTGTATGTTTTTTTTTAAAGGTGTCCAAATCTGGCTGTGAAGGAGGCTGATGATGATGAGAATGATGAGGATGATTCTGAGATAATGGACAAAGCTTCTCCTAAAAGAATGTTGCAGGGTAGAAAAAAGAAACAGTCAAAAAGCCGCATCTCTTGGATTGGAGAGCCAATCAAGGTAAACCGTGTTTAATTCACAATATTGGTGTGAAGCCGGACACTTGGACTTCCACCTACTCAATTCTGTACTCTGTGTTTCATTTGAGTGAGGAGTTTCTCTGCTTCTGCTTTAGTGGAGTCTTGAAACCACAAAGAGCTCTGATTTATGATGGCTTCGTGCCTTTCAAATGTCCCCGGTGTAATTAATGTACATTGAATTTGTGCAGACTTTCAATCAACTATAATAGAATAGTACTTGCCACTAGCCTCTGAGTAACAAGCTTGCAAATCTTGTGGTATCTGTGGTATAGATTTACACTTTTCTGATACCATTTGCTGTGAGGAGTCGCCATGGTGTCTAATGCCAAGCATCAGGCTCTCTGAGTACCACGCAGGTGAGGGTAGAGATTAATGCTCACAGGCAGCTTTTTTTTTTTTTATGACATTTTTATACAAATTAGAACATACTTATGGCATTAAGATAAGTTTGAGAATTACATTTTATAACACATTGAATTTTCAAATCTTATTTTGCGGAAATTCCACTTCTACAACTCCCAAATAATCGGGTATTTAGCTATAGCTGGTGTACAGTTAAAATCTCAGTCATGTGTCATTAAATGTACAGCAGATTTTACAGTGACAGTAATGTGCAAAAAGATGATCGCTGGTGGTGGAGCAGCATGACTGCACGTGCAAGTTCCAGTTATCAGTAATAGGCATTCTAAAGGTTATGCTGTAATTAAAATCACTGCCAAAATAACAGTTTCTTTAAGAACAACAAGTTAATTTAACTATTAATTAGGAACAAACATTGACCACAGTTCTGGTCGTATTCCCAGGATTAAGTAGCACTATCCATTGTTTATGCATTTAAACCCATTTAATCCTTTGAGCCTTAGTTTAATGAATCATTAAAACAGTACCTTTGATAGTGCAACGGATTTCTTCATTAACAGTGGGGTAACAATTTAGAAAATACTCAAATCAAGTAACATTCTAACTTGGTAACCCGAGTCTGAATTTAACCTGGAGTGAAGCTAGTAGAACATTTAACATAGAAACATAGAAAACTTACAGCACAATACAGGCCCTTCGGCCCACAAAGCTGTGCTGAACATGTCCTTACCTTAGAAATTATCTAGTGTTACCCATAAGCCCTCTATTTTTCTGAGTTCTGTGTACCTGTCCAAGAGTCTCTTAAAAGACTCTATCGTTTCTGCCTCCACCACCGTCACCGGCTGCCCATTCCACGCACTCAGCACTCTCTGCATAAAAAACTTACTGCTGACATCTCTGTACCTACTTCCAAGCACCTTAAAACTGTGCTCTCTCATGCTAGCCATTTCAGCCCTGGGAAAAAGCCTCAGACTATTCACATGATCAATGCCTCTCATCATCTTATACACCTCTATCAGGTCACCTCCCATCCTCCATCACTCCAAGGTAAGAAGGCCAAGTTCACTCAGCCTATTCTATAAGGCGTGCTCCCCAATCCAGGCAACATCCTTGTAAATCTCCTCTGCATTCTTTCTATGGTTTCCACAATAAGTGATGTAAGTCATCCGTACAATCCCCAAGATCTTTTTCCGTAGTGAATACTGAAACAAAGTACCTCTGCTGTCTCGTCCGGTTCCATACACAATTTTCCACTGTCACACTTGATTGGTCCTATTCTCTCACGCCTTATCCTCTTGCTTTTCACATACTTGTAGAATGCCTTGGAGTTTTCCTTAATCCTGTCCGCCAAGGCCTTCTCATGGCCCCTTCTGGTTCTCCTAATTTCTTTCTTAAGCTTTCTACACCACGGTTCCTGTACCCTACCATCCTTGCCCTGTCTCATTGGAATGTACCTATGCAGAACTCCATGCAAATATCCCCAGAACATCTGTCTCATTTCTTCCGTACATTTCCCTGAGAACATCTGTTCTCAATTTATGCTTCCAAATTCTTGCCTGATAGCCTCATATTTCCCCTTATTCCAATTAAACACTTTCCAATTAAACACTTTGTCTGTTCCTATCCCTCTCCAATGCAATGGTAAAGGAGATAGAATTGTGATCACTATCTCCAAAATGCTCTCCCACTGAGAGATCTGACAGCTGACCAGGTTCATTTCCCAATACCAGATCAAGTACAGCCTCTCCTCTTGTAGGCTTATCTACATATGGTGTCAAGAAACCTTCCTGAACGCACCAACAAACTCCACCCCACCTAAACCCCTTGCTCGAGGGCCATGCTATTTGATATTTAGGAAATTAAAATCTCCCATCACGACAACCCTGTTATTACACCTTTCCAGAATCTATCTCCCTATCTGCCCCTCTGTTCCTGTAACAGGTCTATGAAAAATACCCAGTAGAGTTATTGACCCCTTCCTGTTCCTAACTTTCACCCACAGAGATCCCTCCATGTCTTCCTCCTTTTCTGCAGCCGTAACACTATCTCTGATCAACATTGCCACGCCCCCACCTCTTTTGCCTCCCTCCCTGTCCTTTCTGAAACATCTAAAGCCTGGCACTTGAAGTAATCATTCTTGCCTCTGAGCCATCCATGTCTCTGGAATGGCTGCAACATCATAGCTCCAAGTACTGATCCACACTCTAAGCTTGTCTGCTTTGTTCCTAATACTCCTTGCATTAAAATAGACACATCTCAAACCATCAGTCTGAACGTGTCCCTTCTCTATCACCTGCCTATCCTCCCTCTCGCACTGTCTCCAAGCTTTCTCTTTTTATCAACCAACTGTCTCTTCCTTCATCTCTTCAGTTTGGTTCCCACCCCCAGCAATCCTAGTTTAAACTCACCCCAATAGCCTTAGCAATGTCTCCGCCAGGATATTGCTCCCCCCCCCCCCCCCCCCGCCCACCCCAGGATTTATGTGCAACCTGTCCTTTTTGTACAGGTCACTCTTGCCCCAAAAGAGGTCCCAATGGTCTAGAAATCTGAATCCCTGCCTCTTGCTCCAATCCCTCAGCCACGTATTTATCCTCCACCTCACTCTATTCCTGTACTCACTGGCACGTGGTACAGGCAGTAATCCTGAGATGACTACCTTTGTGGTCTTGCTTCTCCACTTCCTAACTCCCTGTAGTCTGGTTTCAGGACCTCCTCCCTTTTCCTGCCAATGTCCTTGGTACTAATATGTACCACGACCTCTGGCTGTTCTTCTTCCCACTTCAGGATATCGTGGATGCGATCAGAAACATCCCGGACCCCAGCACCTGGGAGGCAAACTACCATCCTTGCTTCTCTCCTGCATCCACAGAATTGCCTGTCTGACCCCCTAACTATAGAGGCCCCTGTCACTGCTGCCATCCTCTTCCTTTCCCTACAGAGTCTGAGCCACAGGGCCAGACTCTGCCAGAGGCGTGGCCACTGTTGCTTCCCCCAGGTAGGCCATCTGCCCCCCCCCCCCCAACAGTACTCAAGCATGAGTACTTATTGTCAAGGGGTACAGCCACAGGGGTGCTTTCTAGTTCTGACTCCTGTCCTTCCCTCTCCTGACTGTTACCCACTTCTCTGTCTCCCCAGGCCCTGATGTGATTACCTGCCTATAGCTCCTCTCTATCACCTCCTCGCTCTCCCTGACCAGACAAAGGTCATTGAGCTGCATCTCCAGATCTCCAGTTCCCTAACACAGTCCCTAAGGAGTTACAGCTCGACACACCTGTTGCAGATTTGGCCGTCCGGGAGGCTGGAAGTCTCTGGAACTTCCCATGTTGGACACCGAGCATAGAACACTGGCCTCACAGACTTTCTTCCTGTCTATATTCTACACAGATAACCTACCTCGCCTCGACCCATCATTGCTGAAGCCCCATTGAGCCAAAGCCGTTCTACTCTGTCGCGCGCTCTATAAGGTGCCTGCTTTTAAACTCTTCTCACTGTTCTCACTGGGGCTGACGTCCACGCGCTTGCTCAGTCGTGCCCCGATGAAACCGCTGAAAAAATAGCACTTGTTCAACATTTACTTGCTCATTAATTGTGTGATGAGAGAAATTGGTTTAAATGCCAAAAAAAAGACATTTTAAAAGAGCATTTCCTTCACTGCCCTACCCTGATGCACACATTTGCGGTTTGGAGGGAAACTGTTGCATAAGCTCATGGCCTTGCTACATTGGGGAAATAGTAGTTTTCGCTCACACCTGTTTACACTACACTTTCCTGTGTACATGTTTACATTTTCCCCCTCTGTAGTGAACAAATCAGCCAAATGAGTGACTGCTGGTCTCCTATCAATGCAGCTCCTTGTGACAGTGTAGTACCAGTTTAATGGATTTCAGTGGAGTATTGAAATAGAAGTGATGTTTAATGGAATGTTTTGAACGTGTAAGTAGACAATAAACTCCATTGTCTGATGCTCTGATGATTTTCAGTCTGATGGAAGGAAAACCTACTACCAGAAAGTGTCTGTTGATGATGAAACTTTGACAATCAATGACTGTGTGGCAGTCAGCCCAGATGACCCCACCAAGCCCCTTTACTTAGCAAGGTTGGTATTTTTTTTTAATTATAGGATTTTGTAACAAACCCAGAATGACAACTGAGGACACTGGGTTTTCGCAAACCTTTGGTTTCTTGTTCTATGTGTTCATCATGCTAATACTTTCAAGTCTGTGCTCAGAAGTTTATATTTGAGGTAACACAAAGCACTTTGGGAACTCAGCAGGTCAACCAGCATCCTAATGGGGAAATAGACGGTCAGCGTTCTAGGTCGAGACCCTTCATCTGCTGTCCAGAGCTTTCTGAAAATCACAATGTAGCCATTCCAGAGAATGGGTGGGGTTCAATTTTATTGCATTTGCAGAGCTGGAGTCCCCTATGAGGTTCACTGAAATGTTAGAAGATGATTACACATTAGTCTTTTAAGCTGTCCTCCAGTTCCTGTGGGTTGATTTTACACTGATGTTATTGATTTAACAAGAAATGCACTGTATTCAGGTGATCGGCTGGCCTGTGATCAGATGACAGGTTAGCTTTTTTGGCACATGTATCATCCAAGCTGTTTCGATGTTCCAAAAAATTATAATTGAGCACCTTTTGAAATGAGATTGGTTCAGGTAAATAATAGTATTTTTACAATTTTCTACAGAATTACATCAATGTGGGAAGATGTTGGTGGGAAGATGTTCCATGCAAATTGGTTTTGCCGTGGCACAGATACGGTGCTAGGTGAGACCTCAGATCCACTTGAGCTCTTTCTAGTGGATGAGTGCGAAGACATGCAGTTATCTTACGTAGACAGCAAAGTTAAAGTTATCCACAAGGCTGCCTCAGAAAACTGGGCGTTAGAGGTGAGGAAACTGAAAATGAAAACCAAATCATTAGCTTTCTGTCTAAGTGATTACATGGAGCCAAATTAGATGTACAGCTTGAGTTCTATAAATTGCAAATTGTTTTTATGCATAAGTATGGTTCTACAATGTCTTTGAGGCTGGCTTTTCAAACTTTGCTCATGTAATTTCCAATTACCTATGTACTTATGTCACCCAAGTTACTATTAGGCTGTTTCAAGTGGTACTTGATTTACTTTCTGCTTTTTAAAAATCTTTTCTTTTTTATATTGGACATCTTAAAGCCTTCAGATGAATCAATCTGTTATTTCTGTACTTGGATGCTTTTGATATCATCAATGGAAAAAAAAGACACAGTTCATAATCTTTCTTTCTTGGCCTTGCAGTGTCTTAGCTAGTAGACTGTAAAGCATAACTTGCCAAAAAAGTAAGGAAAGATTATCCTGGAACTTCCTTTTACTAGAATGGTACTGATTTTTAAAATTACCATTTATATTAGGTTATCTTAGTGCTTTGCATTATAGACTGTATTACATGTAAGAAAATAGAAAAAATATTACTTGGCAAGTTCTCCATAATAGCATGTGAAAATATACAAAACTAGATTTTTTTAAAAATCCTGGACACAACACTACTAGTGTTCTTCAAAATAGTGCTGTAGAATATTTTTGGGTTCACATGAGAAACCAGTCCAAGCCTTGGTTTACCATCACTCTACAAGAACAAATTGTAACACTCCCACTGGGTGCCAGCCATTGTTTTTGTGGTTAATTCTTTAGACTGGTAATTGAACTCTTGACATTCTGGCTTGGAGGCAAGAGTGTGACATACTATAGTAATTGGTGAGGAATGGGTATCTGCCTCGCCCTTCTCACTACTTCTTTAACTGAACTTCAGAAATATAATTTATTATTTAATACAGGTGCATGATTTAATTCATCTATTGATCCCCAAAAATGGTGCAGTTAAAGAAATCCTGCAACAAAATTTTACAAAGAAATGACTTAATTGACAAACTAGAGTTTAAACAACTTGGAGCACAGAATAACATTGAGCACTGCCACCTTCAGTATTAGTCTTTTGCAGGTATAAGTACTAAGTGACATTTAGTACCCTCTGAAGTGGGAAATTCATTCTTGTACATCCTAGGGTGGAATAGATATTGATTTCGAGCTGAAAATGGTTGAAGATGATGGAAAGACCTACTTCTACCAGATGTGGTATGATCCAGAATATTCACGATTCCAAATTCCTCCTAGCTTTGAATCAACAGAGGAGAATAAGTACAAGTAAGTAAAGTGAGACTTACAATTCTGCAGTCACTTTCATTGTGTCTAAAAATGCTCTCCAACTCTGCATCTTTTTGAAGTGTAATGGCCGCTCTTGTAATGCAAGATATTTGCATGCTGTAAGCTTGCAGGGACAGCAATCTAGTGATGACTGATCTTCAATTTCAGTGTTAATTAGAAATAAATACAGACCCAAGATATTGATTGATCAAGTGCTCCCACCCTAGCCTCCCCTATTTCTTTAAAATGGTACCATGGGGCTCTTCTGTGGTCACCTGACAATAGGAGGACGCATTTAATGTATTATTCAAAGAATAGTGGTTCCAACAGTGCAGCACTCCTCAGAACTACGGTACTGTGCAAAAGCTTTTGGCATATATAGCTAGGGTACCCAGGACTGTCTATTGGTTAAAAGCAGGTTGGAAAACAGAAATAAGAGGACTTAGCTATATATTAGCATAGTAGTATTAAGTTTTATTTGGTAACTGTAAAGAGCGAATATACTGTGTAAAAGTCTGAGGCACCCTAGCTATTTATGTGCCCAAGACTTATGCACAGTACTGTATATTTAAACATTCAGCTCAATTTCAGTTCTCAAGTCTGTCTTGAAACTTGGATCCACATTTTTAAGTCAGGAAAATTGTTCTTTTGCGGTTTTGAGGAGACCCTTCATTAGTAACCATATTTTTTCTTAAACTCTGCTCTTTAAGCTGAAATCATATGGTCCTTTCCAATCCCTGCAATGCTTTTAGAGTGCAAGTGCATGTTAGAATTAGCATGTTGGAAGCTAATTCTCCAAAACTAGTTGTACTGAAAAGGATGAGAAACTAATTAAGGATATGTCATACCAAGAGCTTTAAAGACAAGAGTTTATGAAATAAAGTTTCTTTTCTAAATCCATTTATGGGTTCATTGAGATCAGCAGTGTTGGTGAATATACGAAAACATCTGGAGTTGAACATATTCTGAAATAAGAACATGGTTGATCTGATGTTTGGCCTCAAATTGACATTTGTGCTAGTTTCCTATCTGATTCCCATTGTAGTCCAAAAACATAATCTCATTCTTAAATTTAACTGATTTCTTCTTGCTTCCATAGTCTTCTGGAATTAGAGGCTTCCAAAGATTCACCATAGTTAGAGTGAAGAAATATCTCTTCATCACAGCCTTTAAAGGCGAACCCTTTACCTTGAGATTATTTCCCCTTATTCAAAGCATGATCCCAGTCTGTTCATCCATTGTTAGATAACCTATTAATCCTTAAAAATTCATTCTAGTGAACCTTCGGTGCATTTCTTTCAAGGCAAATACATCTTTCTTAAATTACACAAAACTGTAAGTATTCCTAGTGCAGCCTCATTAAGCTCTGTGTAGTTGCAGCAGTATTTCCCTGTTTATGTACTTCACTCCCCTTACAGGAAAGCCCAATATCCCTTTTGCTTTCCAGATTGATTGCTATACCTGTATGCTCTGTTTGTTCTCATGCAAGAATTCTGAAGGGTTCTTGAAATGTCTGCTTCTTTACCTGGATTTCATCTACACAGTGATTGGGCATTACTTAGCCAAGTGGCTCAAAATACTTCAATTCCCAGCAGTGACCTTGTTAAATCCTTAAATGGTTTGATTTCCTTTCTTTAAATCACTCTCTTGATTGTCTCGAGGTTTCTTTTACCACTCAAATCAAAATATGGTCAGAGTGGAAGCTTCACAATTGTTTAGTGTTACTCTAGATCCAAAGCAACTTAAAATAGCCCAATAAACATAAAAAAAACATAATAAATATAAAAGCAGTCCTATAAAACACAATGTACAGGTGACTTCAGTTCAGATATTTGACCAAAGAATATTGAAGTCTTGATGTGACAGTCCAGGATTAATTATCAAATAAATAATACAATACAACTCCTGACTCTGTTTTTGTATGAATGATTTATACCTCCTGAATTTGTGCACTTGTCTTCTGTATGATAAGATTATTTCCAATTCTAACTTGTGCTCGTTATAGCAATGCGGCACAGAAGGCTCACCACTTCCATGCTGAACTTTTGCCCGTCTACATTGATCCCATTTGCCTGCTTAAGTACCTTGCTTGAATCCAGATACCAATCAATGCATATTTTAAATAAAAAACAACTCTCAGATCCCCTTTAAAGCTCTTCCTCAGCCCTATTGTTGAGGTGGAAAAGATAACTTTGATCAAGTATTTTGCGTAAGATTGTACTAGCATTAGATGGAGATACTAAAATTTCTTTTAAGATGTTCTACTGATTGCAAATATTTTGTAATGCAGATTTTTAAATTGATTACCATTATACTTTTTTTAAACTGTGTTCTTCTGGGGCACGGGGTGCTTAGATTCTGTGACAGCTGTGCTCGGTTAGCTGAAATCAGACAGCGAGAAATGCCACGGGTGCTGGAACCACTAGAGGTAAAGGACGATTCAAAGGTTTTCTACTCATTGGCTTCTAAGAATGGAACGCAATATAAAGTTGGAGATGGTGTTTACCTTCTACAAGATGCATTCTCATTCAGGTAATATACTAACCTTATCTGGTTCCACTTCATACTTTTTGATACCTACTCTCTCTTCTCTCTTCACCCTATTCCTATTGCCCATTTGCTTGTCCTTATATGTCAGCTATCACCTTTCAGCCCATGACTCTAAATCTCCCCATTCCTTTTCCCCACATGGTTCCACCTGGCATCTACCACCTTTGCCCCTTCCTCTCACCTCCCTTTTATACTGGCTATGTACCCTTTACTGGCTTTATACTAATGTAGGGTTTCAATGTGAAACCCTCCCTTTGCACAGACCACAGTTCCTGCTTAGCCTGCTGAATTCCTCCAGCTGGTTTGGATTTTTCTTCAGATTCCAGCATCTGCAATACTTTGTGTCTCTAATGTATTTCTCCAGTACTTATTTGATGTTAGGTGCTATAGACTTGTATTCTAATCGTACTCTAACGCTATACAACTGGACTAACTCAGTGGTGGGAAGTTCACATCAAATGAGAAATTTAGTACTTCTGACCAATTAATCTGGAAGCAGTTAGTGATTTTAATTTATGGATCAAAACTTTGTATTTTTAAAGAAACTAAAATGATTAATTGGAGTGACCAAGTAAATACATGTTTTAGTATTGCGTGATTTGGGATTAGATTAATAATCTGTTTTTTTTTTATTGAGATACAACATGGAATCGGTCTTTCCAGCCCATCGAGACACGCTACCCAGCAACTCCCAATTAAACCCTAGCCTAATGCTGGGACAGTTTACAATAGCCAATTAACCTACCATCCGTTATATTGTGGGAGAAAACCCATAGAGTCGTGGAGAGGACGTACACACTCTTTACAGGCAGCGGTGGGTTTGAACCCGGTCCAATTACTATAAAGCGTTTGTGCTATACCATGCCACCCCAAGTTTTAATTTGATTTGGAGATCGTTTTGAAATATTTAAATTTCTAATAAACTGCATTTAACCAATGTCTGCATTGCCCTCTGTATTTTAATGTTCCATTCTGCCATCCTCATGGTTTCCCACTGACTCGCATGTTCTTATGTCCTCAGGTAACTCTTATTACTTGGTAGACTAAAATACTTGTATTATGAAAAATATATTCTTAAGGGACATCATTTCTTTGACATTATGAAGTTTATAACTAAGAAGTTTTCTACCAAGTGGATCTTTTTCAATGATTAGCAGTTAAATCCATACACATTCATATTATGGATGATACTTCCTCTGTTGGGTTTCTCATGATTCTTTATTATTCTACCATTTTAATTTGCAACCCCGAGGTAATTTTTTTTTCTGTATCCCTTTCATCTCATAGCATCATCCAATGATTCTCTGGTTTTCTATGCTATCACACATTTCTTTTATATCCTTTCATTTTTGTCTCAGTTAAGTTCTAACTTGTCATGAAAAATCAGTAATACAAATTGATTCTGTCCATAGATGCTGTGTGGCCTACTGAGTTTTCTTGTCCATTTCTGTTTTCATGTTGATTTGTTATTTTATTTAGAGATACGGGATGAGCCTTTCTGGCTGTTCAAGCCACGCCACCCGGCATCTCTAGTTTAACTCCAACCTAATTACAGGACAATTTACAATGACCAGTTAACCTGCCTAGTACGGCTTTGGACTGTGAGAGGAAACTGGAGCCTCCGCAGGTGGGGGGAAGGGGGGGGATTGGAGGATGCTGGGATTGAACTCCATCCCGAGGTGTGATAGCATTGTGCTGACTGCTACACTACCACGGCGCCCCTGCAAACAATAGTTATCCCAAGTATGTGTACGCAAACATTCACCATTCTTAGTCATAGTCTTGAAAATGCAGATAAATTTTATCAATATCTTGTTGCAGTGTTCTAATAGAGAGCACTGTGCTTGTACTGCTTAACCTTGTGATTTCAAAACACATCAATGCTTAAGTTTCAATGGAAGTAGTGTGCCTAGCCAATATCGTTATCAAGAAATGTGTTAATATTTTTAGATTATGGGGCATATTAAGGATGTGTTGAGTGCAATGTATTAAATACCTTTATTTGTGGGGGGGGGGGGTTTGTTATGTGGGAGGTCCTTGCCCCACCCTGCATGAATAACAAGACCAAAGCGTACAAACAAGCAAGCATGACCAAGGAAGGAATTTCATACGCAAATCAGTTTCTCCCCGTTCTTTGTCTCCATTAATGGTTCATCTGTAATAACTATCCACTATGGGTGTCTTGTCTTCAGTGTTAAACCATCCAGTCCTGGCAAGCGACCAATAAAAAAAGATGATGTGGATGAGGACCTTTACCCTGAGTACTATCGCAAGTCATCTGATTATATCAAAGGCAGCAACCTTGATATTCCCGAACCGTTCCGAATTGGCCGCATTCAAGAAATCTTCTGTCTCAAGCGTAGCAACGGAAAGCCCAATGAAGCGGATATTAAGCTACGAATCAATAAATTCTATAGGTGAGTAGAACTCCTCGGTACCAGCCTGCAGCAAGTAATTCTGTTTGCATTCTCTGTTCGTTTTGTTAACTAATCAATCAGTTTCGTAAGGCCGTGAGACTAAGGAGCAGAACTGGGCCATTTGCCCATCGAGTCTACTCTGCCACTCAGTCATGGCTGGTTTTTATTTAGAGATACAGCACAGTAACAGGCTTTACAGTCCAACGAGCCCACTGTTAGGGACTTAGGCAGTATGCCTGCAAGAAAATGAATCTCAGGGTCGTATATGGTGATGTTATTGTACTTTGAAAGTAAATTTACTTTGAACTTTGCATTTCTTGGAGAGTTAGGGTGCATTGATTGATGGTTTTTCTTACAGGGCTGAGAACACACACAAGGGCCTTAAAGCTAGTTACCACACTGATATCAACCTGTTGTACTGGAGTGATGAACAAGTTACTGTGGACTTCAAAGATATCCAAGGACGTTGTACTGTAGAATATGGTGAAGATCTCTCTATGTCCATTCAGGAATACTGTGCTGGAGGCCCAGACAGATTCTATTTCTTAGAAGTAAGATCTAATAGAAAATATTTTGATTAGATATATAATTCATTTTTTAATGGTTGTCGATACAGGTGGCAGGAAAACAATACAATTAACACTGGAATTTTTGAAAATAACGTTCCTTATGTCAAATTGAACTTTGTATTCTGTTGGATTCCATAATTCAGAATTACCCATAAGTACAAAAACAAAACCTGCTTTGTGGTATTGCTTCATTCCCATTGTGTTGTATCCTCATCTTATTTTAGCAACTGCTTGGCTTTCACATATGAGACAAACTGAAGTTTGGTTGCCTTTCAAAATAAAACCCACTGCTGCTATTCCAGTAACTTTAAAGATATGTTGGTTAAGGAATAAATGATCACCTTTTTTGTTACTTAATTGATGCTGGTGAGGATTTGTGAAGAGATTGCCCTGCACCTTTCCAACATTTTAACAGTGAATACATATCAGAACTACTGGATTGGCTGTAAAGTGCCTTGAAATATCCAGAGGTCTGACTAGGTGCTAATTATAAATAAGTTGCCTCTGTAATCAATTTGCGTAGATGCTGAATGCTGATCATCTAAAAGATGCCTGGTATGTGAAAAATGGTTACACAGGTTGTGCTAATAACTCCCTTCATATCGCTGCATTCAACACAATGCAAATCCACTTCTAGATGTTCATAGTATACCATCTCCCATTACTATGTATCATGGTGTATTTTAGACAAAGTTCTATTTTCTGGTCAACATCATATCATCTTGTGCTAAATTGGTGTCCATTTTAGGTAGACATGGATATCAAAACATCTACTTGTCGTTAATTCACAGGCCTACAATGCAAAGATGAAATCCTTTGAAGATCCCCCAAACCATGCCCGCAGCTCAGCCAACAAAGGCAAGGGTAAAGGGAAAGGCAAAGGTAAGGTGTTTGGAGCTTGCTGGTCATTTGCAATATTACTGATTAGTGACTTTACAAATGTAATCTTGCAGGTTGATGCACTTCCATCAGTACTGTGAAAAGTTTAAAATAAAACACGAAACAAGTTTTATGTCGCAGTGTAAGTCTGTAGGGGCAAAGACCAGGAGAGATTAAATGATACAAATGGTGGTGATTATGCTGGTTGAAAGAATTTGATAAAAGTTGTTTGGAGGAAGTGTAAATCTGAAGAGGAGAGTATTAGAATGACGGGTGATACTGGAATGGCTGATTAAATTTTATTTATTGCTGAATCCCTAATCCACATCTGGATGATAATGTGGTAAATTAGATTGGCAGTTGCAGATGATACCTAGATTAAGGGTGTAGTGGGCAGCTGGGAAGGCTTTCAAAGCTTTCAGCAGGATCTGGACCGGATTGAAAAATGGCAGATTGAATTTAATGCAGACAAGTGTGAGGTGTTCTACTTTGGGAGGACAAATCAGGGTAGAACTTGCACAGTGAATGGTAGGGCATTGAGGAGTGCATTAAAACAAAGGGATCTGGGGACATTGGAGTATCGTGTGTAATTCTGGTCACCTACCTACAGGAAAGAGATCAATAAGATTGAAAGAGTGCAGAGAAAATTTACAAGGATGTTGGGACGTGAGGATCTGAGTTATCGGGAAAGGTTGAATAGATTAGGATAGAATAGATTCCATGAAGCATAGGAGAATGAGGGAAGATTTGATAGAGGTATGAAAAATTGAGGTGTTTCATGGACAAAAATTGAATGCAAATGGACTTTTTTTCACTGAGGTTGGGTGAGACTCGAACTAGAGGTCATAGGTTAAGGCGGAAGGTGAAATATTTAAGAGGGAGCTTCTTCACTCGGGGTGGTGAGAGTGTGGAATGAGCTGCCAGCAGAAGTGTAGGATGCTGGTTCAACTGGAACATTTAAGGTAAGTTAGGTTAAGTGTATGGATGGTAGGGGTATGGAGGGCTGTGGATGGGACTAGGCAGAATATTCAGCACTAGATCAGCTGAAAGGCCTCTTCTGTGTAGTAGTGCTGTATGACTCAAGGACGTGATATGCAAAATTGGAATACCAGTTGCTGTTACTCAAGTTTGTGCTTAACTTTCTTGGAAAAGTTGAGGGAGGCCAAAGGAAGAAGTCGAGAGTTAAAGTGATAGACAACTGGAAGCTTGTGTTTGCCTTGCAAACTGAACACAGGTGTTCTACAGAAGTAACTCTCATCTGCATTTGCTTTTCCTAATGCAAAGGAAAACATCAGAATAGGGTTTATTATCACCAGCATGTGACATGAAATTTGTTAACTTAGCAGCAGCAGTTCAATGCAATTCATTAGTATTGACTACACCGACTTAAACTGGGATGGAGAGTTTTGGTCATGGTGGTGGGAAGGGAGGAAATTTAAGAATAAATGTTACATTTTGTGTGGGAAGGTACAATGAGGAGGACGAAGGTGGAAGGGTAGGGTGATGAGGAAATGAATGACTGGACCAGAATGCCATAGATAAAGCATTCTCTGTGGAATGATAATGGGAGAGGAAGATGATCTAATGAGAAATTACACATTTGACCTAAGTTTTTCCAGCATTTTCTAATTTTATTTCAAACTTCAACTTTAATTTTGCTTATTTGCCTGATTTCTAGTTTGTGCAGAGACTTCAATTGGGAATCAAGTTTAGAATGTCAAGTTTATTTCTGTCTGTGCTGCTGACTAATCCTGGGTGTTAGTTTTGGTGTGATGGTTGGACATATACCTATAGTGCACAATGGCAAGAGATTAACCCGGCTAATTACTGCTTTTGGTTTTGTGGAGATTGAAGACATTGCAATTGCCTGTGTTCAATATCCCTATAATTAAATAATCTGACATATCTTCAGTACAAGTTCACCTTTTGGGAATAGTGATTTGGTTGAAGTAACAATTAATGTGAATGACTCGTGATGGATTGTAGAGAGGGGTAAGTCATCCTGTACTGATTGGACTCAGAAATCCGGGATAATTAAGGTTGCATCTGTAGGATTTTATCAAAAGCAGCTGTTTACTTCTGTTTGTTTACAGGCAAAGGAAAGGCAAAATCTACAACAGAATCTGAACAAACTGAACCAGAAGTTATAGACAACAAATTTGAGAAACTTCGCAGCCTTGATGTTTTCTCAGGCTGTGGTGGGCTGTCCGAAGGATTCCATCAGGCAGGTTCGTTTAGCAAGGATGAAGTGAACTAACCCCATGTCTCATGATTCCCTTAATATCAAAAGGCTAATCAAATTTCTATTCAGCAGGTATGTAATCACCACAGTTATCTAAGTAGTGAAATTCCAAAGTTGACTGCCCTCTTGGTGAGGACATTTTTTTTTACCTCAACCCTGATTGGCCTAAACACTCTGTTGCAACTTTGATCCCTGGTTTTAGACATCTCAACCAGAAGAAAGGCCAACAAAAATCTACCTTCCCAAGTTCCATAAGAATTTTTTTACACTTTATTGAGATCGTCTCTCATTCTCCTAATCTTGAGAATACAAGGGTTACCCTGAGTCATCTGTGTCTGTCTTTGTATGACAAATACACCATCCAGGAATCAGTCTGTTGAACTTTGGGTGCATTTTATATATTCCAAGTTTATTTTTTTTTCTATGGCCAACCAAACCTATGTACACAGTATTTCCAGATGTGGTCACATCATGGTTTTATATAATTGGAGCAAGATGTCTGCTCTTGTAATCATCCAGCAAAAAGGCCAACACACTTTTTCTGTTCCTAATTACTTGATGTACTTGGTCACTTATTTTGTATACTTCAGTCACATCGTTTTTTTTAAAAACTTTTGTTTAACCACATTATATTCCATTCTTCACACTCTTACCTATATTCAATTCTTTGCATTCTAATTGCACAGCACACTGCTGCCCAGTTTTAGATTGTAAATCTTAGTAGACCTGATAATTTGTAAAGCACCCTACCCCACACACTTGGATACTGAAAACAGGATTTAGAATAACTCAACCTGGAAATTAACATTGCTGAAGCCAATCAATGTATATGTGAACTTTTGCAGTTCAGCTCTTAAGTTACTGTGTGTAGAGTAAGTAAATGGCCACTTCATGTGCACTGATGTTCTTTAATCATAAAATACAGCATGAAAATAATTGTCCTTTGTGCACAGGTCTGTCAGAAACCCTTTGGGCCATTGAGATGTGGGATCCAGCAGCCCAAGCCTTCCGCTTGAACAATCCTGGTGCAACCGTCTTCACTGAGGACTGCAACGTTCTCTTGAAACTTGTCATGGCTGGGGAGAAGACCAACTCACTGGGACAGAAACTGCCACAAAAGGGCGATGTGGAATTGCTTTGTGGTGGCCCTCCGTGCCAGGGCTTTAGTGGAATGAATCGCTTCAATTCTCGCACATACTCTAAATTCAAGAATTCCCTTGTAGTCTCTTATCTCAGGTCAGTGTACTAGTTGATGGACCTATGTATATCTAATGGAACGTTTGTTTCAGTAATCTCCATTATTCATTGATTAACCAGTCAAGCAGATCAATGTAAATCATGGGTCGGTAGGCAGCACTCCTAGCAGAATCAGAAGTTGGGTTGGGGTCCCATTGTCCAGGCTCTTGACTTGTACAGTGCTGAGTTATTCCACTGATGGAAGCGTTGCTTTTCTGATGACACAATAAAGCTGAGACTCCCCCTCTGATCTCCAGGGATCCCACTGCACAATGTCTGTTGGCTAATATTTATTCCTTGCACTTCTGGCTGATATAATTTGCTGTTTGTTTGAAACTGCTGAGGAAATTGTTATACAGGTATTACACAATCACATTTTTAAAAAATTTATTAGATCCTGGGATCTCTTCAAAGGGGCAATAGAAATGACTTTTTATTAATTACAGAATGATGCACCTTATTTTGGTATATAAATCAATTGCAAGTTTTGGGCTATGTTTCTGAGGTCATAAATTATTTAAAGGATCAATTGGGAAAGTGTTTGCAAGGAAATGACTTCTAAGGCTCTTTTTCAACCTTGTACTCTGTTCTGGAAAGCTACAATGACTGGAGTATTAGTTGGATCAGATTTGATTTTGTAAAAAGAAAACTTGGTTGGTTGACTGTATTCTTGTTATTTAATACGTTGTTGAAGATATTATTGTCATCTTAGTTCCCCCACAGTGCAACCACTTCTGATAAAAAGAACTTGCTTGTTTTTGCCTAATTTTCAGAAATGGAAGCTAAGAGCTGACATATTTCTTTTCATCCTCCTTGGGTGATTACTGAGGTGGTTTACTTTCAGACTTGTTTCTTGTACTCAACTTTTAAAATCGCATTTATTTTTGCATCTTACAGCTATTGTGACTATTACCGGCCCAGGTTTTTCCTTCTGGAAAATGTGAGGAACTTTGTATCATTCAAGCGCTCTATGGTTTTGAAGCTAACTCTACGGTGTCTTGTGCGAATGGGCTACCAGTGCACGTTTGGTGTGCTGCAGGTGAGCTTCTCTTTTTCTGCCTATGTACTAGCAGAATGTTTTTTTTACAGAACCCATTCATACCCAGTAACTTAAATATGATGTTTCCCAGTGTGAGACTGTTAAATTACTGATTTTGCATTTCTGAAATTCCCTTGCGTGTACTGGACTAAAAAAAGTGAATTGAAAACATATGTTCTTGAATTATTCGGGTATTTGTCACTGAGTAAGATGATCTGTTTGATCTGGTGTGCTGTTTGACAAGGATTCCTATCACTGTGGTTATTGCACTTTCCTGTTGAGCTGCACTTCCACAGCGCCAGTGTTGCTCCTTCATTGGCGAGCCTAGAAAATAGCAAGACGCTTCTTGTCTGTCCAATGTTATGAGTATGTTCTAACACAAAATCAATAATTCTAATTCTAATTTTGGATACCATCTCTTCATGTGCATATTTGCCCATTGTGGTCAAGTGCTCTGGGACTGTGGGATCAAACCACATGCTAACAATTTAAATTAAATAATTAATTTAATTATTAATTAAATTAATAATTTAAGTGGATTCCAGTTAATCAGTGCTGTGCTTATTTGGAACAGGAGACTGTTGCCAAACAAGGTCTAACTGGCATCAGTTGCGAGTGTTGGTGTTATAAAGCAGAGCAGTGATTTTTGTCAATAATAGTTGGCAAGAGATCAACAGCAAGACAGTTCAGAACTGCTTTGCTCACTGCAGTTTCTAGTGGTCAGGCTTTGAGGAGTTTCAAGAATTGGCTGGGAGTGAAATAGAAATGATTTTACTACAAGTTAGGAATTTCAAATTTGAAGGTATCGACAGTCATCTTGAATGTTACAGTGAAAATCAATATCTAGAGGATACAGTCATTGATAACATTATATGAAGGCAGCCCATTATCGACACTGGATGTGTGTTGATTTTGTTCATTGTGTATATTGGATGAATTGCTCCATTGACAACTATCAGGAACTTGTACAGAGTTTTATAGTACTGTAATGCTATTGGTGTTTGTTTGTTCTGTATTTCATTTACATACAAATTTATTACTCAGTTTGTCTTTTTTTTATACCTTTTTATCTATTTCCATGAAACTTTGGCTAAGTGGACCAAAATGTACTGGTTCCAATGTGTCCCAATTAATGGAAATCCACTGTACACTAAAATAACTTTGTGACTTAATCACAATGTCACTGCGTCCATGAGACAACCAGATTGCTGTAAAATCCCATATTCATCAGTGCCTTAGGCTACGTCCACACTACGCCGGATAATTTTGAAAACGAAGCCTTTTCTCTTCGTTTTGACTCTCTGTCCACACTAAAATGGCGTTTTCATCCCCCGAAAATGGAGATTTTCAGAAACTGTCTCCAGAATGAATATATTTGAAAATGCCTAATGTCTGTTGCCGTGTGTACGGGGTAACCGGAGCTTTTTAAGACCGCTGTCATGACGTGCCAGAACAGATGGCAGCAGCCCAGCATTTCATTGTTTTCTTCTTATTATTATTACTACTTTATTGTCGCCAAACAATTGATACTAGAGCATACAATCATCACAGCGATATTTGATTCTGTGCTTCGCAGAACCTAACGATTTCAGAACAGACGGCAATGAGACTGAAGCCAGAAGAGTTAGAAATGTACTCACCAAATACTTTGACCCATAGCTTACTGAATAAATAAGTATTCTCACTTTGCCCTGTTTTCTGTCCTTGCTTGTGTGAAGATGGTTTACTTATTTATGCAAGTACTTTGACAATAGATGTGTAACAGCCTAATGTAACATTGTATGGAAATACGATAACACTGATGCAGACATGTTTTATATATTTAACAAGGTGCTTTATTAATGCAACAGAGTTAGTCAGTTTTTCAATGTTCGTCGTCAGCCGGGTCATACTGTCCGTGAACCCCCTGTTGGTTGCCTCCATACACTCCAGTATTTGTTTTTTTTTAGTTTTAAGTCCTCCTGCACGAGAGCCATGAGCAATTCCTTTTAAGTTTTTCTACTCTGTAACTGGACAAATGCGCACCAAGTATACTGTTTCTTCTTTGCTTGTTTTCTGTGTGTCCTGCGCATGCCCAGTAGGAGGAGATTTGCCCAAATAGCCGTCTAATGTGGACAGTGATATTTTGCAAAACGCTTAGTGTGGACACCTGTCATTTTTACTCGAAACCAGCGTTTTCAAAATTATCCGGCGTAGTGTGGACTAGCCTTAGTAAAAGAAATCTGACATTCTTGGCTGGTCTGACCCATTAATGTGCTTGATTTTTAATTGCCTTTGAAATCACCCAACAAGCTAATTAACTCCGTGGCAATTAGGGATGGACAATAAATTCTGTCATCCTGTGAATGAATGTACAGGGGCTCCTCGGGTTACAAATGAGGTATGAAAACTGTCTTAACACACATTCTCCCATACACTTCTAAAGCATTTTTCAAGCCAGTGATAAAATGTTTCAGGTGATCATTAATGACTGGAAGCAGTACATGTTCCATTCGCTTAATTATGGGTAACAATAATAATTATTCATCGATTTTAATATGAATTGTAGTAAGTACTTTAGAATGAGATGTTGCTCACTATAAAGAAATACAGAAAAATCAGATTACAGACTGCTGAATCCTTGGATAACCTGGGGGCTGTCTAATCCTTGAGATGCTTAAAAGTGGGGATCTTACCCATGTCTATGTTTACAGACCCTGCCTGTCCTTGTTATTCTGAGTAGTTCTTTTTATATTGTGTAGCAGCTTGACTCCTGTGGAATAGGAGGGTGTGGGTTAATCCCCTCTCTGAATACAATTGTTGAAGCTCGGTGATGCTGAGCGTTTTAGAAGTTCTCAATAATTAAACTGCTTCTCTTTGACCTCTCCCTAATGTTTTTTATTTGATCAGGCTGGTCAGTATGGAGTTGCCCAGACCCGTCGGAGAGCTATCGTTCTGGCCGCTGCCCCTGGAGAAAAGCTGCCACTCTTCCCAGAACCTTTGCATGTATTTGCTCCAAGAGCCTGCCAGCTCAGTGTTGCAGTGGATGATAAGAAGTTTGTCAGCAACATTACCAGGTAAAATCATGTCATCTCTAAAGAGACATCTTGTTTCACATCTCTTTAATCCATGCACCCCCTGCCTGCTCACCCATAGGTCATGGTTCATCAACTGCTCAATGGAATTCTTATTGAATGTGATGAGTTTTCTTACCTATCCGGTAAGGCAGTGAATTCCAGACCCCCCCCGCCCCCCCCCATAATTCTCTGAACAAGATGATTTTTTTCTGTTTCTTCTACAGGCGATATTAATCTATGGCCTTGGTTACTGACACCTCTTTAGGCTCTTGTGATCTTACATACATCCATTTAATCCTCCTTATAGTTGTTTCTATTCCAAAGTAGTCATATCCAATTTAGTTAACCTTTCTAAACTTCTCCAGCCCTGACCACATCCTCTGCACTCTCTAATATGTACTCTGCTGAATCTTTGTTCATTTGGCCATTACTGTTCCCCTCTCAAAGATGCTGCTACTTGCTCTTAAATTACCTTTAGTGGTACTCGCCTTTCATTTACTACTCCAACAAGCCAATTTTTATTCATCTTGATGGTGAACATTAAAGGCAGTTCAACTGCACTTAGTTAGGTGCGACTTATCAATGCACACTTTTTCAGTAGGGGGTTAACTGGCAGACATAAAAAAGGGCAAACGTGTTCTGCTTTTCAATAAGATGGTTGTTCTGATCTTTGGCATCAACACTACTTCTTACACAGAGCCCACAAACCCTGAATTCACTATAGTTTAAAAATCTTAGGCTTGAATACATTTAATATCTGAGATTTAACCTTAGGTTTTCATCCCCTCTCACCACTACCCATCGGTGTAAATAACTCTTATGCTATTAACCCACCTCAATTTCTTTTCATAAGATAACCTTGCATTCTTCCAACCTGCTGACTCCTTTAGCCTTGAACCAGACAGGATAACTTCACTCAACATCACTTGCCCTCATCACTTAATTGTTCCCACAACCTATTGTCTCAGTTTCAAGGAGTCTTCATCTCGTGTTCTTGACAGTTATTGCTTATTATTTATTTTGTTTCTCCTTTTTTGCACATTGTTTGTTGTCAGCCCTGTTGGGTTCATGAATTCTATTGTGTTTCTTGTATTTACTGTGATTGCCAGCAAAAAAATTAATCACTCAGGGTGGTATATGATAACCTACAGTGCATGTACAAAGTATTGGCCCCCTTGGAAATAAGTTTTCATGATCTTATTGTTTTACTACATTGAATCACAGTGGCTTTTTGACACTGATCAAACAGAAAAGAGTTGTGTCAGTGAAAACAGATCTCTACAAAGTGATTTAAATTAATTACAAATATAAAGCACAAAATAATTGCATAAGTATTCACTCCTCTTTGTCAGTATTTAGCAGCAATTATAGTCTTGAGTCTGTGTGGATGGGTCTCTATCAGCCTTACACATCTGGACACTGCAATTTTTCCCCATTCTTTTACAAAACTGCTCAAGCTCTGTCAGATTGCAGGGGGATCGTGAATAAACAGTCCTTATCAAATCCAGCCAGAAATTTGCAATGGGATTTTGGTTTGAACTCTGACTCAGCCACTTCAGGACAATAACTTTATTGTTTTTAAAACCCCTGTAGCTTTGGCTTTATGCTTGGGGTCAGTCTTGCTGGAAAACAAATCGTCCAAGTCACAGTTCTCTTGAAGGCTCCATCAGATTTTTCCTGTAATTTGCTGCATTCATTTTACCCTCTACCTTCACAAGCCTTCCAGGGCCTGCTGTAGTGAAGTATCTCCACAGTATGATGCAGCCATCACCATGCATCACAGGAGTGGTGTGTTTTTGATGATGTGTGGTGTTTGGCTTATGCAAAACATAGCATTTAGTCTGATGGCTAAAAAGCTCAATTTCGGTTTCATCAGACCATGGAACATTCTTCCAGCTGACCTCAGAGTCTCCCACATGCCTTGCAACAAACCAACCGAGATTTCATGTGAGTTTTTTCAATAGCGGCTTTGTCTTTACCACTCTCCCATAAACCTGTGTCTGGTGAAGCACCTGAGCAACAATTGTATGTGCAGTCTCTCCCATCTTAGCCATTGAATCCTGTAACTCCAAAGTTATCGGTGGTGGCCTTCCTCACTAGTCACCTTCTTGCATGGACACTCGGTTTTTGAGGACGGCCTGCTCTAGGCAGATCTACAGCTGTGCCATGTTCTTTTCATTTCTTGATGATTGATTTAACTGTACTGCAAGGGATATTCAGTGACTTGGAAATGTTCTAGTGTTCAGCTCCTGACTTGTGCTTTTCAATAACCTTTTCACGAAGTTGCTTGGAGTGTTCTTTTGACTTCACGCCAGGATACTGACTCACCAGCAGTTGGATCGTGCAGATCCAGGTGTATTTTTACTACAATCAATTGAAACACCTTGACTGCACACAGGTGATCTCCATTTAACTAATTATGTGACTTACACTTCAACATGAAGAGTCTTTTTCTGTTGATCAGTCTCAAAAAAAGCCAAATTAAATCCACAGTGATTCAGTGTTGTAATATATTAAAACATAAAAACTTCCAGTGGGGTGGTGAGTACTTATTATAGGCACTGTGCAAACTAAGATAATTTACTTTGAACTTTAAAAAAGGAAATGTAATCTTTTAGAAAATGCAATATATTTGAACAACTTCTATTCTGCAAATATGTAACATCACATTATTACCTCCTGGAACTCCTATTGTACGATTCACTGTCTCTTGGCTGAAGATGATTGATTTTAACCTTGGATGCTAGTTGCACCTGAGATCTTGTGATTTGAAGGGTCCAGTACCAGGCCATATGATGCAGATACCAAATGAACTGTGGGAGCTTTATCTAATATTATAGCTGATGTGAAATGACATTAGAAATTAATCTTTCACAGGACGAAGTCTGCTCCATACAGAACCATCACTGTAAGAGATACTATGTCTGATTTGCCTGAAATTCGCAATGGGGCATCAGCGTTGGAAATCTCGTACAATGGAGAACCGCAGTCCTGGTTTCAGCGGCAGATTCGGGGCACACAATACCAGCCCATTCTGCGGGACCATATCTGTAAGGTAGGAGGGCTTTATACAATCTCAGTAGTTTCCTGCAGGATTAGTATCACTTACAGAAGCTTGCAATCTTTGTTGGCCAGGCACAAGTTGGAAGTGAAGTCTGGGCCAACAGCTAAAATCAATTCAGCTTTGTTTATCTCCAGATTTTTCATCATCTTCAGTCTTTACCAGTGTGACTAACTCACAAACGTTTTGTGTAATTGTAACTTGCACTGTTGCCTCCAAGACTGAAGGTGTGGTTTCAGTTTTAATTTTTGAGCACAAATACGGGCTAATGTCCTGGTGCAATGTTGAGGGAGTTCTTTTTGGATAAAACATCAGAGTCCATGGTGCTAATATTTATTTGTCAACTATAAAATATTATCTGATGACTATTACATTTGTAGGGAGCTCTGACTGCAAACTAGCTGCTGTATTTGTCATTACACATTAATGAAGTTTCAAATGTCTTTCCTTGAATGCAAAGGGTATTCTGAAAGATGCTGTAGAAATATTGGTCTGTCCTTAATATATATTTTTCATATTTGTATATTCACACAATTATGAAGCCAAGTAATTCTCTGGCTTCATTGACTTCAGTCATTTCTCATGCCAAATTTCTGAAGGCCTCTCCTATCACTATATGTAAACTGTTCGGATTATTCTTTCTTTCTTCACCACCACCACCCACTCCCCAACCTAATCCCCATTTTTCCCCTCCCCCTCTACAGGATATGAGTGCCTTGGTTGCAGGCAGAATGCGTCACATTCCCCTTGCCCCAGGGTCTGACTGGCGTGACCTTCCAAATATTGAGGTGCGGCTCTCCGATGGCACCATGACGAAAAAGCTGAGGTACACTCATCGTGACAAAAAGAACGGACATAGCAGCACAGGTGCTGTACGTGGAGTTTGCTCTTGCGCAGAAGGTTAGTGGAGAAAGTACTTCATGGAGATGGTTGTTTCCATATACATTTGTGTACCTTTGTACAGTACCGCTTTAAGAAAGAAGGAATAAAGAGAGGTGACAAATCAACCAGTCTAGCAAGCATCAAAATCCCTAAAGGTGCCCAGACAAGGTAACAAACACAAAGAAGAGGATTATGATGCTTACTTTCAAATCTATGTACCATATCTGGAATATTAAATTCATAGCTCCATGATTCAAGAAGGATGGCAAGAACCTGGGAAGGGTGCAGAGATTTTATAGAATGAGATTGTTGTGTGGAGATACAAGGATCATTATTGAGCAGTGTTAGGGGAAGATTTGGTAGCTGAAAATCTTGAGGGGTTTTAATGGGAGTAATCCTATTTTCCTTTTTGGTGAAGATAAGGATGAATGTTTGACAAAGCAAAGTTCGCAGTAGAATAAAATGAATAGACACTGAGGGTCCTGTTCCCAAAATTGAGGGACTGAAAGAGTTAAATTTGCATAGCTCTGAAATACTGGCTGAGAATGAGTTGTGAAAAGGTCGAGTTGGCTCAGGCTACAGATTATTGGAGAAAGTATTCCATCAGTGGAGAAATGGGAAAGAAAAGAACTGAATACCACAATTTTAAAAAAACTATACAACATCTATTTCATCAAATATAATTAAAATTTGTATACCAAGCCAAAGAATTAATTGCTAGTAGCAGTAAAGTGTTAAATTTGGTAAAGAGATGGGTTCTTCAGTAGAAAAAGTGTCGTTTAGGATTTAGTGGGGGAGCTGACTGAAAGATAAAAATGAGATTGTGATTTTTAACATGGGTGTTGGATAGATAAATGAGTTTGGGGGATTGGACAAGGAAGAACTTGGAAGTGCTTTGTTGATCAGAATATGAAGCAGCTTTAATTTAACAGAAGGTCAGGTAATTATTGGGACTAAACAAGCCTTTTGACAGTGGATTGGAGTGGGGATAGAGCTGGACTTCTGTGGACATTGAGTAAACAAGCCTTTGTAATGGAGATTTACAAACATAATTGATAATATAGTTATGTGGCCTTGGTAAGATTACAGCTGGATACTGCTCTTTGCTGTGGAATTTGTGCCACTCTGGGAAAGAGTCAGCCACCTAGTACTGTGATTTGGAGAAATATGTTCTGATAGTGTGAAATTTTTAAATTCTCCACTCAAGTTCTCAAGCTATGGAGCATATTCAAGGAATGAATAGAATTCTAGATTGTTCCTGAACCAGTTACATTGTTTAATTAAAATTTTGGCCAATCCAATATCTAAATTCCCCTTTCAATATTAAAGGCCACAAGAGACAATTATTTGTAATGTTCTTGTAGGGAAGGGTACACGGCTCTGGATCGAATAGCACTTGACAGCCTGGTCACCCAGGGATGACCAATGCGAATCAGAGCTCCAAAACGTTAAGTGTCTATGCATGGGCTTACCTGGGAGATTAGACAGAAGCAAGGTTAACAAGAACAGTTTTTTGAAAACCAACTAACATGTCATGGACTTAATTTTTTTAGATTTTATAATTGTGGCATCTTTATTAACATGTGAAAGATGCAAAGTTTGGTCAATTTATCTTCCAGGAGAACGTGCTTAGATTTAAATTTACCATTAACCTGTTCTTGGCTATCACATTACTGATGTTATGGCTAATTTTAATGGGATTTTTTTTGACATCACAAATGTTGAGACGACTGTCCCTATCATCAAGTTCAGGAAGAATTTTGGAACAGAATAATTTATAGCTGCTGTTTTGGTTTGTAGGTAAGCAATGTGATCCAGCTGACAGACAGTTCAACACACTCATTCCATGGTGTTTGCCCCATACTGGGAACAGGCACAATCACTGGGCTGGCCTGTACGGTCGGCTGGAATGGGATGGATTTTTCAGCACAACTGTCACTAATCCTGAGCCGATGGGGAAACAGGTAAGATGGCTCAACAGGATAGTAAATGAAATTAACAAACTATTGTTGCCACGCTAAGTGTGAGGGAGCTACTCAAGGAAGATTTAGAGTTTGGGAAAAGAATAGACGGTGTGTTAAGCTGGGCTGGTTTGTATGTAACATGACACTGGTGTTGTTTGGGCTATTGTTTAGAAAGTCTCAGTTTGGAATGCAACCGTTATGGTTTATTTACACCGCACTAGCTAATTTGTTACACGTAATTCACAATGGCATCAGTCTCCTCATGAACACTTTGTGATCTCCCGCTTGACTTTTTTTTGTTGCCTGTTCATTTTCTTCATTAAAGCCAGGGGCCGTTGTAAAGACCAGAAAATTCTTGGATTTGTTGTCTGACATTGACTGGGTTGTTGTAGTTGGAATGTGAGTTCAGGGGGAAGGCAATAGCTAGTATAGTATTCTATTTGATGTCAACTGCCTCCTGCTAAAATGTGGGGGGACTGTTGCTAAAAGGGGAATAGACGTGGCTATTTTTTTTAAAAGTAACTCAAGGAAAAGACAGCTATTTATTTCCTCTACATAGATGCTGCCTGGCTTCCTGAACTCTTCCAGTATCTACAGAATCTTGTGTTAAGGCAGCTATTTAGTCCCTTTATCTGAAATCCATTAATAATTTTCATATCAAAAATCCATCATTCTTTGATCCAACAAATGATGAGGAATAACTTTTTGGTGAAAAGTTTATTGTATGGGCTCTCATGCTAAAGATTGCTGGGAGATTTATTTTACAGGCACAAAGCAACCTCATGAGGGGCAATCAGAAGGGACAAGTGTATAAATTGTATTTACTAAGATATCTAATGTTGCATGTTTTTAGGGTCGTGTTCTGCACCCTGAGCAGCACCGTGTGGTGAGTGTACGAGAGTGTGCACGTTCCCAGGGATTCCCAGATACGTACAGGCTTTTTGGGAACGTCTTAGACAAACACAGACAGGTGCGTGTTGCTGATTCTTTCTTTCATTCTGTCTGTTTGAAAAAGACCATAAGACACAGGAGCAGAATTGGGCCGTCTGCTCCGCTATTCAATCATGGCTGATCCTTTTTTCTGTGTCTTCCTCAACCTCAGTTCCTGGCCTTCTCCCTGTAATCTTTGATGCCATGACCAATCAAGAACCTATCAATTTCTGCCTTAAATACACCCAACAACTTGGCCTCCACAGCTACATGTGGCAACAAATTCACCACCCTTTGGCTAAAGAAATTTTCCGCATGTTTTCAAAGGGCTACTCTCACGTCCTATACTCTCCCACCATGGGGAACATCCTTTCCACATCTACTCTGTCTAGGCCTTTCAACATTCGAAAGGTTTCAATGAGATCCCTACCCCGCTCCCCCCCCCACCAACCAATGCCTTATAAAGCCTCAGCATCACATCCTTGCTCTTGTATTCCAGACCTCTTGAAACGAATGCTAACATGGTATTTGCCTTCCTCACCACCGACTCAACCTGCAAGTTAACCTTCAGGGTGTTCTGCACAAGGACTCCCAAGTCCCTCTGCATTTTCTCCCCGTTTACAAAATTGTCCGCTCATTTATTTCTACTACCAAAGTGCCTAACCGTGCATTTTCCAACATTGTATTTTATTTACCACTTTCTTACCCATTCTCCTGATCTGTCTTAAGTTCTTCTGCATCCTACCTGTTTCCTCAACACTACCTGCCCCCCACCAATCTTCGTATCATCTGCAAACCTGACAACAAAGCCATCTATCTCATCATCTAAAATCATTTGTATACAGCATAAAAAGTGGTCCTAACACTGACCTCTGCGGAACACCTTGTCACAGGCAGCCAACCAGAAAAGAAAATTTTATTCCCACTCACTACCTCCTGCCAATCAGCCAGTACTCTAACTATGCCAGTAACTTTCCTATAATACCATGGGCTTTTGGTAAGCAGCCTCATGTGTGGCACCTTGTCACAGTACAAATATACAACATCCACTGCTTCCCCTTTATCTATCCGACTTGTAATCTCCTCAAAGAATCTTAACAGGTTTGTCAGGCAGGATTTTCCCTGAAGGAAACTTTGCCCTATCTTGTCCTGTGTCACCAAGTACTCCATCAGCTCATCCTTAACAATGGACACTAACATCTTCCCAACCACTGAGGTCAGGCCAACTGGGCTATAATTTCTTTTCAGCTGCCTTCCTCCTTTCTTAAAGAGAGGATTAATGTTTACAATTTTCCAGTCCTCTGGCACCATGCCGAGTCCAATGATTTTTGAAAGATCATTTCTAATGCCACCACAATCTCTAACACTATCTCTTTCAGAACTCTAGGGTGTAGTTCCTCTGGTCCGGGTGACTTATGTACTTTTAGGTCCTTCAGCTTTTTGAGCACCTTCTCTCTTGTGTGACTGCACACACTTCACTTCCTTCACACACTGCAATATCAGGCATACTGCTAGTGTCTTCCACAGTGAAGACTGACACAAAATACTCACTTAGTTCAGCAGCCATCTCCTTGTCCCCCGTTATTATTTTTCCTGCCTCATTTTCTAATGGTCCTTTTTCCAGTTTGATATTATTTTGCTAGCTTGCTTTTATATTTCATCTTTTCCCTTCTAATGATTTTTTTAAAGTTGTTCTCTGTAGTTTTTTAAAATCGTCCCAATCCTCTGTCTTCCCACTAATTTTTGCTTTGTTGTATGCCCTTTCTCTTGCTTTTACAATTGCTTTGACTTAGCTTGTCAGCCACAGTTATACTATTTTTACCACTTGAGTATTTCTTCATTTTTGGAATACACATATCCTGCACCTTCCTCATTTTTCCCAGAAACGCATGCCATTGCTGCCCTGCAAGCTCCCTAATTACCTCCAGTTCAATACATAACACCCAATCCAGTATAGCAGATCCCCTAGTAGGCTCAACGACAATCTTTTCTAAAAAGCCATCTCTTAAGCATTCAACAAACTCACTCTCTTGCGATCCATTACCAACCTGATTTTCCCAATCGACCTGCATGTTAAAATCTCCCATAACGTTGCCCTTTTGACCGGCCTTTGGTTCATTGGTGAACCAAAAGGTGGATGTGTTAAATAACCAAGACATTCTTCGCCTGGCAGATCTGTTGAAATACTGTTTACTTAAGAGTCTAGTTTTACTGACACCTCTTTCAGAAACTTCCTCACCAAGGTCCTATATAATTACTGTTTTTAAAATTGACAGGTTGGCAATGCAGTACCACCTCCTCTGGCTAAAGCTATCGGACTGGAAATTAAAATCTGTGCACTTGAAAGGAAGAAAGGGAACACAGGTAAATGAGGTGGAATTTGAAAATGTACAACTATTTTATAACTTGCCTTCAAATCCTTTTGGGCTTCTATTCTCTATTTATTAATTATTTGGAAATTGCTGCTGGCAAGCCCAGCATTTATTTCGTAGTCATGACTGCCATTGTGGAAGTGAATGTGAGCTGTCTGCTTGCTGAATAGGGTGGTCCAGGACTTGAAATGCAGCAATAATCTAGGACCAGTATATACTTCTGAATCAGGATGGTGTTTGGGGTGCTAATCAGTTATGTTAAAATTGGACTACTGCCCCATAAGAAAAAATTTTTAAAAATTGTTATGGTAACAGCTGTATAGATCTCCAGCAAGGTTTCATGGGTTGAATTTTTACCTATGATAAGTGGAAGAGGTTTTCTGTCCATTTCTGGTTCATCACATCCTTTAGTATCATTCGAAAAATACATTATGTACCATTGTCATGAGATGAGGCATTTATTGCCAAGAGGATTGTGGTGAGATCTCTTGAACCCTTGTAGTTTTGCAATGAATCTTTGGCCAGGGCTGGGAGTAGGATTTATGGATATAGCTCTAGTTGAAGTGAAGTTGTGTGCAACTAGGGAGGAATAATTTCTATCTCAAGTTCTGACTTCTGAATCAGGTACTTAGAACTCCAGTATTAAACATTCAGCTCCATTTTGGTGATGCGTGGATGTTATTTGTCTAATGGCATTGGTTAATCAATGTAATCTAGAGGAATTCATGTGGAATCTTGTGCTTAGGTGCTAACTCAACAACCACTCTGGACTTTTGAGTTTTTGCATTATCGACATTTTAGGACTGTCAATAACAAAGTAACTGTACACACTTCTACAAATATACCCAAAAGTTTCACGGATGTTGCCTTTGTCTCTACAGTGCCAGGGGAAACTGATCCTACTTCCCTTCAGTATTCCTTGCTATTCAGAAATATCTTCTATAAATGTGTGTCATGTCAGAAGTTGTACTTTTGAAACTGGATTTCTCATTTGAATACTGAACAAGATTTTCCAGTGTGAAGTGACCAGTTGTTTTGATTGGGGCATAATGCTGGATTAGTTACAAAATTCAATACCCTGCTACTCTTCCAACAGAGACCATCAAACTCGAGACTATGGACACAAGCGACTGATAGATCTTCAACTTGAGATCTTCGTGCACTACATTCGAGGGCAGGAGGAAGGAAAGATGGGATTCCTGTGACTGTTCGATGAACCAATGTCCCTTTTTAACTGGCTGATGTGAAGCAGCCACTGAAGATGTAATATTGTTTTTAGTTCATGAATATTTTCTCTTGATTGTGCAGTGCTGTCATGCATTGTGGATTTTAATGTGGTTTTTAAATGCACAGTATTTGAATAATTGCCCACTTTCTGCAGTGGTAATTCATATGTTTAATAAACTTGTAGTTTTATATGTTGTAATATTTCAATAAATATCTTGAGTGGAATGATGTGCTGAATACCTATTCAGTTTGATTGTTCTTTTTGTTCCCCCTTTGGTCTCAAATAGCAATTGCACAGAAGTAATTATCTAGTTATTTATGATGCAAATATTTAAACATCTCTAAATGCCTCTTAGTGACTTGCAGGGAAACAGCTGAGAAATTAGCCACAATGGATCAGGAAACTAAGTTTAAGGGTGGCTGATTTCCTGGAAGACAGTAAACCACTTGTTTTCAATAACAAAATTGTGGTCACTATTTTCATTCCAGATTAGTGACTAAGAAATTTAAATGGCACTTTAGTATCTGCAATTTGACTGCTTCTAACTTCTACTGCTAAAGGCTAAAAATTGTAGTGTCTTTTGAACACTGTCTTGTGACAACAAAATTAGGAATCTAGGAGCTGAACGTAGACTTAAAGAAATAAGCATCCAAGATTCTGAACTGTAAAATAAGGGACTGAAATACTCAGGTCACACAGTACCTGAGGACTGACTCCTTACACCATCCAATGAAAAATCCTCATTAATTTTGCATTCAGTCACGCTTAGTGCAAAAAAACTACTTGTAATACAAATTCAGAAGCCATCGGGTTTAGGCTGACTCCCTTGTAGGCAATCTCACCACTCCATTTCCACTGCACCAAAAAAAATAAGATGAAGGAACGTAGTGGGTGGAAATTAGGGAAAAGAGTAGAATCACTTACTCCTTTTATTTTTGCTACTTACCTACAAAGGTAGTTTTACAGTAGCATTAAACTACTGGTACAGGGGTCAGTTAGTGCATAAACAAGGCAGTAGAACAACCTGTTGTGACGCTAATCTGCAATGCTGGAATGAATTTCGGTGAGAAGTCGTTTGAGTATGAAGAACAACTTGACACTCCAGGATTCATTTTCAGTGACTTGCATCAGGCATAGTAAATGTCTGATCCAGATACTTTATTTGATGTTAATAACCGACTCGAGTTTGAAATTGATTTGCTCAGCTGACATGACCTTTAGTTGTTTGATGGCCTAAAAAAAACAGAAAGCTTGTATAAGTCAAAATGATAAAAAACCTTCCTAGGATTCTTAAACTGGTCAGAACAATCCCCAAGTATAGAAG
The DNA here is from genome assembly GCF_030028105.1 of Mobula birostris. Lineage (NCBI taxonomy): Eukaryota > Metazoa > Chordata > Chondrichthyes > Myliobatiformes > Myliobatidae > Mobula > Mobula birostris. The sequence goes on from NC_092401.1 coordinate 5,968,958, forward strand.
GAAAAGCATAAGAAAATAACCAAACAGTGTTTGCGCTTTTTTTTGTTAACTGGTATTGAATGCTACAATTAATTTTAAACTATTTCCATATCTATTATTCCACCTTGTGTGAATTGCCAAAGATTTCCACATGGTGGTCAATGGGTTTATGTGCTATTAATAAATCATCTGATGTGTCCTACTGGGTCTCATTATACGAAGTTGCACATATTTGTACATGGACGATTGACCTCCAACAAAGACTGAAGTCTGACCAGTCACCAGCAGCAACTGCCAGGAGACCTTTGTAGCAAAGCAAATTATAAACACTTACTTGGCCCATTCCACGTTCAGGATTAAATGATCATAACCAAATCCAGACACGCCAGCAATGGCTCTGGCAGCATCTTCACGCCGATGGAAACTGATGAAGGCAAAACCCTGAAGATGGGGGAGGGAAAAAAACAAATCGCTCTGAATACAAACCAGCACTTCAAACCTCAAGGCGAACACAAGGCTAACCCAAGTGAAGACATTAGCAGCATTACCTTGGATTGACCCGTGTTCTTATCCTTAGCCAGGTAGATCCTAGAAATGGAACCAAAAGGTCTGAAGAGTTCCTGCAGGTCAGTCTCTCGTGTGTCCTCTGAGAGGTTGGTGACACGGATTGTGGCATTGTCATCCGCTGGGGAACAAGACAGCAGTGTCAGAACTACACCCAAAAGTCTCTGGGAGTCAGACTCGGGTTAAAGAAAATCGAACTTGCTCACCCTCCTGATTTATTGCATGGCATGGGTGAGCCAAGGGCTTTTCAGTGGACAAAGCTCACCATGTCAGGGGTCTCAATGTTCTCTGTGATATGGGGCAGCATGGGGTAAACATAGCAAATCTTGTGGGTGTGTAATATTTGAAACACAGTGCAATGTTTTAACCCCGTCCGACAGAGCTCTCTCACCTCTGCGGTTTGTCTGCATGGACTCTCCCCGTCGATTGGCTCCATCTCGTAGACTGGGTGGCACATACTTCCCAGTTTTACTCTGTGCTGGTTGGACTGGTTCAGGATCTGGAGACAAGGAACAAAACTTTAAAAAGACTCACAGAGACCACTAGCTTTATCACAGGAAACTGTCTTGAAGCGGTTGGGGCACACACCTCAATGTGTTGGGAGGTTCAGGATTCAAGTTACATTCCTGAGCACAGAAACCCAGGCTGAGGGAACTGGGGGAGCGCTGCACTCCAGAAGGTGCCGCCTCATGTGCAAGAGGTTAAGACACTTACAACAAACATCGTCAAGCACTTCCATCATCCAAGTTATGTTCTCGTTATAACCATCAGGAAGAAGCTACAAGAGCCTGAAGTCCCACATCATCAGGTTCAAGAACTGTTATTACCCTACAACCAGCAAGCTCCTGAACCAGTGTGGACCAGTTCACTCACCTCACAACTTCACAAGCTAGAGACTCACTTTCGAGCATTCTTCAACTCAACATTATTTACTTTTAACTAATAAGTACTTTTTTTCAAATTCTATTGAATTTCTATATCTTACTGTAAAATTTAATCGCAAGGTGTACATATATGGGGACATGTACATACTTTGAAATAAATTGCTTTGAACTCAGCCCTTCTAAGTACGATCGTGCTTGATCTGCTGTCCACTCCTTCTCAGTGCCAGTTCTCCATAATCTTCAATTCATCAACCTTTCAAAAGTTTATCCACCTCAGTAAAACCATCCAGTGATCTAGACTTTCGAGGTACAGAATTCCGGAGATTCACTGCCCTCTGCAAGAAAACACTTTATCTAGCAATTATACCTCCTTATTTGGACCTGATGAAAACATCTTAATGTCCACCCTGTCTTGCTCTCTTATTTATTTAGCAATACAGCATGAAAATGGCCCCACTGGCCCTCTGAGCCACGCTGCCCAGCAACATCAATCGACCTTAACTTACTCATGGGAAAATTTACAATGACCAATTAACCTATGTCTGTGGATGGGGATGAAACCAGAGCACCCAGGAAAAACATACAGAGAATCCTTACAGGCGGCATCGGAACTGAACTCCGCTCAGAGTTGTAACAGCGTCACACTAACTGCTACGCTTCCTACTATGGAGCGTTTCCATGGGATCCTCACTTGTTCAAAACGTGACAGGCATGAATCTAATGTCTTTACCTGACTATGATAGGGCAACTATTGAAACCTGCAGTACTGTACAGGCCCTTCAGCCCACAATGTTGTGCCAACCCTGTAACTTACTCTAGAAACGGCCTAGAATTTCCTTACTGCACAGCCTTCTATTTTCCAAGCTCCATGTACCTATCTAATAGTCTCTTAAAATACCCTATTGTATCCACCTCCACCACCTTCACTGGCAGTGTATTCCACACACCCACCATTCTGTGTGTGAAAAACTTAACCTCTGACATCCCCCTTGTACCTACTTCCAAGCACCTTAAAACTATACCCCCATGTGTTAGCCAGTTCAGCACTGGGAAAAAGCCTCTGGCTATCCACACAATCAATGCCTCTCATTGTCTTGTACAGCTCTATCAGGTCACCTCTCATCCTCCGTCGCTCCAAGGAGAAAAGGCCGAGTTCACTCAACCTATTCTTATAAGGCATGCTTTCTAATCCAGGCAACATCCTTGTAAATCTCCTCTGCACTCTCTCTGTAATATCCACATCCTTCCTGTAACGAGTTGACCAGAATTGAACACAGTACTCCAAATGGGGTCTAACATAGCTGTAACATTACCTCTTGAACTCAATCCCACGGTTGATGAAGGCCTACACACCATAAGCCTTCTTAACAACACTGTGGACATGAACTCCAAGATCTCGCTGATCCTCCATACTGCCAAGAGTCTTAATGAATATTATAACCATATAACAATTACAGCACGGAAACAGGCCATCTCTGCCCTTCTAGTCCGTGCCGAACTCTTACTCTCACCTAGTCCCAGCTACAAAATATGGTAGATGGGACTAGGTGAGAGTAAGAGTTCATATAGTGAGAGTAAGTGGTTCATATCAGTAGGTCAAATTTGTCTTCAAATTTGACCTACCGATATGAACCACTTTGCACTTATTTGGGCTGAACTCCATCTGCCACTTCTCAGCCCTGCTCTGCATCCTATCAATGTTGCGCTGTAACCTCTGACAAACGTCCAGACTATCCACAACACCCACAACTTTTGTGTCATCATCCTGAGATACTAAGTGAACCTCTTTTAGACTGCCTCCAATGCTAGTTTGTTCTTTGAGGAAGGGAACTAAAACTGCACAGTACTCCAGGTGTGGCCCAACCAACACCCTGTACAATTTTAACAGTCTTTCTGTTAGGAAACTCCAAATGCCTTACAGTAAATGCCATTTGACCTATTACTGCACCTGTCTGCAAATTTCATGCACGAGAATGTCTTGACCCCTGTACATCCCATTCCTTAGAAATCTCTCAGCACTCAGATAATTGACTGCCTTTCCACTTTCTTTCCCAAACTGCATGACCATATACCTAAATCCCATTTGCTCTCATATGGGCACAGAAATATTCATGGCATTAGTATGAAGGCAAGTTGAGGGGTGGGGTCCTCTTCCTGACAAAAATGTATCCCTCAGTCACCTCACAGCTACTCTAGCAAAAGGAATAAAAGTTCAATGTGCACCATGGGGCACTGCTACCATCTCTTGGTTGCTGGTAGTACTGCACCGAATGCTGCAGGGAAAGCTTTCCTGTGACTGACAGGTCCAGAGATGTTATGGGAATGTAAGTCAACTCTGGGCTCACAGACTGAGAACAGTAGGAAAGCATATGAAATGACATGGACTTAAACACAGTGGATTATGCTCAGAACGAGGGATTTAGCTGTCAGTGATGAAGCTGGGAATATGGTCAAACAAAGGTGATGATTTAATTCCCCTGGAGACAAATAGAGGAAGTTGGCCAAGGTCTCCAAGGACAATGATTTGTCCAGCAAAGCCTCCTTTGCCTAAAACCCAAAAATGGAAGAACACCCTGTTGTGTCACCAAGGAACCAACTATAGTATGAGAGTAAACTCGAGAGAACTAAATCACCCATCAACGTAATTGATGTTGTGATGTAGTTACAGAAGGAGAAAATCTTCATACTCATCCGCAGAATCTAGGCATCAGTGAAACCTGACTGATCAGATAACAGGAAAGCAGCTGGCAGAGCTAGAGCCACTGCATCTCACCGCCAGAGACCCAGGTTCAATGCTCATCTCCAACCTGGAGTCTCAACATTCCTGTAACCCGTTAGGTTTCCCTTGGGTGCTCAGTGTCCTCCCACATCCCACTGACACGGTAACAGGCTGCTGAAAACTGCTCCTAGAGTGCAGATGAATAGCAAAATATGGGTGAGCTGCTGAGTCAGTGGCACAATGAAACTAGGTATGCTATCTATCCAGCATAAATGGATCGATGATGGGACAGTACCGACTCAGGGCTAAAGGGCCTGCTTCTATGAAACTAGAAGCAAGAAGGCTGCGAGTGGAACGTCTGAAAGGATTTTTGGAGAGAAGGCGTTTTACCACTCTGGGTAAAGAGAGGCAAGACTGCACAGAGGCATGACATCAGCCAGTAGAGAGCGGGAAGCAGAGTGAGAGGACTTTGGCTCAAATGGGGCTTTGGTGCAGAAGGGTCAAGGCGAAGAACTGATTCACAGATAACAGCCTTCGACTTCCCCAGCAGGCTCTTCCCTTTCCCCTGTGGTCCTCTTCTGCTAACATCCGACACGGCAAGTGAGCTTAGACCCGTGCCATGTTCCTCCTGCGACATGTGGGAACTCAGGGAGGCTGACAGTGTCCCTGAAGACTACGTGTGCAGGAAGTGTGTCCAGATGCAGCTCCTGATAGACCGCATGGCGGCACTGGAGCTGCGCATGGACTCACTTTGGAGCATCAGAGATGCTGAGAATGTTGTAGATAGCACATTTAGTGAGTTGGTCACACCGCAGTTTAAGGATCTAAGGGAAGATAAGGAATGGGTGACCAACCGGAAGAGTAGTAGTAGGATAGTGCAGGAGTCTCCTGCGGTCGGTCGATGGCTCATCAGGTGAGGGCAGCAGTAGCCAGGATCATGGCACCGTGGGTGGCTCTGCTCCACAAGAGGGCAAGAAAAAGAGTGGCGGAGCTGTTGTGGTAGGGGATTCCATGGTAAGGGGAATAGAGAGGGGCTTCTGTGGCTGCAAACGGGACTCCCGTATGGTGTGTTGCCTCCCGGGTGCAAGGGTCAGAGATGTCTCGGAGAGGCTGTAGGGCATTCTGAAAGGGGAGGGTGAGCAGCCAGCTGTCGTGGTGCATGTAGGTACTAACAATATAGGAAGAAAGCTGGATGAGGCCCTACAAGCTGAATTTAGGGAGCCAGGAGATAAATTAAAGAGTAGGACCTCAAAGGTAATAATCTCAGGATTATTACCGGTGCCACGTGCTAGCCAGAGTTGGAATAGCAGGATAGCTAGAATGAATATGTGGCTTGAGTGGTGGTGCAGGAGGGAGGGTTTCAGATTCTTGGGGCATTGGAACCGCTTCTGGGGTAGGTGGGACCAGTACCAGCCGGACAGTCTACATCTGGGCAGGGCTGGGATCAATGTCCTAGGGAGATTGTTGTTAGTGCTGTTGGGGAGTTTTAAGCTAATATGGCAGGGGGATGGGAACCCACACAGAGAAGAAGGATGAAGTGATGCAGAGACCAAAGCTAGAGTTAGTGAAGAAAAAAGTAAGAGTAGAGTGCATAAAAGTAAAAAGCAAAAATCGCATAGGTCACTAGATTCTAAAAGGACAAGAGCACTTTATCTAAACGCCCATAGTATTAGAAACAAGGTTAGTGAACTTGTAGCACAGATCAGTACCAAGGCATATGATTTAGTGGCCATTACAGAAACCTGGTTGCAAGGTGGAGATGACTGGGAATTAAATATCCAAGGGTATCAGGTAATACGGAAATATAGGCCGGAAGGCAGAGGAGGTGGGGTGGTGCTCTTGATTAGGGATGAGATCAGGACGATTGTGAGAGACGATATAAGATCTACGGAGCAGAATGTTGAGTCCATCTGGGTAGAGATTAAGAATAGTAAGGGGAAAAATCACTGGTGGGAGTGGTCTATAGGCCACCTAATAAAAATACTGCAGTGGCAGAGGCGATTAACCAGGAAATAACTGAAGCTTGTAAAGAACAGAATGGCAGTTGTCATGGGAGATTTTAACTTCCACATAGATTGGGTGAATCAGATTGGTCAAGGAAATCTTGAGGACTTCATAGAATGCATCTGTGATAGCTTTCTTGAGCAGCATGTTAGTGAACCTACAAGGGAAAATACTATCTTAGATCTAGTCATGTGCAGTGAGACAGGTAAGATTAACCATCTTATAGTCAGGGATCCTCTTGGAAAGAGTGATCATAGTATGATTGAATTTTGCGTACATATGGAGGATGAAATAGTTGGATCTAAAACTAGTATATTATGCTTGAACAAGGGAGACTACAATGGGAAGAGGAAGGAGTTGGCTAATGTGGATTGGGAGCACAGGCTATTTGGTAGGACAGTTGAGGAACTTCCAAAGAGATTTTTCACAGTGCTCAACAAAAGTATATTCCAGTCAAAAGTACGGACAGTATGTGTGGGGAGAGCCAGCCTTGGATAACTAAGGAAATAAAAGATAGCATCAAATTAAAAGCTCATGTGTACAAGGTTGCAAAGACTGGAGGATTGAGAACAATTTAAAAAGCAACAAAGAACAACTAGACAAGAAATAAGGGAAGATAGAGTATGAAAGTAAATTAGCACAAAATATAAAAACAGAAGTTTTTATAAATATATAAAACGGAAGAGGGTGGCTAAAGTCAGCGTAGGTCCCTTGGAAGACGATAAGGGGAAATTGATATTGGGTGATAAGGAAATGGCTGAGGCATTGAACGACTATTTTGTGTCGGTCTCCACGGTGGAGGACACGTCTAATATGCCAAAGAAGGATGTTATGGACGAAATAGGAGGTGAGGACCTCGATAAAATCAGTGTCACTAAAGAGATAGTGATGAGCAAACTAGGGGGCCTGAAGGTAGATAAGTCCCCTGGTCCTGATGGGATGCATCCCAGGGTGCTGAGGGAATTGGCAGAGGTTATAGTAGACGTGTTGGTAATCATTTATCAAAACTCTCTAGACTCTGGGCAGGTCTCGGTGGACTGGAAAACAGCAAATGTCATGCTACTTTTTTTAAAAAAGGATGTAGGCAAAAGATAGGCAACTATAAGTCAGTTAGCTTAACATCTGTAGTCGGGAAAATGTTTGAAGCCGTCATTAAGGAAGAAATAGCGAAACATTTAGAAAGGAGTGGTTCCATTAGACAGACGCAGCATGGATTCAGAAAGGGCAGGTCCTGTTTGACAAACTTACTTACTGGAGTTCTTTGAGGACATAATGAGTGCATTGGATAGAGGGGAACAGGTGGATGTCATATACTTGACTTCCCAGAAGGCATTCGATAACGTGCCACACAAGAGACTTATAAATAAGATACAGATGCATGGAGTCCGAGGAAGTGTATTGGCATGGATAGTGGACTGGTTAACCAATAGAAGTGTTTCTCCGGTTGGCAGTCTGTGGTGAGTGGGGTGCTACAGGGGTCGGTGCTGGGCCCGCAGCTGTTTACCATTTACATTGATGATTTGGAAGAGGGGACTGAGTGTAGCGTAGCAAAATTTGCTGATGACACTAAACTGAATGGAAAAGCAAATTGTAGAGAAGATGTGGAGAGTCTGCAGAGGGCTATAGATAGGTTAAGTGAGTGGGCAAAGGTCTGGCAGATGGAATACAACATTGGTAAATGCGAGATCATCCACTTTGGAAGGAATAATAGAAGAGCAGATTATAATTTAATTGGTGAAAGATTGCAGCATGCTGTTGTGCAGAGGGACTTGGGAGTGCTTGTTCATGAATCACAGAAAGTTGGCTTGCAGGTACAACAGGTTATTAAGAAGGCAAACGGAATGTTGGCCTTTATTGCTAGAGGGATTGAATTCAAGAGTAGGGAGGTCATGCTGCAACTATACAGGGTACTGGTGAGGCCGCATCTGGAGTACTGTGTGCAGTTCTGGTCTCCATACTTGAGGAAGGATATATTGGCTTTGGAGACGGTGCAGAGGAGGTTCACCAGGTTGATTGCAAGGATGAAGGGGGTAACCTATGAGGAGCGATTGAGTCGTCTGGGACTATACTCTCTGAAATTTAGAAGAATGAGAGGGGATCTTATAGAAACATACAATATTTTGAAGGGGATAGAAATGATAGAAGTAGGAAAATTGCTTCCATTGCTAAGTGAGACTAGAACTAGGGGGCATTGCCTCAAGATTCAGGGAAGAAGATTTAGGACGGAGATGAGGAGAAACTGTTTTTCCCAGAGAGTGGTGAATCTCTGCCCGTGGAAGCAGTTGAGGCTTCTTCACTAAATATATTTAAGATACAGTTAGATAGATTTTTACATAGTAGGGGAATTAAGGGTTATGGGGAAAAGGCAGGTAGATGGAGCTGAGTTTACGGACAGATCAGCCATGTTCTTACTGAATGGCGGGGCAGGCTCGATGAGCCAGATGGCCTACTCCTGCTCCTACTTCTTACATTAGAAGTCTGCTGTCACAAATAGGTCAGCAGATTTTTTTCCTTACTGGACATTAATAATCTAGATCATTTTTTATTAATGATAGAGTAGACTATTTATTTAAATGGTGAGAAAATCTGAGATGCAAAGGAACTTGGGAATCCTCACTAAAGGTTAAATTGCAGGCTGAGTCAGTGGTGAGGAAGGCAAATGCAATGTTAGCATTCATTTTGAGAGGACTAAACATAAAAGCAAAGATGTCACATTGAGGCTTTATAAAAAACTGGTGAGACCTCACTTGGAGAATTGTGATCAGATTTGGGCTCCTTATCTAAGAAAGGATGTGCTGACATTAGAGAGGGTTCAAAGGAAGTTCACAAAAGTGATTCTGTGATTAAAAGGCTTGTCATATAAAGATGGCTCTGGGCCTGCATTCACGGGAATTCAGAAGAATGAGGGGTGACCTAATTGAAACTTATCGAATGCTCAAAGGCCTTGATAGATACAGTGGATGTGGAGACAATGCTTCCCATGACCAGAGGACACAGCCTCAGAATAGAGAGGCCTCCTTTAGAATGGAGATGAGAAGGAGTTTTCTTAGCCAAAGAGTGGTGAATCTGTGGGATTTGTTGCCACAAACGGCTGTGGTTGCCAAGGTGGGGATGGTCAGGTCTCAGGATATTTAGTACAGCTCCCTGCATGTGATGTGCACACAAGAGCCACAGTACCTGAACCCTTTTCCTTCTCGGCTGTTGTAAGGCCCAGCTGCTCAGCCAGCTCCTTCTGCATGGGTCCCAGGGTGTCTTTATACGGACAGCGTGTGGTCCAGTGGTCGCCTTTACAGATTCGGCACGACACGATCTTCTGGCCTTTGAGTTTGGCCATTGGGTCATCCTCCTCTGTGTTATTTAGGTCCTATAGAGAGGTTTCAAAGGGTCAGTTGATCGATCAGAGGTACCCCAGCACTGACAGAATCAAACCCTCAATTAGACAGAGCCTGAGAAAACCACTCCACAAATTTGAAATTATCAGCTTCACCTGTAACTTATTTCCTGGAACAAGAGACCACACAGTCATCTTACCCCAGAGTCTGTCCTATGACCGTGAGCCGACATCGTTCATCTTCACCTCAAATCACCCACGGCGGTGCCCCATGTACCACATGACATACCGCCACACCGGACGGACATCCTCTCCCAATGACTATGCTTCTGGAGGATGTTTGAAGCTTAATGTAATCCCTACACTATCACCAGCTCCCAGTTATGTAACACCCTGGGAAAGATTTCACTGCTAAAGTAATGGTCTTTCTGCAGAAGCAGTGCTTGGGTTATAGTTAGAGATTAGGAGTGCCATTCAATGAGGGGAGAGTGTTTTTGTGTTGTGTGCCTGACACCGGTGCGAGCTGGGTCCTTTTTGTTTGGTGGGAGACACTGGGGAGAACCGGTTGTAGGATACGACCTGGTGGGAGACCAGTCTGAGATGGATTGTGAGCGATGTTCGGAGGGTGGTGGGTGCTTTCACGTTGACCGAGGGCCCAGCGCGTGAGTGATAGAGAAGTTCAAGCTGAGATCCAACTTGTGCACATTTGACTGTTTAATTATAACGGGCCCTTTGTGTTTTTTTCCTTCTTTTCTTTACTAATCCTTTAGTTAAGTAAGAGTCATAAATATAATTCCTTTAATCGTACGCAGTGTGCTGTCTGTTATTTCTTGGCACTGAATTGGCACAGCATCCACATAAACCGGGGTTTTGGGTGGGAGAGCTGTCGCAGTCTCACAGGTTCGGCAGGACCAGAGTGTGTATTCCCTAGACTTAAACAGCCAGGGAAACCAGGTGGTTTCACATAAAGCCTTGACTTTAAGAGTGCATTTATTTCCAAATTCCTCTGACCTCGTTCCTTCTCTACAATCAGTCCTCAACCCCTGAAGAGCACTCTACTCCTCAAATTAATTCTGCTGCTGCTGAGCCCCTCTCAGCCCCTTCTCAACCCTTTCCCTGCTCCTTAAAACAGAGAGACAGATGCTGAAACCTGGAGAACTTGTATCTGGTCTGTTTGTGCGATTTGTTTTGTTTTGGCACATGGGGGTTGGGAGGGGTTTGATATTTTCCTGTAAACAGGTTCCACAGTTTTCTGTTTCATGGCGTCTGTGGGTAAGAATCTCAGGGTTGTATACTGTATTCACTTTGATAATAAATGTAAATTCAATCTTTGAAAATGTAGGGTTCCAACCCCAAACATCAACAATTCCTCCCCGCACCCCTTATCCCACAGATACAGCTCAACCACTGAGTTCACTGGGGGATTATTTATTTTTTCCTCCTTAAGCCCTACCTCCCTGACCAAACTCTGGCCACCCAGCCCAATAGCTCCATGCTGCAGTTTCTGCATTCACTGATGCTACTCCTGTGAATCAGCCTGGGGTATTAAACTCCTGAATGCATGTTGTTGTTATTGGAACTGAAATTGGTTTTATTGTCACATGTACCGGGGTACTCTGAAGTTTGCCGTGCATACTGTTCACACAGATCAAATCATTACACAAGCGCACTGAGGTAGTACAAGGTAAAACACTAACAGAATAAAGTCCAACAGCTCCAGAGGAAGCGCAGTGCAGGGAGAAGATGCAAGACCATAACGGGGTAGGTAATAAGATCAATAGACAATGGGGTACATTTCAATAGTTTTATAACAGCAGGATAGAACTGTCCTTGATCTTGTTGGAATGTGCATTCAGACTTTTGTATTTTCTGCCCAAAGGAAGAGGAAAGAAGAGAGAGTGTCCGGGTGAGTGGGGTCTTTAACTATGCTGGCTACTTCCTACAGATGCTTGAGTCTTTTGAACCAACACACTGAAGGGAGCAGCACAGAGATGATACGTTGTCGGTGGGCATTTACAGCCCATCACAGGAGGTCAGGTCGGACACAGGAAATGCTGCCCACAGAAGAAGTGCTTTGCTGCAATGTCACCTCTCAGCTGCAGGCTGCATCCACAGCAGGGCAAGGACGAGCTTCATAAGACACTGGTCAGACCACATCTGGAGAGCAGCTTTGAGCCACGTGCCAAAGAAAAGGCGTGCTGGCATTGGACAGGGTTCCAGAGGAGGTTTATGAGAATGATCCCAGGGATGAAAGAGTTTATTTACGAGGAGTGTTTGATGGCTCTCAGTCTGTACTCACTGAAGTTTAGAAGAATGGGGGGGGGGGGGAATCGCATTGAAACTTGTCGAATACTGAAAGGCCTCGAGAGACTGGAGATGGAGAGGATGTTTTCTACAGTGGGGATGTCTCCGACTAGAGGGCACAGCCTCATAACAGGAGGAGGCCCATTCAAGATAGAGATTAGCCAGAGGATGGTGAATCTGTGCAATTCGTTGCCACAGACGGCTGTGGAGGTCATGTCTTAGGGTATATTTAAAGTGGATGTTAATAGGTTCGTCATTAATAAGTGATTCAAAGGCTACAGGGACAAGGCACAGAATGGGAAAATAAACCAGCCACGATGGAATGGTAGAGAGATTTGATGGTCCGAATGGCCTAATTCCATTCCTATGTATTATGGTATTGAAGAGGGTGCAGAGGTTTACCAGAAATAATCCCAGTAATGGGACTAAAGTGATGAGGGGAACACTGGATATTCTGCTTTAGAAATAAGACTGGGGTGGGGGGGGGGAGGGGGAGATTGAATACATACAAAAATTGTTTACAAATTTGATAAGAAAATCTAAAGGGTTAAGAAGCTGGATTTTAGGTTTTGGTCAAAAGAACCATGGGGAATATGAAGGAAATGTTTCAACACTGTGAATTGTGATTTAGGACACTACCTGAAAACACCTCATGTAAGAATAGGTTTTCTACAGGCTAATACACAAAGATTAGCTAAGTAGCCTTAAGCTCTGGCAAGTAATCACTGGTCTTTAACTTGCCAAGTACTAGTCACACGATACTTCCTGTCTCACCTCTTTGTTGGTGATGAAGGTCATATACACGTCATCACTGACCGTTGTTGTGGCAACGTTAGGACCAGGTGGGTCATACTCCGACGTTCCAAATTTCTTCCAGTTCTGCAAACAGATAAAAGCCAGTCTGAGTTTGAGTGCGATTGGACACACCCTTCTCCTGCAGTGAGAGTCATGGCTCACTCGACCACACTCTCAGAGTCCAAGTCCCACTCCCAAAGCTTCAGCACAAAGACTCTCGGACAGCTGGAGGGCTGGAGAAAATCAGAAACACGAGGCGTGGAAGGATTTAAAACAATGATGCTAATGTTAAGAGTGCTGATTAACCAGAAGCCAGTATGCATTGCCAAGCAGAGGGTGGATCCTGGTGCTCATTAGTGCACAGCAGAATTTCAGGGGACCTCAGAGAGAAGTGAGGGAAGACAGCAGGAATAACTCGTCCAGGAGTTACAGAAGTATGGGTGTGAATGCATACAAAGGAAAAGTGTGTATATAAACACGCACACAAAATAACTTTATCTGTTCTCGTCAAGCAAACCCTTTAACAACAGCTCACTGCAAAGAACACAAATTTTAAAACTCCTTGTTTAATGCAATTATTCTGCAAGGATGTTGGCTCAAAAAGATACTCACTTTTCTCCTGGCCACAGCTTTGGAAGCCTTCCTGGTTTCAATTCGGAATGTACGGATAATCTGCAGAAAGATCAAAATTTGTCTTTTTCAACAAACCATTTTATTTCACTTGAGTAAGCACGTTGAATCCTAACTTCTGTTGCTGTCGGTGAGGAGTTTCCACATTCTCCCTGTGACCAGGTGAGTTTTCCCCAACATCCCAAAGAACCAGGGTTGGTAGGTTAACTGCCTGCTGAAAGCTGTCTCTAGTATGTAGGTGAGTGGCGGGGGGTGGAATTTAATGACAGCGTGGGGAGGATGAAGACTGAGATTAATGCAGGATTGGTGTAAATGAGTGTTTGACAGCTGGCACACACTCAGTGGGCTGAAGGGCCTGCATATGCATTAAATAGTCCAAGAGGGGCCGAACAAACAGGACAGAGAAAAAAACAGATCCGTGGAAGAGCGGTGGGAGGACCAGTTTAGACAAACAATCTATACAGCAAGATCTACAGAAGAATGGGTGCTCTCTATCCAGACTCACTGCTTTCTGCAATCAGCAAGCAGGGAAATGGACAGCCAGCCAGCCTATTACTGGAACTGTTGTCGGATGGAGGAGAAGATGGCGATGCGACACATCGCGCACGGCCTCTCCAGTGATGAATATCCGTCAAGTAGGAGGCTGTGCACAATTCTGATTTGATGGAGGCAGACGTGAGAGTACGGAGGAACATCTGGTGAAACTTCTGAATTGCCTGCTTCGCTGCCGCTGCTACTGTGTGATCCGAAATCTGCAGACAGGAAGGCCCCAAATCCTCGGCTTTGCCTGTTGTTTGGCGGCCAGGGCCGGGGTCAAAGCGCTCGGTAGAGATGGTGCTCAGTGCTTGGTGTCGGAGGGCTGGTTGGAGGCTCGGAGTTTTCGGATGGACTCAGAGTCGGACTGTGGTGGGATGCTTCCAGGATGCTGCATCAGCAAGTTTGCGGCGCTGGAAGCTCATGGCAGGGAGAGTTTCTCCCTTCTACCGTCTGCGTGAGATGTTGGGGCTATCGGGACTTCGAGACTTTTTTTTTACCATGCCCATGGTCTGCTCTTATCAAATTATAGTATTGCTTTGCACTGTTGTAACTATATGTTATAATTATGTGGTTTTTGTCAGTTTTAGTCTTGGTCTGTCTTGTGTTTCTGTGATATCACACCGGACGAACATTGTATCATTTTTTTAATGCATGCATTTGTAAATGACAATAAACGAGGACTGAGTGTCCTCATAATCTAATCTAATCTAAACCCAGGGGTACGATCACAGGAGTAAACCCTGGAGACTAACAGGACAGAGCTATATCAACAGCTGAACAGAGATCAACTCTCCTAAGTGTGGTGGAAGCAAAAGCCCAGCAGAATGACAGGCCTATCACTGAGGAACTGTCTGAGCTGCTGTTAGATAGGATTTTGCTATGTTATACCTTATACACAGTATTACTCTGCAGCCAAAAGGGTATCCTACCCATGTACCTGAATCCAAGTCAATAGAGACACACAATTTCTGCTTCTCCACTGACGGGAAGGAACAGTTTAAGAAAATTAATTCTCAAAGTGTGATCTTTGCCTGCATTTCCTATCAATATTAACACCAAGAAAATAGTGGTAAGCCTCACGGGCCATTCTGGTGCGGAATGACTGCAGGATTCCTTCTCCTACGGGCACGGGCACTGGTCAAGCAGCTTCAACACAAAACCCGAGGTTTCATGGTTTGACAACACCGACTGAAAGGCAAGTCTGATTTCAAGTTACGGGTCCAGCCAGTACAATGGGAGAAAATTACGAACCGTTTCCAGGTGTAAGTAAAAGATTTAAACAACTGCCTTCCTTCTGTCAGACATATTGCAAAACAGGAGTGTGGCAGATGATTTGCACGTACGTACAGGAGTTAGTCTCAACCTGGAGCCCCCTTAGTCTGATCACAATGCCAACCGGTTAATGAACGTACAAAGGGCAAGTTAAAGGGAGGTTTTCCTGGACTCGATCTCCAAGGCAGGAGGAACCTCACCTTAAATTTCTTCCCGTCCTCATCAATTTTGTACTCGATGACAGTTTTAATATTTCCTTTGATCAATTCCTTGGGTGAAGGCAGAGGACCTAAAGATTGAGAAAAGATCAAAATTAACAAAACCATATTGTTGCACTGCTGTGAAGAGATTAAGGTAAAGCTGGCAGTGTCAAAACAAAGAGGCCTTCTTTATCTCAATTCCATACTCAGCAACTCAGCACATTTACACACAACTCACAAGCCTTTCAACACAAAACATATCCACGCCTTTCTCCAGAGAAACATAAAACTAAACCCCCTTCTGCACTCACCCTTCAGCTCTGTACTGAGCCCAAACTCATTTCACTGCCTCCCTCATATCCAGGTACCAATGCCCAATTAATCCCCGTGCTCCACTCTCTCTCCACTACTATTAATCCTTAACTAACTCTCCCCCCTGCTCCACACTCATTCCACAGCTATGTATCCATCCCAATCTAATCCCACTGCTCCATTTTCTCCCAACAGCACAGTGCCAATCCTAAACTAATCCCACCCTCTGCCCATAGCTTTGTAAAATTACTGAACCAACATCACTGCCCCACTCTCTCCAAAGATATGTACAGTATCTAATTAAACCCACAGTTTTGTATGGATACCCAAGTAATCACACCCTGTTAATTCTTACAGCCCTGTGTACCTCATAGTTCTGTTCCCTCCCATGTCCCTGTACCAACCTAGTGCCCACCTTATTAAATCATTGTTCAGTGTGAATCCTGCCCTTCCCACCTCACCCTGTTTTAATCTCAGACCAGTAACACAGCCCGTGCTTTTCCCTGCCCTGCTTCACCGAAGGTTTGACAGAACCTGCTACAAACACAAACACACACACTTGCTAAGAAAAGCAATGTCTCCTGGTAGTTTTCAGTCTCAGATTCTATCCTTTCCCCAATACTAATCCGGTACTGTTATCCACCCAGAGGTAACTGAGAAACCAGAGTTCAATTTCTAACAAGACACTAGTGGAATTTAAATTTAGTTGGTAATGTTCTATGTCCCAATATAATTGAGAATTAGGAAAAACTCTCTATAAAGATAGCCACAACAGCATCTGGTTCTCTAACATCCTTCGGGGAAGGAAATCGACCATCCTTACCTAGTCTAAACTATACGCAACTCTCAAACACTCCTGACCTGGCACAGCAAGGGATTCAGATTTCTTCTGTGTTCAAACAGAGGAACAACAAATCCAGATCGGTCAACCACAATGCCACATCTGGGACATGGAAAAGTCTTTTCCCCAGCCCAATCAACATTGTGAAGTCGTCCTCACATCCCCGGCACCTAAACCAGGAGAGTTGTCTCCCACATCCAGATATGGATTTGTTCAGAGAATCATACCTTACTGAAAACGTGCCAGCTCCTCCATCACAATCTCTGGGTTAGTCCCAGGTGAAGTCTTCAGAGACTCCGCTCCCCGTGAAATACCACGGCAAGAATTCAAACACAAATAAGAAACCTGATCACAGTGCTCACTGTCCTCCCTCAGCTGATGAAACAGCACTCCTCCATTTTGAACAACAAGCAGAAGCAGCACTGATAACACGGGCATAAAAAGTACTCATGGCGGGGAATTTTACTGTCCATCACCAAGAGTGACTTCTTTTTGTCCCAAGTTGGTCAGGACCCAAACAGCATAGTTACTAGACTGGCTGTGTGTTATGCCAACTGGACCTCACCCTCATCAATCCAGCTGTACCAGGTACAGCAGTGGGAAAGATAATCATTATACAGTCCACGAGGACACAAAGTCCCAACTTCATACTGAGGAAACCCATTGCTGTCATTGTGTTCATTTGATGGCATCAGAGCAGCTCTGAATTGGGCACTTATGAGGCACATTTCTGAACACGGACATAATATTGGTCAAGCCATTTACCATCATTTCAACGGTAAGGGGATCAACCCTGGCTCAGAGTACAGGACAGCTTGCTGGGAGCAACATGACACTCCAGCCTTATGAATATACAATACAGGATTAAGCTCCATAGAGAGAGATAAGCAAACTCATCACCAACGGTGGTGAACGGTACGAGACACTTAAACATCTCACAAGAGGAGGCAACTCCAAGGACACCTCAGAAACACAGGGTTTAGCGTGGGAGGCAAGGCTGAGGCATTTATAACCATGTTCAGGCAGAAGTGTCAAACAGGTAGTCCATCTCAGCTTTCTACCTCAATCAACTTGCAGCCAATTCAAATCACTCCATGTCACAGCAAAAGACAGCTGAGAGTAAAATGGTATACAGGGAAAGAGTGGGTCCCCTCAAGGACACAAGGATAATCTGCATTGGAGTCAGTCAATACGGACGAGTTCCTAAATATATTGTGTATCAGCAAGGGTTAAGACGTGGAAGACGATGCATTCATGGAGGAGTAATGCAATAATCTGATGCAAATCGATATTAGGAAGGAGGAAGTATTAGGTCATGAGACACAAGGTTTGATAAGCTGTGGCCCTGATAGATTTTTGCATTTTCTTCAGCCACAGCTGAGGTGCCAGAAAAACTAAAGGATAGTTAATGTCAGAAAAAACACTGCAGAGACTGGAAATCTGAAACAATACACAAAATGCTAAAGGGACTCCGCAGGTCAGGCACAGCCTATTTAGGGAGATGGCCAGTCCAACGCTCTGCATCGAGACCCTTTGCTGCTGCATGGCGTTCCTTTATTTAAGAAGGGCAGCAGGGTTAAGGCAG
Organism: Mobula birostris; assembly: GCF_030028105.1. Taxonomy (NCBI): domain Eukaryota; kingdom Metazoa; phylum Chordata; class Chondrichthyes; order Myliobatiformes; family Myliobatidae; genus Mobula; species Mobula birostris. The sequence goes on from NC_092401.1 coordinate 5,986,915, forward strand.
GTAACTCACTGGGCAAAATACTAAGGTATAGCATTTATGTACTTGTGGAAAGGAAGGGGCTGATCAGAGATTGTCAGCATGGCTTTGTGCAGGGGAAATCTTGTTTTACTGATTTGGTTCATTTTGTTGAGGAGGAAGATAAGAAGATTAAAGGCGGCAAAGTAGTAGAAGCTGTCCGTATGGACTTTATTAAGGCATTTAACAAGATCCCAACTGGATGGCTGATCCAAAAGGTGTTGGCACTTTGAAATTTTCTCCCAACAAATGCAAGGAGACGGATTTATTTTAAAGAGAGAGGAAGGAGTTTTAAATGAGATTTAGAACACAGAATATGAACTGTACAGCATAGGAAGATGCCCTATGGCCCACAATGTTGTAACGAACCAGCTAAGAAGTAATCTCTCCTACCTACAATGTCCACTTCTCCATCTCCTTTACATCCATGTGCCTTTCTAAATATCTCTTAAAAGCCTCTAACGTGTTTGCCTCTACCACCATACCGGACAGCACATCCCAGGCATCCACCACACACATCTCCTTTGTACCCACCCTCTCTCACTTTCAATGCATGCCCTCTGGTATTAGACATTTCACCCCTGGGAAACAGATACTCACTGTCCACTCTATTTATGCCTCTTGAAGGAAAGTTTTTTTTTAAAACAGAGTGAGTAATAGCTTGAGTTCACTGCCAGAGGTAGTAGTGGAATCAAATATAATCTCTATATTAAAGACACATCTAAACAGGTACTAATAGTCAAGGAACAGAACACCATGTGCTGGCACCTGGAATTAGATTGACAGGCAATAAAGCTGACATGGAGATGGCGGGTTGAAGGAATGTTTCTGTCCCATACAACTCTGGGTGCTGGATGTAGCAAAGACCATGGAACCAGATAACATTCTGGCTTCAGTACAGAGTTCTAGACCTGCAGAACCAGCTGCATCTCCAATTCAAGCTGTTCACACATGCTTGGCTATGTGTGTTATATCCACACAAAATAAAGCAGGGCATATCCAATCAGACCATGCACTATTTCAATAAGCAGCGAGCGATGGAATTGTCAGTGTATAAAGACACACTTACTCAACAACAGGCTGCTAAGTGTGGGTCCTATAAGGGCCACCGTGCTTTGGGGCTAACATGGATCAAAGAGCTAAATTCCAGAGGCAAGAGTTATTTCCTTGATATCAAGATAACATCTGAATGACTAGTACATCAAGGAGGACAAGCAAAATGAATGGGTAGATACTAAGGTCCAAGGTGAAATGGTTGGAGTCACATCCATAAAAGAAACATTATTTCAGCTGTTGGAGCTAAATTCTCCAAGCCAAGGATTTTGTCAGGGCAGTGTCCTATTCCCATCCATCTCCAGCTGCTTCTGTTAATGACCTTCCACCCATAAGGTCAGAAATGAAGATACTTGTTACAACCAAGTCCAGTTACAACTCCTGAGTCCATTGAAATGAGCCAGACCACAGCTGCATTCAGCAGGATTTATTTATTGAGACAGAGCACAGAGTAGGCCCTCTGAGTCACACCAACCAGCAACCCCCAATCTAATCTGAGCCTAATCACAGAACAATTACAAAGACCGATTAACCTACCAACCAGTACGCCCTTGAACTGCGGGAGGAGACCCACATGGTCACGGCGAGAATGTACAAATCTCTTACAGACAGCATTGGGAAATGAACCTAGGTTGCCTAACTGTACAGTGTTGTGCTAGCCACTACACTACCGTGTCGCCTTAGACAACGTTCATGTGTAGCTGATACACAGCTAGCAATATTCACACAACAGAAGTACCAGGCAACGAGGTCTTCAGTCAACTCAAAAAAAAAACAAGTACCTCCTTGTTTCTGCACTATAGAATTAACTAGTACAAAGCTGTGAGGATCGAATCCACAACCTTCTCAATGAGATATACAATGCAAACCACTGATCCCCACCTAGCCTTCACAGGTGAATGCAGGGCTGTGCAGAGGATGCTTCCACCCTACCCACAGCTGATCAACCACCAGAAACATTCCTAAATTAGTTTAGCTCGATCTGCTGACAGAATACACCCAAGTTCTACAATCAGACCAGCCACTCAATCCAGGGGTTTAAAACCTATCCATGATAAAGATGTGCATGGTTGCAAGATTGGTAGAAGTGTGAACCACCTTAACTGATTTAATTAACTATTGTATATCTTTGCTGCCTACCTTTCTGCCTTGATCCATCGTTATCTCCTTCAAACGTACTTTCAGTATTTTTATCTGGAACAGCAAAGTGGTTAAAGAACTGCAGGATGGGACCGCGCATCACACTGTACAGGGCAGGTTCAACAGCAACAATTGTTTGAAGTGAAAGTAAACTCCCACAGTAGTTAAACTATTGATACACTGCCCATTATTACAGTTATTACTGGAAGAAATAAGTCTAACATTAAAATAACCCCAAATGAATGAGAGCATATTAATTATAAACACACACTATCACTACTTCACCAGTTGTTATGATGGCCTTACCAATGTCACTAGCTACTTGGAAAGAAAAAAAAGTGAGGCTAATTTATCATTTGGAGCATGAAGCATAGTGCACATAACTCAGCATACCCACCACAAGGCTCTATTATTACAGCAAATCAGTGCTCAGTGAAGTCTGCAACATTCTCTCCCAACCTCTTTTCCAATGATCCCACAATACATATAGGAATAGAGATTGATAAGTGGTGCTACTAAAACAGATCAACTTTTGGAGAAGTTCCCTGCTATTTTATTGAAGCACACAACCACTGTATTTCAATGTAACAATTCAAAACCATGTGAATCAAATCCTGTTCCCGCTTGCCACTTCAGCCAGACTTAAAACACAGAGGAACCTTTACCTTCTGTTAAAATCCCAACCACCTTCCCCAAAGAAACGGGGAAGAATGAAGTCTCTGCCACAGGTCCATCCCCCTTGTTCTGCAACTAAGAGTAAACCAGGCTGCTCTCATCCTTTACGTCTCACCTCCTCAATAAGCTTCAGACTACGATTCCATACCATCACTTAAACAGCTATGTTCTGTTTTATCAGCCAACTCCACCCACTTGGTGTCAATTTATTTCAAAACCCTCAACCATTCCAACACACTCTGGGCCAGGCTCCTTCAATCTGTTCTCCAAACCATGAGATTACCACACACCACCCGTGCCACAACTAGTGCAGAGAAAACTTACTGGGATGTTGCTGGAACTCGAGGGCCAGAGTTAAAGGGAAAGGTTGAATATGTTTGGACTTTATTCCCTGGAACGTAGGAGAATATTCCCTGGAGATTTGACAGGGGTGTACAAAATTATGAGGGGTAAAGATATGGTGAATGCAAGCAAGCTTTTTCCACTGAGACTGGGTGAGACTAGAATTAGAGGTCATGGATTAAGGGTGAAGGGTGAAGGGTGAAATATTTAAGGGGAACCCGAGGGTGGCGTGAGTGTGGAATGAGCTGCCAGTGGAAGTGATGGATACAGGCTCAATTACATTAGCACATGCACAGGAGGGCTACAGAAACATAGAAAACTTACAGCACAATACAGGCCCTTCGGCCCACAAAGCAGTGCCAAACATGTCCTTACCTTAGAAAGTATCTAGGGTTACCCATAGCCCTCTATTTTTCTTAAGCTCCACGTACCTGTCCAGGATTCTCTTAAAAGACCCTATCATATCCGCCTCCACCACCGTTGCCAGCAGCCCATTCCACACACTCACCACTCCCTGCGTAAAAAACTTACCCCCGACATCTCCTCTGTACCTACTTCCAAGCACCTTAAAACTGTGCCCTCTCATGATAGCCATTTCAGCCCTGGGAAAAAGCCTCTGACTATCCACACGATCAATGCCTCTCATCATCTTATACGCCTCTATCAGGTCACCTCTCATTCTCCATCGCTCCAAGGAAAAAAGGCCAAGTTCACTCAACCTATCCTCATAAGGCATGCTCCCCAATCCAGGTAACATCCTTGTAAATCTACCCTGCACCCTTTCTATGGTTTCCATATCCTTAGTGAGGCGACCAGAACTAAACATAGTACACAAAGTGAGGTCTGACCAGGGTCCTATATAGTGGCAACATGAGCTCTCGGCTCATAAATTCAATCCCAATAAAGGCCAATCCACTGTATGCTTTCTTAACCACAGTCAACCTGCGCAGCAGCTTTGAGTGTCTTATGGACTCGGATCCCAAGGTCCCTCTGATCCTCCACACTGCCAAGAGTCTTACCATTAATACTATATTCTGCCATCATATTTGACCTACCAAAATGAACCACCTCACTCTTATATGGGTTGAACTCCATCTGCCACTTCTCAGCCTAGTTTTGCATCCTAAAAAAGATCCCTAAGGCACACCACTGCCCACCAACCTTCATGCAGAATATGACCCGTCTACAACCACTCTTTCCCTTCTGTGAGCAAGACAGTTCTGGATCCACAAAGCAATGTCCCCTTGGATCCCATGCCTCCTTACTTTCTCAATAAGCCTTGCATAGGGTACCTTATCAAATGCCTTGCTGAAATCCATATACACTACATCTACTACTCTTCCTTCATCAATGTGTTTAGCCACATCCTCAAAAAATTCAATCAGGCTCGTAAGGCACAACCTGCCTTTCACAAAGCCATGCTGACTATTCCTAATGATATTATGCCTCTCCAAATGTTCATAAATCCTGCCCCTCAGGATCTTCTCCATCAATTTACCAACCACTGAAGTAAGACTCACTGGTCTATAATTTCCTGGGCTATCTCCTTGAATAAGGGAACAACATCTGCAACCCTCCAATCCTGGAGAACAAAGGTCCAGGTGCAGGTAGATGGACTAGGTACAAAAACAGACTAGCGTGGACTAGATAGACCAACAGGCCTGTTTTGTGCTGTAGTGGTTTTTAAACTCTGTAACTACAGGAATTAAACTGGAACCCAGTGGCCTACCACACCCGTGTAGAACCAGCACCAGCTTTGGGAAGTGGGGAGTACCACCAGATGCATCTGAAAGTGATCTGCCGACCATGAAAAGTCACAGCCAGGACCACACGGAGACAGCGAGTTCCAAAACCATCAGCACTCTCCATGGTGATAATACCCACTGTACAAATGCCAAGGACTAAGTGTTGACATATGACAAAACATTAACTTCAGCAACCAATCTTCAGGCCTGAACGTAGATTGTAGATTAAATTTAAAATGCAGCCCTGAAAATAAATTCCTGGAGCTGTGGACAGCAGTTAATTGAAAAACCAGACAATGCTCATTAATATTTATTTCGGGTGTCTGGAGTGTGGGTGCGAAAAAGGTGTGGAAATTATATCCAATTCAAAGGAAGCACGGTAGATACATTGTAAATATAGAATTATCCTTTGATTTTTGGCATATAAATTGCCATGTAATATTGGGTTGAACAGGCCTCTTCCTCTAGAGTTTGTCTGATAAAGTTTAAGGGAATGGGGGATTCTCAGATTCCTGTAAACAATGGATTAAGTACTGACTATGTCTGTGACTGCAGTGTGCTTGAATAATGTCTCACAGCTGCTTCCTTTGGAGTAAGATGATTGAAGTTCGCCCAGATCCACATAGATGTCGCTGGGCTTTTCACACCTTTTGATTTTGACAAAAAGCAGTACCTGATGGAATTTAGACAGAACATTCCTTTCTTAATTCAAGCATAAATTTGTCAGATGTTCTTGTCTTTGTAATTAAGTTGTGGCTCCAGCAAACCAGGTAGGACATTCTTTTCTTTAATTAAGGTGGCTGGAAAAGTCTATCAAATTGATTGTACTTTTGTATCAATAGTCCATTGACTTGGCCGGAATAGTTATCTCAAACTGATTGTTCTCTGAATCAATAGTCCATTGACTTGACCGGAATGGTTATCAAACTGATGTTCTCTGTATCAATAATCCATTGACTTGACTGGAATGGTTATCAAACTGATTGTTCTTTTGTATCGGTGGCCTTATAACTTCTGACGACTCTGACATCGGCAGGGAACTTGTAGAACCGCTGGGGAGATCAGAAAGAGTCTCTCCCTGATGTCGGGTCCAAGTTCACTCGCCAGCTGAGCTCAAAGAAATAAATGGGTGAAAAGATAAGTAACGATCTTTTTGTGCTGTCATTATTTGATCCAGCAAAGTTACATTTACAGTCTCATTTTGTTGAATAAAAGACTACTTTAGATCTACCAGCTGTGTCTCTCCAGTGATTTTGTTCACATACAACACTAAGTATGCAACATCTTCAACTAGCAGTGTTGAGTGGATAAGCCACAAGCAATGACCAGGGTGGTGAGTTTGCAGAACCCGGGACAAATCCAAGGTGGCCAACGACTGTCCAGATCTGCATGCCTCGATCAAACTAATGAGGAGCAGTTAGGACCCAAATTGAAGGGTGGATGCTGTTCAACTGGAGGCATTGTGGCATTGCAGCACAGTGGTCGATCCTCGCCACAGTCTGTAACGAGTTTGCACATTCTCCCCGTGATCATCTGGGCTTTCATCCGGGTGCTCCAGTTTCCTCCCACATTCCAAAGACGTACAGTAACTGTTACAGTTAGTGAGTTGTGGGCATGCTATGTTGGCACCAGAAGTGTGACTGCCCCTAGCAAACCTCAAACTGTGTCAGTCGTTGACACAAAATGAAGAATTTCACTGTATGTTTTGATGTATGTGACAATAAAGCTAATCATTATCTTTATGATTTTAAGCAATATGACAAATATGAGGGAAACCCACACTGTTCATTGCCCACAGACTTCATCTCTTTAAGCTGTAACCTTAAACACTGGATCCACAACACACCCAATCTCAGTGCAGCCCAGCATCAGGCAAGTCCAATATTTCCTTCTTTCCCCCTGCAATGGTACACCTCGATGATACCAGTTGGAGTGAACCTGATCTACAAAACTAATGGCAACCTCTTCCACCGCATGCAGTCCGGAACCAAGGTCACCCAAAATGAACAACCTCTCTACATTACGCTGACACCACTTGCATTTGTGCAGTTTTAGAGGCCGAATTCCACTACCTTCACCAACGTGTACATGAACACAGGCCTTATAATCCATATCCTCTTCCAAACTCCGTGTGAGTCAACATCCTGTTTAATGCCAACGGTCCACAAGATTCTGGAAAAAGTGACCACTTTCTATATAGGAGTCCTGACGAGGGGTCTCGGCCTGAAACGTCAACTGCACCTCTTCCTAGAGATGCTGCCTGGCCTGCTGCGTTCACCAGCAACTTTGATGTCTGTTGCCACTTTCTATATCACAGGATACAGCACTCAGAGGCAGATACTGATGATTAATTCCAAAGATTAAAGATTAGGTTTATTTGTTACACATACAGTGAAACGTGTCGTTTGTATCAATGACCAACAATCTAAGGACGTAGTGGGGACACCATGCTTCCGGCAGCAACACGCCTCCAACTTACTAACCTTACTCATACGTCTTTGGACTGTGAGGGAAACCACACTGAGAGAAAACGTACTCATCACGAAAACATACCTTACAGAGACGGGAACTGAACCCTGATGGCTGGCTAAGTGTGACCTACCAAGCCATTTCTTTACCTCTCTTTAGTGAACCAGTGTAGTCTTTGAGTGGTCAGATCACCAGACTCTGTGGTCCACTGACCATCGCGTTCCCTGCCTTCCAAATGCCGCGGCGACTTGAATTACCTACAGCTAGCACTGTTAGGAGAGTCACTAACAAGGGAACAGAGATTCAAAATAATGGACCAGCAATTTACAACCAAGAATGAGGAGCCAAGTGGATCAACTTCTGCTTCTATTTTCTAGTGATCACCACACAGGAAAGCTGTTTCTGCAGAACCCTCCACATCCTCTAAGAGAGTAAGCAAACCAATGTCTCCAGCCTCTCTCAGGCCAACATCTCTACACTGAAGCCCTGATTATATAGTCTGTTTCACTGGGCAGGCCCAATCACACACTCCCAACATCACACCCTTTTCCAAGCCCTGGTAATCTGGCTGAGAAAAAGATCTTCCCAAAATTTCCTTGAATAAAGTGCAACTATCGCCAGTGATTCCAGAAAATCTCTGGTTCAAGAACATTCAAGCTAGCAAAGCAACATTCACTCTAACACTGAGAACTTCAAGGACAGGCACCAAAAGCTTACAGAAGCCCAAAGGTTCATTTTATTCTCAAAGTATGTATGCAGAATACAACTCAGATTTATCTTCTCCAGATAGCCTTAAAATACAGAAAACCAGAGAAGTTGAAAGACATCACTACCCCCTCACCCTTTAGTTGTAATCGACCCCACCTCGCATGAAAAGAAAAAGAAGTAAAAACTCGCAAACCTCAAACCCGCCCCAACCCCTCTCGCACAAAAACAGATTAGAAACAACAGCAAGAACATCAAACCCACAGCCTGCCAATCGGCAATGGGCGAGACACAAAAAAAAACATAGAACTGAAAGAGACTGATATGCAGTACAGTCTAATCCAAAAATACCAAAGTTTCAATAACATCTCTGACAGCAGAGACAGGAACCGGCGGCCCCTCCGAGGGAAGGGTCACGAAGCGGCGGCCCCTCCGAGGAAAGGGTCACGAACCGGCGGCCCCTCCGAGGAAAGGGTCACGAACCGGCGGCCCCACTGAGGGAAGGGTCACGAACCGGAGGCCCCACCGAGGGAAGGGTCACGAACCGGAGGCCCCACCGAGGGAAGGGTCACGAACCGGCGGCCCCTCCGAGGAAAGGGTCACGAACCGGCGGCCCCTCTGAGGAAAGGGTCACGAACCGGCGGCCCCACTGAGGGAAGGGTCACGACAGGCGCCCCCACCGAGGGAAGGGTCACGAACCGGAGGCCCCACCAAGGGAAGGGTCACGAACCGGAGGCCCCACCGAGGGAAGGGTCACGAACCGGCGGCCCCACCGAGGGAAGGGTCACGAACCAGCGGCCCCACCGAGGGAAGGGTCACGACCGGCGCCCCCACCAAGGAAAGGGTCACGAACCGGAGGCCCCACCGAGGGAAGGGTCACGAAGCGGCGGCCCCACCGAGGGAAGGGTCACGAACCGGCGGCCCCACCGAGGGAAGGGTCACGACAGGCGCCCCCACCGAGGGAAGGGTCACGAACCGGAGGCCCCACCAAGGGAAGGGTCACGAACCGGAGGCCCCACCGAGGGAAGGGTCACGAACCGGCGGCCCCACCGAGGGAAGGGTCACGAACCAGCGGCCCCACCGAGGGAAGGGTCACGACCGGCGCCCCCACCAAGGGAAGGGTCACGAACCGGAGGCCCCACCGAGGGAAGGGTCACGAAGCGGCGGCCCCACCGAGGGAAGGGTCACGAAGCGGCGGCCCCACCGAGGAAAGGGTCACAAACCGGCGGCCCCACCGAGGGAAGGGTCACGAACCGGCGGCCCCACCGAGGGAAGGGTCACGAACCAGCGGCCCCACCGAGGGAAGGGTCACGAACCGGCGGCCCCACCGAGGGAAGGGTCACGAACCGGCGGCCCCTCCGAGGGAAGGGTCACGAACCGGCGGCCCCACCGAGGGAAGGGTCACGAACCAGAGGCCCCACCGAGGGAAGGGTCACGAACCAGAGGCCCCACCGAGGGAAGGGTCACGAACCAGAGGCCCCACAGAAGGGTCATGAACCCAGTAGCCTCAAGGGAAGCGACTCAAACCCAGCAGTCTCTTTGAGAACCTCTCACTCTCCTCAGCATATGCCTTGATGTTTCAATCTTCCTTGATGCTTTAATCAGGGAGAAATGTAATCGATCACGGCCCCTTGTCTTTTGTCTGAGCTTCTCCTTGTAGTAGCTCGTGCTTGCCCAAAGGAACTAACTCAGGTCGGTACGCACGAGAAGGGCTAGCCTTCACCCTGGTATATCAGTATGACTCCAGTGCAAGTGGAGGATGGAGCATAGCATCTCTCAACTCCTTCACACCCTGCTGAAGGGTCTCAGTCCAAAATGGCGACTGTACTCTTTTCCACAGATGCTGCCTGGTCTGCTGAGTTCCTCCAGCATTTTGTGTGTGTGTTACTTGGATTTCCAGCATCTGCAGATTTTCTCGTTTGCCATCCAGGTACAGCCTGGTAAGTTATATTAATACCATGTATATGCCAGGCCATGACCACCACTGAAAAGGGTAATACAGTGGCAATGTTAGTGCTTTTGCCTCACAGTCCCAACTCTGACCTCTCCTTTTTGTTCTCCCTGGGAATGCATGGATTTCTTGAGTCCTCTGCTTTCCTATCATATTCCAAGATGTGTGAGTTGGTAGTTTAACTGCATTGACAAGTGTTATAATTCTGAGGGAGTTGATGGGAATTTGCGGAGACTAGCTTACAGAGAAATGAGTGGAGAATGGTAATGTTCTGTGGGCCAGCACAGTCACAATGTATTGAAATGACCTGCTCCCAAGCTGTAGGGAAATATGGGACAGTCTGAACGCAGGAGTGCAAAGCTGAACTGGACCTCAGAAATGTTGCAGCTATAAGAACAGCTCAATAGCTTTATTTACTGAGCCAAGTCACTTCTCTTCGCTCTCCACAAAGCCTCTGCAACTTCTACAGAAGGTAGGAACTGCACTGGAATCTCTCGCCTCCTGCCTAGCTGCAACAGTTATTTTAGTTCATCGCCATTAGGATAGAGCAGTCCACCAGCCCACACTCCATTCGTCAGCTCAAACGTTTACGGTCTTCACCGACTGACTGCAGTGTAATCGGAATCAGATTTAATATCACTAGCATGTGTTGTGAAATTTGTTAACTTTGCAGCCGCAGTACAATGAAACCCATAGTAACAGAAGGGGAAAACATGAATTACAGTAAACATATTATACAGTAAAATTAAATTAGTGCAAAAGTAGAAATTAAAGTAGTGAGGTAGTGTTCATGGTTCAATATCCATTCAGAAATCAGATGGCAGAGAGGAAGCTGCTCCTGAATCACTGAGTGTGTGCCTTCAGGCTCCTGTACATCCTTCCTGATGGTAGCAATCAGAAAAGGGCATGTCCTGGGTGGTGGGGGTCCTTAATGATGGACGCTGCCCTTCTGAGGCACCGTGGAGGATACTACGAGGCTATTGTCATGATGGAGCTGACTAATTTTACAACTTCCTACAGCTTATTTTGATCCTGTGCGGAGGGTGATGCAGCCAGTTAGAATAGTTTCAACAACCCTCTCAAATCATTGACCTCTACCACCAAGATACACAAGCCTAAAAACATGTGTGTAATTCCCCCCCCCGATTAATAAAGCCATTCCTTCATTGTAGCTACATTGGAATTGTGCAACTCCCTCCTAACCAGCACTGTTAAAGCACTTTCGCTCACTTCATTAGTTAAGTACATATACATCACCATATACAACTCTGAGATTCATTTTCCTGCAGGCATACACAGCAAATCTAAAAATAGTAACTATAACAGGATCAAAGATCAGCCAGAGTGCAGAAGGCAACAAGCTGTGAAAAAGCAAATATAAATAAATAGTAATAAATAGCAAGAACACAAGATAATGAGACAAAGAGCCCTTACAAGTGAGATCACTGGTTGTGAGAACACCTTAATGATGTTGTAAGTGCGTATAGTTATCCCCTTTTATTCACCAGCCTGATGGTTGAGGGGTAATAACTATTCCTGAACCTGGTGGTGCGAGTCATGAGACTCTTGTACCTTCTACCTGACGGCGGCAGTGAGAAGAGAACATGAGCTGAGGGGTGGGGATTTTTGATGATGGATGCTGCTTTTCTACGACAGTGTTTCATGTCGATGTGCTCTATGGTTGGGAGGGCTTTACCCGTGATGGATTGGGACGAGTCCACTACCTTGTGTAGGATTTTCCATTCAAAGGCGTTGGTGTTCCCATACCAGGACATGATGCAGCCAGTCTAATACACTCTCTACTACACATCTATAGATGTTCACCGAAGTTACAGATGTCACCCAGTTGAATTTACATCCTCAGTGACAAAGTCTTTTGACAGGCTGGTGATGAAACATATCAGCTCCTCCCAGAGGGGTGACTTTCTGTAGTTCAAGACAGATCACCACCATTTTCTTTTCTGAATGATCTACTTCTTATTCTGAGACCATGATCCCTAGTTCTAGACTCCTTAGCCACAGGGAACATATCCGTCGAGCTCTCCATGTATGCTTCAATGCAGTCAGCTATTCTCCCAAATCTCAGAGAATAGAAGCCCACCCTACTCAATATGACCTCATGTGACAAGTCCCCCCATCATAAACATGAGAAACCACATCCACCAATCACTTAGCCAGTGCACTCCAGATTTCAAACCCCCTCGAAATGTCACTTATCTTAAAGTTGTGCACTATCTACATCTCTACCCACTCACCTTGTTTCTAGCTTTTAAACTCTTTATATCCTAAATAACTCACATTCCTGCTGCTTTGTATAATTAGCAAACTTAGAAATAATATACTTGGTCCCTCAGTGAAATCATCATGATAGACTGAGAATAGTTGGGGCACTGGTCCCTGCAGAATTTGATCAGCAAATCAGCCTGCCAGCCCACTTATTCCGATTTTTTGATTCCAATCTGCTGGCAGGGCTTGGTGAGTAAGCAACATCTACGTGAGGAAAGAAACTGTCAGTATTTCAGATGAAACCCTGCATCAGGAACTGATGCTGCTTCAGTTCCTCCAGCAGACTGTTGCTTCCATTCAGCACCTGCAGTCTCTCAATCCATGATGACATGTTATCCATCCTACTTTTACGTGCTCTCAATTCATCCATAAAACTTCCAGACATCACAACCGCAGGAGATGGCAGAGGGAGGAGAAATTGAAACAAGATTTTAAAATTCTCCAAAATCTATACAACTCCTTCTGATAATAAACCATCGAAGCAATTAAAAACCCTTTCCCTGTTGGAGCTGTACAGATGCAGACAGTGTTTTCGTTGAGAAAACTTAAACCCACCAACGTGACTAATTTATTGAAGTACAAGGTGCCTCTAGATTCAATTCCTGGCCAGTAATACACCCAGTTTAACAGAAATGGGCGATACAAACCCGGGGGATGGGGGATGATGGCGGTAGCCCTCTCTGGGGAAGCGATGGGGAGATGCCATATTTAAACAAATTAGCAGCTGGCAGGTAGGGTAAGCGTGTTCAAAGTAGAGCGGCCGGGAGTGCTGCCGGCTCAGGCCCTCCCCTGCCACCCCCACCCTCCGGGTCCCATGTGCCGGGCCAGGCCCCGGCCTGCGGCCTGCTCCTTACCCTCGTCTCCCTCCTCCTCCACTTGATCGGCCCAGCTGGGCTTCGAGCTGCGAAGAAGAAGAAAAAAGGGGCAGCCGTTAGTGAAGCCAGGGCAAATCGAACCCCTGGCCCGCCTTCCCAGACCACAGCACTCACTCAAAATCCATTGGCGGCATCCAACAACGGCAGTCCGGCCGCCACACACACCCGGTACCACCGCTGGTCCAGGACAGAGAGGGCAGGCTGCCGACTACAGCGCCACCGCAAACCGGGAGGACCGAGGGATAGAGCGCCGCCGCAAGCCGGGAGGACCGAGGGATAGAGCGCCGCCGCAAGCCGGGAGGACCGAAGGATACAGCGCCGCCGCAAGCCGGGAGGTCCGAGGGATACAGCGCCGCCGCAAAACGGGAGGACCGAGGGATACAGCGCCCCCTCGTTGAAAGGAAGGCTTACAACACCGAGTTATACAGCGCCCTCAAACTTGGAGGACCGAGGGATACAGCGCCCCGCGGGGAGGATCAAGTGATCCGGCTTAACAGCGCTACCCGCAAATGTAGGAGAAAATGCGGAGACTCGGTTCTTCCGGCAACCAAAAAACCGAAAGAGTCATAGAGTCATAGAAAAGTACAGCACAAAAACAGGCCCTTCAGCCCATCTAGTCCACGCCAAGCCATTTAACTGGCCTTCTCCCATCGACCATAGCCCTCCATACCCCTACCATCCATGTACCTAACCAAAGTTTTCTTAAAGGATGGAGTCAACTCTTGAAGACAGAAATATGAACTGTCAAACAAGAAAATACTGGAAATACTAATCATTTCAAGTGTGTGGAGGGAGAAATAGGGTTGAGATTTCAGACTAATGAAAGATTCTTGAGTATTTACATGCTTCTTGAGGTTCCGATCCTACATCCCATTTTGTATTTTCCCCACATCGCATTGGCCAAGACCTGTTTCTGTGCTGTACTCCTCTATGGCTCTATTCCTATCAACTGCCCTCAACTCTACTGATTCTATCCTTCTCCTATACACTTACAGCAGCCAATTAACCCACTGTTTTCAGATCCTTGAACAGACCTCTTGTATCACAAAATGGACTCTTGACCTCACAATCCACCTCGTTATCGGGAGCTTTTACACTTCACAGACATCCCACCCTGCAAAAACTCATTTCAAGGAGGTCTCAACCGGAAGTCTCAACCCCATAGCAGTCTGCGTCAATGAATTTGTTAATTTCGCAAGACATCAGATTCGCAAGTGTTTTGTGAGACAGCTGACCTCTGAATTCTATCTTGATGTGACGCACCATGCTGAATGCCCTTGCTACATCACAATTAGAATTTGGCAGCACCGAAAGCAGCTTCATCAACTGACAGAACTCTATGAATCTCAATTGGCCTGTGCTCACAGATTTTACTTTGCACAGCTTCCCCCAGAACTCATCAACTGGCAAACTTTTGTAGTTTGGCACCAGTCCTTCAAGGTTAGTTGAGACATAATCCAGGACTCACCTCAACATGTCTTTTACAGTCATTTAACCCACCATGAGCAATAGAAAAGTCACTGTTGCAAACAGTGCAGCGAGCAACACTGTCATTATTTTTGACCCCTATTAGACAGGGGTACACTTTAGTATAGTCTGGGATGAAGTGCGTTTTATAGTTCCTTTTTTTGAAACACTCTGCCTTGGCGGTGCAGGACACTAAACTGAACTGATGGACAATGAAAGAGAGACAGAGGTCGACTGTAAAGCCCGCCCACAGAGAAAACGGATAGGTCTACTTAGCACAAAGAGAGACCAATCAGGATGCTCGCTTGCACTCTCGCTCCCACTCCCCCTCTCAAAAAAATCGATTTCCGGGATATTGTATATAATTTGCGGGTGTCAGGGAGCCGCTATCAATATGCAGGAGACTCCAAGAACTTCCGGGAGAGGTGGGATGTCTGACTTTATTCTGCCTTGTTATCTAGCTCAATGCGAGGTGTAGCGATTTGATCTGTAGGGACAGCTTGCAAGACCAGCTTTTCACTATATCTCGGTACATGTGACAATAATAAAGCAATTCCAGTTGCAAAGAAACACACACAAAATGCTGGAGGGACTCAGCAGGTCAGGCAGCATCTATGGAAATGAATAGACGGTCAACGTCTCAGGCTGAGAAACTTCTACGGGACTGTTCTGTCTATGGTGCAGAGCAGTAAAAATGTACACAATCACAATCCATATCCCTCCCTCTATCCTTACCCTCAGACCAGAGGATCAACCTCAGCTCAGAGACGAGTGCAGGCGGATGCCTGAGGCAGCTGCAGGGATGGAGGGAGAAGCACTGGGATAAGGACAACATGGCGTAGTTTCAACACAGGTCCACATGCATCGTAGGCAGAATCCACAACCGTCGATCGAATCAAAGCTCTGCAGTGCAGCCACACCTGGTTAAGGCAGAAGGGGGATAGAGGAGTCTCTGAGAACATCCCCCCTTGTCAGTGTGGCTAAAGTAAGTATCAGTGTTCAGGCTGGAACGCTGGCAGCCATCTTCAGCCAGCCAAGTGAGTAGATGATCCACCTTAGCTTCTCCTGGAGATCCAGACACGAGCTACCAGTCTTCACCGAGGAATCAGAAGTGGAGAGAGTGAGCAGTTTTAAGTTCCTGGGTGTCAATATCACTGAGGACGTAACTTGGACTCAACATACTGAAACAGCTACAAAGAAGGTAAGACAGCGGTTGTAGTTCATTAAGAGTTTGACGAGATTTGGTATGTCTCCAAAACACTCACAAGTTTCAATAGATGTGCCGTGGAGAGCATTCTAACTGGCTGCATCACCATCTGGTATGGGGTGGAGGGAGTAATGGACAGGATTGAAGGAAGCAGCAAAGAGTTGTAAAATTAGCTCCATCGTGGGTAATAGCCTCCGTAGTATCCAAGACATCTTTAAGGAGCGGTGCCTCAGAAAGGCAATGCCCATGATTAAGGACTCCCATCACCCAAGACATGCCCTCTTCTCATTGCTACCATCAGGAAGAGGTACAGAAGCCTGAAGGCACACACTCAGCAATTCAGGAACAGCTTCTTCCCCTCTTCATTGTACTGCTGCTGCAATGTTAACAGATTTTACGACATACGCCAGTGATATTAAACCTGATTCTGATTTTGATAGCTGAGGATTCTGAGCCAAATCGATTCTTTTCACCTGGTAGCAAGAAAGTGGTGAACCTGGTGCTTTTAATCTAACATATGGAAGCATACACTGCCCCAAATGTTGTGCTGAAAACTTAGAATGATTAAAGGAGCTAATTGTGTCCATGCCAGCTTGTTGTAAACCAATTTCCTGACAGATCAGCTAGTATTTTGGTTCAAGTATCATCCAATTATCTTCCCAAAATCCTCACTGACTCTCAGCTTTGCAAGATCAGGTTCCACGTCATAATGATCTTTCAATACTTTATTTGATTCCATCTCCAGCACCTCCAACTTGATGGTATGAATATCGGTTTCACTAACTTTTCATAATTTCTTCCCCCTCCACCTTCTCTCTTTCTTAATTCCTCATTCTGCAGTTATTTTGTAAATAACACTATTCTTTGTATTTCTGGTCAGATGCATTTCATTGGCTTTGTATCTATACTCGGCACAATGACAATAAAGTTGAATCTAATCTAATCTAATCTAATTCTGGCTCCCGTCTTGTCCCTCCTCTTCTCCTCACCTGTCTATCACCTCCCTCTGGTGCCCCACTTCCTTCCCTTTCTCCCATGGTCCACTCTTCTCACCTACTGCAGAAACAGGTCTTTGGCCCATGTGATGTGGGGAAAATACAAAATGGGAATAAGGATCAGAACCTCAGGAAGCATGTAAGGAGACATGGGATCCAAGGGGACATTGCTTTGTGGATCCAGAACTGGCTTGCCGACAGAAGGCAAAGAGTGGTTGTAGATGGGTCATATTCTGCATGGAAGTCGATGACTAGTGGTATGCCTCAGGGATCTGTTCTGGGACCCCTACTCTTCGTGATTTTTATAAATGACCTGGATGAGGAAGTGGAGGGATGGTTTAGTAAATTTGCTGATGACGCAAAGATTTGGGGTGCTGTGGATAGTCTGGAGGGCTGTCAGAGGTTACAGCGGGACATTGATAGGATGCAAAACTGGGCTGGGAAGTGGTAGATGGAGTTCAATGAAGTGGTTCATTTTGGTAGGTCAAATATGATGGCAGAATATAGTATTAATGGTAAGACTCTTGGCAGTGTGGAGGATCAGAGGGATCTTGGGGTCCGAATCCATAGGACACTCAAATGTGCTATGCAGATTGACTCTGTGGTTAAGAAGGCATACGATGTATTGGCCTTCATCAATCGTGGAATTGAATTTAGGAGCCGAGAGGTAATGTTGCAGCTAAGTAGGACCCTGGTCAGACCCCACTTGGAGTACTGTGCTCAGTTCTGGTCGCCTCACTACAGGAAGGATGTGGAAACCATAAAAAGGAGATTTACAAGGATGTTGCCTGGATTGGGGAGCATGTCTTATGAGAATAGGTTGAGTGAACTCGGCCTTTTCTCCTTGGAGTGACAGAGGATGAGAGGTGACCTGATAGAGGTGTATAAGATGATGAGAGGCATTGATCGTGTGGATAGTCAGAGGCTTTTTCCCAGGGCTGAAGTGGCTAGCACGAGAGGGCACAGTTTTAAGGTGCTTGGAAGTAGGTACAGAGGAGACGTCAAGGGTAAGTTTTTTACTCAGAGAGTGGTGAGTGCGTGGAATGAGCTGCCGGCAACAGTGGTGGAGGTGGATATGATAGGGTCTTTTAAGAGACTTTTGCATAGGTACATGGAGCTTAGGAAAATAGAGGGCTACGGGTAACCCCAGTAATTTCTAAGGTAGGGACATGTTCGGCACAACTTTGTGGGCCGAAGAGCCTGTATTGTGCTGTAGGTTTTCTATGTTTCTATCACATTGCTTCTTTTTCAGCCCTTTACCATTTCCACCTATCAGTTCCCAGCTTCATCCTCCATCCCTCCCCCACCCACACCTACCTTATCCCTCATCTGGTCTCACCTGTCACCTGCCAGCTTCTTCTCCCCTCCCCAGCTTCTTATTCTGGCTTCTCCCCCCCTTCCTTTTCAGTCCCGATGAAGGGCCTCAGCCAGAAAGGTCCCACCAGCATTTTGCGTGTCTTACTTGATTCGCGTTCCAATTCCATTTTCTTTTCGCCATTGCTTGTATCTCTGCGCTCAGCTCTTAAACCAGACTTCTCAATCAGAGGCGCTATCTTTCAGGAGAGTGAGAGAGTCACTGAGTCACGCAGAACAGAAACACACCCATCAGCCCAACTGGTGCATCAGCCAAGGCTCCAATCTAAGCTAGCCTATTCACCACGTTTGGCCCATATCCCTCTAAACCTTTCCTACTGATATATCCTTCCAAGTGCCTTTTAAACGTTGTGTATCTTCCTCCAGCACCTTCTGTGGTGGCTCATTCCATATGCTGACCACTCTGTGGGTGAAAAGGATATCCCCTCCCATTCCCATTAAATCTTCCCCTCCCGTCCTAAGCCCATGCTCTCTACTGTTTGATTCCCCAGTCCTGGGAAAAGGGCTGTGTGCATTCACTCTGTCTATGCCCCTCATGATTTTCAGAATCAGGTTTAATATCACTGGCAAATTCCATGAAATGTTTTGTTTTGTAGGAGCAGTATATTGCAAGACATAATAAGGAAAACTGTAAGTTACAATCAATTGGTATAAAAATAAATTTAAGTAGTGCAAAAAGAGAGGAATTAAAAAATACCTGAAGTAGTGTTCATGGTTTCATGGGCCATTCAGAAATCTGATGGTAGAGGGGAAGAAGCTGTTCCTGAATCACTGGGTGTTTGTCTTCAGGCTGCTGTACCCCGTCCTTGATGGTAGCAATGAGAAGAGGGCACGTCCTGGGTGGTGGGGATCCTTAATCTTCCACATGATATCAGTTCTCTCAAGAGAACATTTCAAAGAGTCACAGACACATAGAGATACTGCAGTCTATCTTCTCATTCGTGAAATAATCCAACCATTGTGTGATGTCTTCCCTGTTCCTGAGAGATTAGTTGTACAAGTTGGGAAATGGGGGCCTGGCTTGTTTTTAGGAAATTCTTTTCTCTCTCTCCTTTTTCTCCCTCTGTCCCTCTCACTACACTCCTTGTCCATCCTCTGGGCTTCCCCCCTCCCCCTTTCTTTCTCCCTAGGCCTCCCGTCCATCCCATGATCATCTCATATCCCTTTTGCCAATCAACTTTCCAGCTCTTGGCTCCATCCCTCCCCCTCCTGTCTTCTTCTATCATTTTGGATCTCCCCTCCCCCTCCCACTCTCAAATCTCTTACTAGCTCTTCCTTCAGTTAGTCCTGACGAAGGGTCTCGGTCCGAAACGTCAACTGTACCTCTTCCTAGAGGTGCTGCCTGGCCTGCTGCGTTCACCAGCAACTTTGATGTGTGTTGCTTGTACATAGAAGTAGTGGCTCAGGGGACTTATTCGAACTGGAGGTCTATAATTAGTGATGTTTCGCAGGGATCTGAGCTGGCACCTTTGCTGCTTCTGATGTATATAAATGACCTAGATGAAAATGTAGATGGGTGGATTAGTGAGATTGTGAATGACATAGACATAGACATACTTTATTGATCCCGAGGGAAATTGAGTTTCGTTACAGCTGCACCAACTGAGAATAGAGCATAAATATAGAAATACAAAAACTACAAACAATCAAACAACAATATGCAAACTATGCCAGATGCAAATAAGTCCAGGACCAGCCTATTGGCTCAGGGTGTCTGACCCTCCACGGGAGGAGCTGCAAAGTTCGATGGCCACAGGCAGGAACAACCTCCCATGACGCCCAGTGTTGTATCTCGGTGGAATATGGCCGGAGTCCAACAGCAAAAAGTTCAATATCCGGGCTACAAACACATTCCTCGATCGTAATATGACCTGGATTGTACCATCTGTTGTTAACCAGAACTGCAAACGCCCAACTCCTTGACACTTACCGCTCTAAGTGCATTTCTGGTCAGCCCGAACCAAGAATGGCACAAAGAATGGTAGAGTTATAGATAGTGCAGAAGAACCGCAAAGAATACAGTGCATTACAGATCAGTTGCAGATATGGGCAAAGGAAGTCAGCTAGAGTTTAACCTAGATAATTGTGAGGAGTTGCATCTTAGCGGGGCAAATGCAAGGAGGCAGTACACTGTTACGTGCAAGATCCTTAATAATGTTGCTGAGCAGAGAGATTTTGGGATCCAAGTTCATAGTTTCTTGAAAGTGGCTACTCAGGTCAATAAGGTTTATGGAATACCATCTTTTATTAGCTAAGGCAGTGAGTTCAAAAGTCAAGGAGTTATGTTGCAACTTTATAAAACTCAGGAAGGGTAAGACGAAGGAACACATACCAATCCTCATAGAGGGATCAGAAGTTGAGAGAGTGAGCAGCTTCAGGTTCCTGGGTGTCAAGTTCTCTGAGGATCTAACCTGGTCCCAACATATCGATCTAGTCATAAAGAAGGTAAGACAGCTGCTGTACTTTATTAGGAGTTTGAAGCGATTTGGCATGTCAACAAATACACTCAAAAACTTCTATAGTTGTACTGTGGAGAGCATTCTGACAGACTGCATCACTGTTTGGTATGGAGGGGCTACTGCACAGGACCGAAAGAAGCTGTAGAAGGTTGTAAATCTAGTCAGCTCCATCTTGGGCACTAGCCTACAAAGTACCCAGGACATCTTTAGGGAGCGGTGTCTCAGAAAGGCAGCGTCCATTATTAAGGACCTCCAGCACCCAGGGCATGCCCTTTTCTCACTGTTACCATCAGGCAGGAGGTACAGAAGCCTGAAGGCACACACTCAGTGATTCAGGAACAGATTCATCCCCTCTGCCATCCGATCCCTAAATGGACATTGAATCTTTGGACACTACCTCACTTTATTTAATATACAGTATTTCTGTTTTTGCACATTTTTAATAATCTATTCAATACATGTAATTGATTTACTTGTTTATTTATTATTATGTTTTATTCTATTACTTTTTTTTCTCTCTCTGCTGGATTATGTATTGCATTGAACTGCGGCTGCTAAGTTAACAAATTTCACATGCCGGTGATAATAAACCTGATTCTGATTCTGACTCTGGTTAGGCTACATCTGCAGTAGTGCATACAGTTCTGGCTGCCCCACTATAGGAAGGATGTTGAGGCTTTGGAGAGGGGGCAGAAGAGGTTTACCAGGATACTGCCTGGTTTAGCGGGCAGGTACTATCATGAGGAGGCTAGGTAAACCTGGGTTGCTTTTTCTGGAGCGCCGAGGGCCAAGGGGAGATCTGGTAGAGGTTTATCAGACTGTGAGAGGCAGAGTATCTGTTTTCCAGGGTTAAAATGTCTAATACCAGTGGGCATGCATTAAAGGTAAGAGAGACAGGATCAAGGGGGATGTGACGGGTAAGTTATTTTACTCAGAGTGATAGATGCCTGGTCTGGTGTTCGAGGCTTTTAAGAGACGTTTGGATAGGCATATGGATGTGAGGAAGATGGAGAGATACGGACACTGTGTAGGTGTGAAGTGCTTTTGATTTTCTTTTTAGCTGGTTCAGCACAACATTGTGGGCTGAATGGCCTGTTCCTGTGCTGTATTCTTCTATGTTCTATATTAACGAGATGCGTACAGTGCCTTCTCAAAGCCAGAGCAATGTGCACCAATAGAAGCCATGATCAGAAATGAGTCCATGGTCAGATCAGCCACGATCTTATTGAATGGCAGAGCAGGTTCGATGGGCCAGATGGCCGACTCCTGCTCCTGTTTCTTATGTAAGCCCGTTCAAGCAGTCAGGCTAAGTATTCAGAAGAATGTCTCAGAACAGTAAGGTTGTAACCAACGAGGTTTGACTGGGCTCAGAGCTCAGCCCCCGACTTTTGTGGTACATGTGAATAATTCAGATTTTTATAATTATACGGTCCCTATAAACAGTATTCACTCCTCTTGGAAGTTTTCATGTTTTATTGTTTTACAATATTGAATTTTTTGACACTAATTAATAGAAAAAGACCCTTTCGTGTCAAAGTGAAAACAGATCTCTACAAAATGATCTAAATTAATTACAAATATAAAACACAAATAATTGATTTCATAAGTATTCACCCTCTTCAAGTCAGTATTTGGCAGCAATTACGGTCTCTATCAGCTTTGCACATCTGGACACTGCAATTTTTCCCCATTCTTTACAAAACTGCTCAAGCTCTGTCAGACTGCATTGGGATCGTGAGTGAACAGCCCTTTTCAAGTCTGACCACAAATTCTCAGTTGAATTAAGGTCTAGACTCTGCTTGGCTACTCCAGGACATTAACTTTGTTGTTTTTAAGCCTTTCCTGTGTAGTTTTGGCTTTATGCTGGGGGTCATTGTCTTGCTGGAGAACAAATCTTCTCCCAAGTCACAGTTCTCTTGCAGACTGCATCAGGTTTTCTTCCAGGATTTCCCTGTATTTTGCTGCATTCATTTTACCGTCTACCTTCACAAGCCCTCCAGGGTCTGCTGCAGTGAAACACCCCCACAGCATGATGCAGCCACCACCATGCTTCACGGTACGGATCGTGTATTTTCGATGATGTGCGGTGTTTGGTCTGATGGCCAAAAAGGACCATAGAACCTTTTCCAGCTGATTTCAGAGTCTCTCACATGTCCTCTGGCAAACTCTAGCTGAGATTTCATGTGAATTTTTCAACAGTGGCTTTCTCTTTGCCACTCTCCCATAAAGCTGTGACTGGTGAAGCACCCGGGCAACAGTTGTTGAATGCACACTCTCCCATCTCAGCCACTGAAGTTTCTAACTCCTACAGAGTTGTCATAGGACCGGGTCGAGACAACAGAGACTTATGGAGAAGAGGAGTTTGGTGGGTAATAAAATGGACGAGTTGACGGTGCTAGCCAGGCGTCAGAGAACATTTCGGGAGTGCAGGGTTATGTGTTTTACTGAAACAGGGCTGCACGAGGACATACCCAATCAAAACTTCTCCATGGACGGTTTCCAGACCGTTCTGGCTGACCGGAAGTGCACTGAGAGCGGTAAGCGTAAAGGAGTTGGGTGCTTACTGTTCTGGTTAACAACGGATGGTGCAACCCTGGTCATATTACGATCGAGGAACGTGTTTGTAGACCGGATATTGAACTTTTTACTGTTGGACTCCGGCCATATTCCACCGAGATACAACACTGGGCGTCACGGGAGGTTGTTCCTGCCTGTGACCATCGAACTTTGCAGCTCCTCCCGTGGAGGGTCAGACACCCTGAGCCAATAGACTGGTCCTGGACTTATTTCCATCTGGCATAGTTTGCATTTTGTTGATTGATTGTTTGTGGTTTTTGTATTGCTATATTTACGCTCTATTCTTGGTTGGTGCGGCTGTAACGAAACCCAATTTCCCTCGGGATCAATAAAGTATATCTATCTACCTTTTGGTACAATCAATTGAAACACCTTGACTGCATACAGGTCATCTCCATTTGACTAATTATGTGACTTCTAAAACCAATTGGCTGCACCAGTGAAGATTTCATGTGGGGTTGAATACTTATGTAATCAATTATTTTGTGTTTTATATTTGTAATTAATTTAGAGATCTGTTTTCACTTTGACATGAAAGAATCATTTTCTGTTGATCAGTGTCAAAAAAGCCAAGTTAAATCCACTGAGATTCAATGTTGTAAAATAATAAAACATGAAAACTTCTGGGGTGGGAGGCGGGAAGAGGGTTGAATACTTTTTACAGGCACTGTAAGTTTGCAGGTGAGATAGCAATTGGGCACGGAGCTGGCAGTGAGAAGAAAAGAGACAGTGAACAGGAAGAAGGTCTGGGGAAAGGGAACTTAATCCAGACAAAAGAGACGAAGGGTCTCGACCCAAAACGTCTACCCCTCCATAGATGCTACCTGACTTGCTGATTTTATGTATGTTGCTCAAGACTTCCAGCATTTCCAGAATCTCTTGTGCTTATAAAGCACAAGGTCACACTTTCTGGGGGTTTCCAAATTAAACAGCAGGATATTGAGAGATGTGGAGAAATGGAGAGAGCTTGGAGCATTTTTCCAGAGCACCTTCAGTTTAACAGAACAGATTGGTAAGTGGTTTAAAAGTCATGTGTGAGGTTTTATTTTGTTAGATGAGGCAACGTACACAGAAACTGGGAGGATAAATTAGAACAGGAAATAGCACCAGACAGGCCACACGGTTCTGGTCAAAGTCGGGACTGCACTGGTAAGGGTGAAGGGTTGGAAAATTGTAATTGTGAGGAAAGGAGCCTGAAGGGAGACTTTGTGAGAGACATTGGCGAGGTTGACAGGGACGCATGGACAACTTCACTCACCTCGACTCTGAACCGACTCACTTTCAACGACACTACAACTCATCTTCCCAGTATTATTTATTTACTTTTTGTACTTCCATAGCTTGCCTTCTGCTGCATGATCAGTTGTTTATCAGTCTTTGGCCATCAATTTTTCATAGATCCTGTCGCACTTCCCTGTTCTCCTGTGAATGCCCACAAGAAAGTGGATCTCGGGGTAGCATAGGGTGACACACACATACTTTGATCATAAATTCACTTCAAGATTTTGAACTGTGAACAAGCTACTGCATTACACAGAGGATTCAAATAACAGGGTGGGGTGGGCTGGGGGAAGGGGGGCTTTGATGTTATTGGTGGAAGAAACAAGGGGGAGGGTGGGAAGGACTGAGAAACCTTTGTTTGCAACCAGACATCTGGTTTTCACTGCCTGGAAGGGTAATATCAGCAGATACCCTCACCACCTTTACAACGCTACTTGGGTGTTTATAGAACAGCACAGGCTGTTCAGATCATGAATTAGGGTCAAAGGTCAGTGCAACATCGTGAGGCGGAGGGCCTCTACTCTGCTGTGATGCTTTGTATTCTATAAGGATAAGAGAGGCGAGAGTGGATGTCAGACCACTGGAAAATGATGTTGGAGAGGTAGTATTGGGGGACAAACTTAACAAGTATTTTGTGTCAGTCTTCACTGTGGAAGACACGAGCAGTTATGCCAGCGTAGCCCCCTGGTAAGCCTCAGGCTCGCTCAGCTCGCTTCCGTCTGGGGGGAGCAGCCTTCGGCCCCGCCAAACTGGGTAATCAAGTTTGGGTGGATGCTGTGTGTTGTGTCCCCTGTGTAACATGAGTAGCCCGAAATAACATTCAGGCCACAATGTGTGGTTAAATGATTTAAGATTTTATATTTAAGTATGGGGTTAGTAGAGAACAGAAGAAAAGGAAAACAAATAAAAGGCGCCGATAA
Organism: Mobula birostris; assembly: GCF_030028105.1. Taxonomy (NCBI): domain Eukaryota; kingdom Metazoa; phylum Chordata; class Chondrichthyes; order Myliobatiformes; family Myliobatidae; genus Mobula; species Mobula birostris. Next base: position 6,012,451 of record NC_092401.1, read on the forward strand.
TCTCATAAACATGTCCAGTGCACAAACGTTGGAGCTCATGGAGTCCCTTTCGCTGATCCTCCTTCGCTCGTCGTCGACCCCTGGGCTCCCGCCCTGAGGCCAGGCCCAGACGGTCCGGCAACCGTCTACTCGAGCCATGTTTCCTCTCTTCATTCTCTTCTCCCCTGAAGCCCCTGTGAACTAACAGCTTTCACACAGACAGAAAGAATAACATCTATCCCAATTGGTTCACAAATGAATACAAGTCCCGTTATCACTAATTATAATCCAAACATACTGCTATAGAGAACCACTGTCTCAGCAGTTAACAGTACAGAGAAGCCATTTTATTCACCTTAGCAGTAACATAAAAGAAGCAACCCTTACACCAGAAATTCAAGAGTGTCAGGGGGCAGGAGTGAGTGAAGTTGCTATTACTAATGAGAGAGTTCTTGGGAAGATGAAAAGTCTGAAGGTAGGTAAGTCACCTGGACCAGATGGACTACACCCAGGGGTTCTGAAAGAGCACAAGGGATTGTGGACGCATTAGAAATGATCTTTCAAGTATCACTAATTTCTACACTAGTTCCAGAGGACTGGAAAATTGCAAATGTCACTCCACTCTTTAAGAAGGGAGGGAGGCAGACAAAAGGAAATTATAAACCAGTCAGCCGGATTTCAGTGTTTGGGTAGATATTGGAGTCCATTGTTAAGGATGAAGTCTCAGGATACTTGGAGGTGCTTGATAAAATAGGCCAAAGTCAGCATGGTTTCCTCAAGGGAAAATCTGGCCTGACAAATCTGTTGGAATTCTTCGAGGAAATTGATGCACTATCAATTACTCCAAAAGACTGGAAGTAGGGTAAATACTGAAAGGCTTTTATTAACAGTAAAATGGATCCACGTCCATGTTGTATGTCTGTCCTGGACTGAGGGAGGAGCAGTGACACAATTGCCTTTATTCAGGGGTCTGTGGGAGGAGCCACAGGGGCAGTAAGCAGAGGGGCGTGTCCAGACAGGTAACCGAGTTACAACCTATATACATGGTTTACCACATTCACCCCTCCTTTTCTAAAAAAAGAGTCCCGCTGGGTGAAGTGACTGACAATATTTAAAAACAAGTATATTTACAGGTCAAGTCTATGAGGCGGTTGAGTCCGTCGCTGTGATCTACGTAGCACCGGCGGTGATTGCACCGGCGATGGTGGTTGTGCTGGCTCCGGCCTGACTTCAGGTGCCAGCACATTAGGCGTCGGTAATCCCTCGTGCGTGTGCGTCGCGCCCGGTATGGGAGTGTCGTGTGGTGTCTGTGTGGGGTTTGGAGTGCGCGGTGTCTCGCGGGTACATACATTGGTGGGTACGGGGTTAATAGTCACCACGGAGTGTTCAGGGTAGGGGCCCGGAGCTCCTGCGGGCGCCAGGTCGCAGATGGAGACCGTGTCCTCCCGCCCATCAGGTAAAACTACATAGGTATACTGAGGGTTCGCATGAAGTAAGTGAACCCTCTTGACTATCGGGGAGTATTTATTGCTCCTCGCATGTTTCTGGAGCAGCACTGGCCCCAGGGACGTCAGCCAAGTTGGTAGGGTGGTCCCAGTGGTCGACTTTCTGGGAAAAGAAAGAGCCGCTCATGAGGGGTGGCATTGGTGGCCGTGCATAACAGGGAGCGGATGGAGTGGAGTGCCTCGGGAAGGACCTCCTGCCAGCGGGAGACCAGCAGACCCTTTGACCTGAGGGCTAAGAGTGTGGCTTTCCACACCGTGCCATTCTCCTTCCCTACCTGTCCATTCCCCCGGGGACTATAGCTCGTGGTCCTACTAGTTGCAATTCCCCTAGCCAGCAGGTATTGGCACAGCTCGTCACTCATAAACGAGGACCCTCTGTCACTGTGGATATAGCATGGGTATCCAAAGTGGTAGTGGTGTCGGGGCAGGGGATGGCGAAGAGGAACTGCGAGTACTCGTCGATAATGTTAAGAAAGTATACATTGCGGTCGGTAGAGGGAAGGGGGCCATTAAAGTCGACGCTCAGTCGCTCTAAAGGGCGGGTGGCTTTGATTAGTTGTGCCTTTTCAGGTCAGTAGAAGTGCGGTTTGCACTCTGTGCAGACTTGGCAGTCCCTGGTCATCGTCCTGATCTCCTCAAGGGAGTAAGGCAGGTTCCGGGCTTTCACGAAGTGGAAAAGCTGGGTGGCAAAGATCTACATGTAGGGCGTATAGCCAGTCGACCTGCGCGCTGATGCACGTTCCCCGGGATAGGGCATTGGAGGGCTCGTTGAGCTTCCCAGGCCTGTACATGATGTCATAGTTGTAGGTGGAGAGTTCGATTCTCCACCTCAGAATTTTATCATTTTTGATTTGGCCTCGCTGTTGGTTGCTAAACATGAATGCGACTGAGCGCTGGTCACTCAGCAGGGTGAACTTTTTGCCGGCGAGATAGTGCCTCCAGTGCCTAATAGCTTCCACTATAGCCTGGGCCTCTTTCTCTACTGCGGAATGCCGTATTTCAGGGCCTTGAAGGGTACGGGAGAAGAACGCCACCGGTCTTCCCGCCTGGTTGAGGGTAGCAGCCAGCGCAAAGTCGGAGGCATCACTCTCTGCTTGGAAGGGAATGGCCTCATCCACCGCATGCATTGCTGCCTTGGCAATGTCCCCTTTTATGCGGCTGAAGGCTGCGCGGGTCTCAGCTGAGAGGGGGAATGTGGCGGACTTGACCAGGGGCGAGCCTTGTCTGTGTAGTTAGAGACCCATTGGGCATAATATGAAAAGAAGCCCAGGCACCTTTTGAGGGCTCTGAGGGTGTTGGGAAGAGGGAGTTCCAACAGGGGGCGCATACGGTCGGGGTCAGGGCCAATGACTCCATTCTCCACGACACACCCAAGGATAGCAAGTCAGGTGGTTCCGAACACACACTTGTCCTTGTTATAAGTGAGATTGAAAGCTTTCGCCGTTTGGAGAAATTTTCGGAGGTTGTTGTTGTGATCCTGCCGGTTGTGGCCGCAGGTGGTGATGTTATCCAGATATGGGAACGTGGCCTTTAGTTGGCACTGGTCCACCATCCGGTCCATTGCCCTCTGGAAGACAGATACACCATTTGTGACACCAAAGGGGACGCGCAGGAATTGATAAAGCCTGCCGTCCGCCTCGAAGGCGGTGTAAGGGCGGTCCTCCCGGCGGATGGGGAGCTGATGGTAAGCGGATTTTAGGTCTATGGTCGAGTACACCTCGTACTGTGCTATCTGATTGACCATATTCGCGATGCGGGGTAGAGGGTACGCGTCGAGCTGTATGAACCTATTGGCTATAGTCCACGACCATCCTATTCTTCTCCCCGTTCCGAACAATGACCACCTGCGCCCTCCGAGGACTTGTGCTTGCCTCCCTGAGCAGCCGCTGCACCTTCGACTTAATGAAAGCTCTGTCCCCCGCGCTGTACCTCCTGCTTTTAGTTGCCACAGGTTTACAGTCGGGGGTCAGGCTGGCGAACAGCGGTGGGGGAGGGATCCTGAGGGTGGAGAGGCCGCAAGTGGTGTTGGTAGTGCGGCATTTGGCATAATGTTGGGTGGGAAGTGCGGGTCGGTGTGTGTGTGTGTGTGGTCAGTAGTGGGGTATGTGACGTATTCCTACAAAACTGGGATTTATGACAGTAATTGGTGGGAGGGGCCCATCATACTCTATTGTCACGCTTTTCAGGTGGCTCTGGAAGTCAAGCCCCAATAGCACAGGGGCACACAGTTGAGGCATGACCAGTAATGCAAAGTCTCGATATTCTGTGCCCTGCACCACTAGCGTCGTTACACAACCCCCCCCCCCCGGCTGTCTGTTGTATGCGACCCGGAAGCCATGGTGACCCTCTGGCTTACTGGCCGTATCACGAGTCTGCAATGGTGAAACGTGTCCAGGTGGATAAAACTCCCTGTGCTGTCCATGTCAAACAGGCAGCTTGTCCTGCGCCCCTCCACCAGGATGTCCATCATTGACCTTGCGAACTGGTGGGGAGCACTTTGGTCAAGGGTCACGGAGTCCAGCGCGGTGGGGTGCCTGATGAGTAGGCGGTGCGAGGTGGCGCCAACCAAGATGGCCGCCCCCATGTCTCGCACATGGTGGTGGCATGCAGGCAAGATGGCGACCCCCATGCCTCGCACGTGGCGCTGCTCGATCCTGCTCGCAGTTTGGACTTACAGGCCTTGGCGAAGTGGCTCTTCTTTCCGCAGCTGGAGCAGGTAGCTTCTCGGGCCGGGCAGCGTTTCCAGGGGTGCTTCTCGAGTCCGCAGAAGTAGCACTCCGCGGACTTGCGACTGGCAGCAACCGTGGTCGATTCACCGGTGGGTTGCGGGGTCTGTGGCATCCACGAGGCCGTAGGGAGATCGCGTGCCTGGAGAGCGTCAGAGTTGTGCAAAGCAGCCTCCAGCGTGTCGGCCAGCTCAATCGCCAAACGTAAGGTAAGATCGGCGTGTTCCAGCAGCCGCTGGCGCACATACACTGACCTGTTCCCCGTGACAAAGGCGTCTCTTACTAGGAGCTCCGCATGCTGTTCGGCCGTCAGCCCCCGGCGATCGCAGGTCCGCACGAGTGTCTGTAGGGCCTGGACGAACCCAGCGCTTGACTCTCCGGGCTGCTGCTGCCGCGTCGCTAAGCGATGCCGCGCGTAAACGGTGTTTACTGGCTGCAGGTATTGTCTTCTGAGGGTGCTCATCGTGCCATCGTAGCTCAGCTGGTCTCTTATCATTGAGTAGACCCGTGGACTGACCCTGGAGAGGAGAACTCTGCGCTTCGCGGTGGACTCGGTCTCTTCAATCTCCTCCAGGTATGATTCGAAGCAGGCCAGCCAGAGTTCAAAAGCGTTTCTGGCTTCAGGAGTTTGTGGGTCAAGGTCTAACTTGTCGGGTCTCAGAACGTGTTCCATGTCTTAAAGTTACTGTTAATAAAATTGTTGCACTATCAATTACTCCAAAAGACTGGAAGTAGAGTAAATACTGAAAGGCTTTTATTAACAGTAAAATGGATTCACGTCCATGCTGAGTATCTGTCCTGGACTGAGGGAGGAGCAGTGACACAATTGCCTTTATTCAGGGGTCTGTGGGAGGAGCCACAGGAGCAGTCAGCAGCGGGGCGTGTCCAGACAGGTAACCCAGTTACAACCTATATACACAGTTTACCACAGAAATATTGGCAGGCTACATAAAGGAGAATCAGTGGATATTGTTAATTTGGATTTTCATAAGGCCTTTGACAAGGCACCGCACATAAGGCCGCTTGACGAGATAAAAGCCCATAACAATTCAGGACAGATACTAGCATGGATAGAAAATTGGCTGACTGGCAGGAGGCAATGATTCAGAACAAAGGGGGCCTATTCTAGTTGGCTTCTAGTGACAAGTGGTGTTCTGCAGGGGTTAGGTTTGGGTCTTTTTACGTTATACAGTACTGTGCAAAAGTCTTGGTGGCATCTGTTAGTCTCTTGAGACCATGGATCTGCGCCTGGAAGGTCTTGCGTCAATCTGTGTTACAGCAGCGTCTGTTGTGGCTGTAGAGGCCCACACGGGAGTGACAGTCTCGGCTGCAGCGACTGCACTTGAAGGCGCTGTCCTCCAGTGTTGTCTTGGTGCTGTTTTTCCGACGAGTGCGCTTTTCTTCAGCAGCAAGCCTCAGCTTCTCTTCTCCTCTTTTCAGACCTCTGCGTAGTCCCAGCCTCCAGTGAGAGCGATCGCTTGCCATGTCCTCCCACCTCTCGACGTTCATGTTCAGTGACTTCATGTCTCTCTTGCAAACGTCTTTGAAACGAAGATGGGGCCGCCCTTGTGCTCTCTTGCCGGAGGCCAGTTCCCCGTACAGCAGCCTTTGGGATCCTCCCGTCTGACATGCGGTGTCCGTGGCCCAGCCAGCGGAGACGGCGTTGTTGGAGCAGGGTGAAGAGGCTGGGTATCTGGGCACAGGCCAGGACCTCATTGTTGGTGACTTGGTCAACCCACTTGACGTCCAGGATGCGTCTCAGGCTGCGAAGGTGGAAGGCGTTGAGACGCCGCTCTTGTCTGTAGTAGAGGCTCCAGGTCTCACTGCCGTAAAGCAGTGTGCTGAGGACGCAGGCCCTGTAGACTGCAACTTTGGTGTGCGTTGTCAGCTTCCTGTTCTCCCAGACTCTCTTTGTTATATATAGGGAGAGAGAGAGAGAGAGAGATTATATAGAGATATTATAGAAATAGAGAGACAGATAGATAGAGATAATATACAGAGATAAAGATAGAGAAAGAGACAGAGACTTTTGTATAGACTTGTATATGTCAAAGTGTAGTGGAGAGTGAGTTTGTAAACGTGGAATTTGTAAGGATGTTGGGAAGGGCGACAGTGGAGCACCTCGGGAGGGGTGTGGGACAGGGACAGGGACAGATGACAGAGAAGGAGTGTGTCATACAGTGTCAACTTCTCTACTCAGTTTCTCAATGGTTTTGGTTCATTTTTAAGTAATCGCTACAATACCTTTATCTAAGAAAAGATATGTTGGCATTGGAGAGGGTTCCTGAGGAGGTTCATGAGAAAGATTTCTTGTTTTTAGCAGAGAAACCAGACACACTGGTCAGACAGAAGTAGCAGTCTGTCACATGATCCTTTTGCTTTTGCCAAATCATTGGGGCAGGGAACGGCATTGATTTCCGAGAACCTCTGAGCCAAGCCCTAAGATCGACAGCACATGTTGCACAACAAATGTAAGCAGCCTAGGCTTTGTCTTGGTCTCCAGCTTTACACCCAAAGCAGAGCTCCTGTGCCTTCTTAATAAGAGGAATCATGCTCCATCTTTGAGGTTTAAGCATGTACTTGCCACAAATATAACAGGAAGTGTCATGGCTATTACAGCATTGGTGAGACATTTTGGTATCACAAATACTCCTGAAAACAGAATTACTTTATAATGAGGACACACAAAATGCCATGCACGAAGAGCATGTGTATCAATGTGATCACAAGCGGATACAATTGTAAAAGCAATGCTTAAAGTGGTGTGTGTGTGTGGCTTTATAAATCCTGTCCTGTCATGCAGCATCTGCCCCGGCTAAGCACGCCTGGCCAAGGCAGAAAACGTTTCAGCTTATATTGTAGGCAACATTCTAATTGATTTGAACTACAAATTGAAATAAGAAATATAGGCAATTTCAAGAAAACGGTGTGTAAAAGGGAAATTTCTTAGTGATTTTCACGACTTGCAGCCCAAAACCCATAAGGTATGCCCGAAGGTATTCAGGAAGTAAAATTGTTGCTGTTGAGCGTAATAAATCAGTCACGATGGAGCAGACGTGATGGGTCGAGTGGCCTAAATCTGCTCCTATGTCTTATGCTCCTGTATCCTAACTAATGACGCAATACTTGCACCCTGGGGAGATGACTGACCATTTACTCTCTCCGTACTTCACATAATTTTATAAAATGCAAACATTTTTATTTCACTTTTTTAAAAAGCAGGTTACATAGTCGTAAAAGTGTGTTTAAAGGATACAGGGAATACATAAACATATACTGGCTTCACTCCTGTCCATGACCCTGGGTGTCCCGGCTTCGTTGGACTCCGAGCCCACAGATGTCGTTCCAAATCAACAAGTGAGCCGGGCGTCAGACTGCCTGCGTTTCCCGGCACGCTCACAACGCCGGAGGGAATCAGCGAGTCAGCCAGCACCTATGGAGGGGAATAAACAGTCGCTAATGCGGGCCGAGAGTAGAGAATCAGAATCAGGTTGGATACCACCGGTGTATGTCGTGAAATTTATATTCCGGGGGCTGGGGTTGGGAGGGGATAGTCAGTGTAAAGAGGAGAGGGGGTGAAGTGGAGCAAGAGGTAGCAAGGCGGATCTAAATGAGGAGGGATGATAAGCAGATGGAGGAGTGGAGGGGAAAATAGCAGCACTCTCTCCGCCTGAAATGAGGTCTATTTATTTCTCTCCATAGATGCTGCCTGACCTGCTGAGTCCCTCCAGCGTTCTGTGCGCATTGCTCAAGATCTCCAGCATCTGCAGAATCTCTTGTCGTGGGCTTTGCCAATGCTGGATTAGCTGGGTTTTTCTCTTAGCCTCTGGTAGTTCAGGACGTGGCCGCCACCCCCAGGTGCAGGGGATGGTGTTCACTCTCCTCTGCTTGTAGAGGTTGCAGGGTAGTTACAGCCCGGAGGGAACCCATTCTCGTCCACGCCGGCTCCAGCCAAGCCGGTCACAGTGGCCCACCCCCTCACCGCAGTCAGCTCCGGGAGTGGGTATAGTCCGCGGACACCAGAGACGACAGATTTCAGAATCTGCAGCAAAGCGCTGAAAGGGCACAGCATCTGTGGGGGCAGAGGGGTAGTGGAGGTTTCAGGTCAAGAACCTACATCAGGAGTCTCAGGAGATTAGGTCTAGGAGACCTGCTTTCAACCAGTGGGCCAACCAGCCCCCGCCAACCCATAGATCCCTGATTCTGTTCCATAAACACCAGCGACAGCGAAGGAAGGACAAGGCAACAAACTGTGGCAGCTGACACTGCGGAAGATTGTTCTGGGGGGGGGGTCAAAGGTCCTGTGTGCTGACTCTCTGTCTCCCACAGCCCATGCACAGCTCCCTCAGGCTGTCCAACTGGGAGGCGTACAGCAGCGGGTGAATGCAGCTGTTGAGGGAGACCAGGCCCTTGCTCAGCTGGTAGGCCTTGTAGATGGGGCTGGGCCTCCCCTTGTCCAGCTTATGCAGGCGCCGGTAAAGGTTGGCGTTGCGCAAGACCACGTAAGGGATGAAGCTCACGGCGTAGAGCACGATGACCGTGCAGACCAGCAGGCCCACTTTCCTGCGCTGCAGCTTGTCTACGCTCTGGCTGCGAAGCACCACTTTGAAGATGGAGAGGTAGGAGACAAAGGTGACGAGGAAGGGGATGATGCAGCCGAGAGCAGCCAGGGACAGGCTGTAGGAGAAGTAACTCGGCAAAGCCTCGTAGCTGGCAGAGCCCAGGCACTCGGACTTGTTCCCCTTCGCCTTCACCTCGGAGTACACAAGCGTGGGTGAGGTTATGGTGCAGGCGATGAGGCAGACCACCAGGCTCACGATCTTGGCGTGCTTTAGCTCCAGGTGGTTATGCGTGAACATGGGGTGCACGATGCCCATGTAACGGTTAAGGCTGATGCAGGTGATGAACAGGGCGCTCCCATACAGGTTGCAGGTGAAGAGGAACCGCTCGATTTTGCACAGGCCCTCCCCGAACACCCAGTGCTTGCCCATGGAGTAATACGTGACCAGCAGGGGCAGAGTGACGACGTAGAGTAGGTCGTTCACGGCCAGACTGAAGGCATAGATGATTCCTGAATGCCACGTCCTCCTCTGCCTCAGGAACAGGCCGATCGCCAGGCAATTCCCAATGAAGGCCAGGAAAAACTCCACCCCAAAAAACGGAGGCAAAATCGACCTCTGGATGTCAGCGTGGGAAGCATTGAACCTGTTCTTCTGTCCTTCCATGGGCCAGCTCCCCCTTGTTCACTCTCTAGATCCAGGCCCCTCTTTTACCCGTGTCGACTTGCAGATACCGAGACTTGAAACGCCCCTCGAGGAAACACGAGTGTGCCGAGGGAACCTGGAACCCAAACAAGAAGTGAGTCAGTTTCAGCAGATGACCTCGATTTTGCATTGAGCTCTCCCAGTGATATTTACTGAACAAAAAAGTAGCTACACATTCAGCCAGTTGACTGGGAGATGGCCTTCAGACCTTACCTCCTTTCCTGTCTAAACAAACATACGATCTGCCACGTATCCCTTCCACAAACAACCGGCCTATAATTGAGCTTGCTTGTAAGTGGACTTTGAACATAAAGCATTCTTTGTGATACCCAGTGCACTGTGTATTTGTAGCTACCAACCTCCTGAAGGAAGTGATTGTTTTCATTGCATTATTATACTGTTTGCGTCTCCTTTAAGTTAGCAGGGAATTGTGCGATATCAACAAATGGGCGGCCCTTTGGCCTATTGGCTCCCTGCCAGCTCTCAGGGAAGCAATTGAGCCTAAGAGTCTCACTCCCTCTCCCTTTATTTCCATGTACCCCTATAACGTTCCCTCTCACTCACAAACTAATTTTGATCCCTTTTGTCATCACCTACAGTCAAAGTAATTTGGAGTAGCCAATGAACTTACCAATGGGTCTCTGGGGTTGGGAGGAAGCTGGAGCACCCAGGGGAAATGTGTATGTCTCCACATATGCTACACCGGAGGTCAGGCTCACATCCAGGTCTGTGGATCCACAAGCCCATAAGATACAGGAACATATAGGACTGCGCAGGCGTGTGACGTCGGGCAGTGAAGCACAGAAGATTTAAAAGGACAGAAATCCTGATTCAGGTTTAATTCAGAAAAGGAAGTCTGAGAATCGGAGCAGGAGTGTGGAGGAAGCCATTTTGAATTTTTCGTTTTTTTTCATCGGCGTTCAGAGAGGCGGGACTGTGCAGGTGTGTGACGTCAGGCAGTGAAGCGCGGAAGATGTAAAAGGAACACGGCCTTATACAGCGGGCAGCGTAGTTTGCGGGCGGCGGAGTGAGCCGGGAGCAGAGTGAAGGCTTAAGGGCTTTGGCTCAACGGGCTTAGGCGGAAACGGGCGAGGCAAAGTAGGTTTGGTTTTCAATTTTTCCTGTTATTTGAGGAGAGGAGAAGTATGAGTGTGAGGGCAGCTTGTTGTGCTCGGTGTCGGATGTGGGAGGATGTGGCCCCCGGGACGTCCACATCTGCGCCAAGTGCGCCGAGATGCAGCTCCTACGGGACCGTGTTAGGGAACTGGAGCTGCAGCTCGATGCCCTTCGTCTGGTCAGGGAGAGTGAGGAGTTGATAGAGAGGAGTTACAGGCAGGTGGTCACACCGGGGCCATGGGAGGCAGACAAGTGGGTTACGGTTAGGAGGGGGGAGGGGAAGGGTCAGGTACTAGAGAGTACCCCAGTGGCTGTGCCCCTTGACAATAAGTACTCCTGTTTGAGTACTGTTGGGGGGGAGAGCTTACCTGGGGGAAGCGACAGTGGCCGTGCCTCCGGCACAGAGTCCGGCCCTGTAGCTCAGAAGGGTAGGGAAAGGAAGAGGAGGGCAGTAGTAACAGGGGACTCGATAGTTAGGGGGTCAGATAGGCGATTCTGTGGACACAGTCCGGAGACCCGGATGGTAGTTTGCCTCCCTGGTGCCAGGGTCCAGGATGTTTCTGATTGCGTCCAGGATATCCTGAAGTGGGAGGGTGAGGAGCCAGAGGTCGTGGTACATATAGGTACCAATGACATAGGTAGGAAAAGGGAAGGCGTCCTGAAAGGAGAATATAGGGAGCTAGGAAGGGAGTTGAGAAAAAGGACTGCAAAGGTAGTAATCTCAGGATTACTGCCTGTGCCACGCGACAGTGAGAGTAGGAATGCGATGAGGTGGAGGATAAATGCGTGGCTGAGGGATTGGAGCAGGGGGCAGGGATTCAAGTTTTTGGATCATTGGGATCTCTTTTGGCACAGGTGTGACCTGTACAAAAAGGACGGGTTACACTTGAATCCTAGGGGGACCAATATCCTGGCGGGGAGATTTGCGAAGGCTACAGAGGTGACTTTACACTAGAATGGTTGGCGGGTGGGAATCAAATTGAAGAGACTAGGAGAGAGGAGGTTAGTTCACAAATGGAGAAAGCTGGTAGACAGTGTGTGAGGGAGGATAGGCAGGGGGCAGAGAACGGCAGTACTCAGACCGAAGGTGCAGGGGAGAAGGAAGAAAAAGATAACGAAGTTGTTTGCTCCATTAAGGGTAAACAGAGAGTAAGAGGTGGTGAATTTCTTAAATGCATCTATTTTAATACTAGGAGCATTGTAAGAAAGGTGGATGAGCTTAGAGCATGGATTGATACCTGGAAATATGATGTTGTAGCTATTAGTGAAACGTGGTTGCAGGAGGGCTGTGATTGGCAGCTGAATATTCCAGGATTTCATTGCTTCAGGTGTGATAGAATAGGAGGGGCAAGAGGGGAGGTGTTGCATTGCTTGTCAGAGAGAATATAACAGCGCTCCTTTGGCAGGATAGATTAGTGGACTCGTCTAGGGAGGCTATTTGGGCGGAACTGAGGAATGGGAAAGGTGTAGTGACGCTTAGAGGGGTGTATTATAGACCACCTAATGGGGACCAAGAACTGGAGGAGCAAACTTGTAAGGAGATAGCAGATATTTGTAGTAAGCACGAGGTTGTGATTGTGGGAGATTTTAATTTTCCACACATAGACTAGGAAGCCCATTCTGTAAAAGGGCTGGATGGTTTGGAGTTTGTCAAATGTGTGCAAGATAGATTTTTCAGCAATACATAGAGGTACCAACCAGAGAAGGGGCAGTGTTAGATCTCCTGTTGGGGAATGAGATAGGTCAGGTGACGGAGGTATGTGTTGGGGAGCACTTCGGGTCCAGTGATCACAATACCATTAGTTTCAATATAATTATGGAGAAGAATAGGACTGGACCTAGGGTTGAGATTTTTGATTGGAGAAAGGCTAACTTTGAGGAGATGTGAAAGGATTTAGAAGGAGTGGATTGGGACAATTTGTTTTATGGGAAGTATGTAATAGAGAAATGGAGGTCATTTAAAGGTGAAATTTTGAGGGTACAGAATCTTTATGTTCCTGTTAGGTTGAAAGGAAAGGTTAAAAGTTTGAGAGAGCCATAGTTTTCAAGGGATATTGGAAACTTGGTTTGGAAAAAGAGAGGGATCTACAATAAATATAGGCAGCTTGGAGTTAATGAGGTGCGAGAGGAATGTAAAGAATGTAAAAAGAATCTTAAGAAAGAAATTAGAAAAGCTAAAAGAAGATATGAGGCTGCTTTGGCAAGTAAGGTGAAAATAAATCCAAAGGGTTTCTACAGTTATATTAATAGCAAAAGGATAGTGAGGGATAAAATTGGTCCCTTTGAGAATCAGAGTGGACAGCTATGTGTGGAGCCAAAAGAGATGGGGGAGATTTTGAACAATTTCTTTTCTTCGGTATTCACTAAGGAGAAGGATATTGAATTGTGTAAGATAAAGGAAACAAGTAGGGAAGTTATGGAAAGTATGACGATTAAAGAAGAGGAGGTACTGGCGCTTTTAAGGAATATAAAAGTGGATAAGTCTCCGGGTCCGGACAAGATATTCCCTAGGACCTTGAGGGAAGTTAATGTGGAAATAGCAGGGGCGCTGACAGAAATATTTCAAATGTCATTAGAAACGGGGATGGTGCCGGAGGATTGGCATATTGCTCATGTGGTTCCATTGTTTAAAAAGGTTCTAAGAGTAAACATAGCAATTATCGGCCTGTGAGTTTGATGGCAGTGGTGGGTAAATTGATGGAAAGTATTCTTAGAGATGGTATATATAATTATCTGGATAGACAAGGTCTGATTAGGAACAGTCAACATGGATTTGTGCGTGGAAGGTCATGTTTGACAAATCTTATTGAATTTTTTGAAGGGGTTACTAGGAAAGTTGACGAGGGTAAAGCGGTGGATGTTGTCTATATGGACTTCAGTAAGGCCTTTGACAAGGTTCCACACGTAAGGATAGTTAGGAAGGTTCAATCGTTAGGTATTAATATTCAAGCAGTAAAATGGATTCAGCAGTGGCTGGATGGGAGACACCAGAGAGTGGTGGTGGATAACTGTGTGTCAGGTTGGAGGACGGCGTGTAGCGGTGTGCCTCAGGGATCTGTACTGGGTCCAATGTTGTTTGTCATATATATTAATGATCTGGATGATGGGGTGGTAAATTGGATGAGTAAGTATGCAGATGATACTAAGATAGGTGGTGTTGTGGATAATGAAGTAGGTTTTCAAAGCATGCAGAGAGATTTAGGGCAGTTAGAAGAGTGGGCTGAAGGATGGTAGATGGAGTTTAATGCTGAAAAATGTGAGGTGTTACATTTTGGTAGGACTAATCAAAATAGGACATACATGGTAAATGGTGGGGCATTAAAGAATGCTGTAGAACAGAGGGATCTAGGAATAATGGTGCATAGTTCCCTGAAGGTGGAATCTCATGTGGTTAGGCTGGTGGAAAAAGCTTTTGGTATGCTGGCCTTTATTAATCAGAGCATTGAGTATAGGAGCAACAGACATCAAAGTAGCTGGTGAACGCAGCAGGCCAGGCAGCATCGCTAGGAAGAGGTACAGTCGACGTTTCAGGCCGAGACCCTTCTCAGGACGAAGGGTCTCGGCCTGAAACGTCGACTGTACCTCTTCCTAGAGATGCTGCCTGGCCTGCTGCGTTCACCAGCTACTTTAATGTGTGTTGCTTGAATTTCCAGCATCTGCAGAATTCCTGTTGATTGAGTATAGGAGTTGGGATGTAATGTTGAAATTGTATAAGGCATTGGTGAGGCCAAATTTGGAGTATTGTGTACAGTTCTGGTCACCGAATTATAGGAAAGATGTCAATAAAATTGAGAGAGTACAGAGGAGATTTACTAAAATGTTGCCTGGGTTTCATCTCCTAAGTTACAGAGAAAGGTTGAACAAGTTAGGTCTTTATTCTTTGGAGTGTAGAAGGTTGAGGGGGGACTTGATAGAGGTATTTAAAATTATGAGGGGGATAGACAGAGTTGACGTGGATAGGCTTTTTCCATTGGGAGTGGGGGAGATTGAAACAAGAGGACATGAGTTGAAAGTTAAAGGGCAAAAGTTTAGGGGTAACATGAGAGGGAACTTCTTTACTCAGAGAGGGGTAGCTGTGTGGAATGAGCTTCCAGCAGAAGTGGTTGAGGCAGGTTTGATGTTGTTGTTTAAAGTTAAATTGGATAGATATATGGATAGGAAAGGAATGGAGGGTTATGGGCTGAGTGCAGGTTTGTGGGACTAGGTGAGAGTAAGAGTTCGGCATGGACTAGAAGGGCCAAGATGGCCTGTTTCCGTGCTGTAATTGTTATATGGTTATAATTGGATTGAATTGGGGGTTGCTGGGTGGTGAGGCTTGGAGGACCAGAAGGGCCTACTCCACACTGTATCTCAATATTAAATAAATCAGCCCACCAAGTCTGCTCCACTATGTCAATTTCGGTTGATATTTTCTCTCAGCCCTGTTTTCCCTCCTGCTCCCCAAAACCTTTAATCCCCTTATCAGTCAAGAACCTACCAATATCTGCCTTAAACATACCCAATGATTTCCGTCTCACAGCCCACGGTGGGAACAAACTCTACAAATTCACCCTCATCTCAGCTTTAAAGGGGTGTTCCTTTATTCTGAGGACGTGCCTTGGATTCTAGACTCTCCTACTAATGGAAACACTGTCTCCACGTCCACTCTATCCAGACGTTTCAGTATTTGATAGATTTCAATAAGATCTCTGAATGCCACCCATTACAGATCCAGAGCCCCTCTCGCAGAACCTACTCTGGACCATCTCCAGGGTCACTTCATCCTTCCTTAGTCACAGTATTCCAGATGCACTCGAATGCTTGACAAAGCCTCAGAGCACATCTGCAGGTGCTGGAAATCCAGAGCAACATACACAAAGGGCTGGAGGAACTCAGCAGGTCAGGCAGCATCTATGGAAAAGAGTAAAGAGTCGACGTTTCAGGCTGAGACCTTTTTTTTCAGGACTGCCTTGCTTTTGTATTCTAGTGCTTTGGAAATGAATGATCACGTTGCATTTGGCTTCTTTGCTACTGACTCAACCTTCAGGTTACCTTTGAACTAGGAATCCCAAGTCCCTCTGCACCTCCAATTCCTGAATTCTCCCCCCATTTAGAAAATAGCTTACACCTTTACTCTTCCTATCAAAGTGCATAACCGCATACTTTCTTACACTGTACTTTGTCTGCCAACTCTTTGCATTTGCTATTAAGTTATTATTTTTATATGTACCAAGATACAGTGAAAAGATTTTCTCACAGACTGTTTACTGTACAAGATGTTAGCTTGCAGGCTGCGTTGGTAGTAAGGAAGGCAAATGCAATGTTAAGGCCAATTTATACCTCAGGTGCATGGTGATCAGAAAGGGCAAAGTTACTAGCAAGTTTAGCCTCCAGGTTCAGGGTGAGGTCATCCCTTCCATCGAAGATAACCCGATAAGACGCTTGGGGAAGTGGTTTAATGTATCGCTGACAGATGGGGCCAATGTCACCAATGTTGTGAAGCAGACAGAGGAATGGCTGAAGAAAATCGACAAATCTGGACTTCCGGGTAAATTCAAGACCTGGCTGTACCAATACAGCATTCTGCCCAGGTTTCTCTGGCTCTTCACACTTTATGAGTTCACCATGACTGCCGTAGAGGGCATCGAGAGGAAAACCAACAAGCACCTGCAGAGATGGTTGGGAATTTCCCCAAGCTTCTCTTCAGTGGGCCTCTACATTCATTCTGGGCAACTTCAGCTTCCCCTGTCATCTGTTGTGGAGGAATTCAAAATTCTCCGTCCTCCAGAACAGACAGGATCTCCCGGTAGCCACCCACTTCAACTCTGCTTCCCACTCCCATTCGGATATGCCCATACATGGCCTCCTCTACTGCCATGATGAGGCTAAACTCAGGTTGGAGGAGCAACACCTCATATACCATCTAGGTAGTCTCCAGCCCCTTGGTATGAACATAGAATTCTCCAACTTGTGGTAATTCCCTCCCCCTCCATTCCCCTATCCCTATGTCACTCTGCCCCCTCCCCCAGCTGCCTATCACCTCCCTCATGGTTCCGCCTCCTTCTACTACCCATGGTGTTTTCCCCTATTCTTTCTTCACCTTTCCTGCCTCTCCCCTCCCTGCCTCCCCTCCCCCACCTCTTTATCTTTCCCCTTACTGGTTTTTCACCTGGAACCTACCAGCCTTCTCCTTCCCACCCTCCCCCCACCTTCTTTATAGGGCCTCTGCCCCTTCCCTCTACAGTCCTGACGAAGGGTTCCGGCCCGAAACGTTGACTGATCATTTCCACACATGCTGCCCGACCTGCTGAGTTCCTCCAGCGTGTTGTGAGCGCAAGATCTCATGGGCAGAGTTATAGAGACTGGAGCCCTTCTGTACTTCCTTCCTCCTGCGATCCGTGTATGACACCCTTCCTTCACCATTACATCTGTACACATGGGGGATGAGAGAGGACCCGAACTGTAAGCTCTGTGGTCAAAAGGAGACACTGACTCATATACTGACCAGGTGTAAAACAGCTCTAACTCTAGGACGGTATAGGTGGCGCCATGATAAGGTGCTTCTGGCTCTTGCTGACACACTAGAGCAGGAGAGATGCAAGAAGAGGACAGCTGGCACAGATTTGAGGAAGGCCATCACCTTCATCAAAGGGGGAGCCAGGCCTTTCGTAACCAAACAACCAAAGCCCAGTCTGCTGCTAATGGCCAGGTCCTGGGAGATGAGGGTTGATGTGGGAAGAAGGTTGCAGTTCCCGGATGTGGTGCACACAACCCTACGCCCAGACATTGTACTGTGGTCAACCGAAGACAGGAAAATAATTCTGGTTGAGTTGACTGTGCCATGGGAGGAGGAATGGGAAGAGGCCCACGGGAGAAAGGCCTTGAAGTACCAGCCCTTAGTGCAGGAGTGTAAAGACAAGGGATGGCAGGCATGGTTGTTCCCTGTGGAGATCGGCTGCAATGGAGATTCCCAGCCAAATCAGCATGGTGATTGTTGTCAGCTCTGGGCCTGGACAAAAGGAGCAAAAAACAAGCAGCTCGTAGGATCGGGGAAGAGGCAGAACAAGCCTCTTGTTGGATTTGGAGTAGGTGAGAGGAGGGGAGCTGGAAGCCAGGAGCAGATGGGCAATGATTTGGCCACCACTGCCGGCCCACCAACTGGAGAGTGTCGTGGTTAAGGGTTGAAACACTCGGTGAAGGTTGGGATCTGCTCCTGGCTGAAGGCTACGGTTACCTTACAAGGTAACTGGAGAATGCACCCTAACAGATGTATGTAACAAGTGTGTCAAATCTACGCCGCAGGTACGGTGTAGCCATGTACCCTAATGCGCTCCTCCCCAAAAATGTAACTACGCGTCGCGGTGACGCAGACCGCAACCGTGATTGGTCCGCTTGGTAGCATCGCATTTCCTCCTACACTGCAACAGCTTCCCATTGGGCGACTGAAGGGCAGGGAAGGAACTCTGACTGCAATGCTTTTCATAAAGCTTTACAGACCTGCGAAATTATGGAGAACCCTGTGCTTGACGCCAGTTTGTATCTAGCTGCTACAGCCTGTTGACTTCCACCTGATGCTAAAACTCGAATGGTGATTGCCAGTCTCTGAGTATACTGTGCGTACACTGATGCGATATTAATGGTCGGAGACGATGAACCAAATGGTCAAATCTACCTGCTGACATCTGAAAATATTTGAAATGCATTTCCTCGTCCATGTCTCTCAGTGGCCGGACAAGAACAGAAAATTCATCCTCCTTCAGTTTCAGTTGTGACAAGAATACACATAGATTAAGATGTAGCTGTCCTGTGCTGGCACCAGTGGGATCAGCAGTTGGTCTGCCACCTGTCTTCAGGAGAGAGAGAGAGATAAGGAAAACAATGGAGCAGCATTTGGAGATGTTAATGAAGGAAGGAGAGCTGTCAAGATCGGCTCCCCCTTTGAACCCTGAACTGTTTGAAATGATGGACAGGCGATACCCCAGCAGGGGGATAAAAAGGGACAGGTTCGCTAAGGCAAGACACACACGACACCCGAGGTAACGAGACCCTGGAAGCGGTGCGCCTCTCACAAGTCGGTGGGAGGTTCTTGGACGGCTGATCGCGGGATCAAGCCATAGACGCTTAGGGTGGAAAGGCACGATCGGTGGGAACCTGGTGTGTGTCCACCCTTGCCTAGGTGCTGGGTTCACCGCAGAGAAACGATCATATCTGGAAACGGAGGGGTCACGGTCGGTGACCTCAGATGACATCACAAAGGACTCGCCCGAAAGCTGACTGCGAAGGTCTGTGTGGAAGCCTTGAATATTCATTCGTTTTGCTCTCTCTCTCCTTCCCCCCACTGTCCATCGCCACGGCAGTGATTACTGCAAACTGAACTGAACTAAATTGAACTGAACTTTGCGTCACTTTGAAACTGGTCATTTACCCCTAGACAACGATAGAGCTTGATTGATCCTGTTATCTGAATTCTGTGCACATGTGTGTTTCTCATTGCTGAACTGTTGCATTTATTATCCTTTTGGTTAGAGTACTGTGTTGCTTGTTTCTTTAATAAAACTTTCTTAGTTCTAGTAATCCAGACTCCAACTGAGTGATCCATTTCTGCTGGTTTGGCAACCCAGTTACGGGGTACGTAACACAGTCACCATTGTTTGAAGTTTGAGTTTCTTCGCGTTGAGTCTCAGCACGAAGAAACTCAACACAGTGGCATAGAAACCCCACCGCCAAATAGTGTTTTGGCGGTGAATTGCAGAGCAACGCAGACACACCAACGCACAAGTATAAATGCTCACAACGGCGTAGCCCACTTGCGTAGGCTATGGTGTAGACGTTGAGTGCAAGGTTCACACACAAAAATGCTGGTGAACGCAGCAGGCCAGGCAGCATCTATAGGAAGAGGTACAGTCGGCGTTTCGGGCCGAGACCCTTCGTCAGGACTAACAAGGTTGTTGCTATGACACCACTCAACGAGCTAGTTTATCTCGCCCCGTATGCCTCCTCATCGCCATCTGAGATTTGACCAACAATGGTTGTGCCATTGGCATGTTTATAGATGATGTTTGAGATATGCCTAACCACACAGTCATAGGTATAGAGTCTAACAGCAGTGGGCTAAGCCACATCCTTGACAGTTGAATGTCAGTGAGCGAGAGAAGTTATTTCCAATCTGTACAGACTATGATCTCCTAGTCATGAAGTCAAGGATCCAGTTGCAGAGGGAGGTACAGAGGCCCAGGTTCTGGAGCTTTTTGATTAGAAATGAGGATATGATTGCATTGAATGCTGAGCTGTAATCAATAAACAGCAGCCTGACATAGGCATTATTACTATCTAGGTGACCCAAGGCCGAGTGGAGAGCCAGTGAGACTGCATCTGCTGTAGACCTGTTGTGGTGATGGGCACATTGCAGTAGGTCCAGGTCCTGGCTGAGGCAGGAGTTGATTCTAGCCGTGACCAACCTCCCAAAGCACTTCATCACCGTAGGTGTGAGTGTGACTGGGTGATAGTCATTGACCTGCTCTTCTTGACCACCGGTATGATTGCCAGCCTCTCGAAGGAGGTGGGAACCTCTGACTGCAGCAGTGACAGACTGAAGATGTCCTTGAACACTCCCGCCGGGTGGCTGGCTCAGATTTTCACAACCCTACCGGGTACACCCCAGGGCCTGATTCCTTGCCAGGGTTTACCCTCCTGAATGATCTTACGTTGGCCTCAAGACAGACTTCACAGGGCCACTGGATGCAGCAGGAATCCTCATAGCTATTCTCCCTTTCAAAGCGGGCATAGAAGGTGTTGATCTCATCTGGGAGAGAAGCTTCACTGGCACTCATGACATTAGGTTTCACTTTGAGGGAGGTAATGGCCTGCAAACCCTGCCAGAGCTAATGTTTCTAGCCTCAAATGGAATTGTTTTCTCGCTCTTAAGATCGCCTTCCGAAGGGCATACAGTACCTAGCCTTCTTGTATAGTTCTGGATCACCAGTCTCTGCCAAAGATTGAAATTGGAATGCCAAAGTCAACGAGTCTGGAAGTTGAGGCCTACTATCTGCGATTTGGATGTCCAATATCCACAAATCTGTGAGTCCAGACCAGGGACTGTAGGGTTGGAGGCCTGGAGACAGCTTCCACTAGAGTTAGAGACTTGCTTGTGTGTGTGTGTGTGTGTGTGTGTGTGTGTGTGTGTGTGTGTGTGTGTGTGTGTGTGTGTGTGTGTGTGTGTGTGTGTGTGTGTGTGTGAGAGAGAGAGAGAGAGAGAGAGAGAGATTGGGAAGGTGGGAGGGAGCAAAGGGGTTTGTTTTGCTGTTGTTGTTTTGCTTGTGTTCTCTCCCTGAGGGCTGTGGGAAAGCTTTGTTGGCGACGGAATGTGTGGTGTCACTTCAGGCCTCCGCACCTCCAGCAGATCCCTAGATTGTGTTGGTTGTTAACACAAACAACGTATTTCACTGTGTGAGCCTGAATCTGATCTCTCTGGAAATGCAAGCAAACAAAAGCTTTTCACTATATCTCAGTATAGCTTCTTTCCAACTGTGCTAAGACTGCTGAATGGATCCTGACCCGGATCTGGGCCGGACCCTACAAATATCCGGACCTGCCTCTCGGTTTTTTTTGCACTACCTTACTTTCCATTTTTCTATTTTCTATTTATGATTTATAATTTAAATTTTTAATATTTACTTATTTTTAATATTTAGCATTTGTAATCCAGGGAGTGTGAAGCACAGAATCAAATATCGCTGTGATGATTGTACGTTCTAGTACCAATTGTTTGGCGACAATAAAGTATAAAGTAAAGTATGTGACAATAATATTATTTATTTACTGGGATACAGCATGGACTATGTCCCCACTGCCCCACTGCCCAGCAATACCCCAGTTTAACCCTAGCCTAATCACAGGACAATTGACAATGACCACTTAATCTACCAACTGGTACGTCTTTGGACTGTGGGAGGAAACTGGAGCACCTGGAGGAAACCCACGCGGACACTGGGAGAACGTGCAACCTCTTCACAGGCAGCGGCTGTAATGTAAAGCGTTGTGCTAACCACTATGCCACCGCGCCCTCTTCACTTCCCCAGCCTTTGTTTACAACTTTGTGCCCCAAAATTGGGCTCGTAATCCACAACGGGGCTTAGAGACTGTTGTGACACTGGATATGAACAACATAAAGAGAAAATTCCCCAAAGGCTTTGACAAGACGTAGCTGAGATGTCAACAGAGACCATGGCACTGTAGGTGGGCAGTGATATGCCATCTAATACTGTATCTGGGATGGTGACGGACCCTAAATCTACAGCTCTGATTGCCTGGCACATGCTAACTACGACTGAGATTACGGGTCAGAAGCACAGTCTCATCAGATTAACAAGTAACGACTCTGTTGTTAACCAACTGAACAGAGTTTGCGTGAATACAACCTTGAAATATTAGACCCTTAAAACCTGGGAGAGGGTCAGCAGTCATCCTCAGGAGCAGCTCCCGTCTTTTTCACCAGTTTTGTGATCAATTGTACTTGACTGCACGTTTTGGATGAGAGGTTCCAAAATGTGCCGCCATTTCCCGGTTAGATCAAAGTAAATTTATTGTCAAAGTACATACATGTCACCGTTTACCACCCTGAGATTCATTTTCTTGTGGCATTCACGGTATACACAAAGAAATACAATAGAAGGGATGAAAAACTACACACAAAGGACAAACAATGTGCAAAAGAAGACGAACTGTGCAAATGCAAATCAATAGACAGAGAGATGAACGTATTGAGAACGTGAATGGTGGAGTCCTCGAAAGTGAGTCCATAGGTTTTGGAATCAGTTCGGTGTTGAGGAGAGTGAAGTTGTCCATGCTGGTTCAGGAGCCTAATGGTTGAGGGTAATAACCATTCCTGAACTTGGTGGTGTGGGACCCAAGGCTCCTGAGTCTCCTTCCTGATGGCAACAGTAAGAAAGGAACGTGGCCTGGATGGTGGTTGTCGCTGATGATGGATGCTGCTTTCTTGTAGCAGTGCTCCTTGTAGGTGTGCTCAATGGTGGGGAGGGCTTTTCCTGTGACAGACCAGGATACTCTCCACTGAGGTTTGTTGGCAGCTTGTGCTTACGGCTCCAGGCAGCGATTGGAGAGCTGACAGCTGCTGGAGGGAGAAAGGGGACATCCATGGCCATTTGCCTTGTCTAGACATTCAAGAATTAGCAAACCCGACAGCCTTAGGGCAGATATCACCAACAGCGACGCCTCTCCATAGAATCTTGCATCAGAGTTGGAGGCTTAGCAACAGTGACAAAATGAGTAACTGCACAATGTGGAACACCTCTACTAGTCCACTCGATGGGCCAAATGGCCTCATACAGCTACTATGTCTTATAGCCTTATGGCCTAAAGGGCAGAACTTCAAACGTGGAGTCAGCATTAATGGTGCAAACTCATTGAAGTCACTAAGAATGCATTTGATTGGAACAGGCAGCGCGGAGCGATGCTTCACAGCCAGGGTGTCATACTCAAGTGACGTGACTGTATAGACACAACACAGGGTTTGTGCTCCACCCAGGTTTCACCAAAAATAGTGTTGAATTAAAAGATCTCACTGTAGCTGAATTTAAACTAAAGAGCACAATGGAATGCTCACAGTGTCCTCAACCCTGAATATTTTCTGCAGGTTTCTTTGTTAAATTATTTCACAGGCAGGTCGGTATCACAATTGGTTCACAGTGGCACACTGCACAGAAGCAAACCCTGAAGGCAAATGAATCTGCAGGCACCCACCCACACTATTCTCCCCAGAGCCTCGTCAACTCCCCACATATCCTGCCACTACACACCAAGGACGATTTATGATTTTTATTTTTATTTACAGAAGCAGCACAGTAACCGGCCCTTCCAGCCCAATGAGCCCGCGCCGCCCAATTACACACCCACATGACCAATTAGTCTAGGAACCCGTATGTCTTTGCAATGTGTGAAGAAACCGGGGCACCCGGAAGAAACCCGCCTAGTCGTGGGGTGAACGTATAAACTCTGTATAGACAGTGATGGAATTGACCACGGGTCGCTGGCGCTGTGATAACATTACGCCAACCACTGCACCACCGTGGTGCCATTAATTTACTGCGATCAATTAACCTGCTGTCCCAGACACCTCTGGGATGTGCAAATAAACTGGAGCACCCGGGGGAAACCCAATGACGGGGAGAATGTGCAAAGTGAGATCAAGATTAAACCAAAGTCTTTGCACTCTTTGTGATTTTTATCAGCAACTTGGATAAGGAAGTGGAAGGGTGACTTAGTAAGTTTTCAGATGGCACGGTGTTGTGGATAATGCAGGTGGTTGTCGTAGGTGGCGATGGGACATTGGGTGCTTATCTGGACTGAGAAGTGTCAGATGGAGTTCAATCCAGGAACATGTGAAGTAACATTGTCTGGAAGGTCAAATTTGAAAGCAAAGTACAGGATTAATAGCCGGATTCTTAGCAATGTGGAGGAACAGAGGGATCTTGAGATCAAGGACCATTAATTCCTCAAAACAAGTTGATAGGTACAGTGTTAGGTTAGTAAGTTGTTAGTACACTACGGTGATGCTGGAAACATGGCAACACTTGCGACCTGCCACCAGCACACCCTTGGACTGTGCTGGTCATTGACAGAAACGACTCGTTTTTACCGTATGTTTGGATGTGTAACAAATGTGACAAATACAGCTAATCTTTATCTTTAAATAATTTCCACGAGCCGTACCACTAAGTAGTATATGTGCAACTTGAATTATAGGTGAGACAAACAATTCTCAACGGGCTGAGTGTGGGGTCTGTACCCTCTTTCCACTGTTTGCGTTCAGTGTCCCTTTGGGACTGGCTTGTAGTAAATTCTGGGATGTTTCCCCATCAGTCTTGGGCCCCGGTTGACTAAGTATGTTAAATTAATTTCCAGGGGACTTTGAGGCTTTTTCTTGCCTTTATGAGAACAATTTAACACGACACAAAGACAGGAGGAAGGGCAAATCATGACAAGGATTTTGTGATTGCGGCAGTATATTCAGTACTGTGTAAAAGTTTTGGTCACCCTAGATTTTTTATATCCTTTCAGATAGTATGGCTTCCACAGAGCCTTGATCTCAATATTATCGAGGCTGTCTGGGATTACCTGGAGAAACGGAAGCAAGCGGGCCAGCCAAAGTCTGCAGAGGAACTGTGGCAAGTTCTCCAAGATACTTGAAACAACCTACCAGTTGATTTTCTTATAAAACTGCACAACATGTACTTAAAGATAATTGACACAGTTTTAAAGGCAAAGGGTAGTCACCCAAAATATTGATTTGATTTAGTTTTTTTCACTCTTTGCTGCTCTTTATAATCATTTTTTGACATCCAAAAACTTTTAGTTTTATTATTTTTACAGATTTTTTTTACATGTGCCTAAGGCTTTTGCACAGTAGTGTAGATAGGCTGAGCAAGTGGGTGCAAACTTGGCACATGGATTTAACGTGGGTGAGATCATGTCTCAGTGGAATTAAAAGGCAGATTTCTATCCAAAGGGAAAAAAAAACACTGCAAATGAGTTTAAAAAAGGTGTTCTAGTGCATGAGTCACAAAAAGTTTACAGGCAAAGTTAGCAAGTAGTTAACACGCTGTCTTCATTTCAAATAGTCGCAGTGTAGAAACACAGAAATTTTGTGATAATTATACAGGATTTTGATGAGGCCACACCTGGAATACTGTGAATAGTTTTGTCCCCTTATCTAAAGGACCTACTAGCATTGCAGGCATCTTGGAAGAGATTCATCAGGCAAATTCTTGGGATGAGAAAATTATCCTATTAAAATAAATTAACAGGTTAGCACTGTAATCCCTTCATCTGGACACAGTTGAGGATTTGGGCAAAGACCGTTGACTGGGACTCTGATGAAGGGTCCCAGCCTGTAAGGTCAACTGTTTATTCCTCTCCATAGATGCTGCCTGACCTGCTGAGTTCCTCCAGCATTTTGTGTGTGATACATCATTGCTAATTTGATAGGGGTCATTTAGCAAACATCTGTAGTTTAGGTGCTGATGTGGACAGGGTACTTCCTTGCCCTCATGAGGCAGCCAAGAATGCATTTCGAACAGCGGGCAGTAGGGAAGGAGTTCGTCCATTGAATTGGATTGGCTGAGCTCTTGCTTCACAGCAGTAAGGGTAGATCACTCAGATACCTGCTCACACCACAGCTGGCTTTAGCAGAAGCCTCTCAACCTGCTCCTCTGATGTTCCCATGCTCTCTTAATCTGGCTCATTTTATTTCCTTCAGCTTCTGATGCTGTAAAACTAGTTGTTTCCTAGAGGGTTTCTTCTTTAAAAAAAACTAACTAAAAACCTAGTTCCTATATCAAACACTAGAACAGGGCATTACACTGGTTCTCAGCGAAATATTCATTCAAATATCAGTTTCGAGTTTTGGTGAAACGTTTTTTTAGGAAACAAGAGATCGCTAAGATTTCTGTATAATAAGAAAATCAAAGAGTGTGGCGACAGTGCGAGAAAATGGAGCTGAGACGGATGACCATTTGTCACAGAGAATTACGAGCTATTCAGCCCTTCGAGATTGTTCTACCTTTCAGTTTGATCAACTAATCTTCTATCTCCAAACTCCTTCCCTCTCCTTGATGTCTAAGCATCTATCCATCCCCCTTTTTTTTTTCCTAGGGACTTGGCCTCCACAGGTTCTCTACTACCAAATGAACCAATTTCCCCTGGGGTCGATAAAGTATGACTATGACTATGAAGAACATTTTCTTCATCTCAGTTCCAAGCATCTTCCCCAATCAGTGTTTCCCAGCTCGTTTCTATTCCAGACCCCTACATCCAGCAGAAGCATCTTCCCTACACCAATCTGAACCATCTTTTTCAGAATTTTGTATGATAGCAAGGCAGTCTAATGATGATAATTCTTTTAACTTTATGTAGAAATCATCTGAAAAAACAAGTCTCCAGCTACAAGAAAGCAAATCAACATCTTGTTGTTTTTAATTCATCAGCAAGGACCATTTATGCATCAGCAACTGCAATCTTGAAACAGAAAATGACTGGCTGCTAGGTAAAGTGTAAATCTAGTGGACCCATTGTCCAGTTAATTGTCTTGCCTTGTTTAGGTAGCACGTGGCATTGTGTGATCTTAATGGGAGATACAAGATATTAGAGTGGTTGGAACCTGAAGCAATGAATAAATTTAGAGACACAAGAGATTGCAGATGCTGGGATCCGAAACAACAAACAGTCTGCTGGAGGATCACTGGCAACACGCTGGAGGGACTCAGCAGGTCAGGCAGCATCCGTGGAAACGATCAGTCGACGTTTTGGGCCAGAACCCTTCTCAGAGGTTCAAGCAGCATCTATGGGGGAAGGAATTGTCAATTTTCAACTGAAAATACCAACTGTCCAATTTCCCTATGGATACTGCCTGACCTGCTGAGCTCAGTAAGACCTAGGATCGGAATTAGGCCATTCGGCCTGTTGAGTCTTCTCCACCATTCCATCATGCCCATCTTATTAACCCTCTCAAGCCCATTCTCCTCCCTTCTCCCCATAACCTTTGAGGCCCTTAATAATCAAGAATCCATCAACCTCCACTTTAAATACAGAACATAGAACATAGAAATCTACAGCACGTTACAGGGCCTTCGACCCACAATGTTGTGCCGACCCATGTAACCTACTCGAGAAACCGCCGAGAATTTCCCTACCACATTCTTCTAAGTTCCATGTACCTATCTAAGAGGCTCTTAAAAGACCCTATTCTATCCATATATATTGTATATTCAATGGTTTGGCCTCCACAACTGCCTGTGGCAATGAATTCCACAGAGTCTCTACGCCCCGGCTGAAGAAATTTCTCATTGCTGTTCTAAAGGGATGTCCTTGTATTCTGACATTGTGCCCTTGAGTCCTAGACTCCCCCACCATTGGAGATATCATGTCCATGTCCACTCCATCTAGGCTTTTGCTCAAGCAGATTGCTGTCTGTATGCTCCCAGCATCCTGCTTGAGTGGCGTCCCACATCTTTGAAACAACGTGTATACAACCACCATCGTGCCTCCATCCTCTTCAGGTCACCTTCTCCTCTCTCTGGCTCCAGTAAATTTACTGAGTGCAAACTTGTCTGAAATATTATCCTCCTTGCCTTCAACGTCGATGGAGAGCTCCCCAACACTCCGAGACACCAGACCCAAAGCCAGCAAGCGCGTGCGGAAATCCCTTTGTTGAACGCACGCTTCCTAGCCCCTGTGAGAGTCCTGTCCGCCTTCTCTAAATCCTGCTAATGTGACAATTCTGCAGGGTAGCACGACAGTGTCCAAAACATATCACAGACCTTAACAGAAAGGCAACTGTTGTACTTTGTTACTTGTTACATACACCTGTTAGGGTGCATTCTCCAGTTACGTTATAAGGTAACCGTAGCCTTCAGCCAGCAGCAGATGTCATCAGGTGGTTCCCAACCTTCACCGAGGGTTTCGACCCTTAACCACGACACTCTCCAGTTGGTAGGCTGGCAGTGGTGGCCAAATCATTGCCCATCTGCTCCTGGCTTCCAGCTCCCCTCCTCTTGCCTACTCCAAATCCAACAAGAAGCTCGTTCTGCCTCTTCCCCCATCCTATGAGCTGCTTGTTTTTTGCTCCTTTTGTCCAGGCCCAGAGCTGACAACAACCACCATGCTGATTTGGCTGGGAAACCTCTGCAGCCGATCTCCACAGGGAACAACCTTGTCTTTACACTCCTGCACTAAGGGCTGGTACTTCAAGGCCTTTCTCTCGTGGACCTCTTCCCATCCCTCCTCCCATGGCACAGTCAGTTTAACGGACTAAATCCATTCATAACTAACACCCAGTGCAAACCACTTACTGATGCTAGCTGCTCATTAATGGTCTGTTCCTGCATTTTGACAAAGGATTTCTGGTTCAAAGCCATGGTGATGTGTTGTTACAGATTCGTAATAGCTTTCAACCCAGTCTGTGAAGGCTAACAAAGAGGACAGTGTGACTTCAAGCTGCTCGATGGACATTATGCTGGGCCACCAGCCCCCAATGGCCATGGCCGCTATTCACCAGATTTTCTAGAAACAAAATGTTCTGGGGCCTTCTCCTCCCTCCGATGTTTGCCCACCACAACCTACTACCTCCCTGAACCCTGCCATCCTCACATCCCTGAGGGGAACTTGGGATTTGTAAAGAGGGGTGAGGTATTGGTGGGGGAGGCATTTTCAGTCTGAAGTGGTAATCGTAGGTGACCTTCGCCTGTCGAAAACATCCTGGAACTTTGATGGGTGGTTTCCTCGACCATGAGATCCCTCACTCATTTCCCCATTCACGCAGCCGAAGGAATCCGATGCCGATAAAGACTTAAAGATTAGCTCTATTTGTCACACGTGCATCAAAACATCAGGTTCAGAAACCGCTATCACCCTTCTACCATCAGGCTGAAGCGGAGTGGATAACCTCACTCACCTCAACTCTAAACTGATCACTGAACACAGCCTACGGACTCGATTTCAAATATTCTACAACTCATGTTCTCGCTATTATTTATTTATTATTATTGCTTGAATTTTTGATTTGCACAGTTTGTCTTTTTTATACATTGGTTATTTGTCAGTGTTCAGCTGTGTGTAGCTTTTCATTAATTCTATTGTATTTGTTTGTTCTACTGTGAATGCCTGCAAGGAAGTGAATCTCCGGGCACTATATGGTGACATTTACACACCTCAGATAATAAGTTTACTTTCTACTTTGAAGCATATAGTGGAGTGCATCGTTTGCACCAACAACCAACACAGTCCAAGGATGTGACGTGCTGGGGGCAGCCTGCAAGTGTCACCCACAACTCTCTAACCCCAACCTGTACGTCTTCGGAACGTGGGAGAAAACCAGAGCATTCAGGGAAAACCCATGCGGTCACAGGGAGGATGTATGAATTCCTCACAGACAGTGGCGAAATTGTAGCTGCCCCCACCGCCAAATCGAGAGCAGCTGAGACCTGAGCACCAGACCCCTGCGGCATCTGCGAGTCACGGCGTAAACAGTCCATTAAATCTCACTCCTTGTTTTGCGTGTGGTGACCAGTTCCCAATCCGTGGGTCGGTATTCCCACAATTCCGCACGCTCTGCCTTAATGAGCAGCTCCCGGAGGGACTCTCTTGCAAAGATTGTACCAATATCGACCTCTTTACCCTTAACCTCTGCAAATCTCAGGAAGTCCAGTGGATTAGTCAGAGTTATTTATTACAATAAATCCATGCTGATTCTGCATAGTCGTGTTGTTCGTTACAAGGAGTGCCGTGGTCTTACGGGCTACACCTATCATTTTCATTCCTGAGCAGCGTTTCCATACCAGCTCATGATGCAACCAACTAGGATATTCTCCACTGCGCAGCAACCAAAGTTTTTTGGAGTTTTTGGTGACATGTCGACAAAAGACTTGGAAAAGACTAAAAAATTTTTTAAAGAGTATTTTTTTTTGTTTATTCCCTCTCAAAATGTGGAGTGCTGCCATTTACTGTCTGTCTCCAATTGCCTCCCAGCCATTTTAAAAGTTAATTGACTTAAACCACATTGACAGGTCTGGAATTTCATGGGCTGTACTGGACGAGGCAGTTTCCTTTCTTAAGGATGTTCATGAACCGGCTGGAATCAGGTGGCTTTGTAGCCGCCGTGACTGAGACAGCTTTGGTTCAGTTCAATTTACCGCTGTGGTAGTGGATTTGATCTGGTGTCGCTGAATCATTCGGCCAGGTGTCTGGATACTGGTCCTGCAGTTAACCGTGATCCTCATTTTACATGAAGGTGGAGGGGAAGAAAGGCAGAGAGGTTTAAGGAGAACATTTTGTTGTGCAAGTCCCCAGTAGCAAATGGGACATCAGTTATTCACGACAATCACTCGGTCCAACGAAAGTTCCATAAGACCACAAAGCACAAGAACAGAATTAGGCTATTTGGCCCATGAGTCTATTTCCTTAAAAATAAATCCCATCAGATCCATTCTCCTCCTTTTCCTTGCAAGCTTGCAACTCGGGAGGAGAAGATGGCGGCACGCCTGCGTGTGCGCAGCCCTCCGGTGAAAAATGATATCGTATCTGTTAAATAGGGGCCGTGGACAATTCTGATTTGATGGAGAATGGACGTGAAAGCACAGAGGAACATCTGGAGAAATTTCTGAAACGCCCGTTCGCTGCTGTCGTTACTGCATGGTCGAGAATCTTTTGGAGGGTAGGCCTCAAAATCCCCAGCCTTGCCTGCTTTTGGCGACCGAGAAGGAGGTCGAATCATTCAGACAGAGATGGCGCTCAGTACTCAGCGTCGGAGAGCTGATCAGAGCTCGAAGTTTTCGGATGACTCAGAGTCGGATTGTGGTCGGCATGGCAGGGAGAGTTTTTCTTCCTTCTCCCGTCTGCGTGAGATGTGGGACATTTGAGAGTCTTTGAACTTTACTGTGCTCATGGACTTCTTCATCAAGTTATGGTATTGTTACACTGTTGTAACTATATGTTATAACTATGTGGTTTTGTCAGTTTTTTCAGTCTTGGTTTGTCCTGTGTTTTGTGATATCACACCGGAGGAAATATTGTATCATCAGCACTAACTACTGTGTCCAGTTCTGGTCGCCTCACTATAGGAAGGATGTGGAAGCATTGGAAAGGGTACAGAGGAGATTTACCAGGATGCTGCCTGGTTTAGAGAGTATGCATTATGATCAGAGATTAAGGGAGCAAGGGCTTTACTCTTTGGAGAGAAGGAGGATGAGAGGAGACATGATAGAGGTGTACAAGATAATAAGAGGAATAGATAGAGTGGATAGCCAGTACCTCTTCCCCAGAGCACCACTGCTCAATACAAGAGGACATGGCTTTAAGGTAAAGCGGGGGAAGTTCAAGGGGGATATTAGAGGAAGGTTTTTTACTCAGAGAGTGGTTGGTGCGTGGAATGCACTGCCTGAGTCAGTGGTGGAGGCAGATACACTAGTGAAGTTTAAGAGACTACTAGACAGGTATATGGAGGAATTTAAGGTGGGGGCTTATATGGGAGGCAGGGTTTGAGGGTCGGCACAACATTGTGGGCCGAAGGGCCTGTACTGTGCTGTACTATTCTATATGTTGTATTTCTTAATGCATGCATTACTAATTGACAATAAAAGAGGACCACGTGTCTTCATAATCTAAAAAAAAACTCATTCTCTCTCACCCTTACCCTTGGGCTTCTGTGCCACCGTGCCTCTCTAAGAGGACGATTTGCAGTGGCCAGTTAATCCACCAGCGAGGAAACTGGAGCTCCAACGGAAAATTACACGATGGAGGGGAGAAGGTGCAGGCTGCCCCTGGGCGGCAACAGAGGCCAGGATGGAACAGAGGTGTGAGGCATCAGCACTAACTGCTGTGCCACTGTGCCGCTGCCATTGAAAAGGAGATGCACTGGAGATCAGTACTGTAGTACAGGTAGCACAGAATCGGATGAGGAGACAGGATAGCGAAAAGCCATGGAAACATCTGGAACCATGCAGGATCAGCCTTCAACAGCTGCCTTTTCCACATCTGGAAGCAGTTGGCTGGAACCACGGCCTTCAATCAGACGGGGTGAGGGGGGAGAGGGAATGGATAGAGACATTCCTTCATTTCCTCAGTACAGGACAGTAAGCGGTTTATTTCTGAACTCCTGTGAGATTTGCACAACTTTGCAATTCTGAAAATATCGCTCAACTCCTCGTACAGCCAAGAGATTCCTGCGGGGAGTGACCAAGGGGATTAGAAATGGCCGGGGATTATCACCGTCACTTTTCATTTTGTTATAAGCACCTCTCCAATGACCTGGCGATGAAATTAACAACAGCAGCAAATTAAATATTCAGGCAGCTGCAGAAGTACTGAGCGGAAATGGGGGAGAGTTGAGTTGGAAAGTTGGAAAACAAGTTCCATTCGGAATCGATGCTGGCAAGTGTACTGGCCAAAGAGTCAAAGCCTCCGGGTCGGCATGTCTGGAGGCTGCAGGCCTGGGATTGGAGGTCCGTCTGCACGTGTGAGTGGGCGGGAAATGGGCTCATTTTGCTGCTGTTCTGCCAAACATGGTGGGCATCTATGTTGGTGCAGGAATCAGTAGCAAGAGTCAACGGGCTTAGGTTGCGTTGGTTGTTAATGCAAATAATACATTTCACAGTATGTTTCAATGTACATCTGATAAATCAATCAATGCATCTAATTAATTTGATTAGTCCATGCAATACTCATAGAATGATACCGAACAGGGATCTCCTGCTAATGCATTTCATGAACACTATCCAATCCTTCAACCCAATGTTGCCTCTGACAGAATATTCAATTAGTCCCACTTCCCACCTTTCAGGTATGCCTCTTCTTGACACGGATTGGGGGGGGGGGGCGGAGAGAGGGGGTTCTGTGAAATATGAAGTTTCCGGATTCCCGGCACCAACCCCTCTCGAAGCGACAGGCAAAATATTCACGCACACACACCATTACCAACACGCAGCCCTAACACGGTGAAACACAAATACAGCAGACACATACACTGAAACACTGACCCTGACAGAGTTCAAAGTAAATTCATTATCAGAGTGTGCATACTTCACCAAATACTGTCCCCGAGATCCATTTTCTTGCAGGCATTCACAGTAGAACCAATGAACAGAACAGATGAAACACTACACACAAAGTCTGACAAACCAATGTGCAAAAGACAAACCGTGAAAATACAAAATAAAACAAACAAACAAACAAACAAATAAATAAATAGTAAGAAGACAAGGTGTAGAGACCTTGAAAGTGAGTCCATAGTTCAGTGTTGAGGTGAGTAAAGTTATCCACGCTGGTTCAGGAACCTGATGGTTGAGGGGTAATGACAGTTCCCGAACCCAGTGGTCTGGGCTCTACCTGTAGCTCCTGTACTCCCTTCCCAATGGCAACAGTGAGAAGACAGCATGGCCTGGATGTCCTTACAAACACCAAAAACACACAGCAGGACCACCCAGGATAAATTTCAATCGCCTAACCGCCCTCCAAAACAGTTATAAAAGGATCTTGATAAAAATCCAACTCTTCATTCAGAATTACTTGCTTCCTCTCTAGTGGCTGATGTTTGTCCAAGTTTCTGCCATGACTCAAGCCCATTATGTGGCACAGACTTCCTTGATAACTTGGGATAGGAGGAGCGTCCATCCTGGATGTTTTTGGAAATGGGGAGGTGTGAGTGAGTAAGTGAAATGTATGCACAGTGTCAATATCTTCCTTCAAATACCATGACTGGAAATTTTTTCCTCTCACCCAACATGTCAATACCTGTTGTTATTTTTATCATCTGCCTTTCACTGATTAAAACGTTAAAACAACTTAACATTTTTACAAACACAAGAGATTCTGAAGATGCCAGAAATCTTCAGCAACACACACAAAATACAGGAGCAACTCAGCAGGTGAGACAGCATTTATGGAGTGGAACAAACAGTTTATGTTTCGGGCCATGACCCTTCATCAGGACTGAGTCATCTGATTATTTCCCTCTGCAGATGCCGCCTCAGCCAGCATTTCAAGATTTCTAGCATCTGTTGAGTATCTTGTGCATTTCCCCCCCTGAATCACTGCTGTAGGAAGAGCAGCGGCCAATGTGTGCATGGCATGGTAAAAATCCCACAAACCGCAGTACATTGCTGAGCAACACTCCAGTTTGATAACGGGAGACTGTTCGAGTCGATAGCTGTTACTCAGAATTCAGGGAACCAGATGTCCTGATGGTCCACCTCCGAGCCAGTGAGAGAGGACAGCCAGCCTCAGGCTTTTCAGTCCAACTGACGCATCCACATCTGAGGCACTTAATTGGGAAGGTTGCCAAGGAGACAACCCAGAGATGTTTGGCCACACGCTCTGACTGGTTTGTGTATGCATCATTAGGATTCTAAGGTCTACTGGCCTACAACAAGTAGATTCAGGTGGACATGTGCAGGGTCTGGATTGAACACTGGTCTTCCAGAATTCCCAGGAAGTTCTGTATTTTTCTCATAGTATGAGGCAGTTGTGCTGCCCTTCAGGAAACACAGAGCCTAACCCAAGCCTTTAGCCCACAGAAACCTCACATTGTTCCTGACCTAATCCTTTCAGTAGACCACCTAGCAACAGCTCAATGTCGTCCCGTGAAATATTGTGCACCTCCACCCTCTCTAAAGCCAATGCATGCACAGTGGCTACCAAAACAAGCAAGTCCACAGCCACGTGGCCAACCCTAACAAAGGCTTGGCCAGCCGATGGATGGGATAGGAGTAGAGTCAAACCACAAAATTCCAGATGGGTTTTGGCAAAAGGTGTCAGTGTTTTACAAGGAATTCAGACTTACTGAGTGTTGACAATACAAGGGGTGATTGATAAGTTCGTGGCCTAAGGTAGAAGGAGATGAGTTATACAGCTCTCATTACATGCACGTGCAGTTCAACTCTTTGAGTGATTATGCAGAAAGTTTGAAGTTAATAACTCATCTCCTTCTACCTTAGGCCACGAACTTATCAATCACCCTTGCTGTGGACCACTTGCTGGAGGTCCAAGATGCCGACTTCTACAAAGAAGGGATCTGTATGCTCCACAACCTCTGGACTGAGTGTGTAAATGTAGGAGGGGACTATGTTGAAAAACAAATGTGCTAGGTTTTCTACAATTGACTCCTCCTACCTTAGGCCACGAACTTATTAATCACCCCTACTGACCTCTAATCCATGAGGAAAATTTTGCTCCCATTCCTCAACAAACACATCAACAGACATTCCCGCCAAAATGGTCACTCTCCCACTAAGACTTTACCAGCCCACCCCACCCCCCAGTTCTCCCTGAGAAACAGCTAAGATCTCCTGCTCCCATCTGAACCATCAGCCAACCTTCCCTCACCCCTCCAAAGCAACAAGGTGACCGGCCTCCCAGCCCAGACCATGAGGCAGCCCCTCCTTGGCCAGAATCATTCAACCTTCCCATCCTCAAGCTCTGAGCAACCAGCCCCCTCTTCCCTAAAACCACCACATGTTTCCAGGAAATTGACCCCTATCCCCATCAAAAAGGGTCAGGCAATCCAGCAGGGCTGAGGAAAACCTTGCCACCTTCTCTTGGATTCAGGCTGGTGTGATAAAGTGGGGGTTCATGTGGCCAAGTAGCTCACCCGAAGTCCAGCCTTGCATCATTACAGCTGTGGCAACTTGGCTCAGCCTCTGCTCTCCCACACTCCCAAATGAAGTCACATGTTGCAGTCAATGAGAGGGAGGGGGCTGGCAGAAGAAGGGTGGTCAAACAACACTGTTGCCCATTGACGAGAAGCTCTCCAATAGCTGCCACTGGCCTCATGCACGCCAGCTGGCTTGTCATTTCCGGAACAAAATTCATACTTAGTTCATTCCCTCTCATGAGAACTCAACTATGAACAGAGAAAAAAAATTGTGGAGAGAGATACAATAATGAAAACAGATTCAGGAGGTCATTTTTCTTTTAAAGTCAGTCAGGATGTGGGCAGCACTGGCAAAGCCAATATGCGTTGTCTATTGCAAGATGCCATCTCCCCAGTCAACAAGCACGGGCCATGCAAACTACCTGGGTCGGCATACCCAGCGATTGGAGGATTGATGGCTGCAAGCTTGAGAGCCGAGGACTGGAGATCGGAGGCCCAGGGGCTGCCTGCCCTGGGCTCAGAGGCCTGTTCGTGAGTGAGAGTGGGTGGGTGTTAGGGTAAGAATGGGGCTTGTTCTCTGCTGCTACTTTGTCTTACCGTTGTTTGTGTTAGCCTGCTGATCACTGCGGGCATCTATATCGATGCTGGAATGTGTGACAACATTTGCGGGCTACCCCAGTACATCGTTATGTTGTGCTGCTTGTTAACACAAACAACACATTTTGCTGTATGTTTCGATATACATGTGACATAAATCTGAATCTGAATCCCTGGTTTGATTTATCTTTTGGTTCAGGCCTATCTTCCTATTCCTACCCAGTATTATTTCATTTCCTGTAATATTCAAAAATTTTATCAGTCTTGAATATACTCAGCAACCTGAGCCTCCTCATCTCTCCTGGGTGGAGAACTCTGAGGATTCACCAGCCTCTAGGTGCAGTCTCCTGCGTCTCCATTTTCCTGCTTCTCTGCGGCCACTTCAAGCTATGCATACTTTGCAGAAGTTTTCCTCCTTGCTTTGACAGGGGTTCTGTGAGATGCTTCCCCAGTGATTTCAGCTGCTCTATTTATGGCTTGCTCGCGAAAATTTCACCCCTTTCCTTCACCTTTTTATACCGGCTATCTCCCCGTTTTTCAATCCAAACCCAAAATGTTCGCTTTCCATTTTCTTCACACAGATGTCACTTGACCCATGGAGCTCCTCCAGCGTCTTGTTTATTGCTGCAGGTTCCAGCATCTGTAATCTCTTGTGTCACTAGGTTAAGAAATTTCTCCTCATTCCCTATCTGAGTGGCTAAACCTTTACTTTGTAAGTGGTTGGAGACGCCTCAGTCGGGAGAGACATCATCCTTGATTCTATTGTCAAACCCTATCAGACTTCTGTGCTTCATTGAGAACATCCCCCATTCTTCCAAACACAGAACAGTGTCTAGTCAATGCTACCTCAGATAACAATCTACCGTCCCAGGAATCAATCACGAACTTAATTTGCCCTGAGGAAAGCAAACCATTCCTTGGGTAGCAGGAACAGACTGCAGACAATACTCTAACATCTCACCAGATGCAAGATCCAATATAACTACAGCAGGATACTCTACTCTTCGGCTTCTCCCTGTGCCTACTGAGTCGACGCCAGATGCTCTAGTTTCCTCCAACATAGCAAAAATCTTTGTGTTTTTTTGTTAAAGGCTTTTGTTTAAAGATTAGCTTTGTCACACATACATCGAGGCATAATCACACAGTGAAATGGGTCATTTTGTGCCGACGACCAACACAGTACGAGGTCTTGTGCTGGGGGAGGCCTGCAAGTATCACGACGCACCCTGCGCCAGCAGAGCACGCCTACAGCTTATTAACCCTAACCCTAACTCTATGTCTTTGGAGGAAACTGGAGCACCTGGAGGAAACCTACGGGGAGAACCTCTCAGATGGCGGCAGGAATCGAAAGCTGCTCAGTGATCGCTGCCATTGTAAAGCGATCACGCTGACTGCTATGATACCTTTGTTGTAGATGGGCAGTAGAACATGAGAGGGATGTTGACAAGAATACAAAGTTCAATGTAAAATCTATTACCAGACTACACACGTGCCACCACATACGACTCTAAGATTCTTTTTCCTGCGGGCATACTCAGCAAATCTATAGAACAGCAACCGTAAACAGGATCAATGGACAACAAGCTGTGTAAATGCAAATACAAATACAAATGTAAATAACGAGCATGAAATAACAAGATGAAGAGAGACCATCAACTGAGGGAACACCAGAAGTGGAGTGAGTATAGTTATCCCCTTTTGTTCAAGAGCCTGATGGTTGAGGGGTAGTAACTGTTCTCGAACCTGGTGGAACATGTCCTGAGGCTCTTGTACCTTCTACATAATGGCAGTAGTGAGGAAAGAGCATGGCCTGGGTGGTGAGGATCCTTGATGATGGAGGCTGCTTTTCTCTGGCAACGTTTCACATAGATGTGCTCAATGGTTGGGAAGGTTTTACCCCTGATGTACTGGGCTGAACGCACTACCTCTTGTGGGATTTTCCGCTCAAAGGCGTTGGTGTTCCCGTACCAGGCCGTAATGTAGCCAGTCAGCACACCTTCCACCACACAGCTATAGAAGTTTGCCAAGCAAAAATGGGAGCAAAAGATCAGTGTAAAAACGCTGTAAAAAAAAGGAAGAATGCTGACCTTACTGTTTAATTACTAGTTGAGTTAGGTCAGCACAATACTGCGGGCCGAAGGGCCTGTTCCTGTGTTGCAGAGTTTTATACTGATCTGCTCTGTGGTGGAGGAGACTCAGGCAGCATTGGTTCAGGGTGAGATTCAGAATCAGGTTTAATATCTCTGGCATATGTCGTGAAATTTGTGGCAGTTGTACAATGCAATACATAATAACTGGAGGATAAAACTGAATTAAAGTGAAAAAAATATATATATTTACAGTAAGTATATATATGGTTCCTTAAGGTTGTTATAACTGGGAACAAGGGTGGTGTAACTGGGGATAAGCTCCCACTACCTATTAAATGCTTCAATTGTAGTGCACTCTGACAACCAAGTCCAGCTCCTGGCCTTCACGTGTGGCTTAGCTACTAAGCCCAGCGGAACCGTTTCTACCGATAGGGGAAGGAAGGGGCAAAGGCGGGTTACTGGCGCCTTAAAACCAGTCGCTTCGGGCAGACGGGGCTCGTCAGCCGTGGTTGGCAGCTCATCTAGGAGAAGAAAAGCCCTGATCGCAAACCTCCACTGCCCTGTGGGGTTATATCCCCACGAGGGGGAAGGTTTTGGGAGTAAACCCAAGGGAAAAATCCAGAGCTGGAGTCCCTAAAGGGGAGTTGCTAGATGGGCAACAACTTGCTCTCCAATATGGCCACCCTCAGGGTCGCTCGGCTCGCTGTCGTCTAGGGAAACAACCCTCGGCCCCGCCAAACTGGATAATTCGTTTGTGTGGATGCTGTGTGAGGTACCCCACCCCGCCCAAATAACAGACAATACACCAGATACGATTAAATGATTTACAGTTTATAGATATTACTGGAACTATCCCAATTGGTTAATAACATATTTCTTATCACACTCTA
This sequence comes from Mobula birostris, assembly GCF_030028105.1. Lineage (NCBI taxonomy): Eukaryota > Metazoa > Chordata > Chondrichthyes > Myliobatiformes > Myliobatidae > Mobula > Mobula birostris. The sequence goes on from NC_092401.1 coordinate 6,051,753, forward strand.
AACCAAAACAAGCTGATAGCGCAAACTTTCTCAAGGTTTAACACAACAAAGCCGCATTCCCCAGATTAACATAACAAAGAGGCCATTTTAATTAGCCTCCGCAGTAACATAAAAGTCAAAACCCCCTTACATATATATATATATAAATTTAACTATTAATATAGTTAAATTAAATAAGGAGTGCAACAAAAAAGTAGTGAGATAATGCTCATTCAGAAATCGGATGGCAGAGAGGAAGAAGCTGTTCCTGAATCTTTGCCCATGATAAGACCATAAATTATAGGAACAGAATTAGGCCATTTGGCCCATCGAGTCTGCTCCGTCATTTCATCATGGCTGATCCATTTTCCCTCTCAGCCCCAATCTCCTGCCTTCTCACCGTATCCCTTCATGCCCTGATTAATAAAGAATATATCAGCCCCTGCCTTAAATATACCCAGTGACTGAGTGTGCGCTGTCAGGCTTTTGAACCTCCTTCCTGAAGGTAGCAATGAGAAGATGGCGCGTCCTGGGTGAAGGGGGTCCTTGATGACCGAGGTAGTTTATTTTGAGACATCGCTCGTTGAAGATGTCCTGGATACTACTGAGGCTAGTGCCTATGATCGAGCTGACTGAGTTCTCAACGGTGATTTTAAAGGGGGGGGAGTGGGTGGGAAATGTGTCTCTGCGCACAGAGAGTATTTGATATCTGGCCAGGGGAGGCGCGGGAATAAAACAGTAACAGAAAATACACAATGTAATGCAAATTCACGCCAGTGCTGGAAAACTGGCTTGCAGACTTCAGTCAGTTAGAAGTGACTCTAACGTTTCGCCCTTCCTGACCCTTCATATCTCCAGGGATGTGAGCTCATTCTTTTCCAAAAGGCTGAATTTTACACAGTTTTCTAAATGGAAATTCTTGTCTGACAAATCTGTTGGAATTCTTTGTGGAAATAACAGGTAGGATAGACAAAAGGAGTCAATGGATGTTGTTTATTTGGATTTTCTGAAGTTCATGATATTACAGAAAGGTACAAGCATGGATAGAAGCTTGGCTGACTGGCAGGAGGCAAAGAGTGGGAATAGAGGGGCCCTTTTCTGGTTGGCTGCCAGTGACTAATGGTGTGCTTCTTTTCACGATGCATGTCAATGATTTGGATGAAGGAATTGATGGCTTTGTGGCCAAGTTTGTAGACAATACAAAGACAGGTGGAGGGGCAGGTAGTGTCGAGGAAGCAGAGTGTCTGCAGAGGGACTTGGACAGATTGGGGGAGTGGGCAAAGAGGTGGCAGATGGAACATAATGGAGGTGCTTGGTCATTGACTTTGGCAAAAGGAGAAAAAGCGTGGGCTATTTTCTAAATGGGGAGAAAATGTTTAAAAATCAGAGGTGCACCATGGCTTGGAGTTCTCCAGTAGGATTCCCTAAAGGTTAACTTGTAGGTTGAGGTGATAGTAAGAAAAGCAAATGCCATGTCGGCATTTTTTAGAGGACTATAATGCAAAAGCACAGATATAATGCTGAGGCTTTAGAAGGCCACACTTAAATAATTAAGTAAATAGCTAGCAAGTATCGTGTGCAGTTTTGGGCCCTGTAGGAGCCACGTGTCTATTTTCTGTCTGTCAGTACTGTATTCTGTGTTGCGTGTTTATTGTGGGTAATTTGTCACATGGGTCGGGGCATGTTAGAAGTGAATGAGTACGAGAGACATTGCAATTCTTAAATGGTGTGCGTATGAGTCAGATTTTACACCGAATGAACTGGATGCTAGATTTAAGCTAAGGGAATAACAGCTATTTGCAATGTAATGAAAGAAGGAACACTGTTCAGTTTTGAAATGCTCAAAGAGAAACACTTATTAGAAAAACAAGACTTTTACCGCTATTTACAGATGCGACAGTATGTTAATAGGATGGTTAAAAATGTAACCAAGGTGAGTACATGTTTGATAGAGCTAGTTAGAAAAGCATATAATTCAGACAACGGTAGCAGAATAATTTCAAGTGTTTATAAGGGTTTGTCAAATCTTAAAACATATTCAACTTCATACATTAAAACAAAATGGGAGAAGGAAGGAGGGATAATAATATCTGAGGAAAACTGGACAATAATATGGAGGTATCAATGGAAGTGTACCAGTTCACAGAAATAGAGGGAGTTCGGGTGGAAACACTTGATAAGATATTTTATTACACCCTCTCAGAAATCCCATTATGATAGTAACCTCCCTGTTTCCTGGAGAAATTGTGGAAATCAAAATGCAAACCATTATCATATTTTCTGCGATTGCTCTGTTACCAAAGACTATTGGAGTGGGATACACAATGCCCTACAAGACATCTTTAAATGTGAAATACCCTTAGGGAGTAAGACCATATATTTTGGGTATATACCTCAAGAATGGTTGAAAAGAGATAAATATTTAATGAATGTACTGCTGGTGGCTGGTAAAAAGACCCTTACCAGGAAATGGTTATCACAGGAGAGCCCAACTTTAAATGCATGGATGGAAATTACAATGGACATTTACAAAATGGAGAAGATAACAGCATCTGTTAATCATAAATTGGAACAATTTGATTCATACTGGGAAAAATGGTTTAACTACATAACACCTCATAGGCCTGATTTTATTCTCACAAGTCAATGAATATGTTGTAAAATAATAGATCACTCCCTACTTATACATAGTTTTCTTCTTTCGATTGTTCTTTCTTTCCTCTCCTTTCTATCAGATAAATATTATGTGGAGATTTGTGACAAATATGACTATATGATATATATTTACAGTATCTGAAATATATCTTATGGAAGTGTTTGTTTGATGATGAAATTCAATAAAAAATAAATTACAAAAAAGTGGATGAGTACAGTTACGTATTCACACTCTGCCTTAGTCTTGTTGAGAGTTAGAGGCAACCGTGCTGATTTTTTTTTGTTGACTGCTAATTGGAATGCTCATTTCAGTCCTCACTAACCAATTATTTTGTTATTTCGCTTATTTCTGATATCGCTATAACATCATTTGTCTTTGCTGGTTTCATAACGCAGGCATGATGTACGTTTTCTGACTTGGACCATGGCTATTCTGGAAGTTTGTCACACAGTGCCAACCCCAGCACTCAGGCTGTCAGCCACCTTGGTTAGCTATCAAGTACCCGCCACAGGCCCCACATGTAAGACAAGATCTGCTGGCATTCGAGAGGGTCAGAAGGGGTTCATGAGAATGAACCCAGGAATGAAAAGTTTAACAGCAAGGAAGCACTTGATGGCTCTGGGCCTGTACTCACTGGAGTTTAGATGAATGGGGAGAGGTGGGTTCTCATTGCAATCTATCAAATATTGAAAGGTCTGGATAAAGTGGATGTGGAGAGGATGTTTGCTATAGCGGGGGAGTTTAAGCACCAGAGAGCACAGCCTCAGAACAGAGGGACGTCCATTTACAACAGAGATGAGGAAAAATGTCTTTAGCCAGAGGGTGGTGAATCTGTGGAATTCATTGCCACAGACAGCTGTGGAGGCAAAGTCATTGGCTATATTAAAGCAGTTGATAGGTTCTCGATTTATCGGGGTGACAGAAGTTGTAGGGAGAAGGCAGCAGAAAGGAGTTGAGAGGTTCCATGAAGGAATGATGGGGCAGACTTGATGGGCTGAATGGCCTAATTCTGCTCCACTTTCTTACAGTATTATGGTCTTATGGCCTATAGTCCGGGAGGCTGGATCACATGAGATCCAAAAGGAGATAGCAATTGAACTCATAATTGGCCCAGTGGTAGAAAGCAGAGCGTGATGGTGAGGGTTGTTTCTCCTGACTGGAAGCCCGTATCTAGTGGTGTATCATAGGTTCAGTCTTTCCTGCTTCCTGTTAAATTTTAACAATTAGAGGGAACGCAAGGCTTACATTTTCCACGCTGGGTTTAGACAGAGAATCAGCGCTCCGCACGCCAGGCCGGTGCGTGATCGGTAAGACCACAGTGCAGAAGACCGGGATGATGCTGGGGTGCTACAGCACAGAAGCAGGTCATTCCGAACTGTATTTATACCTGGTCCCACTGACTCGCACCTAGACCGTATCCCTCCATACCCCCTCAATCCATGTACCTACTCAAACTTCTCCTAAACGCTACAATCAAACTCGTATCCACTACTTCTACTGGCCGCTCGTTCCACACTCTCACCATCCTCTGCGTGAAGTTCCCCCTCGTGTTTTATATGTCTATGTAGTGAAGATCGAGAGGAGCCGCTGACACGATGAAGCGCGCCCCGAACACGCCCGGGGATGGAGGGCCTTCACTGCTGCCCTAAACGCCAGCGGTAAGAGACACAAGACCCAATTCCCGTAGTCAATACTCTGATTTATGAAGGTCGACTCTCCTTACGACCCTGTCTACCTGTGTGTCACCGTGCTGTCCACTTACAAGGTTGTTTCTGTACAATTACGCTGCTGTGTCGGTGATTCCGCCTTCCGCATTTCAGCGTGTTTTTAACATCTCTTTTCAGGTCGCCCCCAAGCACTTCACTATTAATTCAATATTGCTGAAATGACACTGCAGCCAAGTTGAGAGGGATAGTAAATCAGCCATGATGGAATATCAGTCCAGATCCAACGGGACGAATGGCCAAAATCTATGTCTTACGGTCTAAATTTCACACAGCAAGCCCCCACTGATGGAGAGTAAATTCCCTCTGACTCTTTATCAAAGTAAATCTTTTGCATCCAGCGTGGAGTGCAGACTGAGTTAACAGGTCACACGGAAGATCGTGCACTGGCCGCACCGGCTGCACTGGTGCGCTACTTGTGCCCGAGCTTTGGCTGTGAAAGCACCGACTGCCGTGAACTAATATATGGGAGAAATTCAGTCCAAGTGAATTATGGCTTGATTTATTAGGGATGTTTACAGCCAGAAAGGAAAGGTCTACTTTTCCCTAAGGGAGAGAAAAAAACATAATTTTCAACTGACCCCGCAAAACAATTTTTAAAACCCTCCAAAGAAAGAAATAAAAAACTAGGATATTCCACGTTCTCACTAATCTCCCGTGATAGGATTCTTCTGAAACTTTTGCTGGATTATTTTATGCGGTCACTCACAGCAAAGAAATGCCAATACAAATCAAAACACACCTAGAATAATTTCCTTCGCACTCACCTCCTCCTTACAAAACTGCAGAAGCCAGAACTCTTGGAAGCACTGAAAAGAGAAAGTCTGCAGATGCTGGAAATCCGAGCAACGCACAGAAAACGCCGGAGGAACTCAGCAGGCCGGGCAGCATCAATGGGAAAGAGTGAACAGCCGAGGTTTCGGGCCGAGACCCTCGCCGTTCTGTGCCTTCGTGCCAAATGAGTTTGTACCTTGTTTGTCGCAAAACTTTGGCTCAGCACTTCGGTCTACATAGGAACAAAGGGCGGCGCTGCAAATGACAGCGCAGATCTCAGCTCTAACGTTGATTCGAAAGTATGTTTCCTGTAACACACACACAAAATGCTGGTGAACGCAGCAGGCCAGGCAGCATCTATAGGAAGAGGTGCAGTCGACGTTTCGGGCCGAGACCCTTCGTCAGGACTAACTGAAGAGGAAACAAACACTTATTCAGATTTTACATATTCCTTGCAGTTGATCAGCAAGTTTATATTTCAGACATTAAGCAGCAAAGAGGGTAGGCAGACTCTTAAATTGCTCTAATGTTGAACAATTAGGGCTGCTCCTGCGGTTTAGCCTCACCCACACCCCACCTTAACTCGTAAGCTTGCAGAATCAGAATCAAGTTCCAGTTCATTGCCATTTATAACCAGGTGCACCTCGCTGCCGTGACTCACAGAGCAAACTGGGGAACTGGAGCTGCAGCTCCGATGGCATTGGGCTCGTACGGAAGAATGAGGAGGTGACGGACAGGAGTCACCCCTGAAGAAGGAGGGGGAAATGGGGCAGCCAGTGCAGAGTACTCTTGTGGCTGTTCCCCTCAATAATAAGCGTATCACATTAGATATTGTTGAGGGGGACGACTTACCAGGGGGGAGGGCCAGCCACAGTCACCGGGTCTCTGAGTCTGGCGCTGTGGCTCCGGCGAGGAGAGGGGTGAAGAGGAACAGAGATAAGAATCTGTGGGTACGATACGGACACCCAGCTGACATGTTGCGTCCACGGTGTTCTCAAGGGGAAGGGTGAGCAGCCAGAAGTCTTGGTACACCTTGGGACCAATGACATACGTAGGAAAGATGAGGGAATCTTGAAGAGAGATTTTAGGCAGCTACGTAGAAAGCTGAGAAACAGGATCTATAGGGTAATAATTTCTGGGTTGCTGTGTGTGCCACAAACAGAGGCAGAAGCAGAGGCTGTTGGCTTACCAGCCGAGGCAGCGTGAAGTGAAACTGCGAGCAAGGTCAAAACTGCAGTCAACAGGATGAGTTGCAATGTAAAGAGTGGACAAAATCAAAAACAGTGAAAACAGAACTGAAGGTGTTATATTTGCATGTGCACAGTTCACAGAATAAGTTAGATGAACTTGTAGCACAGTTACAGATGGGCAGGTATGGCCTTGTGGGCATCATTACATCATGGCACTGTTGGTAAAAAACAAATTGGATCATTAGAAAGAGGTGACATAGGGTTGGAAGGTGTTGAATCGTAGTGGAAAGAGTTAAGGAACTGCAAGGGTAAAAAGACCCTGATGGGAGCTCTATATAGAACCCTAAACAATAGTAATAGATGTGGAATACAAATTAAAATGGGAGGTACAAAATGCATGCAAAAAGGGCAAAGTTACTATAATCATGGGGTATTTGAATATGCAGGTTGATTGGGAAAATTAGGTTGGTGCTGGATCCCAAGAGGGGGAATTTCATGGTTGGGCCCATGGGGGATCAGCTATGCTGGATTCGGTGTTGTGCAATGAACTGGAAATGATTGAGGACCTTAAGGTAAAGGAACCTATAGGGAATAATATGATGGAATTCATCCTGCAATTTGAGAAAGAGAAGCTGAAGTCAGATGTAGCAGTATTACGGTGGAGTAAAGGGGATTACAGTGGCAGGAGAGAGGAGCTGGCCAGAATTATATTCTAAATTTGTTACTATTGTTTGGGGTTCTATATAGAGCTCCCATCAGGGTCTTTTTACCCTTGCAGTTCCTTAACTCTTTCCACTACGATTCAACACCTTCCAACCCTATATCACCTCTTCCTAATGATCCAATTTCACTTAGAATTATATTCTATAATATAATTATAGAATTATAGAATTTCAGAATTATAGAATTATATTCTATAATCCTGGGAAGAGGGATTTGGGGGTCAATGTGCCTTGTCCATTTTGCTTGGTTTTTATGCAGGAGGAGGGATTTTGGGGTGGATGTACCTGTTCCTTATTTAAAAACGTAAACACGAGGAATTCTGCAGATGCTGGAAATTCAAGCAACACACATCAAAGTTGCTGGTGAACGCATCTGGCCAGGAGCTAGTAAGAGATTTGAAAGTGGGGGGGGGAGGGGGAGATCCAAAATGATAGGAGAAGACAGGAGGGGGAGGGATGGAGCCAAGAGCTGGACAGTAGAGGAGGCCGTGGATAGACATATCAGAATGGGAATGGAATGTGGAATTAAAATGTGGGGCCACTGGAAGATCCTGCTTTATATTTTAATTCCACATCCCATTCCCATTCTGATATGTCTATCCACGGCCTCTTCTACTGTAAAGATGAAGCCACACTCAGGTTGGAGGAACAACACCTTATATTCCGTCTGGGTAGCCTCCAACCTGATGGCATGAACATTGACTTCTCTAACTTCCGCTAATGCCCCACCTCCCCCTCGTACCCCATCCGTTATTTATATACTCACATTCTTTCTCTCTCTCTCCTTTTTCTCCCTCTGTCCCTCTGACTATACCCCTTGCCCATCCTCTGGGTTTTTCCCCCCCCTTTTCTTTCTCCCTAGGCCTCCTGTCCCATGATCCTCTCATATCCCTTTTGCCAATCACTTGTCCAGCTCTTGGCTCCATCCCTCCCCCTCCTGTCTTCACCTATCATTTCGGATCTCCCCCTCCCCCTCCCACTTTCAAATCTTTTACTAACTCTTCCTTCAGTTAGTCCTGACGAAGGGTCTCGGCCCGAAACGTCGACTGTACCTCTTCCTAGAGATGCTGCCTGGCCTGCTGCGTTCACCAGCAACTTTGATGTGTGTTGCTGTTCCATATTTGTTCATTTTCTTTGGCGGGATGGTGGGATTTGGGGGATGATGATATTGTTGCCTTTCTTTGCTTTCTTGGTTTCATGACTACGCAGAGAATTGAAGAATTTCAGATTTGTATGCTTAATAAATGAAGTCAAAGCCAACATGAAAGCCAAAGAGAGGGCATATCATTGAGCAAAAATTAGTGGGAAGTTAGAGCAACACACAGAAAATGCTGGAGGAACTCAGCATTTCGACATTTCGGGCCGAGACCCGCCATCAGGACTGGAGAAAATAGCTGAGAAGTCAGAGTAAGAGTGTGGTGGGAGGATAGGGGGAAACACAAAGTAGCAGGTGAAACCAGGAGGGGGAGGGCTGAAATAAAGAGCTGGGAAGTAGATTGGTGAAAGAGACACAGGGCAGGAGAAGGGGGAATCTAGTTGTAGAGGACAGAAGGCCATGGAAGAAGAAAGAAAAGTGGGAGGAGCATCAGAGGGAGGTGATGGGCAGGCAAGGAGATTGGTGAGAGAGGGAAAAGGGGACGGCAACAGGCGAAGGGGAGGGGGGCATTACTGGAAGTTTGAGGAATTGATGTTCATGCCATCAGGTTGGAGGCTATCCAGATGGAATATAAGGTGCTGTTTCCCCAACCAGAGTGTGGCCTCATCGCAACAGTAGAGGAGGCCGTGGATTGACATATTGGAATGGCAATGGGAAGTGGAATTGAAAAAGTGGCCACAGGGAGATCCCACTTTTCGTGGCAGATGGAGCATAGGCGCTCGGCAAAGAGGTCTCCCAATCTATGTCGGGTCTCACCCATTTTAATTCCATGGCCTCCTCTACCACCCAGGACATGCTCTCATCCTCTGCAGGATGGTGCAGGAGCCTCTGGACCCAGACCACCAGGTTCGGGAACAGCTACTACCCTCATCTGGCTGTTGAACCAGAGAGGTAACTTCACTCACCCCATCAGTGAACTGTTCCCACAATCTATCAGCTCACTTTCAATGACTCTTCATCTCACATTCTTGCTATTTATTGTTTATTTATATTTTATTATTATTTCTTTTCTCCTCTTTCATTTTGTGTTTAAACAGTTTGTTGTCTTTCGCACATTGGCTGTCTGTCCTGCTGGGAGCAGTCTTTCATCGATTCTATTGTGTTTCTTTTACTTACTGTGAATGTCTGCAAGAAAATGAATCTCAGGGTAGTATAATGTGGCATATACTGTATGTACCTTGATAATAAATTTACTTTAACCATCTTCTACTTTACATCTTCTCCTCACCTGTCCATACCTCCTTCTGGTGCCCCTCTTCCTTCCCTTTCTCCCACGGTCCACTCTCCCCTCCTATCAGACTCCTCTTCCCCAGCCTTTTATGTCTCCCCCGCAGTCACCTCTCAGCTTCTCACCTGATTCTCCTCTCGCCTGCCCAGCCACCCACCTTCGCCTCCGCCTGGTTTCACCTCTCACCTGTCGGCCAGCACTCCTTCCCCTCCCACCACCACCTCATTCCAGTTTTCCCTTCTCCTTCCCTTTCCAGACCTGATGAACAGTCTCATCATGGGTTGCTCTGGAGTCCCAGCATCTGTTGCATTCCTTGCGGTTATGAACTGCTAATGCTACTGGGGAGGCTTTCAATGACAAAGCAGCACACGCAAAGTGCTGGAGGGACTCAGCATTCAGGAGAGGGGAGCGGACAGCAGGAGAAAGGGAAGGAGGAGGGCACCTGGGGGAAGTAAGAGGTGGATGAGAAGTAAAAGGTCAGAGTGGGGAATGGAGAAAGGGCAGGGCCAGGGATATTTTTTAACTGGAAGAGGACATTAATACTCATGCCATCAGGTTGAAGGCTGCCCAGATGGAATATAGGCTGTTGCTCCGCCACCCTGAAGATGGGAAGGTGGCCGCTTCTTTGCACAAGAGGAGGCCATGGGCTGACACGTCGGAACAGGAATGGGAATGGGAATTAAAATGTTTGCCCACTGGGAAGCCCCACTTGTGGTGGGAGGCGCGGAGCTGCTCGACGAAGCGGTCTCCCATATTTACGACGGGTCTCACCGGAGCAGAGAAGGCTGCGCCGGGAGCTGACGCGATAGGCGGCCCCAGCAGACTCACAGGGGAAGCGTTGCCTCAACGGGAAGGACGGTTTGGGGCCCTGAGTGGGGGTGGGTTGTGGAGGGTGACATGTTGAATGGGGAGGCTGATGGGGTGGCAGGTAAGGACAGGAGAAACTCTATCACTGGAAAGGTCGTTAAGAGGAGAATTGCTGTTTTAGTCATAGTCATGGTCATAGTCATACTTTATTGATCCCGGGGGAATTTGGTTTTCGTTACAGTTGCACCATAAATAATTAAATAGTAATAAAATCCTAAATAGTTAAGTAGTAATATGTAAATTATACCAGGAAATAAGTCCAGGACCAGCCTATTGGCTCAGGGTGTCTGACTCTCCAAGGGAGGAGTTGTAAAGTTTGATGGCCACAGGCAGGAATGACTTCCTATGACACTCTGTGTTGCATCTCGGTGGAATGAGTCTCTGGCTGAATGTACCCCTGTGCCCACCCAGTACATTATGTAGTGGATGGGAAACATTGACCAAGATGGCATGCAACTTGGACAGCATCCTCTTTTCAGACACCACCGTCAGAGAGTCCAGTTCCATCCCCACAACATCACTGGCCTTACGAATGAGTTTGTTGATTCTGTTGGTGTCTGCTACCCTCAGCCTGCTGCCCCAGCACACAACAGCAAATATGATAGCACTGGCCACCACAGACTCATAGAACATCCTCAGCATCGTCCGGCAGATGTTAAAGGACTTCAGTCTCCTCAGGAAATAGAGACGGCTCTGACCCTTCTTGTAGACAGCCTCAGTGTTCTTTGACCAGTGCAGTTTATTGTCAATTCATAACCCCAGGTATTTGTAATCCTCCACCATGTCCACACTGACCCCCTGGATGGAAATAGGGGTCACCGGTACCTTGGCTCTCCTCAAGTCTACCACCAGCTCCTTAGTCTTTTTCACATTAAGCTGCAGATAATTCTGCTCACACCATGTGACAAAGTTTCCCACCGTAGCCCTGTACTCAGCCTCATCTCCCTTGCTGATGCATCCAACTATGGCAGAGTCATCCGAAAACTTCTGAAGATGACAAGACTCTGTGCAGCAGTTCTTTTTTATTACATACCAGCTTAACACTATGTATGATTTTGATAATGTCTACTTCAATCTCTTTTTGTAAAGAAAGAAAAAGGAAAGGCCATGGGAAGATGGGAGTGTTGTGTGGGGCAAGGTGGAATCTTAAGAATGACGAAAAGGGCGAACTGAAAAGAGAAAAGTTCAGGCGAGAGAGGCAAAGAGAAAGGAGAAGCAATAGAAAACGAGTAAAAGGAGGGTTACAGTTCATTTGTTGAACTTCCGCAGTGTGTTTACTCCCCCAACCATCATAAGTCACAGGAAATCTTCTAGAAGTAAAAACTGAACATTTCTGATAAATGATATCTCTCCAAATGATATCTCTCTGTTCTCCCTGCCAAACTTGACACTTTCTCTCAAGCTCCTAGTTGCCAGACTCTGCACACATCCAGTCACCGATTTCACACTTGTTCCCCATTCATGCATAGGCACCACTGACTTGGCCGTGTTCTAACCACCAGCTATTATGGGCTTTGTGTATGTGAAAAAGGCCTGTTGCAATGTATTGCCGTAAACTCTACAATAAATGTCCCACTGCGGGAGGGGTTAGCAGCGAGAAGGAGATGATGGGCTACTTCCAATTTAGAATTGAACCCACATCTGAGCAGCTGTTGCCATGCTTGTAAAATTTGAGATAATGGTGAATTACTGACCTGTGGTGTCAGTGATTGAGGAAGTGAAAGTTTCTATTGATGCATATAACAGGAAGCCGACTGTGCTTATCGACAGAAGCGCAGTGTAGAATCATACCAATGTCTAAGGCTACATCAAGATCTGGGTTAATTGTGGAAGTGGACCATTGCAAACTGATGAATTTTGGAAGGTTAAACCAGGCTTGGATGTACAGTGGATGGTGCAGACCTGGGGAGTGTGATTAAACAGCAAGACCCTGGTGTACAAGTACTTAGTGATCTGATAGTGGTGACACAGGTGGACAAAATGGCAAAGTTATATGATATGATAAAGGAATTCAGAAGAATGGGGGGGGGATCTCATTGAAACCTATCGAACATTGAAAGGCCTCAATAGAATAGATGTGGAGAGGATGTTTCCTATGGTGAAGGAGTCTAAGACCAGAGGACACAGCCTCAGAATAGAGGGACCTCCATTTAGAATGGAGATGAGGGCCAAAAGGTGGTGAATCCTGTGGAATTCATTGCCATAGGAGGCTATGGAGGCCAAGTTATTGGGTATTTTTAAGGCAGGGGTTGATAGATTCTTGATTAATCAGGGCATGAAGGGATACGGGGAGAAGGCAGAAGATTGGGCCGAGAGAGAAATGGATTAGCCATGATGAAATGGTGGAGCAGACTCGATGGACCAAATGGCCTAATTCTGCTCCTATATCTAATGGCCTTATATACTTGCTTCCACTGGCTGAGGCATTGAATATTGTTGTTGTGATGTTGCTTTTGGGGTGTATGGGGTGTCTAGGGAGGGGTAGCACCTCTGGTGGGGGGGCCTGCCGTGCCCTTTTTCAGGGCAGCTCGTCCACCTTTGGTTCCCACCTGGTGCTCAGCTCTCACCTGTGGCTCCAAGTAGCTGTAACACGTGCAGCGGCCTCACCCCAGTAAACCGTCTTGGCAGACGGGCCAAATCAGGTGAGGGTAGCCGACCGGTCTTTGACCCTTAGTGAGGTAGGGGATTTGCTTGTCCCAGCGTGTGAAGTCTGGCCCTGGCAGATAGAACGGAGGAGACCGATTAATGGTCCAACGGTCAAGAAGACAGGCCAGCAGGCGTTGGTGGAGTGCTAAGAGCACGACAAGGCACTTAGACGTCCTGGTCATCCACTGCAAGAGGTGGTGATCTCTTTAAACTCACCCGGCGGTAGGGAAAGGCAAACCACTGCTGTAATCTGCCGAGTACATGATTTCCCAATATGTCAGAGCGGCGTGGAGAGAGAGATTGTCTGCCAACTGGAATCTCCAGGTGTGACCTGAAGCGAGCGAGCGACATTGCTTTGCAGTTGAAAAACTGTTGGTTAGTCTGCAGTTGGATTAATGGGTGAAGTTCTGGTCACCCTGTTACTCGAAGGACATAATTAAGCTGGAGGGGGTTCGTTGGCTGCCTGGAAGGGTTGAATTATAAGGAGAGGCTGGATATTCTGGGGTTGCTTCCACTAGCGTATAGGAGGCAGAGGGATGGTTTTAGAGATCTTTATAAAATTATGAAGGGCATAGATTGGGTAGGTGGTCCACATAGCCATGGTGTTCATTGTAGGGTAGGAGAGTCTACAACTAGAAGTCAAAGGTTTAAGATGAGAGGGAGAGATTTCAAGGGGATTGGAGGGAAGAGTTTCTCACACTGAGGGGGGTGTGTACATGGAATGAGCTGTTCGAAGTGGTGTTGGAGGAGGGTGCAATTATAACATTTATAATTGTTCGGACAGTTTCATAGACAGGGAAGGAGTGGAAAGGTACCGGCCTAATGTAGCCAAATGAAGGAACTTACTCAGGGATAGTCATAGTCATAGTTTACTGATCCCGGGGGAAATTGGTTTTTGTTACAGTTGCACCATAAATAATAAATAGTAAAAAAACCATAAATAGTTAAATAGTAATAAGTAAATTATGCCAGTAAATTATGAAATAAGTCCAGGACCAGCCTATTGGCTCAGCGTGTCTGACCCTCCAAGGGAGGAGCTGTAAAGTTTGATGGCCACAGGCAGGAATGACTTCCTATGACGCTCTGTGCTGCATCTCGGTGGAATGAGTCTCTGGCTGAATGTACTCCTGTGCCCACCCAGTACATTATGTAGTGGATGGGAGACATTGTCCAAGATGGCATGCAACTTGGACAGCATCCTCTTTTCAGACACCACCGTCAGAGAGTCCAGTTCCATCCCCACAACATCACTGGCCTTACGAATGAGTTTGTTGATTCTGTTGGTGTCTGCTACCCTCAGCCTGCTGCCCCAGCACACAACAGCAAACATGATAGTACTGGCCACCACAGACTCGTAGAACATCCTCAGCATTGTCCGGCAGATGTTAAAGGACCTCAGTCTCCTCAGGAAATAGAGACGGCTCTGACCCTTCTTGTAGACAGCCTCAGTGCTCTTTGACCAGTCCAGTTTATTGTCAATTCGTATCCCCGGGTATTTGTAATCCTCCACCATGTCCACACTGACCAGGAGTGATCATGATCAGCAGGACCAGATGGGCTGAAAGGATTGTTTCAGTGCCGTACACTATGATTGTTGTAGCACGCAAAGACCCTATTCAACCTGCTGAGCTGTGCTGGCTCTCAGCATGGCAATCCGATCATACGCCCTACCTCCTTGTACATCACCCTTCATTTTTATCTCTCTCTGAAGTGCCTATTCAATTGCTTTTTGAAAGTGGCTACCACACCTGCTTCCTCCGCGCCCAGGCACTGAATTCTAGATCACATCCACTCACTCCTTGAGGAACAAAGACAGAAAATGCTGGCAGCACTCAGCAGGTCAGGTTGCTTCAGGCTGAAGACCAAAGTTGTGCATCAGAATCTTCGACTGCAACTTGAAGCTTTAACTCTGCTTTTCTTCCCGCGGGTATTACCAGACATGCTGAGTGCTATCCCTTGTTTTCCATTTTTTGTTCGAATATAGAGTCGCACAGCACAGAAACAGGCCCTTTGGCCCAACTGGACTATGCTGACCAAGATTCCGACACAAGTTAGTCCCACTTGCCTGTGTTTGACTGATAGCAATCTAACTAAACCTTTCCTATCCATGTATCTGTCCAAAGGTCTGTTAAATGTTGTGTTTTTTGTTTCACAGAGTCTTGGTTATCCCCCACCGTTCCACAGGCGGCAATACAGCTGGCTGGCTTCACTATTCACTGTCAAGATGGGTGTGCTGAGTCTTTCAAAGGCAGACCAACGCTTGGTGGTGCACAAACATGGCAGATCTGTCCCAGTCCCTGTTCACCCAGCTTGGAATGAAACTACATCTATCAGGATCCCTGCAGCACCCGGTGAACCTGTGATTTCTGTCTTGGAGGCCAATGTCAGAATGTCTTTCAAGGGGGTGAAACCTTGGGAGGTGACAGCCCCCGACGATGTATCTGGTAGAGCTTTAAAAACCTGTGTCAACCAACTGGCAAGGGTGGTCAAAGACACTTTCAATCTCTCACTGCTACTGTCGGAAGTTCCCACTTGCTTCAAAAGGGCGACTATCACTCCAGTGCCCAAGAAGAGCAGGGTGAACTGCCTTAATGACTATTGTGCAGTAGCACTTACATCTACAGTGATGAAGTGCTTTGAGAGGTTGGATGTGGCTAGAATCAGCTCCTGCCTAGGCAAAAACCTGGATCCACTGCAATTTGCCTATCACCACAATTGGCCTGTGATGGATGCAATCTCATTTGTTCTACACACGGCCTTGGATCACCTGGACAGTGCTAATACCTATGTCAGAACACTGTTCATTGGCTACAGGTCAGTGTTTAACACAATCATTCCGACAGATCTGATTGAAAAGTTCCAAAACTTGGCCCTCCGTACCTCCCTCTGCAACTGGATCCTTGACTTCCTCGCCGGGAGACTACAACACTGACACACCTCGAGGATGTGTGCTTAGCCCACTGCTGTACTCTCTCCACACCCGTGATTGTGTGGCTGGGCACATCTCAAAGGCCATGTATAAATTTGCTGACAACACAACTATCGATGGCAGAATTTCAGATGGTGACGAGAAGGTGTACAGGAGACAGATAGATCAGCTGGTTGAGTGGTGTCGTAGTGACAGCCTTGCACTCAATGTTAGTAAGACCAAGGAACTGATTGTGAACTTCAGAAAGAGTAAGATGAAGAGACACACACCAGTTTTCGTCAATAGATTGGTAGTGGAAAGGACGATCAATTTCAAGCTCCTGGGTGTCATCATCTCCAAGGACCTATCCTGGGCTCAACATATTGATGTAATTTCAAAGAAGGCAAGAGTTTGGGGAGGTTTACAAAAGACACTCACAAGATTCTACAGAGGGCATTCTAACTGGCTGCAGCACTGTCTGATATAGGGTGGGTAAGGCTACTGCACAGGACCAAAAGAAGCCGCAGCGGGTTGTAAATTTAGTCAGCTCCATCTTCAAGGAGTGGTGTCTCAGAAAGGCAGCGTCCATCATTAAGGAGCTCCAGCACCCAGGGCATGCCCTTTTCTCACTGTTACCATCAGGTAGGAGATACAGAAGCCTGAAGGCACACACTCAGTGATTCAGGAACAGCTTCTTCCCCTCTGCTATCCGATTCCTAAATTGACATTGAACCTGTGAACACTACCACACTTTTTAATATATATTATTTGTTTTCTGCATGATTTTTAATCGATTCAATATATGTATACTGTAATTGATTGATTTATTTATTTCTTCTTACTTTTTTTTCTCTTCTTCTATATTATGTATTGCATTGAACTGCTGCTGCTAAGTTAACAAATTTCACGACGTGTGCCAGTGATTCTGATATGTTTTCAATGTACCGGCCTCAACCACTTCCTCTGCAGCTCTTTCTATACACTGAGCATACAATGGGTGGGAAGGTACCAGTCAAATGTCTCCTCTTTCACCTTAAACCCCTGTCCTCTAGTTCTCAATTGCCCAACTTTGTGTAAAAGAAGACCCCCTCTATGCTGCACACGAAGTTTATCCAGTTCTGAAAGAGCCAGATGGACAGGTGGTTGGGAGCAGGTCTGGAACAATCCAGTCAGGAAGCTGTCATGTGCCCTGCCCTTCCTACGGAGCTTGCTGTCAGGAGTCGACAACATGTTTTTTTGTGGTAGCGAAGGAAGTGACTGAGATGAATCATTCAGATTTATTACCGTAGGCATACATACCCAGTATGAATGGCAGGAAAACTAGTTTTTTTTGCAGCAGCACAGTACCTTACAAGGATATAAAGGAGTTAACCTAACTGTAAGATCTCAATCTCCAACATTCCCATAAAAAATATCTCAACCTGCTTAACATTTTGCCATAACGCAATCTCACAAGTCCTGGCAACATCCTCATATACCTCCTCTGCATTCCCTCCAGCTTATTAACATCCTTCCCAAAGGACGGCGACTAAAACCAAACGCAATTTTCCAAACATCAACATCAGGGGCCAACCAAAGGTGCTTTTCTCTTTGTAGTTCTTTACAATCCAAGGACAATTCTACTCCAAGATCTTTGGGCACTGCAGGGCTACTCCATCCATGAGCTGCTCATTGACCAGTGTAACTGGCAGGTGTTGGCAGCGGAGTCGGTCGAGGTGTCAAAGGAACTGGTTGGGATATTGTAGCAACTGCCCTGGCTGTGGATTGTGTTTGCTTCCCGCTACTCAGAAACATAGGGGTCGGTGCAGTATAACCGTGGGAGAGCGTCTTGCACATTTCAATTGCGATCACAAGACTTGTTGGATAGTGATAATGTACGTTGCCGCGGGCCTGTTACCCTTGTCTGGTGGAGGGACAGATGGCATTGGAACTGTGCAGCCTCAGCTGTAGTGAGAACTAGGCCCAAGCTGCGGGCTTGCCTGCAGCTGCAGACCAGCCGAAGGACGCAGAAGAGCTACAGCATGGTTGCGCTCAGCTGGGGCCTGGCCTCTCCCGTCAGTGTTTGAGCGGTGAAATGACAAGTTGGATTGCATGCATCTGCGCACTGCTGGGGGACTATACTGTCAATAGCTGGACATTGTTGCTCAGAGTCTCGGATTATATGTTTTTTTTTTCGAGTGAATATGCCTCTTGGCTTGATATTTTGAATGATGTTACTCACCATTTTTGAATGTTTGCTTGCTATTTTGAAAGTTTTGCACCTTGTCCCAGAGGAACGCTGCCTTATTCAGCTGTATCCATGTACGGTTTGTATAATTAAACTTGATTTGATTAATGCCCTGACTAAAGAAGGTCAGTGTGCCAAAATCCTTCTTCACCATTGTCTACGTGTAACACCGCTTTCAGGGAACTATGTATCTGTACTACTAGGTCCTCCTGTTCTACAACATTTTCCCACAGTGTCTTCAGGTTTTTAAAAAATTTATGCTCAAGGTCACTTTTGATCTTTGCTTAACCATCTTAAACACACATGCTCTGTCCTTCCGCCAATGAACATCTATAGATGTGTAGTAGACTGTACTGGATTGGCTGCATCATGGACGCGTGTGGGGAACACCAATGCCTTTGAAAGGAACATCCTACAAAAGGTAGTGAGTTCAGCCCCGTACCTCACTGGTAAAGCCCTCCCAACCACAGAGCACATCTACATGAAACGCCGTTGTGGGAAAGCAACGTCTGTCATCAGAGATTCCCCACAGCTCAGGCCATGGTCTTTTCTCACTGCTGTCATGAGGTAAAAGGTGCAAGAGCCTTAGGACACGTGCCACCAGATCTGGGGACGTTTGCCACCCCGCAACCATCAGGCTCCTGAACAAAAGGGGATAGCGACACTCACTTGCTCCATTATTAAAATGTTCCCACAACCAATGATCTCAATTTAAGGACTCTTTATTTATTTATATTTGCACAGCTTGTTGTCTTCAGCACTCTGGTTGATCTTTCATGGATCCTGTTATAGTTACTATTCTATAGATTTGCTGAGTCTGCCCACAGGAAAATGAATCTCAGGGTTGTATATGGTGACATATACGTACTTGGATGATAACATTTACTTTGAACTTTTGAATAAGATGAAATAGGATCTCATGCTTTCCCAGCATAAGTGAATCTTCTCTAGACATGCCCAGGCATAATCCCTGATGATGATGGCAGAGTTTGTCATCAAAACATCTATTAAAATTGATACCTGTACCCTGCTGGAAGAGTTTTTGAGTAAGATGCTCCCCTAAGGGGTTGGGTGGCTGTAGTATAACTTTAAAAGCAGATCCCCTTTATTTACTTTGCCTATACATATGAGATTATCAATCTCTCCGTCAAATCCTTTCACCTTCACTCAAAGCCGAAACCCTCCAGTTTGTCAATGCAAGTGCAGTCTGTCAGAGCTCACACCACTCAAACTTTCTGCAGCTTTCCCCAGCACGAGGAAAGGTTGAACAAGCTCGAGGTTTTCTCTCTGGACTGTAGGAGGATGAGAGGAAGCTTGCTGGAGGTGTACAAGATGATAAGAGCAATGCACCCAAAATGCTGGAGGAGGTCAGGCGGCATCTATGGAAATGAATAAACAGTCGACGTTTCTGGCTGAGACCCTTCATCAGGGCTGATGTCAGGGATAAGTTTCTTTTACACAAAGAGTGGTGGGTGTTGGGGTAGAGGCAGATACATTAGGGGCATTGAAGAATCTCTCAGAGAGGCACATGGATGACAAAGAAATTGAGAAAGGTTAGATTGAAAGTGATGTAGGTTAAAAGGAGCATAACAATGTGGGTTGATTTCACACCACTCCCAAATTCAGTACCTAGAACTCAACTAACCATTTAAGCATCTGTTATAGACACTTAACCTAAGCATTTGCATTTGAATTCTGTGCCCTTGCTTGGCCTGGAGCCAAATGCTTTGTTCAACCTGTTTTGCTGTATCAGATTCACATGAAGGTTCCCTGCCCTCTCTGCTCCTGCCCTGGCTCCTTCTGAGTAGACTCAACAGTTTATCCCATTGGGCGAAGTGGTGTTGGGTGGGTGTCGATGCTGTAAAGGTCCCAGAGCAGCCAGATGGTTGTGAGCAGGTCTTGAGCAACACAGCAGATCACCAACACAAGAGATCCTGTAGATGCTGGAAATGCAGAATGACACACCAAATAGCTGGGGGCTCTCAACGGGCCAGACAACAACTACAGAGGAAGCCTATTCCTTCATCTCCAACCCTTTAGCCTTTCCCACCCATCTGGCTTTCCCTTTCACCTTCTAGCTCGCCTCCTCACCCTCCACCCACTTTTTTTTTATTCTGGCATCTTCCTCCTTTTTCAGTCCTGGAAAAGGGTTTCAGTCTGAACAGTTGACTGTTTATTCATTTCGATAGATGCTGCCTGACCTGCTGAGTTTCTCCAGCATTTTGTATGTGAGTTACAGTGAATAATACAGGAAGCTTTCAGGTGCCCTACCCTTACTGCAGTGAGCTCACTATCAGGTGCTGATAACATGGTTTTTGTGGTTGCAGAGGAAAAACTTAAAAGTACATTTATATTAATATACACAAATGTCACAATATACTACCCTAACATTAATTTTTCTTCAGGCATTCATGGGAAAACAAAGAAGTACAAGAGAAACAATGAAAAATGATGAAGACTGATAAACTTACAATGTGCAAAAAGAGAAACTTCAGATAGATAATTACTACTGGGAGCACGAGGCTTTGAAAGTGAGTCCTTTGGTTATAGAATCAGTTCAAAGTTTAAGTGAGTGAAGTTATCCCCACTGGTCTCTTTGGGGGCTTTTGTTATTGCTTGCATGGTGGGGGGGTTGCAGCTTTGGGGTTACTATCATTCATTCTTTAGTGTTTCTTGTTTTGTGGATGCCTGTGAAGAGTAAGAATTTCAGGTTGCATACTGTATACATTCTGTGATATTAAATTAAACTGTTTGATATGGAGCTTGATGATTTGTTTGTGTATTGTCAGAGAGAGAGAGAGACACACACAACACGTATGTCCGTACAATTAGTTATTCGCAGCAGCAACTCAGTACATTTTAAGGCTAATTATAAGTTAGCAAAAGGCGGGAGGAGAAGATAGCAGCGTGCCATGCACGCGCAACTCTCCGGTGAAAGTGATATCGTCTCTGTTAAATAGGGGCCGTGGACAATTCTGATTTGATGGAGACAGACGTGAAAGCACGGAGGAACATCTGGAGAAATTTCTGAAACGCCCATTCGCTGCTGTTGTTACTGCGCGATCGAGAATCTCCGGAGGGTAGGCCCCAAGATCCCCGGCTTTGCCAGCTGCTGGTGCCGAGATTGAGGTCGAATCGTTCGGATAGAGATGGTGCTCGGTACTCGATGTCGGGGGCTGATCGGAGGCTCAAAGTTTTCGGATGACTCAGAGTCGGACTGTGGTCGGGCATGGCAGGGAGAGTTTTCTTCCTTCTCCCAACTGCTGCCTGAGAAGAGGCCATGGCCCAGACGGTGAGGGACCTCGATGATAGATGCCACCTTCCTGAGACAACTCCTCCTGTAGATGTTCTGAATGGTGGAGATAGCTGCACCAGTGACGGGACTGGCTGAGTTCACCCATTTCCGCATCCCTGTACATCAGAGCTTCCACACCAGGACGAGATCAACCAGTCCACTTTCCAGTGCACATGTTAGAACTTCAGTCAGAGTCCTCAATGACATGTCAAATCTCCTTAAAGTTCTAAGAAAGAGGAGGTACTGGCATGTCTTCTTCATGACTGCAGCTATGAGCTGGACCCACCATAGGTCCTCTCCATTGCTGATCATTCACATTGGTCCCTTGTAAACCAAGTTTACAATGGCTTAATGGAAATGGTAGCGATGGTGCAAGGTTCAAAGTTTAAAGTGAAGTACATACAACCTTGAGGTTAGTCTCCTTACAGGCAGCCACAAAACGAAGAAAACCAAAAGGACCCATAAAAGGATTGACAAACACCCAATGCGCAGAGAAAGAGAGAAAAATAAGCGGCAAATCGTGCAAACAATAAGAGTAAGCAACAGCGTTCAGAATGAAAGTGAGTCCAGAGGCGTGAAGCCCGGAGCAGGCCCATAGCCTCAGCCTCAGTTCATCACACAGCACAGCAAATCATCGTCAAGCTCGTAGACACGAAGCAAAGAACAGCTGGAGCAGTTTCACAGTCTCAGCGCCATGGAAAGTGAAGTAAATGTCACGGGGCAGTGAGCAGGACTGGCCCAAACATCGCCTCCGGTCCCCACACCCTGCCTTTTCAATCCATCCAGCCTGGCATTTAAATCATCCAAACCTTGGGTCGTCCTTCACACTAGGACCCGGGCCCTGTCTCATTGGACCCCGCTGCCACATTCTCAGTTCAGGTAGACCAGCTCTGAAACTCCTCCCCTCAGAAGTCCCTGACCCCACCTCGACCTCGCTCCAACCCTGCCTCACACCCACAGGCCACAACCCTCAAATCAGCCTCATCCCTTTGTTGTTTGTGGTTATCATTTATTATCTGTTATTAATGGTATTTAGTTGCATTTCTTGCTTTATGAACCGCCAGTAAGTTTTTGCCTGTCTTCCGTGGCAGCATTTTAAACCAGATACATGAGACTCGAAGGAAGCCATACACACTTTCAGCAGCTGGGACTACTCCCTGGCAGAGGGGCAGAAGTGTTGCTGCCCCTTAGCTCCTGTTACCCGTGTTCAATCCTGATCCCTGGTGCAGAATTTCCTCCTTTTCCCTGTGTTTAAGCTCAAGTGCTCCAGTTTCCGCTCAAAAACATTAGCATTCATTTCGAGAGGACAAGAATATAAAAGCAAGGATGTAATGCTGAAGCTTTATAAGGCATTGGAGAGACCGCATATGGAGTATTGTGAGCAGCTTTGGGCCCCCAGTCTATGAAAGGACGTGCTGGTATTGGAGAGGGTCCGGAGGTCGTTTATGAAAATGACACCAGGAAATCAACCATGAACAAATGGCAGAACAGAGAGACTTGATGGGCTGAATATCCTAAATCTGCTCCCAATTCTTATGGTCTAAAATGCACAAGACTGGGAGTTACTTGACTGCTAATGTGTAGGTGAGTCTGTCAGTAATGATGAGAATGTGAGAGAGGTGTGAAAACAGTGCACACGGACGGCTGATGGAGACATGGTGGGACTGAAGAGCTGTTGTCCTGCCTGGGTCACCTCTGCGAAAAATCGGGGACACTTCACCATTCTAAATCATGTGGCAATTCCATGCCAGTCTGCAATACAGATAACTAATAAACCGCCAAGGCTTTGCAGAGCTCAGCAAGTTTCAGCCCTGTCGGCCATCTTCTTTCATACGGATGGTCACGTGAATACAGGCCAGTAAGGCGAGTGTGGTGGGGGGTGTCGGCTGCCCCAGGAGGGCCGAACGGCTGCAGGTTAGCGAGAGTGTTGTGCACTGTGATTGATAGTAGACATACATGTTCTCAGTATTATTTAATTACATTTATTATTATTTTTTAATTTTGCATTTGCAGTCTTTCTTCTTTTGCACACTGGTCATTTGTCAATCTTCGTGTGGCAAAAACTACACAAATAAATTGATTCTATTGTGTTTTTTGTTCTACTGTGAAGGCCTGCAAGAAGATCACAGTATATGGTGACCTACACGAACATTGATATATGTATTTACTTTGACTTTGAACCAGAGAACTGGTCTGTTACCCCAAGACACAAGTCCTATCGCCCAAAGACATAAGCGTTGTCTTGGCTGCTGGGTCTTGGAAATCAAGTAATTAAACGGAATAAAGGACTGGTCTCAACACTATTGACTACTAAATCTACTTCATTTCAATAAAAACTTTCTAGTCCACTGATATTCTTGGGGGAAGGAAATCTACCTTTACCCAGGATGTCCTGTCGGATGCTAGGTCACCAACATGGTTGGCCCTTTACCACTTGGATCCATGAAACAGGAGCACGGTCAGGCCACTTGGCCCTTATCTGTTCTACCATGGAACGTGGCTAATGGGAGCACCATTTTCCTACACTATCCCTAGATCCTTTTATTCAGAAATCAGTTTCTGTTGTGAACTCAATGACCGAGCCTCCCTGATACAGAATTCCAACAATTCACAATCGACCAAGTGAAGTTTCTCTTCATCTTGGCACTATTCCTCCAACCCCTTGTTCTGCCACCGTGATCCAAGGTTGTAGGTTCTTCAGCTGGAGGCAACATCCTTTCTGCATTTTGCCTGTCAAGCTCTGTAATAACTTTGAGCTTCCATGAGATTGTGTTTCACCCTTCTACACTCCAGAGAATACAGACCCAGTCTACTCAGTCTCTTGTGCAGTAAACTCAACTGTCCCTGAAACCAATATAGGGAACATTCGCTACACTTTCTCTGTCAAGTAAGGAACCCAAAACTGCATCCAGTACTAAAGGCAGTAGCAAGATGTCAAGTACCCTATCAAGCTTTGGGAGACCCAGTCCATTATATGTCAACATGTCTTTCCAAAGTACAGAATGAAGATCAACACTTGGTCAGATTCTATGTGAAGAAGAGTTGCATTGATTCAGCCCTGTTAACTAAGCCATTCTACTAAAGAGTGAACCACTTAGGCAGCAAGTTAAGCCTGATGCCCATGAGTTTGCAAGACCATTGGAGGCTGGGGGCTTGTCCTGGGGTTAGAGGACTATCCGTGCGAGTGGTTGGGAGGGAGGAAAAGGGCTTGTTTTGCTGTGGTGCTTGTGTTGTGCTGTTGGACATTTGTGGCATGTTGTGTTGATTGTGAACACAAATGACTCATTTTATTGTATGCTTTTTTTTAGATGTCACACCAGACAGTCAGCCATTCTTGTCTGGCACGTGGTGTCAGGATTGGTCTCCTTCCGGATTAACCGGGTCATGATATGAGCGTTCCGGACTCAACCTTTTTTTTTATATAAATGAGGCTGAGTGGCTAGCTCGACGCTCAAGCCGGCAGGGGTGGCCCGACTCGGATTCGAACTTGGGACCCTTCGCCCCGGAGTCCGGCGCTGATGCCATTGCACCACCAGCCGGCTATTTACTGTACGCTTCAGTGTACACGATAAATGACTGAATCTAAAATTCTTTCCACAACAAACATAATAAAGAACATGATGTCTTTGGAACTCTCTGTGGATGAAATACCTCAGATGAACTGTGAAACGGGGCACCCCTTGCATCTAAAGAGTTCTCTGACTGATAAGAAAATATGTGCTCTTGTTTAGCCCACCCAAGATGCTACTGAGACAGGTAACCAACACTGAAAGGGTTCGGATTTAAGTTAAAGACGGGTTGGAACAGAGAAATGGAAGCAGATGTGTCTAGTTTGGTCCTTGAATGAATGACAGCTCAAGTGATAACTTTAGACCCTAACTGAACCGGGGCAAGAACTAAGAAAGGCTTAAAACTGAAGAAAAATCATAAAAAAGGGCTGTCTGAGGCATTGATAGTGACAAGAACTATTGTAAGGAGTGCCACAAGTTCAGAACTCAGAAGGCTATCTGCTGGAGAGAACGTAGCCAACATTATCTCACTTGGGTAGATTTCAAGTTAAAGCCCTGAGTTTTCTGATTTAACATTAAGAAGTGACAAGTTGGAACAGGAAATGTTCAGTGGTATGCATGTATGTTTAAAAAACTCAGACCATCAAGAAGATTAAATTGTACAAGAACTTCCTTCATTCAACACATCGAGATAATAGGGTCAAAGAGGTATTATCGAAGTGAAGTCTTACATACTTCAGTGAAATCTTTCTTTATTTAGGAACACCATACCCAATACCAGCCTTCACCATACAAACTGGTGACATAAGGAGAGGCACCTACTTTCTAAGAGTGATTCGAGATGGAGAGTAAATGCACGCATCCCTCAAGAAAGCAAAATAAATACACATTATTTGAAGATCCAGTCCAATGAGATGGATATTCAACTAGAGATTTCACCCTTTCATTTACTGATTGCCCCATGACTACAGCAATGACACTGAATGAGAAGAATGAGCCTTGACTGACCGACCAGGGTTTGGGGGTGTCTCTCCAGAGGAACCCAGAGCAATTAAACCAGTTCAGGCCTTCCTATTAGTTTAGGATGCTTCCAGTGTCGTGGAGGTCACTCACTCACTTACCTGTTGAGTCACCTGGCCTACAGTAAGACTATAAACCCATAAGATATAGGAGCAGAATCAGGCTGTTTGACCAATCGAGTCTGCTCCACCATTCACCATGGCTGATCCATTTCTCCCTCAGCCTCAATCTCCTGCCTTCTCCCCGTATCCTTTCATGCCCTGACTAATCAACAATCTATCAACTTCTGCCTTAAATATAGCCAATGACTTGGCCTCCACAGCCACCTGTGCCAACAAATTGCAGATTCATCATTCTCTGGTGAAAGCAATTCCTCCTCACCTTCCTTCTAAAGGGACACCCTTCTATTCTGAGGCTGTGTGCTCTGGTCCTAGACTCTACCACCAGAAGAAACATCCTCTCCACATCCACTCTATCCAGACCTTTCACCATTCTACACGTTTCAATGAGGTCACCCCTCATTCTTCTGAATTCTAGTGACTACAGGCCCACAGCCATCAAATGCTCCTCATGTGACAGCCCATTCAATCCTGGAATCATTTTCCTGAACCCCCTTTGAACCCTCTCCATTGCGTATGTACACATCCTACAAAGAACAGTTATCCATTCCTGTCAGACAGATATCCAACTAAACAGGCCACACACTTTCACTCACTGAAGATTGCTCCCATACACAACATAAGAACATAAGAAATGGAGCAGGAGTAGGCCATCTGGCCCGTCGAGCCTGCTCCACCATTCAATAAGATCATGGCTGATCTGACCATGGACTCATCTCTACCCACCTGCCTTTTCCTCATAACCCTTAATTCCCTACTGTGCAAAAATCTATCCAACTTTGTCTTAGGTAAATGTACTACAGCAGTGATGTTGAATTAGGAGCAAGAACTTACTACTAATAATAACTTATTTATAGAGCATTTTACAGACAAACAATGTAGTTCAAAGTGCTTTACAACAGAAGTGGATGAACTGACCTACCAAGGTGCAGAAACATCAGCCAGGTCTCAGGGAGACTGTGGGTCTGGGACAGGGACAGAGATTTGAGCAAGTCAGAAATTAGTCAAAATGGGAAAGGAAATGAGGGAACTCAATACGAGGAAGCAAGAGAATTTAGGATGAAACAAAAAAGGCACAGCTTAAAAACCACAGAAAGAATACCAGGAAGAATGAAAGGTCATAGCTCTTACGGAAGCTGCTGGGATTCATAAACAATGGATTTCCAGTCAAACTTCCTGACTACCTTTGGGTTGACGGACTAATGTCACCGAGAATGTGAGTCACACAGAAATATTAAATACAAAATTTCAAACAGAAGGTGTTTTACACAAGTGCTGATAGACCCTCCCTCCCCCCCCCCACCTCTGTGCAAGAGCTCAAAACTACCAATCAGCATTTACTAAGGGTCCAGGTGCAAGGAATATTACCTACCAATGCATATATGAGGCACTACAATGTGGCCGAGGAAGAACTCAACCTTATTGAAGCAGTGTGCCTGGAGTTCAACTGTCTTCTCCTTCTTCCATAACCTTACTGGTCCAGCCACACCATTACTCCTGAAGGTGGCTTCACAATCTGCTGTTACCACAACCCAGAAAAACACACAGGGGGATGTATGCTGATCTGGGGCCCAACCTGCCCACCCAGCAACTCACTGAGCAACATCCTCCCCAAGGGGCTGCCCCGCCCTCACCCCGACTCCAGCTCCTCTCCACCAAAGCTCGGAAAGCCTTGCTTATTTATTTACACCGCTCTCAGGCCACAGCAACATCCTGTGGTTTAGGTTCGGTGTTCAGTGGAACCTTTCTGGGTAAGGGTTTTCTCGCTTCAGTGGGAGAGTGTCTCAGCTTACACCAAGAACTGCGATTTCACAGCCGACCACTAACGGAAGGGTTTCCAGCAGCTCTCTTGCACTTACTCCAACAGCCTGCCGTGAAGCGTCTTTGCTTGCTGTGGAAGAGTTTACAGCGATGTGCCCCATTCAATGGACACTCTGGTTGGAAATGTGACTCCTGGATTAATGCGTCGTCAGGAGTTACAGACTGGTAGGAACACCGGGATGGGTGTCTGTGTTTGGTCCTTTCCCACCCACCGCTGGAGCCCATCGAAAACGAGGTCCTCTCTCAGGGAATTATTAACACTGGAACCCGCAGGGCTTCCAAGTGAGCAGCTTTGGTACTATTCACTTCCCTGACAGGGATTCCAAAAGCATTTTATTGCCAAAGTACTTTTATAACTTACAGCAAGATAGGGAGGGCACTGGACAGTGAAGCAGGCTGTCATGGCTTGCAGCGGGTTCTGGACCAGCTTAAAAAATGGCGGATGGAAGTTAACGCAGACAAGTGTGAGGTCGGACCAACCAGGGTAGGCCTTACACAGTGAACAGTAGGACACTGAGGAGTGCGGTAGAACAAAGGGATCTGGGAATACAGGACCATAATTCATTGAAAGAGACATCACAGGTAGATAGGGTTGTAAAGCTGACGTCCCTACAGGAAAGAGGTAAACAAGGTTGAAAGAGCACAGAGAACATTTACAAGGATGTTGCCTGAGTTATAAGGAAAGACTTACTAGGTTAGGACATGATTTCTTGGAACGTAGAAGACTGAGAAGAGATTTGATAGAAGGATACAAAATTATGAGGGGTATTGATAGGGTAAATGCAAGCAGGCTATTTCCACTATGGGACTACAACCAGAGGTCACGAGTTAAGGGAGAAAGGTGAAAAGTTCAAGGGAACAAGAGGGGAAACTTCTTCACTCAGAGGGCCATGACAGCGTGGAACGAGCTGTCAACACAAGTGCTGCATGTGAGCTTGATTTCAACATTTAAGAAAAGTTTGGACAGGTATATGGATGGTAGGTGTATGGAGAGCTATGGTTCCAGTACAGGTCGAAGGGAACAGGCAGGTTAAGTGGGTCAGCACAGGCTAGATGGGCCTACGGTCCTGTTTCTGCGTTGTACTTTTCTATGATTCCATGTGTAGTCATCTATATAGTGCAGCATCCAAGTTGTTTACAGTAGACTACTTTAAATTTGAGTTAAGACACATATAGAGAACTCCACATTTGACCGATGGCCGTCACAGACTTCAGATCCTACCCTTCATCTCAATTCAAGAACACTTGAACAACACATCATAACAAGGGCTGATTGCCACTGCTGTGACCTTTAACAACTCCTTTTCCTCAACAATAAACATTACTTGAGACTATGAACTACTTTGCAAGAAGCTTTGAACTGAACACAAAGGCATCAACCACCACTGCTGGAAATTTACTGACAGATTTGACTGCGTCATTTATACATGAACGTTTCAAAACCAGTTCTAATGTAGAGAAGCACAGCTTAAAGTTCAGCAAATTACAAGTCTTTGTGTGCATACATATCTACTGGCCTTGTTTTTATCTCTGTTCAAATTAACACTTTATTTTGGACTTTTTATGAGAGCAACCTCTGCCTTTGGAATCTGGACGTTGAACCTTGACCTTGGAGCCCGGACGTTGACCCTTGGTCTTGGAGCCTGGATGCTGACCCTTGGTCTTAGAACTTCCGTGATGACTTTTGGCCTTGGAGCCTGTATGTTGGTGACTTTTGCCCTTGAGTGTGATTTTACTCCTGAGCAATGAACTCTTGAACCTGGATTTACCCAGCAAAGTTCCCAGAAGCCGAGATTTCCTCCCCTGAAAATTCTTCCTTCTGCTATTTCCTCCAGGTTCTGGCTTCATGTGCTGCTTGCTGGGAACTTCTCCCGGGCCCTTTGACCTCTTGACTTTCCTGAATGACTGAGATGACCTGTCTCTTTTCCTTTTCCTGCTCGAAGCTCCTGGGAACAGATCTGATGGGGGAAAGAAAACAACAATTGCAAATAGACTAGGACAAGGTAACACAAGCAGGCAACAATCAGAAGCACAAGACATCATGAGAGTATGCAGGATAGGTCAGAAGCAAATCCCATCCAGCACCATCACCAACTTTTACCTTCAACCATAACTACAAGGATATGCAGGTGGGAGGAATAGTCCCATTCTTAACTTTGATATGGGTAGGTTCAGTTAATATTCACTCATGTCTAAAACAGACAAATTAACATCATTCCTGGCCACCACCCTCATTCTCCTCTGTGAACACAGGATAGAACATAGAACAGCATAGCAAAGGAAAAGGCTCTTCAGCCCACAAATACAATGCCAAATTGAACTAAGTTCCTTCTACCTGTAATTGATCCATATCCCTCTATTCTCCACATATACACGTGCCCGTCTAGCTGTATCTGTTTCCACATCATCCCTGGCAGCCTGTTCCAGATGACCACCACTGACAGTGAGTGAGTGTGAGTGTGTCTGGAGGGGGAGGGGGTCCTTGCCCTGCATTACCTTTAAATTTTCCCCTTCTTTATTTTAAATGCATATCTTTGAGTATTTGACATGCTCACCCTGTGATAAAGATTCTGTCTACTCCATCTGTGATTGTATAAATTTCTGTCAGATCTTTGCAATATTAGCATTCATTTCAAGAGGTCGGAAAGTGATGCGGAGGTTTTTTAAGGCACTGTTGAGTATTGTGAACAGCTTTGGGCTCCTCATCTAAAAGCTGTGCTGGCATTGGAGAGGTTCAGAGGAGGCTCACAAGGATGATTGCGGGAATGAAAGGATTATCATAGGAGGAATGTTTGATGCCTCTGGGTCTGTACTCACCGGAATTTAGAAGGATGAGCAAGAATCTCATTGAAACCTTTCGAATGTTGAAAGGCCTAGACAGAGGAGATGTGGAAAGAACGTTTCCCTTGGTGGGGGAGTCTAGGACATAGGGCACAAACTCAGGATAGAAGGGCGTCCATTTAAAACAGAGTTGCGGAGAAATTTATTTAGCCAGTGTGGGGAATTTGTGGAATTTATTAGCACAGGCAGCTGTGGAGGCCAAGTCATTGGGTGTATTTAATCAGAGCTTGATAGGTTCTTGATTGGACACGGCATTAAAGGTTAAGGGGAGAAGGCCAGGGAGTGGGGCTGAGGAGCTGGAAAAAAGGATCAGCCATGGTTGAATGGCAGAGCAGAATCGACGGGCCAAATGGCCTAATTCTGCTCCTATGTCTTATGGTCTTACCTCAACTTCTGACACTCCAGAGAAAACAATGAAATTTTCCTTACAGCTCACACCATCTAATCCAGAAAGCATCCTGGTGAACCTTTCCTTAAGAATCATCCACAACTCTACTGTGTTGTAACTCACACCAACCTCCTGACCCATCAGCCCTAGTGGTCTAAACTGGATCTTTGTTAAGGAACATCTTGACTTTAAAATTCTCATCCTTCCTTTCATATAATTCCCACAGTTACATCCCTTCCCATTTCCTCCAACCCTAAAACTCTCAGGGAACTTTATTGCCCTCTTACTCTGGCCTTCTCTCACCCACAATTTAATTGTTCCTCTATTTTAAGGTCCTAAGTTCTGGAATTCCTTCTCAAAGCACTCTGCCTTTCTTAAAGACTCACATAACACTTAACTGTGAACTAGCTTTTAGTGGTCTATCCTAATACCCACTGAGATGGCATGTATGAGATTATGTTTAAAAATGTTCTGGTTGCCCCCACTATAGGAAAGATGTTGAGGCTTTGGAGAAAGTGCAGAAGAGGTTTATCAAGATGCAACACACATCAAAGTTGCTGGTGAACGCAGCAGGCCAGGCAGCATCTATAGGAAGAGGTACAGTCGACGTTTCGGGCCGAGACCCTTTGTCAGGACAGGAATGCCTCGTGTTTGCGTTATCAAGATGCTGCCTGGTTTAGAGGGCATGGGCTATCATGAGAGGTAGGACAAACTTGGGTTGTTTTCTCTGGAGTGGCAGAGGCTGGGGGCAGTTCTGATAGAGGTTTATCAGATTATGAGAGACAGAGATAGAGTGGACAGGGAGCATCTGTTTCCCAGGGTTGAAATGTCAAAATGAAAGTAAGAGAGGTTAGGTTCAAAGAGGATGTGAGGGTTAAGTTTTTTTCCCCCACTCAGAGTGGTGGATGCCTGGAATGCAGTGCCCAGTATGGCGGTGGGGGCAACTACATTAGAGGCTTTTAAGAGACATGTAGATAGGTACATGAATGTGAGGAAGATGAAGGGATATGGACAATGTGTGGGTAGGAGGGATTAGTGTGTGGGTGTTTTTGATTACTTTTTAGCTGATTCGGCTGAAGGGCCTGTTCCCGTGTTGTACTCTTCTATGTTCTATCTATCTCTGTGCTTTGGAATATTGTGAGATTTTAAATGTGCTACATAAATGGAAGATACTGTTGCTAACTCTCCAGTCAGGAAAATCAGCTCAAATTTAAAGCTGTTATTGCTTGTGAGCTTCCCACAAGGTAATTTAAAATTGTTCTTCCCATGTTGTTCAGCTGCTCTGGAACACACAATATCAAGTACACACTGCACAAATTAATCACTAATCTGCTGAGAGTTTATTCAGAGGTGGTTCTGGGACATTACATTTTTGGCATTTCTCTGTTTTTCTGAAAGGACTGGCAAACTGTTATTTTACAGCATACCCTTCTGAATTTGGACATATCTTGTAGCTGTGTATTTCAGACATCACACGTTCATCCATAATTGATTCAAGCAAGAATGTCAAGAGCATGTGTATTTAAAATGAGCTAAGTTTCCTTAAGTTCAGGGCCAGAATTATTGTTGGCTTAGAATACTATAAGATATAGGAGCAGAATTAGGCCTTTTGGCCCATCGAGTCTGCTCCGCCATTTCATCATGGCTGATCCATTTCCCCCTCAGCGCCAATCTCCTACCTTTTCCCTGTATCCCTTCATGCCCTGACTAATCAAAAATCTATCAACCCATGACTCAAATATACCCAATGACTTGGCCTCCACAGCTACCTGTGGTAACGAATGCCACAGATTCACCAGTCGTTGGCTAAAGAAATTCCCCCCCATCTCCGTTCAAGACGGACCCCCCTCTATTCTGAGGCTGTGTCCTCTGGTCTAAGATTCCCTCACCATAGGAAACATCCTCCCCACATCCACCTATCGAGACCTTTCAAGATTTGGTAGGGTTCAATGAGAAACCCCAAACATTTTAATTCCAGTAAGTACAGGCCCAGAGCCATCAAACGCTCCTCATAAGTCTTTCAATCCCGGAATCATTTTCACGAACTTCTTTTAAACCCTCTCCAATGTCAGCACGTCCATAAGCTTCAAAATTCCAACTTTGCTTTCATATTCTAGTCCTCTTGAAACGAATGCTAACATCACATTTGCGTTCCTCAAACCTGCAAATTAACCTTTAGGGAATCCTGTACTAAGACTCCCAAGTCACTTTCTACCTCAGATTTTTGAATTTTCTCATCATTTAGATAATACTTTATGCTTTTGTTTCTTCTACCAAAGTGCACAACAATTCCCAACCCTGTATTCCACCTGCCACTTCTTTGCCATTCTCATCATCTAAATCCTTCTGTAGCCTCTCTGCTTCCTCAACACTATCTGCCACTCCAACTATATCCGTATTGTCTGCAAACATGGCCTCAGGAAAATCAATTCTGTCGTCTAAATCATAGATGTATAACGTAAAAAGAAGTGCCCTGCCACATACCCCGGAGGAACACCACTAGTTACTGGCAGCCAACCAGAAAAGGCTCCCTTTATTCCCACTCTTTGCTTCCTGCCAATCAGAAACTGCTTTATTCATGCTGGAATCCTCCCTGTAATACCAAGGTTCGCATTCGTTAAGCAGTCTCATGTGTGACACCTTGCCAAAGGCCTTCTGAAAATCCAAGTACACGGCATACACCGATTCTTCCTTGTCTATCCTGCTTGTTATTTCTTCAAAGAATTCCAAAGGATTTGTTTGGCAAGATTCTCCCTTGAGGAAACCATGCTGACTATGGCCTATTTTATCATGTGCCTCCAAGAAACCACATCCGTAACAATCAACTCCAACATCTTCCCAACCACTGAGGTTAAACTAACTAGCCTATAATTCTTTTTCTTCTGCCTCTCTTCCTTCTTGAAGAGTGGAATGAGATTTGCAATTTTACAGTCCTCAGGAACCATTCCAGAATCTAGCGATTCTTGAAAGATCATTACTAATCCCTCCACAAGCTCTTTAGCCACCTCTTGCAGAACCCTGGGGCGCACACTATCTGGTTCAAGTGACTTATCTCCCTTCACACCTTTTAGTTCCCCAAGCACCTTCTCCCTAGTAATGGCAACTTCACTCACTTTTGTCCCTGAAACTCTCGAATTTCCAGCATACTGCTAAGTGTCTTCCACAAGGAAGATGATGCAAAATACTTATTCAGTTCATCCGTCATTTCCTTGCCCCCATTACTACTTCTTCGGTATCATTTTCCAGTGGCCCAATATCTACTCTTACCTCTGTTTTACACTTTATATACCTGAAGAAACTCCTGGTATCCTCTTTACTAATGCCTAGCTTACCTTCATATTCCAACTTTTCCTTCTTTACGACTTATTTAGTTGCCATTGGTTAGTTTCTAAAAGCTTCCCAATCCTTTAACTTCCCACTAACTTTTGCTCGATTATAGGCTTTCTCTTTGGCTTTTAGGTTGGCTTTGACTTCTCTTGTCAGCCACGGTTGCATCATGCTGCCTTTAGAATACTACTTTCTCCTTGGGATGAATCTATCCTGTACCTTCCGAATTGCTTCCAGAAATTCCAGCTGTTGCTGTTCTACTGTCATCCCTGCTAGTGCATTCTGCCAATACACCAGGTACTGCAGAGAAATTGTCCTGACTTCCCTAAAGAACCTCCTGACTTTGTTTAAATGATTGGGAACAAGTAAGGTGATTGTGTGAACATATCAGAACTTGTTGCATGATCTTTAAGCGAAGCATACTGCAATAATTCTACTTTAATTCTCTAAGGAATTCATTCCTACTAAACGTAATTTGAGTGTTGTTATTGGAGAAATGTCAAAGCAGATCTTTTGAGTCAGCTTTGCAGGGGTGGATGCAGGAGCTGCCTAACAAACTTGGACCTGCTTGTGCAAATTTTGACACACCACAGATTATTTACTTATTTACCCCCATAAAGGGCCAGCTGGTGGCACAATAACATCAGCGCCCAGAGTCTGGAGCGAAGGCTCCCGAGTTCGAACCCAGTCGGGCCGCTCCCGGGCACGCTTTCCATCCGTGCCGGGTTGATTGTCGAGCTCGCAGCTCGGCCTCGTAAAAAAAAACTGCGCTGTGAGAAGGACGTGGGGGACCGCTCACAGAATCTTTCCTCCAAGACAACCACTTGAAAAGTGGTCCCCGAGGCTCTGGCAGAGTATGGCACACACAAAGAAAAAAACCCATAAAGAGTGCTTCTCAGAAAGCAAATCAAAATAGATGTATTCATTTCACCAGTAGTCCTCTCAAAGGAGATCACCCCTCTACAGACCAGCCTCCTTTCACCAGTCACCCCATACACTGCCACAATGTGACAGCTGATCATTATGTAGCTCATCTAATGCAAGTTTGTTCCTGAGAATTCAAGTAATTTTCAAGTCGGAATTTCCACTGTGAACTGAGCATCCAGGCAGCAGAGGAAGTCTAAAGCTCTGCAGCAGCCAGCAAAAGCTTCCTGCCAATCTCCCAAACACCCGTATGGCCTCCAGTTGTAACCTGGGTAGGACCTGTAATGGAGTTACAATTCTCGACAGAAGGTAACAGGGCGCTAGGAATTGTAAGCTCTTGCACCAGCTGTGAATGAAGCTGTTTGTGATTAACACTCATGCTAATTATAAACCTGACATTATCAAAACATTTGGTTAAAACAAATTTGATGAAAGTACAGGAAATAGAGATAAGACAGATATTGCAGCACCAAAGTACAAAGTGATTTCAGCACTTGTATACATGGGGTGAGGTTACAGATCTTCCTTACTGAGAGGCAAAACAGGGTCAAGGCACTGAATGGCCCAAAATGAAATATGACAGTTACCATCATCCGGCTCAACTCCAACTTCTTGTCTGTAATGCTCCCGGTCCGATTCTTCCTCAGACTCGTCGCTTTGACCCTGGTTCTCCCCTGTACCTGGGTCTTCAACCTCACTGTCTCCTTCAGCCTCACCTACTTGAAGCTCCTTCCTCCTAATTCCTTCCAGACTCTTCTTCCTGGAATGAAAAAAAAACAAATTAAATTAAATCAACCAACACACATCAAAGTTGCTGGTGAACGCAGCAGGCCAGGCAGCATCTGTAGGAAGAGGTACAGTCGACGTTTCAGGCCGAGACCCTTCGTCAGGACTAACTGAAGGAAGAGTGAGTAAGGGATTTGAAAGTTGGAGGGGGACGGGGAGATCCAAAATGGTAGGAGAAGACAGGAGGGGGAGGGATGGAGCCAAGAGCTGGACAGGTGATAGGCAAAAGGGGTTACGAGAGGATCATGGGACAGGAGGTCCGGGAAGAAAGACAAGGTTGGGGGGGAACCCAGAGGATGGGCAAGAGGTATATTCAGAGGGAGAAAAAGGAGAGTGAGAGAAAGAATGTGTGCATAAAAATAAGTAACAGATGGGTACGAGGGGGAGGTGGGGCCTTAGCGGAAGTTAGAGAAGTCGATGTTCATGCCATCAGATTGGAGGCTACCCAGACGGAATATAAGGTGTTGTTCCTCCAACCTGAGTGTGGCTTCATCTTTACAGTAGAGGAGGCCGTGGATAGACATGTCAGAATGGGAATGGGATGTGGAATTAAAATGTGTGGCCACTGGGAGATCCTGCTTTCTCTGGCGGACAGAGCGTAGATGTTCAGCAAAGCGGTCTCCCAGTCTGCGTCGGGTCTCGCCAATATATAAAAGGCCACATCGGGAGCACCGGACGCAGTATATCACCCCAGTCGACTCACAGGTGAAGTGTTGCCTCACCTGGAAGGACTGTTTGGGGCCCTGAATGGTTGGCGCAAGGAGGACAAGGAGGCTTCGGAGGGTGGGCAGAGGAGATTTGCCAGGTTGCTGACTGGATTAGAGAGCATGTCTTGTGAGGAAAGGTTGAGTGAACTAAGGCTTTTCCCTTTGGAGTGAAAGAGATGAGGTTACTTGACAGGTGTATAAGATACGAGGCATAGATCGATTGGATATCTAGAGATATTTTTCCCAGGATGGAGATAGCTAACCAGGGGGCATAATTGTAAGGTGACTGGTGAAACGTATGGGGGGAAGAATGTCAGAGATAGAATTTTATACAGAGAGTGGTGGGTGCGTGAACATACTGTTGGGTGTGGTGGTAGAGGCAGATACATTAGGGATATTTAGAGACTCATTGATAGGCACATGAATGTTAGGAAAATGGAGATACGTAGGAGGGAACGGTTAGATTAACCTTAGAGTAAGCTATAAAGTTGGCACAACATTGTGGGCTGAGGGATTACGTGGGGTCTTGGTATGGAGTAGACGTGTGTCCCGGGAGCTGCGCCTACCTTCACCTTTTGCCCCACCCAAATAGCAGCTAATTCTTATTTTTTAAGTGACTGAAGTGAGCTGTAACAGGCTGAACGAAATGACAAAGCCAGGTAAAGCGAAAAAAACAAGAAAGGGGCGCAAGAGAAGAAGATTCTGGCGAGGGCTCCGCGAAGTTAGCGGGCCCAGGAGAAACTAAAGCTAATGCTGTTGGTGCCCCGGTCTCCACCACCATTGAAGAAGTCCTTGTGGTGGTAAACAAACTGTACAGTTTGGTAGACAGGAGACATGCAGAGCATAATAAGTCAATCATGAACTTAACAGCGGCTCTAGCCAAAATCAGTAAGCGTGTTTCTTTAATGGAAGATGCCGCCAATTCGTATGAGAGGCGAATCGAAGAGTTGGAGAGGCGGCTTGATAGCCTAATATCCCAAAACACACAGCTACAGGCTAAGGTGGATGACCTTGAAGCTCGGTCTCGACGTCAAAACATTCGCATTATCTAGGTTCAGGAGAAAGCCGAAAACAATAAGCCGACGGAATTTGTAGCCACGTTGCTGGGGGAAGAACATTTTCACCAGCTGATTGAAGTGGGCCGTGCCCACCGGAGCCTAGCACCTGCTAAAAATGGCAAGCCAAGAGGCTACACCACTACCAGGTGAAAGAGCTGGTGCTACGGTTGTCCAGGGAGAGAGCTCTGCTGCTATATGACAGGCGTCCGGTGTTCATTTACCCGGATTTAACCTCGGTTACCATGAGGAAACGTCAGGATTTTCAGCACATTAAGGAGAAGTGCAAAGCCAGGAAAATTAGGTGTGGATTCCGGTTTCCGGCGAGGTTTGTGGTTACAGTTAACAATACCACCTGTACATTCAGCACTGCAGCTGTAGCGGAGGAGATCCTGAGCCGTGAAGTTAAAGATTGGCATTCGGACACCATATAAACCTAAAAACGGATTAGCGCTGGGTTATTGGATTTGTCGTTGGTCGATAGCAGCTCCATCTGGAGACTGTTTGTTATGTTCAGCGCATGAGGAACTGAAAAATAAGCCCACGCTAAGATGTGGGTGAGGACTGATTGTTATTGTTTACTTTTATATTTCATAGTGTATTTGTGAAGAGGTGTTTCTCCCGTGTTTAGTGAGTAATGAGTAGTTATCTCGCTACTGCAGGCCAAGTGTTGGCTCTTGGATATAGCTTTGACTCTAGGTTAGGGGCATGGAAGTACTACTCCTGGTGTGTTTTTATTTTTGGGAGGGCTTTTTGTGTTTCTCAAGGGATTGTTACAGCACATCTGTTTGTTCGAGTTACTGTTTGTTTTACGCCACGACCATACAGCATTTTTTTTGTTAAACAGCAGACATGACATCTAACTTGCATATGCACAGCACTGGCGAGATTAAACTTGTCAGCTGGAATGTACGGGGGATGAATAGTCCACTGAAGAGAGGGAAGGTGCATGCACATCTTTGTACACTCAAAGCTGTTATTTGTTTTCTCCAAGAAACGCACATTAAGAAAACAGCAGCAAAAGTGCTTTGTCCCTCCTGGGCATTTCAGGTCTACCACTTGAATTTTAGTACAAAAACTAGAGGTGTTGCAATCCTAATAAAAAAAATATTGTTTATTCACCCACAAACTATCGCTGACCAGAGGGGCAGTTATGTAATAATAAGTAGAATGTTAAATTCTATACCATTGACACTAGTGAATGTGTACGGGCCCAACTTTGATGATCCAGTTATTTTCAGAACCTCTTTAAGGCCACGCCTAATCTGTCTAACATAATTGAAGGTGGAGACTTTAATTGCATCTTAGACTCCCTCCTAGATAGACGTCCCCAAGTTTGTTCACTTAAAAAGTGTAACACTTAATAATCTCATGCAATCATATAACATAGTGGATATTTGGAGGCCAATGGGTTAAGAGGATTTTTCATATTTTTCCACAGTACACAAATCCTACTCGAGGATTGATTATTTTCTGTTCCTTACCATAATATACTTATATCGGATCACACTCCTGTCTCCCTTATACTTAAAACTGAACCACAAAAGAGGTGAATATAGTTGGCGTTTAAATAATGCTTTGCTAAAGGATAAGGATTTTTGCTCTTATCTTTCAGATAAGATAGATCTATACTTAAGCACCAATGATGTGGGCAATGTTGATGACTCCACTCTTTAGGAGGCCATGAAGGTGGTTATTAGAGGTTGCATAATAGCATATGAGACAGCGGAAAAAGATTCAAGAAAAGGTTAACTGAAATAGATGATCAGTTGGCAAATCCAGAAGCTTCTTACAAAATAAACCATGAAGCAGAATTACTTAATAAGATTACAGCCTTACGGTATGAGTATAATTCTATAACGTCCAAGAGTGTCTCAAAACTACTTACACAAGTCAGACAGAGATATTATGAGCTTGGTGAAAAGCCCCATAAGTTATTAGCCTGTCAGTTAAGACAGATGCAGGCCTCCAGGGCCATATATCGTATAAAGGCGAAAGATGGCTTTTTTTTGACGGACCCAGTAAAAATTAATAAGTGTTTTGCGGAGTTCTATGCTAATGTTTACCAATCACAAGGCAGTCCGGACATTAAAGCAATGGAAGCATTTTTTGATCATCTGAATCTGCCCACACTGTCAACAGATTCAGTAAATACACTTGATGCTGATATAAGCCTAGATGAGATCAAGAAGGTCATCTCCTCCCTCCCTAATAATAAGGCAGCGGGTCTGGATGGTTTTAGTATGGAATTCATCAACGTATTTAGTCCAAAATTGTCGCCTCTGCTCTTACGAATATTGAATCAGTCTAGGTTAGCTTCCAGACTGCCACCCACTTTATGTAAAGCCAATGTCTCCCTATTTCCTGAGGAGACTGAGGTCCTTTGACATCTGCCAGACGATGCTGAAGATGTTCTACGAGTCTGTGGTGGCCAGTGCTATCATGTTTGCTGTTGTGTGCTGGGGCAGCAGGCTGAGGGTAGCAGACACCAACAGGATCAACAAACTCATTCGTAAGGCCAGTGATGTTGTGGGGATGGAACTGGACTCTCTGACGGTGGTGTCTGAAAAGAGGATGCTGTCTAAGTTGCATGCCATCTTGGTCAATGTCTCCCATCCACTACATAACATACTGGTTGGGCACAGGAGTACATTCAGCCAGAGACTCATTCCACCGAGATGCAGCACAGAATGTCATAGGAAGTCATTCCTGCCTGTGGCCATCAAACTTTACAACTCCTCCCTTGGAGGGTCAGACACCCTGAGCCAACAGGCTGGTCCTGGACTTATTTCATAACTTACTGGCATAATTTACATATTACTATTTAACTATTTCTGGTTCTATTACTATTTATTAT
This sequence comes from Mobula birostris, assembly GCF_030028105.1. Taxonomy (NCBI): domain Eukaryota; kingdom Metazoa; phylum Chordata; class Chondrichthyes; order Myliobatiformes; family Myliobatidae; genus Mobula; species Mobula birostris. The sequence goes on from NC_092401.1 coordinate 6,092,479, forward strand.
TTATGGTGCAACTGTAACAAAAACCAATTTCCCCCGGGATCAATAAAGTATGACTATGACTATTCCAAAACCAGGCCGTGATCCTGAGTTGGTTTCATCATATCGCCCCATTTCACTGCTGCCCTTTGAAACTAAAATTCTTGGTTTCAATAGGTTAAAAGAACGCATTTGTTCTATTATTCATCCAGATCAAACTGGCTTTATGCCAGGTAGACATATGTACTTTAATTTCATGCAGAAGAGGCTGTAGTTATCACACTAGATGTGCAACGTGCATTTGACCAAGTGGAATGGCCACATATGATGTTTGCACTTAAGAAATTTGGATTTGGACTATCCTTCATTAAATGGATTGAGATAATTTATTCACACCCATCTGCTTCAATTATCACTAATCAGAATATTTCCTCCCCTTTTGCAATTCATCGTGGGACTCGTCAAGGCTGCCTCCTTCTCCGTTTTTGTTTGCAGTTATCATTGAGCCACCGGCTGTTAGCATCAGACAGGACCCTTTGATATCTCCCATTGATATGCAGGGACATAAACATCACCTTTCGTTATACGCTGACGATGTCCTTTTATATATCTCCAGCCCACAAACATCAATACCTGCCCTTCTGACTCTAATTAATAATTTTGGCAGTTTCTCAGGTTTCTCTATTAATTGGGATAAGAGTGAACTAATGCCAGTTACTGCAGTGGTTAATACGGCGTATTGACAGTCCATTCTCTTTAAAATAACATGATAATATTTCCTATATTGGTGTGACTATTACAAAAAACCCAGATGATCTTTTGCAAGTGAACTGGCGAAATAAAGTTGAGCAGGTTACGCAGTATTGACTTTGGGAAAACCCTTCCAATTTTTTTGGTGGGGTTAATGCAATGAAGATGATTGTACTGCCACGATTTCTTCATCTTTTCCAGCCAATTCCATGTTTTATTCCTCTGTCATATTTTAAGCAAATGCATTCAATTATTATACCCTTCATTCAGAATTATAAAGCCATTAGAATTACCAAAAAACACTTGTCAAAGCCCAAGGAAGCAGGTGGTTTTGCCCTACCAGACCTTAAAATGTATTACTGGGGTGCCCATCTATCCATTCTTGCATGGCGGAAAAAAGGCCCACCCTCTACCTCAGACTCGGGCCCAGCATGGTTACTCATTGAGCCAATGCTTTGTAAGAAGACTTCCTTACCAGCTCTCCTTAATAGCCCCACTGCAGTTAATAAGTCATATTTTAGTAACAGCTTCTTGGTCGGCAGCACTATAAGAATTTGGAAGCAGATTCAACTACACATTAAGGCCCCAAAAACTTACATTGACACTCCAATCTTGTCAATTATATTGACAATCATTCCTTTTTGCCTGGCCTGATTGATACTGTTTTTTCTACCTGGAAACAGAGAGGCATCTGTAGTGTAGGTGACCTATATATTAATGGAAACTGCCTCATTAGAGCAGTTACAAGCAGTTTACAATATCCCTGCATCTTGCGTTTTTTTTAGATAATTACACATTCGAGATTATGTTAGGAAATATACACCTAACTTCTAGGTTTTTAGACAAACATGAGTCCCTGGAGGCAATAAATAAATTTGATCCTGTTAATCGTAGTGCGGTATCCTATTTTTATCAGATCCTACATAATGGAGCTCGGGTGAATACTGCAGGGCTTAAAAGGTATGGGTGGATGAATTGGTTATAGAACTGACAGAGGAGGTCTGGGATGAGTGCTTAAAGAGTATACATGATTGTTCGGCCAATGTCAGACACAGATTTATACAGTTTAAAACAATACATAGACTTCATTATTCCAAAGAAAAGCTGCACAGTTTCTACCCTGAAGTTTCACCAGTTTGTAATAGATGTAAATCTGTGACTAGTAACTTGTCACATTTATTCTGGTCATGTTGTAAGCTTTATGCCAACTGGAAAAGTATCTTTCACTGTTGCTCTGAGGCTTTTGGGAAGTGGTGGGAACCAGACCTGCTCACAGCCATCCTTGAAGCAACAAGCTCCCTCGCTTCAGCCAATATGTATGAAAAAAAGGCTGTATTGTTTGACATGGTGATTGCTAAGAAGTTAATCCTGCAAATGTGGAAAATAGACTCTGTGCCTACGTACAATCTGTGGCTGAGAGAACTGGCAAATACTTTACATTTGGAGAGACTGAGACTATGTAATGAGGACAGAGGGGACATCTTTGAAAGGATATGGGGCCCTGTATTGGACTTTCTTACGGGGTGAGGACTGAGGGTTTTTTGGTGCTGTGTATGTTTACTTTTGCCTTTATATTTTTCTCCCTTTTGCTGCTCAATATTTAATTTGATTTTGCTATGGTTGTGGTTTTCATGGATGTGCTGTGTTTTTTTTTGTTCACTTGTTTGTTAGTAATAAATAAATTTTTTTTCAAAAAGGGGGAAAAAACATTGTGTGCTGGGAGGCCTGCACTGTTCTGTGATGTTCCATGTCCTATATAACAGTGAAGTAGTGCTGATGGTTTGGTTATGCAACCAGACAGCATGCTCTTGCTGGTATACCTGTAGAAAGTTGTTTGAGTCTTTGTTGATAGTTTTCTGCATTCAGGTTGATCTTACATTGATCCTGTTATAGTTACTATTCTACAGATTTGCTGAGTGGGCCCACAGGAAAATGAATCCCAAGGTTGTCTATGGTGGTGTATATGTACTTTGAACTTTATTGAACTGAGTCCTTGGTGACATACCAAATCTCCTCAAACTCCAAATGAAATACTGTATAACCGTTGGTGTGTCTTCTTTGTAATTGTATCAATATGCTTGGACCAGGATAGACCTTCAGAGAGGTTGACAGCCAGGAACTTGCACTGTTGCCCTCCGATCCCTGGCTGAGCAACAGCGGTGAAGATGCACGCACGTTATCACACTTACTTGTGCAGCTCGCGCTCCTTCTTCTTGAGCCGAATATTTTCCTCTTGTTTTTTCTTTCTCTCTTCCTTCAGTTTCTGTCGCTTCTCTTTATGTTGAAGCAGCTGCTGGATTTCCTCCTCTGACTTTTCAACTGCAATAAAAGATCGAGCACATTCACTACCATTCCCAAATACTTACATGTTCACAAAAATCACAATTTATTCTTTCTCGTCTTTGATCTTGACAATGATGTCCAAAGCACCCATTACTTAGTTGCCTGATTTCACTGCAAGTCTTTTGAAACATTTCCAAAGGTGTCATCTTCAACGGCAGGTGGCAGGTGGAGTTCTGTCACTGGTACTCACCAAATGAATGGTACATCACTTCTCCACCGCACATCCCCTCCTCAATCTTCACCAACTCCAGGGTTAAGCGGGGACCAATCTACGAGAAGAGAATCACACAGACACACAGATTAGCAGTGATACCTCCAAAACTGAAACTCCTTGGAGAGATACCGTGGGTATTCAAGGGTGCATCACTGAATTCTGAGACCGCAGAAAACTACTAGATTGGAATGCAAGGATCTTACTCTCTGATTTTTTAACCATTTTTGTATGTAGTCCTGAAGTTCCAATTGGACCTCTACTCCTCCTAACCTTTAAGCATTCACCATGAATGTTTGACTATGTTTAATTAGGACAGCATGGTAGTGTAGTGGTTAGCACAACACTTTACAGTACACCCAATCCTCGTTATATGCATCTTCAGTCAATGCAGATTCACAGTTATGCGAGGAATCTATTTCTACCAACATCTCCTTATATGCGACCAAAACTCACAGTTTTGAAAATCCCTGGAGTTTACCAATGGTGAGGGAATGGTGGAAGTCGGAACACTTGGCACAAATGGCGATGGACATGGACCCAAGTTTAGAACGGAGTCAGCATTTCAGTCGTTCCCTGCCCTCAACCTTTCTTCCCTACAAGCAAATTTATGCTGAAAAACAAAATGCTGCCAAGCAAACAACCCTCACCACTTTTTTCAAATCGGTGTCGCTTTCTGCTGCCAGCAGTTCTAAGAGTTTCTGTGAGTCTTCCTTCACCCCTTGCTGTGCTTGATATGATCCTGACGACCACAACCATCCACCTTAACCATGTAAAGCTGCCCGACACCACAACAACCACTCATCTCCCTGAGCGAACACATCTGCCGCTGTTGGTGAGTACTGTACACCCTAGGATGTTAATTTTCTATGATTTATTACATTGAACATTAACTTAAATGGATGAAATATAATACAAATGTTGTCTTGTGGTACTGCTGTTGTGTCATATTGGTATGAAAATGTGAATAAATTACAGATAAAACATATTTAGGAAGCCCTCTGGAACTCATCCCTATTTTCTCCATGTAAATGATTATTCACATTATGCGTCAACTTCGAGGAACGTATCCCCCTTATATAACGGGGATAGGGTATATCCACAACCAGGTTCAATTCCTGCTGCTTCCTGTAAGGAGTTTGTACGTACTCCCCCGACTGCATGGGTTTCCTCCCACTACCCAAAGATGTACCAGTTGGTAGGCTATTTGGTCATTATAAGTTGTCCCAGGATTAGGCTAAGATTAAATTGGGGGAATTCTGGGTGGTGTGGCTCAAAGAGCCTATTCTGTGCTGTGTGTCAATAATAATACTCCATCAGAACCCTTCTGTCCTGATGAAGGATTTCAACCTGAAAGGTTGACTGTTTGTTCCTCTCCATACATGCTACCTGACCTGCTGAGTTCTTCCAGCATTTTGTGTGTGTTAATCTGGATTTCTAGCAAATGCAGGATCTCTTCTGTTCTCTGTGCATTTTGCCAAATTCTTTAAGGGCTCAAAGTGCAATCATTTACTCAAGCTGACGGCAAACAGAATGAAAGCGTATTAGTAGCCACTACAGACACATTGCTGAGAAGGAAGTTCTTGTTATTTCTGAAGGTTAGACAGAAAGGAAATGTAGGTGGATTGATACTGTTGATAAAGGTCGTATACTGGGGAGAAATTTTGGTTCAGAAGATGAAAATACAAAGCCACTTTGGTGGATACAAAAACAAAATAGCAAGAGAGTCAATAGTGGGAGTAACCCACACACTCTGTAATGATAACACTGTTGGACAAGGTAGAAATTAATAATTGGGCCTTAAAGAAAGATACTGGTATAATTGTGGGTGACTTGAATTTTCATACAGATGGGACAAATCTAGTTTAATGATTAAGTAAAGCATGGTAACATAAGAACACTCCGACAGCAACAGCAAACCGGGTTCAACTCCCACCGCCGTCTGTAAAGAAAGTGAGCACTCTCCCCGTGACACACAGCTTTCGTCGGGGTGCTCTGGTTTCCTTTCACAGTCCAAAGGCGTACGAGTTAGTAGTTTAATGGCCACATGGGTGTAAGAGGGTGGCAAAGGCTCGTTGGGTCAGACAGGCTCTTACCGTGCCGTATCTTTAACCAAAAAGAAATAACAGCAGGATCAATTAATGGTCTCATTATAAAGGATGCCCCGGGGGAAGAACGATTATAACACAACATCTCTCATTCCGTTCGTGAGAAACTTAAGATGAAGGTAGTAGCTCCACACACATTGTCAATGACACTAAAATTCTGATCATTCAGCCCGTTCAGGACTGTGGTTGGGCTGGACTGACTTGATTCTCCAGACTATCTCGACACCCCACTCATTCATTATTTTAAAAAATGTTAATGAGTTCAATAACAAATTTTCCTGTGAACCAGATAAATTAAAAGGGGGTGTTAAAACCAAGTTGAAAGAGAGTGGGGGAACTGGAAAAGGAGCGGCTAACATTACCAAGTGAGTCAGACAGCATTTGCAAATAGTGCATCATTGAAGCCTGCACAAAGAAAAAGTTAAAGATGACCCTTATTTATCAGATTAACATAGAAACAAACAGTGAGAATGTATTGCTTCATATCAATGACTAACACGGTCAGAAGATTGTGCTGGGGGACAGCCTGCAAGAGTGGCTAAGCTTGCAGCACCAACACAGCACGCCCACAACTCACTGATCCTAACCCGCAGGCCTTTGGAATGTGGGAAGAATCTGGTGTAAGCTCACACGGTCACGGGGAGAGAGCAGCAGGAATCGAATCCTGATCGGTGAGCACTGGTGCTGAAAAGCAAATGCACTACTGCATGAAGGAATCAAGATAAATGTGGACTAGCCGAGCGGATTAAAAAGTAAGATGTTTGATCAGCGCGGGTGCGGCCACTTAATGAGATATTTTACAATTTTCAACAGAGACTCCATGACAGAATAAACAAGCACTGGTAAAATAAGGAGGTCATGACATCAAAACAAAAGGAAATGCGATAAAGATTAACAGCAGACTAGAGTGAGGTGAATTGGTTCAGAAATATCTAAAGATAACAACAAAAAGGAGAAAACAGATTACAAGCAGTTGAGAAATATAAACACAGAAAGGAAGAGCTATAGTATATACAGAGGAGTTGAGTAGCAAAGGCAAATGATTGTCTGTTAGAGGATGAGACTGAGGAATTTGTAATAGAAAGTAAGAAAACAGAAGTCACTTTGAATAAATATTTTTTATCTGTCTGTAGATTTGTTATTGAAAGCAAATTAGCACTAAAAAAGCTTGGAGCAAAAGGCAGGGTGGAACCTAACATGGCCAAACTTTAAGGCTGGCAAGTCTTGATCCTCTGCTCTTTAGTATCTTCAAAGACAGCGAATGCATCTTCCAAAACTCCCTGGAGTCAGGAAAGGGTTCAGCAGATTAGAAAACTACGAAAATAATATATCTATTGGAAAGAGACACAGAAAGCATAGACCCTCAGTGGGATGGTTTGACATCTGTCCTTGGGGGGATGCTGTGTTCATCAATTGGAAAATCATTACACAGTTTTGTGGAGGAGAGATCACCTCTGTTGGATCTCCATTTAATCTCTGATCCTTAGGGTTCTTCCGGGAGTCAGAAAGGGCGAGTGTTCTTAATTCCAAGATTTCAGTTTATTTTAGAGTATATACAAATACTAAGCAAACTAAATAAAGAGCTGAGAAACGATGCTGAGACGGGAATTGATGCTAAGGAGTGTAAGACAAAGGAATAAATACAGCACTTCTGAAAAACCTATCACAAGAGAAATTCCTTAGATAGAGATAAATTGGTTAATAGGCTACATAATTAAAACAATTATGTCCCGCGAGTAATGTGTTAATACTTAGCCAATGAAAAATGAGAAAAGCGACGGACCGCTAGTTTAGCTGCTATACTGCTTTCTGCCAGTGAGCGCGAAAAATACAAGAGTTTGTACAAATCTGATGAAAAGTATTATTTAAAAAACAGGCAGTGGTCTCCAACACCTCTCACAGCAGGGGTAGTGGTGCGCTGATGGGGAGAGGCAGTGGGGATAATTCCTCTGCTAGTTGCACCTTATTCCTTTGCCAATCCAGAGGACATGCATTGAAACGTAGAATCTGGAATCTGTTCCTGAACAATCTATCAAGCTTCGTACCCATGTCAGCAGGGTATGAGCGTGGGACAAACTGGCTGTGTCCGAGCAGAACACTGACGCTAGTGCTGACTGAGCTCTGCCAGGGTTGTACAAAATCCAGACACACGAGGCTACAGATGCTGGAATTGAAGCAGCAAACAATGGAAGAACTCAGCCAGTGGAAAAGCATCTGTGAGAGGAAAGAACTGTCGATGTTTCACACTGAAAGCCCTGGATTAGGACAACTTCACTTCTTTCATTAATGCTTCTCGAACCACTGAGTTCTTCCAGAAGATCATTTGTGTGCAAGATCTACTGACCTCTGTGAGCCGAATCGCGCTCTGCTGAGCTTTGATGTTCCCCCGGCCTGCGTAAGGCTGCGGTAACTCGGTTATGTTGTGCTCTCCGTCCTGCTCAGCTTCACTTTCGGACAGATTGGCTCCTCTGCAAACGGACACAAAAATCACTGACACAGAATCAATGCAGGACAAGTGGGGAGACAGTGAGAGAGGGTGACCATGTCCTGTTATACGAACATAAAGTTCAATTTTATTACCGGCAACATGTGAAAGTGGGGGCATCGCAATACATTATTATCATGCATAGTGCACGCATTAGTAAAGAGAGCTTTCTGATAATTAACCGAGTAACACACACATAATGCTTGAAGAACTCCGCAAGTCAGGTGTGGGATCTCGGTGATTTTGCTGATCCCCGGGTTCTTTAAGGACTCCATGAATGAGTGAAAACTTGTTGCTTCCTGATCATTTATTTTAAAGTTTAAACAAAGGAACAGATACAAAGCATTTCAAACCAAAGAAGCAGAGACAGAGACAAAGACAAAGAAAGAAGATGGCGCCTTTGCAAAAGCTGGCTCTTTTATAGACAATAGACAATAGGTGCAGGAGTAGGCCATTTGGCCCTTTGAGCCAGCACCACCATTCTCTGTGATCATGGCTGATCACCCATAATCAGTATCCAGTTCCTGCCTTATCCCCATAACCTTTGATTCCACAATCTTTAAGAGCTCTATCCATCTCTTTCTTGAAAGCATCCAGAGACTTGGCCTCCACAGCCTTCTGGGGCAGAGCATTCCACATATCCACCACTCTCTGGGTGAAGAAGTTTTTCCTCAACTCCGTTCTAAATGGCCTACCCCTAATTCTTAAACTGTGGCCTCTGGTTCTGGACTCACCCATCAGCGGGAACATGCTTCCTGCCACCAGCGTGTCCAATCCCTTAATAATCTTATATGTTTCAATAAGATCCCCTCTCAGCCTTCTAAATTCCAGAGTATACAAGCCTAGTCACTCCAACCTTTCGACATATGACCGTCCCGCCATCCCGGGAATTAACCTTGTGAACCTACACTGCACTCCCTCAATACCAAGAATGTCCTTCCTCAAATTTGGAGACCAAAACTGCACACAGTACTCCAGGTGTGGTCTCACCAGGGCCCTGTACAGGTGAGATAATATGTCAGATAAGACCAAATTCCTAAAATAATTAATGACCAATTAAGACACACAGTCATGTGCTAATACTTAGCCAATGAAAATATAGCAGGTGGAGAAAAACACCACATTGTGAAAAATATACGAGTTTTGAATCAAACAGGAGTGGGGGAGACATTAATGGAAGTTAGGGAAATCGATGCTCATGCCACAGGTTGGAGGCTACCTAGACAGAACAGCATGCCTTCCCCTCCTCCTACCTTTGCATTCAAACTATTGCCACCTTCCTTTCCAGTCCTGAAGGGTCTCAGCCCAAAACGTTGACTGTTTATTCCCAACAAATGTCGTCTCACCTGCTGAGTTCCTCTAGCATTGAGTATGTGTTGCTGAACACTTCCAGCATCTGCAGAACCTCCTGTGTTTCTGATATTTAAAAGGCTGAGTGCACAACAAAAGGATGTACACTCATTAACGAAGAGCATCAAACCAGCATAGAAGCCTGAATTTATAAATGTACGGAAAATGTGTACCAATAGGTGAGTTGAATTGGTATAGTCCAATCAGAAACCTTGCCTGTAACAACCAATTTGCTTATTGATACCATCCATTTGCCTCCTCAGGTCATATTATTCGGCTTTCCTATCCCAGTACCTATCCCACCACCTTTTAAATGTTGTAAATCTATTTATCCCCATCACCCCCACTGCAGCGGTTTCAGAAAAGGAATGAACTAAGGAAAGAGTTCAACTCTGCGGTAGAAGGATGTGGCAATCTTTCACAGTGCCTTTACGAGAGGATGTGAAATGCAAAGTCACACAGCTCAAGCAGCTAAAGAACACGACTTGGTGACCGTGTAACCCACTCAGACGCACCCCGAGAAATGACCGCATCAAATGACATCTGTGAGGATGGACAGGCAGACGACAGGGCAAAATTGCTGTCCACGGGATGAGGTGAAGTGTAACATTGGGGCAAAATCAAAAAGGGCGATGAATACAGAAAGGTGTTATATTTGAATGCACACGGTATATGGAATGAGGTAGATGATCTTGTGGCACAGTTAGAGCTTGGCAGGTATGGCGTTGTGGGCATCACTGAGTTGTGGCTGAAGGAAGATTATGATTGGGAGCAAGGATACACTTGTATCAACAGGGCAGGCAAGTAGGCAGAGGGGGTGGGGTGCCTCTGTTGGTAAAAATCGAAATTAAATCTTTAGAAAAAAGTGACATACAATTGGAAGATGTAAAATCCTTGTGGGTAGAATTAAGAAACTGCAAGGGTAAAAAGACCCTGTTGAGTGTTATATACAGGCTCCCGAACAGAAGCCAGGATGTGGGATATAAATTTCACTGGGAAATAGAAAAGGCATGTAATAAGGGGAATGTTACAATTCTCATGGGTAGATTGGGAAGAGCTGGTTGGTTCGTGCTGGATCCCAGGAGAGGGAATTTGAAGAATGCCCACAAGGTGACTTTGAGAGAAGCCTGTGGTTGGGTCCACCAGGGGAACAGCAATTCTGAATTGTAACAACCCAGATTTGAAGATAAAGGAACTCTCAAGAGACAAGGATCACAACACGATAGAAGGTTCAGAAGCAGAAGCTAAAAATCAGGTTACCAGTATTTCAGTGGAGTAAAGGGAATTACAGAGGCATGAGAGAGGAGCTGGCCAAAGTTGATTGGAAGGGGACACCAGCAGGGGACAGCGATGGCTAGAGTTTCAGGGGGCAATTCAGAAGACGCTGGATAGGTACATCCCAACGGTGAAGTATTCTAAAAGGAGAATGAGGCAAATACGGCTGACAAGGGAAGTCAAAAACAGCATACAGTATCGCAAATGTTAGTGGAAAATTAGAGGATTGGGAAGCTTTTAAAACCAACAGAAGGCTACTGAAAAAAAACACAAGGAGTGAAAAGATGAAATACTAAAGTAAGCTAGGCAAATATATCAAAGAGGTTACCAAAAGTTTTTTCAGATACATAAAAAGAGAGGATATTGGACTACCAGAAAATTACGCTGAAGCAATAATAATGGGGAAAAAGAAATGGATGATGAAATTATTAAGTATTTTACATCAGTCTTCACTGTGGAAGACACTGGCAATATGCCAGAAATGTGAGCATGCCAGGGTGCAGGAGTGAGTTTAGTTGCAATTACTAAGGAGAAGTTGCTTGGAAAGCTGAAAAGTCTGAAGGTATAGGATGGATAGAAGATTGTCTGAGTGGCAGCAAAGAGTGAGAGTAAAGTGGGCCTATTCTGTTTGGCTGCCAGTGACTAGTGGTGTTCCTCCGGGGTCAGTATTTGGACCACTACTTTTCACGTTGTACATCAGTGATATCGGACGATGGAACTAATGGCTTCGTGGACAAGTAGTAGAGGATACAAAGATAGATGGAGGGACAGGTAGCGTTGAGGAAGCAGGGAGTCTGCAAAATGACTTGGACAGATTGGGAGAATGGGCATAGAAGCGGCAGATGGAATATAACGTAGGGAAGTGTATGGTCATGCACCTTGGTAGAAGGAATAAATGCATACACTTTTCTAAATAGGGAGAACATTAAAAAAATTAGAGGTACGAAGTATTTTTTTTTCCAATCTTATAGTTTTTTTTACATTGTGTTTTTTGTCTAATCTTTCTTGCTTTTTTTGTGCGGGGAGGGGGGGTCGATGTGCCCGTTCTGTTTTTGTTCATTCTTTTGTGCTGGGAGGGGGGATTTGGGGTCTTGATGATCATGCTGCTTTTTAAAAAATTCTTACATGGTTTCATGGCTACCTGGAGAAGAATATTTCCAAGTTGTGTACTTTGATAATAAATGAACTTTTGAACTTGGGAGTCCTTGTGCAGGATTGTCTAAAGGTTAACTTTCAAGATGAGTAAGGAAGACAAATGCAGGTCACAAGGAAAACACATTAAACATAAATTGAACACGATTTTTACAAGAAAGAATACAATTAGATTAAAAGAAAACAAAGTCCATTTTAGAGCAAAGTGATCAAAGTGGTCATAGTCTAGGGATTAGTGATTAGGGTTCTGCCAGTTGGTGTCATGGGTAGAAAGGCTGGTTAGTGAAGAAAGCTTTTTGTATGCCGGCCTTCGTAAGTCAAGGTAATGAGTAGAAGAGATGAGCAGTTGTTTCAGGTGTATAAGATGATGGGGTGGCTACACTTGGGAGCACTGAGTATTGTTTTGGTCACCCTTTCTAGGGAAGCAGCCATTAAGCTAGAAAGAGTGAGAAGGGGAATATCTTAGCATGGCTGAGTTACAAGGAGATTAGGCAGGATAGGACTTATTCCACGGAGATTACGAGACTGATGGGTGAATTTATACTGATGTATAAAATCATGAGGGGTGCAGATAGCATGAATCGTCTCACTTTTTTTGCACGGCTGGGAATCAGAAACTAAAGGATCTAGGTTGAGGTGAAAGGGGAAAGGCTGAGAAGAGACCAGAGGAGCAAATTCTTCACATAGAAGGCGGTGTGTGAATGGAACAAGGTGCCAGAGGCAGGTACAATAACAATATTTAAAGACAGTTGGACAAGGATATTGGCCACATGGGATTAGTTTAGAAGGGTAGCACGGTTGGCACAAAGCAGATGGACCGAAGGGCCAGTTTCTGTGCTGTTTTGCTATGTGACTGTAACAACCACTGGCTTTGGGTAAATGGGTGCCAGAATGCAAAGGTGGGACTTACTTCATCAGCAGATCACTGATGTCTTCAAACTTGCTCATGTTGGGGAACTTTTCCTGCAGCAGCTTCTTTATACCCCTGCTCATCCCAACAGGAACCACCTTGATGGAACTGCAGAGGAGACTCATGTTATTCCTTAGTAATACCCAGGGACACCAGGAGGCCATTCAGCCCATTACACAGGGACACCAGGAGGCCATTCAATCCTTTGAGCGTTACACAGAGACACCAGGCAGCCATTCAGCCCATTGAGACCATTACATAGGGACAGCAGGAGGCCACTCATCCTATTACACAGGGAGAGCAGGAGGCCATTCAATCTCTTGAGTGTTACACAGGGACACCAGGAGGCCATTCAGTCCCTTGAGACTGTTAGAGACAGCAGGTCATTCAGCCCTTTGAGACCATTACACAGGGACAGCAGGAGGCCATTCAGCCCCTTGAGACTGTTCACAGGGACACCAGGAGGCCATTCAGCCCATTGAGACCATTACACAGGGACAGCAGGAGGCCATTCAATCCCTTGAGACTGTTACACTTGGAAACCATGAGGCCATTCAGTCCATTGAGACTGTTACAGAGACAGCAGGCCATTCAGCCCCTTGAGGCTTTTCCCAGGGACAGCAGGAGGCTCCAATAGGCCTGATCTTCAGCCTGGCTCGGTTTACTCAGCATTGACTTCTGTACACCCCGACTCACCAAAACTCCATCCAGCCCAAGTGGAGCTGAGGAGTTTTCCAGATTTCCACGGAAGTGTGCGGATCCCCAAATTGTTCATATTATTTGAGGGTGGGTGGCTAGAGTGCTCCAAATCAGTGGCGTCTCCAGGGTCTATTCCACCTGCCTCACCATCACTTACCCACTCATCCAGTTGGTTATGATCCTTGCACCCACTCCCCCAGCATCACCAAGTACCCAACAACCCTTCACACTGCCAAACAGAACAACCCCGGATCACCGACCGCCTCCCACACCCCACACATCACTTATTTTTCTCCAATCCACTGTGTCACTGGGATCACAGAGTGACTACTCGGCTCTGGGGCTGTGTGTTGACCTCCCCCCAGGGACTCCAAAGAAGAATGCCATTTCTCCCCCTTTCCCACTCGTTCCTAACCCACCGTGGACTCTGGGACCTTACTTACTAGTGCCGGACTTCAATCAGCTGTGTGGTGGGGTCATAGTTTATCAGGACACAGCGCTTGATGGTATTTAGGCCAACCTGTACGTGGACACAGAAGAGCAGCGTAAAAGACATGGCACCAACAAACACGGAGAGTATTGTGTGCAGTTCTGCTTGTTCCATTACAGGAAGCATGTGGACGCTTTGGAAAGGATGCTTTGTCACATGGTGTAAGCAGAATTATCTGCAGCTTAATGTGAAAAAGACTAAGGAGCTGGTGGTAGACCAGAGGAGAGCTAAGGTACCGGTGACCCCTGTTTCCATCCAGGGGTTCAGTGTGGACATGGTGCAGGATTACAAATACCTGGGGATACGAATTGACAATAAACTGGACTGGTCAAAGGACACTGAGGCTGTCTACAAGAAGGGTCAGAGCCGTCTCTATTTCCTGAGGAGACTGAGGTCCTTTAACATCTGCTGGACGATGCTGAGGATGTTCTACGAGTCTGTGGTGGCCAGTGCGATCATGTTTGCTGTTGTGTGCTGGGGCAGCAGGCTGAGGGTAGCAGACACCAACAGAATCAACAAACTCATTCGTAAGGCCAGTGATGTTGTGGGGATGGAACTGGACTCTCTGACGGTGGTGTCTGAAAAGAGGATGCTGTCCAAGTTGCATGCCATCTTGGACAATGTCTCCCATCCACTACATAATGTACTGGGTGGGCACAGGAGTACATTCAGCCAGAGACTCATTCCTCCGAGATGCAGCAGTGAGCGTTATAGGAAGTCATTCCTGCCTGTGGCCATCAAACTTTACAACTCCTCCCTTGGAGGGTCAGACACCCTGAGCCAATAGGCTGATCCTGGACTTATTTCATAATTTACTGGCATAACTTACATATTACTATTTAACTATTTATGGTTCTATTACTATTATTTATGGAGCAACTGTAACGAAAACCAAATTCCCCCGGGATTAATAAAGTATGACTATGACTATGAGAAGAAGTTTATCACAATGTGTTTATGTCAGTCTAGGAGCATGGTGGAGAACTGGTTAGGTCCTTTCCAGTCCTGATGAAGAGTCTCAGCCCAAAACACAACTGTTCATTCCCCTCCACAGATGCAGCCCGACTTGCTGAGCATTTTGTATGTGTTGCTCTAGATTTCCAGCATCTAGAGACTCTGTGTTCATCACAATGCTGTCGGGATTCAAGGATATGAGAAGTTGGGCAATCTTGTGTTGTTGTCTCTGGAACCGAGGGGAGACCTGACAGAAGCTTACAAGATTATAAGAAGTGCAGAATGGGGTAGTAGTATCAGTCAAAATCTCAATACTAGAGGGCATGCATTTAAGGTGGTGGTGGAGGTGCAGGGGAGAGTCTAAAGGAGATGTGTGGAGTAAGGTGTTTTGTTTTGTTTTTTTTTATACACAGAGTGGCAGGTGTCTGGTATGTCATGAAAGTGGTGTTTACGTAACCTTTAGCTGAATACATGAACATAGTAGGTGAATGGAGAGACATGGATCACACAGAGAAGGAAAAGATTCCATTTAATTCAGTGTTGCGTCCAGCACAGACATTGTTGGCTGCAAGGCCTGCTTCTGTACTGCTGCAGAAGAAAGGCATTGTTGGAACCCACCTTTTCTCTTAATAATACTTTATAAAAGACTTGTACCTTTTAACAAACTCGTGTATTTTTCACAGTATGTATGGTTCATCCCCACTCATTGGCAGAAAGCGGTATAGAAGCTAAACTAATGGTTTATCACCTTTCCCATTTTTCATTGGCTACGTATTACCACATTACCCACGTGATGTAACTGTCTTAATTATGTAGCCTATTAACTAATTAATTGCTATCAAAGGAATTTTCTTTATCTTATTATAAAAGTGATGGATTTTTCAGAGGTGCCATCCTTGCTTTTTTATTCGCATTCATCTCTCAGCATTGTTTCTCAGCTCTTTATTCAGTTTGTCTAATATTTGTATGCTTGTTTGTGCTTTAAAATAAATTGAAATCTTGGAATTAAGACTGCTTATCATTCCTGACTCCCTGAGAACCCTAAAGATCAGAAAATATACAAGAGATCCGACAGCACGGTCCAAATCATTTGATCCACAACTGGATATGGATATAATGCAGCCATAGGGCAGTGGAAACAAAATGGCTCTCCTCAGACTCAGCCACAGGTACAGGACGGTATCCTACTGCATCAGTCCGTTACCTACTTCCTTTGACTGGCTGGGGATGTGCCCCCAGCAAAGGACAGTCACCCAGCCAGGATCACCTAACACTTCATACGACGGGGAATCTGTACACCAATGGTCTTAAGGCTCCTGCCATTTACTCTACATCTATTACCAGAATCATGCACCTTAACATATCAGATCATGGACTGTTTGACTTTCTGCAGCCCGTGGTCTCCCTGCGGAACCAGCTACTGATCACAGGCCAGGGAGAAGGTCGGAATGGTGTATTGCACGCCCTTGTTCTGATGGAGTCCAACACACCTTAATGTCTCCTTACCACCCAGCATCTCAAGGTAGCTGGTAATCCACATGGTGAAGGAAATTTTGAATAAGCATTTTGGTACGGCCCAGTCTGGGAAGGCAAGTAGGGGATGGAAAATCTAGAGGGGCAGCAGAAACTAAAGGGCTGAGAGAGCTGGTTTCTGGAGGGGCGTGGTCAGGGTGAGAGTACTCCAACTACTGAGCACGGAGGTCTAGCAGAGGGCAGCTTTTCTGTCTTGGACGTGATGAACAGGACATACATTGTCATGTTGCTCAAGCGATACATTTATACAACACTCAATAAAATGGTGATTGGAAACGTGTAGTACAGGATGATTTTGAGTTACGGTATTGGTACAACGGTGCAGCCGCTCCTGGGGGAATCACGTGCATTGAAACATCAGGGACCCCAATCAGAGAACACACAGCCACCCTGACGAGGAATTCACCAGAACTGAAGCTGGAAATTTAACTGTCAAAAACACCTTTGCAGTTGAGAAGATCCATCTCAGAGATAAAGACAGCCTACAGGTGAACTGAATTTATAATTAATAATAGTGCATTTACACTTAGTCCCTTCACCCCAATCATTAATCAGTTAGAGGCTCCAGCACTGACCTGTATATCACCCAACTAGTTACTAAATGCCAAACCAGCACTATCACATTAACCTCCAGTTGCCCTGTCAGTGGGAAACCACCCAATGCCCATATCAAAACCAAAATGCTAACAACATTTACTCTTATTTTCTAAGCTTCTACACAGCATTAGTAAATATCTTCTAGAAACCCAAATACACTGAATCTACTGTTTTTTTTCTTTGTTACTACAAACTTCTGCAAATTTGTCAAACATGGATTTCTCTTCCATCAAACCTTCACCTGCTTGATTATATAATTTTGTAAATATCCTGCCACCGCACAATAGCTACGTTCCTAAGGGGCCTCAAGCTGTAGGAAGTTGGGTTTTAGCAGAACTAGCGCTGCAGCTGCCTTCAAAGCTCACACTTGAACAGATCTTTCTGATAATGCTAGAGCCACTGCAGTTAACAACACGAGAAACAGTGCTTGCTAATCCATCAATCGTGTTACACCCTATTCACACTAGAGCAGATCGACTATCTGTACCCCGTCAATCACGGGCTTCAGCGTTTTGGACTAACTGAATATTATTTCCCAATCTCTATCTGGCTGCTTTCTTGAACAGTCGCCTTACAGCTTCAGTTTCCAAATCATCTGGGACCTCTCCATAATGCAGGGAATTCTGGTTAATCACAACCAATGGACCCACCGTCTCGGCAGCCACTTCTTTTACCAACTGTCGGACGTGGGCCATCGTGTCTAGGAGACTTGGAAACATTACACCTGTTAATTTTAAATAATAGTTGTTTCTCTAATAACAGCAATTGCTTAAAGGTGTAAATTGCTTAAACTCTATCCTTCCCACCCCCTGCTTTTCTATCATCATTCGGGTTTTTATGACTACTGAGAAAATGGTTACAAAATAATTAAATTTGAATCTCTGCACTTCTCCATTTCAGATTTTTAATTCCCCAGTCACACTTTCCAAGGCTCGTAGAGTCATAGAGCAACACAACAGGGATGCAGACCATTTGATCCATCCATGGTGCCCAATTTCCTGCATTTGGCCCACATCCTCTACGTATCTACCCAAGTCTTAAATTCTATTAGACACTTAAAGTTTATTCTTAATCTACACTACTGGACCTGCCTTAAGCATTTACTTTAGCTATTGTCTGTAGAACTTAACTCATTGAGTTATAGAACACTACAGGACAGAACAGGCCCTTCAGCCCATCTAGTCCATGTTGAACCATTCATCTCACACCCCTCCCATCCATGTCCCTAACTAAACTTCTCTTAAGTGTTGAAACCGATCCTGCACCCACTATTTCCACTGGCAGGTCGTTCCACAGTCGCACCACCCTCTGAGTGAAAAAGTTCCCCTTAAGCATTTCACCTTTCACCCTTAACCCATGAACTCTAGTTGTAGTCTCACCCAATCTCAATGGAAAAAGCCTGCTTGCATTTACCTCATCAATACCCCTCATAATTTTGAATACCTCTATAGAATCTTCTACGTTTTAGGGAATAAAGTCCCAATCTATTTAACCTTTCCCTCTAACTCAGGCCCTCGAGTCCTGCTAACATCTTTGTAAATTTTCCCTGTACTCGTTCAATCTTATTTATATCTTTCCTGTAGGTAGGTGACCAAAACCGTACACAATACTCCAAATTGGCCTTCACCAACGTCTTATACAACTTCAACATAATATTCCATCTCCTGTACTCAATACTTTGATCTATGAAGGCCAATGTGCCAAAAGCTTTCTTTGTATCCCTATCTACCAGTGACACCACTTTCAAGGAATTATGGATCAGTATTCCCAGATCCCTTTGTTCTATCACTCACCGTGCGAGTCCTGCCCCGGACAGTCGTACCGAAGTGCAACTGCTTGCACTTGTTTGCATTAAATTCCATACCCATTTTTCTAGCTGGTCCAGATCCTGCTAAAAGCTTTGTTAGTGTTCCTAATTGTCCACTATACACCCATAAACTTGCTGATCTAGTTAACCAGATTATCATCTAGATTGTTGATACAGATGACAAACAACAACAGATCCAGCACTGATCTCTGGTATACCACTAGCCACAGGCTTCCCATCGGAAGGGCAACCTTCTACTACCCACAGTCTGGCTTCTCATGCAAAACCAATGTCTAATCCAATCTACCATCTCATCTTAAATGCCAAGCAACTGAAATCCATGTAGACAACATCCACTGCCTTGCCTTCATCAACTTTCCTGGTATCTTCCTCAAAAATACTCTACAGGATTGGTTAGACACAACCTACCACGCACAAATCCACATCAGTCCCATCTATCCAAATACTAATATATCTGGTCCTTCAGAAAATCTTCCAATAACTTTCCCACAACTGATGTCAGGTGCACTGGCCTATAATTTCCTGGCTTACTCTCAGAGCCTTTCTTAAACGACAGACCAACATTAGCTATCCGCATGTGACTAAGGATGCTTTAAATATCTCTGCCTGTGCCCTTGCAATTTCTGTGCTAGTCTCCTGTAAGGTGCGAAGGAACTGTTTTTAGATTGTTTGGTACGTTACATTCATACTTTATTTTTGCTTTCTTTGTATTTTTATAGTCATCCCTTGCCGGTTTCTAAATATTTCCCAGCCGTCTCTCTAACTTTCAGTAATCTTCACAAACCAAATACCTTTTCTTTTAGTTTAATACAAACATTAATTCCTTAGCCAACCTTCAAATATAACCTTTCTTCTGCATTGATGTGTATCTCCACTGGGGTCTAGGGCACGTCTTACTGTAAGTTCACTGCTAACACCCTGCCCAACCACCACTGCTGATCACCACCTTGCTTAGGTCGGTGTAGCTTTTTAATCCATCCTCCATCAGTTTTTAACCCACTGGGGTTTCAACTACAGCACCCTTTGCTGAGACTCCATCACGTTTAAGGAGCAGCCTAGGAGGAAGAGGGGACAGGTTTTAGCGAGGACCTTGGCAAGTGGAAACACAGTCGCCAATGGACAACAAAAGCAATCAGTACTAGCGAGTGGTTGTCGTAATGTGCAGCTCAAGAGCCTGATTGTCTCCCTCTCTCTCTCTCTCTCGAAAAGGACACTTACTGATCCCAGTATCACTTCACAAAACCAACAACAATTCCAACTTCCAATTGCCTAATAAGCACCCCTGGCCTCTCTTCAGTAGCCTCCTACCTTGCAGACATTAATCATCAAGAATAAGCACCCCTGGCCCCACTTCAAACCTTTCTGGAGCCTCCTACCTTGCAGATATTAATCGTCAAGAACAAGCACCCCGGTTCGACTTCAAACCCTTCTGTAAGATCCTACCTTGTAGACATTTATTGCCGGGAATAGGTTCTGGAACATGGTGGCCATGAGTTTGATGTGCATGCCATCCTTTCCAAAGTTGTTCAGCACCAGCAGAGGGTGGTGGGTAAACTGGCTCTCATGCATCCGGTGCCTCTTCAGTGACGACACAATATCCTTCACCAAAGAGTACTGGAAAACACAAGGACACGAGAAATCTGGGAAAACCACTCACTTTGGTAAATTTGTCTGTTATCACAGGTACAGTGAAAACCTTTGATTTGCATGCCATCCATACAGATCATTTCATTACAACAGTGCACTGAAGCTGCACAAAGGAAAACAATAAAAGAATGCAGAGTAAAGAGTTACAGTTACAAAACGCAGTGCAAGGGCATTATGAGGTCCTCCAACCTTGCCATGGCTTGGAGGCTTGTGTGCCTCAGTGACCCAGAGTTATGTTGGCTGCAGTCAAGGCAAATGCTTTGGCTCTTGGTAGGGTCACCTATGCCAGACAGGTCAAAGGGTAGAGACCAGACCAAGAGTGGTCCACCGGTCCTCCAGGTCCGGGGGTTCAGCTCAGGGCTGACAGCCCTGACTGGTACAGTAAAAGTTGTTATGGAAACTGCAAAGAAGAATCCTTCTGCACCTGAGTGCGATGGTATTCCTGAGTCACCACCCGGAGCACACGTGACTGACTGTAGTGAAAACCGAGAGGAAACTACCGACATGCTGAAGGAATCAGACCACCATCAGAGATGCAAGGCCTTCATTACTGCCCTGAACGCCAGTGGTATAACAAGCAGCAACACCATTACAAGGTAGTTTGTGAGGTTGAGTCTACGTTATCGTGAAATCAGTGACATGGGGCGACCTTATGAATTTTTGGCTTACCCCATCCCAGTTGGCCCTGTATGTTCGGTTGTGAAGTGTACTGAAAGTTGAAGTCAGTAGGTTATTGATACTGAGGGGATCAGAGGATATGAAGATTAGGCAGGAGAGTAAAAGATTATTGTGCAGCCATTGGGCGTATGGCAGTGCCAGCCCACACAAACTCCTCCTCAAGTTCCACGGGGCTGGGGGTTGCTCTTCCAGAACGGCGAGAAGGAGTGAAGGATCAACTCCAGGAGCTTGCGGAAAGGCAAGCACTGGACAAGTTGGGTTTCATACTTGAACAGGTACTGCATAATTGGCTCAAGTAATAAAGATTAGATTAATTTTACCACACTTGTATTAAAGCACACAGTGAAATGTGTTGTCTGCGCCATTGTTTTGCAACGTGCTGGAAGCAGCCGCAAGCGTCACCACGCTTCTGCCGCCGAACTAGCAGGGCCACAGCTCAGTAACGTTAAACCATGGAGTGACCTTTCCTAAGGTTTCAGAATTGGGAGTTGGTGTGAGGTTACGGGAAGTAGGGTAGGGTAGGAAGGAGGCAGGTGCAGTACAGAGGGATGAAACAGAGAGGGGAGCATGAAGTTGACCCAGTGAGGAAAGCAAGAGCCTAGAGCGGGACGGGTGTGGTCAGCGGACTGGAGGCAGGGAAGAATAAAGGGTATAACGGAGGAAAGGAGTGGGTACAGTGTGGGGCAGGCAGCCACACAGGATAAAATGGGCCCTGGGACTGGTTTGCAGCTTGGGACAGGGGTGCCTGACCGTGTGGGAGATTCCTAATGCCCCTTCAATATTCATCTGGGCCAGCGGCAGAGGATGTTAGGGCTCACTGGAACATGGGCAGAAATCAGAGGTGGTTACCTGGCAATGAGGTAGCAATCCTGGCAGCCCACAAACAGGGCTAAACACAGGCCAGACACAATAGTAGGGCTGGGTAATAACACAGAAAAAGAACATAACATGTTCAAGTTCATTATCATTCAATTGTGTACATGTATACTGCCAAACGAGACAACATTCCTCCGAACTTTGGCCTACGTCAATGAACGAGATGCACTGAGTTCTGATTTGTCTCTCAGGGTAATTGTATTTTGTAGTCATAGGGCTGTAATGTCAGTCCCTATTTGCCACATCTGTAGAAATCCAAGACAGCAACATAAAGTGATCACCTGAAAGAAACTCTGAGCGCGCAGAGTCCAACAAAACTGAGGCACACTCACCTGGCAAACTCTGAACGTCAGCGTGGGACCTCTTGGTAAGCGAGCCAGTTTCTGGGAGTCGGGGGTGGAGAAGAAAGAAAATACCACTGAGTGATCTGAAAACAACACTGCCCGTTTATCAGTAAAGCCCACAGCCAATCCTCGCAACAAACTGTGCCCGAGAGGGGCGCAAGGCAACTTCTTCCCGAGGCTCTTGCTATTCTGTTTTTGTGAATGGATGCCCAGTTGGGGTGAACTCACTACAATCTGCTGTTTGACAGGCTGGGGAGAAGGCAGCTGGAACTACAGTACTGCACAAAAGTCTTAGCCACATGTATATCGCAAGAGTGCCTAAGACCTTTGCACAGTGCTGCACTTGTTAATGTCAAGTTTGTAAATCCAGGGGGAGCAAAGGATGCAACCACACTCAGCCCTGAGACACCAGGCAAGGTCATTTGATTCCAAACGATTGGTTTATTGATCATTACAGATGTCTCTCCGGTGCTTCCTGCCCCCTGCCCTCTCCCTTTCTCTTTTGCCCACCGTGATTCCCCTCTCCTTGCCCCCTTCTCACTCTCAGTCCACGATACAGACCCCCATCAGAACCAGGTTTATCATCACTCACGTATGTCATGATTTTTTTTTTTGTCTGGCAGCAGTACATGCAATATGTAAAACTACTACAGTACTGTGCAAAACACCTGGGCACCCTAGCCTTACACATGTGCCCAAGGCTTTTGCACAGTACTGTATTCTGGGGCACTGAGCAGGAACAGAGGTTCTCCACAACCTCTCCGTTGGACTGGTCTCAGGTCACTCTCCTGCTGATAGGAGGGACAAGCATGACATTTGCAGAAGGGATCAGCGTGGGGAAAACAATTTGAGCTTCACCTACTCACAAGGTTTACACTTGTTGGCGACTTTGTAAAAATTAAGAAGTGCGTCACCCCAAGCGGTCCGGCCACCGAGACAAAATCTTTCAGCAAATTCTTCTTCCTTACCTGAAAAACAATTTTAGGAGGGAAATGAATCTAAGTTGTTTTGTAACAGTATTGCTACTGGAAGAACACTGGCATTATTTTTTTTTCCTTACAGTAAAATACCATTCCAACTTTTATATGCTGAGTAGTTTCCTGTGTGACCCACATCAACTTTTAATGAACTGTGATCACCTGTAGCTCACTATGTAGGACATCCCTTTAATCTTCTTGGCAGACACTCGCCAAACCTGGCAGAAGGAGCACCCACCCCCCCACCGGCTCCTGAACATAGCAGATAAAATTTCAACCACTCACCGTCAGACCTCATCAGTGCTGTTGCTCAGTAAGAAGAGCAGAGGGGTTATGGTGCTGAGGCAATAATTCGAGTAGGATACTAAACATCCATGATCTAATGGTGTAAAGTTTGAATGGTGTTGTTGGAAACTGTTGTTCCTTATGCTTTTAATAAGATATTAATTGAATTAATAGTTTTTAGCAAGACTGAATTTGTAGTTTCACTCATATACAATGTATTTTTTTTTACAATATGTAATGTTAGACGGTTTATCATCGTTCTTTTGTTCATTGGCTAAGTGTTAAACACACCATACCTGTATGTCTTCCAATTGGCCCCTCCCTTATCCTAGGAATTTGCCCTCATCTTGGTATAAAAGTGTCTATATCTGCAAAAATCGCCATCTTAGTTCTCTTAGTTCCTGCTCACCTGTGCTCTGTGCCTGTTTCCTTGTTTTAAACTTTCAATAAACTATTATGCAGCAGCAATTTCCCAACTCATTCTTGTACTCCTAAAAGAACCTGTGCATCAAAAATCACAGGATCCGGAAGTGTTCTGCTGTGCCTATAATATCCTGGTAACAGTACTGGGCAGACTTCCATCGCTGGCATTGCCTAACCTGCTTCGTCGTTGTCTGGTCACTGGCCAAATTGGATGACCATCTCACTTAACACAGGTTGTTGTTAGCCGATCAAGCTGTTTACTTCCCACTCTAGACTACAAACAGTGAGGTCTTAGCACCAATGCCAGTGGCACTCTCCAGCTAATGACCCATCTAATCTTATTACTTGCTTTCAGTGAGTTAACCAATCCCCCCAATCTGGTAGGTACGTTGCATCTGGAGTTTCTCCGGTTAGCGGACGATTTCCCTCCACGCCTCTCTGACGTAGTGGGGAGCCGCGTACGAGGCAAGTTACAGCAGTGGTTTGCCATTGCCTTCTTCCGGGTGAGTTTCCAAACAGATCACCAGCTCGTAACCCAGCACGGATAGAAAAAGTGCAGGGGAACCGGCTGGATTCAAACTCGGGACCTTCCGTCCCAAAGTCCGGCACTAGTCGGGTCCCTCTCAATCTACATGGACCAGTTACACTCCAACCATAAACCCTTACTGTGTGCAGTAACTTTCTACATGGGATCAAATATCTTTTGGAATTCCAACCACATTACATCCATTATCCACTCTACCTGTGACACCCTCAAGGAATGTTAATAAATTCATCAAAAATGATTGCCTCTTCACAAAACCACGTTGCCCACTTGCCTTGGGATTTTCCACTTACACAATAATGGATTCCAGTGTCTTTCCAGTGACAGATATTCAAAATTCAAAGATTGAAAATACATTTATTATCAAAGAATATATAAATTACACAAAATACTCTGCAGATGCTGGGGTCAAAGCAACACTCACAACACAGTGGAGGAACTCAGCAGGTCGGGCAGCGTCTGTGGAAATGATCAGTCAACGTCTCGGGCTGGAACCCTTTGTCAGGAGTCCTTACGAAGGGTTCCAGCCCGAAACGTTGACTGATCATTTCCACGGATGCTGCCTGACCTGTTGAATTCTTCCAGCGTGTTGTGAGTGTTGCTATAAATTACACAACTCTGGGATTCGTCTGCTTACGGGTAAGCATAAGAAACCTGAAAGAACCCAATTAAATAAAATACAAGCCAACACCCAACGCGCAGAGAAAGAGAGAGAAAAAACACAAATCACACAAAACAACAGAAGCAAGCTACAGCATTCCGAACCAATTCAAGTCCTCAGATCCGAATCCCTGGAGCCGCCTGGAGTCGGCCCCAAGCCTCGGTCTCAGTTCATCATATTAGCGGGGCAAATCACCACGAAGCTTGCAGACACAAAGCACAGCAGCCGGGGCTGTCTCACAGCCTCAGCGTCGTGGGGAGAGGAGGATATGAAGCTAATTGTTGTACAGCTCTCTCTTCTCTGGAACAGTGACTCCAACTCATTGTCCAGAATCTTTGGGAAATTCACAATCAGTGCATTTGCTGTCTGTCGGCCACTTCCTTTCAAGCTGAGGGTTTCAACCGCCATCTCCAGGGGACTTGATCTCCCTTCTGTCCTATATCTCCACTGCCCATCCACGTGCAAGGATATCAGCATATCTTTCAGCTCCTCTTCCTTCGTTACTGTTTATGAAAATCTCTTCGAAAAGCAGAAGTATAGTGGTAAGCACAATGCTTTACAGTACAGGAGAACGGGGTTCAATTCCCACCACTGACTGTAAGGAGTTCATACGTTTTCCCTGTGACGGCATGGGTTTCCTCCCAAAGTCCATAGACGTACCAGTCGGTAGGTTGATTTGTCATTATAAATTGTTCCATGATTCGGCTCGGGTTAAATTGGGGGGTTTCTGGGCAGCGCAGCTCGAAGGGGCGGGAATGGCCTGTTCCACACTGTATCTGAATAAATAAATAAATTTGCTAATCCTGAGTCAGAAGGGGACAATTTCAAAATAAGAAAATGCTGACGTTGGAAATCTGAAATAAAATTCAGAGTGCTAGAAATGGACAGCCAGCGAATGAAATACGCTGTTCGGGTCAATGAGGAAACCCCTCAAAGGCCTAAGCAGTCTCTCCTGTTTCCTGGACACCCACATGGAAAAGGAAAATGATCAAGCAGGAAAGTGAAGAAGATTGCAGAACATTTTTCTTCATGCCTCCCTAGTCTCCCATTTCTTATTGTCTTACCCATTCAAATGCTTGTAGCTAGTTGCTTCTCAAGGAAGTCTCCACATAACAGGATGAGACTCACCGTCAGCGAGCGGGCAGTGTAAGGCTCCATCATCCGCCTCATATCCCTGATCAACTGCAGCACATTATGTCCGACCTGACCTCGGTTGAACACGAAGGAATGAGGGACGTTGGCATACTCCTCCTGTGCAAGGTGAATTGCATTTGCCCGAGCTTTCTTCTGGTTTTTAGTCTGCAGAAGGATATAAAGTAAAATTTACAGAGCCATTAAAACATCCAACAATTGCTGGTGTTTACCAGCAACAAATTATCACCACAGAGTAAGACAGCTTGACTAAACATATCCATCACTAAATCATCAGCAGTGCAATAGTCTTATATTTCATAATTACTTATGTAATTAATCGTGAAGAGCTTTAGAGTTATGAAAACCTCAAAAAGAAACGCAATTCACGTGTGCAGAGAATTCCAGAGATTCACCACCCTCTTTATTGTGAGCAGTTTTGGGCTCTTTACCTAAGAAAGGATCTACTGGCATTGGAGAGGGTCCAGAGGATTTCATGAGTATGATCTTGGGAAAGATAAAAAGTTAACATATGAGGAACATTTGATGGCCCTGAGCCTGTACTCGCTGGAGTTTAGAAGATTGGGGGGGGGAAGAATCTCATTGAAGTCTATCAAATATTGAAAGGCCTAGACAGAGTAGATGTGGAGAGGATGTTTCCTATAGTGGGGCAGTCTAGGACCAGAGGGCATGGCCTCAGAATGCAAGGACTTCCCTTTAGGACAGAGATGAGTAGGAAATTCTTTATCCAGAGTGTGGTAAACCTGTGAAATTCAAATTGTGGAAGCCAAGTCATTGGGTATATTTAAAATGGAGGCTGATAGGTTATAGGTAATGAAAAGAAGGCAGGAGAATGGGGCTGAGAGGGATAATAAATCAGCAGACCCAGTGACCTCATTGTGCTCTTACATGTTATTATCTCTGCAAGATAAAGAAATTTTGCATACCACAGTAACCTCCCTGTTAAATTGTATCACTTAATTCAACAATCTCCCATTAGTGGAAACATCTTGACATTAAACTGTTGTGGCCCCTTAGGAACTTAAATGCTTGAAAAAAATATCATCTCACATTCTTCTAATTCCAAAGAACACAAACCTAGCTAGATTAGCTTCACTTGATAGCCAGTCCTCTCATCACAAAAATTAATCTGCTGAATCTTCCTTGGCCTATCTGAACTCCAAAACCTCAAAGATGTAAACTCTCAGCTGAGACCTTCTTCCCTTTAGCGCTTATGTTTAAGAGTCAATGAAAAGTCTTTTTGGCTTCAGTTTTGATTTCTCCCATGTAAAATTCCCAAATGCACAGGCCTATGTTACATGCTCAGATCTACTGCTGACTATGTCATATTCCTTACTGAAGTCCAGCGTCTCTGATGTAACGGAACCTGGAGATTTAGATCTTTTTCCCTTCCCATGCCTTTCAGATGAAGTCGAGCTATGGCCTCCTATGATCACTCACATCACCATGATCAGACTCAGCAGAGGCCAGTTCCCTATCACCCTTCTCTCATCAGACAGGCCTTCTCTCTAATCTAACTACACGCTCTAAAAGCTCTGCTTTCTCTACCAATGACAGGATTTTATCTGGGGCTGCATTTTACTCAAGAATGCAGTAAATCTCAGTCTGCGAGAGAAGGGGCAAGTAGTTCACCATCCCTGTCACCATGTTGGAAGAGCACAGGATCAGGTTTCACTGGGATCAAGCATTAGCCATTGCTCATTCGGCTGCAGCCTGACCTTCTAAGTCAGGTGGACAAGAACCAGAGACTGAGGACAAAATTCAGCCCCGCTCTCCACAGGTGTACTGACAGAGTGCTACATGTCAGAGATGATGTGTTTTGAATGTGACATTAAAAGGAGGTCACCCCTGCTCCCTTGTGTGAGAAATCGTATGATACTATTAGAATAACGAGGAAGCTCTTAGCTATTTTAGAACACAAGAGACTGCAGATCAGGTGCAAAAAGAAAATCAATTGCAGAGTTTCAGATGATGCTCAAAAAATGAGTTCCTCCAGCAGCTTGTCCTTTGCTCTTCTATGGCTAGGTATGCTGGACTTTTCATCTGAAAGGGTCCATACAGAGAAGGGTCACAGTTTCTCAGAATAAAGGGCAGAACACATCGAACCAAGAAGAAATTCCTTCATTCAGAAGGCAACAAACTAGTAGAATTCTCACCTTCAGGAGGTGATGAAGGACAAACCACTGAAAATACTTAACCAGGATGTACACAAAAATAAGGCATGAACACTGCGGGGAGAGCAAAAACATGGTAGCAATAAAGAGAGGTTGGAGAAACTTGGATCGATTTTATTTTCTGGGGCACTGGAGACCGAGGGAAGACCTGAAACTTTACAAAATTACGAGTGAAAAGGAAAAGAGGTATTTTTTTCCCCAGCAACACGCACAAAATGCCGGAGGAACTCAGCAGGCCAGGGGGCACCTATGGGAAAGAGTAAACAGAAGACTTTTCGAGCCAAGACCCTTCATCAAGACTGGAAAAAAAGGTGAGAAGTTAGAGCAAACGCATCATCAAACGAGAGGACATAGTTTTATAGTGAGAGGAGGGCAAGTATTTATAGAAAGAGTGCTGGGTCCTTCAGCCCGAAACGTCGACAGTTTATTCCCATCAATAAGTGCAGCCTGTCATGCTGAGCTCCTCCAGCACATCTGGATTTCCAGTATCTGCAGTACCTCTTGTGTCTACAGAATGCTGGGTGCTGCTGGTAGTGGAAGCAGATACGATGGTGGCATTTAAAAGGAAATTAAGACAGGCATGAACGGAGCGATGTAGACAGCTAGGAGCAGTGGAGCCCGATGACCCAGCGTTCCCGTCCCCCCTCCTCACTCACCCGGCTGCGCTTCCCCATCCCGAAACTCCGGTCTCTCCCTGCCTCACACGCGGCTGCTGGGCAGCGCCATTAGCAAACCACGTGCCCAGCAGCGCACCGGCTCAGCGCTCCGGGTGCAACACACGCAGCTCCGGAGTAAGGTTCCGCTCCGCTTCCAGTCTGCTCTTCTCTTGTCTCTCCTACAACGACCATTCTTCGAACTTTAATTTTTTTTTTTGTAGCGTAGTAGCCAACATACGCACAAGATCCCACAAGGAGCATAAATTAATATAAAATTAAAAATTTAGGTGGAATCATGTGGCCCATCGACACGGTTTTCCCTTTCAACAAGATCATGGTTGATGAGAACTTGTCGTCAGCTCCACATAACTTTCGACTCCTCCAACTACTCAGACTTTATTCTGGCAGTCACTATATTCATATTCTGGTCATCCTAGTTCCAGAGCCCCCCCCCCCCCACAAGCAGAAGCAGCTCATTAAAAAAAAAAGGGTCTTATCATAAAATGTTAAATCTGGTTTTCTTTTCACAGATGCTGCCTGACCTGTTGAGTATTTCAAACTTTTCCCACACTCCATCACTAACGCAGGTTGTTGGCAGGTTTTTGGAAAACAAGCAGTGAAAGGTTTTGACTCACGGATCAAGGTAAAGCTTTTGTTTGTGCGTCATCCAGACAGATCAGCCCATACATTGAGTCGGTAGAAAAGGGGTAAACAAAACTGAATGCAGATCGTGTCACAGTTACAGTGCAGGTAAACATAACAGGAGAAGGTACAGTTCTGCGTAAAAGTCACAGGCACATATATACACTCCAGCTAGGGTGCCCAAGACTTCTGCACAGTATTTGTAAACGTGGAGCGGAGAGCGAGTTTCTAAATCTGGGGGGAGCTAAGGATGTTGGGAATGGCGAGGGTGGTGAGCTGGGGGAGGGATGTGGGGCAGGGCACTTAGACACATCCAGCCCTGAGACACCGGGCACGGTCATTTGATTCCAAACAATGGATTTATTGATCATTACGGAATGTTTCTCGGGTGCTTTCCACTCCCTTCCCTCTCCATTCCCTTCTCCCTGCCCCTTTCCCACTCTCAGTCCACAATAGACCCCCCCCCCTCAGGTTACCATCACTCACATGTCATAAAATCTGTGTTTTTACGGCAGCAGTACAGTGCTGTGCAAAGGTCTTAGGCACCCCAGCTAAACACATATGCCTAAGACTTTTGCACAGCACTGTAAATTGAGAGATTAAGAGATCCATTCACGTGAGATCCATTCAAGAGATGTATAACAGCTGATTATTTTGAATATTTCATTTATTTAGCGAAACATCACAAGTAGGCCCTTCTGGCCCTTCAAGCTGAGCCACCCCTGCAAACCCTCACAACCCCAGTTTAATCATGAGACAATTTACAATGACTAATTAACCTACTCATTACATCTTTGGACTGTGGGAGGAAACTGGAACTCCCAGGGAATAGCGGCTCACTCCAAGGGGAGGACCTACAGCGATTCCTTACAGACAGCACCAGAATTGAATGCAGAATTCCACCTGTAACTTTCCCCATGACAGATGTCAAGTTATGGTCTGTAGTTTCAGGATTTCTTGAATAAAGGAGTTATGTTTGTTATTTTCCCATAATTAGAACTTTCCTTAATCGAGAGAAAAGTAAAACCAATGTATCAGCTATTCCCCCACTTACCCCCCTCATTTAAAACCCTTGGATGAAATCCATCAGGAACTAGGCACTTCTCCGCAGTTCCAACAATTACTACGATCATTGTCCCAGTGACTGTCACTTGTCCCAAGTTTCTCCCTCCCTTCCAATACCATCCTCTCCTATGGCTTTACAGGCCAGTCAGTACACCAGTCATTGAAAGTGGGCATGCAGGTACAGCAGGCGGTGAAAAAGGCGAATGGTATGCTGGCATTCATAGCGAGAGGATTCGAGTACAGGAGCAGGGAGGTACTACTGCAGTTGTACAAGGCCTTGGTGAGACCACACATGGAGTATTGTGTGCAGTTTTGGTCCCCTAATCTGAGGAAAGACATTCTTGCCATAGAAGGAGTACAAAGAAGGTTCACCAGATTGATTCCTGGGATGGCAGGACTTTCATATGATGAAAGACTGGATCGACTAGGCTTATACTCTCTGGAATTTAGAAGATTGAGGAGGGATCTTATTGAAATGTATAAAATCCTAAAGGGATTGGACAGGCTAGATGCAGGAAGATTGTTCCCAATGTTGGGGAAGTCCAGAACGAGGGGTCACAGTTTGAGGATAAAGGGGAAGCCTTTTAGGACCGAGATTAGGAAAAGCTTCTTCACACAGGGAGTGGTGAATCTGTGGAATTCACTGCCACAGGAAACAGTTGAGGCCAGTTCATTGGCTATATTTAAGAGGGAGTTAGATATGGCCCTTTTGGCTAAAGGGATTGGGGGTATGGAGAGAAGGCAGGTACAGGGTTCTGAGTTAGATGATCAGCCACGATCATACTGAATGGCGGTGCAGGCTCGAAGGGCCGAATGGCCTACTCCTGCACCTATTTCTTATGTTTCTATGTATCACCCCGACCTGCTCAGTTTTCTCATAAGACAATGTCTTCATCCTAGGTATCAATGTGGAGAACTCCCTTTAACACAATCATATCCCTCCTCAACCACATCAGCCTTTATACTTTGTACTTTATCAAATGCCGCATTAAGATCCAAACTAACCACATCTACCAGTTCCCCAAGGGTGGCAGGGTGGAAATACGTCTATACCAAAAGAGGTGTAAGATGCTCCTTCCCTCTGCTAGCCTGTGGGTCACCCTTGGGCAAGGTGTAGACTTGCTTAGGCCCTCAATCAGAGTCACATGAGGCCACGGGAGCAGGTGGTGGATGGTCGTATGAGTACAAGTCCTGGTTATGTGACCACTGATGCCAGTCAGTCTCTGAAGAGTATTGATAATCGCTGGTGTCATCTTTCCTGTAAAAACACTGCCCAGAAGATGGCAATGGCAAACCACTTCTGTAGAAAAATTTGCCAAGAACATTCATGGCCAAAGACCATCATATGATGCAGCACATTATGACGATGACCAGTTCCCTTGACTGCTGGATGTTGAATTTCATGTCTGACGTTTACCATTCTGTGCCAGAAGAGGGTGTCATGGTCTGAGTTTGATTGTAACTGGCGATCTGACCTCTCCAGTACCTAGCAGAAAGAATCAGGTTGATTGTCACTGACGTGTGAAATTCATTGTTTTGCAGCAACATGACCATAAATAAATAGCGCAAAGGAGGAAATAATGAAGTAGTGTTCATGACCCATTCGTAAATCTGATGGCAGAGAGGAGACTGTTCTTAAAAGACACTTGCAAATTTCCATTAACACACATCAAAGTTGCTGGTGAACACAGCAGGCCAGGCAGCATCTCTAGGAAGAGGTACAGTCGATGTTTTGGGCTGAGACCCTTCGTCAGGACTAACTTAAGGAAGAGGTAGTAAGAGATTTGAAAGTGGGAGGGGGAGGGGGAGATCTGAAATGATAGGAGAAGACAGGAGGGGGGAGGGATGGAGCCAAGAGCTGGACAGGTGATTGGCAAAAGGGATATGAGAGGATCATGGGACAGGAGGCCCAGGGAGAAGGAAAAGGGGGAAGGGGGAAAATCTCAGAGGATGGGCAAGGGGTATAGCGAGAGGGACAGAGGGAGAAAAAGGAAAGAGAGAAAAAGAATGTGTGTATATAAATAAATAACGGATGGGGTATGAGGGGGAGGTGGGGCATTAGCAGAAGTTAGATAAGTCAATGTTCATGCCATCAGGTTGGAGGCTACCCAGACGGAATATAAGGTGTTGTTCCTCCAACCTGAGTGTGGCTTCATCTTTACAGTAGAGGAGGTCGTGGATAGACATTTCAGAATGGGAATGGGATGTGGAATTAAAATGTGTGGCCACTGGGTTCCCCCCTCCTCCTTTTCCTTCTCCCTGGACCTCCTGTCCCATGATCCTCTCATATCCCTTTTGCCAGTCACCTGTCCAGCTCTTGGCTCCCCCTCCTGTCTTCTCCTATCATTTTGGATCTCCTCCTCCCCCTCCCACTTTCAAATCCCTTACTCACTCTTCCTTAAATTAGTCGTGACGAAGGGTCTCGGCCCAAAACGTCGACTGTACCTCTTCCTAGAGATGCTGCCTGGCCTGCTGCGTTCACCAGCAATTTTAATGTGTGTTGCTTGAATTCCCAGCATCTGCAGAATTCCTCGTGTTTACGTTTGCAAATTTCTATTGATGTACCGTGGAGAGCATTGTAACAGACTGCATCACTGTCTGGAATGGGGGGAGGGGGCTCTGCGCGGGATTGAAGTAAAATGCAGAAAATCGTAATCTGAGTCAGCTCCTTCATGGGCACTAGCCTCCGTCCATAGTATCAAGGACATCTGCAAGGAGTAGTGCCTCAAAGAGACGGCATTTGTCACTAAGGACCACCCCCACCAAGTTCTTATTGCTACCATCAGGGGGGAGGCACAGAAACCTGAACAAATTTTGCAACATATGCGGTTGATATGAAGCTCGATTCTGAAATGCTGAGTCTGGATCTTCAGGCTCCTGTGCCTCCTCTCCAGTGGGGGTAACGAGGAGAGGGCATGTCCCAGTTACGTGGTGGTTCCTAGGGCAGATATCCCTCCCTGCAAAGACTCATTTCAGTGAGGTAGCACCCCCGCCACCCACAACCCCATATCCCCCCCCCCCCCCCCCCCCCCCGGTCGACCTCCAAGGGTGCATGTATATGGGATATTTGATTAGGAAAGAACACAACAATTTATTTGATCACATGTTGAAACTATTTATACACACATATATACATACACACATATGTACACACACACACACACACACATATATATATATATATATACATACACACATATACATATATACATATGTTGAGTGTTTTGTTGGCAGTCTCAATGCTAATAGCTAAATGCTAATGCAAATAGCTTTTCTATTTCTTTTGCAAACTTTCCTTGTACTGTGATGTGGCTTGCCTGGCAGATTTGAGCATTTTGTCGGAAGTCTCAACCCCATAGCAGTCTGCGTCAATGAATTTATTAATTTTGCAAGACATCAGATTCGCAAGTGTTTTGTGAGACAGCTGACTTCTGAATTCTGTCGTAATGTGACGCACCATGCTGAATGCCCTTGCTACATCACAATTAGAATTTGGCAGCACCGAAAGCAGCTTCATCAACTGGCAGAACTCTTTGAATCTCAACTGCCCTGTGCTCACAGATTTTACTTTGCACAGCTTCCCCCAGAACTCATCAACTGGCAAACCTTTGTAGTTTGGCATCAGTCCTTCAAGGTTAGTTGAGACATAATCCTGGACTTCCAGGTGGAGCTGTTCTCTTGCATTTGCCTTGATCACATTTGGAAATCTCTCTGCCAAAGTCAGAATCTGGTCTGGATTCACCTCATCTTGGCTCTCTGTATTGACCACTGACAGATTTTTCAAGATTTGGTCTCTCATTGGGAACTTCTCCAAGATTTTTTGAAAGCACCTGACATATTCAACTGCATTCTATGTTTTCAGCTTTGGCATCATTGCATGTCTACAAATCCAACTGTTACCTAATCCTGTGTTTCATTCCAGTACCTGGCTAAAATGGCACATGATATCGTTGCTTTCATCAACCAAAATACTGTATGGCCTCACGCACAACACGCTGGAGGAACTCAGCAGGTCGGGCAGCATCCGTGAAAACGATCAGTCAACGTTTCAGGCCGGGGCCCTTCGTCAGGACTGTAGGGAGGGGGCGGAGGCCCTATAAGAAGGTGGGGGGAGGGTGGGAAGGAGAAGGCTGGTAGGTTCCAGGTGAAGAACCAGGGAGGAGAAAGATAAAGGGGTGGGGGAGGGGAGGCAGGGAGGTGATAGGCAGGAAAGGTGAAGAAGGAATAGGGGAAAACACAATGGGTAGTAGAAGGAGGCGGAACCAAGAGGGAGGCAGTAGGCAGCTGGGGGAGGGGGCAGAGTGAAACTGGGATAGGGGAAGGGAGGGGGAGGGAATTACCGGTAGTTGGAGAATTCTATGTTCATACCAAGGGGCTGGTATATGAGGTGTTGCTCCTCCAACCTGAGTTTAGTCTCATCATGGCAGTAGAGGAGGCCATGTATGGACGGGACTTTTTTCTGTCCGGGTGAACTTGTACAAATCCTCTGAACATTCAGGTGCCAGTGCCATGTTCACAGTTGCTGCTGTCTTGGTTGATGAGTAGGCAGAGTATTTGCTATTTCTGTACTTATACAGAATACAGAATAGATACTATATTATATTACCAATAGACAATAGGTGCAGGAGTAGGCCATTCGGCCCTTCGAGCCAGCACTGCCATTCACTGTGATCATGGCTGATCATCCACAATCAGTACCCCGTTCCTGCCTTATCCCCATATCCCTTCACTCCGCTATCTTTATCATGGAGTCGTTTTTTTTACTCTATTACAACTTTAAGCACGTCTGCAGGGAGTTTGGCCTCATCACGTGGGACATCAATAGAGTGGCTCCTTAGCAGCTAGCCAGCTAGTTCAAAGGGAGTTAGATATGGGAAACAGTTGAGGGAGTTAGATATGGCCCTTGTGGCTGAAGGGATGGGGGGGTATGGAGAGAAAGCAGGTACAGGGTTCTGAGTTGGATGATCAACCATGATCATACTGAATGGCAGTGCAGGCACGAAGGGCTGAATGGCCTACTGCTCCTATTTTCTATGTTTCTAAATAACGTTAGCTATGCTAATGAACGAATGACACCTGTTAAACTCACCTCAACATGTCTTTTACAGTCTTAACCCACCATGGGTAATAGAAAAGTCACTGTTGCAAACAGTGCAGCGAGTAACACTGTCATTATTTTTGACCCCTATTAGGCAGGGGTACACTTTAGCAGAGTCTGGGGTGAAGTGTGTTTTATATTTTTTTTTGAAGCACTCTGCCATGGCAGTGCAGGACACGAAACTGAACTGATGTACAATGAAAGACAGACAGAGGTCGACTGTAAAGCCCGCCCACAGAGAAAACTGATAGGTCTACTTAGCACAAAGAGAGACCAATCAGGATGCTCGCTCTCGATCCTGCTCTCCCTCTCAAAAAAATCAATTTCCGGGTATTGTATATAATTTGCGGGTGTCAGGGAGCCGCTATCAATTTGCGGGGGGGACTCCCGGAACTTCCGGGAGAGGTGGGATGTCTGCTCGGGATGAGTGCCACCTTCTTGAGGCATCACCTCCTGCAGATGTCCTTTATGGTGGACCATTAACACTTTACAAACAGTTGAAACTTTTTTTGTAATGCAGGAAACATGGCAGTAAGTGAGTGATAATTGCTGGATAATCTGCTTTGGTGATGACATTGATTGCAGAATAAAGCACAGGCGCTCTCCAATTCTCATCACACAGAAGGCCATTTGGCCCATTAAGCCTATGATGGTTCTTGGAGCAATCCCATTTGCCCATTTACTTCTCACTAACCTATTCTCTCTCACACACGTATCCATCAACTCTGGTCTGATTCTCCCACATCCATCTCTGCTGCAGTACTTTGACATAGCCCATTAGCCCACGGGCAGAGGAAAGCTACGCAATAACTGCAAACGTGAACTCCAGACAGACAGCGCTGGAGTTGTAAAACCCACTTAGCAGCTAATCCCTCTTTTTCCACACCCCACAACAGACACTGCTTCATTTCATCAGAGGGAAGTGTAGAGTAGAGTCTACGGTATAGCACTCAATGTACCAAACTCACTGAGAACACGTGCGGTTCAATTGATCCTCCATGATGCAGTGGTCCAGAGCCAGCAGCCAACTCTGCACAGAACGGAGATGGTCCTAACACAGCACTTCAAAGCACAACGTTTGACAATCTCCCCACCCCACCGATGATACTTGACTCTCTGGGTTCCTCCATCAGTTGGTTTTTCTTTCTTGCTTCACATTCCAATATCATCTGTCTCTTGCATCTCCATGGAGATCAAATCAAAATCCAGTTTAATTATCATTCAACCATACATGAATACAGCCAAATGAAACATTGTTCCTCTGGGGCCAAAGGTACAAAACTTACACAGCACATTCAAAATAGTGAGCACACAGAGTCAAGAAAAAAAATATAAATAATAAAAACTAAATAAGTATACAGCAGGCAAGCCCACGACATGAGGCCTAGTCTTTGCTACAACTAAGGCCATGCAGCACCCCGCCCTCCCCCCCGCGTCTGTTGTGCCACCAAGACAACGGAAACAGCCCTGCAGCAGGTGAAATTGCAAGGCAGAATGGTGGCATGGTTTGTTAGCATTTTTTTTAAAACAGTACCAGCGACCCAGGTTCAATTCCTACCACTGCCTGTAGGAGTTTGTACGCTCTCCCTGAGTCCACGTGGGTTTCTTCCAGGTGCTCCAGTTTCCTCCCACGGTCCAAAGACGAACAGGTAGGTTAATTAATCATTGCAAATTGCCCTGTGAGTAGGCTAGGGTTAAATCAGGAGTTGCAGTGCAGCACAGCTCAAAAGTGCACACGAGTTTGTGTCTGTATGTGCGCCTGTGTTTAGAGTAGGTCATGAGTTTACCCACTGAAATGGCGGGGCACAGGAACAAAGCAGAGGACATTCCATTAAAAATAATAAGAGTCAAATGTAAGATTCCATCACAGATTTATTTTTTATTCTAAAAATCACAGATTAATAATTACCGATACATGTCAAAAACAAATGAGAATACATTATTAATTTTATTGCGATAAGAGACAAGGTAATTAATATTATTGCATTTTTATTCTGCAACTTATTAAAACTAAAATCTAAAAAAGGTCAGATTATGTTCTGCATCTCCTTTATCTGAGACCCTGCTGGTATTTGTACAGTTTTAACCAGCGCAACCCCTCTGCAGGACAAAACTCCCATATTCCCTGCAGATCTGATGAACCAATCTAACTGAGGAGCTGGGAATATTTAGAGTCCCTCATTCCTTCTGGTCGAACAGTGTCTGGATTCACAGATGTCAGTAGGTCAGTATCTGTACATTGCATTTCCTGTGCACGACAGCTTCGAGCCACGGGTCCTCAGAGAACTGGCGGTGGTGATGATCCCACACCAATTCGCATGCCAAGCAAACATACCCAATTATCAACACCCCACCTGCACACAAATCAATTACCCCACAAGCACGATCATCCCCAATTCATACTCCACTACTGCCAGAGTTTTTTTTGCTGGGTGGGAGAGGGAAAACGGGAACAAAGGTGGAATTGGACACTGAGAAGCACTGATTTTTGTCACCAGTGCAGCAGTATTCAACATTATGTTGTGATAAGAGTTCAAAAAAATCTGTCATGCCCATTACAGCCAGTAGATAGCAAGGAGCCACCCATTTGAGAGGGACATAACTAAAATAATATTGAACAGGGCAAGATATGCACTGTCGAAACAGGTCAGGCAATTTGAAGAGATTCAAATAAATTACTGCTTTCCATTTGCATCCTTAAGTGCACAGCAATACAATGAATAAAATCAGTGCCCCATTAAAAGCAGCGTCTCCTTCACCACAAGCAGTAAAGTGGTGCCACATACATGCTGTCAGGAGGTTAGGTGTGGGAAGAGCACAGTGAGTGAGTGGTGCGGGATGAGTGAACTTACAAAGTGGTGAACATTGGACAGCGTCTCATCCGGACAATCATGTAGAAAAAACACCGAGGCTTCACGTGGAATTACAACGTGCCACACAGCCAGTGCAGGACTGACACCCACAAGCACGGGCACACCCAATCCAACACATGGTGAGGCCAAACCTACCCCTGGGCAAAGCATGCCACTGAGAATAGTTAAACCAAATGCAGAGTACAGGTCGTCTCTCCAGTAACCAAAGGGAATTTCTAAAACTTATCTGCCAAATAAATCACTGGGGTATAGCACCTATTTTCATTTTAAACACATATTTGAGATGGGGGAAAGGTGAGGGCTCGCAGACGTCTGTGTAATGAAAGAGAACTCGCTCTCCAAGAACTGGTAGGGCTTATTAGGTGAATAATGACAGGACTGGGTGAGGAGGCAAAGCATGGCTTCTCCCAGTAGGAAGGTCATGCAATTAAAAAAAATCTCCAGAGGTATGCCCAACCAGTGTTAGCAACTACGACTCGCTAACAGAGGAAACACCAGATTTGTCTGGATCTCGCAATGTTTCCTTGTGCTCTGACACTTGGCTCTGTGATGCTACAGCAGGGGTCAGTGTGAGACCTGTAAGACATCTGGATTCAATCTCATGTATAACAACAGCAACTTACAAAATCAGCCGTGGGCGGCTGAGGTGGAATTCATGTTCAGGGAGTTGTGGCTAAAGTAGGATTTGCTTGGTGGTAACATGCCAGTTGGAATTTTGAAGCCCTGAGGCAGCAAGATTGTAGCCTGGGTTTGTAGCTGAAAAATGACCTTCTCACACCCCACCCATCCACTTAATATAATTCAGACAGGGATATTACAGGTTTGTACCTCTGGTTATTTGGTGTAGGAAGGAAGCTCGAGGCTCACAAACAATGGGTAGTGGGAGCCTGTTCACATTTAGCAGCAACAGAGTCATCAAGCAAAC
Organism: Mobula birostris; assembly: GCF_030028105.1. NCBI lineage: Eukaryota > Metazoa > Chordata > Chondrichthyes > Myliobatiformes > Myliobatidae > Mobula > Mobula birostris. The sequence continues at coordinate 6,132,160 of NC_092401.1, forward strand.
TGGAGAACTCATTGCGGCCCTTTTACTGGGGTAAAAACAAGAGTTAACTGAAAAAGCATTAAAAAAAGCATCAAGGACTTCCTTGTTTTGAGTCTTTCCACCAGTGCTTTATGCAAAATATAACTCTTCTGTTATTTTACCATGCTAAAAGTTTTTTAAAAAAACTTTGCACTGTAACCTTTCCAAGGTGCTTTGACAGATGCACAATCAGCTCCTGTGTTTCAAGAATCAGCAGATCCAGTTTGTCAATGCCCAGGACAGCCAAGGCTTGTAAAGTGCTGACAGGATATGTTCATGTCAGCTCACTGTCTGGGATTTCTGATAAATATTCCAAGTCCGAGGTGTTCCACTGTTTGAACAGTAGCAGAGAGGAAGGTGACTCCTTAACATTGACATTCTCCAAGCACACAGCAGCGTTATGATTGAGGCTCAAGGGCACGTTGCGTTTCCTTCGAGCAACTCAAGGTTGGAGAAAAGGACAAAATAATTTTACTTTAAGGATGACAGCCAAGTTACCCCAGCGTGCCCACACTTAAACCATTTGTGCAACACGGACTCGACCCACAGATGAGCAAGGATTATCAACAGGAAATCCTCAATGCAGTGGCAAAGTTCCAAAGACTGCAAAATATCTTCACAGTCCCTGAAGAGATTGGCAAACATTTCTTCCAGCCATACACAAGGTCAGAAAGCATGTCCTGTATGTTGCCACTAGTCAGTATCTTCCATCAGCACTTCGTCAGACAGTGGCAACCTAGGACAGTTTTACCTTAGTCTGCTCTGCTTGAAACATCACTGTCACTCCAGTCTCTGGTTGTGCTCCACAAATGAAGATTCGACAGGCTGAGAAACCCATGTGGGCCGAAGATATCATTAGCACATTTGCACATCGAGCAGCCACCCTCAATTTAAATCTATTAATTGCAACACGATCTCCATCTCTCCCTCCAGTCTTCCTGACCTCATTCAAAAGACATCAAGTTTGTGGGAAGCTGCAACAAAAAAGAAGTAAAGTCATGAGAAAGAAGATCAGGGCTAGGCCATTCAGCCCATTGAGCCTGCTCTGTAATTCTATATGATCGTGGCTGATCTAACTTTTGTCCATTATCCATAGGCTCCTTTCTTACTGATTAATGATCTCAGCTTTGAATGTACTCAAGGATTGAGCCTTCACAGCTTTGAAGTAAAGAGTTATAAAGCCCCTCAAACTTCGGAAGCCAGTCCTGATCTTTGTTATAAACACAGACCCCTTCATTCTGAGGCTATTCCCTCAGGTCCTTAATACCCCTGTGAGGGAAACATCTTCCCCAGCATTTACTTCATCAAGCTATGAAGAAACTTTTGTTTCAATATGATCACCTTTTTTCAAAACTCTCAACTTTCCTTGCAAGACAGCTCTGTAATCCCTCTCAGTAAGCCTTCTCTGAAATGCCTCCAACAATATTACATCCTTCCTGTGGAGAGAGTGAGCGATTTCAAGTTCCTGAGGGTGGACACCTCTGAAGACCTAGCCTGGACCCAACATATCGATGCAGCTATAAAGGAGGCAAGATGGTGACTGTATTTCATTCGGAGTTTAAGGAGATTTGGTTGTCACCAAAAACAATCTCAAATTTCTACATCTGAACCATGGAGTGCAGTCTAACTGGCGGTATCACCAGCTGGTATTGGGGGGTAGGGGGCTACTGTACAGGATCGAAGTAAGCTGCAGAAAGTTGTAAAATTAGCCAACTCCAACATGGGCACTAGCCGCTGTAGTATCCAGGACATTGTCAAGGAGCGATGCCTCAAAAAGGCAGTGTCCATCATTAAGCATGCCCATCACCCAGGGCATGCCCTCTTCTCATTGCAAACATCAGAGAGGAGGTACAGAAGCCTGAAGGCACACACACAACAATTCAGGAACAGCTTCTTCCCCTCTGCCATCTGATTTCCGAATGGACATTGAACCCATGAACACCACCTCACTACCTTTTTTCCCTATTTGTTACACTACTTATTTGACTATGTAATATATATACTGGCTGGAATTCATTGTCCCTCTATTATCATGTATTGCATTGTACTGCTGCCGCAAAGTTAAAAAATTCCATGATATATACTGGTGATGTAAAATTGGATTCTGATAAACTTCCCATACTATTCTAGACATGGTCTCACTAGTTAATTGTACAGTTGTGGTAAGGCCTCCCACTCCCTACGTTTATAGTCTAACCCACTTGAGATACAACCCAACATTCCATCAGCTTTGCCAAATACCAACTTGCACTTTATGGTAGCTTTCTGTGTATTATATACAAGGATCCCCAAATCCCTTTACGCTGGAGCTTTCTATAGTCTTCCTATTTATACAAAAGTTGCTAGCGGGTCAGGCAGCATCTCTAGTAAGAGATACAGTTGACGTTTCGGGCCGACACCCTTCATCAGGTCCTGACAAAGGGTCTCGGCCCGAAATGTCGACCGTACCTCTTCCTAGAGATGCTGCCTGGCCTGCTGCGTTCACCAGCAACTTTTATGCGTGTTGCTTGAAATTCCAGCATCTGCAGAATTCCTCGTGTTCCTATTTATATACTGTTTTACTATTGTTCTTACTGAAGTTAACTTCACATTTCCTAAGCTGTATTTGAAAGGTGCAAAGTTCAAAGGTACATGTAATATCAGAGCATGTATACAGTATACAATCTGAAATTAATCCTCTTCGCAGACATCCATGAAACAAAGAAATCCCAAAGAATGGATGATAGAAACATCAAAGCCCTGAAGCTCCCTCCCACCCTTCCTTCGCACAACCAGTAGCAAAATCATCAGCACTTATTTCCCCCCCGACCGCAGAAACGCCGATCCCGCCCCCACCCCAACCCACTCCCCATCATGCAAGCAACCGCAGAAGCCCCAAAGAGCCCTTGATCCAGGGTCCACCAACCCACCCCCCCCGGCACCCTGTCTCAAGGAACAACAAGCTCTCACTCTCCATCGAAAGATTTATCAGCTTTTTCCCCATCACTTAACCCAATTCTCTGAAATTAATTGCTTACATCTTCTCAGCTTGCTCTCCCCCATATTTTGAAACCATCAATCTTTTTGCTATTGTACATTTCCCAACCTGAGGTCCACGGTTAATGGTAGTAGGGGCCCAAGGCATAAAATATATTGGGAACTCCTGATTTAAAGGAAAGATGACTATATATTGTGAACAGCTGAAAGTCCAGCACTGATTCCTGCAACACCTCACTGTTTACAAGATGTCAACCTGAAAATTACGCCAGTATCCCTACTGTGGCTTCCTACTAAGTTTAGTAGCCTTCTGACCTCATCATACAATCTTCGACTCCATGAGGTATTGCAAAGAAACTTTTCGTCGAATGAGGGGCAAGCTTTAAGATGGGAAGCAAGCCGGGGAGAGATAGCAACCTGTGACAATGGTGAGGGTGGAGTGACAAAGGGAGAGGGACTTGCCTCGTCTGTGGTGTCCAGGTGGTCAGTTGATTCACAAAGCACTGTCACTTGATGGAAAGCGTGCAGGGCATGAAGGAATTGCCCAGCAAGACCAAACTTCAAGGATATTTCATTAGCTGTGAAGCACTCAGGGTCTCAGATGATATGAAAGGCACTATGTAAGTGCAAGTGTTTCCTTCTGAATCAACACAACGGACAGAATGGGCCACCTCATTCACAGAAAGCATGAAAGGCACATACTGAGTGCCAGGACATACTCTGGAGTTAGGGTTTAGAAAAAGATGTAGGCAAAAGGCAGGCAACTATAGGCCAGTTAGCATAACATCTGTAGTCGGGAAAGTGCTTGAAGCTGTCATTAAGGAAGAAATAGTGAAATATTTAGAAAGGAGTGGTTCCATTAGACAGACGCAGCATGGATTCAGAAAGGGCGGGTTCTGTTTGACAAACTTACTGGAGTTCTTTGAGGACATAATGAGTGCAGTGGATAGAGGGGAACAGTTGGATGTCATTTACTTGGATTTCCAGAAGGCGTTCGATAAGGTGCTGCACAAGAGACTTATAAATAAGATACAGATGCATGGAGTTGGAGGAAGTGTATTGGCATGGATAGTGGATTGGTTAACCAATAGAAGGTAGAGAGTTGGTATAAATGGGCGTTTCTCCGGTTGGCAGTCAGTGGTGAATGGGGTGCCGCAGGGGTCAGTGCTGGGCCCGCAGCTGTTTACCATTTACATTGATGATCTGGAAGAGGGGACTGAGTGTAGTGCAGCAAAATTTGCTGATGACACTAAACTGAGTGGAAAAGCAAATTATACAGAAGATGTGGAGAGTCTGCAGAGGGATATAGATAGATTAAGTGAGTGGGCCAAGGTCTGGCAGATGGAATACAATGTTGGTAAATGCGAGATCATCCACTTTGGAAGGAATAATGGAAGAGCAGATTATTATTTAATTGGTGAAAGATTGTAGCATACTGTTGTGCAGAGGGACATGGGAGTGCTTGTGCATGAATTGCAAAATGTTGGCTTGCAGGTACAACAGGTTATTAAGAAGGCAAATGGAATGTTGGCCTTCATTGCTAGAGGGATTGAATTCAAGAGCAGGGAGGTCATGCTGCAACTATACAGGGTACTGGTGAGGCCGCACCTGGAGTACTGTGTGCAGTTCTGGTCTCCATACTTGAGGAAGGATACACAGGCTTTGGAGGCAGTGCAGAGGAGGCTCACCAGGTTGATTTTCCAGGAATCAAGGGGTTAACCTATGAGGAGAGATTAAGTCGCTTGGGACTATACTCTCTGGAATTCAGAAGAATGAGAGGGGATCTTATAGAAACATACAAGATTTTGAAAGCGATAGGTAAAAATCGAAGTTGGAAAGTTGTTTCCATTGGTAGTTGAGACTAGAACTAGGGGACATTGTCTCAAGATTCAGGGGAGAAGATTTAGGATGGAGATGAGGAGAAACTGTCTTTCCCAGAGCGTGGTGAATCTGTGGAATCCTCTGCCCAGGGAAGCAGTTGAGGCTTCTTCACTAAATATATTTAAGAAACAGTTAGAAAGGTTTTTACATAGTAGGGGAATTAAGGGTTATGGAGAAAAGGCAGGTAGATGGAGCTGAGTTTACGGACAGATCAGCCATGATCTTATTGAATGGCGGGGCGGGCTTGATAGGTCGGATGGCCTACTCCTGCTCCTATTTCTTATGTTTTATGTTCTTATTAAAGTATACAGCAGATATTAATTTCAACAGTAATCCGCCTTCAGCTCTGAACATTGATTGTAGATTGAATTTAAAATGCAACAATAGTCTTCCTGAAGCTGCATTTTAGAGTAAATTTTAGAACAGGAAACTCCCAATTGACTGATATATCGGCATATACATGAATGCGATCAACACCCATTGACCCAAGATTCTGCACAAACATGAATATGACGCTGAGTCAACGATAATTAACACTCATTTTGGGTGCGTTGGTGGGAAGATCCCGATACTTGAAGCACTACATGCAACTCAAAAGCAGCATTGTAACTATAGAAAATGTCCTGTTACCTTTGCTCTTTAACATATAAAAATGTGCTGTAATATTGGATCAGGAAGCCTCTCTCTCAAGTGACTCCAAAGGCTGTCAAGCTTGTGTGTGTCCCAAATAAAGGCTTTTATGTTATCAGCTGTCTCTCTCTCTGGCGGCTTCATTCACAGTCACAACCAGCCTAGCATGCAGGTCTTTGATTGCCTTACTAAAGTCCATACAGATAATGTACATCTCCCTGCTTTCAGGTGTCTTAGTGACCTCCTTAGAAACTCAAATTAGTGAGTAAAGATTTCTGCCTCAAAGCTATGTTAAATGTTCGTGATAAGCCCCTACCTTCCAAATCCCCTTGGTTCAGATAGCATTAATGTTTCCGGCATGAAATTATATGGCTTATCTCTGGTATCTTATCTTCTTTAGTAACATTGGTTGTCCTTCAACCTTCACATACCTCAGTTGTAGTGAACAAACCTATAAAAATAGCAACTTGAGATCATCTTGATGGGCCGTGGGTTAATCAAGCCTCAGGTATCCCACAATTTACAACACCTTCTCCTCAAGGTGGGAGGAGAAGATGGTGGCGTGACATAGCTCACAGCGGCCACTCCAGTGGTGATGTCTGTTATTTGTCAAGTAGGGTGCCATGCACAATCCTGATTTGATGGAGACGGATGTGACAGCACGGAGGAACATCTGGTGAAACTTTTGAAATGCCCGCTTCGCTGCTGCTGCTACTGTGTGGTCCAGAATCTCCAGAGGAGAAGGCCCCGAGTCCTCGGCTTTGCTTGTTGCTCAACGGCCGGGTGGGGTCAAAGCACTCGGCAGAGGATGGTGCTTGTGGTGAACTATATATATATTACCTGTCTGGACACGACCCTCTGCTGACTGTTCCTGTGGCTCCTTCCATAGACCCCTGAATAAAGGCGATTGTGTCACTGCTCCTCCCCTCAGTCCAGGGCAGATACTCAGTGTGGTCAAGGTCACATTTTACTGCTAATAAAAGCCTTTCAGTATTTACTCTACTTCCAGTCTTTTGGAGTAATTGATAGTACATCAGTGCTCGGAGGGGCTGGTTGGAGGCTTGAAGTTTTCGGCCGGACTCAGAGTCCGCTGCGGTTGGGTGCTTCCAATGGTGCTGCATCAGCAAGTTGGCGGCGCTTGGAGGTTCATGGCAGGGAGAGTTCCTCCCTTCTGCCGTCTGCGTGAGATGATGGGGCTATCGGGACTTTGAGACTTTTCTTTTTACTGTGCCATGGTCTGTTCTTATCAAATTATGGTATTGCTTTGCACTGCTGTAACTATATGTTATAATTATGTAGTTTTGTCAATTTTATTCTTGGTTTGTCCTGTGTTTTCTTGTGATATCATTCTGGAGGAACATTGCATCATTTTTTTAATGCATGCATTTCTAAATGACAATAAACGAGGACTGAGTGTCCTCATAATCTTAAAAAAAAAATACTCATATACCCTTCCGTGAACTTGCATCCTTCTCTTTGGTGAATACAGATGAGAAGGACTCATTTTGGACCTCATCCACATCACCCAGCTCCACACATAGATTAACCCTTTGATTCCCAATGGGACCCACTCTTTCCCTGCCTACTCTCTTGTTCTTGATATAAAAAATCTTGAGATTCTTCTTAACCTATTATTCTTAACCAAGGAGAATTCATGTGCTTTTTTATTTTGTCCTCTTAACCTTCAAAGCTTGATATTTATCTTTGGGACTAGAGGAAACCCGATAGACTTTGATTGGATGTACTTGCCTGTCTCCAGTTGGTCTTGCAAGTTCTGCTCAGATGCTTGAGCCACAGTGTAGCATTCATTCTGCTGCCTGCCAGAAACTTGTAGGAATTAGGAAGCTCAAGGCAGCATTGAACCACAATTACACAGCACAACACAAAGAAGAGCATCAATAATTTGCAAAACAGATAATTGCACTGGTGATAAAAACTAACAGAGTTCTATTGTGCCCTGTGCTCCTGACTCTACATTGGTGAAGCTCATCATAAATTGGGGGAGAACTTCGTCAAGCACCTCCACTCTATCCACCAAAAGGGAAGTTCCTGGTGGCCAAACATTTTAACTCCAGTTCCCGTTCTTGGTCCAACACGTTGGTCTACGGCCACCTCTTGTGTCAAGATGAGGCTATCCTCAGGGTTGTGGAACAACACCTTATATTCCATCTGGGTACCCTCCAACCTGATGGTACGAATTTCCCTCCCCCTCCCTTCTGCTTCTATTCCCCACTCTGGTCTCTTACCTCTTCTCACCTGCCTTATCACCTCTCCCCCTCCTTCGCTTTCTCTATGGTCCACTCAGCTTTCTTCCTCCCCAACCCTTTAACCATTCTGGCTTCACATCACCTTTCAGCCATTCCCCTTCCCCCCCACCCTTTTCATTCTGGTGCCGTTCCCCTTCTTTCTCAGTCCTGAGGAAGGGTCTCAGCCCGAAACAGCGACGGTTTATTCATTTCCTTAGATGCTGCCCGACCTGCTGAGTTCCTCCAGTATTTTGTGTGTGTGTGTGTGTGTGTGTGTGTGTGTGTGTGTGTGTGTGTGTTGCTAAACGAACTTTAATACTGTTTTGTGCAGCCGAATTTGCAGATGATACAAGATAGGCGGAGGGGCAGGCAGTGTTGAGGAAGCAGGGAATCTGCAGAAGGACTTGAATAGATTGGGAGAATAGGCAAAGAGGAGGCAGATAATATAGATTAGGGAAGTGTATGGCCATGCATTTTGGTAGAAATTTACAAGTTCAAAGTAAATTTATTATCCAAGTACTTATATGTCACCATACACGACCCTGAGATTCAGTGTATTGCAGGCATACTTAATAAATTTATAGAGTGATCGCCAAAACAGAATCAATGAAAGACTGCACCAACTTGAGCATTTAACCAGTGTGCAAAAGACAACAAACTGCAAATACAAAAAAAAACTAATAATGAACAAATAAGCAATGAATATTGAGAACACGAGATGACAAGCTCTTGACAGTGAGTCCATAGGTTGTGGGAACGTTTCAACGATGGGACAAGTGAAGTTGAGTGACGTCATCCCCTTTGGTTGAGGGGTAATAACTGTTCCTGAACCTGCTGGTGATAATCCTGAGGCTCCTGCACCTTCTACCTGATGGCAGCAGCGAGAAGAGAGCGTGTCCTGGGTGGTGGGGGTTCCTGACGATGGACGCTGCTTTCCTGTGACAATGTTTCATGCAGATGTGCTCAATGATGGAGAGGACTTTACCCATAATGGACTGGGCCAAATCCACTACTTTTAGTATGATTTTCCCATGGTGTTTCCATACAGGGCTGTGATGCAACCAATGTACTTGCTATTACACTTCTGTAGAAGTTTGTCTTGCTGATTTTGAGTAAGAGGTTGTTGTTATGGAACCCTTCAGTCAGATTTTCAACCTCCCTCCTGTATGCTGATTCACCACCACCTTTGATTTGGTGTATGACAATGGTGTCGTCAGCAAACTTGAATATGGCATTGGAGCTGTGCTTACTACACAGTTATAAGTACAAGGCAAGTAGAGCAGAGGGCCAAGCACACAGCTCTGTAGGCACCTGTGCTGGTGGAGATCGTGGAAGAAATATTGTTGCCAATCTGAAATGAATCAGGTCCACAAGCGAGGAAATCAAGGATCCAATTGCACAAGCAGGTACTGAAGTCAAGGTCTTGGAGCTTATTGATTACTTTTGAGGGGATGACAGTATTGAAGTGTTCTTAAAGTTGTTACAGCCGGGAGCAATAATGGGGACAAGCTCCCATTGCCTATTAAATGGCGTGCGCCTCAAATAGCCTCTGTCAAACAAGTCCAGCTCCTGCCCTTCAGGTGTGGCTTAGCTACCAAGAATGGTGGAACCGTTTCTGCTGACAGGAGAAGGGGCAAAGGCTGGTTACTGGTGCCTTAAAACCAGTTGCTTCAGGCGAATGGGGCTCGGTCAGGCGCGGTTGGCAGCTCATCTAGGAGAAGGAAAAATCCGATCTCAAATTTCCGCCACCTTGCAGCTATACCCACTCATGGGGAAGGCTTTGGGAGTCAACCCCGAGGAAATAATCCAGAGTTGGAGTCCCTAAGTCTCTCCCGAAGGCTGCTTGCATGGCGGCCTCAGAGACTGAAATCACAGGATCCTTGGGGGGCTGTGGGAGTTTGCGACGGCTCCTCCATGTTTTTACTGTCAAAGCCAGCATAAAGGCATTGGGTTCATCACGAAGTGAAGTCCTGCTGTCACCTACGTTGTTTGAAGGGATGGTGGATAATATCATGGTATCCATTCATTATCTTTTTTTTTGGGGGGGGGGTGAGATGAATGTGTGGGGAAGAGTATTTATTTCCCCTCTGGCCTTCACAGTTGCAGAGAAAATGTTAAATAAAGTATGATAATCAAAACACTAAAAAAACACTAGGTCTAGTTTTAGACGGGTTACTGCATTGTATCTCTCTATGAGCAAGGAAGGACATAGATTTAAGTTAAGGAGTAAAAGACTTAGAGGGTGGATCAAGCGTGAAATGCACCACTTACTTAAATGTAAAAATATACATACTCACTGTAATCCAGTTTTTTATTGTTATGTATTGCAATGCACTGCTGCCGCAAAGTTAACAAATTTCACGACATACGCCGGTGACATTAAATCTGATTCCGAATCCTACTAAGGGTTCTATGCTGGACTTGAAGCAAGACGAGAAGGGTCAGATTGAATGGATGAAATACCCAGCACTGAGAACTGCTCTTCGTACTGATAAAGAAGCAGGATCCAGGTTTAAACAGGAAACAAAGGTAGCTATGACTCACCGTGTTCGGGGTCCGTGAGCTGGAACACGTCCTCGCTCTCTGGATCTTCAATCAGGAGAGGTATCCAACCCACAATCAACAACCTCTTGCAGTAACTCGACTTAAACTGTCCCACAACACCAGTAGATAAATTCAATAATTAAAAATAGTTTAAGGTGCCTTCACTTTGGACTGAATTAAATAAAATCTTTCTGGTGCTTCAAACTCCAACCTCTGCTCTTTTTCCACCCACCACCCACATACGGTATATATTTTTGAGTGACTGTATGCTTACTTGCCGTACTCTACGTGTCCTGTGCTGTGTATGCCTGTTGGCAGTGGGATTTGCCCTGGAAAAACGGTGTTTCGTTTGGCTCCCTTTGTACAGGATGGTTGAATGACAATTAAACTTGAACTTAAACACCCAGACACACCAAAAGGGAGATGAACCCAATGTATTTGGGAAAGGGAAAACACAAGGGAAAAGCAGGATCAGAAAAGTGCAGGAACTGAAGGATCTCGGGAAGCTTGACAGTGTGTGGTTAGGAGGCAGTTCAAGTTATTTGACTTCATTTGCCAAGAGCAAGGTCCTGCTTGTGATGACAGCAAGGATACTCATTACAGCTCCCAACACCACACCGTTGGAAGGATGTGGTACCACTGGAGCAAGTTGCCAGGGTTAGGAGGGTCAAGAGACCAGCTAAATTGGGGCTGTTTATTTTGGAACAGAGGAGATGGGAGATTTGGGGTTGTGGCATTTAAAATTATGAGAAGCCGATGTAATTAAGGGACATAAATTTAAGGTCATTGGACAATGAATTAATGAGGAGGTAGTAAAAACTATTTTTCCTCCACTCAAGGGTGGTGGAGGCCTGAACAAGGTAGAGGCAGAAACATCTAACCCTTTGAAAAGTGATCATGAAAACTCAAACCTATAAACCAGTTAATGAACTGTAATCTAAAACACAAAGGACAAAGGGCTGGGAAGTAGAATTATTCTGAATAGGTCTCTGTCAATTTGCAGGGATACAATGGACTGAATAGCCTCATGTGGTACGTGTGCTGGAAGCAGTTCAGACCCTCGCTGACCCTTCAACAGCGCTTCCCTAGCTAGAAACCTTCACTCAAAGGACATGGCCAAAAGAATGTGATCATTTCTGGCTGTCCCTTCCCGAAATGGTTACACCCTGACACGCGGGACAGAAGCAAGTCGCATTGTGTATTCCACGGACCAGCAAATCCCGTCTGGTTTAGCTAACAGAGCGGTGGACACCCCTGCTGAAATCCAGAGGAAAACACACAGAGGATGCAGAGGGGGATCACAAAGCCGAGGAAGGAGGACCGGGTCGAGACAACAGAGACTTTTGGAGAAGAGGAGTTTCAGTGGGTAATACCGTTCCGGCTGACTGGAAGTGCACCGAGAGCGGTAAGCGTAAAGGAGTTGGGTGCTTACTGATCTGGTTAACAACGGATGGTGCAATCCGGGGTATATTATAAAGAATGTGTGTATTCACATCCCATTCCCATTCTGATATGTCTATCCACGGCCTCCTCTACTGTAAAGATGAAGCCACACTCAGGCTGGAGGAACAACACCTTATATTCCGTCTGGGTAGCCTCCAACTTGATGGCATGAACATTGACTTCTCTAACTTCCGCTAATGCCCCACCTCCCCCTCGTACCCCATCCGTTATTTATTTATATACACACATTCTTTCTCTCTCTCTCCTTTTTCTCCCTCTGTCCCTCTGAATATACCCTTTGCCCATCCTCTGGGTTCCCCCCCCTCCCCCTTTTCCTTCTCCCTGGGCCTCCTGTCCCATGATCCTCTCATATCCCTTTTGCCAATCACCTGTCCAGCTCTTGGCTCCATCCCTCCCCCTCCTGTCTTCTCCTATCATTTTGGATCTCCCCCTCCCCCTCCCACTTTCCAATCTCTTACTAGCTCTTCCTTCAGTTAGTCCTGACGAAGGGTCTCGGCCCGAAACGTCAACTGTACCTCTTCCTAGAGATGCTGCCTGGCCTCATTGTCACACTGATGGTTTTTTTGAATTTCCTCTGTACAAGTTACTGTTGGCTCTCCTACATTACTACAGGAACAATGATATAGAAAACTTTCACTGGCTGAAGATTACTTTAAGATATCATAAAATGTTTAGAGAAATGCAATTATTTCCCTTCTCATCCTTATCACAAAGTTAGCAGGCAATGAGGTACAAAGCCTCAAATGCTGGCTGTTCAGCTCAGACCAAAGCCCAACATGGAAAATATTCCACCCACAGCACAAACTAACTTTAAAGAACGTAAATTTGCAGAATTATGTTCTTTAAACCTAAACCTGAAATTGAAAGGGTCAAAATATCTACAAACCGAAACATTAACTCTTCCCAGATACCACCTGACCTGCTGCGCACTTCCAACATTTTGTTAGTATTTTAGATTCAAATTAAATGGTTCAGTTTAATATCAGAGAATGTATACAGTACACAGCCTGAAATTCTTTCTCTTCTCAGATATCCACAAAAGAAGAAACCCCAAAGAATGAATGATAGACACATGGTTGAATGAGAGATTTTCAGTGTCTGTGGCTTTTTTAAAAAGTGATTTTCATTTTGTATGGGGAGGGGTCACTCTTGCTCTCTGGTCTAAAACCAAATGCTGCTGCAAACAGTCAGCAGGTTGGGCAGCACCTGTGGAAAGAGAAACACTTAACCATTTCAGGTCCAGGATCATTCAACAGAACAAAGAGAGAAAAACAAGTTAGTTTTTTTAGTATCAGAGAAGTGAGGAAGGGATGAGTAGAACAAAGAGAATGTATCCCGGAGGGGAAACCCATTTGTGCAAGCACATTATGTCTTTGCGTCTATAACGTGGTTAATAGTATCAAGTCATTCAGTACCCATCTCTCTCTGATAACTGGCCAACAGAAATAAAAGACTGCCAACGAGAGGCAGTGTGAGGACTGATTCCCTACCAGAGGTTTCTTGCCATTCTTCAGGATGGTTTTCCTCCGCAGAAGACTTTCAATGGTTGCACATCCTTGACCATCAGGCAATACGGGTCTAAGAGGAGAAGAGCAGAGCTAGAAACATTACTCTCGACTCAATGACATAACCTCTGTTGTCCAACACCCTGCAGCTGACATCCCAAATTCCACTCATCTGCCATCAATGCTATGCCCGCAAACCGATATTGGCTCTTGCCTGAGTAATGTCTTGATACTAAAACAATTTCCACATTTTCACAATTACTTATTTTTATTTCCATGACTGATTTTATTTCCATAACATAGGAGAATGCTCATCTCATTGAGTCTGGCTGGCACACAGAATAGTACAATCTCATTCCATGTAACCTGTTCTCCCAGCAATCCCGTCTACTTGCCTTAGGTTCCTACATATATACTAGGGATAATCTACAAAGGCCAATTCACCTCCCAGTCCACACATCTCTGAGACACGGGATGAAACTGGAGCACCCAGGGGAAACCAACACAGTCATAGAGAGGAACCGAAAGTTCCACACACACATAACACCGGTTAAGATTGAACTGGACCATCAGCACTGTGAGATAGCAACTTTACTAAATGTGCCTTGGTGGCATACTCAAAATATTAGCTGCTAGCAATGTTTAGAAATCCTCAGCTTCTCAGAGTACCCATGATGCCAACAGAAACTGATAGCAGTATGGGTACATGTCCACATTTGGTAGGTTAAGTGGGACTCTTATTCCAAAAAGTTGGGCATCACTACTCTATGATTTTGACCTTTCCTATCACTAAATACTCCTCTAGCAACTCTGCATTCTGTAACTCTATCCTCATGTTCAAATTTAATCGCTCTACCATTGGCTTCAATCCAGAAGCAGATGGAAGTGTGTGGAGATTTGGTTACAAGGAAAATTAATGAGGCAATGGGGTGGTTCTGTGTGCTGTTTTGAAGAAATCCTTGCCAGCCTTGACCCACACCCAGCACTTGACCTGTAGGTTATGACACGAATATTCGCGCAAATTTGGGAGGCGGGATGGAGATACGTCTCTACCAAAGAAGGTGCAGGGCGCTCCTTCCCTCCGCTGGCCTGCAGGTCACCCTTGGGTAAGATGTAGCACCTACTTAATCCTCTGATCAGGGTCACATGAAGCCATGGGAGCAAGTGGTAGATGGTCATATGAGCAGATAGTGCACATCACGGATCCTGGTTATGTGATCAGAGATGCCAGGCAGACAATCTCTGAAGAGCATTAATTAATAATGACTTGAGTCACCCATCTTGCAAAGGCACAGCCCAGAAGGCAATGGCAAACCACTTCTGTAGAAAAATTTGCCAAGAACAATCATGGTTATGAGACCATGAATGAAACATCATACGACACAGCACATATCAAACAAAGAGTAAGTGTAGAATTCAGGTTTGGCATTCATTTATTTTATTGAGAAACAGGCCCTTCTGGAACTTTGAGCTGTGCTGCCCAGCAAGTACCCCACTTAACCCTAGCCCAATCATGCGACAATTTACAATGACCAATTAACCTACTAACCAGTACGTTTTTGGACTGTGGGAGGAAACCAGAGCACCTGGAGGAAACCCACACAGTCATACAAACTCCTTACAGGTGGGTGCTCGGTGCCATCAGAGCTGAATGCCAAAGGCTATGTAAACCAAGAACACCAAAGAAACCTCATTGCCCTCTCACTGAAATTTTCCTTTCCAGACCTTGGAACACAAAAGCAAAACATCTGCATTCTACCCAGATACCTGAATAGTCCAAATACAGGCTCTCTCTAACATTACCACTGACTAAAATCAAGGACGTTGACCATCAGTGTACCAGTCCTCTCACTGAGGATTACATACCCGACTACATCCCTGCTGCAGCTCTGCGGTTTCCGTGCCATGGTACCCAGAGAGTGATACAGTCGAGTCCTGTGCCAGAAACAAATCCCTGTCAACATACACTCAAGGGATGTGGTGGTGGGCGAGAGAGACAAACGACTATACATCTCTTGGCCTGCTCCACCACCATGAACACAGTCAATCTCTATTTTATCTACCGCATTGGCACTACATCTCCTAAAACTTCTAGTTATCACACACCAATGGCCTTGGGTTTTAAAATACCAAGTTCAAGTTTATTGCCATTCACGCATATACAAGTACACTGCCTCTGGACCATGATGCACAACACAGTACATATAATTCACCCATCACAAAGTAATATTATCACAAATGAAATGGCAAATAATAAAATGCATTTCAGAAAATTGAGGTTTGCAATAAGGCGCATTTACAAGTTTACGAAGTAAACAGCAAGACCCTACTGGGCTTCAGGAGTGTTGAGAGCTGGGTGGTAGCAGGGCGTTTAGTCTTGCGGCCTTGGGGTGGGAGGAGGCTGGGGAAAGAAGAATTCAGATATTTATTCATTGAGATACAGTATGGAATAGGCCCTTCAAGCCCAGGAATCCCACAATTTAACCCTAATCATTGGACAATTTATAAGGACCAATTAACCTACTAACTGGTACATCTTTGGACTGCGTGAAGAAACCGGACCGCCCAGAGGAAACCTATGTGGTCACAGGGAAAACATACAAACTCCTTACAGGCAGCGGCGGGTATTGAACCGCAAAGTGCTGTGCTGACCACTTTTAGAGCCGATATGAGTTCAATTCCCACCACTGCCTGTAAGGAGTTTGAACGTTTTCCCTGTGACTGTGTGGGTTTCCTCTAGTTACTCAGGTTTAGAGTTTTAGTGTACAAGAAATGACTGGCCTTTCTGCTTTCTATGCACAAGATCAAGTCATCACCACCCTATATCATTGGCCTTCCACCCTTCATGTGGAACGTTTCCCAACTTCTTTTCTGAATGGATTTACTTCAGTTTTATAATTATACCCCATCCCACCAGCAGAGTTGTGCTTTTTGTCTGCCTAGGAACAATATTAAAAGACAAAGACCTCAAACCACTCTTAAATTCCACGGGCCATGGAACATGGAACCTCTTCATAATACGTGGTCTAACTATTGATCCTGATCCACTTTGGACACTGAATCTGAGCACATCACAAGGCCTTACGCTTAACACCGGAACATCCCATCTACACAATGTGACAAACCCAACCTCATCCAATTGTGCAGTCTCTCACCTTTCAAAAGTTGGCCGTGTGCTCTGCTCACTATCATCACTACTTTCTTCTTGGGTAGCTGTAAGAAATGAGAGTTTCTCACAAAATAGAAGTCCTGAAGTAGGAGTTTGACCCAAAATGCTGTCTATTTCCTCACATTCCCCCCACCCCACACCAACTAGGGATGCTACTTCACCCTCTGAATTCCTCCTGAAGATTATCTGTTATTTCAGATGCTGGCATCTGCAGTCTCCTGACTCCATGTCTGTCTGCATTTCTCCCCAAGGCATTCACCAGTTCTGCAGGCAACTGGGGGACAAGTGTGCTGGAGATCTGGGAGTAAGGGGACCGTGCCCAAGGATGGCAGAGTGGTGCAGCTGGAAGTGCTGACGCCTCTGCACCAATGATCTGGGTCCAATCCCGTGTGAAATTTCCACACGCAAGGTGGGATGGAGGTGCCTATGACATCAGAGACGAGGAGGAATTCCTTTAGCCAAAGGATGATAGGTCTGTGGGATTCATTGCCACAGATGACTGTGGAGGCCAAGTCAGCAGGTATATTTAAAGCAAAGGTTGCCAGGTTATTGATTATTCAGGGTGTCAAAGGATACAGGGAGAAGGCAGGAGAATGGGTTCAAGGGGGGGGGGGATAATAAATCAGCCATGGATGAATGGAAGAACAGACTCAATGGGCCAAAAACTCTATGTCCCCATGTCTTATGGACATAGTTCTCTAGTGTCCCAAGATATGAAATGTGACCCTGGGGCCATTCCATTTGATACTCACGGCAAACCACAGAATTTAATACCTGAAACCACACCCAGAAAGGTGGTAAAGCTATTCCATTTGATACTCACTGCAAACCACAAAATTTAACACAAGAAACTATACCCAGAAAGGTGGTAAGGTGCTGCCACTGGGTCACAAAACTATCCCATGGCAGTGGACTTCCTGTGAATTTCACACTTGGTGATGGGGGTGGGGGAAAACAAGAGCTACAAGGCTGGAAAGGAGTACTCAAGTCTTGTGGGACTGCTGTGGATTGTTATGTTGAAATATGCAACCTGTCTTCAGAAATTCACAAGCAGCATTAAACCAAAAATGGTGTTCTTTTGAAGTGATGAAGAAACCATAGTCAATGAAAGATTATCTGTTTTAGTTTTGAAAGGTAAATGTTAATGTCAGGCCACCAAGATAAACATCCTTGCTCTTTGAAATACTGCTATGAGATCTTTCTGCATCAGCCTGTGAACGTAGATAGGATCTTGATTTGATGTTGCATTCAAGAGATGTCAGCTGATAGGAAATATCTAATCTATCAGTGCTAGATACAAGCTCATAGGTGAAGTTCCTCCAGAGGCTTAAATGCACTTCAATGTTGTACTGAGGGACTGCTGCATTGTTAAGAGTGTTGTATTTCAAATGGGATATTAATGAGGTACTGACCCTTGCAAGTGGAACAAATGCCACACCTGACCCTACACCTCCTCCCCCCACTACCATTCAGGGCCCCAAACAGTCCTTCCAGGTGAGGTGATACTTCACCTGAGAGTCTGTCGGGGTAATCTACTGTACCCTGTGCACCCGGTGAGACCTGACGTAGATTGGGAGACTGCTTCGCCAAGCACCCACCAGAAAAAGCGGATCTCCCAGTGGCCACCCATTTCAATTCTACTTCCCATTCCCATTATGACATGTCAGTCCATTGCCTCCTCTAATTCGTGATGAGGCCACATGCAGGTTGGAGAAACAACACCTTGTATACCATCTGACGGCATGAACATCGATTTATCAAACTTCCAGTAATTACCCCCTCCTCCTCTCCTTCAACATTCCCATTCCTGTTTCCCTCTCTCTCCTTATCTCCTTACCTGTCCATCATCTCCCTCTGGTACTCCTCTCCCTTCCCTTTCTTCCATGGGTCTTCTGCTCTCATCTACCAGATTCCTCCTTCTCCAGTCCTTTATTTTGTTTGCAAATCAACTTCCCAGCTCTTTACTTCACCCCTCACCTCTCCTGGTTTCACCCATCACCTACCACCTTCTATTTCTTCCTCCTGTCCCTCCACCTTCTTACTCTGACCTTGCCTCTTTATTTTCCCAGTCCTGATGAAGGGTCTCGGCCCAAAATGTCAGTTGTTGACTCTTTTCTATAGACGCTGCCTGGCCTGCTGTGTTCGTCCAGAATTTTGAGTGTGTTACCTTGATTTCCAGCATCTGCAGATGCTCTCTTGCTTGAGATCTGACTCCAAGCGGATGCAAAAGATCCCATGACACTTTACTAAACAATTGTACGAGTTGGAGTTGCATAACATAGAAACAGGTCCTTCAGCCCATTACCTCTATGCCAACCATCACACCTAGCCATAGTAGTTCCACTTGCCTACATAAATCCCATATCCCTGCTCGTTCACCTACTTATTAAGATGCAGGGAAAGCTTCTGGATGTTAAGATGCACCTTAAATGTTATTACTTTCCCTGCCTCCACTACCTCTGCTGCTACCTCATTCCAGATACCATCCACTGTTTAAAAATTTACCCTTCTGATCTCCTTTAAGCCTCCTCCCTCTCACCTCATGCAATCTAGTTTAAACACTTTTACCACGGGAAACAGACACTGGCTATCTACTGCATACATGCCAATTAATCACGACTGATGACTTGTGCCTTTTTTTTGTTTCCCACGGGCTGCTGAACTGTTGAAAGATGCTTCCCTTGGTATTCAACTGCAAGTCCTTCTGACAAAGATAATCAACTCTGACAGAATGTGAGGTACGAACTTCAGTTTATGGAGCTTCCAATAAACAATAACATTTGTGTTAAGCAATCTTGTAAAAGTATTCAAAAACGATAAACAGAAGTGATATTAAACAAAATTTAATATATTTTTATATGAGAAATAAGGACATATAGGAATATACTTGATCTATAGAGCAACCTCGGACCATAAGGTGTAGGAGCAGAATTAGGCCATTTGGCCCATTGAGTCTGCTCCATCATTTCATCATGTTTCCCTCCAATTTCCCTCTCAGCCCCAATCTCCTGTCTTCTCCCCGAGTTTCTTCATGCCCTGACCAATCAAGAACCTATCAACCTCTGCCTTAAATATACCCAGTGACTTGGCCTCCACCGCTGCCTGTGGCAATGAGTTCCCCAGATTCACCACTCTCTGGCTAAAGAAATTCCTCATCTCCATTCTAAATGGATGTCCTTCTATTCTAAGGTTTTGTCATCTGGTCTTAGGTTTCCCCCACCAAAGGAAACATCCTCTCCACATCCACTCTATTGAGGCCTTTCAATATTCAATAGGTTTCAATGAGATCCCCCTCCCCCCAGATCATCTGAATTCCAGTGAGTACAGACCCAGAGCCATCCAATGCTCCTCTTCTGACAAGCCTTTTAATCATGAGATCATTTTCGTGAACTTCCTTTGAGCCCTCTCCAACGGTAACACATCCTTTCTTCGTTAAGGGACCTAAAACTGCTCACAATACTCCAAGTGAGGCCTCAGCAGTGCCTTATAAAGTCTCAACATTACATTCTTCCTTTTATACATTAGTTAAAAGTGTGCAATTTTTAATCACTAATAAGAAAGCATGTTTCTACTCGTTACTACAAGGAACTTGTTATGCACAAATTGGTTGTAAGCTCTCCTATTCCAGTCACCACCCTTCGGGGAGCATTTCATTGGTCGAGACCGTGAAAGGTTTATAGATGGAAATATGAACCTGAAGATCTGTAGCAAAGGTTGGGCCACACCTGGAGTGTTGCATACAGTTCTGATCACCCCACGATAGGGAGAATGCCAAGGCTTTGGAGAGGGCGCAGAAGAGGTTTACCAGGATGCTGCGTGGTTTAGAGGGCTTACGGTATCACGAGAGGCTGGACAAATGGGTTGTTTCTCTGGAATGGTGGAGACCGAGGGGAGATCTGATAGAGGTTTACAAGATTATAAGAGGCTCAGATAGAGTAAACAGAGAGTATTTTTTGAGCTGGGTAGAAATGTCTAGTACCAGAGGGCATGCATTGAAGATGAGAGGGGGTAGGTTCAAGGGGGATATGAGGGGCAAGGGAGTGGTGGATGCCTGGTACGCGCTGTCTGGTATGGTCGTAGAGACGTACATTTGAGGCTTTTAAGGGATATTTAGACAGGCACATGGATACGAGGAAGGTGGAAGGATATGGACATTGTGTAGGTAGGAGCGATTAGTTTTCAGATTTACTTTCAGCTGGTTCACCACAACACTGTGGGCCCAAGGGCCTGTTCCTGTTCTATGTTCTATGAAATCATTCAAGCAGACAGTGCTCCCATACAGTACCTGGCCATGACTCATCTGGAGAGTGGTCACAGGCCGGCTGGTGTTCAGCCTGCATCGCCCATGGCAAACTACCTTCCATCACACTATCATCCAATAGGCTCTACGGTCGACTGCCGAGGAACGTGGCCCTCTCGGGATCCGTGGTGCTCGCCCGCCTACTGCTGTACAAAGTAGGAGGGATACGGTGAGGACACTTAATCTGCAGCCACCTATAAAACAGGACTAGAAGAGTCAGCGACGCAAAGATGGGAACACAGCTCGACCTTTACGTTCTGCCCAGCGTTCGCCAGCTCCCTCCACGACTAATATCTGAGGTACAAAGCAACTGCAGGAAATTAAACAGATTGAATAAAATTAAAGACTCATGGCGGAACTGTCCAGTCCACCAGAACGTACATGACTTTCAAAGAGAACTCCCCCACACCATCAGTGTGGGACAGGGGCACCCCGACCCCCAGCAAGGCGCCAGCTGGATATGGGAGACCCCAACCACGGACCCCAAGGAAGCAGCAGTGGGAAGGAGTGGAAACCCCTGCTGCCTTCAAGGACAGTGGTGATCGGTGGAGCCCAGGTTATCTGATTAATAACCACAGACATGGGCTCAGGGCAGAGTTCAAATCATGGTGGCTGTGCGATTATAAATCTGGATAATGTCCTGGAATTTAAAACTGTCATTAGGAACGATGATCACACAAAACCACCCAGATGCCCAAACGTACAACTCTAATGGGTTTCAGATGTGAAAATCTGTTACTCTCACCTTGTTGGGTCTAGAAATTATTCAATTAAGTTAAATAAACTATTCACAGGAGCAGATGGCATCCTTTCACATCATTCAAAGCTTTTCTCAATGTCGTTCTGAATCAGATCGTAGCTCTTTCCCCTTGGCCAGGTTGAACTGCACTGAAGATGCAGCAGATGGTGCCCACTGTGCCAAAGTGCCAGCTCAGCTGTGCCACTGAAGGCTGGTTTAGTCCAGACACCTGCAGTCCCATTTAGCAGCTGTTCATGGTTGACAGAATCTGAATCAGGTTTAATCACTGGCACGTGTCGTGAAATTTGATGCACAGTGACAGATACTTGCCCAATGCCCTCAGAGTGAAGTCCGTCACTTACTGGTAATCAGCACTCTGCCACTTCCTGTGACCACGCGGCAGGCACAGACACGCGGCTGTGGCATCGCCATCAGAATATTCAACTGCTTCAGTGGAGGACAGTGGACCTGAGACAGAGGGGTAGCCAGAGTTTAGACAGAACTTGTCACTCTGTTCAATAGGAATAGCCTCCTCCTGCCAGAACCAATCCTACTTCCCTCCTCACTCATCCTCATTCATAGGTGTCAACATAAAAGGCATCCGTTAGTCTTGCGAGACCACGGATCTGCGCCTGGAAGGTCTTCACTCTCCAGGGTGCAGGCTTGGGCAAGGTTGTATGGAAGACCAGCAGTTGCCCATGCTGCAAGTCTCCCCTCTCCACGACACCAATGTTGTCCGAGGGAAGGGCATTAGGAACCATACAGCTTGGCACGAGTGTCGTCGCAGAGCAATGTGTGATTAAGTGCCTTGCTCAAGGGCACAACACGCTGCCTCGACTGGGGCTCGAACTAACGACCTTCAGTTCGCTAGTCCAATGCCTTAACCACTTGGCCACATGCCCACGGGTGTCAACAGCTCCTTAGGAAATGAAGAATTTTAATGCAGTGCCCATTCTACCATGGTGCAAATCACTCCCCACAATAAAATCATTTTCAGTGGTTGAGTGGGTGGCATCCCTTTCACCCCCTAAGGCTGTGGATTCAATTTTCCATTCCAGAAATACCAGTACAAAAGTGTGAGCTAATACTCCAGCGTGTCACCAGGAGTATGGCATCTTTCAGGTGTGATGTTTAATCAAGGCCAATCACAAAGACCTCCAACATCATACCAAAGTGAAGCAAAAGCTTTCCCCTGGTATCTTACCCAACCTTTATCCATGTTCAACGTTACTAGATGATCTGGTGAAAACCATCTTGCTTATGCAAGCTATAATACAATAGTGGGGTACACTTCAAAAGTACTTTGTTAGTGGGAAGGTGCCTTAGGGCTTTTGAACGTCGTGAAAAAATACCCTGATAACAGTTCCTCGGAAAGCACAAGGCTCAAGGATAGCTTTCTGGTTATAAAACTATTGAACTGTCCGCTAGTATGATAAGGCTCTTGACCTCACAATCTACTTCCTTATGGCCATTCACCTGATTGCCTGCTTGCACTACAGTTTTGCACAAAGTCGGAGCCCTCACCTTCAGCTTCTCTTTCAGAGGCTCGATGTGGAGGACATGACACAGGTTCAAGCAATAGGGAGAGTCTGTGGAACGCTGTCAAATCATATGTGAGTCTCGTGGAATAACTCTGGAATTCCGCAAATCTCAAGTGAATCAATGTTTCGGAATGCAGCCAGTGTTTATTTTTGCAGGACAAGGCCCCTCCTGTCGAATTCAACAGTAAAAGTAAAAGCAAAAATAACCTTGGAGAACCGAACTGGAGACAATGGCAGCTGTAGTTGTCTTGCTCCAAGAAGGATTGTAGCTCCTCAATGTATCGTGCAGAGTCCAGATACATCTGGACATGAGGCAATGATGGAAGATCTATAAACAATGACATCACATGTGGAGATAGAGGAAAAGAATTAATGTGAAATGTCATCAACCCAGCCGGAGAAGTCCCAGGCCAGATACCCAGATTGTCAGTGTTGTGCCAAGTTCTTTGGATCACTGAACCTGCATGGTCTTCTTCAGTTCCTCAAAAGACCCAAAGCACTTTGTGCCTTCTGGATGCTTCTCTAGTTTCAGCAGGTACGGCCTTGGGATGCCCAAAAGCTGATATTGTTTCATGATTTCTCCCCAAAGACGCCTTGTAATCAGTCTTGAAGGATTTTCTCTGTGCTCCCTGAACTGGCTGACGTGACAAAGCTTAGAGTGGAGTACCTATTTTGGGGGATTTAGCATCAGGCATGCAGACAGTGCCGAGCTTTGATGCTGAGGATTCTGGCCTGAGGGACAATACTGATGTTGGCTCATTTATCCTACCAATGGATTTGCATAGAACTCTTACAAGACTTCAAATGCAGTATTCCTTGTCCTTTATTATTCAGTCTTGTAAAGGGGTTTCTTCTACTCCTGCCAAAGATGGCTGAGATGCAGCAAGTGTGGTCTTGGTCTGGAGAAAGACAAAGAGGGATGAACAGTGCGCGCGGCAGTTCCGAATGATATCGTATGTGGTAACTAGGGGGCTGTGCACAATCCTGATTTGATGGAGACAGCCGTGAGAAGCGCAGAGGAACATCTGGAGAAACTTCTGAAATGCCCGCTTCGCTGCCGCTGCTACTGTGCGATCGAGAATCTCTGGAGACGTAGGCCCCAAATCCTCGGCTTTGCCTGTTGCCTGTTGCCGGGGCCGGGGTCGAAGCGCTCGGCAGAGATGGTGCTCGGTGCTCGGTGTCGGAGAGCTGGTCGGAGGCTCGGAGTTTTCGGACGGACTCGGAGTCGGACTGTGGTCGGATGCTTCCAGGATGCTGCATCGGCAAGTTTGCGGCGCTGGAGGTTCACCGTCTGCGTGAGATGATGGGACTTTCAAGAGACTTTGAGACTTTTTACCGTGCCATGGTCTGTTCTTATCAAATTACGGTATTGCTTTGCACTGTCGTAACTATATAATTATGTGGTTTTTGTCAGTTTTTAAGTCGGTTTGTCATGTGTTTCTGTGATATCATTCTGGAGAAACATTGTATCATTTCTTAATGCATGCATTACTAAATGACAATAAAAGAGGACTGTGTGTCCTCATCATCTAAAGGAAGCAAAAGCAGAAGAGGGAGAGACAGACAGGCAGACAGAATTGAACACAAGAGTTTCTGCAGACGCCGGAAATCCAGAGCACCACAAAATTGCTGCAGGAGCTCAGAAGTTCAGGCAGCATCTGTGATCGACTTTTCAGGCCAAGACCCTTCACGAGGACGGAAACGGAAAGGGGAGAGGCCAAAGTAAGAAGCTGGGGGAGGGGAAGCAGCTCGGGCTAGAAGATGAAGCCAGGTGAGGGCAGTGAACAGAGAACAACAGGTCCTGCTTCGACAAGCTATTACCGGACACACGGCATTGCTGAAAATCACTGATAACCCGCAAAACGTTGTTCATCTGATTGCTGCGGTGCTCAGCTTCTAGGATGCTTGCTGTTGCTGGATATGCTGCATGAATGTAGCTGAGATCAGACAGGGGCCCTCCTGGAAGAGACGGACAGTCAGAGCGAAGAGCGAGACAGCCAGAGTGAAGAGCCATCAAAGGCAGACTGCAAGTGAAAGAGTACTCCGAAAGTAGCAACAGGTTTTAGAACAACAAACAACAGGAATTCTGCAGATGCTGGAAACTCAAGCAACACACATCAAAGTTGCTGGTGAACGCAGCAGGCAGGCAGCATCTGTAGGAAGAGGTACAGTCGACGTTTCAGGCTGAGACCCTTCGTCAGGACTAACTGAAGGAAGAGTGAGTAAGGGATTTGAAAGTTGGAGGGGGAGGGGGAGATCCAAAATGATAGGAGAAGACAGGAGGGGGAGGGATGGAGCCAAGAGCTGGACAGGTGATTGGCAAAAGGGGATATGAGAGGATCATGGGACAGGAGGTCCGGGGAGAAAGACAAGAGGGGGGGAACCCAGAGGATGGGCAAGGGGTATAGTCAGAGGGACAGAGGGAGAAAAAGGAGAGTGAAAGAAAGAATGTGTGTATAAAAATAAGTAACAGATGGGGTACGAGGGGGAGGTGGGGCCTTAGCGGAAGTTAGAGAAGTCGATGTTCATGCCATCAGGTTGGAGGCTACCCAGACGGAATATAAGGTGTTGTTCCTCCAACCTGAGTGTGGCTTCATCTTTACAGTAGAGGAGGCCGTGGATAGACATGTCAGAATGGGAATGGGATGTGGAATTAAAATGTGTGGCCACTGGGAGATCCTGCTTTCTCTGGCGGACAGAGCGTAGATGTTCAGCAAAGCGGTCTCCCAGTCTGCGTCGGGTCTTGCCAATATATAAAAGGCCACATCGGGAGCACCGGACGCAGTATATCACCCCAGTCGACTCACAGGTGAAGTGTTGCCTCACCTGGAAGGACTGTTTGGGGCCCTGAATGGTGGTAAGGGAGGAAGTGTAAGGGCATGTGTAGCACTTGTTCCGCTTACACGGATAAGTGCCAGGAGGGAGATCAGTGGGGAGGGATGGGGGCGGGAGGAATGGACAAGGGAGTTGTGTAGGGAGCGATCCCTGTGGAATGCAGAGAGAGTGGGGGAGGGAAAGATGTGCTTAGTGGTGGGATCCCGTTGGAGGTGGCGGAAGTTACTGAGAATAATATGTTGGACCCGGAGGCTGGTGGGGTGGTAGGTGAGGACCAGGGGAACCCTATTCCTAGTGGGGTGGTGGGAGGATGGAGTGAGAGCAGATGTACGTGAAATGGGGGAGATGCGTTTAAGAGCAGAGTTGATAGTGGAGGAAGGGAAGCCCCTTTCTTTAAAAAAGGAAGACATCTCCCTCGTCCTAGAATGAAAAGCCTCATCCTGAGAGCAGATGCGGCGGAGACGGAGGAATTGCGAGAAGGGGATGGCGTTTTTGCAAGAGACAGGGTGAGAAGAGGAATAGTCCAGATAGCTGTGAGAGTCAGTAGGCTTATAGTAGACATCAGTGGATAAGCTGTCTCCAGAGACAGAGACAGAAAGATCTAGAAAGGGGAGGGAGGTGTCGGAAATGGACCAGGTAAACTTGAGGGCAGGGTGAAAGTTGGAGCAAAGTTAATAAAGTCAACGAGTTCTGCATGCGTGCAGGAAGCAGCGCCAATGCAGTCGTCGATGTAGCGAAGGAAAAGTGGGGGACAGATACTAGAATAGGCACAGTTTTTGAAACTGTTTTCACAGAAACTGCAGCATGGAATTAGTCAGTGGGAGCTGTCCCATTGAAGGAAAAACCACACGGATGGGACAGGATCAAACATTTTGATGATCGTGCGCTTGGAATGCACGAAGGAGGCAACAAGAGATCGGAGAAACTTCCTGGTCACCACCACTCCATCTACCCAAAGCAGATCTTCCCAGTGGCCAAGCATTTTAATTCCAATTCCCATTCTCGTTTTGACATGCCGGTCTCGTTGTGCCAAGATGAGGCCACCCACAGTGTGAAGGAGCAACACCTTATATTCTAACTGGATAACCTCCAACCTGAATATTGATTTCTCCTTCTGGAGAAGGAAATATTTCCCTCCCCCACTCCTATTCCCGACTGTGGCCTCTTAACTCCTCTCACCTCTCCCTGGGTTGTCCCCCATTCCTTCCCTTTCCTCTATGGTCTGCTCTCCTCTCCCAACAGATTCCTTCTCCAGCTCCATCTTTCCACCCACTTGGCTTCACCCATCACCTCTGGCTATACCTTCTTCCCCCTCCCCACCTTTCTTTTCTGGCACCTTCCCCTTTGTTCTCACTATACTCTCCTCCAATCACCTTAAAATTGTGCCCTATCAGCAATTTCCACCCTGGGCAGAAAGGGCTCTGGCTATCTACTCGATCTATACCTCTTATCATTTTGTACACCCCTTTCAAGCTTCCTCTCATCCTCCTTCAGTCCAGAGAGAAAACCCCGAGCTTGTTCAACCTTTCCTCGTGCTGGGGAAAGCTGCAGAAAGTTTGAGTGGTGTGAGGTCTGACAGACTGCACTTGCATTGACAAACTGGACGGTTTCGGCTTTGAGTGAAGGTGAAAGGATTTGACGGAGAGATTGATAATCTCATATGTATAGGCAAAGTAAATAAAGGGGATCTGCTTTTAAAGTTATGCTACAGCCACCCAACCCCTTAGGGGAGCATCTTACTCAAAAACTCTTCCAGCAGGGTACAGGTATCAATTTTAACAGATGTTTTGATGACAAACTCTGCCATCATCATCAGGGATTATGCCTGGGCATGTCTAGAGAAGAGTTTATTTGTCACTTATGTCGGGAAAGCATGAGATCCTATTTCATCTTACTCAAAATTTCAAAGTAAAATCAATTATCAAAGTACATATATGCCACCACATACAACCCTGAGATTCATTTTCCTGTGGGCAGACTCAGCAAATCTATAACAAGATCAGTGAAAGATCAGGCAGAGTGCAGGGAACAACAAACTGAGCAAGTGCAAACATAAATAAATAGTGATAAATAAAGAAAACATGAGATATGAGATAACGAGTCTTTAAAGTGAAATCATTGGTTGTAGGAACATCTCAATTGATGAGTGAAGTTATCTCTCTTTTGTTCAAGAGCCTGATAATTGAGGGTAGTAACTGTTCTTGAACCTGGTGTTGTGAAGCCTGAGGCTCCTGCACATTCAACCTGATGGCAGCAGCAAGAACAGAGCATGGCCTGGGTAGTGGAGATCTCTGATGATGGGTGCTGCTTTCCTCCAGCAGCTTTTCATGTAGATGTGCTCGATGGTTGGAAAGGCTTTACCCATGGTGTACTGGGCCGAATCCACTACTTTTTGCAGGGTTTTCCATTCAACAGTATTGGTGTTCCCATAGCAGGCCATGATGCAGCCAGTCAATATCCTCCCACCACACAACTACAGAAGTTTGTCAAAGTTTTAGACGTCATCCTGAATCTCTACAGATTCCTAAGGAAGTAGAGACACTGCTGCCCTTTCTTCACGATTGCACTTACGTGCTGGGTCCAGGACAAGTCCTCTGAAATAGTAACACCCAGGAATTTAAAGTTGCTAACCCTCTCCACCTCTATTCTGCCAATGAGGACTGGCTCATGGAGCTCCAGCTTCCGTCTCCTGAAGTCTACAAAATATTCCTTGGTCTTGCCGACATTGACCGAGAGGTTGTTGTTAATACAACACTCAGCCAAGTTTTCAGTCTCCCTCCTGCATGCTGATTCATCACCAGCTTTGATTCAGCCCACAACCGTTGTGTCATCAGCAAACTGTTGGGCCGTGCGCAATCCGGATTTGATGGAGGCAGCTGTGAGAAGCGCGGAGGGACACCTAGAGAAACTTCTGAAATGCCCACTTCGCTGCCGCTGCTACTGTGCGATCGAGAATCTCCGGAGACGAAGGCCCCAAATCCCCGGCTTTGCCTATTGCCTGTTGCTGGGGCCGGGGTCGAAGCGCTCAGCAGAGATGGTGCTCGGTGCTCGGTGTCGGAGAGCTGGTCGGAGGCTCAGAGTTTTCGGACGGACTCGGAGTCGGACTGTGGTCGGGTGCTTCCAGGATGCTGCATCGGCAAGTTGGCGGCGCTGGAGGTTCACTGTCTGTGTGAGATGATGGGACCTTTGAGAGACTTTGAGACTTTTTACCGTGCCTATGGTCGGTTCTTATCAAATTACGGTATTGCTTTGCACTGTTGTAACTATATGTCATAATTATGTGGTTTTAGTCAGTTTTTAAGTCAGTTTGTCATGTGTTTCTGTGATATCATTCTGGAAAAACATTGTATCATTTCTTAATGCATGCATTACTAAATGACAATAAAAGAGGACTACGTGTCCTCATAATCTAAAAAAAACTTGAATATGGTATTCTGGTTACGATTCAGAAGTAGATCTCTGCACGACAAGCTCCAAGATATTCAGTAGAATGAAATAATTTGTTGCTTTGCTCAGTAGTTAAGATCAGGCGTAGTACAGCAGGCCACAGGTCCTTGATGTCAGCCATGGAATCAGAGCATGCAAACAGATCATTCTGCCTAACTTGTGTATGCCAGAGCCCTCCGAGACCAACGCACTCATTTGCGTTTTCCTCAGTAGAACAGTTTCCACCGACTAACGCCTTCCATATCCAACGCGAATTAATAAGGAAAATTCTCAGATCGCCAATCAGAAACAAATTCCTTCAAGCTTGGAACTTTGTGACCATACACGACATTAATCCCCTCAAAGTGTCTTGTCAGATTAAATGTACAACCTGCCAAATCCATTGTGCTGCTGAGCACTTGGAATTTATTTTATATAACCACTGTAACATAACTTTCAATTCCCTGGCTCTGACCACCTCATTTTCACCATGGATGTTCAGTCCTTCTATACTTCTACTCCCCCAGCGAGGCAGCCTCAGAGCTCTCCGCTTCTTTCCTAACAACAGAACCAACCAATCTCCCTGCACTGCCACCACTCTCCTTTGGCTCCCCCCACCTTCTCCAGACCCAAGGGGTAGCCATGGGCACCCACGTGGGACCCAGCTATGCCTTCCTTTTGGCTGGCTACGTATAACAGTCCACATTCCAAGCCTTCCCCGGTAATTCTTCACAATTCTTCCTCCACCACATTGATGACTTCATTGGCTTTCCTTTCCAGGACATCATAGATGTTTTCTTTCCTCCACTATTGATGCTGTCCTCGTCCTCATCTCCTTCATTTCCCAAACATCCACACTCATCCCATCTTCCCACTGCTTTGCCAGTGACAGAGTTCCTCTCATCCTTGCCTACCACTCCATCAGCCTCCATATTCAACAATCATTCTTGACAGCTTCCGCCACCTCAAGGGATCTGACCACTGAACGTACCTCGCCCATCTCCTCCACTTTCCGCGGGGATCACTTCCTCCACGACTACTTTGCCCATTTGTCCCTCCCCACTTGTCTCCATTCCAGTACTTCTCCATACAAGTGCCCCAAGTACTGCACCTACCCATGCACCTCCTCCCTCACCTCAGTTCAGTCCTCAAACTGTCAGCCCTTCCAGGTGAGGTGACATCTTACCTGAAAATCTCTCGTGTCCGGTGCTCCTGATGCAGCTTCCTCTACAATGGTGAGACTCATTGTAAACTGGGGGCCCCACTTCATCGAGCACTTCTGCTCCATCCACTAAAAGCAGAACTTCCTAGTGGCCAAACATTTTAATTCTGATAACAAGCAACACACATCAAAGTGGCTGGTGAACGCAGCAGGCCAGGCAGCATCTGTAGGAAGAGGTACAGTCGACGTTTCGGGCCGAGACCCTTCGTCAGGACTAACTGAAGGAAGAGCTAGTAAGAGATTTGAAAGTGGGAGGGGGAGGGGGAGATCCGAAATGATAGAAGAAGACAGGAGGGGGAGGGATGGACAGGTGATTGGCAAAAGGGATATGAGAGGATCATGGGACAGGAGGCCCAGGGAGAAGGAAAAGGGAGCTGGGGGGAAATCCCAGAGGACGGGCAAGGGGTATAGTCAGAGGGATAGAGGGAGAAAAAGGAGAGAGAGAGAACTACAATTTTAATTCTGATTCCCGTTTTGACATGTCGGTCCACGAGGAGGCCATCCTCAGGGTGGAGGAGCAACACCTGATATTCCATCTAGGCAGCCTCCAATCTGAGGGCATGAATATCGATTCCTCCTTCCAATAATTTTCCCCTCTCCCTCCTCTCCTTCTATTTCCACACTCTGGCATTTGACCTTCTCTCATCTGACTTTCACTCCCCCGGGTCTCCTCCCTCTTCCCATTCTCCTATCCTATCAGATTCCTTCTTCTCCAGCCCTTGACCTTTCCCGCCCACTTGGCTTCACCCTTCACCTTCCGGCCAGCCTCTTTCCCCTCCCCCCCCCACCTTTTTATTTTGCCGTCTTCCCCCTCCCTTCTCAGTTCTGAAGAAGGGCTTCGGCCTAAAACGTTGACTGTTTATTCCTTTCCATAGATGCTGCCTGACCTGCTGAGTTCCTCCAGCATTTTGTATGTGTTGCTTTTGACTTGCAGCAAATGTCAAATCTCTCGTGTTTAACATAACTACTTCATCTCGTGGATTAAATACCAATCCAAGCTTCCATCTCACTCGCTGTTAATGATCACATGGCACCACTTTAAAAGGGCGATATTTATCTGACAGATTCACAGACCAACTTCTGAAAGTTGGTGTGCTCAAAATTGGCTGCTGCATTTCCAAAATTACAACAGCATCCCCAATTTGAACTTCAACAGCTGTAAAGCACTTTGATATTTCCTTAAAGAGACACGCACAAAGATCAATCCAAATCTTTGTCTCTGATGGTTAAATTGTGCAAAACAACAGTGTATTTAAAAAGACCTGTCTTCGGCCATTCTGACGGACAAATTACATCAATGGGATTCTATCAGCAAACCTCATCACTGTAGACTTCTGAGCAATCACTGACATTTGAGGAAATGTTTCTGTATAACCTTTGAACATTTTCCAATGCAATCTTTAAACATTTCCCAGCGAGAGTGCTTGTAGGAGAAAATAAAATCTGAAAGGTTTATCCCAATGATAGCAATCAGGAAATACAATTTTAGATATCATTCTGGCTGCTGGCCAGTGTCATCTGTCCTCTCATTGGACCTGCTTTAGATCTCTTCCTCCCATCACCAGTAGAAAAATCCAAACCATCTGCTCAGCCGCAAAGCAATCCTGCAGGGGCTGGTAATGAGCTTCAATGTTTTCAGCAGAGAACATGGAAGAAGACAGATACCTTCACAGCAAATAGACCTTTACAGCAGGGTAATCCCTAGTACTTCCCAGCCCATCAGCAATGCCTGTAAATTCCTTGCATTTGATTCCATGTTGTCTAGTCACAGAGTGAATGAAAGATTCATACGCCACCCTTCCACAAAGTATTTTGACATGTAATTACCGCTCAAATGCAGAAAAGCCCTGAACTTTCTGACAAATTCCCAAAAGCCACAGCATTATAGGACAAGACTGTTGGGGCATATTCTGGAGTGTGGGGTATATAGCAAATATTAATTTCAATAGTAACAAATCTTCAGATTCGAGCGTGGATTACAGATTGAGTTTAAAAGACAGCTCAGAACAATTCGACCTCAGATGTCTCCAAGTGCATGAATAGAGCCCAGAGTCAGTGACGATGAACAGACATTTTGGGTGCCTGGAGTGTGGGTGTGAAGGACGTGTTTGAAAACTGCATTGTGTTGGCGCATGGCCAAGTGGTTAAGGCGTTCGTCTAGTGATCTGAATGTTGCTAGTTCAACCTCAGCTGAGGCAGCGTGTTGTGTCCTTGAGCAAGGCACTTAATCACACATTGCTCTGTGACGACACCGGTGCCAAGCTGTATCGGCCCTAGTGCCCCTCCCTTGGACAACATCGGTGGCGTGGAGAGGGGAGACTTGCAGCATGGGCAACTGCTGGTCTTCCATACAACCTTGCCCAGGCCTGCGCCCTGGAAACTTTCCAAGGCGCAAATCCATGGTCTCATGAGACTAACAGATGCCTAATAGTAGATATGTTGTAACTACAGAATTATCCTGTTACCGTTGATTTTTAGCTCAAAGATACCATGCAATATTGGGTTGAGCAGGCCTCTTCTTCCAAGAGTGTCTCGAGTTATGAGGCCACCTGCTCATTTTTTTGTTGTTGAGTAAAAAGTTTTATATCCACCAGTTTCAGTGTTTCTCTGGTGACTTTGTTTACGTCACAACAAAGATGATCTGTTTTGGTGAAGTTGGTGGACCACTTTAAGGGACAGAAAGAAATGAAGTCATCCACCTTGGCTGGCTGAGTATCTCTATTATTGCTGAGAGACAGAATGATGCTAGAATGGAATTGGGAACAGGATTTGAAGCACAAAAGAGGAAGAAAGATTGGTCATTTTCCAACATCTCCTTTGAAAGGACATTCATTTCAATGCAAAAAAGCAAATCAAGTCTGATCAGCACCAACAATTCCAGTGGACTTCAGTTACCAGATGTGGCAACAGTCAGCAGATGTCAGCAATCTGGCTCTCATCACCAAGTGTGATATCAGTTAAGGGGGAGGTGGGATGGATGCCACGCTGAAGATACAATACACAGGAAAGCTGCTTATCATAACAAATAAATTCTCCAAGTCTGTCTATTCATCTCTGGGGGAACCAGAACTCCTCTAATTCCGGAATTTTGCCCAAATTTAATCGTCATGAGAGGCTGTGTCTCCTGCTCCCAAGACGCTCAGCTCCTGAGTGCTCTCCCTGCACCTCTCCACTTCTCCTTCGTGCAGGGTGCTCTTTAAAACCTTCATCCCTGAACAAATGTTTGTTCACATGTCTGAATATAGCCTCTACTATCATTCTGATAACCATCTTGTGAAGTATCTTCAGGAGGCTGTCTCCCCCATGTTAAAGCTGCTCTACAATGCATCTTCATTCTTAAACCAGACTAAGTTCGTCAGCAGTTTAACAATGGAGTTAGCGAACGGATTGTGCACCACACTCACCATGCATATTGTAACATTCAGACTACTCATTTTCTCAGCAACCACGTACCAGCTCCAAGCTCACCAGCAGGTCTGGAACTTCTCAGCTCTGTGAATCCTTTGATAGAGTAAACAAACACACTATCTCGAGTTCTTAATTTAGTGAGCTACTGTTTAGACTTAATGGCCACTGACCTGAATGTATACGTTAACATCTGCTCTCTTATCCATTTATGGAAGCCCATCCACAGACTAGCTCGGAAAAAGAATTCACTGGCATTTGCAAATTCCGTTCCCTACCCCCTTCCCAACCCACTGCCCTCCCTGCTCCACCTTGTATCCATTTCAGGGAGGATGCAGAAGGCTGGTAGGAAAGGGCAAAAAAAAAAAAAACACCAAAATAATCAAATTCTTTAGTCTGAGGCCTATTTAATAACAGAACAAGCAGGCCTGGGGATCATTGTTCATCTTTCAACCCTAGGAATCTGGGGCCACTGACCAGGATCAGCATGGACCAGGAAACCTCCAGGGAAACAGAAAAACTCCACTAACCTGGCTTCTAATCATTTCGAAATCCTGATGGCCTGGAACCTACCTCATTCATTTGGTCTGACACCACCAAGTAACCTGAAAGTATCAGATTGACGTTTTACTATAATAACCTTCTACTTAGTTACTAGTGCATTCCAATCAAACAGAAAAACAGAAGTCCTTTACGATTTTACAGTGCTATCTCAGGTTTTAAGCTGATGAAACAGTGAGCAGCATCCCTTTGATATATTAAAAACACACTTTTTAAGCTTTCTCAACAGATTGGAGACTCATGGGACTTAAGAAGAAAACCAGATTCATAACCTGGGCCGTGGACCTCAGCTAATACAGCAGCTGGTCAACTGGTTGAGTGGGGTCACAGCAACAACAATTCACTCTGTTGCCAGCAAGATCGAGGAAATGATTGTGGACTCTAGGAAGGAGAAGTCAGGAGACCACACACTAGTCCTCATTGAGGGGGGCGGTATTGGAAAGGGTGAGTATTTTCACGTTTCTGGGCGTCAACATCTCAGAGGACCTGACCCGAGTCCAACATATCGAAGCAATTACAAGGGCACACAAGTGGCTGTACTTTGTTTTGGTGTTTCAGGAGATTTGGTCTATCAGTAAAGATTCCTGAAAACTTCTGCAGATGTTCAGTGGAGAGCATTCAGTCTGGTATGGAGGCAGGTTCACAGAGGCTGCAGACTTAGTCAGCTCCATCATAGGCACAGCCCCTCCCCACCATTGAGGACTCCAAGAGGTAGCACCTCAAGAAAGCAGCACCCATCATTAAGGGTGCTCTCTGCCTCATTCTCATTACTACATCAGGGAGTAGATATAGGAGTCTGGAGACCCATACTCAATTTGGGAACAACAACTTCTCCTTCACCATCAGATGGTCCATGAATCCAAGCACATTAGCTACTTCATTATTCTTTAAACTATTGATTTACTTTTATTAATTAGATTCTTATGCTTTTTGTACTGTTCTACTCTCTCTACAACCATGACTGTGTGGCTAGGCACAGCTCAAACGCCCTCTATGAATTTGCTGACAACACAATTATTGTTGGCAGAATTTCAGTTGGTGACAAGAGGGCGTGCAGGAGCGAGGTGTATCAGCCAGTTGAATGGTATAGCAACAACGACCTTGCACTCAATGTCAGCAAGACTAAAGAACTGATTGTGGACTTCAGGAAAGGCAAGATGAGGGAACACACACAGCAGTCCTCATACAGGGATCAGAGGTAGAGAGAGTGAGCAATTTCAAGTTCCTGGGTATCAATATCTCTGAGGATTTAACCTGCACCCAACATATTTATGCAGCTACAAAGAAGGCACAACAGCATCTATACTTCATTAGGAGTTTGAGGAGATTTGGTGTGTCACCTAAGACACTCAAAAATTTCTACGGTTGTACACGGAGAGAATTCTGACGGGCTCCATCACCGTCTGGTATGGGGGAGGGTGGTTACTGTACAGGATCAAAATAAGCCACAGTGAGTTGTAAACTTAGTCAGCTCCATCATGAGCACCTGTCTTTATAGTATACAGGACATCTTCAAGGAGCAACGCCTCAAAAAGGTGGCATCCATCATTAAGGACCCCCATCACCCAGATCATGCCCTCTTCTCATTGCTACCATCAGGAAGGAGGTACAGGAGCCTGAAGGCACACACTCAATGATTCAGGAACAGCTTCTTCCCCTCTGCCATCCAATTCCTGAATGGACATTGAACCCATGAACACTACCTCACTACTTTATGTTTCTCTTTTTTCATTAATTTAATTTAACTATATATTTGTGGGAGTACCACAGGAAAAAACTGAATCGCAGTAAAGGCAACAAATTTCACAACATATGCTGGTGATATCAGGCCTTATTCTGAACTCTACAGTTGCCTCAAAATAATAAAATTCATGTCATATGTCTGAGATAATAAATCCAATTTGGATTCTGAGCTAGAATCTATTAGCCTCAACTAAGCTCAGTAAATTAAGGGTTCAAACCCTATCACAGACAACTCAGCACAAGATCCTGACTCCATCTGTGTCTTTGTTGCCCCAAACTTGACGATGCCAGTGCAAAGTGGCTCCCACTTCTACCCTCTAAAAATATTCAAACTCTGCTTCCTCTACCCCAACTCCTGCAATGTTCTATTCACCAGTTATCCAGTCTTCAGTGACCTACACTTGCTCCCTGCTATTCAATGCCTCTCAATTAAAATCCTGAACTTTGTTTTCAAATTTCATATCACTAATTTCTTCTAAGGCGATAATCCTCAGATTCCTGCCCTCCCCCTTAGATTCGGGCCATGTTAACCCCCACATTTAATCACATTCAGCTGCAAAGGCCCTCCTGGTGGCAGAGGCTCCTTTAAGACATGTTATAAATCTATTCCAAGTGGTCATACCACAAAAGGAGCACCTTGCAGAGAATGGTAAAGGTTGCTGAGACAAATGGAAAGAAACGGTCGAGGTTCCTGGGATCTTGAGCTTTTTTCCTCCCCACTTCTAGAGTTATGGATCAGTACAGTTTACCAAAACAGTGTTCCAGTTCACAGTCCGTTTCCCTGTTTACATCAGTCATGCTGTGACATAGTACGAATCAAGATGGCTGGACATGACGATTCTCTCAGTTGAACACGGATTGAGTAAGTAGAAGCAATGGTCAGTGCAAAAGGAAAGAAACCATTCATTCTGTTCATGCCTGTAGGTGCTAAGTCATGCAGGTTCATAAAAGCTGATGCCAAGAAACCAGGAGTCAAGAATTAATTAAAGATTTGATAGGGAAGCACAAGTCCTGGTTGTGTGACCACTGACGCCAGGCAGACAACCTCTGAGGAGAATTGATAACGGCTGGGGTCACCTGTCTCGTAAAGGCACTACTCAGAAGGCAGCAATGGCAAACCACTTCTGTGGAGAAGTTGGCCAAGAACAATCACGGTCACGGAAAGGGACCATGATCGGCCACGTCATACAAAACAGCACCTAACAAACGAGGGACGCACAGGGCGAACGTTGAGTGTTATTATTTATTTATTGAGGTACAGCACTGAATAGGCCCCTCCAACCCGTTGAGCCACGCTGCCCAGCAATCCCCTGACTTAACCATAGCCTAATCACAGGACGATCTACAATGAACAATTAACGCCAACCGGTACATGTTTGCACGCTAGGAAGAAACCCAGGCGGTCACGGGGAGAACGTGAAAACTCCTAACAGGCAGCAGCAGGAATTGAACTGGGGTTTCTGTTTGCATACTGATTACCGCTATTCTGATGTCCCTAAGGGTAACAATTCACTATATTTATATTTCCTCTTTATCATTAAAACCTCTCTTTGACTAAGTTTTTTTGGATCACCCCAGTGTCTCCTCGTGTGGCGACTGTTAGCTTTACTTTGATACTGCCTATGGAACTTTCTAAGATATCCTTACTGCAATAAAGTGCTATACAAATGAAAACTGCTTATTTACTTCACCGCAAGCTGTCCCCTCTCCCTTATCGAGATGGCCTGGTGTCCCAGACTGCTGCACGGCCTTGCCAGTCAGACAGAATGCCAAAACTCAGTCCTATTTCGCAAGGGAAAAGTGGTGAAAAGCAATCAAACGTCGAGAGGGAGGCCATGCTTTTGCAAGCGGATGCAGACATGATAACAAATCTCCATGCGTGTGAGCACACTTACACAGATGTATATACACACATTCACTTGCTCCCTGAACAAGTCTAGGTTCTCCCCCCACCAGCTGACTAATTTCTATTCACTTTCAGACAGGATATGCAACTGTTTTCAGAGGTTCAACAACTTCAGTTTACAAGAAAAAGGTAAACCCAAATCAGAGGACAGAAATTTTGAGGCAACAGGATTTACTGCCCGAATCAGTTGGATCTTGGTTAGGAGTTCCCTGCTGTTTGGGGAGGAGCCAGAACAGCTATCTCGACTCATTACAAGGAGAGAGCATTGAGGCTTTAATCTACCAAACCAAGCCTCTAATGGGCGGGGAGATGAGAGGCTGCTGCTGCTTTGAGCAAGACCATTAGTGCAAAGAGGAGCTGCCTCTCTTCACTGTCCCACACACAGTCACTGACAAGTTACAACTGCTCTCAGCTGCCTCACTCCAGCATGGGACAACAAGGCACCCAGTACTAACTCAACAGAGAGGACGATAATCTAAACCCAGAGAATTCACCTGCCCAGCCTGTTCAAGTACAGCCAGGAACCCAGTTAGAAGTGAACTGCTGAAGTGGGATCTACAATGGTTTGTTTTACACAAATTCTTCCCCTTGTTGGAAGCTGAGAACATCGAGGGCTGACAGATATTCACATTGCAGCTACTGAAAGGTCTTCTAAACATAGGTAAGGGTGCTAGAAAGTTAGCATCAGAACAGTCGGTTATAAAGTCTGAATGCATTTTAGGATTTTAGAGTTTTTAAAAAGAATATTTTTACTCTAATAAAAAAATTAGTTTGTTGCTTTTAGCGATGGATGCACTATAATTTCTCAAAGAAATTTAAATAAGTTATTTTCTAGTCACTGAGCACAAATGATTCCTTGCGTTTTTTTAGGCTGACATTAAACATCCTGTAACTTTCAAAGAGGCCAGAGAATAGTTATAGGTAACCAGGCAACCCATCTTTCACTGAAACTAGGTCACGTATATACATCTCATCTCAATCCTGATCCCATTTAGGTTAAGACCCTTCCCCACTATTCACCCCTCCCTTTCTCTGTAACCTTTTCCAGCACTACAAAGTTAAATTTTACTCCAATTCGAACTTCATCTTTAAATTTGATTGCTGCACTGTTAATAGCCATTCCTTCAGCTGCCAAAGCCTTACAACCCACTGCATCTGACCCATTGACTTTATGTAACTCAGTATCAATTTTGTTCCGCCACAGGCCTGTGAAATTCCTCGAGATGGATTACACATTAAAAAGTGTTTTATAAATACAAATTCTTGTAAGAACGGATGTGGTGTCTGCAAAAGATTTTGTACTTCAAGAAATAATATCTCAGCTGTTAAAAGTTAGTCTATTAACACAAGACACTTTTGTCCAAATTATTTTATGCAAACTATTTTTATCTGTAAGCAACTTTACACCTACAAGTAATATTATGAATGGTGATATTTCTGATGACAAGAAACAACGGATAGATACTCATCCAGGTTAGGAACGATACATTACTGAACAGCACAGTGGGAAGTTGGGGGGTTGTGCAGGGTACTTGCGTCCTGTGGCAGCTGTTTTGGCACACAAAAGCAATGTACACAAAGACCAAGCCACACAAGGTTCTTTCTTCTGCTCTGGCAACTGTAGAGAGCTAACAGAGGAAGTTCGGAAATCTGTGAAATGTGGGAATGTTGGTAGGAAGAGGAATTGCGGCAAGAATCAGAAGACGGAGGATTAAGAAATCTGGAATCAAATATACAATCAGGGCAGAGATAAGGACTGGGAGGCAGGATCGGTGACAAACGCCAGAGGATTCAGGGAGTAGTGAGCAGGGCCTCCTTCAAAACCCTCATGGTAGGGAAAGTGTACACCAAAGAATGTACTTAAAGGAGGCTTGTCTGCAAGATTTGAATTCCATAGCAGCAAAGCAGGTAAAAGTCAACTTCCTTCAAACGTCCTTCAGCACATATGGCCTGTGTCTTTTGGAATCTCCAGTGCAGATTAATTTTGTGCTCATGACATTCACCATACATGCATGGGAGTCCTCAAAGCACTCCCTTCTCATTACTGAATAACCTTCCCTCCTCAAAGAGATATTAAGAGACCTCTTAGGCAACTGGGAATTTAATTTCATTTATTTTAACACCAATGTCCTCTTCTTAATGGAATTCATACAATTGAATTTGTCAAATTATTACAAATTACAAGGATGACAAAAAGACATTGGTATCATCAGAAGGGTGATGGGGAAGATTTTGCTTCTAAACAAAATTGCAGATACTGTAATGCTGTATTTATATTCTTCACAACCCAAATAGTGACAGCACAAGATCACAGAAAGACCAGTAAATACCACAACCATAGACTTGTTGCAAAACTGTTGGAAGCCAGAGAGGACTGGTAATATTCCAAGAGGTTTAAATCAGGAAACAGCTCTTAGAGAGGCAGGAAAATGGGCAAAACTCTAATGCCCTACCCACCAGCAATCAAAATCAGTCCCAAGCACTAGGTGTTATCTGTAAAGACTCTTGCATGACAGAATCGTAGCAGGGAACAAGGGCAGACAAATAGGACTACAACTGATCGGCATGGAGCTCAAACTTCTGTTGAGGGCACTGCTCACCTTGAAGTTTTAAGCGTTTCATGGTCTGTGAACTAAACAATTCACGGTTTTCTCATGCATGTCTACTGCATGCTCTGTTCTACAGTTTCCATCAACTCACATGGCAAAGAAGCAGAATTAGGCCATATTGTCCATCAGGTCAGCTTCAATCATGGCTAATTTATTATCCTTCTTAACCCCATAACCTTTGATACCTTTACTGATCAAGAACCCATCACCCTCTGCTTTAAAATATCTAATGACATGGCTTCCACAGTCATCTGTGACAATGAATTAGTCATAGTCATACTTTATTGATCCTGAGGGAAATTGGTTGCACAGATTCATCACTTAGGATTGATCAGTTGGTATGTTCAAAGGTCCAGATTCTCTGCTTTTCGATAGATTATTCCAGTTTAATTGCAGGTAGGACCATAGAGACAAAATGTAAAGAGACCAAATGCTAGTGATGGTTCCCCGCCCCCCCCCCAGAATACATCGTTGGGATAGGGTGTTGTCCAATTGTCTTCTGGAGGAGAGACCTTGTCATGCAAGTCTTTACAGATGGCTCTCAGTGGACCAATTTTAGCTTCCGGAAGTAGGGTTTGGCCTTGGACATTTTCATCTCCCAGGATACTCTGGACTTTTCGAAAGAGGATGGGGGTAATATGCAATCCTGAGGTGGGTTGAGTTGGGGTTAACAAAGACCATGCTCCAGGCAAGTGTTGCTGGACAAGCTGAACTGTTCCTGGCTCACATTTTCAGGAGATTGGAAGTTTCACTGTGGGACTCTTCATTGTTTTGCTGGCCTTCTTGTTCTTCAATACATTGCAATTGATAGGCCAGCACTCTTAGAACTAGGATTAAGCTGCAACTACCCGACTCAAACCTGAAGGTAATAAAAAAACAATTGTTCAATCATAACATGCATCACATCTGGAAGCACAATTCTCTTCTGAGATCTGTGCACATGCATTCCAGGAGTATGTCTAGATTGTGAGGAGCCAAAGAGATATTTCCCACTCTCTGGGTCACTGGGCTACCTGCACTTAGTGGCCACTTTATTAGGTACACCTGCACACCTGTTTGTCAATGCAAATATCTAATCAACCAATCATGTGGCAGCAACTCAATGCATAAAAGCATGCAGACATGGTCAAGAGATTCAGCTGTTGTTCAGACCAAACATCACAATGGGGAAGAAATGTGACCTAAGTGACTTTGACCGTGGAATGATTGTTGGTGCCAGATGGGGTGGTTTGAGTATCTCAGAAACTGCTGATTCTCTTGGGATTTTCACACACAAGTCTCTAGAGTTTATGGAGAACGGTGTTTAAAAAAACACAAAAAAAAAACATCCAGTGAGTGGCAGTTCTGTGAGCAAATATGCCTTGTTAATGAGCAAGGTCAGAGGAGAATGGCCAGACTTGTCCCAGCTGACCGGAAAGCAACAGTAACTCTAATAACTATGTGTTACAACAGTGGTGTGCAGAACAGCAACTCTGAATGCACAACATGTCAAACTTTGAAGTGGACGGGCTACAGCAGGGGAAGACCACAATGTTTTCCACCAGGTACCTAATGAAGTTGCCACGGAGTGTATAGTTATACTTCCTGTTGTAAATCTGGTGTGTAATGCAGCATTTCCCATACTACAACTACTGTGGCATTCAGAAAAGGCACTATATAAAAGCACATCTGTTCCTGCTTTCAAAGCATTTTGGAAAAATGTAGTAATAAAAGCTGCCCTTGCCAACAACATCATACAAAATAACAAAACCAAACCACAAGATAAAACTCCACCAAAATATGTCAACCTGTTTCAACAAAGGGAATAATCTCCGTCAAACAAGCAATGAAGCTTTAAAGTACTTCTGCAAATTTTCCATAGGAGCAGAAGTCTATTTGGCCCATCAAATCTGCTGTGCCATTCCATCATGGTTGATTTATTATCCCTTTCAACCCCATTCTCCTGCCTTCTCTCTGTAACTTTTGACACTGACTAATCAAGAACCTATCAATTTCTGCTTTAAATATACCCACAGTCCTAACCTATATAATCTTTCCTTATAACTCAGGTCCTCCAGACCCAGCAACATCCTTGTAAATTTCCTCTGTACACTTTCCTGTAGATAGGTGACTTAAACTGCACACGATACTCCAAATCAGGCCTCACCAACGTCTTACACAATTTCAACATAACATTCTATCTCCTGTACTCAGTACTTTGATTTATGAAGGCTAAAAGCTTTGTTTACAACCCTATCCATCTGTGACACCACTTTCAAGGAATTATGGGTCTGTATTCCCAGATCCCTTTGTTATATCCGTTGAGCCTTCTGGAGACATTGTGGGCTTATCAACGAAACGTCAAAGAAGGAGGGAGCCCACCTGATGACCCTGATGACATACCTACCCTCCCTCTTTGTCACCACTCCAAACCCACTGCCAACATCGAGAGTGCCAACTTACCATAGGGATTGAAACATCAAGTCCTGGTAGCTGTACTGTAATGTTACCACATTTACAATTTACAATTTAACACCTTTCAAATCTTCATTTTTTAAAAAAAATTAGTAATCCAGAAGCAAAGCTCATGGAAGGAAGCTGAGCTCACGTTAGTCAGGGCTTTTGAATATTGAAAGACCTAGGTAAAATGGACATGGAGAGGATGTTTACTGTTGTGGGACAGCCTCAGAATACAAGGATGAGGAGGAATTTCTTAGCCAGAAGGTGGTGAATCCGTGGAGTCTATTGCCACCGGCAGCTGAAGGCTAAAGTCAATGGGTGTATTTCTTTCTCTATCAATCTTTTCACTAATTTTAAAAAAGTACATATATACAAACAAGAGGAGGATTATCTTAAATACCTATATTGATAACAATACATATAAAAGGTAAAATAAACATTATCAAGATTATACATAGTATTAATCTAATAGTATATAATAAAAAATAAGATAATCAATTCTATTTCATAAAAAGGTAAAAGATAAAGGAGCTTTTATAATATATATATATATATAAAACCCACTATTCTCTATAAACAAAAGCAAAAAACAAGAAGAAAAAGAAAAAGAGAAAAAAAAAAGGGGGACTGGGCAGCCCATATTGAGAGTAAAAGCAAGAAAAACAGAAACTTTCTGATCAGAATGGGTGTACTTAAAGCGGAGGTTGATAGGTTCTTGATTAGTCTGCTCCTGTATCTTATGGACTGGATGATTAAACTGGTTTTGTGGGTCACACTCTAGCTTATCAAGGCAAAGCCTGTGGGGTAAAGACCCCTCCCACAGACCTCAGAAGCAAGGCCTGCTGGATGGGATGATATGTGGGCCCTGAATATGAAAAATCTCAACATCTCAGACTGCGCTGCTCCTTGAACACAGTATGGTGACAAGAGGGTGTAGGGGAGTGAAATATATCAGCTAGTTGAGTGGTGTTGCAGTAATAGCCTTGCACATCATGTCAGGCCTAAAGAACTGATTGTGGCCTTCAGGAAGTGTAAGTCGAGGGAACACATACCAGTCCTCTCAGAGGGAGCAGAAGTGGAAAGAGTGAGTAACTTC
This sequence comes from Mobula birostris, assembly GCF_030028105.1. NCBI lineage: Eukaryota > Metazoa > Chordata > Chondrichthyes > Myliobatiformes > Myliobatidae > Mobula > Mobula birostris. Next base: position 6,176,415 of record NC_092401.1, read on the forward strand.
AAGTTCCTGGGTTTCAATATCACTGAGGGTCTATCCTGGGTCTAACGTATCGATGCGGCTACAAAGAAGGTAGGACAACAGCTGTATTTCATTAGGAGTTTGAGGAGATTTGGTTTGTCACTAAAAACACTCAGATTTCTACAGATGTTCCATGGAGTACATTCTAACTGGTTGTTTCACCGTCTGGTATAGGGGTGGGGCTTCTGTACAGGATCAAAATAAGCTGCAGAGAGTTGTAAACCAAGTCAGCTCCATCATGGGCACCAGCTTCCACAGTATCCAGGGCATCTTCAAGGAGAGATATCTCAAAAAGGCAGCATCCATCATTAAACACCCTCATCACCCAGGGCATGCCCTGTTCTCATTGCTACCATCAGGAAGGAGGTACAGAAGCCTGGAGGCATGCACTCAATGATTACGGAACTGCTTCTTCCCCTCTGCCATCCGATTTCTGAATGGGCATTGAACCCATGAACAGTACTGCACTATTTTCAAGCAACACACACAAAATGCTGGTGGAACGCAGCAGGCCAGGCAGCATCTATTGGAAGATACAGTCGACTGCCTGGCCTGCTGCGTTCCACCAGCATTTTGTGTGTGTTGCTTGAGTTGCCAGCATCTGCAGATTTCCTCGTGTTTGCACTATTTTTATTTATGTTTTTGCACTACTATACACACACACACATATATATTACATACACACACACATTACATACACACAGTATACTTACTGTGACATTTTTCCATTATTATGTATTGCATTGAACTGCTGTCGCAAAGACAACAAATTTCACAACATACACCAGTGATATTAAACCTGATTTTGATATTTTAAAAAAATTGCTCTTTTTCAGAGCCTGCTGTGCAGAAATTGGCTGCTGTATTTTCTACATTACATCTATGACGATATATCAAAAATACTTCATTCACAGTAAAGTAATTGGAGACTGAATTGCATACAGGATCACCAACTTCTGTCTTGGAGCCGCTTCTTTTTTCTCCTACTGCCATTTCACCTTTGAATTCTGTAACTCTGTCCAACAAGACGCAACAACAACTTCCCGATATAGAGTGCAATATTTCAAAGCTTGGCTCATCACCTTCTCAAGGCACATCCATACTCTCCCAGAAGATAAAGTTCACCATACTTATACAACCCGCAGTGTTTGCTCTTAGAAAAATAAAGTGAAGTCATAATAGTTGTAATTAAAGGGAGCAGCAGACATATATCCCTTCTCTTCATTTCTGCTATCAAATGTTTATATATCATCAATGCTATCCTTCAAAAGACAAGCTTTCATTGCCCTGTAACATAAACAGACCTTGAAAATACCAACCGAGAACGAACACACTGCAATCAGGCAATCCTAGATAACACACAACACAGAGTTCTTCCTGCACCCTAGAACCAAAGATTGTATTAAGTGAAGGTCTTTTTTTAAACAAAAGTAATATTTTGTTATAGATCTCAGTCAAATCCCCAGTGAGAGACAACAAAGTCAGGATTTACACACACAAGGGTGAAATCTCAAATGAGATCCTCTATCTATAAATATGTTGGCAGAGAGGACTCGCGAGCTTGTGTGGAAAGCAAAGCAGCTATAAATATTTTACTGATGTTCTTTTCCAATAAAATATCATGTTTACTTGGTGCCTAACATCAAAGGATTTCCAGATGAGCCAAGGAGGGGTCAGTTGCTGATTTGCTCAGAGGTAGACTTTCACAAGCATCTTAAAAGCAGCAACACACACAAAATACTGGAGGAACTCAGCAGCTCGAGAAACAAAGAGCAAATAGTCAATGTTTTGGGCCAAGCCCCTTCAGGGCTTTATTCTTTTCCATGGTTGCTACCTGACCTGCTGAGTTCCTCTGGCATTGTGTGTGTGTTCCTCTGGATTTACAGCATTTGCTGATTTTCTCATGTTCTTAGGAGTAACAGAAGTAACGCCAGAGCTGCTGGCAGACGACAGTTAAAAGGTGAAAGTGAAGGTGGAAGCAGTCAGGGAAATAAAAAGGGGAAAAAAAATCAGTTTTCAGAAATGCTAGGGCTAAAGCCTCAGACAGCAGGGTTAGGAAAAGAAAAAAATGAACATTAAAATCCAAATGTTATCCCACACCTTTCCCCTTTAAAAGTACTAGCACGGGCGAATGGCAGAGCAGATCCAATGGGCCGAATGGCCCAATTCTGCTTCTATGTCTTATTGCACTCCCTCTGGATGCAATTCCACAGCTGGCCGCTTCTGTCCAGAGCGGCACCAATAAGTAATGTAGAGGAGTTCTATAAGCCACCTGAGGGAATCTTGGAAGCTCAGGTATGTTACCACTTGTAGGACAGAGGACGCCTGAACACGAGTCCAAACACTGCATCACTTCCACTTCCGCCTAGTTTCAGCTGTGGCTCAGCTGGTCCCGCTCCCCCCTCTGAGCCAAGTCACAGACCACAACGTGAGCCCAAAAATTTAAGCTGATACTCCAGCTCGTTAGAAAGGGAAACTCCCATGTTGGCTGAGATGTTGCCTTTTGGATGGGATACAAAACCAAAGCCCTGTCTACTTTCTCAGGTGCCTGCCAAAGATCCTAAGGCACCAGGTTAAACGGCAAGGCATTCTCCTTGGTGTGGTAGAGCCAATATTTATCCCTCATGAATACAAAAGGGTCTGTGGATGCCGGAAATCCAAAGCAACACACAGAATGCCGGAAGAACACAGGCAGCAACTATGGAAAGGAATGTTTCAGGCCGAGACACTTTATCAGGACTAGAAAGTGTGGTGGGGGGGGGGAGAGAGAGGAGGGAAGGAGTACAAGCTATAAGGTGACAGCTGAAGCTAGGTGGCTGGGGGAGTGGGCAAAGAAGTGAGAATCTGGAAGGTGATGGAGGTGGAAAAAGGGATGAAGGAGGGATCTGATAGGAGAGGAACGAGAGAAGGAGAAAAGGAGGAGGACGGGGGAGGGAGATGGGCAGGTCAGAAGAGGCAAGGGGAGAGCAGAATGGGGGAATGGACGAAGAGGGAGGATTACGAGAAGTTAGAGAAATCGATGTTTGCGCCATCAGTTGGAATACCTGGTCATTATCACTTTGTGAGAGTTACTATATGCAATAATGCTGATGCACTTCCAACCATACAATAATGGCTGTAGTTTACTTTAGGACACGGTTAGAGGGACGATTACAAGCCTGAAACTCAGGATTTTATTTCATTGCAGATTTGGGAACTGCTTCACGGCTCCCCCCCAGTTTGAACCATGCTGAAGCTCACCGTCTGTGTTTTCCTGCTGATCAGACTAGCAGGAGCTGAGAAGACTCGCACTGGAGCTGACGCCGACAAGCTCACAGAGACCGGCGAGCCCAACCGTCACAACGCCCGATCCCCAGACAGCGCGCCAGCCAGCAAATGCACCTACACCTTCATCGTCCCCCAGCAGCGGCTGACTGGCCCCATCTGCCTGAGCACCAAGACCGCAGCGAGCGGGAATGACAGCGTGAACAAGAGCGAGCTGCAGGCCATGCGGGGTCAGATGCGCGAGCAGCAGCAGCAGATCGAAGACCTCAGGCAGATGGTGGAGCTGGACGGAGGCGTGATCGAGGAGGTCAAGGCCCTGCGGAAGGGAAGCCGCAACATGAATTCCAGGGTGTCCCAGCTCTATGCCCAGTTGCTGCACGAGATTATCCAGAAGAAGGACGACTCCCTGGAGATCTCCAGGCTGGAGAACAAAGTGCTCAACATCACGGCTGAAGTGCTGAGGCTGTCCATCAGATACAAGGATCTGGAGCGCAAGTGCACAGTCCTCACCACCCTCGTCAACAACCAAAGCCGCACCATTTCTCAGCTGGAGAAGCATTGCAGACAGGCGGCGCCTGGGCACAATCAGCAGGTCCAACAGGTAAGAGACTTGAACTTTTCTACCAGATGCTCACTTTCACATTCACCTCTGGCACGTGGCCATCAATGACAAGCTGGGCATCTTTTGCCCAACCCTAAAATGTTCTTTCCACTGTAGCTGGAAGGCCATTCCAGAGGGCAATTCAGTGTCAGATCACATTGCTGTGTGCCCGGAGCTATAAATGAGCAAGAATGGTAGATTTGCTTTCCTGAGGAATAGCAGTTTCAAGTCACAGAGCCTTTGGCCCAGCTTGTGCACACTGGTCATCATGAACCCAACTGGACACGGTAGCCACACAAAATGCAGGAGGAGCTAACCAGGCCAGGCCAAGAGTGACGTTTCGGGCTGAGATCATTTATCAGGACCGGAAAGGAAAGGGGAAGGAGCCAGAATTAGAAGGTGAGGGAGGGGACGGAGCACAAACTAGAAGGTGGTTGGAAAGGTCAGGCGGTGGGAGAGGGTGGGTGAATCAAGAAGCTGGGAGCTGATAGGTGGAAAAGATAAAAGGCTGAAGGAATCTGATAGGAGAGGAGAGTGGACCATGGAGAAATGGAAGGGAGGTGGAAGGTCAAGAGAAGGAGGAGAGAGGAAGAGCAGGGGTAAGAGTGGAAACAATGGTGAATGGAAAAAGAAAGGAGTGGGGGATGACTGGATGTTAGACAAATTGACATTCACACTGTCAGGTTGGAGGCTAACCAGACAGAATACGAGGTGTTGCTCCTCCAACCCGAGAGTGGCCTCATCTTTGCAGCAGAGGAAGCCACGTACAGGCACGTCAGAAGGGGAATGAGCAGGGGAATTAAAATGATTGGCCATCAGGAAATCCTACTTGCGGCAGATGGAACGAAGGTGCTGAACACAGCGGTCCCCCGTTCTGCGGCGGGTCTCACCGATGTAGAGGGGTCCTGGACACAGTGACTGACATACTCCCGGGTGAAGTGCTACCTCACCTGGAAGGATTGCTTGGGGCCCTAAATGGTGGTGAGGGAGAAGGTGAATGTGCAGGTGTAGCAATTCTCCCACTTGGTAGGGATAAGTTCCAGGAGGGGTATCAGTGGGGAGGGATGAATGGACATGAACCAGGAACAGTTGTACAGCTTACAAACGGGTCCATTAATTCCCTCGGGCATGTTCCCAGGGATCCCAGAGTGTCAGTATTTATCACCCACCCGTAACCACCCCCTAGAAGATGGCGATGAGCCACCTTACTGAGCCATTGCATTCCGTGTGATGAAATTACTTTCACAAAGCTTTTGAGCTGGATGCTCCCGAGAATTTGACCCACAACGATGAAAGAACAGCAGTACCTTTTCAAGCGGCAGGGTCACTTGAGAGGGAAGCTGGGTGCTGTACAAACCCCTCAGCTGTACAAACATTTAACAAACCCACCCCCACTCCCAGGACAACAGATGGACAGCAAATGCAGTCTTGTTGACAGAGAGGCCCGAGTCCCATAAAAACTCACCTACTGTATAAATCATGAAAAATCTGGAATTAAGACCATCAAAGAAACATTTCGATGGTTGAGTGGACAAATAAATAAATTGCAATCCAGCCTTGTTCCAAGTTAACATGGACTTTTAACATAAAAGAAACTGCTATCACGTATTTAATTTTTACACTAATTTAAAATGTCTTTGAAACTCATTATTTTGTTTTTATTTAGACACAGCATGGAAAAGGCCCTTCTGGCCCTTCAGCCGCGCCACCCAGCAATCCCCCGATTTAACCCCTGCCCAATCACAGGACAACTTGCAGTGACCAATTAACCTACCAACCGGTGCATCTTTGGACTGTGGGAGGAAACCGGAGCACCCGGAGGAAACCCACACGGTCACGGGGAGAACGTACAATCTCCTTACAGGCAATGACGGGAATTGAACCCGGGTTGCCCGCGCTGCAAGGCACTGTGCTAACCACTACACTACCGTGCCGCCCCTGAACCATACAGCAAAAAGTTTATGGTTTTGTAAATTTCATTCAAGTACAGAATGAGCAGGCTCACGGAGATGGAAAGATATCCATGCTGCTGTTCTGCGTCAACAGAGCAGATTGCACATCAGCCCCACTACAATTCGCGCTTTAGATCCTCTCCCCCCACCCAGTGTATGCAGAGATAATTAAACGTAGAGAACTTGTGGCTTGAAAGCTCAGGATGCCAGGCCAGATTGGTGCCTCCCATCACATTAGCCCTGGTGAGACCACACCTGGAGTACTGTGTGCAGTTTTGGTCTCCAAATTTGAGGAAGGACATTCTTGCTGTTGAGGGAGTGCAGCGTAGGTTCACGAGGTTAATTCCCGGGATGGCGGCTCTGTCATATGTCGAAAGATTGGGGCGACTGGGCTTGTATACTCTGGAATTTAGAAGGCTGAGAGGGGATCTTATTGAAACATATAAGATTATTAGGGGATTGGACACATTGGAGGCAGGAATCATGTTCCCGCTGATGGGTGAGTCCAGAACCAGAGGCCACAGTTTAAGAATTAGGGGTAGGCCATTTAGAACGGAGTTGAGGAAAAACTTTTTCACCCAGAGAGTGGTGGATGTATGGAATGCTCTGCCCCAGAAGGCAGTGGAGGCCAAGTCTCTGGATGCTTTCAAAAAAGAGATGGATCGAGCTCTTAAAGATAGTGGAATCAAAGGTTATGGGGATAAGGCAGGAAATGGATACTGATAGTAGATGATCAGCCATGATCACAGTGAATGGCGGTGCTGGCTCGAAGGACCGAATGGCCTACTCCTGCACCTATTGTCTATTGTCTAGCAGCTTTGTCTCAGTGTGCATAGCCTTCCTCTCCCTCTGATAATACGACATACAATGCTCTCTCTGTACCACAAATTCTGTAGATCGTATTCCTTTGCATTTAATACACTAGAAATAAAAGGGGAAAATCACAGGGCAAGTAGACAGAAACTATTTCTATTTGTTGGGGAGTGTCAGATGTCATAAATTAGTGCTAGGTTACTTAAGCACTAAGATGGGAAACAATCCTTCACACGGCAGGGGTGGAAATGTTGTATTTGTTTCAGGAAACAGTAATTGACACGTGTTTCATTCAGTAATTAAAAAAATGAGATTTATATTACCCACCATTGATGCTGCCCTTACCCATTTCTCCACTTTCCAAAGATCTGTGCTCACCCTATCTTCCCATCGCCTTAACAGGGAGGAATTCATCTTGTCTTTACATATAAGCCATGAGCCTCTACATCCAACAGATTATTCTCAACAACTTCTACCACCAAATACATCTTTACCTCCCCCTCGCCACAGGGATCATCCGTGACTCCCTTGTGCATTTGTCCTTCCCCCACTAATCTCTCCCGGCACCTAACCCTGCTAGCCACCAAAGTGCCAAACTTGCCCATACACCTCCTCCCTCACTTCCATTCACGGCCCCAAACAGCCCTCCCAGATGAGGCAACACTCCGCCTGCGAATCTGCTGGGGTCGTCTGTTGTATCTGGTGCTCCCGAAGTGGCCCCCTCTGAATTAGTGAGACCCCTCGTAAACTGGGGGACCACTTTGTTGAGCACTTCTGCTCCATCTGCCAAGGTGGAACTTCCTGGTGGCCAAGTATTTTAAATTGTGATTCCCATTCCCGTTCTGACATGTCGGTCCATGTTCACCTGCTGTGCTGCAATGCTCCACCCTCGGGATGGAGAAGCAACACCTTATATTATGTTTGGGTAGCCTTCAACCTGATGGTATAAATAAAGATTTCTCATTCTAGTAAAAAAAATTCCCTCCCCCCCCTCTTCTTCTATTCCCTACTCTGGCCTCATACCTCTTTCTCACCTGCCTAACCCTTCTCCCTGGGTCCTCTCCTCCTCCCCTTCCTCCTGTGGTCCACTCCTATCAGGATCTTTCATCTCCAGCCCTTTACCTTCGCGACCCATGTGCATTCACCCATCATGTTCTAGCCAGCCTGCTCCCCTTCCCTTCCTTTACTTTTTTTATTCAGGCATTTCTCCCCTTCCTTTCCAGTCCTAATGAAGGGTCTCAGTCTGAAATGCCAACTGTTTATTAATATCCATAGATACTACCTGATCTGCTGAGTTCCTCCAGAATTGTGTGTGTGTTGTTCTGGATTTCCAGCATCTGCAGAATCTCATGTTAATACTACTCTGTTAGCCAAATATGTAAAAGATTGTGTGAACAAAAACTGTAGACACATACAATTAGGTCATACTTATGAAGCTTAAAAAGGTATCCTACAGGTTCTATGTTCCTCTACATTGTCTCCTGGAATGGTTTCTTCAACAATATTGTATGGGTGAAACTCCAATATACCCAAGTCTTGTCAGACTAGTAACGTACAATAAACCCTAGTCTGGGTAGTGCAGAAACACATATTGCATTAGAATTACTGGACGTGTAGCCATTTCAACCAGGTATGGAATGGGGAGAAAGGATACAGATGCAATGGTCTTAATGTTGAATCAGCTGGTCAACACCTCCCCACCACAGACACAAGCATCCAAGTAAGGTCAGGATCTTCAACAGATGGTCAATACGCAAGCAGCCCATGCAAGACATCCTATGGGATGACATCCAATGGGATACCAGTGGTGACTCCCTTTCCAAGTGCAAAAAGAGTTAAGAGGTTTGGAGGAAGAGACAGAACAATACTGAACACAAACAGGCCTATGAATCTTTGAGTATGAAGCAATTCACTCTTTTTCTATTATTAAGTATCGCTACTGCAAAAACAATGTATTTTTTGACACGTGCTGGTGATATTAAAACCTGATTCTGATTAGGTCTTACTGCACATGATGTGTGCAGTAACCACATAACCCTTTATTCCCTACAATGGATGCCTCAATAAGTACAACAGAGGTCAAAAATTAAACGTGAGGAACACTAAAGATGGATTTTATTTGTACTGGAGTAACAGATATCAGTTGTTAGTGACATGGAACAGTACAGCACAGAAACAGGCCTTTTGGCCCACTATGTTGTGAACTAATTAAGCTAATGACAGCCCTTCCCTTGTGCCTGTGCGTGGCCCATATCCCTCTTCAACGTCCCTGCACGGGTACTTCCACCACCACGCTGGCAATGCATTCCCGATACCCACAGCTCCAAAAGAAAATCTGCTCTGCACATCTTATGAAATCTCCCAACTTTCACCTGAAATGTATGACCACTGGAATAAGATTTTTCAGCTCTGGGAAAAAGAGGTACCAGCTGCTTACCTTATGCTCCTCATGATTAAAAATCTCTATCATGTCTCCGTTCGGTCTCCACTGGTTCAAAAAAAACCCAACAACTCGAGTTTGTTCAGCCTCTCTTTATGGCACATTCCCTCCAATCCAGGCAGCATCCTGGTAAACAACTTCCGCTTCTGCCTGGTAAGTTTCACATCCTTTCTATAAAGGGCCGACCAGAATTAAATGCAATGTTCCAGATGCAGCCTAACCAGAGTTTTATAACTCCCTCACTCTTGAACTCATTGATTCAACTAATAAAAGCAAGCAAGCCATATGACCTCTTCTCTACTCACTTTCAGGGAGTTATGGTCTTCGACTCCCAAGAGCTCTCTGTACATTATTGCAGCCGAGTCCTGCTACTAACTACATACTTCTCCTTTACATTTGATCTTCCTACTGCACACTTGCCTGGATTAAACTCTAGCTGCCATTTCTGCACCCACATCTGCAACTACCTTTTGGCAACCTTCTACACCATCTTCGATGTCACCAATCTTAGTATTGTTTGTAACTTTACCAGCCAACCCAGCTATGTTTTCATCTATTTCATGATGAGAACTGCAGAGGTTCCAGTGCTGTTCACTGTAAACCACCACTGGCCACAGATCTCCAGCTAAAAATCAGTCCCATCAACCACTACCCTATATTCTTTGGACAAGCCAATTCTGAATCCAAGCAGCCAATTCACCATGGATCCCATTCATCTTGACCTTCTGGCTGAACCTACCATGAGCCCAATGTTCATTCCTGATATGTCTAACAGCTGAGGCCCATTTATGGTCTGACCTAATAGAACTGTAGCTATCAACACAGGGTCAAAATGGCCCAGGGTTCTGAGCCCTTCTTGGTATACTCTCTTGGATAATGTTCCCAAAATTTCAGCACAAGGATATTTTCAAGCTATAAGCCAGGAAATTCATATTTGTCGTTTCTGCAAGTCCTTTGCCCAAGTTGATACCTGGAACTCATCTTTACCAGCAGGAGTCAGGACAGACATCTCTTGGCACCATAGCCAACAATCTGAATGGCAGCACCAATAAGAGCAATAGTCTGGTCTCTGGCAATGAAATATTGAGAGACCAGATATACAGCATGACACAGGATAGACTGAAGAGAAGGGAACAGTCACCTCCTACTGTAGTTCCAATTGTGACAACTGCCAAGTCATCAGGTGAGTGAGTAATGGCTCCATAATCTTGGTTGGAAACCACTTTAAAATAATACTTTTTTAAAATTACACGATTTGTACTTTTTAACCAACTCATGCATTTTTCACACTCACTGGCAGAAAGCTGTATAGCCGCTAAACTAACAGTTTATGTCCTTTCTCATTTTTTACTGGTTAAGTTTTAGCACATTACCCACATGATGTAATTTTAATTATGTAGCTATTAACTAAATTATCACTATCTAAGGAATTTCCCTCATCTATAAAAGTGATAGATTTTTCAGAAACACCATCTTTATTCCTTTGTCTTACATCCTTAGCATTGTTTCTCAATTCTTTAATTTGCTTAGTATTTGTATGCTTATAAACAGAAATCTTGTGATTAATACTGCTCATCATTTTTGACTCCTGGAAGAACCCAAGGATCAGAAAATAAAAGGTGATCTAATAATGTGTCACAGGAGAGATACTGGCATGGATAGAGGGATGGCTGACAGGCAGGATGAAGCCAGTGGGAATAAAGGGGGCCTTTTCTGGTTGGCTGCCAGTGACTAGTGGTGTTCCTCAGGGGTCAGTATTGGGACCACTACTTTTCACATTGTTCGTCAATGATTTAGATACTGGAATTGATGGCTGTGTGGCAAAGTTTGTGGATGATATGAAGATAGGTGGAGGGGTAGGTAGTGCTGAGGAAGCAATGAAATTGCAGCAGGACTTAAACAAATTAGAAGATTGGGCAAAAAAGTAGCAGATGGAATACACTGTTAGGAAATGTATGAAAATGCACTTTGGTAAAAGGAACAAAGGTGCAAAGTATTATGTAAATGGGGAGAAAATTCAAACATCAGAAGTGCAGAGGGACTTGGAGTCCTTGTGAAAGTCTCCCAGAAGGTTAATTCACAGGCCGAGTCTGTGGTAAAGGAGGCAAATGCAATGTTAGCATTCATTGCAAGGGGAAGAGAATATTAAAAAAATAAGAGGATAATGCTGAAGCTTTACGAGACACTAGTCAGGCTGCACTTGGAGTTATTGTCAACACTTTTGGGCCCCATATCTCAGAAAGGATGTCTTGTCATTGGAGAGAGTCCAGAGGAGGTTCACAAGGATTATTCCAGGAGCGAAGGGGTTAACATAAGTATTTGGCAGCTATGGGCCTGTACTCACTGGAATTTAAAAGAGTGCGTGGGGATCTCATTGAAACTTACAGAATGTTGAAAGGACTAGATAAGGTGGATGTGGAGAGGGTGTTTCTTCTGGTGGGGGTATCCAGAACTAGAGGGCACAGCCTCAAACCTGAGGAGTGCCCTTTTAGAACAGAGGTAAGGAGGATTTTTTTTAAGACAGAGTGGTGAATCTGTGGAATCCTCTGCCCACATACTGCGGTTGAGGCCAAGTCCGTGAGTATATTTAAAGGGCAAGTTGATAGATTCCTGATTGTTCAAGGCATCAAAGGGATCTGGTGAGGGCTGGTGGATGGGGTTGAATGGGATTCAGGAGCAGCCATGATGAAATGGCAGAGTGGACTCGATGGGATGAATGGCCTAATTCTGCTCCTACGTCATATGGTCTTATCTCTCACTACACTAGAATCTTGCTGCGTGCAAACTCACAGATGTTTCTCTTTCATTTAAGTCACCACATTTCAACCAACTATCCCGCTCCCCCTTTGGTTGTAAAGCTTGGATGCATCGAAAGCGATGCAAAAAGAACTTTAGACCTGCATGTCAAAGTTAAAAATAACTTTGGATGAATACACTCAAAGTCTGAATGACCAGAAAATAGGGAACCATAACACAAGCAAAGCTCCCAAAGGCACAATGCAGCTGGTGAAACAATACACAGTGAGTGGGAAAGGATTAAAAATTGGGTCTTTTTAAAAACCGCCATCTCTAACACAATTGCCTCTTACTCACCGGAGAGCTCTCATTTGTGCAAGGATAGTTTTACTCGGGTGCAGCTGGTTCTATGTGCCTTGAAGCTCAAAGTAGTAATTAGGAAACTTTGAAACCTATTTAAACAAAGCTCAAGGGAGAAACAACAAAAATATATCACTTTGGTTAATTGCCAGTTGTGGTCTCAGATAACAGAGCAAGCTTTTGCCAGCAGCTATTAACCTCAGTACTTGTAGAAAAAAAAGTTACAGTAAAGGACTAGACATAATCTGGAATACCATGTCACAGCTCTAACAAAGTAACATGCTCTGTCCAGTTGCACCTTTAACAAATTCAGTTATGTTGTTTTGTTTTTTCTTGTGAATACTGTGCATCTGATGCTATGTTCCTGAATAAATATTGTGTATCTGATGCTAGGTTCCTGAGTAAATATTGTTCAAAGTACATTTATCAAAAGTATGTATAAATTGCACAGTCTTGAGATTTGTCTGCTTACAGGCAGCCACTAAACAAGAAACCAGAAAAAAAATCCAATTAAAAAAAACAGAGAGGGAGAAAAACATGAATAAAAGTAAACAACAGCATTCAGAACAAAACTCAGTCCGTAGACAGGAAGCCCAAAGCAGCCGGAGCAGTCTCACGGTCTCTGGACCGTGGAGAGAGGTGTAAGCATCCTGGAAGAATGAACAGGATTGGTCTGATCCACGTCTCCGGTCCTGACACCCTGCCTTTTTCAGTCCATCTGCATCAGCATTTAAATTCTCCAAAGACAGGGTTGTGACGCGGCAGCAATATGCTTTGGGCTTAGACCGCACCACCACGTTCCGGCCTGTACGTGGCCTTTCCAAATTTGCCCAGCGCTTAGATTGATCCAACCTTGCTGCCGGTTTTGGTGGAGGTGCTCCGAAACTCCTCTCCAATTCACTCTCTCCAACTCCATCTCCGTCTCGACCTCACTCTGAACATTTCTCCTCGAACATGTCATACTCCAACTTTGCATCTCACCTGCAGACCTTGACAGGCAAGGCTGCCTCACCTTCACTCGCCCTTCATTGCTTGCGCTGATAGTTTACCACAATTTACCCCAAAAAAGAGTGATGATACATTCAGTCCTATTTAGCTTTATGAACCACCAGTAAAGCGTCAGCCAACTTCGCTTGTGCCATCCTAAACCGGAAATTGTGTACTTGATGCTGTTGCAAGTAAATTTTTCATTGCACCTGCACATACATGTACTTGTGCAAATGACAAACTCAACTCTGTGTGGAATGAGCTTCCAGCAGAAGTGGTTGAGGCAGGTTCTATGTTGTCGTTTAACGTTAAATTGGATAGATATATGGACAGGAAAGGAATGGAGTGTTATGGGCTGAGTGCAGGTTAGTGGGAATAAGATAGGGTAAGTGTTCAGCACGGACTAGAAGGGCCAAGATGGCCTGCTTCCGTGCTGTAATTGTTATATGGTTATACAACTTTGTCTGTGTAACTAAAAGCCTTCAAACACTGCATAAGTAGACACACATGGGCCAGTGCGCATGGAAAACACAGCCCAGATTATACTACACTAGTGGCTGGCCAGAGCTAGATCACACTACCCCTAGAAGCCACAGTTAAACTGTGACCTTGCAGACATAGAAGTTGAGTATTAGGATTACCAATCCACAGAGAGCAGAGTCTGGTGTTTCCTGCCACGACAACAATGATAGCCAAGCTACTCAGGTAGAATTTAGACCAAAGAACAGCAGGCTCTGGTCACCCATCAAACCTACAACAGCAGGCTATCCGTCTCATTTCTAAATTCAGAATTACATTAACAAGAGCTCATCTTGTCTGACTATCACCACACTTGTCTGTCATTCTACCTCCAGCTAATTTAATGAACCCGAGCAAAACACACTAAATGCTGGAGGAATTCAGCAGGCCAGGCAGCATCCAGGGGGAGAAAGCACAGTCGACGTTTTGGGCTGAGACCCTTCATCGGGATTCATGAAGGGTCTTGGCCTAAGACTTCAGTTGCTTATTCCTTTCCATAGACGTTGCCTGACTTGCCAAGTTCCTCCAGTATTCTGCACGTATTGCTTTGGACTTCCAACATTTGCAGACTTTCTTGTGTTAATGAACTTCAACGGCCTTGTTCTGGACCAAGGTAGAGGATCAATTCCAGACATTGTTTCAGATCCAGTTCTCACATCTCCTACCGGACTTAACGCTTCGTCCACAGATGAATGGGGAGGTGAAACAGATGGTCAGAATTGCGTGATTAGAGGGATTCTGAATTCTAGTTTGTATTATGCTGTGATCTCCTGAACAGGTCCCTGGAAAGACTGTCTGCATGTTATGGGGGAAGGCCACAGATCCAACGGAATTTACCTGATTAAACCTCAAAACACCAACCGACTGATGCAGGTGTGGTGTGAACAGCAGAAGGAAGCTGGTGGCTGGACAGTCATCCAGAGGCGCCAAGACGGGTCGGTCAATTTTTTCCGGAATTGGGAGAATTACAAGGTTAGTTAAAGGTCAAGTACATTGGCCTTGGGTTCATCGTTAGAGGAGAACTTTGCTGATGGATAGAAGGATAAATAGCTCTTTGCCCTATAAATAATGACCAAGTCAAAACTTACATACAAAATCCTTTTGCATGACAAAAAAAACGTTGCAATTGACATACCATTTATCATGTTGAGAAGTGCTGGAGGAGAATGGGATAGTGGCTAAATATATTTAGTCATAATGTTGTACAGCATAGAAGCCGACCTTTGACCCACTGCCCATCTATTCTAATCACACTTTCATACATTCACTTCAAATCCTTCAATGTCTTGCACAATCAAATGTTTCTTGAATGTTCAAAGTTCACAGTAAATTTTATTAGCAATGTTCTTATACGTCACCACAAACAACCCTGAGATTCACTTTCTTGTGGGCGTACTCAGCAAGTCTGCAGAATAGTTCGATAACCGTTATTGTTCCTGCCTCTACCAGTTTATTACAGCTGCTCTGCATAAAATATTTACCTCTCAGATCCCCTTTAAACCACTTCCCTCTCACCTGAAACACCTTCTAGCTTTAGGCAACCCTACTCTGCAAAGCAGCTCTCGTAATCTACTCCATTTATATGTCAATTTTATATGCCTCTATCACGCCACCGTTCATCTTCCTCTGCTCCAGGAAAACAGAGCCCGCCTATCGATTTTCTCCTTATACAAGACCGTAAGACATTGGAGCAGAATTAGGCCCTTTGGCCCATCGAGTCTGCTCCCCACTCAACCATGGCCGATCATTTTCTCCCCTCCTCAGCCCCACCCCCAGGCCTTCGCCCTGTAACCTTTGATGCCATGTCCAATCGAGAACCTACCAAGCTCTGCCTTAAATATACCCAATGACCTGGCCTCCACAGCCACCTGTGGTAACAAATTCCACAAATTCACCACCCTCTGGCTAAAGAAATTTCTCCGCACCTCTGTTTTAAATGCATGCCCCTCTATCCTGAGGCTGTGCCCTCTTGTCCTAGACTTCCCCCACCATGGGAAACATCCTTTCCACATCTACTCTGTCTATGGCTTTCAACATTCAAAAGGTTTCAATGAGATTCCCTCTCATCCTTCTGAATTCCAGTGAGTACAGATGCAGAGCCATCAAATGTGCCTCGCATAGTAATCCTTTCATTCCTGGAATCATCCTTGTGGACCTCCTCTGGACCCTCTCCAATGCCAGCACATCTTTTCTTAAATGAGGAGCCCAAAACTGTTTCAAATACTCAAGGTGAGGCCTCACCGGTGCCTTATAAACTCTCAGCATCACATCCCTGTTCTTGTATTCTATACCTCTCAAAATAAATATTGACATTGCATTTGCCTTCCTCACCACCAACTCAATCTGCAAGTTAACCTTTTAGGTATTCCTGTTGAAATGTCCCATGACCATCATAACATTGCCCTTTTGACACGCCTTTTCTATTTCCTGTTGTAATCTGTGGCCCACATCCCAGCTACTGTTAGGACATCTGTATATAACTGCCATCAGGGTCATTTCACCCTTGTGGATTGAGTTAAGAGATTCAACATTTTCTGATCCTACGTCACATCTTTCTAATGATCTGATGCCATTCTTTACTAGCACAGCCACGCCACCTGCTCTGCCCACCTTCCAATAAAATGTGTAACCTTGGACATACAGCTCCCAACTACAACCATCCTTCAGCCAAGATTCAGTGATGGCCAGAACATCATATCCGACAATCTGTAAAAGTGCATCAAGATCATCTGCCCGTTTCTTATACTCCATACATTGAGTTCTGTATCTGCTACTCTTTTTCATTCTGCATCCCTAATGCACTGACACTCACCCTGCCGGTTGCAATTATGTCCTATCATCTGCTTGCCCTTCCTGACATTATGACTGCATGCCATCTTTGCTTCTTTACCATCCCGAGTCCCTTCACTCTGGTTCTCACCTCCTGCCAGATTAGTTCAAACCCTCCCCAACAGCTCTAACAAACCTGCCCGAGAGAATATTGGCTCCCCTCAGGTTCTGGTGCAACCCGTCCCTTTAGTACAGGTCATATCTCCCCCCGAAGAGGTCCCAATGATCCAAGAATCTGAAGCTCTTCCCCTTGCACCAGCTTCTTAGCCACGCATTAATCTGCCAGATCATCCCGTTTCTACCCCCACTGGAACATGGCACAGGCAACAATCCAGAAATTACCACCCTGGAGGTCCTACTTCTCAGTTTTCTGCCTAGCTCTCTGAATTCTCTTTTCAGGACCTCTTTGCTTTTCTTTCCTACGTCATTGGTACCAACATCTGGCTGCTCTCCCTTCCCCTCCAAAATGTTGGGGACGCAATCCGAGACGTCCCTGACTCTAACACATGGGAGGTAATGTAGCATTTGGGTGTCCTGTTCACATCCACAGATTTTCCTGCCTGTTCCCCTGACTTCCGAGTTCCCTATCAGTACCACTCCCCTCTTCTCCCGCTTTGCCTTCTGCACCATAGACCTGTGCTCAGTGCCAGTAACCTGGTCTCCATGGCATTCCCCTGGGAGGTCATCCTCCACAACAGTATCCAAAATCGTATACTTAATATTGAGGGGAATGGCCACAGGGTTGCTCTGTGCTAACTGTCTATTCACATTTCCATTTCTCCTAACCGTCGTCCAGTTCTGCAACTTCAGGGTGACTACTTCCCTGTAACCCTGATCAATTATCTCCTCACTCTCCTGTACAAGCTGAAGGTCATCCAGATGCTGCTCCAGATCCCTAACACGGCCTTCAAGAAGTTGAAGCCGGATACACTTCACCCACATGTAGTTCCCCGGGAGACTCTGGGTCTCCCAGGACTCCCCAACATCCAGCATGAAGAACACACAACGACCATTTTCTACACTAGATACAGTAACAGAAAAAAGAGAACCTCAACAGAAACTTATCCAGAGCCAATGTCTCTTTTGAGCCGAAGCCTCCTTTGAGCTCACACTCTCAACCACAGCCTTGTCAATCTCTTCTCAACTTCCTTCTGAATCGCATCTTTCCTGTAGTTCTGTATCCAGAACTGCACGATTCTCCAGAAGTAAACTGCCTAACATTCTGAACAAAATCGTAACATGACGCCCCAATTCCTTACTTCATGCCTTGTCCTGTGAAGGCAAGTGCGACATACTTTCAACACCACCTACCAGTATCGCCACTTCCACCCAGCTTGAAAAAACATTTAAAAGGGTTAGGCAAGAGGCCGTGTGGTGTCTGCCACAAAATTGCAACTCATTTGCACAGCGTCTTGCAGGTAACAAAAACCTTAGTGTAGTGGTTAGCACAACGCTTTACAGTACCAGCAACTTGGGTTCAATTTTCACCACTGCTGCCTGTAAGGAGTTTGTACGTTCTCCCTGTGACCGCGTGCGTTTCCTCTGGGTGCTCTGACAATCCAAAAACATTCTGGATGGTAGGTTAAATAGCCATTGTAAATTATCCTGTGATTAGGCTAGGATTAAGTCGTGGGATTGCTGGGTGGCACGTCTTAAAGGGCTGGAAGGACCTGTTCTGTTCTGTATCTCTGTAAAATTAAAACATTAAGATGCTTAACAAGAGCATGCTCAAATAAAAACGGTCAGGAGTTAGGCCAGTTAATCAAAAGCTTGGTCAAAAAAAGTAAGTGTTAAAGAGCACCTTCAAGGAAAGAGGTGGAGAGCAGGTTTGAAATTCCAGAGTTTATGGCCTAAACTGCTGAAGGCACGGCAATGAATGATAAAACTATTAAACTGTGGGGAGAAAATGAACAAGCAGCCAGAACAAGCAGAAGACAGAGGTCTGAGAGCTGGTGGAGATTACAGAAGCAAACGGCACCAAGGAATTTGAAAATGATGATAATTCTAAAAAGGTGCACTTGGGCTATGTATTAATTGTATGCAAGTCAGAATTGCGGCAACAGATTTGGATAGCTTCTGGGTTTATGAACGGTAGAGCAAGGGTTACCAGAATTGAGGGCATCGGAACAGGAAAGTCTAGAAGTAATGAAGGGAATGGATGGAATAGCACATGAACTGAGGACAGGACAGAGATGGGCATCATTGAAAGGTACAAATGCTGTAGACAGACAACCACATCACCTCTATGCTAAGACATAAATCATGTCAAACATGGAGGTTCACGAAAATGACTCCAAGATTGAAAGGCTTCTCGTACAAGGTTCATTTGATGGCTCTGGGCCTGTACTCACTGGAATTCAGAAGATTGGGGGGGGAGGGATCTCAATGAAACCTACCGAGTGTTGAAAGGCCTCAGTACAGTGGATTTGGAGGGGATGTTTCCTATCGTGGCAGAGTCCAAGACCAGAGGATACAGTCTCGGAATGGGGTTGTCCACTTAGAAGAGAGATGAGGAGGAATTTCTTTAACCATAGAGCAGTGAAACTCTGGAAGTCAATTGCCACAGGTGGCTGTGGAGGCTAAGTCATTAGTTATATTTAAGGCAGAGACTGATAGGCTGTTGATTAGTCAGTGCATAAAAGGGGTACGGGCAGAAGGTAGGAGATTGGGGCTGAGAGGGAAATGGATCAGCTATGATGAAATGGCGGAGCAGATTCGATGGGCCGAATGACCTATTCTGATCTGATATCTTATGACTGAGCAATGAAAGTGACAAGGTAAGTTCAGTTATCAATGGTGGAGATGGAGGTACAGGCATGGGCAAGAGTAATTGAGGGGTCTTGACCATGTGAAGGTTATATTTGAACCTGTGGTTAGACTACCAAGGTCAGCAAGACAGGGACTGATGATAGGTCAGGACTGAGGATGTGATGTGATTGAGGATAGAACAGGATAGGATTTGAACAAAATTCAGGGTCAGACTGTCCATTTAAAGTAATGCCCAGTATGCTATCTTTTTAAAAATGGGGCAAGTGATGAAGGGAAAGAGAGAAAGAGAGCACCAAGCTCTAGGTGTATATAGATTCAAGTTTTGTTCCAGTGACCAGGCAGGTTTGATAAAGAGCCTAGATCCTGTTTTTCTTAAAATACTAATACAGTACTGAATTACAAATTACTGCACATTCAAAAATTGTAGCTACTTTTAAGCAAGTTACACTGGAGAAACAACTAGAGTGGAACTGGTGTGTCAGACTTCATAACACTTGCCTTTGGAAGTATCTGAAACCACACACAAATTTATTAAGACACTAAACAATTCATGTTCATTTGTAGCAAGGCTTTGGGAACATAGATGGTGAGTACTGGCTAGGCTTGGAGGACATCTACTGGCTGACAAATCAGGGCGACTACAAACTTCTCATCCTCATGGAAGACTGGCAAGGGAGGACAGTGTTTGCCGAGTATGATAACTTCTATCTGGAACCGGAGAGGGACTTCTACAGGCTGCGACTGGGCCAATATCGTGGGAATGCAGGAGACTCCTTATCGTGGCACAGTAACAAACAATTCACTACACTGGACAGAGACCGGGACCAGTATTCAGGTAGGGTCCATTATAGGGTTACAGTACCGGGTCAAAGGTCAATCAAAAAAAAGGGGGGGGTTCATTTTGTATGGGGAAAGGTTTAAACCGCAAATAATGGGCAAAAGCTATTGGGAAGATGGATCTCATAGAAACATTCCAAATGTTAAAAGGCCTGAACAGATTAGATATGGCAAAGTTATTTCCTATGGTAGGGGAGTCTAGGAAAAGAGGGCACAACTTCAGGATTGGAAGATGTCCATTTAGAACAGAGATGCAGAGAAATTACTTTAGTCAGAGGGTGGTAAATCTGTTGAATTTGTTGCCAAGTCATTGGGTGTATTTAAGGCAGAGATAGATAGGTTCTTGATTAACTAGGGCATCAAAAGGTGTGAGGAGAAGGCAGGGGAGTGGGGATGACTGGAAGAATTGGATCAGCCCATGATTGAATGGTAGAGCAGACTCGATGGGCTGAATGGCCTACTTCTGCTCCTATGTCTTATGGTCTTATGACCATGAACATGTGCTAATTGACTTTCTCTGCACATCCATTTAAAAACCTTATTCAAGATTCCACTTTTCCATATTTCCTCCTCAGGAAAGGCAAACCTGAAGTAACAGAACAAGGACAATTACCAATGGCGTGCAGAGTTCATCTATTATACTGACCACCTGTAAAGTTACCCAACCCTTTAATGAAAAATATTGCACAATGAAATAAATTCAATGACCTAAATTTCTGTACCATCTTTCATAACCCCCAAAGTGATCCATAGTTATTTTTCCCTCTTATATATGCAGTAAACATAATAGCCAATTATTGCATTGTAGGCTCCCAGTACAGTAATCTGACTTGACCTCGAGTATTTGAACATTAGAACTAGACGTAGAAGGGGAATATTCACCCCTTATCTCACCACTCAATACTTTCAATCTAAAGCGCATGCAACATCTACAACTTTTGATAGAGTTTTAGAAACTGATAGTCTATTATTTAAGCCTCACTTGATTTTGACATTGAACCATGCATGAAGTAAAACTCAAAATTCAGTACCTGAAATGTGAAAACCTGACGCTCCTACCAAGCTGAAATTTGCAAACTGAAGACTCCACAAAAACAGAGCACATGAAAATTAAACTGCTTATTCGTTACCTTCCGTAACCTCACCTCATTCCAAAGCATAACCAATAACCATTAATGTTTAACACTAGAGCTCCCATTCAGTCAGAATATGGCTGACCTGAGTTTCTTTTGGCCTTCCTTGACTTTCTGTCCCTTGACATCCTTTGATGAAATCCTCAGGCCTGAGATAGATAGATTTTTATTGGGCAAAGTCTGTCAATGTAGGGAAAAGCTCCAAAATTTCATATCTCCTGTGCTCATGATTCAATTCGATGTCAGAGAATGTATACAGTATACCACCTGAAATCTTTACTCTTCACAGGCATCCACGAAACAGAGAGAAAAACCCAAAGAATTCCTTCACGTCTCCGGTGTGAAGGAATGTTTCCCAATGTTACTCCTGAATGGTGTGACATAATATTACCTCAGCCATTCTGGTAAATTGCAGAGGGCGTGTTTCCACTGCCGCGTTCGATGACCATCTGTTTGCTTTATAGGTAACTGTGCCCACTATCAGAAAGGAGGATGGTGGTACCACACCTGTGCCCACTCAAACCTGAATGGAGTATGGTACAAAGGAGGGCACTATCGTAGCAAGTATCAAGATGGCGTTTACTGGGCTGAATTCCGTGGAGGAGCCTACTCCCTGAAGAGAGTCGTGATGATGATACGTCAAAGCTAGACATTTATGTAATATAATCACTACTCGATCACAATCATATATGGACTACAATCAATAACAATATTGTTAGAATGTATTAGGAGTTAACAGAAGATGCAGACAACAGAACTACCTACTTAAAGCATTATCTTTTAGCAATAACCATGTAGATCTAGAGCTAAGGGAATATCCTCTCATAGGCTGAATATTCCAGTGGTCTATAGATAGATAGATACATATACTTCATTGATCCCGAGGGAAATTGGGTTTCGTTACAGCTGCACCAACCAAGAACAGAGCATAAATATAGCAATACAAAAACCACAAACAATCAAACAACAAAATGCAAACTGTGCCAGATGGAAAATAAGTCCAGGACCAGCCTACTGGCTCAGGGTGTCTGACCCTCCATGGGAGGAGCTGCAAGTTCGATGGCCACAGGCAGGAACGACCTCCCGTGCCGCCCAGTGTTGTATCTCGGTGGAAAATGGCCGAAGTCTGACAGTAAAAAGTTCAATATCCGGTCTACAAACATGTTCCTCGATCGTAATATGACCTGGATAGCACCACCTGTTGTTAACCAGAACAGTAAGCACCAAACTCCTTTACGCTTCAGTGCTGTTGGCTCTTTGAGGCTCATGCATTTGACTTACAAGCCTATTTTCGTTGCAACAAATAGTGTGCACAGGAACGCAATGTGCCAAGCTCCACCCACTGAACTAATGGTTTTCTAGGATCACATTCCTTCCATGTCTGAAAGGAGGGCTATTAAAGTAGTAAAGCAGTTTTAAAATATTTTTTCTATAGTCCTGCTTCAGTGAACCAATTGTTAACACTGGGAGAAGAGACAGCCATCTTGAAAGTGTCAGGAAATAAAATCCAAACAAGTCTGATTTAGCACAAGGGATTCTGCAGATGCTGGAAATCCAGAGAGGCCACACACAAAATGCTGGAGGAACTCAACAGGTCAGGCAGCTTCTATGGAAACGAATAAAAAGTTAACATTTCAGGCTGAGACACTTCACCAGGATTAGCTCCATGCTCCTAACCAAAGCAGATAAAGGACAACATAATTATTGGATGTGGTCGGACCATCAGAAGAGAGAATGTCAAAGACAGAAAGTGGAGCTGGTGAACGCATTTAACATGGTAGACCAAAGTGTTTCCAGCATGGCAGCGAACAGCATCATTAACACAGAGCACCGACTATGCAGTTGGAATTCACAAGTCTTACATGATTAGTTTTCAACTCTATACTTTGGGATTGTTCTAAAACAGTCACATCATCATTACAGGAATGTGACACATGGAAATCTGTAACCAGAAGTCCCAGCAGGAAAGGCTCATACCATAAACAGCAACAGAAATGGATTGGGATGGTTACCGAGGTTGACGAAATGAATTAGGTATTGATACCCAATTGGGACTTGTGTTGACAAACTATCATTACCTTGGTGTGGGTTCTGGTAAAACATTAGAACTAGTACAGCTTTTTAAGTTTGCTTCATATTGCTTAAAAAGCATGCAGTGGAATGGCTCAAACTGGTATTGGTTTGTTATTGCAATATATCCTAAAATAGAGTGGAAAGCCCATCTTGCATACTGTTGATACAGAACGAATCACTACACAGTCATTGACGTAGAACAGCAACTGAATGCAGAATGAAGTGTAAAACTTACTTTTAGAAAAGTGCATTGCAGGGAAATGACAAAGAGAAAGATCATAATGAGGTAGATGGTGAGGCCAAGAGTCCAAACTTATCATCCAAGTGTCTGATAACAGTGTGACAGAAGCTGCCCTTCAGCCTGGTGATACATACTTTCAGGCTGTTTCATCTTCTGCCCATTGGGAGAGGGGAGAAGATAATTGCTGGGGTGGGTGGGGTCTTTGATTATGTTGGCTACTTCACTGAGACAGCAAGAACAGACAGAATCTATTGAAGGGAGAATGGTTCCTGTGAGGTACTGAACTGTAGCAGGAGCAACATTATAGCACAACCTAAGATGGTTATCTGGATGTCCTTCAAATGCAAAGACAACTGTAATGTTAAACATCTCCTTTCCAAACCCCAACACAACTACAGATCTCCAGATGGATGCCTTTTCCTGAACTGAGGAACAAGAGGAAGTCACTCCTCCTCCTTAGCATGACACAAGAACTCAAAACATCACAGCATGGCGCAGGCCCTTTGGTGGCACCATGTTGTGTTGAACTTTTAACCTACTCCAAGAGCAATCTAATCCTCCCCTCCTACATAGCCCTCCAGTTCTCTATCATCCATGTTCCTATCTACGAGTTTCTTAAATGTCCTCATGTATCAGCCTCTACCAGCACCCCTGGCAGGGTATTTCATGCACCCACCATTCTGTGTAGAATAACAACTTGCCTCTGACATCCCCCTATACTCTCCTATAGTTACCTTGAAATATGCTCCCTTATATTAGCTATTTCCACCTTGGGATAAAGTCGCTGGCTGTCCACTTGATCTATGCCTCTTATTATCTTAATCTAATACACCTCTTTGCTCATTCTCTTTTGCTCCAAAGAGAAAAGTCCTGGATCACAACCTATCATCATAAGACATCCTCTCTAATCCAAGCAGCATCCTGGAAAATCTCCTCTGCACCCCCTCTAAAGCTTCCACATCCTTCCTACAATGAGACAACCAGAACGGAACATAATATTCCAAGTGTAGTCTAACCAGGGTTTTCTAGAGCTGCAGCATTAACTTGCAGCTCTTGTACTCAATCCCCTGGCTGATCTTGGTGCCATCATCCTTAACACAATGAGACAATAGATTTCAGTTGAAATATTAACTGACATCCAGGCGTGGCACTATTTCTGTTGGGGAAATTTCTATTGTCCTTTACGGGATATGCTTCCGGAACGGCTATAATCCTAAAATTACACCCCTCCATTCTGGATAGCCCAAAGGAATGAAACATTTACTTCCAGCTAGAATCTCTTAATCATCTTAAACTTCCCAAATAACATCACCCCACAACATTCTGTCTGCTAGCCTGAACTCTGTAACCATCGTCAGCATTAGCCTGGTATCACTCTGAATTATCGAATTCTGTCCTGAGCCATGACAAGTCAGAGTCAGGTTTAGTATCACTGGCAAATGTCATGAAATTTGCTGAATTTTAAGCAGCAGTACAATGTAACGCATAATAGAAAACAACGAATTACAGTAAATATACATATTAGTTAAATTAAATAAGCAGTGCAAAAATAAACATAAAAAAGTAGCGAGGTAGTGTTCGAGGGTTCAAATGTCCATTCAGAAATCAGATGGCAGAGGGGAAGAAGCTGTTCCTGAATCGCTGAGTATGCCTTCAGGCTTCTGTACCTCCTTCTTAATGGTGACAATGAGAACAAGGCATGACCTAGGTGATTTGGGCAGGGGGGAGTGGATTATCAATGATGGACCCCGTCTTTTACAGGCATTTCTCCTTGAAGATGTCCTAGATACTATGGAGGTTAGTGCCCATGTTGTTTTCTGACCAAGTTTTAGAAATTTCCTCAGTTTACTTCAATATTGTGCAGTAGCCCCCCCCCCCCGTACCATTCGGTGATGCAGCCAGTTAGAATGCTCTCCACAATCTAAGTCTGCAGCTTTATGACACTCAGATAGTCTTATACACTCTTCCACCTCATATACGATAAATAGCCGCAACATATCCCTTTCAAGGAGTAGGAACAGAATTTAGCCAGCATTCCCCTGCTGCTCCGTATATACCTCAAGGATCAGGGAGCACATATGCAACTTGGTCTCTCAGCTGTGCCTTGCCTTAAGACTACAAGTGTAGCTTCCATTCAATTCTGTACATACCGATGGACATTAATACAGCCCAATATGTGAAACTGGATACTAATCATCTGGACACAGCCTGTTTTGTGTTTGTTAAACCTTTTAAAGATGAGGACTACCAGTTATTCCTGATTAAAGCTGGATATATTAACAGGCAGAGGCCATTCAACCTCTTCAATCACTTCTATCAACCAGCTCATCGTTGATCTGTAAACCTATCTCCAAGAAAGCACAAAGTAAATTTACTATCAAAGTACATATGTCACCATATACAACTGTGATTCATTTACTTGCAGGCATACTCAATAAATCTATAATATTAAGGCATCCATTAGTCTTGCGAGACCATGGATCTGTGCCTGGAAAGTCTTCACTCTCCAGGGCGCAGGCCCGGGCAAGGTTGCCCATGCTGCAAGTCCCCCCTCTCCACGACACCAATGTTGTCCAAGGGAAGGGCATTAGGACCCGTACAGCTTGGCACCAGTGTCGTCGCAGAACAATGTGTGATTAAGTGCCTTGCTCAAAGACACAACACGCTGCCTCGGCTGGGGCTCAAACTCACGACCTTCAGATCGCTAGTCGAATGCCTTAACCACTTGACCACGTGCCCACACAAATCTATAATAGAATAGTAACCATAATCATAAGAGACTGCACCAACTTGGATGTTCTACCAGAGCAAAAAAGACAACAGACTATGCAAATACAAAAAGAAAGAAATAATAAATAAATAGATAGATAGATAGAGAACATGAGATGAAGAGTCCTTGAAAGTGAGTCCATTGGTTGTGGGAACATTTAAGTGGTGGGGCAAGTGAAGTTGAGCAAAATTATCCCCTTTGGTTTAGGAGCCTGATGGCTGAGGGGTAGTAACTGTTCCTGAACCTGGTGGTGAGAGTCCTGAGCATCCTGTACCTCCTTCCTGATGGCAGCAGCAAGAAGAGAGCATGACCTGATTAATGGGGGATGATGGAACAAAGGTTCATTTTATTGTGAAGGTATGTATGCAAAATACAACTCTGAGATTAATCTTCTCCAGATAGCCATGAAATACAGGAAAACCATGGAGACGTTGAAAGAAAAGACATCAATGTCTCCCTCACCACATGAAAAAGAAAAAGAAACAAAAACTCACAAAGCCCCAAATCCCCCACCCCTCCTTCACACAAAAACTAACATATCGCCCACCTGGAAAACAGCAGCTGGAACATTAAACCCCAAGCTCTCAACCCTCTCCCTCATAAAAACTAAGGTAACACCAAGGATAAGAAAAAACAGCGACAATAACACCAAAGGCCCCAAACCCGTCTCTTGCACACAAAAATTATCAGATCCCCCACATGGAAAAGCACCAAGAACAGACCCCAAATCCCCAACCCCTCTCTCGCACAAGAACTAACATATCACCCACAAGGACTTAAACCCCCAAACTGCCAATTGGCAACAAGGAAACAAAGAAAATGGAAGGAGACCAGTATAAATTACAGTCCCCGTCCTCCTTCAGCATTAAGAGCGTCTGCTCAAATTCCGTCCTTCTGTGAAGAGTGATTGCCAACCTGCAGCCTCCGAACCACCGGCTCACAGCCTCATCCACACTCGCCTTGTGGTTTCAATCTTCCTCGATGCTTTGATTAGTGAGAAACTGAGTTGATCACGCTCATGCTCGCGGTCCCCTCCTGGAATTTTCTTAGGGACAGCAGAGCGCTAGATTACTCAATTGAACTCCAAACTGCAAGTGACCGTCTCCAACAGTTTCCAAAACACAATTAAGATAGAAATAAAAAGTAGAAGTCAAAGAAAGAGTGAAATGATTGACTATCTGGAAGATGTTATCCGAGGAATTATTGCTCACTGGCGCCATCTTGACCCGCTTCCATGCAACAATACTTCATGTAGATGGGCTCAGTGGTGGGGAGGGCTTTACCCACCACTTTTTGTAGGATTTCCCATTTAATGAAGTATTGCATATAGCCCGCAGAACGCCGGTGTGTGGTGTGTGCTTCACTGGCACCATCCACACACCAACTAACTCAAAGTAATTCTACTTATTGTGGAATTTGGATATTTCTAGCATTTACTGGACATTTATATATGCTGTTGAACTGAAGAGGAGATTAAGAGCAGCGGTGAATTGCTGCCATATGCTACAATGGCTTGAGTGATCCTATCCACAAACATGGGGGTCTGGATCCACAATGGAGAATACCCACTTTCCATTCAGTGAAGGGTATTAGTAAATTATGACAATCCTGCTTCATACTGAGCATTAGTAATTCTTCTGGTCCTTCAAGCCACTCCACCCCAACAAAACTAATTACCCCAAACCTAATCACGGGGCAAGTTTCACTGACCAATAACCTACCTGTGGCGTAGTGGCATTAGTGCCGGACTTCAGAACGAAGGCTCCCGAGTTCGAATCCAGCCGGCTCCCTTGCTCGCTTTCCATCTGTGCTGGGTTGAGCGTCCAGCTAGCAAGTCGGCCTCGTAAAAATAAGAAAGTCTGCTAAAAAAATGCCATCACGATGGCGTCCCGATTACTCCACTCGGAGTTAAGGGCTTCCTTCATCTTCTTCAATAATCTACATGGTATTTCTTTGGACTGTGAGAAGAAACCAGTGCACCATGCTTTCCACAGAGCAGTGATACAGAGACTTCTTACAAGACGTTGCTGGAATTGAACTCTGGAACGCACTGAACTTCAACAGTGCCACACTAACCGCTACGACGTTTGCTAAATTTTATGCAGATTTAAAACTTCCACACAGCATTTGAACTTCTGCCACTAATAATTTATTTATTTATTTATTTTTAAAAAGACAAGTCTTTACTCCCAAATAGTTTTCCTTCATTTACCTAAACAGTTCTTTACCTTGAAAGCTTCGGTCAGATTAAAGAGTCAAAGATTCCGGGGTTCATTAATATCAGGGAATGTATACAGTAAACAACTTAAAATTCTTACTCCTCACAGACATCCATATAACAAGAAACATCATAGAAAGAATGTTAGAAACAACTAAGCCCTGAAGAGCTCTTCCCGCCCCCCCCCCCCACTTCACTCTTCACACAAGCAAGCACTCTAGCCTCAAATTCTGGCCACTGTTAGACCATTGATATATAAACTTACACTTCTGAACTTTCTAAAAGCAGGTCAGTAAATATCTCAACAAATAAAGAACTGTGTTGGAAGCTACTCCAGATGAAAGTGTAATTTTCAGTGAGGGACAAAGGTCACGTTGGCACCGATTAAAGTAACCATGATGACTGGGCTGGGCAAGAAAGGGATGCAAGTGAACTCGACACTTCAGTGCAAATTTAGATTCCACGTCCCTGGACCTTTCCAGAGATCATGGCTATATTCCTGCACTGGACGACAACCAGCTTCAACTGCTGCGACTGCAATCTGCTTGTCAGCTGCTTAATGCTAAAGTAACTGTGTACATTCTTCCACCCCCACTCCTGCTGATCCCTGCTAGATCTGTTGATGCATTTGCTGCTATTATAAACAGACAATACTAGGGATGCTCAGGTAGGCAGCATTTACGCACGTGTATATAGACAAAAGATTAATCTGATCTTAACTACCCCATGAGGTCATCTGGTCTGACCCTGTCATGGATATTTGGCTTGTTCACATCCTTCTGTTACCCAAATCTAATGTGTATTTCCCAGCCCCTCCTTTTCTAGTTCGAACGAAAGATATCAGACCGGCAGTGATAACTTTTTCTGGGGCAGATGCCGCCTGACCAGCACGTTCCATTAGTATTTCAGCTTCTGCAGCAGCCGTCTGGTTTATGATGATAATTTCCATGTGCCTGCGCAGTGTTTCACAGGTTTCCTCGCTCAGCTCCTCTCACAGCAACTTTTCATCCTTAGTGATTTCAATTCCCACCCCCCCTCCTCTGAATTCACTCTCTTCCAGTCTCACCAAATTCTCAATAAAAATCCAACTACTTGCCTTTGCCATCTCCTGTGGTCATTTTACTTATTTGGGCTCTATCACAGGGCCAACTTCCTTGTAACATGCTCCACTCTCAGTCCTCCTCCCATCATTTCCTTCTGAATCTGCCTCATGATGGATTCAGAGCCTTAGAGTGATACAGTATGGATAGAGGCCACTTGGGCCCATCCAGTAGTGTCCAAGGGTTCAATGTCCATTTAGGAATCAGATGGCAGAGGGGAAGAAGCTGTTCCTGAATCGCTGAGTGTGTGCCTTCAGGCTTCTGTACCTCCTACCTGATGGTAACAGTGAGAAAAGGGTATTCCCTGGGTGCTGAAGGTCCTTAATAATGGATGCTGCCTTTCTGAGACACCGCTCCCTAAAGATGTCCTGGGTATTTTGTAGGCTAGAACCCAAGATGGAGCTGACTAGATTTACAACCTTCTGCAGCTTCTTTCGGTCCTGTGCAGTAGCCTCTCCATACCAGACAGTGATGCAGCCTGTCAGAATGCTCTCCAAGGTACATCTATAGAAGTTTTTGAGTGTATTTGTTGACATACTAAATCTCTTCAAACTCCTAATAAAGTATAGCCGCTGTCTTGCCTTCTTTATAACTGCATCGATATGTTGGGGCCAGGTTAGATCCTCAGAGATCTTGACATCCAGGAACTTGAAGCTGGTCACTCTCTCCACTTCTGATCCCTCTATGAGGATTGGTATGTGTTCCTTCATCTTACCCTTCCTGAAGTCCACAAACAGCTCTTTCGTCTTACTGATGTTGAGTGCCAGGTTGTTGCTGTGGCACCACTCCACTAGTTGGCATATCTCACTCCTGTACACCCTCCCGTCACCGCCTGAGATTCTACCAACAATGGTTGTATCATCAGCAAATTTATAGATGGTATTTGAGCTATGCCTAGCCACACAGTCATGGGTATAGAGAGAGTAGAGCAGTGGGCTAAGCACACACCCCTGAGGTGTGCCAGAGTTGATCGTCAGTGAGGAGATATTATCACTAATCTGCACAGATTGTGGTCTTCCAGTTAGGAAGTTGAGGATCTAATTGCAGAGGGAGGTACAGAGGCCCAGATTCTGTAACTTCTCAATCAGGATTGTGGATCAATTACCTACACTCAAACCATATCCCACTAAGTCCCTTCCACCCATAAACCCTTTCAAATGCTTTTTAAACGATACTATTATAACAGGCCAACCACTTCCTCTGACAGCTCGTCCCATATACTCACCACCCTGTGTGCAAAACATTGCCCCTCAGGACCTCTTAAATCTTTCCCCTGTTAGCATCCACTTTGTCTAAGCTCTCATTTTCCTATGTTCCAATGAATAAACCCGTGTTCCATTCCCTCTTCTCATTGTTACTGTCAGGAAGGAGGTACAGAAGCCTGAAGGCACACACTCAGTGATTCAGGAACAGCTTCTACCCCTCTGCTATTTGATTCCTAAATGGACATTGACCCATGAACACTAACTCACTATTATTATTTCTGTTTTGCACTGTTTTTAATTTAACTATTTAATATACATATATCCTTACTACAACTTACTTTTCTTCCTACAGCATGTATTGCATTGTACTGCTGTTGTTAAGTTAACAAATTTCAGGACATATGCCAGTGATATTATACCAGATTCTGGCCAACCCTAGCCTACAACCCAGGCTGACTCGTCTTGGCAACAGCTCCGCACATTTTTTCTATACCTCCTTCCAGACTACCATCTCTATGATGAGTCAGAGTTGCAGAGTAACACAGTGTACTTGCATTCAATGCTCTGGTCCACATTAAGACCACTACTCTTTCACCCCACCAGTCCCCTATGCTCCAAATCCTGCTCCTTACTCACCCCTAACATTAGGTCATTCAACAATTAGTTGCGGTGCACAACCCTCAGCTTCAGCATCCCCTCCCTACACTTCACTGCTTCTCATCGCCCTTAAAAAAAAGTTGAAGATCTTAAACACAAAATAATCTGCAGATGCTGGGGTCAAAGCAACACTCACAACACGCTGGAGGAACTCAGCAGGTCGGGCAGCATCCGTGGAAAAGATCAGTTGACATTTCGGGCCGGAACCCTTCGTCAGGACGTTGAAGATCTATCTCTTCAACCAAGCTCTTGAGTACTTTCAGCTCAGCATTAATTTGATAACAACCTTTCTGTCAGTTTACTACACTGTCCTACTTCAACTGTAGAAGAGAACTGGAAGTTGTACATCTTGTTCACAAAAATTGACATTGGAAAATATTGGTATAAAAATTGGCCTAAGATAGAAGGAGATGAGTTATACAGCTCTCGTTACGTGCACGTGCAGTTCAACTCTTTGAGTGTTTATATAGAAAGTTTGAAGTTAATAACCCATCTCCTTCTACCTTAGGCCACGAACTTATCAACCACCCCTGCTGTGGACCACTTGCTGGAGGTCCAAGACGCTGACTTCTACAAAGAAGGGATCTGTATGCTCCACGACTGCTGGACTAAGTGTGTAAGTGTAGGAGGGGATTATGTTAAAAAATAAATGTGCTAGGTTTTCTAAAGTTGACACCTTGTACCTTAGGCCACAAACTTATCAATCACTCCTCGTATGAGGTTATTCTTACCATCGGCCATTAGGCTCTATAACGAGTCAACCTATAGCCGGGAAAGTGATGGCCCTTCCTGTTAGGCTGTTTGAGGTAACTTATTTTTCACTCTTTCTTACTTCTCTTCTAATATTTGTACATCTGTGCACTTGTAATGCTACTGAGACACCGTAATTTCCTCTGGGATCAATAAAGTATCTCTGTTGCAGTCACATCTCTGCTCACTGGTGGAATGATAAGAGTCTTCTGCCCACTACTGGCAATTTACTCAACTCAAAAGGATGATGAAAGTTAACCATGGAGAGTAAAGAACCATTAATTGACAGGAACAAGAGAAGATCTGCAGATGCTGGAAATCCAAGCAGCACACATAAAATGCTGGAGGAATCCAGCAGGTCAGGCAGCATCTATGGAAAAAAGTACAGTTGACATTTCGGGCCGAAACGTTGACTGTATTGCGTCCCCCACAGATGCTGCCTGGCCTGCTGAGTTCCTGCAGCGTTTTGTGTGTGTTAATTGACACGAGTTGATTGCCACGTTATAGCTTCACACAGATTGTCTAATCAGTGGCCAAATTCCCATGATTCTTCTTCCTGCCTGCAGCCCAAATGTCAAATAAAACACCTCCTCAATGGACAGCTCAACTCTCCTTAAAAAGGAATCCCAATTTTTGATGAGAAAGATAGGCTCATAAGTGGTTATTCATTGAATTCTTCCGATTGATAATTGGTTGATTGATCGATTGCATCTGAACATGGAATACACAGCTCTGCCAATAAAAGGCAAATGGACACACAAGAGCATGGCGGTTGTGAAAGGAACCAAATGTTAGTTTGAAGAGTTGGCTACACATCCTGTTCTCATCATTTTCCCCCATGTTTCTTTTTCCATTTTGAATCGTACCACATGGCTTAAATTAAATAATGGAAACTATAAAACACCCCATGCCTGTACATTATATTTTTTAAGTTAATGGCAGCCTCCTGCTAAGAGTTTCAAAGGCAAAGACTTCTGAAATCCATTAAGCATTTCAACACATTTTTTTTAAGAATACATCTTATGATGCTCTGAACACATCATCAGCGTGGAGACCTGAGGTCAACAGGTTTGGGTTTTTCCAACATCAGGCGTCTTCAGCCAGGCGACCCAGCTGTGGCTGATCGAGCCACGACTTGCGTTCGGGTAGCATGTGCTGCAGATCCCCATGGACTAGCTCATTTCATCCAGAGCCATCTTGAGGCTTTCTCTGCTGCCCGATGGCTCTCCGCCTCCTTGGACTAGTGATACCCAATGCGCTGAGGGCTCCATGAGGAGACTGTGCAGTGAAGCCCCGGTAGCCCACGTCAACGGGCATGCACTTTGCCTTCTGTCCCTGCCTCCGACAGTCGCCGACCATTTCCTCGTGTCTGGCAAGTTTCCTCCATTGGGCCTCACTAATATTATTATGCAACACATTGGTAACATGTGTGTTATCAATATCTTTGTGCAGAGTACGAAGAATCCAGATTAAACCGCTGTAAGTACTTTCACTAAAGGTCACAATTCTTGGGTAGTCTGGTGAGTGCTGAAGGGGATCAATGGACCCACCATTTGGTTAATCATGCTACAGAAATGCATCTTTGGAACCATTGTTCTGCATTTCCAAACCCCGAAATCCACATTGTGTACAATGCAGAGCAGATGTTATTTAGTTGATATATTAAGCACATCAATCCCACTCTTCACATAGAGGGGAGTCTCATATACCGTACATACCGTCAAGTTTACAAACAGACAACGTGCCCGCTAGACTCAATAAACAGGATTCAGTACAACTTGCATATTTTACCACTTAAGAAAGCAAAAATATTTCAATCTGAAACATGTACAAACCTAGATAGGCAGGACCACCACAATGCCAACTTGCAAGAGAGGAGCTCAGCATGGTTCATCCCATCGTTTTGGCCTGCTCAAGAGCAGCTGTGAAAAGGCAGAGCCCAGTCAAATGTCTGCCCGCAGTGGCAGATGGGCCCAAAGGACATCAGAACGTAAACAGAAGCACAAAGCTACGTGGCTTCATTTACTGACATGGCGTTCAAATATATCACGGCTGATTGTTTGTCTAAGCACATGCCTGCCCCGAAAGGGAATGAGCCTCCATGGTGCCCTTGGGTAGAGAACTCCAAAGATTCATTACTCGAGGTATTCTTTCCTCTCCCTTCACTCCTAAAGGCTGATCCCTTCGTCTGAGATTGCACAGCATTTAGTTAAAGTGCAAGTATATCACATCCACTGGTTCACCCTAATCTCTACTCATTACAGCCTCAGAGTTCAAGACATGTCAAACATTACTTTCATAGATCTATGTCAATTGCACCCAATGCTATTATTTTCTTTGTGCTTCAGAACTACACCGAGTGCTTTTCCCCAACATCAGGCTAACAGTCTGTAGATCCCAGTTTGCCACTCTCCTTTCTTAAAAAGTGGGCTTACATTTGCTACCTTCCAATCTATGGGACTTCCTCTAACCATGATGGAACTTAGGAGGTTAGCATTCCAGCACATCCACTTTCTCCACAGACAGCTCCTTCAAAACCTTGGGATGCAGATCAGGTTTCAAGGATTTTCTGTTTGTTTGTTTGTTTGTTGAAATGTCGCACGGAGTAGACTCTTTGAGCCATCCCACCCAGCAAACCCCAATTTAACCCTAGCATAATCACAGGACAATTTACAATGGCCAATTATCCTACCTATTAGTATATTTTTGGGAGGAAACCAGAGCACCCAGAGGAAACCGGAAAAATGTACAAACTCCTTACAGGCAGCAGCAGGAATCAAACCCGGGTCACTGGTACTGTAAAACGTTGTGCTAACCACAATTTCATTTACTTCTCCAATATCCATCCGCTCCTTATTCACTTTGGATCTGCTGCCCTTCAAATTTTCTGGGATGTTTACTGTATCTTCATCCACGGAAGCAGGCAAATATTTGTTTCGTTTATCTGCCATTTAGATTATGAAGACACGTAGTCCTCTTTTATTGTCATTTAGTAATGCATGCATTAAGAAATGATACATTATTTCCTCCGGTGTGATATCACAAAACACAGGACAGACCAAGACTGAAAAAACTGACAAAACCACATAATTATAACATATAGTTACAACAGTGCAACAATACCATAACTTGATGAAGAAGTCCATGAGCACAGTAAAAAGTTCAAAGTCTGTCAAATGTCCCACATCTCACGCAGACGGGAGAAGGAAGAACTCTCCCTGCCATGCCGACCACAATCCGTCTCTGAGTCATCTGAAAACTTCGAGCTCTGATCAGCTCTCCGACACCGAGTACTGAGCGCCATCTCTGTCCGAACGATTGGACCTCAACCTCGGTCGCCAACAGCAGGCAAAGCCAGTGATTTTGAGCCTACCCTTCGAAAGATTCCCGACCACGCAGTAACGACAGCAGCGAACGAGCGTTTCAGAAATTTCTGCAGATGTTCCTCTGTGCTTTCACATCCATTCTCCATCAAATCAGAATTGTCCACAGCCCCTATTTAACAGATACGATATCATTTTTCACCGGAGGGCTGCGCACACGCAGGCGTGCTGCCTCTCTCTTCCCACCTTTATTTTTTTCCTCAACACATCTTTCATGTCCAGTCTCTAACTTCAGCGTTAATTTGTGCTAATTGTTTTCTTTCCATTCATCAACAGAAGCTTGAAAAGTTTTTTTTTGCCAGATTCTTCTATTTTTGTTACATTACTCTTGTATCCTACTTTCCCTTTCCTTGTCATTTTTGGCCCCACTGTTGAATTCTGAAATTCCCCTAATTGTGGCTTACTATTCTTTTAAAACACATACAGCCCTTTTCCCTTGATCTAATGCCATCTTTAATTTTTCTTTGTGATCATAGCTAGGCCACTTTGCTTGGGTTTCTGTGACACAGAGGGATAAGTCTGTGGTAAAACATTACTAAATGCTAGTTGTTGGTTGTTTATCTTGTCCTAATCCCCTATGGCCAACTCACCTCTTACCTCTGAAGTTTAAATTTATGACCTGGTTTCACAAAAGAGCCAACATTATTTTTAATCATTATCATATTATGAACATTTCCCCCTTCACCATAGAATTTATTGCCACAAATGTCTGTTGAGTCCAAGTCATTGGATATACTTAAGGAGATGGTTAATAGATTTTTGATTCGTAAGTGTCAAAGGTTACAGAGTGAAGGTAGGAGAACGAGGTTGACAGGGATAATTAATTTGTGATGATGGAAGGATGGAGCAGACTTGATGGGCCAAATGGCTTATTCTGTTCCTATGACTTATATTGTCAATTGACTAATTTTCTTTTTTTGTTGTTCAAAACTCCTAAATAGCCTTTTCCCTCCCTGGATCCTCAATAAACTGACCTACAAAATCATTTCAGCTACACTCCACCAAGTCTTCCTCCACATTATTAGTGTTGATTTGGCCTGCCCATTCTATATGTAGATTGAAGTACTCTATATAATAATTGTATTGCTCTTATCACATCTGTCATTAAAAGTTTGATATATACTTATGTCTTACATTACCACCACTGCTTTTTCTTTGGATATTTTCTGTCCTATTGCTGCTTCTCAGCTCCAACCAAACTGATTCCATTTGACTGTTCAGACTATGATATTCCCTAATAATTTTCCCCCGTTCTTTATTAAAGGAGCCATTTGTACTTTGCTTATCTCTTTTAAAACAAAACACTAACCTGGAATAGGTTATTCCCCACTTTGGTTACTTAGCAACGTACTTCTAAAATGAGTATCAAATCATATCTATTCCTGCCCGAATGCACACACCACTTGCAGCAGACCAGACAAATGAAGAGCATTCAACGTGGTCTTTTACCATTTTTCCCAGGCTTAACTTTTATTAGAGAATCAGTCCTATGGTTATGTCCTCTGTCACTTCTTGCCAAACTCTTGACTTTCAATACCCTAGTTAGGGTGTATTCTGGAGTTCAGGTATACAGCAAACAATAAATTCAACAGTAGCCATTCTTCAGATTTGAATGTGGATTGCAGATGGAATTTAAAACACAGCTCAGGACAATGGGTTTCCTAGAGCTGCAGCTTGGAGTCAATCATAAATAAACTTAGACCCCAGATGGTGTAAGATCTCCGAGATCTCCTTCCAAGTCACGTACCATCTTGACTTAAAATATATCACCAATCCCTTATTGCTGTAGGGTCTAAATCTACTTTTTCCTCCAATTGAGAGTGCTTTCAAGATGAAGACTGCAGCAGTTCAAGGAGGAAGTGACAAGAACAATTTGGGACTAGCAACAAACGCTAGCCTTACTAACATTGTTCAGATGCCGCAAACGAACAAAAATTCAGACTCACCTAAATACGGGATGCATGGTGTATTTCTCAAGCAGCTGATGTAAGCTCTTAGTTCCTTATAGTTATCTTCCTTGGACAAAAGAGTCTCCAGTTTTTCAAATGTAGCCCTATCTTTCCTGCTCAGCAACTGCAATCAGATATGGAAACAGACCTCGGGTAAAACCTCATCTTGAAAACACTTGCGCATTTTAATCACCAACACCTGTATTTTTAAATAAATATCAACAGGAACACTTGGCTAAGGAGATTCAGCACCAATCAAAATTCTCCAATCCCAGAAGTCTCATAATCAATCCCAGCAGCCCTAGTGCTTTCCATTAATTACAAATTAATCCCGCCGCTAGCTATCCAAAAATCAGCACCGACAGGGAACTTTGCAAACACTCAAATAGTAGATGTTGGATATACACGGGTCAGACAACAATCTATGAAGAGAAAAACAGTTGACGTTATGGGTTAATGACCTCATCATACTGGAGTCCTGCTGGAAAGGACAGAGATTGGTATCTCCAGAAATAATAGCAATGAATTGAATTTCAGTTGCTATTTCCCAGTGCTGATGTATTTTTTTTTCCTCACTACAACATACACTGAATGCAGAGTACTCCCAGCATACTCCATTTTTGCCTTGCAGTTCCAGCAATGTCTACTACTGATACCCTCCTCATCCTTGTTAGGTAGCACAGCACCCATCCTGGTATAATACCTGATGCAGAGGTTCATCTGAAACAATAAAGGGAAAAACAAAAGAACCAAGAATTTGCCATCCATGTTTTTGACAGCCTGAATATTGGCGAGCTCTGCAAAGCTGAGATGACTGCCATCAAGCCATGAAGATTATTGAGATCAATGAAGTTTCTGTAACATAAACGGTCACATAATGCTTTTTTTTATATAACCTCCAGACAAGTAGCCAATGGCACAGTGGCAAAGTGATTTCTACGGATGTACCATGGGGAGTACAGTATTCTAACTGGCTTCATCACTGTCTGGTATTGGTTGGGGGGGGGCTGCTATTGCACGGGATCAAAGAAAGCTGCAGAGAGCTGTAAGATTAGACAGATCCATCATGGGTAACAGCCACGGCAGCTTCAGGGAGCAGTGTCTCAGGACGGCAGCGTCCAGTATTAAGGACCTCCACCACCCAGAACATGCCCTGTCCTCATTGTTCCCATTAGGGAGGAGATACAGAAGCCTGAAGGCACATACTCAATGATACAGGAACACACACGCGCACACACGTGCAATAATTAAGTTTTTTCTCTCTCTGTTATCATGTCTGGCACTATTTTGCTGCCGCAAAGCTAACAAATTCCATGACATTTGCTGGTGACATTAAACTTGATTCTGATATGGTCAAGAAGTTCATTTGTTCAGACCAAACATCAGAATGGGGAGGAAATGTGATCCAGTAACTTTGGCCGTGGAATGATTGTTGGTGACAGACAGAGCGGTTTGAGTACCTCAAATTGCTGACCTCCCGGGATTTTCACACACAGTCTCTAGGGTTTACAGAGAATGGTGTGAAGAACAAAACATCCAGTGAGCGGCAGTTCTGTGGGCAAAAACGCCTTGTTAGCGAGAGGTCAGAGGAGAAAGGCCAAGCTGACATGAAGACAACAGCAATTCAATTAACCACGCGCTAAGTTACAACAGTGTTGTGTAGAGGAGCATCTCTGAATGCACAACATATCGAACCTCAAAGTGGAAGGGCTGCGCAGAAGACCACAAACATACACTCAGTGAATGATTAAGGAGGTACCTAATAAAGTGGCCACTGAGTGAACTTCCCAATAAATGCATCTTCTTTATGACATGCTGTCCCATTGGCAGTGCCAATTTTCAATGCTGACATCTGCCTTCATTAAGAAATGTTTCGCAACATACTGGAAGTGATCAGTATTTTTCCAGAGTCTCACTGTGAGCCTTTACTGTCAGATGTGACAGCAATGCCATCTGCTTTGGCTGGAGAGTTGACAATGTATTGAAGCAGTGGCTGCTAAGGTGCGAATCTATGAGATTATCTACCTAAACCTCTTCTCTGACACTCACCTTAAAATCTGCCTATTAGAATCAGGTTCTATTATCACCAGAATGTGATGTGAAATTTGTTAACTTAGCAGCAGCAGTTCAATGCAATACATGAGAAAAATTTTTTAAAAATCAATCACGGTATACATATATTAAATAGATTAAAAATTGTGCAAAAACCAGAAATACTGCCTATTAAAAAACAAGGTGAGGTAGTGTCCAAAGATTCAATGTCCATTTAGGAATCGGATGGCAGAGGGGAAGAAGCTGTTCCTGAATCGCTGAGTGTGTGTCTTCAGGCTTCTGTACCTCCTACCTGATGGTAACAGTGAGAAAAGGGCATGACCTGAGTGCTGGAGGTCCTTGATAATGGATGCTGCCTTTCTGAGACCCCACTCCCTGAAGGTGTCCTGGGTACTTTGTAGGCTAGTACCCAAGATGGAGATGACCAGATTTACAACCCTCTGCAGCTTCTTTCTGTCCAGTGCAGTATACCCCACCACACCCCCCATACCAGACAGTGATGAAGCCTGTCAGAATGCTTTCCACAGTACATCTATAAAAGATTTTGAGTGTATTTGTTGATATGCCAAACTGCTAATGAAGTATAGCCACTGACTTGTCTTCTTTATCTCTGCAACTTTTTAACCAAGCATTTTATCATCAGTCCTAAAATAGTCACATTTAATTAAACAATTAAAATCAGTTGCAAATTCCACATATTCCTCAATTTTACGTGGAACAGGCTCCCCAGATTACACATAAATGGGCAAGTCACAAAGCCAATTGGGAGATTACCTACAAAACCAGAACTGACTACTACTACAAAGCATAAACTTACTTTTGCAATTTTGATAAAGTGGTTGAGAACGTCAACCCTTGTTTTAAGCATCTGTTTGGTGAGAATTTCTCTGACCACCCAGAAACTGTTCTTGGAAAAAGAAAATCAATAATTTATGCTCATCCTTAATTTCTATATCATGTTCCAAGTACGGCAAATTTCTAGCCAAGGCCAGTACAAATAATTATTATTACTGAATCTCTTTCGCAACAAGCACAAAGCTTAGAACTACCTCCCAAAGACCAAATTTCCGAACTGAAACGGATTCCTTTAAGGTTTGCACACTCTTTCTCTAATCAACCAGTTAGATTTCACTTTCAATTATAATCAAAATTTAGATCAAACAAAAGCAAGAAATGCATGGGCAACAGACTTCAGTGCATGGAAGTGGCCAGGCAAGATGTACAGGGTCAAGCTGGAGATGGTCGAGTTTAGGGGCATTTCTCTCACTGTGACTTAGGGAAGCACCATTGGGTGGTAATGTGGAGGAGGGTCGATATGACTGCGTCACGGCTTCTACTACACGGGTCAGGCTCTGACTTCCTGTGGCGTCTCTATGTAGCTGGCACATTCTCTGTGACCAGGTGACTTTCCCGCGGGTGCTCCAGTTTCCAGCCACATCCTGAAGATGTGCTGAAGTAGGCTACTGTAAAATGCCCCTTAGTGTAGGTAGCTAGCGGAAAACTGGTTAACGGGCACGTGCAAGAGGACAAGTTGTAGGACTGATCTGACTGCTCTAGAAGCCAGCATAGAGGGATACATTGTTCCCCGAGTTCACGTCAAAAGAAATGCAAATAAAAATTTCAATGACGTCCTGGATGTACAACACCAGATAGATACAGATATTCTAACAACACACATCAAAGTTGCTGGTGAACGCAGCAGGCCAGGCAGCATCTCTGGGAAGAGGTACAGTCGACGTTTCAGGCAGAGACCCTTTGTCAGGACTCGTTTTTGAGTCCTGATGAAGGGTCTCGGCCTGAAACATCGACTGTACCTCTTCCCAGAGATGCTGCCTGGCCTGCTGCGTTCACCAGCAACTTTGATGCGTGTTGCTTGAATTTCCAGCATCTGCAGAATTCCTGTTGTTTACAGATATTCTACCCTACCTTACTGAAACCAAGACGTTGTGTATTATTTAACATTACCTGATTAAACCTTCTGGTAAAAGCTACAACATTCGGAGCCAAAGTGTACTTCCCCTTCTTGTTCCATGCACAACTGGACAATTCCTTAGGGGAAGAAAAGAATTTGATTTAAAACCCAATAGAAACAGAAGAATACCCAAGACTGGACAATTCGAATACAACTGTGGACTTAAATGCTTCATTCACCAAATATTATTGAGATCCTGGCCAAAATTAATCCCTCAATCAAGATGATCTGGTAGTTATTATACTGTTGTTTGCAAGATCTTACTATCTGTGAAATTCAACTCAATTATAGTGTCGTAAGGCCTACAAGTTTAAATGTGCTTTTTTAATCTTATTTCACAGTTGAAAGACAAACAGTATATTGGAAAATAATCAGCAGCATTAGAAGAGGGCTGAAGAATCATTAACCTGAAATGTTAACTGTTTCTCTTTCCACAGGGGCTGCCGAACATGCAAAGTGCTTCCAGCAATTTCTGCTTCTCCTCACAGCATCAGGTGAAATGCATTGTGTGTTATGAAGCAATGCATCCTCCAACTCAGGTGAGAAATGTCATTGAAGTATTGACAATGAAATGGAAGAAAAAAAACAATTCAACAATCATAACCAAACCAAGAGAACAGCCTCCTGCATTTTTCAAATTTTAAACCATTATAATAAATTGGAACGATTAAAATAGACTGTCTGACCTAGAAAGTATTTCAATCCCTGCATTCAAACTCTGATTAAATATCACCAAGACTCTAAAATTCAGGATTAACATCCGAAAGGCTTTTGCTTTTTAAAATAAA
The DNA here is from genome assembly GCF_030028105.1 of Mobula birostris. Lineage (NCBI taxonomy): Eukaryota > Metazoa > Chordata > Chondrichthyes > Myliobatiformes > Myliobatidae > Mobula > Mobula birostris. The sequence continues at coordinate 6,218,831 of NC_092401.1, forward strand.
AAGCAGTCTTAGAAAAAATAGCTTGGTCACAGAAAAAGACCAAAAAAAAAATTCAGACTAACACTCACAACACGCTGGAGGAACTCAGCAGGTCGGGCAGCATCCGTGGAAAAGAGGTCGATGTTTCGGGCCGGAACCCTTCGCCAGGACTGCAGGGGGAACCTCTTGGTTCCGCCTCCTTCTACTACCCATTGTGTTTTCCCCTATTCTTTCTTCACCTTTCCTGCCTATCACCTCCCTGCCTCCCTTCCCTCACCCCTTTATCTTTCCCCTTACTGGTTTTTCACCTGGAACCTACCAGCCTTCTCCTTCCCACCCTCCCCCCACCTTCCTTATAGGGCCTCTGGCCCTTCCCTCTATAGTCCTGACGAGGGGTTCCGGCCAGAAACGTCGACTGATCGTTTCCACGGATGCTGCCCGACCTGCTGAGTTCCTCCAGCGTGTTGTGAGTGTTGCTTTGACCCCAGCATCTGCAGATTATTTTGTGTTTAAAAATTCAGACCAATTCCTCAGCTAGACATACATTTTCCTGGGTCTTGATTTCTAATTCTAGAACCTGTTCTTTGACAAGAACAACATGAATTCAGTATAAAAGGCAATCGTATTATTTAAACCTGGATGATGTAGTTAATGGGATGAAGGAGAACACAAGAAAATAAATGCAACAGGAAGGTTATGATGCTATTTCCCCACAAAGTTCACCTAAAAAGGAATTCAAAGGGAAGATCGAACCAAATGAACAAACATTTTGTCCTGATGAAGGGACTCAGCCCGAAACATTGACTTTTTATTTCCATCCATAGATGCTGCCTGACCTGCTGAGTTGTTCCAGCACGTTGTGCGTATTGCTCTAGGTTTCCAGCATCTGCAGTACCTCTTGTGTCAAGCATTTTGTCTATTAGCCCCTCAACTGGGGAAACATAAGGACCAGCCCTGCCTTGCTGGCAGAAAGCATCTCTGGTGCAAAGATCTGGCCACTTCAGTGCAATTACTGAGTGTGAACCCACAGCAGCCAACAGATACCATTAATAAAGCCTCTTAAAAAAACAAAAAGCTCAGTGTGCTTCGGGAGTATTAGTAAAATATAGTGTCAGCCACAAGTGAGGACTGGTGACAAAAGCATGATTAAAGTGGAGTTTGTTCTACCACAGATTTAAGGAGTAAACTCCAGATGGCAGAGGCTGGGCACCCAGTTACAAGGGCTAACCTGCTGACTCACCCAAGGGTTTTCATCAATTGCAAAGCACAGTGGATCAGTACAGCTCCAACTGAATTCAAGTGGCACCAGTATCATGCAGTACAAAACACTGAACTGTATTAGCAAAACTGATTTGAATGAGCAAAGAGAGAAATCTCCAGAAGTTAGAGTCACACCTCATACAAAGGAAGATGGTTATCATGGGAGGTCAGTCATCCCAGCCTGATATCACTGTAGGAGTGTCCAAAGTCCATCAATGCCCCTATTTTCATCAAATTGTCAGAAGCAGCGATGTTTGCTGAGGAGCTGGAAAGATTCCTTTACAGCTCCTCAGCAAACGAAAGCACCTAAAGTCTGCAGGCAGTAAGACATGGACAACATCTAGGCACGGGCTGATAAAAGCCAAAGTAATATTTGTGCCGCAAGAACCTGGTAGTGAATAGCCATCTCCAACAAGAAACCAGCCACCTACCCTTGATAATATCCTGGGAATGAGAGTCTGGAAACTGAACTGGGCCAATCAAGTCAAGTTTACTGACATTTAGCTATATCCATGTGCGCAACAAAATGAGACACTGTTTTCCAGGCCAGGGTAGTACACAGAACACACAATAAATTAGGAAAATAAGAACTAAATCAACAAATGAATATGCACAAACTAAAGTGCATAAATTAAATATTGTAAGGTACTGTACAAATTATCTGGTAACAGTTCAAATATGCAGCATTAGAGCCGACTGGTCTGCAGGAAGAAGCTGTTTCCCATCCTGCCCATTCTTGTCTCTGTGCTTTGGAGTCTCCTGCCCAATGGTAGAAGGTCAAAGGGGATGCTGGATGGATGGGTGGGATTCTTGATGAGATTTAGGGCCCGCGTACACAGCGCTCTTGATAAATGTCCCCAGTGCGTGGTAGGGAGACCCCCATGATCCTCTTGGCCATTCTCACAGTTCTTTGTAGGAACTTCCGGTCCAAAGCTCTGCTGCTCCCACACCCGACAGAGCTATCAGGATGCTGTCAATGGTGCTCCAATAAAATGCAGTTAAGATGAGGATTTGGGTGAGAGGGGAGCCTCGCTTGCCTTAATCCCCTCAGGAAGTGCAGGCGCTGCTGTGCCCTCTTAATCAGGGAGGTGATGTTGAGGGACCAGATGAGGTCATCCGTGATGTGAACTCCCAGGAACTTGGTGCGCTTAACTCTCTACGGAGGAGCCATAAATAAATCAACACCATAAACACAAGAGTTAATCTGAGATGGGAGATCCCGAGGGAAACGATTCATTTTCCAATACCTAAAGGCCTTTCAACCATCTACAAGGTACAAGTTAGAGCGCATTGAATATTCTTCACTCGCCTGGTAAGTGCAGCTCCAACACTCGAATAATTCAGGATCCAGCAAAAGCCCTTTTTTGTCACTGCATCTGACGAGTCGAGTAATCGAGAAAAGCAGCCACGATATGCAGTTCCTCTAAGTCTGCAAGAGGCAAATTTAAAGAAAACACTAACGTTTTGAGCAGAGGGCAATGCATTTGCCTAATGGAATGCAGCACATCAAAATGGACAACAGAAGAACAGCAACTAACAAGAGTTACTGCACAAACTTACATTCGGCAACAATTCTCAGAGTATTCATGTCCATCTTCCTAAGCTCCACAAGGACAAGTTCTAAACCTTGTATGCTCAGCTCTCAAAGGCACAGTAAATTAACACGTTTTAAAGCAAACATTCTAAGCTTCCATTTGGGCAACTTAACCATCAGACGGCAGAGGGCTAATACTCAGGTATCAGTACAAGACCAGAAATCAAGGATGAAATTCTTCCTCTGCCCCATTCATGAAAACCAGACACCATATTCAACATGTTACAGACAGACTAACAGATCTACAATGTCTTCATTAACTCAGGATGTGTGAAAGTACTCTATAACCGATGAATAGTCATTGAAATGTAGTCACGACCGCAATGCAGGAAGCAAAGTAGGCAATGGTAAACACAAACAAGAGAAAATTTGTGCAGATGCTGGAAATCTGAGCAGCACACACAAAATGCTGGAGGAACTCAGCAGGCCAGGCAGCATGTATGGGAAAAGAAAAGTACAGTCAACATTTCAGGCCGAGACCCTTTGGCAGGACTGGAGAAAAAAAAAAGATGAGGAGTAGATTTCAAAGGTGAGGGGAGGGGAGAGAGAAACACAAGGTGATAGGTGAAACTGGGTGGGGGAGGGATGATTAAAGAGCTGGGAGGTTGATAGGTGAAAGAGACACAGGGCAGGACTGGGCGACTCTGATAGGAGAGGACAGAAGGCCATGGAAGAAAGAAAAGGGGGAAGAGCACCAGAGGAAGCTCCACCAGAAGTGGGGTCAGAGGCATTACTGGAAACTTGAGAAATCGATGTTCATGCCATCAGGTTGGAGGCTACCCAGAAGGAATGCAAGTTATTGTTTCTCCAACCTGAGTGTGGCCTCATTGCAACAGTAGAGGAGACCATGGATTGACATTTCAGAATGGGAATGGGAAGTGGAATTAAAATGGGTGGCCACTGGGAGATCCTGCTTCTTCTGGCGGACGGAGCGTAGGTGCTCGGCGAAGTGGTCTCCTGATCCACATCGGGTCTCACCAATATACAGGAAGCCACACCGCGAGCACCAGACACAAAACAGGACCCCAACAGATCCACAGGTGAAGTGTTGACTCATCTGGAAGGGCCCTGAATGGTAGTGAGGGAGGTGGTGTAGGGGCAGGTGTAGCATTTGTTCCACTTGCAAGGACGTGTCAGGAGAGAGATCGGTGGGAGGGACGAATGGACAGCAGAGTCACGTAGAGAGCGATCCCTGCGGAATGCAGACAGTGGGGGGGGGGGGGGGGAGGGAAAGATGTGCTTGGTGGTGGGATCCCACTGTTTTGTAGCAATGATAACAGCTTGCCTTGCTGCTGATTGGAAAAATGCTGGTCTGGATGGAAGCATCATCCGATTTATTCCCTCTGACACAGGTCATGCAATTTGTTCTTTTGTGGCTGTAGTATAGAGCGAGCACTAGAAATGACTAAGGGAGGGTGAGGTAGTGTTCACAAGTATACAGACTGTTCAGAAATCAGACGGCAGAGTAGAAGGGGGAAGAAACTTAAAAGGTTGAGTTGGGTTTTCGGGCTCCTGTACCTCCTCCCTGGTAGTAATAACAAGAGGGCAGGTGCTGGTCGGTGAGGGTCTTTAATGTGACAAATAAAGCTAAATCTTTATCTTTAGAAGCAAAGTTGTGCCACCACATCAACCACACCCACAACCTCTAACCGCTGTCTCCAAGCCTCCATACACCAAAATCAAACTAGGGAAGGCTTCCATTTGGCCATATGGAGAGAGTATAACTTAGGGAACAAATTTTCTCAGGGACCTTTCAACTCTATAGAACTCTGGTTAGGCCACATCTGGAATGCTGCATACAGTACTGGTCACCCCACTACAGGAAGGGCATTGAGGCTTTGGAGAGGGTGCAGGAGAGGTTTACCAGGCCGCTGCCTGGTTTAGAGGGCATGGACTATCACGAGAGGCTGGACAAACTTGGGGTTGTTTTTTACTGGAGCAGCGAAGGCTGAGGGGAGATCTGATAGAGGTTTACGAGATTATGAGAGGCATGGATGAGAAGACAGAGAGCATCTGTTTCCCAGGGTAGGAATGTCTAATACCAGATGGCATGCATTAGATTGCATTAGATTAGATTAGATTATGAGGACACGCAGTCCTCTTTTATTGTCATTTAGTAATGCATGCATTAAGAAATGATACAATGTTCCTCCAGTATGATATCACAGAAACGCAAGACAGACCAAGACTGAAAAACTGACAAAAACCACATAATTATAACATATAGTTACAACAGTGCAAAGCAATCCCATAATTTGATAAAGAACAGACCATGGGCACGGTAAAAAAAAAGTCTCAAAGTCTCTCGAAGGTCCCATCATCTCACACACATGGTAGAAGGAAGAAAACTCTCCCTGCCATGAACCTCCAGTGCCACAAACTCGCCGATGCAGCACCCTGGAAGCACCCGACCACAGCTGACTCTTGAGTCTGTCCGAAAACTTTGAGCCTCCAACCAGCCCTCTGACACCGAGCACCTTCTCTGCCGAGTGCTTCGACCCTGGCCCTGGCTGCCAAGCATCAGGCAAAGCCGGGGATTCGGGGCCTTCCTCTCCGGAGATTCTCGATCGCACAGTAGCAGCGGCAGCGAAGCGGGCATTTCAGAAGTTTCTCCAGATGTTCCTCCGTGCTTCTCACGTCTGTCTTCATCAAATCAGAATTGTGCACAGTACCTACTTAACAAATACAGATATCATTCTCCGGAGAGGCTGCGCACGCTGCATCACGTCGCCATCTTCTCCTCCCCTCGTAAAGGTGAGAGAAGGTAGATTCAAAGGGGGTGTGAGGGGTAAGTTTTTTACTTAGAGAGTGGTGGATGCCTGGAATGTGTTGCCTGGTATGGTGGTAGAGACAAATACATTAGGGCTTTTAAGAGATATTTAGATAGGCACATGGATACAAGGAAAATGGAGAGATTATGGACATTGAGTAAGTAGAAAGGATTAGTTTTTGTTTCTTTTAAAATTCCCTTTTCTGGTTCAGCACAATATTGTGGGCCGAAGGGCCTGTTTCTGTGCTATACTGTTCTATGTTCTATATGACTGAGACACAGACCAATTCTCGTCAGCTTACTGACTTAAAATCCACTCCAGTTCCCCTCTTTCATTGCCTAACAGACCAATCCAAACACTGAGCATTTTATGATACTTTTAAAGTAATTTTCAGCTCCAGGATGGTGGAACAGGAATTTAAACATTAACACCTCGGTTGGCAGCTAAACATCATCTTCAACTGTAGTTTGATGACTTTACATTGTTTTGTAGGCTGCTGCACAAGGAATAGATCAGTTTCAAACTGAAAATACACTACTTATGAATGGGAATGGGCGTAATTAAATGGTTGGAACAGCAAATTTGTAAAAGTAGGCATTCTAAGTTAGATCATGGGAGAATGCCAAGGGGTAGTGAGAGGACTGTTCAGAATCAGAATCAGGTTTAATATCACCAGCATATGACGTGAAATTTCAAACATGAGAAATCGGCAGATGCTGGAAATCCAAAGCAACACACAGAAAATACTGGAGGAACTCAGCAGGTCAAGCAACATCTATGGAAAAGAACGAACAGTTGACGTTTCGGGCTGAGACCCTTGTTCAAGACCGATGTGAAATTTGTTATCTTTGCAACAGCTATACAATACATACTGAATTACAGTAAACATATATATTAAATAGCTAAATAAGCAGTGCAAAAATAGAAATAAAAAAGTATGAGGTCGTGTTCATGGATTCAATGTCCATTCAGGAATCAGATGGCAGAGGGGAAGAAGTTGTTCCTGAATCGCTGAGTGTGTGCCTTCAGGCTTCTGCACCTCCTCCCTGATGGTAGCAATGAGAACACTGAATATGTATTTTGCATCAGTCTTTACGGTGGAAGACGTCTGCAGTATATCGGACATTCAAGAATGTCAGGGTAGTGAAGTATGTGCAGTAAAAATTACGACTGAGAAGGTGCTCAGGAAGCTTAGTGGTCTGAGGGTGGATAAATCTCCTGGACCTGATGGAATGCACCTTCAGGTTCTGAAGGAAGTAGCTGGAGAGATTGCGGAGGCATTAACAATGATCTTTCAAGAATCGATAGATTCTGGAATTGTACCGGATGACCAGAAAATTGCAATTTTACTCTGCTATTTAAGAAGGGTGGGAGGCAGCAGAAAGGAAACTATAGAACTGTTAACCTGACATCAGTGGCTGGGAAGTTGTTGGAATCTATTGTTAGGGATGAGATTACGGAATACCTGGAGGCACATGACAAGATAGGCCGAAGCCAGCACGGTTTCCTGAAAGGAAAATCCTGCCTGACAAACCTACTGCAATTCTGTGAGGAAATTGCAAGCAGGATAGACAAAGGAGATGCAGTAGACACGGTGTACTTAGATTTTCAGAAGGCCTTTGACAAGGTGTCGCACATGAGGCTGCTTTGCAAGATAAGAGCCCACGGAATTACAGGGAAGTTACTAGCGTGGGTGGAGCATTCACTGTTTGGCAGAAAACAGAGAGTGGGAATAATGGGATTCTATTCTGGCTGGCTGCCGGTTACCAGTGGAGTTCCACAGGGGTCGATGTTGGGACCGCTGCTTTTTATGATGTACGTCAATGATTTGGACTACGGTATTAAGGAATTTGTGGCTAAATTTGCCGATGATACAAAGATAGCTAGAGGAGCGGGTAGTGTTGAGGAAACAGAGAGCCTGTAGAGAGACTTAGATAGTTTAGGGGAATGGGCAAAGAAGTGGCAAATGAAATACAATGTTGGAAAGTGTATGGTCATGCACTTTGGTGGGAGAAATAAACAGGCTGGCTATTATTTAGATGGGGAGAGAATTCAAAATGCAGAGATGCAAAGGGACTCGGGAGTCCTTGTGCAGGATACTCTAAAGGTTAACCTCCAGGTTGAGATGGTGTTGAAGAAGGCGAATGCAATGTTGGCATTCATTTCTAGAAGAGCAGAGATGTGATGTTGAGGCTCTATAAGGCACTCGTGAGACCACACTTGGAGTATTGTGTACAGTTTTGGGCCCCTTATTTTAGAAAGGATATACTGACATTAGAGAGGGTTCAGAGAAGATTCACGAGAATGATTCCAGGAATGAAAGGGTTACCGTATGAGGAGCATCTGGCAGCTCTTGGGCTGTATTCCCTAGGGTTCAGGAGAATGAGGGGGGATCTCATAGAAACATTCTGAATGTTAAAAGGCCTGAACAGATTAGATATGGCAAAGTTATTTCCCCTGGTAGGGGATTGTAGGACAAGAGGGCACGACTCCAGGATTGAAGGATGTCTTTTTAGAACAGAGATGCGGAGAAATTACTTTAGTCAGAGGGTGGTAAATCTGTGAAATTTTTTGCCACGAGTGGCTGTAGAGGCCAAGTCATTGGGTGTATTTAAGGCAGAGATAGACAGGTTCTTGATTAGCCAGGGCATCAAAGGTAATGGGGAGAAGGCAGGGGAGTGGGGATGACTGGAAGAATTGGATCAGCCCATGTTTGAATGGTGGAGCAGACTCAATGGGCCAAATGGCCTACTTCTCCTCCTGTATCTTATGGTCTTAACAGGGCAAGCCCTGGTCGATGGGGGTCTTTAATGATGGATGCTGCCTTTTAGAGGCATCACTCCTTGAAGATAAACAACAGGAATTCTGCAGATGCTGGAAATTCAAGCAACACACATCAAAGTTGCTGGTAAACGCAGCAGGCCAGGCAGCATCTGTAGGAAGAGGTGCAGTCGACGTTTCAGGCCGAGACCCTTCGTCAGGACTAACTGAAGGAAGAGTGAGTAAGGGATTTGAAAGTTGGAGGGGGAGGGGGAGATCCAAAATGATAGGAGAAGACAGGAGGGGGAGGGATGGAGCCAAGAGCTGGACAGGTGATAGGCAAAAGGGATACGAGAGGATCATGGGACAGGAGGTCTAGGAAGAAAGACAAGGAGGGGGGAACCCAGAGGATGGGCAAGGGGTATATTCAGAGGGACAGAGGGAGTAAAAGGAGAGTGAAAGAAAGAATGTGTGTATAAAAATAAGTAACAGATGGGGTACGAGGGGGAGGTGGGGCATTAGCAGAAGTTAGAGAAGTCGATGTTCATGCCATCAGGTTGGAGGCTACCCAGACGGAATATAAGGTGTTGTTCCTCCAACCTGAGTGTGGCTTCATCTTTACAGTAGAGGAGGCCATGGATAGACATGTCAGAATGGGAATGGGATGTGGAATTAAAATGTGTGGCCACTGGAAGATCCTGCTTTCTCTGGTGGACAGAGCGTAGATGTTCAGCAAAGCGGTCTCCCAGTCTGCATCGGGTCTCGCCAATATATAAAAGGCCACATCGGGAGCACCAGACGCAGTATATCACCCCAGCCGACTCACAGGTGAAGTGTTGCCTCACCTGGAAGGACTGTTTGGGGCCCTGAATGGTGGTAATGGAGGAAGTGTAAGGGCAGGTCTCAAAGCTCTACGCTTCTTTTTGGATTCCAGACCTAATCAGTTCCCCTCTACTACCACTCTGCTCCATCTAGCGGAATTAGTCCTTACTCTTAATAATTTCTCCTTTGGCTCCTCCCACTTCCTCCAAACTAAAGGTGTAGCTATGGGCACCCGTATGGGTCCCAGCTATCCCTGCCTTTTTGTTGGCTTTGTGGAACAATCTATGTCCCGTGCCTATTCTGGTATCTGTCCCCCACTTTTCCTTCGCTACATCGACGACTGCATTGGCGCTGCTTCCTGCACGCATGCAGAGCTTGTTGACTTTATTAACTTTGCCTCCAACTTTCACCCCGCCCTCAAGTTTACCTCGTCCATTTCCGACACCTCCTTCCCCTTTCTAGATCTTTCTGTCTCTGTCTCTGGAGACAGCTTATCCACTGATGTCTACTATAAGCCTACTGACTCTCACAGCTATCTGGACTATTCCTCTTTTCACCCTGTCTCTTGCAAAAACGCCATCCCCTTCTCGTAATTCCTCCGTCTCCGCCGCATCTGCTCTCAGGATGAGGCTTTTCATTCTAGGACGAGGGAGATGACTTCCTTTTTTAAAGAAAGGGGCTTCCCTTCCTCCACTATCAACTCTGCTCTTAAACGCATCTCCCCCATTTCACATACATCTGCTCTCACTCCATCCTCCCGCCACCCCACTAGGAATAGGGTTCCCCTGGTCCTCACCTACCACCCCACCAACCTCTGGGTCCAACATATTATTCTCTGTAACTTCCGCCACCTCCAACATGATCCCACCACTAAGCACATCTTTCCCTCCCCCCCCCCTGCATTCCACAGGGATCGCTCCCTACACAACTCCCTTGTCCATTCGTCCCCCCCATCCCTCCCCACTGATCTCCCTCCTGGCACTTATCCGTGGAAGCGGAACAAGTGCTACACATGCCCTTACACTTCCTCCCTTACCACCATTCAGGGCCCCAAACAGTCCTTCCAGGTGAGGCAACACTTCACCTCTGAGTCGGCTGGGGTGATATACTGCGTCCGGTGCTCCCGACGTGGCCTTTTATATATTGGCAAGACCCGATGCAGACTGGGAGACCGCTTTGCTGAACATCTACGCTCTGTCCGCCAGAGAAAGCAGGATCTCCCAGTGGCCACACATTTTAATTCCACATCCCATTCCCATTCTGACATGTCTATCCACGGCCTCCTCTACTGTAAAGATGAAGCCACACTCAGGTTGGAGGAACAACACCTTATATTCCGTCTGGGTAGCCTCCAACCTGATGGCATGAACATTGACTTCTCTAACTTCCGCTAATGCCCCACCTCCCCCTTGTACCCCATCTGTTACTTATTTTTATACACACATTCTTTCTCTCACTCTCCTTTTTCTCCCTCTGTCCCTCTGAATATACCTCTTGCCCATCCTCTGGGTCCCCCCCCCCCTGTCTTTCTTCCCGGACCTCCTGTCCCCATGATTCTCTCATATCCCCTTTGCCAATCACCTGTCCAGCTCTTGGCTCCATCCCTCCCCCTCCTGTCTTCTCCTATCATTTTGGATCTCCCCCTCCCCCTCCCACTTTCAAATCTCTTACTCACTCTTCCTTCAGTTAGTCCTGACGAAGGGTCTCGGCCCGAAACGTCGACTGTACCTCTTCCTAGAGATGCTGCCTGGCCTGCTGCGTGGACTCCTTGAAGATGTCCAGGGATTTTATTCTGAACAATCAATTATTTCTCCTTGTGCAACCCCTCAGGGTCAAGGACAACTTATTCAGTTCTGTGGGCTCCGAGGTGGCCGATGAGTGCAACTGAGCGCCTGCAGACTCTGCCACAGGTGTTCACCTGGGCAGGTCGTTCAGCAAGTGCGACAACATCGCGCATCATACTCATTAAACTAAACTTAAATCTGGAAGGTAGAATTCAGGCTTTTATTCTGCTATTTTAGGTCATTCAGTTTCTGCTAATACGAGGGGGAGAACCAGTTCCATGGTCTGTTAGCAAATACCTGCAAATGTCTCACTTTCTACAGAGCTTCTCAGGATGGAAGAGGGCGGCAGTTAAGTGGTTTCAGAGGGATCTGACAAACTCTGCCGGATTTGAGGCACAAGGTGCTTGATAAGGAGGATTATATGGGAAAACAAGCAATCATAATTAATACAGGAGCCTATGATATAAACAGGGAACAGCCTTATGCTTCAATAAAATATCAACATTTCAAATTGCGAGGTGCATCTGTGCAAGACAAGGCCATTAGCCATCAGAAAACTATAGCACTGTTACCCAGGGTACCACAACACAAAATATTATTTATACAGACAATAATCAAGTTCGTCTTCATGTACATGTTAGATTAGATTAGATTATGAGGACACTCAGTCCTTGTTTATTGTCATTTAGAAATACATGCATTAAAAAATAATACAATGTTCCTCCAGAATGATATCACAGAAACACAGGACAAACCAAGACTAAACTGACAAAACCACATAATTATAACATATAGTTACAACAGTGCAAAGCAATACCGTAATTTGATAAAAAGCAGACCACGGGCACGGTAAAAAAAAAAGTCTCAAAGTCCCGATAGACTCATCATCTCACGCAGCCGGCAGAAGGGAGAAACTCTCCCTGCCATGAACCTCCAAGTGCCGCCAACTTGCTGATGCAGCACTATTGGAAGCACCCAACCGCAGCAGACTCTGCGTCCGGCCGAAAACTTCGAGCCTCCGACCAGCCCCTCCGACACAGTCTCTCCGAGCACCATCCTCTGCCGAGCGCTTTGACTCCGCCCCGGCCGCCGAGCAACAAGCAAAGCCAAGGACTCAGGGCCTTCTCCTCCGGAGATTCTGGACCACACAGTAGCAGCAGCAGCAGCAGCAGCGAAGCAGGCATTTTAGAAATTTCACCAGATGTTCCTCCGTGCTCTTACGTCTGTCTTCATCAAATCAGGATTGTGCACGGCACCCTACTTGACAGATAACAGACATCACCACCAGAGAGGCCGCTGCGAGCTGTATCGCGCCACCATCTTCTCCCCCCGCCTCCTGTTATACACTGTATATTCAATATTGGGATGGAACAAATGCAACAGGACTATGAGGTGTTCTGGCAGTGTTACTCCTTTGCATAGAAAACACAAGTTTACAGGCAGCACAGCTCCAGTGATACGAGTTCAGAGTCAGAGTGATACAGCACAGATACCGGCCCTTCAGCCCAACAAGTGACAGTATCCACCCAGCTAGTCCCTATATTCCTGACCTCCAATGCTGTGTGCAGTTTGTAAATTCTCCCTGGCTGCGTGTTTCTTCCAGGTGTTGCAGTTTCCTCCTTATCCCAGATATGTGCGAGCCAGTAGGGTTAGTTGGCCGTAGGATTCTGTAAGATGGGTTGGGAGTTGGAAGAGCAGCAAGGCATTGATGGCAACAGAGATTGAATAAAATCTAGCTGTGGCAGCGACCCAGACCACCCAATGCCACTGTCAGAGACCGAACACGAGGAGTTATCCTGTGTGATGCACCCTCAGATCCAATCCAATAATAATAATAATGTTCAAAGTCAAAGAAATGTACTTGATCCTTTATTAGTAACTAGCAAAACAATCTTGAAGTGATTAATGAAACTAAAACTAGTGATATTAAACGTACTTAAGCAGAATAAAGCGAAGTTAAGCAGTCAAAAACAGATATCACACTCAGCAGTCTCTAACTCGGCCCCAGACAAAGCGTGAATACGTCACTAAACTCTCTGCCCTACCACGGCCCCGCCCATGTGACTAACTACCATAATAACACGCAACACAATATACAACACAGACAGGAAGTAGATACATGGTCCCTACACTACCCATGCAGTAAAATCAAGTAGGATTAGTGTGAAATGATTGATACCGATTCACTGACCTGTTCTCATACACTCTACAAAGGGTGTCGCGAGCTAGATGATACAAAGAGCTCCATAAATTGGATTCCAATCGTCTACTGAGTGAGACTGCAAACACTCCAAGCCGTTGATGAGATCAGGATAAGGGAGATTGATGTACTATGGGGAGGTATGAAATGTACAACAGAAAGAAACAATAGATAAACAGCCCAGGCATTAGAATCACTAGACATTTTCGAGATAAGCACATTGATGAGAAATGGCAAGATCATGAAAGAATCTGAACAGAGTATTGCATTGAATAGCCCCATTATAAATGCTGGAGCCCCGGTTAGTTTATAAACTCAGCAATTTCCATTGGTATAATTAACTCAGGTTGCTGTAGGAACATCCATTTAATTTAACCAGTAACATTGCCATTCATATATTCTGAAATCCCTCCCAAACTTCTGTTACTCCACCACTCCTTGAACTTACAAAGCTCAAACTGATGAAGCTTTCAAATCAAACATTTACAGCAGGGGTCCCCAACCTTTTTTGCACCACAGACCGTTTTAATATTGACAATATTCTTGCGGACCGGTCGACCGGTGGGGGGTGGCAGGGTGTTAATCATGACCGGAATATAGGTGATAAGTCATCTATAAGTCACTTATAAGTGTCTAATACACTCAATTTTGTTTCTAAAGGGGTTTATCTAACGAATTTAATATTAAACACACAGCGCATATTTTCCTCGCTTGAATATAGTGATAAGTCAATTATAAGAGTGGTCCCAAACCTCTGGGCCGCGGACCGATATGTTGCCGTGAAGAATGCCGTGGCGGCCGGAACGCACCCAGCACATCTTTAAGAAAAAAGCCGAAATAAACAAGCTAATTGATTAGGTGCTGCCCAGCACGTAAATGTCGGCCCAGATCAGAGGCAACGCGATGGATAAAGTACGCAACATGTCAGATTTCTTTTCCCAGGAGTCCTTGTGATCAAGATGAATATTTTTTTTAAAAATTGTAATCCAGTTGCCATTTCCAGTTTTTAAATTGTTTAAACTCGCTGAATTTAAATTAAACTCCCACCCCCAACATCCTTCTTGATCCACCTTATACATACACACGTGCGGTTCAGCTGCCTTGCACCACTTCCCGTTCTGGCTCATCTCCCTCCAGCAGCCCTCTCCCACCCTTATACTCTTCCCCCCACACCTTGCTTCATCAGCTTCTCAATATTCTCTGTCTCCTTCCACTGTGCCTGCTCCTACCCTACCTGGCAGAACCTGTCTGTTATCTGACACCACTCTTCAGTCCACCTGTCACCTCGAGCTCCTGTCTCACCACTCTTCTTCCCTTCTTCCACACTAGCAAACTCGCCTCTCCACTCCCAGACCTGATTCAGGGTTTTGACCTGAAATATCTTCAGCTAATAAGCTTCATCTTTATCTTATGCTTCCCACCAACAGGTGCCATTTGACCCACTGCGTTCCTCTAGGAGATTGACTGTTTTCCAAATTGCAGCATCTGCAGCCCCTTGTGTCTGTCTGAATTTAAATTAAGCTGTGGTGGTGTTACCAGTCGGGATCTGAAGAATGGTCCCGACCCAAAAACGTCGACTGTTTACCATTTTCCATAAATGCTGCCCTGGCCTGCTAAGTTCCTCCAGCGTTTTGTGTGTGTGTTGCTCTCAGTCTCCAGCATCTGCAGATCTTGTGTTCGTGACAAGCACGAGGTCACTGTGCTCCCAGTGTGTAACTGTCCAACTCCTTTAAAGCATCATCACATGACTCAAAGCAAACTTAGGTTTGATAATACTCCTAAGTAGTAGTTTTGGAAGAGAGCTGCTTTCTTAAAGTTGCTGTTTTGATGCACTAGGTTTGCTCACGGTTTCTGGGCAAAAAACTTTTGAGTCAACCATCTCAAAAGAACAAGCTTCTGTGTCTGAGGAGCAGAATCCCACTCCAAGCAAAGTGTACAAACCTCAGCAAAATATTATTAATCTCCCCCATCACTACTTGAAAAAAAATGTGGGAAAGCAAAATGTTTCACAGTAATTTCCCATGGGACAGAAATACACTGTGTGTATTTCACTGAAGCAGTCAGTCAGCACCAATAAATCAGGATTTTACTCTCCACAGCAATGCCACTGTTAGAACAGTGAAAGAAACCATTTACCAGGCTGCAGTCATCACAGGGGATGACCAATACAACTGAAATCAGAGGACAGTCACATTCTCTGCAGCATATTCTACCGTCATCCTCACTCCCAAGATGACCATAAAGTTCCAGGCCATAACAACAGCTGACCAAAGATACGAGAGGTGGTTATTCAGCCCCTTGAGACAGATCCACCAGTTATGAGATTGTAGCTGATATGAACTGTCTCCAAGTTTTCCCTTTTCCCTAATATTCCTTCAAATTTTAAAAGTTCCATCAATCCTCAGATATAAAATTTAAAAATTAGCCTGGATTCTATTATAGTGGCAGAAGTGCTTTTTCAAATTACTTCTATGTTCTGCACGTACAAATATCACCAGGCTGCACGGTAGCGTAATGGTTAGCACAACACTTTTCAGTACAGGTGACCTGGGTTCAATTCCCGCTGCTGCCTGTAAGGAGTTTGTACGTTCTCCCCGTAACCGCGTGGGTTTCCTCCGCGCGCTCTGGTTTCCTCCCACTGTCCAAAGACGTACCGGTTAATTGGTCACTGTAAATTGTCCCATGGTTAGGCTAAGGTTCAACTGGGGGTTGCTGGGCAACACAGCTCGAAGGGATTATTTCACACTGTACTAAATGTTTCTTAATTTTACTATAGGAAGTCCTGATTCCTTGACTTTGCCCCCAGACACATCCCAACCATCCAGTGATATGGATGTCATCAGTCCCACATTCCTCAGCCTCTAAAATTCAGGCAATATGATCCTAGTTTGTGTCATCTCACGAGTTCCGTTATCAATCTGACCAACCTGCATTGTTGTCACCAAGGCCAACCAATATGACCTTCTTAATGCGAGCTGCTCCATGTGGTATCTAATCAAGGTTTTGTGCAGTGGAAACTCGTATTCCATTCCATTCACTTGGATACAAAGGTCACCATTCCATCAGCTTTTCCCGTTTCTTTTTCGTTCTGCCACAGGTGTGAATACGTACAGATTCTCAAGTGCCTTCACTAGAACTAGATTTTCAACAGCCTAGAAGTATTCTAACTTCTGAAGAAATGGTAGAATGATGGGTGGCCCACATTTGTTTAAAATGAAATCAATTTGCTTCAGTTTTGCCTGCTTAATTAAGCTGCCTTCTGATAAAATCAAAGCCCTTTTGTAATATCAGGTCCATGCAGGCTCCCTGGAGAGGGTTTATTTACTTTGTATTTAGTCCAATTCCCCAACCCCTGCCCCATAATCTTGAAATTAATTTCCCCTTGTGTCCATCCAATTCAGGTTAGAATACTTCTGCTTACAGTTTCAATAGATCATACACACATAGTTTCAGATCACAGACAGAGGGCCCAAAAAGGTTTTCTTTCATTCCTTTGTATCTTTCAACCTTTTTTAAATCAATTTTCTCCTATAGATTATGGCTCTATTTACCCCATATAAACAAGTCATGATTTTATGCATCTACATCAATTATTGTATCAACCTTCTTTGTTCCAGGAAGAATCAACCCAGTTTCTCCAGGACAACCTCCTGGGAAAAGGGAGAGAGACGGTGCATTTCCTTGCCCCTGAATCATTCCATTAATTTATTGCCTTACCCATTTGTTATCATTTCAACTTAATGTTTTTATCAGTGTGTCCAACTATTGATCTTTGTCAGAAATTGAGTACACGCAGTCCTTCATATGAGCTGCCTCACACAGATTTTCTGCAGTTAATGATCCTAGACTTCTCCCTAAACTTTACACGATAGAACTCCCTTCCCCATCCAACCTTCTCCTACTCTCCTATCAACCCCACAGCCCCCCACCAAACTCCCTTCCCCATCCAACCTTCACCTACTCTCCCATCATCCCCACAGCCCCCCACCAAACTCCCTTCCCCATCCAACCTTCACCTACTCTCCCATCATCCCCACAGCCCCCCACCAAACTCCCTTCCCCATCCAACTTTCACCTACTCTATCACCCCCACAGCCCCCCACCAAACTCCCTTCCCCATCCAACCTTCACCTACTCTATCATCGTCCCCACAGTCCCCCACCAAACTCCTTTCCCCATCCAACCTTCACCTACTCGCCCATCATCCCCACAGCCCCCCACCAAACTCCCTTCCCCATCCAACCTTCACCTACTCTATCATCGTCCCCACAGCCCCCCACCAAACTCCCTTCCCCATCCAACCTTCACCTACTCTGCCATCGTCCCCACAGCCCCCCACCAAACTCCCTTCCCCATCCAACCTTCAGCTACTCTATTACCCCCACAGCCCCCCACCAAACTCTCTTCCCCATCCAACCTTCACCTACTCTATCATCCCCACAGCTCCCCACCAAACTCCCCTCCCCATCCAACCTTCACTACCCTCCCATCATCCCCACAGCCCCCCACCAAACTTCCTTCCCAATCCAACCTTCACCTACTCTATCATCCCCACAGCCCCCACCAAACTCCCTTCCCCATCCAACCTTCACCTACTCTATCGCCCCCACAGCCCCCAAACAAACTCCCTTCCCCATCCAACCTTCACCTACTCTATCACCCCCACAGCCCCCCAACAAACTCCCTTCCCCATCCAACCTTCACCTACTCTATCACGCCCACAGCCCCCCACCAAACTCCTTTCCCCATCCAACCTTCACTTACTCTCCCATCATCCCCACAGCCCCCCACCAAACTCCCTTCAGCTACTCTATCACCCCCACAGCCCCCCACCAAACTCCCTTCCCCATCCAACCTTCACCTACTCTATCACCCCTACAGCCCACCACCAAACAAAAGACCAATGGACACCGAAGTTCAACTTGAGCTTCCAAGGGCAAGGTCACAAGAGGTTTGGTTGCTAAGGGTGCAAAAGGGTACTGAGTGAATGCATGCAACTGGTGCTGAGTTGCACATTTTAACTAGTCAGAAAGGAGGAACGGTCTCTTCCTCCTCCCAGGAGGTTGTTCTAACCTGTGGCTAGGCATTTTTTCCCCAGCCTGTAGGTGTATACAAGAATTCGCTGCACATCCTCATCTACGCTGATGATCAGAGCAGTAGCACAACGGTTAAGAATGATATCAGAACTCATGAGATGACCAAAGATCCTCACGACTCAGGCCATGCTCCCTGCCGGCTGCTGCCATCAGGTAGAAGGTACAATAACCTCAGGACTTGCACCACCAAGTTCAACAACAGTTACTACCCCTCAGCCAGCAGGCTCTTGAACAAAAGGGGATATCTACACTCATCTGTTGAGAGGTTCCCACAACTAATGACCTCACTTTCAATGACTCATCATCTCATGTCCTCGTTATTTATTGCTATTTATTTATATTTGCCTTTGGCCAGTTTGTTGTCTTCTGCACTCTGGTTGATCTTTCACTATTCTGTAGATTTACTGAGTATGCCCACAGGAATAATGAATCTCAGGCTTGCATGTGGTTATGTATCTGTACTTGTTAATAAAATAAAACTTGCTTTTAAACTTTTTTTGAACTTTTAAACGTTTGGCCATCACTCCAGAGGCCAGAGACACGGGCTTAAATCCCACTTGTGGTGCATTCAGTTCACTAAACCAATCTGGACTTGTGCTCATGAAATTATTCAGCTGTGGTTAAAAAAAAAATTAGGAAAGGAAACCTTTATGATTCTGGACCCAGAGAGGTGGTGTTACCCTCTGAAATTGGCAATTAGGTCAGTTATACTAAAACAGAAAGTCAAGATTAAAGACATTCTCTACCACTCAAATATGGCACCAAATCCTCACCTTACCTTGAATGCCTACATACCAGACTAACTTAGAGAGCTACAGCTACCCACAGTGGACCACACCAACAAAGTTTACTTCCAGTGCTCAGTGGTCAGGCAGCCCTCCCCCGATATAGAACTTACCTCAGGCTGGATCGATCTGAAGGCAGTGATGTCCAGCAACGTGAGTTGACTCTGGAAAAGTAAACCAGAATTAGAGACCTGTCACAGGTAAAACATGAAATGTGAAAACAAGATCCTTTTGCAAACCAAAGCTACCAAACATTAATGAGAAGCAACCCCATTAATTCTACATTGCACCAGCAGCAATTCACAAGCAAATGGATATCATGCCTATGCACTGGAAATTGCTGCTTCCACTCCGAATTAAACTCCGAGCCATCTAAATTCTCCCCGAGGTATTTGGCCTTGAATACAGCACTTTTCCAGCCTTCATTTTCTATTCGCATTTCCCAATTCCCTTTTATCTTCTAAAATCATTAGCCACATTTTCATTGGAATATCTGGTTAAACAAGAAGTTTTTACAAAGAGAAATTACTTTGAAACCAGAATTTGGAGAGATTCCCAGACACTCATACATCCCCATCTTTTATCTAACGAGTAGGATCGTTCTGCTCACTTCAGACTCAGGTTTAGTATCACCGGCATGGGCCCTGAAATTTGTTAACTTAGCGGCAGCAGTACAATGCCATACATAATAATATAGGAAAAAATAAGTAAATCAATTTAAGTATATATATGTATATATTAAATAGTTAAATTAAAAGTAGTGCAAAAACAGAAATAATAAAAGTAAGGTTGTATTCTTGGATTCAATGCCCATGCAGAAATCTGATGGCAGAGGGGAAGAAGCTGTTCCTGAATCATTAATTGTGTGCCTTCAGGCTTCTGTACCTCCTTCCTGATGGTAGCAATGAGAACAAGGCATGTTCTGGGTGAGGGGGGCCCTTAACGATGAACACTGCCTTTCTGAGCCACTGTTCCTTGAAGATGTCTTCGATACAATGGGGGCTAGTACCCATGATGGAGCTGATGGAGTTTACAACTTTCTGTAGATGTTTTTCCAATCCTGTGCAGTAGCCCACTTCACCCACCCCCCCATACCAGACAGTGACGCAGATTGCTGGAATCCTCTCCACAGTACATTTATAGAAGTTTGAGTGTTTTAGGTGAGTAATTAAATCTCCTTAAACTCCTAATGGAATATAGCCACTTGTCTTGCCTTCCTTATAGCTGCAATGATATGTTGGGACCAGGTTAGATCCTCGGATCTTGACACCCAGGAACTTGAAATTACTCACTCACTCCACTTCTGATCGCTCTATGAGGATCGGTTCATGATCCTTTGTCCTACCCCTCCTGAAGTCCACAATCAGCTCTTTGGTCTTAGTGATGTTGACTGCAATGCTGTGCCGCGACACCACACTTCTAGCTGGTCTATCTCGCTTCTGTACGCCCCCCTCGTCTCCATCTGAAATTCTACCAACAATGGTTGTATCAACAGCAAATTTATAGATGGCATTTGAGCTGCGCCTAGCCACACAGTCATAGGTATAGAGAGAGTAGAGCAGTGGGCTAAGCACACATCCCTGTGGAGCACCAGTGTTAATTGTCAGTGAGGTGGTGATGTTATTTCCAATCCGCACAGATTGTGGTCTTCCGGTTGGGAAGTCAAGGATCCAGTTGCAGACGGAGGTACAGAGACCCAGGTTCTGTAGCTTATTGCTCAGGGCTGAGGGAATGATGGTGTTAAATGCTGCGCTATAGTGAATGAACAGCATCCCGACATAGGATGCTATTCCTGAGACCGTATGAAGACCCATTGAGATTGCGTCTGTTGTAGACTATTGTGGTGATAGGGAAATCACTGTGGGTCCAGGTCCTTGCTGAGGCAGGAGCTGATTCTAGCTATAACCAGCCCTCAAAGCATTTCATCAGCATAGATATGAGTGGCACTGGGCAACAGTCATTGAGGCAGCTCACACTAGACTTCTTGGGTACTGGAATACTTGTTGCCCTATTGAAGCAGGTGGGAACTTCTGACCACAGCATTGAGAGGTTGAAAATGTCCTTGAAAACACCTGCCAGTTGATTGGCACAGGTTTTCAGAGCCTTATCAGGTACTCCATTGGGGCCTGCTGCCTTACAAGGGTTCACCCCCCCCACCCCCGAAAGAGAGCCGAACACTGTCCCTGTGATCTCTGCCTCGGTTGCCATCGGGTGCAGCAGGGATCTTCACAGCTTCAGTTACAATCTCCCTTTCAAAGCAGCCACAAATGGTGTTGAGGTCATCAGGTCGTGATGCATTGTTGCCATTCATGCTACTGTATTGGGTTTCGCTTTGTAGGAAGTACAGTAATGTCCTGCTAACCCTGCCAGAATTGTCGTGCATCCAATGTTGCCTCGAACTTTGCTCAGAATTGTTTCTTCACTCTTGAAATGGCCTTCCACAAGTCATACCTGATTTTCTTGTACAGGGCTAAGTCGCCAGATATAAATGCCACGTATCTGGCCCTCAGCAGATGATGAACTTCCTGATCTTAGTGTAACAGTGGTCCAGTGTGCTGTTTCCTCTGGTACAGTACTACAAATAATTCGTTGATGGTAGTTATTTAGTGACATTTTCTAGCTGGCCTGGTTAAAATCCCCTAAAATGACGGTGAAGGTGTTGGGGTGTGCCGTTTCATGCCTGTTGATCACATTACTCAAATCATCTAGAGTCTGTTCGATATTGGCCTGAGGGGAAATATACACCACTGCCAAAACGATCGCTGAAAGCTCCTGCAGCAAGTAAAACAGCTGGCACTTAATTGCGAGATATTCCAGGTCCGGTGAGCAGAATTGGGGTATCACCGATACATTTGTGCACCAAGAGGAGTTGATCCGCGACGACAGTCTTACCCTGACAGTGCATAGTCAACCCGTCGATCTGAATTGATGCGTCCGGTATGGAAGGGGTTAACCAGGATTCTGTGAAGCAGAGGACGCACGGTGTCCTAATGTCTCTCTGATGCAGTACCCAAGCTCTGAGAGCACTGATTGTATTTACCAGGGACTGTATGTTTGCCGGCAAGATAGTCGGTTGTGGTAGTCGAAAACCTCGTTTTTAAATATATATATATATGTAAATGCACCTGCAGTCCCGAGTGACAGCCCCATTTCCAGCGAGATGTCCTCCTATCGAGGATCTTATGGCCACAGCTGGCATTATTTCCATCGGTTTTGAGCAGCGCTACATTATTCAATCACCTTAAAACATCTTTATGAACTGTACAGATCTAGGGTGCAGTTGTGATTCTTAGCTGCAGCAGACCAGAAAGGGCACTTCTATCCAAAGCTGCTCACATACAAAATGCTGGAGGAACTCAGCAGGTCAGGCAGCAAATATGGAGAGAAATAAAGAGCTGATGTTTCGGGCCAAGGCCCTTCTCTGTAGATGCACCTTTCCATGGATGCTGCCTGACCAGCTGAGTTCTTCCAGTATTTTATGTGTGTTGCTCCAGATTTCCAGTATCTGCAGAACTGTTTAGATTATGAGGACATGCAGTCCTCTTTTATTGTCATTTAGTAATGCATGCATTAAGATATGATACAACATTTCCTCCGGTGTGATATCACAAAACACAGGGCAGGCCAAGACTGAAGAAACTGACAAAACCACATAATTATAACATATAGTTACAACAGTGCAGAAGTCCATGAGCACAGTAAAAAGTTCAAAGACTCTCAAATGTCCCACATCTCACGCAGACGGGAGAAGGAAGAAAAACTCTCCCTGCCATGCCAACCACAATCTGACTCTGAGTCATCCGAAAACTTTGAGCTCTGATCAGCTCTCCGACACCGAGTACTGAGCACCATCTCTGTCCGAATGATTCGACCTCAACCTCGGTCGCCAACAGCCGGCAAGGACGGTGATTTTGAGGCCTACCCTCCGGAAGATTCCTGACCACGCAGTAACGACAGCAGCGAACAAGCGTTTCAGAAATTTCTCCAGATGTTCCTCTGTGCTTTCACGTCCATTCTCCATCAAATCAGAATTGTCCACGGCCCCTATTTAACAGATACGATATCATTTTTCACCGGAGGGCTGCGCACACGCAGGCGCGCCGCCATCTTCTCCTCCCGCCTTTTTACGTTTCCAAAAACTGAACACTCTGCTTAGGATCTCTCCAGTCAGCACAGTGCTCTATACAACAAAGCACTGAGGAAACACCAGAAATTATCGAACAAGAATCAGTTATTCCGGTTAAACAATCAACTCCAAAGCATAACCTTTGGAAAACTTCTGGGACTGTATAAAAAGGAGAAAATCCAAGGGGTGTTACAGAGACAGCAATGATTCATTGTGCCAAATCTCTGGACAGAAATTAAATGTGCTTCTCCTGGAGTTGAGCAGATTGGAGCATGTGAGTGACCAAGAGGAGGATAGACCAGATCAGTTTAGCTGCACGAGACTTGCAAGCAAAGGATTTAACTGTGAAATCAGGTTAAAAGCAAACATGTTGAAGATCAGAAGCAAAGCCAGTGAATTATTTAACAGCGCTATTCCAGCACAGAAAAACTTCAAAACCTGCACAACGTGAAAGGGACCAAACCAAACTTTAGATGGGTTTCTGAAGATCCAAGGTTTGGTTAAGACCAGCAAAGATCAATCAGAAAGGACTAGATTCAAACATTATGTTGCTTGGCTCCGTGGAATAATTTTGCAGTGTGTGGGAATAACAGAACTATAATTAGGCACTTGCGTCAGACTGGCAGAGAATTAAAAAAAAGACTTGGTAAAAAGTTCCCTAGAACAGCTGAGAAAATTCTTTATATAGAGTGTCAATTTTTTTGTTGATTCTGAACAGGAAGCTTGGATGCACAGTTGTACGGAATATTCAAAGCTGACATATCAGAGCATGGGCATCAGACAGAAGAGTGGACTTGAAGATCACTATCACCAACTTCTCATTCAATGGCGGAACAAGCTTGAGGGGACAAACGACTTAACATCAGAACCCAGATCTACCCGTAGTTGACTCTTAACTACCCACAGGCATGGCCCAAGCAAGGCCCTCAACCTGAGAGCAATTGGAAATGGACATTGTAGATATGGAGTTGTATCCTCATCCCCATGCTAAAGGGTCACCAAGTTCACAAATAAAAGTTGATTGACAAAACACTAGAGTGACAGAACAAACAAAAAAAAAATACAAATTAGTTAGCATTTAGAACACACACCAATAAAAGGCTATGGAAACAGATTCACTAGCAAATAAGTTAAATATCTGGGTGCAGGGGGTGGGGGTGGTGGAGGAAGATCAGGGATATTAAGCAAAAGTATGAAAGTGGGACTAAATGGAGGGCTCTTTGAAAGAGCAAACATGGGTTAGTTGGGCTGAATGGCCTACTTCTGTGCTGCACTACTTGCTGAATGATATCCAATCCCACTTACCCCTCTTGAAAAAAGAGGCAAAAAGTTAACTGCAATTTCATTTCCAAATTTAGAGGGTGTGGGCCTGTCCTGGAGTTGTATGTGGGAGGGTGGAAATGGCCTTGTTTTGCTGCTGTGGTTTTGTGGCTAGTTGTGTTCTTTCTGTGTTGTCCTGCCAAGCACTGGCAGCGCTACGCTGGCACCGGAACGTGTGGTGACACGTGCAGACTGCCCTCAGCACCTCCTGGGGTTGTGTTGGCTGTTAACACAAAGACTGCATTTCACTGCATGTTTCGACGCACAATACGTGATGAATAGATCGGAATATTTTGAATGGTCTTATTTCTCAACAAAGGGATGGTTTGACAGTAATTAAACATGCTCAAAAAAAAACACACATTTTTGAAGGGACAAGCCCGACCTTTTCATGACGTACAAGTCAGTGATACCACCCCTGATTTGGATTCTAAATGAATACACAACATTGAGTCAGTGAGAACTTAGTGAGAAACTGAAAGCAGAACAGAAATGACATCTGAAACAGTGGTTAGGTTTCAGTCCCAGAACTGATGACTCATGCCCCTGTTGTCAAGACACAATGTCCAAGCATCCAAACTACATGCGCTTCTGAAAAAATCAGAACTTTGGACCTCTTGAGAACACAGGCAGTGCCTACTGGCAATTTTGTACAATGATTAAAAAACACATTCAAAGCTTGCAGAGATTGAGGCCAGCATCAGCACACATTTATCAGACATTTCAAAATTACAGACAGCTGAAATCTCAGAAGAGCCCAGAAACAATTTAACTCAAAGACACAGGAGCAGAATTAGGCCATTTTGCCAATCGAGTCTGCTCCACCATTCAATCATGGCTGATCCCTTCTCCCCCCTCCTCAGCCCCTCTCAGAATCAGAATCAAGTTTATTATCACCAGCAAGTGTCATGAAATTTGTTAACTTAACAGCAGCAGTTAATGCAATACATAAGAAAAATAAAATAATAATAAAATCAATTTACAGTATACATATTGAATAGATTAAATCATACAAAAAACAGAAATAATGTATATTTAAAAAGGTGAGATAGTGTTTGTGGGTTCAATGTCCATTTAGGAATCAGATGGCAGAGGGGAAGAAGCTGTTCCTGAATCGCTGAGTGTGTGCCTTCAGGCTTCTGTACCTGATGGTAACAGTGAGAAAAGGGCATGCCCTGGGTGCTGGAGGCCCTTAGTAATGGACGCTGCCTTTCTGAGACACCGCTCCTTGAAGATGCCCTGGGTACTTTGTACCCAAGATGGAGCTGACTAAATTCACAACCCTCCGCAGCTTCTTTTGGTCCTGTGCAGTAGCACCCCACCCCCCTTCGCCCCATGCCAGACAGTGATGCAGCCTGTCAGAATGCTCTCCACGGTACATCTATAGAAGTTTTTGAGTGTATTTGTTGACATGCCAAATCGCTTCAAGCTCCTAATGAAGCATAGCCACTGTCTTGTCTTCTTTACAGCTGCATCGGTATGTTGGGACCAGGTTAGGTCCTCAGAGATCTTGATACCCAGGAACTTGAAACTGCTCACCCTCTCCACTTCTGATCCCTCTATGAGGATTGTTATATGTCCCTTCATCTTACCCTTCTTGAAGTCCACAATCAGCTCTTTCATCTTACTGACATTGAGTGCCAGGTTATTGCTGTGACACCACTCCACTAGTTGGCAAATCTCACTCCTGTATACTCTCGTCTCCATCTGAGATTCTGCTAACAATAGCTATATTGCCAGCAAATTTATGGATCACATTTGAGCTATGCCTAGCCACACATTCATGGGTATACAGAGAGTAGAGCAGTGGGCTAAACACACATATCTAAGGTGCACCAGTGCTGATCGTCAGCGAAAAGGGGATATTATCACCAATCCACACAGATTGTGGTCTTCTGGTTAGGAAGTTGAGGATCCAGTTGCAGAGGGAGGTACAGAGGCCCAGGTTCTGTAACTTCTCAATCAGGATTGTGGGAATGAAGGTATTAAACGCTGAGCTAAAGTCGATGAACTGCATCTTGACATAGGTGTTTGTGTTGTCCAGGTGGTCTAAAGCCGTGTGAAGAGCCATTGAGATTGCGTCTGCCGTTGACCTATTGTGCCAATAGGCAAATTGCAGTGGGTCCAGGTCCTTGCTGAGGCAGGAGTTCAGTTTAGTCATGACCAACTTCTCAAAGCATTTCATCACTGTTGATGTGAGTGCTACCAGGCGATAGTCATTAAGGCAGCTCACATTATTCTTCTTAGGCACTGGTATAATTGTTGCCTTTTTGAAGCAAGTGGGATCTTCAGCCCATAGCAGTAAGGGGTTGAAAATGTCCTTGGATACTCCCACCAGTTGGTTGACACAAGTTTTCAGAGCTTTACCAGGTACTCCATCGGGGCCCACCGCCTTGCGAGGGTTCACTTTCTTTAAAGACAGCCGAACATCGGCCTCTGAGTCAGAGATCACAGGGTCACCAGGTGCAGCAGGGATCTTCACAGCTGTAGTTATATTCTCCCTTTCAAAGCGGGCATAGAAGGTGTTGAGTTCATCTGGTAGTGAAGCATCGTTACCATTCATGCTATTGGGTTTCGCTTTGTAGGAAGTAATGTCTTGCAAACCCTGCCAGAGTTGTCGTACATCCGATGTCACCTCCAACCTCCTTCGAAATTGTCTCTTTGCCCTTGAAATAGCCCTCTGCAAATCATATCTGGTTTTCTGGTACAGGACTAGGTCGCCAGGCTTGAATGCCACAGATCTAGCCTTCAGCAGACAACGTACCTTCTGGTTCATCCATGGCTTTTGGTTTTACGAAGGTCTCACCAATGTAGATCAGGCTGCATCGGGAGCACCGGGCACAATAGTCGACCCCAGCAGATTTGCAGCTGAAGTGTTGCCTCACCTTGAAAGACTGTTTGGGGCCCTAGATGGAGGTGAGGGAGGTGGTGTGTGGACAGGTGTAGCACTTAGGCTGCTTGCAAGGTTAAGACATGATAATAGATGATCTTGGCCTTCAAACTTACTCCAGCATTTAATAAAAAGCTGGCTGATCCTATGCCTCAAGTCTGATGCCCTATCCTTTGATTGGTAAAACTTTGAATATCTATCCAAAAGATACTAGATAGATAATACCACACTAAAGTCAAGGAGGCAACTTTATCCCAGACAACATTATTGAAGCAGAGAACATGGACATGGCTATTATTCGTTGGATGTATTTAAGGCAGGGATTGATAGGTTCTTGCTTGTTCTGGGAGAAGGCACAGGAGCTTGAAGACACGTACGGCCAGATTTGGGAACAGCTTCTTTCCAACTGCGATAAGACTGCCGAACGGATCCTGACCCGGATCTGGGCCATACCCTCCAAATATCCGGACCTGCCTCTCGGTTTTTTTGCACTACCTTACTTTCCATTTTTCTATTTTCTATTTATGATTTATAATTTAAATTTTTAATATTTACTAATTTTTACTATTTTTAATATTTAATATTTGTAATCCAGGGAGTGTGAAGCACAGAATCACATATCGCTGTGATGATTCTACATTTCTAGTATCAATTGTTTGGTGACAATAAAGTATAAAGTACATGGTATCAAAGGTTACGGGGAGAAGGCCGGGAAATGGGGTTGAGGAGGAGATTTTAAAAAAAAAGGATCAGCCGTGATTGAGTGGTGCAGCAGACTCGATGGACCAAATGGCCTAATTCTGCTCCTATGTTTTATGGTCTTATGATCGCACTACTGACTTATGCCCAGACTTGGTGCATGTAACCCATGATATCTATTTTCTGTCTGTATTGTATTTTCTGTTGCATTTATCATGGTTATCTGTCACGTGGGTTGGGGCATGGTAGAAGCAAATGAGTACGCTACGCATTCACACTTTGTCTTAGTGCAGTTTAGTCCAGTCTAGTGGAGAGGGAGTTAGCCGCGGGGAACGATTTTCTTTCTTGACCACTAACTTCGCTTATTATGCTAATTGGAATGCTAGTTACGGTAATTACACCCAGTATTGGTTAGTTATCACTAATTATGCTATCATACGGCTTAGTATCGCAAATATCACTATTTGACCGTTATATTGCTAACTTAGTTTTATTAGTTTGTTTTTTTTAAAATCATTTCAACATCATTTGTCTTTGCTGGTTTTGTAATAAAAGATTGAACGTACCTTTTTCAATTTGGAAATTCATTATTCGGAAGCTCGATTACCCTGGCTTAGCCCCTCAGCTGTGCTGATTTGTTTTCAAGTAACACACACTTTATAACTGTCTGATAAACCCTGAGGCATTTTGGATGTCACAAGCACAAGGAGGGTACTACAGCAATACAAATTAATATCAGTTACACAACACTGCAGACTCTGGCTAACAAGCTCCAAATTAAACAGCAACTCGAGCTGCAGTTCAGAAGAAAATTTAAAATGATAAAAACTTTAAACTTGCCGGCTGTGAAAATTGTTATGTCTGTAAATTCCTTTATCTGGACTCCTTTCCTCTTTCACTTTTGTAAACTTATTCCTTCACGCTGGAACTGTACAAAGTACAAGACACTTTGCACTGTTCTTGTTAAGACACTACAGGAAGGATGCGATCATTTTAGAGACGGGATTGAGGAGAATGTTACCAAGGTTGCAGGATTTTGTTTATGAGCAATTGTTTTGAAGGAGTTATTTTCTTTAGAGATTGAGAGGGCTTTAATTAGTGCAAGAGAGGCAAAGACACAGCAAGGAGCAACACATGCCACTTGGCAGATAATTCACAGTAATCAAGATTAGAGTGTGAATAGTATGAAGATTTATTTGCTTTGAGTATGGGAATGGTGGGATCTAGAACTCACTGCCTAAAACAATGCTTGAGATCAAAATGGACACTTCCAACAGTAACCTCATATGACATAACTCAAAGCCACAGACCAAGAGCCAGGTAGCAAAGCACGACTGACAGGTTTATCCACCAACAATTGAAAGATGCAGTTCTAATACCTAGTACGCCTTGCATTCTATATTCTCCACGCATCGTCATCCGACTGCAGGCACTGATGTTCTCTCACCTCGTATGCCTTGCGTTCTGATATTCTCCACATCTTCCGACACCAGCTGATGCAGACCCAAGTCCTGATATACCTTGCTTTCTGACATTCTCCTCATCTTCCAGCACATTGTTCATGAGACTCAAAAGTTGTTTTTGGGAAGAAAAATCAATCCCCACCCAGCCTTCCATCATGCAAGTCTTTAGAAGGGATCACTGGATTTCAACCATCCCCAGTGGCCTCGAGAAAATTCCAGCTCGCTGCAATCAGATTACAAACTCCAATCCCTGGCTACTGGCTTCCACCCCCTCCCTGGCGTACGTCTGCAAGACCAGCTTCCTCCCTCTCCCTGTCACAAGAACACAAGTCATAGGAGCAGATTTAGGCCACTTGGCCTATTGAGTCTGCTCTGGTATTCCTTCATGGCTGATTTATTATTCCTCTCAACCCCTTTTCTCTTGCCTTCTCCCCGTAACCTTTGACACCCTTGTTTTTAATGACTCAAGTTAACTCTCTGCAGTGTTGGTTCAATCTGATTCTGTGTCAGGGTTCAATCATCCTACCTGTGGCATAAGTTCCATCCTCAAAACATTAGTCAAATCCACTCCTTGTCCGCTCACTTACTCTATTCCCTTGCCAACTCCAGACTTGACTATTCCAGCACAGGGTCCTCAGCCATGGGCCAATACCATTGAGTAAGGGGTCCATGGACCCCAGATTGGGAACCCCTGTCCTCCTCCTCTCTACGGGTCATTAGAATAAATCAGCCCAAAGCTCTGATGCCTGATCACAACTCACACCTCCTAAAACCGTGCACTCACTTTCTACTCAAATTCCCGGTAAGCAACACATGGATTTTAAAATGCTTCTCTGATGACACCTCCCCATCTCATGCAACCCTTTAAATTAATTATTCAATCTAACCGCTCCCATGTTGTGGCCTCATAACCTCTGGAATTTCTCTTTTTAAAACCTACTTTCTTAACTCATGTTGATTCATCTCCCTCTATCATCTCCTTATGTGGCTTAGGCCTTATCTGGGGATTTATCACAAATTTCCTAAACAATCAACAGGAAAAACAGGTTTAGATAGAGTCATAGAGAGCTACAGCACAGAAACACTATTCGCCCCGTATAATCTGCTAAGCTATTACTCCATCTAGTCACATTGACCTGTGTCCAGACCATGCCCTCCAAATTCCTTCCATCATTGAACATTGACCTCTCAAACTTCCGCTAATGCCCCATCTCCCCCTCGTACCCCATCCGTTATTTATTTATATATACACATTCTTTCTCTCTCTCCTTTTTCTCTCTCTGTCCCTCTGACTATACCCCTTGCCCATCCTCTGGGTTTCCCCCTCCCCCTTTTCCTTCTCCCTGGGCCTCCTGTCCCATGATCCTCTCATATCCTTTTTGCCAATCACCTGTCCAGCTCTTGGCTCCATCCCTCCCCCTCCTGTCTTCTCCTATCATTTCGGATCTCCCCCCCCCCCCCCCGCCCACATTCAAATCTCTTACTAACTCTTCCTTCAGTTAGTCCTGACAAAGAGTCTCGGCCTGAAACGTCGACTGTACCTCTTCCTAGAGATGCTGCCTGGCCTGCTGCGTTCACCAGCAACGTGGATGTGTGTTGCTTCCATCCATGTACTTATCCTTAAAAGCTGAAATTGAACCCATATTCACCACGTCCACTGACAGCTCATGGTTTGCCTATACAGGCAAAGAATAGAGAGATTTAATAATAAGGTTACAGTTTGGGGATTTCAGTTTTCTGGGATTTCCACAGCATGAAAAGCTCAGAGGTAGAAAAACTTTTAAGGTATGGCCGGGATTTTTCTTTGACACGATACATAGACAGACCAGAGAAGGAGAGCACTACGGGACCTTATCTTGGGGCCAGTAAAGTAGTGGAAGTTTCAGTCGGGAAGCATTGTGGAGGTAGTAACTGTAACTTCATACATTTCAAAATGGTTACAAGCAAAGGTCTTAAGTCAAAGGAAGACAAGTCAAGACTAGACGAAACACTGGATAGTCAAGACGGGACACGACTGGGAGAATCTACTCGCAGGTAATTATACATATGCATAGTGGGAAGCATTCAAAGGAGAAATAGTAAGAGATCAGGGTCAACAAATTCCTGTAAGGGTGGAAGACAAGGGTAAAAATTCCATGGAACCCTTGACGGTCAGACTTGGAGAACTAAAGAGAGGTGAGATGTGCCTGGAGCATAAAATGTTTAGGGATGGCATTAAAAGGAAGCTAGGAAGGCATTGTGGGGCTTATGAAGCATCACTGGAAGCCAGGATCAAGGTAAAGCAGAATATAAAGGCAAAAGAATAAGAACAGAGTCTCGCAGGGACAACAGGGGAAATTGGTGTTTAGAGCCGGAAGATACAGGTGAATGAATACTTTTCATCCATAATCTCAAAAGAAGCAGACTTTGTAGGTGGAGAACAAGGCAAAGGAGAAGGTGAAACTTTAGAGCATATCTCTATAAATAAAAAGGAGGAACTTAATGCTGCAGAAGTCTTAAAGGTGCCTAAATCCCAGGGCTGGATGACTATGATTAATTTTTATTTACTAATTCTCTGATGACATATTTACCCTGTTAAAGGAGTTATATACATAGAAATAGTTGCAGGCTAAGATCTAAGGGATTCACCACCTAGTACTATTTGGTACACTGCCCAACGATAGCTCTTCTAATTCAGTTCTCTCAAACCAAATTAATCATGCACGCATACAGCCGAATGAGACAGCGTGCAAAAATATACATGCACATTCAAAATAGCGGGGGGGGGGGGGGGAGTGAAAGAGAACATAGTCACTTCAGAAAGCACATTTTTAGTCCAAGACCCTGAGCGACAAGTCCCGCAAAATTGATGGCTCCTGGCAGTCCGGCCTGTAATTCCACTGATCCAACATTTGAGGGCAGCACTGAGAGGAGTGGCCACTCCCAGCCTGGCCTGCATGCCACACTACAACGCAATCCCAAGGCTTCAGGCGCAGTCCTCGCCAAAACCCAGGCGACAGCGCTTTCAATAACTCACAGGTACCAAACTCACCTCGGTTCTTCCTTCCCCCTCCCATCTCATTCTACTTACTGCAAACTGCTCCGGGGGCACCATGAGAGCATCAAATACAACAAGATCGAAGCTCTTCCTGTCGTTCTGAGATCCAGGTTCACCTTCTGCGGGTGCCATGGATGGACCTTTCTGGAAGAAGAGACATTTTAAGGCTCAAAGTACTGGAATTCACCAGGTGTACCATCTTGCAATAGATACTGATTTCAGACAAATCGCCACACACTTAATTTAATTGCCCACACCAGATTTGCCATCCATTCTCCATATTACATTTTGCTTTTAAAACGTTGTCACTGTAGGGAACATAGCAGCTAATTTGTGTACAGGGACAGTAATGTAGGGAAGGTTATTTCAATTGAGTCTATCCCACCTTCAATACGGCCTCTGATCTAACTACAGAACCACACTCTCTGCCAGATAACAAACAAAAAGAAGCACCAATCTCAAAATAATTGGAAAGATTTTGCTTTGGTCATCCTTTGAAGAACAAAGTTTCAAAGACCCACACACCTCAGAAAAAAAAAAGCTCACTTCACCCGAATTAAATGAATGATCCTTCAGCTTTGGCCAGCGACTGTTCCATGTAGATGTGCTCAATGGTAGGGCGGGCTCTACTCATGATGGACTAGGCCATCTCCACTACTTTGTACGATTTTCCATTCAATGATATTGATGTTTCCATACCAGGCTGTGATGCAGTCTGCTATGGAAACCCCATACTTACTGATCCATGCTCTTGGAGCCAAATCCCTCATCTCAAAGGCTTTGCAATTCAAGATAACAACAGCCCACCACAATCTGCTCAGTAATGTGGTCCTGCTGGGAACCTGTATCCTAGGAACAGACACGAGAGCATGCGACAAGATTGTTAAGCACGTTTCTGCTTCAAACTGTTAAAAAAAAGCACCAATAAAATACGCTTGCATACCCGTCCCTCAGTTTCACCTTGGCACTAAATGCCACAGAGCTGTAATGCAATAACACTAGGACAAAACACTAGATTTTACCCAAGTGCAAAATTTAGCCAAGTAATAATGCAAAAATATTATTCTGAGTCGCAAAATTACTCTGTTGCACATTCACTCAGTCAGAGTCACACAGCTTTAAGATTAACAAATTTTATATCTGTGTAGCCTTTAATTAAGTAAAATATTGTGTATTTAAATGTTTTTTTTCTTGAGACATTGTGAGTGTTGCCTATTTCAATGTACTCTTGTTAATTTTGGATCATAAGAATAAAAAGATTTGTAAAGAAATATTGTGTATTTAAAATTCTACTCAGAGCCACACACAACAGATGCTATAAAGCTTTGATAAAGACAGGAATCAATTTTAAGGTACATTTATTATCAAAGTATGTATACATTATACAACCTTGAGATTCGACTCCTCAGAGGCAGACACAAAACAAAGAAACCCAAAAGAACCCACAAAGTAAAAAGACTTAAACACAATGTGTGGACAGGGGGAAAAAAAGCCACCAAAAGTAAGCAAATAGCGTTCAGAACTGAAACTTACAAAAGAGAGCCTGTCCACAGACACCAAGCCACAGCCTCAGTTAAGTGCACAGCCCAGTAAATGTCGTGGCCGTCCCTCACCTCCAGTACGTCTCTAAAATAGGACCGAGAAGTGCAATGGTCTATTGAGCCAAATTTATGATTTTGTGAAATAAAAACAGAAAATGCAAGAAACGCACACCAGGTCAGGCCATATCAATGGAAAAAGAAAGTTAACGTTTTAGGTGGAAGACCCTGTGTCATAACTGGGAAGGAGATAAAAAGAATTTGCCAGGAGAATGGATGTCTGTGATAGGGTAAAAGTTTGGTGAACAAAGGGATAAAGTGCAAACATGGTTAGTGAATGAGTGAATGGGACAAGGAGGAGAGGGAGGACATGGACAAGAGAGCACTGATAACACAAACATGGTTTTCACTCCCGAACTTAGGGCATTAACACTGGAATGCAAGGAATCATTGAAGGTGATCGTTAAATGTGTGTCATAAGACAAATCACCTGGAGGAAATTAGAGATAGGCAAAGGCAAGACATCCCGATAAGGACCATGAAACAATTAGTAAACAAAGACTTTAAAAGTTAAAGCACTTTGAAAAAAGCAGTGGATGTAAACTATTCTAGTAATTAGCAGGTGAGAGATCAGTAAGTGCAGACAAATAAGCATTTTTATATTTAAACAGTACTGAAATCTTGCTAATTTGGAAAGGATTAACTGGGAAGCCCAATGAAGAAATCTAAAATGCATTGAAACTGAGAATCTAGGCCGTAAATAAAAGTACTTTTAAACCCTCACAATCTATTCAACATAATAGCTTTATGCTCTTTTCATATCAAGCATATGATATAGCACTTTTTTCCCCTATTACTAATAATATTAAGACTTTCCATTTGGAAATTCAGTTCAATCCACTTTCCACAACTTTAATGGTCAATGAGGTGGTGCAGGGAGGGGATGGAGTGTCAGGTGAAGTCAGGTGAGGGGTTGTGGGGAGGGGGTGGAATGACAGGTGAAGTCAGGTGAGGGGGTGCGAGGAGGGAATGGAGTGACAGGTGAAGTCAGGTGAGGGGGTGTGGGGAGGGGATGAAGTGACAGGTGAAGTCAGGTGAGGTGGTGCGGGGAGGGGATGGAGTGACAGGTGAAGTCAGGTGAGGGGTTGTGGGGAGGGGATGGAGTGACAGGTGAAGTCAGGTGAGGGGGTGCGGGGAGGGGATGGAGTGACAGGTGAAGTCAGGTGAGGGGGTGTGAGGAGGGGATGGAGTGACAGGTGAAGTCAGGTGAGGGGTTGTAGGGAGGGGATGGAGTGACAGATGAAGTCAGGTGAAGTGGTGCAGGGAGGGGATGGAGTGACAGGTGAAGTCAGGTGAGGGGGTGTGGGGAGGGGATGGAGTGACAGGTGAAGTCAGGTGAGGTGGTGTGGGGAGGGGATGGAGTGACAGGTGAAGTCAGGTGAGGAGGTGTGGGGAGGGGATGGAGTGACAGGTGAAGTCAGGTGAGGTGGTGCAGGGAGGGGATGGAGTGACAGGTGAATTCAGGTGAGGGGGTGTAGAGAGGGGTTGGAGTGACAGGTGAAGTCAGGTGAGGGGGTGTGGGGAGGGGATGGAGTGACAGGTGAAGTCAGGTGAGGTGATGCGGGGAGGGGATGGAGCGACAGGTGAAGTCAGGTGAGGTGATGCGGGGAGGGGATGGAGTGACAGGTGAAGTCAGGTGAGGCGGTGTGGGGAGGGGATGGAGTGACAGGTGAAGTCAGGTGAGGGGGAATGAAGGGAGAACCTGGGAGGTGAAAGATGGAAAATGTAAATGGCTGAGTCTTGCTATGTCTGTGAACAAAATGAATCTGGGCAATATTCCATTTTACCGAGAGATTGTTAGTTTTGAAACAAAAATAGACAGGGTGTATTTGGTTGTCAGTGACAGCGGATATTTTTCCTCAATAGTTCAATAATTCTGTTTAATATCAGAGAAATGTATACAATCTACATCCTGAAATTCTTCTTCTTCGCAGACATCACGAAAACAAAAGAGTGCCCCAAAGAATGAGTGACAGTTAAGAGAACCCCAAAGACCCCCTCCACTCCTCATTCCCAGACACAAGCAGCAGCAAAGCAACGACCCTCCCGCACCCCCACCCACTTTCACAACAAAACATCAGCCCCCTCTACCCACCAAGCAGGCAATAGCAAAGCCCCCAGTAAAGACCACGAGCAGCAGTTCAACAAAACTAATCATTCACTGGACAATTTGACATGCCACAGGTTCTCTCCCTCCCTCCCTAATAAAGGCAAAAAGAGGTGTTCCCTTTCACAGCGAGAGGGGAGACAGAACGAAACAACTCGCTGATTTACAGCGTTAAAAATCTGTCGTGCCACTTTTTTCCTGAGTTCTGTGACTCGAGAATTGGCAACAATCTCGCACCCACCGATGAGAGAGAGCGCCTCATGGCGAGTACGCAGCCTCTGACAGCTAATCCGCTGTTCCCGACGTTCTGTTCTCTCCCACTACGCTTCTGTCAGTGGCACCAGCTTAAATCAGCCCTTCCACAGGGCTGCGAAACCTCAGGGCTCCAAAGGCGCGCTCACCTTCCAGGCAGCGTACTTGGGATATCGAAAAGCGGCCGGTCACAAGCCCCCGAGAGCGGGTCCCACCACAGCAAACAACTGAAATCTGAGTGTAACTCCAGGTCAGGGTCTTCGAAAGAGCCCCAACCCACCCTGAAAGGGAAAACGAGAGACATCAAAGGTAGATAATAGTACACAGTATTTCATGGATCCCAAGTTTTGAGTTTCAATTCTGAGTCTATCCCATTTACTTTATACTTCATTGTCGCGAAACAATTGGTACTAGAACGTACAATCATCACAGCGATATTTAATTCTGCACTTCACACTCCCTGGATTACAAATATTAAATATTAAAAATATTAAGAATAGTTAAAATTAGCAAATATTAAAAATTTAAATTATAAATCATAAGTAGAAAATACACGTTTGTAGAAAAATGGGAAGTAAGGTAGTGCAAAAAAACCGAGAGGCAGGTCCGGATATTTGGAGGGTACGGCCCAGATCTGGGTGAGGATCTGTACAGTACTGTAGGGCTACACACCACAATGCAAAGTGTCCTGGATATTAAAATGGACTTTCCCCAATAACTAGATACAGAAAGGATGATGTGAGCAGATACCATCCTATCTGTAGTGTTGAAGACCTGCTCTCTACAACCACCTGCCATAGGTAGGTTGGTGAGGGTGAAGTCAATCTACTTGCCCCTTACCATGATTTGGAATTAGAATTAGTTTATTATTGGCAGATGTACCGAGGTACAGTGAAAAACTTGTCCTGCCTGCTGTTCATGTAGACCAGGTCAAACAAAGTAAAACAATAACAAGATGCAGAATAAAAGTGATCCAGTTACAGAGAATGTGTAATGCAAATAGGCAATAAGTTAAAAGATCATAACAAGGTTGTGAGGCCAGGCATCCATCTTATTGTACAAGAGGTTGATTCTAGAGTCTGATGACAGCAGGGTTAGCTGTTAGCTGTTCATGAGCTAGTGGTGTGTGCTTTCAGGCTTTCGTACCTTATCCCTGGTGGGAGATGAGAGTGTGGGGTCTCGGATTGGTTGCTGGTTGCTTTACTGATTCAGTGAGAAGTGTAGATGGAGTCTGTGGAGGGGAGGCTGGTTTCTGTGTTGTGCTGAGCTGTGCCCACAACTTACTGCAGTTTCCTGCAGACACATGCAGAGCAGTCACCGTACCAAGCCGAATGCATTCAGACAGCAACGGAGCAAGTGCAGTGCGGGCAGGAGCAAGATCATAATGAGGTAGATCGAATGCAGTAATCCACCTCTGTCCTTTAGGGATCCAGCCAGTTTGGTCACTAGTGGTGCTATCACGCACGGAATTCATTATCCGCCCATGGTTTTCCTTCAAGACAGGACCAACAATACATCAGCTGAGGAAGAACGATAAGTGGTAATCACCAGGGTTTACTTGCCCCTGCTTGGTTTAATGCTCGTGATTTCATGGATTCTGGAGGACTCCTGGGAAGACTCCTTCTTGCCTGCAAATGGTTGTACATCACCCTCTAGTGTGCCTATCTCAGTGAAGGACAAGGTGTACTCGGGGTTCATAATGGAACGGCCTGGTATCTCTTCTATATCACTTTGCTCTTTCAGTACGAATATGTCTGGCTGCTGCTCAGCTGGTGGTTGGGACAACACTACCATTTAGGCATGTTTCTGAGGAGGACTTTGCTTGATTGACCAGATGGGGGGGCATCCTTGCTGTGTCCATAACACCATAAGAGATAGGAACCGAATTAGGCCATTTGACCCATTAAGACCGTAATATGGATGATTTTCAGTACTGTGCAAAAGTCTCAGGCACATATACAGATATAGCGAGGGTGCCTAAGACTTTCACATGGTACTGTAGTCACGTTGCAGCTGCAAAAAAAAAACAAATTTCATGATACATGTGAATGGTGATGAACCTGATTCTCAGTGGATTGAGAGTGGGAAGGGGGCAGAGAGAGACTGGAACACCATAAGACGTGGGAGCAGAATTAGTCCATGTGGCCCATCGAGCCTGCTCTGCCATTTCATTATGGCTGATTCATGTTCCCTCTCAGCCCCAATCTCCTGCCTTCTCCCCATAATCCCTTCATGCCCTGACCAATCTAGAATCTGTCAACCTCTGCCTTAAATGTACATAAAGACTTGGCCTACACAGCTGCCTGTGGAGTGAGGAATAATAAAAGGTGAAGAGAGAGGTGAGGTTCAATAGTTCAAGTTAATATCAGAGAATGTATACGTTATACAACCTGAGGAAGCTGGAAGCACCAGAGAGAGACATTCTGTAATGATCAATAAACCAATTGTTCAGAATCAAATAACCTTGCCTGACTCAGGGCTGGGTATCTGCAACCCTGCCACTGGCAATCTTTCTCTGTCACCTGCCCCACACCCTTCCCACAGCACACAACCCTTGCCAATCCCAATATCGTTTGCTCCCCTCAAAATATATATGCCTAAGACCTTTGCACAGTACTGTATTTTCCCTTTCAACCCTATTCTCCTGTCTTCTCCCCGTGACCTTTGAAACCCTTACTAATTTGGCCCTTACTAAATATTGGTGCCTAGATCAATATCAAGTGATCTATCTATTTTTATTCTCTGTTTCAATGCAGCAGTATTGATACAAGCAAATGACTTTCCAGACCATTTCAGAAGGTATCTAAGAATCAGCTACATTATTGGTGTGCCAGTGGTCACATGGGCCAGACTGAGAAAGATGGGAGGTCTGGCAGAATCAGTTCGGTAGTTAATGCCCATCACCACTGATAAGTGCGTTTGTTAAAATTTTGGGTTAAGCAGTAGGAGCTATTACAAGTCCAATGGTAGCTCCAAGAGAACATTAACCAGCTGCAGAAGTGTGCAAAAAAAGTGTCAGTATGGAGATAGCGAAACACCGGTGAGTTCGAGAATGAGAACCCGTTGGTCATGGAGAACCATAGTTTGAGCTGTAGCTGTAGATCACGGACTCCGACAGGATCCCGGCCACCTCGAAAGGAAAAGAAAGACATGAGCAAAGAAGAGTAAGCTGCTTTGCGGATGAACTGGAAGAAGTCTAGAAAAAACCCCTAGTATGATCAATATTGCAAGAAGATGGAAGAT
Organism: Mobula birostris; assembly: GCF_030028105.1. Lineage (NCBI taxonomy): Eukaryota > Metazoa > Chordata > Chondrichthyes > Myliobatiformes > Myliobatidae > Mobula > Mobula birostris. The sequence goes on from NC_092401.1 coordinate 6,258,617, forward strand.
CAAAATACAAACCAAAAATCCAGAGATGCTCAGCATGTTGGGTTAATATCAGGTTGTTCAAGCACATGGGATCCAAGGTGAGCTGGCTAATTGGATCCATATTGGCGTGGTGATGGGGGCAAGGGTAGAGTGGCAGACAGGTGTGTTTCTGATTTGAAGTCTGTGACCCAAGGTGTACCACAGGGATTGGTGTTTGGGTCCTGTATGTTGCTGTGTACCTGTATATCACAACTTGGATCTCAGTGTAGGAGATATGATCAGTAAGTCTGTGGATAACATGGAAGTTGGTGGTGGTGTGGATAGTGGGGGGAAGTTTTCTTAGGCTACAGCAGGTTTGTTCGTTATGTGCGGTGTCGTATGATATGGGCAATCATGGTCTTCCAAGACCATGATTGTCTTGGCAAATTTTTTTCTGCTGAAGTGGTTTACTATTGTTTTCTTCTTACAAGACGGGTGGCCCTGGCCATTATCAATACCCTTCAGAGATTATCTGCCTGGCATCAGTGGTCACACAATTAAGACTTGAAATATGCATTAGTTGCTCATACAACCATGGCTTCACATGACCCTGATCAGCGGCGGTGGGGGGGAGCATCTTGCCCAAGGGTGACCTGCAGGCTAGGGGAGGGAAGGAGCACCTTACACCTCCTTCGGTAGACGTGTCTTTCCACACTGCCACCCGGCAGCAGGATACAGGATAAAAACGAGAAGATCTACAGGCGCTGGAAATCAAAGTAACTCACACAAAATGCTGGAGGAACTCAGCAGGCCTGACAGCATCTATGAAAAAGAGTCAACAGTTGACGTTTCAGGCCGAGACCTTGTATTCTGTCTGGGTAGCCTCCAACCTGGATGGCATGAACATCGATTTCTCGAACATTCGATAATTGCTGCCCCCCCCCCCACTTCTCTATTCCCCATCTCTCACCTTATCTCCTTACTTGCTCACCATCTCCCTCGGGTGCTCCTTCCACTTCCCTTTCCTCTACGGCCGCCTGTCCTCTCCTATCAGATTCCCCTTCCTCCAGCCCTTGTCTTTCACCAATCGACTTCCCAGCTCTGTACTTCACACCCCCCTTCTCCTGGTTTCACCTATCACCTACCACCTTGTACTTTTTCCTCCCCTACCCCCCCCCCCCAGCTTCTCATCTCTTTCTTTCAGTCTTGAGGAAGGGTTTCAGCCCGAAATGTTGACTGTTTACTCTTTTCCATAGATGCAGCCTGGTCTGCTGAGCTCCTCCAGCATTTTGCGTGTGTTACAGGATAAAAAGTTGGGTGTAACTTTGTGAGTAGAGTTTAATCCTGTTGAGTGCAAGGTGAGGCATTTTTGGAAAGCAGATGGGTGTAGAACATTCAGTGAATGATACGGGCTAAAGTACGTTTATTGACCTTGGGCTTCAACGTTGGCAGATGAGATGGTGAAGAAAGCAAATTCCATGCTTGTCTTCATAGTGGGGCAAGCAGTATAGAATTGGAGATGTTCTATTGCTACTTTACGAAATGTATCTGCTGTGAATCTTGTGTTGGGACTGCAGTTGGAGTATTATAGACATTTCTGGTCACTACACTATAAGAAGAGTGTGGCTGTGCTGGAGCGACTCACCGGGATGTACCTGGATAAGAGGATTTTATAAATGCAAGAGATTCTGGAAATCATGAGCAACACGTACAACATACTGGAGGAACTCAGTAAGTCAAACAATATCTATGGAGGGAAATAAATAGCCAGAATAAGAAGGTGAGGGAATGGGAAGGAGTGCAAACCAGCAGGTGATAGGTGAGACCAGCTGAGAGGGAAGGTAGGTGGCTGGGAGGAGAAGGTATGATGTAAGAAGCTGGGAGGGGATAGGTGGCAGAGGTAAAGGGCTGAAGAAGAAGGAATCTAATTGGAGAGGACAGTGGACCATGGAGGAAGGGGAAGGAGAAGTGGAACTAGAGGGAAGTGAGGAGAAGAGAAGGGATGAGAGGGTAATCAGAATAGGAAACGAGAAAAGGGGGAGAGAAGAGAAAGGATCAGAAGTTAATGTACATGGCATAATTTTGGTGGCTATCCAAGCAGAGTATGAGGTGTTGTCCCTCCAACTTGTGTTCGGCCTCATCGTGACATTAGAGGGGGATATGGACAAATATGTCAGAACGGGAATGGGAAGGTGAATTGAAATGGATGGCCACTGAGAAATCCTGCCTTGCAGAAGAGGCTGCATTGGGGTCACTAGATAAAGCAGATGATCCCTACAGACTCACCTCACCTGGAAGGACTGTTTGGGGCCATGAATGGTGGTGAGGGACTTGTCATGCTTGTTGGGATGAGAATTAGGAGGGAGATCAGTGGGGAATTTAGTTCTGGACAGAGATTGGATAGGCTCAAGCTAAGGAGACTGAGAGGTGAGCTGATGCAGGTTTTTAAAAAGGATAGCTGAGAGAGGTAGTCAGAATCTTTCTCCCATGACAGTGTATTAAAAACATGGGGCATAGCTTTAAAGTGAGAAGAAGGAGTTTTAAGCTTTACACAGAGATTGGTTGATATCTTGAACTCACAGCCAAGCGGGTGGCATAATCAGTTACGAGCAGGAGGTTGAAGTGACGTTTAGACAGGCATGTAAATAGCGAGGGCACAGGAAGGTACTGACCTAACACACGCTAATGGTAATAGTGTAGGTGGCAAAAAGGCTGGCACGGACATGTGGGCCGAATGGCCTACTTCTGTGTTGTACGCCCATGAATCAGTAGCGTTTCCAGGTTTGAAGAAGCTTAGATTCGAGGGAGTTTGTAGCTCATTTATTTTAATCAGCTGAAGTTGGGTAAAGGAGAGTATTGTATAAACTGTATAAAACTCCCAGAGACAAGCCATTTGAGCAAAAGCTTGGGAACTGGAAACAGAAGGAGCCATTCAGTCCTTCCAGTCAGTCCTAGCACTGAATAAGATCATGGCTGGTCTATTTCCTCCTGCATGAACTCCACATCCTTCAATTCCCTTTGCATTTAAAATACAATTCACCCATGCCTTGAATACAGACGATCATAAAACCATCAGCAGAAATACACCACTCAGCCCATCACGTCCACTCTGCCATTCTATCATGGCTGATTTATTATCCTTTTCAACCCCTTCGTCCCGATAAACTTTGACGCCCTTACTAATCAAGAACCTACCAACTTCCTCTCCATGGCCATTTGTGGCAATGACGAAGTCCCTTTAGGGCAGAGAATTCTGAAGACCTCAGCTGAAAACTATCTTCCTCTCTCTGACCTGAATGACTGCCCCTCGCTTTGAGCCCTGGCTGTAGACCTGCCAGCCAGCAGCATCTAATCCCCTAAGCAGAACGGTTGACAACGGATAGCGACTGATCTGTTTTCTGGTAGAACACCAGAGGGGATTTGAGGGAAAATATCTTTACTCAGGTGTGGTGGGTGTCTGAAAGGGCGCAGGACGTGTGGAACCTCCCCCAGCATCACAAAGGAACCCCGATAAACGCTCAGAGGGCTGGCGTTGGTAATGCCACAGTTTAGATGCTGGGAAGTAGGACGGGGCTGCACAAAATATTTTTGGCTGGAAAGGATGCAAAGACTTCACTCTGTGCCGTGCCATTTTATGATTCTATGAATCAATAACAAGGTGTTTTTTTTTGGGGGGAGGGGGTGGTGACAGTGAAATGTGTACATCACCCATTCTCTACCAAGTGAAATTAAATGCACCCTGGCCCCAGCCTCGTACGGTGGTTGAACGCAGACTGCCAGTGTGCACCGTTAGATGTTTGCACTCAGCAATTGCAATTCAGTCTGGAGCTGCGGCTAATGGGACTGAACCTGGCCTCCTCACTGTCACATGACATGGGGGAGGTGGGGAAGTGAGCTGCGGGAGGGAAAAGAAAGGGAGGGAGAGAGATAAGATCAGACATGATTTCACCCGCAAGAATGGTGCTTTGAGAAGGAGCAGATGGCTGTCTGTGTCAGCGAGGGCTAATTTCTCCAATCACAAGCTCATCCCCTCCTCTTTGCACAGAGCTGTTTCAGTGGAGTCAGGATGATTTTTCCTCAAAGGAAGGTAAACGCATCTTTCTTCTTCGCACCCTTTTCTGTATTCAGCTGGATCTAGAGAGAGGGGGAGAGAGGGCAAGGGACAGCCAGTGTGATCAGCGCAGATCATCGCACCTCTGTGCTCCTTGTCGAATTCACAGTATTCAGAACATGGTGCTCTTTGTCAAGCTAGCCGCTGCTTGTCCATTATTCTAGACCTGTCAGTCAAGGCTGAAAGAATTGTGACGGCCACTGATAAAAAAAAATTGTGTTAAGTGTATGCAGTAGAGTGCCCGTCTAACAAACATGTCCTGATGAAGCGCCATGTCCTCATCACCTTTCGCTCCTGTGCCAGCTGACCTACACTGGCCCCTGGTATTCAAAATTCAATTCTCATTTTCAAATCCTCCATAGTCTTTCCTCTCCCTGCTTCTGCAATCTCCACCTGCTCAGTAACCCTTTGTATGCTATATCCTAGTGTTACAGTCTATTTGTAGCATCTTACTCATCCCAGAATTTACTTGTTCCGCCACTGGTGGCAGCATCTTTAGCACGTTCAAAGCCCTCGAATTTGCTCCTTAACCTTTCTTCCTCAACCTTTAACTCATGCCTTAAAATCCTTTCGCCAATCATTGCATGGCTCTTTGTCAAATTCAGTCTGATTTCGTGGCTATTGTCAAAGGTGTGGAACTATGGTGGGGTTCCAGAGCCTGGGCTGTTGTTGTGTGAAGTCAAATAAGTGCTCTTACCATGTGGGAAATGCTTAACTGTTAAAGGCTGCTGGTCTTTAACACGGTGACCAAAATATTATACTTGTATCTGTAAAAGCTGTGCTTTTCAATTTAATTATGACCCAAGGCCAGGAGGGGGCTACTCAGCACCTTAATTAGACCGAGATGCATTTCATTGCCTGGTGGAAATCATTATCCAAAGGTTCTGTTATTCAGCAATAATCAGTCTCATCAGTTCTGTTCCTGCAGTTCAAAAGATCATTAATAATCACTTACTCAGTACGGTTCATACTTCAGAACCGTGTCCCTCAGTACTGACCATCCTACAGAACCATGTCCCTCAGTACTGACCATCCTACGGAACCATGTCCCTCAGTACTTTTCATACTTCAGAACCATGTCCCTCAGTACTGACCACCTACAGAACCATGTCCCTCAGTACTGACCCCCTGCAGAACCATGTCACTCAGTACTGACCATCATCCAGAACAATGTCCCTCAGTACTGACCCCCTACAGAACCATGTCCCTCAGTACTGACCCCCTACAGAACCATTTCCCTCAGTATTGTCCATCCTACAGAACCCTGTCGCTCAGTACTGTCCATCCTACAGAACCACGTCCCTCAGTACTGACCTCCTACAGAACCATGTCCCTGTACTGTCCATCCTACAGAATCCTGACCTTCAGTTTTGTCCATACTACAGAACCATGTCCCTCAGTACTGACCCCCGACTGAACCATGTCCCTCAGTACTGACCATCCTACAGAAACATGTCCCTCAGTACTGAACCCCTACAGAACCATGTCCCTGTACTGTCCATCCTACCGAACCATGTCCCTCAGTACTGTCCATCCTACAGAACCATGTCCCTCAGTACTGACCATCCTACAGAACCATGTCCCTGTACTGTCCATCCTAGAGAACCATGTCCCTCAGTATTGACCCCCTACAGAACCATGTCCCTCAGTACTGACCCCCTACATAACCATGTCCCTCTGTGCTGACCCCTACAGAACCATGTCCCTCATTACTGACCCCCTACAGAACCACGTCCCTCAGTATTGTCCATCCTACAAAACCATGTACCACAGTACTGACCATCCTACAGAACCATGTCCCTCAGTACTGACCCCTACAGAACCATGTCCCTGTACTGTCCATCCTACAGAATCCTGACCTTCAGTTTTGTCCATACTACAGAACCATGTCCCTCAGTACTGACCATCCTACAGAACCATGTCCCTCAGTACTGACCATCCTACAGAACCATGTCCCTCAGTTTTGTCCATCCTACAGAACCATGTCCCTCAGTACTGACCATTCTACAGAACTATGTCCCTCATTACTGACCCCCTACAGAACCATGTCCCTCAGTACTGACCATACTACAGAACCATGTCCCTCAGTACTGACCCCCGACCGAACCATGTCTCTCAGTACTGACCATCCTACAGAAACATGTCCCTTAGTACTGACCCCCTGCAGAACACTGTCCCTCAGTACTGACCATCCTACAGTACCATGTCCCTCAGTACTGACCCCCTACAGAACCATGTCCCTGTACTGTCCATCCTACAGAACCATGTCCCTCAGTACTGACCATCCTACAGAACCATGTCCCTGTACTATCCATCCTACAGAACCATGTCCCTCAGTATTGACCCCCTACAGAACCATGTCCCTCGGTACTGACCCCCTACAGAACCATGTCCCTCTGTGCTGACCCCTACAGAACCATGTCCCTCATTACTGACCCCCTACAGAACCACGTCCCTCAGTATTGTCCATCCTACAGAACCATGTCCCACAGTACTGACCATCCTACAGAACCATGTCCCTCAGTACTGACCCCTACAGAACCATGTCCCTGTACTGTCCATCCTACAGAATCCTGACCTTCAGTTTTGTCCATACTACAGAACCATGTCCCTCAGTACTGACCATCCTACAGAACCATGTCCCTCAGTACTGACCATCCTACAGAACCATGTCCCTCAGTACTGACCCCCTACAGAACCATGTCCCCCAGTACTGACCATCCTACAGAACAACGTCCCTCAGTACTGACCCCCGACCGAACCATGTCCCTCAGTACTGACCATCCTACAGAACCATGTCCCTCAGTACTGACCCCCTGCAGAACCCTGACCCTCAGTACTGACCATCCTACAGAACCATGTTCCTTTGTACTGACCCCTACAGAACCATGTCCCTCAGTTTTGTCCATCCTACAGAACCATGTCCCTCAGTACTGACCATTCTACAGAACTATGTCCCTCATTACTGACCCCCTACAGAACCATGTCCCTCAGTACTGACCATACTACAGAACCATGTCCCTCAGTACTGACCCCCGACCAAACCATGTCCCTCAGTACTGACCATCCTACAGAAACATGTCCCTTAGTACTGACCCCCTGCAGAACACTGTCCATCAGTACTGACCATCCTACAGTACCATGTCCCTCAGTACTGACCCCCTACAGAACCATGTCCCTGCACTGTCCATCCTAACGAACCATGTCCCACAGTACTGACCATCCTACAGAACCATGTCCCTCAGTACTGACCATCCTTCAGAACCATGTCCCTCAGGTCTGACCCCCTACAGAACCATGTCCCTCAATACTGACCATCCTACAGAACCATGTCCCTCTTTACTGACCCCCTACAGAACCATGTCCCTCAGCACTGACCGCCTACAGAACCATGTCCCTCAGTACTGACTCCCTACAGAACCATGTCCCTCAGTACTGACCATCCTACAGAACCCTGTCCCTCAGTACTGACCATCCTACAGAACCATGTCCCTGTACTGTCCATCCTGCAGAACCATGTCCCTCAGTACTGACCATCCTACAGAACCATGTCCCTCAGTACTGTCCATCCTACAGAACCATGTCCCTCAGTACTGACCCCTACAGAACCATGTCCCTCAGTACTGTCCATCCTACAGAACCATGTCCCTCAGTACTGTGCATCCTACAGAACCATGTCCCTTAGTACTGACCCCCTACAGAACCATGTCCCTCAGTACTGACCCCCTACAGAACCATGTCCCTCAGTGCTGATCATCCCTCAGAACCATGTCCCTGTACTGTCCATCCTGCAGAACCATGTCCCTCAGTACTGACCATCCTACAGAACCCTGTCCCTCAGTACTGACCATCCTACAGAACCATGTCCCTCAGTACTGTCCATCCTACAGAACCATGTCCCTCAGGTCTGACCCCCTACAGAACCATGTCCCTCAATACTGACCCCCTACAGAACCATGTCCCTCAGTGCTGACCATCCCTCAGAACCATGTCCCTGTACTGTCCATCCTGCAGAACCATGTCCCTCAGTACTGACCATCCTGCAGAACCATGTCCCTCAGTACTGTCCATCCTACAGAACCATGTCCCTCAGTACTGACTCCCTACAGAACCATGTCCCTGTACTGTCCTTCCTACAGAACCATGTCCCTCAATTATGTCCATCCTATAGAACCATGTCCCTCAGTATTGTCCATCCTACAGAACCATGTCCCTCAGTACTGACCCCTACAGAACCATGTCTCTGTACTGTCCATCCTACAGAACCATGAACCTCAGTACTGTCCATCCTACAGAACCATGTCCCTCAGTACTGTCCATCCTACAGAACCATGTCCCTCAGTACTGACCCCTACAGAACCATGTCCCTCAGTACTGTCCATCCTACAGAACCATGTCCCTCAGTACTGTCCATCCTACGGAACCATGTCCCTTAGTACTGACCCCCTACAGAACCATGTCCCTCAGTACTGACCCCCTACAGAACCATGTCCCTCAGTGCTGACCATCCCGCAGAACCATGTCCCTGTACTGTCCATCCTGCAGAACCATGTCCCTCAGTACTGACCATCCTACAGAACCATGTCCCTCAGTACTGTCCATCCTACAGAACCATGTCCCTCAGTACTGACCATCCTACAGAACCATGTCCCTCAGTACTGATCCCCTACAGAACCATGTCCCTCAGTACTGACCATCCTACAGAACCATGTCCCTCAGTACTGTCCATCTCACGGAACCATGTCCTCAGTGCTGATCATCCTACAGAACCATGTCCCTCAGTACTGACCATCCTACGGAACCATGTCCCTCAGTACGGTTCATACTTCAGAACCATGTCCCTCAGTACTGACCACCTACAGAACCATGTCCCTCAGTACTGACCCCCTGCAGAACCATGTTACTCAGTACTGACCATCATCCAGAACAATGTCCCTCAGTACTGACCCCCTACAGAACCATGTCCCTGAGTACTGACCCCCTACAGAACCATGTCCCTCTGTACTGTCCATCCTATAGAACCATGTCCCTCAGTACTGTCCATCCTGCAGAACCACGTCCCTCAGTACTGTCCATCCTACAGAACCATGTCCCTCAGTACTGTCCATCCTACAGAACCACGTCCCTCAGTACTGACCCCCTACAGAACCATGTCCCTGTACTGTCCATCCTACAAAACCCTGTCCCTAAGTTTTGTCCATCCTATAGAACCATGTTCCTCAGTACTGAGCCCCTACAGAACCATGTCCCTCAGTATTGTCCATCCTACAGAACCCTGTCGCTCAGTACTGTCCATCCTACAGAACCACGTCCCTCAGTACTGACCTCCTACAGAACCATGTCCCTGTACTGTCCATCCTACAGAATCCTGACCTTCAGTTTTGTCCATACTACAGAACCATGTCCCTCAGTACTGACCCCCGACTGAACCATGTCCCTCAGTACTGACCATCCTACAGAAACATGTCCCTCAGTACTGAACCCCTACAGAACCATGTCCCTGTACTGTCCATCCTAGAGAACTATGTCCCTCAGTATTGACCCCCTACAGAACCATGTCCCTCAGTACTGACCCCCTACAGAACCATGTCCCTCTGTGCTGACCCCTACAGAACCATGTCCCTCATTACTGACCCCCTACAGAACCACGTCCCTCAGTATTGTCCATCCTACAGAACCATGTACCACAGTACTGACCATCCTACAGAACCATGTCCCTCAGTACTGACCCCTACAGAACCATGTCCCTGTACTGTCCATCCTACAGAATCCTGACCTTCAGTTTTGTCCATACTACAGAACCATGTCCCTCAGTACTGACCATCCTACAGAACCATGTCCCTCAGTACTGACCATCCTACAGAACCATGTCCCTCAGTACTGACCCCCTACAGAACCATGTCCCTCAGTACTGACCATCCTACAGAACAATGTCCCTCAGTACTGACCCCCGACCGAACCATGTCCCTCAGTACTGACCATCCTACAGAACCATGTCCCTCAGTACTGACCCCCTGCAGAACCCTGACCCTCAGTACTGACCATCCTACAGAACCATGTTCCTTTGTACTGACCCCTACAGAACCATTTTCCTCAGTTTTGTCCATCCTACAGAACCATGTCCCTCAGTACTGACCATTCTACAGAACTATGTCCCTCATTACTGACCCCCTACAGAACCATGTCCCTCAGTACTGACCATCCTACAGAACCATGTCCCTGTACTGTCCATCCTACAGAACCATGTCCCTCAGTATTGACCCCCTACAGAACCATGTCCCTCAGTACTGACCCCCTACAGAACCATGTCCCTCATTACTGACCCCCCTACAGAACCACGTCCCTCAGTACTGACCCCCTACAGAACCATGTCCCTCAGTATTGTCCATCCTACAGAACCATGTCCCACAGTACTGACCATCCTACAGAACCATGTCCCTCAGTACTGACCGTCCTTCAGAACCATGTCCCTCAGGTCTGACCCCCTACAGAACCATGTCCCTCAATACTGACCATCCTACAGAACCATGTCCCTCTTTACTGACCCCCTACAGAACCATGTCCCTCAGCACTGTCCGCCTACAGAACCATGTCCCTCAGTACTGACCCCCTACAGAACCATGTCCCTCAGTACTGACCATCCTACAGAACCCTGTCCCTCAGTACTGACCATCCTACAGAACCATGTCCCTCAGTATTGTCCATCCTACAGAACCATGAACCTCAGTACTGTCCATCCTACAGAACCATGTCGCTCAGTACTGTCCATCCTACAGAACCATGTCCCTCAGTACTGACCCCTACAGAACCATGTCCCTCAGTACTGTCCATCCTACAGAACCATGTCCCTCAGTACTGTCCATCCTACAGAACCATGTCCCTCAGTACTGACCCCCTACAGAACCATGTCCCTCAGTACTGACCATCCTACAGAACCCTGTCCCTCAGTACTGACCATCCTACAGAACCATGTCCCTCAGTATTGTCCATCCTACAGAACCATGAACCTCAGTACTGTCCATCCTACAGAACCATGTCCCTCAGTACTGTCCATCCTACAGAACCATGTCCCTCAGTACTGACCCCTACAGAACCATGTCCCTCAGTACTGTCCATCCTACAGAACCATGTCCCTCAGTACTGTCCATCCTACAGAACCATGTCCCTTAGTACTGACCTCCTACAGAACCATGTCCCTCAGTACTGACCCCCTACAGAACCATGTCCCTCAGTGCTGACCATCCCTCAGAACCATGTCCCTGTACTGTCCATCCTGCAGAACCATGTCCCTCAGTACTGACCATCCTACAGAACCATGTCCCTCAGTACTGTCCATCCTACAGAACCATGTCCCTCAGTACTGACTCCCTACAGAACCATGTCCCTGTACTGTCCATCCTACAGAACCATGTCCCTCAGTTATGTCCATCCTATAGAACCATGTCCCTCAGTATTGTCCATCCTACAGAACCATGTCCCTCAGTACTGACCCCTACAGAACCATGTCTCTGTACTGTCCATCCTACAGAACCATGAACCTCAGTACTGTCCATCCTACAGAACCATGTCCCTCAGTACTGTCCATCCTACAGAACCATGTCCCTTAGTACTGACCCCCTACAGAACCATGTCCCTCAGTACTGACCCCCTACAGAACCATGTCCCTCAGTGCTGACCATCCCTCAGAACCATGTCCCTGTACTGTCCATCCTAGAGAACCATGTCCCTCAGTACTGTCCATCTCACGGAACCATGTCCTCAGTGCTGATCATCCTACAGAACCATGTCCCTCAGTACTATTCCCCCCTGCAGGGCCATCTCCCTTAGTCTGCCCCTTGTACAGAATCATGTCTCTCAATATTGTCCCCCTCCTTCAGAATCATGTCTCTCAATACTGTCCCCCTGCAGATCGAAGTCCCTCAGTACAGTTCCTCGTACAGAAGCACGTTTCTTAGAATTGCTCCACTGCTGTTCTCCCAGTGTTGTTCTTGAAATGAGGTAATTGTCACTCAGTGTAACCCCTGCAGCAATGCAATTGTTCTTCCGTACAGTCACCTCAAAAGTGTCCTTGCCCCCAGGTGAACTGCTGGGACAGCTCTATGCCCCCTCACCCTTCCGTATCAGACAAACTGGTTCTGCATGATCTCCTGCTTGTTGAAACTCCCCTTTGTCTGCAGGGAAACTCTCCCCCGTCGTGCCTCTCTAATAGTATAGAAGCTGCCCCTCACATCTCCCCATTTCTAATGTTACTCTGCTTCCATTCCACCAGCACTCTGCCTGTATTGTCTCCAGACAACACAGGGAGCCTGTTACTGTATACGGCCGGTGGGGGTACTGTAGCCTGGCGGCTGGTGTAACGTTTCGACTGGATTTGTTTCCAGTGCTGTCTGTATGTCCTCCGCATGGTGCATGGGTGTCTGGTTTCCGCACACATTCCAAAGACTCACAAGTTGGTTGGTTTATTGGTCAGATGGCTGTAGTTAGGTGGCTCAGGATCGCAGGGCAGCAACTGTACTGTAAAAAAACAAAATAAATTGTCCCTGTAAGAAGGCATTGATGATTCGTTATCACGTTATTAAATGTCCAATATCCCCAGTTTAGTTATTATTTATTTTTAGTTATTGAGAGCTGGTGTGTAGTAAGGCTTTCATGCCACCCAGAAACCCCCCGATTTACTCCTAACCTAATCAAGGGACAATTTACAATGAACAATTAATCTAATTGAACCGTTACATCTTTGGACTGAGGGAGGAACCAGGAGCACCCAGAGGAAACCCGCAGCTCGTACAAACTCCTTACAGGCAGTGGCGGGAATTGAACCTGGGTCACTGGGACTGTAAAGGGTTGTACTAACCATTATGCTACCGCGCTGCCCCATGCATTCTTTGTAGTTTGTGCAGTACTTTGCTCTGTTAGAGAACTAACCAGATTGCTCTGTTTCCCAGCGGAACCTGTTCCTGGTGGTGGTCCTGGTTGGTGGTGTGTCGTTCATTGTGGCTGTGGTCCATTACATCCACCAGGCTCCCTATCACATTATACTCTCACAGCTGGCTGCCAGGCCGGGCACTGATGGCCTAAGCCACTTCTTCAGTGCGTTTGGTCAGAGTAGCAAGGTGCTCCAAGGTTATGTCAGCATCCCCGAGCAGCAGGTAAGTCCGTGGTACGCTCCCTCAGTCCTCTCCCTCAGTCTGTGGTACGCTCCCTCGGTCCTGTCCCTCAGCCTGTGGTATGCTCCCTCTGTCCTGTCCCTCAGTCTGTGCTATGCTCCTTTGACCCTGCCCCTCAGACTATGGTACGCTCCCTCAGTCTGTGGTACGCTCCCTCAGTCTGTGGTTTGCTCCCTTGATCTTGTCCCTCAGCTTGTGGTACGCTCCTTTGACCCTGTCCCTCAGACTGTGGTACACTCCCTCAGTCTTTGGTACGCTCCCTCGGTCCTGTCCCTCAGCTTGTGGTAGGCTTCCTCGACCCTGCCCCTCAGACTATGGTATGCTCCCTCAGTCTTTGGTACACTTCCTCGACCCTATCCCTCAGTCTGTGCTATGCTGCTTTGACCCTGCCCCTCAGACTATGGTACACTCCCTCAATCTGTGGTACGCTCACTCAGTCCTGTCCCTCAGACTGTGGTACGCTCCCTTGATCTTTTCCCTCAGTCTCTGGTGCGCTCTTTCAATCCTGTCCCTCAAACAATGGGGCGCTCCATTGACACTTTCCTTCAGTCTGTAGGTCTCCCTCAACCCTGTCCCTCGGGCTGTGGTGTGCTTCCTCAGACAGTGGCACGCTTCGTCAATCCTGTCCCTTGGTCTATGGGTACTCCCTTGATCCTGCGTTTTGTATGGTGTCACACTCCCTCGATCTCTCAGGCCGCAGCGGGCTCTGTCAGGTCTGTTTTGCTGTTGGCCAGTCCTCGGCTGAGGGACACTGCCCGTGTGATAGACGGTCAGGAACTTGAACTGCAGATTCGTGAATGATATGTACCTGTCCACATCCCTGTCCCCAGCCCCTGGTCCTCACCTGTCAACAGTGCAGCATCGTTTCCAGTTCTGGGCAGATGTTGGGCAAGAAGCTTGGTGCTGAGATTGACCAATCAGAATGCATATGGAGAATGAACAATGCTCCAACTGAAGGCTACGAGACCGATGTGGGCAGCAGGACCACGGTGAGGGTGGTCTCCCACACCAGCACCCCACTACTTCTCCGGCAGGGGGCTTTCCTCTCCGGCCTCAACAGCTCCTTCCACATCTTCTGGGGCCCGCAGCGCAACATGAGACGAGATGGCAAAGGAATTGTCTACAACATGCTCAGGACCGTCCGCAATCGCTTCCCGGACGCCAAAATTTACACTCTGACAGAGGAAAAGATGAGATTCTGCGACGTCACTTTTAAAAGGGAGACTGGGAAAGACAGGTAGGAGGAGCAGGATCCCACAGTTCTCTGCATCTGACAATAGAGCAGAACATTGTCACTACAGGTAAACACCAGAAAGTCTGCAGACGCTGGAAATCCAAAGCAACACACAAAATGCTAAAGGAACTCAACGGGTCAGGCAGCATCCATGGAAATGAATCAACAGTTGGCATTTTGGCCTGAGACCCTTCCCAGGATTGAGGAGGAAGGTGCCAGATAAAAAGGTGTTGGGGGAGGAGGGGGAAAAGAGGCTGTCTGGAAGGTGATAGGTGAAGCCAGTTGGGTGAGAAAGATCAAGGGCTGGTGAAGGAGGAATCTGATAGGAGAGGAGAGATCAATACTGTATTGATCCCAAAGGAAATTACAGTGTCATAGTGGCATTACAAGTAAACAGATATAAAAATATTAGAAGAGAAGTCAGAAAGAATAATAAATAAGTTACCTCAAAAGTAAGATATACAAGATTAACAAATCATAAGTTCACCATCATCATCAGGTGCCGTGCCCAGTTTGAGCTTTGACTGCCATGGCCCACACACTCCTGTTTCGGGTCAAGTGGATCAATTCATTGGTATTCATTTCCAGTTCTCTGGCGGCTGTCTCCATTATCATTTGTCTTTGTCTTCCTATAGCCATATAACCATATAACAATTACAGCACAGAAACAGGCCATCTCGGCCCTTCTAGTCCGTGCCGAGCTCTTACCCTATCCTATTCCCACCGACCTGCACTCAGCCCATAACTCTCCATTCCTTTCTTGTCCATATAGCTGTCCAATTTAACTTTAAACGACAACATCAAACCAGCCTCAACTACTTCTGCTGGAAGCTCGTTCCACACAGCTACATTCCTCTTGCTTTCTTCCCTTCAATCTTTCCCATAATTACCATGCATTCTAACTCCTCTTTCCTAATCACATGTCCAATGAAGTTACGTTGCCTTTTCATGATCTCATACATTATTTCACTTTTTGTGTTTGCTCTGTTCATGACATTCTTGTTAGATATTCGTTTCATCCATGATATTCTTTGCATCCTCCTCAAAAACCTCATCTCTGCTGCTTCAATTCGTTTCCTCATGTTACCAGATATTGTCCAACATTCTGAGCCATATAACATAACTGGATAAACGTAACATTTTGGTACTCTGAGGCAGGTTGTCATGCCTAGTTTAGTGTTGGTCAGTATACTCTTCATTCTCGTAAAGGTGTCTTTTGCCATCCTTATTCTTCTTTTGATGTCCATGTCGCACCTGCCATCTGATGTCACCCAGCTTCCCAGGTAGCAAAGGTTCTGTACTTTTTTTCTGTCTTCCCGTTTATTTTCAGCCTGCAGATAGGATTCTCCTTCTTTTTGGATATCACCATACATTCTGTCTTTTTGCGATTGATAGACCCATTTTTGCACTTTCTTCAACAACTATACCAATTAAGTTTTGTAGTTCTTCCTCCGTACTTGCAATTAACACAGTGTCATCTTCATATCTGAAATTATTGATGTTTTCACCGCCAACTTTGATTCCCAAGATGTCTCTTATTTTTTGTAATATTGTTTCACTGTGCACATTAAACAGGGGAGAAAACACACCCTTGTCTAACGCCTCTCTCGATTTTCATAAACTGACTCTCTTCTCCATCTATTCTTACAGCGGCAGTTTGTTCCCAATGCAGACTTCTGATTAGGCAGAGGTCTTTCGAATCTAGTTCTAGAGTTTCCTGTAATATTTCAAATAATTTATTGTGCTTCACTTTATCAAATGCTTTTGTGTAGTTGATAAAACAAACAAACAAATCTTTTTGCACTTGAATAGCTCGTTCTGATAGTATCCTTAACATCAATATTGCATTTCTTGTACCTTTGTCTTTCACAAAACCACATTGTTCTTTACCTATTTCAGCTTGCATCCTACTTTTATCTCTTGTCATCAAAATCCTTAGAAGTATCTTAGTGATTAAACTTATGGTCCTATGTAATTCACGTTCTATTGCTCCAGCTTTCTTAGGAAGAGTGATAAATACTTATTTTTTCATCTCTTCTGGTATTATTCCAGTCTCATAAATGTCATTGATTAATCGGTAAGTTTTTCAATTCCATAATCTTCAAGGGCGATAATTTGTTCCATTACTAATTCATCAGGACCTGCTGCCTTTCCTTTCTTCATCTTATTTACTGCATTACGAACTTCAGATTTTAAAAATACTTGGACCTTCAATGTTCTTCTTAATTTCTGGTTTTTCACCTCGATCGTCTTCAAACAATTCCTGAATATACTCAGTCCATCTGTTCATAATCTCATCTTTTTCCATGATAATGGTACCGTCCCTTGCTTTCAAACATCCACCTGAGGAACAGAGGAGCCTTTCACCAGTGATATTCTTGATTTGTTGATGTAGCCTAATGGAAGAAAGGAGACTGAAGAAAGCAAATCCTATGGAATGTAAGTCCTTAGATAAAAAAGTTCAAAGCTTATGTCAAAAAGCCAAAGAAGAATGGTTAAACCAGGAATGTGAGCAACTAGAAACCAAAGGTTACAAAATTTATAAGATTTCCAAGTTCACACTGATAAGATGGTAATGCAAGAATTACTGTAATATGAGTTCGCTTTCATGCGATCCAAATAAGAAGTGATTGTAGTATTGCTCAGTACTGTACAGGGTGTCTGCAATAGCAGGGTGTGGTAAACAGAGCTTAAACAGAGGTTAATAACAATCTACAGGAGGGGGTCATCACTTCCCCGGCTATAGTTTGATTCGTTATAGAGCCTAATTAGCGCTCTTTGGAGCAGTGCAGTTGTCTTAGTCTATTACTGAAAGTGCTCCTCTGTTCAGCCTCATGTAGAGGGTGAGAATCATTGTCCAGAATTGCCAGGAATTTTCCGAGGGTCCTATCACAGCCTCCAGTATGTCCAGTTTGACTCCTATAACAGCACCATCCCTTCTAATAAGTTTATTGAGCCTGTTGGCATCACCTGTGTTGATGCCTTTGCCCCAGCACACGACCGCATAGAAGATTGTACTGGCGACAATAGACTGGTAGAACACGTGAAGGAGAGGCCTGCATACTCCAAAGGACCTCAGTCTCCTCAGGAAGTAGAGGCAACCAGGGGTGTATCTACAGAAAATAGCGCCTACGGCAAGCACTGAAATGTCCAAACATCTGACACCCATCTTTTAGATAACTTTACCATAATATCAGCTCAAAAATACAAGTTGAGCTTGTTAATCTTTTAATTAACAAATTATGGCACTACATGAAAATTATAACTGCACCTTCGTTGCTTTCACTGATGCAAATTGGTCTATAATGTGATCAAAGTCAGCTTTTTCAGTTTCTTCTCTTTCTACACTCAGCAGAGCAAGACCACAGAGTCTGCCTTGACCCATGGAGGCTCTCAAATAAGAAAGTATTAGTTTTAACTTGCTGAATGATCTCTCACAGCTGGCGATGGAAACTGCGATGGTTAGCATAATCTGAATAGCAATGCGAAGATTGGGGAAGATGCTGTCATCTCCATACTGAACAATAAATTCAAGAAGCTCTTCCGGTCTTGATATTTTCATGTTGACTCGCCTTGATAGCAACGTTCTGCCTGATCAGGAGTCTCGTCAAGTCGAACATGAGACCATAGTACTTGCCTTTACGAATGCTTCTCAGCAAACTCTGGCGAAAAGTGGATGCCGTCATGTGGATGAATTTGTTCTGGACACCCGGTGAAAGATAAGGTGTGGATCCAGGATGACTTTCCAAATGAGTGAGGTGTTCTTTTATGACAGGGTCAAAGATGGCCAGTAGTTTCAGTAAGCCAAGGAAATTTCCCACATTGGAGTTATCATCTAGCTGAAGTGGCTCCCTGTGTCCTCGCAAAGCCAGGTTCTGAGTCGCAAGGGATTTTATGTCGTGAAGGATTCTTGTCAAGATATCACGCCATTTCTGCTTTTCCTTCTCAATCTGTGACTGAAATACCGCGTCAATAATTCCAGTTTTCAGCTAAATTTCTTTCCACTGTGTGAAGCATTCCTGATGATTCTTGGCATTTCATGAACACTAATCCTTTCAGGTGCTTTCCACTGGTCGAATCCACTTTCCTGCTCCAATGAGGATTGATGGTCTGACCGGGGATAGAGAAGACAACAGATACAAAATGTAGACTTTTTAAGAAGGGGAATAGACCAGCCATGAGCAAGTCACCTCCTCACCACAACCATTTCCCAATTTCCTCTTGAACCAAGTTTTGTTCATTGAGCGGTTATTTGTTGGTAGGAAAGGCCCCTCACTGTTCTGGAAATACTTCGAACCCAGCTTTATTATTTCTATTCTCAACGCGTCAGTCAGAATTGCTTTTCCAGTATCCTTGTCGAATTTCAGAAGTCCAATGTCATGCTGTTCAATCACCTCTGGTATGACAGTTTGAGGCTCTTTGACACCATCCAGTTCACTAGGTTCAGTGTCGTCAGGTAAAATCTCGTCAATAAACTCAACATCACCACCACTATCGTCTTCCCCTCCTGTCATGTCCACGTTCTCTGTGGCAGCCTCACTCTTAATCTCATCATACTCGGATTTGTCTGACTTGACTTCCTCCTCGGCTTGTGATGCATTTGTACTTGATCCACCTTTGGATTCTAACAAACTTGTAGCAGGTGCAGGTGACTCTATGGGACGTGTCGAACTACTTGTTCCGGGCTTTTCAAAGAAGGGCATGGAGAACTTGCTCGACTTCTTGGCTTCCTCCGCCTCCAACTTTCGTCTCTTCCGTCCTTCAGCTCCACTTTCCTTCTTCTTCGTGAAGAAACATTTCATGGTCTTCTTACACAATGCTCTGAAATAAGGCCATCCTAGTGCTTCTCACCCATGATAATCAAAGACAGATCATACGTCTGAAGAAAATTCTTTTTTCACCATTCGAGGATGGCTTGTCTGACTTTAATAGAAACTGCTCAGTGGCGCCCCCTTCAAGTGGCACCCAGGGCACGTGCCATACCTGCCATACCTTAGATACGCCACTGAAGGCAACTCTGGTCCTTCTTGTACACAATCTCTGTGTCGTTGCTCCACTCAAGTCTGTCATCCAGGTCCACCCCCAGGTACTTGTAGGTCCTCACCACATCTACATCCTCACCACCAATAGTAACAGGGAGTAGTGCAGGCTTAGTCTTCCTAAAGTCCATCACCATCTCTTTGGTCTTACAGATGTTGAGCTGCAGATGATTCAGCTTGCACCATTTGACAAAGTCCTCCACCAGGACCCTGTATCCATCCTCCCGTCCTCCCTTTATACACCCAACTATTGCTGAGTCATCAGAGAATTTCTGCAGATGACATGACTCAGTGTTGTGTCTAAAAGTCCGAGGTATACAGGGTAAACAGGAAGGGAACCAATATAGTCCCCCGTGGGGCCCCAGTGCTGCTTATAGCCATGTCTGACACACAGCTCTGAAGCCGCACATGCTGTGGCTGCCAGTCAGGTAGTCCATTATCCAGGATAGAATGGAAGTGCCAACCTGCATTGAACGGAGATTTTTCCCCAGCAATGAGGGCTCTATGGTATTGAAGGCATCGGAGAAATCAAAAAACATAATCCTCACAGTGCTGTCCTGCTTATCCAAATGGGAGTAGGCTCTGTTCAGCAGGTAGATGACACCATTATCGAGTCCAATGTACTCCTGGTAGGCAAACTGCAGAGGACTGAGGGCTGATCTGATCAGGGGTCGGAGGTGAGCCAGGACCAGCCTCTCTAGGGTCTTCATGATGTGTAAGGTCAGGCCACTGGACAGTCGTCATTCAAGGCTTTCAGACGGCCCTTCTTGGGCACCGTGACCACACATGATGTTTTCCACACAGTTGGAACCCTTTCCAGGCTGAGGCTCAGATTGAAAATGCGCTGGAAAACTCCACACGCTCCTTCAGGACCTTGGGGTTCACACCATCCGGTCCCAATGCTTTGCCGTGTCTAAGTTTCCCCAGAGCCCTTCTCACCTGCTCAGTAGTGAAGGTGAGCCCATGAGGACTGGGGATTTGGTGGAAGGTAGGGGCCAAGGGGGGTGACAACAGCAGTTGGTATGTGGAGGTGTGATAGTAGGGCAGGGCAAGGAGAAGATGTTGGCAGTGCTCGCCTGTGTTGTTCATCCATGTGGACCATAGGAGAAAGGAAAGAAGGAGAGGACCCAAGTGGAAGTGGTTGCTAGGTGAGAAGAGGTAAAATGCCAGAGTGCTGAATAGAGGAAGGGGGGGAGGGGATTTTTTTTTTTAACTGAAAGGAGAAATGGATATTCATGTAATCGGGTTGGAGACTACCCAAACGGAATACAGTGTGTTGGTCCTCCACCCTGAGGGAGGCCATGGACAAACACGTCGAAATGGGAATGGGAGTTAAAATATTGGGCCACCGGGAAGTCCCTCTTGTGGCGGATGGTGTGGAGGTGCTTGACAAAGTGATCCCCCAGTCGGCGACAGGTCTCACCAACGTGGAGGAAACTGCATCAGGAACGCCGGAATCACTACACCATGAGATGAGCCACCAGGCCGCGGACTGCTGTTTAGAGACTGACACCCTCACTGGGGGTCTGTGCAAATGTTGTCAGACTCATTGACACAGTGGATATCTGTGCAAACATCGACACACTCACTAAGGGGAGGGAATCTATGCAAATGTCAGCACACTCACTGGAAGTTAGTGCAAACATTGGCACACTGGAAGTCTGGGAACACTGACGGTGAATATCTGTGTAAACGTTGACACACCGGGAGTCTGTGAAAACACTGACATGCTCACAGTGACCATCACTGGCAGAGACTCTGTGATTATTGACACGTGGACTCTGTTCAAATATTGATACACTCCCTGGGTTGTACACCTGGTGTGTCCACAGAACCCAGGACAGTGACAGTGCCAGCCATGTGAACACTCACAGTATACTTGGTCCTGGAATGACATTTCAAAATCTGGACTTAACATTGAACTTAGCATCATCAGGTTCTCATCTCTTCCATTCTTGTAGCTCATATGTCTAGTGTTGACAACTTCCTTCATGTTTCACTGCTAGTTAACTTTAGTTATTCACCATCCCTCACTGCTCTCTTTCACCCAAACGGCCTCACCGTCCGCTCTCAGTCCTATCAGAGACTTCCCCTCTCCTCTCTCTGCTCCTTTCTCTTTCCCTTGTTCACCTCTCACTTTTCCACAGTTCTGACAAGAAGTTGTAAACCCTGCAGCATTGTCTCTGTTTCCCTGTTTCCCTTCTGATCCATTGACCATTTTCTATTTTAACCCAAAAAGGCAACACGAACTCTTACTCATCAGGGACTTTGCTGATTTGTGAGGCTGTTGGATCTCCGTTTAATCTCTGAAGTCAGGAAGGGCAAGCATTCTTAATACCAAGATTTCAGTTTACTTCAGAGTGCAAACAAACATACAAATGCTGTGCAAACTAAATAAAGAGCTGAGAAATGAGGGTGAGAGGTGAATTAATGCTAAGAGTGTAAGACAAAGAAATAAAAGATGGTGTTTCTGAAAAAAATCTATCACTTTTATAGATAAGGTAAAGAAAATTCCTTAGATAGAGGTAATTTAGTTAATAGGCTACAATTACAATTACATCACATGGGTAATGTACTGATACTTAGCCAATGAAAAATGAGAAAGCGGATGAACCGTTAGTTTAGCTGCTATACCGCTTTCTGCCAGTGAGTGTGAAAGATACACGAGTTTGTTAAAAAGTACAAATCTTATAAAAAGTATTATTAAAATAAAACAGTGGTTTCCAAACAAGGAGCACACACAAAATGCTTGGGGAAATCAGCAGGCCAGGCAGCATCTGTGGAAAAAAGTACAGTCAACGTTTCGGGCCATCTGCTGAAGGGTTTCAGCCCAAAACGTCCACTGTACGTTTTTCCATAGGGGCTGCCTGGACTGCTGAGTTCCTCCAGCATTTTGTGTGCGTTGCTTGGATTTCCAGCATCTGCAGATTTTCTCTTGTTTCCAACGAGGAGTTGAATTATAACTCTCTCCTGAATTTCCATCTGACAGCTTGGGATTAGCCTGGATATTTGATACAATACTGCACTGTTTCCACGTCTATCTCATTTAGAATAGGTGCTGAGTCAGACACTTGTAACCACAGTGGGACGACACAATGAAACAGCAGGTAGAGCTGCCACCTCAGATCTCCAGCAACCCAAGTTAGATCCTGGTGGTGCTGTTTGTGTGAGATTTACATGTTCTCCCAGCGATAAGCACAAGAGATTCTGCAGATGCTGGAAATCCAGAGCAACAACACTAAATGCTGGAGGAACTTAGCAGGTTAGGCAGCATCTACAGAGAGGAATAAACAGTCAACATTTCAGGCTGAGGCCCTTTATCAGGATTGGAAAGAAAGGTGGAAAGAAGCCAGTGTAAGAATTTGAGGGAGAGGAAGGAGTACAAACTGGCGGGTGATGGGTGAAGACTGATATAGGATCCTGGCCTGAACGTTCACTGTTTATTCCCCTCCAAAGATGCTGCCTGACTTGCTGAATTCTTTCAGCATTTTCTCTGTGTTACTCTCTGTGATAACATGGTTTCTCCTCGATGTGTCCATTTCCTCCCACAATCTCAGTAACTTACCCCTAGTGTGTAGTTAACTGGTAGAATCTGGGGCGCGTTGATTGGGAATGCGTGGAGGATAAAATGGGACTAGTGTGAATGGGTGGTTGATGGTTAGCATGAACTTGAAGGGCTGAATGGCCTGTTTCTGTGCAGTATCTCTCTACGACTCCAATCCTCCTGCCAGTTTCTGCTCACCGTTCGTGAGAAGAGCATTCGAGCATTCATCCCAGTACATGTTGTCTTTCCACAAGGGGAGAGTGGTTGGCAGTTTTCTGTCCTGTGATAGAGTCCATAGAAAAGTACAGCACAGAAACAGGCCCCTCGGGCCCTCTAGTCCTCACCAAACCATTTAAACTGCCTGCACCAGGAGCATTGTCCTCCATACCCCTACCGTCCGTGTACCTATCCAAATTTCACTTACACGTTGAAAGCGGGCTGACGTCCACCACTTGTCCTGCTGGTTTTGGTTCTGTTTCACCCTCCGATTGTTAACCTGATTCTCTGTGTTGTAGGGTGCTGTCTGGCTCTTACCTCAGTACCGGTTGGTTCACTTTCATCCTGGCAATGGAGGCCTGTGACACCATTGACGTCTATGGAATGATCAATGATACGTACTGCAGGTACCAGGAGGGGCATGCCTCACTTCACTCAGCCCATCTCTCCTACACCCCTGCCCACTGCCCCGCTCCCACGACTTGTGTAATGTCACAGTCCTTTGGGCAAGCACGTATGGAGTTGTTTGGGAGCAGTTGTTACCCTGCAGCCCCCGGTCTCCTGGACAGGCTTCAGCTGTGAACTCACTTTCAGGGACACTGCAGCTCATGTTCTCTGTATTCTTCTTTACTTTTGTTGTGTGTGTGTGTTTTTCCCCCCTGTAGATTCTGTTGGGTTCCTTTGTTTGGTGGGTGCCTTCAGGAAGGTGAATCGCAAGGTTGTAAATAGTATACATCTCTCACTCTCTCCCTAATGAGTATACATTAAACAGTATACATCCTAAACAGTATACATCTCTCTCTCCCCCTAATGAGTATACATTAAACAGTATACATCCTAAACAGTATATATATCTCTCTCCTTAATGAGTATACATTAAACAGTATACATCCTAAACAGTATACATCTCTCTCCCCCTAATGAGTATACATTAAACAGTATATATCCTAAACAGTATATATCTCTCTCTCCCCTAATGACTATACATTAAACGGTATACATCCTAAACAGTATATATCTCTCTCTCCTTAATGAGTATACATTAAACAGTATACATCTCTCTCTCCCCCTAATGAGTATACATTAAACAATATACATCCTAAACAGTATATATCTCTCTCTCCCCCTAATGAGTATACATTAAACAGTATACATCTCTCTCTCCCTAATGGGTACACATTAAACAGTAATCAAGGGAGAAGGCAGGAGATTGGGGCTGAGAGGAAAATTGGATCAGTCATGATGAAATGGCAGAGCAGACTCAATGGGCAAAATGGCCTAATTCTGCTAATTCTGTTCCTATACCTTAAGGTCTGATATATTCCAACTGGCTGCATCGTGGTCTGGTATTGGGGTGGGCTATTGCACAGGATTGAAAGAAGCTGCAGAAAGGCGCAGAAACAGAAATTTAAAAAGACTAGTGGGGTATTGTTCATGGGTTCAATGTCCATTCAGAAATCAGATGGCAGAGGGGAAGAAGCTGTTCCTGAATCATTGAGTGTGTGTCTTCAGGCTCCTGTACCTCCTTCCTGATGGCAGCAATGAGAACAGAGCATAACCTGGGTGATGGGGGCCTTAATGGTGGACGCCGCCCTTTTGAGGCATCGGTCTTTGAAGTTGTCCTGAATGCTACGGAGACTGGTGCCCAGGATGGAGCTGACTGATTTTACAACTCTCTGCAACTTACTTCGATCCTGTACAGTGCCCGCCTGCCCATAGCAGGCAGTGATGCAGCCCAGTTAGAATGATACAAGTGTAGAAATTTCTGAGTGTCTCAGGTGACATACCAATCTCCTCCAACTCCTCATGAAATATAAACTTCTGATCGTAAATCTATGCTCTCAAGTTTTAGAGACCCCTGTCCTGGGAAAACTTGAACACCCATCCTCCTTGAGATTTTATAAGCCTCCCGCACTCCCGCCTACCTGGCACCTCTGACAACGCCACTCCTGGCAACATCCCCACGAATCTTTTTCATTTGTTATTTAGAGATACAGCGCTGTTGGTGGAACCTGTGCAGGTAAGGATGAGAGGTTAGAGGAGTCTTACAGATTGGATAGAGGGATTAGAGGGGGTTACAGCCAGCAAGCTACTGGATGAAATCAGCAGGTCAGGCAGCATCTGTGGAAGGAACTGAACAGGTGACAGTAGAGAGAGTGGTACTGATAGTATAGACATGGCCAAACCACAAAGGGGAGAGAGAGGTCAGTACTGATAAGGTGAGTGGGTGGGTAGGGGGGGTGGTAGCAGGTGAGAGAGGGGGCTGTGCCAACCGGGAGAGGGAGGGGAGAGAGAGGGTTCTGCGGAATAGAGAGGGCTTAGCTGGCTCAGTACACCAGGGAGGGGGGAACAGAGAAATGACGAGGGGAGTGTGAGACCCTAAGTATTTGGCCATCAAGTCTTCTCCACCATTTCATCACGGCTGATCCATTTTCCCTCTCAGCCCCAGTTTCCTGCCTTCTCCCTTCATGCCCTGACTAATTATGAATCTATCAACCTCTGTCTTAAGTATACCGAGTGATTTGGCCTCCTGTGGCAATGAATTCTGCAGTTTCACCACTCTCTGGCTAAAGAAACTCCTCCACATCTCCGTTCTAAAAGCAATTGCCCCTATTCTGAGGCTGTGTCCTCTGGTCTTGAGCTCCTCCATCAAGTGTAGGAACGGCGGGCTAGAGGGACATGCTGAGATCAGTTGGATGATTAACAATGAAGGGGCTGTTGATGGAAGGAGAGCCAGTGATGAGTTTTGTTAACTCGCAGGATTCGGGCAGCGTTGTTACTCAACATCTGTCATTTATTGCACACCCCTAGTTGACCCTGAGAAAGTGATGGTGGACTGCTGCAGCCCCTCTAACAACAATGGTCCCGCAGTGGTGTTGGAGAGGGTGTTTCAGGTTCTGGACCCAATGACAGCCAAAAGAGAGAAGAAGAGAGAAATTGCCTTTAAACTCACGAGAGAGCATAGGCCATCAACTTTTTTTTTTGCTGTTGGTGTTTCTGTAGCAGGCAATTTCCTTTTTACGAGGTCGAGTTGCTAGCTCGATGCTCAACCCAGCACGGATGGAAAGCGTGCACAGGAGCCGGCTGGATTCGAACTCAGGACCTTCCGCCCCAAAGTCCAGTGCTGATGCCACTACGCCACCAGCCGGCCAAATGACAGCCAAGCCATGGCAATATGTTTCTGAGTCAGGGTTGTGCGTGATTTTGAGGGAAACCTAATAGTTGATGATATTTCCATGGAGCTGCTGGCCTGCGTCCACCTGGGTGGTGGAGGTAATATGTTTGGTAGCGGAGGTGAGTAACTGCAGGACATTCTGTGTCAGGATGTGCCATTGCTGCATCATCTGAATGGTTTAATTGGTAGATGGGGTGCCAACCATGTTGGTTGCCTGGTCATGAGTAGTTGTAAAGTCATGGGGTCATAGAAAAGTACAGCACAGAAACAGACCTTTCGGCCCATCTATCTGCGCTGAACTATTTAAACTGCCTACTCCCATTAACCTGCACTGGGACTACTAGCCCTTCATACCCCAACCATCCACGTACTTATCCAAGCTTCTCTTAAACGTTGAAATCCGGTTTGAATGCAGCTGGCAGCTCATTCCACACTCTCACAGCCCTCTGAGTGACGAAGTTTCCCCTCAGCTTCCCCTTAAACTTTTCACCTTTCACCCTTAATCCATGACCTCTAATTGTAGTCCCACCCAACGTCAGTGGGAAAAGCCTGCTTGCATTTACCCTATCTATACCCCTCATAATTTTGTATATCTCTATTAAATCTCCCCTCAATCAATCTTTTGCATTCCAAGGAATAAAGTCCTAACCTATTCAATCTTTCCTTGTAATTCAGGTCCTACAGGCCCAGCAACTTCCTTGTAAATTTTCTCTGTACTCTTTCTCAATCCTGCGGCCAAACCAGCCAAATGCAGGACATCCCATCAAACTCCTGATCTGTGCCTCAAAGATTGTGGAAGGGCTTTGAGAAGTTCCGAGGTGAATCACTTGCCGCCGGATACCCAGACTCCAACTTGTCTTGATTCTACATTATTCATGTGGCTGGCCCAGTTTTGTTACTGGTGACAATATTGAAGGATAAATTATGGTTTCAGGGTGTAATGGAGATTTCCCTTGCGTTGAAGTTGTACCAAGGGTTCTTTTATGGTGGGATTGGGGTTGTGTGATTGCTGAGAGCAGGTAATAAATAGGTGTAAGGTACCTAACATGATTTACAAGGATGGGTCATTTCAAGAAGCTACCGGTTATTGCAAAATAAGTTACGTTTCTCCATGGAAGTAAGATGGTGTGTCTCTCTCCTGTCTACAGGGCTGAAGGGCACCAGAACGTCCCGTACCATTACTACGAGCCCAATGGCCAGGAGGAGTGCACGGAGTATTACATGCATGAAAATGCCCGGTATGGAGGGCACAGGTTCATCACAGAGAAAGCAGTGTTTGCCAAGTGGGCGAAGGAGAGGAAGATCAGGTTCTTCAACCCCACTTGGCAAGTGTCCTGACCAAGTCTTCGTCATCGGACTGTATCCCTCGGAGATCGGTGGCAGTGACCAGGTGCTCACTTAACTAACTGAGCGCCACGAAGTCGTCATTTTGAGTGAACCCAGGCTAGTTTCTATTTCTGTGCGCTGCCAATAAATGTTGCCCCACCCAGCTGTTGGTGTGAGGACCAATTGTTGCTCTTCATTTGCTTGTGGAGAAGTAAAGTGCAGTCAGGCGGAGGTCCCGCTGGTTTATGCGACAAGAGTTTGTCAACACTGCCGCCCTTCCGTTGAGACATTTCCTCCATTGCGTCGCACTTTAGAAGTAACTTGTTGGCTGGAGGGGACATGAGCAAAGCTCTAGATAGGCAAGTTTGTCTCCTTTGAAGGCTGGCTGGGGGGAGGTCATTGGTGAAGACCTCCATCCCAGAGAAGGGAGGGTGAGGAAAATTGACGGCAGTCTCGTGTGCAGACAGTGATTTGTGGAAACAGTATTCTAATACTACTCACGATCGAACCTGTAACAAACACAACTTGTATTCTAGCATCAGTTTATTCAGTTTTTCTGCTGGCTGTTCACTAACTTTCAATGACAAATCCAATTTTGTGAATGACCCGCATGCCCTTGATATGGTTCCCACTGTTAACCTGGCTCATCTGCTGTCTGAAGAGGTTGTATGTTATTTTTTGCTCGTTTCAGTTTTCGGCTGGGAATGTCCACACAGTAGCAGCAGGTCCCTGTACCGCATCTCCGAGACAGCACAGAAGCAGGCCCCTGTGTCCACCATCAAACCACTTTGATGAGCACTTTCACTCTGTCTGAGACAAGCAGGGTTTCCCGGTGGCCAACCATTTAATTCCAATCTCCATTTCCTATCCAACATCTTGATCCATGGCCCCCTCTACGGCTACGATGAGGACACTGTCAGGTTGGATGAGCAACACCTCATATTCCGTCTGAGTGGCCTCCAACCTGATGGTGTGAACATCGATTTCTCTAACTTCCAGTAACTTCTCTCTTCTTCTATTCTCCACTCTGGCTACCCTCTTACCTCTTTTTCTCCTCACCTGCTCATCATCTCCACCTAGGCTCCTCCAACTTCCATGGTCCACTCACCACTCCTATCTGAATCCTTCTTCTTTAACCCTTTATCTTTTCCACCTTTCACCTCCCAGCTTCTCACTTCCCCCACCCACCGACCTTCCCCCCTCACCTGTCCACACTTATCACTTTCTAGCTATTAATCTGCCCCTTCCTCCCACCTTCTTATTCTGTCTTCTTCTCCCTTCCTTTCTAGGAACAGGTGAAGGGTCTCAGCCTGAAACGTTGACTGTTCATTCATTTCCACAGATGCTGCCTGACCTGCTGAGCTCCTCCAGAATTTTGTGTCTGTTACTCTAGACTTCCAGATCTGCCTAATATCTAGTGTTTATGCATTTATATTCATCCAATCGTATTCTTCCAATGTTCCCATTAAATTCCCCTGTAATAACACTACTAGAGCCTATTGCTGTAGTTAATTAGCCTACCAAGCCACGGGCCTTTGGGAAGAGGGAGGAAATCTGACACCTGGGAGAAACCACGTGGTCACAGGGAGAATGTGCAAACTCCACATAGACAGCACCGTAGATCAGAATTGAAGCTGGGTTGCTGGAACTGTGAAGCAGTGGCTCTACCAACTGCTTTAAAATATTAGATCGAGCATGTAAGATGGGGATGAGGCAGTTCTTCTTCCTCTGAAATTAGGAACCTCTCTTCCTCAGAAGGTGATAGAAGCTGAGTCCAGGAGCATTCCTGGGGCAAAGGTAGTTAGATTCTGAATATGAAAGTGGTAAGAGGCTGCTACAGGTAAGCAGGAACGTGGAGTTACAATCAGATCGTTTACAACAGCAGAGAAAACTCATGCAGCCAAGTGGTCAACTCCTGCTCTTAATTTGTTTGTCCATACATACACAAGATCACCAGACGAAGCAGGAGTATCCACAGCCTGGCTTACCCTTCAGTATGATCATGGGGTAGGGATTTCCAGAGATTCACCTTGCAGTTTCACTGCAGCCCCATTTTAAATCTCCAGCCCTTTATAGTGTAAGTGAGTCTCCTTGTTTGTGACAGCAACTTGTGAAAACATCCACCTATCTCCCCTTTAGGACTTTAAATGCTTTAATATTAAACCTTAAATGTTTGAACAAGATCACCTCACTCCTTATTCTTCTAATCTCCAATGAGATTGTAATCAATCAATCACTCAACATTCATGCTCACGGTGAAAATTACATGCCAGTCCTTTAAGTAGCCTAGCCTAAAGGAAGGAACAGAGAAGGCTGGCTTCTTTTCCAGAACTTTTCAAACCACTGCAGAAAATAAAGTACTTTTCTAGTTACTAATTGTTATAATGTTGACAACGCAATCACCAATATGCATACAGGAAGATCCCACAAACTGTGATGTGATGTTAACAAGATAATCAATGTTAGTAATGTTGGAACATTTCTTATGAGGTCATGTGAAGTTTTTCCTTTCATAAGAAGGTACGTTCCTATTATAAGATAGGCTTTTTTCCCAACTGCCTTGTGTTGATCTAATATTGGCCTCCAATGCAACACTGAGCTCAGCAACCTAGTGGGATCTTCTAGACAAAATCTGCAGGTGCTAGAAATCAACGTAATACACACAACATGCCAGAGTAACTCAGCAGGCCAGGCGGCATCCATGGAAAAGAGTGAACGGTTGATGTTTTGGGTTGAGACAATCTCCTAACCCTTGTATCGGTAGGCAACAACTGTTACTGGTGACCCAAGCACCAGTAGATCACTTCATTGGTGGGAGATCTGGTTAGGAGCAAGAATATGAAGAGCCAAGTATATTGTCTGGATCTGCTACCATTCTGTCCATTGTCTGTACCTACCCAAGTACAGCCACCAGACAGTATTATAGAGTCAAAGCCCCGAGACTCTGAGGCTTACTGTCTGCCTCAGAACAGTTAGACTGATTTTAGAGTAGTTCAAAAAGTTGGCACAACATTGTGGACAGAAGGATCTTTAATGTTCTACGTTCTATAATTGCAGCCAGGGTAGATGCCCACAGGAAGTTCCCTCTGGCCTGATGAATTCAGTACTGGGGGCACTGGCCCAGAGTGAGGGCATTCTTTTAGGACTGATATAAGAAAAATCCTAATGCAGGATATTGTCTTTGGAACTCTCTGTGGCTGTAGAGTCATTGACTGCAATAAGAATGGGATTGACAAGCTAGGAGGATGCACAGGGTTGGGTGGATGAGAGAAGTGATAAGCCATGACTTTGTT
This sequence comes from Mobula birostris, assembly GCF_030028105.1. Taxonomy (NCBI): domain Eukaryota; kingdom Metazoa; phylum Chordata; class Chondrichthyes; order Myliobatiformes; family Myliobatidae; genus Mobula; species Mobula birostris. The sequence continues at coordinate 6,289,680 of NC_092401.1, forward strand.
GAAAGGTAGGGAAGGTCTGAGTAGCCTCCAGTTCCTATTCCTATTCCTTATACAGTATCCTAGCAAAACTTGGTCAGATCAGTTCTTAAGGTATCCCAGTGTACAAATAGGAAAAGAAAGATATTTCAATCAGTGAGTGATGCCCAGTTTTGGGATTTGTTTAATATTGTCACATATACAGAGATACAGTGTTTTCCATATTGTTCATACAGATCAAATCATTACACAGGGTGTTGAGGTAGAACAAGGGTAAAACAACACGATGGTAGACACTGTGCTTGAGCCTGGCGGTACGAGCTTTCAGGGTTTTCCATTTTCTGCCTGATGGGAGAGGGGAGAAGTGAGAAAGCCTGGGGTTGGTGCAGTCTATGTTTAAGCTGCCTGCTCGAAGTAGAGAGAGTCCCTGGAGGGGTAAGTTCCCGTGAAGTTCTGAGCTGTGCTCACAACTCTCTGCACGTTCTTGCGGTCACATCCAGAGCAGTTGCCGCACCCGGCGGTGATGGATCCCAATAGCAAGCGTTCTACAGCACATCAGTGAAAACTGGCAAGGGTCGTTGGGGACACACCAAATTTCTTCAGCCTCTTGAGGAAGTAGAGGTGTTGGTGAGCTTTTCTGGCTGTGACGTCTACGTGATTTCCTAAATTTGTTTGAAATTTTGTACATTTTCTAACCAACTTGACATTGAAGGTACTTCAATGAAACAGGCCACTCAGCCCATTGTGTCTGTGCTGACCCTGCCAATCTAACTAATCCCTTCTGTTTGCACAAGGTCCCTTTCCTGTTAATATGGCTGCGTTTCTGTTTGCATAACCTCCTCTTGCTGCATGTTCCAGGCACCCTGTAACTCTCTGTGTAAGAAAAAAACCTTACCCCATAAATCTCCTATAAACTTTCCCCCTCTCACCTTAAAGCTACACACCCTAGTATTTGACATTTCTATCTAGGGAAAAAGATTCTGATGGTTCCTTAGTAATTCCTATTCCTGGGAGTTGTAACCTGGGTGAGGATTAGTGATTAGTCTCAGAACCATGGCTCATTTATACTGGGGCTTGTTCTTACATGAAACTTGCTGGTTGAGTCCTTCAGTGGGAGGTAGCTGGCGGGTGTCCTGGACTACCACAGCTCGAGAAGAAACGGATCTGAGGGTGGGGATAACTGATTCAGAACAATAATATACGGATAATCCAAAGCAACACACACCCACGATGTTTGGGGAACTCAGCAGGCCAGGCAGTATCTATGGAGGGAAATTAACTGACACCATTTTGGGCCGAGAACCTTCATCAGGTTGACTGTTTATTCCTCTTCATAGATGCTGCCTGACCTTCTGAGTTCCTCCAGCATTTTATGTGTGTTGCTCAAGATTTCCAGCATCTGCCCAACCTCGTGCTTTGTGGATAATCCAAAGGTCAGATCTGGATTAAAGGCACACTAGATTTCCGTATTATTTCTGGCCCTCACACCAGCACAGGACTGGGTCTCTGCTCCAATCCTTCCACTCCTCCGTCTCCAGTACCACGCGCCAGGTGGAAGCAAACACCACAATATCAATCTCACACCCTCCGCATGAAACAGGCAAATTTTCCTTCAGTGTGGGAAGTGAAGGCAATGAGGGAACGTCATTGAAGTGGGACGGCCACGATGGGCTGAATGGCTTTCACTTGTGGCAAGAGGCTATTGGTCCTTTTGTGCTAGTCCCTGTTCTTTCCCTGTAGTCCTGAAAAACTTTTCTGGGTAGTTTCAGAATCCTTTTTGAAGGTTCCTCTCATACCTGCCCCTCTTGTACTTTCAAGCAGTGAATTCCAGTCACTTGCCAAGCTGAAGATTCTCCCCCGTCGTTGTCAGCTTCACCATCTTCTGGTTACTGACTCTTTTGCACTGGAACCATTTCTACCCAATCTTTCTTTATATATCAGAAACCTTTGGCCTGAGGCTCAAACAGTCAAGCTTCCAGCTAGCAATGGATGGGCAATGGATGCCCCACCGTCAAATGAGACCACAATGAAGCCTTTCAAAGTCAGGTTACCTGCTGGCATTGACTGAGTTCAGTTTATCAGCCACTGGTCATTAGGGGAACAGACGTGGAGAGGGTCAGTGGCTCTAAATTCCTCGGTGTCAGCATATCAGAGGATCTGCCCTGGGACCAGCATGTTAATACCATCAAAAACAGGGCACAACAGCGTTTATTTAGCAGTTTGCATAGATTCAGAATGTCACCAGAAACTTCAACAAATTTCTTCCGGATGCACGGTGGAGAGTATCGTGACTGGTTGCACCGCAGCCTGACATGAAAACACCAAAGCCCAGGGATGGAAAGGTCTACAGAAAGTGGTGGATACGGTACTATCACAGTCAAAGCCCTCCCCATCACTGAGTACATTGACGTGGAGTGCTGCCACAGCAAAGCAGCATCCATCACAATAACCCCCAGCACCCGGACCATGCTCTCCCTCACTACCATTGGGCAGGAGATGCAGGAGCCTTAGGATGCGCACCACAAGGTTCAGGAACAGTTATTACCCTACAACCATCAGACCTCTGAACCAGGGTGGATAACATCACTCACCATTACTCTGAACGGATTCTGCGACCTACAGATTCATTTCCAACGGCTCTTTACAACTCGTGCTCTCGGTAATTTTATTTGCACAGTTTGACTTACACCTTAGTTTGTCAGGTTTGTCTGTCTATGTATAGTTTTCTGTAAAATTCTACTGAATTACTTTTTTCCTGTACATGCCTCCAAGAAAATGAATCTCAAGATAGCATATGGTGACATATACAGTATGTACTTTGATAACACATTTACTTTGAACTTGGAACTTTGAATGGAATAAAGCTGGAATTTAACCTGGCAAAATGTGAAGTGTTGCGCATTGGAAGGTCAAATGTAAAGTGACAGTGCACTGTTAAGGGAAGGACCCTCAACGGTGTTGATGGATCTTCTGGTCCAGGTTCATAGCTCCCTGGAAAGTGATTACACAAGTTGATAGGGTGGTTAAGAAGACATATGGCATACTTGCCTTTCTTGGTTGAGGCACTGAGTTCAAGAGTTGGGAAGTTACTGTAAGTTGCAGCTTTATGAAACTCAGTGGCAACACTGAGCGTCATAGGAAGTCATTCCTGCCTGTGGCCATCAAACTTTACAACTCCTCCCTTGGAGGGTCAGACACCCTGAGCCAATAGGCTGGTCCTGGACTTATTTCCTGGTATAATTTACATATTACTATTAATTATTCATGGTTTTATTACTATTTAATTATTTATGGTGCAACTGTAACGAAAACCAATTTTCCCCAGGGATCAATAAAGTATGACTATGACTATCTAGAATACTGCATCCAGTTCTGCTTGCCCCATTAGAGGAAGGATGACGAGGCGTTGGAGAGAGTGTAGAAGAGGTGTATCGGGATGCTCTCTGGGTTAGAGGGCATGTGCTATAAAACAAGAGGCTGGACAAACTTCTGGAGCGGCGGAGGCTGATAGGTTTATGAGATTATGAGAGGCATAGATAGAGTAAACAGACAGTGTCTTTTCCCCAGGGTTGAAGTCTCTAATGCCAGAAGGAATTCATTGAATGTGAGGGAGAGTAAGTGAGGGGCATTTTGTTTTTACACAGAGATTGGTGGGAGCCTGGAATGCACTGCTTGGGGTGGTGGTAGAGGCAGAAACATTAGAGACTTTTGAGGGACATTTAGATAGTCACATGAATGTGAGGGTGATGGGAGGATGTGGACATTGTGTTAGTTTAGTTAGCCATTTGATTATTAAGTTAATTGGTTTGGGCTAAAGAGCCTGTTCCTGTGCAGTACTTTTCATTGTTCTATGTTCTAAAGCTGGCTGTAGTTATGAACTTGACAAACTACGGGTTGCCTTCACCCTGTGAGAAGCACAGGGAACTTGGAATTGAGTAATTATGGTTTAGCAATCTCTGATGGTGCTGGTCCCTTTTCAAAAGTTCTTTCCACCAAATAAAGGTTTATCAACTACTATCAATTATCATCTGGGAAAACAAAATAATTAGTGTTTCAGGTGCAGGACCCTCCAATCACCTACCTTGCTAATTTCACCAGCATTTTAAAGTTCTTATTTCAGATTTCCATTATTTTGCATTTTTGTTTTACATTTTCTATTATTTATGATATTGTCTATATTGAATGAGCTGCCAGAGGAAATGGTTAAGGCAGGTGCATTAACAACATTTAAAGGAGACTTACAAGTACATGGATAGGAAAGTTTTAGAGGGATTTGGGCCAACCACGGGGCAAATGGGACTGGCCTAGATGAGAACTTTGGTCAGCAGGGACCTGTTAGGAGGAAGGGATTGCTTCTATGCTCTTTGACTCCATGACTCTGTAATTCTAAGTTCTTCTGTCTGAAGTACGAGCTGCGGTGGGAAGTGTCAGTAAATGAAACCTGACACAAGGAGGCTTCTGCCATCTGCATAAGTCTGAGTATGTAACAGATATGACTGAGTTCAAGGCATTCTTTCTGCCAACACACTCACAATGCTGGAGGACCTCAGCAAGTCAGGTAGCATCTATGGTGGGAAATAAACAGTTGATGTTTTGGGCTAAAACCCTTCATCGAGACTGACTGAACCCTTAGCCAGTCCTGATGAAAGGTCTCTGCCCGAAACATTCACTGTTTATTCCTCTCCATAGATGCTGCCTGACTTGCTGAATTCCTCCAGCATTTTGTGTGCTTTGCTCAAGATTTTCTTTGTTTTGTGGCTATCTGGAGAAGGAAGATCTCAGTGTTGTATACTGCATACGTACTTTGATAATAAACAAACCTTTGATCTGCAGAATTGCTTGTGTTTATTCTTTGTGCCACATGACATTGTAGATGCTGTTTAAAGCCAGCAGAGGGCACCAAAAGCTCACTTTTCTCCTGATGTCCGATTGCTCGGAGAGATGTGAACACCCTCCAGGGGCCAGTTCCTTGTTGTAATGACTCTTTCCCAAGGTTTGGCTCTGGTAATGAGGGAGCTGTACAACAACGGATCCTCAATTTCCGTACTTACAGACCCCAGTCAGTTTGGATTATCACACCATTGAGCATATCTACGTGAAGCACTGCTGCAAGAAAGCACCAACAAGGACCCCGCCACCTAGTCCATGCTCTCTTCTTGGTGTTGCCATCAGGAAGGTGGTGGAGGAAACTCAGGACCCACAGCACCAGGTTTAGGAACAGTTATTACCTCCCTGGCTCTTGAACCTGAGGGGATAATTTCACTCAAACTCACTCACCCCATCACTGAACTGTTCCCACGACCTATGGACTCACACTCAAGGACCCTACGTCTCACATTCTCAAGATTTATCGTTCTGCCATTACATCGTGGCTGATTTATTATCTCTCTCAACCCCATTCTCCTGTCTTCTCCCCGTAACCTGTGATGTCCTTACTAATTAACTACCTGTCAACCTCCACTTTAAATATGCCCAATCACTTGGCTGCTACAGCTGCCTCGGACTGAAGAAATCCCTCCTCAGTGGTTATGCTTCATTAGGAGTTTGAGGAGATTTGGCGTGTCACCAAAGGCTCTAGCAAGTTTCTACAGATGTACAGTGGAAAGCATCCTGACTGGCTGAATCACAGGATGCTGTGGAGGTGCAACTACACAGCATCCAAAGAAGGCACAGCCAGCCCCATTACCAATACAAGCTTTGGCACCATCTTCAAAAGGCAAAATTCATCAATAAAGACCCCCACATTTTAATTCCACGTCCCATTCCCATTCTGACATGTCTATCCACGGTCTCCTCTACTGTCAAGATGAAGCCACACTCAGGTTGGAGGAACAACACCTTATATTCCGTCTGGGTAGCCTCCAACCTGATGGCATGAACATTGACTTCTCAAACTTCCGCTAATGCCCCACTTCCCCCTCGTACCCTATCCGTTATTTATTTTTATACACACATTCTTTCTCTCTCTCTCCTTTTTCTCCCTCTGTCCCTCTGACTATACCCCTTGCCCATCCTCTGGGTCCCCCTCCCCTTGTCTTTCTCCCTGGGCCTCCTGTCCCATGATCCTCTCATATCCCTTTGCCAATCACCTGTCCAGCTCTTGGCTCCATCCCTCCCCCTCCTGTCTTCTCCTATCATTTTGGATCTCCCCCTCCCCCTCCCACTTTCAAATCTCTTACTAGCCCTTCCTTCAGTTAGCCCTGACGAAGGGTCTCAGCCCGAAACGTCGACTGTACCTCTTCCTAGAGATGCTGCCTGGCCTGCTGTGTTCACCAGCAACTTTTATGTCCCTCATGTTTAGGGAATGCTTGCTTGTCATTACTGCCACTGGGGAGGAGACACAGGAGCCTGAAGATTTACATTCAAGGATCCAGGAACCACATCTCCCCCTCCGCCATCAGATTTATGCCTTGCCCATGAACACCACCTCACTATTCCTCTTCAGACTGTTCATTTATTCATCGTAATTTGTAGTGATTTTTATGTCTTGCACTATACTGCCCCTACAAATCAACAATTTTCCTGATATATGTCAGTGATTAAACCTGATCCTGATTCTTATAGTCTAAAATTAAATCTGATTGCAGCTGAACATTTTCTACCTGTGGAAATCATGGTTACTACATTATCGGGGGTTTATAATAACATTCTGACTGGCTGCATCACCACCTGGTACGGTGAGGGTGACGCACAAGATCGAAGTAATTTGCAGAAACGCGTAAAACCAGTCAGCTCCTTCATGGGTATTAAATCTCCGTAGTACCCAAGACATCTTCAAGTAGCGGCGCCTCAGGAAGTTGGCGTCCATCATTGATGGCCCCCATCACCTAGGACATGCCCTCTTCTCATTGCTACCATCGGGAAGGAGGTACTCCAATGTCAAAAGTTCGTGGAAATAGGGATTCACTCCTCAAGTTGTTGGCAATGGATCAGTCCAACAACCGAGACTGATTTGATTTTTTTGATGAAAAAGGAACGCAAACAATATGGAATATTGGTGCACAAACCACTACTGCCCGTAAGGAGTTTGTACGTTCTCCCCGTGACCGCGTGGGTTTCCTCTGGGTGCTTCAGTTTCCTCCCACAGGCCAAAGATGTATCGGTTGATAGGTTAATTGGTCATTGTAAGTTGTCCTGTGATTGGGCTAGGATTAAACTGAGTGATTGAAGGGAAGAGTGGCTCGAGGGGTTGGAAGGGCCATCTCAATCAATCAATCCATCAGTCAATCAATAAATAGATAGCCAATTGATAGTTCAGAGGAGCCACCAGTGAACTATAGCACGGGCTTCAGAAACCAAATATCCTTTATGCTTCAATGGAGATGATAAACAGTCGAGACCCTTTACTTTCTTGTGTTTGTGGATCTGTTTGTGTCTTCTTGGTTCATGGTGTTTTCCAGAAGATCACACATTTGTGTTATAAAATCAGAACTGTTTGAGCCTTATATTTAAATCTACATTATCTTGGCAATGTCAGCCACTGCACGTACATATGCCAAAGTGAGTGTGTTGGTGTTTATATTTGTCTTTGAGCTGTGTGGATTACGCTTGTATGTGTGTGATTTTGGAGTGTGTGCATATGGAGTTTACTTGTTGGTCGAAGGGAAGGGAATGGAAGGGAGTTGGAGGGCTCCCAGGTCGGTGAACAACTGTCCTCTGCATCTGTGAACAGAAACTGAATTAGTACTGTGCCCTGTGGCTAACTAGTAAATAACAAACACAAGAGATTCTGCAGATGCCTGCTACTTATTTGAAGCAGAGACTGCGAAGTGGATCAGAAACAAGTCTACCAGTTGGAAATATTTTCAAAAGCCACTGGACCTAAAGTATAGCAGAACCAAACAGATCATTAAAATGTGCTTGGTGATGTTTATGGAGGGGGTGGGCGAGTGCAGAATGTTGGCCCAGAAACTCGCCACTCATTGAATGGACCTTTAAGATCCTCCCAAAACGTATTCTTTATCTCAAGACTGACTATAGCTGCAGTTAACATTGGTCAGAAAATGGCGACACCATGGGCTTTGATACAGTGACTAGCTGGTCACCAGAGGTTAGCTGAATGCTGTTACAGCTCGGGCCTTCCGGCGTTCCCTGTAAGGAGTCTGTCTGTCCTCCCCGTGGAATGCGTGAATTTTCCTCGGGTTTCCTCCCACAGTCCAAAGCCCTATCAGGTAGGTCCACTGGTCGTTGTAAATTGTCCTGTGATTAGGTTAAGGTTAATCGGGGTGCTTGAAGGTCTGGAAGGGCCTACTCGGGACTTATAAATAATAAAAGGCATCCGTTAGTCTTGCGAGACCATGGATCTTCGCCTGGAAAGTCTTCACTCTCCAGGGCACAGGTCTGGCCAAGGTTGTATTGAAGACCAGCAGTTGCCCATCCTGCAAGTCTCCCCTCTCCACAACACTGATGTTGTCCAAGGGAAGGGCATTAGGACCCATACAGCTTGGCACCAGTGTTGTCACAGAGCAATGTACGGTTAAGTGCCTTGCTCAAGGACACAACACATGTTGCCTCGGCTGGGGCTCGAACTCACGACCTTCAGGTAGCTAGTCCAATGCCTTAACCACTTGGCCACATGCTTGGGTCTACCACCAAATAGATAGATAGATAGTGCTATTTGTTGTCTCAGAGCTGTTAAAACTCCCTCTGCTTCCAAATGAGAGAGGGTAGGAATCAGGATGAGAGAACAGAGAGAAACACAGAGGCAGAAATTTTCCATTTGCCCATCAGTGACAAAAGTGTTTAAAAGACAGAATCCACTTAACTCACATCTAAGCGAGAGCTGCCTACCTCTGCTCAGACGATGGGAATTCAAGACTCACGATTCAGATCTTGACAGATTCACCCTGACGGAATTTACAAATCACCGCCCAGAAATCTGAGATACGGAATACATGATTTAGATTCAGATTCAAATTCGGATTTGGAATCAGAACCAGATGTGTGGATGGAAATTACAATGGACATTTACAAAATGGAGAAGATAACAGCATCTGTTAATCATAAGTTGGAACAATTTTATTCATACTGGGAAAAATGGTTTAACTACATAACACCTCATAGGCCTGATTTTATTCTCACAAGTCAATGAATATGTTGTAAAAAAAATCACTCCCTACTCTGTACTTAGTTTTCTTCTTTCAATTGTTCTTTCTTTCCTCTCCTTTCCATAAGTGTATACCTCAGATAAGTATTATGTGGAGATTTGTGACAAATATGATTATATGATATATATGTACAGTATCAGAAATACATCTTGTGGAAATGATTGTTTGATGATGAAATGCAGTAAAAAATAAATTACAAAAAAAGGAATCAGAACCAGTATTATTATCACTGATATATGCCACAAAATCTGTTGTTTTGTGGGAGCAGTACAGAGAACTGCATAAATAATTGTTATAAATTACCCAAAAAAAATGCAAAAGAGAAATAGTGACAAAGTGTTCATGGGTCGAAAAATCGCTCAGGAATCAATTGCAGGTGGGAAAAAGCTGCTCCTAACAAGTTTTGTTTGGCCTCTCAGGTCCCTGTATCTCCTCTCTGTTAGTAATAATGAGAAGAAGGCATGCACTGCCATTTGAAATCGTCCTTGATGGTGAAGAGGGTTGTGTACATGATGGGGCTGGCAGAGATTACAGCCCACTACAGCCTCGCTCTACTCTGTGTGTTTGCCATACCAGCCGGTGATGTAACTGGTCAGAATGTTCTCCACCGTACTAGATGTACCAAAGCTTCTCAAACTCCTAATGAAGTATAGTTACAGGCATGATTGCAATGATATGTTGGGCCCAGGATAGACTGAGGTGTTGGGACCAAGGATAGACTGAGATATTGATGCCCAGGATAGACTGAGAAGTTGGGACCCAGAATAGACTGAGATGTTGGTGCAACACACACAAAATGCTGGAGGAACTCAGCAGGCCAGCCAGCATCTAGGAAAAGAGTACAGTCGATGTTTTGGGCCGAAACATCAACTGTGCTCTTTTCCTAGATGCTACCTGGCCTGCTGAGTTCCTCCAGCATTTTGTGTGTGTTGCTCGGATTTCCAGCATCTGCAGGTTTTCTCTTGTTTGAGATGTTGATGCCCAGGATAGATTGAGATGTTGATGCCCAGGATAGATTGAGATGCTGGGGCCCAGTATAGATTGAGATGTTGATGCCAGGATAGATTGAGATATTGATGCCCAGGATAGATTGAGATGTTGGGGCCCAGTATAGATTGAGATGTTGATGCCCAGGATAGATTGAGATGTTGATGCCCAGGATAGATTGAGATGTTGGGGCCCAGGATAGATTGAGTTGATGCCCAGGATAGATTGAGATGTTGGGGCCCAGTATAGATTGAGATGTTGATGCCAGGATAGATTGAGATGTTGATGCCCAGGATAGATTGAGATGTTGATGCCCAGGATAGATTGAGATGTTGGGACCCAGTATAGATTGAGATATTGGGGCTCCGGATAGATTGAGATGTTGATGTCCGGGATAGATTGAAAAGTTGATGTCCAGGATAGATTGAGATGTTGGGGCCCAGGATAGATTGAGATGTTGATGCCCAGGATAGATTGAGATGTTGATGCCTGGGATAGATTGAGATGATGATGCCTGGGATAGATTGAAAAGTTGATGCCCAGTATAGATTGAGATGTTGGGGCCCAGGATAGATTGAGATGTTGATGCCAGGATAGATTGAGATGTTGATGCCCAGGATAGATTGAGATGTTGATGCCCAGGATAGATTGAGATGTTGGGACCCAGTATAGATTGAGATATTGGGGCTCCAGATAGATTGAGATGTTGATGTCCGGGATAGATTGAAAAGTTGATGTCCAGGATAGATTGAGATGTTGGGGCCCAGGATAGATTGAGATGTTGATGCCCAGGATAGATTGAGATGTTGATGCCTGGGATAGATTGAAAAGTTGATGCCCAGTATAGATTGAGATGTTGGGGCCCAGGATAGGTTGAGATGTTGGGGCCCAGGATAGGTTGAGATGTTGGGGCCCAGGATAGATTGAGATGTTGGGGCCCAGGAATTTGAAGCTGCTCACCCTTTCCACCACTGACCCCTCACTGATGACTGGTGTGTGTTCTCCCGACCCCTCCTTCCTGAAGTCCACGAACAATTCCTTGCTCTTGCTGACATTGATTGTGAGGTTGTTGCTGTGATGTCACTCAAGGAACCAATCTGTCTTATTCCTGTACACCTCCTCGTCATCATCTGAGGTTCTGCCTGCAACAGTGTTGAATTAGCTTATCATCATACACGCCAAGGTGCAATGAAATTCCTTGGTTGCATAGAGGTCACAGAATGAACAGTATCTGCCTCAACTACATCCTCTGGCGATACATTTCATACGTATATGCACCACCCCCCCCGCATGACGAAGTTGCCTCTCAGGTCCCTTTTAAATCTAGTCCCTATCACCTTAGACAAGATGAGACCACCCTCAGAGTGGAGGGTCGGCACCTTATATTCTGTCTGGTGACCCTCCAACCTGGCGGCATGAAGATCGATTTCTCCTTCCAGTGAACAAATTTCAGCCCCAACCCCCTTCCTCTATTCCCTACTGAACTTCCACTTCTTCTCATTTGCCTATTACTTTGCCCCCTGGGTTCCCGCCTCCTTCCCTTTCTCCCATTGTCCACTCTCCTCTCCTACCAGACTCCTTCCTCTCCAGGCCTTTGACCTTTCTCACCCGCCTGGCTTCAACTATCACCTTCCAGCTATCCCCCTCCCCCTCTCCCCACTTTTTTATTCTGGCATCTTTCCCCTTCTTTCTCAGTCCTGAAGAGGGATTGTGGCCCAAAACATCAACTGTTTATTCATTTCCATGCTTTCTAGTTTTTGGTTTCGTTTCCCCGAGGAAAAAACGGCATTTACTTACCCTGTCTCCTCCCTCGCGATTTATTCGTCTCTATAAGGTTACCCCTCAGTCACCTACGCTCCACGGAATGAAGTCTGAGCCTGCTCACCCTCCCCCGATAACTTAGGCCTTTGACTCCTGACAACATTCCTGTAAGCACAAGAAACTCTGCAGGCAGCGCACACAAAATGCTGGAGGAACTCAGCAGGCCAGGCAGCATCTATGGAAAAGAGTACAGTCGATGTTTCAGGCCGAGACCCTTCTGGCAGGACTGGATTCTGCAGACGCTGGAAATCCAGAGCAACACACACAAAATGCTGGATGATCTCAACAGGTCAGGCAGCATCGATGGAGGGGAATGAACAGACGACATTTCAGGCCGAGGCCCTTTATCAGAGCTGGGAAGGACGGGGGCCGAATGATTTGATGCTCCACTGCGTAGTATCTCCGAGGTATGTCTACCCTGCAGAGTATGTCTATCCTGGCCGGGAGTTAAATGAGACCCTCTTTCAGTGGCCCCCACCCACCCCCCGCGTGATCTCTGCTGCTCTCCAGCTTTTCGTCCATGTGCACAGTCAGACTTACTAACCTCACCCCCGCTCCCCCACCCATCCACCTTCCCTCTCACCTGGTCTGGCCTGCCGCCTGGAGGGCCTCAGCCAGGAACAACAATGGAACACCCTTGTAAATCTTTGCACCCTTTCCAGTTTAGTGACGGACGGGCCAAAGCCACGATACTCCAGCTGTGGCCTCACCAAAGTCTCACAATGCCCCAGCAGCGGAAAAAGCAGGAGAGTTAGAGTGAAACAGGACTCAAAACGAGGAGAAAAACAGCGAGACTAAGAGCCACAAGCAAAATGCTGCCGGAGCTCGGCAGGTCAGGCGAAAAACATTCAACGTTTTAGGCTGAGACCTTTCATCAGGACTTAGAGAAGAGGAGTAGGATAGGGGAGGAACTTAAGTCGGACCATGAGCATTGTACAGAAGTGATTGATATCTGTGAGAAGAGGAAGACTGTTTCTGTCTCCACTGTGTCTTAGCTATATTTAAAATTAAAGATCAATGCTGGAAAAAATTCACCACAAATGTAATTTAGTAACAGAGACAGTGGTTCATATCACAATTCAATCTAATGCCTCCTGCACTAGGGATGGGGCTGGATTGTATCTCCTCCTGGGTTACATGACATTACCTAGGCAACAACTTACAGTGAAACTAAATAAATATATAAATAAGAGATCCCTCTCTCTCTCTCTCTCTCTCTGTAGAACATGCAGTTGGATATGGCAGTGACAGATTGCACACGGAGTGGGTGAGAGAGACTGAGAAGAAAGGAAGGAAAGATTGGTGGAAGGAGAGGACAGAAAGAGAGCGTGTGGCAGCGAGTGAGGTAGAGTAGGAGAGAAACAGAGCAGGGAAAAAAGAAACGGGAAGAGAAATAGATGAGAAATAAAGTGAGTGAGAGAGAGAAAGAACGAAAGAGACTGAGGTAGAGAATATGTGAGACAGTGAGGGAGACAGAGACAGAGGCAGAACAACAGAGAGAGGACAGACAGAGACAGGGAGAGAAGAAGAGACAGAGAGAGGAGAGAGAAAGAGAGAGAGAGAGCGAGACTGAGAGAGGGAGAGAGAGAGAGGAGAGAGAGAGGGAGAGAGAGGGAGAGAGAGGGAGGGACAGAGAGAGATAGAGAGAGAGAGAGCGAGAGAGAGAGGAGAGAGAGAGAGGAGAGAGAGAGGAGAGAGAGAGGGAGAGAGAGAGAGGAGAGAGGGAGAGACCACAAGCAGCAACCTCAGCACCAGGAAATTCTAGAGCTTTGGAAGCAGCATCCGGCTGCAATTCTGTCACGATGAGCGGCAGTGAAGCTAAAGACTACATTTCTAAAAGGGAAATACCTCTCCTGTTCGAGGTAAGGATTCAAAAAATATAATTTTCCTAAACAAAAATTTGGAGAATAATAGCTTGCTTATGCTCTCTGTTAAAGGTTGTTAAACATGAGTGAAAACATGGATCAGTGATGCCGGAATGTTTCTTTCTGGTCTGGGTTGGTGGTTTGATGGAGGGATATAACCTGTTTAGCTGTTTCACCAATACTTAGGAGATGCCAGAGATGTTCAGGTGTGATTTCCCATCCCACTTTCCTATTGTCCCACACTTTGATCCCCCGCCTGCCTCCTACGTCTCCTCTCGTCCGGAAGACTTTGCCCTTCCCTCTCACTCACTACCTGGGTAATCCTGTGCCCCGTTTGCCCCGATTGTGCCACTAACTTGCCTGCACCCCATCCAGACACAGACACAAAGCTGTCCTTTTCAGGAGACCTGGCCCTCTGTATCGGGGTGTGTGTGGTGGGTGGTGGTGGCGTGTGGAATGTGAACTGTATAGCATTTCTGACTGGGAGCCCGTGCACTCTGGATCACAAGCTGGTGTGAAAGAGCAGAGTCTGGGACACACAGACGTCAGGCATGGTGTCAAAACTCTGAGTGTGAGAGCTTGTCTCTGAGTGACATGCATGCAGGTGTGTGCGTGTGGTGTTTGAGCATGTATGTGTATGTGTGAGTGTTATGTACTGTATATGTGAGTGTATGTATCTGTGTGTGGCTGTGTGTATGGATGTGCATATGTTATATGTATGATAGTATGTGTGCGTGCATTTGTACTTCTGTATGTGTATTAGTGCACGCGTGTGAGTATATGTGGGTGTATAAGTGTATATGTATAATTGAGAGTGTACGTGTGTGTGTGTGAGTGAGTCTGCACGTATGTTTGTGTGCATGCGTGATTGTGTGTGTGTGAATCTGCATGTGTGATTGTGTGTGTGTGTGTGTGTGTGTGTGTGTGTGTGTGAATCTGTGCATGTATGTTTTGTGTGGCTGTCTGATTGTGTGTGTGTGTGTGTGTGTGTGTGTGTGTGTGTGTGTGTGTGTGTGTGTGTGTGTTTGACGGCGTATAGCAAAAATCTTTTTTTGGATTTTGCCCTATCTGGCCAGAAAACCGTCTCAGATGGTGGGACAAGTTGAAGGGGGTGTGCAAGGACAGGGCTGGAGATTCCTCGTCAGTAAAACCAAGGCGTCATCTGGCAAAACAGGAGGTCTAATATAGCTCCGCGTCTCTGGCTGACTGGCTGTCCGGCACAGACAGACAGAGATGACCACTTCTCTGCGATATGCTTCTGAAGAATAATTACGGTTCAGCTGCTGTAATGTGTAGGCAGCTCTGTGTGTGCTATTGATTGACTCTTATATGGAATACGGCTGCTACATGTGATATGCTCAGCTCAGAATAAAAGATGAATAGAACGACAGAGACAAAACAGGTTCTGCAGTTGCTGGGTATCTTGAGCAACATGGAGGAGCTCAGGAGGTCGAGCAGCATCTATGGAGGGAAATCTCTGGAGATGCTGCCTGTCCTGCTGAGTTCCTCCAGCATTTTATGTGTGCTGAAATAGAATCAACCATGGTGCATCCAAACCGTCTGTACTTGCAGCAGACCTTAAGGTGTGTGGGCATTGCTAGAAACGCCAGCATTTATCGCACATCCCCAATTGCCACTTCTCAGTAACCAGCTGGGCCACTTTGGCAGGCAGCTATGAGAGACAAGTCCCGGGTCACATGCAGGCCGACCAGGCTGGTAAACTTCCTGCCCTCAAGAGTATTAGGGAACCCGGAGTACTTTTAATGCCAATCTGTGTTGATTTCATCGTCTGCATTTACTACTAACAGCTTATAATTCAGGATTTATTTAATTAATGGGGTTTAAATTCCCCAGCAATGGAACTGCGATGTGAAATAAAGCAAAACATGAATCTGCTACAAAAAGTTCCAGCTCTTAAACCCTCACATTTGGTTTGAATGTTGAGCAACACACACAGAGAAAGTGTTGGAGGAATCCAGCAGGTCAGGTAGCATCAGTTCCGATGAAAGGTCTCGGCCCAAGACATCAATCGTTTATTTCTTCAGTAGATGCTGACTGACTTGCTGAGTTCCTCCACCGTTTCTGGGTGTGTTGACCAAGGTTAACAACATTTGCAGAATCTCTTAAGGATCTTGGTGTTTGGATCAGGTTCGGTAGTTTGTTGGGTAAGATCACTTTTTCACGTCGCCGCCTCTGGCCAAACTGTCAGGAGTCTCTCTGATTCAGATTCAGCAAGTTTCATATCTCCAGTCTCTGCTTCTGAACATGTCCAGAGGAAAAATTGCTTTGCAGCCAAGTTTGTGGATGATACGACGATAGATGGAGGGGGAGATAGTGTAGAGGAAACAGAGAGTTTGCAGAAGGACCTGGACAGAGCAGGAGAATGGGCACGGAAGTAGCAGATGGAACACAGTGCATGGTCACGCACCTTGGTTAAAGGAATAAAGGCATAGACCATTTTCTAAATAGGGAGCTAATTTTAGAAATCAGCGATGCAAAGGGACCTTGGAGTCTTATTGCAGGATTCCCCAAGGGTTCACTTGAAGGCTGAGTTGGAGGTAAGGAAGGCAAATGCAGTGTTAGCATTCATTTCAAGGGAACTGGAATATAAAAGCAAATATGCAATGCAGAGGGGTTATAAGACTTTGGTCAGACTGCGTTTGAGGACTGTGAGCAGCGTAGGGCCCCTTATCTGAGAAAGAATGCGCAAACATTGCAGAGGGTCCAGAGGAGCTTTACAAGATTGATTCCAGGAATGATGCCTCGAAGAGGTGGCATCTACCATTAAAGACCCTCATCAGCCAGGGCATGCCCTCTTCTCATTGCTACCATCAGGGAGGAGGTACAGAAGCCTGAAGGCACACACTCAATGATTCAGGAACAGCTTCTTCCCCTCTGCCATCCAATTTCTAAATGTATGTTGAACCCATGAGCACTACCTCACTACTTTTTAAATCTTTATTTTTGCACTGCTTATTTAATAAATCAATATACTTACTGTAATTCGTGTTTTTTCTATTATTATGCTTTGCATTGTACTTCTGTTGCAAAGACAACAAATTTCACAACATTACGCAGGTGATATTAAAGCTGATTCTGATTCTGATGAAAGAGTTAGGTTATGAGAAGTGTTTGATGGCCGCTGGGCATTGTACTTGCTTGAACTTAGAAGAATGAGGAGGGATCTCATTGAAACCTACCGAATAGTCAAAGGCCTAGATAGAGTGGATAGGCATAGAAACATAGAAAACCTACAGCATAACACAGGCCCTTCGGCCCACAAAGTTGTGCCGAACATGTCCCTACCTTAGAAATTACTAGGCTTACCCATAGCCCTCTATTCTTCTAAGCTCCATTTACCTATTGAAAAGTCTCTTAAAAGACCCTATCGTATCCGCCTCCACCACCATCGCCGGCAGCCCATTCCACACACTCATCACTCACTGAGTAAAAGACTTACCCCTGACATCTCCTCTGCACCTACTCCCCAGCACCTTAAACCTGTGTCCTCTTGTGGCAACCATTTCAGCCCTGGGAAAAAGCCTCTGACTATCCACACGATCAATGCCTCTCATCATCTTATACACCTCTATCAGGTCACCTCTCATCCTCCGTCGCTCCAAGGAGAAAAGGCCAAGTTCACTCAATCTGTTTTCATAATGCATGCTCCCCAATCCAGGCAACATCCTTGAAAATCTCCTCTGCACCCTTTCTATGGCTTCTACATCCTTCCTGTAGTGAGGTGACCGGAACTGAGCACAGTACTCCAAGTGGGGTCTGACCAGGGTCCTATATAGCTGCAATATTACCTCTTAGCTCCTAAATTCAATTCCACGATTGATGAAGGCCAATACACTGTATGCTTTCTTAACCACAGAGTCAACCTGCACAGCTGCTTTGAGCGTCCTATGGACTCGGACCCCAAGATCCCTCTGATCCTCCACACTGCCAAAAGTCTTACCATTAATACTACATTCTGCCATCATACTTGACCTACCAAAATGAACCACTTCACACTTATCTGGGTTGAACTCCATCTGCCACTTCTCAGCCCAGTTTTGCATCCTATCAATGTCCCGCTGTAACCTCTGACAGCCCTCCACACTATCCACAACACCTCCAACCTTAGTGTCATCAGCAAACTTACTAACCCATCCCTCCACTTCCTCATCCAGGTCATTTATAAAAATCATGAAGAGTAAGGGTCCCAGAACACTTACCCTGAGGCACACCACTGGTCACTGACCTCCATGCAGAATATAACCCGTCTACAACCACTCTTTGCCTTCTGTGGGCAAGCAAGTTCTGGATCCACAAAGCAATGTCCCCTTGGATCCCATGCCTCCTTACTTTCTCAATAAGACTTGCATGGGGTACCTGATCAAATGCCTTGCTGATACCCATATATACTACACCTACTAATCTTCCTTCATCAATGTATTTAGTCACATCCTCAAAAAATTCACTCAGGCTTGTAAGGCACGACCTGCATTTGACAAAGCCATGCTGACTATTCCTAATCATATTATGCCTCTCCAGATATTTATAAATCCTGCCTCTCAGGATCTCAGGGGAGTTAGTTGGAGAGTCTTGGACCAGAGTGCACAGACTTGGAATTGAGGGATGTCTCTTTAGAACAGAGATGAGGAGGAACATCTTTATTAAGAGAGTGATGAATCTGTGAAATTCATCGCTGTGGAGGTCAAGTCAATGGGTTAATTTAAAGCAAGGGCTGTTGATGAGGAAGGACATCAAAGATTACAGGGGGACGACCTGAGAACGGGATTGAGAGGGAAATAGGTCAGCCATGATGGAATAGCAGAGCAGACTCAATGGGCCAGCTAATTCTGCTCTGCAACTTCTGGCCTTACGGCTTCAGGCTGTTTCAGGAACCCAGTTACAGTTTCAAGTGTACTCGGCTCCATTGGCACCTGTTAAATATCGCACATCTACTGTCAGTGGTGCACATGCTGTGCATAATCTACTCAGTTTAGAATAGGAGCTGTAACAGAATGATTCTCCAGAGCAGGGACCAGACAACGTAGCCACTGTAACCCTCCCTGAGCTACAGCAGAGAACTCTTCACTGAGAGCAGGATGTGGCAGGGCTAAGGGTCCATGTTAGAGCACTCTTCACTGGGAACAGGATTCCATGGCAACACAAACACAGCAAATTAGCAAAAGTTATCATTACCAAGAGCCATGAATTAGGTATCTTCTGAAACTCATAGTAATTAGCCTGCGAGGGTAGAGGACGATGTGTCAGGGAATTGTGACTTGCTAAGTAAGCTGGAGCTTCCTTCGAGGGCTGCAGCCCAGTAATTGACCTTAATGGAGTTACTCTGCTGGTAAGGGGCAGTGGGGCGCTGAGGGAACTGGTCACAGTCATAACCCGTCAAAGGAAGGTGTCAATTATCGCTGAATGTCAGGCACAAGGATTGTCTCACACTTACAGGGGTAATTATACATGTCATCTGGTAAAAGCCTTTCTAAAGCCAGTGGGAAATTGTTAGCATCAGTGACTGACAGCGATTATGGCCGATTTAGACTATAAGACCATAAGGAATAGGAGCAGAATTAGGCCATTTGGCCTTTAGAGTCTGTTCTGTCATTCCACCATAGCTGATTTATTTTCCATCTCAAACCCATTCTCTTGACTTCTCCCTGTAACCTTTGACAACCCTAATAATCAAGAGCCTATCAGCCTCTGCCTTAAATATAACCAATGACCTGGCCTCCACAATGAATTCCACAGATTCGCCACCCTCTGGCCAAAGATAATCCTCCTCACCTCCATTCTAATGGGATTTCTTTCTATTCTGAGGTTGTAACCTCTGGTCCTAGACTCCCCCCACTATAGGAAACATCCTCTCCACATCTCCTTTCTCTCAGTATTGGACAGGTCTCCCTGAGTATCGCAGAGAGGGCACTCGATGTCCTACGCAGAATGAAGACCACCAACCTGATCGTCCTCTAGGCCCGCTGCACCTCTTAACCTCTGAAATAGCCCAGCTACTTAGCTCTTGGAAATGAGGGATATGTGATAAATGCTGGTCTTCCCAGTGACACCCACACCACCTGAATGAATTGAAGACTGCGGCAAACATAGCCACAGTCAAACTTCTCCAAGTTCATTCACTCATGTAGTGCTTTCTACGTTGAAGATCGCCAGACAGTCAGACTTCTACCAGGTTTCCTTGGCAACACCCAAGCATCATAAACTTTGCCACAAACTGTATTTTGACTAGTGGTCTAGGGGTAGGAAATGGAAGGGTGCAACTTCTCAAGCTGTCCCTCCCAGCACCTGCCCAGACTGTATGTGGGCATGGGGAGGCATTGTGGTGCCCAACGAGGTGACATGGCGCACACCTTAGGCAAATGAGTTCCCTGAAAGAAGAGGCAAAACAGGATGAGACTGGTAAGCACGGGGGCGGAGGTGTGGCATGGAGAGATCTTAGTGTCATGGAGAAATAACAGCATAGAAATAGGCCTTTTGGCCCATCTAGTCCATGCTAAACTGTTGCTCTGCCTGGTCTCATTGGCTCAAACCTGGACTTCAGCCTTCACTGTCTCTCCCAACCACGTACTTACCCAAACTTCTCTTAAATGTTGCGATTGAACCCATATCCACCACTTCTGTTGACAGCTCGTTCCACACTCTCACCTCCATCAAAGTGAAGAAGTTCCCCTTAAATATTTCACCTTTCGCTCTTAACCTATAACCTCTAGTTCTAGTCTCACACAACCTCGCGGAAAAAAACCCGCTTGTATTTTCCCTATCTATACCCTCTCATAATTATATCTCTCTCTCTCAAAGGTCCCCTCATGTACCATGCTTCAGGAAGAAAAGTCCCAACTTGTTCAGTCTTTCCCGACACTGTCACTCAGGTTAAGGTTCACCAGATTGGACAGAAAGATTGATGAGTTCTTGTACACAAGTTACTGAAGGGCAACACACAGGCAAAAGAAATAGAAAACAAATGGCACATTCGCCTTAATTCAGAGAGGATTTAGATACCTATTGCAATCACATAGCTCTTTAGTGAGGCCACTCCTGGAAAGTTGGTCTTCCTGCTTTTAGATTTAATTTACTTAGGGGGATTTGAGTAAAGATTCACTGGATTGGTTCCATTTGGAGTTTGCAAGTCCCAGATGGTGGTGGGGTTGGGGGTATGCTGTTTTAGGGGAGGTTCTGTAAACTGGGACTGAATTCTCTTGAATTTAGAATGAGAGGAGATCGCATCAGAACCCCTCCTCCAACATAAAGGACATGACAGGTTAGGTGAAGGGGGGGGGGGCGTTTCCCACCAGCTGAGGAATCCAGAACCAGGGGCACAGTTTGAGAATATGGAGGTTGTTAAAGCTTAAAGCTTCAAAGTGCATTCATTATCGACAAATGTATAAATTATACAACCCTGAAATTTGTTTGCTTACAAGCAGCCACAAAGCAAGGAACCAGAAAGAACCCAAATTAAAAAAAAATAAAGACCAACCCCCCCCCCAGTGCCCACAGAGAAAGAGACAATAAAGGCAACAAAACAAGTCATGTAAAAAACTAGAAGTGAACAACAACAGCAGCATTCTGAAGCAAATGGAGTCCTTAGATCTAAGTCCCTGGAACAGCTCAGAGCAGGCCCAAAGCCTCATCATATTAGCGGGGCAAGTCGCCGCAAAGTTTGCCGACACGAAGCACAGCAGCCAGGGGCAGTCTTACAGCCTAGCGTCGTGGAGAGAGAAGCCCCCATACTATCTGGGCTGGCATTTAAATTGTCTGAACCTCGCAACAGGAACCAGGCCTCATCACGGCGAGTCGCGCCGGCCTAGATTTCACTGCTGGAGAAGCCGTTCTCAACCTCGCCAAATCGGCTCGGCACTTAGTTAGCTGTTTAGGATTGAGAATAGGAGAATTTTTTTATTCAGAGGAAGGCTGATTATATCCGTCTTGGAGGACTGTGAAAACTGACTCAGATTCTGGGGAAGTATCAGGGATTGGAAAGCTACCATCATCACACCTCTATCCAAAAAGAGGAGGGGGCGAGGCAAGGCTAAAAGCAGATAAATATAGACTGATGAGCCAAACGCCCACTGTTAAAATCTTTTATTGTGGAACCAACATTCGAAAAATCATAATCTAATCTAGCAGAATCATGAAGGGAAAATTGTTTTTCGCATACTTATTAGAATCAGAATCAGGTTTAACATCACTGGCAGATGTCGTGAAACTTGTTAACCGGCAAAAGTACAATGCAATACATAATAATAAAACTGTAAATTACAGTAAAAAGTGTATATTTTTTTAAGTTAAATTAAATAAGTAATTCAAAAAGAGGGAAAAAAAATGTCGTGAGGTGTTATCCATGGGTTCAATGTCCATTTGGAAATCTGATGGCAGAGGGGAAGAAGCTGTTCCTGAGACGTTTTGTTTAGTGTATACAAAGAAAACCAGGGAAGGGTGCATGGATTTCCGAAGGTCTTCAGCAAGGTTCCTCATAAAAAGTTCCATCATGAGATAAAGAGCCTATGGTATTGGAAAGATAGAAGTCTGGCTAACAAACTGAGAACAACGGGTCAGGATGAGAGGGTCAGTTTTGAATTGGCAACCAGTGCGGTGCCGTAAAGGTCAATACTGAGGCTTCAACCGTTTACAACACGTAGCGACATGGACCAAGAGGTGAACGTACTGAGTGGTACAGATGTAGGAGAGAAGATAAGCTGCTGGGAGCCTTTGAAGAGTTTACAGATATTTATAGGCAAGGTGAGTGGCCAAATGGAGTAGATGTGAAATTGTTCACTTCAGAAGGAAAAGCAATAGAACAGAGCACTACATAGAGAACATTTGCAAAAAGCTGAAATGCAAATAAACAGGGTGGGTTCCTTATACCTAAACCATAAGAAACTAGCACACAAGTGCAGAGAGTAAGGGAAGGTTCATGGAAGATTGACTGTGATTCCAAGTGGTGTTGGAGTATAAACGTAGCAAAGTCTCATTGCAACTTTACGAGGCAGCAGTGAGATACATGTGGAGTCCCGTAAACAATTCTGGTCCACCTGTTTTCCAGGAAGGAGCCAGTGCAAGGGGCAGGTCACCAGAATGATACCAACATGGAGGAATTGTCCTTCAAGGAAAGTTAAATAGACTGAGGCTCTGCTCAGTGGAGTTCAGAAGAATGAGACACAACTCTGTTCAAACACACAAGGTTTTTAGGGGAACAGTCAGGATTAATGCTGAGGTGATTTGGAAGGTAGAATCATGGTGGCTGAATGTGGGCTACCATTTGAAATGGAGAAGACATAAAGTTTCTTCTCTTAAGGCCATTGTAACACTTTGCCACAGATAGCTGAAGGGTACAGAGCTATGTGTCCATCTAATGCAGAACTGGATGGAATCCTAATCCAAAAGGGAATCAAGAATTATTGGAAAAGGCTGGAAAAATGGCTTGAGGAATTTCAGGTCAGCTATGCTGTACTCGATATTGGAGTAAGCTTGAGGGGCTGAATGTAGTCTCTTGCTCCCGGGTTTGTGGTCTCAAGACCAGGGATCGACAAGTTTCTGGGCATTCAGAGAATCGAGGGATGAGGGGATGGTGTTGGAGAATATTGCTGAGGTGGAAGATCAGCTTGTTGGATGACCAGCTCCTATTTTATGTTTCTTACATTCTTGTATGTTGTGATTGTGAAACACAACACACTTGACAAAGCAGGAGGCCATTTGGCCCATTGAATATGTGCTGGCTTTTTAAAAGAGTTCTTCAGTAAAACCTTTCCCTCTGCTCTTTCCTGATGCCTGGAAAATGTTCTCAAAATGACCAGATTTCAATCCTGTAAAAACAGCCTACAATCTTACCAAAACCACTTAAATATCTGATTTTAATTTACTTAGTCACCTCTGCTCGCATTATCATCTTCTCCTCCTTCACAGTTCAGCCTTGGGGGGCCCATCTCAGTACAAAGGTCTTGACTCCCTGGTGAGGAAGTGTCTACAGTGAACCCAGAAGTTAGATAGGTAGATAGATGGATAGATACTTTATTGATCCCAAAGGAAATCACAGTGACACAGTAGCATTATGTGCACAGATAAACAAATATACAACTATTAGAAGTGAAGTAAGAAAGAAAAAAAAATAAGTTACCTCATGCAGTCTAACAGGAGGAGGTCATCACTTCCCCGGCTACAGGTTGACTCATTATCGAGCCTAATGGCCGAGGGTAAGAATGACTTCAACTAGAGATCTTTGGAGCAGTACGGCTGTCTTAGTCTATTACTAAAAGCTCCTCTGTTCAGCCAAGGTGGTGTGCAGAGGGTGAGAAACATTGTCCAGAATGGCCAGGATTTTCCAGAGGGTCCCTTGTTCTACCACAGCCCCCAACAACAGAGCCAGACTTTCTGAAAAGTTTATTGGGCCTGTTGGCATCATCCGTGTTGATGCCATTACACCAGCACACCACCACACATAGAAGATTGTACAGGCAACGACAGACTGGTAGAACATGTGAAGGGGAGGCCTGCATACTCCAAGGGACCTCAGTCTCCTCAGGAAGTAGGTAGAGGCAACTCTGGTCCTTCTTGTACACAGCCTCTGTGTTGGTGCTCCACTCAAGTCTGTCATCCAGGTGCACCCCCAGGTACTTGTAGGGTCTCACCACATCTACGTCCTCACCACCAATAGTAACAGGGAGCAATGCAGGCTTAGTCTCCCTAAAGTCCATCACCATCTCCTTCGTCTTACTGATGTTGAGCTGCAGATGATTCAGCTTGCACCATTTGACAAAGTCCTCCACCAGGGCCCTGTATCCATCCTCCCGTCCTCCCTTTATACACCCAACTATTGCTGAGTCATCAGAGAATTTCTGCAGATAACATGACTCAGTGTTGTGTCTAATACCTGAGGTATACAGGGTAAACAGGAAGGGAGCCAATACTGTGGGACCCCAGTGCTGCTCATAGCCATGTCTGACACATAGCTCTGAAGCCGCACATACTGTGGCTACCAGTCAGGTAGTCCATTATCCAGGATAGAATGGAAGTGCCAACCTGCATTGAACGGAGATTTTCCCCAGCAATGAGGGCTCTATGGTATTGAAGGCACTTGAGAAATCAAAAAATAGTGCTACCCTGCTTATCCAAATGGCAGTAGACTCTGTTCAGCAGGTGGATGACAGTTTCATTGACTCCAATGTGCTCCTGGTAGGCAGACTGCAGGGAAACGAGAGCTGATCTGACCAGGGATCAGAGGTGAGCCAGGATCAGACTCTCTAGCTTCATGATATGTGAGGTCAGGGCCACTGGACGGTAGTCATTCAAGATTTTCCGTCAGCCCGTCCTTGGGTACTGGGAACACACAGGATGTTTCCCACACAGCTGGAACCCTTTCCAGGCTGAGATTCAGATGGAAAATGTGCTGGAGAACTCCACACAGCTGCTCGGCCCACTCCTTCAAGAACCTGAGGTTCACACCGTCCGGTCCCAATGCTTTGCCATGTCTGAATTTCCCCAGAGACCTTCGCACCTGCTCAGTAGTGAAGGTGAGCCCATGATGACTGGGGAGTTGGTGGAAGGTGGGGCCCGAGGGAGGTGATAGCAGTTGTGCAGGTGTCATGGTAGGTGCAGGGCAAGGGGCGGATGTAGACACTGGTAGCCTGTGTTGTTTATCCATGTGTTGAACTGAAGGGGGGAGGAGTGGAGGTGTTGGTGCTGAGGGAGCATTGGGTGCCTCAGCACCTGGATTGGTGTGTTGTGGGGAGGGAGTGAACAGGAGGGCAATCGTCAAACCTATTAAAGGATTAATAGAACTCATTAGCCCCGTCACAGCTGCATTCCCAGGCTCTACAGCTGGGCTGATTGAAGCCAGTGAAGTTCTTCGTGCCTCTCCACACCTCCCGTGTGCTACTCTGCCCAAAATTGTTCTCCACTCTCGCCTGTGTTCCTCTTCAGCCACCTTGATCTTCACCTTTAGCTTCCTATAGACATGTTTCAATTCCTCCCTGTCTCCTGATCTAAAGGGTCTCTGTTTGTGGTCAAGAAGGGCCTTCAGATCACTGGTGACCTATGATTTGTTGTTAGGGAAGCAGCGAACACTCCTATTACAGTGTCCACACAGAAGCTGATATAGTTATTGATGGCTTTGGCTCTCAGTTCAAGCTAAGATTGATACACATTCTCTCTCAATGTGCCTCTGAAGCTCTCTGGTCACCATTAGAGGAAGCATTCAAGATGAAAATTATTTGTCACATGTACATTGAAACATACAGTGAAATGCCTTGTTTGCACTGATGACCAACACTGTCTGAGGCTGTGCTGGGGGCAGCCCCTTAGTGTCATCGTGCCTCCAGCGCCAATATAGTAGGTCCACAACTTACTATCCCGTACGTCCTTGGACTGTGGGAGGAAACCAGAGCACCCGGAGGAAACCCACGCGGTCACAGGGAGAACGTACAAACTCCTTACAGGCGGCGGCGGGAATTGAACCCTGATCACTAGCGCTGTAAAGCATTACGCTAGCTGCTACACTTCCATTTGCGCGCAGCAGGTTACACCAAGACGTGGCAGGCTGAGGGCCAGGTGCTAGTAAATATAGATGGGAGGAATGGCCAGGGTGGGCTGTAGGGTCTTTTCCTGTGCTCAATGACTCCACGAGTCTAAATTCCTCACAAACACAATGTGAGAATGACCAAACTCTTCCTTTATTTGTCATATTCAATATAGGTAAGGATTGACGGGACATCGGGAGTAGCTCAGCTAATCGCCCACTAATCTCCCTTCAGGCACTTACCTCTGCAAGCAGCCCAAACACTACGCCAGCCCAGACCCCTCCTCCCTCACCTCCAGGCAAACGAGACAACACTTCACCTGCCAATCTGTTGCAGTCCGGTGCTCCTGATGGGGTCTCCTCTACATTGATGAGATCTGTTGTAAATTGGGGGACCGTTTTGTTGAGCATCTCCGCGCCCTCCTGCCAGAAGCGGGACTTCCTGGTGGCCAAACATTTTAACTCCGACTCCCTTTCTCATTGCGATATGTCGGTCCCTGGCCTCCTCTTGTGCCACGATGAGGACACCCTCAGAGTGGAAGAGCAACACCTTATATTCCATCTGGGTAGCCTCCAACCTGATGGCATGAATATTGAATTCTCCTTCCGGTAAACAAATTCCCCCTCCTCCTTCTTCTAGTCCCCACTCTGACCTTTTATCTCTTCAACCTCCCTACTACCCCACCCCCCCACCCCCAGGGGTCCCTCTTCCTTCCCTTTCTCCTATGGTCCTCTCTTCTTTCCTATCAGATTCCTTCATCTCCAGCCCTTAACCTTTCCCTCCCACCTTGTTTCACCTATCACCTTCCAGCCAGCTTCCTCCCCCACTTCCTTCTAAATCGTAAAGAAAGGTCTCAGCCTAAAACCTTGACTGTTTAAACATGTATGACCATCTAGAAGTCCCCCTTCTGGCAGATGGAGCAGAGATGCTCGACGAAGTGGTTCCCCAATTTACGATGGGTCTCGCCAATGTACAGGATGCCGCATCAGGAGCTCCGGACGTGACAGACAGCCATTGTCCTTTACTAGTGTGGGTCAGTGCCCTGCAATCCTGCCTCTGTGCTAGGAAGTTCCCCAGTGCAGAGACTTTGCTGCACAAATCCAGACTGACGCCTCCGTGCAGCGTAGAGGGAGACTGCTCTGTTGGAACTGCCACCTTCCATTCGGGCCATTAAACTGAGGATGGATCTGTCCACACCCAGGTGGATATGAAACATCTTGGGTCAGTGTCTTGGAAAAAGAGCATGAGGGTTATTCCCGAAGTCTCATTCAATCCTTACCTCCATTCAATATTACAAATTCACTCCGGTTGATACTGCCTGACCTGCTGAGTTCCTCCAGCATTGTGTGTGTGTTGCTTTGCCCTTAGTAGCGTGCGACCTCAACGATCACTTGAAAATAGTTAATTAAGATGAGATTATCAACAGTCTCACCTCCTGAAACAGAAGACCATTTTGAGCCCAGATACCCAATGAAGTGGAGAATTCAAGTAAAATAGTGTGCACTGTTTAGCTACCTCGGTTCATCTTGCTGGAAGGGGTCACGGATTTGGGAAGTGCTGCACGAGGGGTACATTTATTGATTTATTGAGATACAGTGCCGAATAGGCTCTTCTGGCTCTTTGATTCACGCTGCCCAGCAATCCCCCCAATTTAATTCCTAGGCCAGTACGTCTTTGGACGGAGGGAACGGGAGCACCCAGAGGAAACCCACATGGTCACGGGGAGAATGTGTTAACTCCTTACAGGCAGTGCTGGGAATTGAACCCTGTTCACCTGGACTGTAACCGCTACGCTGCTGTGTCACCCTACATCTATATCATGGAGATGGAGCACACCGCAGCCTCGGTGAAGCACGGTGCCTGAGTGGAGGTGCCTTAGGGTAGAGGAAGAGGTGACAATCAAGTTTGTCAGGTGCTCCATAAATGGAAGCTGTTGTTATTGCTGTTGAGGGAGTGGGTGAGGATTCTTGGTTTAATAATGGTGGGGGTGGAGGGTGAGGAGCCTTCTGAATCACAATTCTGTGAATAAACACCTCCACTCTCTGTGTGCAGCATAGCAGTGCTCCAAGCAGAACAAATTCTGCATCAGGAAAAATAATCTGCCACCATTTACGTGTTTGATGGTAATTCCAGAGAGAACTATTGATCATTAATCATGTAAAATAAATGTTGTCTCTTCAAAATGGCTGAAGGATTTAAACAGAGAGTTCTGCACAAGAAAACCCCAGTCGATTACTGATTCCATGTTGATTTTTTATCAAAGTTTCAAAGTACCTTTATTATCAAAGTACGTATGCAGTATACAACCCTGAAATTCGTATGTTATTATTGATTTCAAGTTGATTGATTCATATAGTGTGATTATTGATTCCATATTAATGATCAATATTTATTTATTAATTCGTCATCATGTGCCGTGTTGTGTGACGTGGGCAATCCTGCTCCTATGACCATAACTGTTCTAGGTGAATTTTTCGACAGAAGTGGTTTTCTTCGGGTCAGTGTCTTTACAAGACGGGTGACCCCAGCCATTATCAATAATCTTCAGAGATTGCCTGCCTGGTGTCAGTGGTCACATAACCAGGACTTGTGATCTGCACTGGCTGCTCCCATAGCTTCACGTGACCCTGATTGGGGGGTCTAAGCAAATGCTACGATTTGCCCAAGAGTGACCTGCAGACTAGCGGAAGGAAGGAGCTCCTTACACCTCCTTTGGGAGAGATGCATCCCCTCCCTGTCACCCAGTTTATTAATTATACAAACTTGTATTATTGATTCCATGTTGATTAGTCATGTGATGTGAGTTTTGATACCAAATTGATTATGTATCTCATGTTGATTATAGATCCCGTGATTACACTGGACACCAATTTTTTTTCAAAACTGTTGGTTCCTCAGAATTTTTTTTTTGCTTATGATAGACCACTTGAAGCTAAACACAAATATAATTTCAGACTACTTGTATCACATGGGAACTTGGAGAACCAAGAGATTAATTTTAATTGAATATAATGCATTTAATTACATAATAGTGCTGCCACTTTGAAATACTTCAACTGAGCTAAAATGTTTTGTTGATGATTTTTGTTTGGACTCAGTGTCTGAGGCTGCTTGTTAAAATGTCCAACAATAATCAGCCAACACTGATAGATTCCAGTTGCCCTGATATCATATCTCCATGACCGCAATCTCCCGGTGAAACCTTTCACCGTGCTCGTCACTGACAGCGCCAGGAATTGCAGGGAAGAAGTCTAAATGGGAATGCAGAAAATTAATCTTTAGTAACACATTGAACTTCATGATTTTATATGCACGAAGCACATTTTCAACCAGTTGCCTGTAGTTCGGTGCTCTGTAGCTGCCAAGAAAATTTTCAACGTCCTTGAATGCCTTCCATGTCATTTTCTGCAGTCCCACTAGAAGTTCTTTGAATTGCCTGTCATTCACCTGTTTGAATTGTGGACCAACGGAAATGCCTTCCTGAATCTTAGCATCAGTTATTCTGACTGAATTATGAATTAAAACAACAAATATCGGCACTTTCAAAAAAAGGTCCATGATAGGGAAATTTAATGGTGATTTTCATAATCAGTAGCCCAAATTTCACCAGATACACCCAAAGGTAACAGGAGGAAAAATCTCTGACTGTTTTCTCTGATAATTTATTTCATATTGATGATTTTATTAGTGATGATTATTGATTCTATAGTGGGCATTGATTTTATTGTCGATTACCCATCCCACGCGATTATTGATTTAGGTGACTACTGATTCTGCCAATTATTTGTACTGAATAAATATCTGAAATCTGAGAAGAAAAGATTTCTACAGCCACGGGGGAGGGATGTGAATGGATTTGAGAGCTGGGACGCCACCAGTGCAGACCCAAAGAGCTGAACAGCTTCAGTCAGAATCAGGTTTAGTATCACCGTCACATGTCGTGAAATTTGTTAACTTTGCTCCAGCAGTACAATGCAGAACATAATAGTATAGAGAAAAAGACCTGTGTGTTACGGTGAGTATTAAATAGTTAAATTAGATAAGTACTGAAAAAAATAGAAATTAAAAAGTAGTGAGGTAGTGTTCATGGGTTTACTGTCCATTCAGAAATAGTTTGGAAGAGAGGAAGAAGCTGTTCCTGAATCGCTGAGTGTGTACCTTCAGGCTGCTGACAGTAACAATGAGAAGAGGGCATGTCCTGGGTGATGGGAGTCCGTCATGGTGGACACCGCCTTTTTCAGGCATCGCTTCTTGAAATGTCCTAAATACTACAGAGGCTAGTGCCCATGATAGACTGTCTAATTTCATAACTCTCTGCAGCTTTCTTTGATCCTGTGCTGTTCCCCCACCACCCCACCAAGCCATACCAATCAGTGCTACAGCCAGTTAGAATGATCTCCATGGTACATCGGTAGAAACTTGCAAGTGTTTTCAGTGACATACTAAATCTCCCCACACTCCTAATAAAACATGGCCACTGTTGTGCCTTCTTTGTAGCTGCATCGATATGTTGGGTCCAGCTTAGGTCCTCAGAGATATTCACACCCAGGAGATTGATATTGCTGTAGCCATTTAGTGACCCTGACTTCAGGTCTCCACTGGTTTCATGATGATTGTTGATCAACATTGACAGTTGAATCCACTTGAATAGTATCCCTGGTTGATTACTGATCCCACGTCATTCCATGATCTCCTTGCCACAAGCCTAGATTGGCCATTGATGCTCGGCTCAGACGAAAGCTTGAAGGTCAATCAGAAGTCTGGAAGTCGAGGTCCAATGGTTGAAGCCTGAGGACTGGAGGCTGGACGTACACTCCACTCTTCACAGCACTGAGGCTGAGGCTTTGGGCCTGCTCCAGGCTTCAGGCCTACCGGCTCCCTCTCATTCTGAAAGCTGTTTGCTTCCTTTTATTGTTTGCAGGATTTGTATTTTCTCTCTCTCTCTCTCTCTCTCTCTCTCTCTCTCTCTCTCTCTCTCTCTCTCTCTCTCTCTCTCTCTCTCTCTCTCTCTCTCTCTCTCTCTCTCTCTCTCTCTCCCTCCCCATTGGGTGTTTGTTGGTCCTTTATTTTGGGTTTCTTGGTTTTGTGGCTAACTGTAAGGAGACGAATCTCAAGGTTGTATAATTTATACATGCTTTGATCATAAATGCACTTTGAACTTTGGAGGCTGTGCTGGAGTTGGAGGACTCTGTGTGGGTGGGTGGGAGGGAGAAACGGGGCTTGTTTTACTGTAGGCGTTGCTTATTGCATCCACTGTTATTCTGACAGGCATTACGGGCTGCTATAATGGTGCTGGAATATGTGGTGACAGTTGTGGGCTGCCCCCGGCTATCATTAGGCGCATTGGAGGTTAACATAAATGATGCATTTCACTTTACGTTGTACATCATGTGATACATCAATCTGAATCTGAACCTGAATCTCAGTTGCTATTCCACCCTCCCCCCCATCTCTGTGTGCTCCTTCCCCAGAGTATGCTGACAGGCCTGATGTACCATCGTCCTGAGGAACCCATTGAGTACCTGGAGAGCTGCCTGAAGAAAGTCAGGGAGATGGGTGGACTGGAGAGAGTGCGATGGGATACCTTCATCGTTCAGGAGAAGAGGGCACTGCCACCTGTCGGCGGGAGCCAGGGGAGAAGAGCCATCTATCGGAGCGGTAACTCACCAACTTCTCTACCACATCCACTTCTACTCCAGCTTAGTCCTCCCCTTCATCGGGGTGATGGTCTGAAACACCGGCCCTTTATTCCCCTCCATACAGCAGATACTACCTGACATGCTGATCCCCTCCAGCATCTTCTCTGTTGTGTCTACGAGGACAACAATGAACCTCAGGTCCTTTCAAACACTATTTACTTCTGCGTTCTACAAAATGAATATTGAGATAATCTTTCGACACAAAACTTTCACATCATACCACTGAAAGAAATATATATATATAGCTCAGGTGCCTAAGACTTCTGCACAGTACTGTAGTAATTTTATGTATTGCACTGTACTGCTGCAGCAAAAAAAAAGCAAATTTCATGACATATGTGAGTGATGATAAATCTGATTCTGATATGGGTCTCTGTTGTGGACTGAGAGTGGGAAGGAGACAGGAAGAGAGGATCCTTGTCTGGGAAAAAGGGGCGGGAGCAGGAAGCACCAGAAAGGCATTCTCTAGGATCAATAAACCAATTGTTTG
Source organism: Mobula birostris (assembly GCF_030028105.1). Classification (NCBI taxonomy): domain Eukaryota; kingdom Metazoa; phylum Chordata; class Chondrichthyes; order Myliobatiformes; family Myliobatidae; genus Mobula; species Mobula birostris. Next base: position 6,322,152 of record NC_092401.1, read on the forward strand.
GAATCAAATGACCTTGCCTGGTACCTCAGGACTGGGTGTGTCCCCACCCCAGCACTCCTCCTCTGCCGTCTGTCCCACACCCCTCCTGCAACATTCCAGCCTCGCCATCCCCGACATCCTTTGCTCCCAGCAGATATACAAACTCGCTCTCCACCCCGCGCTGACAAACACGGTACTGTGGAGATGTCTCAGGCACCATCGCTATATCTATTGGTCTGAGACTTTTGCACAGTTCTGTTGAAAGCTCTGTACAACTCCTTTTCAGTTTCAGAGTCAGAATTTATTTAAAGGTGATGATATTTGTTGTTTTGTGGCAGCAGTACAGTGCAATACATAATAATTATGTTACAATAATATACAAAAATTAAATAGTGCAAAAACCAGAGCAAAACGGAAAGGTAGTGTTCATGGGTTCGTAAACCATTCAGAAATGTGATGGTGAAGGGAAGAAGCTGTTCCTAAAATGTTGAATGTGTGTCTTCAAGCTTCTGTACCACCCTGATGGTAGTAACGAGAAGAGGTCATGTCCCAGATTGTGAGGGTTTTTCATGATGTGTGCTGCCTTCTTGAGGCATCTTTTGAAGATGCCCTCGATGGTGAGGAGATTAGCGTCCCTGATGGAGCTGGCTGAGAATACAGCCTTTAAAGTCTCTGACACAGAGGAATTTGAAGCGTCTAAATCTTTCCTCAAGCAGGACTGCTGTGTGTGTTTCCCGATTTCCCTTTCTAAAGGTCCACGATCAATTCCTCGTACTGATTAGTCCTGAGGGGGTGATGCCATTGAACACTAAGCTGTAATCAATAAACAGCAGACTGATATGGGTAATGCTGTTACCCAGGGGACGCACAGCTGACTGAAGAGCCTTTGAGACTGCCTCCCTGTAGACCACAAACCGCAGTGGGTTCAGGTCCTTGCTCAGGCAGGAGTTAACTCTAGTCCTAACCAACCTCTCAAAGCACTTCATCACAGCAGGTGATCTTTTTAACGGACACCCCCCCCACCCCTCCCCACCTGTTTGTGACATTTACAGAATATTTACAAAGTGCAATGTAAAAGTCAGACACAGAGTCAAACTGTGATGAACTTGCTGATGTAGTTCTGGGAGGTGGAGGCCATTCTGGCTGCTGTCGTCGGTGTGTGTAGGGGTCAGTCAGCTGATTTCCCCGCCATCCCCCCATGTCAATGAGGACAGCACACACTGCAGACTTCTCAGATGGAATAGCACCAACCCCATCATGGCTGCTGTGTGGCACCTACTGATGCCAACAAAGAGGTAGATAATCTAGAAACCCAGCCTCTCATGAGCAAGCTAGCAATTCCAATGGGAGCTCTTGGCCAGTCTTTTGGAGATGGCTCAGTCCTCTCACCTTGTGAAAGGTGCCAAGGACGTCTTAAGCAACTCAGGTGCTGTGCATCTGGGTGGCACGGTAGCCTAGTGGTTAGCACAATCCTTTACAGTACCAGGTTCAATTCCCACCATGACTGCATGTGTGTCTCCTCCGGGTGCTTTGGTTTCCTCCCACGGTTCAAAGATGTACAGTTGGTAGGTTAATTGGTCATTGTAAATTGTCCCATGATTAGGCGGGGGTTAAATCGGGAGATTGCTGCACGGCGCAGCTCGAAGGCCCGGAAGGGTCTATTCTGTGCTGTATCTCAATAAACAAAAAAGGAGAGAGCTGTAAGGATAATTATGAGGTCAGGCAGCATCCATGAAGAAAGAAACAGGCTGATGACCTTTTATCAGAACATTAAAAAGTCATTTGGTTAATGGGTAGAGACAAATGGGATTAGTTTGATGGACACCATGGTTGGCATGAATGAGTTGGGCTGAAGGGCCTGTCTCTGTGCTGTGTATCTTTATGAATCTACTAGATCTGAGATAACTGTGACACTGGCACAATACTGTATTTGTCAACATGGAGCAGAGAGCAAGTTTGTAAATCTGGCAGAAGTAAAGGATGTAGGGAATGGCTATGGCGGAGTGCCCGCGGGGGGGGGGTGGTTTGGGACAGGTGGCAGAGAAAGAGTGCCAGGGGTGGGGAAGGGTGGCACCAGTGCAAACACACCCTGGTCAAGCCAAGGTCATTTGATTCCAGGCAATAGTTTTATTGATCATTTCAGAATACCTCTCTGGTGCTTCCTGATCCCTCCCCTCTCCCTTCCCCATTTCTCAACCATGGTTCCCTTCTCCCTGTCGCCTTCCCACTCTCCGTCCACAACAGAGACCCTTATCAGAATCAGGTTTATCGTCACTCACATCTCATGAAATTCGGTTTATTTTTGTAGCAGCAGTCCAGTGCAATACATAAAATTACTACAGTACTGTGCGAAAGTCTTAGGCACCCTAGCTATATATCTGTGCCTAAGACTTTTGTTTTGTGTGGGCACGTGGCCAAGTGGTTAAGGCATTGGACTAGCGACCTGAAGGTTGTGAGTTCGAGCTCCAGTCGAGGGAACGTGTTGTGTCCTTGAGCAAGGCACTTTACCACACATTGCTCTGCGACAACACTGGTGCCAAGCTGTATGGGTCCCAATGCCCTTCCCTTGGACAACATTGGTGTCATGGAGAGGGGAGACTTGCAGCATGGGCAACTGCTGGTCTTCCATACAACCTTGCCCAGGCCTGCGCCCTGGAGAGTGAAGACTTTCCAGGCGCAGATCCATGGTCTCGCAAGACTAATGAATGCCTTTTTTTTCAAGACTTTTGTACAGCACTGTCTGTCCTATCCAATCTCTCCACTACCCACCTGCAGGTTAGCTCATTGGTGTATCTGGGGTTAATGGTTCAGTGTAAATTTATTTGTGTTAGAGATAAAGGTTAGCATCATTTCTCACATGTACATTGAAACATAGAGTGAAAGAATGCATCGTTTGCGTCAACAAGCATCACAGCCCAAAGATGAGCTGGCAAGTGTCACCATGCCCACAACTTTACCAAACCTAACCCATATGCCCTTTGGTAAGTGCGAAGAAACCAAAGCTCTGGGGTAATGGGGAGAACATGCAAACTCTTTGCAGGCAGCAGCGGGAATTGAACCGGGATCTTCTGATTGCCAGTCACCATGAAACCATGCAGCCAACAGCCCAATTTATTGCACATTTACTGAAGAGATTCTGCTCGTAGGAAGGTTCATTCAACTTCTGGGAAGACAAAGACTCTCGTCCTCACTGGTTTTGTGTCACAGAGGCGGCAAGGTGACACGTAGACAAGTGCTAAAACTGGAAGCAGAAATATGGAAATAGCAAAATTAAAATTAAAATGCGACAACATTTTCTGCGTTACTGGCAGTGGAATATTGTCACCTAATGCTGGTCACTGAAAATAAAAATTCATTTTAGGTTAAACGATGGTGTGGGTTTAAGTTGCAACTTAGTGGAATATGTGGGTGTACGATGCCTGTAAATTAATGGAAATCAGCCAAGCTGCTCTATGAAAGGTGGGGAGTCGTGCAGAGCGAGTGGTTGGGGTCAGTGTAGCAAAGGATGACGGGTTGACCTGTTACTGCGACTTGATGCTCATTGTGTGTGTGTGTGTTTCTGTTTTCCCTTCACCACCCCCCACCCCCACCAAGTCCTCTCAGAGAGCCACAGTCTAGCTCATGATCGCTACGACCGGCTGCCCCCCATCCACCAGTTCTCCATTGAGAGCGACACAGACTTGTCGGAGACAGACGAGCTGATCGAGGAGTACGTGGTGTTCGACCCCTCGAAACCCAGGCCAAGGGTCATCCTGGTCATCGGTAAGTTCACCACCGAGAAGGGGAAGATGCCGATTACACCTCTTCACCCCTTGCTCTTCATTTCGTGGGCCATACATCTAGGCTGGGTCCAAACCAGGATCGGGTCTACTCTCAGTGACACAGGGACTGAAAGTTGTTTCTTTTTGTCAGCAGCACAATGAAAGACATAAACATTTGCTATAAGTTACAGTGCAAAATAAAATAATGAAAGAATGCAATAGTGGAACAGTGAGGGAGTATTCCCGAATGTGTGGCGTGTTCAGAAATCTGATGGGCAAGGTGAGGAAGCTGTCCCTATTCCATTGAGTATGGGTCTTTGGGTTTCTGTACCTCCTTCCTGATGTCAGCAACGAGAAGGGGACATGTGCTAGATGCTGAGGGTCTTCAGGAGTGGCCAACATTTCCTGCCGCTTTCAATGTTTCCAATTCTCGCTAATTTCATACATGGCAGATCACTTAGAAACGTAAAATCCCATACAATCCAACGGAAAGTGGGACTGGATTAAAGGTTCCTTTTCTTTTCCCTTAATCCAGTTGATTCCCATTCCCCCAGTTGGAGTGAAGTCTCCAGATGTGTATTTTCCAAAGTAAGGTTCAAAGTGCAAAGTTGAAAGTAAATTTATAATTGAAGTATGCATATCTCACATGCTACCCTGAAATTACAATAGAATCACTTTTCACAGAGAAACAACCAATGTGCAAAAGGAGACAAATTGTGCAAATAAAAAAACTAATAATAATAATAAACAAATAAATAAATAACACTGAGAACATGAGATGTCGAGTCCTTGAAAGAGAGTCCAAGGATTCTACAAGAACTTTGGTCCTTGTAGCATTGTGGAATCAGTTCAGTGTTGAGGTGAGTGAAGTTATCCTCACTGGTTCAGAAGCCTGGTTGCAAGTGCTCATGTGTAACTTCCACCATACTAATGCTGTTATGATCAGCTGAGATAAAAATAGTGCTTGGTGGAAGATGTTCCTTTGAGTCCTATAAAGGGACTGTCGTTGAGTGCACTGGGAAAGCGTTCCAGTTCCCACGGATGCCGTGACAGAATAGACCTCCCAAAACCCTGGGAAGTATCCCACAGCACAGGGTTGTGACCCATTGCCCCTTCTGAGCATTATCTTATTACACAGTAAACGGAGATGAATTTCCAACTATGGAAACGGGCCAAATTTGATGGAATTTTTGCAGAGTCTACTCTTTCCAATCCAACAATAACCTTCAAATGAATCTGAGATATTTATGACACAGAAGGCCATTCAGCCCATTATGTGACAGAAGCGACCTGCTCTAATCTACATTAGCTTCCCTGCTCCCAGCCTGCAGTATCTAGCCGCCTTCACACCCTGATTTAAATGTGGCTAAGGTTTCTGTCTTCACCGCATCTTTGGACCAGACCTACGCCACCCTCTGGTGGAGATGGTTCTCCTGAAATCCCATTTTACCAGTTGTCTTATTCTGAGCTCTAGGTTATCGAGATCCTTCCTGTCAGACTTTGTAAACCTTGTATCACTCTAAACATAATATGCTATCTCCTGAATACATATGCACACACACACACACACTGATACATATCTATTACGTTACATGCTTCATTTTAATACTGGGATTGTTCTGTAGGAGAGAGTATCCACACAGTTGCCTTTTCTGTCAGTCGTGGTGGTTATCCCTCGAGGTCGAAGATGATGGTCTTCGTTCTGACGAAGTGGCCCACAGAGCGAAGATGCCTGTGCGTGTATTTGTTTAACGTGTACTTGATGTCGCACTCCAAGAAGCACACGATACTTCACAAATCAACCAACTGATTCGAATGGCATGGAAACCACGACGATTGGAGCTGGTGGGTTTGTTGCAGCCTTCATCTGCCTTCACAGCCATTGAGTTTGAAGTAACTTCATCCACCTGTTCCACCGTTGAGGTCTTGGTTGGATTGTTCTTTGTCAGGGACCTCACCCTCGACCTTACCACCATGGGTGACCCTACCAGGAGCATAGCTCCAGACGGCACAGCTCTCGGGATCTCGGGATTTCTGTCAGTATTACCTAAACAAGCCAACATCATCCTCCTGTTCTTTAATTTTAAAAGTCCAACTGGATATTCACTTTTTCCCCGAAGTTCTACTTGTACATCTTCTGAAAGACTTTTCACTAGACAAGATCATCTTCAAAAGAATGGAAACAACACCTTCTTAAGCATTAATCCCTGGGTGTCAATACCAATGCCGAATTCCTCTTAAGAAGCTGGGGCTGGGCTGCCTTGCCGAATTGTGTGCAGCCCCTCTGCTGACAGTGTTCCCTCAGTGCCGGGATTCTGACCGGTAAAGATCGATGAAGGGTGACGTACAGTAAATTCCAGTTAACTGGGACTCATCGGGGCCAGTACATCCTGGAATTACGTGGCTGCCCTAATTAGACAAAAGTCACCAAGAGTAGTGGGAAACTGGAAGACTGGGAAAACTTTAAAAAGCAACAAAGAACTACTAAGTGAGCAATAAAGAAAGGGAGGCTAGATTATGAAAATAAACTAGCACAAAATATAAAAACGGATAGTAAAAGTCTTTATAATTATATAAAATGGGAAAGGGTGGCTAAAGTGAACATAAATCCCTTGGAGGATGAGAAAGGGGAATTGATATTGGCATAGGGTTTTGAATGACTATTTTGTGTCGGTCTTCACGGTGGAGGACATGTCTAACATGCCAAAGAGAGATGTTGTGGATGCGACGGGAAGTGAGGACCTCGATACAATAGCTATCATTAAAGAAGTAGTGTTGAACAAACTTGTGGGCCTGAAGATAGATAAGTCCCCTGGTCCTGATGGAGTGCATCCCAGAATACTAAAAGAAATGACAGAAGTTATAGTAGAGGCATTGGTGACAATTTACCAAAATTTTCTGGACTCTGAGCAGGTCCCAGCAGATTGGAAGATGATGAATGTCACACCCATGTTCAAAAAAGGATGTAGGCATAAGTCAGGTAACTATAAGCCAGCTAGTTTAACATCTGTAGTTTGGGAAATGCTTGAAGCTATTATTCAAGAAGAAATAGCAAGGCATCTGGAAAGAAATGGATCCATCAGGCAGACGCAACATGGATTCAGCAAAGGCAGGTCTTGTTTGACAAGCTTACTGGAGTTCTTTGAGGATATAATGAACGCAGTGAATAGAGGGGAGCAGGTGGACATTATTTACTTGGATTTCCAGAAGGCATTTGATAAGGTGCCACATAAAAGACTTATCCATAAGGTAAGATGAATAGAGTTGGGGTTGATGTATTAGCATACATAGAGGGTTACTTTTAACTAATAGGAAGCAGAGAGTTGGGGTACATGTGTGTTACTCTGGTCGGCAATCAGTGGTGAGCAGTGTGCTGTAGAGGGTGGTGCTGGCCCACAACTGTTCACGATATACATTAACGATCTGGAAGAGGGGACCAAGTGTAGTGTCTCTAAGTTTGCTGATGATACTAAACTGAGTGGAACAGCAAATTGTGCAGAAGATATGGAGAGACTGCAGAGAGATATAGATAGGTTAAGTGAGCGGGCAAGGAGTCTGGCAGGTGGGGTACAATGTTGGTAAATGTGAGGTCATCCACTTTGGAAGGAAAAATGAAAGAGCAGATTATTATTTAAATGGTAAAAAAATTGCAGCATGTTGCTGTGCAGGGGGACTTAGGAGTACATGTGCATGAATCACAGAAGGTTGGTTTGCTGGTGCAGCAGGCTATCAAGAAGACAAATGGAATGTTGTCCTTCATTGCTAGAGGGATTGAATTTAAGAGCAGGGAGGTTATGCTGCAACTGTACAGAGTACTGGTGAGGCCGCACCTGGAGTACTGCGTTCAATTCTGATCTCCTTACTTGAGGAAGGATATATTTGCTTTGGAAGCAGTGCAGAGGAGGTTCACCAGGTTGATTCCAGAGATGAGGGGGTTAGACTGTGAGGAGAGATTGAGTCGCCTGGGACTGTAGTCACTGGAATTCAGAAGAACGAGAGGAGATCTTATAGAAACATATGAAATTATGAAAGGGATGGATAAGATAGAGGCAGGAAAGTTGTTTCAACTAGTAGGTGAGACTAGAACTATGGGACATAGCCGCAAGATTCGGGGGAGTAGATTTAGAATGGGGATGGGGAGAAACTACTTTTCCCAGAGAGTGGTGAATCTGTGGAATTCTCTGCCCAATGAAGAAATGGAGGCTACCTCAGTAAATATATTTAAGACAAGGTTGGATAGATTTTTGCATAGTAGGGGAATTCAGGGTTATGCAGAGAAGGCAGGTAGGTGGAGATGAGTCCATGGTCAGATCGGCCACGATCTTATTGAATGGCAGAGCAGCTCGACGGGCCAGATGGCCGACTCCTGCCCCTATTCCTTATGTTCTTATGTTCATGAAAATAATTTAAAAGGAATAAAAATACAAACTACAGCTTAAATGAGTAACAAATTATGTACTTAAATGAAACACAGAACAAATTAGAACAGTACCACTACAGTGCCATAAAACTGTGTATTAGTTCCTGATAGTTATCGACAAAGGAATTCCTTCAGTGTACATTGCCGTGTTCTTTTAATTGACTGTCAATGAACAGAATTAGCGCTGACACCTAGTGTAGATAATGGACTGTCTTCAGACAAGACTTTCGACGATGGCATTCTCCAAATCTTTACTTTGATTGTAACATCCAAGATGATTGTGGATACTTTCAAATTCTTCGTAGTTTGTAACTTGCTGAAGTAATGAAACCATCTCATTTTCACTCCTGGCTGTGTCTGACATCTGCAAGCCTGAATCCTTGAAACGGCAGTGAGGAAACAGTTCCAAATTGTCTGGCTGCTTACAACTCGCCAAAAATCACTGCTTATTGAATGAAAACATGCAAGTGGCACTATTTTGAAACAGTTTACCCTAAGCTTGGTGTAGCGGCTAACCGCTACACAAGTGCACACGACTGACGCTAGTTAGAAACTGTTCGGCAACAGTCTTCTGTCCTAATTAAGTGACACAGTGTCACAAATAAATTAAAGGAATACTGCAGACATGAGGAAATCTGCAGATGCTGGAATTTCAGGCAACACACATAAAAATTGCTGGTGAACGCAGCAGGCCAGGCAGCATCTATGGGAAGAGGTACAGTCGACTTTTCAGGCCGAGACCCTTCGTTAGGACTAAAGGAATACTGGCTATTTTTTCGATTTGCTTTTGTTCTTTAAGATTTGTTCCAGATAAGCGATGCCCCAATTAACTGGAATCCACATTTAGGATAGTGTCTTATGCTGGTGCTGTCCCCTTGCCCTTCTTGGCAGGTTTGGGGATGGCCCAGGCTATACCGTAGCTGTGGTGTGTGTCATCTACAATGAACTCCAAGTAAACGGGAGCCTATTATGGCTAGAGCACACCACAGCAATGATGAGGCAGTGATGAAGGATGCACATATTTAGTGTGGTGAATGGGATGCCAATCAAATCAGCTGCTCGTAAGATCGAAAGCAAGATGCAGATGATGAAAATTCTGAAATAAAAACAGAAATGTCATAAACACACATCAGGTCAGGCAGCATCTGAGGAGAGAGAAACAATTAATGATGCAGGTCCAAGCCCTTTTGTCAGACCTGTGTGTCTATCTGGGCAAGCTGAGTGATAGGATCGCCTTACTCTCCCCCCACCCCCGTTTGTGTTTACAATCTCCATGTTTTCAGGTCTTTCTCTCCTTTCCTTCACTCACCCCATCTCTCACTCTCTCCCACCCCCCACCCCTTCTGAAGGAGGGCCAGCGAGTGGCAAGGGGACCCAGAGCATGAAGATCGCAGAGCGCTACAGATTCATCCACATCTCGGTGGGAGAGCTCCTGCGTGAAAAGATGCTGCACAACGCAAGCACCAACAGGAAGTGGGGCCTGATAGCAAAGATCATCACCAATGGGGAGCTGGCACCACAGGTGAGGGCGGGCACTTTGTTTTCGTTGGTCGCTTACCACCGCCAGTCTCCTTTGACTGGACAACAACAGCACCCATTTCCATTATGCCTTTCTTGTGGTAGGAATATCTCATGTATTCGGTTTGGCGGAGGCTTTAGGGTAGAAGGAGGGACGTTGAGTGAGTAAGGGAAAGAATTTCAGAGATTAGGCCCTTGGGATACAGTGCGGAATAGGCTTTTCCAGCCCTTTGAGGTCCGCCATCCGACAATCCCCCGATCTAATCACAGAACAATTTACAAAGATGTTAACCTATCAAGTATGTTTTTGGACTCTGAGAGGAAACCAGAGCACCCAGAGGAAACCCACACAGTCATGGAGAGAATGTACAAACTCCTTATAGACAGCAGCGGGAATTGAACCCTGGTCACTGGTACTGTAAAGCGCTGTGCTAACCACTACGCTACCGTGTCGGCCAAATGAAGGCACTGTGCTGTTGGTAGGGCTATCAAAGGGGTGCAGTAGCCAGAAATGAATAAGCACTGATGGGTTAGAGGATAAGGAGAGATTACAGAGATAGGGAGGGTGAAATAGATGGAGGGATTTGAAAAAGAGGATCATACGAGGTTCTGAGTTGGGAAGAAGTCCATTCCCCATTTCCTGCTCACCCACCCCTCCTTGAGGATCTATGCTGGCGCCCAGTTACACAATACCACAGGAAGCACGTGACAGGTTAACTTGTGCATAGAAAATATGGACATATTAATTTGTTTAATAATTACAATCAGTAGTGTCTTCCAATCCAGGAAAGGTCCAGACTTCTGCAGATGTTTTTGCTCATATAGTGGCAAGATCCAAGATCAAAACTAACAGCAGACTAAGCAGGCTTTTTCCCCTCAGGTTGGGTAAGAAGAGACCTAAATGTCATAGGTTTAGAGTGAAAGGTGAAATATTTAAGGGGAACTTCTTCACTCAGAGGGCACTGGGAGTTGTGGAATGAGTTGCCAGTGCAAGTGGTAGATGTGCGTTCAATTACAACATGGATGAGCAGAGTCTGGAGGGATATGGTCTGGGTGCAGGGTAGATGGGACTAGGCAGACCAGGTCAGCACAGAGTAGATGGGCCGAAAGACCTGTTTCTGTGCTGTAGTGCCCAATGACAGCTTGACTCTATCTTTGCTGCTGTTCACTTCTCAGAGGCGGAAGGGCAAGTGGGAGGGCTGACGAGAATGAGTGAGACTTGGTTTCTGCAGTTAACCAGCCAGCCTGCGTGGATGGTGAACCAGAGTAACCAGCAAATTTACAGAAGCTCCATGTGAGGAGGTCAGGTTCAAGACAAGTCTGAAGAAGAGATGGTGCCATTAGTCACAGACAGGCTGGCCTACTAGCGAATCCTCACACTGCCAAACACCTGTTTCATACAGTCACCTGACAGCACTGTAGGTGACTGTATGAAAGCATGGAGTCAGAAGGCACCACAGCACAGAAACAGGCCCTTCAGCCCATCTAGTCCATGCCAAACTATTCACCTGCCTACTCCCATCCATCTGCACCAGGCACCCCAAACGCCTCCCATCCATGTTTCTATCCAAAACTGTATTTGACCTCCCATCCACCACTGCCACAGGCAGCTGGTCCCTTGTTCTCACCACCCTCTGAGGGAAGATGTTGTCCTTCACGTTCCCCTTAAACTTTTTACCTTTCACCCTTAACCCATGACCTCTGATTGTAGTCTCACTCAACCTCAGTGGGAAAAGCCTGCTTGCATTCACCCTATCAATACTCCTCATAATTTTGCTATCAAATCTCCCCTCATTCTCCTATGGTCCTGAATTAAAGCCCAAACCCATTCAACCCTTCCCTACAACACAGAGCCTCAAGCCCCAGCAACATCCTTCTAAATTTTTGCTGCACTCTCCATCATATTCATGTCTTTCCTGCAGGTGGGTGAGCAGAACTGCAAACGATCTTCCCTGTGTTCAGTGGGCCCCACTGAACTGACAGTGTGTGATATCCCGCAGGACGGCAGCCGAGGTGGGACAAGCTGCCTGAAGTTCAGGACGTTACTGATCCCTTGCGTTTCTTTGGCAGGAGACGACGATCAGTGAGATTAAACAGCAGCTGATGCAGCACCCAGACGCTCAGGGATTTGTGATTGATGGCTTTCCCCGAGAGATCTCCCAAGCGATCTGCTTCGACGATCAGGTGCAGTCATCGCTCTGAGAATCCAGCATCCGCAGAACACCTCTCCCAGCCGCGGGGCTTTCTGATGTTCAGGCTCTTTCCAATGTTTCAGTAGGAAAGGTCAAATATTTCAGATAGTACCAGCATGTCATTGGCAGAGTCCAAGAGTAGACAGGGGAATGTTTTCACATCTTAACGAGAAACTCAACACCTCCTCCATTGTGGGATCCTTCCATCCCCTCCAGTCGTGTAAAGGTCTCTCAACACTAACTCTCCAGCAGTGCATCACTCTGCAGTTCACCCCTCTGACAGTGTGACGCTCTCTCAGTACCGTCCCTCTGACAGTGTGGCGCTCCCTCAGTACCGTCCCTCTGACAGTGTGGCGCTCCCTCAGTACTGTCCCTCTGACAGTGAGACACTCCCACGGTACTGTCCCTCCGACAGTGAGAGGGACCGTCCCTCCAACGGTGAGACGCGCCCTCGGTACAGTCCCTCAGACGGTGAGACGCTCCCTCGGTACCGTCCCTCCGACGGTGAGACGCTCCCTCAGTACCGTCCCTCCGACCGTGAGACACTCCCTCAGTACCGTCCCTCCAACGGTGTGACACTCCCTCAGTACCGTCCCTCCGACGGTGTGATACTCCCTCAGTACCGTCCCTCCGACAGTGAGACACTCCTCAGTACCGTCCCTCTGACAGTGAGACACTCAGATTTTGCTTCATTTCTGGCCGTCCAGAGATCTCATAGAACCATACCCCTGATATTGCAATGCCTGCTCTACACAGTTGAGCCCTGAGATTCTGTCTAATGTTCCCTCAAGGTCAGCCTGTATTATGCAGATCATAAGACTGCAGGTGCTAGAATCTGGAGCAAGACACAAAATGCTGGAGGAAATGGGCAGTCGATGTTTCAGGCTGAGTCCTTCCATCTGGACCAAGACCCTTTATCTGATCTGGAGGTTATGGGGAGAAGGCAGGAGAGTAGGGTTGAGAGGGATATTAAATCAGGTGTGATCAAATGGCAGACCAGACTTGATAAGCCAAATGGCCAAATTCTGCTGTCTATCTTATTACCCTGGGTAAGGATGGAGTGGCCTCTGTGATCCACAGCTTGAACAACAAGAGAGGTTAAAGGTACGGGCAGATATAACCCGAAGCAGCAAAATTGCTCTGGACTTTTTAATTACAAATTTTGCAAATCCCTGAAGCTCATCTTGCGGGTTCTCTGCCCTCAGATCTGTGTGCCAGACCTGGTGATCTATCTTGCTTGTGCCAACTTGCGACTGAGGGAGAGGCTGGAGAAGCGAGCAGAACAAGGCCGGCCTGACAACAACCCCAAGGCTATCCACCGGCGCCTTGCCACCTTCAAGCAGAATGCCATCCCGCTGGTCCAATACTACCAAGAGAAAGGTCTCATTGTGACGGTGAGTTGGGGCAAAACGCGGGGCTTGGCAGCAGGAAGTTGATCGTTCAGCCCTTCTATCCTATGCTTGACCTGAAGACTGATCCAGTTGTTCTTTCTCTCTCAGTCCTGTGATTATTTCCCTTTATTTCTTTGCAACTTAGAAGGAGGCCATTCAGCCCATTGAATCTATGCCAGTTCACAGCAGAATAGAGCCATTCCCTTCACTTTCTCCATGGTGCTGCAGATTGCTTTCCCCAAGTGTCGATCCAGTTCCCTCTAGGAATTCTGAGTAATTGTGTTTCCGACACCTGTGCAGACACTAGGTTCTGGATCCTAACTACATGCTGTATGAGGCAAGGCAATTCATCCTTCACTCCCTCCAAGTATTGTTTACCCACCTCAAACCGTTGTGTCCCGATGAGAAACCCTCTACGTTATCTGAGGCAGCCAGGGGTTGTGTACTCTGTCTGGTTTCCTCTCAATTCATCTTCCTATTCCCATGTTGGTCCATGGCCTCCATATGCTGCCAAGAAGAATCCAAACTCAGATTGAAGGAGCAACACCTCATATTCCATCTGGGTAGCCCCGATGGTGTGAACATCGATTTCTCCAACTTCCAGTCATTTCTACCCCGCTCTCCCCGTCATCTTCCTCCCCGTTCACCCCTTCGCACGTGCCCTCCTTTTCCTCTGATGCTCCACTTCCTTTTCTTTTTCCCATGGTCACAGCCCTCTCCTATCAGGTTCCTTCTTCTTCAGCCTCTTCCCCTCTTCCACCTATCACCTTCCAGCTTCTTACTTCATCATCCCTCCCACCCTGTCTTGCTGGTCACCTGCCAGCTTGTGCTCCTTCCCCTTTCCAATTCTGGTGGAGGGCTTTGGCCCTAAAGGTCGACTCTTTATCCCCCTCCATAGATGCAGCCTGGCCTGCTGGGTTCCTCCAGAATTTTGTGCATGTTGCTCTCAACCATTGGTCCTGGGAAAAGAAACCCAACCCCTCCATATTTCTACATTTCTTGGTGACTTAGAAAGACTTGGTGACCCTTCAAGTCCATGCCAGCTCACAGAAAAATTCCTATACCGCCAACTAATTTTGCCTGTAACCGATTCTCCTCATATTCACAATACAGTAGGGGCATTTAGGCAACCAATCTGCACATCCCGGGGATATGGGAGTGGACTGGAGTACCTAAGTAAAGTCCATGCAGTCACAGGGAGAACGTGCAAACTCCACACAGACAGCTGGGGCTGACCAGGATCTCTAGAGTTCGGAGGCAGTCGCACCACCGTTGTCCCGTTGAACATGTGGCTGAGCTCCCTCAGCGCCGATGAAAGTTCTGCATCATCCCGAGCTGTTGTTCTCCTTGTACATGAAGGTTATTCTAACTCCGCATTTCCCGAGCACCATTCACCAATATCATGCAGAAATTCCCACCCATCACCCATTTTCATTCTACTTCCCTTGTCCAATCCAAAATGTCAGTCTACGGCTTCCTCTACTGCCTCGACATGGCCACTCCCAGGTTGGAGGAGCAACACTTCATAGTCCGTCTGGTTAGCCTCCAATCCGACAGTATAAACATTGATTTCTCTGACTTCTGGTAGTTGCTCCCCTTCCCCCTTCTCTCTTTTCTACTCCCCTTCTGGATCCCTCGTACTCCTTCTCTTCTCTTCACTTGCCCATCACCACCCTCTAGTGCCCCTCCTCCTTCCCTTTCTCCCCGGTCCACTGTCCTCTCCAATCAGATTCCTTCTTCTTCAGCACGTTACCTCTTCCACCTATCACCCTCCAGCTTCTTACTTTACACCCCACTCCCCTGACCAGCCGCCTTCCCCCTCACTTGCCAGCTTGCACCCCTTCCGCTATCCCAAACTTCTTCCCCCTTCCTTTCCAGTCCTGTTGAAGGGTCTCAGCCCCAAGCATCTCCTCCTTACATGCTGAGTTCCTCCAGCGTTTCGCGTGTTGTTCCTCGTCCGTGCTCTCACACCCACTACAATCTAATGTTGATCTGCTCACGGCTTCAGTCGTGGTCTCTCACAGTTAAGTTCACAGCCCTGGATACCTCTCCACAGGAGCTAGGCGCCGTCCTCCAGCACTCCCAGCCCCAGGCTGTCCTGCGGGGGGGGGGGGGGGGCACTTCAGAAGTGTTGTGGTTTTTGGAAGGACGTACACAGTGAGAGTGGAGGCCAGTGATCATAAAGGTCAGTCCCAGCTCCCACAGCCCATCGATTATTACAGCACGCAGCAGGCAGTGCAGCTCCTGAAATATTCATCTAGGCATCGAGACCGCATCACCACTCTGCCTTGTCGCTGCCTGAAGTCCCAGTCTCCTTCATTAGCCAGCGCTTCTCTCTGATTCTCTCCAAAAACCCACCATGATGTCCACCCTGTTGTGGGGACAGGGGCTCTTTCGTCAGAGTTCGAGTCGGTGAGGGATTACAGTTATGGTGGAAGGGCTGGAGGGTGGACAATGTTTCTCCAAGATAGATGTCTAATACCAGAGGGCATGCATTGATGATGAGAGGGGTAGGTTCACTGGGGGTGTGAGGGGTAAGTTTTACACTCAGAGAGTGAGGGTGACTGGAATGCACTGCCTGATGTGGTGGTGGAGGCAAATACACCAGAGGTTTTTAGATAGGCACGTGAATTTGAGGAAGATGGAGGGATATGGACATTGTGTGGGTCGGAGGGATTAGTATCTGGGTGTTTTTTGATTACTTTTTATCTGGTTTGGCTCAACATTGTAGGCCGAAGGGCCTGTTCCTGTGCTATACTGTTCTGTGTTCCATGCTCCATGACTGTAATCTCAGGATTACTCCTGCTGCCACGTGCTAGGTAGGAATAGGACGATAGTGCAATTGAATGAGTGGCAGGGGGCAGGGTAGCAGTTTCTTGGAACCTCTTCTGGGGACGGGTTGTGCCTCAAAGCTCTCCGTTTCTCTCTGGACACCAGACCCAACCAGTTCCCCTCCAGTACCACTCTCCACCGCCTAGCGGAACCTGTCCTCAGTCTAAATAATTTCTCCTTTGGGTCCTCCCCCTTCCTTCAAACAAAAGGGGTAGCCATGGGCAATCACGCGGGACCCAGCTATGCCTGCCTGTTTGTTGGCTATGTGGAGCAGCCTATGTTGCAAGCCTACACTATTGACCACCCCGCATTTTTCTATGCTACATCAATGACTGCATTGGTGCTGCTTCCTGCGCCCACGTGGAGTTTGTCAATTTCATCCACTTTGCCTCCAACTTCCACAGGGCCCTCAGATTCACCTGGTCCATTTCCGACGTTTCCCTTCCCTTTCTCGGTCTCACTATATCTGTCTCCAGAGACAGCTTGTCTACTGATGTCTATTATAAACCAACAAACTCTCACAGCTACCTGGCTACATCTCGTCCCACCCTGTTACTTGTAAAAATGCCATCCCCTTCTCTCAATTGCTCCATCTCTGCCGCATCTGCTCTCAGGATGAAGCCTTTTCCTTCTAGAACGAAGGAGATGTCCTCCTTTTTCAAAGAAAGGGGCTTCCCTTCCTCCATCATCAACATTGCCCTCAACCGCATCTCTCCCATTTCACACACATCTGCTCTAATCCCATCCTCCCAACACGCTACTCAGGATAGGGCTCATCTTGTCCTCACCTACCACCCCAGCAGCCTCCACGTCTAGCACATAATTCTACAAAACGTCCTCCACCTCCAACTGGATCCAAGCACATCTTTCCCTTCCCCCCACTTTCTACTTTCCACAGGGATCGCTCCCTGTGCGACTCCCTTGTCCATTCATCCCTCCCCACTGATCTCCCTCCTGGCGCTTATCCTTGCAAGTGGAACAAGTGCTTCACCTGCCCTACACCTCCTCTCTCACTACCATTCAGGGCCCTAAACAGTCCTTCCAGGTGAGGTGACACTTCACCTGTGAGTCTGTTTGGAGTCATTTACTGTGTTTGGTGCTCCAGGTGTGGCCTCTTGTATATCAGTGAGACCTGAGGTAGATTGGGAGACTGCTTTGCTGAGCATCTACGCTCCATCCGCCAGAACAAGGGGGATCTCCCAGTGGCCACCCATTTTAATTCCACCTCCCATTCCCATTCTGATATGTCTATCCAAGGCCTCCTGCTCTGTCGTGATAAGGCCACACTTCGGTTGGAGGAACACCTTATATTTTGATTTGGTAGCCTCCAACCTGATGGCATGAACACTGAACTTTCAGTAATACCTCCAGCACCCCCACCTTCACCATTTCCCGTCCCCTTGTCCCTCTCTCATGTTATCTCCTTCCCGCCCATTGCCTCCCTCTCAAACCCAGCCCTCTTTCTTCTTTCTCCCATGGCCTTCTGTCTCTTTCACCAATCAACCTCCTAGCTCCTTGCTTCATCCCTCCTCCTCCAAATTTCACCTGACATTTCTCTCTCCACTCCTCCACCCCACCTTTCAAATCTACTCCTCAGCTTTTTCTCTTCAGTCCTGCTGAAGGGTTTCAGCCCAAAACGTCAACTGTACTTTTTTCCACAGATGTTGCCTGCCCTGCTGAGTTCCTCCAGCATTTGTGTGTGTTGCTTGGATTTCCAGCATCTGCAGATTTTCTCTTGTTTGTCAGAGGGAATTGATAGTTGGAAGTACATATATTTTAATGTCAGGAGTATTATGAATAAAGGTGATGACCTTAGAGCATGGATCAGTACATGGAATTATGATGTTGTGGCCATTACAGAGACTTAGTTGAGAGAGGGGCAGGAATGGGTGCCTAATGTCCCAGGGGTTTGATGTTTGAGAAAAGGTGGAGATAGAGGTAAAAGAGGAGGAGGGATTTACACTACCATTCAGGGAGAATATCACAGCCGCTCTCAGAGGGAACGTAATGGAGGGATTGTTCATTGAGTCTCTGTGGGTAGAACTTCATTGCCAACCTTGGCCACATTGTTTTTCAGGGCTCAATGTCGGAAAGGCTCGTGTTTTGATTGGGGGTCTAAGTGTCAGGAAAACTCAGCAGATCATTGGGAAAGAGCAGGAGCTCACAGAGAGGTCCCCAACAACAAGCTGCGTTGTTGTAGCAGGGTCATCGAAGGGAAAACTAACACCAAGCCACGTCAGGACTGATTACACCTGGTGACAAAAACATTCACCACTACCTACACAACCTGATCCATAACCCGCAGATTTACCTCAACAGACTCTACAATTCACGTTCTTGGTCTTATCTATCAATTTATTTGCAATCTATCTATCTTCTTTTGCACATTGGCTATTTGCCAATCTTTGTTTATGTATAGTTCTCATAATTTCAGTTGTGTTCCTTTATTTCCTTGTAAATGCCTGCAAGAAAATGAATCTCAAGGCAGTCTGTGGTGACGTTTACATACTTCCTTATTGCTCGTTATGCAGCTGGCATTTAAAAAGCAATGAAGGTCCTCCATCTCTGACTGTACAGAAAGATTCTTCATCGCTGTTTCCATAACAGTTTTGTTTTACCAGTCAGTGTTGTTAGTCCCAAGCTGAACCCCCAAACCCGGAAGGCTGGTGGACCACTCGTCATCTGGCCTCTACCCTTTCACCTTTTTGACATGGATGACCCCACCAAGAGCCAAAGCACAAGGTCCTGACTTCAGCCAACATAGCGCTTTGGGTCACTGAGAAATGCAAGCCTCCAAATCCTGCAACAAGGTTGTGGTCCCCTGGAGGTACATATACAATACTTTGATAATAAATTCACCTTGACTTCAACTTTGAGCTAAAGAGGGAGGTTTGAAGGAAGGGGAAAGGCGAAGAGGTTTAGGGAGGGATTTCCAGAGCCTAGTCTCTCAGCACCGAAAGACACACTCAGCAAAGCTGAAGTAATCTGAGGAACATGGAGATGTCAGGGAGTTGTAGGTCTTGGGGACAATGGCAGAGTTTGGGATGGAGGGATCTGAAAACAAGAACGAGAATTTTAAAATTCAAGGTGGTGCTCAATTGGAGGCAAATGTAGGTGATCGAGGGCAGGTTGGCTGAGTGAAGGGGATAGTGAGTTTACACACAGGCAATTGAGTTTTGGACACTCGTAATGAACAACAGAATGGGTGAGGTCAATAGATCAACAACAGGAATAAGAGCTGGAAGCACATTCATTTGAACCAACTTTACATGAATAAATTTGAGAGCTATCACCATGGTGACAGAAGCCTCTTTGACAAATAGGTAACCATAGCAACATGCAGACAGAGCCCCTGTTCCTTCAGAGCTACAATCTGTTATCTAACACACTCTGTAGCCGTCCTGGGAGTACCTGATGGGACTTTGTAGAAGAATCTGTCATCTGAGCCTAACCCATCCTGTCCTGGGAGTGTTTGGTCAGACAGTTTAGAAAGAGTTTGCCTCAGCATCAAAAACATGTACCTGCAGCCCTGAAAGTATTAGGTGGGACAGTGTAGACGAATTGGTATATTGCATCTAGCCTTGCCCTGTGGCTGGTGGGAAGAGGGAGCTTTAAACACAGAGGATTCTGCAGATGCTGGAAATCCAGAGTCACACAGATAAAATGCTGAGGGAACTCGGCAGGTCAGGCAGCATCTATGGTCAAAAATTAGGGCCGAGATCTGATTTTGGTCCTGATGAAGTGTCTTGGCCCAAAACGTCAGCTGTTTATGCCTTTCCATAGGTACTGCCTGACCTGCTGTTCCTCCAGCATCGTGGATGTGTTAGAGAGAATTTCACTCTGGTTCTAGCCTATGCCTGGGAAAACTTGACGACTGACCCCACAAGGAACATATTTACATATTGATCAGTAGGCATTACTAACCCAGTCCTATCCTGAGATATTAAAACCTTGGACATAAAGTTCTTCCTGGTCCAGCAGGAGATCAGAATGTGGAGAAGATGAAAGCCCCTGCAGTTTAAGTATGTCACCACTAATGGATGGGGCAGGGTGTGGACAGAGATACGCATATTCTTGCATTTCTTGGAGGAATGAGTTCGTTAAATCCCACTGACTGGGACTAGTTTAGTTAAACCTCACCACTGGGGCTGCTTTTGTTAAACCTTACTAACTGGGTCTGGTTGAGTGAATCCCCTGTTCAGTGAAGCCCCAACAGATCAGTTTAACTTAAAGCCCCATTAACTGAGATTAATTTAGTCACTGACCAGGTCTAGTGACTAGTGACTAGTCACACACTGACTGGCATTGGTTTAGTTAAACCCCACCTGCCGGGGCTGGTTCAGTTAAATTCCACAGTGACTGGGACTGGTCTGTTTAAGCTGCACCAGTTGTCGGTGTCAGTGACTGGAACCGTGTCAGTGAGCCTGGGCCAGCACTGAGAGGAAGCTGTTGTTAGTGCGTCAGAGCCAGAGACAGCGTTTACACTCCCCGCCTTCAGCTCACTTATTGCTGGAAGAAGTGATTCTGGTGAGCTGGATGATTGAGACAATTACCCCGTGGGTGTAGGCTGACGTTGTTAAAATAGTAACTACCAGCAGATCCAGCAGCAAAGCTTGAGTGTGGGTGGGGTTTATTTATCAAGTGTGTCCCTTGGAGTGGCGTGTGGAATAAAATTCACCCCAACCACCACTCCCCCCCACACACACAACCTAGACCTGGAACATGGGGGAGAAGCCAGCTCCTCATCTAATTACCTGTTCTGAACTGTTCTTCAAATTGGACCATTCCTGGGTTCATGAGGTGCCTTTTTATGCAGTGAGTTACTCCTTCTGACCCTGACGGTTTCCCGATTGCCCTCCACAGGGTTGGAGAAGGGTTAAGACAGCATAGTGCTGTGCCCAGGTGCCCATCGAGTCACAAGAGTCAAAACCAGGCCCTCCAGCCTGCCCTGTCCATACTGACCATCAAGCACCAATCGATACCACAACCATTTACTGGTACTTGATCCATAGCCTTCTTTACATATGGAGATTCAGGTGCTCGTCTAGGTATTCCTTAACTGTTGCGAAGGTGCCAGCCTCCACCGCCCTCTCGGGCAGTGTGTTCCATGTTCCAACCACCCTCTGGGTGCAGAAGTTCTTCCTCAGGTCCCCTCTGCCTTCTACCCCTTCCCTAATCCTATGCTCTTTATTATTATACATTTCTACAATATTCTGTGAACCAGGTATCAATGCACTGTAGGCACAGAGTTACAAAGAGTGCATATCACCCTCCCCAAACCAAATGCAGCGATTCAGGAGGATGTAAGTTTACCACTTTCATTTGGCATGGGAAGCAGGAATACATAATAAAGTTCAAAGTACATTTGCTATCAAACTACGTATATGTCACCATATCCTACCCCAATATTCATTTCTTGCAGGCATTTGCAGTAGAGCAAATAAGTACAATAGAATCAATGAAAAACCACACAGAGACTAACAAACAACCAATGTGCAAAAGACAAACTGTGCAAATAAATAAATAAACAGACAGATAAACAGATAGATAGATAGATAGATAATATTGAGAACAAGAGTTGTAGAGTCCTAGGAAGTGAGTCCCTAGGTGTGGAATCAGTTCAGTGTTGAAGAGAGGGAAGTTATCCACGCTGGTTCAGGAGCCTGATTGTTGAAGGGATAATAACAGTTCCTCACCCTGGTGGTGTGGGACCTAAAGCTCCTGTACCTCCTTCTCAGTGGCAGCAGCAAGAAGAGAGCATGGCCTGGACGGTGAGGATGCGCGATGCTGGATGTGCTTTCTTGGGGCAGAGCTCGTTGTCGACGTGCTCGATGGTGTAGAGGGCTTGGTATGCAAAGGACAGTTTTACCAGTGAAGCTGCAAACGAATGGGAACTCAAACCCTTCCTTTGTTCAGCGAAACAACCTCTCAGGCAGCTCGGTTGTCCCTGGTTGGCGGAGTGCCACGGTAGCGTAGCGGTTAGTGCGACACTATTACTGCTCGGGGAGTCGCAGTTCAGAGTTCAAAACCGGCACGAACTGTAAGTTTGTGTGTCCTTTCCATGAGTGTGTGGGATTCCTCTGGGTGCTCCAATTTCCTCCCACAGTCCAAAGGCATTCCGGTTAGTAGATAATAGTTCATTGTAAATTGTCCTATGTTTAGGATTGGGTTCGATAGGTCGGTTTCTGGCTGGCACGGCTGGTTGCACCAGAAGAGCCTGTTCCACGCTGTATATCTAAATAAATAAAAACTTTGGTAGCTATGATTCCAGGCCTGGGCTTTCTCAGATTCCAGTTTATTACTTGAGTTGTACTCCAAGTATAACCAAGTCTACACATTGCTCTGCTTCACAATCCAGTTCCTCTGGAGAACGTCTTCCTGAAATATGTATGATTTAAATCCACAACACGCCTTGGTGTAAGAATAAAAACTTTAAAAAACTGCTAATGAAGGAAACCTGAAACTAAACCTGAAAATGCTGGAAGGCTCAACAGGTCAGGCAGCTCTGTGGAGACAGAAAATCAGAGCCACTGTAACAGTCTGAGGAGTTAGAAACAACACATGGCCCTTCCTCCCACTGGGCCTGTACTGACCATTTATATTACCCTACACTCACCCCACTTTATTATCCTCCTACCTCCCATCAACTCCTCTCTCAGGTGCTGCCTCTCACCTACACTCTAGGGGCAATCTACATGGCCAATTACTCTACAGGTCCTTGGGGGCTGGGAGGAAACTGGACACCCAGATGAAACCCGGTCACAAGGTGAGCATGCAGACTCCACGCCGACAGTATCGGAGGTTAGAATTGAACTCGGGTTTCCGGCGCTGTGAGGCGGCAGTCATCCAGCTCACGACAGCTGTTTTGTTGCTGTTGCCGCATCTTCCGGTAAGATGGCATCATTTAGTGGCGACTCTTCGCCGGCAGCTCCGATGGAGGTCTCCAAATATTCAAAGTTCTAAGTTCAAAGTTCAGAGGAAATTTATTATCGAAGTACCATATACAGCCCTGCAATTCACTTTCTTCTGGGCATGCCCAATAAATCTGTACCAGAACAATAACCATAACAGAATCAATTAAATACCACACCCAACTTGGGCGTTCAACCAGTCTGCAAAAGACAACAAACTGCAAATACACAAAGAAAGAAATAATAATAAATAAATAAATAAGTGATCAATCTCGAGAACATGAGATGAAGAGTCCTTGAAAGTGAGTCATTAGGTTGTGATGGGGCGAGTGAAGTTACCTCTTTGGTTCACGATCCTGATGGGTGAGAGGTAATAACTCTTCCTAGGTTGTGTAAGTCCCGTGGCTGCTGTACCTTCCTCCTGATGGTATCTTTGCTGCCAAAGATGTTCCAGGGTTGAGTGAAGAGCCGGTGAGATGGCATCTACTGTGGACCTGTTGTGATGGTATGCAAATTTGAGCCAATCCAAGTAATTGATTTGTTTCATCACCAACCTCTCAGCACATTTCATCTCTGTGGAAATGAAATCAAATCGTTAGAGAGAGGTGACATAGGGTAGAATTATTGTGGAGAGAGCTAAGAAGCTGCAAGGGTAAAAGGACCCTGATGGGAGTTGTGTACAGACCCCCAAATACTAGTAAGGACATGGTCAACAAGTTACAATGGGAGATAGAAAATGCATGCCAAAAGGGCAATGTTGCAATAGTCATGGGGATTTCAATATGCAGGCTCATTGGGAAAGTCAGGTAGTGCTGATTGGGAAAATCCAAGAGGGGGAATTTCTAGAATGCCTACGAGATGCCTTTTTGGAGCAGGTCATGGTTGAGCCCACTAGGGGATCAGCTACTCTGGATTGGGTGTTATACAAGGAACTGGAATTAATTAGAGAGCCTAAAGTAAACGAACCCTTAGGGGAAAGTGATCATAATATGTTGAAATTCACCCTGAAATTTGAGAAGGAGAAGCTAGGGTCAGATGTATCAGTATTACAGTGGAGTAAAGGGAATTAAAGAGGCATGAGAGAGGAGTTGGACAAAATTGATTGGAAAAGAACACTGGCAGGAATAACGGCAGAGCAGCAACAGCTGGAATTTCTGGAAGCAATTCAGAAGGCATGGGTTATATACATCCCAAAGAGGAAGAAGTATTCTAAAGGAAAATGACACAACCATGGCTAACAAGGGAAGTCAAAACCAACATAAAGGCCTATAAAGATTGGGCATATAATAGAGCAAAAAACAGTGGGAAGTTAGAGGTTTGGGAAGCTTTTAAAAACCAACAGAAGGCAACTAATAAAATCATTAAGTAGGAAAAGATGGAATATGAAAGTAAGCTAGATAATAATATCAAAGAAGATACCAAAAGTTTCTTCAGATACATAAAGTGTAAAAGAGAGGCGAGAGTGGATATCAGACTGCTGGAAAACGATGCCAGAGAGGTAGTAATGGGGGACAAGGGAATGGCAGATGAACTGAATAAGTATTTTGCATCAGTCTTCACGGTGGAAGACACCAGCAGTATGATGGAAGTTCCAGGAGTCAGGGGTCATAAAGTGTGTGACTATTACTGGGGAGAAGGATCTTGGGAAACTGAAAGGTTTGAAGGTAGATAAGTCATCTGGACCAGATGGTCTACACCCCTGGGTTCTGAAAGAGATGGCTGAAGAGATTCTGGAGGCATTAGTAATGATCTTTCAAGAATAACTAGACTCTGCAATTGTTCTGGAAGACTGGAAAATTGCAAATGTCATTCCACTCTTCAAGAAGAGAGAGAGGCAGAAGAAAAGAAATTACAGGCCAGTTAGTCTGACCTCAATGGTTGGGAAGATGTTGGAGTCGATTGGTAAGGATGTGGTTTCCGGGTACTTGGAGGCACGAGATAAAATAGGCTGTAGTCAGAGTGGTTTCCTCAAGGGAATTCTTGCCTGACAAATCTGTTGGAATTTTTTGAAGAAATAACAAGCAGGATAGACAAAGGAGAATCGGTTGATGTTGTATACTTGGATTTTCTGAAAGCCTTTGACACATGAGGCTGCTTAACAAGCTACAAGCCCACGGTATTACAGGAAAGATTCTAGCATGGATAAAGCAGTGGCTGATTGGCAAAGAGTGGGAATAAAGGGACTCTTTTCTTTTTTTTTGGCGTGTGCCTGAGTACGTGCGAGTCTGTGCGTGTACGTCTGCGTGTGCGTGCATCCATGATGATGTCTTTTTCATGGCTTTTACAAGGTGCAGAGCGAGAGAGAGACTGTGTGGCGTGCCACTCCTCACACAGACATTTTCACAGTATTTTCCCTTTATTTTACGAGGTCGAGTTGTGATCTCGACACTCATCCCAGCACGGATGGAAAGCGTACTCGGGAGCAGACCCGACTAGTTTCGAACCCGGGACACACAGCCAACAGCCAGCTCACCACTTTCGATTTTCCATCTCCCACGACGCACCAGGCGGCGACGGCACCGGCCCAGAATCCGCCCGCCTCCAGAGCCACGGAAATCTGGCACCCTGAAGGCGTGTTAGTCTTCCAGGCCGCATCCTTGGCATATCAAAAAGCGGTCGTGAGGCCCCGAAAGCGGGCCCCATTTCCACAAAGAGCCGAAGTCAGCGTGAAACTCCAGGAAAGAGCCTTCAAAGGAACCTTGAAATGGTAAAAAAGAGATATCAAAGGTAGAAATTGAGCTGTTTCTGAAGATGCAAGCGAAGGAGTTACTGTTAGGTGCCATCATCCTCCTAAACTCTGGAGCTTTATTCTTTAGCCTCTGCCTGTGTGCGGGTAGGAGAAGGGCAGCCATGTAATCAGATTTACCCAAACGTGGTCTAGGCATGGCACGGTAGGCATTCCTTATCTTAGTATAACAGTGGTGGGGTATATTGGGACCTCCGGTGCCGCAGGTTATATGCTGATGATTTGAAATGTGTCATGATGGACTGTTTCTTATTTGGAGACGGCATCATCTTGAGCACTTGATTTGAGTAGGCCGTCGGTGGCACGTAGACTGCCGTCAGCATTGTGGAGGAGAACCTCCTAGGGAAATAGAGCAGATGGTATTTGACCATTAGGTGTTCAAGGTCAGGGAAACATGAGTTCGGCAAAACCGCCACATCAGAGCACCACCGAGAGTTTACCACGAAACACACACCTCCATCTTTTGCCTTTTCTGAATCAGCAGTTTGGTCCGTTCAGTAGAACGAGACTGACTGACCACTGTATTTGGCATGCTGGGAGACAGCCTCGTCTCAGTCAGACATAGGACACAACAGTCTCTCACTTCTGTCCCATACAGCAATCTTGCCTTCAAGTCCACACTTTCGTTCTCCAGCGACTGCACACTTGCTAACAACGCGTTGGGTAGAGGGGGCCTTATCCCTCCGTGTTTCAGCCCAGCTTGGAATCAACCTCTTCTGCCTCGCTACCAGCCATGGCGAAGAACTTTCGTCCGCTTAAAGGTGCCATACCTGCCTGGTCCACCAAGTCCCTCAGACTATCGTGAAAACTGTAGATCACTACGTTGATTTAAAAGTATCTTGCTTAGAAGAAAATTACATGCTGCAGATTGCAGTGAGAGTGATTCAAAAGCGGTATATTTAACAGTATTGTACATAGCCCACAGAACATGGCTGTGGTTCACTAGCACCACCTTGCCAAATCACAATGACGAAATTTTTAATATATTTCCGTTTAGGACTACTACAGTTGAAATCCACAGTCACAGCCCTAGGTACTTCAGTAAGCAGCATTGGTTTAAGCCATTTTTAAAAAAATCTATTGACATTCAAAATGGACGAACCTCAGACAGCAGCCTCAGGTCACAAAAGAAAACAGAAGTGGGGATGCCGCACCAGTCTACTTGAACGATTGAAATGCAGAGGTCTTAGATTTCCATGCCTGACTATCCTGCTAGCAAAAATACAATCTCTGAAAAATGACACTGAACACCTCAGAGCAAGATTGCTGTATCAGAGGGACATCAGGGACTGCTATGCACTCTGCTTTATGGAAACGTAGCATGTGGCTCATACCCGCAATTTCAGACACAGCACTACAGCTCAATGGCTTCACCATTTTCCACAAAGGCAGGACAGCTCCGTTTTTTAAAGGCAGAGGAGGTGGAGTATTCTTTATGATTAACTCATCATGGTGCACAAACGTTGCGGTCTGTCTCAGACCTGCCGACCTGCCCCGAAACACCTAGCGGTCCAATGTCATCCATCTTATCTGCCAAGGGAGTTTTCTGCCATCATCTTAGTAGTGGTGTACAGTCTACCTCAGGCCAATATCGGGTAGGCACTGGAGGAGCTGAACAAATGTAATCAGCAATCACGGAACGGCACACTCAGATGCCTTCCCTATCATTGCAGGGGAGCTTGAAGAGGTCTGAACAATCACAACCAATACTTCACCCGTGGAACCGGAGGAGCTACACACTTGACCACAAGGCGAATGGTATGCTGGCATTTATAGCGAGAGGATTCAAGTACAGGAGCAGGGAGGTACTACTGCAGTTGTACAAGGCCTTGGTGAGACCACACCTAGAGTATTGTGTGCAGTTTTGGTCCCCTAATCTGAGGAAAGACATCCTTGCCATAGAGGGAGTACAAAGAAGGTTCACCAGATTGATTCCTGGGATGGCAGGACTTTCATATGAAGAAAGACTGGATGAACTGGGCTTGTACTCGTTGGAATTTAGAAGATTGAGGGGGGATCTGATTGAAACGTATAAGATCCTAAAGGGATTGGACAGGCTAGATGCAGGAAGATTGTTCCCGATGTTGGGGAAGTCCAGAACAAGGGGCCACAGTTTGAGGATAGAGGGGAAGCCTTTTAGGACCGAGATTAGGAAAAACTTCTTCACACAGAGAGTGGTGAATCTGTGGAATTCTCTGCCACAGGAAACAGTTGAGGCCAGTTCATTGGCTATATTTAAGAGGGAATTAGATATGGCCCTTGTGGCTACGGGGGTCAGGGGGTATGGAGGGAAGGCTGGGGCGGGGTTCTGAGTTGGATGATCAGCCATGATCATAATAAATGGCGGTGCAGGCTCCAAGGGCCGAATGGCCTACTCCTGCACCTATTTTCTATGTTTCTATGTTTCTATCAAGAAAGCTTACCATGCCATCCCAAGCCCACATTTCGGAAACTCCAATCACCTGGCTGTACTTCTACTCCCAGTGTGTCGGCAGAGACTAAAGATGGCAGCACCAGTGGTGAGGAGCAAGAAGATGTGGTCAGGGAAGGTGTAGGAGTGCCTACAGGACTACTTTGAGTTGGTGGACTGAACAATATTCAGTCATTCATCTGCAAGTCTGAAATGATACTCCACAGTTGTCACCAGCTTCATCAAGACCTGCGTGGTTGAACCCCTGCAGCTTGATCTCTGTCTCAGAGGCCAACATCAGAAGATCTTTCAAAAGAGTGAATCCTCGCGAGGTGTCAGGCCCTGATGATGTACCTGGAAGGGCTCTGAAAACCTGTGCCAACCAACTGCCGGAGAGTTCAAAGACATCTTCAGTCTCTCATTGCTAAAGTTGGAGATTCCCACCTGCTTCAAAAGGACAACAATCATACCAGTGCCCAAGAAGAGCAGAGTGAGCAGTCTCAATGACTATCACCCAGTGGCACTCACATCTACTGTGATGAAATGCTTCGAGAGGTTGGTCACGGCTAGAGTCAACTCATGCATCAGCAAGGACCTGGACCCTCTGCAATGTGCCTATCGCCACAATAGGTCTGCAGTGGATGCAG
The DNA here is from genome assembly GCF_030028105.1 of Mobula birostris. Taxonomy (NCBI): domain Eukaryota; kingdom Metazoa; phylum Chordata; class Chondrichthyes; order Myliobatiformes; family Myliobatidae; genus Mobula; species Mobula birostris. Next base: position 6,350,959 of record NC_092401.1, read on the forward strand.
TCTCCCTGGCTCTCCACTAGGCCTTGGATCACCTACGTTAGACGGCTGTTTATTGACCACAGCTTAGCGTTCAATGCAATCATAGCATCAGTTCTAATCAACAAGCTCCAATAGCTGGGCCTCTGTACCTCCCTCTGCAAATGGATGCTCGACTTCCTCAGTCTGTACAGATCAGAACTGACATCCCCTCCTCATTGACAGTCAACACTCGAAGATGTGTGCGTCGCCCACTGCTCTACTCTCTCCACACCCACGACTGTGTGGCTAGGCACAGCTCAAACTTGCCTATGACACAACTACTCTTGGCAGAATTTCCAGATGGTGATGAGGAGGCGTACAGGAGTGAGACAGATCAGCTGGGTGAGTGGTGTCACAGTAACAACCTCACACTCAGCGTCGGTAAGACCAAGGAATTGATTGTTGACTTCAGGAAGGGGAATCCGTGGGAACACACAACCAGTCCTCATCAAGGGATCAGAAGTGGAAAGGGAGAGTAATTTCAAGTTTCTGGGTGTCAACATCTCTGAGGATCAATGCATCCAAGGCCCAACATGTAATTACAAAGTAGGCACAATAGAGGCTGTACCTCATTAGGAGTTTGAGGAGAACTGGTCTGTCACCATAGACACTCACAATTTCTGCAGATGTACCGTGCAGAATATAATGTTTGGAAACTCCAAAACATGAAACTAATCGAACTATAAACATGGAGCTGGGAATAACGTGGCTAACTTTGTCTTACTTTAATACACAGTATACTATATAATATGACTACTATATAAACATCCACAGCAAAGGGTATTGTAAATTTTAAATTGTCCCATTCAGGCCTGAAGATTTCATTGCTGTGGAAGATTTCTTGCTCTTGTGGGATAACGTCTTTCCTGACAAGGAGAGTCACTCTGCTTGGCAGGAGAGACTAGTGGTTGTGAAACTATCTCAGGTTCTTTGGTCTCCTATGTGGAGGCTGTAGGAGTTGATTCTGGGGCTGCAGGAAGTGGTTCTGACAGCTCTGGACAACTTTCTTCTCTAACAATTGACTCCACTCTCCTCAACTGATCGACATGTCATCTCCAGATGATATCGGGCACAATCTCCATTGTGTAGGAGTGGTCCTCCTCTGTCCTCGGTCTTTCCAAGCACTCACTTTTCACCACCTCTGTAGTCCCTCGCCAGGACTGCCTGTCCAGGAGTGAAACAATGAACCTCCTTGTCTGAGGAGCCTTTTCCTTTGTCTCAGCTCTTTGTCCTGCACACTTCTGAGATTGGGTTTGAGGAGATCCCAGTGTGAACGCGAGGGACGACCCAGGAACAGCATGGCTAGTGAGTTGTTGGTTGTGGAGTGTGCTGCACTGTGCTATGCAAGGAGGAAATTGGTGAGCTTCTGATTCAGTGTCAGTGCAGTGTGCTCTGCTGACATTGCTCACCGTGCATTCTTTAGACTCTGGACAAACCTTTCTGCCAAGCCATTTAGAACTGCATCCACTACTACCGTGAAATTTATGCCCATAAATGGTCTGGGAAAATCAACATGAATCCTCTGCCAGGGAAATACAGGCGGCTCCCAGGGATGGAGAGGCGCTGCTCTTGGCATCTTCTGGATGCATTGGCATTCCAAACGGTGCACGGCAAGCTGATTGATCTGCCAATCTATCCCAGGCCACCGGACAAAGCTTCGCACCAACACTTTGATTTGGACCATGCCTCGAAGACCAGCATGTCGCTCCTCCAATACCTCAGCTCTCAGCTTGCACGTTACAACAGCTCTCAATCCCCACATAAGGCAATCTCCGTCAAGGGTAAGTTCATCTCAGCGCTGGTAAAAATGAGGGAACTGAAATACCTGATGCACATTCCAACTACTTTGAGTTGCCATAGAGACCTGAGACAGAGTGGGGTCTTTTCTGGTTTCCCTTTGGATCATCTCTGCCATAATAGGGAGGCTTCCGATTTGCATCAGGGAGGATACATGGAGAGGAGTGTCCGAGGGTAAACGGGAAGAGCCACGATTTGTTGTACTCTTGAATTTGATCTTGTAATTGTGTCCTCCAAAAAAAGCGAGCCCACCTCTGCGTTCATGTTGCTGCTGTTGAGCACAGATTTGGCAGAGGCCTGTTATACTAATTGATAAACCCTAAAAAGGATCATGACTGTGATACGTTCATTGGCCTTGGGGCATCCACCACTGCTTGAATTTTCTCAGCACAATTGTGTCACCTTTGTGTATCAGTGGTGTCACCACATTAAGTGACGTTTGGTTTACAGAATTCACACTTGGTCCACGAGCTTTCAGCCAGAGTGCAGGTACAGATGGTGCTCCAAAAATAACCCATTCAAGTGAGTGTTGTGAGTGTTTATTGTGAGAAACACTCTGGACTCTTCTTCAATTTCAGTCTGTAGGCAGGCCTCAAGTAAATCCACTTTGCTGAAGTCTTTCCCTCCAGAAAGGGTTGCAAAGATATCCTCGATCCCGGGCAGAGGACATTGGTCTACTTCCAGTACTGGGCTGATAATGAACTTAAAATCACCACAGATTCTGACAGACTCATCCTTCTCGGCTACTGGAACCACTGGCAATGCCCATGGGCTCAACCCAACCTTGGAAACAACTTCTTAAGCCTCATGCGATCTTGCTCACCAGCTACTTTATCAAGGATGGTATAAAGAACCAGTTGCACTTTAACTTGGGTGCGGCATTTTTCTCTAATATCGTTTTTCCTTCGATATGTTTGAGTTTTCTAATGCCATCCTTGAACACCTCTGTGGCATCATACAGCACCTTGCTTAATTGTCTTTCATTTGACTCCATTGCAGGGGATGTGACATGCAAGTGGAGCATGGATCTCTAATCAAGTTGTAGTTATCTTAGCCAATCACAGCCCCACAACGCTGGGCCCTCCTGTTTTTACCACATTCAACCCCAGTGTGGCTTGTTGGTTGTTGTATTTCACGGTTACAAATGTCATTCCCACAGGAGTTATCTTTTCTCCGGTATAAGTTTTTAGTTGGATATCTGCAGGCTTCTGTTCAGTATCTTTGTAATGCTGTTCAATCTCAGTTTGTGGAACAGCTGAGACAGCGTCCAACTCTATCTTAATTAATTTCCTGTTCACTTCTGGTGTAAGCTATATTCCTTGTTAGTTTACACATTGTAAATCTCAAGGCTACAAAGTCCTGTATCACTCTTATTGTTATCAGATGTTTCATCAGCAGCATGCAGATTGGCGCTCTTTTTGAAAGTGCAACTTGACGTTTAACTTTTTCTCTTGTCTGTGTAGTCCATTTATTTTTGGTTGCCTGAAATGTTCTTCGTACGTGTCCTACTTTGCTGCAGTTTCTGCAAGTTTTGCCTTTAAATCTGCTTTGGTCCGGTGTATGTTGTGAACTCCACGGGAATGGCATTCGTAACAATGAAATACAACGACCAACAAGCCCCTGTCATGTCAGCAACACCATTTGTTCAGCCGGGCCGGTTTCTGTTTCAGGTATTTCAACTGCTCTTTTAAACATAAGCAACACTCACAAAATGCTGGAGGAAATCAGCAGGGCAGGCAGCATCTATGGAAAAGAGTATAGCCAACGTTTCGGGCCAAAACCCTTCATCGGGACTGCTGAAGTGTCTCAGCCCGGAACATCAACTGTTTACTCTTTTCCATAGATGCTGAGTTCCTTCAGCAATTTGTATGTGTTGCTTTACTTTTAAGTATAAGTTGTGTTTCAGTTAGGAACCGTTTTTGAATGTTTCTTGTAAGATTCTGCAAACTAAATGATTTCTCCGTGCATCATTAAGCCCATCACTGAACTGACAACACGCAGACAATTTCTTCAATGCAGCCACATAAGCTGAAATGGACACCCCTTCCTTTTGATTCTGCTTATGAAACCTAAAGCGTTCTGTAATCGACAGCGGCTTCATTTCTAAATGTCCCTGCATTACTTTCATGATATCAACAAAGCTTATTTCAGCTGGTTTGGTTGAAGCAGTTAAACTTCAAAGCAAACTGTATGTCTTTAAATCCAATGCACTCAGCAAAATTCACACAGAATTTTTATTGGCTATTTCATTTGCTTCAAAATGCTGCTCAATTTGCTCAGTATACAATATCCAGTTGTCTCTTGTGTAATCAAACACACCTATCATTCCATTTCTGCTCTTTTTGTTTATTTATGATCATTATCACCCAGTAGTCATTGTTTATAAACCCATGAGTTTATTTCATTTTCTGTTTTTTTTTAACTCGGACGCCTTTCTCCTTTTGCGAAGAAAAAAAATGCTGTGATTTTTTTTTGAATCAACTGTTTCTAGCTGTGTTTTTTAAAATCAGAATAAAAACACAGAGCAGGAAATAGATAACAGAGAGCATTTGAACTGGTTGCATCACTGCCTGTTATGGAGAGGCCACGGCACAGGATTGGAAAAGGCCGCAGAGAGTTGTAAACTCAATCAGCTCCATCATGGGCACCAGCCTCCCCAGCATCCAGGACATCTTCAAGGAGCAATGCCTCAAAAAGGCAGCATTCATCATTAAGGACCCCCATCACCCAGGCCATGCCGTCTTCTCATTGCTACCGTCAGGAAGGAGGTGCAAGAGCTTGAAGACACACATTCAACATTTCAGGAATAGTTTCTTTCCCTCCACTGTTAGATTTCTGAATGGACAATGAACCTATGAACATGACTCAGTGCTTTTCCCTCTCTTTTTGCACTACTTTTTTTAATAATATCTAATTAATTGATTGATTAATTAATTAGATACAGCACAGAATAGGCCCTCCGAGCCACGTCGCTCAGCAATCCCCAATTTAATTTCAGCCTAGTCACGGGACAACTTACAATGACCAATTAACCTATCAATCAGTACGTCTTTGGACTGTGGGAGGCAACCGGAGCGTTCGGAAGGAACCTACACGGTCACGGGGAGAACGTACAAACTCCTTACAAGCAGCAGCATCACCTGTACTGTACGGCGATGTGCTAACCACTAAATTATAGTTCTTGTTATTAAGTATCGCAGTGTGCTATTGCCATAAAACAACAAATTTTGTGACGTATTTTGGTGATATTAAACCTGGTTTTGATTCTAATTGTGTTGTCTTGCTACGTAGGCACCGGGACGTGTGGTGGCAGTTGCACGCTGTCCACAGCACAGCGTTCGATTGTTAATGCAAATGATGTGTTTCACTGTGTGCTGCGACGTACATGTGGTAAATACTGTAAATCTGAATCTGAGCACGCCACCCCCGTCTGAACTGGGAAAGAAAGGACCCTATTGTCTCTCACCGAGAGGTGGAACTCACTGGATTATTCCATGGCATTGGGGAGGGTGTTCAGATCTAACTTCAGAACGTTGAGCACAGGAGACTGGGCCAAGTCTTGGATGCTGTGCTGACGGAGTGCCACACTATTGGAGGTATGCCCCCCCCCACCCCCCACTCAGTCTGGTTTGTGCATAATTTTGCAAGAGGCATCCCCGCCAATCTTCATCTGGCGCCCTGCTGCTGCAGCGGGTAGTGCTGCTGTCTCAGAGCTCCAGTGACCCCAGGGTCAAAGGCACTGTTTGTGTGGAGTTCACCCATTCCCCCTATGAATGCGTGAGTTTACCCCACCACCAGGTGCTCTCTTCCCCTCCCACATCCTCCCAAAGGCATGCAGTTCGCAAAGTTAACTGGCCATCTTCAAGCAGTGATGCCTCAAAAAGGCGGCGCCCATTATTAAGGACCCCCATCACTCAGGACATGCCCTTGTCTCCTTGCTACCATCAGGGAGGAGGTACAGGAGCCTGAAGGCACACCCTCAACGATTCAGGAACAGTTTCTTCCCCTCTGCCATCCGATTTCTGAATGGACATCGAACCCATGAACCCTACATCACTACAACCCTACATTGTGTTGGGCGCGTGGCCAAGCGGTTAAGGTGTTCGTCTAGTTACCTCAAGGTTGCTAGTTCGAGCCTCAGCTGTGGCAGCGTGTTTGTGCCCTTGAGCAAGGCACGAAATCGCACGTTGCTCTAGTCTGTGCAAGGAGTGGCGTCCCACACAGACTTCCAATCTGTGCCTTGTAAGGCATGAAAATGCCCAACGCGGGCCTCTCATGGTCTGAGTTGACGTTCCCTCCCTCCCTACATCACCACTTTTTAAACATGTTTATTTTTGCACTACATATTTAACTAGTTAGTACATATATTCTCATTGTAATTCTCATCTTTTCTGTATAGTTTTGCTGGAAAGACAACAAATTTCATGAAGATATTAAACCTGATTCTGATGCCGACTGCATTGTAATTTGACATATCAGACCCTAGTTTGTCACGAGTGAGTAGGTGTGGGGAGTTGATAGGGATATGGGTTCGGGTGAAAACAGGAGCTTGCTGCTTGGCGGAGACCTGCTTCCATGTGGCATGTTTCTATCAATCTCTGTGAATTCCAACACCTCTGAAGTAATGTGTCTGCAGGATTCCTTGCTGCACCCTCTACACTGGTCAGGAACTCAGGTGAGTCAGTCTTTCCACTGGGTGCTGCTGAGGTTACGACACCGAGAGCCCGTGATCAGCTCAAGCGATTGCGCTCGCCTCCCCACTCCCAACCGTCACCACTCTACGGTAGACAAGACAGAGGACCCGGGGCTTCCGAAGGCAATTTTACTCATTTAGAGATAGCGCAGGGTAACAGCCTTTCAGCGAGCCCACGCCACCCGATTACACCCACCTGACCAACTAACCGACTGCCCATATGCCTTTGGAATGTGGGCGGAGACCAGAGCACTCGGAGGGAACCCATGCAGTCACAGGGAGACCGTACAAACTCCTCGCAGACAGCAGCGGGAATTGAACCCGGGTTTCTAGCGCTGTTACGGCATTTCACTAAGCACTGTGCTACCGTGCCCCCCCCCCCCACACACACACACACTATTTCATCCTGGGTACAGGATTGAACACTTCAACAGTGTCGCTGACAGCAGGGTGTTTGCTTATGTTTTACCTGAGGCTGCTAGTTCTAAAATTCAAAGTAAATTTATTATCAAAATGCATGCATTTCTCCATATTAGAGCGTAAGATACAGGAGCAGAATTAGGCCATTTGACCCATCAAGTCTGCACTGCAATTTCATCATGGCCGGTCCGTTTTCTCTCTCAGCCCCAGTCTCATGCCTTCTCCCCATATCTCTTCATGCCCTGACTAATCAAGAATATATCAGCCTCTGCCTTAAATATATCCAGTGACCAGGCCTCCCGTGGCAATGAATTCCACAGATTCTCCGCTCACTGCTCTGTCCTCTGGTCTTAGACTCCCCCACCATAGGAAACATCTTCTCTACATCCACTCTACTGAGGCCTTTCAACGTTCAATAGCTTTCAGTGAGGTCACCCCTCATTCTTCTGAATTCCAGTGAATACAGGCCAAGAGCCATCACACACTCTTCAAATGACAAGCTGTTCAATCATAGAATCATTTTTGTGGACCTCCTTTGAACCCTCTCCCGTTTCAGCACATCCTTTCTAAGATAAGGAGCCCAAAACTGCTCACAGTACTCCAGGTAAGGCCTCACCAGAGATTTATAAAGCCCCAAGATTACATACTTGCTTTTATATCTTGAGATTCATTTTCTTGCAGTCACTCACAGTAGAACAGAGAAGTACAATAATATCAGTGAAAAACTACACACAAAAACTGACAAATCACTAAAATGTGCAACAGAATGAATAATTTGAGAACACAAGTTGTAAAGTTCTTGAAAGTGATTCTATAGGTTGTGGATCAGTTCCAAGTTGAGGCGGTATAAAATAAGGGTGGGGTAGTATAAAATACAACTATATGGATTGTATAGGTTACTTCATGAAGTAATGTTGCTGGTATTAGCAACTCAAGGCATGTCTATTTCCTGGAATGTTGGTTTTTAGAATCTCTGCGATTAAAATTTAAATTTCCCCAGTGGTTAAGATTTCTACATGATTTTAACATTTTGAAAGCAATAGGCAGGTTTAATTGGGTTATTGATACATTTGTTCAGTGGTTTCACTGCTCTCGGTTTCAATTCAATGCGACTTCTTCCTCTCACACAGTTGGATGGAGACAGGGAGGAAGAGGAGGTGTTTGCAGATATCAAGACGACCGTCGATGGGAAGATCGCCCCGGGCAAACATCCCGCGGCAGGTGAGGAAAACTGGGAGGTCTCTGATCACTGGGCCAGAGAGGCAGCCATCAGATGGAGGAGAGTCCAGACAGGACAGTGAGCAGACGGATGAGTCTCGAGATACTATAATGTCTAGACAGAAGAGTCTTGTTTTAAAAATACATTTATTTTAAGTTCTTCATTACTACAATACTACAACACCACAGCAGAAGCACTGGGGAAAAAATAGCTAACACAAACTAAATTAACAAACAAGAGAAAATCTGCAGATGCTGGAAATCCGAGCAACATACACAAAATGCTGGAGAAAAAGGTACATATGATGTTTCGGAGGACTAAATTAAATTAAATTAAACTAAATTAATTTAAACTAAATTAAAACAAACTAAATTAATGTTTCCATCCTCTCCCAGGACGCCATTGTCCCCTTTGGTGCCCAGCAGGCCGGCAACACTTCCTTCTGGACACCGTGTGTTTTTTCTCTAGGGACACCTGGACGCGAACATACTCACGGAAAATTGCCAGGCAGTCCGCCCAGGTGGGGCCATCCCCTCTGACTCCTGCCTCCAGGAGCCACTTGGCCAACCACAGGAGCAGGTTTACCAGAACATCTTCCCCCACCCTGTAACCACCCCCCCCCCACTTCATACTGGATGACCCAAACAGGAAGCGTGGCTAAAATGCAACGAGACGGTGAGGACCAGCCCTCGCAGATATGTGAATAGGGAGGCAAGACAGAACAGTGACCAGACGAGCGGTGTTCAGTCAGAGCATTGTCCAAGCGGCGGAATAATGTTCAGACAGAGAAGTGTCTAAACAGACCCACGTCTGGACAGAGCAGTGACCAGACCAGACTGTAGCTAGATCAAGGTTCAAAGTTCAAATCATGTACAGTCCAATCCAGACACCCTGACCTTTTAAATCTGGCCCACACTTAAGTCGTCCAAACATCGCTCTCTGATAGCTCTGGGGCCTTGACCATGGTGCCAAAATTCAGCCAGTACCCGATCTTTCCGATTCAGCCCAGCACTGAAATCAGTTCTCTTCTCATCTAGGGGATGCTACAGATCCATCAGCTTTGACAGTAACTGGGATGTAACACCCAGCCCCGGCCAGAGACCAGGACCAGGACCATCAGTCCTCACAGGGTGCTCTAAGAGATAGTATTTACCTCATGGGCTAATTGGCCTCCATTAGTACTCCTGCTTACTATAGTACCCTGCCCTGAGCTGGAGCAGGATTTGAAGGCAGGACATCTTTGGCCGCTGGGTAACAGCATTTGCCGGAGACCGCCTCTCCTCCCCCAGCCTCATCGTACCTTAGGTTTCACCCATGCCTGGAGCAGCACCACGGTGCTGCCATCCACCCTGTGCCCAGGAGAAATATCTCCCTAGATTTCCCACTCATGCAGTGACATTTTATTCCAAATGGGTGCTATTTTTAGCTCTTCTGTCAACGCTTTTGTGTTAAATTTTTGGCTGTGTGGATTCTGCTGTTGAGCTACAGATTGAAAGGCAGCAAAACCTCACACGTGGAATTAACACGAGCCTCTGGGCCTGAAACACTAGGATGAGCTCCCCAGGATTGTGCAGGCTGTGTGTGAGAGGACCAGGATAGAATTCTGAGATAAAATGAAGGGGGGTGGGGTCTCACAGGAAATCAATCGAATATTGGAAAAGCCTAGACAGAGTAGACGTGTGGAGGATACTTCCTATAGTGGGGGAATCTAACGTCAGAAAGCACAGATTCGGAACGGAGATAAGGAGGAATTTCTTTAGCCAGAGGGTGGTGAATCTGTGGAACTAATTGCCACATTTGGCTGTGGAGACCAAGTTTATTTAAAGTGGAGGCTGATAGGTTCTTCGTTAGTAAGGGCGTCAAAGGTTTTCAGTGAACTCTAGAACAAGGTGTCCTTGGGGGCTTTTGCTATTGCTTGCATGGTGGGGGGAAGAGGGGGCTGGTGCTTTTGCTGGTGCAATTGTGGGGGAGGGGGAGGAGAGGGTGAGGGTCGATGCTGCTGCTCGTGCGTGGGAGGGAGATGGAGGCTTCGGGGTTCTGATGTTTCCATCATTCATCCTTTGGGGGTTTCTTGTTTTGTGGATGTCTGCGAAGAGTAAGAATTTCAGATTGCATACTGTATACATTCTCTGAAATTAAACTTAGCCACTTGAAAGTTACAGGGGAAGGCAGGCGAACGGGTTTGAGAGGAAAAATAATTCAGCCATGATAGAACGGTGGAGCAGACTTGATGGGCAAAAAAGCCTAATTATGTTCCTATATCTTACGCTGTATAACACATATGGGAGTCAGAATCGAAGAAATGAAGCTGTGGGATGATTTGCTTCACCCTCCTTATTCCCTTCTCACAGGTGTCAGTGCGTCTGCCCTCCCTCCAGCAGCGGAAGCCAGCGTGGACGCCGAGGCGAAGGTAATGCCATTAGTAGCGGCAGCCATTTTCCCCCCACACACACAGCCTCACCACCGTTGTTGCTCCCTCAGTGAAAACAACTGCACGATCAATGTGACAGGGCCATCTGAGACCCCTTACAGGGCATTCTCAGACTGGGTGGGGCTCTGAGCCGCAAGGGGTAACACACACAAAACGCTGAAGCAACTCAGTGGGTTAAGCAGCATCTATGGAGACATTTCACGTTGGGACCCTTCATCAGGGCTCCAGTTGCCCTGATGAAGGGTCTCGACCCAAAACATTGATTGTTTATTCCCCTCCACAGATGCTGCCTGGCCTGCTGGTTCCTCCAGCATTTTGTGTGTCTTACTTTGGATTTATGGCACCTGCAGAGTCTCTTATAATGATGAGCCACAAAGGAGCAGAGTGAAGCCGATGACCAGGGCGTGGTCCGAGAAGCTTTTTTTAAAGAGTATTTAACAGGAGGTTCAGAGGTCTGGTGGGGAGGGAGAGCGAATTTCAGAGGAGAGACACTTGGAGCTGAATGCATGTAAGCCGTGGTGGAGGGGACGATCCCAGGGATCAACCAGAGACGAGAAGTGAGGTGTGGAGTTCTGGGACTGGGGTTGGGTTGCGATAGGTTGCAAGGATTGGGAGAGGGGGTGAATATGGAGGGTTCAAACTTCAAAGTAAGTCATTATCAAAGTACATATATGTCAGCATGTTTTCTTGTGGGCATACCAAATAAATCCATAATAGAATAATAACCAAAACAGAATAAATTGAAAGACTGCACCAAACTTGGGCGTTCAACCACAGTGCAAAAGACAACAAACTGCAGATACAAAAAGAAAGAAATAATAAACAAATAAACAAACAATCAATGTCAAGAACCTGAGATAAAGAGTCCTTGAAAGTGAGTCCATTGGTCGTGGGAACATTTCAAGGACGGAGCAAGTGAAGTTCAGTGTAGTTGTCACCTTTGGTTCAAGAGCCTGATGGTTGAGGGGTAGTAAGTGTTCCTGAAGCTGGTGGTGTGAGTCCTGAGGCTCTTGCACCTTCTTCCTGATGGCAGCAGTGTGAAGAGAGCACGTTCTGGTTGGTGGGGGTCCCTGATGGATAGATGCTTCTTTTCTGCTCTTTGAGGCATTGCTTACCCAATGACGGGTGCAAGGTTAATGGGAATAGGCTGGGAATAACCTCAAGAGTGGAGTGCAGAAAGTGAGTTAGACAGTGTTAGCTCAAGGCCACAGAAGTACAAGGGTTTCACCAGCAAGATAAGTTGACGTGGAGGTGGACGTGGGCGGGACTGGAGGGGGAGACTGATAGCGCTGTGTACATCCGGCGCTCAGATATGACACTGAGGTTGTGACTAGCCTGGTTCAGCCTCGTGGGTATTCAAAGTCAAAGTCAAGTTTTTATTGTCATTTGCACAAGTCTGCGTCTGCACAAGTGCAACGAGAAACTAGCAGCAGGAGCACAGGCCAGAGCATCGGACACACAAGATTCACAAGAAAAATAAACTAACCAAACTTCTGCAAGTTAAAATCACGATAGAACAAAAAAATGAAGTTTATTACCAGTGACAGACGTCGTGAAGTTTATTTTGTGGTATATTGTCACTATTCTGAGGTAGTGACTGGGGATGTGCACGCTGTCAAGAACCAAAGGGAAGTGCAACCCCTCAGCGGGCTCGTATGGGAACTTGGCTCGTTGCCAGCCCCGTCAACAGCCATGGCACTTGGCGCCTTTCATAAACAATAGGTGTCTACAGTTGGTATGATTTGGGGTTCAACCAAACAGGGACGTCATGAAGTTCCAATTAAAGGAACCTCCATTTGAGTGAGTGCTGTGTAAATACTGCCTACACACTATTGTCAGTCGGCAAGAAATAACAGATTGTACACTGCGTAAAATTATAAAGGAAGTATATTTACAAATTTCAGCTTTATTGAACAGTAAGTAAGAAAAAGAAAAGAAAAAAATAATAAAAGAGCCCATTACAGTTAACCACATCGGTGGAGCTCATCTTGAAGTTAGTTTTTTTACTCACTCTCTGGATCCACGGCACATACCACATTCCGAACTGCGCTCGAGATCCCTCTCAAACAAACAGGCACTCTCTCAGGAGTATTGGCTCTTCCACCTTGCAGCCATTCATGTGCACAAAGCACCTTGTACAAACAGGGTTGCTCCTTCCCACGGCATCCCCAGCCATCTTCCCTCCTGTCCTCTCCACAGCTCCCGCCAAAAAAAACCCTCGAGCCACACTGTCAGTCACAAAACTCTCTACACCACGCTCTCTTGAACTTGCTCCCGACGCCGCCATCCTGATTGGCTGACACCGCACTCCTAAGCTGAACGTCATAGCCCCGTATCTCTTAGCCAAAACTAAACATTCTAAAAGCAGAACACACTGCTTTTACAGAACTGCTGAAATAAAATACCTGTAGCATAGCAGCAAGAATCTTAACCAGGGCATTACAACAGTAAAAAAAGCAATACACACAAAATGCTGGAGGAATTCAGCAGGTCAGGCCACATCTATGGATAAGAATAAACAGTCGATGTTTCAGGCTGAGACCCTTCTTCTGGACTGAGAAGGTAGGGGGAGGATGACAGAGTAAAGGTGGGGAGGAGGGGGAAGAGGCTTGCTGGAAGGTGAAAGCTGAAGCCAGGTGGGTGGGAAAGGTCACGGGCTGGAGAAGAAGGAATCTGATAGGAGAACAGGAGAAAGGGAAGGAGGAGAGGACCCAGGGGAAAGTAATAGGCAGGAGAGAAGTAGTAAAAGGAAGTAATTTTTCCTCAATGTGGTGATGTGGGCTTAAGGCTCCTGTACCTCCTGCCTGATGGTAGATGCATGTCCTGGAGGGTGGGGATGTTAGCAGATTCACAGGCTGGGTGATTGGGCAGATGCATGGCAGATGCAGTTTAATGTGGATAAATGTGAGGTTATCCACTTTGGTGGCAAGAACAGGAAGGCAGATTACTATCTGAACGGTGTCAAGTTAGGAAAGGGGGAAGTACAACGAGATCTAGGTGTCCTTTTTCATCAGTCACTGAAAGTAAGCATGCAGGTACAGCAGGCAATGAAGAAAGCTAATGGCATGCTGGCCTTCATAACGAGGGGAATTGAGTATAGAAGCAAAGAGGTCCTTCTGCAGCTGTACAGGGCCCTGGTGAGACCACATCTGGAATATTGTGTATAGATTTGGTCTCCAAATTTGAGGAAGGACATTCTTGCTATTGAGGGAGTGCAGCGTAGGTTCACGAGGTTAATTCCCGGGATGGCGGGACTGTCATATATTGAAAGATTGGAGCGACTGGGGTTGTATACACTGGAATTCAGAAGGATGAGAGGGGATCTGATTGAAACATATAAGATTATTAAGGGATTGGACATGCTAGATGCAGGAAACATGCTCCCGATGTTGGGGGAGTCCAGAACCAGAGGCCACAATTTAAGAATAAGGGGTAGACCATTTAGAACAGAGTTGAGGAAAAACTTTTTCACACAGAGGGTTGTGGATCTGTGGAATGCTCTGCCTCAGAAGGCAGTGGAGGCCAATTATCTGGATTCTTTCAAAAAAGGGTTAGATAGAGCTCTTAAAGATGGCAAAGTGAAGGGATATGGGGAGAAGGCAGGAAAAGGGTACTGATTGTGGATGATCAGTCATGATCTCAGTGAATGGTGGTGCTGGCTCGAAGGGCTGAATGGCCTACTCCTGCACCTATTGTCTATTGTCTGTTGTCCCACTATGGCAGATCCTGAAAACCCTCAGAGGTTGGTGTATTTTCCCCTCCTTGTCCCAGCACACCAGGATTGCACTGGTGGGTGGGTGATGGGTGAGGGGTAGTGAGATCGAAAACAAAGATGTACCTCCCCTTATTGCTGCATGAAACTCTCCCCAGGGCACTTTCCAGGACAGGGCTCCACTCAGACACACTCTGCCCATTTCCCAGCAGGTGAGCCTGACTGCTAATGCTGGTAGTCATTGGTTTCCATGGAAACTATCAGCCCAAATGCTCTTTAATGCAGGACCCGTCGGAAGAGATTACAGACATCCGAGTCCCTGGTTTCGGCTCCCCTTTCACTCAATGCCACTCATCGAGGGTGTCCAACTCTCCACGCCTGCCCTGGAGGCTCCCAACATGACTGTGAGCGATGTTCTGAGAGAAATCATCTGTCATTGAAACATACTTTACAAATTCTCGTCGACTTTCTTCATGTGTGGTTGAAAATCCAACTGAAAGCGGGGTTTCCCTCCCTCCACTATTGACGCTGCCCTCAGCCGCATCTCCTCCGTCTTCAGAACATTCGTGCTCACCTCATCTTCCCATCGGCACAACAGTGATAAACTTCGTCTTGTCCTTTCCTACCACCCCGTGAGCTTCCACATCCAACACATTATCCTCCATAATTCCCGCAATCTCCACAGGGATCTTCTACCTTCCCTTCCCTCTGCTTTCCTCTGAGATCACTCCCTTGTCCATTCATCCCTCTCCACGAATCTCCTTCCTGGCACTTATCTCTGCAAGCATCCTCCACCTGCTCCCTCAGCTCCAGTCAAAGCCCCAAACAGTCCTCCCAGGTGAGGCAACACTTCACCCGTGAATTTGTTGGAGGTGTCCAGTGCTCCTGATGCGGCCTCCTGTACATTGGTGAGACCCGTCGTAAATTGGGGAACCATTTCGTCGAGTATCTCCGCTCCATCCACCACAAGTGAGACTTCCTGGCGGCCAAACATTTGAATTCCCATTCCCATTCCCGTTCCCGCATGTCAATCGGTGGCCTCCTCTTGTGCCAAGATGAGGCCACCCTTAGAGTGGAGGAGCAACACCTAATATTCCAAATGGGTACCCTCCAACCTGATGGCATGAATATCGAGTTCTCTTTCTGGTAAAAAAAAATTACCCCTCCCTTTTTCTATTCCCCACTCTGGCCTTTTACCTCTTCTCACCTGCCTATGACTTTCACCCTGGGTGCCTTCCTCTTTCCCTTTCTCCTTTGATCCTCTCTCCTCTCCTGTTAGATTCTTTCTTCTCCAGTCTTTGACCTTTCCCACCCACTTGGCTTCACCTATGACCTTCTCCAGTCTTTGACCTTTCCCACCCACTCGGCTTCACCTATGACCTTCTCCAGTCTTTGACCTTTCCCACCCACTCGGCTTCGCCTATGCCTCTTTCCTCTCCTCTCATCTTTTTATTCGGGCTTCTTCCCCCTTCCTTCTCAGTCCTGAAGAAGGGTTTCAGCCCGAAATGTCGATTGTTTATTCATTTCCATAGATGCAGCCTAACCTGCTGAGTTGCTCCGTCACTTTGTGTGTGTTGCTTTGGAAGTGGGAAAATCTGCCTGTTTAACCAGGTGCGGTGGCTGGCAGGGAAGAGGTCACATACCAAATCCTCCAGGAAGGCAGCCAATCAGAGTTGGCCATCCAACCTCTTTGTCAATATTTCCATGGAAACTGTAGATCAGATCCAAACATTTGGATGGGTTTCACAGCCAGGGACCAAGTGATGGGAAAGTGAGGAAGGGGAAGGAATCGAGAATGATGAAGAAATAAGGGTGTGGGCAGGAGAAATAGGAAAAAAAGGAAAACGAGGGGGAGAGGGATAAAGAAAGAGGAGAAAAAACGGAAAGTGAGAGAGACAGAGAAAGTATAGAAAATAGAGAGAGGGAGAGAGAAAGAGGAATGGAGGAGAGAGGGAGAAAGGTGTGAAGATGTGAATGTGAGCGTGCAGGTGTGTAGTTGTGAGTGTTGGTGTGCGAGTTTGGGTCTGACAACGTGCTGTGAGTGTGAGAGTTTGTGTTTGTGTGTGTGGATGAGTGTGGGAGAATGTGTGGCTGTGAGAGGATGTTTCATGAGTGTGTGTGTGTGTGTGTGTGTGTGTGTGTGAGAGAGAGAGTGAAGATGTGTGTGTGGGTATGAGTGTGTGTGACTGAGGTTTGTGTGTGTATGTGTGAAAATGAGAGAATATGTGGGTATGAGCGTGTACGTGTCAAGTGTGTGTGTGTTTGTGTGTGAGTGTATATCTGTGTGTGTGTGTGTGTGTCTGTGCGTGTCTGTGTGTATCTGTGCGTGTTTGTGTGTGTGTCTATCTGTGTGTGTTTGTGTGTGTGTATGTGTGTATCTGTGTGTGTTTGTGTGTATCTGTGTGTGTGTGTATCTGTGTGTGTATGTGTGTATCTGTGTGTGTTTGTGTGTGTGTGTGTGTGTGTGTGTGTATCTGTGTGTGTATCTGTGCGTGTTTGTGTGTGTGTGTGTGTGTGTGTCTGTGTGAGGCATTTGAGCAAGGAGAGAGTGTTGGAGAGAAGTCAGGGGCTGGTTATATCCGTACCTGGCACTGCACTAATTGCTTGCAGACAGCACTCCACAAGGAAAGGGCAGGCGGAATGAATCAGTTCAGAGCTCAGCTCAGCTCCCCCACAGAACTCTCTGCAGTGTGTGAGAGCCACTCAGTGCCTGTTACAGGAACGGCGCCCACCATACGCTGACAAACCGTACATGTTAGGGATGTGTTCAGAGCGTAGAACTGAGTTCCTCTCCTGATAACTCCGAAACTGTCTCCAGCTTCCCCAGCACCTTCCCCCACCCGATGCAGAACAGCCCTGGCTCTGAGCTCAAGTCACGAACTGCCTTGAAGCTGAGTGCGGATGAGAGGAGAGGGTTTTATTTAGAAGCTGCATGGTACAGGACAGCTGCTCTCACACAGCTCCACAGGTCAGGCAGCGACTATGGAGATGAATAAACAGTTGACGTTTTGGGCTGAGACCTTTCTTCAGGACCGGAAAGGAAAGGGGGAGATGCCTGAATTAAAAGGTCGGGGGGTGGGGGGGAGAGAGAGGGGAGCTGGAAGGTGATAGGTGAGGCTAGGTAGGTGGGAAAGGTCAAGGGCTGGAGAAGAGGGAATCTGACAGGAGAGGAGAGGGGACAATAGGAGAAAGGGAAGAGGGAGGGGACCCAGGAGGAAATAGGGGAATAGAGGACGGGGGGGGGGTGGAGTTTTTGTTCACCGGAAAAAGAAAATGATATTTATGCCATCAGATGGAACATAACGTGTTCCTCAAGACATGGTTCTCAGGACATTAGTTTATCGGACATTAGTCAACAACGGGCTAGCATGCCGATGAAGATGTTGGAATAGTGAACAGCTCTAATCATTCAGACACATGAGCTGCAATTCTACCTCAAGAGGAAACATCCTTGTCATGTGTAAGGCGAGAGGGGCAAGGTCTAGGAGGGGCATGAGGGGCCACTTCCTCACAGAGAGGGCGGTGTGCGTGTGGAGCAAGCTGCCGGTGCAAGTGATTGAAGCAACATTTAAAAGACACTTCGACAGGTCCATGGAAAGGGAGTGCTTAGAGGGTTATGGGTGAAGTATGGGCAAATGGATGTACAGTGGTTTAAACGGGCTCCCTGGTTGGCATGGATGAACAGAGAAGGGTACAGCAGAACAGGCCATTCGGCCCACAATGTTGCGCTGGACAGCTAAAAAGCAAATCAAAAACACCCAAGATGTCCATGTCCCTCCATCTTCCTCACACCCATGTGCCTATCCAAACATCTGTTAAAAGCCTCTGATGTACTTGCCTCTTTCACCTTACCAGGCAGCGCATTCCAGGCGTCCATCACTCTCTGGGTAAAAACTTATTCCTCACATCCGCATAGACCCTACTCCCTCTCACCTTCAGTGCATGCCCTCTGGTATTAGACATTCCAGCCCTAGGGAACAGATACTGTGTTCATACTATCTATGCCTCTCATAATCTTGTAAACTTCTGCTAGATCTCCCTTCACCCTCAGATGCTTCAGAGAAAACAACCCAAGTTCATCTGCCTCTTGTAAAAGCACATGCCCTCCAAACCAGGCAGCATCCTGGTAAAGCTCTCCGAAGCCTCAACTTCCTTCCTATAGGGGGGTGACTAGAGCTGAATGCAATACTCCAGATGTGGCTTAACCAGAGTCTTATAAAGTTGGACTAAAGGGCGTAATTCTGTGACTCGATACTAAAATACCTAGGGATCTTACATATTTCATTCAAGGCCCCTGTCAATCTTCAAATCTCCAATGGGCATGAGTCTAGCCTGTCCAAACCTCATAAAATAACCAGGCCAGCACAGACTAGATGGGCCAAAGGGCCTTTTACTGTGCTGTAGAGCTCTATGACTCTAACTCACTTGTTTCCTGTATCACTCCAGGAAATGTCCTCTGAAATGCTTCCAATGAATTAATGCCTTTCCACGAGTAAGGAAATTCATACTGAACACAATGTTTTCATCCATCTCCTATAGTACAATGAGCCAAATGGCCTCTCTCCTTGAATTATCATTCTTCATTTTGAATTGCACTCGTTTCTGTGTTTGTTGGGCCTTCAGTGGCGATTGAATGCTTCCTGGGTGATTATGTATTGATGAGTAATGAACAATCTACTGGAAGAACTCAGAGTGTCCAGCAGCATCCGTGGAAAGAAGGAATTGTTGAGTTTCTCCAGCAGATCGCTCGTTGCTCCAGATTTCAGCATCTGCAGCCTCCTGTGTCTCCAATGTATTGATGAGTTTCCTCCTCTCTGTTCTGCAGCCTCTGGAAGGTGGAGCTGGTGAAGATCTCCTGTCAGGTCAGTGTTCAAGCACCTTCTCAGGACCCTCACAGGACCGGTGACTCTGTGCATCAGTCCTGCTGGGCTGCACCCTGAAATACCATTAGCATCGAGTACTTGTGTGACTTTTCCTCTGCTTCCAGACAAGTTCTGCCTAGAGATGAGGGAAAACTCTTCCTGGATCACGGGTAGCGAGGCAGAATCTGTTTCCTTCAGTAAGGGAATCAAAAACAGGAGGGCGAGGCTTAAGGTGAGAAGCAGGAGACTTAAAGGGAACCTGAGGGGTACGTTTCTGGCAGGGTAGGTGCGGGAATCAGTAGGTTGTTCATATGTCAGTGATGGGGCAAGTGAAGTTGAGGAAAGTTATCTCTTCTAGTTCAAGAGCCTGATAGTTGAGGAGTAATAACTGTTCCTGAACCTGGTGACCTGGGTCTTTGAGGCTTCACTACCTTCTTCCTGATGCCAGTGGCGAGAAGAGAGCAAGACCTGGGTGGCGGGGGTCCCTGGTGTTGGATGTTGCTATGACTGTTCTAAAGATCAAAGAATTGAGAGCCTGGGGGTCTTGTACATAAGTCAGCATTGATCAGTCAAAGGTGGGGTAAATTTGAGGATTCGATTGCCCTCATGCACCTCTTTTCCTGTGTTCATTGAAGAGCCGTGGTGGGGTACAGCTCTGGAGCTGTTCCTGATCACATTCTGTACTGAGAGAGAGAGAGATCCTCATGGAGAAAACAGACGATGTAAATTGTGCCTTTTGCTTGATCTTGGTTCTCTCGTCCTACCTGAGACAGCACCTCATTCCCGTGTTCCTCCATCACGAATAGATATAGTGAAGAGATCACAGCCGCCAACTGAATTTAGGGCTGCGCATGTGACACGAGCAAAGTTCAATTTGAGCTCGGCTGCAGTGGCACAAATGCACGAGTGCTGCCACCTCGTGGCGACTTGGATCACTTTATTTTATTTCCCACAATACGCATGTCGGGTGACATTTAGTTTCTTTAATGATTTGATATTTCAGCCAGACGTTGGATTTATGCAAGTCAATATTATGTCCAAATATGCCGGTGTATCCTTCTGAGCTTAGATTAGAATTTGGTATGATATATTAATATTGTAAGGGCTGTAGGGTTCTACTGTATGTTCTCTCAATGTTGTCTAAGTCGGCACAATGTAGATGTTTATATTTCTGGACATGCCAGATTACCACTGTATGCAGTTGTGGTCATACATGAGCATCCTATCACTTATATAAACACAATTAATAAGCCCTTTGCAACACACACAAAATGCTGAAAGAACTAAGGGGGCCAGGCAGCATCTGTGGAAAGTTGAAACAGTCGACGGTTTGGGCCAAGACCCTTCATCAGGACTCATGATGTCTTGATGAAGGGTCTCAGCCTGCAACCTCGACTGTTTACTCTTTTCCACAGGCACTGCCTGGCCTGCTGAGTTCCTCCAGCATTTTGCCTGTGTTGCTTTGGATTTCCAGCATCTGCAGATTTTCTTGTGTTAATAATTCCTGCTTTCTCTTTCGGGGGTTCCCAACATTTTTTATGCTATGGAACGTTACCGTTAACCAAGGGGTCCATGGACCCCCGGTTGGGAGTCTTAGACAGAGTTCATGACACAACCTTTCCTCCTGCCCAATCCACTGTAATCAGCGATATACTCGAAGAGTTGATACTCCCTCTACGATCATTAGGAGGACCACCACACACGTGACAGACTGAATGAGATTTAATTAAGCCTCCTCATTTACACAAACTCACATCGGGTGAAATATCTTAATTTGTTAATCCACTTAGATACATATTCTGTTTTCAACCTGTCTAAATTGTGGTAGATTCTATTCTACTAATAACGGAAACGTCAATATTCCTTCTTGAGTTGTTTTACTTGTGTAGCAAGTCTAAGAAGATTACAAAGCTTTGCTAAACCAGATGTCTTTATCAGAACAAAATTTTAGGAGGAGAAGTATTTTTGTTAAAGCAAATATAAATCAGAATCAGGTTTAATATCACCAGCATTTGTCATGAAATTTGTTGACTATGCAGCAGCAATACAATGTAATACACGATAGAGAGAAAAAAAACTGAATTACAGTAAGTATATATATTAAATAGTTAAATTAAATAAGTAGTGCAAAATTTAGAAATGATAAAGTAGTGAGGTAGTGTTCATGGGTTAAATGTCCATTCCGAAATCAGATGGCAGAGGGGAAGAAGATGTTCCTGAATCACTGAGTGTGTGCTTTCGGGCGTCTGTACCTGTTCCTGATGGTGACATGAGAAGAGAGCACGTCCTAGGTGCTGAGGGTCATTAATGATGGACGCTGCTTTTTTGAGGCACCGCTCGTTGAAGATGTCTTGGACACTACAGAGACCAGTACTCATGATGGAGCTGACTAACTTTACAACTCTCTGCAGTTTATTTTGTATTAAAAACACAAAGGCTAGTAACTCTTCTTGATCCTGCTGCTCTGGGACTTGAGGCTCCTTCACCTCTTTGCAACTGGCGGAAGTGAGGGGAGAGCATGGCCTGGACGGTGGGGGTCTTTGATGATGGATGCTTCTTTCCTGTGGCAGTGCTCCTTGTAAATGTGCTCAGTGATGGGGAGGGCTTTGCCTGTGATGGACTGTGCTCTGTCCACCACTTACTGTAGCTTCCTCTGTTCCTACCAGAACCTACCTCCCCCATCCTAATCAAAATCCATTGCTTTTGTTCACCTGAACTTTGCACTGGAGCTACTGCAGACCCTTCAGATTTTCTCATAACACAGATAGAAGGACTCAGAGTCAGAGAAAAGTATAGCACAGAAGCAGGCCATTCAGCCCATCTAGTTCGTGCTGAACCATTACATTTTCCTACCTCCATCGGCCTGCACTGGGACCATAGACCCCCATCTATGTACTTCTCCCCTTACTTCCAGACTATTCCCTGGTACATGGTTAACTTGAACAAATTACAGAGTCGATGTAACCGATCTCCGAGCATGGACCTGACAAGCACTTGTCAGCCTTCACGTAGACCGAAGGATTCCCAGATATTCTGTACTTAGCGTCACACCGCCAGTGATCACTGATCCAGTCCAGTTCCCGCCACTGCCTGTAAGGGGTCTGTACGTTCTTCCCGTGACCGTGGAGGTTTCCTCCCCCTTACCAAAGACATAGAGGAAGGGTTAATGAGCCGTGGGCATGCCTTGTTGGCGGGAGAGTGTAGGGATAATTGCACAACCCTCGCTGATTTGATACGACGCAAGCAACGCATTTCACTGTGCATTTTGATGCTTTGATGTACATGTGACAAATAAAGCTAACTTTTAATCCTGAATTGTGAAGGAGTCGATTTTTAATCTTGTGTGTAAGTCTTCCCCTCTAGCACCTTCTTATCCTGGCTTCTTCCCCCTTGCTTTCCAGTCCTGATGAAGGGTCTCAGCCCAAAACTTAGACACTGCCTGACTTGCTGAGTTCCTCTAGCATTCTGTGTGTATTGCTGTGGACTTACAGCATCTGCAGAATTTCTTCTGTTCAGTGCTAAATTGGTACTTTAGGGTGCTCCCCAACTCTTCCAGTCTGACTTCTCTGTGCCTCATCAATTCTCACTCAGAACTTTTCCTTCTCTTCTGCAGTTCTCTCCTCTAGTCTCCTGCGTCGTGTACTCGATGCGTTTCCTTTCCACACCACCTCTGTCTACACATCTTTCTTCTTCGTCCCATTTCTTCCTCATGTTTCAAAAATAAAGCTCAAAGATCGAAGTAAATTGATTATAAAGGTGTGTGTTCGTCAGCAAATACTGCCCTGAGACTCCTATTCACAGAACAAAGAAATACAATAGACCCAGTGAAAAACTGCACACCAAGACTGACAAACAACCAGTTAGACAAACGACACAAACCCAAAAAATAATAATAATAACAAATAATTAAGTAAACAACATTAACGCGAGGCAATCTGCAGATGCTGGAAATTCAAGCAACACACATCAAAGTTGCTGGTGAACGCAGCAGGCCAGACAGCATCTCTAGGAAGAGGTACAGTCGATGTTTCAGGCTGAGACCCTTCGTCAGGACTAACTAAAGGAAGAGCTAGTAAGAGATTTGAAAGTGGCATTGACTTCTCAAACTTCCACTAATGCCCCACCTCCCCCTCGTACCCCATCCGTTATTTTTTTATATACACACATTCTTTTTCTCTCTCTCCTTTTTCTTCCTCTGTCCCCTTGCTCATCCTCTGGGCTTCCCCCCTCCCCCTTTTCCTTCTCCCTGGGCCTCCTGTCCCACGATCCTCTCATATCCCTTTTGCCAATCACCTGTCCAGCTCTTGGCTCCATCCCTCCCCCTCCTGTCTTCTCCTATCATTTTGGATCTCCCCCTCCCCCTCACACTTTCAAATCTCTTACTCACTCTTCCTTCAGTCAGTCCTGACGAAGGGTCTCGGCCTGAAACGTCGACTGTACCTCTTCATAGAGATAGAACATAGAATAGTACAGCACAGTACAGGCCCTTCGGCCCACAATGTTGTGCCGACCCTCAAACCCTGCCTCCCATATAAGCCCCCACCTTAGATTCCTCTGTATACCTGTCTAGTAGTCTCTTAAACTTCACTAGTGTATCTGCCTCCACCACTGACTCAGGCAGTACATTCCACGCACCAACCACTCTCTGAGTTAAAAACCTTCCTCTAATATCCCCCTTGAACTTCCCACCCCTTACCTTAAAGCCATGTCCTCTTGTATGCAGCAATGGTGCCCTGGGGAAGAGGCGCTGGCTATCCACTCTATCTATTCCTCTTATTATCCTGTACACCTCTATCATGTCTCCTCTCATCCTCCTTATCTCCAAAGAGTAAAGCTCTAGCTCCCTTAATCTCTGATCATAATGCATACTTTCTAAACCAGGCAGCATCCTGGTAAATCTCCTCTGTACCCTTTCCAATACTTCCACATCCTTCCTATAGTGAGGCGACCAGAACTGGACACAGTACTCCAAGTGTGGCCTAACCAGAGTTTTATAGAGCTGCATCATTACATCGCGACTCTTAAACTCTATCCCTTGACTTATGAAAGCTAACACCCGATAAGCTTTCTTAGCCACCCTACCCACCTGTGAGGCAACTTTCAGGGATCTGTGGACATGTATCCCCAGATCCCTCTGCTCCTCCACACTACCAAGTATCCTGCTGCGTCCACCAGCAACTTTGATGTGTGTTGCTTAAGTAAACAACATCGAGTCCTTGACAGTGAGTCCAAAGATTGTGTTCAGCAGTCGGTTCAGTGTTGTGGTGAGTGAAGTTGTCCTTGCTAGTTCAGGAGCCTGCCGGTTGTAGGTTGTCACCGGTGTGGGACCCAAGGTTGACGGTATGCACCTCCTTGCTGATGGTAGCAGTGAGAAGGGACATCGTCTGGATGATGGGAGGCTTTGACAAAGGACGCTGCTTCCTTGAGGCAGTGTCTTTGTAGATGTGCTCACTGGTGTTTGGAATGATCAGTCCCAGACTTGGCTTCCTTTTGTGGCACACAAATGGCTGCTTTTAAATCATTTCTCTCTCGAAACGCTCCATTATTCTCTTTCCACCTCCTTCCACATTCACTGCAATGATGCTGTCACTCAGAGCGAGTGCTTCCAAATAACTGTGCGCGCCTTCGTTCTTTTGTTTAGTCTCTGACAATTCTTTGGCGAGGCTTCCTTTTGTTCCATCATAACTCATTCTCTTGTCTCCTTTCTCTGCGTCGTCCCCAATTTAATTTCTTTCATATGTCTCTTTATTGTTGCCCTTTTCTCCTGCCTAATCACTGATCGTGCATTTGCATTGTTGAATCTTCCTCCTCCCTGTCCTCTGACACTTCTTTCGTGAGTCTCTCCAGTACCGCACCTGTCTAATCTTAAATAATTTATTCATGTTAATATCACATTTTGCTTCATATTCCCGAAGATTTTCGTCCAGCAGCCGCGTATCCTTTTGTTTTGACATTTCACCTCATTCCTTATGGCCATAAGGCATAGGAGCAGAATTATTCCATTCAGCCCATCGAGTCTTGCCCGCCATTCCATCATGGCTGATTTATTTTCCCTCTCAACTCCATTCTCCTGCCTCCTCCCCTAAACACTGACACCCCTGCAGGCTTGTCACTTCTGCATCTACTGCTGGCTACCGTCCTTGAGATAACCAGAGCCCAAGCTTCTTTCGTAAAGCCCTTCACTAATGGCCCCAGGGTTTCTTTTAAACGCCCTCCAAGCTTGACCTGTTCCTCCCCATCTTTCTCTGCCATGTGCCTTCTTCACCACCCTGTCGACCTGCGTTGTTACCTTCAGGGAGTTATCCAGCAGGCCGCTGCCGTCAAAATTCCCTCATGCACTGTAGACGCTCCCCACCACCCAGCTCCCCAGGATGCATCACCCAGCACCCATCAGTATGAGACCATAAGATGTAGGAGCTGGATTAGGCCATTCAGCCCAAGTCTGCTCTGCTATCTTATCATGGCCGATCCATTTCTCTCTCAATCCCAATCTCTTGACTTTTCCCTGTGACCTTTCATACCCTGACTAATCAAGAACCTATTAACCTCCAATGACCTGGCCCCAAGCTGCCTCGGGTGATGAATTCCAAAGATTCACCACTTTCTGGCTAAAGACATTCCACCTCATCTCTGATCTAAATGGATATCCCCGTATTCTGAGCCCCTCTGATCCAAGTCTCCCCACCCATAGAAAACATCGTCTCCACACCCACTCTGTCAATGAGATCCCCCTCATTAAATTCCATACTCCATTCCCTCCGATCTATATATCCTGTTACAGTCCTTGCTATCCACATCACCACCAGTTCTAGTCTGGCCTGGAGCCAGGGTGCTGATTGACTGCACCCAGAGAAGAGTACAGCATTGGAAAGGCCATTTGCCCCCACCTTTATAACTTCAAGCCTCCTGTAACATTTTATCCACTCAGTTGGTATCCACTTCTGATGTTTCTTTGTGGTTAGACGTTTCTTCCAAGAGGTCAAGGGCTGACGGAAGAAGGAATCTAACAGGCGACAGCCGTGGACCACGGGAGAAGGGGAAGGAGGAGGTGCACCGGAGGGAGGTGATGGGCAGGTGAGGAGAAGGAGTGAGAGGGGAGCCAGAATGAGGAACAGGAAAAGAGAGAAGGGGAAACTACGTGAAGTTAGAGAAATCAATGTTCATGCCATCAGGTTGCCAGCCTGGCACTGGAGTGTCTGTACATGAGGTGACTGATGGGAAATGATAAAGAGGTGGTTGTTGAGGGATTGGATGGCTGGGTTAGTGGGTGGAGGTGTTGATCATCCTTACTGCTTGGGGAAAGTGACTGTTTCTGAGCCAGTGGTCCCGGCGTGGATGCTACGTAGCCTCCTCCCTGATGGGAGTGGGGTAAACAGTCCATGAGCAGGGTGGGTGGGTGAATATCGGTCAGTGAAGAAATTGCCAACAAAACTCAGATTCTGAAGTGGGAGTTTAGACTATTAACATTAGTAAAACAATACTAGTGTTGCAAGGACAAGGCTGAGGACGAACTCAAGTGCAGGACACAGGCGCAGAGGCAGAGTCGTGAGGCGTTAGCACCGCCGCGAACGGGGAGAGTCCTTACACTGAGACAAGGTTTACGTAGAGTATCCAAGAAGTGATGCGGAGCTTAGAACTGACAGTCCCAAGGAATCAGGAAACAAGGTTTACTCACACTAGAGTCAACCAACGAACTGGCAGAGCATGGCTGTGTCGCCTGAGTTTTATCCTGTATGTTTGCTAATGGGAACCAGGTGTGCTGTAATTAGTGGGACTGGGAATGATTGGAAATCAGACGAGGGGATTAATGCCCAATTAAGGAGGTAATAGCAAGATGGGGAATTATCAGATGGGACCATGACAACTGGAGTTAGTATGATACTCCAACTAGTTTGTACAAATCCACATCGGAAAATCAAGGGGTAAGTTTTTTACTCAGAGAGTAGTGGATGCCTGGAATGCGCTGCCTGGTACGGTGGTAGAGCTAAATATATTAGAGGCTTTTAAGAGACGTTCAGATAGACACATGAAGATGGAGGGATACGGAGGGATACGGACATTGTGTAGGTAGGCGGGATTAGTTTTTGGGGATTTTTTGATCTTCTTTTTAGCTGGGTCAGCGCAACATTGTGTCCCTGTGCCGTACTCTTCTATCTTCTAAAGCTACAGAAACAAAAACAAAAACAGAAGATGTTGGAAACACTCACCAGGTCAGGCAGCATCTGTGAAGAAAGATCCACAAAATACTTCAGATCTGAGATCCTTCATCACAACTGAAATATTAACACTGCTTCTCATTCCACAGATGCTGCCTACCGCGTTGAGCGGTTCAAACAATACTGTCTGTACCTCCTGTATCGTGGGGGTGGGGGGGGGGATGTAGATACTGAATCAGAATCGTTTATTATAACTGACTTACAGAATACAGGCAGAGAAATTACAGCACAGTACAGGCCCTGCACCCCATGATGTTGTGGACCTTTTAATCTAATCTAAGATCAGTCTATCCCTCCCCTCCCCTCCATTATTCTGTCACCCATGTGCTTATCTAAAAGTTTCTTAAATGCCCCTAGTGTATCTGCCTCTACCCCCACCCTGAACAAGGTGTCCAATGTATCCCACCACTTAGCTCTGACATCCCCCTATACTTTCCTCCGGTCAGCTTAAAATTATGCCCCCTCACATTCACCATTTTCGCCCTGGGAAAACGTCTCTGACTGTCCGCTCTCTCTATCCCCCTTATCATCTTGTACACCTCTATCACATCACTTTCCATCTCCTTCACTCCAAAGAGAAAAGCCCTAGTTCACTCACGCTATCCACACAGCAAGAATTTGAACTGCGCACAGAAGGTTGTCACCCTCTACCTCATTGGCATGTTGAGTATATTTCACTATCGTACACAATCACATTTCCTTTTCCAGTTTCTGATGTGGGCGGTGATGACACGGTGGAGTTTGTGTTGATTTGTCTGCAGATTTTAGAACTGGCTTATTCAGACTGTTTTTATTGAAGAAACTGTTGATTGACTAGTTCAAATTCCAAAGAAGCAAAGGGCGTGAAGCACAAAAGAACTGCTAGTTGGTTTAAAGCAGAATGGCTTAATGAAACAGTAGAAACTGCTACACTGAAAGCTCATGAGGTCAGGAACATGCAGCTACGAGAAATATTTATGTGCAATACAGAAACTGGTGTTACCTGCATGTATTGTTGTGATGCAAAAGTTGCTGGAGAATTGGCAAGTGGGAAAAAGTGGAGTGAAATTTGGAAACTTGACTTTTTAGTGTGTTATTTGGCAAGCAAATCACATGTGGACTGTGTGCAAAAGCTCCTGTGAGGAAATCTTTCAATACCCGCTACAGGCCTGCTAGGTATGTTTTGTGAGAGTGCAAATGAACAAGAGTGATAAAGATCAAACCCAGAGGAGATCAAAGTCTTTATTGACAGGGTTTTGCAAGTTGTTAAAATGAATACCTCTGTATATAAAATTTAGTGCACAGATCGTGTTGTCACTGGGCAAAAAATTGCACGTCACAAGATCTTTGTGCAAACTGGTCATTACAAATGAGAGGGAACATTGCTCCCTATAGGACATAAAACAGTCTGACTTGCATCATTAGTACAATGCAAAGTCATTAAAATTACAGAATACAAATACAGTGTAAAATGGAATAATGAGGTCCAAAGAGAGGAGAGGCTGTACTGGACCTGGTGTCGGGTAATGACCCTGCCTAGGTGATTGACCTTTCAGTGGGTAACAGTGGCCACAACTCCTTAACTTCCAGGATAGATGTAGATAAGGATCCCTGCTGTAGAGTTTTAAATTGGAGCGGGGCAAATTACAAGGGTGTTAGGCAGGAATTGAAAAGAGTTATTTGGGAGCGCCTTTTTTTCTGGCAAGTCCACATCAGACATGAGGAGGGTGCTTAAAGATAACTGGCACAGAGCACAGGAAAAGTGTGTTCCAGTTAGAAGGAAGGACAGGGGTGGAAAGACAAGGGAACCTTGGATGTCCAGAGAGGTGATGAATTTAGTCAAGAAGAAAAGGAGACGTATGCAAAGTTTCGGAAGTCAGGATCAAATGGAGCACGTGAGGAGTATAGAGAAGCCATAAAAAAAAAACTAAAAAGGGGAATTAAGAAAGTCAAGAGGTGCTGTGAAAAGTCCTTGGCAAATAGGATTAAGGTGAATCCCAAGGCGTTATATATACACATCAAGAGTAAAAGGATTAGTAGGGAGAGGGTGGGACTGCTCAAGGATAAGGGCGGGGGGGGGGACATTTGCTTGGATGTGGAGAATGTGAGTGAGGTACTTAATGAGTATTTTGCTTCAGTATTTACCAAGGAAAAGGGTATGGAGGACCAGAAGATCAGTGCTGAGTGTATAAATACCTTAGGGCATTTAGAGGTCAAGGAGGAGGAAAGTTGGGCCTCCTAAGGAGTACTAAGATGGATAAGTCCCCAGGGCCTGATGGGATTTACCCCAAGTTATTGAACGAGGCAAGAGATGAGATTACTGGGGCCTTGACCAGTTTCTTCATGTCCTCTCCTGGCACAGGTGAGGTCCTGGAGGACTGGCAAATGGCTAATGTTGTACCTCTATTTAGAAGGGAACAAGGGAAAATCTTGGGAACTATAGACCAGTGAGTCTCGTGTCAGTTGTAAGGAAATTGCTGGATAAAATTCTTAGGGGTAGGATATATGAGCATTTGGAAACCCAGTTAGGGAGAGCCAGCATGGCTTTATGTGTGGCAGGTCACGTCTTACCAACTTGATTGAGTTTTTGACAAGGTGATGAGAAAGATTGATGAAGGTAGGGCAGTGGATGTTGTCTACATGGATTTTAGTAAGGCATTTGACAAAGTGGATGTTGTCTACATGGATTTTAGTAAGGCATTTGACAAAGTCCCTCATGGGAGGGTAATCCAGAAGATTAAGATACATGGGGTCCGAGGCGAATTGGCTATTTGGATTCAGAACTGGCTTGCCCATAGAAGATAGGGTTGTGGTTGGAGGGACTTAATCGAGCTGAAGGTCTGTAATTAGTCGTGTTCCACAGCGATCTGTGCTGGGATCTCCGCGATTTGTAATGTATGTAAATGATCTGGATGAAACTGTAGATGGGAGGATTAATAAATATGCGGATGACACCAAGATTGGTGGATAGTGCAGGAGACCAGCAAAGAATACAGCACTGTATAGATCAGTTGCCAATATGGGCAGAGGAATGGCAGATGGAGTTTAACCCAGATAAATTTGAGGTGTTGCACCTTGGTAGGACAAATACAAGGAGACAGTACACTGTTGAGGGGAAGGTCGTTAACAGAGTTGCTGAGCAGGGAGATCTTGGGATCCAAGTTCATAGCTTCTTGCTGCACAGGTCGATAGGGTGGTTAAGGTGGCATATGAAATACTTGCTTTTATTAGTCAAGGTATTGAGTTCAAAAGTCAAGAGGTCATGTTACAACTTTATAAAATTCTGGCCAGGCCACATCTGGAGAATTACATACAGTTCTGGTCACCCCTCTATAGGAAGGATGTTGAGGCTTTGTGAGGGTGCACAAGAGGTTTACCAGGATGCTGCCTGGTTTAGAGAGCATGTGCTATCACGAGAGGCTGGACAAACTTGGGTTGTTTTCTCTGGAGCGGTGGAGGCTGAAGGGAGATCCGATAGAGGTTTATCAGATTATGAGAGGCACAGACAGAGTAGACAGAGAGTATGTTTCCCAGGGTTGAAATATCTAATACCAGAGGGCATGCTTTGGAGGTGAGAGGGGGTGGGTTCAAGGGGGATGTGAGGGGTAAGTTTTTCACTCAGAGAGTAGTGGATGCCTGGAATGCGCTACTTGGTATGGTGGTAAAGGCAAATATATTAGAGGCTTTTAAGAGACATTTAGATAGGCACATGAATGTGAGGAAGATGGAAGGATATGGATATTGTGTAGATAGGAGGGATTCATTTTTGGATCCTGGACCCATCATATAAATATAATTGCAAAGAAAACACTACACCACCTCTACTTCCTCAGGAGTCTGCGGAGATTCGGCAAATTATCAAAAACCTTGGCAAACTTCTATAGATGTGTGGTGGAAAGTGTGCTGACTGGCTGCATTACAGCCTGGTATGGAAACACCAATTCCTTTGTGCTGAAAATCCTACAAAAGCTAGTGGATTCAGCCCAATACGACACGTGTGAAGCCCAACCAACCATTGAGCACGTCTACATGAAACATTGCCATAGAAAAGCAGCATCCATCGTCAGGATCCTCACCACCCAGGCCATGATCTTTTCTCACTGCTGCCAGCAGGTAGAAGGTACAAGAGCCTCAGGACTCACACCACCAGGTTCAAGAACAGTTACTACCCCTCAACCACCAAGCTCTTGAACAAAAGGGAATAACTACACTCCTTCTATTTCTGGTATTCCCACAACTGATGGTCTCACTTTAAGGATGCTTTATCTTGTTATTTCATGCTCTAATTTTTTGTTGCTATTTATTTAGATTAGATTAGATTATGAGGACACGCAGTCCTCTTTTATTGTCATTTAGTAATGCATGCATTAAGAAATGATACAATGTTCCTCCAGAATGATATCACAGAAACACATGACAAACCAACTGAAAAACTGACAAAAACCACATAATTATAACATATAGTTACAACAGTGCAAAGCAATACCGTAATTTGATGAAGAACAGACCATGGGTGCGGTAAAAAAAAAGTCTTAAAGTCTCTCGAAAGTCCCATCATCTCACGCAGATGGTAGAAGGAAGAAAAAAAACTCTCCCTGCCATGAGCTTCCAGCGCCGCAAACTTGCCGATGCGGCATCCTGGAAGCATCCAACCACAGTCCGACTCCGAGTCCGTCCGAAAACTCCGAGCCTCCGACCATCTCTCCGACACCCAGCACCGAGCACCATCTCTGCCGAGCGCTTCGACCCCGGCCCCGGCAACAGGCAATAGGCAAAGCCGGGGATTCGGGGCCTTCGCCTCCGGAGATTCTCGATCGCACAGTAGCAGCGGCAGCGAAGCAGGCATTTCAGAAGTTTCTCCAGGTGTTCCTCCGTGCTTCTCACGTCTGTCTTCATCAAATCAGAATTGTGCACAGCCCCTAGTTAACACATACAATATCATTTTGGAGCGGCCACACGCACTGCATCGCGTCACTGTCTTCTCCTCCTCCATTTGCACAGTTTGTTGTTCATTGATCCTGTTTACAGTTACTGTTCTATAGATTTATTAAGAGTGACTGTAGAAAAAAGAATCTCGGGATTGTATGTGGTGACATGTATGTACTCTGATAATAAATTTCACTTTGAACTTTGTTTTTGATTTGCTTTTTAGATGAGTTGGCACAACATTGTGGGCCAAAAGGCCTGTTCCTGTGCTCTACTGTTTTGTGATCTATTTTCTACGTTCAGGAGTCCTGTGACCGCGTGGATTTCTTCCAGGTGCTCCAGTTTCCTCCCACATTCCAAAACGTATTGGTCAGTGGGTTAACTGGTCATTGTAAATTGTCCTGTGTTACGTACCCCGTAACTGGGTTGCCAAACCAGCAGAAATGGATCACTCAGTTGGAGTCTGGATTACTGGAACTAAGGAAGTTTTATTAAAGAAATAAGCAACACAGTACTCTAATAGTAAGGATATAAATGCAACAGGTTAGAAATGAATAAACACACATGTACACAGATCTAGGATAATAGGATCAATCAAGCTCTATCGTCGTCTAGGGGTAAATGACCAGTTTCAAAGTGACGCAAAGTTCAGTTCAATTGAGTTCAGTTCAGTTCACAGTAATCACTGCCGTGGCGACGGATGGGGGAGGGGGAGGAAGGAGAGAGAGAGCAAAAGCAAATGAATATTCAAACGGCTTCCACACAGACCTTCGATATTCTTCGCAGTCAGCTTTCGGGCGAGCCCTTTGTAATGTCTTCTGAGGTCACCGACTGTGACCCCTCCGTTTTCAGATACGATCGCTCCTCTGCAGTGAACCTGGCACCCAGGCAAGGGCGGACACACAGCAGGTTCCTGCCGATCGTACCTTTCCACCCTGTGCGTCTATGGCTTGGTCCCGCAATCAGCCCTCCAAAATTCCCACCGACTTGTGGGAGGCGCACCGCTTCCAGGTTCTCGTTACCTCGTGGTTTCGTGTGTGTCGCCTTAGCAAACCTGTCCCTTTTTATCCCCCTGCTGGGGTATCGCCTGTCCATCACTTCAAACAGTTCAGGGTTCAAAGAGGAGCCGATCTTGACAGCTCTCAGACCGTGTCTCCTTCCGTTAAACTCTCCCATCCCTTCATTAACATCTCCAAATGCTGCTCCATTGTTTTCCTTATCTCTCTTTCTCCTGAAGACAGGTGGCAGACCAACTGCTGATCCCACTGGTGCCAGCACAGGACAGCTAACATCTTAATCTATGTGTACTTTCGTCACACCTGTGACTAAGCTAGGGTTATCTAGCTGGGTGGGCCGGCTGCTGGTGTAGTAGCATCAGCACTGGACTTCAAGGCAGACGGTCCTGAGTTCAAACCCAGCCTGGGCAGCAGCAGTATCTGCGCAGAAGAACGGCCTGGATTCTACTGTGGACCCTGTACTCCATGAGGTCACGAAGAGTTGGACTCAACTAAACAACTGAACTGGGTTGCTGGGTGGTGTGGCCTGTTAGGCCAGAAGGGCCTGTTCTGTGCTGTATCTCTAAAATAAATATTTCAAAGTATGAGGTAAATTTAATATCAAAGTGCGTATATGTCACCACAACCCTGAGATTCATTTTCCTGTGTGCATACTCAGCAAATCTATAGAATAGTAACTATAACAGGATCAGTCAAAGATCTACCAGAGTGCAGAAGACAACAAACTGCGCAAATGCAAAATAAATAAATAGCAATAAATAATGAGGGAACGTGAGATAATGAGATAAAGAGACCTTAAAATGAGATAATTCATTGTCGGAACATCTCAATGATGGAGCAAGTGTAGTTCTCCCCTTTTGTTCAAGAGCCTGATGGCTGATGGTTGAGGGGTAGTAACTGATGGCAGAGAGCATGGTCTGGGTGGTGGGGATCTTTGATGATGGATGCTGCTTTTCTACGGCAACGTTTCGCGTAGATGCGCTCAGTGGTTGGGAGGGTTTTACCCGTGATGTACCGGGCCGAATCCATTCGAAATCATCGGTGTTTCCATCCCAGGCCGTGATGCAGCCAGACTCCGCTACACATCTGCAGAAGTTTGCTGAAGTTTTAGATGTCGTGCTGAATCTCCACAGACTCCTCTCCTGAAGTCTATAATCAGTTCCTTGGTCTTGCTGATATCGAGCGAGAGATTGTTGTTGTGGCACCGCTCTGCCAGATTTTCAATCTCCCTCCTACATACTGATTTGTCACCATCTCTGATTTAGCTGGCCCATGACGGTTGTGTCGTCAGCAAACTTGAATTTGGCAGTGGAGCTGTGCCTAGCCTCACGGTCAAAGGTGTAAAGCGAGGAGAGCAGGGGGCTAAGCACACAGCCTTGCGGTGTGGCTGCGCTGATGGAGATCGTGAGGGAGATGTTGTTGCCAAACCAAACCGACTGAGGCCTACAAGTGAGGAAATCGACCATCCAGTTGCACAAGGGGGTACTGAGGCCAACATTTTGAAGCTTATTGATTAGTTTTGAGGGGACCACGGTATTGAATGCTGAGCTGTAGTCGATAAAGAGTGTCCTGATGTATGCATCTTTGCTGTCCAGATGCTCAAAAAATGTACTTGGACAAGATGAAACGTATATTCGAGGAATGTGATGTAGATATGGCAGAAACCGCCCTCACACGACTCAGTGTCCCATCAGCAACAAAGGCAGGGGACCTGTGACAAACCTGTTGTCGCTGAGCTGGAAGGGGGAGAGGCCACATTGTGGGGAGGGGTAACCCCTATGCTGAGGAACCTTCCTGCTTTAAAACCGAAGGATGGGGATTCTATTGTTACACACCCCACAAAATCTCATCACTTCTGCCCACACACCTCATTCACTCCACTCCTAATTTACCCTGAACCACATCAAATCTACCCTCAGCTCACACCGGATCTGTACTCAACTCTGGATTTGTGCTCCACTCCAGATTTACAGCACGGCTGAAAGTATATCACTCTGTCTGTCATCTTATAGGCCTCCTCGGTCCACCTATCGCTTTTGTGATCCTCTCTCACCCCTCGCCTTCTCCTCTCCTTGCTGGCCGTCTCACCTCTCTACCCTCAGTCTGGATCAGGGTTTCAACCCAAACCTTCAGCAAGTTCTTTGCTCCCACCGAGGCTGCTGAGACTGTGTGTTGCTCCATGTTCCAGCATCCGCAGTCGCTTGTGTCTCCTCATTTGGGATTTACCCCACGGGTTTCTCACCACTCCCAAAAACCCCGCTCTCGGCTCCTTCCGTTCACTCCTCTCCCAGTTCAGGGTATTCACTGACCCCAGAGGAAGGGATGCTGCACAATGGCAAACATGGGGGTGGTATTGAGTGCCTCTGGCAATGCCAGGCAGTACTGAGGGAGTGTGGCACGGTCAGAGGTGCCAATTGTCTGATAAACCATCAGACTGAACTCTGGCATCGAGGCGCACATTCAACCTGCGCACGGCAAGAATATCAGAGCACTACACTGCTAATCAGCTGGAGAGTTCCTCCTGAGTAATGGAAGCTCATATCCTACTGTTATGTTTGTAACTTCAAAAGATTAAACTAATCCAAAGGAAGATATGGGAGTCTGAAATGTGAGTCTAACTTTGTGTTTACTTTAAGTGAGGTGTGCACATATCATGTGGTAGTGTAATAATGTATGCAATTCACATTTTTACATATAATCCATAATAAGACCAAAAGCCCATGAGGTATAGGAGCAGAATTAGGCCATTGGGCACGTCAAGTCTGCTCCACCATTTTGTTATAGCTGATTCATTCTCCCTCTCAGCCTCAACCTCCTGCCTTCTTCCTGTATCCCTTCATGCCCTGACCAATCAAGAATCTATCAAACTCTGCCTTAGATATACCCAATGACTTGGCCTCCATCGCCACCCGTGGCAACAAATTCCACAGATTCCCCACTCCCTGGCTAAAGAAATCCCTCCTCATCTCCATTCTAAAAGGACGCCCCTCTAAGTCTGAGGGGGTGCCCGCTGGTCTTAGACTCCCTCACCACAGGAAACATCCTCTCCACATCCACTCCATCGAACATTTCAGCATTCGATGAGTTTCAATGAGGTCAACCCTCATTCTTCTGAATTCCAGTGAGCAGAGGCCCAGAGCCATCAAACACTCTTCATATGACAAGCCTTTCAATCCAGGAATCGTTTTCGTGAACTTCCTTTGAACCAAAATAATGAATTATTTAAATGAACAAGAATGCTTAATCAAACAACATATCTGCAAGATTATTCAAATATTACTGAAATATTAAATAGACAACTTCCACAACTAGGACCACTCATCATTTCCTCAGTGCTGCCCATGGGATCTTGCTGTGCACCAAAGCAGCCGTTTCCCAACGAAACAACAGCGGGCTAGTCCTCCAAGTATAATTGATAGTCTGTAAAACTCGTTGAGATGCCTTGGGGATCATCAGCGGCAAAACATTTTGCTCTTTTAATAAATCTTGGCCTTCAGCAACGACAAAAGACCTGCCGCTGGCAAGACCCTCTCAGTGCATCCCCCGCATCCCAGTTCAGAACAGTAAAGGTTTGGACCCAGTGTGTGGCCAAGAATCTGAGAGATGACGTCAAAGGGCATAAAAAAAGGGCTTCAGCTTTTGGATGAAAGGGCAACAGCGGGTGTCCTCCTCAAATCAAATATTCTACCCTTTTGTGTCTCTCCGCTGCTGACCGCGTCTTGTATGAACCCTAACGTTAGCTCAGTGTGAGCCGAGTTCAACACATAATCTGTGAGACGGGATGCGAGAGGTGCCTGTTGTTCCGAAGCCTGGCACTAACTCAGAGGCTGCAGGCCGGAAGCTGGGATTACAAAACTGCGTTCGGCTTGTGTGCTTGGTTATTAAGAAGCAGAGAGACCAGGAGAATTAAACTCTGCACAACGGAGAGGGTCCTCTCCGTGTACACCTCAAATGTTGTCTTTGGATGTACCACACAGTGCCCACTTTACCTGGTACACCTGCTCAGTATTAAACTGCGATAAATAATATTTTTAAGTATCCAACTTTTACAAAAATAAGGCTATAATAGGTAATTAAAACATTAAAATAAAATAAATAATCAAACTTACCTTGTGCTTCCTGACTGCCATAGTGGGAATCCTCGTAAAATTGAACAGTGATCCAGAGGCAGGTCTGCCTCTGGATCACTGAGGTGTGAGGTCAGTATGGCTGGGCTTTACAAGTCTGGGGCATACTTAACAACATGGGATTAATTGCCATAATGTGTTAAACCCATCATATTGGCAAGAAAGCAGGGGCAGGAGTAGGCCACTCAGCCCATCAGACCTGTACCACCATGGCTGATCAGCTCCAGACCCGGTGTCCCTTTTTTTTGTGCCCATTCCATATGATTCTGCAGATGTTGGGAATCCAGAAAAACACACCCAAAATGCTGGAGGAACTCAGGAGGTCAGGCAGCATCTGTGGAAAGGAATAAACAGTCGACGTTTCTGGCTGAGATCCCTTCATCAGGAAAGGTCTCACTGGCCCGAAAAGTAAACTTTTCATTCCTTTCCATAGATGTTGCCTGACTTGCCGAGTTCCTCCAGCATCTTTTGTGTGTTGCAAAAAACGTCCATCTCTCCCCTGAATGCCCTAAGTGATCCAGCCTCCACAGCCCACCAGGTTAGAGAATTCCGGAGATTCACCACCCTCTGGAAAAAGAAAAGCACGGTGAGCTCGATTCACCTTCTTCTCCTTCCCGCATCCAAGGAGACCACCGTCATTTGTAGAGAGGGAGATCTGCTCCCCGCACCCCCCAACACACACACACACACACACACTAGTGAGGTCACTGACACTGGAACACATACGTCTAGCAGAAACAACTGAGAGCTGACCTCTCATCCTGTACTCACTTCGGTGTGGTCTTAACGCTTCAAAGCAGTACAGAGTGAGTGCTATACTGGTGGAGGTGTTGTATGTAAGGGATTAAGACAGCACTAGTTTTATATCTCAGATCCTATAGATCAGGGGTTCCCAACCATTTTAATGCCAAGGGTCCCTACCATTAACCGAGGGGTCCAGGAACCCCAGGTTGGGAAACCCTGCTACAGAGCTACTTAAAAGAGTGTGCAGGATTTTCTCCCCAGAACCAGTAGTCACCATTGCTCCAATTCTCACACTCACTCACCGGCATCAAACCAAGCGTAGATTTTATGTAAGACTCACTGGTCTATAATTCCCAGCGTTATCCTTTCTTGAACAAAGGAATAACACTTGCTACCCGCCAGTCATCTAGTACTACTCCCGTGGCCAGTGAGGACACACAGATCATTGCCAAAGGCACAGAAATCGCCTCCCTCACTCCCAAATTAACCTGGGGTACAGTATATCCCATCCAGCCCTAGGGACTTACCTATCCTAATGTTTTTCAGAAGTTCTGGCACATCCTCTTTCATAACATTGACATGTTCCAGCACATTAGCTTTTTCTACACTGGCCTTACATTCATCAAGGCCCCTCTCACTGGTGAGTACTGAGGCAAAGTATTCATTAAGAACCTCCTAGTTCCTCCAACTCCAGCCATGTATTTTTATTTACCACCGATTAGCCCAGCTCTCACTCTAGTCATCCTCCTGTTCTTCACGTCCATGTAGGATGCCTTGGGGTTCCCATAGTAGATCAATTCCCAGTGAAACTTAGTCTCCAAGGCCCTTCTCATGTCCCCTCTAGCTCTCCAAAGACCCTTCTTAAACTCCCTCCTGACTGCCTTGTAACTCTCCCGAGCCCTGTCTGATTCTTGCTTCCTAAGCCTTTCAAATGCTTCTTTCTTCCTTTTGACAAGACGTTCCAAATCTATTGTCAATCACATTTCCTTCACTGTACCTCACCAGGACAAATCTATGTGGAAAACTCATGCATGTGCTCCCTAAACGACCTCCGCATTCTTCTTGTGCATTTCCATGAGTACACCAGTTCCCAATTTTCATTCCCAAGTTCCTGCCTAATAGCATCATATTTTGCTCTCCCACAATTAAATATTTTCACAGACTGTCTGTTCCTATCCCTCCTCAAGGTCATGGTAAAGCTTGGGGAGTTGTGGTCACTGTCTCTGAGTGAAGAATCTGTACCCTGCCCCGATTCATTGCCTAGTATCAGATCTAATATGTACTTTCCCCTCGTTTGGAATCCTTCCTGGACACACCTAGCAAATTCCATTGCATCTAAATCTTGCTCCAAAATCTAAGTGTAAAATCACAATAGCTGCTCAATTGTTACACCAGTTCTGGGGTGGTGTAGCACCACTGGAAGTGGTGTTTTTAAGATCCCACAGTAAACAGGAGTCCAGCTCCTTGTGTTTCTGTGCTTCAGGTTTTTTTTTAACCATGCTGAAACTCACATAGGGTTGTCATTTCATGCGCTGATTGACAGCTGCCAGTCACTACAGCCTCAATATTGTAGCCAGTGGTCCCAATGAGTAGAGTCATAGAAAAGTACAATGCAGAAACAGACCCTTCTGCCCATCTAGTTCATGCCAAACCACCTACTCCCATTGTCCTGCACCGGACCATAGCCCTCCATACCTCTACTATCCATGTACCTATCCAAACTTCTCTGAGACATTGAAATTGAGCTTGCACTCACCAACTGTGCTGGCAGCTTGTTCCACACTCTCACCAGCTTCTGAATGAAGATGTTTCCCTCATTTTCCCTTAAACTTTTCACCTTTCACTCTTAACCTGTGACCTCAGGTTGTAGTCCCACCCAACTTCAATGGAAGAAGCCTGCTTGCATTTATCCTGTCTATGCCCCTCATAATTTTGTATACCTCTATCAAATCTCCTCTCAATCTTCATTCCAAGGAATAAAATCCTAACCTATTCAATCTTTCCTTGTAACTCAGGTCCTCTAAACCCGGCAACAAACCTTGTAAATTTTCTCTGTACTCTTTCAACCTTACTTACATATTTCCTGTAGGTAGGTGACCAAAACTGCACACGATACTCCAAGTTAGGCCTCAACATCTTATACAACTTCAACAGAACTCCCCATCTCCTGTACTCCATCCTTGCATTTTGTTTTATTTATTATCTGTCAGGAATCCATGATGCTGTGCCTCACAAACAACAAGGACTTTCTGAAAGGACTTGCAGCAGAAGACTACACAACTGGCCCAACACTCCCTGTGACCCCTTTCCCAAATCCTGCTGCCTTTTGATGTCAGTCCAATTAGAATCATTATCACCCAGTCAATACAATATTTAATCAAATTAAGTATTTAAATCAGTTAACATTTCCATCAATCAAGAAATAAATTGTATCTTTTAACTTAATGTTATAAGCCTTTAACAGAACACTGAAAAAATAACTTAAGGCAGAAACAGAAAACACATAAACATTTTTAGGATTGTTTTTAAATGGATTTTAAAATAGCTTATAGAATAACAATTTACACATAGAGTATAAAATTAGTTTTTATGGGGCCGATTGCTAATTGGTTTATTTTAATTTTGCATTAAAATCTCGTTTACAGCCCAAGCAATAGAACGTATCACCAGCAGAATATTTCATAATGACACCACGTCATAAACACCCAAAGTTCTCATCAGTCTGCTGACTTTCTGGTATGTCCCAAACTGGCAGATCTTTCAGACTATTTCATGTTATCAATCCCCCAAAACATTTTAAATTTGTTTTTCATTATGTCACAGTGTGTATGAGTACTGGGCACCCAGTGCGACGCAGGTCAGTGGGGTCCAGGGGAGACCTCCAGTGTGGGCCCCGTGAGTCTCGGGACAGTGTGGGCCCTGTGAGGCTGAGGGTCACTGGGGAATGGCGAGTCTCGGGGACAGCGTGGGCCCAGAGGCTGAGGGTTGATGGGGAATGGTGAGTCTCAGGGACAGTGTAGGCCCAGAGGCTGAGGGTCGATGGGGAATGGCGAGTCTCGGGGACAGTGTGGGCCCAGAGGCTGAGGATTGATGGGGAATGGTGAGTCTCAGGGATAGTGTAGGCCCTGTGAGGCTGAGGGTCGATGGGGAATGGCGAGTCTCGGGGACAGTGTAAGCCCAGAGGCTGAGGGTTGATGGGGAATGGTAAGTCTCAGGGACAGTGTGGGCCCAGAGGCTGAGGGTTGATGGGAAATGGCGAGTCTCGGGGACAGTGTAGGCCCAGAGGCTGAGGGTCAATGGGGAATGGCGAGTCTCGGGGACAGTGTAGGCCCAGAGGCTGAGGGTTGATGGGGAATGGTGAGTCTCAGGGACAGTGTAGGCCCAGAGGCTGAGGGTTGATGGGGAATGGTGAGTCTCGGGGACAGTGTGGGCCCTGTGAGGCTGAGGGTCAATGGGGAATGGCGAGTCTCGGGGACAGTGTAGGCCCAGAGGCTGAGGGTCAATGGGGAATGGCAAGTCTCGGGGACAGTGTGGGCCCTGTGAGGCTGAGGGTCAATGGGGAATGGCGAGTCTCGGGGACAGTGTGGGCCCTGTGAGGCTGAGGGTCAATGGGGAGTGGTGAGTCTCAGGATCTTGTATTTCTTTTGTATTCTCTGTCACTGCAATGTCAGAATATTCTTTCCCTTTCTGATGTCAGTGTTTCTTAAACTTTGTACGTTATCATTATCACACTCAGTCATCAGGGGTGTCGCACTTTGTGACATCATCACTCAAGATGAGATCAGCAATATTCGGAAGTGTTCTAGGCATTGCTGGGCTTGGCAATTCTACGTGAATACGCTGCTGAGATACCATTGTTCAGGACACCAGGCAAACTTTTGAATAAGGTCTGAGAGTCAACGCATGATTTATTGTAAACAACTTTATTTATTGAATAAGGACTCAGAGTCAACAGATGTTTTTTTGTAAATAACTTTATTCTGTAATATTTCTGAATAAAGCATATTTTGGGGGGAAAAACAGGCAAACTTAATGTTGAGGAGAACAAGTCCAAGGGATGAGGTGGCTCAGGAGAGGACCTAAGACTCTGGGAAAAGAATGACACTGAGTGAAAGCTTGTGCAGTGAGCTTTGGCTCCCACACAGTGTGAATCTTGAAGCAGAAAGGGTCAACCAACAGAAGTGAAAGCTGGATGGAAGATATGGAGAGTTCCTTTGACTGCACAAAGGCGTCACTAGCAAGGCCAACTACCAGAGTCCATAATTTTAAGGCGATTGGAGGGAAGTGCAGGGAGGACGACAGCAGAAAGTTGTTGATGTTGTGTTTTTTTTTACACAGAGAGTGGTGAGTGCATGGAATGCCTTGCCAGGGTGGTGGTAGGGGCAGATATCAGGGATGTAATGTCAAGGCAGACCGCACTTGGAGTATTGTGAGCAGTTTGGGCTCCTTATCTAAAAAAAAATGTGCAGGCATTGGAGAGGGTCCAGAGGAAGTTGACAAAGATTAACTTGGGGCATGAGGGTTTTAATGTACGAGGATATTCTCACTGGAGTTTAGAAGAATGAGGGGGAATGTCAAAGAAACCTATTGAATATTGAAAGGCCTAAAAAGAGTGGATTTGGGGAGGATGTTTCCCATAGTGTGGGGATCTAGGACCAGAGGGGACAGCCTCAGAATAGAAGGACATCCATTTAGGACGGAGATTTCTTCAGCCAGCAGGTGGTGAATCTATAGAATTTGTTGCCACCGATGGCTGTGGAGGCCAAGTCATTGGGTATATTCAAATTGATGGGTTCTTGATGAATCAGGTGTCAATGGTTACGGGGAGAATGAGGTTGTGAGAGATGATAAATCAGCCATGATGGAATGGTGGAGCAGCGTCGATGGATCAAATGGCCTAATCCTGCTCCTATATTTTATGGTCTTACGGTCTAAAAAGGCACTGGCTGTCCACTCTATCTTTATAATCTTATACACCTCATCAAGTCACCTCTTTATCCTCCTTTGCTCCAAAGAGAAAAGGCATTGCTCGCTGAACCTATCCTCATAGGATACTAGACAACAGGGTGACCAGTTGGCGCACCCTTTGAGAGAAGGGTAGTGTAGTCTGATGTGACCAAAATGAACACTATATTTTCCTGAATGCTATTGCTATCTCTGTATTTGGAAATTAAAGAAGAAAAACTCAGCTTATTAAAGAAGAAAGACGCATAGCAAGAGAAATATGTGACCAGAATGAACATTAAATATCAATGAAGTAAATTTGAAGGAATTGGGCTTGCTGGGTCGAGTCTGGAATTAAATGTCCGATGTAATAATAGATTTGGCCTTGAATAATCACAGAAGGATTCCATCAATTCCTAGTTGGAATGAATTCTTTGGCACCAAAGGATGTCATCTGGAAGAGGTAATTGTATTGTCTGATGTTCTTCCTGAACTCGTTTGCAATAGGTTCAGCATTGCTGTACAAATTGAGGAGTTCATTAGGTAGAGGCTGCAAATTGCCTATCCTGACCTTTCCCTTCATACAGCAGAAATGTGCGGTTTCTCCAGTGAATAGGAAGGCACGACAGTGAGGACATACTCTGGTCATCGAACCAACATCAGCAGAAATGTGACGGCATGCGAGTCCTGCATTTTGCCTTGCTCTTTCTCTGTTGAGGTATTGTCGTCGAAAGCGGCCATTGTCGTCTTCAGCAAGTCTCGTTATAGTTACTCTGTGCCGCATACTCCGAGTTGATCTTTCATTTTCTCCTCTGTCTCTTCCTCTCTCCTCCTCCTCTGCCTGTTTTTGTCATTCTGGAGATTTGCAGCCCTTT
This sequence comes from Mobula birostris, assembly GCF_030028105.1. Classification (NCBI taxonomy): domain Eukaryota; kingdom Metazoa; phylum Chordata; class Chondrichthyes; order Myliobatiformes; family Myliobatidae; genus Mobula; species Mobula birostris. The sequence goes on from NC_092401.1 coordinate 6,394,938, forward strand.
CCTCCTTTGTCTCTTCATCTCTTCTACCACTTGTTCTTTCTCTCTGATCTTGGAGTCATGCGACCCTGGCCTGACCAGATTCTTGTTCTCTCCTCCGTCTGTGCCTATTGTTGTCATTTTGGAGACGTGCATGCCTGTCCTCCTCTGTCTCGCCTTCTCTCATCTTTTTTGTCCTGACTCTTTGATCCTGGAGTGGTGCAGCCCTGGCCTCATCTAATTGTTGTTCTCTCCCTCTCCTTGCCGTTTCCCAATGACGTTTAGCGTCATCTCTTGACCGTAATGTCCCCCTTCTCTTTCCACGCGGCATAATTAGGCTATCCATATATTTCACCCTAATAAACAGACAGAGAGACAGACATCCCACCTCTCCCAGAAGTTCCGGGAGTCTCCCGCATATCGATAGTGGCTCCCTGATGCCCGGAAATTATGTACAATATCCCGGAAATAGATTTTTTTGAGAGGGAGAGGGAGAAGGAGAGCGAGCATCCTGATTGGTCTCTCTTCGTGCTAAGAGTGGTCCCCAACCACCGGGCCGCGAGGAAACAATATGATTTGGCGATATGAAACGATATGAGTCAGCTGCACCTTTCCTCATTCCCTGTCACGCACTGTTGAATCAGTGACCCAAGACGTGCAAAGGAATGGGTCCATAACCTATTTGTGAATGTCCCTGGTGAATCATCCATGTCAGCGCGGAAAAAGATCAACTCAACTCCTCGAGCTTGCAAATGACGACGGGCTGAAAAGTATGTTTGACATAACATCTCTGCCGGCATTCTGGATCAAAGTCAAGGCTGAATATCCTGAGATAGCCACGAAAGCACTGAAAACGTTGCTTCCATTTCCAACATACTTCCACAAAGCGGAGTTTTCTGCAATGAATGCAACAAAAACTAAATTTGCAGAATAGACTGGACATAAGGAACCCCCTTCGAGTATCGCTGTCTCCCATCACCCCTCGATAGGACCGTGTTGTTACAGGAAAACAAGCCCAGGGCTCCCACTGATTCAGCGATATTGGTGTGTTGCAATGATTTTATATGTTCATACGGGGAAAATATGTGCTGTGCGTTTAATATCCAAACATTACGTAAAATGTTATGATGCTACTGACTTATAAGTAACTTATAATTCAGTGGTCCCCAGCCTCCGGGTCACAAAGAATACAGCAGTTGCCGGAACACATCCGGAACGCATTAAGAAAAAAAGCTGAAATAAACAAGCTAATTAATTAGCTGCCGCCCGGCACGTAAATGTCGGCCCAGATCAGAGGTGATTGCCGATTGCGTCGTCTCTGATCTGGGCCAACATTTACGTGCCGGGCAGCACCTAATCAATTAGCTTGTTTATTTCAGCTTTTTTCTGAAAGATGTGCTGGGTGCGTTCTGGCTACCGCTGTACCGCTGCATTCTTCGCGGCCCGGAGGTTTGGGACCGCTGTTATAATTGACTGATTACTACATTCATGCGAGGAAAATATGCGCTGTGTGTTTAATATTAAATTTGTTTGATAAACCCCTTTAGAAACTAAATTGAGTATATGAGCCACTTACAAGTGACTTATAGTTGACTTATCACCTATATTCTGGTCGCGTTTAACACCCACCGCTTCCCCCTCCCCACGGTCCGCAAGAATATTGTCAATATTAAACCGGTGCGCGGTGCAAAAAAGGTTGGGGACCCCAATTTAAACTCGCTGGCTAGCTGCCAAGGAGCTATGCTATTGATGTCCTACGTGATGAGGCCAAACTCCCTGTAGACTTGCTTAAAGTTGTAATAGAATAAACATGATAATATAATATAAGTACATATTTTAATGTCACATTTGCTGCATATACCCAACTTGGCTTACAGATTAGACAAAATCACTAAACAAAGTATTACATACACTCTTGGAGGTCGACGGGGGTCGGGGGGGAGAGGAATATGGGGTTACGGGGGGCGGAGGTGCTACCTCCCTGAAACGGTGGTGCTACCACCCTGAAATGAGTTTTTGCAGGGTGGGATGTCTGGAGAGAGCAGGAGAGTTTTAGTAGTATATAGATAATTCACGTCGTGTCCTCATAGATCTCCACTGCACCCTCTCTAAAGCTTCCATGCAGAGGCTAGTCAGAGGCAAGTGATATTTGCCTCTGGTAAGAGGCAGGAAATGACCGAAAAGGGAGAAACTAATCACCTGCTCTTGCAGTCAACGGCATCTCCATTGTCAACAGCTCCTTTGTCTGTGGTCACCGCAGGCCAAAAGTGTAATTGCACGGACTAAATAAATGCCATGATTACTAAGCGGAGTCAGAGGCTGGGTAGGTATCCTGCAGTGAGTGACTCACTGAGACATTTGCACCATCCACAGGGCACGGTGAGTACAGCCCAGAAATCTGACACAACCAGGACAAAGCAGCCTGCTTGATTCACCACTGCAAATGGTCAATCCCTCCAGCTTTGTGGCTGCAATGTGTAAAATCCATTAACCACGCCGCATCTGACACTAAAGGTACATCGACAGCATTTCCTAATTCTGGATCCTCAGACATCTAAGACCATAAGACATCGGAGGAGAACTGGACTGTTTAGCCCATCCAGACAAGCAAAGACACATTGAACTGCCACTTAGACCAGACTATAAAATAAAGGAGCAGAATTAGGCCATTTGGCCCTTCGAGTCTGCTCTGCCATTTTAGCACGGCCGATCTAATTTTCCTTTCAGCTCCAATCTCCTGCCTTCTCCCTGTATCCCTTCATGCCCTGACCAATCAAGAGTCTATCAACCTCTGCCTTAAATATACATCAAGATTTGGCCTCCACAGCTGCCTGGAACATTAGGGATATTTAATGTACTCTTAGATAGGCACATGGACGAAAGAAAAATTGAGAGTCATGGGGCATGTAGGAGTGAAGCGTTAGATTGATTGTGGAGCAGGTTAAAAGGCTGGTACAATATTGTGCGCTGAAGGGCCTGTACTCTTTCTTCTATGTTCTAAAATCATCTAATTCTCATTGCATGGGTTTCTCTATTTGCTGAGGACTCATGAGTTGAAAATCATACATCATACTCATCTGTGAACTTACAATAAAGGAATGGACATTAAAAAACACATGGATGGTGACCGGGCCAGGGAAACCGCCCTGACAAGCTTCTGCAGTGATGGCTCAGGATGAGAAGAACTGACTTCCAGCATCCAGCGTTGACTCCTCTGTGCGTGGCCTGGCCTGCGGGTGAAGGCCTTTCCTCTTCATTCCCACTCTCTTCAGCTTCACCAGCCCTCCTCGAGACCAGCCATCCAAACGTCAGGGGATACCAAGCTTGGCTCCTTGCTTCATGTTATAACTCAGGCTGAAGCTGAGAATCCACGAGCTGGGTATTGGTAAGTCCACTAAATGAGACATTCCACAGCTGATGGTGGAGAGTTGAGCAATCAGCCAGATCGGATTTGCCCTGTTCTCCATGACCAGGGCATTTCTGGGCAATTATTGAGTGGCCATGTTGCTCTTGGTAGAACATTGCTGAGTCCAGAGCCTAGATCTTCAGCACTACAGCCCAAAGAAGCAATGGTTGAAGCATCTCCAGAGACAGGAGAGGAAAATGGGTAACATCAGTTTCCATTAGATGGTGTAACATCGACTACTCTGCCGTATTGTCCAACCCCAAGAGTGTGAGACATACGCGGTCTTTGCCTGCCCTCTCACCCACCTTTCCTCAATGACACAGTGGCTTGGATGCGGTCCAGCCTGTGTAGGTGTGATGCCCAGGACTGCCACTGTTAAGTCACAATGGCAGGGTGACCAGTAAAGAAACAAGAAGGGAAATAAAGGGCAAGGCAGCAGTGCGCTACAGGGGAGCTCGTACTCATCGTGTACAGGAAGGACCTCGAGGGCCCGAATACAAGCTAGACGGGTGGAATGGGGAATTGCAAGAGCAGTGAAACGGTGCAGATTTGTGACGAAGTAAAAGGTAACGCTGGAATTGCAGCAAAACAAAAAAAAACAACCCTGGGGCCCTACCTCCGCTCTGAAGCAAAATAAATCTCGCAAAATAAATCTCTTACACTGCCGCCAGTAATCGGCCTTTCCAATCAAAGCACCAAGGATGAAAGGGTAAAATCTTCCATGCAGAACCACGGCATCTGCGGAGCGGGTGGAGTCTGAGCGCAGTGCTGGCAGGGAGAGTTCCTCCGGGAAGGGAGGACCCCGGGGACCCTTCCAGCTCCAGATAATGGTTCACACTGACCCCAGTATCTCAGAACTTCGCTGAGTCCTATTGCTGCCTGGCAGAGTAAAATCTAAATCAGGGCACCAACACCCACGAGAAATCAGCAGCTTAAGGCCTTTTGGAATTAAAGGGAGTATAGGAACAGGAGGGTTTTGTTAAAAAGGTTCATTTAGGGAATGCAGGAATGCTGACAAGTTCAGCTTTGGATCTTTGTGTACAGTTTTGGTAACCCTGTGATAGGAAAGGGATTGTCAGACTGGGAAGGTGCAGCAGAAATTCAAGAAGACGCTAGTTAGACCAGAGGGCCTGAGTTATCCGGAGAGATCAGCCACACTGGATCTTTATTGCCTAGAGTGCAAAAGAACGAGGGGAAACCTCATAGATGTTTATAAAATCATGAGAGGCATGGACAAAGTGGACGGCCATAGTTTTATCCCCAGGGTTGTAGCAGGCACAGAATCATAAGGGGGCAGATTTTAAAGAGACCCGAGAGGTAACTTCTTTACACTAAGGGTAGTGAATGCCTAGAATGAACTGCCAGAAGAAGTGGTCACAACGACTACATTTATACTTTATACATTATACTTTATTGTCGCCAAACAATTGATACTAGAACGTACAATCATCACAGCAATATTTGATTCTGCACTTCCTGCTCCCTGGATTACAAATCGATAGTAAATATTAAAAATTTAAATTATAAATCATAAATAGAAAATAGAAAAATGGGAAGTAAGGTAGTGCAAAAAAGCCGAGAGGCAGGTCCGGACATTTGGAGGGTACGGCCCAGATCCGGGTCAGGATCCGTTCAGCGGTCTGATCACAGTTGGAAAGAAGCTGTTCCCAAATCTGGCCATAGGAGTTTTCAAACTCCTGAGCCTTCTCCCGGAGGGAAGAGGGACGAAAAGTGTGTTGGCTGGGTAGATCGTGTCCTTGATTATCCTGGCAGCACTGCTCCGACAGCGTGCGATGTAAAGTGAGTCCACGGACAGAAGATTGGTTTGTGTGATGTGCTGCGCCGTGTTCACGATCTTCTGCAGCTTCTTCTGGTCTTGGACAGGACAACTTCCATACCAGGTTGTGATGCACCCTAGAAGAATGCTTTCTACGGTGCATCTATAACAATTAGTGAGGGTTTTAGGAGACAGACCAAATTTCTTTAGTTTTCTCAGGAAGTAAAGGTGCTGGTGGGCCTTCTTGGCAGTGAACTCTGCCTGGTTGGACCAAGTCAGGTCATTTGTGATATTGACCCCGAGGAACTTAAAGCTTTTGACCTGTTCCACTTGCGCACCACCGATGTAAATTGGGTCATGCGGTCCGGTACTCCTTCTGAAGTCAACAACCAATTCCTTCGTCTTGCTGACATTGAGGATAGGTTATTGTCTTCGTACCATGCCACCAGGTTCTTAATTTCCTCTCTATACTCAAACTCATCATTACTCGAGATACAGCATACAATTGTTGTCATCAGCAAACTTGTATATTGAGTTCGATGGAAACTTGGCTACACAATCATGGGTGTACAGTGAGTACAGCAGGGGGCTGAGTACACAGCCTTGTGGGGCACCGGCGCTCAGAGTGATTGTAGAAGACAGCTTGTCCCCTATTTTTACAGCCTGGGTCCTGTCTGTGAGGAAGTTGAAGATCCAGGTGCAGACCTGAGTGCTAAGGCCCAGGTTCCGGAGCTTAGGAATCAGTTTATTTTAAAGGCAGAGCTCTAGTCAATGAAAAGGAGCCTTACATATGCGTCTTTATTCTCCAGGTGTTCTAAGGAGGAATGTAGGGCCAGAGAGATGGCATCTGCTGTTGACCCGTTGACCATTTAAGAGGCATTAGGACGGGTACGTAGAGAGGAAGAGCTTGGATCAAACATGGGCAACAGGGACTAGCAGGGAGGATACTGTGTTTGCATGGACCAGATGGGCTGAAGGGCCTGTTTCAATGTTATATTACTCTGTGATTCCATAACATTTACTACCCATCTTTAGCTGCCCCAAGAAAGTGAGCTATTGTACATTATGTAATAACAGTAACCCCCGGTGCTGTAGGTCCTCGCGGTGAGGATGCGGTGAGGTAAACATGAGCTGGTGTCATTCCGCAAACACAAGGAAATCTGCAGATGCTGGAATTTCAAGCAACTCACATGAAAGTTGCTGGTGAACGCAGTAGGCCAGGCAGCATCTCTAGGAAGAGGTGCAGTCGACGTTTCGGGCCGAGACCCTTCGTCAGGACTAACTGAAGGAAGAGTGAGTAAGAGATTTGAAAGTGGGAGGGGGAGGGGGAGATCCAAAATGATAGGAGAAGACAGGAGGGGGAGGGATGGAGCCAAGAGCTGGACAGGTGATTGGCAAAAGGGATATGAGAGGATCATGGGACAGGAGGCCCAGGGAGAAGGAAAAGGGGGAGGGGGGGGAACCCAGAGGATGGGCAAGGGGTATAGTGAGAGGGACAGAGGGAGAAAAAGGAGAGAGAGAAAAAGAATGTGTGTATATAAATAAATAAATAACGGATGGGGTACGAGAGGGAGGTGGAGCATTAGCGGAAGTTTGAGAAGTCAGTGTTCATGCCATCAGGATGGAGGCTACCCAGACGGAATATAAGGTGTTGTTCCTCCAACCTGAGTGTGGCTTCATCTTTACAGTAGAGGAGGCTGTGGATAGACATATCAGAATGGGAATGGGACGTGGAATTAGAATGTGTGGCCACTGGAAGATCCTGCTCCCATTCCATCAGCTACTCCTGGGCCCTCAGAGGCTCCTTCTTCCTCTCACCCCAACCCTCCCCTCTCCACTGACACCACCAGCCTCCCTCCCCCTCCCCCCTCTGATCCAAGCTCTCATCCGTGCCGGGTCTTTACCATCCTCTCCAAACCTCCACTCTCTGAGGCAGAGCACTCTGTCCTCAGTAAGGGCCTCACCTTTGGCCCCCTTCGCCCACACCTCAGCGAGTTCCGTGTTTGCCATGATGCGGAACTTTTCTTCCACCGTCTCCGTCTCCGAGCCTACTTCTTCGGCAAGGACTCTTCCACCCCCACCGATGACCCCTTCTCCCGTCTTCAACCCTCCTCCTCTTCATGGACACCCCGCTCTGGTCTTCTGCCTGCTCTGGATCTCTTTATTACTAACTGCCGACGGGACATCAACCGTCTCGACTTCACCGCACCTTGTCCCCATTCCAACCTCATTCCTTCCGAACGCTCTGCTCTCCACTCCCTCCGCACTAATCCTAACCTTATTATTAAACCCGCCGATAAGGGGAGTGCTGTTGTAGTCTGGCGTACTGACCTCTACCTTGCCGAGGCACAGCGACAACTCGCGGATACCTCCTCTTATTTACCCCTCGATCGTGACACCACTAAGGAGCACCAGGCCATTGTCTCCCACACCATCACCGACTTTATCCGCTCAGGGGATCTCCCATCCACTGCTACCAACCTTATAGTTCCCACACCCCGCACTTCCCGTTTCTACCTCCTACCCAAGATCCACAAACCTGCCTGTCCTGGCCAACCTATTGTCTCAGCTTGCTCCTGCCCCACCGAACTCGTTTCTGCATACCTCGACACGGTTTTATCCCCCCTTGTTCAATCCCTTCCGACCTATGTTCGTGAAACTTCTCACGCTGTTAAACTTTTCGATGATTTTAAGTTCCCTGGCCCCCACCGCTTTATTTTCACCATGGATGTCCAGTCCCTATATACTTCCATCCCCCATCAGGAAGATCTCAAAGCTCTCTGCTTCTTTTTGGATTCCAGACCTAATCAGTTCCCCTCTACCACCACTCTGCTCCGTCTAGCAGAATTAGTCCTTACTCTTAATAATTTCTCCTTTGGCTTCTCCCACTTCCTCCGAACTAAAGGTGTAGCCATGGGCACCCATATGGGTCCTAGCTATGCCTGCCTTTTTGTTGGCTTTGTGGAACAACCTATGTTCCGTGCCTATTCTGGTATCTGTCCCCCACTTTTCCTTCTCTACATCGACAACTGCATTGGTGCTGCTTCCTGCATGCATGCTGAGCTCGTTGACTTCATTAACTTTGCCTCCAACTTTCATCCTGCCCTCAAGTTTACCTGGTCCATTTCTGACACCTCCCTCCCCTTTCTAGATCCTTCTGTCTCTATCTCTGGAGAAAGCTTATCTATTGATGTCTACTATAAGCCTACTGACTCTCACAGCTATCTGGACTATTCCTCTTCTCACCCTGTCTCTTGCAAAAATGCCATCCCCTTCTTGCAATTCCTCCGTCTCCGCCACATCTGCTCTCAGGATGAGGCTTTTCATTCCAGGACGAAGGAGATGTCCTCCTTTTTTAAAGAAAGCGGCTTCCCTTCCTCCACCATCAACTCTGCTCTCAAACGCATCTCCCCCACACATTGTGGCCACACATTTTAATTCCACATCCCATTCCCATTCTGATATGTCTATCCATGGCCTCCTCGACTGTAAAGATGAAGCCACACTCAGGTTGGAGGAACAACACCTTATGTTCCGTCTGGGTAGCCTCCAACCTGATGGCATGAACATTGACTTCTCAAACTTCAGCTAATGCCCCACCACCCCCTCGTACCCCATCCGTTATTTATTTATACACACACATTCTTTCTCTCTCTCTCCTTTTTCTCCCTCTGTCCCTCTCACTATACCCCTTGCCCATCCTCTGGGTTTTCTCCCCCTTCCCCTTCTCCTTCTCCCTGGGCCTCCTGTCCCATGATCCTCTCATATCCCTTTTGCCAATCACCTGTCCAGCTCTTGGCTCCATCCCTCCCCCTCCTGTCTTCTCCTATCATTTTGGATCTCCCCCTCCCCCTCCCACTTTCAAATCTCTTACTACCTCTTCCTTAAGTTAGTCCTGACGAAGGGTCTCGGCCCGAAACGTCGACTGTACCTCTCCCTAGAGATGCTGCCTGGCCTGCTGCGTTCACCAACAACTTTGATGTGTGTTGCTTGAATTTCCAGCATCTGCAGAATTCCTCGTGTTCCCCCATTTCACACACATCTGCTTTCACCCCATCCTCCCGCCACCCCATTAAGAATAGGGTTCCCCTTGTCCTCACCTACCACCCCACCAGCCTCCGGGTCCAACATATAATTCTTCATAACTTCTGCCACCTCCAACGGGATCCCACCACTAAGCACATCTTTCCCTCCCCTCCCCTCCCCTCTGCGTTCCACAGGGATCGCTCCCTACGCGACTCCCTTGTCCATTTGTCCCCCCCATCCCTCCCCACTGATCTCCCTCCTGGCACTTATCCTTGTAAGCAGAACAAGTGCTACACATGCCCTTACACTTCCTCCCTTACCACCATTCAGGGCCCCAGACAGTCCTTCCAGGTGAAGCGACACTTCACCTGTGAGTTGGCTGGGGTGATATACTGCGTCCAGTGCTCCTGATGTGGCCTTCTATATATTGGCTAGACCCGACGCAGACTGGGAGATCCTTTCACTGAACACCTAGGCTCTGTCCGCCAGAGAAAGCAGGATCTCCCAGTGGCCACACATTTTAATTCCACGTCCCATTCCCATTCTGATATGTCTATCCACGGCCTCCTCTACTGTAAAGATGAAGCCACACTCAGGTTGGAGGAACAACACATTAAATGCAAAATAATCTGCAGATGCTGGGGTCAAAGCAACACTCACAACACGCTGGAGGAACTCAGCAGGTCGGGTAGCATCAGTGGAAAAGATCGATCGACGTTTCGGGCCGGAACCCTTCGTCAGGGCTGTAGGGGGAAGGGGCAGAGGCCCTATAAAGAAGGTGGGAGGAGGGTGGGAAGGAGAAGGCTGGTAGGTTCCAGGTGAAAAACCAGTAAGGGGAAAGATAAAGGGGTGGGGGAAGGGAGGCAGGGAGGTGATAGGCAGGAAAGGTGAAGAGAGAATAGGGGAAAACAGAATGGATACTAGAAGGAGGCGGAACCAAGAGGGAGGAGGTAGGCAGCTGGGGGAGGGGGAACAACACCTTATATTCCGTCTGGGTAGCCTCCAACCTGATGGCATGAACATTGACTTCTCAAACTTCCGCTAATGCCCCACCTCCCCCTCGTACCCCATCCATTATTTATTTATTTATATACACACATTCTTTTTCTCTCTCTCCTTTTTCTTCCTCTGTCCCCTTGCTCATCCTCTGGGCTTCCCCCCTCCCCCCTTTCTTTCTCCCTGGGCCTCCTGTCCCATGATCCTCTCATATCCCTTTTGCCAATCACCTGTCCAGCTCTTGGCTCCATCCCTCCCCCTCCTGTCTTCTCCTATCATTTCGGATCTCCCCCTCCCACTTTCAAATCTCTTACTAGATCTTCCTTCAGTTAGTCCTGGCGAAGGGTCTCGGCCCGAAACGTCGACTGCACCTCTTCCTACGGATGCTGCCTGGCCTGCTGCGTTCACCAGCAACTTTTATGTGTGATGTCATTCCCATGAGTTTTCTACCTGAGAATAACTCATTGACAAAAACAAGAGATTTGTACGGTCCAGTTGAAGTTTTGGTGAAATGCTTCTCTGTGCTCATACACAGGTCCAAAGCTTGCTTTCCACGTTTAAGGACAGTTCGCACAACACTTTACAGGCGACCTGGGTTCAATTCCCACTGCTGCCTGTAAGGAGTTTGTACGTTCTCCCCGTGACCGCGTGGGTTTTCTCCGGGTGCTCGGGTTTCCTCCCACAGTCCAAAGATGTACCGGTTGGTAGGTTAATTGGTCACTGTAAATTGTCCTCTGAGTGGGCTATAGTTAAATCGGGGCAGCACAGCTCAAAGAGCTAGAAGGGACAACGCTCTGCTGTATCTCAAATAAGCAATCAATAAATAGATAACAAGAGTTAAATTTCACTCAGGTTTATGGTGATCCAGTTTGTATCAAAATATTCATGAAGGCTCGAGGATAAAAAATGCTCTCATGAACACCTCCTCCCAGTTTCTGAAATCTCTACCTATCTTCCTTGGTTTGATGATTCTGATTGAAGGTTGGTAGCTTTTGACTCGTAGATTTCTCTGAGACTTTCATAGAACATACATAGAACATAGAATAGTACAGCACAGTACAGACCCTTTGGCCCACAATGTTGTGCCGACCCTCAAACCCTGCCTCCCATATAAGCCCCCACCTTAGATTCCTCCATATACCTGTCTAGTAGTCTCTTAAACTTCACTAGTGTATCTGCCTCCACCACTGACTCAGGCAGTGCATTCCACGCAGCAACCACTCTCTGAGCGAAAAACCTTCCTCTAATATCCCCCTTGAACTTCCCACCCCTTACATTAAAGCCATGTCCTCTTGTATTGAGCAGTGGTGCCCTGGGGAAGAGGCGCTGGCTATCCACTCTATCTATTCCTCTTATTATCTTGTACACCTCTATCATGTCTCCTCTCATCCTCCTTCCCTCCAAAGAGTAAAGCCCTAGCTCCCTTAATCTCTGATCATAATGCATACTTTCTAAACCAGGCAGCATCCTGGTAAATCTCCTCTGTACCCTTTCCAATGCTTCCACATCCTTCCTATAGTGAGGTGACCAGAACTGAACACAATACTCCAAGTGTGGCCTAACCAGAGTTTTAGAGAGCTGCATCATTACATCGCGACTCTTAAACTCTATCCCTCGACTTATGAAAGCTAACACCCCATAAGCTTTCTTAACTACCCTATCCACCTGTGAGGCAACTTTCAGGGATCTGTGGACATGTACTCCGAGATCCCTCTGCTCCTCCACACTACCAAGTATCCTGCCATTTACTTTGTACTCTGCCTTGGAGTTTATCCTTCCAAAGTTTACCACCTCACACTTCTCCGGGTTGAACTCCATCTGCCACTTCTCAGCCCATTTCTGCATCCTATCAATGTCTCTCTGCAATCTTTGACAATCCTCTACACTATCTACAACACCACCAACCTTTGTGTCGTCTGCAAACTTGCCAACTCACCCTTCTACCCCCACATCCAGGTCGTTAATAAAAATCACGAAAAGTAGAGGTCCCAGAACAGATCCTTGTGGGACACCACTAGTCACAATCCTCCAATCTGAATGTACTCCCTCCACCACCACCCTCTGCCTTCTGCAGGCAAGCCAATTCTGAATCCACCTGGCCAAACTTCCCTGGATCCCATGCCTTCTAACTTTCTGAATAAGCCTACCGTGTGGAACCCAGAATGGAATGAGATCATCGCGCCCGGAGAAAGCTTTAACATGGCGATTAGAGAGGGACTGTCAGCGGCTTGTTGTTAGGATGATGACCCTGTTTGTGTTCCAACTGCTCTGGACTGAGAGAATGGGATCCTCTCCTTTCCCCTCAGGCTGGTGGCATTTGACAATACCCTTTACTGTGGGTAAGTGTCAAACAGAATTGAACTGCACCTCTTCACTTGCCTACAGCCCTCAGGACACAACACTGAATTCAGCTATTTCAGATAACCAACCTTTCCTGTTTGAGTCAGGACATTGATGAGTCCGATGTTAATTCACCCACCCATCACATTACTTCTGTTTTTCTGTCTCCACAGAGGCTGCCTGACCTATTGAATATTTCCAGCACTTCATTTCATCTCAAATTAAGGGCGTTTGTTGCCTTATGATTACACAGATTGACAACTGTTATTCTTTGCAGCTCTAAGCACACTAGGGTAGCATTTAGTGTGGCGCTAGTGAACTGGATTCAATTCCTGCAGCTGTTTGGAAGGAGTTTGCAACACCCTCCCTATGACCATAGGGCTTTCCTCCCACATTCCAAAGACGTACGGGTCCACACATTCATCAGAGAGAGGGGTGTAATAATTAGGCAGTGTGGGCTCATTGGGCCAGAAGAGCCTGAAACCGTGCTGTATCTCCAAAATAAAAAACAGCTTCTGTAAATTGATGTAATTATAAGAATACCCTCTTTGAAATTCAATGAAATGTTGGAAATTTCATTTCCTACTGCTTTTATTTACCTATCTATCTTTCTGTCTATCAACAGTATCTGTCTTTCTATATACACAGCGGGACAGACCTTTCCGGACCTTTGAGCCACACCACCCACCAATCCTCCAATTTCACCCTACCCTAATCACAGGACAACTTACAATGACCAATCAACCTACCAACTGGTCTGTCTTCGGACTACGGGAAGAAACTGGAGCATTCGGAGAAAACCACGTGTGGGATCTCTTCTCAGAGACAAAGGAGCTCTTAGTGCCAATCATTCGTTCTCTCCTAAAACAAAATGGACAAGCTTGGTCTCTATATCACCATATATAATCCATCTCCATAACTCCCCATCTGTGCTAGTGTTACTCCACGTTCAGTTCTGACAAAAGGTCACTTATCTCTGACCTCAGTGCTGTTCCTCCCTCCACAGATGCTGCTGTTTCCGGCATTTTCTGATGATATATCCATAGAGGGTTGCTATTTTCAGAATATGGATCTTCTCACTATCGGGTGACACAGGTGTAGATCTCACCTTGGTGGGCAGCTGGTTACCTATCCTTCACCTGCCTCGTATAGTTGGTTGACTCATGGTCTTACTGAAGGACAGAACCGCAGATAGGATTTAACACACTCATCTTTCCTGATTTCTCCACATGGTAGGAGAAAAGTCATCAAACCAGTGGGGTAAGTTCAATCTGAAGTGTGAAAATCTAAATGTTTCTTCTTGTATCTTACAGAAAAATTGAAGGCCACCAAAATTATCTTCGTGATTGGTGAGTAAAGTCATTTTTACTCATTTCTGTTTTCTGAAGGTAAGGCTGTAATGATCAAACGTCATGAGAATGAGTAATTCCCAATAAATTACAGCACATTGCAGTGAAATCTGAGCCATGTTCCTTAAAGTGAAGAAAGTGAAAGGGGAATTTGATAGAGGTGTTTAAAATTATCAAGGGCTTCAATAGAGGAGAAACTGTTATAGAAAGCAGAGGAAAGGGAGGGAAAGGTGACTGGCAAAGGAACCAAGAGGGGAGATAAGGAATTTTAAAAATGAGAAAATCTGCAGATGCTGGAAATCCAAACAAAATGCTGGAGGAACTCAGCAGGCCAGGCAGTATCTATGGAAAAAAGTATAGTTGACACTTTGGGCCCAAAGTCTTTCGGCTAGAATTTTAATTCCAGTAACTTTCTGAGATCAGGGAAGTGCAGCCGAAAGGAAGGATTTTCCAAAAAAAAAAATCGGCAGAAATTTAAAGAAAGAACCAATTTTAGACCTCTGAGGAAAGAATGGGACTAATTGGGTTAGCCCATTCAAAGAGATAGTACAGATATGATGGCTGAATGGCCTTGTATACGGGATAAAAGCAAGGTATAGTTCTGTTGGGTATTGTTCTGTTTGGGAAGGCCCCCTGCCACCCTCATCCAAACCACTGCTGCCTGTGCCCTGAAGCTCACGCCATCCACGTGCTCACCAGCTCCCAGTGCAGTAACAGCAAGACTTCACGATTTTCAACCTTGCTTTCAAATTCCTCCGCAATTCCACACTGCTCCCCGTAGTTGTGACTTTCTTCAAACAGAATCAGATTTATTATCGTTGACTTACAGTGTGAAATTTGTTGTTCAATCCAAGATCTCTGGTGATTTCTTTTTTTACCAGATCAGCACATTGAATCTGCAGTACTTCTGTCAGAAATTGGAACGGAGCATTGGACCCTGATCCTCACGGGCCCATCAGACCCTACTTCACTCTCAGTGCTTGAGGGTAAAGGGGGCCTTGCTGTTCACTACCAGGAAGCTAACTCCAAGAATACCTTCATTCTGGTCTCTACATCATCACTAATTGAATCATGGTGTCGTTATCAACCGTAGCGCAAACACTCGCTCTCTAATTCTGGTCCTAGCTTTAATCCTCTACCTACTTACTTACTTACTGCCTGTTACACAGCTGGCGTTCAGGGTTGCAATGAAGGTCCTCCATCTCTGTCCATCCTTGTCGCACACAGATACAGAAGGCTGCTTCCTTGCTGTTTCTGTGTCACTTTTGACTAGTCAAGGTTGTTAGCCCCGAATCTGGAAGACCGGTGGACCACTTTTAGTCTGGCCTCTACCCTTTGACCTGTTTGACATGGGTGATCCTAGCAAGAGCCAAAGCACAAAGCCCCGACTCCAGGCAACAGAGCTCTCTGGGTCATTAAGGCACGCAGTCTCCAAACACTAAAACATCACTGTGGGAGGAATCCCACACCTAATCCTAGATCTAATTCTATCGCTAATCCCAGACCTGACCCCATAACGGCATGATAGCGTAGTGGTTAGCATAGCTTTTTATACCGCTAGCAACCCAGATTCAATCCCACTGCTGGCTGTAAGGAGTTTGCAGTGTTCTCCCTATAATTCCATGGGTTTCCTCCGGTTTTCCCCCCACATTCCAAAGACGTAACGTTTATTAAATTGTGGGCATGCTATGCTGGCGTTGGAAGCATGACAACACTTGTGGTCTGCCCCCAGACTGTGCTGGGCATCAACACAAACAGCACATTTGACTGTACGTTTCAAAGTATCGATGTATAAATAAAGCTAATCTTATAACTAATTATATACCTAATCCAGTAACTAATCCTATACCTAATCCGAAACCCGATCCAATACCTAATCTGGTAATTAATCCTATAACTAATTTTATACTGAACCCTATTCCTAATCCTCCACCTCCCTAATCCAATTGCACATTCCTTTACCTGAAATTCTGAAATCCAAAAAGCTCCGAAAACCGAAGTTTTTTTCGCCAACAGCTGACGTCACTCAGGTGTGACGTGGCAGCACTAGCAGAGGCCGCCAGACATCAGTTGTGGCTCAGCGCTCGTACTGGTTACACCTGCATTTGCTGTTCGCTGATATTGTGTGTTCACTGTTGACTTTGTGTTTAATTTCACTGTGAAAATGTCAAAAAGAGCTGCAGATACCCCATAGGTAACAATGAGAAAAAGAGAAGGAATCTTCTCTATTAATAACGCAGAAAGTGGAGTTCTTGCAGAAGCTTGATCGTGGTGTGTCTGTGCGGCGTCTTACTGAAGAAAATAGTGTTGGAACTACCACTGTTTATGATTTAAATAAACAGAGAGACAAGTTACTGAAGTTTGATAGTGACAGTGACGTTCTACATTTATTCCAATAAGTCATTTACCCTGTGTTTGATTCGGTTTATTTAAAGCTGTATATTTTTATGTTTTATTGAATGTTTTTGACAGAAATAAAATTTCTTCTGTCATTATTCCCTAAACAATACAGTATAACAACTACTTACATAGCATTTAGATTGTATTCGGTATTATAAGTAATCTAGAGATGATTTAAAGTATATGGAAGGATGTGCATAGGTTTGGTGTGCCGCTGGGTCCTAAAGCCCACAGGGACTTGATTAGATTACGAGGACGCTCAGTCCTTGTTTATTGTCATTTAGAAATGCATGCATTAAAAAATGATACAACGTTCCTCCAGAATGATATCACAGAAACACAGGACAAACCAAGACTAAAACTGACAAAACCACATAATTATAACATATAATTACAACAGTGCAAAGCAATACCATAATTTGATAAAGAGCAGACCATGGGCAAGGTAAAAAAAAGTCTCAAAGTCCTGATCGGCTCACCATCTCACGCAGGCGGCAGAAGGGAGAAACTCTCCCTGCCATGAACCTCCAAGCGCCGCAAACTTTCCGATGCAGTACCATTGGAAGCACCCGATCACAGCGGACTCTGAGACCGTCCAAAAACTTTGAGCCTCCGACCAGCCCCTCTGACACAGCCTCTCCGAGCGCCATCCTCTGCCGAGCGCTTCGACCCCGCCCCGGCCGCCAAGCAACAAGGAAAGCCGAGGACTTGGGGCCTTCTCCCCCGGAGATTCTGGACCACACAGTAGCAGCAGCAGCAGCGAAGCAGGCATTTCAGAAGTTTCACCAGATGTTCCTCCATGCGGTCACGTCCATCTCCATCAAATCAGGATTGTGCACGGCACCCTACTGGACAGATAACAGACATCACCACCGGAGTGGCCGCTGCGAGCCGTGTCACGCTGTCATCTTCTCCTCCCGCTTACTGTTTAGTAACAGTAACTGAGCACACGCGGTTTTTGGTATTGGGGGGAGGGGGGGTCTGAAATCCGAAAAATTCTGAATTCCGAAATGCAACTGGCCCCAAGGATTTCGGATAAGGGATTGTGGACCTGAACTTGGCTCCCTCTGTGTGGTGCAGTGGTACTAATTTTCCTGCCACACAGCTGAGGGGCGTGGTGCAAAGGTAAGCTCCTTTTGAGGGCGCTTTTCACCAAAATGAGAGGAAGGTTTGTACATAGACGAATGAACGAGTCTCCCGGTAACCTGTGCTGCGTTTCAGGGGGCCCCGGATCAGGGAAAGGGAGCCAGTGCATGAAAATGATGGAGAAATACGGCTTCACGCACCTGTCCACAGGGAACCTGCTGCGGAAGGAGATAACCAACGAGACAGAGCGGGGGAAAAGGATCAAGAAGATAATGGTCGAAGGAGGCTTGGTTCCACTGGTGAGTACTATGAGTGTGCTGTTCCCCATCACCTACCGACCTGCATTGCAATCAGCTGTTCCAGTAAATGAAATGGAGTCCAGTAAACTGATCTCGTCCTCCTTTCTACACCATAACCTTCAATCCTTTCTCCTTCTCCTCCAAAAAAAGAATTCTTATTAACCTTGTCATTGTGGCTAAAGCGTTTCCCTTGTAGCTCTTCTCTTGGAAAACATAGCAGGCCATTTTCCCACATGTCAATACAGCAACGTAATAATGTTCAATCTGTTCTAGTGATGTTGGTTGAGGATAAGCATTGGTCCCAGCACAGCAGAAGGGAATTTCCTGGTTCCACAACTCTAGGTCAAACACACACCAGATTTACAGAGATTAATAATCCCTATAGGGGCCTTACTCCAAAGGTTAAGCTCAAACAGACTAAATTCAGAAATAAAATCAGCGTGATGCCTTATCATAAATGCTTGTTCTCTTTACATTGATTGTTGGATATTTTACATTGCCTTCCTCAAAGTGATAGCCTTCCTGTTCCATTTTCCAGTTTCAATGCCCTCCAAAACTGTTGGCATAATCTCTTTGTGTGCTGGTCAGGCTGGGAGTGGCATCGGTTCAAAGCCAAGTCTCAAATGTCCAGTGCACCACCATAGGTATCAGTGAGATGCCTTTCTTTTAAAAATTATATCCAGCGAGTCTTTCTTTCTCCCTGGATAGGTCAGTAGGAAGCAGTGTTGATTTACACAGAATCAGGACCGGAAAGACAAACACTGGAGGCAAATTGCCCTCTACAGTACCACGGTCAGTATTATCAATATATCCAACACTCACAGCACGCTGGAGGAACTCAGCAGGTCGGGCAGCATCCGTGGAAAAGATCAGTCAACGTTTCGGGCCGGAACCCTTTGTCAGGACTGTAGAGGGAAGGGGCAGAGGCCCTATAAAGAAGGTGGGGGGAGGGTGGGAAGGAGAAGGCTGGTAGGTTCCAGGTGAAAAACCAGTAAGAGGAAAGATACTTCTGGTAATTCTCTCCCCCTCCCTTCCCCTATCCCTATATCACTGCCCTATATCATGGTTCTGCCTCCTTCTACTACCCATTGTGTTTTCCCCTATTCTTTCTTCACCTTTCCTGCCTATCACCTCCCTGCCTCCCTCCCCCACCCCTTTATCTTTCCCCTTACTGGTTTTTCACCTGGAACCTACCAGCCTTCTCCTTCCCACCCTCCCCCCACCTTCTTCTTTCTGGCCTCTGCCCCTTCCCTCTATAGTCCTGACGAAGGGTCCCAGCCCGAAACGTCGACCGATCTTTTCCACGGATGCTGCCCGACCTGCTGAGTTCCTGCAGTGTGTTGTGAGTGTTGCTTTGACCCCAGCATCTGCAGGTTATTCTGTGATCAATATATCTACACCCCCTGACAGTTCCAGAGGACCCAGTGAAATCAGACTGTATAGCACAGTCGATCTCTTTGCAATGCAGCTGAAAGTGGGCTTCCCACAGAACAAAAATAGGACAATAACTGCTTCACATCCCTCTCGTCAGGTGTGTGTTAGCCTTGCAGATTCTGATCCATTTCCCTCACTGCAGACGTCATACCCCCTGTGACACAACCTCTGGGGCACTGGAGGTAAGAGGCAGCACTGTGGTGCAGTCGGTGGATCCGCTATGCCTCGGTTCCAGGGTCCCGAGTTCAATCCTGACCTCTGGTGCTGTCTGTGTGGAGTCTGCAGCCTTTCCCTGTGCCACATGGGTTTCCCCTGGATGCTCCAGTTCCCTCTCACATCACAAAGCAGCTTAATTGGTTGATGTGGATGAACGGTAGAAGCTGAGGCGGGATTGATGAGAGTGTGGGGAGGGTAAAATCAGATTACTGTAGAGTGAGTGTAAATGAGTGGTTAATAATTGGCACAGACTTGACGGGCTGAAGGGCCTTTCACTGTTGTTTGATTCTGTGATATTGCCCCTGGAATAATCATTTATGAGAACGCTGAAGAAACCAGGCGCCCACAGACTCAGTCACAAGACACAATGATAGTTTTATAGAGTCAGAGATCACCAGTCAGGGTTCGGTTCCCATCGCTGAATATGAAGAACTTGTATGTTCTTCCCGTGACTGCAAGGGTTTCCTCCGGGTTCTTGGGTTTCCTCCCAAATTCCAAGGGTGTATGGGTTAGGGCTTGTGAACTGCAGGCGTGCTGTGTTGGAACTGGAAGCATGGTGACACTTGTAGGCTGGCCCCAAGCGTGGTGCTAGAAGCTTGGTGATATTTGCAGGCTGGTCATTGATGCAAATTGACACATTTCACTGCATGCGTGGATATGCAAACAACAAAGAAAACTAATCTTTAATCCAGTACCTTTGTCTTTCCACCCCACTCTACCAACCCTCCTATTCCCCTGACGACTCTCACATCCTTTTGTTACCCATAATGGGGCCATCAAATGCCAATCAGCCACCAATGACCAACCACACTCAAATCCAGAACGGCAGGTTCCAGCTGCTCCACCATCAGCCCCATCCCACTGCCTCACCTTGGTCCTAGGAGGCACCGTCATCAACCTTGAGGATACTCAAAGTCCGCCCAGTAACTCTGGCTACAGATCCCCTTTAGGTCCTATCAGAAGCCTAGAGAATCATAATTGTTACTCACAGGTAGGTACAGAATAGGTTAAATGGAAGCCTGGTCCACGTTTAACCCAATCACAGCTGATTGGTGTTTTGACTCTAATTTAGCTCCACATCCCCAAGCTAATACGTCAAACATAGACTGCCACCCTTATGGAGAAAACCACCATTTGCTAGAATTTTTCATGCACCTCAGATTTAAATGACCAGCCCCAAATCTCGTAACTGTGTCCCCTTACCCAATACCTCCCATTGGCAGAAACATCTTGACACCTCCTTGTCGCGCCCCCAAGAGAGCTGAGATGCCTCAGTGTTCACCCCTCATTCTAAACTCCAAAGAATATAGGTCCAAGTTCTTCAGCTGCTTGTGATAGGTCATCGCAGGAACCAGTCAACAAAATGCCATAGAGAACAGCTGTTTTCCTCCAATCACCTTAAAATTATTACGTCTTCTTGTATTAGCCATTTCCACCCTGGGAAAAAAAAGAGATGCTGGATTTCTTCTCTTATCATCTTATATATTCCTATCAAGTCCTCTTCATCTTCCTTCACACCAAGGAGGAAATCATAGTTCGCTCAAACTCTTCTGATAAGACATGATCTCTAATTCTTCAACAGCATCCTGGCAAATCTCCTATGGACCCTAAAGCTTCTAAAGCTTCCACATCCTTCCTATAATGAGGCGACCTGAATTAAACACAATATTTCAAGTGTGGTCTAAACAGGGTTTTATAGAGCTGCAAATCTACCCTCAACACTCTTGAACTCAATACCCTGCCTAACACACCATATGCCTTTTCTCCCAACACACAGAGGGGTGAGTGTGTGGATCATGCTGCTAGGACCAGTGGTAGGGACACGTAAGGCACTGTGTGCTCATGGATTTAAAAACTTGATTAAAAGGTCGGTACAATATCATGCCACCCTGTCAGCTTGCGAGGCAACTTTGTAGATCTATCGACACAGATCCCATCCCAATATCCCTCTCGCAACACGCTGGAGGAACTCAGCAAGTCGGGCAGCATCCGTGGAAACGTTGAGTCGACGTTTCGGGCCGGAATCCTTCGTCAGGACTGTAGAGGGAAGGGGCAGAGGCCCTATAAAGATGGTGGGGGGAGGGTGGGAAGGAGAAGGCTGGTAGGTTCCAGGTGAAAAACCAGTAAGGGGAAAGATAAAGGGGTGGGGGAGGGGAGGCAGGGAGGTGATAGGTGGGAAAGGTGAAGAAGGAATAGGGGAAAACACAATGGGTAGTAGAAGGAGGTGGAACCATGAGGGAGGTGATAGGCAGCTGGGGGAGGGGGCAGAGTGAAACTGGGATAGGGGAAGGAGGGGGAGGGAATTACCGGAAGTTGGAGAATTCTATGTTCATACCAAGGGGCTGGAGACTACCCAGATGGTATATGAGGTGTTGCTCCTTCAACCTGAGTTTAGCCTCATCATGGCAGTAGAGGAGGCCATGTATGGACATATCTGAATGGGAGTGGGAAGCAGTGTTAAAGTGGGTGGCTACTGGGAGATCCTGTCTGTTGTGGCGGATAGAGTGAAGGTGCTCGACGAAGCGGTCCCCCAATCTGCGTCGGGTCTCACTGATGTAGAGGAGGCCGCACCGGGAGCACCAGATGCAATAGATGACCCCAACAGACTCACAAGTGAAGTGTTGCCTCACCTGGAAGGACTGTTTGGGGCCTTGAATGGTGGCAAGAGAGGAGGTGTAGGGACAGGTGTAGCACTTGCTTTGACCCCAGCATCTGCAGATTATTTTGTGTTTCCAATATCTCTCTGTTCCTTCAAGCTGTTAATAACCCTTCCCTTCACCTTGTACTCTGCCTTCAAGTTCGACCTTCCAAAGTGAATCACTTCACAAGTTTCTGGATTGAACTCTGTCAGACACTTCTCGGCTCAGCTCTGCATCCGGTCCATGTCCTGCTGCGGCCTACGTTGGCCTTTACTGTGATTGATCTTGTAATTGGTGATTGGCCTTCTGACTCTGGCTCTGTTGTTTTCAGGGAGTAACGCTGGAGATTCTGAAGGATGCCCTGCTGGAGAATCTGCAAGAGACAAAAGGCTTCATGATTGATGGTTATCCCCGGACCTTGAAACAGGCTGAAACATTTGATCAATCAGTGAGTGTCGAGATTGCCTACACACCTACTCTCCTCCCACCCACTCCTGTCCCTCATCGATCCCTCAGAACCTCCCCATGTTAAAATGCAAAGCTGAAATATTTTGGGACAGGGAGCGCCAATGATTCCCTGTTAATTGGCATTGGTTTACCATTGCACAGAGTTACAGAGAAAAACTGTGTGCCATCTACTCGCAGGGCATCAAGATAATGAAAAGGAGAACAGAATGCAGAATAAAGTGTTACAGTTACAGAGAAAGTGCAGTGTAGGTTGACGATAAGGTGCAAAGGCCACGGTAAAGTAGATTAGGAGATCAAGAGTTTGTCTTTTAGCATTGGAGATCATTCTTCCTACAAGAGTCTGTCCCTGTCACAGGTGGCAATGCCAGTGAGAGCAAAGGAAAGGAGCAGAGTCCTGCAGTGTGGAAATCAACATGTATTGCATTTGCTTGTTTTTCATAAAGCTGGTCCTCTTTGCTCCAAATTTCCAGGTAATGACAAGTTTGACAAGCAGATGAACCAGAAAGTCTTTGTTTGGTTGTCACCATCACTTTGTGTATTCACAAAGAATGCAATACTCAGAATGCGTATGATTGCATTCTGTGTGTGTATTTATCTCTGTATGTACATATCCACTGTGTGTGAGAGAGAAAGATTGTGAGTGCGTTTGAGTGGAGAGAGTGTGTCTGAGAGGGAGTATGTGTATGATAGATAGTGAGTGTGTGTGTGAGAGAGAGAGGTTGTGTGTGTGTGTATGAGAGAGAGAGATTGTGTGTGTGTGTGTGTGTGTGTATGTGTATGTGTGTGTGTGTATGTGTGTGAGTGTATGAGAGAGAGAGAGGTTGTGTGTGTGTGTGAGAGAGAGATTTTGTGTGTGTGAGAGAGAGATTGTGTGTGTATGTGTGTGTGTGAGAGAGAGATTGTGTGTGTATGTGTGTGTGAGAGAGAGAGATTTTGTGTGTGTGAAAGAGAGATTGTGTGTGTGTGTGTGTGTGTGAGAGAGAGATTTTGTGTGTGTGAGAGAGAGATTGTGTGTGTGTGAGAGAGAGAGATTTTGTGTGTGTGAGAGAGAGATTGTGTGTGTGTGTGTGTGTGAGAGAGAGATTGTGTGTGTGTGTGTGTGAGAGAGAGAGAGAGATTGTGTGTGTGTGAGAGAGAGATTGTGTGTGTGAGAGAGAGATAGTGTGTGAGAGAGAGAGATTGTGTGTGTGAGAGAGAGATTGTGTGTGAGAGAGATTGTGTGTGAGAGAGAGAGATTGTGTGTGTGAGAGAGAGAGGTTGTGTGTGTGAGAGAGAGAGAGGGATTGTGTGTGTTTGAGAGAGGAAAGGGATGTTGCCAGAATTTATTGCCATCTGAAATTGTCCTTGATAGGCCTGTGGGTGAGCTGCCTCCATGAACGTCTGTAGTCTGTGTGAGGATGGTGCTCCCTCAGTGTTGTACCTGGACAGTTCCAGGATTGAAAATGAAAGATGAAGAAGCAAATCGGGATAGTGTACGGCTTGTAGGGGAACACTTGGTGCTGGGGCTCCCATGTGTCTACTTTCTATATCCTTTTTAGAGGTGATGGTGGAAATCTGGGCAAGTAACTACTCTGTGTCTATGTGCCCATGTGTACACGTGTTCTTTTGAATATGTGCAACTTGGTGTGTGTTCACATACAGTACATGCAAAAATGGGTGCACGCTATGTGATGGTGTGCCTTTGTGTGGCAGGTGTCTGAAATTTTGTGTGCATTCTTTAGTACGTATGCCATGATTATATGTATGTGTACATACTCACGCGCACGTGTGTCTGAGAGAGAGGCAGTGTGTTCTGTACATGCTCATGGATGAGCACCCTTACAGTCGCCTGATGAAAGTACCAATACACACACAGTGCATGCATGAACCTGTGAATACACACGTGCATTTGTGTTTGAATGCACACACAAGTGTGGACACGTCTGCATGTACAGGTGCACCTTTCCGTTTTTGAATGGAGAACGATAGTAACCTCCCCTAGGTGACAGTGGACACCGACTTTTGGCATGTCAACACGATCCCTTGCTCCAGCCTGGAAGGAGCCGGATGTGCTACAGTTCTTTGCTGGAATTTCCAAAAAGCATCGCTGTGGTGGAGAGAAAGGCTCCAAAACCAGCAGTCAAAGCTGTCCAGCCCATCACCAGCACCTGCCCCCCACCACCAGGGACAAGCATATCGAACGATGCCAGAGAAGGACCAGTCACATCAAGGGGGTTTCCACCCACCCTGCTCGTGGACTGTTTGTCCCACTCCCATCACGGAGGAGGCTCCGCAGCATCCACGCCAGGACCACCAGACTCAAAAACAGTGACTTTCCCCAAGTATGAAGGCTGATCAACACCTCCACCCACTAACCCAGCCATCCAATCCCCCAACCACCACTACTTCATTATTTCCTGGGGTCAGAGTCACCTGATGTGCAGACACTCCAGTGTACAGTGTCTCTTTATGTTCCCACTATCAACCTATGTATAGAAGCTGCCTTATGTACTTACGTTTACTGTGTTTTATCTTATTGTTTTTTATTCTGCATCAGATCTAGAGTAACAATTACTTCGTTCTCCTTTACACCTGCCTACTGGAAATGACATTAAACCATCTTGAATCTTGAAGTTTGTCAACGCTTTAGATGTCTCAGTGCCTAAGAAGAACTTGGTGATCTGCCTCAAAGACTGTCATTCAGTAGCACTTACATTGGCAGTGATGAAGTGTTTTGAGGGGTTGGGGATGAAGCGTATCAGCTCCTGTCTGAGAAACCATTTGGATCTGCTCCAATTTGCCGACCGGTAAAGCAGGTCCACAGCAGACTTGACCTCACTGGCTCCTCACTCAACCCTGGAATATCTGGACAGCAAAGATGCATACATCAGGATGCTCTTTATCGACTACAGCTCAGCCTTTAATATCACCATCCCCTCAAAACTAATCAATAACCTCCAAGACCTTGTCCTCAGTGTCTCTTGTGCAGTTGGATCCTCGATTTCATCACTTGCAAACCCCAGTCAGTTTAGATTGGTAACAACATCTCCTTCACAATCTCCATCGGCACAGGTGCACGAGGCTGTGTGACTGGCCCCCTGCTCTACTCACTTCATAACTGTGTGACTAAGCACAGCTCCAACGTCACGTTCAAGTTTGCTGATGACACCACTGTCATGGGCCAGATCAAAGGTGGTGATGAACCAGCACATAGGAGGGAGATTGAAAAGCTGGCTGAGCGGTGCCACAACAACAATCTCTCACTCACGGTCAGTGAGACTAATGGGCTGATTATTGACTTCAGGAGGAGGGAATCAGGGGTCTATGAGCCAGTCCTCATCAGAGGTGGAGAGGGTCAGCAACTTTAAATTCCTCGGTGTAATCATTTCAGAAGACCTGTCCTGGGCCCAGTACGTGAGGGCAATTACAAAGTGAGCACAGGAGTGTCTCTATTTCCTTAGCAGTTTGTGATGATATGGCATGACATCTAAAACTTTGACAAACTTCTATAGATGTGTGGTGGAGGGTATATTGCCTGGTGTGGAAACACCAATGGCTCTGAATGGAAAATCCGACAAAAAGTAGTGGATACGGCCCAATCCATCACAGGTAAAGCCCTCCGCACCATCGAGCACATCTACACAGAATGCTCTTGTAGGACAGTGGCATCCATCATCAGGGACCCCGACCCCCCAGGCCATGCTCTCTTCTTGTTACTGCCATCAGGAAGGAGGTACCGGAGCCCTGGGACTCATATCGGCAGGTTCAGGAACAGTTACCATCAGACTCTTGAACCACGGAGGATAACTTCACTCAGCTTCACTCACCCCATCACTGAACTGTTCCCACAACTTATGGACTCACTTTCAAGGACTCTTCGTCTCATGTTCTTGATATTTTTTTGCACATTTGTTTATTTATTTATTAGCTACTATTTTGTGCTTTCTGTATTTGTACAGCTTCTTGTCTTTTGCACACTATTTGAACGCCCAGTCTTTCACTGATTCTGTTTTCATTATTGTTCTGTTACGGATTTATTGAGTATGCCCGCAAGCAAATGAATCACAGGGCTGTGTATGGTGAAGTTTGAACCTTGAAAGTGCAGTCCTTGCCGTGGTCTGTGTTGGTAGCTGTCACAGGTGATGGATTTTACTGAGGATACCTTCACTGTGTTCAAGATAGTGAGTGTGTTGCCATTCTTCGGTACACCAGTGCAAAGGAGAAAGAACTGATTGTTATTCTGGATCCAATGCAGCATAAAATCACAGTAAGGACAAAAGAAAACACAATAAATGTAAAGCCAATCCCATAAAACACTTACTTACTTACTTACTGCCCTGCGGCGTTTAGGGCAGCAATGAAATCCTCCATCTCTGGTGGTGCTGAGGGCTTCCATTGTCAGAGGCTTCCTCTCGGTTCTCACAACTGTCAGTCATGCAAGTCCTGGTGGAGACTCAGGAACACCATCACACTCAGATGTAGAAGGATCCTTCGTTGCTGTTTCCATAACGATTTTGTTTTGCCAATCAGGGTTGTTAGCCCTGAGCTGAACCCCCAAACCTGGAGGACCAGTGGACCACTCTAAGTCTGACCTCTACCCTTTAACCTGTTTGGCGTGGGTGACCTACCAAGAGCCAAAGCATAGAGCCCTGACTCCAGCCAACATCGTTGAGGCACGCAAGCCTCCAAATCCAATGACAAGGTTGTGGTCCTGCTGGAGGCCTATAAAACACATTGTACGAGTAACTGCTGAGTGCGACTGCACATGTGTAAGATTAACTTATCTACATGCACGGGTTGTACGTACATAAAGTGACACTTGGGGCAGAAGAATATGACAGGAAATGATAAAGTGACAAAGTGATTCTTGGCATGAGAAACTCCTCTAGGTGTCAGCAGGGCAGATGAAAACACACAAGGACAGCGACTGCGTTAGTGTAGGTGTGATGTTGTGGAGCGTAGGCGTAAAGTGGCAATGCATGGGGGTGTGGAGGGTGCTAGGGGGCTGCGGAGAGGAGTGGCTGATGTGGATGTGAGGGCTGGTGGGGTGGGTTAATGGGTGGAGATGATTATTAACCTGATGGCTCAGGGGAAGTAATTGTTTTTGTGTCTAGAGGTCCCGATGTGGATGCTGTGCAGTCTCCTCCTTGATGGGAGTGGGATAAACAACCCATAAGCAGAGTGGGTGGGATCCTTCATGATATTGAGGTGCTGACATCTCACAGCCTCTTTCCTGCCGAGATTTAAGGAGGAGAAATACCTCACAAACTCCCCGTGTGAAGACGATTTCCATTTCCCGTTAGACTATCTTCCACCCGCATCCGTCCCCACCTAACTCCACCTTCTTCCAGTTCCTGCTCCTCCTTTGCTGCACTTTGAGGGTGGGGCTGCCACTGGTACAAACGTGTCCAGGAGGGACTGGTTTAATCCAGAACAAAGTGCTTACCCAGTCCCTTGTGGAGCTCAGCAACCTGAAGGCACCATGCTGGTAAAATTCGGTCATCTGCTAACCTGAGCGTGGCTGGTCTCAGTAAATAACATCAGTGGCTAGTTGGGGTCCTTCCTGCTTCATTGCGCCCTTGAAGACAGAAGCAGGTGAATTTATTATGGGGAACAAGGAAATGGCAGATGAGTTGTACAGGTACTTTGGATCTGTCTTCACTAGGGAAGACACAAACAATCTCCCAGATATAATAGTGGCCAAAGGACCTAGGGTAATGAACTAAAGGAAATTTATATTAGGCAGGAAATGGTGTTGGATAGACTGTTGGGTCTGAAGGCTGATAAGTCCCCGGGACCTGATGGTCTGCATCCCAGGGTACTTAAGGAGGTGGCTTTAGAAATCGTGGACGCATTGGTAATCATTTTCCAATGTTCTATAGCTTCAGGATCAGTTCCTGTGGATTGAAGGGTGGCTAATGTGTTGTCCCACTTTTCAAGAAAGGAGGGAGAGAGAAAACAGGGAATTATAGACCAGTTAGCTTGACGTCAGTGGTGGGAAAGATGCTGGAGTCAATTATAAAAGATGAAATTACGACACATTTGGATGGCAGTAACAGGATAGGTCCGAGTCAGCGTGGATTCAAGAAGGGGAAATCGTGCTTGACTAATCTTCTAGAATGTTTTGAGGATGTAACCATGAAAATGGACATGGGAGAGCCCTTGTGGATGTAGTGTACCTGGACTTTCAGAAAGCCTTTGATAAAGTCCCACATAGGAGGTTAGTGATCAAAATTAGGGCACATGGTATTGGGGGCAAAGTACTGACATGGATTGAAAATTGGCTGGCTGACAGGAAACAAAGAGTAGCGATTAACGGGTCCCTTTCGGAATGGCAGGCGGTGACCAGTGAGGTACCTTAGGGTTCAGTGCTGGGACTGCAGCTGTTTACAATATATATTAATGATTTAGATGAAGGGATTAAAAGTAACATTAGCAAATTTACAGATGACACAAAGCTGGGTGGCAGTGTGAAATGTGAGGAGGATGTTATGAGAATGCAGGGTGACTTGGACAGGCTGGGTGAGTGGGCGGATGCATGGCAGATGCAGTTTAATGTGGATAAATGTGAGGTTATCCACTTTGGTGGTAAGAACAGGAAGGCAGATTATTATCTAAATGGAGTCAAGTTAGGAAAAGGGGAAGTACAGCGAGATCTAGGTGTTCTTGTACATCAGTCACTGAAAGCAAGCATGCAAGTACAGCAGGCAGTGAAGAAAGCTAATGGCATGCTGGCCTTCATAACAAGGGGAATTAAGTATAGGAGCAAAGAGGTCCTTCTGCACCTGTACAGGGCCCTGGTGAGACAACACCTGGAGTATTGTGTGCAGTTTTGGTCTCCAAATTTGAGGAAGGATATTCTTGCTATTGAGGGAGTGCAGCGTAGGTTCACAAGGTTAATTCTCGGGATGGCGGGACTGTCATATGTCGAAAGATTAGAGCGACTGGGCTTGTATACACTGGAATTTAGAAGGATGAGAGGGGATCTGATTGAAACATATAAGATTATTAAGGGATTGGACACACTGGAGGCAGGAAGCATGTTCCCGCTGATGGGTGAGTCCAGAACCAGAGGCCACAGTTTAAGAATAAGGGGTAGGCCATTTAGAATGGAGTTGAGGAAAAACTTTTTCACCCAGAGAGTGGTGGACATATGGAATGCTCTGCCCCGGAAGGCTGTGGAGGCCAAGTCTCTGGATGCTTTCAAGAAAGAGATGGATAGAGCTCTTAAAGATAGCGGAATCAAAGGTTATGGGGATAAGGCAGGAACTGGATACTGATTGTGGATGATCAGCCATGATCACAGTGAATGGCAGTGCTGGCTCGAAGGGCCGAATGGCCTACTTCTGCACCTATTGTCAGTGGAAGGTTTGGGAAGCTTTAACCGCAGTGCTGAAATTCAAACAGGGAGTGTGGGTGTCAAATCAGCGTCCATCACATTGACGTAAACAGAGCAGCCACTTTATTGGGTACGTCCTGTATCTCAAAGTAGCCACTGAATCTCTGTCCGTGGTCTTCTGTTGCTCAGACGACATCCGTGGTGTCCTGTTGCTCAGCCTGCGTCCGTGGTTTCCATTTCAAGGTTTGATATGCTGTACAGTCAGAGATACTCTTCTGCACACAACTTTTGGAATGTGTCACCTGCCTGTCAGCCTGAACCAATCTGGCCATTCTCCTCTGCCCTCTCTCATTAACAAGGTGTTTTCACTCACAAAACTGCTGCTCACTGGATTTTTTTTTTGTGTTTTTCACACCATTGTCTGTAAACTCTAGAGATTGTTATGCATGAAAATCCCAGGTGACCAGCAGTCGTTGTGATACTCAAACCACCCCGTCTGGCACCAACAATCATCCCACAGTCAAAATCATTTGGATCACATTTCTTCCCCATTCTGACATTTGGTCTGGGCAACAACTGATCCTCTTGACCATGTCTGCATGCTTTTATGCACTGAGTTGCTGCCATGTCATTGGCTGATTAGATATTTGCATTAATGAGCAGGTGTACAGGTGTACCTAATAAAGTGGCCACTGAGTGTAGGTACTTATTAGTGGGTGTTATAGATTCAAATAGTCCTGTGGCACAGATACAGGACTATTATTGACCCTATTGACCCGAACTGGGACGGTTGCAGTCCATATATCTCCAATCCACGTACTTAGCCAAATTTCTCCTATAAGACTCTGGTTAGGCCAGTCTGGAGTATTGTGTACAGTTCTGGTCGCCCGATTATAGGAAGGATGTTGAGGCTTTGGAGACAATGCAGAAGAGGTTTACCAGGATGCTCCCTGGTTTAGAGAGCACGTGCTATCAGGAGAGGCTGGATAAACTGTCCTGACGAAGGGTCTCGGCCCGAAACGTCGACTGTACCTCTTCCTAGAGATGCTGCCTGGCCTGCTGCGTTCACCAGCAACTTTGATGTGTGTTGCTTGAATTTCCAGCATCTGCAGAATTCCTGTTATTTGCGTTTAAATTCACTACTGCGAAGCCTCTTCCGGTGATGCCTACACCGAAGAAATTTAGATCCTCTCTTCGACGGGAGTTCAGTGAAACCATCTCTCACTGCTCCCCATCTGTAATTTCTTCGGCTCTTCAACTTTTCGACCATACTTTGACTCAGGCTCGCTATAACAGCCATATATCCTTTCTTGGAACGTGCCTCCATCGCCAACTTACTCCAGTTGGCTTTAGGAGTCGTTTCCAAGCCTCTCAATTTGGACCTTCTGAGGATCCCAGGTACTCACATTTTATTGACTCTGCCTCTCGCCGCTTCTCCCGTCAAGCTCTGAAGGCGACTCTCTCCGCCATGAGGAGGTACTTGGTGTCCCTATCCCAGACCCTTCCACACCTTTGGGACACCTTCTTCGCCGTCTGTAATGGTCCTACCCGTTATTTCATCCTCCGTCGGATTCACGCCTGCAATTGCCGTTTTTTTGACTTTGTCATGTTAGGCAAAGATCGCAAGATGCTACATCTATGGACTCCTGAGCCTGCCGGCCCCAACGCTAGCAAGCATGAACTTCAGATTGCGGCCCCTGCCACTGATCTCGCCGGCTCCAACACCTCAGGGCATATTCAAAACCCGGACTCCAGCAACGACCATGGACACCTTCACAGCGATTGCGCAACCACCAACTGCGATGCCAGCCTTGAACTCCAGGCCGGGTCTTTATGTGCTGCTGTTGTGACTCCCGTCTCCCCTTCCCCCACCACCACTCCGCAGCCCCGTCTTCCTCAGATCCCATCGTCAGCTCCTGGGCCCTCGGAGGCTCCATCTTCCTCTCACCCCAACCCTCCCCTCTCCACTGACACCCCCAGCCTCCCCCCTCCCCCCTCTGTTCCCAGCTCTCATCCGCGCCGGGTCTTTACCATCCTTAAAAAGGGTCCTGATGAAGGGTCTCAGCCTGAAACGTCGACTGTACCTCTTCCTAGAGATGCTGCCTGGCCTGCTGCGTTCACCAGCAACTTTGATGTGTGTTGCTTGAATTTCCAGCATCTGCAGAATTCCTGTTGTTTGCGTGGATAAACTTGGGTTTGTTTTCTCTGGAGCGTCGGAAGCTGAAGGGAGACCTGATAGAAGTTTATAAGACTATGAGAGACATACAGTAGATAGACTGCACAGGGAGAGAGTATCTGTTTCCCAGGGTTGAAATGTCTAACACCAGAGTGCATGCATTGTAGGTGGGAGGAGGGGGGGTAGGTTCAAGGGGATGTGAATGGTAAGTTTTTTATTCAGAGAGTTATGGACGCCTGGAATGTGCTGCCAGGTATGGTGGTACAGGCAAATACATTGAAAGCTCTTAAGAGAAGTTTGAATGGGCACAAGGATGTAAGGAACATGGAGGCATATGGACATTGTGTAGACAGGAGGGGTTAGTGTTTGGGGGTTTTTGATTTGCTTTCTCAGTATAACATTGTGGGCCAAATGGCCTGTTTCTGTACTGTACTGTTCTATGTCCTAAATGGTGAAATCAAAACCACTGCCAGCTCGTTCCACGCTCACGCAACCCTGAGTGCTGGTGCACTGAAGGTGCGTTCCACCATCACTGCGCCATTCACCGGGAGCCGGTTCCTGAGTTAGTGACACTCACATCAACCCCTCACCGATGCGAGTCGTGCCACAAGTGTAGCTGCCAGCACTGGAAGTCATACACTCCAGTTCCTGGTGCGATGAGTCAGATTAAATGGGCCGGTCACAGACTGATTGGTTGGTCAGTGTGAATGAGGCTGTTTTCCCCAAGTCATGTGGATGAAATCGTGCAGGTGTCCCCAGGATGAATGGAGGAGGCGATAGGCAAAAACAGGAGGGGGAGCAGTGAAGTAAAGAGCTGGGAAGTTGATTGGTGAAAGAGATACAGGGCTGGGGGCGGGGGGTGGGTGGGTGTGGTCTGATAGGAGAGGACCGAAGGCCATGGAAGAAATAAAATGGGGAGGAGCACCTGCGGGAAATGATGGGCAGAGAAGGAAATGGGAAGGGGGAATGGTGAAGAAGAGGAGAGGCATTACCGGTTGTTCGAGAAATCGATGTTCATGTCATCAGGTTGGAGGCCACCCAGAAGGAATATAAGGTGTTGCTTCTCCAACCTGATTGTGGCCTCATTGCAACAGTAGTGGAGGCCACAGACTGACATGTCGGAATGGAAAGTGGAATTTAAATGGGTGGCCACTGGGAGATCCTGCTTTTTCTGGCAGACGGAGCCTAGGTTCTCGGCGAAGCAGTCTCCCAATCTTCATTGGGTCTCACCGATATACAGGAAGCCACACTGGGAGCACCGGATACAGTAAATCAGTGGTCCTCAACCACCGGGCCGCGAGGAAACAATATGATTTGGCGATATGAGTCAGCTGCACCTTTCCTCATTCCCTGTCACGCCCACTGTTGAGCTTGAACGCACGCGAGGTCATTACCCATACGAGATCATCAGTCGGTCATTAACCTGCAACTACTCGATGAGTTAAAAACAAATGTCACTTGAGAGTTTCTTTGGAAGAGATGGCAGGAGACATAAAAGGCCTAACGATGATGATAACGCAGAGACAGCTGAGGCCGAGGCTGCAAAAAAAAAAGAAAGCTTCTTTCAACAAAAAATACGACGAGTCGTACATAAAATATAGCTTTATTGTGACCGGTGACTCGCACGCTCCAAGCCCCCTGTGTGTGATATGTGGAGACAAGCTGTCTAATGAGGCAATGAAGCCCTCAAAACTGCCTCAGCACCTTGAGTCCGAGCACCCTGCACTAAAAGACAAACCTGTTGAGTTTTTTGAGCGGAAAAAACGTGAGCAAGCGGAACAGAAGCAGGTGCTGAGAGTCACCACCTCCACAAATGCTGCTGCTCTGAGAGCATGGTACTTAGTGCCTAGCCGTATTGCTAAGGCTAAGAAGCCTTTCACTGTTGGTGAAGAATTAATTCTGCCTGCTGCCAAGGACATGTGCCATGAACTGTTGGGAGAAGCTGCAGGTTGTCTGGTTTCACTACCCGAGTCAAAGAGGTTGCTCCTGAATGCCAGTCTACACACCGTGTCACACACTGGGAAATGCTGGCTAGCCGAAAAATGTCACCTGATCTTAACAGCGTATTGAGTGACGTTGAAGTTATCAATCACATCAAAGCAAAAGCCCTGAACTCACGTCTGTTTGAGCAGCTTTGCGAGGAAATGGTTGCAGAGCACAAATGCCTTCTCTTACACACTGAAGTCAGGTGGCTATCAAGGGGGAGAGCCCTGGCCAGGGTTTATGAGATAAGAGAGCAGCTAGAGTTTTCTTTTAAAAAAAAAGTCACCACTGACAGCACACTTCAGTGGATAGCAAAACTCGCTTATCTGTGTGACATCTTCAACCTGCTCAATGAACTCAATTTGTCACTTCAGGGGAGAATGACAACTGTCTTCAAGTTGGCAGATAAAGTGTCTGCTTTCACAGCCAAACTGGAACTGTGGGGACGGCGAGTGGACAGGGGCATATTTGACATGTTCCCAACCTTGGGAATTTGGAAGAGACTGAGGCTGCACTGTCCTTCTCACGGCTGGTGTGCGATCACCTATCTTCGCTGTCGACAGAATTCAAGCGTTACTTCCCAACCGCAAATGACTCAAGACGTGCAAAGGAATGGGTCCCTGACCCATTTGTGAATGTCCCCGGTGAATCATCCATGTCAGCACAGGAAGAAGATCAACTCCTCGAGCTTACAAATGATGGTGGGCTGAAAAGTATGTTTGACGTAACATCTCTGCCGGCATTCTGGTTCAAAGTCAAGGCTGAATATCTGAGACAGCCACGAAAGCACTGAAAACGTTGCTTCCATTTCCAACGTCATATCTCTGTGAAGCGCGCCTCCTCCCCCAGTTTGGCTGGTCCGCAAGAATATTGTCAATATTAAACCAGTCCGTGGTGCATAAAAGGTTGGGGACCCCTGAAATAGTGTCATAACGGGGGGTGCTGGTGGTGGACTCAAACGCAAGACACAGACACTGAAGTACAAGGAACTGGACTGGACTAGAGTTAGGGACAGGACAGGACACAGACTAGGAGCTGGGACAGGAACACAGACTTGGGCTAGGATTTTGGCTGGGAAAACAGGACCAGGATAAGGAACTGGGAATTAGGAGCCTGGGCATGGACTCCGAGCCAGAGGCTGGACAAGGACCCAGAACCTGGGTCTTGACTCCGGCTCGGACCCCGGAACTAGGTGAGGACATGACAAGGCTTAGATTCTTTGAGGCTTTCCTGGGCAGGATGAGGAACAAGGACAGGACGAGACCACGAGGCCTTGTCTTGGTCTTGGCAGAGCAGGAAACACAGAGCCAAGGTCTTGGCAGAACAGGAACACAGGGACATGGAACACAGAGCCAGGACCCCTCCTGGGGAACAGGACTTGGGGCTGGAGCTCTACAAAGAGACAGGACCCCTCCTAGAGAGCAGGATGTAGGGCCCGGACTCGTACACAGAACACAGAGAGACAGTTCCCAACACAAGGTAGTGGCAAACGGCCAGATCTACCTAGCAAAGGTGTGGACACAGAGACAGTTTCCAACACAAGGTAGTGGCAAACGGCTGGACCTACCTAGCGAAAGTGTGGACACAGAGATAGTTCCAAACAATGATAGACAGTTCCTTATCTAGACACAGCAAGGCTCTGGTCTTGCTCCAGCGGTAGAACTTGACAGTGATACAGGCAAGGTTGCAGGCTAGTCTTCAGGCAAGGCTTCCAAAGGAAGGGAAGGGGAAGGGGAAGGGGAAGGAACAGTCCAGCAGCCAGAGGCTGCTGCTTGTTCTTCTTGTGTTGTTTTATGGCGGTTGGCAAACCAACTTTAAGGTGCATTACCGCCACCTGCTAGACTGGAGTGCAGATCGATGGATAAACAGGAGAAGGGAAAAGAAATGCATTCCCTATATTCTATATAATAAACCTGAGTCTTTCAGATACTTCATGATACAGATCTGTATTTCTCTTGAATTCCCACTTTATACTTCATACTTTATACTTTATACTTTATTGTCGCCAAACAATTGGTACTAGAACGTACAATCATCACAGCGATATTTGATTCTGCGCTTCACACTCCCTGGATTACAAATATTGAATATTAAAAATAGTTAAAAATTAGTAAATATTAAAAATTTAAATTATAAATCATAAATAGAAAATAGAAAAATGGAAAGTAAGGTAGTGCAAAAAAACCAAGAGGCAGGTCCGGATATTTGGAGGGTACGGCCCAGATCCGGGTCAGGATCCGTTCAGCAGCCTTATCACAGCTGGAAAGAAGCTGTTCCCAAATCTGGCCATACAAGTCTTCAAGCTCCTGAACATTCTCCTGGAGGGAAGAGGGGCGAAAAGTGTGTTGGCTGGGTGGGTCGTGTCCTGGCAGCACTGCTCCGACAGCGTGTGGTGTAAAGTGAGTCCAAGGACGGAAGATTGGTTTGTGTGATGTGCTGCGCCGTGTTCACGATCTTCTGCAGCTTCTTCCAGTCTTGGACAGGACAACTTCCATACCAGGTTGTGATGCACCCTAGAAGAATGCTTTCTACGGTGCATCTATAAACATTAGTGAGGGTTTTAGGGGACAGGACAAATTTCTTTAGTTTTCTCAGGAAGTAAAGGCGCTGGTGGGCTTTCTTGGCAGTGAACTCTGCCTGGTTGGACCAAGTCAGGTCATTTGTGATACTGACCCCGAGGAACTTAAAGCTTTTGATCTGTTCCACTTATGCACCACTGATGTAAATTGGGTTGTGCGGTCCGCTACTCCTTCTGAAGTCAACAACCAATTCCTTCGTCTTGCTGACGTTGAGGGATAGGTTATTGTCTTCACACCATGCCACCAGGTTCTTAATTTCCTCTCTATACTCAAACTCATCATTAACCGAGATACGGCCTACAATTGTTGTGTCATCAGCAAACTTATGTATTGAGTTTGATGGAAACTTGGCTACACAATCATGGGTGTACAGTGAGTACAGCAGGAGGCTGAGTACACAGCCTTGTGGGGCACCGGCGCTCGGAGTGATTGTAGAGGAGAGCTTGTCCCCTATTTTTACAGCCTGGGTCCTGTCTGTGAGGAAGTTGAAGATCCAGCTGCAGATCTGAGTGCTAAGGCCCAGGTTCCGGAGCTTAGGAATCAGTTTATTTGGAATGATGGTATTAAAGGCAGAGCTGTAGTCAATGAAAAGAAGCCTTACATATGCGTCTTTATTCTCCAGGTGTTCTAAGGAGGAATGTAGGGCCAGAGAGATGGCATCTGCCGTTGACCTGTTGCTCCGGTAGGCGAATTACAAAGCATCGAGGTTGACCAGTAGGCTGTGGTTGATGTATGCCATAGCCAATCTCTCAAAGCACTTCATAGCAATTGGTGTCAGAGCCACAGGTCGATAGTCATTCAGGCATGCCATCTTGCTCTTCTTCAGCACTGGGATTATCGTTGCCTTCTTAAAACACGAGGGGATCTTAGACTGAAGCAAGGAGCAGTTGAAGTCGCCAGCAAACACTCTAGCTAGCTCACTTGCACAGGCCCGGAGAACCCGTCCTGGGACGCCATCTGGGCCCGTTGCCTTCCTTGGATTTATCTTCAAGAAGGCCCTTCTAACTAGTTTGTGACTTTTTGAGAAACATATCACTTGCGACTTACTTGTAGACAATTTGAAACCCCATTTATTTGCCCACTCCTCCACTTTATTTATTGCATCTTGCATTTTCCTTTGTATATAAATTAAATTTCTTCCCCTCACCCATAAAGCCCCGTCATCTGCATATAAGGATTTCCCCACACTATGTTCAACTTGTGCAAATATGTCATTTATCACTGTGGAAAATAGTAATGAACTGCAGACACTACCTTGTGGTGTTCCATTTTCAACCAAGTATGTCCTGCAGTACCCTGCTTCCACCTTGACTTGAATTGTTCGATCAAAAAGAAAGTCTAGAACCCAGTTACATAATTTTCCTTCCACCCCTAGTTCTTTCAATTTGGTTAACACTCCTTCTTTCCAGAGCATATCGTATGCCTTTTCTATGTCAAAAAATACTGCCAGGACTATTTCTTTACTTGTTTGAGCCTTCCTAATTTCAGATTCCAAAAGCTAAGTATTGAATCTACTGTAGTTCTTCCTTTACGAAAACTGCTTTGGTAGGGAGAAATAAGATTTCTTTTTTCTAGAAAGTATGTAAGCCTATCAGTTATTATTCGTCCCATAAGTTTACCTAGCTGTGAAGTTAGTGCAATTGGTCTATAATTTGTTGGGTCTGATGAATCTTTACCAGGTTTTAATACTGGAACAATAACAGAGTGTTTCCATGCATTTGGTGGTTTACCCATTTCCCATATCTTATTAAACAGTCTCTGTAGAACTAGAAGTGCACTTCTTGATAAATGCTTCAGCATTATACTCCATACTTGATCCTTCCCAGGAGAAGTTTGCCACGCATTCATAATGGCTCTTTCTATTTCTGTTGTGCTAACAGGTATATCCAGCACTTCTTCTGATGTTGCTCTTTTGTCCGTAATTCCTGAATTTTGCTTAAGCCTCTCCTCCCTTTGCTGTCTAGCCTCGACCATCAAATTCTCCGAGCTATGTATGCTTACAAAAGCTTTTGCCAATATTGCTGCTTTTTCTACATTGTTAATTGTTATTTTGTCCTTACTTTTTAAGCACAGGAATCCCTTTACTACTTCTTATACCATTCATTTTCTTATACCATCAATTTTTAATTCCACAGTCCATTCCCATTCTGACATGTCTATCCACGGCCTCCTCTACTGTAAAGATGAAGCCACACTCAGGTTGGAGGAACAACACCTTATATTCCGTCTGGGTAGCCTCCAACCTGATGGCATGAACATCGACTTCTCTAACTTCCGCTAATGCCCCACCTCCCCCTCGTACCCCATCCGTTATTTATTTATATACACACATTCTTTCTCTCTCTCTCCTTTTTCTCCCTCTGTCCCTCTGACTATACCCCTTGCCCATCCTCTGGGTGCCTCCCACCCCTTGTCTTTCTTCCCGGACCTCCTGTCCCATGATCCTCTCGTATCCCTTTTGCCAATCACCTGTCCAGCTCTTGGCTCCATCCCTCCCCCTCCTGTCTTCTCCTATCATTTTGGATCTCCCCCTCCCCCTCCAACTTTCAAACCTCTTGCTAACTCTTCCTTCAGTTAGTCCTGATGAAAGGTCTCGGCCTGAAACGTCGACTGTACCTCTTCATAGAGATGCTACCTGGCCTGCTGCGTTCACCGGCAACTTCGATGTGTGTTGCAAAGAGAGAGGGGAGATTGTCGTGAAATTTGTTGACTTTGGGCCAGCAATACCACACAATTGTGATAATAGAAAAAGAATGAATTACAGTAAATTTATGTATTAAACCGTTCAATTAAATAAATAGTGCAAAATTAGAAATAAAAAAGTATTGAGGTAGTGTTCATGGGTTCAATGTCCATTCAGTAATCAGATGGTGAGGGGGAAGAAGCTGTTCCTGAGTCAGGCTCCTGAACCTCCTTCCTGGTGGTAGCAATGAGAAGAGGGCATGTCCTGGGTGGTGGGGCCCTTAATGATGGATGCTGCCTTTTTGAAGCATCACTCCTTGAAGATGCCCTGGATACTACGGAGGCCAGTGCCCATGATGGAGATGACTAAGGTTACAACTTTCTGCAGCTTATTTTGATCCTGTGCCGTAGACCCCACCCCCCCATACCAGACGGTGATGCAGCCAGTTAGAACGCTGTTCACGGTACATCTGTAGAAATTTGAGAGTTTTGGTTGGTGGAAATAGTCACTTGTAATAACGCGGTCGTGGAGCAAGTGCGCAGGTCGATCTCTGCGTGGAGATGCATTAACCTGACGGCTGTCTCTTTCTCTCTCCCCAGTTCACACCTCCCAGTATCGTACTTCTCATTGACTGCAGCCCTGAGGTCATGAAGCAGCGCCTAATAAACCGCGGACAAGTGGGCGGACGCTTCGATGACAACGAGGTGACCATCAACAAGCGTGTTGAGGCCTACTTTGCTGACTCCGTTCCTGTTGTGAAACACTACCAGAACAAAGGACTGCTGCGGAAGGTACAGACTGCTTCACGTCTTTCTGCCAATTGGTTCTGATGAAAGGCATTGGCTTTGGGGAGTCAGAGAGGGGGGATGCAACGCAGCCTCACCGCCTATTCGCATTCACCCACTTCACTTACTTCCCGCACGTATTCGGTAACCTCTCTCCCAGGTTCTACCACACCCAGCGACCAACGAGCCTACCAACGCACCCACCTTTTTAGCTGTTGGAGGAATCTGGAGTACCCAATAGGGAGAAACGAGCAAACTCCACATAGACAGCACCAGCAGACGGGATGGAAGCCGGACCTCTGGCTCTATGAGGCAGCAGCTAGCCGTGCCACAGAGCCAAACCTGCCATAATCTGGTCAATTTGAGTTGGAGGTTTGGCTTTTATTTATGTATTTATTGGGATCCAGTGTGGAATAGGCACTTCTAGACCTTCTAGACGCACCGCCTGGCAATCACCCAATTTAATCCGAGCCTAATCACGGGACAGTTTACAATGACCAATTAACCTACCAACCGGTACGTCTTTGGACTGTGGGAGGAAACTGGAACACCCGGAGGAAACCCATGCGGTCACGGGGAGAATGTACAAACTCCTTACCGGCAGCATTGGGAGTTGATCTGTTGAAAGGTGGTGAGCAATCTCTCCCTCCATTCTACCGATCATTTTAACATCGGGTGGTTGTGGAAAAATTTCTGCACGACCATGTGGAGGGTCTGCATTGACTTCAATAGAGATGTGAATGGGGCTATAAAAATACTCCCCCTTCAGGTGGCACAGTGATACTGCGGGCAGTGCTGCTGCCTCAGGGCTCCATGGACCTGGCTTGGAATCTGACCTCAGTTGCTGTCTATGTGGACTGTGCACGTTCTCCCTCTGGCCTTGTCGACTTCCCCGGGGTGGTGGGGGGAAGAATGGGGCTCTGGTTTCCTCTCACATCCCAAAGGTGTGCTGGCAGGTAGGGTAGTTGTCAACTATCATGTAGATGGGTCCCCGGCAGATTGAGGTGAGTTGGTGGGTGTGCGGGGAGAACACCTTACAGGGAAGGTAAGCAGGTGAAAGTCTTATTCCTGCTCATCAGAAATCTATGAATCCGCCTCAAAAGTATTCAAAGGTTCTTCCGCCCACCAAGCATTCTACTTCTGCTCATCTGTCTTAGCTGGCGTGTCTTTAGTTCCGGGTTGTACAAAGGAGGAAATATCCTCTCCCATCCACTAAATTAAAACTGCTCAAGACTTTCTGCAACAATAACAATTATTGCATCATACTCAAGATCTAGGTATTGCTGGCTCATTCGGCCTTGGGAAGATAATAGAAAATTAAAGAGGGTGCAGTGTGTTACAAGGAATGGTGAGATGGAGGGGCCGAAGGGTCAACAATACAAGAGTAACACATGACCCCAAAGTCAGCAATTCGCTTGAATTCAATGATTGCAATGTAGTAAAAGATCCAGAAGAATTTGATGGGGGCATTAACTGACAAAAGTTTGATAAAACATTGGGCTGCAGAGAACGGTATTAACAGAAATGGTTCAATTTTATTAGTAGAGGCATTGAGTTCAAAAATGGTTATGTTGCAACTTTATAAAACTCTGGTTAGGCCACATCTGGAGAATTACATACAGTTCTGGTCACCCCACTGTAGGAAGGGTGTTGAGGCTTTGGAGAGGGTGCAGAAGGGGTTTACCAGGACGCCGCCTGGTTTATGGGGCATGTGCTATAATGAGAGGCTGGACAAACCTGAGAGGTTTTCTCTGGAGTGGCGGAGGCTGAGGGGAGATCTGATAGAGGTTTATAAGATTATGAGAGACAGGGAGCATCTGTTTCCCAGGGTTGAAATGTCTAATACCAGAGGCCATGCATTGAAGGTGAGAGGGGGTGGATTCAAGGGGGGTGTGAGGGGTAAGTTTTTTTGACACTTTGCATCTTTATTCTGCTGGTTGTCTGGGAGTTGCATTTTATCCCTAATTTCTGATTATCAGTTTACAGAAAAGAGACTAATATACTTGTAGCTGCGTGGCACAATCCTTGTGAATAAACTTGTTCAGGTGGGATTGAGTATTCATAAAAGGTATTTCTTTCACCTGTATTTGCTGGCATTGGGCCTTAAGAACAATCTGGCCATAACTGCTCTAAATTATTTAGTCCTTGGTAATGAATATGGGCAATTTACATTAGATTATGAAGACACGCAGTCCTCTTTTATTGTCATTTAGTAATGCATGCATTGAGAAATGATACAATATTTCCTCCGGTGTGATATCACAAAACACAGGACAGACCAAGACTGAAAAAAACTAACAAAACCACATAATTATAACATATAGTTACAGCAGTGCAACAATACCATAACTTGATGAAGAAGTCCATGAGCATAATAAAGTTCAAAGTCTCTCAAATGTCCCACATCTCAAGCAGACAGGAGAAGGAAGAAAAACTCTCCCTGCCATGCCCGACCACAGTCCGACTCTGAGTCGTCCGAAAACTTCGAGCCTCCGATCAGCCCTCCGACACCGAGTACTGAGTGCCATCTCTGTCCAAACGATTCGACCTCAATCTCGGTCGCCAACAGCAGGCAAAGCCGGGGATTTTGAGGCCTTCCCTCCAGAAGATTCCCGACCACGCAGTGTACAACAGCAGCGAACTGGCGAACTGGCAATTTGTCAATAAATGCTCCTATAAATTCAAAGATTCAAAGTACATTTATTACCAAAGAATGAATACATTACAGAACCCTGAGATTTGTCTCCTAACAGGCAGCCACGAAACAAGGAAACCCAAAAGAACCCGTATTTTAAAAAAGACTGTCGAACACCCACTGTGTAGAGAGGGAGAATAAAATGTCATGCAAGCAAGTAAGGTTCTGAACTGAAGTCCCAAGTTCAGCACAGAGCTGAGTCGTGGAGCAGTGACCTGAACCAGCCCATCTCTTGCCTTGGGCCCCGACACCCTGACCTTTTCAATCTGGCCCAGTGCCTAAATCAGTGTCCAAACATCAGGTTTAATCACCCCGATACACTCCGGGGTCTAGACCCCACCGCCTCGACTCAGCCTGTAACCGACCTCTCCGATTCGGCACGGCACTTCAGCCTCCATCCGAACATTGAGCTCAGTTGAATCGGTGTGCTCAATTCGGCCTTCAGCACGGCTTTTAAAACGATCGAACCTCGGGCCTTTCTCACACTCGGTGATGGGCCCGCTGCCTCGCCTCGCCTTGGTTTGGTTCTGCCACATCCAATTGTCTACAAGCCCAAAGGGAAGTTACAGACTATCACTTGCAATGATCATGTGCCAGGAAAAGAGTGATTAACAAAGTGTTTAGTACTTTTCTTTGCTTCATTGCCCACCAGCCAGAAATCACACCACCTTAAACCAGAAGCCCCATCCTCCCGACGGACAAAGAAGAGCCACAGAACCAACCGTTCAAAGAAAAAGCATCGAACGTCAACGCGCAAAGCGCCAACAAAAAAATGAGTGAAAACACAGAATACGAAAACAGAAGAACCAAAAGGCATGTTTCGGTTCAGTTCAGCTCAATGTTCATTACCTGCAGACCACCCTGATTCAAATATCACCCCAAAGGACCAGAACCAGGACTAGAACACATCATAAACCTGAATCAGAGTCTGAGTCTACAATCCGCGTCAGTTAAACCTCGCTCCGACACCACGGAGGGAGAGAGAGCACACTCGAACACAAGGACCTTCCTTCCTTCGGAAGCAGTGAGGGGGAGACTGAGAGCCCGCCACACGCACACAACTTCTGCGGCAGCAGCTAGCGAGAGGCCGGTAAGCAGCCCCGAGCGCTTGCTCACCTCCGCACTCACCTCGATGACTTCAGTCTTCCTCAGGGCTTTAATCGCTGAGCTCGGCTGGAGGTGGAGTCTATCATGGGGCCCGAGCCCCCATCTCCTGGCTTCCCAGCTTTGGTCACAGCCTCATGGATTACTTCCGAGGACAGTAAAGGTCCAGATCGCCTGACTGGCTCAAAATCACACCAGCAGAGTATAGATAACATGCTCTAACAGTAGCAGAACCACATCTGAAATTTTAAAAAAGATATTAAAAAAGCAAAGTAAATTGCTTCATGAACCGTCTTGAGGGCATCACTTTTGTTGGTTGGTGCCATCTTCTCCCAGAATAGTATTACAGTTACAGAGAACGGGCAGAGCAGGTGGACAATGAGGTTCAGTGGGAGTGATTATGAGATCAAGAAGTCATCTATTTTATAGAAGAGGTTCATTCAAGGATCTCGTAACAGCGGGATAGGAGCTGTCCTTGAGC
Organism: Mobula birostris; assembly: GCF_030028105.1. Lineage (NCBI taxonomy): Eukaryota > Metazoa > Chordata > Chondrichthyes > Myliobatiformes > Myliobatidae > Mobula > Mobula birostris. The sequence goes on from NC_092401.1 coordinate 6,439,154, forward strand.
CTGATAGTACATGCTCTCAGGGTTTAGGATCTCCTACCTGATGGAAGAAGGGTGGAGAAAAGATACTCTCCAGGGTGGGTGGGGTCATTAATTATGTTGGTTGTTCTCCCTAGGCCATGGGAAGTGTAGACAAGTGTCCAGGATGGGTAGGCTGGATTTTGTGGTGAGCTTGTGTCCACAACTTGTCAAGGACAAAGGGCAAAAGTGACACGTATCTGGGGAGGTGGGATAGATGAAGGGGGAAGAGGTGCATAAACCATACGTGTTACTTTGAACAGTGTGGGCTGACCACTTTAGTGAGATTTGTCTTGGTCTCTCTTAGGTTCAAGGGGAAGGAACAGAGGAGGACGTTTTCCAGAGCATCACTGCCATCATCGATGAATTTTAGCCGCAGAATCTCCGCGTCAGAAAATCCCACAACTGCTGTCCGTGAATCAGATTCCCCGCAATTGGCATCAAGCATTTGTGTTCATGGCTGCTAAGGAGGATTAACCGAGACCCCACCAATAAAAAGCGAGTTAAAACTCCTGGATAACTTACACCCACAGCCCTTTAGAAACTAATGTTCCATTGCAGTGATTTTGTGTGTATACTTTCTTTACAAAAAGGAGGGATGAATACAGATTTTTCTTTTGAAGCTAAGTACCATATATATATATATATATGTAAGAAAACACAAGCCCAATGTCCGTGTTAACTCTCCACAAGTTTGGGTCTGATCTGGGATCTCTTTCATAATTTGAACAAAGCTACTCTGATGCAGGGCAACATCTGTAACAGAAGGCAGAAGGCATAGGAGCAATCAGGGCTTAATTTACTGCGTGGCACTAAACCAGCAAAGGGTCCCTAATGTCCCCCTGTACCCCCACACCCCTGTGCTGTCCAACCTCACAGACCGTTTTACCAGTGCTTTATTTTGGACACTGTTATACATCGTCACGCTGTAATTGGGGATTAGACCACGTCACAGTGCTCTGGTGTGTTGGCCTGTGGAAGCAGCTGCAGATTGGCTGCCATCTCCTGACTGCGATAAACACCAGAAATTCCCGGGAAAGACACTCAGCAGGCTGGCCGGCGTCTGTGGAGAGAAACAACAGATGCTTTGTCAGAACTGGGGAAGAGAGAGATACAAGTTAGTAAGAAGGAAGGAGGGAGGATGGATCTGTGGAACAAAAGAAGTTTAATTCTACTCCCCATTCCCATACGGGCTATCTCTACCCTTGCAACACACATAAAATGCTGCGGGAACTTAGCAGGTCACGTAGTATCTATGGAAGAGTAAGCAGTCAACATTTCAGGCCGAGACCATGCTGAGCTACATGTGTTGCTTGGATTTCCAGCATCTGCAAATGTTGTTGTGTTTATCATCTGTACCCTTGCCTCCTTCACTCATTTGTACCCTCGCCTCCTTCATTCATCTGTACCCTCACCTCCTTCACTGCCAGGGGTGACAATCAAAGCAACCTGGAGGAAGAGTGCTCCACATTCCGTCAGACAGTCTACAACCCAACAGCATGAACTCTGAATAATTTAGTTTCACTAAACTGCAACTACTACCCCCATTCCTGATCTACCCAGTCTTTCCTCATTCACTCCATCTCTTATTGTCCTGTATTTCCCCTCCTTCACCATACCATCTGCTTGTCTCCCCCACACTCCTCCCACTGGGACCTCTCCCTACTCCAATTGTATCTCACCTCCCCATTGATTCCATTCTCCACTTTCCTCTCTTATCAGATTCCATCACCCGCTGCCCTCTGTCAAATCCACATATCACCTCCCAGCCCCTACTGCTACATCCGCTCTGCCCTCTTCCACCTGCTTATCATCCCTCACATGGATCCACCCATCATTCCCCAGCTGATTAAATGGTTCCATTTAGCATCAGAGAATGTCTACAGTAAACATTCTGAAATTCATACTCTTCACAGACATCCACGAAACAAAAACAAATGAACGTCAGAAGCATCAGAATCCCAAACCCGCCCCCCCACGCACAAGCATCGACCCTCTCGCTCATTTGCACCAGCGTGAGCACTGCCCCCTCCCTCTGCCATGCACGCAATAGCACGTACTTCAGCTCTCCCCTCTTCCACCTGCCGATCACCCCTCCTCACCTGGATCCACCTGTCACCTGACAGCTGTTTCTCCACCCCTTCTCCTCACCCTGTTTATACCATCTTTCAGTCCAGGAGAAGGCGTCTCGACCCAAATCACTTGTAGCGTCCAAACTGATCCAAAGTCAAACAAAGCACTGCCAGTGCCCCACGACCGCCACAGAGTTATATTTGTATGAGGCACTCTCGACCCCAATGAAATGATTGTTGCAAAGGGTCAAGTTCCTTATTTCAGTCCTTTATTAGCAACAAGACAATGGGGTGACCCGTTGGGGCATCCCTTGAGAGAAGGGTAGTGCAGTCTGATGTGACCAGAATGAACATTAAATTTTCCTGAATGCTATTGCTATCTCTTTGATTTGGAAACTGAAGTAGAAAACCTCAGTTTATTAAAGAAGAACGATGCGTAGCAAAGCAAATATAGCTCCTCCTCGTTTAACGAAGGACACTTTTGATGGCATCATTTGTGGTTTATCTGCCACCCTTGTGCCCCTCATTGTCATTCTGGAGACATGCAGCCCTTTCATCCCTCATCTCTTCATCTCTTCTGCTGTTTGTTGTTTGTCTCTGATCCTGGAGACGTGCATGCCTCTCCTCCTCTGTCTCTTCTTCTCTCATCTTTTTTTGTCCTGACTGTTTGATCCTGGAGTTGTGCGGCCCTGGCCTCATCCGATTCTTGTTCTCTCCCTCTCCTTGCCGCTTACCAACAATGTTTGGCGTCATCTTTTGACCATAATGTCCTCCTTCCCTCTCCACGCGGCATAATTATGCTGACCAGTTTTTTACCATAATGCTGGATAGAAGATACGAAGCAGTAACACCAAAGGATGCTGATTATTCTTGATGATGTGGTTGGCGCTCTCCTAAATGGATGTGATATAGTCACCGCTGTCCTTTGACTGCAGCAAAGGGTTTGATGGGTGTCTCAAAGTATGTTATTACAATAAGATTTAATTATCTCTTATTGATGGGTGGCAATTAGATCTGTCCCAATCCTGCACATGCTGATGGTGGTGATTAGCAGAATGTGACCCCGCAAAACAGAGCTGCCCTGTCCTTTTGCTCTGGTAGGTGTGGCTGCTGAGGCTGGCTGTGTGCATGTGTCGGGTGTCGTGTCCCGATTTCCATGATGGCCGATCGGGTCTCGGGTTAAAAGGGAGCCTGTTTATTCTGGCGAATGAGCAATTTTATACGAATATATAACCCTGAACTTTGCCTGGATTCTGTAAGTTAGCGCATTTTAATTAGATTTAGCCAAAAAAAGTGCCGCTGTAACGCACCGTTTGCGCTAATTGGAGGTCACAAAGAGACAGAAACAGCATGAGAGTTTTAGTAGTATATAGATTACCAATCATGCAATCTTGAAGTGGTATTAAGTGGTCAGCAAAGATATGATCTCCACTGGTCCCAAACTACAAACTGCCATGAAATAAGCATGAATACAAGGCTTATTCCCTTCACTTTTACCAGACCGCCACTAATGTGACTAGTTACCATAAGAAATGCACAGAATGCATACATGACTCACACAAATAGGATTACATGAATGAGTTTTAAAACTGGCTTCTCGTGCATCCAGCAAAGATTTTGGAAGTGTACCCCTCGACCACTAGAATGGGTGAACAGCACAAAGTTAATTTATTTGTTTTGTCAGGAGTTGGGAACTACTGGCAAAGCCAGCACTGTCCATCCTTCATTTTAACCGCGTGTCCTGCAAAACCTTTACAAAGGGTATTTAAGAGCCAATGTGGACAGCAATGTTTGACCACTTCAAAACTGTGTTTCAAACCAAGCACACAGCATGAACAGCAAAAGATGTCATACAAGCTGCTGTCTATTTGGTATAACTTTTCAAATCATTGCTGACAAAATATAGCAGCAAAATTGATCCAAAACCAAAACAAAACAATTTCCATTAGCCTGCAACCCCAGAAGGAGTTGTTATACTTGTGTGACACGCCCACTACTCCAGTGATTCCTTCAAAGAGTCAAACTGCCTATTTCAATCCTTTATTGGCAATTAGTAAACATACGATTAAGCATTATCCCGGCCACAAAATAAGCATGAATACGTAACTTATTCCCTTTGCTTTTACTGTGCTCCCACTAATGTGACTAGTTCCTTAAGGTTGTTATAACTGGGGGTTGGTAATGGGGACAAGATCCCACTGCCTATTAAATATTCCTAATGGTGTGTGTCTCAAATAGCCTCTGACAACTAAGTCCAGCTCCTGGCCTTCATGTGTGGCTTAGCTACTAAGCCCAGCGGAACCGTTTCTACTGACAGGAGAAGGGGCAAAGGCTGGTCGCTGGCGCCATAAAACCAGTGGCTTTGGGCAGATGGGGCTCATCAGCTGTGGTTGGCAGCTCGTCTACGAGAAGGGAAGCTCTGATCTCGAACCTCCGCTGCCTTGCGGCCAAACCCATTTATGGGAAAGGCTTCGGGAGTAAACCCCAAGAAGAGAATCCAGAGCTGGAGTCCCTAAGGCAGTCCTACATTGAGTTCAACGCTGACTGGAAACTCCTGTGATGCTCCAGGTACCAAACTGTATCGGTCTCTGCTGTACCTTTGGGTTCATCAGGTGCGTGGAGAGGGGGAGCTTGCTAGATGGGCAACAGCTTGCTCTCCATATTGTACTGACCAGGTTTGCGTATGTAGACAGCTAGGACACAATATCCATGGTTGACTCTGACCGACGGAGGCCAATGCAAAACACCATGATGAACGCACAGCACAGAAAACAAAGCAGATAGGCTACAGATACGTGGCTCCTACAACACCCACTGTCCATGTGCGGCTGGTTACTCCCTCCAGATCCCAGCATCTGCAGTATCGTGTTAACAAAGGGGTGGTGGTGACGGGAGGTGCCTGGGATGGGATGAGTTGAAATGGCTTTAACAAGGACTGTCATCATCACATTAAGCTACCGGCCTGTGTTGTTAATGGCGGGGTGAGTGGGACTTGCTTGGCGGGCTGGACTCATCCGCAAAAAATGAGGGGGGTGGGGGTGAAACAAAATGGAGAAAGACGGAAAAGCCAAGCAGGTCAGGCATCTGCAGAAAGAGGAACGATTAATGTTTTAGATGAGGGATCCTTCGGCAGACTTTAAACCCACACACAGGACGCACAAAGCCTTTCAGACGGCCACTTTTACCCAGCCTATATAACTGAAAGTATCCCACTGGTGTCAAACCTCAAATGTGCTCAGCGTAACAAATTTAGGAGACGCCAGAGACTACAGATGCTGGAATCGGGAGCGACACACAAGAGGGTGGAGGAACTCGGAGGGTCAGGAAGCATCTGTGGAGGGAAAAGGACATTCAACGCTTTAGGTCGAGATGAGGGTATCGGCCCAGAATGACGGCTGTCCATTTCTCTCTATGGATGCTGTCTGACCCGCTAAGTTCCTCCAGCAGTTTGCAAAGTGCACCTCCCTCTCTAGTGATTGACGTGTGGCCATTATCATCAAACCAAGCATTTGCTAACCAGCATGGGACAGTGGGGAACTGGTTTCCTCAGCTGCTGCTGAACTGGGAAGGACTTCCTGCATCCCGACCAGGCAAAAATAACAGAAAGGCAATAGATCTCCAAGTTCAGGTGCTTTGTTACTTGGAACGGGGGTGAACGGAGGGGTTGGAATTCCCAGCTATCTCCTTCATTGCCCTCCCAGGCGGAGGGGATCCCACATGCGTGAGGTGCTGTCAAAGAGGTTTGGTGAGTTGCAAACAGACTGCTGGAGGAGCTCGGCAGGTCGGGCAGCATCCGTGAAGCAAGGAGGTTTCAGGCCGAGCCTGTGTCAGCACTGACCAGGCTGCGGCAGGTGGCACCGGAGCAGTTCGCACGAGGGCGAACCCCCACCCTCTCACCTGCCACTGCGTTTGTGTGGGGACACAAGAGTCTGCGGATGCCGGACCGTGGAGCAACACGCGGTCTGCTGGGAGGACTCAGCGGTCGCACAGCAGCTGAGGGAGGAAAGCAGTAATTGACCTGTGAGGTTGAAAATGCGTTGGCTGACGCCAGCGGTTCTTTCTTCCCACAGACGATGGTCAACTCACTGAGTTCCCCCAGCGGACTGGTGCTTCACAGCCGCTGTGAGTTTGGACCAGGTGTGTTTCTGGTTGATGGATGGGCCTCATTGTTGGGATGGCTAGACTCTCTTTCTCTTCTTGGAGATCGTTATTGTCTCTGTTACTTAGCAACACGCATCCATGCGCTGCTTCATAAATTTAGGAATTGTACGATCAGCAGCATTCCCACATCTGACCGTATCATGGAAGAAAGGTCATCGAATAATCAGCTCAAGGTGATAAAGTGTCAGGCGGAGGCGGCCCTAATGTCGATGATTAACTGGACATTAAAACTTACACTCATCCCTAGTCACACTTGCAGAGAACAACGTGGCCCCCATCACTACACTGGTCTCAAGTCTGAACAAAAAGATGCCATTTTTACACAGAAATTGACCAGTGGGATACAGTGGTATCGTGACCAATTGGTAACGTTGTGAATGTTCAAATTCCTTATTTGCATAATCAGTCCCAATCACACTACAATAATACATGGTATTGATAACCAACAGAATCTCCATGCTAAAGGCCAATAATACTTCAGAATTAGGAAAGTAACTGACAAATAGCAGGAGTCAGCCTAGAATCCCTCATTTGCATTGTTATCCCGTCCCCATATACCAAATAGCTCCAATCTCCTGCTGTGGAGAGGAAGGCTATGCTCTTCAGAGACTTTTCTTGTCTTGACTGACAGCATACTATCTCTAAACTATTTATTGATTGATTGAGATACAGTTCAGAATAGGCCCTTCTCAGCAATCCCCTGACATAATCCTAGCCCAATCACGGGACAATTTACGATGCCCAATTCACCTTCCAACCGCTTAGGACTTTGGACTGTGGGAGGAAACCCACGCGGTCACGGGGAGAACGTACAAACTCCTTACAGGCAGCAACGGGAATTGAACCCAGGTCCTTGGGATTGTAAAGCATTGTGCTAACCACTATGCTACTGTGCTGCCTCAGACTATCCTTGCCTGGACATTACCTTAACCCTTACCTTGCTGCAACTTACACAATATCTCTGAACCCCGGGAATTGTGCAGCCTCCTGTAACCCCCACTTCTGTCAGATGATGAACCAATTCTTCTCCACAGCAAACAATGTTCAGAGGGAAGACTCAAGAGTAGTAAGGATCAGAATGTAGTGGGGACTCTGAAGTCCAGAATAATTGGGGTTTGGTAGCATCACCATTGACCATCTCCTAAAGGATGCATCTACCAGACTACCTCTGCAGCACTGAGACAAAAAACCAACATGAGGAAACAAGCTCGTTCAAGCCCAATCTAGTTGCCTCACTTCTGTCCCTGACAATAGTCATAAGGTTGTCTCCACGATCTCCACGATCTGTGTGGTGATCAGAGTCCTGCCCTTACACTTCCCATTGGGCGACGTTGTGCTACCTTTGGGACAGATTCAAGACATATCAGCATCTCTAAACATCAGTGTGAAGTGGAGGGTCCATCTCAGTTGCTTTGACATCTCCTTCATGAAGCCAGTCTTCAGCTAATTTGATTCAACAGAGGGTTGAGGACACTAGATGCAGCAAAGACTATGGGACCAACTACTCTTTTTTTATTGGTTATTTTTATTGAGATACAGCACAGAATTGGCCTTTCCAGCTGTGCACCCGATTTAATCCTACAATTTACAATGACCAATTAACCTACCAACCAATAGGTCTTTGGACTGTGGGAGGAAACCCATTAGGTCACGGGGAGAACGCACAAACTCCTTGCAGGTGGGGCTGGGAATTGAACTCCATTTGCGTGTACTGAAAAGCGTTGTGCTAACCACTACACTACCATGCCACTGGCCTATCTGTCGTGTAGAGAATGTGCTTCAGGTCAGATCCTCCAATACAGAAGTGGGAAATCCACATCTTTGTGGAAAAGTGACCAAGGCATATCCTCTCCACAAAGAATAAGCCAAACTCAAGCCAGCTTATTATTTTTTTTCCCCAGAAACCACTCGCAATCGTCAACACAAGTGGTGGAAGGTGCTATCAAGCAGGCTGACTCAATGGCCGGTCATGTTCAGCTGAGGTTTTGCCTGGACCGCTTGCAGGCCTGAACAAAATACGATAGTAACTGCCCTTTGCATTATGGCATCCGGGAGACCTGGTAAAACCTGCCAGTGGAAGTCAAGGGGAAAGATCTCTTCTAATTTAAGCCATTTTGTGTAACACCGGGCAGCTTTGAGTTAACCTACACGACACAGTAGGCTGGGATTATCCTGTGTGCATCAAACCATGGTTAGGTCTGCCCTCTCTTCCAACATGTTGACAACAGCTTATCTTATTTCTATCCTACAATACATTCCACTTCAGTCCATATAGATTAGCCCTTCATGGTCAGTCTAGCCTATCCTTACTATAGCTCAAAATACCAACACATCAATCACAGGAAGCAAAAAAAAATTGCTAGTTGTAGGATATGGGGAAGCCCGATTTGTCTGCAAGTTACGAAGCCCTCCGTTGATCGGGATCAACCATCGATGTTGCATCCCGGCTGTCTATAGCCAGGGCAGTACAGTAGGGAGAGTGAGGTGTTGTCCATGCAGCAGGCTCCCCATCTCCGTGCGGCTGATGAATCAAAAGGAATGGCAGACACCGATGCCATTTGACAGCAGCATTGTCGCAGGTTTGCCAATCAGCGTTGAACTCAACGTAGGACTGCCTTAGGGAGTCCAGCTCCTGATATTTTCTTAGGGTTTACTCCGAAGCCTTTCCCCTGAGTGGGTATAGCCCCAAGAGAGCAGAGGTTCGAGATCAGCATTTCCCTTCTCCTAGGTGAGTTGCTAACCACGGCTGACAAGCCCCATCTGCCCGAAGCAACTGGTTTTAAGGCACCAGTAATCTGGCTTTACCCCCTCTCCTGTCAGTAGAAACGGTTCCACCGGGCTTAGCAGCTAAGCCACACATAAAGGCCAGGAGCTGGACTTGGTTGTCAGAGGCTATTTGAGATGCACGCCATTGGGAGCATTTAATAGCTAGTGGGAGCTTATCCCCAGTACCACCACCGGCTATAACAACCTTACGGAATTGTCAGCAAGTAGCAACGCAGTATCGGTGGGATAATCAGGTTTTAATCGTGTGCAGTGATAACTATTGGCCATAGGAAAACTTCTCTGCTCATTGAAGTTAGTGTCGTGGGATGTGTTACATCTATGTCTTGAACAGACGCAACCCCCGTTTAACATTTCATTCAAAATGACTGCAACTCAGCCCGACAATTCAACCTTAACTCTGTGCCATAGTTCCTCAAGCAGATCCTGAATCCACAACTTCTGGATATGAAGCCAAGCGGCATCTACTGTGTCAGGGCGGAGAACTTTGCAGCAAGTCTGCGATTTGAAGTACTGCTTCCCCCGTGTGCTTCTGTAACACGTAGCCACATTGCAAGGGAATAACACTGGACAACAATTTTTACCCAAAAGCGTTGCTTCCTCAGAACTCTTCTCTAATTTGTGATAGACCACTTGAACCTGAACACAAATATAACTTCAGACTGCTTGTATCACGTAGGAATTTGGAGAAGTAGGAAATTAACTTTCATTGAATATAATGCATTTAATTCCATAACAGTGCTGAAGTTTCACTATAGTTCAACTAAGCTAAAAATGTTTTGTTGCCAATTTTCATTTGTACTCGGTGTCTGATGCTCCTCACCTAAGTGTCCAACAATTATCAGCCAGCATTGATAGATTCTAGTTACCCTGATGTCGTTTCTCCATGACTGCAATGTCCTGGTGAAACCTTTCACCATGCTCGTCACTGACAGCGCCAAGATTTTCAGGGCAGAAGTCTAAATGGCAAAGTCGAAAATTAATCTTTAGTGACATATTGTACCTCATAGTTTTGTATATTTGAAGCATGTTGTCAACCAGCTGTACGTAGCTTGGTGCTCTGTAGTTACCAAGAAAATTTTCAACAACATCTTTGAATGCCTTCTCCAGTCCCACTAGAAGTTCTTCAAATTGCCTGTCATTTTTGACCTGTTTGATTTGTGGACCAGCAAAAAATGTCTTCTTAACCTTGACATCAGTTATTCTGACTTGAATTATGAACTGAAACAACAAATATAGGCATTTTTTTTTTAAAAATGGTGCATGATAGGGAAATGTCATGGTGGTTTTCATGATCAGCAGCCCAAAATCCATAAGATGCATCCAAAGGTATTCAGGAAGCAAAATCTTTGTTGTCCAGTGTAATCTGTCCTTGACTCTGGTGTGGCAAATCATTTGATTCCATTCAGCAAAGTTGGGGAGAAGCACTGATCCAGAACTGAACCCCTCGTGCCTGGGCAGGTCAGAGACGTCATGGAGAAGTATCGATATGATGCTTCAAAAAGGGAGGGTAGCTGCAGCCATGCAGCCATGCACCAATCCTATAACTTTAGGAGCAGATACAGCAAAAACTAAATGATGACAACTGTCTCCACCAGGAACCAAGGCAACAACGAGCAAGTTACTGCATGCATTTCAGAATTGTACATTCCCACACACCTCCACCCACTGCCAAGGAATCTTCACAATAGGGAAGGCTCCTCCCACAGATCCAAAGGGAGAGGTAATTTGGGAAGGATGTTACTCTCTTCTAAAGTGTGCGTGAGCTAAAATAGCATCAAGATCACCCAGATAAAAACAATGTTGCCAAATCTCAGCCCTGTTAATCGGCATTTGATTCTTTACTCATACTACAAGGACCAGTTTAATTTTACAGTTCTCCAATTTGTGCATAAAACATGTCTAATTTAACGGATTGTCGGGTTTGTGATTTGCTGAACTGTCACCTTTTCGAGTTGACTTGATAACCTATTGCAACAAATCTAATCAGTCACTTCACCAAGCACGCTAATGGCAGAATTAGTTAATAAATCTAAATGTGTTTTGTACACACGTACATCCGAGTCAAAAGATGACAGATTCAAACCAAAGTTTTAAGCACCCAATTACCATTGCTGCTCTATGGGCCGGGGGCATTAACTGTCAGAATCAATCTGGCACCACTGATATTCCCTCTTCTTCTGGGAGTACAGGATGATTTGCTTTCATCTAGTTCATTGGGTTCAGAAGTAATTTGTTGGACCCACAGATTCCTCAGAGAAGATCAGAGAGTAGGATGGGTACTTAGGAAGGTGCTATGCTGTTGACGCTTCACCACAAGAACTTGAGTTTCTCAGTGAATCAAGAGTGCTCCTCATCTATCTTGAGTAGTCACGGGACAGGAGGCAATAGGAATTTTGCACCTTTTCAAGCCGTGGTGTAGCAGGAGCAGTACTGAAGGGGTATTGCACTGATGAGGAGGGCAGTACACACCATCAACAGTGCTACCTTTTAGCTGAAATAGTAAACCAAGGCTGCTCTCCACGTCAAACAAATATTCAGTCATAGAATTGCAGAGCAAAGAAACAAGCCCTTTGCCTCACCACATCTTCTATGACCTTCGCATACTCTTCTTCACAGATCCAGCACTTGGTGCATTGACTACCCCCCCTTGGTGATTCAAAGGACATCCACGTAGATGAGTGTCTCCGTCCAGCCACCTATCAGACAGTGTGTTCTAGATTGCAACAAGCCTCTGTGAGGAATATTTATCATCAAATCCCCTCTGAACCTCTTACTTTAATGCTAAGCACTTTAGTTTCAGATAGCTCTCTTATGCAAACAATTTCTACTATCTACTCTGTCCATGGGCTCAAAGTTGAGTACCTTTATTAGGCTTGAGCCTAATTAAGCTCTTGGGCTTAAACTGCAGAGGATTTCTCCCAGCGCCCATCCAATACCAGGATGAAGAGTCCAGCGGTTTGTATCATTGCTGCTTATGGAGATACAAATATGGGCTCCTCTAGTGTTTTAGCTGACACATTGGTGATAGTTACTCTGTCTTTTTCCCCCGGCTGTCAGTCTGTGGTTTTGTATTGCCATGTGCTCCTGTTCCTGCTCCTGCTCTACTCTGGCCCCTGTATTACTGAGTACTCCGTCTCTCATCTGTTTCTCATTATTACCTGTATTGCTGCCACCTGTGTCTCATTGTGCTCCACCCATCATCTGCCTGTTTATTGTCAGTGTATTTCAGTCCTGTGTTTTCACCTGTTTGTGGCCAGATTGTGCCAGTGAATTTTCCTCAGCCTTTCCAGCATTTGTATCCAAATGCTGTCCGTCTGAATATTGACTCTGACTGTTTCCCAATTCTGGTTTTTGGATTCTTTGGAATTGTTTATCTCCTCCTGAACTTTGATGCTGACTTTTTTGTCCCTCTGGATTTGCTACTCAGTAAATATCACAGTGCACACGGTTCTCAGTCTGCGATTGGGTCCCTGCTCCAGCACCTTGGCATACCCAGACACTTCTTCAAATTAGCCTGGGTGAAATCCCCCACTATGATTAGGAAGACATCAGGGCACAGTCTTGTGACTGCTAGTCATAGTGCTCAGCTCCCCCCAGTGCCTTCTTGACATTTGCCAGGAGTGGAATGTGCACCAGTACCAGGATAGATGTGGGAAAAAAATTTGTGGGAAGTTAGAGGAACGAGAAATGTTTCAAAACCAACAGAAGACAATTAATGCCCTGGTTAAGGTTTCTACTGCTATGTTGAATAGAATTCTATTTTTGTTGGCACGTGGCCAAATGGTTAAGGCATTCGTCTAGTGATTTGAAGGTCTCTAGTTCGAGCCTTGGCTGAGGCACCGTGTTGTGTCCTTGAGCAAGGCACTTAATCACACATTGCTCTGCGACGACACTGGTGCCAAGCTGTATGGGTCTTAATGCCCTTCCCTTGGACAACATCGGTGTCGTGGAGAGGGGAGACTTGCAGCATGGGCAACTGTTGGTCTTCCATACAACCTTGTCCAGGCCTGCGCCCTGGAAACTTTCCAAGGCGCAAATCCATGGTCTCTTGAGACTAACGGATGCCTATTTATTCTATTGGCAGTTTTCTGTAAAAGCAGTGTGACCTGCTGGAAAGAGCGTTCTGACTTCAGCTAAAGATAAGGAGCTACGTAGTCCAAGTTGGGAAGGTGTGTCAGCCAATCAGGATGGTAGCACGTGAGAGAGCGCTGTGGGGAAGTTTTCTGAAGGATGGTAGTTTGGGTCGGCATCTTTCAGCAGAAGCCGTGGAGTACGGCACAAGGAAAGATGCCGCAGAATGCCATTGGAATGTGAGTCCCCATTGCAAGAAGCGTTTTGTGTAGATGAGTGACTCCAAGGAGGAAGGGTCAATACTTCTGAGAGAGCCAATATAATCGAGATGGTCTTCGAGGGAAATTTGGAATATGGCAGATGCTTTCACACGGACTGTGGGCCCAGCGCGCGAATAAAGAGATACACCCCCAACTCCTCCAGAATGAGCTCAAACCTTTATATACATATTGGACTGGTTTAACTGCAATGGGCCCCTTTGTTTTTCTGTAACTGTTTGCTAGAATTGAAAATTTGGTAAATATACTTTCTCTATAATTATATGCTGGTGTACGATCTGTCATTTCTGGGCATTCACTACAATCCATGTTCCTTAAATTGGAACATCCTAACATTCCTATTTGGTTGAACCCCAAATCATACCGACCCTAGACGTGTATGGTTTTTGAAAGACTGCTTTCTCTCCGTTGAGTCACGTGGTGTTTAGCAGAGTTAGCTAACGACCCAAGTTGGTGTATAAGGGAGGAAAGGATGAAATATGACAGTAAGCTAGCAAATATAAGAAAAATGATACCAAAAGTTCTTTCAGATATAAAAAATAACAGAGATGAGGATATTGGACCACTGAAAAATTATACTGGAGAGATAGTAATGGTGATAAGGAAACGGCAGACGAATTCAATAAGTATTTTGCGTCAGACTTTACTGCGGACAAAACTAATAGTACACTGGAAGTTGTGCGGGCCGAGGGGCAGAAGTGAACGCAGTTGCTGTAACTAGGGAGATGGTGCTTGGGAAACTGTAAGGTCTGAAGGTAGACAAGTCATGTGGACCTGATGGAGTACACCCCAGGATTCAAGAAGAGGTAGCTGAAGTGATTGGGGAGGCATTTTTGAATGACATTTCAAGAATCAAGAGTCTGGCATGGTTCAGAAAGACTGTAAAATTGCAAATGTCACTCCACTCTTCAAGAAGGGAAGGAGGCAAAAGAAAGGAGATGATAGGCCAGTTATCCTGACCTCAGTGGTTGATAAGATATTGAGGTCGATAGTTAAAGATGTGGTTTCAGGGTACTTGGAAACACAAGACAAAATTGGCCATTGTCAGCATGGTTTCCTTAAGGGAAAACCTTGGCCTGACAAATCTGTTGGAATTCAAGCAGAAAAAAACAGAATTGGTGAATGTTGTGTACAGTAACTGGATTTTCCTAAGGCATTTGACAAGGTGCCATACGTGGGACTGCTAAACAAGACAAGAGCCAAGGGTATTACAGGGAAGCTAATAGCATGGACAGAGCATTGCTGATTGCTGATCAGGAGTGGCAGATGGAATACAGTGCTGGGAAGTGTATGGTCATGCACTTCAACAGAAGGAACAAAAGCATAGATTATTTTTAAAACAGAGAGAAAATTCAGAAATCCGAGGTGCAAGGGGATTTGTGAGTCCTTGTGCAGGATACCATAAAGGTTAATTTGTAGGTTGAATCAGTGGTGAGGAAGGAAAATGCAATGTTAGCATTAATTTCAAAAGGACTAGAATCTAAAAGAATGTAATGCTAATGCTGTACAAGGCATTGGTGAGGCCTCATTTGGAGTATTGTGAGCAGTTTTGGGCCCCTTATTCCAAAAAAGGATGTGCTGAAACTGGAGAGGGTTCAGAGGAGGTTCATGAGAATGATTCCAGGTAGTAAAGGGTATGAGGCCTGTTTGATGGCTCTGCGCCCGTTCTCACCAGAGTTTAGGAGAATGAGAAGGAATCTCATTGAAGCCCATCGATCATTGAAAGGCCTAGATAGAATGGGTGTGAAGAGGATGTTTCCTTTGATGAGGGAGTCCAGGACCAGAGGGCAGAGTCTCAAAAATAGAGGGACATCCATTTAGAACAGAGATGAGGAATTTCTTTAAGCCAGGGGGTGGCAAATCTGTGGAATTCTTTGCACAGGCAGCAGCTGCGGAGGCCAGGTCTCAGAGTGCATTTAAGGCAGAGGTTCATAGGTTCTTGATTAGTCAGGGTGTGATAAGTTTATGGGGAGAAGGCAGGAGAATGGGGTTCAGGGGAAAAGGATCATCCATGGTGAAATGGCAGAGCAGACTCCAGTGGCCTAATTGTGCTTCTGTCTTATGGTCTTTAAGGTACTGCACTGATGCCTCCTCCTGATGTGATTTTTAAACTGTAGCCCTTTCTGCTATTTGGTGGATCATCTTTGTCCACAGGTACCATCTCACAAAGCAGGGGAATTGCTCCCTGCATTCTTTTTAATACTTACTGTTCTCTCAATATTTTTGAACCAGATGACCTGGTCAATATGTGGAACCCATCCCGTCACCCTCCAACACTATTTCCATTTTCTGTCATACCTTATATTCAGCAACTCCTATGCCTTATGGATATATAAATAATCTATGTATACCTTATGTATTCATAAGTCTTTATTATTGTATTGATTTTTGTGCTGCATTGTATGCAAAGTAACAATTATTTCATTCTTTTTACATTTGTGTACTGTTAATAACATTAAACAAGTCAAAAGAAATTGCCAAATACAAACTGGTTCATTGTTCCCTGCAACAGTGATTGCACTTCAGTTCATATTTTGAAGTTCAGGCCAGCACAGATCAGCCGTGATCTTATTCAACGACGGGGCAGGCTTGAGGGGCCTGCCCGCTTGCTTCCATTTTGTGTGTTGGCTGTTCCAACTGCACTGGGGTGTTCCAAAAGGAAGCTTTCTGGTCACTGATCTGCTAGTCACCAAGAATAAGCCATCTCTGCTCTTGTTAACCCCATCCCATGCCCTTCTTACACACTTGTGCAAATGTCCTCTCCTCCCAACCCCTAAATGCCCCAACTCCATGATGCACTATTCTTGATTGATCTAAATGTTCGAAGTAAATGTTTACGTACATGTCATCATATACAACCATTCTTCTGTGGGCAAGCTCAGCAAATCTATACAACAGTAACTATAGCAGGATCCATGAAAGATCAACCGGAGTGCAGAAGACAACAAACTGTGCAAATGCAAATATAAAGAACAATAAATAACAGGAATATGAAACAACAAGAGTCCTTAAAGTGAGATAATCAGTTGTGGGAACATCTCAATGGATGGGCAATTGAGTGTAGTTATCACCTTTGTTCAAGAGTCTGATGGTTGTGGGGTAGTAACTGTAACTGCATGGGAAGATGCAACTTTTCCCTTCTGGCACAAGCAGCAGAACAATTCAAACGTTGTAAAATAAAACACTGTAAATACAACCAATTAATCAATGTCCTTTTAAAATGTTGACTGATACTTTACACACAGGATGTGGAACACCATGAGCAGGGGCAATATGAGCCTTGTGAAGGATACTATAAAAATTATTAGTTTATTCCCTGGACCAAGTTATAATAATTCAACCAAGGTCAGCTGGAACTGAATTGAATGGCTGAAGTTTTGAGGATGAATGGCCACTTTTGTGTTCGATCAATAGGTGGCAGAACAGTATTAAAATTCCACACATCACAGCAAAAAGAGCTCCACCTATTGGCAAAACTCTGCATAAAATGATGGCCACTGTCATGTCAGTTTGACTGAAGAACAGCATTAAGAGTGACCAAGCCTGAAGTGACCATCAATACCAGGGTTAAATCTGCATTCTGCTGTCTACAGTAAACACATTAACTAACACTCGTTGGAAGAGACAAATCGATCTTCTTGGGATTTCAGCCTGATTAACTATAGGAAATGCACTGTGCCCCAAATCTAGCCTATATCCACACCGCAAGATATAGTACAGCACGTTTTACAGTCTCAGTGACCCAGGTTCAATTCCCATCACTGCCTGTAAAGTTTGTATGTGCTCCCCGTGACCACACGGGTTTCCTCTGGGTGCTCCGGTTTCCTCCCACAGTCCAAAGCCTACTGGTTAGTAGGTTAATTGGTCATTGTAAGTTGTCCCATGATTAGGCTCGGGTTAAATCATAGTGGCCGGAAGGGCCCACTGCACTCTGTCTCGATGAATAAAAACTAAATAAGGTCACGTACACAATGGACAGATGGGCAGGTGATGAATAGCACAGAGCTGTTACCTCTCAGCTCCGAAACCTGACATCCAGTCCCGTCTGTGTGAAGTTTGCACTGACACCATAGGTTTCCTGTCACAGTAAGAACGTGCAGGTTGGGAGACTGAATATTCACAGTAAATTACTGCTAGTGAGTGGTAGAATCTGGGGAGGGAAGTTAAGAATGTGGGGAGATTAAATCAATGAAAGGGCCAGTGTAAATGGGGCCTGTCTCCATGCTGTCAGGATAAGAGTAAAGCTTATCAAAATTGCTGTCTGACTCAGCCATCCTGGCCTATGTGATTCTAGTCCCCCAGGTGTTGTAGACCTATTCCAACTTTCTGAAACAGTCCATAAGCAGGGTTCGGTGGATAATTAGGGTAGACATTAAGTGCTAGCCTTGCTGGTACCATACACACCCTGTAAATGGATAAAGCATGAGAGATCACATCTTTCTGCAGCGAGCAGAGAAAACAAACCTCAGCGAATGTATTTCCTGGCACACAGCAAAGTCACTCAGCAAGATGTCAGTCATACTGCATCAGTTCTCAAGCATCTTACAGCCAGTGATTGAAGACCCTGTGCCTCAGGTATAACAGCCCTCTGCAGGGGTAATGTCAACAATCCAGCTGCAGCTCCATGCCCACTCAGTGCTAGCAGGATCCAATCACACATGCAGTCAGTCAAAAATAATTCAGGGTTACTTTTCTTAAAGCCAATAACTTGGTAAACGCAGGATGTCACTGTCCGGCCCTGTAGTGACTGAAGGGGACACAACCTGCCCAGGCACTGCACTTCAAAGGTCAATTGTGCACTCCCACTACCCCCTATCCCCGTCCCAAAAGCAACTGCAGACAAGACCCCTACCCCCAACCCAAAACCAACGGCAGACAACCAACGATACGTGTGAGATCGGGTGCTGCTCGCCGGACGCCTGCATCTTCAGTGCCGTGAACAGAGACCAACAAGCTTGAGACAAGGCAGAAGCATCGCAGTAAAGAGCCACTGTTTTAATATCATTTATTGTGAAGTGTAAAACGAGCGGTAAAAAGTAAAAACCAAGCTTACATTGTTTTTCTTTTAAACCTTAACAGACAACAAGATGCAAAAAACAGACCAGCAGCCATTTTCAGTGTAATGGATTTGATTTCAACAGTACATTGTCTGGAATGTTCAACTATCTTCAACTAAAAGCCGAGTGATCTATATTTAAAATAAAAACAAAAAAGTATTATCCTGAATTTTTCACTTCCCCCCCATCCATTTTTTTGTTTTTTTTTCTCTCTCCTGTAGACGGACTGAATCTGAAGTTGGAGCTGAGCTTAATCTACCTCCTACACTGGCTCAACATGAACGTCTTTAAACAGTGATAGGGAACCTAAGCCTATGGATCTTCATCAGTCTGCATCATTGTTAAAAGGAATATTCTTCCCGACGATACTGCAATCGTCCCCCGTTTGCTTCACTGTGTCTGTGGGAGAGAAAATATTTAATGTGGAAATTAGTGGGATGACACAACAGGGAATCCATCTTGTGAGATGATGCATTCCTATGGCAGATTCAATTGAATATAGTTAAGTGTGAGGTATTACATTTTGGTAGGAAAAAGGCGGCCATATATTGCTGGGATAGAAGTACAAAAAGGAGTAGCGAAACAGGGGGATTCAAAGTGTGCGCACACAGACAGTGACAGGTTATCAAGGCGAAAAAAGTGCAAACAAAGCATCAGGGCTCACTTCTAGAATTACAGAATGAAAATCAGACATAAAACATGCAGAACTTTTCCTCAGAGCATGGGCTTGGCCTCCACGTTACTGAAGAGGTAGTGAGGAAAGTGTAATAAAGATTTACAGGCAACACTGAAATGGGAGGTTTATGGCCATCAGAAAGATAGAACAGAGCAGCTCTTTTCACTGGAAGACAGAAGAACAAGGGGGCGCAGGGTGGGCTGACACAAGGTGATGAAATGTTTTGACAGAGTAGATGCAGTTGAATCCATCTGCTGCCAGGCCCAAAAGCAGGAGCTAGCAATCTAAGAGTCAACAATAAACCCCAAGGAGAATTCAGAGGAATCCAGAGCGGCGAGAATAGAAAGAATACTTCTGCAGGAGGAGCGAGGCAAAAGCAGGTGCATTTAAGCTGAGTAAGCATAAGGGCGAAGAGTGGTTACAATGGATGTGCTAAAATACAAAAGACTAGTATGGAATAGCTGATCCCAAAGCCCATGTCTGTTCTATAGGCTCAACATGATTCATCTCAATAATGCTCATGGTTAAAATTTAGATCTAACCATAAGCCACTGATCTAAATGGACAAATTTCTAGCTAATTACAACTATTTATAAACCTGATGTCAGAGGGCCTTTTAAACTTAAGGCTTCTTAGTGGGAACTGGCACTTTTTTGTGATATGTAGAGTCTGTACCTGCATCAGCTGAAGCCTACATACAGGATTGAGAAGAATGGGAAAACTAGGTAGCCCCTTCAATGAGCAAGCATTGGCACAAATTGGCCAAGCAGACACCTTCTGTGGTGAAAGTTCTGATGTCTCTGCCCGTCGGTGCCCGAGATTACAACTTAACTCCATGTAAAGAACCTGTAAGGTAAAGGCATTTCTGTGCTATTTTTAATCCATCACACAAATTGACTTTGCAAGTTCCACGTTGACCAGAAGGTCAAAACATGTGACGGGAAAGGTATGAAATCAGAGATGGCTTCCAGTCACTGATGAATCACATCCTCACGTGTCTGACAATGAAAGTCTTCAACAGGTCTGCGTGTCCAACCGAAAGCAGCATATCTTGCCGTGAACAACCTCGCGTACCAGTCTTATTCTCCTGCTTCACTGAACCTTCGAAGATGAGGAGTAAAGAAGCGGTGTACAAGTATAGGTCACAAAATTTCTGTCATTGGGAGTGACAGTTCAGGAGTCACTGGCAGTAGGATCAGTGTGACTGCTTGTTCTAGAAGCATGTAACATCACATTTTTGAAGTAATAAATGAACATAGCAGACATTGTATGGATAACTGCTGATGACAGTACAATTGGGAGACAGTAGCAATAAACCAAACACAAACAGAAATGTGAGGGGAGTGGGGCGCGAGCGAGAGAGAGAAGGGGGGGAGCGGGGCGCGAGCGAGAGGGGGGGAGCGGGGCGCGAGCGAGAGGGGGGGGAGCGGGGCGCGAGCGAGAGGGGGGGAGCGGGGCGCGAGCGAGAGGGGGGGAGCGGGGCGCGAGCGAGAGGGGGGGAGCGGGGCGCGAGCGAGGGGGGGGAGCGGGGCGCGAGCGAGGGGGGGGAGCGGGGCGCGAGCGAGGGGGGGGGAGCGGGGCGCGAGCGAGAGGGGGGGGAAGAAAGAGAAAGAAAAAAGGTAAACTAATTGCAAGAGAAAGTGTAGAAAAGGTTAAAAGCAAGAGAAAGTGCCCATTTTGCACTACTGAACTGCTTCTGGAAAGTGCCATCAACATGAAGTAGCAACACATTGTTGGGAAAGTAAAGGCTCAACCATTTACACTATTAATCCTTTCAGTGCTTAATGCAAAGATGAAATGATTGCATGTATTGGTTCTGCTGAGCAGCAAGTCACTGAGGGGAGAGAACAGGAGCAAGAAGAAAGGAGAAAGTGTGCAAGTGGTTGAACGCATGCAGTCACCCACTGACTGTGTACGCCTGGTCTGAGACACCGAGTTCCAGACTGAGTTTAACAGGCCGCTTTCAGTTGGTTGTAGCCACAGCACTGTGATGACTGAGTGAAGGCAGAGCCATGTCCAGAAGGCACCACTGCTGCAAGAAGAAGAGAGCTAGAACCTGTAGGGAGGAGGGGGTTGCGGACGTACCGGTTGCCCTTGCTGTGTGGGTGGTTGTTGGGGAGCGGGTTGTGGTGCCCCTGGTTGACCATAGTATGCTGCCTGCTGTCTGTAGTACTCAGCCCAGGCTGCACTATAATCCGGCTGGGCTCCAGGCTGTGGTGCCGCTGCCGCCGCCGCCGCCGCTGCCGCCCCCTGGGCGCTCTGAGCTGTGGAAGAGACAGTAACAGTCAATATGCATAAACCTAAACAGCACACCCCCAACAAACAGCAACTCTTCCCACAATCAAAGACCACTTTATTAGGTACACTTACACACATGCAGACATTAATGCAAATATCTAATCACGTGGCAGCAATTCAAAGCATAAAAGCATGCAGATACAGTCAATCAGTTCAGTTACTGTTCAGACATCATAATGGGGACAAACTGTGATCTGAGTAACTTTGACTGTGGAATGACTGTTGGCGCCAAATGGAGTGGTTTGAGTATCTCAGAAACTGTTGATTTTCTGGGATTTGTACGCACACTATCCAGAGTTTACACAAAATATAAAAAAACTTTTAAAAAGCAGTGCGCAGCAGATCTCTGGGCAAAAATACCTTGTTAATAAGAGGTCAGAAGAGAATGACCAGACTAATTCAAGCTGACAGGAAGGCAACAGTAACTCAAATAACCCCTGGTTATTACAATAATGTCATGCAGAAGAGCAGCTCTGAATGTACAACACATCGAACCCACAAGTGGATGGGCTACAACCTGTAGAAGACCACAAACATACTGGAGGCTCCTAATGAAGCAGCCACTGAATATAATTCTCCTTTAAAGTTGTTTCTAAAATACATCCAAGGAAAACAGTTGAGATGTACACTGTCTGCAGAAGAGTTTAAATCTTATGGCCTTTTGTTTTCTTATTAATCAAGCACACAAGCTGAATGCAACTTTACACTTCCGGCTTCCAGCCTCTGAATATCTGCCTGCCCTACAAACAACAGGCATCTCTTGCATCCAGTCTTGTGCGCAGGGAGGGGGGTGGGAAAGTGGGGGTCTTCAATGTTTCTATCATTCATTCTATGGGGTTTCTTGTTTCGTGGATGTCTGTGAAGAGTAAGAATTTCAGGTTGTATATACTGTACACATTATTTTATGAAAACGGACCTTTGAACATATTCTGTGTTGTTTTCAGCTCACACTGAGCAAACATACAAGATAGGAGGAGCTACCTAATAAAGTGGCCACATGCAAATGTGAAATGCTGGTCATGCTGCATCTACGCAGATACAGTGGATTCCAGTCAAATAGGTCACTTCAGGACCAGTACAATTTGGCCCAATTAAGCAGCTACCCAATTAGTCGAAGTTGCATGGAAATAGTTAAAAGGCATAAAAATAACAAACTACTGAGTAACAATTTGTGTATTTAAATGAAATACAGAATAAGTTATACTACCAATGACTCTACAGTACTATAACAGTATTATTTATCAATAGAGGAATTCGTCTGCCACGTTTTGACTGACTGTAAATGAACACAATCAGCATGGACATCTCGTGCAGATATTGGACCGTCTTCATACAACGCTTTCAACAGCTGCATTCTCCAAATCTTAAAAAAAAGATTTGGATTACAAAAGATAATTACAATACTTTCATTGTATGATGATTGCTGATAACTTCATAATTCCTAACTTGAAGTAGTAAAGTTGTTCCATTTTAACTCCCTGCTGTTTCTGGCATCTCCAAGCCTGAATTCTTGAAACCAGAGTGAGCAAACCAGTGCTGAATTGTCTTATTGATTATTCCTTACAGTGACAAAAATCACTTTTTCTAAAAAAAAACACAAACACATGCAACTGATGCTATTAAAAGCTGATCGCTCTAAGCACGGTATAGCATTTAACAGCCATACAAGTGCACATGATTGACACTAGTTAGAAATTGTTTGGCAACAGTTTCCTCCCCAGTTAAGCAGCATAGTGTCCCAAATAAAAGAAAACACAGCTATTATCTTGATTTAGGTTTTGTTCTTTAAGAATTGTCCCAAACCAATGGGCCAATTAACCAGAATTCACTGTACATCTCAAATATTAAATTATGACCCTTTATACAAGGGCAGGTTCCTAAGGTTGTCATAGACAGGGGTAGTAGTGGGGATAAGCTCCCACTAACTATAAAGTGCTCCAAATGATGTGCATCACTAACATCTCTGACAACCAATTCCAACTCTTGCCCTTCACATGTGGCTTAGCTACTAGGCCCGGTGGAACTGTTTCTACTGACTAGAGAAGAGGCAAAGATGGACCAGTTGCTTTGGGCAGGCGGGGCTCGTCAGCCTTAAACGGCAACCTGCCTAGAAGGAAAACTCTGGTTTTAAATCTCCGCTGCCTTGCAGCCATACCCATCCACGGGAAAGGCTTTGTGAGTAAACCCCGAGGAAGAAATCCGGAACCGAGGTCCCTAAGGCAGTTTGATGTTGTTTACAACTTCACTCTGGCAACCTCTGCGACGACACTGGTGCCAAGCTGTATCAGCACTTGCCCCTCCCTCGGACTACGTCAGTGATGTGGAGAGGGGAAACCCGCTGCATGGAAAAAACAGCCGGTTCTTCAAATCTTCCGACCCAGGCTTGCGTCCTGGAGAGGACGGACACAGTCCACCAGAGGTGCAAACCCATGATCCCCTGGGATTGACAGCTGTCTACTACTACACAAGGGCAATGAAAAAGCTGAAGGTGCCTGCCAACCAGAGACTTGCCTGTCTGGCTGAGGTGAATTCTTTTTAAGAAATCTCCTTTAAACGTAGACTACAACAGGACAGCATAGGCCATTTGACCATATGATGCTGTGCCAACCTTTTAACTTTCTTTAAGATCAACTTAACTCTTCCTTCCTACATAACCCTTCGTTTTTTTCATCTAGGGGTCATTGAAAAGTCTTAACACATCTGCCTCTACCACCACCCTTGGCTCTACGCACCCACCACTCTGTATAGAACTTACCTTTGACATCCCACCCCATATACTTTGTTACAATCATCTTAAAAGTTATTCCCCATGGTATTAGCCCTGAGAAAAAGTCTCTGGCTAGCCACTTGATCTGTGCCTCTTATCATCTTGTACACCTCTATCAAGTCACCTCTTATCCATCCTAGAAAAGAAATAGGAGACATAGAGAGGATGTTTCCAATAGTGTGGAGACTAGGACCAGGTGGCACTACCTCAGAATAGAAGAGTGTCTCTTTGCAACAGAGATGAGGAGGAATTTCTTTTGCCATAGGGCAGTGAATCTGTGGAATTCATGGCCACAGGTGGCTGTGGAGGACAAGTCAGTGGGTATATTTAAAAGGAGGAGATAGGTTCTTGATTAAGGGCATCAAAGGCTATGGGGAGAAGGCAGGACACTGAGAATGGGGGGAAAATAAATCAGCCATGATTGAAAGGCAGAGCAGACTTGATGGAATGAAATGCCTAAATTCTGCTCCTATGTCTTATGGTCTGCACAACATCCTCAGAAATAGAAATCCCTCAAACAACATTAACTATCAAAAAATTATGTTCATTAGTGGTAGATATTAATGCATATAATTTGGCTACCACATTCACTATGTTACAACAGCAGCAAATATTTCATTGGATATCAACTGCTTTAAAATGCTTTTGACAGAGTTCAAGGTGTTACTGGGATGGAACATTACTTCTAGAGCTGAGACAGAGTACACTGGAAGCCAAAAAAATATAGCCTCACAGATCTGAATATCGATATCACGAGGCTGAAAAGGAGACCAGTTTTCAGTCAACACACCTCATCTCTAAGGGGAATTTTATTCTACGATCGACAACAAAGTACCTTTAGTTAAACCGAGGCATTGTCTGCTCTTTGAATCCTATATAAAAGACACCATGAACAAATTCAAGAAAACATTTCTCAAGGCTTTTATGAGTAGTAAGAAAGACGAGGGCAGCAATGCTTACCTTGTTTCTTATAGTACTCCTCCCATGCTTTTGTATAATCCTGCTGAGGGCCTGGTTGCTGGCCAGGTTGGTTCTGCTGGCCTGCAAAAGCAAACTCAGACTTTAGCTAAAGATGTCCAAAGGAGGGAAGAGTGACAGATGGAGAAAGCCACTTTGATCCATTTGACATTGGGTCGCTGCACAAAAATGTGGACAGTATAGCAGAAAAACTGGAATGTTAGTCAGAGTATTATTAGTCACTCAGATGTACACGCCACAAGCAGCATGGACCGGCACACCTCACAAGAACAGATGGGAACCAAGTGGGTTCAACTCACGGTTCAGGCTCAATGCTCCCCTCTCTCAGTCATGGTGCAGAGAATATGAGCTACTCATCTGAGGTATTCAGCATTAAAGTACAGGTACGGTCAAGGCCACCAGAGGGCAGAGGAGAAATACTTTATCAAATGTGAAGTCTTAACACTAGAGTTTTGGAAAACACTATAAAATTACATTTGTGATGACAAAGCCAAGCATTCTGGATAAGAAATGGGAAAGGCAGGCATCAATTCAGCAAGCCAATTCAGGTACGGAAATAATCTCCAAAAGTAAATGAAAGATACCCACCTAGTTTCTTATAATATTCTTCCCATGCTTTAGTGTAATCAGGTTGACCTCCGGGACCTTGAACTGGAGGCTGCTGTGTTGGATCTGTTTAAATAAAAAGGAGTTAAAATATAATTAAAAGATAACAGTAGTGTTTTTTTATAAGCACCAAAAGGCAGCAGCTTCAAATCTGAAAATGGAACATGAAACCCAGGGCAGGAGAATGCTACACTGTCTGTGGCCCCTCATTTTACAGGAGATTAATTAAAGTCATGCATCTGCTTTCTCAAATAGATGTAGAAGATACCACTGTTCTACTGGGAAGGTATCTTCTGTTCAACCAATACCTCTTGCTCAACCAACAAAAACAAAAGTGATGCCAGCTAAGTACCTGTGGTAACCTGCTCCATGCAAATTGCCTGCCAGGTTTCAATGGTAGCTATTTAAATAAATATCGACTGTAATTTGACACAGCTGTGGAGGGAGTCAGAAATTCACATCTAAGAGTCTTACAAGGAAGCATGCATCAGCAATGGCATTTCATAGCAGTCAAGCCTGGCAGCTGCATTATGACTGATTGATTTCAGTTTGCAAGTAGTTATCCTCTACTCACTGCAATTTTCTGGAGAAATTATCCTGCTTTAATGCAGAGAAGTCACTGTAGTCCATTTCTTCTGCTCTTTAAAAAAAGTTTGCTTGCAGCAATCCAGTCTAAAGCTCTGACACTTGTGTTATTGCAGTATTCTTCTAAAAGTTTACCAAAAGTGCAAGGTGTACTGCTTCCAAAAGTTCATCACCTTTTATAGAGGTATGTTTTATTTAACAAATATCACTGGAAAATACAATTATTTTCCCTTCAACTCATTTTAAAATTTCATTACTCAAATTTAAGGATAGATTTAGGTTTGATGACATCCATCATTGCAGCTTCCCTTAAAATTTACAAGGGAGTGGAGACGATGTGCAGCCTATCCACGTCTTACCTGGCCCTGGTGGAGCAGCAGCTGGCTGTTGGGGTGGGACAGGTGCAGGAGGCTGTTGGTAATACTGTTGGTAATAGGCAGCCCAGGCAGCAGCATTCGGATCTCCAGGAGCCTTACCTGTACCACAAAAGATGCTGTTAATATTCCACAAGATGATACTGCTCAAATTTTCAAAACAAAGCCTTCACCCCACCCATAGAAAAGCAATCCACAATTGAAAAAGTCAGGAGGCCAAATGTTTGGCAGAGGTACAAGACCTCATATGGGCAGGACAGACAATGGGAAAAGACAAAGAAACAAAGCTATGTGAGAAGTACTTAGGTCAGACTGTATCTATAGAAAGAAAAATAGTAACATTTGAAGCAACACACACAAAATGCTGGAGGAACTTCAGTCCTGAAGAAGGGTCTCGGCCCACAATGTCAACTGTTAACTCCTTTCCATAGATGCTGTCTGACCTGCTGAGTTCCTCCAGCATTATGTAAGCGTTGGTTCGGATTTTCAGCATCTGCAGATTTTCTCCTGTTTAAGGTAGCATTTAAAGTCAAAGATCCTTAGTCAGAATGACTTATTCCTTATCCCTGATGGTAATAGCTGCTCAAACAATGACCATTGGGGATGGACAATTAGCAACATCCACATCTCACAGGGTAATATAAACTATTCTGGCCTCTGAACTAAGCAGTCACTTTATATTCCACCAGTGGCACTACAGATTACTGCAGTATGGGCACCCAAGATCAACTACAAGCCCCCACATCCCAAATGCTATTAGAAGTGAGGAGATCTACAGTGACATTTGCTATTAAGAATTTTGATTTCCTATCACAATGCAATCAGCAAGAAATCTAAAGAGTTATAATTTACCAATTCAGACAACATTCCAGACCCTCAAACACAATTTTCAATAGGGAATTAGGCAAATTCCTGAGAAGGAAAACCTTGCAAGCACACAAAGAACAAGTGAGCAATACTCAATGAGAACTCTAAGAAATGGCACGGGAAAGTGGACAAAATGGCATTTTGTGTGATATTTCGTGAATCTGAGAAAATGCACATTATCGTTACAAAAGGTTTAATGGACAAATTCCAATAAAAATTCTTCAAAACACACACAAATTTGTAGTTGTACAACTTCTTTGATGAGTAAACTATTCTAAAATTGTGCACAGGAAAGGCTTCAGCTGCAACTTAATAGTGAATCAGATTAAATTTGGTTAATGATGATGAGTAGATCTTAAGGAATGCAAGAGATTTCGGATGAAATTCCAGAACTCAACAGTTAAACAGCTGAACAAAGTCGAAAAAAAATGAAGAAAAAAGGTTGCAAGAAGGTCACAAGAAAACAGATGCTGGAGGGTTGTGGGACTAGAAAAGGAATACAGATTCAAGTGCCTCAGCTACATTTACACCTCAGCCAGTTCCTGCAGCAAGGATTATCTGTGGGTTTGGAACAACTGCTTCCGAGCTCTTTGAAACTCTGGCTCAAACCCCACGTACAAAGCAAGGAAACGTAAATAATTACTTGGGTCATGAGGTCCAGGCGGCTGCCACTGTTGGTATGTGTTTCCCCAACCTTGAGGAGGATACTGGTGCGGAGGAGGCGGGCCACCAGCAGCAGGGCTGTCAGGGAAGAATGCCAGTTAGATAGTTCAGAACAACAATTAAAGACTCCCCACGTATATTCACTTTTGTCTATGCAATGACATCAACAGAGGCCAGAAGACACCTACACAAAGGAAAAGAACAAAGACCCAAAGATTCTGTCACCTGATATGACTAGCCATTTTTTTTAGTTTATTGAGCTAAAGTGCAGAATAGTCCCTTCTGGCCCTTCAAACCACACCGCCCAGCAATCCCGATTTAACCCATGCCTAATCATGGGACAAGTCACAATGACCAACTAACCTACCAAACCCGTAATTGGGAGGAAACCCATGCAGTCATGAGGAGAGCAGACTTACAGGCAGCAGTAGGAATTGAACCCAGGTTACCCATACTGTAAAGCGTTGTGCTGAATACTATGCTACCGCGCTGCCCTAACCTCCCCAAACCGGTACTTGTCAATTTGTTTATTCACTAGTCCACAATGCATATACACCAGCACAAAGTAGGCTGCCAGAGATACAGTAGGGGGATAAAATCTCCGAAGTGGAGGATGTACCATGTAAGGTATGCAGGGAACGGAGCCCATGTCACTTCCCACGTTCATGCTCAACGCTCATGCTTCAGCCACCAACAATAGGTAGCAATGTTGGAAGTGGGGGGTGGGGAGGATAAGAACAGATGGGCAATCGTACTTTTCTCCTGCAGTGAGAATGCCAGTAAATGACACAACTCTGTTGGGTTTTTTTAATATTAGAAATTAGTTTTTACTGACACACAACTTGTATTTTTAACAAACGTGCATTTTTCACAATGTGATGTTTTGCCTCCACCTACTGGTGGAAAAGCAGTATAGCATTTATGTAACATTTACCATGTTTTCAGTTTTCATTGGCTAAGTGTTAACACATGACACATGCTGTGATTGTGTGTAGCTTTTGATTGGTTTCTTCTTATCTTAGGAATTGGCCTTTTCTTAAGTATAGAGGTGCCAGGTTTTGTAAAGACACCATCTTTGTATCTTTTTCTTTCTGTCTGCCTCAGTTTCACATGCTCTGCCTCCGCTCCTTTGTTCACACTTTAAAATAAGTGACAAGTTCTCAGTCATTCATGGACTTCTAAAAGAACCTGGGGATTGGAAAAATCACTGAGATCTGACAACTCCTAGCCTGACTACATGTGTATTTCATTAAAAGATGCTGATTTCTCCAACTTAACATTCCAAAGTAAGCATGAGCAACACTGTTTCGGCATTATTACATCACAGTGACACCTGACAAAGTAAAAGCAAGCTTCCCATTGTCCATGAATGACATCCTCTAATCAATGTTACTGGTACATTAGGTTTCAAGTTAAATTGGTAAGGAAGTAGTATCATTTACATAAGGTTAGAAACAGACAAGTGAGAGTAAAAGCCTGGAATTCCAAGTTGTTGAACTGAAATGATTTTGCTCATTGTCTACCAGAATTCAACTGCTGTAAAGAGCAAAGCTGCACTGATGCAATGAAGTATCTGTTTACTTACTGGGGCGGAGGAGCTCCTGGAGGTCCTTGGGGGAAGGGTCCAGGCTGGAAGGGTCCCATAGGGCCACCAGGCATTGGGGGTCCAACAGGACATAAGGGGCCCTGGGAAGAGAAACAAATGAGTATATTTCTATATGGATATTAAGTGGTTGGGACAAAACTTAAGAATACTCCTTCCTCTTCTCAGCTAACAGTAAAAAGGCAGGAGTGGGGATAAACATAGGGAGAAGCAATGACAGAGAGTTCAGAGTTCAAGGTACATTTATTAGCAAATTATGTATACATCAAACAACCTTGAGATTCATCCCCTTACAGGCAGTTACAAAACAAAGAAACCCAAAGAACCCAATACTGCCATGCACCCCAGGTGCAGAGAGGAAAGAAAAAATTGTGCGAACAATAAAAGTAGCAATTAGCATTTAGAATAAAAGTTTCAGTCCCCAGACACGAAGCCTGGAGCAACCGGAACAGGCCATCGCCTCAGCGCAGCGCGGAACGCAGTAAATGTCACAGTACAGTGAACAGAACCGACCCGACCCTCGCCTCTGGTCCCAACGCTCTGCCTTTTCAATCCAACAGGCCCAGTGTTTAAATCATCCAAACATCAGGTTGTTCCTCACTCTAAGAACCAGTCGAGACTAAGGGAAGCGCACGTGCCGAAGCATTAATGTGCATAGCTCCTGAAATGCAAACAGCACAAGTTCTGTGCTTGGCAAGGTTCCACTTGGAAGGATCATCCAGAAAGTCATGAGGCATGGGATCCATGGAAACTTGGCTGAACGGATTTGGAATTGGCTTGCCCACAGAAGGCAGAGTGGTAGTAGATGGCGCATATTTTTGCCTGGAGTTTGGGACCATTGGTGTTGCACAGGGATCTGCTCTGAGAAACCTGCTCTTTGTGACTTGGATAAGGGAGTAGAAAGGTGGGTTACATGAAGGCTGGTAGTACTGTGGATAGTATGGCAGGTAGCAATGTGGAGGAACAGAAGGATTTTGAGTCCAAGCCCATAGATCTCTCAAAGGTTCTGCATCAGCAGAGTGGGCAAGGAGGAAAATGTTGTATTGGCTTTAATTAGTAGAGAATTGAGTTCAAAAGCCACAAAAATTATATGGCTGTTTTAAACCCCAGTTAGACCACACCTGGGAATATCGTGTCCAGTTCTGGTTACAACATTATAGGAAGGAAGTGGAAGCCTTTAGAAAGGGTACAGAGGAGCTATACCAGAATACTGTCTGAATTAGCAATACATTCCAAATGAAGAAAGGTCGATCAAACTAGAGTTTTTCCTCTTTGGAGCAAAGGAGGATGAGAGATGACTTGATAGAAATGTATAAGGTAAGAGTTATAGAGTGAACAGCTATTAGCTTTCTTTCCCAAGGCAGAATGACCAATATCAGAAGACATGCATTCAATGTGAGTGGAAGGAAGTTTAGTGGAGACATCAGAGTGGTGGGTCCCTGGAATGCACTGGCAGGTGTGGAAGCTGATACAAGAGTCTCTCATATGCATATCGAAGTAGGAAAAATAGAAGGTTAGGAAGGTTGCGTAGGAGGGAAGGCTTAGATTGATTGTGGAGTATGTTTATTTAGATCAGTACAATATTCCAGGGCAAAGGGCCCATATTGTACTGTGCTACTCTACCCACTCCACAGATTAGGTACAACACTGCATGGGTATGGAAGTTACCGGTGTCCTTCATGTAAATGAATTTATGGCTCACTGCATTATGCACAACTAGATAACATTCTTCTGTTGTACTACAAATTGCTGTGTATAGGCTCTATGTACTGATCTGAGAACTGGGAAGCCAGTACAACATCTGAATACATTCACTGAAACTTAGAACACAGAACAGCATAGCATAGGAGCAGGCCATTCTACCCACAGTGTTGTGCCGAACCAGCTAAACAGCAAATCAAAAACAACAAACACTAATCCCCTCCTACCTACACCATGTCTATATCCCTCCATCTTCCTTACATCCATGTGTCCATCCAAACATCTCCTAAAAGCCTCTAATGTATTTGCCTCTACCACCATACCAGGCACCCACCACTCTTGAGTAAAGAAACATACCCCTCACATCACCCTTAAACCTACCCCTCTCATTTTCAATGCACACCCTGATATTAGACATTTCAATTCTGGGAAAGAGATACTCTCTGCCCACTCTAATGTCTCTTCACAATCTTGTAGACCTCTATCAGATCTCCCCTCAGCCTCTGACGCTTCAGAGAAAACAACCCACGTTTATCCAGCCCCTCATGACAGCACGTGCCCTCTAAATCAGGCAGCATCCTGGTAAACCCCTTCTGCATCCTCAACATCCTTTCTATAGTGGAAGTTGTCAAATGTGCAAATGCAGATTTAGATAGAGCACGCCATTTGTTAAAGAAGCTCATGTTTTCTGCTGAGGGTCTGTTGACTGTCAGCTTTTTGGATATGGTGACCCACCCTGCAGATGGAAGAAACTGTTACCTCTATCTTCTCCTCAATGAGCTGCTTGGCATGATCGATCTGCTGGGGCGATCCACGGATAGTGAACAGTTTGAAGTTCGGATCCCCGTTGGGAGGGGGCTGTCTCTGCAATTCCACAAAAGCACCGGTCTGCTGGTTGATTGCCTTCACGTTTTCCCCACCTGCAAGGTTTAAGCAATGCACCTCAGTCTCACGAATAAGTACAGAGCCCAACTGTTCCCATTTCAATGCCAGATACTAATCCATAAATGCGACTGACTTTAAACTCTGGGCACACACAGTAGTGAAATCTGAACTCAGGATCATCAAACAGGAGGTGAGCAAGGCAGCAGGAAAACTGGAAGCCTCCGAGTGAAGCAACATAGTTCCTGGAAAATACCAGGCCACACATACTGACAAGTTGGAGGTGGTTGACTACTAATATCCCTGGAAGAGCATAGTCGAGTGAACACTTAGCTTTTTGGTTTGATTTTTATCTCCCGTTCAAAATGCTGATGATGCATTGCTAAGCATTTAAATACACCAACGATGAATAGCAAAGTCAACCCGACAATACAACAGAACACCATAAAAGTCAAAGCAAGGACGCTCAACCTACCTCTACCAATGACCAAACCACACTTGTGGCTGGGGACTGAGAAGGCCATCTCTCCTCCAGGGGGGCCCATGCCCCACGTGCCTTGACCTCTGCCCCTTCCTCGGCCAGGACCCGGCATTCCAGGCCCCGGGGGACCAGGTGGCCCAGCCTATACAAACACAAACACAGTTTACTACATTAATACATCAATGATCAGGACAACCTTGGGAACTGCGAAGGCATTTTAAAATGGGAGCAGGGTACACGTGGGTAAATTTGTTAATTCGGGACACCTGCTGTGAAAATGAACATTCAGAGCAATTTTCTGCATGCAGAGTGGCAAAGTTTAACCCCTCAAAAAATACAAGGGATGTTAAGTAGGGATTGAATCTGAACAAAGTCGTTGCTGCCCAGTCTTCAGCTGAAGTTTTCGGTGCTTTTGCAAGGTATCCTTGAAAAAGATGAATAAGGTGAAGAGTCTCATTCCAACAACAGGAAGCAGCTCTTCAGGTTCTCATTCACTTCAACCTTCAAATCAAACCTAGGAGACCTGGGTCACACGAACTGAGCTGCAATCTTTAAACCCTGACCCCACAATACCACAACCTTTATGTATCCCAGCACATATAGTACAGATTTGAGGAAAGAATTCCATTTTTCCACCATTCAGCTAAGATCATGGCCTCATTGGATTTACTAATTTTATTGAAATAGGGTGCATTGTTTTTTTTTTCCCCAGGGCAATTGCCAAGCAAAATAAGTAGGCATGGACCAGAGATTTATAGATTGGCAATCAAATCAGCTCACACTGAGCTAGCTTAGTTTGCTAAAACTACACAAAATTATACGATGCTAACAATTAACAAAGAGGTAGCTAGCAGAATGGAACTGATCCAGCACAACTATCATAGAGATAAAAGGGGAGGGAACGCCAACTTCAAACATGACTCCGACTTTACACAAGACATCTCGCATGAAAAGGTACTGGCAAATATTAATTGAGGCCCTTAAAGTATACCCATAGTTCTAAACTAATTCAGACAAAGAAAGTAACAGGTTTAAACACAAACATCCTTTGTTTATAGTATACTGCAGCTGTTGGAAATCTGAAATAAAAACAGAAAATGCCACACAAATACTGAAGTCAGTCCATGCGTGGAGAGGCAAGTAGGATTAATGGTTCAGGCAATGCAAGGTTATCCAGCCTTATATATTGACAGCAACTTGCAATGTTAGCCTTCTCTCCCCACAGATACTGCATATGTGTTTTCAATCTTTTTTACTTTATATAACTGCTAGTGACATGAAGATGGTGAAAAGTATAAAATTTTAATACAAGTCTGTCCTTCAACATGCCTCCCACTACTAAATTTAAACAATTATCAACCCATTGAATTCCACAAGTTTTATTCAACTACTTACAAATTGACTATATTTTTTAAAAATTATATATTGTCTATAATTTAATAACTGATGCTCACGAGACAGGGTTCTGTGCACCAACCTCAAAAACACAATTTGAAATCCCAACTCCAAAACTTTTCGCTCAAATCTAAGAAACAAAAAGAAGCCTTTCAGCTCTTCCTTCCAGCCATGGTAAATTTTTAACCTATTATCCCAGATTAATCCCAAATTTCTTAATTGCCCAAACATCCACAAATCTAAAAAACTGAGTCTTCACTACACTTCAGAATAAATAATTTCAAAGATCTGCCACTTTCTAGGCAAAGGACACAATCCTGGATGGTTAATTTCTAGTTCTGAGACTGTGATCTCTAGTTCTAAGCACAGTGAGTGGAGGGGAGAGGGACTGGAAACATCATTCATGCTTTTAGCTTGTCAAGAGCACCCATGTTTCAATGCACATCATTCCTCTGGATGCAAGAGAACATAACGCATAATGTCTCTCCTCCTGGAGCAGGAATAAGCCAATGAAGGTTTATTGTCCTCAATTTATATAAACATGCCTTCTGTCAGGTAAGGCTCCTATTACTGTGCTGAGTAATACAATCCTTGCCCCTCTCAGAGCTGAATCCAGATTAGTCTCAATAGTTTGTGACAAGTGTTTATTTATTTATGTATTCATTGAGATACAGCATGTAATAGGCCCTTCTGGCTCTTCAAACCGTGCCACCCAGCAATCCCCTGATTTAATCCTAGCCTAATCATGGGACAATTTACCATAACCAATTAACTTGCCAACCAGTACGTCTTCGGACTTTGGGAGGAAACCAGAGCACCCGGAGGAAATTGACACAGTCACGGGGAAAATGTACAAACTCCTTACAGGCAGCGGCAGGAATTGAACCCAAGTCGCTGGTACTGTAAAGCATTGTGCTAACCACTATGCTACCGTGTTGCTACTCATTATACCACAATGCCTCAAAAAAGTGTTTTAAACAGCCCCATTCTATTGTCTGGTCACTAGGTTTATTTTGAGGCAGGAACCCCTTAACATACATGCTTGGAAGATGATACATGCATAAAGCATTAGCTTATAAAGCAGGTTTTACAGTATGGAATTTACTGCAAAGATCCTCATTATGTTGTAACTCAAGAAAGACTAATTTTCTCAAGTTTAGGAGCACAGATGGACTTTGCTGCCATCATACCCAAGCTTGGTTGTGGTATAGTGCATCAAGCAGAGGTTCCCTGCCATGATGCTTTGGCCTTCTTTTTAAAAAAAATGGACAAACAACTCAGGTGTATATTATCCATGGAATACTTGCCTCCTTCAGGTGCGGAGACAAGGGGGAAAGAAAGAAATACGGAAGAAATCAAGAACAAAAGTCCACTCCATACCCGCACGTTCTGCAGAAGGTCAGTAATTATTTGTGCAGCATGCTGGCATCTCTCTGGAGGCCCCATTACATGCGCTATCTTATCTGGCGTAGACCCATCATCTACGAGACGAAAGAAGGGAAAAAAAGGACTTTATTGAAAGATGAAAGTTAGCACTTCCAGAGCAGCTGCAGCATTACAGAAATCAAGTCCAAACGGAACAGACAGCACCTGAAACAATGAATCCAAATGCTTACAGAGTGAAACGCGTCTGCTTCAAGATAGTAAGGGAGTTCATAATGTTTTATTTAGTCAGTTACGCTCATCTCTGGCAAGATAGGCCAAGTTCTTCCTTGTGTCCTGAAGTTCTACGAATGGCAGATCTTCGCTACCCAATGTAGATTTTTTTTTTTGTTCCTCCATTACATCACTTTTCACACACTATCCCTACTTGACGGGACAAACTATCCTCATTGCACCTGCCCAACAAGTCAGAAGGAATTAAACCTACACTCACACACACAAACACCCCACCCCACTCAGTTTAATGGCTGCACCGCAGAGAGTTGGAATCAAGGCTGTGCTGAGGAGAAACAATTTATGCTAATACTTGGTACTCTTCAGTGACACGTTACTTAAGGCAATAACGACTCTGGCATCAGCAGCAACAAAAACAAAAAGGTAAATAAAAGTAAAGCTTAGCAAAACTATAATAAAATCCAGGAAGACTTCCACTCAATTAATCTTCCGCTGCCCAGTCTTATTTTTGGAAAAGGGTTAAGGAAGAAAAGTAAAAATGTCTTGCCAGTGGACAGGAAGGTAACAAGTGTTTAAATTCAGTACGAAGCATCGTCATGATATACGGGTAGTGGACTGGTTACACTTACGTGCCTCTGCACAATACTACACAGACAGATTTAATTCTGCCATCTGGGAATAAAACAGCTCCAATGTCAGCAGACCAAAATTTATTTACACCACCAGGGAACGAGGTTATAGGACTAAGGATCAGCAGTATGATTCATGCTGGCCGATACAAGGAGTGATATCCATACAAATACCCCATTTTGGTGTCTAAAGAATTCCTGGATTTAATAACTGCTCAGTGCTTGGAACGGGACTGACCTGGTTTGAACTGTATTCGGACTCCTGCATCATTTTGTATTTTCTTGATCATTTCTCCACTTCTTCCGATCACTATTCCTACTGAATGCCGTGGCACCGGTACCTAAAGTTTAAAAGATGTTACGTGAAGGTCAGAATGTCTATGAATTTATTAATAACCTTTATCCGAATGCAATCCCCATCAGTTTTCTTCACCATTATTACTGCCTGCATACATCAAGGAAAGCTTTTAATACTTAAACAAGTGTAAACCTGGAGATTACAAGATAATATCACATCAGAATTCTTCCCTTCCAGACATCCTCTAACCTCTACAGGGATAACAGTATGAAATAGTATGTTGCCATCATCCAACATGAAAATGCAAGCTAAAAAGCACAAAGAAATACAAATAACCAAAAAATTTCAAGTACAAAATAGTAAATGACTGAAATCACTGTAGAATGAAGCCCACACTTTCAGGGAAAATGGAAGAAACTAAAAGCAGAGATACAAAGTATTAACTAGGAGAAATAACACTATTCACCTAAATACAATATTTCAAATGCTAGTTGGAAGATTCAAATTACTTTTATTATGGAAGAATGTATAAATTATACACCTTGAGAGCTGGTTGCTTACAGGCAGCCACAAAGCAAGACACTTGAAGAACTCAATTTAAAAAAAGACTGCAGCAACTGCGCTAAGAAAGGGAAAAAAAAATACACACACATCATGCATACAATAGAAGCAAACCAAGTTTAAGAGATCTAGAACCAGTTTAGCACCTCTGCTACTGTAGTATTGTGATCCAACCAAACCTCCTCTCAAAGAGAGCAGATCAAAATCCAGCAGTAACCAGCCAGTCATCTGGAACAGCAAGTCTATGTCACATCTGAGCACAAGGAAAGCATGCAGAGTACTGCATTTTAGAGTTGCAGAATTAAAACATTTGGTAAAGGAGAAACAATGAGTGTGGGTTAAGCATGAAAATAAAGATCGCTTCGTTGAGGTCAGTGAGAAGAGTGCGTGTTCAGTGCCCTCTACCAGCCTCTCACTCACTGCTGCCAGAGGAGGGTAGCTACTTGTGGCGGCCTCCCTCTCCTTCTTGCTGGCTGCTCCCGAGGAATGGCCCAAGTTCGAAAGATCTCTCCCTTGACGGTGCTGGAGCAAAGTCTAATCAATGCAGTTTGTGGATCGTGGACTCCAACTCAAGTTTATCGTGTGTTTCTAGTTTTTCAGGTTGCTCTTATTTATTTTGATAGTTTAGGCGATTTGGAATTGGGCAGATAATGAACACTGAGCTGAACTGAAATATGCCTCCTGATTTTGCTTTACATTCTGTGTTTTCGCTCGTCTTTTTTTGTTGCTGTTTGCGCCATTGGTTTGGTTCGCGCATGGGGGGAGGGGTTGATGTTTTTTTTCTTCTTTGAGCGGATTCCATAGTTCTTCGTTGTTTCGTGGCTCTCTGTGGGGAAGATGAATCTCAAAGTTGTACACTGTAAACATACTTTGGTAATAAATGTACTTTGAATCTTTGATTCTATAGGAGCATTTCTTCACAAATTGCCCATATTCATTACCAAAGAATAAATACAGAGCATTTATGGCCAGATTGTTTTTAGGCCCAATGCCAGCAAATGCAGGTGAAAGAAATATCTTTATGGATACTCAATCCCACCTGAACAAGTTTATTCACAAGGATTGTGCCATGCAAGCACAAGCCTCTTTCTGTAAACTGATAATCAAAAATTAGGGATAAAGTCTAACTCCCAGACAACCAGAATAAAAATGCAATGAACTTTTAGAGGGAGATTTAATGTGACAAACACATCACGGGCTGAGGCCAGAAAGGCAAAACTTTAAAAGCAAAATTTTACATTATAGCTCATGGAAAGTTACTTTACCACAAGATTTCTGACAAGTGACTAATTTTACAAGGGGCCTTTTGAATTATGTATACATTACACACAAAAAACATTTTTCTTGAATTCCAAACAAAATAGCCCAGAGACTCAAGGAAAAATAAACGGCTCTACTTACGTCTAAACCGCCAGCACCGCCAGCACCCCGGTTGCCAAACTCATTTCTGTCGCCAAATCCTCCTTGGTCACGTTCATGCAAGATCTCCATCACCATGTCTCTAGCTTGCTGCAACCATTCAGAATAAAAGTTAACAAACAGCACAGTTTGAATTGCAGTGTCATACATGTACATAACAGCTTTCAGGCTTTGAGCCATACTCAAGCTTAATTGACATACAGATTACTTTATATTAAATATTAGTGCTTCAGCTAATATTTAGGCTAACACTGGTTTAATTCTTTCTCAAATGAAAACGAGTCAGTCTAAAGCTAGGTTGAACTGTGACCATGAACACAAAATTGTGCAGAAGTCACGTTCAAATATAGGTCATGGTTTGGACAATGAAAAGTTCTTTCTTGAAGCACTAGTATCACTCTGCATCTGACAAATCCAGACTCCTGCTTACTGAGGGCGTCAGATCAACTTTTTCTTCTCATCAAAACAAAACTTGGACCCCAACTGCTCTCAAAAGGCATAAAGGCTCCTAAAGTACTATTTAATGACCAAAACAGTACCAATGAACTGGTCAGTATTTATCCTTCTACCAGTATCACATGTACAATCAGACTGTTCATTTCAAAAAGGAAGAAGTTATTAATAATGCAAATTCAAAAGGATCAAGTCAGAGTTGGAACGTCTTTGCTCTAGCTTTTCTTTTGCTTCAGGAACAACCTGAAGAGCAAAGTATAATTATTTCCCCCCCTCCAACCACACTCAGCCTGTAGCAATTAAAATGAAGCCACATCTCGGGGAATTACCAAGCTTTTCTTGCAGGTGATCAGAAACTCCCTTTTGAGGAAACCTTAAAGATTAGGACAAAAAGATATTCAGGGTGTAATTAAAAATGGAAAAGTGGCCATTAATGGCTTTCTGCTTGAAAGAAGTGGTGTGATATCTTGAATAAGCAAATCCAGAAATACTTGCAA
The DNA here is from genome assembly GCF_030028105.1 of Mobula birostris. Classification (NCBI taxonomy): domain Eukaryota; kingdom Metazoa; phylum Chordata; class Chondrichthyes; order Myliobatiformes; family Myliobatidae; genus Mobula; species Mobula birostris. The sequence continues at coordinate 6,478,945 of NC_092401.1, forward strand.
GATCATACCTGCACTTTAAAAGGATCACCAATAATCCGGAGTGGTTTATCTACATTAGCGTTTTGTGAACCATCTTGGATTAAAATCATCTTCACTCCTGCACGTTCCTGTTTAAAATGAGTGACAGATTAGCTAACATCAGCATTTGAAAGACTAACATCCTCATCAATAAAGCTAAATCCACAAACTAATCATCCCTCACTGAGAGCACCACTGAGCAATTAATTTCCCACAATTCAGTACTTGAGGACAAGACTCAACACGCACTACACATTGTTGGTTTTGTTCAAATAGTTATTTTCAACAATTATTTGCACAGAACAGAATCACAACTTGATACGTCATTCTTGGAAATGCAGCACAACATAGGCCTAAACAGAAAGATACCATCTGACCAGTCACAATATCTTGAATAAGCTGATGTAATCAAATGTTGGTACCAAATCCACTTCCTTGTCTAGCTGGCCAACCTGGTCAATATGCTTAGTTTCATCAAGTAGTTAAATCAAGGTGCTTCTTCATCCTCCATATTTGAGGCAATGTTCTTGCTGAAGGTAAATTTTATCACGTTAACCAAAAATTTCACTCGTTGATGGTTTGTTGTTTAGGTATTATCAAGTGCTAGATTGCAACTAGGCTAAACAGTGACAATTCATTCTTACAAATCATTTGTCCCATTGGCACTCCTCCCCCTTCCCTTTCTTCCATCCTCTCGTATCAGATTCCCTCTTCTCCAGCCCTTTAACTCTTTCACCAATCAACTTTCCAGCTCGTTACTTCAGCCCTTCTCCTGGTTTCACCCATCACCTACCAACTTGTACTACTTCCTTCCTTCCCCCCACCCTCTTACCCTGACTTCTCCCCTTCCTTTCCAATCCCGATGAAGGGTCTCGGCCCGAAACATCGACTGGTTACACTTTTCCATAGATGCTGCCTGACCTGCTGAGTTCCTCCAGTATTTTGTGTGTGTGTGTTGCTTTGGATTTCCAGCATCTGTTGATTTTAATTGTACTTGTCCAATTCATTTACCAGCAAAAAGAGAGCTAGCGGATAACATAGCTAGCTTGGCCAACATAGCCAAGGTTATAGGCCGTGACAACCAAGGTTAAAAAAAGACTATAAACTTTGAAAACCTGAATTGAAAACAATAACGAGCACATCAAGCACCATGCGAGGAAAGAGAAACAGATTCCTCGATTGGAAACACTGTTTCTCTCTCTGTACCCAAGTGCTTCCAATTTTTTTTTTTATTTTTATGCCAAATGATCCATTACCAACAATAAGCACACACTTGATCCTCAAAAATTTTAACATGGCTTCATCCTAAGGAAAGGACTGCATTACACAAACTGATTTTCTGGATTTTCATCCTTTAAATATACTTACAGTTTTACCCTTCTATCTTTAATACCTGAAGCTGTTTGATGGTCTCTCCACCTTTGCCAATAATTAGCCCAGCCTTCCCTGCTGGAATTACTATTTCCTGAATAGATCCGCTCTGGCCATTCGTGGAATCGTGGGACTGACCCGGTGGCCCACCTCGACCCCTGGACACGATCTCATCCAGCAGCATCTTCGCTGTCCTGAAAAGAAAATACACTTGTTAAATCTCAGGCTCTGCTTAACTACAACTAATTAAATTTCTAGTTACGTTATACTCTCACTAGCAGATGACCCCCTAGACACTGTGTTTACTATCATAAAACTAGGAGCTGAAAACTCCTGAGGATATTTAATGAAGGACTAGCTTTGCCAATCACATCATGCCGCACCTCAACAGTGCTGTTAGTAGTGGGGACATCAGCACTTACTGAATTGATTCCGAATTCCCCGTCAACGAGACACATCGTTCTGGCAAACCTCCACTTTCTGGAAGGAAAATAAAATTTGTAATCTACAATTAAGGGCAAGTTCTCAACACAATCGGAATACAAAATACACTTCATGATGTACAATGAGTAAACACTTAAGGGCCTATTCATTATAGTTGGTAAGAAAAAAGCCTGTAAATTTGTGTATGTGTAAATTTAGCAACCTCCTGAATAAGCCTCCATATAATTGAAGAAAAAGGCAGTTATATAGTATTAGAAATAATGCCACTCTTCCCCCATTGTTCGGTAGTGCTGCACAAAAGACAACTGCAAATTCTGGGCCCAACATATTGATGCAGCTACAAAGGCAGCACAACAGCAGCTATATTTCATTAGGAATTTTAAGGAGATTTGGCATATCACCAAAGACATTCAGTAATTTCTACACATGTATCGTGGACAGCATTCTAAATGGCTGCACAGAGTCTGGTATTGGGGTGGGGGGGGGGGGTATACTGCACAGGATGGAGTATGCTGCAGAGAGTTGTAAACTCAGTCAGCTCCATCATGGGCATTATCCTCCAGAGTTTCCAGGACATCTTCAAGGAGCGATGGCTCAAAAAGACAGCATCCATCATTAAGGACCTTCAACACCCTGGGCCTTCCCTCTTCTCACTGCTACCGTCAAGGTGGCGGTACAGGAGCCTGAAGCCACAAACTAAACAATTCAGGAACAGCTTCTTCCCCTCCACCATCTCATTTCTGAATGGACACCGAAGCATGCACACTACATCACTATTTTTTAATTTAACTGTTTAATAAATATATTTACTGTAACTCAGTTTTTCCCCTATTATTATGTATTACATTATACTGCCGCCACAAAGACAACGAATTTCACAAAATATGCCGGCGACATTACACCTGATACTTTTTATTCAGGTATGACAAACTAAGTATCAGGTCTTAACTGCATTAGCAATAAAGCTCATTAACAAGATAATTTAAATGAATTGTATAGTTTGTGAAAGCATTAACTAATCTCTGAGGTAGAGCTGGAAGCCTTTCATTCCATTAACTCAATGCGAACTTTAGAATGATCTAGTCAGTCATCTTCATTTCCCCTCTAGTGCTGCGAGTGAATTCCTTTCCTCCACGTATGATTCTGTTCCATTTTGAAAGCCGCAGATGGATCTGCTAGAATTGCCCTTTGAGGCAGCAATTTCCCAAACCCGGTGATCCACATATTGTATTTGTATTTTGCCAATCACTTTATATCTACGTCCCATAGCTCACTAAACTCAATGAAAACTGCTACAATGGTTTAGATTCCTGACATTTAACCAAATCAATTACTCCTACTGCAACAATTGTTATTACTTCAGTCCCTCACCCCTGAAATGCTCCAATAAATTTTTTTTCCCCTCTTTCCAGGGAATCAAATCCTTCCTCAAGAACAATGCTAATAAGAATCTCGATACTTTTATTTGGTCTGAACCCATGTTTTAGTGGAAGTCTGATTTAACAACCGGAATTCAGGGTGAAGGGGGCAGGGCTCAGAGGGAGAACATTTTTACCTTGCTTCTGTTGCGCTTGTTCAGGGAGCCAAAGAAAACCAAAAGCATTGAATTGCTGATTTAAGGAAGAATACCAATTAACATGTTAACACCTGGCTAGAAAGCTGATTGAAAGCTCATCACCACAATTTGGAAGAAAAGTCACAGATGATACTGATTTGCAACAAAGCAAGGTGTTGCGACCAAATTCACAATATGAGAGCCATGTATGTAAAAGCCATTAGCCTGGATGCCAATTATGCACTCGCTCCAGGATCCTACCACCTGAATCAGGCCAGCATAATGGTCTCCTCTCACTGTCCAAGGAATGCTATATATGTAAAAGAATGGGAGCTGGGTGAGTGAGAGCAATGTTTACTTGCGTCAGGGAGGAACGGAGCTAATGTGAGATCTTAGCTTTGGATGTCACTTTCATTGGCTGGATATGACAAAAATATGGGGATCCATTACGATTTACAACCCTACTTCTTGGTTTTTTTGGAAGGGGACTTATTAGCTGATCTTCTATAGGGCCAGCAGCTTGATGATATTTCAACCAAGAGAATTATTATACTTGATCCCAGAAAAACCCTTGGCATTACTAACAGTTAACCAATTGACCATTCGAAGGACAGCAAATGGGACAAATTACTTCTTTACTTGACTGTCCCAAACTTGGTTAACTGTGTCCTATGCCTTTAAGAAGTGCCAATACTGACTCTCAACACTTTTTTATGTCCAAGTTGAAACCAGTTTAGCAGCGACAAAGCTAGAACCCATAACATTTAGGGCAGAGCTAAACACAGGTAGGGCCATCAAATGAATTCCAAAAGAAATTTATTGTAATGGCAAGACTTCCCGGTGAAAAAACAAACTGAATATCTACAGCAAATTCTTTAAAATTACATATGCAAACAATACACATTATTAGTTTCTAGAATTTCATAAACCACAGTAACAAATAAAGTTGGAAAAAAATTGCCAAAAAAGCCCACTGCACCTGGAGCAATCTGTACTTTGCAACCAGACTCCTGTTGTATTCGGTTTATCTGTTCCCCACCGCGACCTATGACTGAAATAAAAACATTTGCTGACATATTGCTATGTGTATATATAACAAGATGGATACACATTTTCAGCTTCCAAGAGACACACCTAACAACTTACATGCAGAAGAGTCAAATACCGCTATTTAGTCTGGCATAACTGCACCCCAATACGCTACACTCCTAACATCATTCAACATTACACCAGACCCCAGACATTTAAGAACATGCAAGCTTTCCGTTTTTTTTCTCCTTATCCCAAGCTCTAAGGGTAATACATATAATCGCATGGCTCCAATAAAAAAAAGGGGCCGGGGGGAGAAGAGGGGGGAAAAATGCTGGAAAAAAATTCTGGAATTGCATGGCTGACACAACAAGGACATGAAAGAGACTCTAAGATAGGCAATCAAATTTAAGAAAAATGGAGATTTATGGGTTGTGTCGAGGGGAGGGATGGGTTAGATTAATCAATGTGTAGGTTGAAATGGGTCAGCATAACATCATGGGCTAAAGGGCTCCTGTTGTGCTCAACTATTCTATGGATAACCTCGACACTTAAAGTACTTCATGCAAAGATACAAACATTGCTTTGGGTGTACAGAACTTTGCTTATTTATTAGTTTACTCCCTACGATGAAGGGACAAATAAGAACTTTTCCACCTAACAAGAACATACACATAAAGGAACTCTGTTCTCAAAACAAAATCCAAGCTACAGCTTTGAAGATACAGGAACTGGGTTATGACACCTCAAGCAACACACACAAAATGCTGGAGGAACTCAGTAGGTCAGACAGCATCTACGGAAATGAATAAACAGTCAACATTTCAGGCCAAGACCCTTCTTCGGGACTGATAATACGCATCTTGTTTCTCATAAAATAATAACTCGGCCAGGGTATAGTTGTTCAAGGAAGAATGAACAAAAACTGCACTCATACATTAGACTTACCAAGACCAACCATCCCATCTGGTACTCTGTAATCCTCTGTAAGAGTTGTCCTAGAAAAGATGAGGAAAATGTCAGTGGATGGACAAACAGGTGAACAAAAATTCATCAGAATCAATCTATAATCTCATTCTTCATGGGCTGCACTACATAAATAAAAGTGCAATTTTATTATAAAATTGGATACAATTAGGATTATGGATACTATTATCTTCAGATTAAAGTTAATCCCATTTATTGATAAATTTCAATTTACCAGTAATAACCAGTTTATGACAACATTTCTTTTGCTTGCTGATTTTACTAGGATAAGCTACTGACTTTGTGAGAACCTCCATGACATCAAATGATACTTTTCAAATTTCACAACTATCGGACACTGATCGGGAATACCATGGCATAATGATAAAATTACAGGACAAATATTGACCCAAACACAGCATTCATAGGCCTGGAATATCAAACCAAATGTGTAACTGTATCCTGCCACAGTAAGAGCGTAAATTAAAATCATGAAATTTAAACAAATACCATCAGCAAAAGTAATCTACCCTTAATCATGTACAACCTGGGAGAATTTCTTGATCCACCAGTGGTTTACTCATGACAACTCTTGGAAATGGCTCAGCACATTAGGAACCATTTAGAGGTGGACAATTCATGCTGACATATACATCTCCTCTACACAATAAAGAAATAGTCAAACTATTCAAACAACAGGAATTCTGCAGATGCTGGAAATTCAAGCAACACACATGAAAGTTGCTGGTAAACGCAGCAGGCCAGGCAGCATCTGTAGGAAGAGGTGCAGTAGACGTTTCAGGCCGAGACCCTTCGTCAGGACTAACTGAAGGAAGAGTGAGTAAGGGATTTGAAAGTTGGAGGGGGAGGGGGAGGGGGAGGGGGAGATCCAAAATGATAGGAGAAGACAGGAGGGGGGAGGGATGGAGCCAAGAGCTGGACAGGTGATTGGCAAAAGGGGATACGAGAGGATCATGGGACAGGAGGTCCGGGAAGAAAGACGGGGGGGGGGGGGGGGACCCAGAGGATGGGCAAGGGGTATATTCAGAGGGACAGAGGGAGAAAAAGGAGAGTGAGAGAAAGAATGTGTGCATAAAAATTCTTCAGATCCCACCGTCAGCTCCTGGGTACTCAGAGGCTCCATCTTCCTCTCACCCCAACCCTCCCCTCTCCATTGACACCCCCAGCCTCCCCCCTCCCGCCTCTGATCCCAGCTCTCAAGATTCCAGCCTTGAACTCCAGGCCGGGTCTTTATGTGCTGCTGTTGTGACTCCCTTCTCCCCTTCCCCCACCACCACTCCGCAGCCCCGTCTTCCTCAGATCCCACCGTCAACTCCTGGGCCCTCGGAGGCTCCATCTTCCTCTCACCCCAACCCTCCCCTCTCCACTGACACCCCCAGCCTCCCCCCTCCCCCCTCTGTTCCCAGCTCTCATCCGTGCCGGGTCTTTACCATCCCCTCCGACCTTCAACTGTCGGAGGCAGAACGCTCTGTTCTCAGTAAGGGCCTCACGTTTGTCCCCCTTCGCCCACACCTCAGCGAGTTCCGTGTTCGCCACGATGCGGAACTTTTCTTCCGCCGTCTCCGTCTCCGAGCCTACTTCTTCGGCAAGGACTCTTCCACCCCCACTGATGACCCCTTCTCCCGTCTTCAACACTCCTCTTCTTCATGGACACCCCACTCTGGTCTTCTGCCTGCTCTGGATCTCTTTATCGCTAATTGCCGACGGGACATCAACCGTCTCGACTTCACCGCACCTTGTCCCCATTCCAACCTCACTCCTTCCGAATGCTCTGCTCTCCACTCCCTCCGCACTAATCCTAACCTTATTATTAAACCCGCCGATAAGGGGGGTGCTGTTGTAGTCTGGCGTACTGACCTCTACCTTGCCGAGGCACAGCGACAACTCGCTGATACCTCCTCTTATTTACCCCTCGATCGTGACCCCACTAAGGAGCACCAGGCCATTGTCTCCCACACCATCACCGACTTTATCCGCTCAGGGGATCTCCCATCCACTGCTACCAACCTTATAGTTCCCACACCCCGCACTTCCCGTTTCTACCTCCTACCCAAGATCCACAAACCTGCCTGTCTTGGCCGACCTATTGTCTCAGCTTGCTCCTGCCCCACCGAACTCATTTCTGCATACCTCGACACTGTTTTATCACCCCTTGTTCAATCCCTTCCGACCTATGTTCGTGACACTTCTCACGCTGTTAAACTTTTCGATGATTTTAAGTTCCCTGGCCCCCACCGCTTTATTTTCACCATGGATGTCCAGTCCTTATATACTTCCATCCCCCATCAGGAAGGTCTTAAAGCTCTACGCTTCTTTTTGGATTCCAGACCTAATCAGTTCCCCTCTACCACCACTCTGCTCCGTCTAGCGGAATTAGTCCTTACTCTTAATAATTTCTCCTTTGGCTCCTCCCACTTCCTCCAAACTAAAGGTGTAGCTATGGGCACCCGTATGGGTCCTAGCTATGCCTGCCTTTTTGCTGGGTTTGTGGAACAATCTATGTTCCGTGCCTATTCTGGTATCTGTCCCCCACTTTTCCTTCGTTACATCGATGACTACATTGGCGCTGCTTCCTGCACGCATGCAGAACTCGTTGACTTTATTAACTTTGCCTCCAACTTTCACCCTGCCCTCAAGTTTACCTGGTCCATTTCCGACACCTCCCTCCCCTTTCTAGATCCTTCTGTCTCTGTCTCTGGAGACAGCTTATCCACTGATGTCTACTATAAGCCTACTGACTCTCACAGCTATCTGGACTATTCCTCTTCTCACCCTGTCTCTTGCAAAAACGCCATCCCCTTCTCGCAATTCCTCCGTCTCCGCCGCATCTGCTCTCAGGATGAGGCTTTTCATTCTAGGACGAGGGAGATGTCTTCCTTTTTTAAAGAAAGGGGCTTCCCTTCCTCCACTATCAACTCTGCTCTTAAACGCATCTCCCCCATTTCATGTACATCTGCTCTCACTCCATCCTCTCGCCACCCCACTAGGAATAGGGTTCCCCTGGTCCTCACCTACCACCCCACCAGCCTCCGGGTCCAACATATTATTCTCCGTAACTTCCGCCACCTCCAACGGGATCCCACCACTAAGCACATCTTTCCCTCCCCCCCTCTCTCTGCATTCCGCAGGGATCGGTCCCTACACAACTCCCTTGTCCATTCGTCCCCATCCCTCCTCACTGATCTCCCTCCTGGAACTTATCCTTGTAAGCGGAACAAGTGCTACACATGCCCTTACACTTCCTCCCTTACCACCATTCAGGGCCCCAAACAGTCCTTCCAGGTGAGGCAACACTTCACCTGTGAGTCGACTGGGGTGATTTTCTGCGTCTGGTGCTCCCGATGTGGCCTTTTATATATTGGCGAGACCCGACGCAGACCGGGAGACCGCTTTGCTGAACATCTACGCTCTGTCCGCCAGAGAAAGCAGGATCTCCCAGTGGCCACACATTTTAATTCCACATCCCATTCCCATTCTGACATGTCCATCCACAGCCTGCTCTACTGTAAAGATGAAGCCACACTCAGGTTGGAGGAACACCTTACATTCTGTCTGGGTAGCCTCCAACCCGATGGCATGAACATCGACTTCTCTAACTTCCGCTAAGGCCCCACCTCCCCCTCGTACCCCATCTGTTACTCATTTTTATGCACACATTCTTTCTCTCACTCTCCTTTTTCTTCCTCTGTCCCTCTGAATATACCTCTTGCCCATCCTCTGGGTCCCCCCCGCCCCCGTTTTTCTTCCTGGACCTCCTGTCCCATGATCCTCTCGTATCCCCTTTTGCCTATCACCTGTCCAGTTCTTGGCTCTATCCCTCCCCCTCCTGTCTTCTCCTATCATTTTGGATCTCCCCCTCCCCCTCCAACTTTCAAATCCCTTACTCACTCTTCTTTCAGTTAGTCCTGACGAAGGGTCTCGGCCTGAAATGTCGACTGCACCTCTTCCTACAGATGCTGCCTGGCCTGCTGCGTTCACCAGCAACTTTGATGTGTGTTAGTCAAACTATTCGAGTGGTCAACCAAAATATTGAAACAAAATGAAAACTGAAAACCCAGACTTTGCACAAACTAATGTCCTCAAAAAAAACTGCTACACTAAATTAAAGCTGCAGAAAACTGTAAAATTAGTCAGCTCCATCACGGGCACAGGCATCTGCAGCATCCAGGAAATCTTCAATGAGCGGTGCCTCAAAAAGGCAGCGTCCATCATTAAGGACCCCCGTCACCCAGGACATGCCCTCTTCTCATTGCTACACACATACATATCTTCAGTTCTTTTCTCGATTATTATGTATTGCTGTTGCAAAGTTAACAAACTTCATGACACATACCAATGATATGAAACCCAATTCTGAAATAAAATGCAAATACTTTGTACTGTTCTGGTCAATGATTAAGTTCCAATGCTAAGTTTAACTCTGGCAACTTTCACAGGACATGAAGAATCACACTTCAGACCCACACGATCAGCCTTAAGCAAACATGCTCAGACAAACTCAACTATACTACAAAACATAGTGCAAAGCAATGGGTCAATGCAAGCTTTCACAACAGGTCGCACAGGACACTACAAAGCAATACAATTATCGGAAACAATGTTTAAAGCTGAAATGAAAGCAGTCTCTCCCAATAACACAATACACCAGTTGAAAACATTCGCCAAGCAAGCAGAGACCAACTCGGTTCAAAGTAAGATGGTGAGAGGTCTACACTCATATCCCTCTATTCTATTTAAACTACTGCAGACAACCCCTGACAAAATTGACAATGCACAAAGCAAGCAATTTTCATTTGGAGAACTACTTTGTCAATATGCTGAGAGTCGGGTCGCCAATCCCTTATGGAAGCCTTGCATTACAACTTATTTCTACTTACTACAATTCTTGCTTTGTGCAAGACTTGCTGCATTATAACACACTACACTCATTTTGTTTAAATTTGGTGAACAATTCAGTAACTAAATCTGTACTATAAAGACACTTTTGTTGAAACATGTTTCTCTATTCTCTCTCCTTTAGGGCCAGAAATGCTTGACAAAATTCCTCACCCATGACTACCAATCTCACTCAACTCAGTTAAAACCCACAAATTAGTTACGAACGAAAGCAGAAAAGACTCCCTCACAAATCAATCGCAGACTTCCCGTGGCAATTACTACGCAGCAATCAGAAGGACCCCATGACAAAAGCCCACAGACAATCCTTGAAGCTCGACAGCTAATCATGATCTCTCATTGGCGTCACAATTGAGATCGGTTTACAGTATAGATTGAATTGAAGGTTGCAACGTTAAGATAATGAATTCTTTTTCTCAGAATCACAAGGCAGCAGCTGAACATTTAATGTTAATATTTTGCTCCCCTTACCTTTGCTGATGTATGGCTGCAAGCTGGGCTCCAATTGCTGGGAAAGAAAAAAGTAAATTTACAGGAAAAACCAATTTCTATATACAACTCAGCATTTAAATATCAAATTGTACAGTCAAATATTGCAATATATCAGTCATAGAGAAATACAGGGCCATTGGCCCATCCAGCCTGTACTGAACCATTTGAACTGCCTACTCCCATCGATGAATGTTGAAGATCAGCTGGGTACAGAAAGACTCAAATGAGAGGGTTTTGTCCAAAGTTGATAGACCACGGATAATTCTGGAGAAGATCATGAAGTTAAAAGTTGCTTATTGTGGACACGTTACGCAGAGAGATAACATCTTGTCAGACTTGCCATATGGAAAGCTGGAGGGAAAGAAAGGAAGAGGAAGGCAAAGAAAAATGTGGCTGGATAACATCAAGGATTGGACCATGCTGGACAAGACTAGGGATGTTGTGGACAAGTGTCGGGACAGAGCCGCACGGAGGGAGATCGTCCACCAACTGGAAATTCCTGATGCGACCTAATGACAACGACGACGACTCCCATCAACCTGGATCGGGACCAGAGCCCTCCCTGACCCTACCATCTATCCAAACTTCACTTAAACGTTAAAACTGAACTCACATTCACCACCTTTAATCCATGTAATGTTCCATTATTAATTCAATATACTAGAAGCTATTCCCAAGCTTAGATGTTCAAGAGATGGACACCGCGACAAAGAGTTCCCATAATACTACTACATTCAGAAGTTCAACATATGCATATACATTATGCTCATTCCTAGAAATAGCTTTTAGCTATGGATCTCTTACCAATCTCAGTGATTTACAAGCTATTTGTTACAAAATTATAGAGATATGGTTGCCATATCGCTAACATATTGTAGTGAATATTAAATTATTACTGCGTAGCTCCACTTTTTGACAAATTAAACTTCAGTCTACTGCTGATTCTAATTTTGATGACAATCATTACATAAATAAAGTGTGCAAGATATTTAAGTAATCAAGAAAAGTATAATTATAAATATACAAACAGATAGGTGAAATGATGGATAATCAGGCCAACACGTGGCTGAGTGACTTGCCAACTCACAGGTGAATCTTCACACAAACCACTAAATGCAATGCTGAGTATAGGAAAGCGGAGCAGGACTTCTAGCCTTCACAACAGTCCGCCCTCCAATGTCAACCTGTCATTGCTTAGACTACACTTGAGAGTACGGTGTGCAGTTTAACTCACTACGCTTTGGGAAGCAAGTGATTCAGCTGGAGAATGTGCAATAAAGTTCACAAGAATGTTGCTTGAACTGCAGGGTCCGAGTTCTGCGACAGATTAAATATGCTCCACTGAGCTAAATGTAGACGTTATAGATGTTTATAAGGTAAGGGACATAGACAGGGGAGATAATCATTTTTTTGCATGGTAAGGGAAACTAGAAGGCAAAGGGATTGTTCGAGAGGGTAGGATTCAAAGAAGATCTGAGACTATTCTCTCCCCCTAGCCATGGGGTGGTAGGTATATGGAACAAGTTGCCAAAAGGTCAGTACTATTACAATATTTAGAAGATATTTGGACAAGAATATAAATAAAAGGTTGAGGATGATATGAGCCAAACACTGGCAAAGGGGACTGGTGTAGATACACAAATTGGGCTGAAAGGCCTGTTTCTGTACTGTATAATTAAAAACTTACAATTAACTAAAATTTAACATTACATTACGTAGTTTAAAATGTTCTTTGCTGATGAGAATATCCTTGGATTTAACATTATTCTCACACCATTTGTAGCTTCACAAAATAGCCGGCTGATTTCCTAAACTAATTAACAGATTTACCCCAATTCCTTATAACACAAAACATCTTGAAAACCAACAGAGTAGATGCTACTTACGATCACTTTGTGCTGCTATTTTTTTGCTGTCTGGCTGATCTGTAAAATAGTGAACAATTTAAGCTGTTGTGTATATGAAAAACGGTTCATGTCAAGATTGCATTGTTGACCCTGCTGCCCACCCACACCTCCCTCCCTTTGTGCACAGCGGCAGGAGTACAAGTGCTGATCACTCTCTGCAAAGATCAACATTCAGCACTTTGCAACCAGCTCACTTGAAAAATTATGTATCTAGTCTCATACAACTTGTAGACCAGTAGTCAACGTTGTACTTTCTCACCCATCACACAATTTTACATTCCTCCTAACTTATAATTGGTTGTTCCATAAAAATAGGGTGTATTTACATGATTTGGTGTTAACTCCAGTAGCCATGATCATTAAGGCACATTATTTGAATGGAAGGTCAATTCTGCCATTATGACACCAAGGAGTACATGTTAAAGTTATCACTTCACTGAATTTTAAACTGATACTGCTGAAAATAGACAAGTAGCAAGACCAGCTGGGAGTTAGTTTACAAATCTAGCAGCATTACACAGGTGATAAAGGAATGATGCTACATTTGTTGACTGCAACCTAACAGCAGAAAGACAAGGCGCTGGATTTTTGATCCACTGCAACAGAGCTACTCAATTTCAGCTACAAACAAAAGATCCTTCAATCTCAAGTTACACACAAATCAAGTTTGATGGATTTCTGGCTAGATATGGAAAAGATGGCCAAGCATCAGACCAACATCTGGGTTACTGATATATATTAGGTTGTTAAAGAAACTGAAAACAATATACAAAGTTTTCGTAACCTGAGCTTTTTGTTACTAATGTGAGAAATGGAAGTACAATCATAACATACAGGAGATGGTTTGGGAGCAGTTCAGGAACAGCTATTACTCTTCAACCGTCAGGCTCCTGAACCAGCAAGTGATAACTTCACTCACCTTAACAATGAACTGGTTCCACAACCTATGGACTCACTTCCAAGGACTCTACAATTCACGTTCTCAATGTTATTTATTATTTTCCTTGGCTCAAACTGGTAAAACCTGCGATGCGAGCAAAGCTAAGAACATTCATTTCTCAATTGCAAGGAACTACAGGACTATTCTAGTGATCTTTAGTATTGTAGCTTTCTGGATGGATACATACATACATATATTTCTGTGTATGCCTAATTGTTTAATGCTATTGTGTAGTGACTTTGGGATGATATCAGTGGTAGACATTACTTTTAGGACAATGTATATACTGTTCATGTTCCATTTCCTCTTTTAATTCAGTTATGTGTGTTTGGAATGGCCATATCTATTAAGTTGTTCTTGCTTGTTTATTCTGAGTATATTCATATGGTTATTATGGATTGTTGGATCGTCTTATCTGTGATGTTTTTTTTCCTCTCTCTTTCTCTAAACAGTGATTTTTGGTTTCTTTTTCTTAGGTTTTTATTTAGCCTTTTTTTTAATAAATATTTTTTAACTGAGTTATTCGAGTTTCTTGCTTATAAGCCGACAAATTTCAATAACTTATACATTCTTTGAATCTTTGAATAATTATTATTTGTATTTGTAATTTTCTTTCATACATTGGTTGTTTGTCAGTCTTTGTGTGTAGTTATATTTCTTCGCTCTACAGGGAACAGCCACAAGAAAATGGTATTATGTACTTTGATAACAAATTTACTTTTGACCTTTGAACTGCACGTATACTGGCCATGCCCCATGCTGCAGCAGGATCATTTAGCTGAGAAACACAGCAAGAATGGAGCAGAAACCCAAAACCCAATGTGATGCCAGCTACTACACAGGCAGGAGACAAGACAGACATGAATTGCAAATGATGAGAGAAATTTGGCAAAAAAAATATAAATCAGAGCAATGCATGACTTGAAATTAAGATTAGATATACTCAGCAACAAATGGAATCCCTTAAACAAAGGAATGTTAAGCATTTAACAAGAAATGGTTTTGTTGAACTTTGTGCCTACTATGTCTTTTTAAACGTTTAGAAAATGCAAGAGAATTGCAAACAGCTAAAACACAGTATTTATATATTTGGTTTAAATTTGGAAAACATTTCTACATGTGAGCATGTCAAGTCAATTCAAGGTAAAACAATTCGTCCAGAATCTAATCTGACAGGATAATGAAAGACAAAAAGTCTGCAGATGCTGGAAATCAAGGGCAACAGACAAACTTCTGGAAGAACTCAACAGGACAGGCAGCATCTGTGCAAGGTAAATGAACAGTTGAAGTTTCAGATCAAGACCCTTCATCACAGCTGGAAAGAGGGGAGAAGCCACTACAAAAGGGCTGGGGAAGGGTGTACAGCAAGTGTTGGTGCTGATAGGTGAATGAAGGGAAATGGCAAAATATCAGGTGCTCTTCCTCTAATCTGCGTAAAGTCTATTACTAAGTTAAATTCAGATGATAAATTGAACACATACTGGCGAAGCAACTAATTGAACATGTATCAGTCACAAAACAAAACTGTAACAGGATGTTCACATTCTTTTCATTTGTAAAGAACTCTTAATTAACAAATGCACTTTGCATTTCCATTGCAATTGATGGCAACAGTACACCCAATCCTGACCTTTAATGTGGATTAGGGAAAAAACTACAATACAAACACAAAACCTGGTCTAATCTGCGCTGTCTGTAGACAGGTCAATCTTAGGCACTATATTGAAATATTGCCACGGCCTTTCATCTAGCCCTCCACCCACCACCCTCAGATTTCTTGAGAAAGTGGCAATAAAATTGAATTTCAAGGTCAAAACAAAACTGCCAACTGTCTAGGTAAATAGCATGGTCAGTGGAGTTTAGTACACTGGTTACCAAATCTGTTCTCTGCTTCTGTGCAGATGAAATGGTTCACCCTCACATTCTCATCATTTAAACTCTGGCATTATAACACAGAGAAAACAGTGTTTGCATTTATTACTCCACTCTAGGGAGTAGCTTGCATTACAAATTGGCATGAAAATGAAGGGTCTTGACTTGTCCATCTGGCATCCAAGGCAAATCAGGGGTTCAACCCCAATACCTTTCCCCATCACACAGATTTTACGGCAACATAAAAGAAAATGTCAGGTCCATTTATTATGGCCTGCATGACAAAAGGCTGTAACGACATTTAAAACACATGTATAACTCAATAAAAACAGCTGAAAGCTCACCAAATCTTAATTATTCAACAGTTAAACCGGACTGTGAAGCAAGAATTTCCAGCCATGGGACAAGAGCATTAGCCCAAATGTGCTCTTTTTCTAACATCTCTACCATCTCCTGCTTTTCTAGACAGAACTCAATTGTAATCTAAACATGTTTAAACACCTGCTTCAATGTCCCTCCTGAGATTTATGCCATCACTCTTGGTTGCAAAACAACTCTATTCTTGATCTCATGCTTCTAATTTTAGCTCTATTCTGGCTCCTAGGCACTTTCATTTCAGCGGGAAAACTGCCATCAGCTTGGTCAACCTCCACAAGTTTAGATGCGGCCACTTTGAAGTCTTGGTAACAAGCTGACATTACCATCTCCATTTTCATTAAAGAATATTGTTCCTTTGATACGGTGAGTACAAATCAAGTGAACAACAGTGATCCACAGCAAAGCTCAACTCTCCAGGGCTACATTTTCTGACTGTCTCCATCTGTCACAACAGCTGCAATCAGCACCATAACAATTATATTATTTTACATCAATATTAACCAATGTTATACTCTAACCCCCAATCCATTCACCATCTCCCTCCATCTCCGTGAAAGGTTCAACTAAATTAATTCATCCTGTGCCCAGAACAGATCAACTGACAACCAGAGTAGAAGTTTTACAGAAATAAGCAGCTTGAGCTGTAAACAGTGTACCTGAAAAACTATATCATAGATTGGAGATGACTGTGTCAAGTGGAAGTCTTACCTCCATCTTCCAGTTGCCTCTTTTGACCAACAAATCCAAATTCTGGCGTGCTGTGGTTTACTGTTGTGGCAGTGTCACCTCCAATTTTAGCAGCTATCTGCATGGTCATTAAAAGGCACAGTCAGTCATTCATGATTAAGTATCATACACTTCAAGTTCAAAACAGTTGGAAACGAGGAATAGTATTCTCCATTCAGGTAGTTCCGCATGGATAAAACTCACTTCTTACCTCAGGTTCACAGTTTCTAACCAGAATCAGAAGAAACTGAGTGGCACAGTCTCAGAAAATCCTGACTAGCAATGTTGCCTATACACTGTGAACTTGCATCAGACTCTCAGATATATAACAGCACCTTCCTAACACCTAAGTAGTTATTCACTTAGGCATAACATTTATATGGCAACTATAATATCTGCCTTCAAAACTATAGGTCTTTAACATGTTGCTAAGCACAAGCCGACAGGCTCCAGATGGGAGGAGTCATATTAGCATAGTGGTTAGCACAGCACTTACAGCACCAGTGAACGGGGTTCAAGTCCCACCGCTGCTTGTAAAGGGTTTGTATGTTCTCCCCACAATCGTGCGAGTTTCCTCTGGGTGCTACGGAACTCTCCCGCATTCCAAAGACATAGAGATTAGTAGGTTAGTTGGTCACATGGGTGCAAATGGGCAGTGCAGGCTTGTTGGGTCGAAAGGGCCTATTACCGTGCTGTATCTCTAAATAAAATAACATCAAAGCAACCTATTCTCACTTCCTGAAGTTGTGAATATTAATGCAATGGTGCTGCCCATGAGCAAACAGCAACCATTCTACAAGATTTTCACAAAACCTCAAAGAAAGGCAGCACAGAACATTCCTAAGGGACAAGTCAAAACACATACTAAACATAATACAGACAGTGAATATCAACACAGTGTAAGGGACAGCAGGGTGGAGATACATCTTCACTAAAGGAGGTGCAAGATGCTCCTTCCCTCTGCTAGCTTGTAGTTCACCCTTGGACAAGGTGTAGCACCTACTTAGCCTCCCGATTAGGGTTATGTGAAGCCATGAGAGAAGGTGGTGGATGGTCTTATGAGCAGCTGGTGCATATCGCAAGTCCTGGTTATGCGATCACTGGCGCCAGGCAGATAATCTCTGAAGAGTATTGATAATGGTTGGGGTCAGCTGTTCAGACACTGTTTAGAAGGTGGCAATGGCAAACCACTTCTGTAGAAAAATTTACCACGAACAATCATGGTCATGGAAAGACCGTGATCGGCCATGTCATATGACACAGTACATAAGAAACAAATGACTGAGGGAGACAAGTATGCGAGGGTTTTCTACCACTTTTCAAACCTGCAGCCGGCATGAAAATGAGAATCAGACAAGAAGCTACACTTCTTCCTTCCAAGTCCTGAAGGAGGGTCTTGGCCCAAAATGTCGACTGTTAACTCTTTACCACAGAAGCTGCCTGGCCTGCTGAGTTCCTCCAGCATTTTGTGTGTGTAGCTTAAAATGCTGGAGGCGCACGTGGGGCGGGGGGGGATGCTTCATCTGGACTCAACATTAGTTATCAAAAGGATGTGTAGAGCAGGGATGGAGTAAGAATTAACAAGTAATAGGTGAGTGAGGAAGGGTGATAGACAGATGGAGGAAGAGTGAAAATAGCACCAGAAGCTGGGAGGTGACAGTGACAGGAGCTGCAATTATTCATCAGCTTCAGCCTCTGGAAGAGAAGCAAAGGTGTTTTCCGTTTCCAAAGTACATAATCCAATGCAAAATATAAGGATCCAGGGAAACTTGGCTGCATGGATTTAGAATTGGCCTGCCCACAGAAGACAGAGAAGTCAGATACGAGCGGCATTCCGCAGGGATCTGTTCTGGGACCACCGCTCTTTGTGATTTTTATAAATAACTTACTAAAGGAAGTGGAAAAGTGGGTTAGCAAGTCTGCAGATGACACAAAGGTCAGTGTTGGTGTGGATAGTATAGAGTGCTGCCATAGGATACAACAGGACATTGACAAGATGCAGAGCTGGGCTGAGAAGTGGCAGATAGAGTTCAATCCAGAAGAGTGTAAAGTGATACACCTTGGAAGATCGAACTTGAAGGTAAGGGACTGAGTTCAAAGGCCTCCAAGGCAATGTTACAGCTCTATAAAACTCTGATTAGACCAGACTTGGGAATATTGCGTTCAGTTCTTATCATCTCTTTATTGGAAAGATGCGGAAGCTTTCGAGAGGGTGTAGCGGAGATTTACTAGGATGCTGCTGGATTAGAGAATGTCTTATGAGAAAAGGTTTAGCACTCTTTAAAGCAAAGAAGAATGAGAAGAAACTTAACAGATCTGTACAAGGGGCTTAGACAGAGTAGACAATGGCTGATATGAAAGGACACAACTTTAATGATATTGGGGATGTCAGGGGTAGGTGTTTTTGTTCCCCACCACAGACAGTGGCAAGTGCATGGAATGCACTGTCTGGGCAGTGGTGGTGGTAGATACATTTAAGAAACTCCTTGATATACTGATGAAAGAACAATGGACGCTATGTGGGAAATAAAGACCAGATTGATGTTGGAATAGGTTAAAAGGTCAGAAAAACTAAGTGGGCCAAAGGCCTTGTACTGTGATGTACTGTTCTTTTGGCATTCTATAATATACTGAAGAAAAATATGGTGACCAAAGTAGTGAAGCTGGACTTGTGAAATAAAGGGTCTTGACCCAAAACAGACTGTCAATTATCCTCCCTAGATACTACCAGATGCACTGAGTCCTCCAGCATCTGCAATCTCTTGTGTCTCCACAGAATTGACGGTGAGCTGGTAGATTATAAAGCAGTCAAAATTATCTAGTCAGCAACCGAGTCTAACAGGTTTGTAACAAATTCAATCATCCTCCTGCTGCAGACTTGAGTCCAGAACCAAACAAGAGAAGTCAAAGGAAAAAAAAAGTCAAGATTTACCTCTCAGGTTGGTATCAACTGCTAGAAATGAACGTGCAGGAGTATCTGCTGAAGCTGTCCAGACACCACAAGAGACTGAACACTCACACTGCAGCCTCACACAAATATAAAGGCTGCTTGCACTTTAATTAGTGACTGTCATATGATACCAGATCAATAACTAACACAGCCAGCATCTCACCTGGATACCTACCAAGCATAATCAATAACCAAAACATGGCTCAACAGATAACACCTCAGTAAGGACAGACACCAACACATCAGCAGTAAAAAAAAAAGATTTAAGCCATTCAGGACTGATCTCCCACAAAGTAATTTGAACAGAATATCAAAGGTTTCCATGTTACCAGTCTAGTACCAATCTGGATAGAAGTTTGGTCAATTTCAAGAAGAATAACCAACTCATTACAGTACTGTGCATGTCTGAGGCACCTTAGATTTTTAATATAAATTTTACTTTAATAGTTTATTTTTTATCTTCTGCATTAGTGTACCAGTAGAAAAGAACAAATTTTAGATTTCCAAACATTCTTTTTCCAAAAAACAATTAGACATTACAGAGAACTCTTCATATTTCATTAAAGAAAATAACATTGAGACCATTTTTCAAATAACAACTTGATTAGTTTGTAGGTACTGCATATAGCCCAGTGCATGATAACAAAACGGGACGCTAATGATCAAGGACATAATGAGTTGAATGAACTCAACTGATTAATTGAAACAAAAACAGGTACAGAAGTAATCAAACTAGGTGAAGGACACCGAACTAAAAAGTGCAGGTGAGGCAGATGTAACAGTTAAACCTACAAATCATTAATTCTTACACCATGGCAAGAGTGAGCATAGCAACAAGACACAAGGTGGTCACCCTACATCAGCCAGGTCTTTCCCAAACAGAAATTCCACGGCAGACAGAAGTTTCTAGATGTGCTGTCCAAGCTCTTCTGAAGAAGCATAAAGAAATGGGCAAGGTTGAGGAGTACAAACACAGTGGTCAGCCATGGAAACTGAGTGCAGCAGAAGACAGACAACATCGAACTGACATCCCTTCTAAATTGGAAGTCCTTAACTGCTACCATCTCTAAACTCACAGAAACCGCTGGAAACCAAGTACCCCCTTCTATTGTCCAGAGAAGTCTTGTCAGAAGTGGTCTTTGCGGAAGAGTTGCTACCAAAACCCAATCCTTCCAAGCAGAAACAAAGCCAAGAGACTCACCTACACACAAAAACACAAGGACTGAGGTGCTGAACAACAGCAGCAAGCGCTCTGAACTGAATAGTCAAAATTTGAAATTTACACAAGAACATAAGAACGAGCTGGAATAGGCCATCTGGCCCATTGAGCCCACCCCGCCATTCAATATTCATGGCTGATCTGGCCATGGACTCATCTCCACCTATCTGCCTTTTCCCATAACCCTTAATTCCCCTACCTCGACTTTAAATATATTTACTGAGGTAGCCTTCATTGGGCAGAGAATTCCAGATTCACCATCCTCTGGGAAAAGCAGTCTCCCCCATCTCCATTCTAAAGCTACTCCCCCGAATCTTCAGGCCACGTCCCCTAGTTCTAGTCTCAACTACCAGTTCCTGCCTCTATCTTATCTCTCCCTTTGATAATTTTATATGTTTCTATAAATTTTGGCTCAAACAGGAGGCACTTTGCCCACAGAAGAGCTGGAGGATCACTGCAGGTTTGGGACTGCATTTCTGCAAAAGAATTTAGTAATCTGCTCAGAATTAACGGAATCCTCAACGCTGAGAAGTACAAGCAAACTCACACCCATCACACAATGCCGGAGAGGTGGCTGATTGGCCCCAACTTCATTCTCCAGCAGGACATGACTACAGGTAGCCCCCGTTTTCCGAACGTTCGCTTTACGACACCTCACTGTTACAAAAGACCTACATTAGTTACCTGTTTTCGCTAACAGGTGTTTTCACTGTTACGAAAAAAGGCAGCGCCTGCCCGAACAGCCAAGCTCCTTCCCCATATGTGCATTCTAGCCGCCATTGCTTAAACACGTGCTTTATCTCGATTTATTTTGTGCATCTGTTAGCAAGATGAGTTCTAAGATATCGGAAAAGCCTAAAAGAGCTCGTAAGGGTGTTACACAGTGTAAAACTAGACATAATTAAGCGTTTCAATTGTGGTGAATGAAGTAAGGACACTGTCCATGCGTTGAACTTGCCTATGTCCACCATTCGCACTATTTATACGCAGAGAGAATTTTGAAAGCTGCCGATGTTACTATTGGTTCTGCTCGTAGCAAAGTGGTCTCTCTTAGTTGGCATCCAATAATGGATAAAATGGAAAGCCTATTGCTTGAGTGGATTGATGGGTGTACAAAGCGTGGTGTTCCGTTAAGTTTTCTTATACTTAAGGAGAAATCAGTCAGTCTTTTTAATAAGCTGAAACAGAAAGCACTGGACGATGGTGATGAAAGTGTTACGAAAGTGGAACTTAAAGGTAATCATGGGCAGTTTGAACCGTTTCAGAGGCGAAGGCAGCTTCATAGTTTAACGTTTACCAGAGAGAGTGCTTCGGCTGGTACTGAAGCTGCCGAAAACTTCCCAGCAGAACTGAAGAAAATAATTACAGAAGGTGGTTATTCGTATAAGCAAGTGTTTAACTGTGACGAAACTGCAATTTATTGGAGTCTTCCCGATTCTGGTAAGTGAAACTACACTGTTCATACATTATTTCTACTTTATATAGGCTATGTATTTTTATGTATTACTTGGTTTGATTTGGAGGCTTCATAGCTTAAAGGTTACTGGAGAGAGTGTTTCTGCCGTAAGATTTTCACAGCGCTAGACAGTGCTGCAGAAAAGTATTTTTACTTTATGTAGGCTGTGTATTTATCATATCATTCCTGCTTTTACTATATGTTACTGTTATTTTAGGTTTTATGTGTTATTTGGCATGATTTTGTAGGTTATTTTTTGGGTCTGGGAACGCTCAAAAATTTTTCCCATATTAATAAATGGTAATTGCTTATTCACTTTACAACATTCTGGCTTACGAACCGTTTCATAGGAAAGCTCTACCTTCAGATAGCGGGGAAAACCTGTATAAACACACGGCCAAGGTTTGTAAAGAACTATCTTCAGCGAAAAGAACAAGGAGCTCTGCAACAGATGGTACGGCCTCCACAGAGCCCTGATCTCCGATTCAACAAGGCTGTCTGGGATTACCTGGTGAGACAGAAGTAAGCAAGACAGCCAAAGTCTGCAGAAGAGATGTGGCAAGTTCTCCAAAATGCTTAGAACGACCTACCAACCGACTTTCTTATTAAAAAAACCGCACGACATTGTACTTAAGAGTATTGATGCAGTTTTAAAGACGAACGGTGGTTACACCAAATATTGTTTTTTTTTAAAACTGTTTACTACTTTTTATAGTAATTTTTTTGATATTTAGAAACTTTTCCTTGCATTATTTTTGAAAAGCACCTTTGCTTTACAAAATGTTTTAAACATGTGACTTTTGCACAGTTCTGCACATACAAGGAAAACAGGTTTTTAACCCATCTTTATCTCAGTGAAGGTACAAAATTATGAAAACACAAACACATTGAGAAAATACCACACAACCTTAAAATGCATTCTCACCACCTACTTACTTATTTGCTCTATTTTCTACCCCAAATACCTCAATTCCCATCCTTTAAGGAAATGAACCATGAACTCTAATCTAATTCAACCTGGCATTTGAGTCCACTAAGTTTGAATCTTCATTTACACACAGCACTAACAACCCATCTTCTTGTGCAATCATCTTCAAGAATTACAAAAGGCAGATATGGTGGTCTACAAGAAACTTTACCCCAGCAAACATGTCAAAGTCCAGATCAAATAAGTTTATAAGGAGTAAGCAGCTTAGTAGGAATACCTTCTGGTTGTCTGAAATTTTTAAAAAAATTTGAACATTGAGGCAGGCATTCTCACAAAATGTATTAAGCTACTGGACAAGTGCAGGTAAATGCAACCAGAAACGACAGATACTCAGTCACCATGGTAAGCCAAGGGTGCAGTTCTGTGCACTATGATTCTAAATACAGAACATTCCTAACTCTCCCATCTCATCTGTGACTCAACAGCCTCTTCCACTTTTGGTTCTCCTAGACAACTTCATTTATTTCAGCATCTTATGCACTTCACTCAATTTCACCACGTTTCCAAAATAGCCAAACTATCAGTTATCAATCTGAAATTTAAAATGTTCCTTTATATAGATGATACCTGAACTGTACGCACATAGCCCTGGGTTTCCAGCATCTGCAGAATCACCTGTGTATTTCAAACATTTTCAGAATTCCAGTAACCTCAGTACCTTACTTTCATTGTCAGATCACCTCGAACTCTAACAACATGGCTTCATGTCCATTCCCCAATCTGGTTATTGCTCTCTCCGACTGAAAGCACAGTGGGGAAGTTAAGCTGTTGAAGACACACATCTTATTCTGGTCCTGTTTCTGAAAATCCAGGACTTCTCCATATGATGAGGGTAAAATAACTTCCAAATGACAAGACTACAGACCACTTGCCCTGCACCCCACCCCCCCAACTCTTTCCTTATTTTTATGACTAGGCATGGATCAATTTGATCAGAGGTGGAAAGGTTTAGCAACTTTAAATTCCTGGGTGTTGTTATTTCAGAGGACCTGTCCTGGACCCAGCACGCAAGTGTAATTACAAAGAAAGCATGACAGTGCCTCTACTTCCTTAGGAATCTGCAAAGATTATCTAAAACTTTGATAAACATCTATAGATGGGTAGAGGAGTGTATATTGACTGGCAGGGGTAAGGGGGTGTGTGAATACTTTTTATAAGCACTGTACATGAAACCCTGTCATAGGAAAGCAGCATCCATCATCAGAGATCCCCACCACCCACTTCATGCTCTGTTCTCACCACTGCCATCAGGTAGAAGGTACAAGAGCATCTGGACTCACACCACCAGGTTCAAGAACAATTACTACCCCTCAACCATCAGGCTCTTGAATAAAAGAGGATAATTACACTCACTTGTCCTACTACTACTAAAATGTTCCTACAACCAATGATCCCACTTTAAGCACTCTTCATCCCATTGTTGTTATTTATTGCTATTTATTTATACATGCATATGCAGTTTGTCCTCTGCACTCTGGTTGATCTTTCATTGATCCTGTTATAGTTCCTATACTAAAGATTTTCTGAGTATGCCCACAGAAAATGAACCTCAGGTTTGTTTGTGGTGACATACATGTTTCTTCGATAATAAAATTTACATTGAACTTTGAATCCTCAACCTACAGTTCTCATGTACTTTTGAAACATTCTGCAAAGAGAACCACTCCAGGTATCACTCTTGGGTGACAAGTGAGTCCTCAACACAAACAATGTTTGTGAATAATTATGATTAACTGGTATAAGTACATATCCAAACCAAAAATTTAGCAGTATCAACTTAAAGTAAAGCCTGTTGGATCATCCCCATGATGGGTCATTTGAGGACCAAGCTCAGCTCAGCTCAGTAGGTAAGCAGAATCATAAGCTCTAAGCAGCATCAACCTTGGTGCCAGACTTCTATATTTCAGTGAGTGGTGGACATTTTAGAGAAGACTCACGTAGCATAGTGTTTACAGAGCCAGCGACTGAGGTTCAATTCCTGGCACTAAGTATATCGTACATTCTCCCCGTTACCGCATGGGTTTCTGCCCACATTCAAAAGATGTATGGGTTAGGGTAAGTAAGTTGTGGACATTCTATGCTAGTGCCGGAGGTACGATGACACTTGTGGGCAGCCCCTAACACTACCTTGGACTGTGTTGGGCATTGACACAAACAATGCATTTCACTGTGCGTTTCGATGTATATGTAACAAATAAAGCTAATCTTTAAACTATTTTTAATTGATAACAATACAAAAAATGTTCTGGACAAACAAAGACATCTATTCCAAGAATCTAAGGAACAATATACTAATGCTTCAGATCAAAAGGTGTAAAAATAAAATATACAATTGTGCCTCTGAGCTTCATTATCACATGCTGTTAACTGGCTGCTAATGTGTTTCAAGGAAGAGCGCAATGATCGCATCCAACTGAGCCCAGTCACTTGCTCTTAATATTCATTGACATTAACACTACAATTTCTCACGACCAACAAACATCAGTTATAATGCTCGGTGAAGGGCGCCAATGCTTTTTTTGCTGGTGGGGGTGGAGGCTGTTGGGGTTCGAACGTTTAGCTGTCATTCATTCTTTGGGGCACTCTGTTTTCGTGATGTTTGCGAAGAAAAAGAATTTCAGGATGTATATGGTATACATTTCTCTAGACATTAAATGTACCTATTGAACCTAATGGAAAATCAAAGCTGGGTAACCTCTAGCAAATGACTCACTCCTGATAACCCAGTCTTTTCACCAACTACAAAGGCACAGGTCAGGAACACAGTGGAATGATCTCCACTTACCTGGATGTTCAGACTCAACCTAAATAGCTCAATGCCATCAAACTACCATTGCAATCCTTTTGTGTACCATCAACAATGGTGTATAGTGGCTGCAACACATACATCACCTACTGCACTTGTTCATCTGAACAAAGCCAACAGCATCTCACCAGCCTGCAGCCTCTACCACTGGGTTTGACAACGGCAGCGAGCACACATGAACGTCCCCTGCAGGTTAGACCGCAAACACGCACCTTGATTTGGAAGTATACCGCCTGGTCTTCGACATTACTGGGTCCAAATCCCAGCACATCCTTCCCTGAAACGCTGCAAATACTTGCACTAGGGCACTGCAGCAGTTCAAGGTGGCAGCTCACAACCAAACAATGCTGGCCTTTCCAGTGATAGCCAGATCCCAAAAAAAAGTTGGAAAAAAAAAAGTCAAGAACAAGTAAAGTTCCATCTCAACTAGCACCAATCTTTTATGCTTGTCATCTTTTCCAAGAGATAGCCAGGATTTGTTACAGGATTTAACAAAGTATCACCACTTCTAATCAATCACGTTGGGCCTCAAAACTAACAATGATGAGTATTCCCGCTTAAGTGCCCTTCTTTGAACTTTTTCTAACATGTCCTTTATCTAAGACTCCCAACTACATTCATTCCTTTCCCATTCTTTGTCCTCTCCCATTTGCCTCCCACACAACTCAAGTACAGGACGCCTCTTAACTAAAGTCCTGCAGTCTCTATTCACAGGATGTTCCTCTCATTTCTGCCACCTACACCATAATCCCAACATCCAGCACATTTCCTCTTCTTGCATTGCAACGACTTTTCTCCACAACTCC
Organism: Mobula birostris; assembly: GCF_030028105.1. Lineage (NCBI taxonomy): Eukaryota > Metazoa > Chordata > Chondrichthyes > Myliobatiformes > Myliobatidae > Mobula > Mobula birostris. The sequence continues at coordinate 6,505,785 of NC_092401.1, forward strand.
ACTCTCCTTCTCACACAGTTGACCAAGATGCAATTGCTGCTTTTTGCCTTTTCCCACCATGCAAGGACCTAAACAGTCCTACAGGTGAAGACATGACACACTCGCAATTCTTCTAATTATTGTGATGTGGTCTCAACTGTATTGAGAAAAAAAACAAACAAGGAGATTTTGTGCAACACCCTTCTACTTCCTGGCATCTTTTAATTGACAGATGGAGCGGGTTAGACAGACCGTCCCTGGACAATGGGGGCAAGAACGTCCCCAATGTTGCCCACACCCTGATGGCCAGCTTTGTGTGTGACTGCATCGGGCTGTGTGTAGAACCCAGATATGTGGGCACCAAGTACCACTATGTGCCCAGGTTCTACCTGTCACCCTGGCTACGAAGGACGGGTCCGGCCCCACTCCTGCGCAATGCCCCAGTCAGTTGGTCGTTGCTGCCATACCTGTCCTTCGCAGGAAAGTTCTGCCAGGAGAACGCCTTTGACCACAGGGCCATCAGGCAGTGGTCGGCACGTAATGTCCTGCAGGCACTGCAGAAGAAGGACATGATGGACACAGTGGGGTGGTTCCCTGAGCAGACCGTCCAGTTCATCTGGCAAAATGCCTCATCTCCAGATCTCACCAACAGGCACCAAGACCTCGCCTGGCTGGCGGTGAGAGGGGCCCTCGCAGTCAGATCCCTCCTGTACGCCCGGAACGTCGCCTCCACACCCGGCTGCCCACGGGAGGATTGCAGTGAGGAGTCGTCTGTGACCCACCTCTTTGCACACTGTGAGTTCGCAGAGAAGGTGTGGAGGAGGATAGATGGGCTAGTGTCATGTTTCATCCCCAGCAGCTGCGTAACAGAGGACTCTCTGATATACGGGCCGTTCCCAGGGACGCACATGGAGACCAACATCTGGTGCTGCTGGCAGACCATCAACTCGGTGAAAGATGCTCTTTGGTTGGCCTGAAACTTGATGATCTTCCAGCACACAGAGATGTCCGTGGGAGAATGCTGCCAATTGGCACATTCTCGGCTGCAGGAGTACGTGCTGAGGGACACGCTGAAATTTGCTGCAGCCATCGCAAGGGCCCGGTGGGGAAGGACTACAATTTAGGGTTCTTCTCCCGCAGGAGTGGGAGGGGTCGGGTGGCGGGGAGTATACCCAACAATGGTGTGGGAAGGTGAAGCAACGGATTGCCACGTGGGTGGCCAAAGTACGGATATCTAGGGACCATAAGGGAAACATATGTAAAGGATTGAGAGCCGTTGAATGGTTTATCGTGTATAAATTTTTGAATAAAGTATATTTTGAAATTCAAAAAAAAATCTAGAGTTCAGAAGAAAGGATATGTTAACATTTTTTTCCTTCAGTCACTGCCTGACCTCCAAGTTATTAGCATTATTTGCTTTAATTTCAGAGTACCAGCATCTGAGTTGTTACGAATAAATTTCCACAATATTCCACCATCACCCCCACCTTCTGTGCCAGTTATCCTCACCAATGCTCCCTTTGTCCTCTATTATATACATATAATATATTTAATATATATTTTAAAATATATTTAACTTTCCCTATTTGGATGAAACATCATCCATAAAATATTAACTGCATCCGGAGCTTTAGACTAATCTACTGAACATTTTCAACACTCTTTATCCCAGCATCTGCATTGTTTCAACGATTCTTCACAAGAAATTTTCAAGTGGGACTGTGATACTTTTCCTTGTTTTTAGTCAGGGAATAGAGTCAAACAGAGTCTTACAGTCAATTCTCCAAAGAGTGAAAAAAAAATATTGCTTACATTTCTGAAAAAGGAGAGTTCATACTGAGCAGAGTCCTTGGTGTGAAATTGTCAACATACACAACTTTCTCATTTTAGCATCTTAATTCCCTACTTAAGTGCTAATACCACACTTTTTTATTAAATAACAAAGTGCAAAGGCATCTATAGCTCTGGCAACTGGCTGCAAAGCATATTCAATGCATTACTTCACGTCTGCTTACAGCCAAGTGGATTCACTCCCAGAACAGGAAGCCAGCGAAGATCACACTTGTTAAAGCTACTCTATAAACAGCCTCCAAAGCTCAAGACAAAAAATGTGGATGCATTTTGCACCAGTAATACGGAAGGTATCACACGACAAAAAGTCAGGAATAAAATTATTGGGTGAAATATTTACGTAAATGTAACAAAGCTATTGTGAATTCTATCCCAATGCCTTCCTCCTCCCACCTCTCAAGAAATCAGGATGAAGATGGTGCCAACGAACAACGCTTCCATGTGCAACATCCTCCAAGTGGTCCACGAAACTGTTCATTTTACTTCTTTTGCTGCTTCATTTTCTGGTACCAAACTGAAGCCTGTGATCTACAGTTTGATGGTGTGTTTACAGGCCGATTGAACAACCTGGCACTTTGTTGTCTCCAAAAAGGTTCCAGGTGAGCGGCCTCCAGGCCAAGAAGCTCAGAGACCATAACCGACTCCATTTCTCACTAAGGAAGATTGAAAACACTGAGGTGAATAGAGAAAGGTGAGCGAGCGCTCAGCACCATCTACCAGCTTCTTGGTCGCTGCTGCCGGGGGAACATGTCTGCGCGAGTCTCTCACTCCCTCGCGCTTGCTGCTCCTGAAGGAAGGCCCCTGTGCTCAAATGGATCTCTCTCCTTGATGCTGTTGGAGAAAGGTGCTGAGGAGGGCTTAGTTGACGTGGTTTGAGGACTGGTGGCCTGTAGATAGCAAACACTGAGCTGAACTGAATATGGACTCTTCAATTTTGTGTTTTATATTCTGTGTTTTCACTCATTCTTTCTTGTTGCCGCTTGTTCGATCTGTTTTTTGCGCGTGGGAGGGGTTGTTGCTGTTTTTTCTTTTAACATTTTCCATGTTTTTTTGTTTCATGGCTGTCTGTGGAGAAGACAAATCTCAGGGTTGTATACAGTAAACATACTTTGATAACAAATGTGCTTTGAATTATAATCTCCTTGGTTCTTATCACACACAGTTATATCCAGTCTTCCAGAATCTTCACTTGTGTTTGATGACACCCCTGTGAAGCACTGTAGGTGGTTATATATTAATATTAAACAATTACATGTCATGACTCCATGTTAACTGTTTTCTCTTTCAGGTAATATGGGTAGGATGAAAGTCAATGTAGATGTCACTGTCAATCCACCGTACCCAAAAAAAATTTTTTAAACCCTCTGCTGGAAAGCTGAACTACAATGCTGAAAACATTTAGCAGTTCAAAGAGAGTAGGTGAAAGGAAAAAGATTACAATAAAAACATTTAAGATCAGAAGTTTCTTGATTAGAACTGAGAATGTGTTGTCAACCTGAAACAGTTGTTTCCCCAGATACTGCCTAACACGTTGAGCACTTCTAATCTTTACTGCGCTTAATCAATCTATGTTCGTGGGGAAATTAAGTTGGCTGGCTGGGATCATTTTGCAGAACTGTCAGGAATCAACCACAGTGCTGTAGTTATGGAGACACATTTAAGCAGAACAACTAAAGGCAAAAGAGTTTTTTACTGAATGTCAATGAACTACAAATACTTTTAGCAGCTAACATCATCCCAGTGTGTATGGATTTTCACTCAGTTTGGATCGCCATTCCAAACACACAACCTTTATTCTATTACATATCGCAAACATTGTCAAATCCAACTGCAAGTATCTTAATGTTGGCATCAAAGCACATACAGTTCCAAGATTGCCTGACAGGGCACCAGCTTGTCATCTCGTTCAGAGAAACTACAGAAAATGGGGGTGGGGAGCATAACTAAATCTTATTAGTCACAACTGAAAAGAATACAAAAGAAATTATACTTGCTTTCTCATTACCTTTGCAAGTTACTTCTTTCTACTTACTATTAAAAATTGATTCTCAAAACATTGTACAATTTCCAGATGCACATCAATCACTGTTAACTTTCCAGTCAAAGGCCACTTTTCTTTAAAGCTTCTTACACTCTCTTGTCACATGAAAAGAACTGACATGAACCACCTTGACAATCTCTCTTTCCTACCAAGTAAATACAGACCCATTCACTCATCTCGGATCAGAATTCTTCTTCTGCATAGATAACATCATACTTGTTTGCCAGCATAGTAGAGTATAATCATCACGAGCCCCGGTAAAGGCAGTACTTCAGCCTAATACAATACATTTCAAGGTATTTCTCTGGATACAAGCCAAGTTTGGACAAACATTAGGGTGCTCTACAGTTTTAGCAATCTGTGTTAAAATATTGGTCACCAGGGATCTTCAGCAGATGAAGATCTGAATTCTTAAGCTTCCCTCGCCCCCCCCCAACTCTTACATGTTTCATGTATTAACGATAGGATTTAAAGTAAACTTTATGCTGCTGTTTGAGCTTAAATCCCGCATACACCTATCCCAAAATCTTATTTCACCAAGTGCCTTATCAGCACCAGGCCATGTGTACCCAGAGCTGAACATTAACCTTAGACTGCGTCAGGACACTCAAAAATTAGTTTCAAACAAAAGTGTGCGATAACATATTGAAGAAGTCCAAAATGTTAAGTAAAAAGACTTGTTTCTTACTTCCCGCCTACAGGAAAAATATAGTATAGGATTGAAAAAAGAACAGAGAAAACTTACAAGGAAGTTGCCAGGGCTGAGTCATCGGGAAAAGTTGAATAGGTTAGGTTTTTATTCCCTGGAGCATAGGAGAATGAGGGGAGATTTGATAGAAGTCTACAAAATTATGAGGGGTATAGATAGGGTAAACACAAACAGGCTTTTTCCACTGAGGTTGGGCGAGACAAGAACTAGAGGTCATGGGTGAAAGGTGAAAGGTGAAATGTTTAAGGGGAACGTGAGAGGGAACTTCTTCACTCAGAGGGTGGTGAGAATGTGGAAGGAGCTGCCAGTGGAAGTGGCAGATGCAAGTGCAAATGAAACTTCTGACAGAAGTCTGGCTACGTACATGGATGGGAGTATGGGGGGGGGTGCTTTAGTCTAGGTACAGATTGATGAGGCTAAGCAGAATAGTTCAGCTGACTAGATGGGCCAAAGGGCCTATTTCTGCGTTGAAGTGCCTAACACTACAATTGTCCTTCCCATAAAATATATTTTATAATTCTTATGATGATTTGTGACTTCACAAATACTTACCTCAATAAAACATACAGAAATTTATTCTAAGGGTAGGATAGGAGGAAGTTTTATCTAGCATTTAAAACCACTTGCTTGAACCAGTTTTTGTTCCAAAGCTAATTTTAAAAAAAACACCTGAAGTAAAAATAAACAAAATAAAATTGTGGTTAATCTAAAGAGGCTATCCATCCCAATCCCTAAAGAATTGGCTGAGTCAAGTAAGAATACGCTTCCATTCAAACAGAAATGAGGCCTTCAAACCAGAATCACTGCCACTCGATATCATCACAAAGATTTTCAATTTCCCCAAAGGAGTGAAAAGCCAAATTTAAATGGCACTGGACATTGGAAATGTGAAGTAAAACTGAAAATGCTGAATAAACTACTGCACCTTAAAACTGAAAAGTTGATGTCAGATAGAACTCAACAGAATTAATATTTTAGCATAAACTAAGATTGGCTCAGGATCAAAAACACAAACTCTCCTTCCATTGACATTCTAACTCCAAAGCCAACTTTTTATTTGCAAAGTCCTAAACATGGTGGAAATTGGAAATAAAATAGCAGAAACATTGAACTGGTCAGGCAGAATCCAAGGAGTGACTAAGAAAGAAGAACAGTGATCAACAAGAGTACAAATTACCAGATCTATATGAACCCTCTCCTTCATCTACCTTCAGACGCTACCTGGTTTGAATGGTCCCTTCAGTGCGCCAAAATCAGCCTAGACATTTCACAAGTGCTTATTCTAACAAAGTCGAACCAGCAGTACCACACAGGGAAACTTCAGAGCAAGCGACCAAGAGATTTAAGAATAATGACAAAACTCAGTTTGGGAAAGGAGTTCCACAGCTTAGAACCTCAGTAGCTGAAGGCATAGTGCGAATTGTTCAAATTCTGGAATTCAATGCCTAAGCATTTTTGATATTATATACAAAGTGAACTGAAGCAAAGCGCATTTTCTATGCAAATACGCCCAAGCAAAATCGTTTCAGTTACGTTCCCTCTAAAGTGGACTGCAAATTATGGAAGTGCAAAAATTCACACATGATTTTCAGGAGAGAAAGAAATCTAATTTTAACCAGTGGAACTACCTCTAGTGCTGAAGGACGAAGCGTGCGATGTGCGTTTCACTTTCAGAACCTCGGAGGTGGGATGGGAAAGGGGGGGAGGAAGGAGGGGGTGGTAGGATGGCATGGGATGGGAGGGAGGGGGAAACATGAAGGAGCGGGAAGAGGGAGGGGGGAGAGTGGAGATTCTTATTTAGGTACCCCAATATCCGGCAGTGTGGCTGTCTGGTGGCCCAGCCAACAATGGGCGCATGGCCTGCCGCCCGCAAGCGAAGTAAAATTCCCGCTCGACGTCCCATTCAATGACAAGGGGCTCGCTCTCCCACGTTCACCCGAGTGCCGGTGGGGTTCAGGGGAAGGGGAAGAGGCTCCCTCGGTACGGCCTGGCCATCCCCGGCCCTCACGCCGCACCTCGATTTTTGTTCTCCCGCGCATGGAGCCCTCTCTCGGTACCTCATTACCCGTCGCGCAGCCCCGCCATTCCCCTCGGACAGACCTGCCGGGCCCGTTGCACAGCATCGGCGAAGGCGTCCGGCTTTTTGAAGGTGGCTCCAGCCGCCCCGGGCCCGGCCGCGCCGGTACCCACTGCGTGCGGAGGCGCTGCCGTAGCCGCCGCGAAATCCGCCATCGGCAATGCCGTCTCTCTCTTTCCTCCGCCAAACTGAGTTTACAGGCCTCGGCCTCTCTGGTGCACGTCTGTATGTTTTTTTTATTTCACGGACGCCTCCCTCCCCGTCCTCGCACTGTCCCGGGGGCAGATCGGACCCTCGTTGAGCGATCAGAGGCCCGGCCACCGCCAGCAATGGCTCCCAATGCTCCCGCCTCAACACCGCCAACAGAGGAGGCGGGCACGCCGTTTACCGCTTGATTGACAGTGACCCGCCAGCCAATCCCTGGCACGAAAGCCCCGTCGCCCCGGGGGCAACGCCTCCTCTGACGTCGAGCGTGATTGACATTGCGACCACAGAGTGAGAGATCGGCGTAGGGCCGATCGACGTCCCGTAACTTCAATGGGAAGCGGGGCTTCTGTGTGACGTAATCATGATTGACGTTCCGACTGTTCAATCAGAATGTCCCCAGTCTAAATCTGATCACTGAGGTTCACAGGTACAAGGCTGGATGGTAATATGAAATTGCCGGAGGGAGATTCGCAAAAAGAGAGGGAATTGCAGAACTAAGATGTACCTTTGGAATTGACGCAGTTCTAGTTCCCTTCCTGTGCTGTTTAGTTTTGCACCCATAAATACCCTGCGCCAGTCGGTTTGTACGATTTTGCACTTCCAATCTTAATTAGCTGGGCATAAATAAATACAAGAGATTCTACACATGCTGTCAATCTTGGGCAGCAAACACAAAAGCCGAGGCCCTTCCTCAGGCTGGAGGGGAAAGCAGAATAAGTTTGGTGGGGTATAAATTAGAAGACAAGTGTGCCAAACACTATTTTTTCACCCATCTGACTACATATACACCCCTTTCAGGGACCAATTTAATTTCACTCCTGGGTCCCTCTGTTCTACAACACTTCCCAGGACCCCACCGATCACTGGACGTTCTACCCTGATTTAGAACGTAGATTGGTGCTGCACAGTACTGGCCCTTCAGGCCACACGATGTTGTGTCAAACTTTTAACCTACCCAATGCTTCCCTCCCACATAGCCCTCCATTTTCCTTTCATCCATGTGCCTATCTCAGAGATTTTTAAGCATCCCTAATGTATCTGCCTCTTCCACCATCCCTGGCTGTGTGCTCCATGCACCCATCACCGAGAAAGTCTGCAGATGCTGGAAATCCGAACAACACACACACACAAAATGCTGCAGGAACTCAGCAGGCCAGGCAGCAACTTTTTTTTCCCCCACAGATGCTGCCTGACCTGCTAACCCCTCCAGCATTTTGTGTGTGTTGCTCTGGATAAAAAAAAAATCCTACTTTTGACCACCACCCAGACACTTTTCTCCAATCACCTTAAAATTACATTCTCTTGTATTAACCATTTCCTGGTACTCAAAGGCCTATAAAGATCCTTCCCCTTGGAAGCTGGTCTCGCTACACAGTATTTGGCTGCTCGCAATCTACTATTTGTTTCCTAGTCTCTGATGCTGGGGATGATTGTCGCCAAAAGACTTATCTTGAGGGAATAGAAATCACCTTCTTCCCCTTCCTTTCGGAGATGGATGGCTGATATGATCTCAGTCATAAAGACGGAGAAACTTCGGTTCTTGAGAACCAATTCAATTAAAAGATTTTCGGCTATCTCATTCCTTGCCTACCTGGATGAGGCCGGGGGCGGATGAGCAATTTCCCCCCAGCTGATTTCTCACGGCCTTCAATTGAGATTTAATGTTTAGTATTTTTGACCACTTTGTACGATAGGCATCCCTCTAATGTTATGTCCTTTTTTTTATTATTTCATTTTTAATCATGTCTGAGCTGGTATGTTCTTGTTGATTTCATTGTTCTTTTTTGAAAATTTTGAAAACAAAGTATTAAAAAAAACATTTCCACCCTGGGAAAAAGGTGTTGGCTGTCCACTGTGTCAATACCTCTGTCAAGTCATCTCTCATCTTCCTTCAATCCAAAGGGAAAAGCCCTAGCTCGCTCAACCTTTCCTCATAAGACATGTTCTCTAATCTAGGCAGCGTAGGTAAATCTCCTATGCACCGTCTCTAAAACTTCCATATCCTGCCTATGATGAGGCAGCTGAAACTGAAGCAGAGATTTATAGAACTGCAACGTTATCTCGCAGATCTTGAACTCAATCTCCAGACTAATGAAGATTCTTAATGTCCCCATCAATGTTCACAATAGCTCTGATGGATCTATGGACGTGAACCCTAAAACCCCTCCGTTCCTCCCACCCTGTTAAAAATCCTGCCGTTATCCCTGAGTTCTGCCTTCAAGTCCAACTAACAAAGTAAATCACTGTCGTAAGGGGGCGATGGAAGCAGACCCAAATGCAAGACACAGACACTGAAGTACTAGGAACTGGACTATGTTTATTAAGAATGCTAGGGAAGCCAAGGAGCGAGGACAAAATGATAACACGAAGGTAGACGTAGAGTGACAAACCGGAAAACCTGGACTTGGACTCGGGACTTGAACTTGACAGGGAACTCAGGTCATGACTCAGAACTCGGGTCTTGTCTGAGACTCGGCACCTGGGTCTAGATGTGGCTCTTGGCTTGGACTAGAACTCGGACTTGGCTTGGACTGAACTCGGACTGGACTAGACTCAGTCTAGATTCAGACTTGGCTTGGACTTGACCCGGACTTGGCTTGGACTAGACTCTCAACTTGGACTTGGAACTTGACTCTTGACTTAGACACAGGACACAGAACACTGAGCCGGGGCTCCTCCTTGGACAAAGGACATAGAGCCAGGACTCTTCTTAGACACAGGGCACAAAACATTGAGACCGTTCCTCACTCAGAGTAGTGGCAAACGGCCGGACCTACCCAGTGGCGGAGAGAACACGGAGAGACAAAACCACACAACAATAGACTGTTCTTTAACTTGACACGGCAAGCCCCCAACCTGGCCCAGGAACCACAGACAGCGGCTCCAGTCTCACTCTGGCGGATTAACTTGACGGGGATTCTGATGAGGTTACTGACAAGAACAGTCCAGCGAGGAATCACTGGAACCCAGAGCTACTTATGTTGCCAGCCTGAAACGAGAATCAGGTGCCTCAATTAAGGTGCCCAACGGAACAAGGAAAAAATGGAATAACTGGAGTACAGAATCCACGGACCGGACCATGAACTGGAATGCGGACTTCACAGACCAGACCATGACAATCACTTCACATTTTTCTGGATTGAACCCCGTCTGGCATTCTCAGCCCAGTTCTGCATTCCAGCAATGTCCTGCAGTAATCTACTATACTATCCACAACACTGCCAGTTTTTTTCATCATCTGCAAACTTACTAACCCACCTTTCTACTTCCTCATCCAAATCATTTATACAAGAGCAGGGATCTTAGAACAGATCTCTGTGGAACACCACTGATCACCAACCTGCAGACAGAATACAGTCTATCTACTACACTCCTCTGCCTTCTGTGGGCAAGCCAATTCTAAATCCACACAGCCAAGTTTCCCATGCCTCCGCACTTTCTGAATGAGCCAACCGTGGGGAAACTTGTCAAATGCCTTACTATAGTTCAGATACACCACATCCATCACTCTAACTTCATCAATTTGCTTTGCCAAAAAATTCAATAAGGGTCATGAGATTTGACCTACCCCTCACAAAGTCACGTTGACTATCCTAATCAAATTATGTTTCTCCAAATGCTCATAAATCCTATCTCTAAGAATCCTCTCCAATAGTTTGCCAACCACTGATGTAAAACTCGCTGGTCTATAATTCCAAGGGTTATCCCTATTACCAATTTTGAACAAAGGAATAACATTTGCCACCCTTCAATCTTCTGGGATTACTCCTATGGCCAGAAAGGATACAACAATTATCACCGTAGACATCTATCTTAGTAATACAAAATGCTAGAGGAACTCAGCAGGCCAGGAAAAGAGTAAACAGTCAACATCTCAGGCCGACACTCTTCATCAAGACGCTAGGGGAGCAATGAGAGGGGGTTTCACTGAACTCCCGTCGAAGGGAGAATTTAAACTTCTTCAGGGTAGTCACCCTTGGAAGAGACTTTGCACTGTAGTAATCCATTCACAAACAAGAGAAAATCTTCAGATGCTGGAAATCAAAGTAATACACTCAAAATGCTGGAGGAACTCTGCAGGTCAGGCAGCATCTACGGAAAAGAGTAAACAGTTGACATTTCGGGCCAAGACCGTTAATTAGGACTTTTTTTGACTTACCTATCCTAACGCTTCTCTTTCTTGACGTTGATACGTTCCAGCACGTTAGACTGTTCTACACTGACCACATATTTATCAGGGTCCTTGTCAGTGGTGAACACTGAAGCGGAGTATTCATTAACGACCACCCCAAACTCATCTGCCTCCACCACATTTTCCTCTAATGCAACATGCACAAAATGCTAGAAGAACTTAGCATCCATGGAAATGAGCAGCTGACATTTCCTTTTTATCTCTTATCAGTCCTACCCTCTCTCTAATCATCCTCCTGTTCTTCACACATGTGTAGAAAGCGTTGTGGTTTTCCTTAATCCTTCTCACAAACGCCTTCTCATGATTTGATTCCCAAAATGCAACACCTTGCACTTATTTGAATTCAATGCCATTTCCTAACTGATCAAGACAACCCTGTAATTTTTCAACACACTGTAAGTTTTGAGAAACAGACACAAAATGCTGGAGGAACTCGACAAGTCGGGCAGCATCTATAATAGTCATAGTCATACTTTATTGATCCCAGGGGAAATTGGTTACAATTGGAAACAGTTGACATTTCAGGCTCAGACTTTCATCAGGACATTTTGATAATCTTCTTCACTGTCAACGACAGCATCAATAGTATTTCAGTCATCCACTGTTCCCTCTAAGCTGTGTGGGTTCATGACCATGCGATAATCAAAATGCTCCTGCACATATACTCTTCATTGCCACGTAGCTGGAATTTTCGTGTGCAGGGAATGATGTGAGCCGATAGAGGTGGGGTGCAGAGGTTTTGCTGGCTGCTTGCGGTGTAGAACCTACTCTCTCTTTAGCATTATGGGTGGCTGCAAAGAAAAGAGCCACCTGAACCATCACAGAGGCTGCTGAGTTGGTCTCCAGATGGCTATGGATCAAGAGATGTAACCCGTGGACCAGTGCTGCTGGGGCACAAGCCAGGGCCTTTTCAAGCCTGGTTGGGTTGCCTGGATGCTGAAAGACTCAAAACACCCAATGTCCCCTCTAATTTGTAATGACCAGTGTGTGCAAAAATCTTGTGCCGTGCAATTTTTTGCCCATTGGCAACAACACGTGCGCACTGAATTTTTAAGTGGAAGTATTCCTGAAGCTATTCTAAGGACAATAAATTCCCAAGTCTAGTTTGTTGTTCATTGTTTAAAAGAAATAATATAACTGTCAATAAGAACTTTGATTTCCTCTGGGTTTGACCACTTTCACTCTTGTTCATCTGCACTCTCACAAAATGTACGTAGCAGACCTGTAGTGGGTAATGAAGGATTTTCTTGCTGGAGCTTTTGCACACCATCCATATGTGATTTGCTTGCTAAATGACGCATTAAAAAGTCAAGTTTCCAAATATCATTCCACTTCTTCCCACTTGCAAATTCTCCAGCAACTTTTGCATCACAACAATACACGCAGGTAACACCAGTTTCTGTATGACACAAATATTTCTCGTAGCTGCATGTTCCTGACCTCATGAGCTTTCAGTGTAGCAGTTTCTACTGTTTCATTAAGCCATTCTGTCTTAAGTGAACTAGCAGTTCTTTTGTGCTTCACGCCCTTTGCTTCTTTGGAATTCAACATAGTGAATCAATAATTCCTTCAATAAAAACAGTATACATAAGCCAATTCTAAAATCTGCAGACAAATCATTGCAAACTCCATGCTGTCAATACTGTCGGCACCAGAAACCGGAAAAGGAAATGTGATTGCGTACAATCGTGAAATATACTTAACATGCCGACAAGGCAGAGGATGGCAACCTTTTGTGCGCAGTTTTAATTCCTTTGTGCTCTCGTAGCAAAAGATGTGTGCGCACACACCTTAGAGGGAACATTCCCGATGACCCCGGTTACATCACTGATTATCTGCCACAGCACATCCTAGGATGCATCTCCGCATCATAGATCATTAATGTCCTTCATTGCAATTAAAGGATAAGATTAGTACAATAGTGAGAAATGAATTTGGCATGTAAGACAGAATCGTTTGGGGTAGAAATATGAAGAACTAAGGGAAGAAATTTGGTGGGAGTCGTCTATAGGGCCTCTAAATGTATATATTTAATAAGGCAGAGAATACTGAGGACATTGTAAGGAAGAGACTGCAATTAGTACACGTAATATTAATCTTCATTTAAATTGTAAAAATTGAATTGGCAAAGGTAATCTTGAGGTTAATAGAGTGTAATTGGAACAGATTCCTAGATTAGTCCGTGTTGCAAAACCTACCAGGAAATATGCTATTTCAAATTCGGTCACGTGCAATGAATTATTGGTCCTATTCTTGCGTATCTTCTAGAGAATAGTGATCATAAAATAATAGAATTTCCTATTCATTTTGAGGAGAAACTTGGGTCTGAAACTGCTGTCTTCAGTTTAAATTAAGGCAATTACAAGGGAAAAGAGATTTTTAAAAAGACAATAAATATTGCAACAGATATTTAAGGAAACATTCTCCATAAAGACAGGGAAATGTCAATAAAAACACGAGAACATCTGCAAAGCAGCACACACAGAATGCTGGAGGAACTCAGCAGATCAGGCAGCATCTATGGAAATGAATAAACAGTCGACGTTTTGGGCCAAGACCCTTCTTCAGGACTGCGAGGAAAGGGGGCGAGATACCTGAATTAAAAGTTGTGGAGGAGGGGAAAGGTGAACACAGGCAGGTGGGAAAGTTCAAGGGCTGGAGAAGAAAGAATCTGACAGGACAGGAGAGTGGACAATAGGAAAAAGGGAAGGAGGAGGTGACCAGGGAGGGGTAATAGGTGAGTGAGAAGAAGAAAAAGGTCGAGTGGGGAATAAAGTGGGGGAAGGGGGAATTGTTCATCTAAAGGAGAAATTGATGTTCATACCATCAGGTTGGAGACTACCCAGACAGAATACAGGGTGCTGCTCCTCCACCCTGAATTCCAGGTTAGTTCCTGAGATGACGGAGTTTCTAATGAGAAAAGAGTAGGCAGATTGGTATTAATTCACTGATATTAAGAAATAATTCTATTGAAATGCTTAAGATTCTAAGGCAAATCATCAAAATAGATGCTGCAAGTATATGTAATTTTTGGGGTATCTATAACTGAACGGTATTGTTTAAGTAGTTCTGTAAGGTTGTTATAGCCGGGGGTGGAACCGGGGATAAGCTCCCACTGCCCATTAAATGCTCCCAATGGCGTGCATCTCAAATAGCCTCTGACAACCAAGTCCAGCTCCTGGCCTTTATGTGTGGCTTAGCTACTAAGCCCGGTGCAACCGTTTTGCCTGACAGGAGAGGGGGCAAAGGTGGGTTACTGGCACCTTAAAACTAGTTGCTTCAGGCTGATGGGGTTCGTCAGCTGTGGTTAGCAGGTCATCTAGGAGAAGGAAAACTCTGACCTCAAACCTCCGCTGCCTTGTGGCTATACCCACTCATGAGGAAGGTTTCAGGAGTAACCCTGAGTAAATATCTGGAGCTGGAGTCCCTAAGGCAGTCGTAACATTGAGTTCCACACTGCCTGGCAACTCCTGCGACATCACTGGTGCGAGACTGTATTGAGCTTTGGATGTATCAGCTGCGTGGAGAGGGGGAGCTTGCTGTCCATATCGTACTGCCCTGGCTTGCCTATCTTGTGGACAGTTGGGACACAACATCCATGGTCGACTCTGACCAACAGAGGGCCTCATTGTTGAAGTAACAAAGGGCAAGAGTATCATAGAACACAGAACAGTATTAGACAGTGTAGGCTCTTTGGCCCATGATGCTGTGCCAACCTTTTAACCTAGTCCAGGATCAATCTAACCCTTCCCTCCTACATAGCCCTCCATTTTTCTATCATCCACATGCCTATCTAAGAGCTTCTTAAATGCCCCTTAAGCACCTGCCTCTACCATCACCTCTGGCAATGTGTTCCACTCATCCATCACTCTCTGTGGGATAAAATTTCCCTCTGACATCCCCCTCCCCCACCGTACTTTCCTCTAATCACCTTAAAATCACGTTGGAAAATAAAATATCAGTTGGAAATGGGGATAAACTGGAAGGTTGTGAATCTTTGGAATTCTCTATTTCAGAGAGTTTTGGAGACTGAATTGTTGGTTCTGGTAGAACTGCAGACATCCCACCTCTCCCGGAAGTTCCAAGAGTCTCCCGCATATTGATAGCAGCTCCCTGACGCCCGCAAATTATATACAATATCCCTGAAATCGATTTTTTTTTGACAGAGAGCGGGAGAGAGTGAGAAAGCGAGAGAGCGAGAGAGCCAGCAAAAAAGAGAGAGCGAGAGAATGAGCATCCTGATTGGTCTCTCTTTGTGCTAAGTAGACCTATCAGTTTTCTCTGTGGGCGGGCTTTACAGTCGACCTCCCTCTCTCTTTCATTGTCCATCAGTTCAGTTTAGTGTCCTGCAGCGCCATGGCAGAGTGCTCCAAAAAAAGAAAATATAAAACATACTTGGGGGAAGCTGTCCAAAGTAAAATCTGTGAGCACAGGGCAGTTGAGATTCAAAGAGTTCTGCCAGTTGATGAAGCTGCTTTCGGTGCTGCCAAATTCTAATTGTGATGTAGAAAGGGCATTCAGCATGGTGCGTCACACTAAGACAGAATTCAGAAGTCAGCTGTCTCACAAAACACTTGTGAATCTGATGTCTTGCAAAATTAATAAATTCATTGACACAGACTTCTATGAGGTTGAGACCTCCCTGAAATGAGTTTTTGCCGGGTGGGATGTCTGGAATTGTGCAATTGGCCTTGCCTCACTGGTATCTTGCAGCAGCAGTGCGCACCAGTGAATCTGCAGAAACCCCGACGAAGTTCAGCAGGCTAGCCGCTGTTGACTGGTGGCCATGCAGGGAATATCACATGATCACCCTTTGTGCATGATATAAACATCACTTCCTGTTTCACGGTTGTTTAATATGACAAGTTAGGTGATGTCCTACCTGACTCCAACCCAAAACCACACACAGCTGAGGAGTTCACCAGGTGACCTCAGTTGCCGAGCCCCAGAGCTGTGGAATTCCCCCCTTAAAACCTTCCGCCTCTCTCCCCCCTTGCAGTACGCCCATTAAGCTAATCCTGGCTGCTGTTCACACACCCTGATCTCTACGGTGTCAACTTTTGTTCTGTGGATGGCTTGGGCTTCGCGTCACTGTAAACTGTTGCGATATGTCACAACAGAAGTTTGATGCCCTTGGCACATCACAGCAGAGAGGGCGTCAAAAAGGTTAGAAACTAGAATTCTAGGAAGTGACTTGTACCAAGGCAACAGTCTCACAGGCTCAGCATAGAGCAGTGAGAGATTTGGAGCAAATGCATTTACTAAATTATTAACGCTGTTATTATATACATACAGTGTATTGACATACATTCAGCAATAGATATCTCATGCATTACCAAGCTATCCAAACAAAGAGGAAACGTGCAGTGTGGCAAATCAAGTGCATCTCAAAGAATGCATAATGCATTGAGTCCCATTGTCAACCTCTCCTCATGTCCTATTGTCAATCTCTGTCTGTGCCTTTTATTCTGCCAGGACAAATCTTCTGTGGCAATAACTTAATGACTCCCACTGCAAAATGTTTGTGTGGGGACGGGATTAGGGTTGTGCTATCACAATACCTTGAGCAGACCTAAAGGCCATTTTGCTGATCTGAAACTGGCTCAGTGGTAGAAAAGGAGTCGACCGTTGAGGTCCAAGGAGTGAATTCTTCCTGACTTGGATCGAGGCTTCCTTTAAACTGCTGTTTCTTTGTTTGGAGATGATGAGGATCATGCCAGGAAACCAGTTACTTCGAGGTGACTCCTAGTAAGTGTTTCATGTGCTCGTAGACGACGTAGCTGATGCTGACGGCCGGCACCACCTTCATGAAGTTGGGTGCCATCCCTCGGTAGAGGCCAAACCAGCCCTCTCCTCGCACTATTCTGCCAAACTGCTGCAACATGTTCAGCTCGGGCTCTCCTTTGACAACAGCTGGAGAAAGAAGAGACGGACATCGTCATTCTCTGCACACTGACAATACTCTGCTCCACACCTCAATGCCCAGGAGAGGAATTAGGCCGTTTGATCCATCAAGTCTGCTCCACCACTTGACCATGGCTGATTTATTATCCCTCTCATCCCCATTCTTCTGCCCTCTCCCCATAAGAAGCATCACCTCCACATCCACTCTACTTAGTGCTTTCAATAGGCACCCCGAGCACTCTCAGTCTCTACCCCCTGATACTCTCACTCCCCGAATGCTGTCGCTCTCTCCTCTCAGCATATTGTTACTCTCTGCTGCCAGCACATCGCCTGTCTCCACCCCTGGATACGCTCCCTCTCTCATCTTGAGGTGCTGCCACCTGTCGTTCTCCGCTCCGCAGACGGACCCAGTCTATCATTTTACACACGCTCTATCAACTCGCTTCTCATCTTCCTTCGCTCCAAAGAGAAAAGTCCCAGCTCGCCCAGCCTTTCAAAGATCTTCAGATGCTGGAAATTGAAGTAATACACACAAAATGCTGGAGGAACTCGGCAGGTCAGGCAGTACCAGTGGAAGAGAGTAAGCAGTCGACATTTCGGGCCAAGACCCTTCATCAAGACTGGAAAAAAGAGATTCAAAGTCAGAGCGAGAAGGTGGGAGGAGGAGAGGAGGAGGTACAAGGTAGTAGATGATTGGTGAGACCACGAAAGGGGGAGGGGCGAAGTAAACAGTTGGGAAGTCGATTGGTGAGAGAGATACTGGGCTGGAGGAGGGGGAATCTGATAGGAGAGGACAGAAAGCCATGGGAGAAAGGGAAGGGGGAGGAGCACTGGAGGGAGGTGATGGGCACGTAAGGAGATAAAATGAGAGAGGGGAATGAGAATGGGGAATGGTGAAGAGGAGGAGGCAATTACTGGAAGTTCGAAAAATCAATGTCCATGCCATCAGGTTGAGGCTTACAGAGGGAAGTAATGGCATAAATATCGATTTCTCAAACTTTCGGTAATTGCCCTCCACTCTCCTTCACCGTTCCCCATTCCTATTTCTCCCTGTCATCTTATCTCCTTACCTGTCCATCACCTCCATCTGGTACTTCTCCCCTTCCCTTTCTCCCATGGCCTTCAGTCCAGATTCCCCCTTCACCATTCGACTTCCCAGCCCTTTACTTCACCCCTCCCCGTCTCTCAGTTTCATCTATCACCTACCACCTTACACGCCTTCCTCTCTCGCCCCCCCCACCATCTCACTCTGACTCCTAATCTCTTTTTTCCAGACCTGATGAAGGGTCTCGGCCCGAAACGTCAACAGTTTACTCTTTTCCATAGATGCTGCCTGACCTGCTGAGTTCCTCCAGCATTTTCAACCAGATGCAGGAAAAACATTCCAGATGTTCTATTAGAGGTCTGTAATGGGTGGGAAATAGTACAGAAAACGACCCAAGGGTATGCTCAAGGATTCCTTGAAATAGTGCAACTTTTACACCCACTCTGGCTCATTGAGAAGAAGCACCTGGGCAATTCTGAAAGTCTTAAGGTTGTGCCTCAGGAGCACACACTGAAGCCATGTGGAAGCAGTGAACCTACCCACCTCCCTTTTCAGGAACCACTTGCCCCATTGATAGAAGAGTCAGTCATTCCCGCATTGACCTCATCAGCATCTCAGAACTTACAAAATTAAGTTACTCTGAATCCCAAAAGTCAGGCATTGAAGAAGGAAACTATCTGTCTGGAATAAGTCTCCATCTCTTTGCTTTCACTCCCTTAATCCCCGGTGTCTGTGAAAGTAGACGTTGTGAATGGGGGCTTAGCCCCTTTGCCTCCGAGCTCCGCAGTAAAACGGTGATGGTGATGCTGTGCGAATCCACGTACACTGGCCCGAACACACACCTTGAGCTTGCATCCTGGTACGAATGAGCGCCAACGGGTAGCTCGCCAGTTGACCACAGGTACTGGAGATGGTGCCGCAGCCAAGAAGGACAAAGACTCCTGGGTCAGTTCTCTCCCTTCCGTAATTTTGTAAGTACAGGTTCTTGACGCTCTGGCATTGAAAGAGAGAAAGCATATTAGTTTGGCATTGCTGAGGAGTGTGTAAAGCCATCAAAAGTAACAGAAGCTGGGGCTTTTACTCCCTCTGCCCGTGGCAACCCATCATGCCCTGTCTGCACCTTGACCTCAAAGTGCTGGCAGGCGAGGGACAGCTTCGTGGGTCACTCTGTAGGAAGAGTCACTGGGACAGCTGAATGCAACTTTTCAAAAGCTGGGCAGCGTATTTTGTTCTGCTTTCCAAGTGCCTGTGTTAGGTATCAGTAGACATAAATTGAGGTAATGAATTGACAGCACGACCTTGGTACAATACGATCACTGCTGCAAAATAGATTGGCATTAATGGATGGCATGCCAGGAAGAAGTCATATAACCGAACTACATGCCGGAAATCTGAAAGCACGAGACCAAACCACGTAATTAGCCAGCTCAAGGAGAAAATTGTCCCAACTTCAGCTCTGAGGTGATGTGTGGAAAGTTTCTCCACCAGGGCTGTTGCCATTCTCTCACCAACAACCAGAAGGAAGGTGACCACGACGTCATGGTAACCCTGGTAATAGTGAAGCTGGGGATTTCTCTTCAGTACCTCCAAGATGCTGTCAATCCATTCAACACACACACACTCACTCTCTCTTTCTCTCCCTGCTTCAGGAATTCTGAGGCTCATTTTGTGCCTCCTTATCCTGGGACTATAGCTCAGTGTTTAACACCATCATTCCTACAGTCCTGATCGAAAAGCTACAGGACCTACACCTTTGTACCTCCCCCTGCAATGGAAACCCCGACTTCCTAACTGGAAGAGCAGAATCCGTGCGGACTGGAAATAGCATCTCCACCTCTCTGACAGTCAACACTGGTGCACCTCGGGGATGCGCGTTTATTCGACTGCCCTACTCTCTCTGTACCCATGACTGTGTGGCTAAGCACAGCTCAAATGCCCTCTATAAATTTGCTGATGATACAACCATTGTTGGGAGAACTTCAGATGGAGATGAGGGCGTACAGGAGCGAGATAGACCAGTTAGTGGAGTGGTGTCGCAGCAACAACCTTGAACTCAACGTCACCAAGACCAAAGAGCTGATTATGGACTTCAGGAAGGGTAAGATGAGGGAGCACAAACCAATCCTCATAGACGATCAGAGGCAGAGAGACCGAGCAATTTCTAGTTCCTTGGTGCCAGTATCTCTGAGGACCTAACCTGGATGAAGCATATTGATGCAGCTACATAGAAAGCAAGATGGCCGCTATATTTCATTAGCAGCATGAGGATATTTGGTTTGTCAACTGAAACACTTGAAAACTTCTACAATTGTACAGTGGAGAGCATTCTGACTGACTTTATCACCGTCTGGTATGGCGGTGGCGGGGGGAGGAGTGGTGTGCAACTGCATAAGTTCGAAATAAGTTGCAGAAAATTGTAAAATTAGTCAGCTCTATCACGGGCACGAGACTCGACAGCATCCAAGACATTTTCAAGGAGCAGTGCCTCAGAAAGGATGTGTCCATCATTAAGGATCTCCAGCATCCCAGATATGCCCTCTTCTCATTGTTACTGTCAGAAAGGAGGTACAGAAGCCTGAAGGCACACACTCAGCGATACAGGAACAGCTTCTTCCCCTCTGCCGTTTGATTTCTAAAAGGACATTGAACCCATGAACACTACCTCATTACCTTTTAATTTTTTTTGCACCTTTTATTTTAACTTAACTTTTTAATAGACATATATATACTTACCGCAACTTAGTTTTATTTATTTATCATGTATTTCATTGTACTGCTGCCATAAAGTTAAATTTCACGACACAACCAAGCCCATTACATTGAGGCAGTAAATGTTGAGGCACTATGGGAAGGACATCTTTGCTATAGGGCTCTAGAGTTATAATAAGATCATTCTTAGATTACTGAGCGCAGCTTTGCTTTCTGAACCTAAAGTACTGTATATATCTGCTCCAGAGAGCCACTGCCTTTGTTCCTGATATGGCTCATTTAGGGAAATTATGATTCTCATTGAAGTTTGGAAGGAAAAGAGGTGATCTCATTAGGTCATAAGGTTTTGAGAAGTTTGATGGGTTACTGGCATCTTAAAACCAGTCGCTTCCGGCAGATGGGGCTCGTCAGCCTTGGTTGGCAGCTTATCTAGGAGAAGAAAAACTCTGATCTCAAATGTCTGCTGTCTTCTGGCTATACCCACTCATGGGGAAGGCTTTGGGAGCAAACCCCCAAGGAAAACTCCGGAGCTGGAGTCCCTAAGGTAGCCCAATGCTGGGTTCAACGCTGACCGGCAACTTTTGCAGCAACACTGCTGCCTAACTGTATCAGTCTCTGCTCTCCTTTGGACTCATCTGTGGCTTGGAGAGGGGAAGCATGAAGCATGAGCAACAGCTTGCTCTCCATTTCATACTGCCCAGGCTTCAGTAGCGACCACACAAGATGGGATACTGTCCAGAAGGCTGTGTCCTTGGATAAGGGAGCCTAGAATAGGGTCACAGTCTCAGGATTAGCAATCAACCATTTAGGGTTGGGATGCAGTCAGAGAGACTCGATGGGCTGAATGGCCTAATTCTGCTCCTACGTCCTGTGGGATAAGGGGACATTTGTGAATCTTTGGGATTTCCCTGTCCCGAAGGACAGTGGGAGCTCGGTCACTGGGTATGCTCAAGGCTGAGATTGATAGATTCCAGGTACTTTTGCAATAGGGAGCGGAGGGAATCAGAGGAACAGGAAAGCAGAGGACACGGAATCAGTACTAAACTTATTGGGGTGAGTCAGGGGCTGACCAGCCGCCTTCTGCTCCAATCGCCTGCGTTGTTTTACATCCCCATGACAACAAATGATAAACTGGACTGGTCAAAGAACACTGAGGCTGTCTACAAGAAGGGTCAGAGCCGTCTCTATTTCCTGAGGAGACTGAGGTCCTTTAACATCTGCCAGATGATGCTGAGGACGTTCTACGAGTCTGTGGTGGCCAGTGCGATCATGTTTGCTGTTGTGTGCTGGGGCAGCGGGCTGAGGGTGGCAGACACCAACAGAATCAACAAACTCATTCGTAAGGCCAGTGATGTTGTGGGGATGGAACTGGACTCTCTGACGTTGGTGTCTGAAAAGAGGATGCTTTCCAAGTTGCATGCATCTTGGTCAATGTCTCCCATCCACTACATAATGTACTGGGTGGGCACAGGAGTACATTCAGCCAGAGACTCATTCCACCGAGATGCAGCACAGAGCGTCATAGGAAGTCATTCCTGCCTGTGGCCATCAAACTTTACAACTCCTCCCTTGGAGGGTCAGACATCCTGAGCCAATAGGCTGGTCCTGGACTTATTTCATAATTTACTGGCATAATTTACATATTACTATTTAACTATTTATGGTGCAACTGTAACGAAAACCAATCTCCCCCGGCATCAATAAAGTATGACTATAACATTCCACCTCCTGTCGCATCAGATGGAATCGAGGACCTTGACTGGTATTTTCAGGAACACAGTGTGCCTCCATCAGAACAACAAAATGTTAGCTGCCACCGTCAGCCCCAGTCGAACCTTCCTGCCCCCTCATTCATCGAATACCCTCGCATTCTGCGGTGTGAAACTTCTTTCCATGAAAACCGCGAGCCAGCAACCTCAGTGAGGGAACACAGCGACAAACCATCACAGAAGCAAAGTGAGTTCAGTTCAGGATAAGGAACTTCCACCTGGTAACAGAAGGGCACTGAACTGAAGTGATTGGCAAAAGAGCCACAGGTAAGTGTCTCTACTAGTCGCTGGCTGCTGTCGGAGGTAGGCCCCTCTGCTCGAGCGACCCTCCTCTCTTTTTCGATGGAGATTTGAGAGCCTGTCAGCCTCTGAATTGTGAGGCTTGGGGAAGTTGCAACATCGCAACAGCGAGTTGCTGGTCTCCGCTCTCGTTGTTACATGAGCAGCCTCTCTCTCCCTCGACAGACAGAGAGAGCGCCTGTCTGAGATACCCAAGCGCTGGGTTATGTACAGTAGCTTTGATGGACTCGGATCAAGTCAGGTTTGGGGGGGGGGGTTGCTTCTTCTGTTGCATGCATGCTGGGGGGGTTGGTTTGGTGCAGCTGAAGGGGAGGAGGGGGTCAATGCTTTGCTGCTGCTTGTGTGAGGGGAGGAGGAGAAGCTTCGGGGCTTCAATGTTTCTATCATTCATTCTATGGGGTTCTTGATTTGTGGATGTCTGTGAAGAGTAAGAATTTCAGGTTGGATACTGAACATTAAATGAACCTTTGAATCTTTGAGAAAGCATGGGGAAAGCAATGCATCCACTGCACCACAGAGTCCACAGCCTGACACGTGCCCGTTGTGACTGAGGCCACTTCTGGGAGATTGGAACAGAGTGAGTGGGGGTTCTGGTGGAGGAAAGGCAAATAGTCAGAGGCCCAGATGGGTGATTGGGGTTCATCTGTGGAGCCTGTAGAGGGTGGTCAGTGCTTCCAGGGTTGCATGATTCTAGCCAAGTTATTGGTCATGGTGGGATGAGTGGGAAGGAGGAGTATATGACCAGAGACAAGGATGTTAAGGACTCAAGTGCTGGAGTACCCAAGACTGGAACCGAGACTCCATTTCGAGACTGAGACGAGAAGAAGGTTCTTGACTAGACGCTCGATGAGAACCTGACAAGACTAGACAAGAATCCAAATGAGACAGAAATGCCAAACGCAATTGCAGACCAAAGCAAAACTGAGCTGACAATTGAGCACCAAATCTGAGTTCAGGCGATCTTTAAATACCCAAATCCTGGCAGCCAAACATGGTCACCAATTAGCGGGGCAGGCCCAAATCTTTAAAAGGGGCTGTGCCAGCTATCCATACCCCGGAGAATCAGAGCATCTACACCCTGGAAGCCGGTGCAGTTGGGTGCATACCATAACAGAGTGGGCAGGATTGGATCTTGGAAAATGGGGGCAAATTATTAAAGAAGATTCCTAGAGATGGGATTTAGGAGAATTTGGAGAAGCGTAGTCTGATTAGGGATAGTCAATGTGGCTTTGTGAGGGGCGGATCATGTCTGATGAGCCTGATTGAATTCAGTGAGGATGTAACAACGCACATTGATGAGGGGAGAGCAGTGAATGTGACGTATATGGATTTTAGTAAGACGTTTGATAAGATTCTCCATTGTATGCTAATTCAGAGAGTCAGGAGGCTTGGGATCCAGGGAAACTTGGCTGTGTGGATTCCAAACTGGCTTGCACACAGGAGGCAGAGTGCGTTAGTAGATGAAGTATACTCTGCATGGAGATCAGTGACCGGGGTGCTCTGCAGGGATCTATTCTGGGATCCCTGCTCTTCGTGATTTTTATGTGACTTGGATGAGGAAGTGGAAGGGTGGGTTAGTAAGTCCGCTGCTGGCACAGAGGTAGGTGGAGTTGTGCATAAAGAGTTGTGGTAAGTTGCAGTGGACATTGACAGGGTGCAGAGCTGGGCTGAGAAGTGGCAGACGGAGTTCGTCCTGGAAGTGTGAAGTGGAAAGTCAAATTTGAAAGCAGAATAAAAGGTAAATGGTAGGATCCTCAGTGGTGTGGAGGAAAAGACGGATCTTGGGGTCCTTAGATCTTCCAAAGTTGCCGCAGAAGCTGATAGGGTTGTATATGGTAAGTTGGCCTCCATTAGTCAGGGATTGAGTTCAAGAACCACAGGGTAAAATTGCAGCTCTATAAAACCCTGGTTAGACCACACTTGGAGTCTTGTGTTCAGTTCTCCTCACCTCCTTATAGGAAGGATGTGGAATCTTTAGAGAGGGTGCAGGGGAGATTTACCAGGATGCTACCTGAACTGGAGGGCATGTATTATGAAAACAGATTGGCCAAGCTAAGAGTTTTCTCTATGGAGCGAAGGAGGACGAGAGATGACTTGACAGAGGTGTACAAGATTAAAAGAGACATAGACGGATTCCATGCCTCTCAAGGTCCAACCTCATGTCCCTGTCATGAGAGGTGGAAATGGGTAAAGCCAGCCAACACTGCTCAGGTGAAGCAAGTCCGTGTACAGTGGATACAATGGATGACAGAAACATTGGCGAACTCCAACCATACCATCGACTTTGGACGATGGGGACCGGAGGTCATCAATGGCCTATGATCCACTGGGAGGTAAGGACCCAAGAAGAAGAAGATGGATTGCATTGGCAGAGACTTTTCCCAGGATGGAAATAGCTCGTACAAGGGGGCATCATTTTAAGGTGATTGGAGGAAAGTATATAGCCGATGTCAGAGGTAATTTTTTTTTAACAGATTGTGCTGAGTGCGTGTAACCCCTTGCCAGGGTCAGTGGTAGAGGCAGATACTTTAAGGGCACTTTAAGAAACTCTTAGACAGGCACGTGGGTGGTAGAAAAATGGAGGGTTATGTTGGAAGGAAAGGTTGGATTGATCTTAGAATGGGTTACAGGGTTAGCAGAACATCATGGGCCGAATGGCCTGGAGTGCACTGCCATATTCTACATTCCCGGTGCAAGGCGGACCAGTCTCCCTGGTAACAAGGTGTGCAATCATTTGATGCAAAACACGGACTGCTGGAAGAGCTCAGCAGGTCGAGCAGTATCTGTGGAAGGAAATGGCAATGGAGATGTTTGAGGTCAAGACTCTTCATTTGGAATGCCTGACCGGCTGAGTACCCCCCAGCAGCACCTAATGCAATCCTGATTCCTGCATCTGCAGCCTCTCGTGTCCCCTCTGACATTATCTGATGCACATCTGACGGCAGAAGTACATCATGTACATGAAATGAGAAAGTTACCGCTCAGAGCAGGGCAAAATGACCTGAAGATTGCCGTTACTGCACTTCCCTCCGTCCAAGTTTATTTTTGACTGTGCCACGTCAAAATGAACCGTGCCATCGAATCTGGATTCCAGGTAACAAGCACTCAATGAAAGCTCATTTATTCCCAAAGTGGGGTGGCACGGTAGCATAGTGGTTAGCATAACGCTTTAAAGTACCAGCGGCTCACGTTCAATTCCCGTCACTGCCTGTCAGGAGATAGTACATTCTCCCCGTGACCGTGTGGGTTTCGTCCGGGTGCTCCGGTTTCCTCCCACCGTCCAAAAACATACCCAGGACACCACTGCTCAATACAAGAGGACATGGCTTTAAGGTAAGGGGTGGGAAGTTCAAGGGGGATATTAGAGGAAGGTTTTTTACTCAGAGTGGTTGGTGCGTGGAATGCACTGCCTGAGTCAGTGGTGGAGGCAGATACACTAGTGAAGTTTAAGAGACTACTAGACAGGTATATGGAGGAATCTAAGGTGGGGGCTTATATGGGAGGCAGGGTTTGAGGGTCGGCACAACATTGTGGGCAGAAGGGCCTGTACTGTGCTGTACTGTTCTATGTTCTATGTAGGTTCATTGGTCAATTATAAATTGTCCCGTGATTAGGCTGGGGTAAAATCGGGGGGATCCTGGGAGCGTGGCTCGAAGGGCCGGGATGGTTTACTCCGCGCTGTATCTCAATAAATAAATAAATAGTCTGTATGGACACTATCTTTTGAAGGATTGGCCTCTGTCAATGGCGAAAGGAACCACGTCAGTGTTTGCTGACGTTGCTGAGATTGTTGAGCCTCCAGCATGCACACCGGCTCACAGACACACAGGGGAAACTTCACACCTGCCCCAATGCTTCCCTCCTTCTGAAACTTACTTCATAGACGGCAAGGTCGATCCCAGCGTACGGAATGATGCCAATAGCATTTGGGACATAGCCTTTGAAAAAAGCGCGGAGCCCTTCATTCTTCATCATGTTCTGAGCGCAGTGGAAGATCCCCATGTACTGGCCACTCTTTCGCAGGCCCATCCTGACCTTCAGAACCTAAACCAGTAAACATTTACAATAAGAACTTTGGCATGTGAACTGGGGCACTTCTGTCATATCTTCCCTGACCTTGTCATGTCCTAACTTCTTTGATAGATGTCCTGCCCTGAACTTAAAGCTCTACCCCCTTGTCCTGTTCAAAAGAACATCAACTGATTAAGCTTTTCAAGTTCAAGTTCGATCATCATTCAACCATGAATGCAGCCAAACGAAAGCAGAGCCAAGGTGCAAAACACAAAACTGACAGTCACCGCACACAGCACAGATCAGAATCAGGTTTAATATCACATGCATATGTTGTGAAATCTGTTAACATTGCAGTAGCTGTACAATGCAATACATGACAAATACAGAGAAAAAAACAATTACAGTAAATATATATAATAGTTAAATTAAAAATAGTGTAAAACCAGAAATAATTTTTTAAAATGAGGTAGTGTCCATGGGTTTACTGTCCATTCAGAAATCGGATGGCAGAGGGGAAGAAGCTGTTCCTGAATCACTGAGTGTGTGCCTTCAGGCTTCTGTACCTCCTTCCTGATGGTAACAATGAGAAGAGGGCATGCCCTGGGTGATGGGATCCTTCATAATGGATGCCGACTTTCTGAGCATTGAGCATTGCTCCTTGAAGATGCTTTGGATACTACAGAGGCTAGTACCCATGATGGAGCTGACTAAATTTACAACTTTCTGTGGCTTCTTTCAATCCTGTGTGGTAGCCTCCCTCCCTCCATACCAGACAGTGATGCAGCCTGTCAGAATGCTCTCCACAGTACATCTGTAGAACTTTTTGGGTGCTTTAGGTGACAAAACAAATCTCTTCAAACTCCTAACGATGTATAGTCACTGTCTGGCCTTTATAACTGTATCAGTATGTTGGGACCAGGTTAGATCTTCAGAGATATTGACACTCAGGAACTTGAAACTGCCCACTCTCTCCACTTCTGATCCCTCTATGAGGATTGGTTCATGTTTCTTCGTCTTACATTTTCTGAAGTCCACAATCAACTCTTTGGTCTTGCTGATATTGACCTCAAGGTTGTTGCTGTAACACCACTCATCCAGCTGATCTATCTCACTCCTGTACGCCGTCTTGTCTCCACCTGAGATTCTGCCAACAATGGTGTATCATCGGCAAATGTACAGATGGCATTTGAGCCATGCCCAGCCACACAGCCATGGGTACAGAGAGAGTAGAGCAGTGGATAAGCACCATCACTGAGGTGCACCAGTGTTAATCGTCAACAAGGAGGAGATGTTATTACCAACCTGCACAGGTTGTGGTCTTCTGGTTAGGAAGCTGAGAATCCAGTTGCAGAGGGAGGTGCAGAGGCCCAGGTTTTGTAGCTTTATATATTGAACATATAATTATGACAGCAGAAAAACATACAGCTACAAAAGAAAAGTAATAATCTAGCCCAAGTCCCTGAGTGTCATGGCCTGTAGACTGATGGAGCATGAATGTTGTCCTGAAGCCACGATTCTGTAAGAACAGCCCACAGCAGTTCCGGCAGCCGCAGACAAAGGCAACCCAGCTTGTCAGTCACCAAGTGAACACTGGACAGCAGCACCGATGGGAGTGGACAGCCTCCTGGCCAGTGACACACAGCCAGCTCCAGTGTCCCCTTCCTCAGCAGCTGCAATAGGTGACCCCCAAGGCATGAACGAAGGCCTGGTCTACGCTACAACTGCTCGCCAATGAACCAGCAAATTGGACTCGCGGTAATCTACATTAGCAATGTCCAAAAAGGGCTTGCAGTCGCAACAAAAACATCCACTGGATCGCATACCTGCCTCCGCTCACCGTCACTGATCCCTTCTTTCCTGCGTGGCTGCAACACAGTCCACCCCCAGCACTATCCAGCAACTTGCTGGTGGGATTAGGCTTGCAGTACAGTACTTGGTGTTCTTTAATATCCAGCGGAGTTTTGCGATTGTGAAAAAGACATAAAGGGACGAACAATTTCCCTTTTGTTTGGACCCCGAGAGGCCACAGCATTTGAGCAAGCCGCGACCTCAACCTCCAGTGCTCCAAGCCTAGTTTAGGAAAGCAGAGTGGTGCGCTAACAGAGTTGCTACATCAGCTCCAGTGACCTTGGTCAAGTCGTGTCCCTCTGGTGCTGTCTACGTGGAGTCTGCCTCAGCAAGGACCTGGACCCACTGCAATTTGCCTATCGCCACAACAGGTCAATGGCAGATGCAATCTCAATGGCTCTTCACACTGCTTTAGACCACCTGGACAACACAAACACCTATGTCAGGATGCTGATCATCGACTACAGCTCAGCATTTAATACCATCATTCCTACAATCCTGATTGAGAAGTTGCAGAACCTGGGCCTCTGTACCTCCCTCTGCAAATGGATCCTCGACTTCCTAACTGGAAGACCACAATCTGTGCAGATTGGTGATAACATATCCTCCTCGCTGACGATCAACACTGGCCCACCTCAGAGGTGTGTGCTTAGCCCACTGCTCTACTCTCTATATACACATGACTGTGTGGCTAGGCATAGCTCAAATACCATCTATAAATTTACTGACGATACAACCATTGTTGGTAGAATCTCAGGCGGTGATGGGAGGGCGTACAGGAGTGAGATATGCCAACTAGTGGAGTGGTGCCACAGCAACAACCTGGCACTCAACGTCAGTAAGATGAAAGAGCTGATTGTGGTCTTCAGGAAGGGTAAGACGAAGGAACACATACCAATCCTCATAGAGGGATCAGACGTGGAGAGAGTGAGCAGTTTCAAGTTCCCGGGTGTCAAGATCTCTGAGGACCTAACCTGGTCCCAACATATCAATGTAGTCATAAAGAAGGCAAGACAGCGGCTATACTTTATTAGGAGTTTGAAGAGATTTGGCATGTCAACAAATACACTCAAAAACTTCTATAGTTGTACTGTGGAGAGCATTCTGACAGGCTGCATCACTGTCTGGTATGGGAGGGTGGGGGCTACTGCACAGGACTGAAAGAAGCTGCAGAGAGTTGTAAATCTAGTCAGCTCCATCTTGGGCACTAGTCTAAAAAGTACCCAGGACATCTTTAGGAAGTGGTGTCTCAGAAAGGCAGTGTCCATTATTAAAGACCTCCAGCACACATGGCATGCTCTTTTCTCACTGTTACCATCAGGTAGGAGATACAGAAGCCTGAAGGCACACACTCAGCGATTCAGGAACAGCTTCTTCCCCTCTGCCATCCGATTCCTAAATGGACATTGAACCCTTGGACACTACCTCACTTCTTTTGATATACAGTATTTCTGTTTTTGCATGTTTTTTTAATCTATTCAATACTGTACATTTACTTTAATGGATTTACTTATTTATTATATTTTTTTTCTCTTCTATATTATGTATTGAACTGCTGCTGCTAAGTTAACAAACTTCATGTCACATGCTGGTGATGATAAACCTAATTCTCATTCTCATTCTTTCTGTGACTTCGTGGGTCTTTTCCGGGTGATCCAGTTTCCTCCCAAATCCCAAAGATGCGCAGGTTAGGAAGTTAAATTGCCACAAGCAATGTAGATGAGTTGGAGAATCCAGGAGGAGATGTGGAAATGGGGAGAATTAAAGGGATCAGTGTAGGATTAGGGTGAATTGGTGGTTGATGGTTAGCATAGATCTGGTCTGTCTCTGTGTTGTATGTCTCTGTAATATTGTTCCTGATAACTGTAAAACTCGGCTAATCCAGAACACTTGGAGCGTTATTAGTGCCGGATTTGCAAATCTTCCAATTGCACATAGTTGTGCGGTCACTAGAGTCCAGCATATCATGGACCACACACACATCAAATGAAGAAGTTCTCGGAAGAGCCCAAGCAGCTCGATCACTCACACCAACAATAAGAGAAAGACAACTCAGATTCCTGGGACACATCATGCGGAAAGATGAACTAGAAAAACTCATACTCTCTGGAAAGATTGAGGGGAGCAAACCTAGAGGAAGACCTCGGCTTATGTACATCAAAAGCCTAGCCAGGTGGCTACACATCGAGGAAAGGGAAATCATCCAAAAAATGAAGGATAGATCTATATGGAAAACCATGGTCACCAAAGTCTGCATCGGATATGGTACCTAGACAGACAGACGGAGTCCAGTATGATGTTCTCCCAAGGGGGTGTCTATTGCTGGGTCAGGTGAACATACCTGGATCCTTAATTTCTGGAATGTTAGGGTGGATTCCCTCAATGGAGAACACCCGTGTGTGACCCAGTTTAATGCAGAGAGGCTGACACACGGGTTGATGCAGGTGCTAAACTCCAGGCAGCTTCGCTCTCTGGATCTCAGGGACTCACAAGCCTACAAGACTCTCCACCACAACAAGGTGGCAATCCTCAGAGAAACTGGATGTAATTCAATACCAACAACAAATTTCAATTTCTTCTTTATTTTAAATTTTACATGGACCAGGGAAGTTTAAAGGGATTGCAGGAACCAGTACCCCTGAGAGTCCAGATTATAGAACTACAGTGATGATCATAACGCCATTGAACTAAACCCATCTGCTGACACATGTTCTAAATCTCTCCATCCCCTACATATTCACGTCTGTCTAAACACCTCTATCTATCCATCCGTCCATCTGTTTATTTAGAGAAAAGACATGGAACAGACCCTCCCAGCCCAACAAGCCACACTACACTGCCCAATAACCTACCTATTTAAAACTAGCCCAGTCACGGGGCAATTTACAATGACCAATTAACTTACTAACCAATGCATCTTTGGACTCTGGGAGGAACCCAGAGCCCCTGGAGGAAACCGACATGATCACGGGGAGAACATACAAACTTACAAACTCTTGACAAACGACAAGATCTTAGAAACACCGGCAGAACTGAACTGCGAACTCCAAGCGTCCCAAACCGTGATAGCGTTGTGCTAACTGCTATGTGACTGTGATGCTTCCACCGCCCCGGCGGTGTATTCCAGGCATCTATCACTCCCTGTGTAAAAAAAACACTACCCTGCACATCTCCTTGAAACTTTCCCCCACTCACCCCTGGGTTCCAGTATTTGCTATTTCTGCCCTGGGAAGGAGACTTCCATCTTTTTATTTATAAACCACTGTTCGGTTGCCCCTCCACCTCTGGCACTTTGGAGGAAACCACACAGGTTGGTCCAGCCTTGTTTCTCCTTATTCCTAATGCATCTCTAATCCAAGCAGAATCCCAGTTGGTCCCAAGCTGGTCCAGCCTTGTTTCTCCCTGCACCTGATTAATCCAAGCACAATCCCAGTCAACCTCTCCTGCTCCTTTTCCAAAACCTCCATGTCCTTCCTGTACTGCCGTGCCCAGAGCTGCCCACAGTTCTCCAAATGCAGCTTCACCACAATGGAAAACACTACCTCCTGAGCCAGGCACTGAACTGTCAGGATTCCTGCGTGGTTGGATGACAGATTCTCGGAGTTTTACCGAACTCAGTTCCCGGGGCCCTTGAACTTGCTTACCTCCATCGGGAAGATGAGTGTCTGACTGGTGACGCCAGCGAGGGATCCCGCAATGAACCGCTCGTGCACCTCCAGTGTGGACTTCTGGACAAGGAAGATCTTCTTATACTGTTTTGAGGTTATAAAGAAGAAAACCTTAGCAGCAGACTGCCTACGTGATGCCACATGACAGAAGTTCACTCATTGGGAATAGAAGAGAAGAACAGTGGGAGAGTGGAGCATTCTTTCAGAGGGCCAGCACAGCTAGGATGGGCTGAATAGCCCCTATACCACCCTGATAAAGGCGTCCTTCTCAAGGGCATTTGTGAAATGTTTTGACTTGACTAACAGAACTGGTGGGTGCATCGATCAGACATTGACCTGCAGCCTTGAAGTCTCTGGAAAAACTCAGGGTATCCCAGATTTATTGACAATAAATACATTTGGAGGGTGGTTCCTGCTGTGACCTCAGGAAACACAGTGGCCTAAATGTGCACAGAAAGAGCCCACAAAAAAGTAACCGGATAACAATACAATTATCAGCTTTGTCAATCCACAAGTGCTGGCTCTGAGGCCCACAGGAAACCTCCTGTTCTAAACAGAACTATGGGATCACTTATTCTTCCCAGCCACGACCTCCCGACCCCACCAAGAGAGCAGATGAGGTCTTCCATTCACGTCTCATCTGACCTAACTGGCGGTCTCACGGTTGTATCGTGGCATTGGCCTGGGTGCTTATGGTCCAGACGAAGCATTGCCCACTGACAGTGTTGACAGGAGATTACAGGATTACTAGCTGGCACTCCCGCACCTTTTACATGATGGCTGCTGGCATCAGGTAGAAGATACAAGAGCCTCAGGACTTGCAGCACCCACCAAGAACAGTTACTACCCTTAAACCATCAGGCTCTCGAACAAAGCGAATAACTACACTCACTTGCCCATCCATTGAGATGTTCCCACAACCTATGATCTCACTTTAAGGACTCTGTCTCATTATCTCATGCTCTCATTTATTGCTATTTATTTATATTTGCACAGTTTGTTGTCTTCTGCACTCTGGCTGATCTTTCATTGATCCTGTTAGAGTTACTATTCTATAGATTTGCTGAGTATGCCCGCAGGAAAATGAATCTCAGGGCTGTATATGGTGACATATACGTATGTTGATAATAAAACTTACTTTGTGCTTTGTAAGGGCAACAGGAAACAAAATGCTTACAGATCTTATGTGATGGAAAGATCTCAAGGTGAAATTATTTGAGAGTTCCTCTCCCCACAATCCCTCTGCCTCCCTCACTCCTGCTGCCTTCCTTCCCCTATCCCTCTGGAAGGGTCCCCACACACCCTTCTAAGCTGCACCTTACAAATCTTGTTATTCCTCCTCCTTCCCCCCTTCACACACCCTTCTTATACCACATCTCACTCAGTCTATCATCCCCTACTGCTTAAGACATAGGAGCAGAATTAGTACATTCGGCCCGAGTCTGTTCTGCTGTTCCATCATGGGTGATTTATTATCCCTCTATCCCTCTCAATCCCATTCTCCTGCCTCCCCGTCCCCGTCCCCACCGCAACATGTTATACCCCTATTATTCAAAAACCTATCAACATCTGCTTTAGAATACCCAATGACTTGGCCTCCACAGCTGTCTATGGTAAGGAACTCTACAGATTCACCACCCCCTGGCTAAAGAAGTTCCTCCTCATCTCTGCTGTAAAGGGACGTCCTTGTTTTCTGAGGCTGTGCCCTCTGGTCCTGCACTCTCCCATTACAGGAAATATCCTCTCCACACTCACTTTATCTGGGCTTTCAATATTCCATACGTTTCAATGAGATCCTCCCCCCACCCCCACTGGCAACCCCTGCCTTCTTCTAAACGCCAGCGAGTATAAGCCCAGAGTCATCAAAGACTCCTCACACATTAACCCTTTCATTCCCAGGATCATTCTCGTGAACCTTCTCCGGACCCTCTCCGATGCCAACACATCCTTTCTTAACCAAGGTGCCCAAAACTGCTCACAATACCCAAATACTCTTCCCTACTTCTCCAAGTCCATTGCATCACCCTTTCCCTTCCTCTCCTATCTCCAAAGTCTCCACTCTCTCAAACCCCTTGCAGTACCTGTTCATAGGCCATGAATTTGATGCCAGTCTCCGGGGTGATTTTCAGCACGTTGACCCCATTCCCTCGCCACAGGGATAAGTATCCTCCCTCTGCCACCATCATCTTCCAAACACCAGCCAGGTTCAACTTCCGCTTAGCCGCAAAGACCTGGAGAAAAGAGAGCGACTGATCCTTACCCAGGGCTGTTAACGTTCCTGTACTCTGGAGTGAGTGCAGTCAACATATCGAACGAGCAGTGGCTTAGCCTGAGATGACGACCCCACGTACCCTGGTGCCAAGACTTACTGCAGAGGGAGGGGGCAGCGATGTCGAGCCGGATCACAGGACCGAGCTTGGCAGATTCAGACGAACGGACCCAGCTCACAGAATCCACATCCTTGGAATCAGATCATAGGACATTGACCAGCAGATCCTGATTCCCCAAAAGACTACCCGACCCTGGCTGGATTGTGCGGTCTAGATCACCATACCCAGACCTCTAGGGACAGCATGGTTGTGTAGAGGTTAGCGTAACGTGATAACAGTGCCAGCGACCCTGGTTCAATTCTGCCACTGTCCGTTAGGAGCTTGGATGTTCTCCCCATGACTGTGTGGGTTTCCTCCTGGTACTGCGTACGGGTTAGCAGCTTAATAGGTCACATGGGTATAATTGGGTAGTGCGCGTTCATTGCATTGGATAGATAGATCCATAGATCCATATCAACACCACTGGAGCATTCACAGATCATTGGATTCATACAGTCACTTACAAACCAACACTGACTCCTGTTTACTAGCTCCAGATTTAGCGGTTGCAGATCACCAGTTATAGATTACTGATTACAGATCACTTGTTCCATATCAATTCCAGATTGTTGACCCCAGATCACCAGTGCTAGATCGCTGGCTCTAGGTCACTAGTTCCAGATCAGTGGCTCCATTAGGTCGTTTGTTTCAGATCAATGAATCCAGGACAGCTGCTTCACACCTCGGGGTCACCGTGCCCGGTGTTAGTCACTGTGCCCGCCCACTGTGACCACCCTGCTTCTGGTTCCTTTCGCCACGAACCCAACTTCACCTGCATGTAGATCTTCATCCGGTCCAGGGGTGCCGTGCAGGTGCGGGACACAGCGCCGGCAATCGCTCCTGCCAAGAGCTGCCTCCACCAGGTCCCAGTCTTTCTTTCCGTCTCTGAGAATTCATCCACAATGGTCAAGGACTCCCCGATGTCCAAGAACTGTAAGTCAAGTTTGCAGAGTTTAGGTAAGTCATCTTTCTATTTAAAGGGGCTTGAGTTAGTTCAACAGCAAACAATCTGCCGCAGCAATTCAGTAGGTCATCAACATCTGTGGGGGGAAAGGAAATGTTGATATTTTGGGTCCTAACCCTGCATTAGGACTGTAATCTGGAACAGCAATCTGCTGGAGGAATTTGGTGAGTGTAGCAGCACCGGTGGGGGAAAGGAACCCTGATGCAGGGTTTCAACCCGAAACAAAGACAATTTCTTTCCTCCCACAGATGCTACATGAGAAAGACTGGATGAACTGGGCTTGTACTCATTGGAATTTAGAAGATTGAGGGGGGATCTGATTGAAACGTATAAGATCCTAAAGGGATTGGACAGGCTAGATGCAGGAAGATTGTTCCCAATGTTGGGGAAGTCCAGAACGAGGGGCCACAGTTTGAGGATAGAGGGGAAGCCTTTTAGGACCGAGATTAGGAAAAACTTCTTTACACAGAGAGTGGTGAATCTGTGGAATTCTCTGCCACAGGAAACAGTTGAGGCCAGTTCATTGGCTATATTTAAGAGGGAGTTAGATATGGCCCTTGTGGCTACGGGGGTCAGGGGGTATGGAGGGAAGGCTGGGGCGGGGTTCTGAGTTGGATGATCAGCCATGATCATAATAAATGGCGGTGCAGGCTCAAAGGGCTGAATGGCCTACTCCTGCACCTATTTTCTATGTTTCTATGTTTCTATGACCTGCTGAGTTCCTCCTGCATCTGCATCTCTTGTGTCTCCTGAGCTGGTTGAGTGTTGGGGTATAAGGCAGTCATAACTCTGAAGTTGTCAGCTTCAGACTCTCATGCCTAGCTCAGGAGACTGGTGGCTGAATTCCAAGGCTGGGGGCCTGAATGCAGAAGTCCAGGCCACCGCTCCAGATCCGTACCAAAGGAAAGCCACACGGACAGAGTTGTGGTCTTTCTCACCTTAGGGTAAAGAGAAGCCCCGCTTACTCCCTTGGGTGGGTGTAAAAGATCCCAATGCACCATTCTGGGGAAGATTTGACAAGCTTTCCTTTGTGTCTTGGCCAGTATTTATCCTACATTGAGCTCAATAAAAATGGATTATCTGCTGTGGATCCCGTTGCTGTTTATAGGATTCTGCTGCGTGTGTTCTGCCTACTTCAATGGCAATGAAAGGTTTTGGAAGTCCTGAAAGGGATATAAAAGGTGATATAGAAATGAAACTGTCCACTTTATCTTTATCATGCAGGGAATTAACACCACCAGCAGTTCCAAACCTGGAGCTCCCCTCCCGCTGCCAGAGACAGAGGTGGATTTTAGCCTCATGACGGAGGGATCATCCTGAGGCAAAGACTGTAAGGATTTGGACAAAAGGCAAGAGGATAGAATTGCAGTACGATTAGCCACAATTATCAGGGTCAATACAACACTGTGGCTGGAATTTATTTACATGTCACCCCTTCCTACCAGTGTTTAGATAACCGAGACTGATCTCCATATTTAGAAAGTTGCAACTTTTTAAAACTCTGTTTAGGCCACATCTGGAGAACTGCGTACAGTTCTGGTCACCCCCCTATAGGAAGGGTGTTGAGGCTTTGGAGAGGGTGCAGAAGAGGTTTAGCAGGATGCTGCCTGGTTTAGAGGGCACGGGCTATCACGAGAGGCTGGAGAAACTTGGGTTGTTTTCTCTGGAGCGGCAGCAGCTGAGGGGAGATCTGATAGAGGTTTCCAAGATTATGAGAGGCATAGATAGAGTAGATAAGGCATGTCTGTATCCCAGGGTATAAATATCTAATACCAGAGGGCATCCATTGTAGGTGAGAGGGGGTAGGTTTAAAGGGGACGTGAGGCATAAGTTTTTTACTTAGAAAGTCATGGATGCCTGGAACGTGCTGCCCGGTATGGTGGTAGAGGCAAATACATCAGAGGCTTTTGGGAGATGTTTGGATAGGCACATGGATGTGAGGAAGATGGAGGGACATGGACATGGTGTAGGTAGGAGGGATTAGTTTTTGAGGGTTTTTGATTTGCTTTTTAGCAGGTTTAGCACAACATTGTGGGCCGAATGGCTTGTTCCTGTGCTGTACTGTTCTACATTCTGTGTTCTATTTCCATTCAAAACAGGAGGAGGTCATTTCAGTCATCAAGTCTATTCTGGGTCACAGAGAGATCCCATTCTGCAATAACACCGACTCTGATTTATTTTCCTCACATTTCCTCAACTCCCCCCAGAATCTTCCACTCACCTAGGGGCAATTACAAGGTTACGGGGTGGTGGGGTGGAGACAGGTCTCCACTACAGGAGGTGTAAGGTGCTCCTTCCCTCCGCTAGCCTGCAGGTCACCCTTGGGCAAGTTGTAGCATCTGCTTAACTACAGTAAACGGTCCTATGAGCAGCTGGTGCTTATCACAAGTCCTGGTTACGTGACCACTGACAACAAGCAGACAATCCCTGGAGAGTATTGATAATGGCTGGGGTCACCTGTCTTGTAAAGACACTGCCCAGAAGAAGACAATGGCAAACCACTTCTGTAGAAAAACTTGCCAAGAACAATCATGATCAAAGACCACGTCATACAACACAGCACCTACCAGAAATTTGGACCAGCTGAGAGACACAGAGACCCATTTCTGTACTTCATCACCAACCAACACATCAACCCGAAATGTTATCTCTGTTTTTCTCTCTCCGCAGATGCTGCCTGACCTGCATTTTCTGTTATTTTTAATATTCCAGATTTCCACTATTTTCATGGGCCCCTTTAGTTCACAAAGACATTCAAGATGTTTGATCTTATATCATGTTTTACCTCCCCCACCATCCCCACCTCCTGCATCCTTCTACGTACTCACACCCTATTAAAAATACAGAGTAGTTCAATCTCAGGTTCCAACCTACAGGCCAAGATCTGTGATTCACCAAGAAAAGGGGTTCCATACAATGGCAGAGCTAGTCCGTGCTGGCTCAGTGTGTGCCCGTGGCTCACTCCGGGTCTCCTGAAGCCCCACTTCAGTAGGACAGCACAGGGGGGTCGCTGCCTCGCAGTTCCGAGATCCTCGATTCAATCCTGACCTCAGGCACTCTCTGTACCTGCGCAAGCACGCTCCCTCCGCGACTGCTTCAGTTTCCGCACACATCCCAAGGTAGATCAATTGGCCAGTGCAAGTTTCCCCTTGGTATTGGGTAATAGCAAAAAGAACCAAAGGAGAGCTGACGGGCATGCGAGAGAGAGGTAACATTGTGGGGAAACACAGGAAAGTAAGAGGTGAATAATGGGATTAATCTGTCGGGGGTTAGTATGGACCTGATGGGCTGAGCAGCCTCCTCTTGTGTTACAGTAACTAATGTTGGTGTCACACATTGATTATTAAAGAGAGAGACAGTGAACAAATCTGCTCTCAGTGTCAGTTCAGTGCAAGTGGAACCAATGCCCATACAGGTGGTGACTGGGTACTTCCTATGGCCTCTTTGGGTCAGAGGTCAGCAAGGTGGCCAAACCTCCAGGACTGAAGTCTTCAGGAATCAAAGATTATCTTCAAGGACATTGAAGTACCAGAAGGGAGACAGCTGGATAAATAAAAACTTCATCAACTGGCTTAGAAAATGACTGAGAATTAGGGCTGCCGGAATGGGAGTGATGTTTGGAGAATCATTTTCTGAATGAATGAGGCAAATAGAACAACATTGTGATGGACGTGTCAGCTGACCAATGGATGTATAGGGGCCATGTATCTGCTCTCTATCTGTATTGTATTATGTGTTGTGCGTTTATCATGGTAACCAGTCACACGAGTGGGGGTGTGCTAAGTGCAAAGGGAATAAGTCACGAATTCGTGTGCTTTGTTCATCGCAGTTTGCAGTCGCTGGGGACCAGCGGAGGTCGTATCTTTTGCTGACGATTAATTACGCTTAGCTTACATTTGGGGTCGCTTAAGCTTCGTCGCTTCAAGATTATACGTTTGCTAATTGGCAATAAAGGATCGAAATACATATTCTCGACTTTTGGACCAATCATTATTGGAGTGAAGGCACGTCATGCAAGCATAACAAATCCACGGGGCCACCGGAAATGGGTACACAGGGATGGCCAGTCAAGTTAGACAACCAATAGCATGAAGAAGTGAAGAGGATATCACGAGGATGGGCAGATGACCAATGACAGAAGCTGTGTTGGGGGTGGGGGGGCCTGGGTGGAATGCTTCGTAACATCCTCAGGAATGCAATTCAGGTTGAAAGCCCACTTGGCCAGCAACATGTGGGGGCATCTTTAACACTGGGTATTGCACTTACTGTCGAGTGTTTCCAGTGTTCCACAATCTCCTCCATTTTAGAAAGCGGGTTAAAGATGAAATGGTCTCGAAATTCAGTCCAGTCCACTGTAATCGTCCCATCCTTGTCCATACTGAGGGAGAAATTGGAGAAACATTCAGAAAATTTAGTGTCAATGATAGCAATCGTGCAATGGCTCCATCCTCTGCAGCCAATGTCTCCTTCCAACCCACTGTAATGTCCTTGAGGGTGG
The DNA here is from genome assembly GCF_030028105.1 of Mobula birostris. Lineage (NCBI taxonomy): Eukaryota > Metazoa > Chordata > Chondrichthyes > Myliobatiformes > Myliobatidae > Mobula > Mobula birostris. Next base: position 6,545,929 of record NC_092401.1, read on the forward strand.
ATACCTTTGTCCACTCTACACAGGGAAATACAAAGAGGCACAGAATCACTACAATCTGTGCAGCTGGTTCCTTCAGCTAACTACACTGTTGTATGTGCATGACTAATATATGCATGTTACATATTTTAACATCATACGAGGGGTGATTGATACGTTCGTGGCCTAAGGTAGAAGGAGTCAATTTTAGAAAACCGAGCACCTTTATTTTTCCCAACATAGTCCCCTCCTACATTTACACACTTAGTCCAGCAGTCGTGGAGCATATGGATCCCTTCTTTGTAGAAGTCAGCGTCTTGGACCTCCAGAAAGTGGTCCACAGCAGGGGTGGTCGATAAGTTCGTGGCCTAAGGTAGACGGAGATGAGTTATTAACTTCAAACTTTCTACATAATCACTCAAAGAGTTGAACCGCAAGAGCATGTAACGAGAGCTGTATAACTCATCTCCTTCTACCTTAGGCTATGAACTTATCAATCACTTACATATAGACCATAAGATATAGGAGCTGAATTAGGCCATTCGACCCATTGAGTCTGCTCCAACATTTCACCACGGCTGATCCAATTTTCCTCTCAGCCCTAATCTCCTGCCTTCTCGTGTCACTTCATGCCCTGACCAATCAAGAACCTACAAGCCACTGCCTTAAATGTACATAAAGACTTGGCCTCCACAGCCACCTGTGGCAAAGAATTCCACAGATTCATCACTCTCTGGCTAAAGAAATTCTTCCTCATCTCCATTCTAAAAGGATGCCTTCTATTGTGAGACTGTGTCCTCTCCCACCAGAGAACACATCCTTACCACATCCACTCTATCAAGGCCTTTCAATATTCGATAGGTTTCAATTAGGACACCCTTCATTCTTCTGAATTCCAGTGAACATAAGCCCAGAGACATCAAGTGTTCCAGCCATTCAATCCTGGAATCATTTTTGTGTATATGTTACATGGCTTTCCGCTACGTACGTATATGAGAAGAAAGATTGACTTTCACGTCCACTTTATTCACAGATTTTGTGAATCAATTCAGTCTTCTGAAAGAAACCTCTTGACTTGAGGGGTCATTTCTTGACACATTTCAACAGCATACTGAGCTCTCCATCCAGTCTTCGGGGACTGATTTGGGGATGGGCGAGACATGGAGACGTAATGATAGGATGCAGTTTCTGTGTTCATTGATTGAGACACAGCAAGGAATAGGCCCCTCCGGCCCCTCAAACTGAGCCAAGCAGCATCCCCCAATTTAATCTGAGCCTAATCACAGGGCAATTTACAACAACCAAATAACCGACCAACCACTAGGTCTTTGGAGACTATAGCACCCGGAGAACAGGCTGCAGCGGGAACTGCACCTGGGTTGCCAGGACTGTAAAGCGTTGTGCTAACCGCTACACCAATGTATCGCCCCATTGTAACTGCGTTGTATTTCATCACGTCATTGTGCTGAGAGAAGAGAAAAACACAGTTTCATATTATCAACAAAGGAGCAAAACACTGATGAGGAATGGCAGAGGCACACTGTCCAAGGGACAGTACTGAGGGAGTGTCTCGCTGTCGGAGGGACGGTACCGAGGGAGTGTCTCGCTGTTGGAGGGACGGTACCGAGGGAGCGTCTCAGTGTCAGAGAGAGAGCTGCTCTATCGAATGGGACTAGCAGGTCGGTGCAGAGGGTTGCTCTCTCTCAGATGGAACACAAAGTTCTCTTGGTTGGATAGAAATGTTCCCACAGCTACCAGATGAAGGGAGGCAGGGTTTGTACTCCAAGCTCAGCCTAACCCTTACCCTTTGCTGCTCAATTTTCCATCACCCGTGTGCCTATCCAGGAGTTTCTTAAATGTCCGCAATGTATCTGCCTTTACCCGCCCACCCCCACACAGAATTACATCGCACACACCATTCTATGTGTAAAAATCACCTCTGACATCTCCCCTCTACTTCCCTCCCAACACCTTTAAATTATGCCCTTTCCACCCTGGGATAAAGTCTCCGTTTCCCACTCGATCTCTGCCTGTTTTCTCTCAATGGGGACGGTAAGTGCCGAGAACGAGAATATTGTTGAGTTGGGCCAAGTGAGGGGTGGGAAAGAGGGGTGTACGACTGGAGGGGGGGTGAGGAATTGCTCACCAATTACAGCCGCATTGTCCGAGATGGAATGGGGAGAGGACCGTCATGAAGTGAGATCCCTGGCTCACCGCGCTCCGCGTCTTACCTCAGCAAGATCTTCTCGGCTTGCTGGCGAGTGATCGTGATGCCCTGGTTCAAAAGCGCCTGCTGAATCTCATAGGCGTCGATTTCACCTGGTCAAAGGCACCACAACACGAAAGAAAAGACAGGCTGAAGCAGGCCAGATGGGAAGCATTTCTGGTTATTTTAGTTTAATTAATTCCAGACATGCCTTCTTTAAAACAACAGACACTCACAATACTAAAGCATCTCAGCAGGTCAGGCAGATCTATGGAAATGAATAAGCAGTCTATGTTTCCAGCTGAGATCCTTCTCACAGATGAAAAGGAAGGGGGAAGACGCCAAAATAAGAATGTGAGGGGAGGAGGAGGTTGGCTAGAAGGTGGTAGGTGAAGCCGGGAGGGTAGGAAAGGTAGCGGGCTGCAGAGGAAGGGATCTGATGGGAGAGCAGAGTGGACCATGGGAAAAAGGGAAGGAGGGGGACACTAACGGGGAAGTGATAGGCGGGCGAGAAGAGGCAAGAGGCCAGTGTGGGGTCGAGAAGAGGGAACGGGGAGGAAATTTTCTTTACCGGAAAGAGAAATCAATATTCATGCCATCAGTTCGGAGGCTATGCAGATGAAATATGAGGTGTTGCCCCCCCACCCTGAGTGTGGCCTCATCATGGCGCAAGAGGAGGCCATGGACCAACACGTCAGAATGGGGAATGGGTAACGTCGTTAGAATGTCGGGCCACCAGGGAGTTCCGCTTGTGGCGGATGGCGCAGAGGCGCTGGACGATGCGGTCTCCCAATTTACGACGGGTCTCGCCAATGTACGGGAGCAGCAGATACAATAGACAGTCCTGGCAGATTCACAGGGGAGGCATTGCCTCACCAGGACCGGCTGCTTGGGGGCCCTGACTGGAGGTGAGGGAGGAGGCGAGTGGGCAGGTGCAGTACTTAGGCCGTGTGACAGGATAAATGCTTGGAGGGAGTTTAGTCGGGAGGGACGAATGGACGAGGGAATTGCGGAGGGAGCAATCCCTGCGGAAAGCAGAGGGAGGGGAAGGTAAAGGTATGTTTCGTGTTAGGATCCCTGAGGAGATGGCGGAAGTTGCGGAGAGTGATGCATTGGACGCAGAGGCTGACGGGGTGGTAGGTGAGGACAAGAGGAACTCTATCACTGCTAAGGCAGCGGGAAGATGGAGTGAGGATGGATGTTTGGGAAATGGAGGAGATGCGGGTGAGGGCAGTATCAATATTCTTTAAATATCCCAAACAGAGAGCAGTCACTGCATTGCCACCCATCAGTCAGATTGGGTAAGGAGAGCAAGTCCTTTCCTCAGTGAATCGGAGGGTCCTTGCAACAATTCATGGTCACCATTACAAATGGATATTAATACTTCCTTACAATATAGGAGGCCATTTGGCCTAACAAGTCTATTCTGGCTCTCAGAGCAACCTCAACTGGTACAGTCCCCAACTTATTTATCTCTCTATCTGATTTAGAGATACAGTGCGAAACAGAAACTCCGGCCAGCGATTTGCACCGCCCAGCAACACACACGAGTCCAATCACAAGACAATTTACCATGACCAATTAACCTACCAACCGGTACCTCTTTGGATTGTGGGAGGAAACTGTAGCACCCAGAGGAAACCCACGCAGTCACAGGGAGCACGTACAAACTCCTTACAGACAGCAGTGGGAATTGAACTCTGAACTCCAACTCCCTGAGCTGTAATTATGTGGTGCTAACTGTTACGCTACTGTGGCGCCCAGTTATTTTGCTGCAACCTGTTCTCTCTCACTTGACCAACCTGATTCAACCCCCCACCTCTCCTTGGTGGCCATTCACAGCAGCCAGTTAAACCAGAGCACCCAGAGGGACCCAGTGGTCTCAGAGAGAAGATGCAAACGCCACACAGACAGGTCCATTTCAAATCCAAATTCATGGAGCCGTGAGCCATTTAAAATCCCCAGGTGCTTTGGTAGGATGTAAACTCATGAATTATTAGTTCTGGCCGATAGGTTACAAGACCACGATCTTATCTATCACCTCTCCCCCCCAATCTCTTTCAGTTGGCACAGAGTATTTCCTGGCAATGACTTTGCCCTCAACCCTTTCATCCATCCTAGCACCTTTCAAGCTGAAGAAGGAATAGTAGGAGGCCAGGACAAATACAGTGAGGCCACCCAGCCCAGACCATTCAAATGGAGCAAAAACAAGTTTCCTCTGATCCCAGGAGGACAAGCACAGCTGACACCTTGGAACATAGCAAGTATCTAGAAAGGCAAGCACGACGTGAGCTTTCTTGCAAAGGCTTTGAAATACAAAAAGTCGGGAGGTCTTGCTAAAATTGCACAAAGTTTAGCCAAGGTCACACTTGGGGCACTACATATAGGTCTGATCTTCTTAGTTAAGGAAGGATGGAGACAGTGAACTGAGAGTGCACTAAGTTGAATTCAGGGATAAAGGAGTTAAAGATCAGAATCAGAGTTTTTGGCACTGACATTAACAGTGAAATTTGTTATTTTTGGCTTCCCGGCACTGAAATTAACAGTGAAATTTGTTATTTTTGGCCAGCAATGCAGGAATAACAAATTATGATAAATTACCATACAAGAGTAAACGATGCAGAAGTCGTGGTCCTGGATCATTCAGAAATCTGGTGGTGGAAGAGGAGAAGATGTCCCTAAGTTGTTCAGTGTGGGTCTTCAGGCTCCCGTACCTGTTCCCAGATGGTAGTAATGAGAAGAGGGCATGTCCTGGACGGTGAGAGGCCCTTCGTGGTGGGTTTTACTGTCCTGAGGCATCGCCTCCTGAAGATATCCTCAGTGGTGGGGAGGTCTGGTGCCAGAAAGGACCTAGCCGAGTCCCCAACCCTTTGCGGCCTCTTCCGACCCCAGGCATCGGAGCCTCCACACCAAGCAGTGCAGAATCCTCCACAGAACATCTGCAGAGATTTACGAGCGTCTTTGGTTACACAGTAAATCTCTTCAAACTCCTAATGAAGTATAGCCACTGTCGTGCCTTCTCCATGACTGAATCAGTATGTTGGGCCCAGGATTGACCCTCTGAAACGCTGATGCTCGGGAATTTGAAACTGCTCCCCCTTTCCACTGCTGAGGACAGGTGTGTGTTCCTTTACTCGCCCTTCCTAAAAGTCCACAATCCGGTCCTTGGTCTTGCTAATGTTAGGGGCAAGGTTGTTGCGTTGCCGCTCGACCAGCTGGCCTATTTTGCGGCTGAAGCCCCCTCCTCACCATCTGAGTTCCTACCACCAACTCGGTGCTAGCTGTGAACTTGTAGATGGCGTCTGAGCTGTGCCCGGACATACAGTCAAGGGTGCAGAGAGGGTATCGCAGTGGGCTGGCCACGCATCCTTCAGCGGCTCCTGTGTTGAGCGTCAGTGAGGAGGAAGTGAGATTAACGATCCATAATGACTCTCGTCTGCCAGTGAGGAAGGCAAAGGTCCAGTTGCAGAGGGAGATACGGAGGCCCAGGTTTTGAAGCTGGCTGATCAGCACCGGGGAGATGATGGTGTTGAGTGCTGAGCCGTGATTGATAAACGGTAGCCTGATGCAGATACTGCTGTGTCTAGTTGGTCCAAGGCTGGGTGGAGAGCCAGCAAGACTGCATCTGCTGTAGACCTGTTGTGGTGCTTGGCAGACTGCAGTGCGTCCACAGCTCAAGCAGGAGGTAACGTAAGCACCAGTCAAAGCATTTAATCACAGCAGATGTGACAGCTGCCAGGTGAAAGACATTAAGCCAGCTCTTTTTGGGGCCTGATACGACTGATGCCCTTTTGAAGCAGGCGTGAACCTCTGACTACAGCAATGAGTGGTTGAAGATATCCTTGAACACTCTCACCAGTTGGTTGGCACAGGTTTTCAGTATCCTGCCAGGTACACCGCCAGGGTGTGATGCCTTGATGGCGTACCTGGCAGGTCTTCCGTAAAAGTGTGCCCCTGTTCTTTGGACGTTTATGAAAACGACAGGGGATCTTCATGCAGTAAGATTTGCAGCCCATTGGTGATGTGAGGATGTTCACTCTGGTAGAGGTCTCTGACACCACGGGGATTAGCCACAAGATAAAAGTTCACTCATTTAAGACTGAGACGAAGAGGAATTTCTTGTCTCGAAGGGCTATGAGTATGGAATTCATTGCCCTAGATGTTCAGCCATTTAAGGCTGAGGGAGAGATATACTTTGAACACAGGACAATCAAGGGTTATGGGAAATGGGCAGAAAGCGGAACTCAAACTTAAGAGGCAGAGTGCCCTAACTCTGCTCCTGTGTCGTACAATCTCATGGAGACCAACAGTCACTCTAGTCACGGTCACTGAAAGCAAGCATGCAAGTGCAGCAGGCAGTGAAGAAAGCTAATGGCATGCTGGCCTTCCAAACAAGGGGAATTGAGTATAAGAGCAAAGAGGTCCTTCTGCAGCTGTACAGGGCCCTGGTGAGACCACACCTGGAGTACTGTGTGCAGTTTTGGTCTCCAAATTTGAGGAAGGACATTCTTGCTATTGAGGGAGAGCAGCGTAGGTTCACAAGGTTAATTCCCAGGATGGCAGGACTGTTGTATGTTGGAAGATTGGAGAGACTGGGCTTGTATACACTGGAATTTAGAAGGCTGAGAGGGGATCTTATTGAAACATATAAGATTATTAAGGGATTGGATACGCTGGAGGCAGGAAGCATGTTCCCGCTGATGGGTGAGTCCAGAACCAGAGGCCACAGTTTAAGAATTAGGGGTAGGCCATTTAGAACGGAGTTGAGGAAAAACTTTTTCACCCAGAGAGTGGTGGATATGTGGAATGCTCTGCCCCAGAAGGCTGTGGAGGCCAAGTCTCTGGATGCTTTCAAAAAAGAGATGGATAGAGCTCTTAAAGATAGCGGAATCAAAGGTTATGGGGATAAGGCAGGAACTGGATACTGATTGTGGATGATCAGCCATGATCACAGTGAATGGCGGTGCTGGCTCGAAGGGCCGAATGGCCTACTCCTGCACCTATTGTCTATTGTCTATTGAATGGCAGAGTAGGGTTGGGAGGTCCCTGTTCCTGTGTCTTGGTTTTTGTGGAGAAACTGCAATCTTTAGGTACGTTTCCAAGTTACATACTGCTGGAAATATTGAGCTGCTCTTTCATCATAGCTCGGGGCAAGTCCTGAACTCCACACTCAAAAGCACCATGCAAACACCTTCACCACAAGGACCGTCACCATTCAAGAAGGCTGATCAATATTCCTGGGAGCAGTTTGTCTTGGGCAGTTAATGTGGTTCCAGTCTCCAGGATGAATTCTTAGAAAGGGGATAAGAAGCAAGATCTGAATCAGGAAACACAGAGTGAAATCCAGTTAGTGAGACAAAGATGTGATGAGCCATGTCCTCACCAATCGGCTGAATGGGACTGGAACCCTGTTGAGTTTTCTGCTTCTCGTGTCGTCTGTCGGTAAATACAGTGGATTCTGGTTAATTGAGCCATCGGTTATTTGGGACAAATCTTAAAGAAAAAGTATACATCAAGAAAACAGCCAGGGCTCTCTCCTGTTATTTGCAACATCATGCCATTTAATTGGGACAGGAGACTGTTGCCGAACAGTTTCCAAATAGCGTTAGAGGGGAGCACTTGTGTGGATGCTAGACACGACACCTTGCTCAAATAGCATCAGTTACTTGTGTCTGCGTTCAAAAAGCAGCGATTCTTGTCACGGATAATTGTTGAGAAATAAGCAGTAAGACAATTCAGAACTGTTTTGTTCACTGCGGTTTCAAGCATTTAGGCTCAGAAATACCAGAAACACCCAGGGAAGTTGTTCACTCCTTCAACAAGTTAGGAGCCACAAAGAACTTGTGAATTTATCTTGAATGTTACAATTAAAGTGAAGATTTGGAGGATGCAACCATCAAAAATTGTATGAAGGCAGTCCATGACCTGCACTAGGTGTCTGCACTGATTTTGTTCATGTTTTTCAAAAGAGTACAGCATTGCACACAGGAAGAATTCCTCCAACAATAACTATTAGGAACTAACACCACAGATATATAGTTCTTTAGTAGTTTCAACAGTGTTCTAATTTGTTCTGTAATTCATTGAAGTTCATAATTTGTTACTCAATTGAACAATAGTTTGTCTTTTTTATACCATTTTAACTACTTCCATGAAACTTTGGCTAAATGGGGCAGCTGCTTAATTGTAGGGTCAAAATGTACTGGTCCCGATGTGTCCCAATTAACCGGGATCCTCTGTACTTGAAAAAGGACAACACTGTGTGTTTGGGTCAGGGTCAGTAGAGTGGCTGGGCATCAGAGCAGGGGGTGCTGCTGCCCCACAGCGTCAGAAATCCAAGTTCAAGGTTGAGATTCAAGACTCAAGTTTATTTATCACGTGTAGACCGAAACATGCAGTGAAATGCAGCATTTGCATTAACACACACTCAGGTTGTGCTCAGGCCAGCCCCTGACCGTCATCACACATTCCTGCGCCAACGTACCACGCTCACGGTGCTCAGCAGAACACAACAAGCAACAAAACAACAACAGCAAAACAAGCCCCATTCCTCCCTCCCACCCATGCACATAGAGAGTCCTCCAACCCCAGGACAGGCCACGTTCTTTGGTCTCCAGCCTCCAGTGGATTCTGACTTGGACTCAGCCTTGCAGACTTTGGGGTTCGACCTCCCCAGTAGACTCCGGGCTGTGACCAACGGGCCTCAACATTGGAAATTCCAATTCAACCCTCCGGCCTTGGTGCTCAACAGAGACCCCAAGAATCTGCCAATCATCAAACACTTGGCTTCAAATTCTGGACTTGCTTCTGGATAGACTCAATGAGCCCAAACACTAGCCTCGAGCTCCGGTCTCACCAATTCAGAAACCCAGGGGTTTCTCCGACCGCATTCCGCCTGCCCGCATGGAACTCTAACTACAGAACCTGCGGACAACTCGCTGACCCTGGGCGTGACTTGTCACTGGCCCACACTGACACAGCTCTGCCAGATCAACATCCAGCCCAGTGTCCGGATGTCCCACACCCACAACACTGGCCTTCCAACATGGAGTAAAGACTTAGACTCTGGCCTGCCCTCTAATTCCCCCACATCCCTCTCTCTAAACCCTAACTCCCCTCTCTGTCCCCAAAACTACCTCTACAGCCTGAAACAAAACCTAAAAAACAACAAACTCTGAGCAGTGAATCACTACGTTGCCCAGAGCCATCTCAGAATCCTGACCTTGGCTGCTGTCTTTGTGGCCATTGCATGTTCTCCCTTTATACATGGATAATCCTGTTTCCTCCCCAAAGACATACAGGCCAGTGGGTTAAAGGATATAATGTTGAGGTTATGAAGCACTGGTGAGGCCTCACTAGGAATAATCTGAGCAGTTTTGAGCTCCTTATCCAAGAAAAGATGTGCTGACATTGGAGAGGGTTCGAAGGAGGTTCACAAAAATGATTCCAGGATTGAAAGGCTTGTCATATGAGGAGTGTTTGATGGCTCTGGGTCTGTATTACTGGAATTCAGAAGAGTGAAGGGGGAAACTCATTGAAACCTATCAAATGTTGAAAGGCCTCGATAGAGTAGATTTGGTGAGGATGTTTCGTCTGTTGGGAGAGTCTAAGATCAGAGAACACAGCCTCAGAATAGAGGGGCGTCCTTTTAGAATGGAGATGAGGAGGAATTTCTTTAGCCAGAGAATGAAATTCGTTGCCACAGGCGGCTGTGAAGGCTAAGCCATTGGGTATATTTAAGGCAGAGGTTGATAAATTCTTGATTGGTCAGGGCATGAAGGGATACGGGGAGAAGGCAGGAGATTGGGGCTGAGAGGGAAAATGGATGTGTCGTGATGAAATAATGGAGCAGACTCAATGGGCCAAATGGTCTAATTCTGCTCCTGTGTCTTATGGTCTTTATTGATCGCCCTAAAGTGCCCCTAGTGCAGGTGGGAGGTATGAGAACTGGGGGTGGGGGGAAGTTGGTAGGAACACAGGTTAGTGTTGTTGGTTTGTGGTCCACATGGACTCAGTGGACGAAAGGGCCAGGTTCTATGCTGTATGTCCCTCTGACTATAGTTAACTGGAGCTACTGAGAGCAGTTGATGTCATAAATACCATCATCGTTCTGGTCAAGGCTTTTAAACATCAGCTTGAGCTTCCTCTCGTTTTGCCGCAGGTACTCCGTGAACTCGGTCAGGTTCAGCTGCCCGTCCTGATTCGTGTCCCCCGACCGGAGGATCTCCTGGGAGGAATGAGCAGAGGGTTGGAGAGAAGTGAGACATAAGTAACTTCTACGGAAGGATCGAGAAGATTTCACACCCAGCCAAATGCGCTTTTAAATCACACTCAGGATGTTGCTCTTTTCTGCGCGTTTTTTGTCTGTTTTTCTCGAGGCTGAGTTGCTAGCTCGACGCTTAGCCTGGCACAGACGAGAAGCAAGCAAGGAGCCGGCCAGATTTGAACCCGGGACCACTCGCCTCAAAGTGCACGACACTACTGGCTGCTTTCAGGATGTGCACGCCACTGGCAAATGTCACCATTTATCTTCTATCCTTTATTCACTATCCATCATTAATAACGGTGGCTTTGGAGTCACATGTAATTACAGAGGCACAGAATTCAATCATGGAGCCACAAAAAAAGCATCATCCATCATCAGGGACCCCCACCATACAGGCCATGCTCTCGTCTTGCTTTGGCCATCAGGCAGGAGGTACAGGAGCCTTAGGTACCACACCAGCAGGTTCAGGAATTTATTACCCTGCAACCATCAGGCTCCTGGAGCAGTGCAGACAACTTCACTCATCTTAACACTGAACTTGTTGTGCATTTAATCTTTTTTATATATTGTTTGATTCAGCGTTCTCGTTCATTTAAATAATTCATTACAGGTTCTATGTAAAATACGTTAATTGCATCAAGCTACCGCGCGGTATGTGCAGGCTTCGCTTAAAGTGAAGACAAAGTTATCCCCCCATTCCCGGAGTCCTGTGCCTTTCTTTGCATTATTCACAAAACATATCAGAATTGATCACTGAACACAACCTAGGACTCACTTTCAAGGACTCGACAACTCGTGCTCTCTGTTCTTATTTATTTATTGACTGATTATTGATTGATTTTCGATCTACTTATTTATTTATGGTATTTGCAGTTTGTCTCCTTTTTCCCCTTGGTTGCTTGTCAGTCTTAGTGTGTAGATTTTCATTGATTCTATTGTATTTCTTTGTTCTACTGCAAATGCCAGCGAGAAAATAAATCTCAGGGTAGTGTATGACGACATATATGTACCTTGGTCATAAACTTACTTTGAACTTTGAACCTTGAAACTGGCCCACCAACTTGAGTGTGCGTAATGACATCAAGTGTCTGCTTACACACTGCCATACTGAAATGCCCCAAGATTCTTCCACATACCCACACTGTAAGGGCAATTAACATTCCACATACCCAGGTCTTCAGGAGGTGGAGGAGACTGGAGGACCCGGAGGAAACCCACATGGTCACGGGGAAAACATGCAAACTCCACATGGACAGCATCCGGGGTCAGGATCGAACCTGCATCCCTGAAGCTGTCAGTCTCTGCTCGTCATATTGTGTAAGGATGGCAGGATTCCTTCTCAGGTCAGTAATTCTGCGGTTACCAAAGCCCCCTCGCTAAATGTATAAGTTCATACTCGGGCGCCATGGCGCGTAATGTTTAACGCAATGCTATTACAGCTTGGCTTTCTGGAGTTCGGAGGTTAATTCCGATGCCCGCGTAAGGAGTTTGTATGTTCTCCATGTGACCGCGTGTGTTTCCTTTGGGTGCGCCATTTTCCACCCGCAGTCCAAAGACATACCGGTTGGTAGGTTAATTGGTGTCTGTAAATTGTCCCATGATTAGGCTGGGATTAAATAGGTGGGTTACTGGCTGTTGTGCCAGAAGGGCCATTTGTGCACTCTATAAATAAACTCTCCAGCTGTGTGATGGGATTTGAACCCACGTCCCTCAATTGATAGTCCTGGTTTCTACACCCCAGAATTACCCCTACACTACCATAACCTATTAGGCTACAATGGTTGTCAACAAAGACAATAGATATCAGCCTGGTGAACACAAACAGTTCGATAGGAGTAGACAGTGTATATGGCTCAGCACGGACTAGATGGGCCAAAGGGTGTGCTGTACTTTTCTGTGACTCTGTAACAGTACAGCACAGGTACAGGATATCACAGATACAGATCCTTCAACCCTTCTCACCTGTGCCTGGTTGGATCTACCAATACCAGGACCAAACCCCTCTCATCATGTACCCATCAAAACTTTTCTTAAATGTGCCAGTTGAACCCGCGTCCACCAATTCTGCTGACAGCTCGTTCCACATTTGTACCACCCTCCAAATGAAGAAGTCCTCCTCAGATTCCCCTTAAATATTTCACCTTTCACCCTAAACCTAAGACCTCCAGTTCTAGTCTTCTCATCAGTACTGAACACAATGGCAAATTAAACTAAATCTCTCTGGCCTACGTATTCTTCAATGTGATTCGGTTACTGTACTTGTAATTTATAAGGGTTTGATTTATTAACCTTTACTATGACCCCTTTGATCCTTTGGGGTTCATATCTTTGATTTACAAATCTAGTTTCTTCGGTAAGGAAAGGCTCTCTCTACACAGGAATACATTATCTCAGAATAAACCAGGTTCTATTTCACCCAGCCTTTCCAATTACAAACTTTCACATTTTCATGTGAGAGAGAGAGAGTGTGTGTGTGTCTGTGCGTATGTATGTGTGTGTGTGTGTGAGTGTGAGTGTATATGTGTGTATGTGTGTGAGTGTGTATGTGTGTGTGTATGCACACACATGCATTGCTCAATATTTCCAGCACATTCAGAATCTCTTGTGATTATAATTTACAGCATTTTGAACTTGAAATGCTCAAGAACCTGCAGCATTATTTTAATCTCACAGAATGTCTGCTGCTGTTTTAAAACAAAATCTTATCTGCCAAAGGCCTAAACATGGGCACTGGACCCTCATCAGAGTGCCTGAACTGGAGAAAATCTGCAGATGCTGCAATTACCATACATTGCCATTTGGGGGCGTCGCTGCCTCAGATGATGAAATATGGAGAAACTGAGGAATTCTGTACATAGAGCAATATCAGGGGTGGGGGGAGGAGAGACAATACGTCGACTTTTTTGATCGAAACCCTGCTTCAATTTCTCATATTTTCTCCCTGCCATTTACCCCATTGAGACCACGGCAACCCTTAGAATATTTTCATGCCTCCTATTGGCTTACGTGGGCATCACGGTCCTACGACCACAAACGTTCTTGACAAATTTTTCCATAGAAGTGATTTGTCATTGCCTTCTCCTGGCATTGTCTTTACGAGATGGGAGACTCCGGCCATTATCAATACTCTTCAGAGATTGTCTGCCTGGCATCAGTGATCCCATAACCAGGACTTGTGAAAAGCACCAGCTGCTCCCGTGGCTTCACTTGACCCTGATCCGGAGGTGGTGAGGGGTTCTGACCAGGTGCTACACCTTGCCTAAGGATGACCTGTGGGCTAGCAGAGCGAAGGAGCTCCTCACACGGCATGGCACGTAACGAACAATCGAACGATTTGGGTACCGTCTGATCCCCACCTCGTGAGCGTAAAATGGACGTTAGTTCTTGAATTAGTTCAACTTTTGCCTGAGTCCACACACAGAGCAACTTCTTCACAGCTGATGACATGTGTTAGAGGAAGATTGATAGCACTGAGGGAGGAAGTAAGGGTTTACGAGGAAACAGGAAGAAAGGGATGAACACAAGCACAGGAGGTTCTACAGGTGCTGGAAATCTAGAGTAACACACACACGCACACACAAAATGCTGGAGGAACTCAGCATGTCAGGCAATATCTGTGGAGAGGAACAAACAACTAATGTTTTGAGCTGAAATCCTTCATCAGGACTGGAAAGGGAGAGCGAAGAAGTAAGAAGGAGCAGGGAAGGGAAGGAGTACAAACTAGAAGGCGAAAGGTGAAGCCAGATGGGTGGGACAAGGGGATGGAGTGGGAAGCTGGGAGGAAAGATGAAGGGCTGACAAAGAAGGAATCTGATAGTGGACCATGGGAAGAGGAGCACTGGGGGAGATGATAGACAGGTGAAAGCGGAGCCAATGGGGAATGGAAGAAGAGGGAAGGAGAGGCGGGGGGGGAATAATTACCAGAAGTTTGAGAAATCAATGTTCATGCCATCAATTTGGAGACTACCTAGACAGAATATGAGGTGTTGTCCCTCAAACCTGAGAATGGCCTCACCACAGCAGGAGAGGAGGCCTTGGGCTGAGAATATGAGGTGGAATTAAAATAGTTGGCCACCTGGAAATCCTGCTTGTTGTGGATGGAGCAAAGGTACTCAACAAAGCGGTCCCCCGGGTCAGTACCTCCAGTTGAACTGTCTTTTTGTGTGTTTTCCCCCTAGCCGTCAGTCTGTGGTTTTGTATTGCCATGTGCTCCTGTCCCTGCTCCTGCTCTACTCTGGCCCCTGTATTACTGAGTACTCCATCTCTCATCTGTTTCTCATTATTACCTGTATTGCTGCCACCTGTGTCTCATTGTGCTCCACCTATCATCTGCCTCTCTGGTTGTGCTCAGTGTATTTCAGTCCTATATTTTCACCTGTTTGTGGCCAGATTGTGCCAGTGAATTTTCCTGAGCCTTTCCAGCATTTGTAACTGTACTCTATCTGAATGAATATTGACTCTGCCTGTTTCCCGATTCTGGTTTTTGGATTTCTCTGGATGTTTTGACCTCTGCATGAACTTTGACACTGACTTTGTTTGCACCTTGGGATTTGTTACTCAATTAATATCACTGTGTGTACAGTACTGGGCCTGCGATTGGCTCCCTGCTTCAGCGCCCTGACACCCCCAATCTAAGTTGAGTCTCACTAATGTAGAGGAGTTGCATCGGATACAGTAGATGAACCCCACAGATTTGCAAGTGAAGTGTTGCCTCACCTGGAAGGACTGTTTGCAGCCCCGAATGGAGGTGAGGGAGCAGGGGAATGAGCAGGTGACCGAATGGCACCATGTTCCGTTCTACTTCCACACACAACAACTCGCAAGTGAAGCAAGCTATGCCAGCATCCAGAAAGACCCAATGGTTTGGGCACAGGTTAATGCGTGGCAAATTACATTAGTGCCGCAAAGTGTCAGACAATGACCATATTCAACGAGAGAGAGCCAAAGCACCTATCTAAGCAGTCAATGGCACTACCAATGGAAATCCCCATTCACAAATTTCCTGGTTGTCACCTTGAGCAGGCAAGCCATGTAAATGCCTTAATCAACGCCCTGACACTGCAGAGCACATAACAGGTGATCTCACCTAGGCCCTCAACACCAGCTCTTTAGCCGAGGAAGCACAGCAGTGCCTCCACTTCCTGGGGAGATTGAGATGAGTGAGGCTCGGCTCACCCCTCCCATTCTAACCAGATTTTACAGGGCGCCTTCAGGAGTGTCCTGACAAGCTGCATCCCTGTCCGGTACGGGCATTGTAAGGCGTCTGACCACGAGACCCAACGAAGGATTGAGAGGGCTGCTGAGAGTATCAATATTTATCACGAGCACTGGGTACGCAGGGCCCTGAGCACCGTCAGTTATCCCTCCCATCCATCCAACAATTTATTTGTTCCCCCACCCCCTGCCCCACCACCATCAGGAGGTACCGTAAAACTAGGACAAGACTGTTAGGATGGGAAACAGCTTCTTCCTCCAGGCTGTAAGATGACTGAACTCCCCGCCACCACCCGAGTTTCATCTCATTTGAAGCACCAGCAGTGTTATACTGTTTACTTTTTGGCTTGTGTCATAAATGCTTCTGATTATTTATTAATTTATTTGCGGTACTATTACATAATGTGTTGGGTGTGAGTTATATGTACTGTGTTGTGCACAGCACGCGTTGATTTGTGGGAACGTTGTTTCATTTGGCAGTATACAAACATACAGTATGAATGACAATAAAACTGAACTTGAAACCCATTCCACTGCTCGGGGGCACAGGCGGACAGGGTGACCAACACCGCCTGCAGCTTCCCCTCCAGGTCACACACTGCTCTGACCACTTCACTGGGCCGTGTCCTGGAGGCCCCTGACCACCAGTGCCTTCACCAGAATGACCGCAATGCTCCGAGAAGGAGGTTTCCTTCAGAAGGGCCCAGCAGGGATTAACAATAACTGCTGACCTTGTCGATGATATCCAGTTCCTGAAAATCAATAAAACCCGGGAAAAGAAGAAAGAGGAAAGCAGAGGAGGCAAGAGGGCTGGCTGAGAGAGACCGGCACATCTGATTGCCAAATGTCCATTTCCAAGCCGCTGATCAACGTGATCAATAACGAAGTCATCAATCAGAGACAGAGGCTTCCCACTCTCAACACACACGAAATACCGGAGGAACTCTGCAGGTCAGACGGCATCCATATGACTGAGTAAGTGTCAACATTTCGGGCGGAGACCCTTCAAAAGGAATTTCTTGTGCTTATGTCCTGCCAATCTCATTGTTATTCATGGTCCCTCAGTCCAAAGGCAACTGCTTCCATATATATTGTATATTTATAAATCCAGAGAAAATCCCGGAATTTGCAGGGTCACAAATGTGCCAGTGGCAGATGCAGATGTTTCCTCAGAGACCACCTGTCTGGGAGATTATCCTTCTCTCCTATTCCACTCTTTTTCAGCTTTGAGAGCAGACGGTTCTCCTCTGGGTCACTGGGGCCGTGCCTCCATTGTTGACCGATCAAGCTCAGTGCGATGCCCGGATCTGCATCCTCTTGTTGCCGTGATCTCAGCACCGCCGTACCAAAACTTCCCCCTGAACCTCACGGCACCACGGACTGGAGGTACGCTGGGGCTCGAGAACGTGTTGGGAGGTGATAATCCAGCCTCGAGACATAACATCTGATCCGATCTGAGTGTGACGGCCTCTGCTTCAAGCTGGTGAGTTCCCATTTGCCCGTCCATCTTCCAGTGGATGTTTTGTTGATTGATTGATTGACATAAAGTGCAGGGTACACCCTTTGTGCCCCGCCGCCCAGCAATCCCCCAAATTACAATGACCAGTTAACTGACCAACAGGTACGTCTTTGGAAGGTGAGACCAAACCGGAGCACCCAAGAGGAAACCCACACAGTCACGGGGAGAACGTACAAACTCCTTACAGGCAATGGCGGGAATTGAACCCAAGTCACCTGTACTGTAAAACATTGTGCCCACTACGCTACCCTGCTGCCCCAATGTTCCAGAAACGTTTTTGTAACAGCCTCTCCAGAATCCCAAGGCGTGGACCAGCAGCTGTTCAACAAGTCGCTGTGATATACCAGAGCATCCTTCAGCATGCCAACAGTCTCTTCGACCCTCTGGATCCACATCGACTGTCGAACACCCACACACAGGAGACACCGGAGATGCTGCAGATGCTGGGAATCCAGAGCAGTACACACAATGTGCCGGGGGTCAGCCAGCCAGGCAACGTCTGTGGGTGGGAATAACAGTCGACGTTTTGGGCTGAGACTCTCTATCAGGACTGGAAAGGAAGGGGGAAAGAAGTCAGAATATGAAGGTGGGAGGGGGGAGGGGAGGAAGAAGTACAAGATGGCAAGTGATAGGTGAAACTGGGAGAGGGAGAATAGTGAAGCAAAGAACTGGGAAGTTAATTGTTGAAAGAGATAAAGAGCTGGATAAAAGGGAATCTGATAGGAGAGGACAGAAGACCATGGAAGAAAGGGAAGGGGGAGGAGAACCAGAGGGAGGAGATGGGCAGGTGAGAGGGAAACAGGAACGGTTGGTGGTAAAGGAGAAGAGGGGGAGGTAATTACCGAAGGTTTGAGAAATCGATGTTCATGTCATCAGGTTGGAGGCTGTCCAGATGGAATACAATTGAGGTGTTGCTTATAATATGAGGTGAAGCCACAACCAGAGTGTGGCCTCATCGCAGCAGTAGGGGAAGCCACGGACTGACATGTTGGAATGGGAATGGGGAGTAGAATTGAAATGGGTGGTCTGCTGTTTGTTGCAGATGATGCGAAGCAGTCTCCCAATCTACGCCGGGTCTCACCAATACACAGTAGCCCACACCGGCAGCACCCCTATACAGTAATCCATGTTATCCTTCCCACACCTTGAACAGCTCATCCCGGATTCACCCACCCATCTCCACACTAAGGTTGATTTACAGTGGTTAATTGACCGACCAACACATACGGCTTTGGGGAATCGGAAGAAACCAGAGCACCCAAGCCACATCCACAGGGTCAAAATTAGAAAGTGCAACCTCTGTGACGATCGCACCAGAGGTTAAGGTTGAACCTCGGTCACTGGAGCCATGAGGCAGCAGCCCTACTCTCTGTGTCACCGTATGAAAACACAATTACTTCATCCCACCTATGCTCCTGTGTGCAAAGATGTAGATCTGAGAAGTTCCGGGTTGAGAGAAAGTAATTTGTAAACCAAATCCACCACTTGAACATGACAACACAGTGAACATGAGACCTCAACCAATCAGTGCGGCTCCTTGTGTGACCAGAGTTAAATTGTAGGCCCATTTGCTGGGTTAGCCCCTCTCATTCCGCCTGCATGACATTTCGAAACGTCAGTACTGGGATTGTTTACATTCAGTCGAGCAGTGGTCACAGCTAAAAGTGGAAGTAAAGTGATTCTCCATCTGTGAGCAGTCACTGGGATTACAACAACATGCACAACAGACACGTTCACATTCTCCCTTCCCCCGAACACAAATTCTCTGACATTTACACCAGCAGCTGGCAATGCTGGGGGCACACTTTCACATCCGGATCACAACTTCTCACTTTAGAGAACACTGCACAATCATCCAAAATAAATAATATTACTTATCATTTTTTACCAGAGAGAACTACCACTTCATCACCTCTGTACCTTCGTCAGTGTGACACTCCCTCAGTACCGTCCCTCCGACAGTGAGACACTCCCTCAGTACCGTCTCTCCGATGGTGAGACACTCCTTCAGTACCGTCCCTCCGACGGTGAGACACTCCCTCAGTACCGTCCCTCCGACGGTGTGACACTCCCTCAGTACCGTCCCTCCGACGGTGTGACACTCCCTCAGTACCGTCCCTCCGTAAGTGTGACACTCCCTCATTACCGTCCCTCCGACAGTGAGACACTCCCTCAGTACCGTCCCTCCGATAGTGAGACACTCCCTCAGTACCGTCCCTCCGACGGTGTGACACTCCCTCAGTACCGTCCCTCCGACGGTGTGGCACTCCCTCAGTACCGTCCCTCCGACGGTGTGACACTCCCTCAGTACTGTCCCTCCGACGGTGTGACACTCCCTCCGTACTGTCCCCCTGACAGTGAGACACTCCCTCAGTACCGTCCCTCCGACAGTGAGACGCTCCCTCAGTACCGTCCCTCTGACAGTGTGACACTCCCTCAGTACCGTCCCTCTGACGGTGTGGCACTCCCTCAGTACCGTCCCTCCGACGGTGTGACACTCCCTCAGTACCGTCCCTCCGACAGTGTGACACTCCCTCAGTACTGTCCCTCCGACAGTGTGACACTCCCTCCGTACTGTCCCCCTGACAGTGAGACACTCCCTCAGTACCGTCCCTCCGACAGTGAGACGCTCCCTCAGTACCGTCCCTCTGACAGTGTGACACTCCCTCAGTACTGTCCCTCTGACAGTGAGACACTCTCTCAGTACCGTCCCTCCGACAGTGTGACACTCCCTCAGTACCGTCCCTCTGACAGTGAGACACTCTCTCAGTACTGTCCCTCTGCCTGGGAGGCACTGTGTTAAGAACGTCCCTGACAACATCATTCCTGTAGTTTGTACCTGAGTGTCTGTAGTGGGAGTTGAACCGGCAACTCTCTGACTTGGAGCTGAGGCACAGTGCACTTGGAATGCAGGTCTCCCAGCACATGTTAGCAGCTCTCTGAGACACTCACCTGTTCAGGAACGGCTTCTTCCCCTCTGATATCTGTTTTCTGAATGAACATTGAACTCATTAACATCACCTCAATACTTTTTTATTTGTACTTTTGCCCTATCTATATACTTCCTGTAATTCATGTTTTTTCTCTATTATTATGTACCATGTACTGCTGCCGCAGAGACAAATTTCACAACACATGCCCGTGATATTAAACCCAATTCTGATTCTGCCCTCAGCCCCGACAAGAAGCAGCTCCTGAGGAATCGGTGTGCTCCGGCCCCTCAGCGAGGGTCAGACATCACTGCTTCTGGCAGCAGAGTGATTCAGTGTGTGGAGCCACCGTCTCACGGCACCAGAGTCCCTCGTTCAATACTGACCTCTGATGCTGGCCGTGTGGAGTTTGCACCCTCTGCACCCTCTTCGGTTTCTCCCACATCCCAAAGATATTTGGCAATCAGTCAACCGATAGGTTGCCCCTATTCTGTAGGTGAGTGGCTGAATTTGGGTGAATTGGTGAGAGAGTGTGGGTTACAGGCTGGAATAGGGTTGCGTTGACAGTGAACATACAACATTGAAGAGTACAGCACAGGAACGGGCCCTTTGGCCCACAAAGTTGTGCTGAACTCGTTAACTTCGTAATAAGTCCCCACTGAACTACTCCTTTCTGCCTGCAAGATCCCTCTGCACAGGAACGATGTTATGGTTTTGCCATTGACAGTGTATCCTCTCTTTACATTTGATCACCCAGAGTACAGCACTTCACACTTGGCACAGTGAAGCTCCATCTGCCATTTCTCCGCCCATATCTGCAACTGACCTGGATCCCACTGTACCCTCTGCCAGTTTTCTACGCTATCCATTACACCACCAATCTTGGTATCATCTGCAAACTGACTTACTAACCCAACCACCTATGTCTGTCATCATCCAGGTTATCGTATATGTCACAAACAGTAGAGATCCCTGCTGAACACCACTGATCACAGACTTCCAGCCAGAATAAATCCCATCGACCACTGCTATGATGGATATTCACTTTCTGGGTCCAGTGGGCCTCTTGGTTGTTTAACAAGCTCGGCTTTCTAAACACAGTAGCTGCCACTTGAGAGTTTAAACACTATATTTGTTTAGCTTCGAGTCATAAGCAGGAGCCAGTCTTCAGTTCCTAAAATGTAAATAGCAAGCAGTAATCAGCTAGAAGTTAAAAAAAAAACACAACTTTGCAAACAAGCTCTGTATGGAACCACACTTTTGCTGGCTCATAGCTCCTACCTTACAGTTGAAGAGGTGCAGTGTGAGACACTGGGGTATTTAATTTGGCTTATTCAAAACAGACGACACTGACTAAGTTGATTAGTCCAAAGAAGTGTTTAGACCAGATGGAAACAAATACTTAGTATATCAATAACCGATCTATTAATAAGTTGTAAGTTTTATGTACTCAAGGAATTTAGCTTTACCGCATTTACGGTGGGTAACTTGGGTTTGTGTTTCAAAAAAGCTTTTCAACTGGTTGTGTATAAATGGTATTTGAGGATATATTATCCACATGTGAAGTTACCCAAGTGGCAAGAAGCTGTATAAATGCAGAAAGCAGTTCAGGCTTATTTGGAATGGGGTAGGATGCACCAAGAAGCATGTAAGAAACACGGGGTGAACTAGAATCCATTCTTCTGGATTTGATTTCTGCGATGGACAGTTCGTTTATCTGCATTGTGGGTATGTCTTTGTAGTTTATAGAAATTGTGCCTGTGTTTTAGAAATCCTCTGGGTTTTTTGAAATTACTCGTGGTCACGAAATGGTTTGAAATCGAAAATGTTTTAGATGGAAATCCCTCTAAGTTTCAAACGTCTGGATTTAATTGTGTCACTGAGAATAAATAAATTACTTTGTTAATTGGAAGTACCTTCTTCTTGTAAGAGAGGAGGTCTCACCGCTTGAATAGTGGGTATTGGCAGCTGAACTCGCAGTGAGGAATAAACAGGGAACCGAAGATTGGGTAGGTATACTAACATCTCCCTTTACTGAGGGTGCTCATGAGTATTTATATCCAATAGGGCTTAAGATCTGTGTGGTCAGCAGACCTAATACCATCACAGTTGGCGCCCAAGATGGTTACATTATAACAAAAGTATTATTTTAGAAAGAATTATTATTTAGCAGTAGTCCAACTCAGAAAGCTCTTGACAAGTGCTAGAGCACCCAACACAGCACTACAAAATGGTTAACATCCTGGTTTCCAGTAAGTGCTCAGGCAAATGCCGGCTGATATTATGAAGGTATTAATAATTTATCAGAAATATGGGATAATATGTTGATTGCTCCTCAGATTGAACATGATGAATATTTTATGGCTCAAGTCAGAGACTGGAATGATGAGGGGGTCGAACATATTAGGCGGGCTAAACCCTGCTGTACGACCTGCTGGACTCAGACCACCACAATTTGTACCGGATCCAAACAATGTGACAATAATTTGCGCCCGGAGATACCAAATTGGCCCCTTTTTAGATAGAAACCAGGTACCTGTGTGCGAACCATATGCTTAGGTGACAGAACCTGGTAGCCCATACCTAAATCCTGATGGATGGGGGGGGGGGTATCATGTTTTCCTCCCAGGCTCACACGAGGTATCGGCCACACTAGCGAACCCTACAGTTGCTAACGAAGCCCGGAGGACAGATGCTTGGGAACATGGACTAGAATTATTGAAAAGATTGGCTATAACAAGAAGAGTACCGGGACAGTTCCAGTACAGGGAGTTGCTGCAGCTCTCCAAATACAATCTGCCCATCAAGATTTTGGACATCTGACTACTCAGAGTTTGCAGGCAGTGAGCACCACGCCTCCAGCTGATGCTGAAGCAACTCAGAGGTGGCCGATGCTGGGAACGCTAGGAAGTTACAGGTCTTCTGGACCTGCCATACTCACCAAACATATTCAAGAATTCCTATTATTATTATGTCCCATAATCCTGGTACCATCTCCACACCAGTATGGAAATCCATATCAGTGGTTCAATTTAATATCAGAGGATGTATACAGTATACAAACTGAAAACTTATCCTTTGTAGACATCCACAAAACAGAGAGGAATAAACCTTATATTGGAAACTGAATTTGAACAACATGAGTTGCATGCATATCCTTTAGGGAATCATACAGCTCAACTTGCAGAAGCCGAAGCCCTAGAATTATCTCTAAAACAAGTAAATCCAACAGACCCAGACTTGATATGTATTGACTCTAATTTTTGAGGATGCTGATGAATATTAGTAACGAGCTGAGACGTTTGATGTTGCAGTGTTCGCCAATCTTGGCAATTACCTTGCAGACGTTTCATCACCAGTCGAGTGCGGCACTGTTGGTGTTTCTCCCTGGAGGTGCTTGCATTTATATTGGCCCCCGTTCGCTTGTCTTGGTCCTGATTGGTCTCCCTTCAGCTGACGTTTGAATTCTATTGGCTCCTGTTTCTTTGGCTCATGTTTGTCTGCAGGGACACCAACTGGCAGAACGGAGACGTGATCTACTGTCGCTGGTCTTGGTACATGAAGATCGAGAAGAACACCACCACATTAACTGGGACACCACAGAGGTTCTGGCACAGGCAAACACGAAGCAGGCATGAGAATTGTTAGACATGCAGCTCCCTTCTGATAACTTCGCGAGCACTCCCAGAGGGAAACACAAACAACTTTGTCCTCAGGATGTCACTTCGATTGGTGATGAAACATCTGCAAGCTAATTGCCAATCTCAGTGAGTACCACAACATCAAATGACTCTAATTATGTCGGGGATGCGGTAGAAATAGATCTTCCCATCTGGTCATCTTCCGGATGGAGAACACTCAGAGTTCTCAGAACACTCAAACTGCTTCCCCATTTGATGCATTATTACTGAGACGACCATTAGTCCAGGTATTACACATCCCAGGGCATGCTGCAGGCCTCTTACACAGCCATGGTAATGAACAATGCAAGGAAGGCGGGCTGGATGTTGGGAAAGAGAGATCAAGGTGCCTCCTGGTCAGGGGCTTGAGAACAAGGGAGGCTGGTCAGAGATGCAACAGAGACGGGGCGATGCCAGCTTAGCAACAACACAGATAACTAACCCGAAACTCCAGGTCAAGCTCAGGAGCAAGGGTGTGAGTCATACAGCTGTCAGGGATAGGACTGCAGGCAGTGCATGTATGTAGAGTCCGGGGCAAGAACGGGAGGTGACGAGTTTACTCTTCCAAACAGCGAGCTGAAGGAGAGTTCGGTCCAGCAAGCACAGGATGTCAAATACTTTCGAAGGGTGTGGATCAGAGGCCATTATTGGTGTGTGTAACAGACAGTGCCACGACGACCGCGTGTGACAGACAGCCCCACGACGACCACGTGTGATAGACAGCCCCAAGACGACCGCGTGTGACAGTCCCACACCGACCGCGGTGTAACAGACAGTCCCACGCCGACCGCGTGTAACAGAGTCCCGCACCGACCGCGTGTAACAGAACTGGCCCAACACTGACTGTGTGTAACGGAGCTGGCCCAACACTGACCGTGTGGAACATAATCCCAACCGTCTGTGTGTGTGACACCAATATCTCAGCCCTGAGCGTGCGTGAACACAACTGAACCAACACTGGCGGTTTGTATGACAGAATTGTCCCCATACCGACCGTGTACACAACACAACTCTATCACCCTGACAGTGTGTGTAAAGAACTGTCTCAGCACTGACCGTGTGTGTAACTGTCCCACACAGACCACGTGTGCAAAATACTAACTGGATGTCCTACACAAAATGTGTGTGTGTGTGTGTAATGTGTCTGTCCCAGCTCGCAGTGTGTCTATGTAACAGAAGTCGACGTCTCAGTCATATGATTTCTGCCCCGGTGAGGTCAGCTAATTCTGAGACGTCCCGTGTATGAAAGAGGAAGCGACAGTATCGGAGAGCATTGTACTAATGCTGACCCCATATCGCCTCCCGTCAGTCACCGTCGGACCTCCCACTCGGACAGACCCATGCCGTGGGACGGGCTGATATCGACTGCGCACCAGACCGCTATCCTCGAAACGGGGAGCAATAAAATCGGTTGGATTCACCGAACAAGTCTAAATCCGAAACAAAGGGAATCATGAAATGAAAAATACCGTGCCTGCTCAGTGTTGCCTTCCATCGATATGCCCATGGCTCTGAGGCCTTCTCCCAGTTCCTTTATATCCACCTGTCCATCCTTATTCGTGTCAAAACGCTGGAACAGCTCAGCCCATTTCTTCTCCCTCTCGCTCTCTCCTTCGTCCGCTCCCACACCTCTTGCCGGCGCTGCCGACCAGCTCCACCACGGCTTCCCCATCTCTGACGGCTTGCAGCCGGCTGCACTTACACCCTGCCAGCGCCGCTCGCAGCCCCGGTGGCCAAGGAGGTGTCGTGGTTCTGCTGGGGGGGCAGCGGAGAGGCGCCGCAGGAGTAACAGGTCTCCCGCGTCCTGGAAGACATTATCGGTGCCTGACGTTGCCGCCCTCCCGCTCTCTGTCCGGCAGCCTCCGACTGCACAGCAGCAGCCTCCTTCAAACCCGGCTCGCAGCTCCGACACCAGGGTCTGAAGCAGGAAGCTGCTACTGTACAGCGAGAGAGAGAGAGCGACAGAACGAGAGAGAAACTAAATCTGTTGTTTTATATCACCTCCGACTTCGACCGCTAAAGACTGCTTACGCGGAGGTGGGCGGGGGGGGGGGTTCCTGAAAATGCCGAGAGCTTTGCCCTGGCGAAACAGAGAGGGTCGTTGGGTAGACTGTGGGGGCAAGGAGTGGGTTGTGGTACTGACGGGAGGGAGTCACTGTCAATCAGCAGAGTCTTCATGAGTCGAAATGGTCCATTCTCAGCTTCACTTCCACCTCGAAAAGGAAAGGAAGGGGTTGGTTCGGTGCAGGCAAGGCTGTGGGGGGCAAAGGGTGGAGAATGAGAATCGAGTTTATTATCCCTGACCTTATTCGTCAGTTTTTGTTGTTTTGTGGAAGCAGTACAATGCTGTGTACATACATCTATTGATGCTTCTGGACACATCCTCAGTGATGCTCCTGGAATCATCGAGTGTTTCGGGTCTTTCAACATCATACGACCTCCTCCAGGTGACCCAGCCGGGGCTGATTAGACCCCAGCTTGTGTCCAGATGGCTAACTACTTATGACTCCATGGTTCCCCTCTTTTGAGCCACAGCCATCTTGAGGCCCTCTCTGCCGCATTGGTGGTACTGCGGATGGCTCTCCTCTTCCTCTCTCCTCGATGCCCAAAATGCTGAAGGCTGTAAGGAACGGGCTGCAAATCCCCTACAACCAACCTCCACTGGGAGACAACTCGTTCTCCATCCAGCCTGCTGGCAGTTGCTGACCAGTCCTGTCTATCAACCCCCTCCCTTCACCGTTGCCTCCAGAATTTGGTTAACATCTTCATCAAACTGCTTTCACAGTGAAGTCATATTCGCTGCAGGCCATTGGATCTGCCTCCTGTTAGACTCCATGTTAGAGGGATTAGTTTGCATGCAATACATCAAATAATAATAAAATAGGAAAATAGGTCAGGGAAGAATGGCCACAGTGGTTCAAGCTGGCAGGAAAGTGACCGTAACTCGAATAACCAACTACATCATGTTACAGCAGTGGTGTGCAGAAGACCATCTCTGAAAACGAAACGTGCTGAACATTGAAGTGAATGGCAGAAGAGCACACGGGGTTCCACTCCTGTACAGAATAAAATGGCCACCATATGTGTACATGTATGTACAGTCAGTAGCCAAAAAGGGAGCAAAAACAGTGAGGTAGTATTCATGGGCTGGTTCATCCTCCATTCGGAAATCTGGCGGCAGTGGGAATAAAAGGATCCTTTTCTGGTTGGCTGCCAGTGACTAGTGGTGTTCCGCAGGGGTCAGTGTTGGTACCACTTCTTCTTATGCCGTATATAAATGATTTAGATGATGGAATAGATGGCTTTGTTGCCAAGTTTACAGATGATACAAAAGATCAGTGGAGGGGCAGGTAGTGTTGAGGAAACAGGTAGGATGCATAAGGACTTAGACAGATCAGGAGAATGATCAAGAAAGTGGCAATGTTGGAAAATGCATGGCCATGCACTTTGGTAGTAGAAATAAACGTGCAGACTATTTTCTAAACGGGGGGAAAATCCAGGAATCTGAGATGCAGACAAACTTGGGAGTCACTTGCAGGTTGAGTCAGTGGTGAGGAAGGCAAATGTCTTGTTAGCATTCATCTCAAGAGGTCTAGAATACAAGAGCAAGGATGTGATACTGAAGCTTTATAAGGCGTCGGTGAGGCCTCAGCTTGAGTATTATGAACAGTTTTGGGACCCTCATCTTAGAAAAGTTGGGCTGGCATTGGAGAGGATCCAGAGGAGGTTCACAAGGATGATTCCAGGAATGAAAGGGTTATCATGCGAGGAACATTTGATGGCTCTGGGTCTGTACTCGCTGGGATTCAGAAGGATGAGGGGGGATCTCATTGAAACCTTTCGAATGTTGAAAGGCCTAGACAGAGTGGATGTGGAAAGGATGTTTCCCATGGTGGGAGAGTCTAGGACAAGAGGGCACAGCCTCAGGATAGAGAGGCGCCCTTTCAAAACAGAGATGCAGAGAAATTTCTTTAGCCAGAGGGTGGCGAATTTATGGAATTTGTTGCCACGTGAAGCTGTGAAGGCCAGGTTGTTGACTGTATTTAAGGCTGAGTATGACAGGTTTTTTATTGGACAGGGCATCAAAAGTTACGGGGAGAAGGCCGGGAACTGGGGTTGAGCAGGAGATAGAAAAAAGGATCAGCCATGATTGAATGACGGAGCAGACTCGATGGGCCAGATGGCTTAATTCTGTCCTACGTCTTATGGTCTTAAGAAGCAGTTCCTAAAACTTTTGAGTGTGCACCTTCAGGCTCCTGTAGCTCCTCACTGATGATGGATGCTGCCTTAGCGGGGCATCAGCTACTGAAGATGTCCCTGATGCTGGGAGGCTAGTGCCCACGATGGAGCTGACTGAGTTTGCAACTTTCTGCAGCTTTTACTGATCCTGTGCAGTGACCTCTCCAGACCAGGTGATGATGCAACCAGTTAAGAATGCTCTTTACAGTACACCTGCAGTCAGATCAGGGCAAAGGGAAAGCAGGGAATGTGAAAGAGGCAGGAAGAGAAGTTGAGTATGTTTTCCTAAATATTGAAGAAGTCTATTTGGCCATTGAGTCTATCTCATCAGTCCCATTCCTGCACTGATTTCCCTCTGACCTATTCTCCCTCACCTGCCCTCCTATTGTTCAATGATTCTTCCACCAGCCATGGAGGGTTAATCTACAATGAAAATTAAACCACCAAACCGGATGTCTTTGGGATGTGAGAGGAACCCTGAGAACCCAACAGAAACCCACAAGGTTACAGGGAGAATGTGCAAACTCCACATAGACAGCGCCCGGGAAGGAAACAAGACAACCAGATTTCCAATATCTGCAAGTATTTTTGGTTCGGTTAAATATCAGAAACGCCGTCCAATCCATGTGTTATTGAGCGACGAGGATCAGGACAGCTGAAGAGAAGTTGTTAGAGGGATGGAACTCATTAGTGGATCCATCCGGTTTCAAGGACTCACTCAACACTGCCAGCCGGCTACAGGTTATCTCAGGAGAGTGGCTGTATGTGTGTGTGTGTGTGTGTGTGTGTGTGTGTGTGTGTGTGTGTGTGTGTGTGTGTGTGTGTGTGTGTGTGAGAGAGAGAGCGCGTGTGTAAGAGAGCGAGTTCCTCCAACATGGGGGCAGCTTTGCCCACCATTGAGGACATCTACAAGAGGCAATGACCCAGGAGGGTGATGAACATGATCAGGGACCCCCACCATTCATGCCATGCCATACCTCAATGCTACCATTAGGTAGGAGGTACAGAAGCCTGAAGACCCACACCCCAGCGTTCAACATAGCTGCTTTTCTACTGGCAACAGGTTCATGAATCAACCCAGAAAAACTCTACCACCAGCTCTATATATATTTCTTTCTCCACTCTCAACTAGTACTAGTGTTGCAACATTTATTTTGTTGTGTAAGTTAGATATAATTCATGTTAATTTAAGTTTCTGTTTGTGATGTTTGTAATGTAGTGTGCTGCTGCTGCAAAAAAGATCATTTTCTTGGGATTTATATGGGCATATGACAGTAAACTTGCCTTGAACTTGAGAAAGTTAAAGTAAATTTTATCAAAGTGCGTATATGTCACCATAAACGATCAATTTTCATTGACCTGTGGCCATACTCGGTAGATCTATAGAATAGTAACTATAACAGGATCAATGAACGATCAACCGGAGTGCAGACAACAACAAACTGTGCAAATGCAAATATAAATAAATAGCAATCAGTATTGAGAACATGAGATAATGAGATAGAGTCCCTAAAGAGAGGCCATCAGCTGTGGGAACACCAGAAATAGAATGAGTGTAGTTATCTCCTTTTGTTCAAGAGCCTGATGGTTGAGGGGTAGAAAATGTTCTTGAACCTGGTGGTGCCAGTCCTGAGGCTCCTGTACCTTCTACCTGATGGGAGCAGTGAGAAAAGGGCATGGCCTGGGTGGTGAGGATCTCTGATGATGGATGCTGCTTTTCCACAAGAGTGTTTCATGTAGATGTGCTCAGTGGTTGGGAGGGCTTTGCTGTGGTGTAATGGGCCGAATCCATTACCTTTTGCAGGATTTTCCATTCAAAGACATTGGTGTTCCAATCGCAGGCTGTGATGCAACCAGTCAATACACTCTCCACTACACATCTATTGAAGTTTGTCAGAGTTTTAGATGTCATGCCAAATCTGTACAGACTCCTAAGGAAGTAGAGGTTGTGTTTAAGACAGATTGTAAAAGGGAGTCATGTAAATGTATCCGTGAGAGAGAAGGTAAATGAACAAGGAAAGTGCGAAGAGTGTGACTGTGTAAGGGAGAGCGTGTGTATTAAGGGGTTGGTGTGTGTTTTTATATATGTGTGAGGTGCATAAGAAATCTTAGTGTGAGAGTGTAGTAGATTCTAAGTACCACTGAGAGTGAAACGATATGTGTAAGAAATAGAGTTACTGAATGAGTAAGAGAAGACTTCGGTGTGAGAGACTGAGATGTGTGTGCATCAGCAAAGGTGTATGAAAGGGAGGTGGTGAGAGAGAAAGGATACTGCTTGCTAGTGTGTGTGTTTGTTTGTGCTAGAGAGTGCATGGGACTGTGGGAGAGAGGGGGTATTGAGAGTGCAGTGTGCATGTCAAGAGTAATGTGTGGATATGTATCTGTGTATCTGCATATGAGAGAGAGGGTCATACATGTCAGTGACAGAGAGGGAGGGTTTGTATGTGTGAGTGATGGCATTGTCTTTGTGGTTTTATGTGTGTGAGACAAAGCCTGTCAGAGAGACCTAGTGAGCATATGTGACCAAGTATGTCCATCTTCTACTTGAATGCATAGTGTTTCATCGCTCTAGTCTACACTCATGAGTCTGTAGCTCAGCATAGCTCAGACACCATCTATAAATTCACTGATAACACCACTGTCACTGGTAGAACCTCAGTGGCAATGAGGCAGCATACAAGAGTGAGCAGCATCGGGTGGTTGAGTGGTGTCACAACAATCGTACACTCAATGTCAGCAAGACCAAGCAATTGACTGTGGACTTCAGCAGGGGGAAGCCTGGGTGCATGTGTGAGAGAGAGTGATTGTGCAAGGTTGTGTCTGTCTGTGGGTGTGCAAGAGAGAAAATGGTGTGTATGTATGTGAGATGTGTGTGTGTGTGTGTGTGTGTGTGTGTGTGCGCGCGAGCGAAGATGGCTGTGGGAGAAGAGTACAGTATATCAGTATTTGTATGAAGGGGATATGTAGGCATTTCTTTTTGAAGATCAGAAAGAAAGAGGCCTGTTTATCTTCCTGTGTCTTTAACCTTTAAGGGCATTCCATCACTACACACAGTCTCTCAGTTCACCGTTCAGCTGCTTCCACAGCTTGGTATGTAACTGCTCAGCAGTTAGTGCCTTGACAAACCGAAGGCACTGAGCCTGTGGGATGAGCGAGGTTCAGACCTACCAGAATGACTGTGTGGGTCCAGGAAAAAGACATGCATTTCTGACAGTGCTTTTGCAGCCTTGGGATTTCACAAAATGCTTTACGATGAACTAAGTAAATATTTTGAAGAGCGTCGCACTTGTGGGGAAGCATGGCACCTAATGTGCACCGAGCAAGCTCCAGTCATCAACGATCATTCCAATAAGCACTTTCAGTAACGTTAGCTGAGGGTTAGATATAGTTTCACTGGAGATAACCCCGCTGCCCTGCTTCAAAACGAAACTTCCTCAGCAGGTGGAAAGAGACTTGGATTAAGAACTCAATGGAAAGGCAGTATGTCTGACAATGCGGCTCCCTTCTTGTCATGCACTGGCAAGATACCTACCTTGCACAGCCTCTATTTTCTGAGGAGGCTGAAGAGAGCCGGTCTACGCACAGCAAAACTCATCGTCTTTGACAAATGTGCAGTGCAGAGCAGCCTAACATGCTCTGTGTGGTAGGGAAACTACTCTGCAGCAGACAAGAGGGCTCTACAACAGGTAGTTAAAACTGCCTAACATATCACCGTCACCAGCCTACCCACCATCAAGGAGGTTACACACAGTGGCCACTTTATTAGGTACCTATGTGCACCTGCTCGTTAATACAAATACCTAATCAGCCAATCATGTGGCAGCAACTCAATGCATAGAAGCATTCAGACATGGTCAAGAGGTTCATTTGTTCAGACTGAATATAAGAAAGGGGAAGAAATGTGTTCTCAGTGACTTTGACGTGGAATGGTTGTTGGTGCCAGACAGGGTGGTTTGAGTATGTCAGAAACTGCTTATCTTCTGGGATTTTCTTGCACAACAGTCTCTGGAGTTTACAGAGAATGGTGTGAAAAAACAAAAACAAAATCCAGTGAGCAGCAGTTCTGAGGTCAAAAATACTTTGTTAATGAGAGAGCTCAGAGGAGAATGACCAGAATGGTTCATGAAGGCTGGAAGGTGACGTGCGTTACAAAGTCGTGTGCAGAAAAGCATCTCTGAACGCACAACACGTCGGACCTTGAAGTGGATGGGCTGCAGCAGCAGAAGGCCACGAACATACATCCAGTGGCCACTTTATTAACCGATAATGTATGCAAAATGTTACCAGAAAAAGCCAGCGATATCACGAGAGACCCCACCCATCCCTGCCAATGGATTCTTCCTCCAAGGCGTGAGGCAGATTAACCCTTTAATCCACCCGCCACCACGACGTTTCATCACTTTATGTCTATACAATCAGTCTGTGTATGTAACTTGTACATTGTGTTTTACAGGGTTGCTTTTATATTTATACTTACTGTGTTTTTTGTTTCTTTTTCTTGTGTCCTTCATGTTTTTTCAGTGCTGCTTCGGGATCCAACTGTTTTGTTCTCCTTTATACTCCTGCACTGAAGAGCGACAATAAGCCTCCTTAAATCACAAGCTGAATCCAGAGTATGCACTTGGAATCTGTTTGCTGAGGAACGAGGGATCTCACGGTGAGTCATCATACAATTATTATATTGCTTACGTAATGATGTACTGGATACTGAGATGATCACCGCCAATCCCCGCCACAGACTCCATTCCCCAGACCCCGACTCCTCTCCTTCCCTGGAAACCGCGCGAGATTAAACCAGTTTGTTTGGAGTCCTGGAGTTAGGTGGCAGAGTGACATAGTAGTAGAGCTGCTGACTCGTAGCTCCAGCAGACCGGGTTTAGCCCTGATCTCGGGTGCTGTCTGCGCAGAGTCTGCACATTTCCCTTGGTGCTTCAGTTTCAACCCACTTCCAATGGCATGTGGGTTTTTCGGATAATTGGCCATTGAAAGTGCTTCCACTTCTGTGACTGATACAATCTGGGGCAGGATACAATTCGAGTGGTCAGCAGCGTACTGGTTAGCACATCATTTTTCAGTACCAGTGACACAGGTTCAATCCCTGCTGCTGCATGTATGGAGTTTGTATATTATTCCGCCCCCCCCCACCCCCACCCTCGTGACCTCATGGGTTCCCTCCGGGTGCCCTGGTTTCCTCCTACAGTCCAAAGATGTACCGGTTGGTCAATGTAAATCGTGTCCTGATTAAATTGGGGGTTGCTGGGCAGCGCAGTTCGAAGGGCCAGAAGGGTCTAGTCCGCGCTGTATCTCAATAAAATCAAAAAATTAAATTAAAAGTTAAAAGTCAATTGGGACGTGAGGAAAATTGATCGGAACCAACTTTAGTGTGAGTTTTGATGAACAGGTCAGCTCCAGCACACGGTCCACCAATATCCTCCTCCTGCCCCTGCCCCAGCTCATCAGTTGGTGGAAACCTCGACCCCTGCCTCCCCTCTCATTATCTCCAACCTCCTTGCCCTGGACAACTCCTTGCTCCAAGGTAACCCAAAATACAATGGGACCTAAGTTGCACCGTTTCACTGTGCTTGATGACACCACAGGCTCCTAGTTTAAGTTAGGCCTTGATTTCAAAATCTTCATTCTTGTTTTCAAATGACTCCCTGTTGTCTCCTGCCCTGATCAATTGGACCCTTTCATGTTTAAATTCAAGTTTATTGTTGTTAAACTCTACACACATACGACCAAATGAAACACTTCCAGATCAGC
The DNA here is from genome assembly GCF_030028105.1 of Mobula birostris. Lineage (NCBI taxonomy): Eukaryota > Metazoa > Chordata > Chondrichthyes > Myliobatiformes > Myliobatidae > Mobula > Mobula birostris. The sequence continues at coordinate 6,579,722 of NC_092401.1, forward strand.
CTTCCAGCTCTTCACTCTCTCCACCAAATGCCTCCAATTCTGGCTCGTCTACCCCCAAACAGCAGCCTTGCATTCAGCTGCAAAGCTTGAATTCCAGATTTCTTTACTGAGGGAAAGGATTGGTCTTCAAGTTAACATCTTAAATGGGGAAAGACTGACCTCAATAGCGTAAAAGAGGACCTGCTGAAAGTAGATCAGGAGCCGATACTTGTGGGTAAAGTATCAGCTGAAAAATGGAAGCTGTTTGAAGAGAGAATCAGTAAGAATTCACTACCTGCACGTTCCAGTATAGCTGAAAGGCAAAGATAGCAAGATTAGGACACTTTTGAATGTTTGTTCGGGGAAAAAGGAGGCCCATGGAAGAGGTAGGCATCTCTTGAAAAATATGGAATGTATGACCCAGAATTTCAGGAAGAAATCAGGAGGGCAGAAAGGAATTATGGATTATCATTGGTAAGTAAGATTAATGGGAATGCCAAGGCATTCTATAAGTATATCAGGAACAATAGGATAGTCAGGAAAAGAATGGTCTCCTTGGAGATTAAAGAGGTAATTTGTGTGTGGGACCAGGTGATGCGGGCAAGATCCTAAATGGATACTTCTCATCTGTATTCGCCAGGGAGAAGGATGTGGAAGATGGTGAGTTCATGGAGGGTCACATGGGGAATCTGGAGCAAGAACTAGCTGGGGTTCTGACAGAAATTTCTGTCTACTTCTTCACCAGCAACAAACAAGCACCCACAGACTGAGAATAGCTAATGTTGTTCCTTTATTTAAGAAGATCAGCAGGGTTAAGCAGGTAACCACAGGCCTCAGTGGTGGGAAAATTAATGAAAAAAAACCTAAAAGGATAGGATTTAGCCTAACCTAAGGTATGTGCATTTGGAGCGCAGGGATAGATAGCATGGCTTTGTGCAGGGGAAATCTCACAAATTTGACTTGATAAGGAGGTAAATAAGAAGATTAATGAAGGCACAATGTAGACATTGTCTAAATGGACTTTAATCAGGCATTTGACAAGTTCCCACGTTATAGAATAGTCCTGACACTTAAGGCACATGGGGCCTAAGGGCTATTGGCCCACTGTATCCAAAAATTGGGTTGGTGATAGGAGGCACAGGGCGGTGGTAGGAGGCTGTTTTTCTGATTGAAATCTGTAACCAGTGATGTACTTTGGGGATTGGTTCTGGGCCACTTGTTTATGATATAAAGGTGACCCCCACCGTCCCAACATTAGGCATTTTGGATAACAAAATTTCACTTTTGCAGAATTCACAAATCACTACCAATAAGTGTGGTACTCAGAATAAGAATTCACTCTTATGAAACTTGTGTGAAAATGAGTAACATAAGATACTTCTTCAGCCTGCATTTCTTGTCACATGTGCAGATATATATATATATATATATATATATATATATATATAGAGAGAGAGAGAGAGAGAGAGAGAGAGAGAGAGAGAGAGAGAGAGAGAGAGAGAGAGAGAGAGAGAGAGAGAGAGAGAGAGAGAGAAAGAGAGAGTGTGTGTGTGTGTGTGTAAGACTTCTGCTCAGTACGGAATATCAACAATTCATCTGCAGATGTCGGAGGTCTGTTTAGTAAGTTTGCAGATGACATGAATTTTGTGAACTTGTCTAAGGCCACAGCAGGATATATATCAGTCAGAAAGTTGGGTGGAGCATTAGCAGATGGAATTGAATCTTGTCAAGTGCAAGGTGATACCTTTTGGGAGGTGCTAGAAGAGACACAGTAATTGATAGGGCTGGAAGGAATGTTGATGAACAGATGAGCTTGCGGTTCGAGTCCACAATTTCCTGGAAGTGCCCACACAAATAGATAGTGGGTGAAGGAGGCATATGGTTTGCCTTCATACAGCAAAGGCATGAAACATTACAGTTGTGATGTTATGTTGCAATTTTACAAAATATTGGTTTAGCCACACTTGGAGTACTGCACGCAGTAAAGATGTGTTTGCACTGGAGTGAGCATGGAGAAAATTCACCAGCACGTTGCCTGGATTGGAGGACTTTAGTTATGGGAGATTGGATAGGCTGGGCTTCTTTTCCCTGGAGCGGAGGCTTAGGGGGTGACCTGACAGTTGTATATAAAATTATATGATACATAGAAAAGGTAGATAGATAGAATTTTCCCCATATTAAGGGAATAAAAAATAAGAGGTAATGAGTTTAAGGAAGAGTTTTAAAGGAGACCTGAGGGGTAAGTGTACAACACAGTGTGCAACTGACACATGAAACATGCTGCCAGACGAGACAGTGGAATTAGATACAATCACTATGTTGAGGAACATTTGAACAGGCACTTGAAAAGACGAGGAGTTGAAGGGTACGGTTGTAGCATGGACAATTGTGAATAGTGTAGATGGTCTAATAGGTTAGCATAGATGCGTTGAGATTTGTGTAAATAAGTGCCTGATAGTCAGCAAAGACTTGGGCCAAAGAGCCTGTTTCTGGGCTGTGGAGCCTTCTGACTCCGTCAACTGAGAATATTACCTCCATCTAACTTGTTCCCAAGTGTTGGTGACGCCACAGAAGCAGGCAGGATCACCCCAGTGCCTCCTTGTCATTAACCTCTGGGGCCTGATGCAAAGTGCACTGGCCCTTGTTCTCAGCACATCACCACTCCAATCCTGCGCTGAGTGGCCATGTCTGGTGTGGTGGGCGCATCAGTTCAAAGTCAAAGACTGACAAACAACCAATGTGCAAAAGAAAACAAATAGTGCAAATACAGAAGATACCGAGGACATGAGTCGTACAGGCCATGAACGTGACTCTGTAGGTTGTGGAGTCAGATTGGAGTTCAGTGCCTGTCCTGCACATAACTTCCAGCTTTTCTCTCATATGTAGAACTCCAAGACATGCTGAGCTACAGAGGGCTGGAGATTCTCTTCCTCAGCTTCAGAGTAGTGACATGGGCATTATTTTTCCTGTGTTCATTTGAGGATGCAGACAGAGCCCTGTTTAACAGTAACATTTTCAAAATGCTAGAGGAACCCAGGTTCTGAAGAAGGGTCTCAGCCTGAAATGTTGACTGTTCATTCCCTTCCATAGATGCTGCCTGACCTGCAGAGTTCCTCTGGTATTTTATGTATGTTACTCTCGACTAATACAGTTAATCTTCCATCACTTACTTCCCAACACCTTGTTTTCCTCCAGGAGCAAGGATACAGTTCCCCATCCTCCACATAAAACAGACCTACTTCAACAAGTGGCCACCTCGAGGCATATCTTGTCCCTTCCTCCCAGTATTCCAGAGGGACCATTCCTTCAAAGATGGTCACCATGGCAGCGTGGCGGTTAGCGCAACGCTTTTACAGCTCAGGACGTTCGGAGCTTGGAGTTCATTTCCAGCACCGTCCGTAAGGAGTCTGTACATTTTCCCCATGACTGCATGGGTTTCCTCCCACAGTCCAAAGACATACCAGTTAATTGGTCATAGTAAATTGTCCTGTGATTAGGCTAGGATTAAATTAGTGGGTGGCTCATTGTGCCATCAGGCCTGTTACATGTTGTACCTCTAAATAAAATAAAATAATACAAGAGTTTGTGGTCTGTCTTCCATTGCCAGCAACCACTTCCCTTCCTGCGTGTCAGTGAGAGCTGTGGCAGTTGCAACATTTCCCTGACCACCTTCCTGAAAGCAAAGGAGATGTGCCAGGCAAAGCAGCCATTCACTTGCACTTCCTTTCACTCAACGCGGTTTAAGACAGAGCTGGAATGGTTACATGAAATTGCAATTCTTCAGTTTTCCTCTCCATGGGTGTTACTCGGCCTGCTGGCCTACTGGAAAATGGAGCAAAAAGCAAGCTATTAGAGGAGTTGAGTGGGTCAGGCACTACCTGTGCAGGGAAATGGACAGTGAATTTTTTTGGTCAAGACCATTGACCTGGATATTTTCTACGGTCTGCATCTCTTAGTTCCAGCACTCTGCTTTTTTACTGCTCTCCAATTTGTCTCCATTGATTTACATCTTCTTCACACACATCAGATATGTTTAGCAAACATCCATATTTCTCTGAGAAGTCACAAACAGCATTTTAGCAATTGGATATGCTTAGATATTCCCCACCCCCACCCTTCCCCACCTCATCCCCTATGCCTATCCCAACCCCATGCTCCACCCCTTTCCCAGTCCAACACCCCACCCACCTCCATCTCCATTATTTCCCCATCCACCCCACCCTTTCTCCACCCCGTCCCCACCTCATCTCGATGCCTATATCACCTTCATGCCATCATCCTGTCCCCACTCCCATCCCACTCCTATTCCCACTCTTTCTCCAACCTCATCCCCACCCTTCAAACCCCTTCCCCACCCCCAGCCCCATCTCACATACCTCTTCTCCACACCATCCTACACATTCCTTCCCCACTCCCATCCTACGAACCCCTTCCCTACCCCTCAACTCCCTTCCCCACCCCTCTCCTACACACCCCTCCCTCAGCCCATCCCACCCATTTAATATTTCAGTAATATTTGAGTAATATTATAAATATTTTGTTTGCTTACATAATTCATTATGGGTTATTAAGTATGTGAATGGCTTACGTTATTATGCCACTATGTCATATGCGCGCAGTGAAACTAAACACATGCATCCCAGCTCATGTTTTTTTTTATTAGTTTCAGGAGTTACAAGTTTTTTTCTTCAGAAGGGAGGTGAGACCCCATGAATTAAAAAAAAGGCAGAAAATGGACTTAATTCACTGGTTCATAAACAGTATAGGGTGTTAATAATAAATAAATAAATAAAAGCAGAAATTTCAGGTTACATCAGAAAAATAGATGTCTTTGATTGCACAACAAATAACTGAATGATGTATGCTGAATTGGTTGAACAGTATAATGAAATAGCCAATGAAAAACGAGTGTCAGTGTTGCTGAATGCAATTAATGGAAGAGCACACAGTTTGCTCAGATGTTAACTGCTCCAACCAAAACCAGCTGAAATGATTTCTGCTGATGTCAAGAAATTTATTGCAGGAAATTTTAAACTGAAACCATTGTTGATTGCAGAATATTTTAGGTTTCATGTCGAATCTAATCTAATAAAAAGGAAAGGGAGCCCACTTCAGCTTAATTGATGAAATCGTCTGAGCATCGTCATTTTGGTGATGGGTTTAATGATGCGCCGAGAGATCATTTAGTTTGCAGAATCTTACAAGAAAGCATTCAAAAACGGCTCCTAACTGAAGCCATCTCACATTTAAAAGTGTGTTTGAAATCGCGGTATCAATAGAAACAGCAGCCAGAGATACAATTGAGTTGCAGTCAGGAATGAAAGTGAGTGTGAACAAAATTGTAACATCTAAACAGAAGCCTGCCTGGCAAAACAAATGGTGTTACCTTTGTGGCAGAGGCTCACATACAACATACCAATACAGGTTTAAATGCAACAAAGTAGGACACAAACAAAGAGCATGTTGAGCAGACAAAAATAAATGGACTGGACACGGAAGAGAAGAAGAGAAAAAGATAAAAAGTCAAGCTACAGTTTCAAAAAGAGCACTAGTTTGCATGTTGTTGATGAAAAATCTGTTAATGATGAGTGACACAGAATTGTATAGCTTTGAGATGTATAGTCATACTTTATTGATCCCGGGGGAAATTGGTTTTTGTTACAGTTGCACCATAAATAATAAATAGTAATAAAATAGTTATTAAATAGTTAAATAGTAATATGTAAATTATGCCAGGAAATAAGTCCAGGACCAGCCTATTGGCTCAGGGTGTCTGACCCTCCAAGGGAGGAGTTGTAAAGTTTGATGGCCACAGGCAGGAATGACGTCCTATGACGCTCTGTGTTGCATCTCGGTGGAATGAGTCTCTGGCTGAATGTACTCCTGTGCCCACCCAGTACATTATGTAGTAGATGGGAGACATTGTCCAAGATGGCATGCAACTTGGACAGCATCCTCTTTTCAGACACCACCGTCAGAGAGTCTGAAAAGAGTATAAAGTGAAAACTAATAAGAGACTAGCAAAGTATAAAGTGAAAACTAATAAGAGACTAGCAAAAAAAAAACTTGCAGATGCTGGAAATCCAAAGCAACACACACAAAATTCTGGAGGAACTCAGCAAGCCAGACAGCATCTATGGAAAAGAATAAACAGTCGACATTTTGGGCCAAGACTCTTCAGCAGGACTGGAAAGTAAGGAGAGAAGTCTGAGTCAGAAGGGGGTAAGGAAAAAAGATGTACAGATAGGTGAAACCAGGAAAGGGGGACAGAGATAAGTAAAGAGCTGGGAAGCTGATTGGTGAAAGAGATAAAGGGCTGAAGGGAAATCTGATAGGAAAGGAGAGAAAACCATAGAAGAAAGGGAAGAAAGAGGTAATGGACCCGACGAAGATTAGGAGACTCCTTCGTTGAGCACCCTTGCTCTGTCTGCCACAAAAAGTGGGATTTCTCATTGGTCACCCATTTCAATTCTATTTTCCATTCCCATTCCGACATCGCAGTCCATGGCCTCCTCTGCTGCCATCATGAGGCCACACTCAGGTTCAAAGAGCAACACCTTATATTCTGTTTGGGTAGCCTCCAACATAATGGCATGAACATTGATTTCTCGAACTTGTACACCTCCTCTCCCTCACCATTCCCCATTCCTGTTTCCCTCTCTCCCCTTATTTCTTTACCTGTCCATCACCTCCCTCTGTTGCTCCCCCCCTTCCCTTTCTTCCATGGTCTTCTGTCTTCTCCTGTCAGATTCCCCCTTCTTCACAACCTTTATCTCTTTCACCAATCAACTTCCCAGCTCTTTATTTCACCCCATCCCCCTCTCCCAGTTTCACCTATCACCTGCCACTTTGTATTTCTTCCTCCCCTACCCCTCACTTTCTTACTCTGACGTCTCTCCTTCCTTTACAGTCCTGTTGAAGGGTCTCGGCCCGAAACATTAACGGTTCACTCTTTTCCATAGATGCAGCCTGACCTGCTGAGTCCCTCCAGTGTTTTGTGTGTGTGTGTTGCAAGAGACAAGCAATATGGCTTACATCAGAAGTGAACTCCAAATTAATTAAAATAGAATTGGACATGGGCTTAACTGTTTCCTTCATTCCACAAAATAAGTTTGAATGGCATTTGAAGGATACTGAACTAAAGCAAAATGGACTAATTCCACTCCTATATGTTATGGTTTTATATTCTTCCAAATGCAAATCTAAAATCTCCCTACGACACCAGAGATGATTGAAAGGGAAACTAGAGAATACCCCACGGTGTCTCAGGTCTACATGGCAACCCAAAAAGACTAGAATGTGCAACAGAAATCCCAGTTCGCCAACTTTTACTAGCAACGAGATAAACTAATCCTTGATTGGGGGGAGGCGGGGATGCCTTATGTGAGGATTGAGAGTTGCTGTACCATCCAAGCTGAGAAGTAAAGTGTGGGAGGAGCCACAAGACGGTCATCTAGAAGTGGTCAAAATTAAAGGGTCGGCTCAAAATTTTGTTTGGCAGCCTGGAATAGAGCACAGATTGAACAGCTTGCCATACACTGTGCAGAATGCCAACACGTCCAGAAGATGCCATGGACAGAGCCTCTCCATCCCTGCCAATAGCCAGCATTGCTCTGGCAGAGGATTCATGTGGATTTTGAAGGGCCACTTACGGGCACAAATTTCTTGGTAGTAGTGGATGCAGCTACCAAGTGGCTAGATGCTTTCCCACTAGCTTGCACAACAGCCTCACACTCTGCTGATAGGTTGAGAAACCTTTTCTCAAGGACTGGTGTTTGAGAACACTTAGTCAGTGACAATGGACCAGAATTTGTTGTGGAACAGTTTCAGTCATTCCTAAAAATGAATGGAATAAGACATATTACATCTGCACCCATTTTATGCCCAGCTACAAATGACTCAGCAGAAAGATTTCTCCAGAGTCTGAAGAACAGACTGTGAACAATGTCAGATGAACACACTACACTGACACTGAATCAGAAGCTCGCCAATTTCCTCTTTGCATATCACAATGCAACACACTCCACAACCAACAACTCACCAGCCATCCTGTCCCTGGGTCATCCCTGGCTGTCATGCTTAGATCTCCTCAAACCCAATCTCAGAAGCAGTATGCAGGACAAACAGCTGAGAGAAAATTGAGGGCTACTCTAACAAGGAGGTTGATGTTTCACTCCTGGACAAGCTGTCCTGGTGAGGAACAGAGATGATCAAAAGTGGGTACGTGGAAAGATTAAGGACAGAACCAGACCACTCTCCTACACAGTGGAGATTGTGTCTGATGTCATCTGGAGATCTGATGTCATCCAGCGGTTGAGGAGAGCAAAGTCAATTGTTAGAGAGGAAAGGTGTCCATAGCAGTCAGAACCACTTCCTGTAGTCCCAAAGTCAACTCCTAGAACCACCATGAGGAAAACCCTGAACCTGAGATTGTTTCACAGCCACAAGTCTCACCTGGCAAGCAGAGTGACTCCTTTGTCAAGAAGGACACTACCCCTCAAGTGCTTAACTCCTTAGGCCTGAATGGGGCAAATTAAAATTTACTGTCGAATAATATTGTAAATATATTGTTTGATTAAGCATTCTTTGTTTGTTTACATAATTCATTACAATTATATGTAAGAAGTATGTAAATTGCATTTGTCACCACGTCACTGCGTCATATGTGCACAGATCACTAAGGGAAAGTAAATCGAAGCTCATGCATTGATTAGTTTCTGGATTTGCAAAAAATAACACACCTCACCACTTTGCCACCTCCATACTCCCACTTTTTCCCATCCCTCCACCCCTTCCCATCCCATCCTCCCACCTCACCCCATCCCTCCACTCCTTCCCCACCCCATCCCATCAGATCCTCCCACCCCACCCCCATCTCCCCACTCCTTCCCCATTCCTCCACCCCTTCCCATCCCATCCCACCTCACCCCATCCCTCCACCCCTTCCCATCCCATCGTCCCACCCCACCCTATCCCTCCACCCCTATCCATCCCATCCTCCCACCCCACCTGCCCACTCCTTCCTCATCCCCATCCCTCCACCCCTTCCCATCCCATCCTACCACCACACCCCCATCTCCCCACCCCTTCCCCATCCCCAGCTCCCCACCCCTTCCCATCCCATCCTCTCAGCTCACCCCAATCTCCCCATCCCTCCACCCCTTCCCACCACATCCTCCCACACCCCCATCTCCCCACCCATTCCCCATCCCCAATCTCCCCACTTCTTCCATTCCATCCTCCCACCCCACCCCAATCTCCCCATCCCTTCCTCCCACCCGAACCCAATTGCCCACCCCTTCCACCAGAGCACCAGAGGAAGGTGATGGACAGGTTAGGGAAATAAAATGAGCAAGGGGAATCCAAAGCTGATCCTCCTATGAAAATTTTGAGAGACGGTGTGTATTTTAAATGGCAGATAGTGGGGGTAAAGGGTGGGTGGGGATGAATTGCCAATGCATTGAAGGCTGTGGACCAAGTGCAGGTAAATGGGATTAGTACAGATGAGACACTTGATGGTTATTATGGATGTGGTGGGACAAAGGGTTTGTTCCTGTGATATGTGACTCTAATGTACGTTAGAATATTAAACATAGGAACAGAATTAGGCCATTCAGCCCATCAAGTCTACTCCACCATTCAATCAAGGCTGATTTATTTTCCTACTCAATCCGATTGTCCAGCCTTCTCCCCATAATCTTTGATGTCCTTACTAAATAAGAACATCAGAATCTGAATCAGAATTACATTTTGAAATTTATTAATTTTGCAGCAGCTGTACAATGCAATACATAAGAAAAAATGATTACATTATATATAAAGCAGTTAAATTGAACAAGTCGTGTAAAAATGGAATTTAAAATGTAATGAGGTAGTGTTCATGAGTTCAATGTCCATTCAGAAATCAGATGGCAGATGGGAAGGAGCTGTTCCTGAATTGTTGAGTGTCTGGCTTCAGGCTTCTGTACCTCCTTCCTGATGGTAGCAATGGGAACAAGGCATGTCCTGGGTGATGAGGGTCATTAACGATGGACGCTGGCTTTTTGAGGCATCGCTCCTTGAAGATGTCCTGGATACTATGGAGGCTAGTGCCCATGGTGGAGATGACTAAGTTTACAACTTTCTGTTGCTTACTTTTCAATCCTGTACAGAAGGCCCCCCCCCCACACAATACCAGAGGGTGATGCAGCCAGTTAGAGTGCTCTCCAAGGCACATCTGCAGAAATTTATGAGTGTTTAAGGGGACATACCAAACCTCCTCAAACTCCCAATGAAATGTAGCCACTGCCATGCCTTCTTTGTAGTTGTGTTGATATGCGATCCTCAGAGATATTGACACCCAGGAACTTGAAATGATCAACCTCTGCTTTAAATATACCCAATCACTTGGCTTCCACAGCCATCTGTGGCAGCAGTCAGGAAGCTCTCAGGAATCTCACTAATTTCCAATATACTTTGCATGCTTCATCCTGCAAACAAACCCCTTCCATCATCACACCTTAATCCTGTTACCAAAAGTCAATGGGCAGTTTAAAACAAATACCATCAGGGTTCTTTGTACTATCAAATATATAAAAATAACCGTAATACTGCATTATTGAGCCAAATGGCACAGCTCAAACGTAAATCAGAGTTTAGGTCTCATCCAGAAAGGATAAATACAATTTAATCTCAGGGAAAGTGCTTTGCTGATTGGCTTGGTTTGATTTCCTGCCTGCCTACCCCACGTCTCTTTCTGCAATGCCAGAAATAAAAACATAAAATCAACCGTTTTTTTTTTGCCCCTGGCTTGGAATCCAATTGGTGACAGGAGGTGAGGTGGGAGGAGTGAAACATCCCAGATAATCCTGCCTGTGTAAATCACGGTGCCTGTTGAAGGTCCTTTCCAGACATCTGTTTTCACTTATTGGCAGTGTTTAGATTAGCAGGTGACCGTGGGGCCGGCTCAAGGTAAAAATAAGGTGCAGAGGACATTATGCTTGCTGCCTGCTGGGCAACACCCTTTCTGAACCGTTTAAGGTGAACGCAGATACTGCTCATTTGCCTCCACAATGTTGATTTTCTCTCTATCCTTCCTCTTCTGCTACATACTGACGATACAGAGGGGGCGGAGGGGTGTGAAGGATGGGACACGTCCAACGGGAAGAAATTTCTTGTTCTAATTACTGCTTGCAGCATGAAAGACAGAAGGATGGGGGTGGCAGAAAGCAGAAGAACAGTAAGAAAGAAGGAAAATCTGATCGTGGAAGGAAATTCACTTAACTGGTTCGGGCAGGGTGTTACCCAGCATGATGCCCTCCACAGCTTACTTTACCTCGAGCTCGCCCTACAGACAGCTGCTAATTTCAACTCTGGTTAAGTGAAAACATACACCTGGAAAGGACCTACATGAAGCACTGTACAATTTGCTCACGTTAAGTGGTGCATTAGTAGAAACTTGGTCAACTAAATATTCAGTAGCCTGAAACCAATCCCCATTGCAAACTCCATTCCCCAACTGCCAAACCCATTTCATTCCCCACCATCTACCTGAAAGTGCAATCTTGGTCCAGACTACATCTTGATATCTTCTCTAAGAAGAAGGCAATTCCCTACTTTCTAATTCCTGAATCCAGCTCACCATCAGTTCATCAACTGCTGAATCCCTCGTCCTTGTCTTTGTTACCTCTGGACTTCACATACTCCTCCAAGGCCTCCCAAGTTCCACTCTCCAAAAACCTGTGGTCATTGGAATTTCTTCTGCCTGTGTCTGAAAATGACATCTGCTCCTCTTTACTCATCACCCCCTCAATCGCTGACCAACTTCAGCTCCCAGTTAAGAAACTTGGGGCTAGCAGTTAGCACAACACTTTACAATACAGGTGACCCAGGTTCAGTTCCTGTCGCTGCTTGTAAGGAGTTTGTATGCTCTCCCTGCGACAACATGGGCTTTCCTCCGGGTCCTCCGGCTTCTTGACACAGCCCAAAATGTACCAGTTAGGAGGTTAACTGGTTATTGTAAATTGTCCTGTGATCAGGCGCAGAAACTGGGGGATTTCTGGACGGTGTAGCTCAAAGCATCACAAGGCCTATTATGTACTGTATCTCAATAAATAAATAAATAGATAAATAAAAAAACAGATTTCATGATTTTAAATCCCTCTTAATTTTCAGTCCTTGCATGGTCATGCCTCTGCCTCTCTTTATAACCCTCGGAGATCTGTATTCCTTTAATTATGGTCTCCTGATCACTCCACCATAAATGTCGATAAATGCTGCAGGCCCAACACGGCTCAGCGCAGAAGTATTGAGTGTTTAGATTACAGAGTGACTGTGGGGCAAGGGAACACCAGCCACTAAAAGTTGCACTGAAATAAAAATGAAGCACGCAAACTTATTTCTACAGGGACAGAAATGAAAAATGGGGAAGTTCTGCTCAACCTGTTCTGAACTTGGGTTACACTGCAGCCTTCCTATTTTCTCTTCTCGTCACCAGAGTATACAAAGGGTGCAAAGAAGATTAATAAGGATAATTCCATAAATGCTTGGGTATAAATGTCAGGTAAGATTGAACAGACAGCATGTCTTTTCTCAGGGGAAAGATAGTTGACGGGTGAGCTAATAGAAGTCTTTAAAATGATGAAGGGCTTTGCAGAGACACTGTTTCCACTCATAAGGAAGAGCATAACCAGAGGCTAGCAAATACAGTCACCAAGAACCAGCACAGGGAATCCGGAACAGACTCCCTCACCCGAAGACTGGTGAAAAAATGTGGATCATGTTCATACACAGACTGTATATATTAAGGGACGTCTGGATAAGCCTGTGAAGGAGAAGGGAATAGCTAATTGACCCATCTTAGATTAGAAAAGATGGTTCAAAGGTTCATTTATTGTCAAAGTTTACATGTACAACTCTGATATTTGTCTACTCCAGACAACCATTAAATACAGAAAGACCATGGGTGTTGATGAAAGACATCAACTCCCCCCCCCCACCCCAGCACAAAAAAGAAACAAAGCTCACAGACCCTAAAATCCCCCCTCCGCACAGCAAAAAAAACAGTGACAATAACAATCCCCAACCCCCTCACTCGCAGAATAAAACAGTGACAATAACAATCCCTGATCCCCTCACTCAGGGTGGGATGGTTACAGTGGAGTATAGAGTGGTTGGGCCAATTAGCCTTTGCTATATGTGACAGGGTCCCGAATTACCCTTATGAACTGTGCTTTTGAAAAGAGAGAGAGAGGTGCCCAACACAAACACCTTGTTAAAAAGAGAGAGAAAAAAAAAGAGAGAGGCAAAGACTGCTCACAGCATGTTTAGACTTTCTACAAGGACGCTGCCTGCTTGGAAATTCTTACAGAGAGAGAAGAGAGAAGCTCTATGAGAAACAGTTGGTATTCAGCACAGGGAGATAAATAGAAGTTCAGATGATAGACCTGGAGGCACATGGTTTTGGACACTGAATGAGCTTTGTTGTGCCCACAGAAAAAGTGGGGTCTGGAGGATCGATCAGTGGCTCTTGCAGTGTGAGAAGGGATTGACCAGTGGGGAGTTATTGGTGTGTTCAACCCTCGCCTGAGTTGATAATTCCACCAAAGAAGAATGGTCCCCTTTGTTGTGGTCACAGTCGGTGACTTCTAAAGGATTTTGGAGGACAACGGGAAGATCGACGGCGTCAGCACACCTGAAGACTCAAATCTCTCCCTCTCTCTCTCTCTCCATCACTACTTAACTCAATACCACTAACGGAACTGAACTTTACTCATCATTGTAAGACTACCTATTTACCCCTAGACTTGAAGAAGCTTGAATTTCATATATTTCCACACTTACTTGTATATAGAAACATAGAAAATAGGTGCAGGAGTAGGCCATTCGGCCCTTCGAGCCTGCACCGCCATTTATTATGATCATGGCTGATCATCCAACTCAGAACCCCGCCCCAGCCTTCCCTCCATACCCCCTGACCCCCGTAGCCACAAGGGCCATATCTAACTCCCTCTTAAATATAGCCAATGAACTGGCCTCAACTGTTTCCTGTGGCAGAGAATTCCACAGATTCACCACTCTCTGTGTGAAGAAGTTTTTCCTAATCTCGGTCCTAAAAGGCTTCCCCTCTATCCTCAAACTGTGGCCCCTCGTTCTGGACTTCCCCAACATCGGGAACAATCTTCCTGCATCTAGCCTGTCCAATCCCTTTAGGATCATATACGTTTCAATCAGATCCCCCCTCAATCTTCTAAATTCCAACGAGTACAAGCCCAGTTCATCCAGTCTTTCTTCATATGAAAGTCCTGCCATCCCAGGAATCAATCTGGTGAACCTTCTTTGTACTCCCTCTATGGCAAGGATGTCTTTCCTCAGATTAGGGGACCAAAACTGCACACAATACTCCAGGTGTGGTCTCACCAAGGCCTTGTAAAACTGCAGTAGTACCTCCCTGTTCCTGTACTCGAATCCTCTTGCTATAAATGCCAGCATACTATTCGCCTTTTTCACCGCCTGCTGTACCTGCATGCCCACTTTCAATGACTGGTGTATAATGACACCCAGGTCTCGTTGCACCTCCCCTTTTGCTAATCAGCCACCATTCAGATAATAATCTGTTTTCCTATTTTTGCCACCAAAGTGGATAACTTCACATTTATCCACATTAAATTGCATCTGCCATGAATTTGCCCACTCACCCAACCTATCCAAGTCACCCTGCATCCTCTTAGCATCCTCCTCACAGCTAACACTGCCGTCCAGCATATAATCATTGCTAACCTGTTTTATATATCTGCATTTGTATTACTGTATTGCGTAGTTACTAATAAATTCCATTAGTTAATAGCAATACTGGGCTCCAAAGTGTTTTCCACCTCTGCTGGTTCTTTAACCAGACACGGGGTACGTGACATATATATCAGAATTACTGGCCAGTGATGTAGTGGCATCCACACTGAACCTTGAAGTGAATGGTCTCAGGTTTGAATCCGGCCGGCTCCTTGCATGCTTTCCATCCGAGCTGGGTTGAGCGTCAAGCTAGCAATTCAGTCTTGCAAAAAAAGAACCAGACAAATCCTAAAGAAATGGCAAAGGTTGCTGCCTGATGCGCCACGTGGCGCAGAGAGGAACAACACTGTATTAGGACCAGAATAAGAATCGGGTTTAATATCATCTGCATATGTCATGAAATTTGTTGACTTTGCAGCTGCAGTACAATACAATAAATGACAAGAGAGAGAGAAAAATTTGAATTACAGTAAATATATATATGTCTATTAAACAGTTAAATTAAATAAGTAGCGCAAAAATAGAAATAAAAAAGCAGTGAGGTAGCGTTCAAGGGTTCAATGTCCATTCAGAAATCGGATGGCAGAGGGGAAGAAGCTGTTTCTGAATAGCTGAGTGTGTGCTTCAGACTTCTGTACCTCCTTCCTGATATTAGCAATGAGACAAGGGCATGTCCTGGGTGATGTGGGTCCTTAATGATGGACGCTGCCTCTTTGAGGCATCGCTCCTTGAAGATGTTCTGGATACTCCAGAGGGTAGTGCTCATGCTCATTCCCTGTCATCTTATATAATGAATGCAGCCCCAATGCCAAGAGTGGACATGGGAACACCAGGGGTACAAGTTCTTGGTTCCACAGTCCTGACTTTAAAATATTTAGTCATTCCTTTGTTGAATACACCCAAATCAGAAATTCGGCCTTTGGGCTGGCCCTCCCAGGAATGCCGTGGGAGGAACATTTTTACTCCAAGCATTGGAACAGGCCATTCAGGTCACAATGCTGTGCCAAACCAGCTAAAAAGCAAATCAAAAACATCCAAACACTAATCCCTCCATCTTCCTTACATCCATGTGCCTGTCCACCTACTCCTTCTTGAGACACAGGCAATCTCCAGGTTACATAAGGATGTGACTCCTGAAAACTGTCTGTAACCCGATTACTCTGTAAGTCAGCGACGTCCTTTTTCTGTAGCTACCCATATTGTACCACTCTATAATACACTTGCTGTAAGTCTTTCATTCCATTAAATAATTAACCCAACACAACCCAAATTTAAACTTATGGAATAAATACCAATAAAGGGCCTTGGCTTGAAACATCAACTGTTTATTCCTCTCCAGAGATTCTGCCTGACCTGCTGAGTTCCTCCATCACTTGAATGGGTAACTTGGGATTTACATAATCTGCAGAATATCTGGTGTTCTAAGAAAAAATACTGTGTCCATCATGAGTGAATATCATGAAAGCTTTTAATATTTTTGTTAAGAATGTATGGAAGAATTTGCATAAGTCATGTCATTTGTAACCAGGGAATCCCTGTATTCCACAAATTTTCACTGGGATACAGGCCATTTAGCCAATTTATCCATGTCAACCATGGTGCTAGCAAAGCTAGTCCTATTTACTTTGAACTTTATACATGGATAGGAAAAGGTAAGGTCATGGGTCAAAAGCTTAGGATCCATGTGTCCTTCTGTTTTCCTATCCATGTTTAAAGTTGAAAGTAAATTTTTTATTTAAGTATATATCTTACCTCGGATTCATTTTCTTGCGGGCATTTATAGGAAGAAAATACAACAGAACGTTAAAAAAAACTCTACATAAACAAAGACTGACAAATAACCAATGTGCTGAAGAAGACGAACTGTGCAAATAAATAATAATATTGAGAAGATGACTTGTAAAGCATCCTTGAAAGTGTGTCCATCAGTTCAGAGCTGTGGTGAGTGAAATTATCCATTTCCGTTCAGGAGCCTGATGGTTGTAAGTTAATAAGTATTCCTGAACCTGGTGGTGTGGGACACAAGGTTCCCACGTCTCCTGTCTGACGGCAACAGTGTGAAAAGGACAAGTCTGATGTTCTAAAAGGACAGAGTTGGTCTCAGGATCAGATCAGATATTTGGATTGATTGAATGGAAGGCAGGACAAGAAAGGAGACGGAAGTTGTTCTTGCTGGAGGAAGTTTGAGTGGAGCATAATTGCCAGCATGGATTAGTTGGATATATGGCCTGCCTCTGGGCTGCCTTTCCTATGTAACATTACTTAAGGAACCCCAATGGTAAATTCCACATCTTCTGCACCAAGGAAGTAAGAACATGTGACACAGAAGTTAAAGTGGCTTTGGTTACTGATCAACACACACAAAATGCTGGAGGAATGCCAGGCAGCATCTACGGAAAAGAATACAGTCGACTTTTCGGGCCGAGACCCTTCATTGGACAGGAAAAAAAAGATGAGGAGTGACAGTAAGAAAGTGGAGGGAAGGGAGGAAGAACCACAAGGTGGTAGGTGAAATCAGAAGGAGGGGAGGGGTGAAGTAAAGAGCTGGGAAGGTGATTTTGGTGAAAGAGACACAGGGTTGGAGAAGGGAGAATCTGATAGGAGAGGACAGAAGGCCATGGAAGAAAAAAAAAAGGGGAGGTGCACCAGAGGAAGGTGATAAGGTGAGAGAGGGAAATGGGAATAGGGAATGATGAAGGAGGGGGGCATTCCTGGAAGTTCGAGAAATCAAAGTTCATGCCATCAGGCTGGAGGCTACCCAGATGGTATGTAAAGTGTTCATCCTCCAACCTGAGTGTGGCCTCATCGCAACAGTAAAGGAGGCCATGGACTGACATGTTGGAATGGGAATGGATAGTGGAATTAAAATGGGTGGCCATGGGAGAACCCGCTTTTTCTGGAGGACGGAGCGAAGTGGTCTCCCAATCTGCTTCAGGTCTCACCGATATACAGGCCACACTGGGAGCACCAGATACAGTAGATAAAACCAACAGACTCACAGGTGAAGTGTCACTTCACGAGGAAGGACTTTTTTGGGGTCCTGAATGATAGTGAGGGAGGAGGTACAGGGGCAGGTGTAGCACTTGTTCCACTTGCAAGGGTAAGTGTCAGGAGGGAGATCAGTGTGGAGGGATGAACAGACAAGGGAGTCACATAGGGAGCAATCACCGCATAAAGCAGAAAGCTGGGGAGAGGGAAAGATGTACTTGGTGGTGGGATCCCATTGGAGAAGGCAGAGGTTATGGAGAATTATGTGTTGGACATGGAGACCGGTGGGGTGGTAGGTGAAGACAAGAGGAACCCGATCCCTGGTGGGGTGGTGGGAGGATGGGGTGAGGGCAGACGTGAACAAAATGGAAGAGGTGTGGTTGAGGGCAGCATTGATGGTGGAGGAAGGGAAGCCCCTTTCTTTGAAGAAGGAGAACCTCTCCTTAGTTCTCTTATGAAACATCTCATCCTGAAAGCAGATGCAGCAGAGACTGAGGAATTGAGAGAAGGGGATGGCGTTTTTACAAGTAACAGGGTGGGAAGAGGTATAGTCCAGGTAGCTGTGAGAGTCAGTGGGTTTGTAATAGACACCAGTAGATAAGCTGTCTCCAGAGATAGAGACAGTGAGATTGAGAAAGAAAAGGGAGGTGTCAGTAATGGACCAAGTAAATTTTGAGAGCAGGGTGGAAGTTGGAGGCAAAGGATGAAGTCAACAAGCTCCTCATGGGTGCAGGAAGCAGCCCCAATGCAATTGTCGATATAGCGTAGGAGAAATTAGGGAGTGATACCAGTGTAGGTTTGGAATACAGACTGTTCTACATAGTGGACAAACAAGCAGGCATAGCTGGGACCAATGTGAATGCACATTGAAGGAAATGGGAGGAGCCGAAGGAGAAATTATTAAGAGTGAGGACAAGTTCTGCCAGACGGAGGAGAATGGTGGTGGAGGGGAACTGGTTAGGTCTGGTGTCCAGAAAGAAATGGAGAACTTCGAGGCCTTCCTGGTGGAGAATGGAGGTGAATACGGACTGGACTTCCATCATGAAAATAAGATGATCGGGGCCAGGGAACTTGAAATCATTGAAAAGATCAAGTGTCCTGGCCTGCTGAGTTCCTCCAGCATTTTGTGTGTGTTGCTTGGATTTCCAGCATCTGCAGATTTCCTCTTGTTTGTGATTGGTTACTGATCAGTTTCCTTGCACGTGTGTTTGTTGTGTAACAGGTGAAGATGGGATTAAGTTTCATCATGTGCTGACAGATTTACTAGATGACTATCAGGAACGAGCTGGCAGAAGGTGTGATAGACGCAGGCACAATAACAACACTTAAAAGGGACATGGATGAATATCTGGAGAGGGAAGGAGAACAGAAATTCAGATCTAATGTAGGCAAATAAACCAACAGTTGGCACGGACAAGTTTAGTCAAGGGGTCCACTTGTATTTTTATTTATTTAGAGATATAGCAGGGTAACAGGCCCTTCTGGCCCTTTGAGCCCATGCTGCCCAATGACTAATTAACCTACTGGCCCAAGGTTTCTGGACTGTGGGAGGAAAGTGGAACACCTAGAGGAGACCCACGTGGTCACGGGGAGGATGTACAATCTACAGTGGTGGCAAGTGAACCCAGATGGCTAGTACTTTAATAGTATTACGCTAGCCACTACACTACCTTGTCGCCCCATTACTGGACTGTTTTGCTGTAAATAACCTGTGATGTACAAACAGCATCCGTCATCTGGGAACCCCACCATCCAGGTCATGTTCCCTTCTCACTCCTGCCATCAGGAAGGTGGTATGGAAGCCTCAGGATTCACACCACCAGCTTCAGAAACAGTTATTACTCCTTAAGCATAGGGCTCTTGAACCAAAGGGGATAACTTCACTCAACTTCACTTGCCTTATTACTGAACTGTTCCCCCAACCTGTGGACTCACTTTCAAGGACTCTTCATCTCATGTTCTCAATATTTTTTGCTTATTATTTATTATTTTTTTCTCTTTTGTATTTGCACAATTTGTTGTCTTTTGCACATTTTTTTTTTGTCCACCCTGTTGTGTGCAGTCTTTCATTGATTCTATAATGGTTCTTGGATTTACTGAGAATACCTGCAAGAAAACGGATCTCAGGAATATACATGGTGACAGATATGTACTTACGTAATGAACTTACTTTGAACTTAAGAACCATTAGCTATCCTTCAGTACCTTTGTAAGTGTGTGAGAGAATGTTTAGAAATGGCCTCTTAAGTTTTGGTTAATGAAACTATGACATTTGTAGTCCATAACTTAATCCGAATACCAAAAGTGTATTTTGCTCCCTCCCAATCCAGATAATTCGTGGATTGCTTCAAGTGATCTAGCAAGCCACATGATTGTGTACGATGAAGCAAATAGATCTGCCCTAGTATTAGATTTCTAGGCAAGAAGAATGTAAACAGCAGGAAAAAAAATGTATTTTACAATATATTGAAATGACTGAGAGTAATAAACCAGAAAAGATGAGAATTAACATTTCAGGTATCAGAAAGGGAAAGAGTGATACTACATCATAAAGCACTCGAGTAATACCTTGGGGAACAAATTAGATATAGTAGCGCACATTGCATTCTAACTCATAATAGAATTTGAAACCTTGTGTCGGGAGACTCTGTTGATACATTCTTGACAGAAAGATTTACAGATAACTGCAGTTTTGAACTTATCACTCCGCACAGGGTGATATATTTGCAAATATTTTTTGTGTTCAGCCTGAAGGAAACTGCTGCTATGTGAGAGAATAGTTGGCCTGCGAGAAGTTTACACAGACACACAAAGCCGCTGAGCTCTCCAAAGCCAGGTCAGAACTGTTGAATGGGTAATCCTTTGCTGCACAGTCTCCATGCTTGCCTTTCTGTTTTTTGCTTCACCATTAATGCTTATGTGTGGCAAACAAGGGAAGTGCAGCCAAGTTAGCCCAAGTGTTAGAAGTACTGTGGACATGAGGATACAAGGACGTTTCAGTGAATTCAATCACAAACAAGAAAAAAATCTGCAAATGCTTGAAATCCAAGCAATACACACAAAATGCTGGGGGATCTCGGAAAAGAGTATTGTCAACGTTTCAGGCCGAAACCTTTCAGCTGGACTTAGTGTATTTTCAGCTTGGTTCAAGAGCAACATCACATTTACCATTAATCCTGATGTGCTGAATTTAAACCAGTGAGTCACTAACTTTGCTAGGCAGAAAGACAAGATCAAAGTTGGCTAGGAGATGTTCTCTAAATCAACTGACCCATGAAGTCAAGTACGCTAGAATTTTATCACAGTTGACCAGAAAAATGTCCCACATCGGTATGGAAATGATGCAGATGAAACTGATAAAAGTATACACGGCACGATTAAAGCATTCAAATTACATTTATTATCGATGTATGCAGTATACCACACTGATATTCATCTTCTCCACAGTCAGCCATGAAACAAAGAAATTTTTTTTTTAGATTATGAAGAAACATAGTCCTCTTTTATTGTCATTTAGTAATGCATGCATTAAGAAATGATACAAACATTTCCTCCAGTGTGATATCACAAAACACAGGACAGACCAAGACTGAAAAAACTGACAAAACCACATAATTATAACGTATAGTTACAACAGTGCAACAACTTGATGAAGAAGTCCATGAGCACAGTAAAGTTCAAAGTCTCTCAAATGTTCCACATCTCACGCAGACGGGAGAAGGAAGAAAACTCTCCCTGCTACGCTGACCACAATCCGACTCTGACTCATCCGAAAACTTCGAGTTCTGATCAGCTCTCCGACGCCGAGTACTGAGCGCTATCTCTGTCCAAACGATTCGACCTCCTTCTCGGTCACCGAAAGCAGGCAAGGCCGGGGATTTTGAGGCCTACTCTCCGAAAGATTCCCGACCACACAGTAACGACAGCAGCGAACGAGCATTTCAGAAATTTCTCCAGATGTTCCTCTATGCTTTCACATCCATTCTCCATCAAATCAGAATTGTCCATGGCCCCTATTTAACAGATATGACATCATTTTTCACCGGAGGGCTGCAGACGCGCAGGCGCGCCCCCATCTTCTCCCTCCGCCTGTTCAAAGATAAACAACAAAATCCTCCTGGAGCAAATAATAAATTGCGCAAATGGCAACAAGAACATCACCCCCCCCATGCGCAAAAATCATGAGTTGCGCTAACAGCAACAAGAATGAACAAGTGAAAACACAGAAAATTATACACAAAATCGCAAGAGTCCATATTCAGTTCAGCTCAGTGTTCATCATCTGCAGGCTGCCCAAAATAGCAAAGGAAAAGGAGCCACCACAAACTGCAAACCCAGAACCTTGGTACCATCCTCCAACAGTACTGCATCGAGGACGAGAAAGACCATTTAAATGCAGCGACCTTCCTTCAGGAGCAGTGAGTGAGGGAGAGAGAGAGACCATCACATGCATACACTTTCCTCTGGCAGTAACGAGCGAGAGGCTGTTAGACGGCACTGAACACTCACTTGACTGGATGTTTCATCTTCCTTGAAGCCTTAATCAGCAAGATCGGCGTGAAATGGAGTCAATCATCCTCTCTAAGCTTATTGGCCTTGAGGCCACTAGCCTCCTGGAACTACCTCAGAGGCAGCAAAGCACTAGATCATTCAATCGGCCCAAAAACACAATATTAAGCTGTAGATCACAGGCTCCAGCAGTGCCAGAACCACATTTAAAAGAAAAATAAGACAGAAAAGAAGTTAAGGAAGTTCCGTGGGCCATCTGGGGAATGTCATCCGGGGTAGTGTTGTCTGCTGGCACCACTTTGATGCCAGCTTATGCAACTCATAAATGCACAGGATGTTCTGGACAGAATAGGAGGCAAACACCATCAAGTTCTAAACAAGGGATTACAGTTTGCTGAGTAGCCACAGTGGTGCATCTAGTAAAGCTACTATCTCATTAGGCCTGAGACCGAACCTCGATCCGGACCCCAGTGCAGTTTGTGTGGAGTTTTGCATATTCTCCTGAAGGCCATGTGGGCTCCCCCCAGGGGCTCCTTCCAAAGTGCTGCAAAATGGTAGATTACTGCCCTCTGTGTGTAGGTCAGTGGTAAAAAGTGAGGAGGGGTTAACATGGAACATGGAGAGAATAAGAAAAGAGAGGATGTTAGATTAAATGAGTTTTAATGGTTGGTATGAACTTGGGCTGAGAGCTCATTTTCATGCTTGTTGGATCTCCGTTTAATCTTAGGGTTCTTCTGAGCGTTAAAAAGGGTGAGCAGTCCGAATTCTAAGATTTCAATTTAATTTAGAGTACCAACAAACATACAACTACTATGCAAGCTAAATAAAGAGCTGAAAAATGATGCTGAGAAGGGAATTCATACTACGGGGTGCAAAACAAAGGAATAAAAGATGGTGCTGTTGAAAAATCTATCACTCTTTTGGATGAATCTTTGGACACTACCTTACTTTTTTTTAAATATACAGTATTTCTGTTTTTGCACTTTTTAAAATCTATTCAATATACATAATTGATTTACTTGTTTGTTTATTATTTTTTTAAATTTTATTATTTTTTCTCTCTGCTAGATTATTTATTGCATTGAACTGCTGAATGAATCAGTTAAAAGGCTACATAATTAAAACAATTACATCATGTGCGTAATGTGCTAATACTTAGCCAATGAAAAATGAGTAAAGGAGATAAACTGCTTTTGCCAGTGAGAAAAAAACATGTTTGTTTTAAAAGTACATAGCTTTTAAAAAGGCATTATTGAAAAAACTGTGGTTTCCAACACACTTTATCTCTGTGACTCCATGAAAGGAAACAGTCTTCAGTCTGTCGTATACTGTAATTGATTTCCTTATCTATCTATTAATTAATTAATTTTCTTCTTCTTCTATATTATGTATTGCACTGAACTGCTGCTGTTGCTAAGTTAACAAATTTCATAACACATGCCGGTGCTAATAAACCTGATTCTGATTCTGACAAAGGCCTATTCCAGTGTCTCTAATGGAGAAACATAAAGCCAAGTTGGAGGTAGAGACTAAAACAGGAAAAATAATCCAGTAAAGTATGTTAAACATGATGAAGAGACCTGATACTCAGCCTGTTTCAACACACTATTTGCAGGGCAGCATTTTTGAAGAATGCTGCAAAGAGAAATTTTAACAAAAGCCTAGATACTACACTTGAAGACCATAGCCAAATGACGTTGTTGTCTGTGTGTGGGGTGGAGGGATTTGAAGAGCCACAGGTGGAGCCTAATGCACAAAATGAGGGCAAGGCAACTGAAGGCGAATGAACAAAAGTTGAAACTCAATCAGAAGGAAGTCTCCTTTGTGGGTCACATGATCTCCAGAGGTAATGCAGAGCCAGATCCAGCAAAAGTCAAGGCTGATTCGGAACAGGTGTCCTCTGTGCTCAAAAATGTTTCAGCAGCACTCTGCTTTCTGGGATTCATTAACAATCTAAACTTCTGCGAGATAGGAGAATGTACTTTGTTACCGTAGATAATTTTTCAGTCTATTAGGAGACAGGTGCCTCAGAAGACACTTACTCTTGGATGGCTATCCACCGATTCAAAGCATTGTTGACATCCCTGCGCTGCAGGACACGGGGCATGGGCCCCCGTGCACTGCAAATGGTTCAAATTGTTCAACTTAATATCAGAAAATGTAGACAGTATAAAACCTGGAATTCTTACTTTTCACAGAGACATCCACAAAAGAAGAAACCCCAAAGGATGGATGATAGTGACTTCAGAACCCCAAAGCCCCCCGACAGGCACAACCAGCAGCAGATGCATCCGCCCGTCCCCCCACTTGCACCAGCAAAAGCACCCCCCACCACATAAACAATAGCAAAAGCCCCCAAAGAGACCTTGATCTACAGTCCATAATCCAGCACCTCAGTATCTCAGACAGGCCCTCTCTCACCAGCACAGGAAAGAAAGATTGTTCCTGTAACAACAAGAGCAGGAGGCCAACAGCTCGCTGTTCTGATGTTACAACCTTACGCGTTGCTTCTCCAAGCCTCATCCAAACAGGCTCTCATCCTCCATTAAAAGGGAGAACGAGAGAGAGAGAAAGAGAAAGAGAAAGAGAAAGAGAAAGAGATAGAGATAGAGATAGAGATAGAGATAGAGATAGAGATAGAGATAGAGATAGAGATAGAGATAGAGATAGAGATAGAGATAGAGATAGAGAGAGAGAGAGAGAGAGAGAGAGAGAGAGAGAGAGAGAGAGAGAGAGAGAGAGAGAGAGAGAAAGAAAGAAAGAAAGAAAGAAAGAAAGAAAAAGAGTAGATCCCAGTCAGTTCAGATTGGCAGAAACGTCTCCTCCACAATCTCCATCAGCACAGGAGCACTGCAGGGATGTGTGTACTTAACCCCCTGCTCTACTCCCTTACTACCTGTGACTGTGTGGCTAAGTACAGCTCCAACACCATATACAAGTTTGCTGATGACACTACTGTTGTGGGCCATATCAAAGGGGGTGATGAACCAACATACAGGAGGGAGATTGAAAACTTGTCTGAGTGGTGTAATAACAACAACCTCTCACTTAATGTCAATCAGACCAAGGAACTGATTGTAGACTTTATGACAGGGAAACCAGAGGTCCATGCACCAGTAATCGTCGGAGGATGGGAGGTGGAGAGTGTCAGTACATTTAAACTCCTGTGTGTCACTATCTCAGAGGATCTGTCCAGGATCCATCATATAAATATTATTGCGAAGAAAGCACGGCCTCTACTTCCTCAGGAGATTGTGGAGGCTCGGCCTGTTATCAAAAACCTTGGCAAACTGTGTGGTGGAAAGTGTGCCGACTGGCTACATTAGGCCTGGTACGGGAACACCGGTGCCTTTGAGCAGAAAATCCCACAAAAGGCAGTGGATTCGGCCCAGTACATCACCGGTAGAACCCTCCTAACCATTGAGCACATCTGCATGAAACATTGCCATAGAAAAGCAGTATCCATCATCAAACCCCTCACCACCCTGACCATGCTCTTTTCTCACTGCTGCCGTACGTAGAAAGTACAAGTGCCTCAGAACTCACACCAATAGGTTCAAGAGTAGTTAATATCCCTCAACCATCAGGCTCTTGAACAAAAGGGAGATCTACACTCATTTAAGGATTCTGTTATATTGTTATTTCATTCTCATTATTTATTGCTATTTATTTATATCTGCACTTCCACAGTTTGTTTACAGTTTACGGTTACTGTTCTATAGATCTGCTAAGTACGCCCGCAGAGAAAGAATCTCAGGGTTGTTTGTGGTGACGTGTAGGTACTCCGATAATAAATTTTACTTTGAACTTTAATATATGTAGTTGTCAAAAATCTATTCATCACAGATTAAAATTAATGATTGAATTGGTGTCCTATCGTTTAAACCTATTGGTGACCTAAAGTTTAAACTTTCAGATATTGTCCTCTCTTTCTAGACTTCCCAATTAGTACCAATAATTCCTCATTTTTAGCTCTATCTGTTTCCAGACTTCTTGTAGACTACTATCAGATCATCACTTAGCTTTAAAAATTGCAGGGAATATTAATTTATTCTATCTCTGCATTTAACTCAAGTATTTTGTGAACTGTATCCCAATCACCACCCAATGAGCTGTCACTGGATGCCAATGGTATGAATGCTCAGTACACTTAAAAAGAATGAATATAAAGATTCTCTGAAATTTTGAGCTAAAGCACGGAAATAAACCCTTTTACTGAAGCAAATCTCTCCGTACCTGGGCAGAGGGATAAATAGCTTAATCAGAGTGTTGTTAATTTGGTGAGTCTATTCAGCATGATATTTCCTTCTCTCCTGCGTTCTAACTAGAATGTGCACCTCGATGTATATCTCCAAAAGCAATGACTCGGTCATTCATCTCCTTGCAGTTGTGGAATTTGCTGAAACATTCAGCAAACAATTGGCTTCAGTACCTATTTTTAGAGCACTGCAATTACCTTAGATTTACAAAATGGTGCTTGCGTTTGTGGATCAAGTTCAAGTGAGCATTAATAATGTTACAATGTCCTTGGGCATCATCAAAACAAGCAGGCCGTGTTGATAATCACAGTGCAACCTAGATCTGAGGGCACTCGTGTTGGTCCCACCCCCATTCACACCAGCTAATCTAAAGCAACTTTTAGATTACCAGCTGATTGATTTATACTAGCTGTTGTTACATATCTCCAAGTCCTTGGTGCTTTCTGAAGTCCCTTCAAGTTACTAAACTCTATAAAGAATAGCGTTGAAGGTGTTAAAGAAGCTTGTCCAGACTAAGAGGCTTCCACATAAACAATATACAGAAAACGTTGGTGGAACTCAGTAGATCAGGCGGCATCCATGGAGAGGAATAAATGGTCAACGTTGCGGGCCTGAACCCTTTTTCAGGACTGGCAGGACTGAGGGGTCCAGGCCTGCAACGTTGACTGTTTATTCCTCTCCACTGAACGCACAGCTGCACCTCTGCTTCCTTAGGAGTCTGCAGAGACTCCACATGACACCAAAACTTTGACAAATTTCTATAGGTGTGTCGTGGAGAGTGTATTGATTGGCTGTATCATGTCCTGGTATGGAAACACCAATGCTTTTGAACAGAAAATCCTACAAAAGGCAGTGGATTCAGCCCAGTACATCGGGGTAAAGCCCTCCCAACCATTGAGCACTTCTACATGGAATGCTGTCGTAGGAAAGCAGCATCAATCATCAGGGATCCTCAACACCCAGGTTATGCTCCTTTCTCGCTGCTGCCATCACGTAGAAGGTACAAGAGCCTCAAGACTTGCACCACCAGGTTCAAGAACAGTTACTACCCTGCAATCCCTCAACCATCAGACTCTTGAACAAAGAGGTTAACTACATTCACTTGCCCATCCATTGAGATGCTTCTACAACCAATGATCTCACTTTAAGGACTCTTTATCTCATGTTCTCATTATTGCCATTTATTTATATTCTATTTGTACAGTTTGTTGTTTTCTGCACTCTGGTTGATCTTCCATTGATCCTGATACTGTGGTTACTATTCTATAGATTTGCTGAGAATGCCTGCAGGAAAATGTATCTCAGGGTTATATGTGATGACATATATGTACTGTGATAATAAATTTGCTTTGTACCTTGAGTTCCTCCACCATTTTTGCACATTACTGTGGATTTCCAGCATCTGCAGAATCTCATGTGGTGTTTGTTTCCACCTGAACATTTGCTTTGTGGCATCCTCCTTGAACTTTAGTGTGAATTTAGATTATGAAGACACGTAGTCCTCTTTTATTGTCATTTAGTAATGCATGCATTAAGAAATGATACAATATTTCCTCCGGTGTGATATCACAAAACACAGGACAGACCAAAACTGAGAAAACTAACAAAACTACATAATTATAACATATAGTTACAACAGTGCAACAATACCATAACTTGATGAAGAAGTCCATGAGCACAGTAAAAAGCTCAAAGTCTCTCAAATGTCCCACATCTCACGCAGACGGGAGAAGGAAGAAAAACTCTCCCTGCCATGCCCGACCACAATCCGTCTCTGAGTCATCCGAAAACTTTGAGCCTCCGATCAGCTCTCCGACACCGAGTACTGAGCGCCATCTCTATCCGAACGATTCAACCTCAATCTCAGTCGCCAACAGCAGGCAAAGACGGGGATTTTGAGGCCTTCCCTCTGGAAGATTCCCGATTGCGCAGTAACAACAGCAGTGAACTGGCGTTTCAGAAATTTCTCCAGATGTTCCTCTGTGCTTTCATGTCTGTCTCCATCAAATCAGAATTGTCCACGGCCCCTATTTAACGGATACGATATCATTTTTCACCGGAGGGCTGCGCACACGTGGTGCGCTGCTCTCTCTCCTCCCGGGAAGGAAGCAAGGAACAGGTCAAGCTACTGAGCAGGTAGGAAGAAGGAAATGTCAGTATTCACCCTGGATGTTCATGGACTAATTCTCAGACATGAATTTCAGTGAGGCTCTTGCATCTGACGACAGCATCTCAATCAACAGAATTCTTATGAAATCTGCCAAAGCTACAATTTCAGAGCAGGGTTAGTGGGACGTTAAGAAACCAGAGCAATGGACTTTACATCTGTCTGCTTCCAGATTGGAGCTGCAGATATTTTCAGCATCTTGCAGCTTGCTGCCCTCTGTTGCATGAAGGGGGTTACTCCATTCAAAAAGAGCTGACTGCTTTTCATTCCAGATACCATCAGACTGACTGAAATGAAGCTTTGCAGGGAATGCTGGTTCCCCTGGAATCTGAAGCCAACACCTCCATGTATGTGACTTCATGATAGCCATATCTCATCCACACCCTGTGAGCTTTGGGTAGGACACTTGCAGGCCATGCCTAGGTCCCTGAGAAGTCTTTGGGATGAAAGGGGAAGGGAAAAACGGTCAATTGACTTCTCAGTTTGAGGATGTTTGTCTGGACTGGAAAGAAAGAGGGGAGATTGCTGTATAAAATGGTGGAGGGAAGAGGTGGAGCAGGAGCTGACAGGTGATCCAGGTGTGGGAGCTAATAGGCAGAAGAGAGAGGGAGGAAGAGTGGAGATGATGTTGGGAAAGAAGCTAGGAAGTGACATGAGGAACGGACAAAAAACTGAAGATATAGATGGATCTTTTCCCCCGTTTTTCTTTTCTCTCTCTTCTTGATCCAACTCCCTACCAACAACCTATGTCTTTTTCCTCACACTTACCCTATGTTTCCCCTTCTGACCTCCCTCCCTTTAATCTATTCTCCACCATTTTCAGCCCTTTGTCACTTCTATCTGTCATCTCCCAACTTCTTACACGATTCACAATCTCCACCTCCCTCATTTGCCTATCACTTGCCTACTCTGGCTCCCCTCCTTTCCTCCACCTTTTTATTTTAGTAACTGCCCCTCTTTCCATCCAGCCCAGATGAAGAGTCTCAATGTGAAATGTCAACTCGTCATTTCCTCCCACAGATGTTGCCGCTGAGTTCCTCCAACACTTTGCATGTTGCTCCAGATTCCAGTATCTCAGGTCTCCTGAGAAGTCACAATATTTTCCTTCTGACTCAGTCAATGTGACATTTGATTTAACTTGTCAAACCAATGGGTGGCTTATGGTTGACAAAGGGTGCCTGCCAAGGCACGGGCTCTTGAAAAGCAGGACCTCCAGAGCAGTAATCTCTGAATTGCTGCCTGTGCTGCTCACCACTGAGAGTAAGGATAGGATGACTCCGCAGATGAGCACAAGGCTGAGGAACTGGTACAGGGGTTAGGGTTTCAGATTTCTGGATCATAGGGATCTCCTCATTGAAGGTATGATCCGTACAAAAAGCACAGATTAAACCTGAACTCGAGGTGGACCAATGTCCTTGCAGGCAAGTTTGCTTGAACTGTTGGGGAGGGTTTAAACAATTTGGCAATTGATGGTAACCAGATTGACAGGGCTTTGGAATGAGCAGTTGGTATACAAGTAGATGCAGTGTGTAGTCAAACTGTGAGGAAGAACAGGGCAAAATTGCAGTTAGTGGGATGAGTTGAAGTCTAACATTAGAGCAAAATTGTAAAAGGTGATGACTGTTAGGTGACCTTGTAGCGCAGTTAGAGATGGGCAGATATGGCGTTGTGAAAGAACATAGTCGGGGGTTTAACATCCAAAAGGATATCAAAAGGACAGGCAGGGAGGCAGAGAGGGTGGGGTAGCTCTGTTGGTAAAAATTGAAATCAAATCCTTGGAAGAGGTGACATAAGATCGGAAGATGTAAAAACCTTGCGAGTAGAAATAAGAAACTGTAAGGGTAAAAAGACCCTGGCTACATCCGAACAATAGCCAGGATGAGGGGTACATATGACAATGGAAGTTAGGAAGGGTATATAACAAAGGCAATGTTATGACAGTCTTAGCAGATTTCAATATGCAGGTAGATTGGGAAAATCAGGTTGGTGCTGGATCCCTTGAGATAAAATTTACCTACGAAATGCTTTTTAAGACAGCTTGTGGTTGAACCCATGATGGGAAAGGCAATTGGTCGGTATTGCATTATGTAGCAGATTTAATAAGGGAGCTTAAGATAAAGGAGCCCTGAGGAGCCAGTGATAGTATAGTCATACTTTATTGAACCCAGGGGAAATTGGTTTTCATTATATGATAAAATTTACCCTGCATTTTGTGAGGGAGAAGATCAAGTCAGATGTATCAGTATTACAGTGGAATAAAGGGAATTGCAAAGGTATGAGAAAGGAGCTGGACAAAGTTGATCAGAAGGGGACATGGCAGGGCAGTTTCTGGAAGAAATTCAGAAGGTGTGGGATAGATACACCCCAAAGATGAAAGAGTATTCTAAAGGGAGGGTGATGTAACCATGGCTGACAAAGACACCATAAAAGCAAAAGAGAGAGCAAATTATATAGCAAAAATTAGTGGGAAGGTAGAGGATTGGGAAGCTTTTAAAAAACAGAAGGCAACTAAGAAGCCATAGGGATGAAATCTTTAGGTAAGCTAGGATACCAAAAGTTTTTTCAGATATATAAAAAGTAAAAGAGAGGCGAGAGAGGATATTGGAGCACTGGAGAGGTAGTTATGGGGGTCAAAGAAATGGTATACAAATTCAATAGGTATTTTGTGTCAGTCTCCACTGTGGAAGACACCAGTAGTATACGAGAAATTCGAGGACATCAGGGGGTAGAAGTGAGTGCAGTTGCTATCAGTAAAGAGATGATGCTTGGGAAGCTGAAAGGTGTGAAGGGTAAATGAGACACTTGGAGCAGATGGACTACACCACAGGGTTCTGGAAGAGGTAGCTGAAGAGATTGTGGAAGGATTAATAATGATCTTTCAAGAATAACTAGATTCTGGAATGGTCTGGAGGACAGGAAAATTGTAAATGTTACTCTACTCCTAAAGAAAGGACAGGGACAGAGAAAGGAAATTTATAGGCCAGTTAATCTGATTTCAGTGGCTGGGAAGATGAAGTCCATTATTAAGAATGAGGTTTTAGGTACTTGGAGGCACAAGATAAAATAGGACATAGTCAGCATGGTTTTCTAAAGGAAAAGTCTTATATGACTAATCTATTGGAATTCTTTGAGGAGATAACAAGCAGGATTGATAAAAGAGAGTCAGTGGATATTGTTAACTTGGATTTTCAGGCCTTTGACAAGATGCCACACATGAGGCTTATTAACAGGATTAGGAATCCATAGCATTACAGGAAAGATACTAGCATTGATAGAAGATGGGCTGAAGGGATAGCTGCTGTTGACTAGTGGTGTTCCACAGGGGTTGGTGCTGAGACTACTTCTTTTCACATTATGTGTCAATGATTTGGATGATGGCATTGATGGCTTTGTGGCCATGTTTGTGGACGATACAAAGATAGGTGGAGAGGTCGGTAGTGTTGAAGAAGCAGGGCGTCTGCAGAAGGACTGAGATAGATTGGGAGAATGGGCAAGGAAATGGCAGATGGAATATAGTGTAGGGAAGTTTTTGCTCATGCACTTCTGTAAATGGAAAATTGTGTAAATTATTTTCAAATTGTGGAGAAAATTCAAGAATCAAAGATGCAAAGGGACTTGGAAGTCCTCACGTAGGATTCTGTAATGGCTAACTTGCAGGTTGGGTTGGTGGTTAGGAAGGCAAATGCAATGTCAGCATTCATTTCAAGAGGAAATTTAAAAGCAAGGATGTAATGCTGAGGCTTTATAAGGCATTGGTCAGACCACACTTGGTGTATCGGGACCAGTTTTGGGCCCCTTATCTAAAAGAAGTTCTAGCATTGGCAAGAATCCAGAAGAGTTTCTTGAGAAGAATTCCAGGAATGAAAGCGTTAATGTATGACGACTCTGGGCCTGTACTTCCGGAGTGTAGAAGAACGAAGGGGGATCTCATTGAAATCTATTAAATCTTGGAAGCCTTGATAGAGTGGATCTGGAGAGGATGTTTCACCACCCTCTGGCTAAAAAAATCCCCCCCATCTCTGTTCTAAAAGGATGTCCTTCTACTCTGAAGCTGTCCTACACTCTCCCACTATTGGAAATACCCTCTCCTACTTGTAGGGGTATGGAGGGCTATGGTCCCAGTGCAGGTTGATGGGAGGGGACAGTTTAAATGGTTTGGCACTGACTCAATGGGCTGAAGGGCCTGTTTCTGTGATGTACTTTTCTATGATTCTGTGACTCTGATAAAGAAACAGCATGTTCCTTGGAAAATGGGAATAAATCATTTCTAGATTATATAAGTGTGAAGTGGTGAGATAATGTTAGTTATATAGAATTTCAGTTGAACGTCATCCAGTAAAATGTGAAATGCAAAAGATTAGCTTTATTTGTCAGATGTATATTAAAATATAGTGAAATGCATTGTTGTATCAACTCAGTGAGGATTCCTCTGAGCAGTTTGCAGCTGTTGTCGTGCTTCCAGTGCCAACGTTGCATGCCCACAACTCACTAACACTGACCGTACGTCTATGGAATGTGGTAGGAAACCGGACTACATGGTGGAAACCCACGCAGTCAGGTGAAGAATATAGACTCCTTACAGACAGCAGTGGTGGAATCGAATCCCAATCTTACAGCTCGCACTGGAAGGTGCTGTGCTAACCGCTATGGCATCACGTATTTATAGTGTATTACAGGTGTATTAGGAACTAGAGAAAATGCAAAGAAAAAGCAATTTTACTGGAACCGAGAGGTTATAACAATCAAGAAATATTTAGACTTGGGCTCTTACATCTATAAAAGGAAAAGATGATCAGTGACCCCTTTGAGGGCAGTAAGATTATACTAATAGATGAAAAAGGATGAGGAAGCTTAAAAAATGGAGCGCAAATTTTCTCTTTGGTTATTGGAACCAAGCGGGCTTTTTCCCTGCTGTGATCATACTACCGTGCTCTTTGATCCTTGTTTCCGTTTTCTACAATGCACTAAATTAGCCCCAGCTATCTGGTAGATGTGAACATTACACCATGAGACCTTAAGACATAGGAGCAGAATTAAGCAATCTGGCCCATCGAGTCTACTCTGCCATTCAATCACGGCTGATCCTTTTTTTTTTATCTCCTCCTCAACCCCAGTTCCGGCCTTCTCCATGTAACCTTTGATGTCATGTCTAATCAAGAACCTATCAATCTCTGCCTTAATTTCACCCAACGACCTGGCCTCCACAGCTGCATGTGGCAATAAATTCCACAAATTCACCACCCTTTGGCTAAAGAAATTTCTCTGCACCTCTGTTTTGAAAGGGCACCCCTCTATCTTGAGGCTGTGCCCTCTTGTCCTAGACACCCCTACCATGGGAAACATCCTTTCCACATCTACTCTGTCTCGGCCTTTCAACATATGAAAGGTTTCAATGAGATCACCCCTCATCCTTCTGAATTCTAGCGAGTACAGACCCAGAGCCATCAAAAGTTCCTCACATGATAAACCTTTCACTCCTGGAATCATCCTTGTGAACCTCCTCCGGACTCTCTCCAATGCCAGCACGTTTTCTAAGATGAGGGGCCCAAATCTGTTCACAATACTCAAGGTGAGGCCTCACCAGTACCTCATAAAGCCTCAGCATCACATCTTGTATTTTGGACTTCTTGAAATGAATGCTAACATAGCATTTGCCCTCCTCACCACCGACTCAACCTGCAAGTTAACCTTCAGGGTGTTCTGCACAAGGACTCCCAAATCCCTCTGCATCTCAGATTCCTGGATTTTCTCCCCTTTAGAAAACAGTCCGCACATTTATTCCTACTACCAAAGTGCATGACCATGCATTTTCCAATATTATATTTAATTTGCCACTTTCTGGGTTGGCTGGTGGCGCAGTGAGATCAGCGCCGGGCTTGAGAACGGAGGTTCCCGAGTTCAATCCAGTGACAGACCGCCCCCGTGCACGCTCTCCATCCACGTCGGGTTGATGTCGAGCTTGCAACTCGGCCTCGTAAAATAATACAGTGAAATGTCTGTGGGAGGAGTGGTGCCCCACACAGCCTTTCGAACTGCGCCTTGTAAGGCATGAGAATGCCCGACGCTGGCCTCTCAGGTCTGAGTCGACGTCATCATCATCATCCCACTTTCTTGCCCATTCTCCTAATCTGTCTAAGTCCTTCCGCATCCTACCTGTTTCCTCAACACTACCGGTCCCTCCACTAATCTTCGTATCATCTCCAAACTTGGCAACAAAGCCATCTATTCCATCATCTAAATCATTTATATAAAGCATAAAAAGCAGTCCCAACACTGACCCTGTGGAACACAACTAGTCACTGGCAGCCAACCAGAAAAGGATGCCTTTATTCCCACTCGCTGCCTCCTACTAATCAGCCAATGCTCTAACCATTTTAGTAACTTTCCTGTAATACCATCGGCTCTTAACTTGGTAAGCAGCCGCATGTGTGGCACCTTGTCAAAGGCCTTCTGAAAGTCCAAATATACAACATCCACTGCATCCCTTTTATCTATCCTACTTGTAATCTCCTCAAAGAATTCCAACAGGTTCATCAGGCAGGATTTTCCTGTAAGGAAACCAAGCTGACTTTATACTATCTTGTCCTGTGTCACCAAGTACTCCATCACCTCATCCTTAACAATTGACTCTAACAACTTCCCAACCACTAAGGTCAAACTAACTGGTTTATAATTTCCATCCTGTTGTTTTCCTCCTTTCTTAAACAGTGGAGTAACGTTTGCAATTTTCCAGTCCTCTAGCAACATGCCAGAGTCCAATGATTTTTGAAAGATCATTTTTAATGCCACCACAATCTCTAACGCTACCTCTTTCAGAACCCTAGGGTGCAGTTCCTCTGGTCCAGGTGACTTATGTACCTTTAGGTCTTTCAGCTTTTTGAGCACCTTCCCTCTTGTAAAAGTAACTGCACCCACTTCTCTTCCTTCACACACTACAACATCAGGCATATGGCTAGTGTCTTCCACAGTGAAGACTGACGCAAAATACTCATTTAGTTCATCAGCCATCTCCTTGTCCCCCGTTATTACTTCTCCTGCCTCATTTTCTAGCAGTCCTATATCTACTCTTATTTCTCTTTCATTTTTAACATATCTGAAAAAACTTTTACTATCCACTTTGATATTATTTGCTAGCTTGTTTTCATATTTCATCTTTTCCCTTCTAATGATTTTTTTTAGTTGCTCTCTAGGTTTTTAAAAATTTCCCAATCCTCTATCTTCCCACTAATCTTTGCTTTGTTGTATGCCCTTTCTTTTGCTTTTACAATTGCTTTGACTTCCTTTGTCAGCCACGGTTGTACTATTTCACCATTTGAGTATTTCTTCATTTTTGGAATACACATGTCCTGCACCTTCCTCATTTTTCCCAGAAACGCACGTCATTGCTGCTCTGCTGACATCCCTGCCAGCCCCTCCTTCCAATTTACTTTGGCCAACTCCTCTCTCATACCACTGGAATTTCCCTTATTCCACTGAAACACTGCTACATCAAACTTTACTTTCTCCCTGTCAAATTTCAAGTTGAACTCAATCATATTGTGATCACCGGTTCCTAAGGTTTCTTCTACCTTAAACTCCCTAATCGCCTCCGGTTCATTACACAACACCCAATCCAGTATAGCTGATCCCCTAGTAGGCTCAACGACAAACTGCTCTAAAAAGCTCTCTTAGGCATTCAACAAACTCACTCTCTTGAGATCCATCACCAACCTGACTTTCCCAATAGACCTGCATGTTAAAATCTCCCATGAACTACCATAACATTGTTCTTTTGACTTACCTTTTCTATTTCCTGCTGTAACCTGTGGTCCACCTCCCAGTCACTGCTCGGAGGCCCATAGATAACTGCCATCAATGTCCTTTTACCCTTGTAGTTTCTTAATTCAATCCACAAGGATTCAATATCTTCTGATCCTATGTCACTTCCTTCTATTGATTTGATGCCATTCTTTAGCAGTAGAGCCACACCACCCCCTCTCCCTACCTTCCTATCCCTCTGATATAACGTGTAACCTTGGACATCCAGCTTCCAACTACAACCATCCTTCAGCCACGATTCAGTGATGGCCACATGCCAATCTGTCATATTGCAATGAGATCATCCACCTTATTTCTTATACTACGTGCATTTAGATACAACACTTTGAATATCGCATTTGCCATCCTTTCCGATTCTGCATCCCTAATGATTTGATACTCAGCCTGTTGGTTGCAACTAAGTCCCATCACCTGACTGCCCTTCCTGACAATCGAACTGCATGCTGTCTTTACTTTTTTACCATCCGTCCTCTCCTGAGTCCCTTCACTCCAGTTTCCTCCGGATTAGTGTCCTATCTCAGTGTTATAACTTTCCTGGTCTGCTGAAAAGTTTATCTTCATACTTATGAGTTAAGCCCTCAATTTAAACAGGACCATGCGTCAATTGTTTTTCTTTCTGGCATCCAAGCACCTCATTCTTGCGGAGCATTCAAAGAAATAAATCATTTGCAGCTCTCATACCTTTCCCAACCTTAATATATGCAACAGGGTGTTGGAAACCACTTTTTAAAAATAATATTTTTTATAAGATTTGAATTTTTTTGACAAACTCAAGTATTTTTCACACTCACTGGCAGAAAGCAGTATAGCAGCTAAGCAAAAAGTTTATCTTCAAAGTTGCTGGTGAATGCAGCCAAGACCCTTCGTCAGGACTGACTGAAAGAAGAGCTAGTAAGAGATTTTAAAGTGGGTAGGGGAGGGGGAGATCTGAAATGATAGGAGAAGACAGGAGGGGGAGGGATGGAGCCAAGAGCTGGACAGGTGAAAGGCAAAAGGGATACGAGAGGATCATGGGACAAGAGGCCCAGGGAGAAGGAGAAGGCGGGGAGGGGGGAAGCCCAGAGGATGGGCAAGGGGTATAGTGAGAGGGATAGAGAAAGGGGAGAGAGAGAAAGAATGTATGTATATAAATAAATAAATGTCCAGCTCTTGGCTCCATCCCTCCCCCTCCTGTCTTCTATCATTTTGCATCTCCCCCTCCCCCTCTCAAATCTCTTACTAGCTCTTCTTTCAGTTAGTCCTGACGAAGGGTCTCAGCCTGAAACATCCACTGTACCTCTTCCTAGAGATGCTGCCTGGCCTGCTGCATTCACCAGCAACTTTTATGTGTGTTGCATGAATTTCCAGCATCTGCAGAATTCCTCCTGTTTATATTTTTAAAAAGTTTATCTTTCTCACTTTTCACTGGTTAAGTATTAGCACATTATCCACGTGATGTAATTGCTTTAATTATGTTGGCTGTAACTAATTTATCACTCTCGAAGGAATGTTCTTTATCTTATCTATAAAATGGGATAGATTCTTCAGAAGCACCATCTTTATTCTTTTTTCTACTCACTGCTTAGCATCAATTCCCCCCTTAGCACCATTTCTCAGCTGTTTATTTAGTTTACTTCATATTTTTTTGCACTCTAAACTAAACTGAAATCCTAGAAGTAAATCCACTCACCATTTTTGAATCCCGGAAGAACCCTCAGGATTGGAAATTAGCCAAGAGATCCAACAAGGGTATCACAGCAACAAAGAACTTTTGAAGTGCAGTAATTGTTTTAATGCGAGAACTACAGTAATCAGCATAGTAAATTTTCTCTCAGAAAGAATGATCAGACCTCTTATTGACATAGATTGAGGGGTAACTGTAAACTCAACAAGTTATGCTGATCTGCAGTCTTCTTGCTGCTGTCTGGCCCACAGTCCCTCTCACGCACAACTCTATAACCCAACCTGTGGCTCAAAATTGCGCATTGGAAGGCATCATCAAACTTCATTAGTGTACTATTTAATGTTTATATATTTTGATGCTTCGTCATTCATGCTATTCCAAAACTTCACTTTTATTTTCTGGATGCATGGATTGAACAACGTTTTCTTACAGTTGGCTTCAAGAAGTTGATGCTGTAGCTTTGTGTGTGCTGCAAAGGGGGAATGTGGGGCCCACTCAATGCATTTGAAACTTCATTGAATAACAGGAAGTACAGGACTTAGTTGAGGGTGTGTGGGGTGGCAGTGGTCAAGTCCAGTGTCACGATGCTTAATTCTGGTGACTTTTAGGTTAGTGGTTCCATGTCACCATAATGGTAGCTTTAAACAGGGAGGAATATTGTTACATTTGTTTGTGAATGTCTTTCTGACATGGCTGTTCTGTAAAATAACTATTTCCATGTAAATATTTTCTGGAGACAAGGTGGTGTTTATAGCTCATTCAACCTTTTTTCCACCTCATTCCTGCTTAGGGATAAAGTCTTACAGGGCTACTGTTGGTAAGTAGAAATGAGATGATAAAATATTGGGTCTATTAAAAGTATAACTTGATAGGTTTTTGATCAGTAAGGATGTCAAAAGTTAAGGAGAGAAGGCAGGCGATTTGGGTTGAAAGGTCAAATAAATCAGTCATGAAGAAATGGTGGAGCAGACACGATGGGCCGAACGACCGGATTCCGCTCCTGTAAACATTGCATAGAAACAGGCCTCCGGCCCACCACTACAAGAAAACAAAAAAATTCTTGAAACAAGTTGTGAAAGCGACCGTGAAATTGCTGTAGGATTTCTTAACCAACATTATCAAACTCACAGCATTAGCATTTGGCCTTACAGCAAATGAAATGTCAAGTTTACATTAAAGGAACTCGAAAATAATGCCAACCAGAAACAAAGCGGGTATCTCTTTAAAACATTTGATAAAGAAAAAGAGAAGTTGGGTAGAAATAAGAAATCCCACACATTCCCTGCAAAAGGCTTTGACATTAACCGGCGCCTTTACCTCACCGACATCCCTGCGCGCCCCGCTGGGAGCGGCCGCGCCACCGGATGTGGAAGTGACGCGTGGTGGGCGGGAGGCTGGTGGCCCAGGGAGTTTTCTAGAAGCGGCCGGAGGGATTGAGTGGCCTGAGAAGTTAGGTTTCAGCCTCTGGTTGTGACGATGGTGGATTATAGCGTGTGGGACCACATCGAGGTGTCCGATGATGAGGACGATACTCACCCCAACATCGATACGGCGAGTCTTTTCCGATGGAGGCACCAGGTACAGGTCCCCGGCCCGGCTCACCACAGGCCACAGTCTCCCTGGGAAAGGTCCGGATTCCGGACCTACCTCGGGGTCCTCCCTTGCACCATGTGTGGCTGGGTGGACAGGGGGATGGGGTGTGACCAAGCCTTTCCCGCTGTGTACCTCCCCACCATTCCCAAAATACATATAGTGCATGAGGCTGCCAAAGGTATGAAAGAGTTTTGATCTCTCCACTTCTCGGGCTGATTTAGCTCCTGTTACAATGGAAATGTGCTATGTAAACATGTCACGGTGTTATTACAGCCTAGCACTGGTGATGGCCCCACGGATTCTTAACGCATAGGAGGAGTTCATAAGGCACTTCAGGTCAAGGTCAACGTCAAGTTTATAGTCATATACACAAGTACATGTGTGCACAGATGCAATGAAAAATTTGCAGCAGCATCATATGTCTGTGTGGAGGCACTAAGCCACCATTCTCTCCCCCCCCCCCCCTTTCCTGGAACCATACTAGATACTGTATTTTCCTTACGTACTTGGCAAATGTTTTTCAAGCCCCTGATTAGCTACATCCTTTCAGGCAGTGAGCTCTGGATGGCAGTCTATGTTGTGAAGCCTTTTATATCTAGCAGTGTTAATTAAAAAAAGGATTCCACTTGTAATTTGATTATACAAAATTGTAGTTGGTTTAAATCTGGAATGCCACCTGCATACTCTGGTCTTAGATATCATACAGGAAATATTTAACAGGGGATCTGTGGACCCTGAGATTCCAATTAGAAAATTAGGTTTATATTCCCTAAGACTTGCAAAAATTAAGTGATGAAATAATTTTGATTTTTCTAGCCTTTAGGATTGCCACAGGGACAACATCTTGGCATATTGGGTATAAGAAACTAGGAGAAGGGGTTGGCCATCTAGCATATTGAGCCTGCCCCACCATTCAATAAGATACTGGGTGATCTGGCCATGGACTCAGCTAAACCTGGTTGCCTTTCCCTCATGACACATAATTCTTCGGCTGTGCAATAATCTGTCTAATCTCTACTGCTTCCCTAGGCAGAGAATTCCATGAATTCACTACTCTCTAGGAAAAGCAGTTTCTCATCATCTCTCTCTTAAATCTATTTCCCGGAGCCTTGAGGCTCTGTCTCCTAGTTCTAGTGTCACCTACCAGTGGAAACAGCATTCCTCCCTCTATCTGAACTATTCTTATCTTGGAATATTTGCTGTAATCCGAAACATCTTTTGAGAATGAAATTGGGAATACATTGGGAGCAGAGTGGTTGGAATTTATTTTTCAAAGGGGAGTTTAAAAGGCACAGGAAGAGCTGACCATGATGCTAAATTAAACTAAACCTAAAGCCTGCACATAATCTATATCACTCTGTTCCCTGCATGTTCCTCGTAAACACCACAGTTCCAGGCACCCAGTACTGTTGCGGTTTTAATTTTTAAAAATACTAACTCCTCTCACCTTAAAGCTATGCCTTCTATTGTTTGACGTTTTTATACATTGCGTAATTTTTTACATTTCTATCTGCTATGGAGGAAAGAACCCAGGTTTGTCCAGTCGATCCTCGTAACTTATACTTTCTATTCGAGGCAGCATCCTGGTGAAGCTTGTTGTCGAGTTGGAAAACAGCTCAGTGCCCTGACCAAATAGACAAGCATGTCAAAAGCCTTCTGTATCATTAAGACCACAAGATATGGGAGCAGAGTTAGGCCATTTGGCCCATCAAGTCTTCTGTGCCATTTCGGTCCGATTTTCCTTTCAGCCCCCATCTCCTGTCTTCTCCCTGTATCCCTTCATGCCCTGACAAATCAAGGATCTATCAACCTCTGTCTTAAGTATATATAACGACTTGGCCTCTACAGCTGTTTGTGGCAAAGAATTCTACAAATTCACCGCTCTCTGGCCCTCTTTGCCCCTCATCTCCATTCTAAAGAGATGCCCTTCTATTCTGTTTTATATTCTAGTCCTCTTGAAATGAATGACAACATTGCATTTGCCTTCCTCACCACAGATTCAACCTGCAAATGAAGGAATCCGGCACAGGGACTCTCAAGTCCCTTTGTGCCTCAGTTTTTGTTTTGTATTTTCTATCCATTTAGAAAATAGTCAATCCTTTCATTTCTTCTACCAAAGTGCATGACCAGACACCCTATTCCATCTGTCACTTCTTTGTCCATTCTCTGTGGCCCCTCCACCTATCTTCATATCATCTGCAAACTTTATGACAAAGCCATCAATTTCATCATCCAATCATTGACATATAAACATAAAAAGAATTGGTCCCAACACTAACCTCTGTGGAACACCACTAGTTACTGGCAGCCAACCGGAAAAAGCTCCCTTTATTCCCATTCTTTGTCTCCTGCTTTTTTTTTAATCTATGCTAGAAGCTTTCCTGTAATAGCATGGGCTCATAGCTTGTTAAGCAGCCTCATGTAGGGCACCTTGTCAAAGGCCTTCTGAAAAGCTTAGAATGTCAACAAATACTCCTTTGCTTATCCTGCTTGTTATTTCTTCAAAGAATTCCAACAGATTTGTCAGGCAAGGTTTTCCCTTGAAACCATGCTGATTATGGCCTATTTTGTCATGTCCTTCCAAGTACCCTGAGACCTCATCCTTAATTATCGACTCCCAACATCTTCCCAACCACTGAGGTCAGACTGACTGGCCTATAGTTTCCTTTCTTCTGCCTCTCTCCCTTCTTGAAGAGTGGAGTGACATTTGTACAAACTAACGTAACTTTTCAGTCTTCCAGATTCATTCCAGAATCTAGTAATTCTTGAAAGATCAATACTAATGCCTCCACGATCTCTTCAGCCACCCCTTTCAGGACCCTGCTATCCGAAGGTAGAGATCTCCTATGAAACGGTTTGTAAGCCATGTTTATTATTATGGGAAAAACTTTTGAGCGTTCCCAGACCCAAAAAAAACCTACAGAATCATGCCAAATAACACACAAAACCTAAGATAAGAATAACATATAGTAAAAGCAGGAATGATATGATAAATACACAGCCTATATAAAGTAGAAATACTTTTCTGCAGCACTGTCTAGCGCAGCGAAAATCTCATGGAAGCGCTCTTGGCAGAAACACTCTCTCCAGTAACCTTTAAGCTATGAAGCTGCCAAATCATACCAAATAACACATAGAAATACACAGCCTATATAAAGTAGAAATAATGTATGTACAGTGTAGTTTCACTTACTGGAATCGGGAAGACGCCAATAAATTGCAGTTTCATCACAGTTAAACACTTGCTTATACAAATAACCACCTGACGCAATCGGCAATTGCCTCTGACCTGGGCCGACATTTACGTGCCGGGCGGCACCTAATTAATTAGCTTATTTATTCCAGATTTTTTCTTAAAGATGTGCTGGGTGCATTCCAACTACCGCTGCACTGCTGCATTCTTCGTGGCAATGTATTGGTCTGTGGCCTGGAGGTTGGGGACCACTGCTTAAACTATGAAGCTGCCCTCGCCTCAGAAACCGATCAAACCACCCATGACTACCTTTAAATTCCACTTTCACAACACTTTCATCACCATCATCCAGTGCTTTCTGTTTCAGCTTATTAAAAAGACTGACTGATTTCTCCTTAAGTATAAGAAAACTTGACGGAACACCACGCTTTGTACACCCATCAATCCACTCAAGCAATAGATTTTCCATTTTATCCATTATTGGATGTCGACTAAGAGAGACCACTTTGCTATGAGCAGAACCAACAGTAACAGCAGCTTTCAAAGTTCTTTCTCTCTGCGTATAAGTAATGCAAATGGTAGATGCAGGCAAGTTCAACGTGCGGACAATGTCCTTACTCCGTTCACCACGATCAAAACGCTTAATTATGTATAGTTTTACGCTAAGTGTAACACCTTTCCGATACCTTAGAACTCATCTTGCTAACGGATGCACAAAAT
The DNA here is from genome assembly GCF_030028105.1 of Mobula birostris. Taxonomy (NCBI): domain Eukaryota; kingdom Metazoa; phylum Chordata; class Chondrichthyes; order Myliobatiformes; family Myliobatidae; genus Mobula; species Mobula birostris. The sequence goes on from NC_092401.1 coordinate 6,623,377, forward strand.
AAATTGAGATAAAGCACATGTTTAAGCAATGGCGGCTAGAATGCAGTTCCGGGGGAGGAGCTTGGCTGTTCGGGCAGGCGCTGCCTTTTTTTGTAACAGTGAAAACACCTTCTGTTAGCGAAAACAGGTAATTAATGTAGGTCTTTCGTAACAGCGAGGTGTCGTAAAGCAAACGTTCGGAAAACGGGGGCCACCTGTACCATATGGTCCGGGTGGCTTAGCTACCTTCAGACCTTTCAGTTTTCCAAGAACCTTCTCTCTAGTTAAGGTAATTTTACACACTTCATGAACCGTGACACCTGGAACTTCCATCATACTGCTGGTGTCTTCCACAGTGAAGGCTGATGCAAAATACTTATTCAGTTCGTCCACCATTTCATTGTCTCCAGCATTGTTTTCCAACGGTCCATTATCCACTCTTACCTCTTATGTATTTTATGTATCTGAAGGAACTTTTGGTATCCTCTTTAATATTATTGGCTATCTTAATTTAATGTTCCATCTTTAACTAAATGATTCTTTTTGTTGCCTTCTGTTGGTTTTTAAAAGTTTCCCAATCCTCTAACTTCCCACTAATTTTTGATCTATTATATGCCCTCACTTCAGCTTTTATGTTGGCTCTGACTTCTCTTGTTAGCCATGGTTGTGTCATCTTGCCTTTAGAATACTTCTTCCTCTTTACAGTGTATATGTCCTGCGCCTTCTGAATTGCTTCCAGAAATTCCAGCATTACTGCTCTGCTATCATCCCTGCCATTGTTCTTTTCCAACCAATTCTGTCCAACTCCTCTCTCATGCCTCTGTAATTCCCTTTACTCTGCTGTAAATACATCTGACTTCAGCTTCTTCTTCTCAAATTTCTGGATGAATTCAATCATATTATGATCACTTTCTCCTAAGGGTTCTTTTACCTTAAGCTCTTTAATCAATTCTGGTTCATGGCACAACACCCAATCCAGAATAGCTGATCAATGAGCCACTCTGAAAAGCCATCACATAGGCACTCTAGAAATTCCAAGTCTTGGGGCCCAGCGCCAACTTGGTTTTCCCAATCTAGCTACATATCGAAATCCCCCATGACTATTGTAACATAGCCCTTTTGGCATGCATTTTCTATATCACATTGTAATTTGTAGGCCACATCCTTACTACTGTTTGGGGGTCTGTATACAATTCTCATTGCCGTCTTTTTACCCTTGAAGTTCCTTAGCTCTATCCAAAATGATTCAACACCTTACCCCATGTCACCTCTTTCTAATGACTTGATCTGATTTTTTTTTTATGAACAGAGGAATGCCACCCACTCTGCCTTCCTGTCTGTCTTTTCATTACAATGTGTATCCTTGGATATTAAGCTCCCAGCTGTAATCTTCTCTCACGCTATCTACTTAGGTTGCCATGAACTGTGTACTTTCTCCTAATATTTAACTTCATGCTTGCAGTACCTCATACTTGCCTGAATAAAATTCCATCTGCCATGTTAAATGTCCATTTCTTATAATAAAGTTCCACAATATTTTTTTGCTATCCACGTTCTCTAACTTTCATCATCCATAAACTTACTAATCAGTCTACATTTTCTCCCATCACTTATCACAGGCAAGGATTGATCTAGCACTAAGGAACACCATTGGTCACAGATCTCCAGTCAGAATAGCACCACAACATCACTGCCCTCAGTCTTCACTTGCCAGAACATATGTCACTGATCCTCTGCATCTTAGCTTCTGGTTAAGCCTGTCATGGAGCACCTTGTCAAATGCTTTACTGAAGTCCATGTAGGCATCATCCACATTCCTACCCTCATCACTCACAAAAAAAGACTTTCAAGTTTACAAGTCATGACTTGCAGTTCATAGGGACATTAAAAGTATCTTATTTCCTGGAAGTGCAAACAAGTGTGATGAATATTAGTCTTCAGATGACATGCACGGATTGGAAATGGAACTAGGAATATTTTGCACTCTTTGCCCAAGTTCTCCATCTTGGGCATGAAGATTGTGAAGGAGAATGGTTGCTTTATATAGATTTTTGGAGAAAAATGTTAGGCATTATTTAGGTAGTTAGAATGCACTATATGTGGTGCACAAACAAGTGAATGAATTGCATAATGGCCTCTTGGCATTGGTTTGTTAAGATAGCTAACTATCTTGAAATATTATATTGAACTTTATCCATCCGAACAAGTAGAGGTACCCTTCATTTTCTACCTGATAATACATTACTTCACTGAAGTATTACCTCCGTTCTGGACTTCCAATCCTTCAGTTCCAATTCATGGTAAATATAAATGTCATTCTTCCCCCATGCAGATTCAGAATCAATTTCTGAAAGCTGTCTTAATGCTGAGAAGCCTTTGAGGACCTTGACACTGGAAATACATGGCCAGCAATAATTTTCTCACTTACCCTCCAGTAGGTGTACAATTAGCTGGTGATGCTCTGTGGTCAACGTGTAGCAATTGTACCCAAACACCCTGTGCTTCCCTGAGAAAAATAACTGACATACTGTGCCAAAATTGGATGATTTAGTTTCTAAATCAACTAGTTTGTTTCTTGGTTTTTTTTCGACACCTTCACAGCAATGTTCACGGTTATCAGCTCAAAGAGCAGGTGTTTGCCACCTTTGTGTTTCAGGCTCGGATCGAGCGGATGGAAGAGGCACAGAAAGAGCGTGAGGAGTATGAGAAGGGGAGCGGTGATGTTAAGCGTAAGCTCAGTGAATGTCAAAAGAAGCTCAAAGAATTGGCATTGGCAGAAACGGACGATGCAAAGATAGAGATTGAAAAATTACAGGATGAGCTAAAACAGCTGAAAAAAGAGGAGAAGGAATGGGATAAGAAAGGAGCATTGCTGAAGAAGAAGGAAAAGTCTATGCCATGGAATGTGGACACATTAAGCAAAGAAGGATTCAGTAAGGTTAGTGTGGTGTTACTGAAGTAGTATTCTATATTTTCCACTGTTAGGCTGCTGAATGCCTGACTGCAAACAAGAACTTTGTGGAGAAATACAAACAAATCAAGCACTTTAAGTGCAACTTTTACCATAATCAACATCAAGATGCCCACTATGCTGCTGCCGTTTAGGGCAGAAATGAATTTTCTCCATCTCTAGCCAAGCTCTCTGTTATACCCCAGGTGTGGTTCATGGCCCACAGTTGCACACAGGTACAGGAGGATTCTTCATTGCTATTTCCTTAACACTTTTTTTTTTGCCAGTCAGGGTTGTTAGCCCTGAGCTGAACCCCCAAACCTGCAGGGCCAGTAGACCACTCTTAGTCTGGCCTTTTGCCCTTTGGCCTGTTTGGCATGTGTGACCCTATCAAGAGCTAAAGCACGAGGTCCTGACTCCAACCAACATAGCACTTTGGGTCATTGAGGCACACAGTCCTCCAAACCCTATGACAAGGTTGTGGTCCTCCTGGTCCACTGTTAAGGTAAGTGAGTGCCAGAGACCTTTGCATAAATACAAAACAGATCAAGCACTTTAAATGGTAAGTGCAGTTTTTTCAGTAAGCTGTTTTTTTTATTAGCTTCCGAAATGCTAATTGTTTAATTGTTTCATTGGCAGTGGAAAGTTTGTGCTATATCAGACACTGCCCTTCCTGGTTGTTGCCAATCCCAAAATAGCCAGGGAAATACAAGACTTGGATTCATATTTCAAACAATTAAAAACTTTTTGCACACATAGAAGTGGAATTCTGTGTGTGCTGATAATTTTAAGCTGGAAAAATAAATTAAAATAGTATTCAGACCATGCAACATCTTTGGAGATGGAAACACTCTATCCTGATTTGTTTTCATTACTTACGAATATTAGTTACAATTATAATGGAGTAGATACAGAAGCTCCTTAACAAAGTCTAACCCTGAACATCAGCAATGCAGCGAGAAGACTTGTTTTAATGATTGCGGGTGAGTATTAGTCAGGAGAGATTGTAATTCTACTTTATGTTCACTCACTCATTTGGTCCAGCAACAACTGTATTTTAAGATTAACATTTCCTGGTGTGAATTCATTCATGTTGTCCTCACTCCTATTCTGTGCAGTGTTCTCCAGACTTCCTATCTCTATTTCTCCATTCTGGGCTTTTGTTCATCCATTTTCTTTGCTCCACCTTGACCATATTAGACCTTAAATCCAATCTCATTTTATGTTTTGTCTTTTAAAATACTCTGTAATATTTTCTCTCACCAAGTGTTTATCTTAATGGCCCCTGGTCAACAGTGTTTTTATTGTCAGGTATGTTTAGATGTTTTTTACTGATTATTGTAAGTCACTCTATTAGGGACAATATAAACTCCAGTGGCTACTCTCATTATCTAGTTCAGTTTTGACATTTTTGGACAAGTGAGTCATTTGGTATTTAAACCAATTTTTTAATTTTATTTTGGTATTGAAATAAATAAGGCCCTCCATTATAACGTTAGCAAACAAGTTATTGGTGATAAACTTGATGTAGTATATAAAGCCTGCCTAAAATAAAATTTTGAAAGAGTCAAGCACAGTTATTTTTCACGCAAACACAAGGAAATCTGCAGATGCTGGAAATTCAAGCAACACATATCAAAGTTGCTGGTGAACGAAGCAGGCCAGGCAGCATCTCTAGGAAGAGGTACAGTAGACGTTTCGGGCCGAGACCCTTCATCAGGACAGTTATTTTTCAGTTGCTTTTGTTAAGTCTTGGAAATATTTCAGGGACAGTTTTTTTTCTCCTCTCCTCCCTTGACCTTGAACTGCCAATTAAAATCCACAGCTGACTTGATCATTTTGTAAATGCTGGAATATTCTGCTTTTGCTCAGAGTGTTTTTAATGTGAAACCGGAATCGACCCAGGTTGAAACAGAGGAAGATAAAGAAAGGAAACACAAGACCTTTGTGGAAAAGTACGAGAAACAGATCAAACACTTTGGTAAGCGGCAAAACTTAAGCTTTCTGGTTATGCTACAAGCTTTCAAAATGCTAATTTCATGATTATTACACGAGTATTTCATAGGATTGGATTTATTTATTTATTGAGATACAGTGCGGAGTAGGCCCTCCTGGCCCTTCGAACCACTCTGCCCAGCAAGCCCCCAATTTAATCATAGGAAAATATTACGATGACCAATTAACCCACCAACCGGTAGGTCTTTGGACTGTGGAAGGAAATCAGAGCACCTGGAGGAAACCCACCAGTCACAGGGAGAATGTACAAACTCCTTACAGGCAGCGATGGATATTGAACCCAAGTCACCTGTACTGTGAAGCGTTGTGCTAACCATTACACCACTGTGCCACCCCACAGATGTCACCTGTCCTGGAAAGCAAATGTGTTTGTGCATCTGAGGTTCTACCCCAAAATCTTTTCTTGCTGGAGAAGTTGACTATTCTCTCAGAGTTTGCTTCTATAAAAGTTGACACTGACTTTGTACAAACCAAATCAAGCTAGGAATAAGAGGATGTTTCATTTTATCTTCTACTTTCTGTGCTGACTGTTTACCAGTTTGAAGTTCAGACAGATTTATGTTACTGCTTTATTTTTGTACTTGACTCAGTTCACCAGTTTTGGAATTCAATGCAGTCACGATTACTGGATAGCATGACTAATACTTCATACTGCAGTTTCCAAAAGGAAAGTCAGCCATTTCGTTTTCTGTTTCTCTTTATTTATTTCTGACCTTTGAGTTCAAATCCATTTTTTGCCTTGCATTCACTGGTGTATATTTTGCCATTCAGTTTTATTATGTATGCATAGAATCTGTTGCAAAATTATAACACTGAATACCGGAAGTCTTGATGACAACACTGCAACAATTTTAACTTGTGTCTGTGTGTGCAACAATTTTAACTTGTGTCTGGTGTGCGTGAAAATTTGAGATTTAAATAAAATGGTAAAAATAGTCTACAAGTCGTGCAACATCTGTGGAAGTAGAAACAATCTTGCAAACTTTGTTTCCTTTACTTAAAAATATGAGTTACAGTACTGTCTAAAAGTGTTGGGCACTAAAAATTTTTTATATATATTTTGTTTTAGATATTTACTTTTTGTCTTCTACATTAGTGTGTCTGTAGGAAAGAGTAAATTTTAGAGTTCTAAACATTCATTTTCCAACAAATTAAATGTCAAAGAATTTTTTGCACTTCATTGAAGAAAGTAACACATTAAGTAATAGACCACTTTCAAATAAAGACTTGATTAGCTTGTAGGTGCTATATTTAACTCAGTGCAGGATTAATGAAAACTAACAAACACGTATTAATGATCAATGACGTAATGAGCTGAATGAACTAAACTAATGAACTGAAGCAGAAGTGGGTGTAGAAGTAATCAAACCGGGTGAAAGACAACCAAACTTAAAAAGTGAGAGTGTGGCAGCTTAACCTTCAAAACATCAATTCTCACGCCCTGGCAAGAGTGAGCATTGCAACGAGACATCGAACGGTCATCGTACGTCAGCATGGTCTTCCAAGCCATTCTGAAGAAGCACAAAGAAATGGGTAAGGTTGAGGACGCAGTGGTCGGCCGTAGAAACTAAGTGCAACAGATGAGAGAGACATCAAACTGATGCCTCTTCTAAGTTGGAAGAAATCCAGCGCGGATATCAGCTCTGAACTCACAGAAACCACTGGAATCCAAGCACATCCCTCTACAGTCGGGAGAAGTCTTGTCAGAAGTGGTCTCCTTGGAAGAAATGTTACCAAAAAGCCATTCCTCTGAACTGGAAACAAAACCAAGATTCACACCTTCAGACAAAAACACAAGGACTGGGGTGCTGAACAATAGCAGCAAGTGCTCTGGACTAAATGGTCAAAATTTGAAATTTTTGGCTCAAATTTGTCCTTGGAAGACCTGGAGAGCACTACATAGATGAGTACCTGCAGCCAACAGTGAAGTACGATGAAGGTTCCCTGCAGGTTTGGGGCTGCATTAATTCTTGTTGGAATTAATAGAACCCTCAATACTGAGAAGTACAAGCAGATTCTCATCCATCGCACAATACCATCAGGGAGGTGTCTGATCGGTCCCAACTTAACTCTGCAGCAGGATAATGACCCCAAACACATGGCCAAGGTCAGAACTATCTTCAGTGAAAAGAAGAACAAAGAATTCTGCATCAGATGTTATGGCCTCCACAGAGCCCTGATCTCAACATCATCTAGGCTGAATGGAATTACCAGGAGAGAGAGAAGCAAGCAAGATAACTAACGTCTGCAGAAGAACTGGGGCAAGTTCTCCCAGATGCTTAAAACAACCTAGCAGCTGATTTTCTTATAAAACTGCGCAATAGTGTACCTAAGAAAATTGCAGTTTTAAAGGCAAAGGGTAGTCACACCAAATATTGAGTTGATTTAGTTTTTTTACTGTTTATTGCTCTTTTTGGTAAATTTTTGATATTTAGAAACTTTTCATTATTTTTGAAAGCATCTCTGCTTTACATACGCAAACACGAGGAAATCTGCAGATGCTGGAATTTCAAGCAACACACATCAAAGTTGCTGGTGAACGCAGCAGGCCAGGCAGCATCTCTAGGAAGAGGTACAGTCGACGTTTCGGGCCGAGGCCCTTCGTCAGGACTAACTGAAAGAAGAGATAGGGATCTCTTCTTTTAGTTAGTCCTGACGAAGGTTCTCGACCCAAAATGTCGAGTGTACCTCTTTCTAGAGGTGCTGCCTGTTCCGCTTTACATACATGTTTTACATGTGCCTAAGACATCTGCAACGTACTGTGGATCTATCTAGAATAAAATGTCTTTAACTAATTGGCACACAACCTCTTGTAACAAGTTATTGATTGAATGCATGCAAGTTCGTCAAATTAATGCAGGGGATGAATGTTGTTCAGTTTCAGAGAGGGAGACAAATAACCTTGTTGCCTATCTGTACACAGGCATGCTCAGCCGCTGGGATGACAGTCAGAAATATCTGTCGGACAATCCCCACCTCGTATGTGAAGAGACAGCCAATTATCTGGTCATCTGGTGCATAGATTTAGAAGTCGAAGAGGTAAAGTGGGTCATTAGAACACGAGTGTTTTGAGTAGGAGTAGGCTCTTAAATCCTGTTCTACAATTCATCAAGATCATAGCTGGTCTTTACCTTGGCCACCTTTTCCTGCACTTTTCCTTATTCCTTTGTTGTCCAGACTGTTTACAAGACATGATGCATTTGCCAAATAATTGCCATCAAAGCAAGTCAATACCTTTTGAGTATTCACTAACGACCAGACAGGGAAAGGCCAAGGGGCTTACTTTGACTGCAGGTCTGTGACTAGTGGTGTTCTGCATAGATCCATTCTGGTACTTCTGATGTTTATGAGATATATAAATGATCTGAATGAAAAACGTAGATGGGTATATTAGTAAGATTGCAGACAACATAATTGCTGGTATTGTGGATAGCATAGAAGACTCGAAAGGATACAGCGGGGCATACTGTCATGTGTGGACATGATAGAGAAATGGCAGGTGATGTTTAACCCTGCCTTATTTTAAGTGTTGCACTTTGGGAGGAGACTATACACTGTCGGTATCAAAACTGTTAAGAGGAATCTTGGGCTCCAAGTCTTTAGCTCTGTAAAAGTGGCTGCGCAGGTTCATTGGGTGGTCAAGAAGACACATGGCATGCCAGTTTTTTGTCAAGGAATTGAGTTCAAGAGTCAGGAAGCTATATTGCAGCTTTATAAAATGCTAGTTGTGCAGCACCTTGAGTATTGCATTCGGTTCTGGTCGCTCCATTATAAGGAGGAAGTGTAGGTTTTGGTTTACTAGGATGCTGCCTAGATTAAAGGGCATGTGCTACAAGGAGAGATTGGACGTCTTGAATTGTTTTCTGTGTAGTGGCAAGGGCTGAAGGAGGGTCTGATAGAGGTTTATAAGATTATAAGTGGCAATATCTTTTTCTCACGGTTGAAATGCCTTAATACCAAAGGGCATGCATTTAAGGTGGCGGGGGGGTTTAAATTCAGAGGGGATGTGTGACGCAAATTTTATATGCAGAATGATGGCTGTCTGGATTGTGTAGAAGCATATATGATAGAGGTGTTTAAGTAGCTCTTTGATATGCACATAAATGTACAGGAATTGGAAGGATATAGGTATTGTCCAGGCAGAAGGGATTAGTTTAGTTGGGCAATTAATTGCTCAGGTAATTAGTTTGGCTTAACATTGTGAACTGAAGGGCCTGCTGTTCCTCTGCTGTACTGTTCTGTGTTCTAAATTAAATAATCTGACACTCATCTTGGGTCTCCTAAACTTCAATGAGGATCTTCCTGCTGAATTTAGGGGTGCAGAGAGGTGCAGAGATTTGATTACGTTCTTATTATCCAGACTGATGAATTGTTGTGACCCATTATAGACTGAGACAGCTTTGTACAGTTATTGATAACTTGCTGCCTAAAAATCTTGCGGTCAGTTATGCCTACTGTGTGTGGTTTAGGGATATATAATTGTGAAAGAGCCACTTTATATTATCAATCACTGTACAGTTTACCAGAGAAGATTTTTATCCTGTTTGCATCTGTGGTTTATGAATTTTAGTTTTGGCATTGTTGTTCCACACATTTGTGTGGGTTTCACATCGTATAGGATTACTATTCATGAAGTGCTCTGACATTGAATCGAGATTGGGTGATGTTTGGGAGAACTGAAAAATTGAGAATGAAATGAGTGTCCTAATGAAGTGGAAGTAAATTTATGGGATAGAATTTTGTTGTGTCAGTACAGTTAATCTTCAGAGCATCTGTTAAAAGTAATTAATGTATTAAAGTTATTTTTTTAATGGATTCCCTCTCCAGAAACATGCACTAATGGGACAGGTAGCCCATCAAACCATAGTAATGCAGTTTATCCTGGAGCTTGCCAAGAGCCTTAAGGTGGATCCAAGAGCCTGTTTTCGACAGTTCTTCACCAAAATCAAGGTATGGGAAAAGTTGGTAGTCATTTGAGTTTTAATCAGTTTGTTTTAGACCATCTCCCTGTGAAATCATACTCTCCCTTGTGACCTAACATTCTTTTAACTGTACCAGATATCATTTTTCTTGTGACCATGGATAAGTTTTGTGTATTTCATGAGAACTAAGACTAAATATTGAATCTGGGACTTCGGGGTGTTTACAACTCTCTTTCCAGACAGCAGATAAACAGTACGTGGAGGCATTTAACGATGAACTTGAAGCCTTTAAGGAGCGGGTCAAAGGTCGTGCCCAAGCAAGGATAGAAAAGGCAATGAAGGAATATGAAGAGGAAGAACGCCAGAAGCGTATGGGACCTGGTGGGCTTGACCCTGTGGATGTGTATGAAAGTCTTCCACTGGTGAGTATATCATTATTAAATGGTACCATTGGTCTGGGGAAGAGTATTTAATGTATTCCCTCATAGTCCATTCAGCTGGAGAGTTCTACTCTTACCTTTCACCAGTAGAGGTGCTCACATTCTGCACTGTATCTCAATAAAACAAAATAAAGACTTATCATTGGTTTTCAGTACAACACATACACAAAATGCTGGAGGAACTCGGCAGGTCTGGCTTCATCTACAAAGAGAAATAAACAGACGGCATTCCGGGCTGACACCATCAGGATGTGACTCATCTCAGGCTCTCGCTGATTCTCCTCATTTCCTTAAACTTGAGGGAAATCAGGAGGAAAAAGTCAGGGTCTGAGATGAATTTAGCAGTGTCCAGCAGGGTTTTGTATGTGGAAAGTTGTTTTTAACAAACCTTTTAGAATTCTTTGAAGAGGCAAATAAAGGTATGACTTTAGCAAGACCTTCAACAGGGTCTTAAAAGTAGTTCATAGTAAATTTATCTTCAAAGTACACATCTCGCAGTTGTACATGGTGACATTTATTTTCTTGCAGGCATTCACAGTAAATACAAAAAAACCCACAATGGAATCAGTGTAAAATTGCACACAAAGACAGACAAACAACCGAAAGACAAGATGCAGCAAATACTAAAAATAAAAAATGTAATAATAAAATAATATATAAAATATAATAATATTAATAAATAACTAAGTAATAAATATTGTGAGCATGAGGTGAAGAGACTTTGAAATTGAGTCCATAGGTTGGGAATCAGTTCAGTTTTGGGGTGAGTAAAGTTATCCCCTCTGGTTCAAGCCCCTTATGGTTGAGAGGTAATAACTGTTCTTGAACCAGTTGGTGTGGAACCCTAAGGTTCCTGGACTTCCTTCCTTATAGCAGCCGTGAGAAGAGATACCTGGATGGTGGGGAACTTTGATGGATAAAGCTTTCCTGAGCTCTTTGTAGGTGTGCTCAGTTGTGAGTACGGCTTTACCTGTAGTGAACTGGGCTGTATCTACTACTTTTTGTAAGCTTTTCCAGCCAAGGGTATTGGTGTGCTTCAATCAGTCAGGATACTCTCCCCTGTGTATCTATATAAATTTGTTCGAGTTTAGACGACGCCAAATCTTCGCAAATTTCAAATAAAGTGGAAATGCTGCTTGACAGAACAGATGATGGAGAGGGTGAATTGAAATGAATTGATTTTATTATTTATATCCTTCATATACATGAGTAAAAATCTTCATGTTACATCTCCATCTGAATGTGCACTGTGCTGTGCCGCCTTTGCGTGCTGGACCCAGGACAGCTCCTCTGATAACGCCAAGGAATTTAAAGTTTCTAACTCTCTTCACCTCTGATTCCATGATAACCTCCGGTTTCCTGCTTCTGTAGTGAATAATCAGCTCTTTAGTCTTGCCGATATTGGGTAAGAGGTGGTTGTTGTGGCACCGTTCAGCCAGATTTTCTATCTCCCTCCTATATGCTGATTTGTCATCACCTTTGATTCTGCGAGCAGAGGTCAAATTTAAATATGTCATTGAATGGAGCTGTTCTTAGCCTTACAATCATAAATATAAAATGAGTAGAGCGGGGTGGGGGGGGGTGGTGCTAAGCACGCAGTCTTGTGTTGTACCTATGTTACAGGTAATTGGGAAGGAGATGTTGCCAATCTGAACTGACAAGTCTGCAAGTGAGGAAATCGAGGATCCAGTCACACAATGGGATATTGAGGCCTAGGTCTTGGAACTTATTGATCATTTTTGAGGGGATGATAGCATTGAATGCTGAGCTGTAGTCAATGAAGAGCAACTTGTATGCTAGTTGAGTAACAATGCTGGCTGGTATGGAGCTGGTTAAGTGCATTCATAATTGGTTCTGAGGTAGGAAACGGAGTAGTGGTTGAAAGTTGTTTCTTGGAATGGAGGCAGGTAACTAATGGTGTGCCACAGGGATTGGGGCCCTTGTTATACATTATTTATGTAACTGATTTGAATGCGAATACACAAGACTTGATTAGTAAATTCTGTGGATGACATGAAAATAGTGTTGATAGTAGAGCAGGTTATTGCAGATTAACAAGGAATTTTAATCAGGGAAGTGTGCTGAGGAGTGGCAAATGGATTTCAATGGAAATAAGTATGAGGTGATGTATTTGGAAAGTCGGAACAGCATAGGACTTGTACTTTGAATGGTAGGCCATTAGCTAATGTGATGGGATGTAAGGACCTAGGAGCAGAAGTGCGTAGTTTGTTGAGAGTGGTGTCACAAATATGGTTTTAAAAAAGAAAGCTGGCCTTCATTAGTCAGAACACTGAGTATAGCAGTTGGGGGATTATGATGCAATTGACTAAGTTGTTTATTGGGTTGTATTTGGAGTTCTATGTACAGTTTCCATTACCCTGGTAGAGGAAAGACATGGTTAAACTGGAAAAAATGCAGAAAAGATTTGCGAGGACATTGCCGGGATAAAAGGGTCTAAGTTGTAGGGAGAGGTTGTCGAGGCTAGGTCTTTATTCCCTGAAACGCAAGAGAGTGAGGGGTGGTCTTAGAGAAGTGTTGAAAATTATGAAAGGCACAGATAAGGTGGATGTTATCAGTCTTATCCCAGAGTAGGGAAGTACAAAACTAGCAGGGATAGGTTTAGGGTGAGAGAAGAAAGATTTAATTAGGATCTCAGAGGGGAAAATATAGCATGCAGAGGATAGTGAGTATATGAAATGAACTGCCAGAGGATGTGATTTAGGCCAGTACAGTAGTATAACTTAAGAAACGTTTGGATAAGTACGTGAACGGGCAGGGCTTAGAAGGATATGTGCTGATTGCAGGGAATTGATACCAGCTGTATGAACACAATGATGGACGTGTTGGGCCAAAGGGCCTGTATACATGTTGTATTTTTCTCTGACTATAATGCAAGGAGTCACTAAGTAGCTTCAATTTACTTTTCACAACTTCCAAAGACAATATTCAGATATTGTCTGCTGTTGATGAACCTGGCTGAGATTTGATCTCTGAGTCCCTGACTCAGGGACCTTGACTTCTATAGTTGGTCTCTGGTGTCACTGCTATTGACTATCTTGTAGGGTGTCCTTTTAAACATTCTGTGCATACCTTTTAGTTACAGCCCAGTTGTTTTTTGCCGTTTGTATAGCTATGATTCCAATCTTAATTATTTTTTTTACAAATGTTTATTTAACCCCCTTCAAATTTCTGCTAATCTACAGTTATCACATTATCAGTTTGTGATTTTTGAAATTTATCATACTGCCCCTTTTACAAGATGTCATTTCTTTAAAAGTCCACATTTGCTTGTTGTTCACTGTATAGTCCAGAGGAATAGTTCACAGTGGATGGAGAGCTTTCACAGCTACGTTCCCACATTTGTTGCTAACCACCTGTGTATGTAACTTTCACTGTGCTGCTTTGTTCTCGGTTCCAGCATCTCTTGCTCGCCAGCAGGGTCCTCCCAGAGCCTGGTGGGATACTTAATATCTCTCTCTGGCTGCTACATCAGAGTCATTTATTATCAGTGACTTATTGATGTGAAATTTATTTTGTGGCTGTATAGAGACATTAAAAATTACCATAAGTTGCTAAATAAATGGTACAAAAAAGGAGTAATGAGGTAGTGTTCATGGGCCATTCAGAGGTCTGGTGGAGGTGAAGAAGCTGTTCCTAAACCGTTGTGTGGATCTTGAGACTCCTGTACCTCCTCCCTGACGGTGGTAATACGAAGACGGTATGTCTCGATGGTAAGGATCATTGGATATGGATGATGCCTTCTTGAGCTACTGCCTCTTGAAGATGGCCTCGATGGTGGAGAACATAGTACCCGTGATTTGAGCTGGCTGAATCTACAACCTCTTGCCATCCTGTATGTTGGAGGCTGCAATCAGGCTGTGATGCAACCTGTCAGAACCATACATTTGTAGAAATTTGCTAGAGTTTATGTTTATATATATATATATATATATATATACACACACACACACACATACACACAATTTGTTCATTTTTCACATATTGGATGTTTGACTGTCTTTGTGGTTTTGGGGGAGGTTATGAATTCTACTGTGTTTCTTTGTTTTCTGGTTGCTTGCAAGAAGGTGAATCTCAAGGTTGCATATGGTATATGTACTTCGATAATAAATTCGCTTTGAACTTTTTTTGACATACCAAAGTTCCTTAAGCTCCTCAGAGTCAAGCTGTTGGCATGCTGTTTTCATGATCATATCCATGTATTGGTCCCAGGATAGATCCTGAAGATGTCAATGCCTAGGAGCCTGAAGCTGCTCACCTTTTTCACCACTGACCCCATTCTCCAATTTTCAAACTTGTCAGGACCAAATTGATTTTGGACTTTTGGAAAACATATCAAAATAGACTCTGTTGAAACCCCAGATGGCAGGGATACTTGGGCAGCATCTGTTAAGAGAAATGTTACTTCATCATCAATGCTGCTGAGTATTTCTATAATTTCTATTAAATATTCTGTAGATGATAGACTTTTAACAAATTTGGTTAAACTAAATGAGACTAGAATTAGAGATCATGGGTTAAGAGTGAAATGTTTAAGGAGACTGAGGGGTATGTTTTTACTTGGTGGTGAGAGTGTGGAGGAACTGCTAGCAGAAGTGATGGATGCAGTTTTGATTTCAATATTTAAGAGAAATTTGGATAAGCACATGGGTGGGAGGGCTATGGTCCAGGTGCAAGTCGAAGGGGACTAGGCAGAGTAACAATTCAGCACAGACTCTGCTGCAGTACTCAATGACTGTATGACTCTGTAATCCTTGGAACAGGCAACATTTGCTCGTCCAAGTTTATGCCATCCGCAATGAATTTGAGATATTTGTTTCTTCTTGTAAAGCTTTTAAAAGTTTGCAACATTGCTTAAATCTTTGCTGCCTGTTTTTGCAGGAGATGAAGAATTGTTTCGATGCAAAAGATATTCAACTGTTACAGGATGTTATCAGCAAAATGGATCCAACAGTAAGTAATTCTATGGCTAAAAATATTGAGCACTTCTGCATCAACATCATGCTTAATCGTGTCCTGATGGTATCACTTCTGTATTCCTACACTTCCTGATCTTGACCATAGAAGGCATTATAGATTAGATTATGAGGACACGCAGTCCTCTTTTATTGTCATTTAGTAATGCATGCATTAAGAAATGATACAATTTGTTCCTCCAGAATGATATCACAGAAACACAAGACAAACAAAGACTAAAAAAAACTGACAAAAAACACATAATTATAACATATAATTACAACAGTGCAAAGCAATGTTGTAATTTGATGAAGAACAGACCATGGGCACTTTAAAAAAAAAAAAGTCTCAAAGTCTCTCGAAAGTCCTGTCATCTCACACAGACGGTTGAAGGGAGAAACTCTTCCTGCCATGAGTTTTCAGCGCCGCAAACTTGCCGATGCAGCATCCTGGAAGCATCCGACCATAGTCCGACTCTGGGTCCGTCCGAAAACTTCGAGCCTCTGACCAGCCCTCCGACACCGAGCACCATCTCTGCCAAACGCTTCTACCCTGGCCCCGGCCCCGGCAACAGGTAATAGGCAAAGCCGAGGATTTGGGGCCTTCCCCTCCGGAGATTCTCAATCACACAGTAGCAGCGGCAGCGAAGCAGGCACTTCAGAAGTTTCTCCAGGTGTTCCTCTGTGCTTCTCACTTCCGTCTCCATCAAATCAGGATTGTGCATGGCCCCCATTTAACAAATACAATATCAATTCAGAGCAGCCGCGCACACTGCGTTGCGCCGCCATCTTCTCCTCCCCTCCCCTCCTCATGTATGTGATTTTATACATGAAAGGATTTGAGGGAGTGGACACCAATATTATGTGGAAGTTCTGTCAGTTTGTTAATTCTTGGCTGGGTAATCCTGAAAGCAGTGTTGAGCAATTTAGTGGTCTGCTGTTCTGAAGAGGGAGTGTGAGGGAAGATTCCTAATGATTGGGGGGGTGGAGGAGTAGAATAGAATTATCAAGCTAAATGAAGACAAATGAGCAGTTTAAAAAGTAATGAAAATTTAACTTTGGTTTGAAATGCCTGAATTCCAATTGGTAATCCAAAAGAATAACAACACAGCACTCTCAGTAGATTATCTGTTTCAGTGATATGGATGCACTGGAGCAGGGTTTAGACCACAGTCTTGTGGACTTGTGGCAGGAGTGCTATGAGATGACTTAAAAGATCGCTTAAGACTGGTGCTGCCGTGCATCTGTAATCCCAGCGTCTACTTGGTTTCCGGTGATCCCAGCTAGGCATTGGGTATATCTGTGTGTTGCATTTTGGTTATGTTTAGTTGATTAAATTTGATTACCTCCTGGCCCACTGTATGTTCTGAAAAAACAGGAAAAATCTGGCCAACTCTGAGATGCTGAAGGGTTTCCTGAAACCATGTAGCAGTGTTTGTCTTCTGGAGATGGTTGTTTAATTGTATTAAAGATGAATTCACCCTGTGCATCCTCTAGGAAGCTAAGTACCACATGCAGCGCTGCATTGACTCGGGACTCTGGATTCCAAATGCAAAGGCTGCTGAGGAGGAAGGAGAGAAGAAAACAGGGGAAGATGATCCTGTATATGAAGAAGTTAAAAAGGAATCCACTGAAGAAAAATAAAGCTATTTTTGTTTGTGTAATTGCTAGCTTTAAATGCTGTGCCTAGAAACAGACTGCATCCTGGTTAGGGTTGACATAAACTTGAATATATTGGTCTATTCAATGAAAACTGAAAGTCTGACACAAACCAAATGCTTTTCTGTATTTTAATAAATACACAAGTTTTTGACAGCTTACAGACTGCTTCACTATTTGCAGTAACTCACTGGATCCACTGGTAACTGCAAAAGAAACAGGTGTCTGAGTGAGTGACTGCTTTCCAATTACTTCATGACCATTGCATATGGCATTGAAACACACAGACAAGGGAAGTACCTGTTGCTGCTCCTAAACTGTGCCGAGTTATCAAATGTGGGTTTGCGTGGTTGCCGTGAAGGTTCGGCTCACTGGAGAGAGAACAGTTACTGCCTATGAAACTATACCTCACATAAGTATAATGTTGAGGGGGAAATAATAGAATTTAAATTCTGCAAGTGGGCTTTCTAGCTAATGTCTCTTAATTGAGGTAATACTTGGAAAGAAATAGAAAATCCTGAAGGTTATTGATACAAAATTTGATGGGAATGAAATAACAAAATTTTTGTGGTCCAAAAAACAATGTGGAATCCATGCTCACAAACTTAGATATAGTTAGCAAAGTTGTTATCTCGTGATCTGGGTACATTGTCAGGAGTTGGGACAGGGAAACAGAATTATCAATACTTCATAGGCTCTAGGATTTTGAGTGCTAGTACATCAACATTTCATTTTTCTGGTTAGATGAGGGATTTACATGACACAGTTTTGATAAGTGCTTTTATCTTGGTATTAAAACATCATAGTATTGTCTGTACTAGATTTGACTACTTTTATGTTCTGTACATATACTTTAATGAAACTGCACACTGATCGCATTCTAGCTCAGAATAACTGTTCATTGAGGGCCAGTGTTGCTGTTGATACCGCTTGTTACTGTGGCCTGTTTGATCTGAAGCAGTTGCTGTTTTCAGTAAGGTAGTTATTGTGTCCATTTATTTCCTGTTACTGGCCATCATGTATGCAAATAAAGATGCAGTATATTGCTTCTTGAGTGGCCTGCTCACTAAACTTTTGTAGTTTATTTCTCCTAAATGTTATTAATGTAAATGCAACAGGAATGCTTTAAAGCAGCAGTCCCCAACTTCCGGGCCGCAAAGCATGCAGCGGGGCAGCGGTAGCCGGAACGCACCCAGCACATCTTTAAGAAGAAAGCCGAAATAAACAAGCTAATTGGCACGTAATTAATTAGCTTGTTCATTTCGGCTTTTTTCTTAAAGATGTGCTGGGTGCGTTCCGGCTACCGCTGCACCCCTGCACGCTTCGCGGCCCGGAGGTTGAGGACCGCTACTTTAAGGAATTCGTAAACACAAGGAAGAACAACACCTTATATTCCGTCTGGGTAGCCTCCAACCTGATGGCATGAACATTGACTTCTCTAACTTCTGCTAATGCCCCACCTCCCCCTTGTACCCCATCTGTTATTTATTTATATACACACACATTCTTTCTCTCTCTCTCTCCTTTTTCCCCTCTGTTCCTCTGACTATACCCCTTGCCCATCCTCTTGGCTTCCCCCCCCCTCACCCTTTTCCTTCTCCCTGGGCCTCCTGTCCCATGATCCTCTCATATCCCTTTTGCCAATCACCTGTCCAGCTCTTGGCTCCATCCCTCCCCCTCCTGTCTTCTATCATTTCAGATCTCCCCTCCCCCTGCCACTTTAAAATCTCTTACTAGCTCTTCCTTCAATTAGTCCTGACGAAGGGTCTTGGCCAGAAACATCGACTGTACCTTTTCCTAGAGATGCTGCCTGGCCTGCTGCGTTCACCAGCAACTTTGATGTGTGTTGCTTTAAGGAATTCTTTGTTTTTAAGAATCGCTGGTTTCATCAGTAAGCCTGGCAGAAGGTGTATTTAGCATTCCAAAGTGTATATTCTCCACACTTCCTAACAAACTTCTAGAGAGCTTAGTTTATTTCTGACCTTGATCAGTTAATTTTTGATGCCTTCTATGAAATGCAATGGGAGGTCTTGTTGGAGGGAATGTGTTAATATTGAATGTTTTGTATTGATTCAAACTGGAGAAACCTCATTGTCTATGTACTCACTTTTGCTTCCTCTTTTCCATCCCACTATATTGTACCAAGCATTATCATCTATTTTGGTCTCTCTCTTAATTCAGTCATTTCCATTTCAGCATTCTATTTTGCTGAATCATTGTGCACGTCATTAATTAAATGACTAGGCTTTGAATTGCACTTTCCATTCACAACAGTGATTTTTGAAACCAACAGTTTCAGTATTGTGTTGTCCTACACACTTATTTTTCCCTATTCTGGAGTCTAGAATATTATCAATGCTATCATAGCCTTTTCCCATCGATAACATTGATCTCTTGTCTCTGAACATACTGCTAACTATAATGTCATACTATATAATACAAAATAAAGAAAAGGCCCGCCTTGTATATAAATAATAATCTACATCGTGCACATAATTGTTGGAGCTCATTGCCGTCTAATCAATCCAGTTTACTCACAATACTGAAATGGTTTTGTACTGAAGAACCTGTCCCAAGGAACATCTAAGGGGGAAAAAACAGAATTTACTTCAATGTTGTGTTGTAAATAACAAACTAAAAGTTATCTGCACTTCCTTCATGAGATCTTACATGAGGATTTTACATCATCAGTATCTATCCTTCCATATGGGTTCTGTGTACGTTTCACTGTGTTCTTCTCCGATGTTCGTTGATAGTTTCCATTCCCCTTCTTCGATCCCATGCGCTCTAGGGGAAAAAATTGCCCCCCGCCCCCAATCTTCCTGCACTCTCGAAGGAAAAAATGATAGCAAGACAAATCCGATTAGGTAATTTAACAGGCCAAACTTAATCAAATGTATTATTGTTTTAAACAGCAAAACATATGAAAATACCCAATTGTATAATGTAATTGAAGGAACATTGCATTTTGAGAAAATTGGCAGAAAATAAAATACCCACAGCATAGCCCTATTAATAAAACAAAGCATGATCTTAAACCAGGATATTACATTCTCTCCTTCCCCACCAAAAATAAGTATGTCCTCGTGACTTTGTAAACCTTTGACACTTACCAAGCTCATTATCAATAACAACATTTATACTCTATGTTCACACTTGTGTTTTGACAGTATTCAATCATGCGGCTTTCACCATTCAAATTAATTAAGTAATTACAAGACCTTCCAATCCGATTGTAAATGGGTGTAACATATCTCACCATTGGGATTGACACAACACTCTGATATCCGGATGCATTGTATGCCGGCGTATCTGGAGGTTTCTTTGTGATCTTATCTCAGTTTCAGTTTCTTCTTCACTTAGTTGATTTTCAGCCACTATTTCATCAGTTCAAGTCATGTGACTTTTCATGTTTTCTTTGAGATGTCTCATCCCACCGTCATTCATTCCTCCTGCCTTCCAACTAAACTCAGCTTAAATTTCAGTTATATTGAAGTATAGTTCCCTTTCACTATCTAATATCATATCTGGTTGTCCAGTGGTTGTGCTCCTCACTATACCCAGGTCTGGACTGGAAGATTGGGACATCCCTTCATGAACTCCTTTTGGGAAGTTTGCATAAGGTAAGTCATATCACATTCCAGTTTCCTCATCTTCTGAGTCCGCACAGTATTCAATGGATTTGTCTGGTCTTCCCAACGAAACCATACTATTGCCTGATTTATCTTCAGCGTGTTTCCTTTCTCTGTTGCAGAGTTATTTTACTAGTTGTAGGTTCTCTGTCAGACTCTGGGTCAATATGTACTTCCTGCCCTGAGGTAAAAGCTGGATCCAATGGAAAATTTTTACAGGACCATTTCCATCTTTTGGTTTCAACCAAAAAACTGGCAAGTTTGGTATTTGACTCCACTCCATTAGGTGTAGAAATCCAGTGATCAGCCAACTAATGCTTCCCCTAAATTTGTTAGTTCTTAGTGGAGCTCTATCTCCAGGCATCAGTTAAGAAAATTTGATCTTTTGAACATTGCTTTTTTTTTCCTGATTTTGTTTTCTTAATGAAACTGTTGCTAGTTCTTTGTCATACTTTATTGATCCCGAGGGAAATTGATTTTCGTTACAATTACAAAGCTTTTTGCAGTTCTTTCTCCATATTGGACACAAACCCAAGGTAAATTTTCTGTGGCAAATCCTCACAAGATGTTCCTAAACAAAGATCCACATGTAATCCGATCACAAACAAGAGAAAATTTGGAGATGCTGGAAATCCAAGCAACACACACAAAATACTGGAGGGACCCGGCAGGCCAGGCAGCATCTATGGAAAAGAGTACAGCGGACATTTTGGGCTGAGACCCTTCAGCAGGACTAGAGAAAAAAAGATGAGTAGATTTAAAAGGTCACAGGGGGAGAGAGGGAGAAACACAAGGTGATAGGTGCAACTGGGAGGGGAGGAACAAAGTAAAGAGTTGGGAAGTTGTACAGTCGACATCTCAAGCGTGAAATCTTGCACTGAACTGCCACTGCTGCTAAGTTAACAACTTTCACAACACATGCCGGTGATAATAAACCCGATTCTGATTCTGATCACCCATGCCTGATCCTCCTGTGTCAACAAAGAAAGTTAGTATCAAACTTATAACCAGGGGCACCATAGTAGCATAGTGCGACACTACAACTGCTTGTTCTCTTGTTAATGGCGTGTCACCCCTTAATGATCTCACTTAGTGTTCCTGTAGTCCATTTTTTTGCTGTCAGGGATGATGATATGATCCAATGTGTTTGCCCAGTAGTTCACAATGTTTATTAATCAGTGCTTTGGATGAGAGCATCAAGTGTAATATATTTGAGTGTGCTGCTGATGCAAAGCTAGGTGGCAGTGTGGATTGTCCGGAGGACACAGACAAGCTTCTGAGGATATAGATAGGCTAAATTAATATGAGAGGAAATGGGAGACAGAATATATTGTGGAAAATTCTGAGGGGGTCCACTTTGTAGCCAATGTGGAAAAGGTGAATATTTTGTTAAGTGGTGAGAGATTGAAACCTGTGTATGTGTTCAGAGGGACCTTGTATACTTGTGCATAAATTGCTGAAAATAAATATGTACGTACAACAATTAGAAAAGCAATTGTTACGTTGCAGGAAAATTTGAATACCAGAATTGAAGACTGGAACATAGGAAGGTGTCATTGTGGACAAAATGAGTCATTGCAGGCTGTCAGACCAAGACTTTTCAGCTCCTTGTTCCCTCAAAATGGCCTTCACTGAGGTGTAATTTGCAGTAGGGGGCTGTAAGAATTTGACAGCCAGTGGCCCTTAAGTGATGGGTGAAAATGAGAATACCTGGAGAGAGCCACATCGTCATAGACTGGATGTGCAAAGTCCATGCACATAGTACTGGATATCAGCGCTGAACTGGATTTGCTGGAGCTGTGTGATATCTGCAGCACTAGCTTGCCGCCAAGATGTCTAAAGGAAGGATTATCTTGTACGAAAGGGAATGTGATGAAGGTTCACCAGTTTAAAGTAAAATTTATTATCAGAGTACAAACATATCACCACATACAACACTGAGGTTTTTTTTTCTCTGCGGGTATACTTAGGAAGTCTACAGAACAGTAACTGTGAACAGAATCAATGGGCAACTAACTGCAAATGCAAATATAAAATAATGAGTGTGAAATAACATGAAATGAAAGAGCATGAAATAGCAAGGTAAAGAGTCCTTAAAGTGAGCTGATCTGTTGTGGGAACACCAGCAGTAGAATGAGTGTAGTTATCCCCTTTTGTTCAAGAACCTGATGGTTGCGGGGTAGTAACTGTTCTTGAGCCTGATGGTGCGAGTCCTGACGCTCTTGTACCTTCTACCTGATGGTGGTTGCAAGGAAAAGGCATGGCATGGGTGATGAGGATGTATGATCCCTCTGCTGAGGATTTGTCCTCTAAGGACAGGTCAGGTGGACTGAGTCTTTACTCCAGAGTTTAGGAGAGTGAAGGGCAATCTTATGGAATATATAAAATTGTTACGGGACATGATACAGTAAAGCTTTCCTCAATGTTTTCCCTCGTTTAGGTCTCTAGAACCAGAAGTTTGTCACAAATGAAGAAATCTCTTTGCACAGAGCAGAATGAATATTTGGTATTCTTTACGAGAGAGGGCCATGAATATTTACTTGCTGAAATCAGTATATTCAGAGATCAGTCAATGAATATTGTGGAATATTGCAAATGAGACTAAATAAATTCTCTTTCTTTTGTTCTCTATTCTTATTAGGATTCTAGAATGCACAGAAGGAATCACAGAGGATTTTGTGCATGCATTTACAAGAGATGGACACAAGTGGCAAGGTCAGAATGTATATCCATTCCAAATAGCTCTTGGAAAAGTTTTCCAGAACCAATGTAGTCCATCTAATGGAAGAGCTTCCACAATGTGGTTGCATAGGAAGTTCCAGGCATCTATAAGATCGTATGATTTAGGAGAATTAGGCCATTTGGCCCATCGAGTCTGCTCCTCCGTTTCATCATGGCTGATCCATTTTTCCTTTCAGTCCCAACCTCCTGCCTTATCCCTGTATCCCTTCATGCCCCAACTAATCCAGAATCTATCAACTTCTGCCTTAAATAGACCCAATGACTTGGCCTACACAGGCACCTGAGGCAATGAATTCCATAGATACACCACTCTCTGGCTAAAGAAAGTTCTCCTTATCTCCATTCTAAAAGGATGTCCCTCTATTCTGAGGCTGTGTCTTCTGGTTTTACACTCCCCCACCAGAGGAAACATCCTCTACACATCCACTCCATCGAGACCTTTCAACACATGATAATGAGGTCACCCCTCATTTTTCAAATTGAATTGACTTTCTTTCTTATATCCTTCACATACAAGAGGAGTAAAAATCTTTATGTTACGTCTCCATCTAAATGTGAAGAGCAACAATGTTATATTTCTCTAACTGGGGTGGTGTTTGACTTATTGTGGGGATTGTGGTGATATTCCTCTGTGCTGGCTGGTCTTTTCCTTCTAGATGATAGAAGTTGATAGTTTTAAGAAGTTTTATTCTGGAGCCTTAGGGAGTTACTGCAATATACACTGTACTCACTACTACACTCCTCATGTGGAGAATGAATAAAATGGTGCTTTGCCCTAGAGATTGTTAAGTTACGTGAAATTTGTAGTCCTCCTGTCAAGTGGAGCGTATTCTATCATGTTCCCTGATCATGCCATTACTAAAAGGGGTCAGCAAGTTCATAATTCTGCAGTTTTCCACCTGTTTTTTTTTTTTAGCTGCATGCTGAAATTCTTGTCAGTGATCATAAGAAACTCCTCAGGTTCAAAGTTGAAAGTACATTTATTAAAGTATGTATACATTATACAACTTGAGATTCATCAGGCAGCCACGAAACAAAGAAGCCCAAAAGAACCTATTTAAAAAAAAGACCTTCGAACTTTATACTTTAATTGTCGCCAAACAATTGATACTAGTGCGTACAATTATCACAGCGATATTTGATTCTGCTCTTCGTGCTCCCTGGAGTACAAATCGATAGTAAATATTAAAAATTTAAATTTAATTGAACACTCAATGTGCAGAGGAAAAAAAAGCAAACAAATCATGCAAACAATATCCATGAGCAGATAGCTTCCTGAACTGAAGTTCACAAAGAGAGTCCCATAGTGCAGCACAGCTTAGCACGGAGCTGAGTGGTGGAGCAGTGAGCTGGGCCAGCCAGTCCCTCGCCTCGGGCTCTCGATCTGCAGATCGTAATGTTATGTTTACTTATTTGAAAAAGAAGTTTATAACATTAGGGTGGTCATCACTATGCACTCAATTGTTTCAGGCTAATCAAAATAATTATTTTTATTATATCTTTCAAATGTAGCAATATTTTTTTTCACGAAAACGGTCTACTCTGGTTTGGTCAAATATAATGCTGTCTTTTGTTCCAGATTCCACAAGGTTACTGTGTAATTGACATAAATTTAAAAGTTTTATGCAGTAATGTAGGTATCAAATTCCCTCATCTGATCATTAATTCCCATGAATCCATTTGAATATTATCTACCTTGCGTCTCTTTGCCTGCAATATCTTTGCACACAATATAATCAGATCAAGGGCATCATTGAAAGTCACAACGCATTGGCTCTGAGGCTGGTTGCAGTGGAACTTCCCAGTATAAGGAATCTCTGTTATTGGTCTGTCTAGTTCTCAGTTGTATAACCCTGAATGCTGCAGTTGTATACTTTTGCTTGACCAACGCAAAGTGACATGCTTTGGGGAAATAAAAAACACATCATCTTTCTTCAACACTTGTGGCTATGTTGTTGCCCATAGCTATTCAGGAAAACATGATCCTACAGAATCCAGACAGCTAATTATTTTATTGTATCCATTTTACCAGGGACATCAAATATGCCATCCAGAGATTGTGTTCCAGTAAAAGTCACTGTTTCCTCCAAATCTGAATTGTGAGTCCTTGATTTCTGTTGGACTATTAGTGGGTGTGCTTTCACCTGCCTTGGCCCTAATTCCATTCTAAACCTTCCTATCGCTTTTATTTTTAAAGCATTTCTCTGTGATTCAGTTTTTGGTGATATGTCTTGGATATCTCTATCAAATTTTAATTGACAAGTGTTCCTATGAAACATCTTGGGGATGTGTTAGCAGACTCAAAGATTGTTTATCTATCTATCTATCTATCTATCTAATTAATTAATTAATTAATTAATTAATTATTGAGATACAGCACAGAATAGGCCCTTCCGGCCCTTTGAGCCACGCCACCTAGTAATTCCCAAATTTTTTTTTAGGCATCCGTTAGTCTCTTGAGACCATGGATTTACGCCTTGGAAGGTTTCCAGGTTGCAGGCCTGGGCAAGGTTGTATGGAAGACTGGCAGTTGCCCATGCTGTAAGTCTCCCCTCTCCATGCCACCGATGTTGTCTAAGGGAAGGGCATTAGGACCCATACAGCTTGGCACCGGTGTCGTTGCAGAGCAATGTGTGGTTAAGTGCATTGCTCAAGGACACAAACACACTGCCTCAGCCAAGGCTCGAACTAGTGACCTTCAAATCACTAGACAAACACCTTAACCATTTGGCCACGCACCAACACAATTCCCAAATTTAATGCTAGCTTAATCATGAGGTAATTTACAATGATCAATTAACCTACCAACTGGTAGGTCTTTGGACCATGGGAGGAAACTGGAGCACCCAGAGGAAACCCACAGAAGAACGTAAAAACTCTTTACAGGCTGCGGGTGGAATAGAACCCAGGTCACCTGTACTGCAGAGCATTGTGCTGCCCCTTATTGTTGGATTGTAATTGATGTTGAAGTCTTTCCTGATTATTTTAAAAACCTTCCAGTTAAGATTATCTCAGGTAAATGGCACCTGAAGAGGAGCTGAGAGAAAGGCGTAACTTAATGTTCAACTTGGCACACCAATCAATGGGATCAGAAGTTTCTTGATGTAAAGTTGGTACTTGTATCAGTATTAGGTGGAGATTGGTTTGTCGCATGATGAACAGTGTGGAAATCTATCTGTAACTCTGAAGTCCCTTTGAATTTGTAACTTTTGTAAAATGTAATGTGACAGAAAAGTCGACTGTATTTTTTTCCACAGATGCTCCCTGACCTGCTGAGTTCCTCCAGCATTTTGTGTGCGTTGCTTGGATTTCCAGCATCTGCAGATTTTCTCTTGTCTATGAAATCCCAAGCCGCTTTACTGGTTTGCATGGGAAAGCTTGCACGCCTATGTGTTTTATGGGAGGATGTTGTTTTTCATGATCAGCGATTTGTTTTATGGCCAGAGTCGACAACAGAGAGAAACAGGATTGGGCTTCTCAAGATCAAATGTCAGAATGAGATAATGGAGGGATGTAATGGAGTATCCTAATTGCTGTTCTCTTGTGAAAGAAGTATAAAAGTGCTTTGGTTGAAACATAAGATCGGAGCTATTCTTCCAGACATAACTAGGCTGGAAGTATACCTCCCCTTGCAAGTAAAATAATAGATGCATTAATAGTGTGATTCTCTCTGAATTTGCTGTAGTTTGTTTCTGTATATTAGAAGACTTAGCTGAATGGCACACAGCAACAGATTGTGTGATTCAATCATTCAGCACTTGCAAGAGAGAAGTTGAAGGCCAGTAATTTCTGTATGGGGTCTTGGGTGTTTGGGAACAAGCTATGGTATGGATCCCTGGCAGAATTTTGAGTCAAAGGGGCTGTGTCCTTATGATTCCAGCACATGGTTTGGGTCTTCACCCTTGTTCTGATATGCACAACTAAGGCACAAGAAGATGACAATTTTCTCATGTTATATGTGAAAATGCAACAGACGTCATCAACACCTTGCACAGTAAGTCAAGCTCAAGATTTCGAGGTTTTTTGGGTATCCTGGGAAAATGGACAATAATGGAATGAGCTGGCTTGACCTCAAGCTTGAACCAACCTGAAAAACCCTAAATTATCTCGGACTATGTTTCTTTTTCTCTTGTTGATTATTTTGCTGTGTAAGTTATGTGTAATTTATGTCAATTTAAGTTTATATTTGCTTACGTTAGAGTGAAGGAGAATGAGAGGAGGCTTGATAGAGGTGTACAAGATGATAAGAGGCATAGATAGATTAGATAGCCAGAGATTTTTTCCCAGGGTAGAAATGGGTAAAACAAGGGGCATAATTTTAAGGTGATTATAAAGAATTAGGGGAGGGGGAGGAAGGATAACAGGGATGGTGGTACAGGCAGATATATTAGGAATATTTAAGAGATTCTAAGGCATATGCATGATTGAAAAAAATGTTGGGCTATGTAGGAGGGAAGGGTTAAATTGATCTTCAAATAGGTTTAAAAAAAAAAGTTGGCACAACGTTGTGGGTTGAAAGACCTGCACTGTACCGTACTATGCTGGAAATCCAAAGCAACACACACAAAATGCTGGAGGAGCTCGGCAGGCCAGGCAGCATCTATGGAAAAGAGCAAACAGTCGAGTTCCTCCAGCATTTTGTATGTACTAGTCTATGTCTGTAAAATACTGTGGTGATGCGAAAAGTAAATGTTTATGGCGTTTATACCCTGTGTGTTATGCCTATGATAATCATTTGAACATGGTAGAACTCTATACAACTTTTACCACTTTCTAATCGTGCTCATTCTTGTAAAAATGCATATAATTCATGCTTGTCTTGTGAATGTTGTGTTTCTAATTCCATGTGCCTGTGGTACTGTCGCAGGTAAGTTCTTCCATTTGCATCTGTACAAATGACAATAAACTCGATTTGGATCCAGGAGTGTCTTCAACGACTACAACTCCCGGCATGCCATGGGCGCGAGGTTTCGCCCTGGATATGTGTGTCGTCAGTTCCGGGAGGCGGGCGGTGCGAAATGCCAGTGAAGGGAGTTTTGTGAGAGGAACAGCGGTGCTGGAGACCGAGGAAGAGGCGCGACACGGCTGAGCTAGACATTCGTGCTTGGCTCCAGCGATGGTATAGGATGGTCGTTGAGGTTGTCGGAGGGAGCTGTCGACGTTAGGTCCGTCAAGAATCAGGATTGCCAGGGCCCGGTCGCGGAAAGGCCCCGGGCACCTCGCCACCGGCTCCAGCACCAGCGGCCGAAGTTGTGGAACCCGGGAGTGAAGGTACAGCTGTGGCGGTCCTTCGTCCTGACAGCTTCCCCCGGCACTAGTGCTGAGCAGCAAAGCCCGGAATATGTAAAGGGAGCGCAGAAATGGGTCAGACGCTGTTGTGAGGAATCGTGAGTTTACAGAAATCAGGCGGATAGTAGAAAGTGATGATGTCACGATGAGGCTATGGGCAGATAATGGGCTGGAGCAGTGAGTCATATTTAGATAATAAATGCACGTGAATATTGTAAATGTCTGAAGACAAATGCGTAGAGAAATTGAAATTAAAACGATCTTTCTGTCGAAAGGGAGATAAGAGGGTCTCGCTTATCAGAGGAAACAAAATGTAAACAAATACGTGTGATAGAGATTAGAAAATGCATCAGATAGCGCGGATGGAGTACGGCGGGGTGGGGAAGAAGGGGACGGATAGTGCAATACTGTTGTAACTGTTTGACAGCATGAATCATATAGAAACACGGCTAATCCTCACCAATTACCGTTTTATTTAGTGATTACGTTTGTAGAATAGATAATAGTATGCTGGAAAATTCAGAATCAGGTTTAATATTACCAGCATATGTTGCGAAATTAGTTAACTTCTAGTTAAATTAGAAGCAGTACAATGCATTATATGATAGAGAGAAAAAAGAAAATGTGTAAAAATGAAAGAAAAATGCAGTGGGTAAAATTCAAGATACAAAATGATATGTCAGTTGTGGAGTACATACCTATGTTAAGACTGTATAGCTTATATTGAGCAAATTGCCATCAATTTATATACTTATGTAGGGGGTAACAGAAAACGATATTTTGAATTTAGTCAGCTAAGAGTGAATTAATCTCTGGAAGCAAGTAAAAAATTTTGCTGCAGAATGTGTTCAGTTTTTATGTTGAAGATCTTTTCTCTTAAGTATTAACAAAACTTCCATTTACATAGCACCATTGATTTCTCAAGATTCCCTTGGAAGCATTGGGAATATTGTCAAATGACGTTTGATCCTGAATCACAACTTTGGAGATTAAAACTAGGGAGAGCGTGGAAGAAATTGCAAAAAAAAAGTCAATAAAATTAAAATCAAGATGTTGCTTAACTGAGTATTAGTATGCATCTTTAATTATTAGGGAAGAGGTAAATGGGACTTGGTGCTTGTTAGGAATTGGACAGCAGAGTTTTGGATGACGTCAGGTTTATTGAGTATAGGTTGAGGGATACCAGTGACCAGTGCGTTGGAATAGTCTAAAGGTAACAAAGGCATAGATAACACTATGAAGAAGCAAGTGAGCTGAGATAGTTGGATGGTTGAGCATTTGTGGAGATGGAATGCATGCGACTGACATGAGGTTCTGGTGGGAGACCAGGTTTATGAATAATTTGATTCACTCTCGGATAGCTGCCAGGAGTGAGGTTAAATTGAGAGCTTTTGAACAGAGTTATTTCAGGAAGGTGGAATTGAGCAGAAGGTCCTACCATTGCTTTGTTGGCAAAAATTTAGCTCCTCTGTTACTGGATGTTGCATTTGTAGTTCCAAGATGGTAAAGGGACCAAAATAGATTGTGGTGAGCCAGATCTGAGTGAAAAGTTGTAATTCTGTCTTTGTTGATTGATTACATTGCAACTACAAAAATCCAACTTGCTACTTCACTGATAGTTAAGTGTTGTCTAATCATGTGGTGTGGGGGGGAAGTAGGAGTAAACTGCAATTTATATGATTTACAACATTCCTCTTGTTTTTCCTATTCTTTTTTAATATGTATAGATTAGAGAGTAGAAGTTACTGAATTTGTTTAGAGCTGTTGACAATGTGATTGTCAACATATTGAGCATTAGATAGCTGAACATTGGGTTAAATATCTGTTCAGTTCCAAACAGCATGTCTTAATGCCGATCCTCGAATAATTGCTTTTGTCACTTTTGTAATATGTACAGACGGTAAGATGGCATCAGGGACATGTTATGGTTTAGGATTTATTTGAGTCAACTATATTTGTAATGTGTCTTTTGTCTGTAATTGTACAGCTGTTAGAAAAATGCATATCAACTTGTACTGTCTAATACTTGTTGAGGAAAAGCAATTTTGTAGAAAAGCACTTAAAATTTCAATAATTTCTCTTTAGAAATGGAGAAAATTATTGTAATATATTGTTATGTTAGCAGCAGAAGAGGTAGATGTGGGCAGCAGTTACAGAATAATTACATGTCATCCTTTCTTTGCCTGGTGAAGAACCCAAGGCTGTTAGTTTATAACAGCTTTCTTTATTGATGTAGATTAGAACGTAGTCCAAAAGCACCAATCAATTACTGGATGAATTGACAATATTTTGCCATTGTGATGTCTGGGTTAATTCTGAAACCCAAATGCTTCACTTCTATTGTACTTGTCCTGCACCGTTTGATACCATCTTTCTTAACCCCACACTATGCCTTCACCTGCAGTAATATCACCAGAGGAGACACAGTTCCTGAAACTGGTACACATTGATCATCCTGAATCTTGAGGCTTGCCGCATTAATTGATTTGAGTACAGACCAGAGCTAATGCAAGCTGCTGAACTGAGTTCAAGCAACAATTAGGAAGGGACAATATATGTTGTCTTTGCTAGTAGTATTTGCATCTTTTTAATAAAAATGAAATTTACCCTGCTTCCCATTTTGGAGCAGAGCCGTTATTCCAAACAAAACTGGTAAGATGGTGATGATGCAAATTTTCTATCGAATTCTACAGCATGGAAACAGGACCTGTGGGTCATTAAGTCCATGACAGCTATGAAACAAACAGATGCACCAATCCAATTTTTTTATTTTCACATTCTAGTTATTAACACTGATAACTTTCAAATATATTTTTTAACTTTTCTGATCGGAGTTATACAATAAGGAAAAAAGCCCTTTGGTCCAGCTCTTCCATGCTGATCAAAATGCCTGAGTTACTCCATTCAGCTGTGTTTGGCCCATAATGCCTTTAAATCCATGTACCTGTTTAGTTGGATAGACAGATTGTAATTGTAACCACCTCTAAAGCTTCAGCTGGCACTTTGTTCCATATGTCCACCACCCTCTGTGAAAAAATTTACACCT
The DNA here is from genome assembly GCF_030028105.1 of Mobula birostris. Taxonomy (NCBI): domain Eukaryota; kingdom Metazoa; phylum Chordata; class Chondrichthyes; order Myliobatiformes; family Myliobatidae; genus Mobula; species Mobula birostris. The sequence goes on from NC_092401.1 coordinate 6,655,025, forward strand.
CGTGTCCCTTTCAAACTTTTCGCCTTTTACCTTAATTTGTGTCTTCGCGTGTCAGATTCCCTTGCGCTAGGGGAAAAAAAAGACTGATCATCCACCTGTCTACTCTTCATGAGTTTTCTTTTCCCTGCAAGGTCACCCTTCAGCTTCTGATGTTCTGGGGAAGAATGCCCCAGCCTTTATTTATAATTCAAGCCTTCCAGTTCTGGTAGCATTTTCATGATCCTTTCTAGCTTAATGACGTCCTTCCTAAGCTGGTCAGACTGTATGCTAGACTGCAAGTGTGGTCATCAGTGACTTGTACAGTTGCTGTGTGATATCGCAACTCCTGTACTCATGCCTGACCAATAAAAGCAAGGATGCCGGATGCCAAATGCCACTTTCACTACCCTGTCAACCAGTGTTGCTACTTTCAGAGAACTATATACCTGTCTCTATTCTGCAACATTCTCCACAGCCGCATCTTACTTGGCGTTCTTCTCTGGTTTAACTTGCCAAAATGCAACGTGTGCCACTTTCGATCTGAGTTGTGTTATCCTAGTTACATAACAGACGAGCGGGTTAATTATGCATGAAATTTTAGATTCTTTTTCATAGCAGAAAGCTGACATGCAGAATGAGGAAGGTTTGTGGCTGAATGTTGATTTATTTAGTTTCGTCAAGCTCGAAACCATTTGCTCGACTCCTCCGCTAATTTTTCCAGATTTGTCTCAACAATATAATTCATTTGAGCCAAGAGGTTGTGGATTTAATTAATAGGACATTCAACTATTACTTAACTGCAATCCTGAGGAACTGGTGTGCTTTAGAGGTGCTATATGTCAGATGTTTAAGCAAGATACTATTTTGCTGTTTGGATAGGTGTAAAGAAGCAGGAGAGTTTACTTGGTGTCCACCAGGTACTTGGGCGTCTTGCTCATTATTTCTTGGACACATATTGATTGATTATTGTGTTTTCATGCAAACATTGCCTGCACTTCAAAGTTGGTTAGTTTTTCATGAGCTTTGGAAATTTCCAACTTTGTTTTTCTGCATCTTGCAGCATCTGTGGTTGGCAGAGAATTTGGGTTATCCTCTATTGCTAGCCTGAAGGGAATATGTGATGGTGGAGGCTCTACAAGGTCCTCTCTGCCTTGGGATAGACACAATTATAGACCTTGCACAGATAAGCTCGAAATCAAAAGCTGAGAGGAATATCAAACCATGTCCCGTATGCTGAGTCTTCTGTGTCACCCCCAAAATGCATCTAATCTTGTTACCAAAGTTGTGCCAGTAAGATTTTTCTTAGTTAAATCTTTTGATTTATATAAGAAGACAGTAAGGAGACAGCATTTGGTAACTAAATCAATGTGGCAGCAAGTGAATTACAGTGGTGCCAGAAAGTTTGTGAACCCTGTAGAATTTTCTCTACTCTTGCACAAGTATAACCTAAAATGTGATCAGATTTTCACACAAGTCCTGTAAGTAGATAAAGAGAACTCAATTAAATAAATAACACAAAAAGCATTATACTTGTTAATTTATTTATTGAGAAAAATATATGTATTTATTGGAAAAGTATGTGAACCTCTGGGGGTAATGCCTTCTACAAAAGCTACTTAGAGTCAGGTGTTCCAATCAATGAGATGACATTGGAGGTGCAGGTTGTAGAGATGCCCTGCCCTAAAAAAAAAAGAGGCACACAGTCAGGTTACTGACAGAGCTTGCTCTTCTCAAAAAAGATCTGTTTATGTGCACCATGCCTCGATCAAAACAACTTTCAGAGGACTTTAGAAGAAGAATTGTTGAGATGCATGAAGCTAGAAAAGGCTACAAAATCATTTTTAAAGACCTGAGTGTCCAACAATCCACCGTAAGAGAAATTGTCTACAAATAGAGGAAACTCAGTACTGTTGCTACTCTCCCTAGGAGTGGGCATCGTGCAGAGATCACACCAAGAGCACAATGTGCAATGCTGAAGGAGATGAAAAAGAACCCAAGGGTAACAGCAAAAGGCCTGCAGAAATCTCTAGAATTTGCTAAAGTCTCTGTTCATGTGTCCACTGTAAGAAGAAATGCTGCTGATCAAGAAAGGTGTTCATGGAAGGACACCATGGAGGAAACTACTGTTTCCAAAAAAGCATTGCTGCACATCTCAAGTTTGCAGAAGACCACTTGGATGTTCTGCAATGCTTCTGGGACAATGTTCTGTGGACAGATGAGATAAAAGTTGAACTTTTTGGCAGAAATGCACATTGCTATGTTTGGAGGGAAAAGTGCACTGCACAGCAACACCAAAACTTCATCCCAACTGTGAAGCATGGTGGAAGGAGTATCATGGTTTGGGCAACACACATCAAAGTTGTTGGTGAATGCAGCAGGCCAGGCAGCATCTCTAGAAAGAGGTACAGTTGACATTTCGGGCCGAGACCCTTCGTCAGGACTAACTGAAGGAAGAGTTAGTAAGAGATTTGAAAGTGGGAGGGGGAGATCCAAAATGATAGGAGAAGACAGGAGGGGGAGGGATGGAGCCAAGAGCTGGACAGGTGATTGGCAAAGGGATTATGAGAGGATCATGGGACAGGAGGCCTGGGGAGAAAGACGGGGTGGGGGGACCCAGAGGATGGGTAAGGGGTATAGTCAGAGGGACAGAGGGAGAAAAGGGAGAGTGAGAGAAAGAATGTGTGTATAAAAATAAATAACGGATGGTGTTCCGGGGGGGGGGGGGGCATTAGCGAAAGTTAGAGAAGTCAATGTTCATGCCTCAGGTTGGAGGCTACCCAGACGGAATATAAGGTGTTGTTCCTCCAACCTGAGTGTGGCTTCATCTTTACAGTAGAGGAGGCCGTGGATAGACATGTCAGAATGGGATGTGGAATTAAAATGTGTGGCCACTGGGAGATCCTGCTTTCTCTGGTGGACAGAGCGTAGGTGTTCAGCAAAGCGGTCTCCCAGTCTGCGTCGGGTCTTGCCAATATATAGAAACATCATGGTTTAGGGCTGCTTTTCTGTCTCAGGGCATCAACAGTTTGCAATCATTGAGGGAACAATGAATTTGAAATTGTATCAAGACATTTTACAGGAGAATGCCAGGGTAACAGTACATTACCTGAAGATTAATAGAAGTTGGATAATGCAACAAGGCAATGATCTGAAAGACAAGAGTAAGTCAACAACATCATGGTTTAAAAGGAAGAAAATACCTGTTTTGGAATGGCTGAGTCAAAGTCCTGACCTTAATCCCATAGAAATGTTGTGGAAGGACCTGAAGCAAGCAGTTCATGCAAGGAAGCCCACCACCATCCCAGACTTGAATCAGTTTCCTAAAGAGGAATGACCTAAAATTCCTCCAGGCCGATGTGTAGGACTGATCAACAGTTTCCGGAAACACTTGATTGAAGTTATTGTAATATTGGATCATTTTTCTCAATAAATAAATAAGTATAATGCTTTTTGTGTTATTTATTTATTTGGATTCTCTTTATTTGGTTTTCAGGCGCATGAAGATCTGATCACATTTTAGGTCATATTCATGCAGAAATAGAGAAAATTCTACAGGGTTCACAAGCTTTCTAGCATCACTGTATGTTTGAATTCCACTAGTCTAAGGTGACCCAGATTTTGTTTGGATCAGTTATCTTTGATCTTCTTTAGCTAAACTCTCCGTAGCTCATTTGCTTTCTCATTTATTTCAGAGTTGTACAGATGGTTTATTGTCTGTGCAGCTCGATGACTTGCAAAGCAATAACAAGTGCGTCGATTGTGACTCACTCTCCACTGTACCTAGCAATTAAATTATTCCCCTCTTGCAGTTGTTCTGTTCATTGCTAACCCGATTCATGCCTTTGTCTTTTCCTCTGGCTGTCAATAAGTCTACACAGTTCTGGTAAATATACCTTTCTACTTTTTCCTTATTCAGATGGTATATGACTACTGCCAGCTACTGCTTGAGAGATTAACTTTGGAAGTCCCATCTCCGTTCTATCTGCCAAAAGCAGAACTTCCCGATGGCCAAACATTTTAATTCCAATTCCCATTCCTGTTCCGATATGTCAGTCCATGGCTGCTTTTTGTGCCACGATGAAGTCACCCTCAGGGTGGAGGAACAGCAACTTGTATTCTGTTTGGTTAACCTCCATCCTAATGGCATGTACATCAATTTCCTGTTTTGGTGAAAAAAAATTACCTGTCCCTCCCTCTTTGGTATTCCTCACTGGCGTCGTGCCTCTTTTCACCTACCTGTCACCTCCCCCTGGTGCTGTGCCTGTCCTCCTTTCCTTTCTCCCATGGTCCACTCTCCTCTCCTATCAGATTCATTCTTCTCCAGCCCTTTACCTTTCCTACTCACCTGGTTTCACCTATCACCTTATGGCTAATTTCCTCCCCCTTCCCCACCCCCACCACCTTTTTATTCTGCCTTCTTCCCCCTTTCTTTCCAGGCTTGAAGAAGGATCTTGGTTCAAGGACATGTATTATCAAAGAACGTATAAATTATACAACCTTGAGATTTGCTTGCCACAAAGCAAGAAACCCAAAATAACCCAATAAAATAAAAAAAAGAATAAAAATAAAAGACCAACACTTGATGTGCAAGAGGAAGAAAAAAATACAGATCATACAAATAATTAAAGTGAACAACAACATTCTGAACCAAAATTGAGTCTTCAGATCCGCAGCCCGGAGTAGGACCAGAGCCTCACTTATCAGTTGATTATATTAGTGGACGTGGAGCACACAGCCAGGGCAGTCTTCATAGACTCAGCACCATAGAGAGAGGAGTGACCATCGTGGAGAAGGAGAGAAATTGGTTCTTGCCTTCAATCTGGTCTGGTGTTTAAATTGTCTAAACAGCGAATCATACCTCACAGTAGGAACCTGGGCCTAGACCATGCCGCTCAGTGACTTCGCTCCGGGTCCAGATTTTGCCACCCAGCCCGAAGCTGCTCTCAAGCTCTTCAAGTCACCTTGGCTCCCAGAGTAATCTAACCTTGCACTTGGGCTATTTGTATGGGTACTGAAGCACTCTGCCCAGGCCCTGACTTCTCTCAGCACCAAGAGCAATCTAACGTCACACCTGGGCCAGTTGTATGGGTATCAGAACTCCATCTGCAACAAGCAATCTCAGCTCATCCCCCAAACTTGCTTGCCCCTTCACTGTTTGTGGCGATAATTTAGCACAAATTGCTCCAGAAAAGATATTTTTTAGTGATGTTTTTAGTCAGATCTCTTATCTTGTTAACTACCAGAAAGCTTGCAAGTGTTCAGTAGCGCCTTTGTAACCACAAGTTGGCCTGAAACATCGATTTGTTAATTTCAGTGGATGTTGCCTGACCTGTTGAGTTCCTCCAGCGTTTTGTGTGTATTGCTTTGTAAGTCCCATGTTGCCAATGAAAAGTTGGCATGATGTTGGAGTATTCTTTGCTGCTGTCTTTGGCTCAATATTAGTTTTCCCTCTGTAGTACTTCTCCCCTTAGCAGTGAAGTAACTGATCTTTTGGGTGCATGGAAATTTCATGGAGACATTCAAAACACAGCTTGATTTTAGCTGCAAATCAAAAACACAGGAGATTCTCCAGATGAGGAAAATCCAGAGCAACATGCATAAAAATGCTAGAGGAACTCAGGTCAGGCGGCATCTGTGGAAAGGAATAAACATTTGATGTTTTGGGCCGAGACCCTTCATCAGGATTGGAAAGTAAGGGGAAGACGTCAGAATAAAATGGTGGGGGGAGGGGAAGGAGGGGGCAGTAGGTGGATTTGATAGGCAGGTGAGAAAAAGTAAGAGGTTGGAGCAGGGAATATAAGAAGAGGGAAGGAGGAGGGAAAAAATTACTAGAAGCAGACATCGATGTTCACGCCATCAGGTTGAGGTACCCAGGAGGAATATGAGGTGTTTCTCCTCCAGCTTGAGGGCGGACTCATCGTGATAAAAGAGGAGGCCATGGACTGATGTGTCAGAATGGGAATGGGGATAGGAATTAGAATGGTTGGCCACTGGAAAATTCTGCTTTGGGTGGATGGAACGGATGTGCTTGACAAAGCGGTCCCCTAATTTACGTTGGGTCTCACCAGTGTAGAGGAGCCCACTTTGGGAGCACTGGATACAATAAATGATCCCCAACTGCTGGTCAGCTGTAAGGATGAGATTGAGATAGAGAGTTGGCAGTATTATGTTTAAATTAAATTTATTATCAAAGTACATTTATGTCACCATGTGCAATCTTGAAATTTTGAGATTTGTTTTCTTGCAGGCATTCAGTGTTTAAGCTGGTTAACCTGTTCCCATTCTCTAATTTCTAAATGTTTTGTAACTTGTTGTCAGATGGGCAGCCAGTCTCTTTGTACTCCCATCTTGTCACAGCTGTTCTTGCTTCCTTTATTTTCTCAAGTGTTCTGAGCTTTCTTCCAAATTACAAATGTGGAATTCACCCCATCTGCTGTGATAAACTAACACAATTTTCAACCCTCTGATAAATACTCCTTGAACCTCTAAAACTCTGGCCAGCTTTCACCCAACCACTTTCTTCTACCACCATAACCCACTCCATGGTTCTATCTTCAACAGGCAGAAATCCCCAAGCTTGTTATGGTTTAATCACAGGTTTCTCTTTCATTTTGATCGAGTTGTGCTTGACCTTCAATTCTTAACCTTTCAGTAAAAATCCCCCACTCATGTACTGGACTCTACTCTTGCTATGCTTGTCTTTTCTACTTCCAGCAATTCCTATGGAGTACCTGGAAGGAAGTGGCTTGGCAGGCTGTCAGGAATCTCTGGAGGCTGTCATCCCTTCACTGATGTCTGCAATTGGAGATGTTAGTTGTGCTACAGGAGAATTTGCTTGCTGACGGGAAGAGATGAACGGCATCTGCGCACTGAAATCCATTTTGTATGGAAAAGCTATTAAGATGAGGAGGAATAAATAAAGAAACTGTGTTGATGAGCTGGCTGAGGGTAGAACTGGAAGAGGTTAAGGACTTGAAACAACCCCTGCTATGTCATACCAGTGAATAACTGGAAAATAAAAATAATGGAAAGATAGTGCAAGGAAGACCTCGGGCAATTTAAGTGATTGTTTTCCAGCTGAACTTACTATCTATTTGCATTGATGTTTTTTTTTCTCTCTGTTGACACTGCAGTGCTCTTTATTTCACCGTGTTCTTGTTTGTGGTTACGTCATGCATACTCAGAGATCACTGAATCCCTCTGTAATTAACCAGCTATGGGTGTGTGTAAATGATCTGTGTGGCTTCCTGTTGAGAAACTGGGCCACTGGTCATAGCTCAGTTCCTAATCATAGAGCTATACAGCAGAGGTACAAGCCCTTCAGCCCAACAAATCCAGTGCCCACCCAGCTAGCTCCAACCTTCTGCATTCCGCCCAGATCCCATTAAACCCTGTTCTTGCATGTACCCATTCAAAGGTTTCAAAGTACATTATGACATTTAATATCAGAGTATGTTTAAAGGTTCTTTTTATAAGCAAAGTATGTATGCAGAATACAAATCTGAAACTTCTTGTCTCCAGATAGCCATAGACTACAGAAAACCATATAAGTAGTTGAAAGAAAAACATCAATCTCCCCCACCCACATGTAAAGAAAAAGAAACAAAAACAGCAAACTCCAACCACCTCTAACCCTTCCCTCACACAAAAACTTACAGATCGCCCAAACCCCCAGCCCACCAATCCACAACAAAAAAGAATGGACAAGGGCACAAAAAGAACATAGAACTGAAAGAGTCCAATATGAACTGCAGTTTGTTTGAACTACAGTCCAAGCCATAAACTTCAGAATTTCGGTAATATCTTCGAGAGCATCGACACCCAGCAGCCCCCCCTGGCAGCGACTTGAACCAGCGACCCCTCAGTCCCTCCGAGTGCAGTGACTTGAACCAGCTGCTCGAAGTATACAGTACAAAACCTAAAATTCATCCTTTCCACAGACATCCACTAAACAAAGAAACTGAATAGAATGAAAGGAACAACAAAGTCTCCCCCCTCCCTTTGCACAAACAGCAGCAAAAGCATCGACCCCCGCCCCCCCTTCATTTGCTGCTGATGATACTATTGTACCTGCCTCAATTCACTTGGGGTACCGTGAGCAGTTTTGGGCACTTCATCTAAGAAAGGATGTGCTGACATTGGAGAGAGGCCAGAGTGGGTTCATGAGAATGACCCTGAGAATAAAAGGGTTAACATATGAAGAGCATTTAATGGCTCTGGCCATTATCCTTCTAAACTCATTGTAGTGAGGAGTAAAAATCTTTGTTATGTCTCCATCTAAATGTGCCATGTGCAATCATAGTAATTTATAATAAATAGACAGTCAATGTAATATAGAGTACACTCAAATCAGCATGAGTTCATCAGTCTGATGGCCTGGTGGAAGAAGCTGTCCTGGAACCTGTTGATCCTGGCTTTTATGCTGCGATACCACTTGTTAGGTCACTCGTCTGAGTGCTACTGGTACCATGTAACCCAGTACTACCTGTCGCATGGTGGAGTGGTTGGCAACCAAACCAGCTCCCCCACCAGGCTTGCCTGGTGAGGAGGGTGGCTAGACACCCTGCAGGACGAAAAAGAAGACCTGTCAAAGGGCGGATGAACCCCCTTGTAGGGTCAACGGCCATCTAGCAGACACGTGCCGTGAAGCGCGGAAAGGGCATTCCTTGCATCGAAGCTTGGTCTGGCCATTCACTGCAACAGAACTTCCCCCAGCCATCTTGGACCCCACCATATGGAGGGGGGAGGGGAGAGAGGGAGATAATAATTATTATTCCCGGATGGTAGCAACTGGAATAGATTGTGCTTGGGATTACTTGGGTCCCCAATGACCCTATGGGCCCTTTTTATATACCTGTCCTTGTAAATGTCCTGAATCATGGGAAGTTCACGACTACAGATGTGCTGGGCTGTCCGCACCACTCTCTACAGAGTCCTGCAATTAAGGGAGGTACAGTTCTCATACCAGTTAGGATGCTCTTAATTGTGCCCAGTAGCAAGTCCTTAGGATTTGGGGGCCCATACCAAACTTCCTCAACCGCCTGAGGTGAAAGAGGCTCTTATGTCTTTTTCACCATACAGCTGGTGTGTACAGACCACGTGAGGTCCTCGGTGATTTGGATGCCGAGGAACTTGAAGCTGTTTACCCTCTCAACCCCACATCCATTGATATCAATCGGGGTTAGCCCATCTCCATTCCTCCTGTAATCCACAACTAGCTCCTTTGTTATTGTGACATTGAGGGAGAGATGAGATGACTTCTTCCCTGTAGGCCACCTCATTATTGTTTGAGATAAGGCCAATGTAGTGTTGGCAAATTTAATTAGCAGTTTGGAGCTGTGTGTTGCGATACAGTCATGGGTATACAGGGATTAAAGGAGGAGACTCAGTATGTAGTCCTGAGGAGCTCCTGTATTGAGAGTCAGAGGGTTGGAGATGAGGGAGCGCACTCTTACAACCTGCTGGCAATCTGACAGGAAGCCCAGGATCCAGCTGCACAAGTCAGAGTCAAGACCGAGGTCTCTGAGCTTCTTGTCAATCCTGGATGGAACTATGGTGTTGAATGCTGAACTGTAGTCCAAGAACAGCATTCTCACATAAGACCATAAGATATAGGAGCAGAAGTAGGCCATTTGGCCCATCGAGTCTGCTCCGCCATTCAATCATGGGCTGATCCAATTCTTCCAGTCATCCCTACTCCCCTGCCTTCACCCCATACCCTTTGATGCCCTGGCTAATTAAGAACCTATCTATCTCTGCCTTAAATACACCCAGTGACTAGGCCTCCACAGTCGCTTGTGGCAACAAATTCCACAGATTTACCATCCTCTGACTAAAGTAATTTCTCTGCATCTCCGTTCTAAATGGACGTCCTTCAATCCTGAAGTCGTGCCCTCTTGTCCTAGAATCCCCTACCATGGGAAATAACTTTGCCGTATCTAATTTGTTCACGTCTTTTAACATTCGGAATGTTTCTATGAGATCCCCCCTCATTCTCCTGAACTCCAAGGAATACAGCCCAAGAGCTGCCAAACGTTCCTCATACGCTAACCCTTTCATTCCTACGTAAGCTCCTTCTTCTCCAGATGCGTAAGGATACGGTATGTAGAGTAGTGGCTATTGCGTCATCTGTCAATCGGTTGTGTCAGTAGGCAAATTGTAGGGGGTCCAGTTTGGGTGGTAGCAAGCTTCAGATGTAATCTTTGGCTAGCCTCTCAACCCATTTGCTTATTATTGAGGTGAGTGCAACAGGACACCAGTCATTCAGGCATGTTACCTATCCAACTTTGAAAGGCCTAGATAGAGTGGATGTGGAGAGGATGTTCCCTATTCTGGGAGGGTCTGGGATCAGAGGGCACAGCCTTAGAATACATGGATGTCCCTTTAAAACAGATGAGGAATTTCTTTTGCGAGAGGGTGGTGAATCTATGGAGTTTATTGCCATGGATGGTTATGGAGGTCAGTCGTTGGGTATATTTAAAATGGAGGTTCTTAGGTTCCTGATTAATCAGGAAGAAGGCCCATGGAATAGGATTGAGAATAGTAAATCAGCTGTGATAGAATGGCAGAGCAGACCCAATGTCCCGAATAGTCTAATTCTGCTCCTATGTCTAATAGTCTGTTTCTAAAACAATATTATCAGAAAATTAATATGCAGTGGTCACAACTGTGAGCCCTCTTGAGATTTTGCTCAGCATTTTACATTACACAGTGTAGCCACCCTCTTTCAGCATGCTGTCAATTTTTTAATATTACCCTGACTGCCTGGCCAAGTGCATTTTCCGCAAAACACCAAAGCCCTTGATTTATTATGACATCCTCAGGAGTAACTTTGAATTCTTCTGCTTTGAAAGCAAATACAGTAGCAATTTTACATTTAGCAGTCAGCAGTTTAGTCAGCCACATATTGCTGGGTAGAGATTGATGATGATATGATGGCCCAAATATTGTAAGAACTCCCTGTAGTTGGAGCAGTGTTGCTTAATCTGAATAGTTTGATGGGGCCTGCTTTTAATAATGTACCTAATGGTGATGTTCTGCAGGTAAAATGAATGCACTACCTTGCAAATTGAAAATGTTGCTTAAACTTTGGCAGAACTTCAGCATATTGTCAGAATCAAGATTGGGTTTAATATTACCAGCATATGTCATGAAATCTGTTGTCTTTGTGGCAGCAGTACAATACAATAGATAATAGAAAAAATGTGGATTACAGTAAGTATATATAAATAGTTAAATGAGTAAAAAAGTAGTGAGATACTGTTCATGGGTTCAATGTCCATTCAGAAATCAGATGGCAGAGGGGGGAAAAAATAACTGTTCCTGAATCGTTGAGTGTGTGCCTTCAGGCTTCTGTACCTCCTTCCTGATGGTGGCATGACCTGGGTGACGGGCGTCCTCAATGTTGGACGCCGCATTTTGTTTTTTGGGGCATCACTCTGAAGGTGTCGTGAATACTACAGAGGCTAGTGCACATCATGGAGCTGACTAAGTTTACAATTCTCTGCAACTTGCTGTGATCCTGTGCAGGGGCTGCCACCCCCTCCCCCTGCTCTATACCAGTTGATGATGCAGCCATTTAGAATGCTCTCCACGGTATGACTGTAGATATTTAAGTGTGCTTTAGGTGATACCAAATCTTCTCAAACTCAATCAATGTTTCAATTTAATATCAGAGAATGTATACAGTATACAATCTGAAATTCTTACTCTTCACAGACATCCATGAAACAAAAAAAAACCCAAGGAGTAAATGATAAAAAAAACGTTAGAACCCCAAAGTTCTCCCACTCCACCTCCCATGCACAAGCAGCAGCAAAAGCATCAACTCTCCCCCTTCCATCCCCTCCCCTCCCCATTTGCTCCAGCAAAAGTATCAACACCTCCAGTCACCATGCAGCAATAGCAAAGACCTTGGAGACCTTGATCTAGAGCCCTTCAGAAACTACTGTACATCCCAACACTTCACTATCTGAGACCGGCTCCCTTTCTCACTAGTGGGGGGGGGGGAGGAGGGGGGAGAGAGAGAGATCACTCCTGCAACAGCAAAAGGGGCGAGCAACCGCTTGCTGTTTTGATGTTACAACCTGCCAGCGTCAGAGTTCCCCGACACAAGGACCAGACTTTCACTCACCATTGAGAGTGAGAGGGAGGGAGAGAGAGAGAGATAGATAGATAGATATCACTCAAGTGCAGGGGCCTTCTTTCAACAGCCTAATGAAATGTAGCTGCGTCAATACGTTGGGTCCAGGTTAGATCCTCCCAGATCTAACTTGCAGAAGGCTAACATATCCAAGCAAGTTTCCAAGCTTCTTAATGCATCTCAACAGACATGGACGAGTTCCAGGACAGAAATAAGCCATGAAGCCCTGTATATTGTCCTTGAAAATGTGTTCTTTAACATGGTTTGTTGGCTTTTTCATGTTTGAAAAGCATCTGCCGTGGGTGCCTTTAGGACAACACAATTCTGGTTTCCTGTGAAGACGATATAGAGACATTCCAAAGTAAATGTTGATAGCACTTTTATGAAAGTAGAATTGAGGTTATGACGATCAAGAAAAGGCATGTCCACTATTACCATTAATTTCCATTTGTATATTGTATTTAATGTAGGAAAAATATCATGAATTGTTTCATTGATTAAATTACAGAACCGGTCATCGAAAGGTCTGGTCTAAAAATTAAGAGAAGTGAGTTTAAGTACTACCAAAGCAGCTGAGCAATTAAATCCAGATAGATAATTATACTATTACACACAGTAAACTAAAAACTTAGTTGTAACAAGAACAACGAACAAGAACAGTAAAACTAGCAGATTGTCCTTAAAACCTCTCTGATTCTTACACATGCTCTGTGGGTGAGAAAATGTTCCCTTTTCTCTGCTCCAGATTCCTGGTGCAGTTGAAATGACCCTGCCAGCTGCACAGTTGCCTCTAAATCACTGTGTTGAAGTATATTCCATATTGTAGTAATTCAGGAAGTTGGCTCAGTGCCTCGGCCACAGCATTTATTGATGGGCAATAGTTGCTGGCCTTGTCGGGAATGTGAAAATTCCCGTAAATGAGTTTTTTAAAACAAGTGTAATTAAAAGCACTAAAAGTACATACAAATTACACTGGGATAGATGACCAAAATCTTAGTGTAGCGAGTTTGAGGGAAGCGTTACCGAAGAAAGGTAAGGCAGTGGAGAGATTATGGAAAAATTAAACAGATGGTAATCTTTTGCTAGAGTGAAGAAGGTTAAGAAATTGTGGAGCTCTTGGAAAACTATGAAGGGAATAGGTAATGCTGACATGGGAAATGTGTGAGTGAATCCAACACATGAGACTATAAATTATAAGAAATTTGCTAATACATTTGCAGAGAATTCAGGAACAACTTATTTACACAGAGGGCTGAGAGAATGGAATCTGCTGCTGAGAAATGTTAAACCAAATCGTCCTTGCAAAACCCATTGGGCATCATTGAGAGGCCCACTGCTCTGTGCTGTCTACACTCATGGTGATGTAGGTAATCACAGCTCTAAATGGCATATATAAATTGCCAGTGACATGCCTGTTGTTGGCAGAATCTCAGTTAGCGATGAGTAGGTGTACTGGAGCAAAATAAGTATGCTGGTCGAGTAGTGCCACAATAGCAACCTTGCACTCAATGTCAGTAAGACCAAGCGATTGATAGTGGACTTCAGGAAGAGGAAGTTAGGAGGCCTCATTAAAGGGTGAACGTTTTCAAGTTCCTGGCTGTCAACGTCTCAAAGGATCTATCCTGGGCCCACCATATTGATTCATGCCAGTGGCTGTACTTCATTGGGAGTTTGAAAAGGTTCATACGTCACCGAAGACTCTAGTAATTTCTACAGATGTACCATGGAGAGCATTTTGTCTGCTGAACTCCCTACCATCACTCAGGTCTCAACACATGAATCGCTTGTGGCATTGAACTGTTTACTTTTTAGTTTGTATTGTATATGCACCTTATTGTTCATTTATTTGTGGTAATATTACTTTGTATTATGTGCATGAGTTTTATGTACTGTGCACCTTGGTCCGGAGGAATATTGTCTCATTTAGCAGTACGCATGTGTATGGACGAACGATAATAAACTTGAACTGGTTGCATCCCTGGCTGGTCTGGACCCATCAATACATGAGCTTATAAGAGGCTTCATTGTAGATTCAGATTGTTGACTCAGCCTGCTCCATCATGGGCATACCCCCCCCCCCCCCACCCCCCGAGGGTATCCTTGAAAGGCAGTGCCCCAGGAAGGTGGTGTCTATCACTAAGGGCCCTCAACATTTGTGACATGTCCTCTTCTCGTTACTACCATCAGGGAGGAGGTACAGGATCCTGAACATCTACACTGAACATTTTAGGAGCATTATCTCTGCCATCCAGTTTCTGAACAATCCATGAACACTACTTCACTATTCCTCTTTTGCACTATTTATTGATTTATTGATTGATAGTAACTTCTAGTAAGTACTTTGCTATACTTGTGCGATATGGCTGCTACAAACAACATATTTCATGATCAAGGTCAGTGACAATAAATTTGCTTCTTATTTGGATTATTGGGCCTTGATAATCTAGATACAGTGATAAGGATGCCTGCTCCAGGACACTCTTATCAAAGTTGCTTCAGGTCAACCATAGCACGTTAAAAGTGGAAAATTACCCAGGTTAAACTGTCTGCAAAAAAAATCAAAATGAAGTTAATCAGGCTGAAAACTGCTGCATCAGCTATTCTCAATAACAAAATGATGTAAGGTGTTGACGGTTATCAAGTCGTACTTGCCTGCCAGTGACTGATCATTGATTTCAGTTTGGATTTCAACAGGACCACTTGGCCTCAGCTCTTATAAATCTTGGTCCAACATAGATAGACAAGTGAGGTGAGGGGTGACTATAGTTGGCATTGAAAAGTAAATGGGAATTAAGGCAAATTTTCTCTACTGCCAGCATTTGTGCATGGACTATGAAGTGATAAGAACGGGTCAGAATGCTGGTGCATGACAGAATGATCTTGCCATGTTGTTGCCATTCCACACCATGAACCTCTGTATTTTCTGGCCAAGAAAGATCTCCAACCACACCTTACTCCTTCAGTGTCACCAAGAGGATATGGCCACAATCATCATAAAGGAACATTGGAGTTGGATTGGGCACGTAATGAAAAGAGAACCCAGCTCCATCATCAGGACAGCACCTCGTTGGAGCCCTGAAGTGCAGGGGAAATGTAGACCAAAGACAACTTGGTGCCGTACCACAGAGGCAGAAATGAGGACCCTGAACCACACCTAGGGTATGATAGAGATGGAAGACGTTCATTGCTGCCCTAAATGCCAGTGGCATAACAGGCAGTAACTAGTGAAGTGATAAGTAAAATTTTTATTAGACTTGCCAGGAAGTAGCCATCTTCAGCAATTCTAAGGTGACATTTAAGTGCACGACTATTGTTTGATTTTGGAGGATGCATCACCATAGACTAGAAATTAAACAAAATCAGAAATTCTATGGCTATAAGCCTGACTTAGGAATTTGCTATTCTGTACCTAGTTTTTAAAAATCTGATTCCAAAGTTGTTCCATTATCTTGAAGGCATGAGTCAGGAGTATGATGCTCTGTTTGTCTAGCTGAGAGCAGTTTTAACATCAGCCAAGAAATTCTACACCTTCTAGTACATTGCTTTCCAATCACTGTGCAGAATAAATGCAGCAACTCACAAAGTATCTTGAACAATTCTTCCGGCTTTTGCTTTCTCCCATCTAGGAGAGTAAAGGACAGCAGGTGCGTGGAAATGCAATTCCCCCCTACAATTAATGACTTTTCTCTCTTGGAAATACTTTGTTGTTCCTTTATCATGACTGTATCAAAGTGAAAAGTTATATTTTCATCAACATAGAAAATAGAGCAGTATAGCACAGGAACAGGACCTTTGGCCTGCAGTGTTGTGCCAAACCAATTAAATCAGTAATTAAATGGCCAACTAAACTAATCCCTTTTGCTTACGTAATGTCCATATCCTTCCATTTCCTTACACTTATGTGCCTCTCTATAAATGTCTCTTAAAGGTTTGTAAGGTCTATACCACCAACCCAGGCAGCACATTCCAGGCACCCACCACTCTCTGTTTTAAAAAAAATTGCCCTTCACATCTTTAAATTTAACACCCTCACCTTAAATGCATGCCCTGTGGTATTAGGTATCTCAACCCTGGGAAAAAGATACTCCCTATCTACTCTTTCTATGCCCCTCATTTACTTGTAAACTTCTATCAGATCTCCCATCAGCCTCTGCTGCTCCAGAGATACCCCAAGTTGGTCCAACCTCTCATTATAGCACATGCACTCTAATCCAGGTTTTCAGTGCTTCTAGAAGGCAGCTCATCACCTTCTCAAGTCATGCAGAAGATGTAAGGCTTGCCAGAAGCACCACGTGCATTGCATAACTGTATAAAATGATGTAACAATAGAAACATAGAAAGATAGAAATCTATAGCACATTACAGGCCCTTCATCCCACAATGTTGTGCTGGCCATGTAACCTACTCTAGAAACTGCCTAGAGTTTCCCTACTGCATAGCCCTCTATTTTTCTAACCTCCATGTACCTATCTAAGAGTCTCTTAAAACAACCTATTGTATCTGCCTCTACCACCATCGCTGACAGTGCATTCCATGCACCCAGTATTCTCTGTGTGAAAAACTTACCTCTGACATCCCCTCTGTACCTACTTCCAAGCACCTTAAAGTTATGCTGCCTTGTGTTAGCCATTTCAGCCCTGGGAAAAAGCCTCTGGCTATCTGCATGATCAATGCCTGTCATCATCTTATACACCTTTAACAGGTCACCTTTCACCCTCTATCATTCCAAGGAGAAAAAGCCAAGTTCACTCAACATATTCTCATAATGCACGCTCTCCAGTCCAGGCAACACCCTTGTAAATCTCCTCTGCACTCTCTGTATAGTATCCACATCCTCCCTGTAATGTGACCAGATTTGAACACAGTATTCTAAGTGGGGTCTTGTATAGCTGTAATATTACCTCACAGCTCTTAAACTCAATCCCATGATTGATGAAGGCCAACACACATATATGCCTTCTTAACAACACTGTCAACCTGCATGGCAGCTTTGAGTGTCCTGTGGACATGGACGCCAAGATCTCGCTGATCCTCCACACTGCCAAGAGTCTTACCATTAATATTGTGTTCTGTCTTCAAATTTGACCTATCAAAATGAACCACTTCACACTTATCTGGGTTGAACTCCATCTGCCACTTCTCAGCCCAGTTCTGCATCCTATCAATGTCACGCTGTAACATCTGACAACCCTCCAGACTATCCACAACCCCCTCAACTTTTGTGTCATCAGCAAACTTAATAACCCACCCTTCTACTTCCTCTTCCAGGTCATTTATAAAAATCACAAAGAGGAGAGGTCCCAGAGCTGATCCCCGTGGAACTCCGCTGGTTACTGTCCTCCATGCAGAATACTATTCATTTACAATCACCCTTTGCCTTCTGTGAGTAAGCCAATTCTGGATCTACAAAGCAAGGTGCCCTTGGATCCCATGCTTCCTTACTTTCTGATTGATACTCGTATGGGGAACCTTATCAAGTGCCTTACTGAAATCCATATACACTACATCCACTGCTCTACCGTCATCAATGTGTTTAGTTACATCTTCAAATAATTCATCATGTTCGTAAGGCATGACCTGCCCTTGACAAAGCCATGCTGACTATCCCTAATCAGATTATGTCTCTCCAAATGCTCATAATTCCTGCCTCTCAGGATCTTCTCCAACAACTTGCCCACCACTGAAGTCAGACTACTGTTCTACAATTTCCTGGGTTATCTCTACTCCCTTTCTAGAACAAGGGAACAATGTTTGCAACCTTCCAATCCTCTGGAACTTCTCCTGGCCTTATTGATGATGCAAAGAGGCTTAGCAGTCTCCTTGCTTGCTTCCCACAGTAGCCTGGGGTATATCTCATCCAGTCCTGGTGACTTGCTGTTCGCTAAGGCCTTCTCCTGGCCCCTTCTAGCTCTCCTAATTTCATTCTTGAACTCCTTCTTAGCACCCTTGTAATTTAGATTATGAAGACAGCAGTCCTCTTTTATTGTCATTTAGTAATGCATGCATTAAGAAATGATACAATATTTCCTCCGGTGTGATATCACAAAACACAGGACAGACCAAGACTGAAAAAACTAACAAAACCACATAATTATAACATATAGTTACAACAGTGCAACAATACCATAACTTGATGAAGAAGTCCATGAGCACAGTAAAAAGTTCAAAGTCTCTCAAATGTCCCACATCTCACGCAGACGGGAGAAGGAAGAAAAACTCTCCCTGCCATGCCCGACCACAATCCGTCTCTGAGTCATCCGAAAACTTCGAGGCTCCGAATCAGCTCTCCGACACCGAGTACTGAGTGCCATCTCTATCCGAACAATTCGACCTCAATCTCTGTCGCCAACAGCAGGCAAAGCTGGGGATTTTGAGGCCTTCCCTCCGGAAGATTCCGGACCGCGCAGTAACGACAGCAGTGAACGAACGTTTCAGAAATTTTTCCAGGTGTTCCTCTGTGCTTTCATGTCTGTCTCCATCAATTCAGAATTGGCCACGGCCCCCATTTAACGGATACAATATCATTTTTCACCAGAGGGCTGCGCACGTGCAGTGCACTGCTCTCTCTCCTCCCGCCAATTTTCTAGGGGTCTAACAGTACCTAGTTTCTTGAACTTTCCATAAGTTTTCTTCTTAACTAGACTTTCTACATCCTTTGTACACCATGATTCTTTTACCCTCCCATCCTCTCCGTGCCTCAGTGGAACATACCTATGCAGAACGCCATGCAAATGCTCCCTGAACATTTGCCGCATTTCTGCTGTGCATTTCCCTGAGAACATCTGCTCCCAATTTATGTTCCCAAGTTCCTGCCTAATAGCATTATATTTCCCCCATTCCAATTAAATGTTTTCCCAAATTGTCTGCTCCTATCCCTCTCCAGCACCATGGTGAAGGAGATAAAGATACAGTTGTGATCACTATCAATCACAGTGAGAAGAGTATAATGAAAATGCTCAAGTGGTTAGTTGGCGTTGTACTACTAAAAAGCCTGCAGGTTGTGGCTAAGATGTCAATAATTTTGATATTCTTGCCAGAAATTGAGTAGAAAACAATAATGATTGTATTGAAAGGAGGATGGTTTGTGCTTGGACATTAGACAAGTGAAAAGAGTGTAAACTGGATAAACTGTCAGGAACTTGGAATCTAGCAGTTAGAGGATGCCCTAAATTCTTTGAAAATATCTTGTTTACCAATAGACAGGAAGCCTCAGCAATATGCTTTAGGTTTTATGACGTGTTTCCATTTTGCACAACACTTGTGTTGTGGCTTTCAGAACTGATAATTCGACGATATATTTTGGATTAGTCATATGATTTTGTTGGTTGGAGTCCATTTGAATGCAGTAAATAAAATAATTCCCCAGTAGATCAGTTTCAAGAGGAGGTATGCAGATGAATAGGAGCCTCTTCCGATACCAGACCATAGTATTCTATCGAGACACATTGCAGTCCTAAGACCTTGATGTTGAAGTCAACATTTTTCAGATAATCAGCCTTTCGTATTTGTGTCAGAACTGACCAGATCTGATGCTGGTATATCCACCTGAAATATTAACTTCAGATTTTTTTTTCTCTGCATAAGTGACCTTGCTGTGTTCCATGTCTCTTATTCTCTCTGCAACCCTCCCCGTCTCAGCAACCTGAAGCCTTAACTGTAATTCTCTTTCCACAGGTGTTGACTAATCCTGATGAATGCCTACAGCCTTTTATCCTTTTATTTTAGTAATTCTGGGGTTAGAAGCATGCTTATGGTTGGTAGTGACCCAAATATATGGGTGTTGGGTAATATGTACTAATTCTGAATGTATAATAAGTTTGAATGGCTGGTTAGCAGTCACTTTGAAGGTTCCATTACCATTCATATTCTAGTCTCATCTGATTTTTGTTATTTGGGTTCTAAATTTAACTATTTAATGAAGGATGCGATAAGGACCTAATTCAAAAGCTCAAATGAAGGATTTTTTTAATAGATCTGTTTTGAGGAAACTGTAATGGTAAGAGAAATGTTAGACCATAAAGAGCACAAGATACAAGAGCAGAATTAGGCCAATTGGCCCATTGAGTCTACTCTGCTGTTTAATTATGGCTGATGTGTTTCCCCCTCAGCTACGGACTTCTGCCTTCTCCCTTTATCCCTTCATGCCCTGACTAATCAAGAATCTGTCAAACTCTGCCTTAAATATATGTAAAGGCTTGGCCTTCACAGCTGCCTGTGACAACATATTCCACAGCTTGACCACTCTCTGGCTAAAGAAATTCCTCCTCATCTCTGTTCTAAAAGGACGCCCCCTCCCATTCTGAGATTGTGTCCTCTGGTCTTAGACTCCCCCACCAAAGGAAGCATCCTCTCCACATCTACTCTATTGAGGCTCTCAACGTTTGATAAGTTTCAATGAAGCCATTCTTCTGAATTCCAGTGAGTAAAGGTCCAGAGCCATCTCTATTCATCATATTGGCAAGCCTTTCAATCCCAGGATCATTTTTGTGAACCTTGCACTTTTTCTCTCTGTAACTCGCTGGGGACAATTTATATGAATCATAGATTCAGTCTGGAGCACAGAAATTCTTCAGATGCCTAAATCCATCCTAACCATTAAGCACCCATTTACACTATTTTATACTAATCCCACTTTATTTCTCTCTCAATCTCAAATGTCATCAGAGCAATAGAAGATCAGTGTTGCTAGGCTTCCAGAGAAACACCGTGGACAGGCTGCACTGTGGAAGGTCTCTGGCATTACGCATATCTTTTAGCTTATAGGTTTAAACTTCCTAATTAGTATCAGACCAGTGGTGATAGCTGAGGTTAATGTGGATTCCTAACAGAATTAGAAAGGAGGATTGATATTTGGGAGTAAGAAAATGGCAGAGGTATTAAAGAAATATTTTGTATGTCTTCACGAAATAAGATATTAAAAAAAACCTCTTAGAAATGGAGATTGACAGATCAAGAGTGTTGTGAAAGAAAGTAATAATGGGGGGGGGAAGGATTGGAGAAATTTAATTGACTGAAACCTGATAAATCATCAGGACCTAATAATCTGCATTCCAGTGTTATGAAAGAAGTGTTTGTGGAGACTGCAGATTCATTAGTTGCTGCTTTTCAAAATTCATCAAATTTTGGAATGATTGCCAAAGGTTGGAAAGTGATAAATGAAATGTGCTATTTTAGATGAGGAAAGAAAAGATTTTTAGTGTAGACTGGTTATGAAAGGAGTGGTCATGGGGAACCTGACTTTAATAATATAATTGAGCAGAGTTAGTTTGGATTTATTTTAGGAAAATCATGTTTGATTAAGTTTATTTTTTGAAATTTTATGTCAGCAGTATTGGTGGCTATGAACCAGTTGATGTGATGGTGGGGAGAACGAATTTGCCTCATTGTTTAAATACAAAGGGTTGAGTGGCCTTGTTCTTAATTCACATATTCATATGTGGATTTGTCAGATCACTTTTGTCGTACCACAGAATTAAAACACTTTCAATTTGGGAGCCTTACTGGTATGGATTATTGGTTCATGGACAGAACACAACAGGTTCAAATGGGTCATTTTTTGGTGTGGGAGCCTGTGGGATGCCAGGGGTTGGTGCTGGGCGCCTGCTTTACACCATCTGTATCAGTGAATTGGATAAGGGAACCAGTGTAATGCATTCAGGACTTTGGGGGTGGGGGTATGAACTAGCTACGGGATATGGGTGAGGACATTGTGGTTGGAATAAGATATTCCATTTTGGTCAGAAAAAAAATGGAAGAGCTGGATCTTTAGCTAAATGATGGAACATTGGAAAGTATTACTGTTTCGAGGGGCCTAGTTGTCTGTTAAAAGTAATTGAAAATGCAAGCATTGATTTTTACAAACGATTTGTAAGGTGTAATATATGTTGCAAGATGATATGAGTGCAAGAGTAAAGCTGGCTTAGTGCAAGTATGTAATTGTTCTGACTAGACTGCACCTGGAATATTGTGAAATACACTTGTGATAGAGGGAGTGCCTCAAAGGTTTACCAACATCAGAGTGTCATTGTAAGAGGAAATATTAAGGAAATGGGGCTTTTTACAAACTGGCATTTGGAAGAATGAAAGATGACCTCATTGAGGCATAAAGTTTTTACTGTGCTTGACAAAGAAGGCTTGATCCTTAGAATGAGTGCCTAGAATCACAAGGTTAAGGTCTCCTAATAAAGGATAGGCCATATAGAAATGGGATGAACTTGTTGCTTATCCAGATGAATGTGAAAGAATTGAAATTTTCTACCTGAGGGGCATGTGGAGGCTCAGTCACTCAGCCAAGAGAAAGATTGATAGAACTTTGTAATAAGAGAATCAACAAATGCAGGGTGAGTACGTGAAAGTGATCCTGAGTGAAAAGGTCACTCATGATCAGTCAAAGGTGGATATGCACATGGTGCTTATGACTAAGTCTTTCTCCTTGTGTATTTGTTTGGATTCTGTTGTTTTGCTTTACAGCTGTCATGATATTCTGACCACCTGCAGTCCCCTTAGAACAAATTCCTTCAAAAAATATTCCTTCTCCATTGATTCCATTGGAAAAGTTGGCACTTTTCAATTCCATCAGACAATTTACTCAATTTCCTAGCATCTATTATCCCATTACTGGTGGTCAGATGGTGGAGGAATAATTGGCCTTGGTGTGGATGTGCTGGCTCTCTGGGAAAAATTACCACTTTAATTCTGATTTCCACTCCACTTGCTCCATAACTCACAACATGTTTTTTCCTTTAAGTTTAATTTTAGTTGCAATTATATGTGCTTTGTCATATTTCAGATGATGCATTTCAGATCAATAGTTCTGTAAAAATGCTCCCTTCCCTTTGTCTTTCTTGTCAACTGTCAGGTCTTAGTTGTGATTAATCTCACTAGTCTGCAAGAATCCCGCAGTTTTTTTCTTAGAAGCATTAACTTGTGATAACATTGTTAAGTTGTTCATCTGCAGAGAAATTAATCAATTGGAGCAAACTACTTTAGAGGTTTTGCTCTGTGTTGTTAGACATGAAGGTTAGTCTGGTGAAAACGCTGAAAAATCTGGGAAATATTCTTGCACCCTGGGCACACTTTTCTTGTAACAGCCACAATGAAACAAAATCAGCCTTGTTTGACTCTTGAGTGTGAAGAGCTGAATATGACCAGGCAGTCTTTTGGCATTATTATTGTGTGTGGAAGCTGGGTAATGGAGCTGGTGTCCATTATTTACCCTGCAGTGAGTTTCTGGGTGAAATGTACTTTCACTTTGCAGTAGATGTGTTGTGAAGTTTTGACTAAGCAAATGTGGTATATCATCCACCTTCACAAAGCATGCTGTGTAGAAAGAGAGTAAAAAGGGGAAAAGCAAAATATACAGATCTATGAATATACAGATCTTAAAAAGAATGCTTGGGTTGTAGACACTTTGTCAGTACATAAGTCGGTGATTGGAAACATTTATCATTCACCTGGTCCTTTTTGGTGAAACGTGTATGTTACTTCTATTTCTAATTTCAGGTTTATAGAAATGGTTAAAATCAACAAATGAAGTAAGGGGTATCTTTAGAGTTTTCTTCAGAGGTTAGATTAAAACAAAATTACTGTACCCATCTCATACCTTTCAATACTCCTGACCCAGCTTTGTGACAGGTTCAAACATGGGCCTGTAACATCTTTGCAAACCATAATCGTCTGACATTGTGCTCTGTTGTAAGATTTGATCTGGAGAGCTTGGTGCCTACCCTGAGCCTGAAGCTACCCAAGTGTGTGTGTTGGATTTGGGGTCAGATGGTAACATGTAGAACAGGAATAAGACACTTCGCCCGTTGAGCCTGCTCTATTATTCAGTAATGTGAATTTATCTCAAAGTAATCTGAACTCAATATTCTGTCATACTCCCAGACTAACTCATGGACATCTAAGAATTAGGTGACCTCTTATTTTAAACTGTGATTCTTAGTATCTCAAGGATGTATGCCTAGCCCTCTGCTCTACTCTGTCTACACTCATGACTGTGTAGCTAGGCACAACTCGTACTCCGTCCATAAATTTACTGATGAGACAATTGCTGGCAGAATCTCAGATGGTGATGAGGAAGCACACAGAATTGAGATAGTTGAGTGGTGTCGCAACAACAACTTGGCACTCACTGTCAGTAAGACCAAGGAACTGATTGTGGATTCACGAAGGGGAACCCATACCAGTCGTCATTGAAGGGTCAGCAGTAGAAAATATGAGCAGCTTCAAGTACATGGGTCTCAAAGTCTCTGAAGATCTATCCTGTATGCCATCCAGACAGATCACTGCATGCATAAATACACCCAAGTTGTAGTAAAGAACAACAGAATACAGTTTTGCAGCTACAAGAACATTGCAGTGCAGGTGGGCAAATAAAATGGAAGGGCCATGATGCGGTAGTTTGAGAGATAAAGAGTATGAGAAGCCAAAGATTCAAAGTACATTTATTATCAATGTATGTAATATAAGCCTGAAATTCATCTTTCCCACAGACAGCACAAAACAACAAAGAACCACGGAACCGACCCGTTCAAAGGAAAACATCAAATCCCTCCCATACACAAAAAAAATCGCACAAACAGCAACAGAAAAACAAGTGAAAAACACAGAATATATAAACACAAAATTAAAATACATATTTCAGTACGGTTCAGCTTGGTACTCATTATCTGCAGGAGTTCACTATCTATTTAGCAGTCTTGCAACAGTGGAATAGCTCTCCTTAAGCCTGGTGGTATGTGTTCTCAAGCCTTTTTTAAATCTTGAAGTGGGGTGAAGAGGGAGTTATTTGGTTAGGAGCGTGTCTTGAATATGTTGCCTATTTTCCTAAGGCAAATAATAACGTGGACACCCACAACCTCTACGGTAGATGATTCCAAAGATTCACAGCCCTTTGTATGGTGATTTCTCATCTCATTGTGGGTACGTGGCCAAGTGGTTGAGGCATTCGACTAGCGATATGAAGGTCGTGAGTTCGAACACCAGCCAAGGCAGTGTGTCTGTCCTTGAGCAAGGCACTTAATCACACAGTGCTCTGTGGCGACACTGGTGCCAAGCTGTATGGGTACAAATGCCCTTCCCTTGGACAACATCGGTGTCATGGAGAGGGGAGACTTGCAGCATGGGCAACTGCCAGTCTTCCATACAACCTTACCCAGGCCTGCGCCCTGGAGAGTGAAGACTTTCCAGGCGCAGATCCATGGTCTCGCAAGGCTAACGGATGCCTTTACTTTACTTACTTACATCTCATTGCTGACACCTGATTTGTACCAATGAAAATGGACCTGATTGAGAAGTCTTGTTTATCCTATTCTTCACCTAAAAGTCAGTTGTTTGTATTTGTTTTCAAGATTGAAAAATTGCTTCACGATTTGAGATTGTAGTGTAGTCAGGAACTACACCTGCCTTTTTCCCCAATGCTACAAAAATGGTTGAAGTTTTTACATAAGTATAGTTTGACACTTGCAGGATGAGCCTAACAATAGTCTTGCGAGACCATGGATCTGCGCCTGGAAAGTTCCAGGGCGCAGGCCTGGGCAAGGTTGTATGGAAGACTGGCAGGTGCCCATGCAACAAGTCTCCCCTCTCCACAACACCATTGTTGTCCAAGGGAGGGGCAAGGGCCAATGCAGCTTGGCACCAGTGTCGTCGCAGGAGTTGCCAGAACGAAGTTGAAGGCTATGTCGGACTGCCTTAGGACTCCAGCTCTGGATTTGTCCTCAGGATTTACAAACTTTGTACTGCCGAAGCCTTTCCCATGAGTGGGTATGGCCGCAAGGCAGCAGAGGCTTGAAATCAGAGTTTTCCCTCTCTTAGATGGACTGCCTTCCCAGGCTGATGAGCTCGATCTATCTGAAGCACTGGTCTTAAGGCACCAGGACCCGCCTTCGCCCCTTCTCCTGTCAGTAGAAACAGTTCCGCCGGGCTTAAAGGCTAAGCCACACGAGAAGGCCAGGAGTTGGACTTGGTTGTCAGAGGCTATTTGAGGGGCATGCCGTGAGGAGCACTTTTAGGCAGTGGGAGGCCTGTGACTAGTGGTGTGCCATAGGGATCCGTGCTGGGTCCATTGTTATTTGTCATCTATATCAATGATCTGGATGTTAATGTGGTAAATTGGATCAGCAAGTTTGCTGATGATACAAAGATTGGAGGTGTAGTAGACAGTGAGGAAGGTTTTCAGAGCCTGCTGAGGGACTTGGACCAGCTGGAAAAATGGGCTGAAAAATGGCAGATGGAGTTTAATACTGACAAGGTATTGCACGTTGGAAGGACAAACCAACGTAGAACATACAGGGTTAATGGTAAAGCACTGAACATACAAGGTTAATGTTAAGGCACTGAGGAGTGCAGTGGAACAGAGGGATCTGGGAATACAGATATAAAATTCCCTAAAAGTGTCGGCACAGGTAGATAGGGTCGTAAAGAGAGCTTTTGGTACATTGGCCTTTATTAATCGAAGTATTGAGTATAAGAGCTGGAATGTTATGATGAGGTTGTATAAGGCATTGGTGAGGCCGAATCTGGAGTATTGTGTTCAGTTTTGGTCACCAAATTACAGGAAGGATATAAATAAGGTTGAAAGGGTGCAGAGAAGGTTTACAAGGATGTTGCCGGGACTTGAGAAATTCGGTTACAGAGAAAGGTTGAATAGGTTAGGACTTTATTCCCTGCAACGTAGAAGAATGAGGGGAGATTTGATAGAGGTATATAAAATTATGATGGGTATAGATAGAGTGAATGCAAGCAGGCTTTTTCCA
Organism: Mobula birostris; assembly: GCF_030028105.1. Classification (NCBI taxonomy): domain Eukaryota; kingdom Metazoa; phylum Chordata; class Chondrichthyes; order Myliobatiformes; family Myliobatidae; genus Mobula; species Mobula birostris. Next base: position 6,681,905 of record NC_092401.1, read on the forward strand.
CTGAGGCAAGGAGAGAAAAAAACCAGAGGACATGGGTTAAGGGTGAGGGGGGGGAAAGTTTAAAGGGAACATTAGGGGGAGCTTCTTCACACAGACAGTGGTGGGAGTATGGAATGAGCTGCCAGACGAGGTGGTAAATGTGGGTTCTTTTTTAACATTTAAGAATAAATTGGACAGATACATGGATGGGAGGTGTATGGAGGGATATGGTCCGTGTGCAGATCAGTGGGACTAGGCAGAAAATGGTTTGGCACAGCCAAGAAGGGCCAAAGGGCCTGTTTCTGTGCTGTAGTTTCTATGGTTCTATGGGAGCTTGACCCCACTACCACTCCTCGGCTTGACAGCCTTGGAACCAAACAAGGTCAGTTTTTATTCCCACTCTCCCCCTGCGCCCCCCCCCCCCACCACCACCACAGTGTTACATGGAAGTGAGTTGGCATTGAACTTGGAGACTGTCTATTTGGGGCATGTATTGTTTTTGGAACAGAAGAAAGATATAAAGCTGCTGCAGGCCCTTTTCGTGGCAAGTAAGAAATCAGTCACCAGAAAGTGGCTAAATCCAACATCACCTACATTAGAAGACTGGCATGAAATTATTTTGGAAAGATGACTGGGAATTCAAAAAGAAAACTTTTATCAAATTTGGAATAAATAGATTGAATTTATAACCCAATGCGAGCAGACTGACTCTCCTAATGGTTCATACTGCTTTCCTCATCAACATAGTAATAGTGTTAACGTAAGCTCCCTTGGTTCGAATGTTTAATGTTCTATTTCTGAAAAACATGGAATTAACACAAGTAAAGAAAAAGATTTGGGAAAAAATGATAAAATGAAGTAAATAAATACACAGGGATTGGATAAGTGTGTCTGTGGGTAGGAGCAAATATGAACATGTTAGGATACAAGCACCTACGATGGAAGTTACACAAGGTTACACACAATATTTTGGACGAGAAAGAAATGGACCACAAGAGATACATGGAAATTATTATTCAACCACTATTATTACTATTTTTTTTAACAACTATTATTTTAATAGTGTGGAATTACAATTGCACATAAATATCTATTTAAGTGCCTAATTATATATTCTTTTTTATTCCCACTATGTTACCTACTTTGTTATGCCCCTTTTTGTTATTATTATTTTTTCTTATTTTAATTATTTTTCTTTTAATATCATCTCAGTGTGTACTTGTGAATATATAAATATATATAGATCTATACATATAAAACCTTTTCCCTTTTTTATATATGTAAAAAAGTTTGCGTAATACTTGCGAATACCTTATCCAAATAAAAATTTTAAAAAAGGATAGTAACTGTAAACAGGATCAAGGAAAGAGCAAGAGCATAGAAGACAACAAATTGTGCAAATGCAAATATAAAAAAATAACAACAAGAGCATGAGATACAAGGTAAAGTGAGATTGTTGGTTGTGGACAAATCTCAATAGGTAAGTGTAGTTACCCTTTTGTTGAAGAGTTTGGTGGTTGAGTGGTAGTAACTGTTCTTGAACCTGGTGGTGCAAGTTCTGTGGCTCTTGTACCTTCTACCTGATGGCAGCAGTGAGAAAAGAGCACAGCCTGGGTGGTAAGAATCTCTGATGATGGGTGATGAAACTACACAGAGGTAAGTATCCATATCTCAGGATCTGGATGTGTCTCAGATTTCTTGTCCTGTACTTTGGCCTCAATATCAACTACATTGTCTGCTTGTAAACACCTCAAAGAATTCAAAAACAAACACAGGAATCTACAACTTTTTAAAATGAAGATTGTGGCTTTGTTTAGGGATGGGAAACACTGACCATCTTTTCAACATAAAGGTATCAGTTACATGCTCTTTATTTAATAGCTGTCACCCATATTGTATTTCAACTTTCCGCTTTCAAAAGACAAGTTTCATTTTGGTGTCAAAGTATGCATGTACAATACAACTTTGATATTTGTCTTCTCCTTTGAGGGTGAGTTAACATCATTTATGGGTGTGTTGGATCACTGCAATGTTTTAGCTCTAGTTAAATTGAACTTCCCACCCCTAATCATGAATTGAAAGGAATCATCTTTTCAAAACTTTTTAGGTTGCTGTGCATCTTCTTAAGCCGTTGGATATAAAGTACTCCATTTTGTGTTTCTTTCAGCATATACCAAAGCCTTTGCAACCATTATGATACTTTGAAGTATAGCTCCTGTTGTATCTTAAGGAACATAGCAGCTGGTTTGTCTCCGTTCCTGCCAGCAAGTGATGTGGTCTGGTTCTCATCACATGTTTTAATAATGTTGACAGTTGCATATGTATTGGCTAAGGCACTGTCGGTAACTCCCTTGCTCTGCCATGAAATCTTGTAGTCAATGTTCAAAGTGCATTTATTAATCAAAGTACAGTGGCATGCAAAAGTTTGGGCACCCCTGGTCAAAATTTCTGTTACTGTGAATAGCTAAGCGAGTAAAAGATGACCTGATTTCCAAAAGGCATTAAGTTAAAGATGACACATTTCTTTAATATTTTAAGCAAGAAAACTTTTTTATTTCCATCTTTTACAGTTTCAAAATAACAAGAAAGGAAAAGGGCCTGAAGCAAAAGTTTGGGCACCCTGCATGTCAGTACTTAGTAAGATCTTTGCTCATTGCGGCCAAAATTCAGCGTCAGAAGTTTGCAATGGGACATCTAAACAAGCCTGTTGCATTTTGGAAACAAGTCCTGTGGACTGATGAAGTTAAAATAGAACTTTTTAGCCGCAATGAGCAAAGGTATGTTTGGAGAAAGAAAGGGTGCAGGATTTCATGAAAAGAACACCTCTCCAACTGTTAAGCATGGGGGTGGATCGATCATGTTTTGGGCTTGTGTTGCAGCCAGTGGCACGGGGAACATTTCACTGGTAGAGGGAAGAATGAATTCAATTAAATACCAGCAAATTCTGGAAGCAAACATCACACTGTTTGTGAAAAAGCTGAAGATGAAAAGAGGATGGTTGCTACAACAGGATAATGATCCAAAACACACCTCAAAATCCACAATGGACTACCTCAAGAGGCGCAAGCTGAAGGTTTTGCCATGGCCCTCACAGTCCCCTGACCTAAACATCATCGAAAATCTGTGGATAGACCTCAAAAGAGCAGTGCATGCAAGACAGCCCAAGGATCTCACAGAACCAGAAGCCTTTTGCGAGGAAGTATGGGCGAAAATCCCCCAAACAATAGTTAAAAGACTCTTAGCTGGCTACAAAAAGCGTTTATAAGCTGTGATACTTGCCAAAGGGAGTGTTACTAAGTACTGACCATGCAGGGTGCCCAAACTTTTGCTTCGGGCCCTTGAAGTTTGCTTGCTTAAAATATTAAAGAAATGTGTCATCTTTAACTTTATGCCTTTTGGAAATCAGGTCATCTTTTACTTGCTTAGCTATCCACAGTAACAGAAATTTTGACCAGGGGTGTCCAAACTTTTGCATGCCACTGTATGTATATATTATACAACCCTGAGATTTGTCTCCTTACAAGCAGCCACAAAGCAAAGAAAATCAAAAGAATCCATTTAAAAAAAAAACCATCAAACACCCAATTTGCAGAGGAAACAAACAACCTAACCGTTTCAATCTGGCCTGGTGCTTAAATCATCGTCCAAACATCGGGTTCAGTTACTTCGATACACTCTGGAGCCTGTCCCAGCCCTTTCAATTTGGCCAGGCACTTAAATTGATCGAACCTCTGGTCTTCCTTGCTCTTGGCGACAGGCCTGCTGCCTTGCCTCACCTCACCTCATTTCTACTGCATCAATTTGCCTACAGGTCCAACAGGAAGTTACAGGCTGTTGTTTGCGATGATCGTTTACCAGAAAAAGAGTGATTAACAAAGTATAAAGCTGTCTGTTTCATTGACTACCAGCCAGAAGTTGCTGAGATTCACCAGCACCACCTTAAACCACAAGCTGACTGGCAGACCTCCTCTTAGTCTGCAAAGAAGAAAATCATTAAAATACAGTGCCTTGAAAAAGTATTCAGCCTCCAACCTTTTGCTCATTAAATGAGGGATATTGGTCAATTTAACTGATTTTTAAAAATTTATATATATATGTATATGTGTGTGTGTGTGTGTGTGTGTGTATAGTGTAAAATTAAATAAATAGTGTGAAGGATAGGAAATTTAAAAAAAAGTAGTGTGGTAGTGTTCATGGGTTCAATGTCCATTCAGAAATTGGATGGCAGAGAGGAAGAAGCTGTTCCTGAATCGCTGAGTGTGGGCTTTCAGGCTTCTGTATCTCCTTAATGATGGACTCTGCCTTTCTGAGGCACTGCTGCTTGAAGATGTCCAGCAGGCTATCCATGATGGAGCTGACTTAATTTGACAACTCTCTGTAGTTTACTTTGATCCTGTACAGTAGCCTCTTCTCCCCCTACCTCCACTATACCAGATGGTGAAATTGCTCACTCTTTCCACTCCTGATCCCTCTGAGGACTGTTGTGTGTTCCCTCATCTTACCCTTTCTGAAGTCCACTATCAATTTTTGGGTCTTATTGACATTTAGTGCAAGGTTGTTGCTGTGACACCAGTCAACTAGCTGGTCTATCTCGCTCCTGTATACTCCCTCGTCACCATCTGAAATTCTGCCATCAATGGATGTATTGTCAGCAAATTTATAGATGCCATTTGAACTGTACCTTGCTATACAGTCATGTTGTAGAGAGAGCAGCGCAGTGGGCTAAGCACACATCCCTGAGATGTGCCAGTGCTGATTGTCAGTGAGGTGAAGGTATTACTTCCAATCTGCACCAATTGTGGTCTTCCAGTTAGGAAATCGAAGGTCCAATTGCGAGAGAGGTACAGAGGCCCAGATTCTGAAGCTTTTTATTCAGAAATGTAGGAATGATCGTGTTAAATGTTGAGCTGTAGTCAATGAATAGCATCCTGACATGGATATTTGTGTTGTCCAGGTGATCCAAGGCAGTATGGAGAGCCAGTGTGATCGTGTAGACCTATTGTGGCAATAGGCAAATTGCAGTGGGTCCAGGTCCTTGCTGAAGCAGGAGTTGATTCTAGCTGTAACCAACCTCTCAAAGCATTTCATCACTGTAGGTGTGAGTGCTATTGGATGATGGTTGTTAAGGCGGCTGGCACCGCTCTGATATAATTGTTGCCCTTTTGAAGCAGGTGGGAATTTCCGACTATCGCAACGAGAGATTGTATCACGTGCTGCTTTTTTTCCCCCACAATGGAGCCCAAAAAACAAAAAATTGTAAAGCATCATAAACTAAAAATTCAGAAACTGAAATGTCAGTAGTTCAAAAGTATTCATCCTCCTCTGCTAAGTACTTAGTTGAACCACCTCTCACAGCTATTACATCCAGAAGTCTTTATTGATAAGTCTCTATTTGTACAATGTGATGGAGCAAGATTTGCCCATTTCTCCATGCAAAATTGCTCAAGTTGTGCTAGATTAAGTTGGGGACGGGCGATGGACAGCAAACTTGAGGTCTTACCAGAGGTGTTTGATCAGGTTCTGATCAGGACTCTGGGCCACTCAAGGGCATCAATTTTCTTCATTTGAAGTCACTCTATGGTTACACTGGCAGTGTGCTTTGGGTCGTGGTCCTGCTGAAAGACAAACTTCCTCCCCAGTTTAAGCTTTCTAGCAGAGGCTAGCAGATTTTTATTCAGAATTTCTCTGTATTTAACAGCATTTATCTTCCCAACAATCCTGACCAGAATTTGAGTCTCTGCTGCTGAAAAGCACCCCCGTAGCATGATGCTATCTCCACCGTACCTTGCCCTAGCGTTGGTGTTGCCTGGCAGATGCATAGTGTCAGATTAAGTATTAATTTTCCTCAAGTTTCAAGAGGCAGCCTGACCTAGGCGGAGTGGCTATGGGTTCATATTTTTCAAGATGGACTGCACTGAGCTCTGAGGTATGTTCAGAGCTTTTGAGATAGTCTTGTATCCTTCCCCAGATTTGTACTCCTCTTATCATTTGCCTGCCTTGCCTTGAATGCTGTTTTGTCCTCATTGGTCTGTTGAAAATCTACTGTCCTGCTGGACCTTACAAAGAGAGGGGTTATTTATTCAGGTGATCTTTCAATTTTCTACATCAACAAATTGGAAGAGTTGGTAGGGTTATATACAGTATTGCACCTGAGGAAAGTTAGCATAGTAATTACAAAGGGAATGGATACTACTTCAGACTCATAATTTTGGCTTTTAATTTTTAGTAAATTGACAGGTTCTGGAATTGTTCATAAGTATGAGAGGGTCTGTAGGTGCTAGAAATCCAGTGGTGGGTAACACACACACTCTCGCTGTCTCTCACACTCTGCTGGAGGAACTCAGCAAGTCAAGCAGCATCTATGGAAATGAATAAAAGTCGACGTTTCGGGCCGAGACCCTTCTGATTTTGATTTGTCGTGATGCACAATGTTTTGTAGATTAGCTCAAAAATCCTACTTCAATATATTCAATTTAGAAATGAGACAGTAAAATGTGAAAATACTTGTAAGGCTGAATACTTTTCAAGGTTCTGCATATATTAGAATTCATTTGTTCTGTGATGTTGGCCAAGAGAGGATTATTGGTCAGGAACAGAGGAGCATGTTCCCTCTTATTATTGCCCTTCACTTCATGAATTTATGCCTTTCTCATACAGCCAACTTCTTACGATACAGGTTTTCTTCCGTACCAATTTCTTAGTTATTTGTCTGTCTATCTTATTGTGATACAGCGCAGAACAGGCTCTTCGAGCCAATCCACCCTGCAATTTAATCTGATCCTAATTATAATGACCAATTAACCTACCAACTACTACATCTTTGGACTGTGGGAGGAAAGCAGAGCACCTGGAGTAAACCCGTGTGGTCATGAGGAGAACTTACAAACTCTTTACAGGCAGTGGGGGTCTGAACCCATGTCGTTTGTACTGTAATGAGTTGTACTAACCGCTATGCTACCATGCAGCATGTTATACAGCCCGTAGTTGAAAGAGAACAGTATTCTGCAATTGAATTGGAAAGTTGTCAGCTGGAACTGTGCAATTTCACCAATGTCCTTGGCTTCATATACCATGTTAAAGAAATCCTGATGCTATCACTTGTGTAATTTTTGTTGACAACACAAATAATTGGAGAGAGGTGAGCAGTTTGTGAGCCTGCTCTCTAGCTCAGCCATTGGATCTATCTTTTGCATAGCAGACCTGAGATTGAGAAGCTGGTTGAGTAACTAGTGATGGTGGTGTTGCACAAGACAGCTCTATAGTGTGTTGATGCCAGTATTTGTTACACCACCATGGTTCATATTTCATTTGTTACCAGTTCCTAGCTATCATGTATTTCAATTGTTTGAGTTTAAAAATATCTGTCAGACTTTTTACATTGTATGTAGAGATTTCTTCCATCATTATCTGCTTCCCGATGCTCTGGCTCAGAATGATCCCGAGTAAAGTCCCACAACTTGAGCAAGTTATGCTTTTGCATGGTTGTCAGTGTATTTGACTTGCCAGCATTCTGCCCTTTCAAGCCAATATTAGAGGAGCTTGAGGTTTACAACAGGAAGAGCCTGGTCACTTGACCTTTTAATTCTTTCCATTAAGTTTTGTGAAGTTTCATCTGTATTTTGTAATCTTGAAACACTCGAAGCCAGTTGCCTTGCATTAAAATAGGGAGCATTTTTGGGGAGGTGCTTACCCTGCATTGATGGGAGTAAATTGGGTCAGTCTACCCCATGAAGTGTCCTGTCGACAAACTTAGTGGTTAATACTTAGAACTGAAGCCAAGCAAGTTATCAACCTCCTTGGGTAAGCAGAAATTGAGAAGGACAAAAATTAGAAAGAAGGAAAAGAGAAAAGAGTGCTTATTACATTGGGGTTGTCGCTTGAATTGTGAAAATGATAAATACCTCTGACTTATAAACTGCTTCTTCAGGTCAGATGAAACATGCACTTGTCATCCAACAAGTTTCCATGGTGATTCCCGCTGCTGCCTGCAAGGTGTTTGTAAGTTCTCCCTGTGACCATGTGGGTTTCCTCCGGGTGCTCTGGTTTCCTTCCACAGTTCAAAGACGTACCATTAGGTAAGTTAATTAGTCATTGAAAATTGTCCTATGATTAGGCTGTGGTTAAAGCAAGGGCTGCTGGGTAGCACGGCTCAAAGGGCTGGAAGGCCGGTTTCCATGCTGTATCTCAATAAATAATAAATAACCAGTGTCAAATGGATATCTCAGTTCGCATTTAACATTGGAGAAGGGATCAGTGGTTGCTGTTGAGGTAGTCATGTTGTTTCATTACTTTGTCCAGGGACATTATTCTGCTGCCAGTTCTGTGGAAGCATTGGTGTACCTGGCCCAAATTTTGCAAACACCCTCAATACTGCTTTGCATTTAAATTATATTGAGGTGTAGTAGGGATGTTCATGAATTGTTGGGTAGTGAGTAAGTGGGTACCTAAGTCAATTTGCTTTCATACTCTGTCTCATGCCTTCGTAGTTCTTGACTTGCAGTGAGCCACTGTGACTTTGTGACACATCAAAGTGAGCACAAGTCGCAAGTACGAGCCAAGAATTTCCCAGCATGTGTGCGTTAGTACCGTTTGGTCGCTGCTGGAGAGCATTTGTATGTGAGAGAACAAAACTGTTTCAAAAGGTTTGTCATACCATATTATGTGTATCAAAATGGGTCTGGGACACTATAATTTCATTTTTATGTTTTTCTCTGAGTTGCAATTCATTTTTTTGCTGACTGTAAACTCACAATTAACAACATCAAACCAATGTTGCAGATGAACTTGTACTAAAAGACAATCTTCAGAGAGCTATGACAGCAATGTAAATAAAATTGATCACAAATAGGCCCCAACCCAGACTAAAGTTTGTGGTGGTGCTGTTTTGTGTTCCTGTTTTGACTTCCATAATATTGTTTGAAAACCTTTTTTTGTGTTATGTAATGAAGTTATGTAATAGTTGTGCAATATTGGTGTTTACTTTTGAGTGTTTCTTCTGTGAAGAAAGATAAACCCAGAGACCTCTCCAACTTTGCTCAGTAAGTTCTCTGTTGTAAACATGCATATTTATTTTGGCTGAGAAGATGACCATCAGTTGAAGAGCAATCCCATTGGTCCTATTCTCTTTACTCAACAAGTTGCATTCTTAAAAATGAAAGTGACAAATAAACAGGAAAATGGGATGTTTGAGTGTTGGGGCTATGCAGATGAGAAATTGAGATGGTTGTCAGTTGAGTGATTTTTCTGATGGCACAAGACGTAAGATGACCCAGTTTCAACCCTGTCTTGCTTGACCATCTATTATAAAATGGAGGGGCTCCAGTCTTGATCCCTGAGGAAACCCCACCAGTTAGCTACATCTCATCCACCAATCGCTGTTACTTTCTCTCACCAAGACAATCTTCCTTGACTTTCTGCTTTCTGGATCAATCTGCTGTTGATGATGTACTGATCACAAATCAAATTATGTTCATTTTGTGGCCTACCTCAAGTCTTGAACTGCTAAGGAATGAAGCATGAAGATCAACACCCTCTGACTTTCAGTACTGTTACCATCACTGAAACCCCCACTATCAATATTCTGGAGGTTACCATTGACCAGCAAGTGAACTGGATTAACCATATGCACAATGTGGCTACAAGATCTGATGAAAGACTAAGAAACCTGCGGCGAGTAACTCACCTCATAACTCCCTAAGCCCGTCCACCATCTAGAAGTCACAGGTCAGGAATGAGGTAGAATATTTTCCACATGCCTGGGTGATTGCATCTTCAACATCAGTCAAGCAGGTGACACCATACAGGACATAACAGGCTGCTTGATAAGCACCATTCACTCAATCCACCACCATAACTCCCCACTGAAGCTCCAGTCCTGAAAAGAATAGGAGGTAGTCACAAAAATATATCTGAAAGTAAAACCTATCAGAAGTTAATTTTATTGGCCGTTAGGGAGAAATGCAAGGAGGTAATTCGCTACATCAAATATGCCACCATGTTGATATGTGTTAGCTCCTCAAAATATCATTGGACAAGTTGTTACTTTCATAAATCCATGCTGGCTGTAATTAAGCTGTGCCTCTCTAAATGCTGAATTGTGCTAGCTCTAGAACATTTTCTAACAATTTTCCCACTGATTTCTTCAGGTTGACTGAACTGTAGGTACATGATGTATCTCTTCGTCCATATTTATGATGCAAAGCATGTGTTTGTGCTTCAAGAATGAATCTTTTAAAATATACATATTGTGCATAATCTTTTGTCCTGTTGCTGTTACGAGTATATAGTGGAGTATGCTGATTAGGAATGTGACGAGGTAACTTAGGGGAAACAAAACACTACATAGTTAGAACATATTGCCAGTAGATGATTTAGGTGTTAATTACTGTCATTACCAATTCAGTTCGAGCTGAAAATTGATGCCTTACCAAAAATTGCTAATAACTGACCACTTCTGTCCTCCCACATTGAACCAAAAGTAATTCAGGTCCTTTCTAATAATAAGCTTTAAATTACCTTGCATAAATCAGTCATATTTGTACATTATAATTGCACTCTGGATTGTTAATGTACTTTATCCAAGATGAGATGTGGAGTTTTTGTTTCCCTGATTGTAAATGTGATATTAGAAAAAGCATGTAGGTGTCAGGGGAAGCAAATTTGAGAGAAGATAACTCTCAGTGCCATGGTAAGCTATGAGGAATACAGGCAAATTTGGGAGCACTGACTCATTGAAGCAAGGCACTAGGGAAAGGAAGAGATGTTATTTAATGTAGTGCTTTTGACACTGTGACTTCATGCCTGCGTGGGGTCATGGATACATGTATGAGAGGATGAAAGATCTTTCTATCTACAGTTAGAGGTATCCTCTGTGAAGGATTCTGAGTAGACCCAAACTTAGTGCGCATAGGTCCAGAATGTGGACATACCACAAGTCAGCACGGTTACGGTGGCTGTGGGAAACAGAAGGATGTTATATGATCTGGAAAGGGATGTTGGTCCCAGGTTGGAAGTGAAAGATGTATGAAATGATGTGGTAGAGAGGAAGGAACTTGATTCTGGATTTAACATGTTACACCTACCCTTAGTTGTGACTTGATGGTGCCCTTAAATGGGAAAAGTTTTATTGTGTTGTAGGTTCACTCCTTGACCCAGTAATGTGATAAACTGCTTGATATGGCAAGCTAACAGGCTATTTTAAAAAAAGACTGTATCACCAATGGAGGAAAAAAGGGGCAGGTTTTAAGGTTGCTGTGCTTTACAGTGTCTCTAGGAGCAGTTACTTAAGGTCTTCAGGATGTTTGTGGTTTCAGCTTAAAGTCCTCACAAATGGGGGAACGTATCTGCAAGCTATGAAAAGTATGTGTATGTTTCAACTTCCTCTTGTTAAGTACTTCTAAACACAAAGAGAATTAACTCCTTGTGTTTCTCCCTAACTGCCAATAATTAGTGTGGTTAGCACAATGCTTTACAGTATTGGCGACTCTGTTCAATTCCCACCACTGCTTGTAAGGAGTTTGTATGTTCTCCCTGTGACCACGTGGGTTTCCTCCAGGTGCTTCAGTTTCCTCCCACAGTCCAAAGACTGGTAGGTTAATTACTCATTGTAAGTTGTCCCGTGATTAGGCTTGGATTAAATCGGGTGATTGCTGGGTGGTGCAGCTCAAAGGGCCAGAAGGGCCTATTCTGCGCTGTAGCACAATAAATAAATAAAAAGTAAATGCAAGTTATTTATGATAAAATTTTATCTGAAAGAAATACTCGTGTATTACTTCCCTTTTTTAGGACTGGAGCTTCCGTGAGGAGTTGTGGTGGATTGAGTGATTGGCTCTGGTTGGAGTGCTTATCAAGCAGGCTGTTGTGTCCTGTATGGTGTTGACTTGCTTAACTGCTAAAGCTGCACTTATCCAGGCCTATGGAAAGTAGTCCATCTCACTCCTGACCTGTGACTTGTAGGTGGGGGACAGACTTTGGGAGCTGAGTTACTCACCACAGGGTCATTGGGCTTTGACCTGCTCTTGTAACCACGTGTGTGTGCGTGCGTGCGTGTGTGGTTAGCCCAGTTCACTTGCTGTGTCAATGGTAACCCCCAGGATATTGATAGTGGGGGATTCTGTGATGGTAATAACATTGAATGTCGACGGGGGGGTGTTGCTGGCTAGATTTCTTCATGCTGGATGTCAACATTTTCTTTACTTGTCCAGATCTGGATATTGTTTAAGGTCTTGCTTCAGATTCATTTACTTAACATGTACATTGAAACATACAGTGAAATGCCTTGTTTGTGTTAACAATGAATACAACCCAAGAATGTGCTGGGGAAGCCCATGAGTTGTCACCACACATTCTTGTGCCAAATTAGCATGTCCACAGTATTGAGCAGAACGACACAAGCAACAACAGCAACAACAAAAAACAACAATAGCAAAACAAGCCCCTTTCCTCACTCCCACACACCCACTTGCTCACACATACAGGCAGGCTTCCAACCCTAGGAGAGGCTTCCTCCAGGCCTCCAACCTCCACTGGACTCTTGGACTTGCAGACTTTAGGTCTATGACTTCGCCAAGCAATTTGTGGACTTGTAGGTCCAGGGCTTCTGTCATCGGGTTTCAACTTCTGAAATTTCAAACTTCTGTACTTGACATTCGGGCTTTTATCTTCATCATTGACCCCAGGACTCATTGATGATGGAATCCTGAACTCCAGATCAAACTCGTGACTTGACAGTCTAGGAATTCATGGGCCCTTGTGCCTCCTGTTTGCATGGACCTCCGATTCCAAGGACCCACTGAACTGCTGGAGTGGCAGGGTAGTTCACCAACCCTTGTCCTTGCTGGTCTTCTTCCACAACGCATGTTGACCCAACATCTGTCCATAGGAACCATGGCTTATGACCGTGGAATGCACTTTAACATGGACTCCAGCCTGACTTCTCACTCTTCCATATCTTTGCCCCTAAACCCTGACCTGACTCCTTGATCCTGCTCTGTCCCTAAAGCCATCCCAATGAACTTAAAAGAGGATATCATTGAAGCCATGCCCTCAGTGGACATCACAACTCTGCATTTGGATTTGCTTCATTTGGATGTGGACTACACCATTACCTGAGAAATTGTGAATGGTGCTGAACATTGTGCAACCATCAATGACCATTCCTTTCTTCTGAAGAAAGGCACCAATGAAGCAACTGAAGGTGACTGGGCATAGGACACTCTGAAGCACCTACTGCAGAGATGTCACCTGGCTGAGACGATTGTCATCCAACCACCACACCAATCTTGCTTTGTGATTCCAATCAGAGAGGTTTTCCCATTGGCACCAGTTTAACCAGGGCTCGATGCCATGTTTGATGTCGAGAGCAATTACTCACTCTTCACTTTTGGAGTTCAGCTCTTTTGTTCACGTTTGGATTAATGCTATAATGAGGTCAGAAGCTGGGTGATGGAACCCACCCTAGGCTTCCATCAGCAAGTGTTCACTCAGAAATCTGATGGCTCAGGGAAGGAAGCTGTACCTGAATTGTTAAGTGTGTGCCTTCAGGCTCCTGTACCATCTCCCTGATGGTCACACTGAGAACAGGGCATGTCCTGGGTGATGGGGGTCTTTAATGATGGACATCGCTCCTTGAAGATGTCCTGGAGGGCTAGTGCCCATGATGGAGCTGGCCTAGTTCACAACTTTCAGTCGTTTCTTTCATTTCTGTGCAGTAGCCCCTCCCATCATACCAGACAGTGATGCAACCAGTCAGAATCAGTCCACGCTACAACTGTAGAAATTTACGAGTGTTTTTGCTGACATACCAATTCTCCTCAAACTCCTAATGAAATATAACCACTGTCTTGCCTTCTTTGCATCAGTATGATGGGCCCAGGATAGATCCTCAGAACTGTTGACTCCCGGGAACTTGAAATTGCTCACACAGAGGACTAGTGTGTGTTCCCTTATCGTACCCTTTCTGAGGTCCACACATAATTATTTGGTTTTGCTGACATTGAGTGCAAGGTGGCTGTTGTGACACCACTCACCCAGCTGATCCATCTTGCCCCTCTACGTCTTCTCACCATCATCTGAAATTCTGCCAAGAATAGTTATATCATCAGCAAATTTATAGATGGTGTTTGAGCTGTGCCTAGCTACTCAGTCATGGGTGTAGAGAGAGTAGAGCAGTGGTAAAAGCACACATCCCTGAGTGTGACAGTGTAGATTATCAGTGAAGTGGAAGTGATATTTTCAAACCATACAGACTGTGGTCTTCCGGTTAGGAAGGTGAGGATCCAGTTGCAGAAGGAAGCACAGAAGCCAGAGTCCTCGAGTTTTTTCAATCGGACTTGGGGGAATGATTGTGTTAAACACTGAGCTATAGTCAATAAACAGTAGCCTGACATAAGTATTAGTATGTCCAGGTGATCAAAAGTACACTGGGGAGATGGGTTGTATGAAGGGAATATCTGTGGTTAGGTGAAGCCAGGGTTACTGTGGGACAAATGATGTTTGATGGGTGAATGGCTGCAGTTGAAGAGAAATAATAGTCTCAGGACATGTGCAGCAGGTCAGGCTGTAGTAATAAAAAGAGAAATATCTGAACCAGTGTCACAGATGAATGACTTATGGCTGCTAGTTTGGATAAATTCAGAGAAAGGGAATTACTGGAAGTCTTAGAATTCAATATCAATTGAATTGGATGTGCCCAGACAGAACAAGATGCTGTTCCTTGAGCTTCGTTTAAGCCTCGTTGTATCAGTGGAGAGGGCCGGTTATTGTGTGAGTGAGATGGAGAACTTGTATCAGATAAACTAACTTATGCTTACCCCCAAGGACTGAACGCAGTATTCCTCAAAGCAGTCAACCAAACTCCATGTTTGCAACATGGTTTCTTGTGCATTTTCTTCATTGTAGAGGGGACCTTGTTATGAGCACAATGCAGTACACTAGATGGGAAGATGTACAAATTACTGCTTCAGTTGGAAGAACTGTTTGGGCCCCTGGATGGTGTGAAAGGGCTGGTGTTACACATCATCTTCTCTGTAATGCATACTGCCAGGGTAGTGTAGTGATTAGTGCAACGCCATTGCAGCTTGGGGCATTGGAGTTCAGATTTTAATTCCAATGTCATCTGTAAGGAGTCTATACATCTGCTGTGTGGAATGTGTGGTTTTTCTTCCTCAAACTGAGAAGACATTGAGTTTGAAGCAAGAAAAGTGTTTGGTGAAGATACTTTAGCAGCTTTAATTGACCATTTGTTTTGGCTTTTAATAGGTGTAAAGAATAATATTCCATATCATGTTGTATTTATTCTAGAGAACAATATGCCCTTGTATTTGCTAAGTTTTATTTCTTGTTTCAATGTCAATGAAGGATAAATAGAAACTTGCGTTTTTGATATTTTTCACATTTTCATTTGATATTGAGATGCTTAGCAGTAAATAATATTTACACACAGCTACTATGGTGATTTAAGAAGAGGTAGCTAATCTGTGTTCATGAGATTCTGCAGATGCTGGAAATCCAGAGCAACACACAACATGATGGAGGAACTTAGCAGGTCAGGCAGCATCTTTGGGGGTGGGGGTTAGGAACAGAATAAGCAGTCGGCGTTTCGTGCCAAGACCCTTCATCAGGACTCGTCTGTGCTCAGTAAGCAGCAGGAGTTAACAGGCTTATATATTTGACTGTCAATGTCATGGGAGACCTCAGCTACTCTCATTTAAAATTGTCATTGAATCCTTTAACAGTTCAGTATCCCTCAGCACTCCAGTGGAATATCTGCTTATCGACTTTTGTGTTTGGGTTACTGATGGAGACTTGACCAGTAAACCCTCCCAGATTTCCACTGCTTTCTGGTTATGTTAGGACACTTTTCTTCATCTGAGTGTACCTAAAGTTAGAAAAGAAAATTGAGCAGTGTTTCCGTTGCTGAAATGGGAACAGAAAATGCTCGAACCACTCAGCAGGTCAGGAGTAGAGAGTTAATATTTTGTATTGCAGGCCTTTTGTGAGACTGGTAATTGGTTTGTTAATATCATGTGCTAAGGTTCAGTGGAAAATCTTGGTTTTGTATTGCATCCATAGAGGTCATTTGACCACATCAGTACATTGAGGTAGTACAAGGGGAAAACAATAGAGCACAGAATGTAGTATTACTGTTATAGGAGAAGTGCAGTGCAGTCAGGCAAGGCGACCATTTTATCATTGTTGGTTCAAGGAGTGATCCTACAATACAATGAAACATTCTCCATTTAGGGGGACCATCAAGCCATGACCAAGGTTAGGTGTAACATATTAAATCTTACATTTCCAACCTGGGACCAACATCCCTCTCCAGGTCTTATAACACCCTTCTGTTTCATAAGCATACTGATTTCTGATTTATTTACATTCTGGACGAGGTTGATTATGAGGTTGAAGATTTGATCCTATTGTACAAGAGGCCCTTTCAGTAGTCTTGTAACTGCAGTGCAGAAGCTATACTTGAGCCTGTTTTCAGGCTTTTGTCTCTTCTGCCCAATGGGAGAGAGAAAAAAGAAAATATCTTTAGTGAAAGTGGTCTTTGATAATGCTGGCTGCTTTTCTGAGACAGAGTCCATGGAAGGAATCCGGATTTCGGGATGTGCTGAGCTGTGTCCACAACTCTATGTAGTTTCTGTGGTCTTGGGCAGATTAGTTGCCATACCAAGCTGTGTTGCATCTGGATGGGATGTTCTCAATAGTGGGTCAATGGGGACATGATGAATTTCCTTAGCCTCCTGAAGAAGAAGAGATGTTAGTTGCTTTCTTGGCCATGTGTCTACGTAGTTGGACCAGGAGAAGCAATTGGGGATGTTTACAACTGGGAACATGACACTTCTAATCCACTCAACCTTAGCATCGTTGATGTAAGCAGTGTGCAGCACCCTGCCTCTTGAAGTCAATGACCAGCTCTTGTGTTTTGCTGACATTTAAGAAAAGTTTGTCATGACACTAAGCAAACAGGTTCTGTTTTCGGCCCTCTGCAAATGAATTTCCTGTTGCTGATTGTGAGCAGAAATATTGCCTGAATTCACACTGATAGATTATCCATCAATATTCATTATACTTTATATTCATTAAAGAGGTTAGAAAGGTATAAATACTTCATGCCTTTAGAATTTAAGGTCATCAAGGCATCAGATCCATACACCGTTTATCTGTTAGATGTAAAACAGATGAAATGTTATCAAAACCCTACATTAAGTCATGCATGGTTTTGAATCAAAGTGTCAATGTTTCCCTACCCCCTTGCACTGCCCCGCCACAGATGCTGCCCAACCCATTGACTTCCTCCAGTAGGTTGTTTGTGGCTCTGGATTCTAGCACCTGCAATCTCTTATTTCTTCATTTACAGATCTATGTTGTTTGCAAATTTTCATTGCTCAAAATTGTTGAACCCTGAGTTTGAGTAAAGCACTACACTAACAGAAGCAAAAGTGCAGAACTAAGACTTTGAGAAAATATTATTTCTTTGTGTTGGCCATCACAAACTAGATGGCGCTGCTTGGTGACGCTGCAAGGAATGTTTGAAGCAGGTCTTTCACTCTGTGATTTTATACCAAAGGCTGTGAGGTTAATTACTGCTGTCGTGTTTTTAATCGAGGCCTTAATGGGAAGTCAAAAGCAACACATGCAAAATGCTGGAGGAACTCAGCGAGTCAGCTGGCACCTATGGAAAAGAGTAAACTGTCAATGTTTTGGGCCGAGACCTTCATCAGGACTGGGAATCCAGTCTGTTGCTCTGGATATCCAGCATCCGCAGATTTCCTTTTGTCCATCGATCATTTACCTGCCACAGTCTTTAAACTCCATCCCCACTCACCTCCCCTACTGGGCGCTACCCGCATGGCCTCTTACACCCTTCCTCAGTCCTGCATCACCTTTATTTTTTTTTTAATTTTAAGATGCAGTACGGAAACAAGCTCTTCTTGCCCATCAAGCCTGTGCTGTCCAATTATACTCATGATTAATTAACCCACTAACCCATATAACTTCGGAATTTGGGAGGAAACCGGAGCGCACAGGGAAAACCACACAGTCACTGGGAGAACACACAAACTCCTTACAGACTTTGCTCCCCTTCTCCTGTTTCTGCTAGCCATATTGTCTTTTCACTTCCCCATCTGATGCACAGTTTTAACCCAAAACATCAACTATTCCTTTCTTCTCACAGTTGCTTTTTGACCTGCTGAGTTCCTCCAATGCATTGTTTGCTACTGCAGATTCCAGCCTTCTGTCTCTTGTGTTTGTAATCAAAGATATTCCCATTGTTTTACACATACCTCTAACTTTCAGTCTTATTGAAAACTAACTTGTATTTTTCTCTTCCCCGTTTCTATCAGAGTCTTAGAGCTGAAACATGATCTCTTCCTCATTCCTCAAATGCTGCGTGATTTAAGTATACCTAGCATTTCTTGTTTTTTTTAGGTTCTTGCATGAAAAATACTGCTCAGAAATGCTCTTGCATTCTGTATCCTTTTAGCTGCAGCACTGCAGTTAATTTTGATTAAAACTCTTGACTGTGTCAGAACTTGAAGAAACTCTGGAATAGTCTTCTGTAATCCATCTTCCATTATCAATGAACGATTTTGGAATGTGACCCTTGCACCTCGTAAATACAGGAAAATCTTAAGGTTCCTCTTGGTCTGTAGTACCAGTGACCGACAAGTAACACCTCAGTGTAGGTAACCAATGGCCTGGCCTTTACACAATGCGCAATGTAAAATTATACAGCGCAGCACCCTTGCTTCAGCAATGTGTGGTACCCATCTGCTTCAAGTATGCTTCAATTATACCTGTGCCCAAGAAGAGCTTGGTGACCTGCCTCAATGACTTATTGCCCAGTTGCACTTACATCCACAGCGATGAAGAGTTTTGACAAGCTGGTGATGAAATATATGTGATAGATCATGAGCGATGACTTTGGATCCACTCCAATTTGCTACCAGAGCAACAGATCCACAGCAGATTGTATTTCATTGGTTTTTCACTCAACCCAAGAACCTCTGGACAGCAAAGATGCATGCACCAGGATTCTCTTTATTGATTACAGTTCAGCATTTAATACCATCATCCCCTCAAAACTAATAATTAGGCTCTAAGACTTTGGCCTCAATACTTACTTGTGCCATTGGATCTTGGATTTCCTCACTTGCAGACCCCAGTAAGTTCAGATTGGCAACAAAATCTCCTCCATGATCTCCATCAGCACAGGTGCTCCACAGGGTTGTGTGCTTAGCTCCCTGCTTTATTCACTTTACACCTATGATTGTGTGGCTAAGCACAGCTCCAATGCCTTATTCAAGTTTGCTGATGATACCTTTGTTGTGGGCCGAATCAAAGGTGGTGATAAGTCAGCATTTGGGAGGGAGATTGGCTGAGTGGTGTTATAACAACAACCTCTCACTCAATGTCAGCAACATCTCACTCAATGTCAGAAAGACCAAGGAACTGATTGTAGACTTCAGGAAAGGGAAACCAGAGGTCCACAAACCAGTCACCAACAGAGGTAGAGAGGGTAAGCAACTTTAAGTTCCTGGATGTTACTATTTCAGAGGACCTGTCTTAGACCCAGCACTTCAATTGCAAAGAAAGCACAGCAATGCCTTTACTTCATTAGGGGTCTGCAGAGATTTGGCATGACATCTAAAACTTTAGACGAACTTCTGTAAATGTGTGGTGTAGAGTGTATTGACTGGCTGAATCACAGCCTGGTATGGAAATACCATTGCCTTTGAATGGAAGATCCTACAAGAGGTAGTGGATTCAGCCCAGTACATCATGGGTAAAGCCCTCCCAACCATTGAGCACATCTACATGAAACACTGTTGTAGGAAAGCAGCATTCATCGTCAGAGATCCTTACCACCCAGGCCATGCTCTTTTCTCACTGCTGCCATCAGGTAAAAGGTGCAAGAGCCTCAGGACTCTCATCACCAGGTTCAGGAACAATTACTACACCACAACCATCGGGCTCTTGAACAAAGGGGTTAACTCTTCTCATTTGCCCATCCATTGAGATGTTCCCACAACCAATGATCTCACTTTAAGGACTCTTTACCTTGTTATTTCATACTTCTTATTTATTGCAATTTACTTATATTTGCATTTGCATAGTTTGTTGTCTTCTGCACTCTAGTTGATCTTTCATTGATCCTGTTATAGCTACTAATCTATAGATTTGCCAACCTTTTTTATGCCATGGACCAATACCATTAAGTAAGGGACCCCAGGTTGGGAACCTCTGTTTTAAGAGCTCTTTGTGTTAATAGTTTGCTGTTCTACACCCCACTAAATTGGTATTTGCACAGATTCTGTTCACTGTGGGTGGTTTCTTTGAAGGTTAGATCAGCGTAAAGAATTCAAAGACCAGACCCAGATAGCTCTGTATTCGTCATCTCACCCACAGAGGTTGCCTACAAACGGCTCTGACAGTTCTGCATGCGCTGATGACGTTGCTGATCTTTCCATTTCAAAGGTTTTGTGGGTATCCCCACTCCTCTAGTTTGAATTCTGACTTCAGTATTGCAATAAGTGCTATGAAGTAGTCGAATATGTGTCAGATGAACAGGGTGCCGGCATAAAAAAAGGAGAAAAGGCATTTATAATTGACAGTTTGAGTCACAGAAGTGTTAGTAATGTTCCAAGCATTGCCCCAGTGGATGTTGTGCCGAGGATCAGTGGAGCAGGTTGATCAGTATTGAATCTTTAGCTGACTGATGCAATACTCAGTAACTGTTTTTTGTGGTGAGAAGATCCTGAAGGTAGGTAAGATTATTTTCTTGAATTGAAATGGAGAGTAATGTTGCAACCTGACGGCTGCATAGACCTATTAGATCGAGAGAGGAAAAAAATTTACAGAATCACACAGCATTCCAGAATTTTTGAGGCAGGAAGATATGCAGAATCATGGCATAGGGGTTAGCGTAAAACTTTGCAACACCAGTTGCTCAGGTTCAATTCCTGCCACTGTTTGTACATTCCTTCTGTGACCACATAGGTTTCCTCCAGGTACTCTGGTTTCCTCCCATCTTCCAAAGACGCAAGAGATAGTAAATTAATTGGTCATATGGGTATAATCGGGCGGTGTGTGTTCATTGGGCTAGAAGGGCCTGATAATATACAGTGCCTCGGAATAAAAACATACATTGGCTCAACTAATAGGGGAACTAAGGGTGACAGAAATTTAATTTTAAGAAAATCTTAAAAGTTCACATCTTCAGTGATACGTTTTGATTCTGGTGTTGTCTGTGTGGAGTTGGTGTGATTTCCCTGTGATGGCATAGCATCCTCAAGGTGCTCTAGTTTCCTCCCAAATACCAAAGAAGTGCTTGAAGATCAGTTAATTGACATCTTTTAAATTGCCCCAAGTGTGGAGGTGAGTGTTAAAATCCGAGGGGAGTTTTGGGAATGTGGACAGAATACGTGCAAATAGTTGGGATGAGCGGCCTTTGTTCTGTGCTTGTTACGGGTTTCTCTGAAACTTGCAAGTATTGAGGGAGAGAATCCAAAGAGAAGGACTGAGTTAGTGGGAGCTGTGGACACCAGTGGTGGGGCTGATGGGAAGGAGATTTAGGACAACATATGAAATAGAAGCAGCAGCAGGTCTTCGGGCCCCTTACATCTGCTGTACCGTTCACTACAATCGCAGATCAACTTTTTCATCAGTAGCATTTTCTTGCACTAATTTAATATGCCTTGATTCACTTTACGTCTGAAATTCTTGCGATCCCTCTTTTGAATATGTTGGCAGTTGAGGCTTTGTAACCTTGGGCAGAGAATAATGGAGATTGATTGCCTTCTGGATGAAGACATTTCTTCTCTCAGTCCTGTATGACTAGCCCCTAATTTTGAGACTCTGACTGTTCAGGCTTTCATTTTGACTTTTATGCTGATTGCACTGCAGACTTTAATTCTGGTGGTGCTGCTGTCATTAAATTTGAAATTCATTTGGTCCACATGAGGGGAGCAGCCATTTGATTTTGGTGGAGTGTTTCAGACAGACTGAAGCATACTTACACAATCCTGTGTTGTCTTTCAAAATCATTGTGTATTTACTGTCACTCAACTGTATGTGTGTGTACTGCCCAAATAAAGAACCAGGGAGTTTGGATGCTATATCGTGACTCCCATGTTCATTTGAATGGAGTTTGGCTTATAGCTGAATTGAGTGCTTCAGGTCAGGCAGCATTTATGGAAAGGAATAAAGAGTCGACATTTTGGCTGAGACCCTTCATCAGAATTCTTATCTTGCTCCTTTTTAACCAATATTAAACAGTAATGGTGGATTCTCACAAAGTGTCAATATCAACAGACTGTCCCAGAATAACCTGCCTTCTGAGGTAGATATGGCAAATGTTATATTTCTTCTATTTAAATGTACCGTGGGTTAACAGTAAAGAATCATATTCTGGAAGAATTAGAGAACTTTTATTTACAGCAATAAACAAATATGTCTTAACCCCGCCACGTGCTGAAACATTCTGGCAAACCCCGTGCATGCTCAGTGCTCTCCAGTCGGGTACTGGCACATCATTGCACGTGATATCACCACATCTTCCTTAAAAAGAAAAAATAAATAACAACATTAACCAATAAGCAAATCAGCTAACGGAAACTCTGAAGTTGACACTTCGCTATCTCAGCCATGCCTCTTCTTGTGCTTTTTCTTTTTCTTCTTCTTTTCTGCTTTAAGTTTTACCTTTATGTATCTCAACTAAACTTTTTGGTATACTCTCACATGCCTCCTGGTTAGAATCTGGAATTTCAGGTAAGCAGTTCACGCTATCCTCCTCAGCAATCTGCTTCCCTGCTTCTGTTTGGACTGTATCTTTCCTAATTCCTTCCACTTCCATTTGTAATGAAATACGAATCTTCTTTTCTTTTCTTCATCTAATTCATTCATTAACTCTGTAGTCTCTTCTTTTATGCTGAGACTTCATTACAGTTTCCCCCGCCATCCAAAGGTAGAGTGTTCCTGTGAAATGGTTCGTAAGCCGGAATGTCGTAAAGCGAAGAAGCAATTACTATTAACTTATATGGGAAAAATTTGTGAGCGTTCGCAGACCCAAAAATAACCTACCAAATCATGCCAAATAACACATAAAACCTAAAATAACAGTAACATATAGTAAAAGCAGGAATGATATGATAAATACATAGCCTACATAAAGTAGAAATATTTCTCTACAATCATTGCCACACTGTTCTCTGTGGCGAAAATCTCACGCAAGCGCTCTCGGCAGAAACACTCTCTCCAGTAACCTCTAAGCTATGAAGCTGCCAAATCATACCAAATAACACACAAAAATACACAGCCTATATAAAGTAGAAATAATGCATGTACAGTGCAGTATCACTTACCGGAATTGGGACAGCGCTGAGCACACTGATGATAGTGTGTTAGGCTGAGTTGTCGGAGGTTGGGGTGGTGCAGTGGCCCCCACCCTCCAGGCTGCCAACCGATACCGATCCGCGAAGCATGCAGGGGAACAGTGGTAGCCGGGACGCACCCAGCACATCTTTAAGAAAAAAGCCAAAATAAACAAGCTAATTAATTAGGTGCCGCCTGGCATGTAATTAATTAGCTTGTTTATCTCAGCTTTTTTCTTAAAGATGTGCCAGGTGCGTCCCGGCTACTGCTGCATTCTTCGCGGATCAGTATCTGTCCGCGACCTGGTGGTTGGGGTGGTGAGACACTGGGGTGTCGTCTCGTCATCTGTTTCCATCAGGGCAGGCAGGTCATCTTCTTCTATGTCTGCCTGCCTCGATGTTGAAGGTCGAGGTTTGTCGTCTGCTGTGGCTGATGTGGAAGGCTTGAAAAACGACAGTATGCTTGACTGCTTAGCCTCGTGCATTTTTCTATCATACAGTTCTTTGTAAGCACTCAAACCATCCTGCAAATATGCCCTAAACCGACGTACCCTTTCAAAATTAAAGTCGTACTTTTCTGCAATAATTGCAGCGAAAATCTCACGCAGTTGCTTCACGTTCAGTTCCTGGATGACTTCGCTTTCGGTCCGTTTGCCACTGCATTTGGTTTCGATTTTTATCCTTTCCTCCTCCAATTGCATCAGCTCTTCATCTATCCGTTCTTGGTCATGGGATGCCAAAACCTCTTCAACATCATCTTCGTCAACTTCCACAAGCCAAACTCACTTTGTCCTTACTTCGTTCACCACGATCGAAATGCTTAATTATGTCTAGTTTTACGCTAAGTGTAACACCCTGAGGAGCTCTTTTAGGCTTTTCCAATACCTTAGAACTCATCTTGCAAACGGATGTTCACAGGCACCTGTTTAAGCAATGCCGGCGAGAATGCAGTTCCGAATCTGGGGGAGAGTGTCTGCTTGGGGCGCGCACTGCTTTTTTTTCACGCGCTGCTTTTTTTTCGTGCACTGCCTTTTTTCGTGACAGTGAAAACACCTTCTGTTAGCCAAAACAGGTAACTAATGTAGGTCTTTCATAATAGCGAGGTGTCGTAAAGCGAACGTTCGAAAAGCGGGGGATTTCTGTATTTCAATAAAACTTCTCAATTCCATTACTTGTGCTTTCACTTCTTCCTTATACTGTGCCCACTGAGTGTTCTTGCTCAAGACAGTGATAAGACTGAATCTCATATTCTGTGTGTCTCTTTCATTATCGCTTGCATTGAAGCAACCTCTTCCTGCCATTGCTTTTTCATATCTTCAATTGCCTCCTGTTTGGTTGTCCCAGACACTGTAGCTACTGCTTTTATATTCTCCATGCCAGCATTTTCATAAAGTGCATCTATTTAAAATTCCTCACGTTCATATTCAATCACTGCACTTACTTGTTTCATTTTAGTTCCCTTCTTTCTACTTCTACAACAGCGTGAAAAATGATTAATCTTACCGCAGCTGTAGCAAATTTTGCCATATGTGAAACACAGATTTGGACAGTGTTCCTGTGCACAGCGATCACGTGACTTTTTTTCCAAATGCCGTCTTGCTCTCCATTGGTTTTGTCGATGTATTATTATATTTCTTGATAGATTTGCGCTTTTTTACAGTGTTTACATTACAGTTTTCAACAAAAGCTCTTCAGCCTGCAACATTACAATCTCAGAAGCTTTGCAGAGTGTGAAAGCTTTTTCAAAATTTAAATCTTGCCCGCGCAAAAGCCTTTCTCTCAGTGCATTATCTTGAATGCCACAAACTCCTCTATCTTTAATAAGAGAGTCTGTGAGCAATCCAAACTTGCATGTTCTACTACGCTTTCTTAACTCAGTCACATACTGATCAATTGTTTCAGCAGCTCCCTGCGCACGTGAAGAATTTTATCGTTCATACGTTAAATTACACTTCGGTATACAAAATACTTCAAATCTGTCCGTTATCGACTTTAAATGGAAATTATCTCCATCTTCAAAGACAAAATTATTGTATACCCCTACTGCGTCAGTCCTGATTCTATGGAGCAGAAGCACAGCTTTGGTTTGTTCCGATTTGTCTTCATAATCGATTGCCGATATGTACAGATCAAACTGTTGCTTGAAGATCCTCCAATTCTCCGCTACATTCCCAATCAGCTGAAGTTTTGGGGGGTAGTAAACCTTCCATAATACCGTTTGCAGTTTGAACTTTTTTCCTCTTCTTTTTTCGATTATTTTTGATTCTTGATTCTCCTGTATTATTCTTCCAGAAGCACTTCTGACACCATGTTATATTTCTTCTATTTAAACGTACCGTGGGTTAATAGTAAAGAATCATATTCTGGAAGAATTAGAGAACTTTTATATACAGTAATAAACAAATATGTCTTAACCCCACCACGTGCTGAAACATTCTGGCAAACCCTGTGCATGCTCAGTGCTCTCCAATCAGGTACTGGCACATCATTGCACGTGGTATCACCACAGCAAGCACTGGACTTGGACAGAGAAAAGAATTAGCTAAATATAATTTCTCTAGCCAGCATCTAATTTCTAGGCAAAACTACAGGGCACATCCAAGGTGTGGTGGAAAATCTCTGAAGACTCATGGAGGTGAAAGATATCTGGGCAGCCATCAAGAAGCATGTGGAAAAAATAACTGTGAGATCAGATAACAGTGAATGGAGGGAGTGTTAGCACAGTGTTGTGTAGAGCATGTGGTTCCCAATGACCCAGCGCTGTGTGAAATGCAGTGAAGGACCCTAAGGTGCAGATGTATGTCAATAGTGAAGGCTGCACTTGGGACTTGATTCCACCACATTCCTCATATATGGTTGGCAGGTGAGTGGAGTGTCAAGAAGAATCGTGGACTTTATGCTGATGTGCACAGCGTCTTCCAACTCAAATCCTGAGGTTCTGTGCATTCTCACGCCAGAAGTAATGGTAATCATCAACATGAGGCTATTGGTTCCAATCTCTACAGATGAAGACTCACCTTTGATTTCTTACTCCTGCTATGCTTCTCACGTAGAAACACAGTGCACCTACCCCAACTGGAAACTTCACAGAAAGGGACCTCCATAAACAGCAATGGCGTCAAGTGCAGAATTTAGTTGATTAATTCTGGAGGTGAAGGAAGCAAAAATATCTGCAGACACTGCAATAGACGGATATACTTTATTAATCCCGAGGGAAATTTCGTTTTGTTACAGCCGCACCAACCAAGAATAGAGCGTAAATATAGCAATACAAAAACCACAAACAATCAAACAACAAAATGCAAACTATGCCAGATGGAAAATAAGTCCAGGACCAGTCTATTGGCTCAGGGTGTCTGACCCTCCAC
The DNA here is from genome assembly GCF_030028105.1 of Mobula birostris. Taxonomy (NCBI): domain Eukaryota; kingdom Metazoa; phylum Chordata; class Chondrichthyes; order Myliobatiformes; family Myliobatidae; genus Mobula; species Mobula birostris. The sequence goes on from NC_092401.1 coordinate 6,708,630, forward strand.
GGGACGAGCTGCGCGTTCGATGGCCACAGGCAGGAACGACCTCCCGTGCCACCCAGTGCTGTGTCACGGTGGAATGTGGCGGAAGTCCAACAGTAAAAAGTTCAATATTCGGTGTTTTTTTTTGCCACAAATGGCAAGAGTCATGCTCTTAACATTTGAAGAAAGTGATGTTGTGCTTCTGAAGCAGCAGAGTAGCCCAAAATGACTGGCCCATGGCGTTAGTAACATGCTCCTTTCTAAGAAAGGATGGGAGAGTTTGCGAAGTGGAGCTCAAGGTGAAAAGGAAGGGTCCAAGCAAGATGTTCTTCAGGCCTGTGTCTGAGATTTTGCTGCTCAACCAACAGGCTCTTGAACCAGAGGGGATAACTTCACTCGTCCCATCACTGCAGTGTTCCCACTCAACTGGACTCACTTTCAAGGACTCATCTCATGCTTTCTTTATTTATTGCTTATTTATTTATTAATTACTGTTATTATTTGCACAGTTTGGCTTTTTTTTTGCACATTAGTTGTTGTCTGTCCTTTTGGGTGTGGTCTTTGATTCTGCTGTGTGTTTTGTAATTACTGTTGCCCGCGAAGAAAATGAATCTCAGGATTATATATAGTAACATATATTAGTGTGATAATAAATTTACTTTAAACTTTGAACTGCATACACAAGGAGAGCAGTCACTGAGCCCTGGTCTGGATGACCCTGCCAGGAGCAGAAATATTCCACTGTTTACCCTGAAAATATTTAATTTGTTTTTTGAGATTACTCTTTCTTCTGACCTTAAGAATATAGGCCCAGTCTGTTTCATCCCTCCTCAGGACAATTTCAGGAATATATCTGTGAACCTTTGTTGTTCACCCACCATTGGAACTGCATGCATCCTTGTATAAGGAGACCAGATCTGTGTACTATTGAAGATGCACCTTAAGATCTTTTTACTTTTGTACTCAAATCCTCTAGCAATGAAGATCAACTTATAAATTGTTTTACTAATTGCTTGCTGTATCTACACAGTAAGTTTGTAACCTGCATTTAAGGGGATCAACACATTTCAGTTACACTCAAGTAAAACTCTTCGGTTGTTTTTCAGCAAGAGTAGATGACTGAGTATTTTTCCGCATGATATTTCAGCTGCTTGTTACAACCTTGATAGCACTAACATATTTTCATTTCCATAGTTTATGATGATTCTCAATTTATTATTTTCTTCATGCCGTGTTGCCACTTCCTTAATAATAAACTTGAGCAATTTCCCTCCCACTGATGTCAGGTTGAATAATCTGTATTTTCCTGTTTTTTTTCTTTTCTGACTTAAATACAGTAAACCCTCAGTTGTGTGACATTTTGTTCTATGCTCTATGCTCTCCAATAACTTGGGCCAAAATCAAGGCAATGCCCTGTGAGCCCCCTAGATGCTATCAGTTCACCTAGGCATCCCCTGCTGCTACGCATCTGTTTTTACTGCTGCTGAGTAAAGCCTATTGCCAACACATTGGTGAGTACTAGAGTCTGGCATCTGTTTTTTTTGCAACTTTTGGTATGCTGTGCAGGTGTACTTAAGTCTTCACTAAGCAGTTCCCTACTTGCCCCATAGGTATTGAATGACTTAAGTTTTTACTGCAGTGGGGCTGCATAGGCTACCATCTGTCTGAAGCTGTTTTAGAATCAGTTCAAAGATGTCTATTCACAACTTACCAGTTTTCAGTCTTTATTACCTCATCTTTCAAAATGTTGCAATGCAGTTCACCAAGTCCTGTGGGTTTATCAGTATTATTTATTTCATTTCATTTCATACATTTATTTATCTATTTATTTATTTTTATTTGCATAGTTTGTCTTTTGTACATTGGCTATTTGTTAGTCTTTGTAGTTTTTCATTGATTCTGCTGTTTTTTTCTTCTACTGTGAATGACTGCAAGAAAATGAATCTCAAGGTAGTGTATGGTGACATGTATATACTTAAATATTAAATTTATTTTGAATTTTATTAGTTTCTCCAAAGTGTACCCTAGACGTGCTGATTTTTACTGTGTGCAAGAGATTTTTTAAAAATATCTCTTTCTGTGGAGATGGGTAAGAAAAGCAGGAAATAAGACCATTTGGAAGATTTGATGTGTTTTCAGGAATGTGGAGCGAAACTAGAACTCTGCTGTCAGTGGTTCTTGGTTTGAGTAACATGATACTGAATACTGAAAAGCCTAGAATCAGTCTGCTAAATAAATGTACTATCTACCCACTTTTGCGTACCTGATTTTATGAAGAGATTCAATAAAGGTGTGTTTAGTATCTGTTATAAATGTCCTATTCCCCCCCGTTTTACAATTAATCTTGTGTGTATTATATTTTATCAATAGGATTTTCTGTTACCTTTTGCCGCTACTGCACTTTTTTATGCTCGTACTTTGCTTATCATTGATGTGCACACCAGGTATTGTTTATCTAGAGTGAAAAGTGGAGTGATTTCCTTATCTCCTTCAGTCTTCCTTTTTCTCTGTGGAATTCTTGTGGATGTCACAGAACTATTTAGCTTCCCCAACATATGTCTCTAAGGTCAGAAAAGTATTCAGAATTACTAAGTGACACTGGAATTGGCACACAGTGACAATTAGTTAATTATATAAGGAAAAGAGAAAGTTAAGTTTATTAGAGGTATAAAGATTTTTGAAAGTTGAGTGATTTTGAAAGAATACATAATGAAAAGCTGTATTTTGGTTGGGAAGGTAGTACCAAGAGGTATTGACTAGTATTTAAAGAACAGAGAAGGCTATCACAATTATTCTTTATCTGCTTAGTGGCCACTTTATTTGACACAGGAGTGGAACCCAGTGTGGTTTTCTACTGCTGTAGCCCATCCACTTTAAGGTTTGATGTGTTGTGCATCCACAGATGTTTTTCAGACACCACAGTTATAATGTGTGGTTAATTTAGTTACTGTTGCCTTCCTGTCAGCTTGAACCAGTCTGACCATTCTCTGACTTACCTCATTGACAAAGCATTTTCACTCACAGAACTGCTGCTCATTGCATGTTTTTTTTTCTTTTTTGCACCATTCACTGGGAACTCCAGAGACTGCTGTGCATGAAAATCCCAGGAGATCAGCAATTTCTGAGATGCTCTACACCTGTCTTAACCAACAATCATTCCACAGTCAAAGTCACTTAGATCATATTTCTTCCCCATTATGATGTTTGGTTTGAACAACAACTGAAACTCTTGACATTGTCTCTGTGCTTTTATGCATTCAATTGTGGCCACATGATTGGCTGTTTAGATATTTACATTAACAGGCAGGTGTACCTAATAAAGTGGGCACTGAGTATATTCCAAGCGTTTTTAGAAGATGAAATACTTCAGTAATACGGATTGCTCTGAAGCCTGAGAGCATTGCATTCTTTTGAAGGAAATTGGATTAGTTTTTGAGGAGGAACAGTTAAAGAAAGCAACACTGGAGGAGCGTAACAAAGTAGGATTTGAGCACGATTTACTTGGTAATGTTAACGAAGTGAGCTGAAATATTCCAGATTGCAAAAAAAATGTACTTTGTAGTTTTGCTAGTGTGTCAGACAATGGAAATAGTGATTCCATTATAAGAGAAGTGCATTGTAATAGTTAGACTTGATACTTGAACTGAAACCCAGCAGAACATTCATTTCAGCATTTGTACAATCAATAGAAAGGTGTGTGGGAGAGAATCTCACATGTCAATATTTGATTCAGAAATTATACTTATTAATTTTTTGTTTCCTTTGTGCCAGATAGAGCAAGCCCTTCAGCCTATATTAACAAGTCACTTCTGCTGATGCATCTGTATCCCTTCCCTCCATTTTCTGCACATTCTTATGCCTATCTAAGAGCTTCTTAAACACTTCTATCATATCTGCCTCTACCACCACCCTTAGCAGCACATTCCAGGCATTCACCACTTTGTTTTAAAATAAAACTTACCCGGCATATCTCCTTTGAGCATTATCCCCTCATTTTAAATGTATTCCCACTAGTGTTATACCTTTCAACCCTTGGAAAAAGAAACTGGATGTCTACTCTATCTGTACTCTCATAATTTTATAATCTGACTGTTCTCAAACCAGAATCCAGATGAATTGGGAGATCCACACCCTACTGATGTGTAAGACTGCAGCTTTCTAATCAGATGACCCTGACCTTTACAAGAAATTGAGATATGGCTTCCATAAAGCTTTCAGAAATGCTAATTGACAGGACCATACAAAACCAAGTCCCAGACCAACTGACAGGTGGCAGGACTTGCACCCTTTAGCGGGCTACAAAGTGAAGTCAGCATTGCCGACAACAACACATCTCTTCCTGATGAGCTTAATGCATCTTCCCATTACATTTTCTACAAATCCAATATTTACTTTGAATGTTAAATTTAAATTATTTTCTAATAAGATGTTGCATTTATTTCACAACTGAGGAAGTACTTCTGCAGGTTGGTTACATGTTTATCAAAGGATATCAGCCTGTTTATTTGCAGCAAGCTGCTTTAAATCAGAAATATTAACAGTGTAGCTTCTTTGTGACATTGGTTCAGGGATAAATATTTGTTCCAGAACATTGAGCATAACACCCTTTGCAGTATTTCAGTGAGTTTTTTAAGTCTCATCTTATTTTTTTCCCCCAGATGAACCTTGGTTTAACATGTCTTCAGAAAACCTGACCCAGTAGTACACTGAAATGTCGAATATTATTTGAGCACCAGTCTGTGCAGTGGTGATTTAAATTCTTGATGTAAGGGGGCACAGATAGAATCTCAAAAATACGTAGAACCAAGGAGGAGGAGAGATGCTTTTAGTTTTAAAAAAAGGTGGTGGAGAAATAATGGCATTTATGTAGATCAATTCCCATGGGCCTGATAATCTAAGATAGGGAATGGGAAACATTAGTTGCCATCTTCCAAAATTCTGTTCTGGAACAATTGCAGGGTGGGCTATCTATTTTAAAAAATGCAAAGGAAAGCGAAACCAGTGAGTTGCATACTGTTTCACCTACCAGCAGTAGTAGGGAAATTGTTTGCCTATTATAAAGGAATATGGTAAATATCAACAAGTTTAGAATGTTTAGTGTGGGTTAATGAAAAGGAAGTCATGTTCTGAAAACCACTGGAGTGTTTTTGGAGGTAGAATAGGAGGACCAGTGGATGTGGTCCATTTGGTTTTTTGGAAGACCTGTGAGGTTGGAGCTAATAGACTTGAATGTGTTGATAATTGGCTGACATTCAGAAAACAGCAGGAGCGAATAGGATTTCATTCCGGGTGGCAGATGGTGAGGAGTAGGGCGTTGCAGTGTTCGAGACTCCTGTTCTTAATGTACTTTGATGATATTTCTGACTCTAAGCAGCTCCCACTAAATGCTGGAGGAACTCAGCAGGTTAGGTAACATCCATAGAAATGAATAAACAGTCGACGTTTCGGGCTGAGGCACTTCTTCAGGGCTGAGAAGGAAGGGGGAAGATCCCAGAAGAACAAAGTGGGAGGAAGGGCAGGAGGATAGCTGGAAGGTGGTAGGTGAAGCCAGATGGGTGGGAAAGGTCAAGGGCTGCAGAGGAAGGAATCTGATAGGAAAGGAGAGTGGACAGTAAGAGAAAGCGAAGGATGGGAGGGGGGTCGTATGGGGAGGTGATGGGCAGGGGAGAAGAGGTAAAAGGCCAGAGTGGGGAATAGAGGAAGAGGAGAGGTGGAGGGATTTTTTAAAAACTGGAAGCAAAAGTAGATGCCGGCAATACGAAACCAGTTGGAGTTGTGGAGAGAGCACAAAGCGGCATCAAGTTGACCTGAACAAATTGAGTGGACAAATCAATAACACTAGATACCGTATGAGCCACTATACTGTAAATTGATAAATGTGAAGTTATCTTCTTTGAAGGAAACACAAAGGGAGAGTATCATTTAAATATAATTGATTGGCTAAAGTCAATGGGTTTTCTGGTCAATCAGTCACTGGTATAGTGATCAAGCGGCGCCAGCAAGCAATTTAGAAAGTAATTGGTCCGTTGGCCTGCAGTACAAGAGGTTGAGTGTAGGACAGGTGCTGTCTTGGTACAAGTATTGGACCTTGTTAGATGACAGCTGGAATATTGTGAGGAAGTTTTTGGTCTTATTATATAGTGGAGAGGGATATTCAGTGCTTCAACTGACTGGTCTCTGGGATGGATCGATGATTGTATAGGGTAGGATTAGATCAAGCTGGCCGGTATCCATTGAACTCCAGTGAATATCTCATTCAATTATTCAAAATTCTGATGGGGTTAGGTAGACAGGATGGAGGAGGGGAACTGGGGTTTGGACGATCTTGATGAAGGGTCTCGGCCTGAAACGTCTCTTCATTCATCTCCATAGATGCTGCCTGGCCAGCATTTTGTATGTGTTGTTCTGGATTTCCAGCATCTGCAGAATCTCTTGTGTTTTTAACTTATAGCCTTGGATCTTGTTTAGGTTCTGTAACTAAACCATACACTTGGCACTTGTATCTACCATGTCAATCATTCTCAGAATTTGCTGCATTTCAATTGGATCACTGGTTATTCTTCCAATAATCATTTGATTATTTTCTGGAAACAAAAAATACCTAATTACTGCCACACAAAATTAAGAAACTTTAAAAGTTGAGGATTTAAAAAGACTTATGGAAATCTAATCGGTTTTCAACTTGCACTGGGATAAGTTCACCTTTATCTTAATAATTAACATTTGTGGTTTTAAAAAGGATTGCAAAAGGAGCTACACACCCATATATTAATAGAAGTCATGAACATTTATAGATGATTAACTTGGACAGTTCTTTAAAAAAAATAATATTGAAGTCAAAGTTATCAGATTAGACTGACTGGCAGTTGACCCAAAGTGTTTTAGTACAGAAGTAGAAAAAAATGGAGAACAAGACCATGAAAACAGCAGCAGGACTCTGCTGTAAATATTCTGAACATCTTTCAGCTAAAGCATATTGCAATACAGACATTATTTAAAAGGATGCACCTACAGCAAACTGAAGATTTGAGAATTGTAGAATTCAGGGCTGTCACAGAGCAAAATATTTTAAACTATTGCAGTGAAGCATACTAGTATGTACTTTTCTCTTGTTTCTGATCTTATTTACCAAAGTACCTTCAAATTTTCTGTGAACACGGCATAGAAGATATTCTGGTCACAGGGTCACTGGTCCTCCAAGTAACTTGCTCAAATTTTCTTTATTGCACTTAAGAATAAATGCACGATGTAGCTGTAAACACAGGAAACAGATCTGTAATCTGAGTTAATGATACCAAGAAGAATAACATCTGTAACCACTGAGCTACATTTCAAATCACAATATTTTTGCTGGTGGTAATTCTGAGTTATGATGTTAGAAAGATGTTAATGTACCTTAAAAGTGCTGTTTGAAGGTACTTTGCAGAGATATAGATGAAAACAGACATTAAACAGTGAGGGAGAGGATAGGCAGAATGTCTAAAAAGCTTGGTAAGGTTAGTGTTTTAAAGAAGATGAAGTTTATGGAAGGAATTTTGGAACTGTTGAAGTCATGCTGTGGTACAAAAGGAACTCTAATGAACTAGAGCCAGAATATAATTACATTCAAAGCATGGTACGAGGTAGAATTTACCATGCCAATAGGTCTGTTAATGCTCAGTTTGTCTCTCTTCACATTTCATTCTATTCCTTTCACCCTTATCTCTAAAACTAGTTTGTATTTTTCATGTGTTAGTGGATCCTGACAAAGACACAGTACCTCTGCATTTGCAGTTATAAAAACATCCAAATATCTTTGGTTGGTGGTACTTGATGTGATGCATGAATGACACTTGGTGAGTCACAGGATATGGCATGGAGCCATATCTTCATACATGTCTGATCTGATCATTTTCTTTTGCAAGCTCATTGGAGCATATCTCCAGTTTGGTGGTATAGTAGTATACTCAGCATTATTAGAATCAGTATCAGCTTTAATATCGCCAGCACATGTCATGAAATTCGTTAACTTTGTGGCAGCAGTACCATGCAGTACATGGTAATATAGAAAAAAATCAATTACGTTTCATGTGTGTTTGTGTATGTATATATGCAGTGGCATACAAAAGTTTGGGCACCCCGGTCAAAATTTCTGTTACTGTGAATAGTTAAGTGAGTAGAAGATGAATTGATCTCCAAAAGTCATAAAGATGAAACATTCTTTTCAACATTTTAAGCAAGATTGCTGTATTATTTTTGTTTGTACAATTTTAGAGTGGAAAAATAAGGAAAGGAGCACCATGCAGAAGTTTGGGCACTCCAAGAGATTTGAGCTCTCAGGTAACTTTTACCAAGGTCTCAGACCTTAAATAGCTTGTTAGGGCAATGGCTTGTTCACAATCATAATTAGGAAAGGCCAGGTGATGAAAATTTCAAAGCTTTATAAATACCCTGACTCCTCAAACCTTGTCCCAACAATCAGCAGCCATGGGCTCCTCTACGCAGCTGTGTGGCCCTCTGAAATTAAAGTAAATGTTGCCCACAAAGCAGGAGAAGGCTATAAGAAGATAGCAAAGCGTTTTCAGGTAGCCATTTCCTCAGTTCTTAATGTAATTAAGAAATGGCAGTTAACAGGAACGGTGGAGGTCAAGTTCAGGTCTGGAAGACCAAGAAAACTTTCCGAGAGAACTGCTCATAGGATTGCGAGAAAGGCAAACCAAAACCCCTGTTTACTGCAAAATACCTTCAGGAAGATTTAGCAGACTCTGGAGTGGTGGTGCTCTGTTCTACTGTGCAGCGACACCTGCACAAATATGACCTTCATGGAAGAGTCATCAGAAGAAAACCTTTCCTGCGTCCTCACCACAAAGTTCAACATCAGAAGTTTGCAAAGGAACATCTAAACAAGCTTGATGCATTTTGGAACGAAAAGAATGCAGGATTACAGGAAAGCTAAGATTTTTATCTGAATTTAAGAAAAGAAATTGGCGAGGATATTGGCATTCAACGCATTTAGGATAACATTTAAAACAGTTCAACAGAGTGCAAGAAGATATTTCACTGAAAAGAAAATATCAATGGATGAATAAAGAATTAAGGGTGGAAAAAGTGGTATAAATTAATACATAAAGTGCAAAGGGACAGGATAATGGAAGAGCAGCTAAATTGACAAGGAGTATAACAGAATAGTACAATATTCAATAAAAATGTTGGAACTAAAATTGGGCTAGTAAGAAATATTGAGGACAATTTGACATGTAACAATAGGGAGTGCAGCTGCCTGAGGCTGTAGCAGTGATTAAAGTGAAGGCTCACCAGACCTGGTTGTCGCCTGTTCACAGCCACCAGGAGAGGGGCGTCAAAGCCAGCGCGCTCCACCGGGAGCGGTGTGGTGAGGCATCCAGGCTGGAGTAGGTGCTTTCCCTCCTCAGTGTTCGCTCAGCAGAAGACCAGCTGTATTATGGCCATCTGCAGACTTTGGTGACATTGGATGACTTGAGTTTGGATTCTTTTATTGTGTATTAATTATGTGCTATGTGTACTTTTATATTGTGTGTAACTGTTGGTACTTTTTTTTTGCAACTTGGCACCAGAGTGTCACTGTCTTGTTTGGCTGTATTCATGAGTATTTATGTATGGTTGAATGACAAATAAGCTTGAAATGAATTGAGTACTTTGCTTCAATATTTACTAAGGAGATGGCACATGTGAACATTGCAAAATGAAATGGGTATGAGAGAAAGTGCTCTGAGGGAAACTCGGTTCTCTTCTCGATAAACTACATTTATGCACTTCATAATAACCTTAGAAAGGAATGAAGGCTGTGGACATTTAAGGTACTATGCCAGAGGACTTGCATATGGCTATGTCAGTCTCCTTATAACTGATCAGACAGCTTAAGTTAGATGGGGGGTGGGAGAACAAATAATGGAATTGCTGCTAAAAGAAAGAACGTAAAAAATTGTGAAATTAAGAGTATAATGATGGCATGCATAGATTTTATACTTTTGAGAGATGATCAATATTGTATTACAAAGAACAAGTACATGTCGGGTAGAAGAAGAATGGGATATGTGGGATCGGTAAGGACTCATGGAGGAGGGTGTCCCCGTTATGGGAGGCTCCTGGAGAAGGGTGACCCTTGTATAGAGAAGATGCTAACACAAGCAGGTCAAAAGTCCTGAGCGTTGGGCCTATTTCCAGAGGGCTCTCATGCTCAAGGTTGAAAGAAGCGGCTGAAGGTTGTAGACAGGTCTATGACGGGCAGAAGGCTCTCCACCATCGAGCACATCTTCAAAAGGTAGAGTCTCGAGAAGGCAGCATCCATCGCTAAGGACCCTCACCATCTGGAACATGTCCTCTTCTCATTACTACCATCAGGAAGGAGGTACAGGACCCAGAACACCTACACTCAGTATTTTAAGAGCAGCTTCTTCCCCTCCACCATCAGGTTTCTGAATTGTCTATGAGCACTACTTTCCCACACCTCTTCTCCTCTGTTTACTTTTTAACTTGTAGTGATTTTTATATCTTGCACTGTACTGTGGCCACAGAACAACAAATATCACAATATATAGCAGTGATCATAAACCTGATTCTACTTTTGATTTCTAGGAGATAGCAGCTGATATGCATACTCCATATAGAATCATAGAGTCGTTTTCTGAACCTTTTTTGTACAGGTATCTTTGCAAATCTCTTAAATATTGTACCTTCCTCTGGGGGAGTCTAGGACCAGAGGACTCAGCCTCAGAATAGAGGAACATCCATTTAGGGCTTTGATAGCAAGAGCCAGAGGGTGGTGAATGTGTGGAATTTATTTGCCACAGGTGTCAAAGGTTACGGGAAGAAGGCAGGAGAATGGGGTTGAGAAGGATGATAAGTCAGCCATAATGAAATGGCAGAGTGTACTCGATGAGCTGAATGGCCTAATTCTACTCCTATGTCTTATGGTTTAATGACCTCTATAGCTGCATCTGACATAGTCATAGTCATACTTTATTGATCCCGAGGGAAATTGGTTTTCGTACCACCCTCTGTGTTGAAGCAATTCCTCAAAGGAAGTCATTGTGGACTTCAGGAGGTGCAGACGAACCATTCCTCTCTGCGAATACATGCCTCCTCCATAGAGAGAGTTAAGTGCACCAAGTTCCTGGGAGTTCACATCACGGATGACTTTACCTGGTCCCTTAATATCACCTCCGTGAACAAGAAGACACAGCAAAACCTCCACTTCCTCAGAAGATTGAGGCAAGCAAGGTTCCCCACTCCCATATTAAATGTATTTTACAGGAGCACCATTGAGATGCTCCTGACAAGTTGCATCTCCAACTGGAATGGGAGCAGTTGAGCACTGGACCAGAGATCCTGACAAAGGACCATGGGAACAGCTGAAAGGATTATGGGGGTTTCCCTATCATCCATCGGAGACATTTATCAGGAACACTGCATACACAGGGCCCTTAGGGTTATTAAGGATCCCACCCATCCATCCAGCACCCTCTTTGACTTTCTACCATCAGGCTGGAGACTACGATGCATAAAAGAAAGAATGGTCAAGATGAGAAACAGTTTCTTCCCTCAGGCCGTTAGGCTTCTGAACTCCCTATCATATTTGAAGTGTCACTGGTTAATCTGTCCCGTACCTTACAATATTTAATATTAATGCACTTTATTTTGTTATTTGTGTAATTCATCTGTAAATTTTATCCTTAAGATATCGTGTGTCATGTGTACTGTGCTTTACACCCAGGTTTGGAGAAATGTCTCCAAATGTTTCTATATACATAATATGGTTATATACGTTTTATACATGTATATGGTTAAATGACAATTGACTTGACTTGCTCCTCAGGCCCCTTTTACATCTTTCCCTTTTCCCCTTATCTTCAACGTATACCCTCTAGGTTTAGACTCCCTTCCACTGGCGGGGGACAGAGGTGGGTGGGAACTGTGACCATCCACCTTATGTACACCCCTGTGGTTTTATATACCTCATGTTACCCCTCAGCCTCGTGTGCCCCTGGGCAAAAGCCCCACTCTTTCTTCATAACTGAAGTTATGGTAATGTCCTTGTGAATCTTTTCTGCATTTTTTCCAGCTTAATTCCATCCAAACTGTTGGTGGACAACAGCTTGTACAGTTGCAACATGACGTTCCAAGTCCTGTATTCATTGCACTGATGAAGAAGAAGAAAGCCCTTAACTCCGAGTGGAGTCATTGGGATGCCGTCATGACGGCATTTTCTTAGTGGTTTTCTTACTTTTAGGAGGCCGAGTTGCTAGCTCGACGCTCAACCAAGCAGGAATGGAAAGTGAGCAAGGGAGCCGGCTGGATTCGAACTCGGGAGCCTTCGCTCCGAAGTCCGGCGCTGATGCCACTACGCCACCAGCCGGCACAATGCACTGATGGATGAAGGCAAATGTGCCAAATGCTTTCCTCACCACAGTCTACCTGTGTCAGAACTATTATCTGTTCCCCCTAGGTTTCCTTGTTTTACAGCACTTTCCAGTGTCCTGCCATTTCCTGTGCAAGTCCTACTATGGTTTAATTTAGTAAAATGTTTTGCACTTAAAACATGGAACATTTTGGCATAGTAAGGCCCTGTGTCCCACAATGTTGTGCTGACCTTTTAACTTACTCTAAGATCAATCCAACTCTTTGCTCCTGCATGTCCTTCTATTTTTCTATTATCCATGTATCTCTCTGAGTTTCTTTTTTTTGCACTTTATCTTTTTATTGAAGTTCATCATCAAACATTTCCATAAGATGTATTTTAGATACTCTACATATATATCATATAGTCATATTTGTCACAAATCTCCACATAGTATTTATCTGAGTTATACACTTATAGAAAGGAGAGGAAAGTAAGAACAATCAAAAGAAGAAAACTATGTACAAAGTAGGGAGTTATCTTTTTTTTCCTCTAAATGCCCCCAATGTATCTGCCTCCACCATCACAGATACATTAGGGATATTTAAGAAATTCTTAGGCACATGGATTCCACGCACCCATCACTCTGTATAAAGAAGTTACCTCTGATATCCCCCCCTCCTGTTATTTCCTCCAGCCACGTTAAAATTATGCTCTTTTGTATTAGTCATCTCTGCCCTGGGAAAAACTTGTGATCTTAGATATCATATGAGGAAATTGATCTTTGTTGACAGCAACAGCTGCTGTTTCTCTGGTTTTGCATTTAATACCCAAAATCCTTTTTGAGGTCCACCACCACAAGTTTTACTTCTGTGAAGTCGCTGCTGAGAATGTGACCTTTGCTTGCAGTGAATATTAAGTGTACCATAATACTTGAGGCTTAAAGCAAATCTGTTGAAGCATGATAGAACATAGAATATGGAACAGAACAGCAGAGGAGCAGACCCTTTGGCTCCCAGTGTTGTGAACCAGCTAAAAAGCAAATCAAAATTACCCAAACACAAATCCCTCCTACCTATACAATATGCATAATCCTTCCATATTCCTTACATCCACGTGCCTATCTGAATGTCTCTTAAAAGTCTCTAATGCATTTGCTTCTACCACCATACCAGACAGTGCATTCCCGACATCCACTGCTTTCTGAGTAAAAAAAAACCTACCCCTCAGATTCCCCTTGAACCTTCCCCTTCTCACCTTCAGTGCATGCCCTCTGGTATTAGACATTTTGGCCCTGGGAAACAGATACTCCTTGTCTATTCTATCTGTGCCTCTGAAAATCTTGTAAGCCTCTATCAGATCTCCCTTCAGCCTCTGCTGCTCCAGAGATCTCCATTGTCCACACCTAGTGCTAGCTAACAAATGAGATGCACCGACCTCCCACTGATGTTCTGTATTGAATTGTAAAATGAGTTTGCCTCGTTCCTGAATGGAAATTCAATTGACTTGAAAAGGTTCCCTCAGCGAGTGAGCAAGTGATCTGCGGTAATTGAGCTGGGCAAGATGGGAGTTGCCAGATTGGTTTGTGCTGAGGTTGGAGTGAGCTGCCTCACCACCGACTGAGGTTTGGTAAAAGAATTCAAGCAGGACTTGAACCAGAATCAGAATTGGGTTTCATGTCACCAACATATGTCGTGAAATTTGTTAACTTTGCAGCAGCAGTAAATGCAGTACATAATAGAGGAAAAAACTGAATTACAACATGAATATATTTTATTAAATAGTTAAAGTAAGTAAGTAGTGCAGAAAAATAGAAAAATAAAAAAGTAGTGAGTTAGTATTGAGGTAGAAGATTAAGTGTGATATTGTGAAAGAACAGAATAAACTCAGATTGAGACAGTGAGAATGATTAAAATTTTGGACACGTGGGTGGGGGACGTGGGTTTTGGAAGGAAAAGCAACCTTGCTAGGGAATGTACTGAACTGAAGTTTGTGAAGTTGAATGGCTGAGTGCAGATGAATCCTAAATATTGTGTGTTTGTGACTGCCAATTCTAAATTTCTGCCCTCCAGAATTGTCATACAGCATATGATCTATGGAACTCAATGTTCCTAAAGGTATTAAAGATGGTTAGTCAGTCACACCTTTCAGCTAGAGTGTTGACTAGAGATGGGGGAAATTGAATTCAAGCCCTGATGAACAGCAGAGCGACAAGAATGAGTGGATTACCCTGCAGGCTGCTGTTGTAAACTTTACACACTAAGTGACCCACTTCTGTGCTGTAATAACTATTGTTTACACTCAAATAAAATGATTTTTAAATTAATCTTTGCAGCACTACCAAACTATTTTAATGAGAAGTCTGCTCTTTACTTTAATTTGCCTCTGTCTCATTCTATGATCTTACTCAGGTCTTCATCCCTCTGATAAATGTATGCCTCAAACTTTGGCAACTGGTACTTAGTTTTAATAATTCTGTTACACGTGGCTGTGTGATGAAGCCCAAGTTCTAGAACTCCCTGCCTCAGCATCTCGTGTTACACCTGTCTTAGGCTAACTTGGTTGGTCAACTACTGTATGTTGCCCATTATCAGATCGTAGCTGATGATAGCTGCTTGGACTCTTATTACAGATGCTGGATTAAGAACTGTTCTTGTTCCCCCATTTCTGCTGTTATATCTTGATTCATCCTGCCTATTTGACCTTGTCTACTGTTTATAGAATGTCACACTAGTATTTCAGTATGTGATTGTCTTTGAGGAGCAGATTATGAAGAGGGATTTCCAAGGAGTGGGAATCAAGCTGGGACGGGAAGGGGCATTGTCTCAAGATTGTGTAATCAGGAGAGATGGTGGTGCGTGACGAGTCTTTGAGATTATTTATTTATTTTATTTATTGAGATACAGCGCAGAATAGGCCCTTTGACCACACTGCCCAGTAATCCCCCGATTTAATCTTGGCCTAAGCCTAATCATGGGACAACTTACAATGACCAATTAGCCTACCAAAACTTGCAGGCAGCAGTAAGAATTCAACCTGAGTTGCCCGCACTATGAAGCGTTGTACTAATCGTTATGCTACTGTGCTGCCCCAGGGATTTATGCAATCCCCTCAGCTGTATGCCAACTGTACAATACCAGCCATTGGCAATAAATTGGCACAGAGGCCCTAAAAAATATTAGCAAATGCTGAGCAGATTGTGCTTCTTTAGGGTGGATAATGTAAAGAAACACCTCATCTATTCATGTGTACAAGCACAGCTTTGCAAAGTTAAATCATTGCTGGCACCTCCAACAAGAAAAGTAAGACTTGGATAATAAGGGGCTCATCTGTGGCATGCTGTGGTGTGATATGGATGTGCATGATATAAGTTAGATAATACACATTGTGCAAAGTGGTTGTGAGGGCCACTAGCTGTGGTTCAGAAACCTCTAACTCCATTTTCATTAAATAAACATTCCTTCCCCCCCCCCCCACATTGGAGAAAGTAAGTATGCGTTGATATAAAACTACAAATTTTTAGCACATCACATCATACTTTGCACTGTTAATAATTCCAAACAGTAATAGTCATAGTCATACTTTATTGATCTCGGGGGAAATTGGTTTTCGTTACAGTTGCACCATAAATAATAAATAGTAATAGAACCATAAATAGTTAAATAGTAATATGTAAATTATGCCAGTAAGTTATGAAATAAGTCCGGGACCAGCCTATTGGCTCAGGGTGTCTGACCCTCCAAGGGAGGAGTTGTAAAGTTTGATAGCCGCTGGCAGGAATGACTTCCTATGACGCTCTGTGTTGCATCTCGGTGGAATGAGTCTCTGGCTGAATGTACTCCTGTGCCCACCCAGTACATTATGTAGTGGATGGGAGACATTGTCCAAGATGGCATGCAACTTAGACAGCATCCTCTTTTCAGACACCACTGTCAGAGAGTCCAGTTCCATCCCCACAACATCACTGGCCTTACGAATAATCACAGTATCTTAATTTATATGCTGGAAACACCCATAAATAGTTGAATGTTATGGCCATGAGTGGTGTTTGAGAAGCAAGTGTTGTATCCGAGCACATTTGAAAACATACCTAATTCAATTGTATCTTTGGAATTTTTGCTTTATTCTAAAAGGGAGAATGTACACTTGGTTTAACATCCTGTAATATCTTTGACTGCAGCATTGCATTAGTGCTGGATTGGCAAATTTGATCATGGGACTTTTGTCTCTGGAGGCTTGGTAGTTCTGTGGTAGCTTCACTCTGCAGAAGCTTTCATTTTACATCATGTGCTTGTAATGGTTTCATGTCTGGAAATGCATCATTCCAGAGTAGCTGAATCACTGTTCAACAAGAGTACATTCACTTGAATACATCCAAATCTGTGTCTGTGGCAACAAATTATAAAGAAAAAAATAATATATGCATGAAATAAATGAAGTGTTTTATTGCTAATGATTAAGGTTTAAATAAAATGCCCAATTCTTTGATGAATATGTAGCTTGTGAAAGGCGTAGACTATACAGTCACATGGCTCCCTATCTACATGATCAGCAACAGCAGTTTTATTTGTTCCAGTGACTGTGCCTGTCGAATAAGTGCAGCCCAGTTTATCAAGATGACTCTTGAGTTTTTATGTTAATACACGAGTTAATAAAGTTAAGTGATTTGGATCATATTCAAAAAGCCTTGCACCCCCCCCAGCCTTCAGGGCATTCAATGGCTTGTTTGGCACTACCCCTCCTGCTGTTGTCGATGCAAGGGTTATTACGATGAAATGTCAATCTGCATGATCTGCTGAAGTTCCTGAGTAAGTCAGAACCAAAGCAACATATTTACTCACTGGACCAAAGCAAGTACTTGAACCTGGCAATATTTTTACTTCTAACCATGATAACTGTATGTTTGTTTTTCTCTCCCTCTGCCACAGACTGTTGATGTCAAACAGAGAACATGGCGTTGTGCCCCTGCACCGTGACTCACAAGGAATCTGAGCTTGATGGATGTCACTCCTCAGCAGAGCCAGGACTGAAAGTGCATCTGTACTGGTCGAATGAAGGCACGAAAGACCTTGTGTTCAGTGATGGAGAAATGTTTACAGAGGATGTGTGCATTGCCGCAGCACAGAAATGCTGTAAGAAAGTCTTCACTTTGGTCTCAATGTAGCTGACATGTCAGTTAATCTCATTTTCATTTTGAGAGTTATTTTCCCTGGAGGCATGGAGTTAAATGCATTCTTGTATGTTGTGGGTTGGGGAGATTGGAGATGTGAACTATGGATCTTTGCTGGCTAATTTTGGCTGAAGGTGGAGAAATGGTTGCAGACTTTGGTGTTGGATGGCTTGGACCATGGAATTTGGGTCCCCAAGTACATGTAGTGAGAGTGCTCCTAGCGTTGAATTAGCTGAGACTATTATGTCTTACCTGATCTGGATTGTTATTTTATTTCTAATTACTAGATCTCACTGCTTACTTCTGGTTTCGCAGCTGTTGTTAGTGCTCATTATCATGTTGTTAAGCAATTAGCTTTCATCATCAGGTCAGTTTGTAGATTTCATTTAGTAGTTAGAAGTCAAGGGAATTTCAGCCAATATTTGAATCTGCATTTCGTAAGAAAGCCGAGAAGTGCTGTCTTTTTACATCTGCTCTTTGTGTTCTATAAGTGTTGGTGAATAACAAAGCTGTCTTCAAACTACAAATACACTGGGACTGAAGTTTGCCTGGCTATCTAGCTTAAGAAAATGGGGAAATTCTTGAGCAACGGCAGAATAGAGACGATGGAGTGATGCAGCAGTGCACCCCAGTCAGCACTTTGCAGCTTAACTACCCAGCCTTAACCTACACATTGGTGGCTTGATGGGAGGTGGTGGGGGGGGGGGGTGGGGGGAGATCACAGGTCACCTCATTCCATCATGGCTGGCCACCTGCATGTAGACCCTTGGAAGCTGTCACAAGAGGCACACAGTCTCAAACCTCCACTGCTGGCTGTGTTAACTCCAAAGACATGAATTGAAGGCATGGTTTAATATTATGGTGTATTTTCTCTCTTTCAAGCCATTTCCCCACTGTGCCATAGTTTATACGCATTATGTGACCTAAAAGAAAATCTTTGGTATCCTCCAAATCACGTCTTCAAGATCAACAAGGACCTGTGTCTGACCCTACATTATCGCATGAGGTATGTGGATTGTGTTCAAATTTCTCACTACTCTCTTAATTGCTTTCTTTTTGCTATTTTTATATAACGTTTACAGTTGATTACCAAATAGATATTATGGCAGCAATATAATTGGGGCTTGTTGAATGTGCGTAGCTTTGTTTAATATGGTTGAGTTCAATGTCACTGCTTCCTGCTCACTTGTCTCTTGTTCTTATAGGCCTACCAGTGGTTTTGTTTTCCAAACCTTCACTGTTTAGATTTAAATTCCTTAATGTCTTTTTATCTCATCGTTGCTGTCTCAAGACCTAACAAATTTCACGTCACATGCCAGTGATATTAAACCTGATTCTGATTCTGATCTTGACTTATTCTTCCTCCCCTCACCACCCTGTGTCCCTCTTCCCTTACCCACTCAACTGCATTGTTCCTGTTAAACTGTTCGTCCCTCCTCCCTAGATTTTGGGAAACGCCTTCAAAGGTTCAAACTTTAAAGTGTATTTATTATCAAAGGATGTATACATTATACAACCCTGAGATTCATCTCCTAACAGGCAGCCACAAAACAAAGAAACCCAAAATGACCCATTTTAAAAAAGACTGTCAAACATCCAATGTGCAGAGAGGGAAAAAAGCCATGCAAACAATAAACGCAAGCAAATCGTGTTCTGAATTGAAGCCCACAGAGTCCTTAGTTCAGTGCAGAGCAGAGCAATGAGCTGAACAGCCCCCCCGTCCTTCACCTTGGGCCCCAACACCCTGTCCTTTATAATCATGCCGGAGCCTAAATCGAAACATCAGGATCATCCGCTTTGATATGCTCTGGGGCCTGGATCCTGCTGCCTCAATTTGGCCTGTACCTGACTTTTCCAATTCGGCCGGAGCTGAAATTGATTGAACCTCTGATCTTCCTCGTTCTCGGTGATGGGCCTGCCGCCTTGTGTCACCTTAGTTCTGCCACATCAAGTTGCCTCCAAGTCCAAAGAGAAGTTACAGGCTATTGCTTGCATTGATTGTTTGCCAGAAAAAAAGATTGACTAGCAAAGTATTTAGTTGTTTTCGTTATGTTTTGAAAAGACTGCAGCAAATTAACCATGGCTTCACTCACTTCTGCTGCCAGAGTTCCCTCTTTGTATCCCTTCTAAGCAAGCTTGGGATGTTCCTCTATGATAATGACAATAACAGACTATAAATCACAAACCCCATTTCCAGAAAAGTTGGGATATTTTCCAAAATGCAATAAAAACAAAAATCTGTGATATGTTAATCCACGTGAACCTTTATTTAACTGACAAAAGTACAAAGAAAAGATTTTCATTAGTTTTACTGACCAACTTAATTGTATTTTGTAAATATACACAAATTTAGAATTTGATGGCTGCAACACACTCAACAAAAGTTGGGACAGAGTTAAAATAAGATTGAAAAGTGCACAGAAAAGTCATGCTACTGTGCCAATTATAGCCACCTGGGCTTGGGAGTACTTTGGAAAACCATTGTCACTCAACACAGTCCGCTGCTGCATCCAGAAATGCAACTTGAAACTGTATTATGCAAGGAGGAAGCCATACATCAACTCTATGCAGAAACGCCGGTGAGTTCTCTGGGCCCGTGCTCAGCTCAGATGAACCAAAAGACTGTGGAACCATGTGCTGTGGTCAGATGAGTCCACATTTCAGCCAGTTTTCGGAAAAAACGGGCGTCAAATACTCTGTGCCAAAGATGAAAACGACCATCCAGATTGTTATCAGCGAAAGGTGCAAAAGCCAGCATCTGTGATGGTATGGGGGTGCATCAGTGCCCACGGGTGAAGGTACCATTGACTCTGAGGTGTATATTAGGATTTTAGAGAGACATATATTGCCATCAAGGCGATGTCTCTTCCTGGGACGTCCATGCTTATTTCAGCAGGACAATGCCAGACCACATTCTGCGTGGGCTACAACAGCGTGGCTTTGTAGACACAGAGTGCATGTGCTTGACTGGCCTGCTGCCAGTCCAGATCTATCTCCTATTGAAAATGTATGGCACATCATGAAGAGGAGAATCAGACAACGGAGACCACGGACTGTTGAGCAGCTGAAGTCTTATATCAAGCAAGAATGGACAAAATTCCCAATAGCAAATCTACTACAATTAGTATCCTCAGTTCCAAAACGACTAAAAAGTGTTATTAAAAGGAAAGGTGATGTAACACAATGGTAAACATGCCTCTGTCTCAACTTTTGTTGAGTGTGTTGCAGCCATCAAATTCTAAATTTGTGTATGTTTACAAAATACAATTAAGTTGGTCAGTAAAACTATTGAAAATTTTTTCTTTGTACTTTTGTCAGTTAAATAAAGGTTCACGTGAATTAACATATCACAGATTTTTGTTTTTATTGCATTTTGGAAAATATCCCAATTTTTCTGAAAATGGGGTTTGTATAATCCAAGGACATGCAGTATTTGGTCAGCCTTTCTAGCTTTAGTTAGTTCAGGTTGTTCTTGTGTCCAGAATGCAAATTGATTATAAAGTGAATGATGGGTTTGGAACTACTTCTGACATTACATGGACAGCATCATCTAATAAAAAATGTTTTCTTTCTGCAGGTTTTATTTCAAGAATTGGCATTGCCTGACTGAAAAAGAATCTTGGGTACAACGATGGACTCCAAAGAAGGGTGATCCTGTCAAACTCGACCAAGCCAGCCCTCTGTTTGATCACATGTCACTGAATTATATCTTTGCACAGGTGATTTGAGCCTTTGTAATGTATTTTTTCCACATATAATTTCTGCATTGCACAATAGAGGGCTTGGTACCAGAGGAAATAAAGACAGTTGTGGAGAAGAATGCAGACAAAATACACAGTATGCCTGGTAGCTCGAAGGACCATGATGGCAAATGAGACACACCCAAAGTGCCGGAGAAGGGTCTTGGCTCAAAACATTGACTGTTTACTCTTTTCTATAGATGCTGCTGACCTGCTGAGTTCCTCCAGCATTTTGTGTGTGTTGTTTTGGATCTCCAGCATTTGCAGATGTCCTCGTGTTAGGAAATGAGACAGCTATTTGGTCCATTGCGTCTAGAGTGGTTCTTTACAGATCATTCCAAAAAGCCAGATTTGCTGATCACTTAGTTCCACTGGCAGCCCTTCAATAACTCAACTAAGTGGTTGTCACAACTGTAACAGTAGTCTTGTTAACCCTCCAGTTAACTGTTACAGTTTGGTTAATGTACCCTATGAGTAGTGATGTTTAATGCTGTGACTCCATTTTACTTTTTTGTGAACCATGGATTTCCTCATCCAATTAACGTGAATTACTTATTCCTTAACCATGCTGTTTAAACCCTCAAATCCCAAGTTGGTGTTGGTTTCACTTTTGTATTATTGATAGATTCTCCATCTCCATCTGCAACCATGTGGACTTTGTGTCCTCTGCCCTTAGTGAACACTGCCATAATGTATGCAGTGTGCAGACATAATGTGGCACTTAAGAGCAAGTTTCTTTAGAATTTTTGACATGAAGCATCAGAGCAAATCTGCCGCTGTTCTCACTGAGTGCTCTTTATAGGGAAATTTCAAATTGGAAGGGTTATTGGAGGCATTGAGGCTGAGGGAACCCTGGAAACATTTTGTTATAATCCCTAGTTCACTGTAGTAAAAGAACAAGAAACTCTTGTCTTTGAACGTTCCTCTTCCTATCCTATCCACAACTGTATAACATCCACGCACCTTATGCTTTTGGTGGATTGGGAAAAAAAAAGTTATTCTTGCTGGAGTTCAAGGAGACTTTTTTTTGACCGAAGTTACCCTTCAACTAATGCCACCAAAACAATTTAACTAGACATTCATCCGCATGCTGTGTATGGAGTCTTGCTGTATACTACCTGTTTTTAAGAAACACTCTATTTATTGGCCACTCACTGACTGTCTGTGAAGGTGGTGTTTTAATATGCATTTCTTCATCATCAGTTTCTCCCTGAGTTTTCCCTGCCATTTCTTCCAGTGGAGTCTGACTAGTGCCACTTCCATGTGTTTCAGAGTAAATACGATTTCATAAATGGCATTGCTCCACTCCGAGAACTGCAGAAAGAGCAGGATGTACACGTCTTCCAAAATGAGAGTCTGGGAATGGCTGTTCTTCACCTTTCATACATCGCAGTCCAAAGTGGCCGATCGCTGGGGGATGTGTCTAAAGAAGTGAGGTGTGTGAGCAAGCATGCAAGAAAGTATCTCAAACTTCATTGCTTTAGTGACAAAGTGTATTTATATAATTACGCACCCAGAACAGACCAAATGGATTATTTGAGTTTTATTAATAATATTGCTGCCAATAAGACACGTGAGGGCACTGGATAAAGTGGTGGTGAGTTTTCAATGTTCGAGAGGCAGTTCTGTGTGTGGAAGAAGAAGAAGGAAAGAGAGCAACTAGGATAAACATTCTCGGCCAAGGGATTCAAGCAAGCAGCGAATGCTTGTCGTACAGACCTAGAAGGAAGTGGATAAAGAGAGAGAAAAACAAATAAAATAAGAATCAGACAGAGCATTCCATATAAGGTGAATAAACAGCTCAGAGTGGTTGTCCATGAAGAACTACAAGTACAATTCATTTTTTGATTCTAGGGATCTAAGGATCAAGAGAAGATTAATAGGATTAGGGCTACACTCCCTGGAATTTAGAAGAATGAGAAATGGTATTATTAAAGCATATAAGATTTTGAAAGAGCTTGACAGCCTATTGCGGTGAGAATATTTACATTGGCAGAAACAATTGAAAATAGGTTAAGAGCCCTCTGAAACAGACGTAGATAAGGACTTCCTTATCTTGTGGGCTGAAGGGCATTAATTTTATTTTATTTTGATATGTTCACTCTAAGAATATTTAAGACTCAGAAGTGCTTAAGGAGGCTGTGGGATTTGTCAGGAGATTTTGTTGAAGTCAAAGATCAGATTACCAGTGATTTTAAGTGGCAGAACAGACTCGAGGCAATGTTGGGTCAGACTTATACTTGCATCTGTGGCCTGACCTAACATTACCTCTGTTTTTCTTCCCTCAGACTGGGCTTGATCTGCCAAGTATTTCCAGTATTTTCTATTTTCAGTTTAGATTTTAGATTTACAGGAAATAGAGTCTCCCCCCCAACCCACCCCTGAAGTGGTCAAATTACCTATTGCTGTTCTGTTTTTTTTGTGTAATTCTGTTTCCATTGTCTGCCTGGGCAGAGATGGAAGTAAAATTGAAGAAACCTAATATGCACCGAGGCTTCAGGGGAAACCGGTTGCATTAGTACGTATGCCACCCAAAAGGGAATTGGGTTCATCCGCTTGTTCTGTCATGAAGCTTTTTTGAGATGTTGTTCTTGATCAGTTTCCTCTGTGCTTTTCCATCAGTTTTAAGGAGTGCATCCCAAAGGCGTTTCGTACAAAAATCGAGAAGAGCAATCCCTTGACTAGGATCCGCCTAAAACGTGGTTTTCGAAAATTTGTGAGGGGCTTCCAGCTGCCTGTTGCTGGCTGTGGGAAGATGATCCAGCATGATATTATATTCAAATATATCTCCACTTTGGAGAACCTGTGCACCAACTTTGGAGGCGAGATCTTCCAGGCTCTGTACTTGGAGGTGCTGCCAGAAAGCAGTAGGACTCCTTACATAAATGGCCGGTATTATGTGAAGACCACAGAGGACGTTTTCTACCCTGCACAGGTTACCCAGGAATATGAAGTGCTGGTGACAGGGACAGAGGGCATACAGTGGAGAATGTTGAAGAAGGAGGTGAGCGCTAAGCTTTCGGGTGGTGCAGGAATTCTTTCAGATTGCAGAGTTGTATATTAATGTGGGGTTGTGCTTAAACTGCAGATCACCAGAGCATCGCTAAGCCTTCGCTGTTTCTAATTTGCTTCCTTGCGGCTGTGATTATTTTCCTTATTTTCAAAGATGTTTTGGTCCCTGCACAAACCATCCAACCAGCTGAATGTAGGGACTCTGCCTGATGTTCCTTGTCAGTAGGTCTGTTGCTTATTAACCCTGAAAATGCTGGAGTCTTGGGAATTTCCTGAAAATGCTGGAGTCTTGGGAATTTCCTGAAAATGGCAGATATGTGGGACTCTACAGGTTTACCTATAAATTCTGGAATACTTCCGCAGATCCATTAAAAATATGGCACACATCCAAGGTTCTGCTACCTTTAACACACATAAAAGTTGCTGGTGAACGCAGCAGGCCAGGCAGCATCTCTAGGAAGAGGTGCAGTCGACGTTTCAGGCTGAGACCCTTCGTCAGGACTAACTGAAGGAAGAGTGAGTAAGGGATTTGAAAGTTGGAGGGGGAGGGGGAGATCCAAAATGATAGGAGAAGACAGGAGGGGGAGGGATGGAGCCAAGAGCTGGACAGGTGATAGGCAAAAGGGATACGAGAGGATCATGGGACAGGAGGTCCGGGAAGAAAGACAAGGGGGGGGGACCCAGAGGATGGGCAAGAGGTATATTCAGAGGGACAGAGGGAGAAAAAGGAGAATGAGAGAAAGAATGTGTATAAAACTAAGTAACAGATGGGGTACGAGGGGGAGGTGGGGCATTAGCGGAAGTTAGAGAAGTCGATGTTCATGCCATAAGGTTGGAGACTACCCAGACGGAATATAAGGTGTTGTTCTTCCAACCTGAGTGTGACTTCATCTTTACAGTAGAGGAGGCCGTGGATAGACATATCAGAATGGGAATGGGATGTGGAATTAAAATGTGTGGCCACTGGGAGATCCTGCTTTCTCTGGCAGACAGAGCGTAGATGTTCAGCAAAGCGGTCTCCCAGTCTGCGTCGGGTCTCGCCAATATATAAAAGGCCACATCGGGAGCACCGGACGCAGTATATCACCCCAGCCGACTCACAGGTGAAATGTTGCCTCACCTGGAAGGGTGCTACCTTTACTTTACTTTGGATCCCCTGTAAATACAAACATACACAGGGCATTCCTTTGCAGATACTGATATACTCCTGGGGATTCCTTGCAAATATTGATATGCTCCTGGAGATCCCTTGCAAGTAATAACCTGGTCCTGAAGTTGCCCTGCAAGCCTGGACATGTTCCCCAAGATCCCTTGCAAGCCCTGACGTGCTCCCCAGGACCCCTTGCGAGCCCTGTTCTGCTGTTCACCACCTGCTTTTCACAGTCCCATTGTTATTATTGCTGTAAACATTAAATATAAAAGATGCGACTTCTCAATAAGTAAAAGAATTCAGAAATAAAGTGTGTTTTGAATCCAGCTTCAGATGGATGGAAATATGAGTTTTGTGCACCTACTATACCTGTGTCTCACGGGGTCTTGGGTTTTAGCAGAGAAAATTCAAAAGCTGCAAGTGGCATGGTGGCTGTGTGATTCTGTTTGAGCATCTCTATAATGACTTTTCATTGTGCCTCTGCCCCAACCAGCTGTACATTAAGGAAATGTGTTTCCTTAAAGCCATTGGTTAAGCAGTAGGTGCAGTAATATGGTGACTCATGTCTTCCTTGTGCATGGTAAGCCTCCACAAATAATATTCTGATATGTGATGTATTTATTTGTTTCACTGAGGTTGCTTTAGGGATAAACATTGGTTCGCACCCAGGAGAGCTTCGCATTCTTCAAAGTGGTGTCATGGAGTCTTTTGTGTTTGCCAGGGAATGGTTTAATCCAATAAGTAACAATTCTCAACTGTGCAACACTGCCTTAATATTGGCTTGGGTTATATACTCCTTAATCCTGAATCAGGGTTGAAAGACAGAATGTTCTGCGTCATAAGTAAACCCTGAAAATCATGTAAACTAATGGCTTTAAACTGCTTGTAAACTTGAATCTACAAACGTTTGTACACTGCTTTTTAATTTCTGGCTTTAGATCAGGAACACTCTATTTGGTGAATTATTTTTCATTTGTAGCTAAGTATCCCACAAGATGCAAGTTGTTTGAATGCAGATATATCTGATCTTGTTCTGCCTTTTTTCAATACAGCCTCTAGCTGTCAAAAAAACTGGATGGAAAGGAAAAGCTGGAGACCACAGTAATAACAAAGTCAATGAAGCAATGGAATTCACTGAGAAGCCGTGGTCATATTTCTGTGATTTTAAGGAGATTACGCATATTGCCATTTCTGACTGTAGGGTCAGTGTTCATCGACAGGATAACAAATGTCTGGTGAGTGTTATTGTTTTAGTTTCCTCTTTCCCATCTTCCTCATTGCAAGAGTATATTTTCACATTTGTCCCCCATTTTGCTGCTTATTGTGAGAGTGGCCAATGGCTGCATTCAAGATTCAGATTTAGTTATCACAAGCACATCGAAACATACAGTGAAATGCATCGTTTGCATTAACAACCAACATGCTTGAGGTTGAACACAAAATAATCTGCAGATGCTGTAAAAGCTCAAAGCAACACTTTCAGTATGCTGGATGAACTCAGCAGGTTGGGCAGCATCAGTCAGAAATGATGAGTTGACGTTTCGGGCTGGAACCCTTCGTCAGGACTGAAGAATGAAAGATAGAGAAGGATTTGAAGAATGCTTGTAGTGTCAGTTGATAGACCAGTAATTTGAAGGACAAAGGGGTGGGGGAGGGGAAGCATTGATGTCATAGCCCTGAAAACAATGGGTGGTAGAAGAAGGAGGCGGAACCATGAGGGAGCTGGGGGAGGGGGTAGAGTGAAATAGGGATAGAGGAAGGGAGGGGGAGGGAATTACCGGAAGTTGGAGAATTCCGTGTTCATACCAAGGGGCTGGAGACTACCTAGACGGTATTGAGGTTGTGCTTGCTGGGTGCAGCCTGCAAGTGTTGCCACACACTCCAGTGCCAACAAAGCATGCCCACAATGCTCATCAGAACAACACAGAATACAACAAGCATCAAAACAGCAACAGCAAAACAAGCTCTGTTCCTCCCTCCCCCCTCACCCACCCACATACATACACAGTCCTCAAACACCAGAACAGCCTCCAGCTTCCAGTGGACTTGGGTGTGCACTCACAGCAACTGGGCGTTTAACCTCCTTAGTGGACTCACAGAGATTTTCAGTCTTGGGGCTTCCGATCAATGAACCTCGATTTCTGATTGGCCTTCAGGCCTCGGCACAATCCCAGGAACCACCGATCGCCAAACACTAGGCCTCAAGCTCTGGTCTCATTGATTCGTATACCAGGGTCATTGCACCTCATTCCTCCTGCCTGCATAGAACTCCAACTCCAGAACCCACTGACTCTGTAGGGAGGGGGGGCAGTGCGGGCATCAGCTCTTGTCCACATTCGTCTGCTGGCCTGAGAACCAACATCTGACCACAAATGTTCCCACATCCGCATCACTGGCCTTTGAACACGGAGAGCAGAGATTTACACTTTGGTCTGAACTCTGATTCCCCCGCTTTCCTGTCCCTATGCCCTAACCTGACTCCTAACTGCCCAAAGCCATCCCAATGAATCTTTGTTAAAACAAAAACAACTAAATCTGAGCTGCAACCTCTATGGAAACCACAGCTCAGAGCCCTCTTGAGATTTGAAATTGGAGTGTTGATGGATCCACAGAGGCTTGGCATTGCTCAATTGCCGTCAGGTTTGAGATTCACAAGTAAAGCTGATGTTCACATTTCTGTCTGTCCCTAGACTCCCTAATTAGAAACATGCTCCACTACTTTGCCAATAAGTGGGAGTAGGAGCTGTGGTGTTATTGGCAAAATATTGAACTTGGGATTGTCAATGTGCTGTGTTAATTAACCTTTCTCGGCAAGCAAAGGCAATATTGAGATCAAGAGACTGAATCTTAAGGCATGTAGGATCTGTAAGTGTTTGAGTACTTAAACAAGATCTAATTTTTTTAGAGGAGCTTAATACAGTCAAAAAGTTGGAATTGTTTATATAATTTGCCTCTATTCTGCATGGATTTATTTCCCGTAAAGCTGGAGAAATGCTGATTGCTTTGGGAGACAATATTGAAAGCTAGTCATTTGGGAAGACTCCATGAGCTCCACAGGGTTCCAGGCAACTGTGCCTTTTGAGTCATTGCATCTGGTGTCTGAAAACAATGCAAAAAGAATTTCCAAAATAAAAAACAAAAAATACTGGGGAAAACTTAGCAGATCAAGTAGGATGTGTGGAAAGAGAAATGATCAAAGACCCTTCATCAGAATTGCAGATATCCAGCATTTACAGTTCTTAAATTTTCAAAATGAATTTCCATTTGGGACCGTAAATGAAGAGGAGTGACTGTGTTGAATCCACCTATATAAGCTCTGAAGAGTCAGGCATGACACAAGTAAAGCTGATGTTCAACGAAATTGGACCAAGTTTGTAGATCTAAGTAACGAACAAGATAAAGATTCCTGTATTGAGTCTGTGGGGGTTCAGGGCGAGGGTGCAAGTGTTGAGCATACATGAATGAATGAATTTATTTAAATCTTATATCCATCCCACAACGTGAGGGAATAAAAATCTTAGCGTTGAGACTCCGTTGCAATGTACAGTCATGTGACATGGCAAATGAGGTTTAAGAAGTCAAGTTGGTGAGGGGAGGGGTGTTGTGTAAAATAGTGAAGAAAAAATGAGAATAAGGCAAGAAAATTCCAGTAAGTGGTTGCTCATGTCATGAAAACGAGAATCTGTATCTGGCCTTTTGAGTAATGTGCCCAGGCACCTTTCTCTAACCATGCTAAGCAATTAGGCAGAGAGGTACACCCAATCAAGCTAATTTCCCAGTTTCTAGGATGGGCATAGAGGCCTGAAAGACAAAAATAATTTGCAAAGTTGTTGCTCATCTTGTGTGGAAAGGATGTGCACTGTTTATTTTCGCTCATGTGGTTTGCTCTCTTTGAGATTTCAGAGCTTGAATATATAAGACCTTGGTCAGACCCCACTTGGAATACTGTGTTCAGTTCTGGTCATTACAGGAAGGATGTGGATACTGTAGAGAGAGCGCAGGGACTAGAGGGTGTACCTTATGAGAATAGATTGAGTGTACTTGGCTTTTTCTCCTTGGAGTGACAGAGTATGAGAGGTGACCTGATAGAGGTGTATAAGATGATGAGAGGCATTGATCATGTGGAAAGCCAGAGGCTTTTTCTCAAGGCTGAAATGGCGAACACGAGAGGGCACGGTTTTAAGGTGCTTGGAAATAAGTACTGAGAGGATGTCAGGGGTAAGTTTTTCACACAAAGAATGGTGGGTGCTTGGAATGGGCTGCTGGTGGCAGTGGTGGAAGCGGATACAATAGGGTCTTTTAAGAGCCTCTTAGATAGGTACATGGAATTTAGAGAAATAGAGGGCAATGTGCTAGGGAAATTCTAGGCTGTCCCTAGAATAGGTTACATGGTTGCCGAAGAGCCTGTAACATGCTGTAAATTTCTATGTTCTATGGAAACCCTGATCAATGTTGTCTATTTTTCTCTTTAGGTTCGAAAGAATTAAATTTATTCCAAGGTAAAAGTTGGTTTGAAATTATCTGAATCTGAATGTAGACCCAGAATGAGAGTTTTGCCTCCACATAAAGTGTGCCAGTTGCTTTACCATCACTCTTTCTAAAGTTGGAGCAGTTGTACTGTGATTGAATATGTTACAGGCCAATACTTGCAGAGCAACTTAAAGGAATGCAAGAGGGAGAGTCAGCTCTTAAGATATACAGAATATAAACTCGCTGACTTTGAACTCATTCCTTTTAACTCTTTTATCCACTGAGCTCTCAGAATCGTTTGAGATTCCCTCTTGCTGTTCCCTGTAGCGCTGGTCAGCTGAACTGTCAGTCACCTTTGTGGACTTTTCATTAAATATCTACCCAACTTCCACTTTCTCTGTATCTTGTTTTAATGGTTTGAAATGTTATTTCTTTCTCTCTTCACAGATGCTGCTTGCCTTGCTGAGAGCTTCTGGCATTTTCTTTTTTCATTTCAGATTTCCAGCACCAGCAGCTTTCTTATTTTCTTGTGGAGTAAAATCTTACCTGTGTCGGAGTTTGTCTTGAGAGGGAAGAGAATGAAGAAGTGGAGTGATAGTTGGTTCCCTTCTATTCTTGGCTTCTTTTATTACTTTTGACTTCTGCCTTTACCTACCTTTTGCCTTAAAATTTTTAAGTACCTTACCTCAGCCTTTCTCCAGAACTCTGCTAATACAGCTTAGTTCTTTAAATGTGTCCCAAAGGGCATGGCAGGCACCTTTCTGGTGGACAGTGAGATCTACCAGAGCATGGGGAAGTAGTTTTATCCTGTGGTACACCTTGTCTTACCAGCTACTGTTAGTGTCCACTGTCCAGTCGGTGTGCAAATGGCAGCTGTCACCAGACAGCTTGAGTTCCTTTGCTCAGGTGTAAACCTCAGGTGTCTTGGCTTCTGTAGACACAGGAAAAGAGGTGACTGTGGAGCAGCCCCACCCTGAAAAAGAGCAGACAGGTAGAGAGAGGTGGGTTGTGGGCTGGGAGGTGTGGAGGGAAAGTTGAAGAGAGAATAGAAGCCCAGAGGAGAAGAGAGAGGGTGAGTGGTGCAAGTGCAGAAAGAAAGGAAGGAATTAGCAAAGGAGATAACTTGGGGTGAACTGTGGTTAGTGGAACTGGAAGTTGTGAGGGACATAGTTTGGGAAAAGGATGCGGGGCTGAGGAGGAGGTTGTGGGCAAAGCTATGTGCATCTGTCTGTGCAGAGCTTGGCGAGTTGATAGGACCATTCTACATACTGGTGTAGATCCTGTTTTTAATTGGGTTGTGCTGTGTCCTGTTCAGTTATTTGTCCAGGTCAAGATGATCTGTGTAACATTACTGGTATGTGTATAACAGTTAATATCAATTTTGGGTTGGGTATTGTGTGGAAAATAATTAGGTCAGGTTTGGGTGTGGCTTTAAACTTCTACCAGAGCAAAGCAAAGAAACTGAGGGAGTGCAGTGTGTGTCATCAGAGTGCATCTGCGTGCAGGATGTGTTCAACATTGCCGAAGGGTTTTCTCGATCTATTTGTTTTTGTACAATTTTATTTTCGTCATGTTGTGTTTGCCAATCCTCTTCCTGATGATAAAACATGTAATTCCAGCAGACATTCTCAAGAAATGAATACAAAATGCAACCATTTCTAAACTGTAGAAAGCAGCTGAAGTTTCTAATAATTGATCACATTATCAGTCTAATTACTGATAATTAAAATGTTGAACGGTTTAGAGATGTCGATAAATATATTCAAGTACCAGGATCAGGACTGGGAATCACTGTCACGGTCAAACATGACAAATGCATTGGGTCTTTAAGGTGGTGAACTATTGTTCTTTTTAAAACCCTGAGATAGAGTCTCAGCCTGAAAAGTCAACTATTTATTCACCCTCGTAGGTGCTTAGGTGCTGCCTGGTTTGCTGAGTTTTTTAGCATTTCGTGTGTCTCTCCCTCTCCCTCTCCCTCCCCCTCCCCCCCTCCCCCTCTCCCCCCTCCCTCTCTCCCTCTCCCTCCCCTCTCTCTCTCCCTCCCCTCTCCCCCACTCCCCCACTCTCTCACTCTCAAGATTTCCAGCATCTGTAGAATCTCTGGTGTTTATGAGGCACCACTGTCTAAGACCAGGCCTTGGATTTCGTATTTCTTTGTGGCTGTGTCAAACATTAGTAACTTTTACTTGTGAAATGTTTTGCAATATTGGATGGTTTTGAACGTGTTATTTAAAAATAATTATATATCAATGCAGCATGTTGTGATGTGGCATTTCCAACATTTAAATGTGACTGATGCACTTCATGTTCCCACTAATTATGCACTTAAAGAGATACGTTGGGTGTAATGAAAATAATCTTTAAATTCTTTGTATTCTTATTCAGCTCAGGGTATTTGCAAACAAAGGAGACACTGCACGTGTTAAACCACAAGAAAGCACTTTTCGGAAATATCACAAATGCAATATAGAGAGAAAAGCAAATGTCTACAGTAAGAGCATTTGCAGGAATCAATAAAAAAACTTAGTATCCACTAAACAAGCTGATCTCTGCAATGTCATAGGGGAGCCACAGATCTGACAATCTTCCAAGCAGCCTGTTTTCCTCTCTTCCCCTTCCCCCTCTCTCCCTCCTTCCTTGTTCCTACCTTCTTAGCGCTAGCACCGGCCCTGATGAGCTTAAGACAAAAAACTCTTCCATCTGAACCAAAAAAGTGCCCCTTTTTATACCCTTCAAAACCTCTTACACTAGTATTTTTCCTTCCCTTGGTAGTATTAGCTGCTCCACCCTGTTTCCAGCACAGACAAACATCTTTTTCACTATTTTCCACTATTATGGCTGCAGACTTTCATGACTTTCTCAAAACAATCCCACTCTAAGCTAACACCATTTTGTCTTACAGACTTCCATTTTATTTTAGCACATAACAAAGAGAAATAATGTATGAGATCATGAAAAGGCAACGTAACTTCACTGGACATGTGATTAGGAAAGAGGAGTTAGAATGCACAGTAATTATGGGAAAAATTGAAGGGAAGAAAGCAAAAGGAAGTCTAAGACAAATGATGATGGAGACAGCAGCCGAAGAACTGGAAATGAATACCAATGAATTGATCCACTTGACCTGAAACAGGAGTATGTGGGCCATGGCAGTCAAAGCTCAAACTGGGCATGGCACCTGATGATGATGATGATCAAGGATAAATCACATTTAACTTTTTCCTTACATTGGGTTACAATGTCAGAGGTATCTTTAACAAAATGTAGATTTAACTCTTACCAGTGCGGATGTGTTCCCAGGCACACCTTGTTAAAGCAGGGTACTGGAAATCTGTACAAATTGACTCACTGCTTGGGTTCCTGAGTCCCAACTTCCAAAAGTTATCAACCATACAAAGATAAACATTGCTTTCAGCAAATTTGTTAAATATTACAGAGTACTACAGAAATTTGGAGAATTTCTATAAACTGGCATTGAGCAACGTTAATTTGTTCTTTTGATCTGCAGTTTGAAAACCTGGACTGAGGCCTTTGCTCTGTGGACTCTGCTACACATTAATTAGCAAAACTAATTCCTTCCCTCTTGGTATTTGCAGGATCTGGTACTGACCTCGCATAAAATTGCACTTTCCTTTGCGTCACTGATTGATGGTTACTCTCGCCTGACAACTGATTCACACCACTACCTGTGTCATGAGGTGGCTGCTCCACGGGTTGTCCTGAGCATCACCAGTGGTATCCATGGACCAATGCAGTAGGTGTCAGTGTAACAGATTACTTTATATTTTGTGACTGACTATATAACATTTTGCAGGTATGAGTGGTTTGCTAGAATTTTTCTCCTTTAGGGCATCCTATGACAATCGCTGCTTTATGCTGTTCTTGTTGACATTCTCAGGAAATGTATGCAATTGATGGATATAGACAAAGCCTTGTTCTGTGTTCTTTCACCTGTGAACATATGTGGTGAGGCCTTACACAGGTGTGGCAGTTTTCACATCGGGAATAACAGTCTATTA
Source organism: Mobula birostris (assembly GCF_030028105.1). Lineage (NCBI taxonomy): Eukaryota > Metazoa > Chordata > Chondrichthyes > Myliobatiformes > Myliobatidae > Mobula > Mobula birostris. The sequence continues at coordinate 6,742,522 of NC_092401.1, forward strand.
TTTGTAGTGTTTGCTCTGTAATCCAGAAACCTGAAACAGGAGCCAGGAACACAAGTTTGAATCCCTCTGTAGCATGTGGAGAATTTATAATCTGGAAAAAGAACCTGTCCTAATGTTCATGAAAAGATTAGATTTTTTGCAGAAGCCCACCTTCTTTGTGTCTGTCCTTGGGAGAGGGAAATTTGTTATTTTTAATTCTGCCTGAACTACATGTTGCTCGAGATGCATAACAGTTGTCCCAGAAATGCCCCATGAAATTGCTGAGCAAATTCCTTACCACAAGGGCAGTAGGGGATGGGCTGTAAATGCTGACCATCCCAGCAACAATCCATGTTTTGTTAATGAGTTAAAACAGTGGTCCCCAACCTCCAGGCCACGGACCGATACATTGTGGCGAGGAAAGCAGCAGTGCAGCGGTAGCCGGAACGCACCCAGCACATCTTTAAGAAAAAAGCCGAAATAAACAAGCTAATTAATTAGGTGCCGCCCGGCACGTAAATGTCGGCCCAGATCAGAGGCAACGCAATCAACAATCGCCTCTGATCTGGGCTGCCGTTTACATGCCGGGCGGCACCTAATTAATTAGCCTGTTTATTTTGACTTTTTTCTTAAAGATGTGCTGGGTGCATCCCGGCTGCTGCTGCACCGCTGCATTCTTCACGGTAATGTATCGGTCTGTGGCCTGGAGGTTGGGGACCACTGAGTTAAAAACAAGATTGTATTAAGTCAGTTTGACCCCGGATTGGGGAACCGCTTTGTTCAAGCAGCTTCAATTTGTCGGCAGCAAAAAGCAAGATCTCCTGGTGGATACCCATTTCATTTTGACTTCCCATTCCCATTCTGACGTGTCTATCAATGGCCTCTCCTACCAGGTTGGAGGAGCAACATCTCATGTTCCACCTGGGTAGTGTCAAATCTGATGGCATGAATATTAGTTTCTCTAACTTCCATCAATTTCTCACCCTCCCTCCTCTCTTTTTCCATCTTCCATTCTGGTTACCCTCTCATCCCTTCTCTTCACTTGCCCATCACCCTGCTTTGAGTTCTCCTTCTCCTTCCCTTTCTTCTATGGCCCACTGTCTTCTCCATTTAGATTCCATCTTCGGCTCTCTATCCCTTTCATCTATCCCTCCTAGCTTCTTACTTCATCCCTCTATCCCTAGCCAACTACCTTTCTCCTCATCTGGTTTCACAAATCACCTGCCTTCTTGTACTCCTCTCTGTTTTCCTGCCTTATAGCTTCTGTCACATTTTTTTTTCCTGATGAAGGGTCTTGGGCCAAAATGTTGACTGTTTATTACCCTCCGTTGATGCTGCCTGACTTGCTGAGTTCCTCCAACATTTTTGTGTGTGTGTGTGTAAATAAATTTGAGTGGATTCCAACCTCCCATTAACCAACACCAGGAGACCCTTCATCCGCAGGGGGAGCCAGGTTTCAGCCGTCGGACCTCTTGTAGTTCTTTTTATGTCGTGTCTGAGAAGTAAGGATCAAAAGTGGTGAGAGGGTAGACCTTCACTCTTTTCCTTGCCACCCCATAGACCACATTACGTCAACAACAAGCTCCGAAGAGAGGAGAACAAGGAGGGGCTTTATGTTCTGCGATGGAGCGCTTTAGACTTCAACAAAATCATCATGACAGTTGTGAGTAAAGAGACACCTGAGGTAAGCATCTTGTTTGTCCCTCTGGTGCACCAGTTGAAGTTCATTGGGTGGGTGGGTGCGGCAGTGTGATCTTGTGCAGTGTTACGGTTAAGGAGCTTTATCCCTGTGCTGTTTGCAGGTATACATACACACACATTGAATGTGTTAATGGCAGAAAAGCTGAGGAGGACAAGGCCTGTGTGGGATTGGGGATGTTTTCCGGCCTCTTTTCAGGCCAGCTGGGAAAAGCTTTGGTCTGAGGGCATCTCTAGCAAGGCTAGCATTTCTTATGAGCAAATGGTGGTGTTCCTGAGAGCAAAGTAGCCCAGGGATTATCTTCATACAACTTGAACATGAGTTAGTGAAAGATGGACATCTTTGAACTGTGACAGGCCAGAGATGGGGGTCCAATGGGCCCAGCACACATAAGAAATTGGAGCTGGAGTAGGAGGAAGTTCCTCCCTATCTGATTCATTGAGCTTGCTCCACCGTGCATTGAGGTAATGGCTGAGCTGGCTGTGGATGACTTCCACCTACCTGCCTTTCCCCCATAATTGTATCTGTATAATTCTTCCCCAAAAAGTGGATCCGTATCTTAAATATATTTAATGAGGTGGCCTCTGCTGCTTCCCTGGGCAGACCAGTACCTTGTACAGTTGTAGCATAAACTTCCTGGTCAAAAATTCAATTCCTCTCTCAATGAAGGCTAGCATCCTATTTGCACCCTCAAACCAGCCTCCCATGGTTCGTACACAAGCACACCCACATTCCTCTGTACAACAGCGTGCTGCAATCTTTCACCATTTAAATAATAATCTAATCTTTCAAATTGCAAAGTAGATGACTTTGCATTTACTGAACATGCTGCCAATACGCTTAACCTATCGATACCTGTCTGCAGAGTCTCCTCATCCTTCTGCACAGTTTGTACAACATGTATAACCAGAAAATAGGAAGTAAACATGCCTTCGTTATTATTCATTTAGCTCTCTGTACCTTTTTCAGAATCAGGTTTAATATCACTGGCATGTGTCGTGAAATTTGTTAACTTTGTGGCAGCTGTGCAATGCAATACATAATATAATGAAAAAATACTGTGAATTACAGTAAATAGTTCAATAGTTCCCATTAATATCAGAGAATGTCTACAATATACAACCTGAAATTCTTGCTCTGCAGACATCCTTTAAACAAAAGAAAACCCCCAAAGGACGTACAACAGAAAAAAAACATAACAGCCCCAAAGCCCTTCTCTGGTTGAATAGACACGGGCAACTCTTGAATGCATAATCACATTATTCATGGGTAGAGCTGCAGAGGTTTAGCTGCAAAATGTAGGTCCACCCAAATTACTTGATCTTATCTGCATTTAGGAATATATAGTATATGTAAATTATTATAAATACAGTTCCTGAGTTCAAGGGTAGTAAGAGATGGGCAGTAAAATTTCATGATTTCGTGTTTGTGAATCACATGCTCCTTTTTTCACAGTACGGCCCCCAAAAAAAGAAAACTATAAAGCATTAAAAACTTAAAAACTGAAATGTCAGCATTTCAAAAGTATTCATCCCCCTTTGTTCAGTACTTAGTCGAACCACCTCTCGCAGTTATTACAGCCAGTAGTCCTTTTGAATAAATCTCTTTTGGCTTTGCACAACATAATGGAGCAAGATTTGGCCATGTGTGCCAGGTTAGTTGGGGAGCGGCGGTGGACAGCATTCTTGAGGTCTTGCCAGATACTCAATCAGGTTAAAGTCAAAACTCTGGTGGGGTCATCAATTTTCTTCATTTGAAGCTACTCATGGTTGCTCTGACAGTGTGCTTTGGGCCATTGCTCTGCTGGAAAAATTAACTTCCTCCCCAGCTTAAGCTTTCTGGCAGAGGCTAGCAGGTTTTTATCCAGGATCTCTCTGTATTTAACAGCGCTCATCTTCCCATCAATCCAGACCAGATTTCCAGTCCCTTCTGCTGAAAAGCATCCCCATATTATGATGCTGCCTCCACTATACTTTACAGTAGGGATGGTGTTAGCTGTGGCAGATGCGGAGTACTTGATTTATGCCCCTTAGTGTTGAGGCCAAAAAGTTCCACTTTAGTCTCTTCTGACCACGAGATCTTCTTCGTCTTTATGGTATCTTCTAAGTGACGCTTTGCAAAGTTTTTACGGGCAAGGATATGATTTTTTTTTTTTACCCAGGGCTGCTGCTTTACTGTTTTTGTGCAAGGCCTTAGAGATTGTGGAGCATGAACTTCATCTCCACTTACAGCCACTGACATCTGCAGCTCACGCAAAGTGACTTCTGGCGTTACAGTAGTCTCTCTTACAAGTGCTATTCTTCTCTGGTAACTAAGTTTAAAGGGGCGGCCTGACCTAGGCAGTGTGGCTGTGGTTTTTATTTTTTCTTTTTCATAATGGACTGCACTGAGCTCCAAGGTATACTCAGTACCTTCGAGATGGTCAATTTTTAGTAAATCGTTTATAGGTTTTGGAATTTTTCAAGTCAAGTCAAGTCACTTTTTATTGTCATTTCGACCATAACTGCTGGTACAGTACACAGTAAAAACGAGACAATGTTTTTCAGGACCATGGTGTTACATGAAACAATACAAAAACTACACTGAACTATGTAAAACAACACAAAAACTACACTAGACTACAGACCTACCCGGGACTGCATAAAGTACACAGAACAGCGCAGGCATTACAATAAATAATAAACAAGACAATAGGCACAGCGGAAGGCAGTGGGTTGGTAGTCCGATGGCTTGAGGGAAAAACTGTTACATAAATAAACAGCTGTACTCCTGCGGAGTATTTTGTTGGAGTCGGATGTAGTCCAGTTTAATGTCCATTGGAGAGCAGAATGGACGGGAAAGCTGGCCGGCTAGGGCTTGTGTTTTTCTTTTGATTTGACATGCATTATATTTTAAGTTTAGAAAATAAGGCAATAAAATGTGAAAATAGTTGTGGGGACTGAATACTATTTCAAGGCACTGTATGTCAGTGATAATAAACCGGATTTTGATTCTAATGCAGGCCATCCCAGCAATTTTAATATTTTGTTAATTAATTAAACATAAACTTGTGTTACTTAATACATTTTTTGACCCCCGAAAGGATACACTCATCTCAGTGCTTTCTGCTATGGGTGGCCAGATGGAAACCATGGGCAGGATTTTAACCTTCCATTAGGCAGGAGTGGTATCTTCTAATTCAGCGAACATGAGAAAATATGTGTGTCAGCCAGTGATCAGGCCAGGAGATTTCTTATCTGCCTGGAGAGTCAAGAATGAAGTAGTTTAATTTTCTACCAAGTTAGCTATGGCAAGCAACACATTAATTAGTAATAGTAGAAGGTTGGACCAGCTAAGAATAAGTATTGACCTTGTTCCTAAAGGTCTATGTCAGCTGTCATCTATTAAGTGCAGTTTGTTTTTAACCAAATAATGGAAGAATTGCATTGAAAGATTTGCCTCTAATGTATTAAAATAGTTAATAAATGTCACATGGTGTTTTCTTTTTCTCCTATCCTCATAAGGGATTAATTGTTTTTTTCCTCTATATTTGGCCTTTTTTTAAGTATTTCTCTCGGGGAGAGGCCGTGGAAATGGGAAGCCCCATTACATGCCTTCTATGTAATCTTGCACATGAAATTGCATCTTAAAGGAAGTGTTGGGCAGGCATCAACATGAATCATCCTTGTGATGGTGCCTTTGCTTGTATTGTTGATGATTCATTGTAACACCTGGTCTCTTACTTAATTTCTTCAATTTCTCGTTTGTACAGTTTGTCATGGTCTTGCTGCATGTTTTTTTTAAAAAGTAGATCGGAATGTTCCATATAGAGAGATGGTTCCCTTGGAAACTTAGAATGTGGAGAACTATGATTGAGTGCAAATAGTGAGGTAGTTTTTGCCACCCCCTCTTTTTTATATCATAAATTATCTAAGTCTTCATATTTCTCCAGTGTATCCTATCTCGAGGGGCCCAGTCCATACTGTGCTAGTCAATCAATAAACAAAGAAACAAGCCCATAAGTAGATCAATAGAAAGAAGAGCATCATCCTCGACCTCGAGGGGTAGCCACAATGGCTATAGCTGAATCTGCTCACATAATGCGTCTGTAAGGAGTAGAGTAGAGGGCTGAGGATATATCCTGTGAAGACCCAGTATTTAGAATACTCTTGACTCTGCTGCTGCTGCTGCCTATGTATCTTTAATGATGCAGTCTGTTTGTCAAGATTCAGTTACAGAGGGAGGGGATGACTCCTTGGGTCTGGAGCCTGGTGATGAGCTTGCTTGGAATTGTAGTATTAAAGGCAGAGCTGTAGCCAATACACAAGAGTCTGAAGTAGGCATCTGTACTGCCCAGATGCTCCAGCAATGAGTGGAGGAACCAGTGAGATGGCATCTGCTGTAGACCCACTTCAGCAGTGGGCACATTACAAGCGGACGTAATGTAGGGATCATCTGTACATGTTGAACTCTGGTATCTTGAAAATAGATGCAAGGCGTGCACTGGTTGTTCTGTGAGAAACTGACCAGGTACTCAGTTTGCCAGGAAACGCGTAATAAGAGTTCGACAGAAATCAGAAACAACTTGGTCTGTTTCAGCACGGTAATTTTTTTTGGTGGTCTTGGATGCTGAATTATTCCTCAAGTGCAGTCGCTGTTGATGAGTAGGAACTGCAACTGCAGCTAGTTTTGCTCAGCATTGATGTGGTGGCTAACTGGTTGTTTTGCTTCTTGGCTGTGTGGGTCGGAGAACCATCAGCAATGATGCCACTTGATTTTTAATGTCCGCATGTGCAGAAAGCAACTTTGCATCTCAACTGCAAGTCTGCCTTGATAGCATTACATCCCCAGCATTGCAGTGTACTCTTTTGATTCCTTTTTAGTGCAAATTATATTACCGGGCTCAAGCTCCAACTTGTGACTGTGCTCAAAGGAGCTCGCTCTTCATGATGTTTATCTCTTTAAAATATTTAGCCTCATGAACAGATCATTTTCTAGTATGTAACCACATTCCTCCGACTTGCAGGTGGTCTTCAACTGTGCAGAGAATGGTTTGAGTGAAGGGAACAAGTCTAGAGATGTGTAATTACAGTTTCCTTTATAAAAGCAAAAGGATTTGTTTTTCTAGTCTGATTCCCTGTTTCATTATTGGTGATAATCCTTTGTTTCTCTTTCAGTATGAATTATTTCGCAGTTCTGGAGGAATTCAAGGCATTAAGCAATTTCAGATTTTGAGGAAGGCACCAGATGCATTTGTGCTCCAGGGTTGGGAGCGATCATTTCCTAGTGTTAAAGAGCTTCTTGAGAACCTGAAAGGCTGTGTGCTGAAATCGGGGAATGAGAACTACGTCGTCAATAAGTGTTGCCCACCTCTCCCTCATGGTAGATAATTTGAAGATGTCTTGTTTGCTCAGTTCCCTTAATGGTCTCACTCCCTGCTGTTTTCAACCCTTATTTTCTGTACTCCTCTGCCTACCAACCTTCCATACCTCTTTGCAATTTGTTGTGGTATCCAATTCATTGTTTTCTTACATGATACTCTGAGACTCCACTATATACTGTCCTAGATCTGTTAACCTGGACTTGGTATCAATTTGACCACACTTTTAATCTTGTGTGACTCATCAACTTGTGTCTATTGAGGGTACTCCAATGCTCTTTCGTATGAAATTCAGAATAATTTGTGAACAGCCTGTAGCCAAATAAAGATGTGTGGGGGTGGGGGTGAGGGGGTGGTAGTTGTTTGAAACTGCCAAAAAACAGACTGGAAGTCAATAAACTGTAGGCACAGAAAATTGGAAATAATAGTGGAGACATTCAACAGATTATTTGGAGAAAGAGAACCATTTAAAGTTTTAAGTCAAACTGGGGAAAGAAAGAGAAGTTAGTCACAGAGTGTGGAAAAAGGGTAAATAGAACAAAGGAAATACCTCAGCTGGGTGAGGTGAAGGTTGCCCTGTTGATGAGCTGCGGACCCAGCCACATAGTTTATAGGTTAATGAGGGAAGAACACAAAGGAACATGTAAAAGCTGTGAAATACTGTGTCAGAGCTACAGTTCCAGGCATGGATATTAGAGAGAAAAACTGAGCAAATCATAAGATGCAATATTTTCTATTAAATGTTTTATTTTTTGTGTATTTGTTGACCAGCTCTGCTCTGTTTTGACTTTCAGAATTCTCCAACTTGCTGATCATAAGAAACAGCAAAGATGCTGATATTCGACCACTCACGGCCCAGCTAAATTTGAGCCAGCTTAGCTTTCACCAGATACGGAAGGAGGAAATAGTTCAGGTGCGTGCATTCATCCTACAAGAGAAAGTAATGTGTGATTAATCCCCTATTTGTTTACATTTAGAATCGAAACAAGGTACTGAGAAGGGCAGAAATGGTGGAGGTCCTGAGGCAGTTTCCTCAGGCTGGAAAATCTAGAGTTTTGGTGATTCCTGGCAGGATAAGTGGTTTACCATTCAGGACTCATTCAGTAGTTCATCCTGTAGGAAGTACTCTTCGGAATTCGTTATCTGAGGGGTCCATTCTTCCTTCTCCTGATGATCTTGGCTTTTCCTCTGCCAGGAATTGGTTTGGTTAAGAGTTACACCACTAGGTTAAGAACAGTTGCTACCCCTCAATCACCAGGCCCTTGCATAAAAGGGGATGACTACACTTACTAACCCCATCATTAGATGTTCCCACAACTAATGATCTCACTTTAAGAACCCTTTATCTCATTATCTCATGTTCTTGTTATTTATTGCTATTTATTTATATTTGCATTTGCACAATTTGTTGTCCCCTGCACTCTGTCTGATCTTTCATTAATCCTGCTTTAGTTACTACTCTATAGATTTGCTCAGTATGCCCACAGGAAAATGAATCTCAGGGTCATATATGGTGACGTGTACATACTTCGATGATAACATTTACTTTGAACTTTTCAAAGGTGATATGGTCTATTCTTCCTTCTTTTGATGATCTTGGCCTTTCCTTGGCTAGGAATTGGTCTGGTGAAAAGTTGCTTTGTGCAGGTTCCTACTGTTCTCTCCTCCCTCTTAATATTTAATAAATCAGAACTTTGTTGGACAAATGAGTGTCCTAAAGATGTGTTGAGCATCAAGTCTGTCAAGGAACAGCTGGATGTACTCAACACTCACTAAAGGGAAATAAAAGCAAGATACTATGGATGAGATCAGCCATTCAGCACACTACATTCTAACCAAACACACTGTCCATTACTCTTTGCTGACCTGCTCTCTGCTACAACATCTTGTTCTTCACTCAAAAGATTTTTCATACGTCTTGGCACTCAGTTTCTGAGATCCCTTTGAATACAGGCTTTTGTTCCCTCCAGTTTTCTAGATTTGAATTAATGGTATTGTGATGGGTGCATTTGAATCGTACATCTCTGTATATGGAGCTGAGACATTGACTTTTTATTCCTCATCATAGATGCTGCCTGACCTGCAGAGTTCCTCCAGCATTTTCTCTGTGTTACCTAAGAAGAAGTAGCTACTGATTTGCTATATCAAAGGAAAATGAAAAGCAGAATGCTAAGTATGGCATTTCAGTCAGAGACAAATTGCAGTGCAGGTAGACAAAATGCAAGGTAGATTGTGAGAGTTCTTTTTTATCAAGACTTTATTGAGTCTTTAAACAGCAGAATCATAGCTGTTTTCAAGCCTGGTCTATGAGTTGTCAAGTTCTATACAGGGGTAGAATCGAGAATCACTGGGGCAGGAGGGATTTTCTACTGTGTTGGCTGCTCTCCTGAGGCAGTGAGAAGTGTAGAATAGAAGAGGAGGCTGGATTTGTGATAGACTGGGTCTGCACATACAACTCTGCAATTTGCTTGTGATTGTGATTAACTCAAATGCTCTACCAGAGGTCCAATTGGCCTCCAGTACTAAATGTTCCTATGATTAGCTGTTCCTAACTTTGGATCCTTCTATTATGCATTTTTTCCATATCCCTGTACAATATATTCTTAATTTTCAAGACATCTTTAGATCGTTTCTAAGTCTTTCCCAATAGCTCCAATCTATAACTATCTGTGTAAATATTTTTATCATCACAAGTGCTGCACAGTTCTCTTTCTAAAACTGTCATCAGAACTTTGTGTGTTGCATGACCATGGTCCAGTGCACGTTTCCCATAACATCACTAGTTTGAAACTCTGCATCACTTGAAATGAAACTCAGTGCTTTAGAGGTTCAGTTTTTTGCGAAATAGCTTTTAGTGACTCATTGATCCATATTCGATCCACTGCTACCAACCTTATAGTTCCCACACCCCGCACTTCCTGTTTCTACCTGCTACCCATGATCCACAAACCTGCCTGATCAGTTAGACCCATTGTCTCAGCTTGCTCCTGCCCCACTGAACTCATTTCTGCATACCTCAACACTGTTTTTTCCCCCCTTGTTCAATCCCTTCCCACCTATGTTCGTGACACTTCTCACGCTCTGAGTTTTTACAATGATTTTAAGTTCCCTGGCCCCCACCGCTTTATTTTCACCATGGATGTCCAGTCCCTATATAGCTCCATCCCCCACTGAGGTGGTCTCAAAGCTGTCCGCTTCTTTTTGGATTCCAGACTTAACCAGTTCCCCTCTACCACCACTTTTCTCCATCTAGTGGAATTAGTCCTTACTCTTAATAATTTCTCCTTTGACTCCTCCCACTTCCTCCAAACTAAAGGTGCAGCCATGGGCACCCGTATGGGCCTCAGCTGTGCCTGCCTTTTTGTTGGCTTTGTGGAACAATCCGTGTTCCAAGCCTATACTGGTATCTGTCAACACATATCAAAGTTGCTGGTGAATGCAGCAGGCCAGGCAGCATCTCTAGGAAGAGGTACAGTCAACATTTCAGGCTGAGACCCTTTGTCAGGACTGGTATCTGTCCCCCACTTTTCCTTTGCTACATCGACGACTGCATTGGCGATGCTTCCTGCACGCATGCAAAGCTCGTTGACTTCATTAACTTTGCCTCCAACTTCCTCCCTCCCCTTCCTTGATCTTTCTGTCTCTATCTCTGGAGACAGCTTATCTACTGATGTCTACTATAAGCCTACGGACTCTCACAGCTACCTGGACTATTCTTCTTCCCACCCTGCCTCTTGCAAAAATGCCACCCCCTTCTCACAATTTCTCCGTCTCCACCGCATCTGCTCTCAGGATGAGGCTTTTCATTCCAGGACGAAGGAGATGTCCTCCTTTTTTAAAGAAAGGGGCTTCCCTTCCTCCACCATCAACTCTGCTCTCAAACGCATCTCTCCCATTTCACGCACATCTGCTCTCACCCCATCTTCCCGCCACCGCACTAGGAATAGGGTTCCCCTTGTCCTCACCTACCACCCCACCAGCTTCCGGATCCAACATATAATTCTCCATAACTTCTGCCACCTCCAGCGGGACCCCACCACTAAGCACATCTTTCCCTCCCCCCCCCTCTTTCTGCTTTCCACAGGGATCGCTCCCTACACGACTTCCCTTGTCCATTTGTTCCCCCCCGCATCCCTTCCCACCGATCTCCCTCCTGGCACCTATCCTTGTAAGCAGAACAAGTGCTGCACATGCCCTTACACTTCCTCCCTCACCACCATTCAAGGCCCCAGACAGTCCTTCCAGGTGAGGCGATACTTCACCTGTGAGTCGACGGGTGATATACTGCGTCCGGTGCTCCCAATGCGGCCTTCTATATATTGGCGAGACCCGACGCAGGCTGGGAGACCGTTTCGCAGAACACCTACGCTCTGTCTGCCAGAGAAAGCAGGATCTCCCAGTGGCCACACATTTTAATTCCACGTACCATTCCCATTCTGACATGTCTATCCACGGCCTCCTCTACTGTAAAGATGAAGCCACCCTCAGGTTGGAGGAACAACACCTTATATTCCGTCTGGGTAGCCTCCAACCTGATGGCATGAACGTTGACTTCTCTAACTTCCGTTAATGCCCCACCTCCCCTTGGTACCCCACCCCTTATTTATTTATTATTATTTTTTTTCTCTTTTCCCTTTTTTTTCTCTCTTTTTTCTCCCTCTGTCCCTCTGAATATACCTCTTGCCCGTCCTCTGGGCCCCCCCCCTTCTTTCTCCCTAGGCCTCCTGTCCCATGATCCTCTCATATCCCTTTTGCCTATCACCTGTCCAGCTCTTGGCTCCATCCCTCCCCCTCCTGTCTTCTATCATTTCAGATCTCCCCTCCCCCTCCCACTTTCAAATCTCTTACTATCTCTTCCTTCAGTTAGTCCTGATGAAGGGTCTCGGCCCAAAACGTCGACTGTACCTCTTCCTATAGATGCTGCCTGGCCTGCTGTGTTCACCAGCATTTTTTATGTGTGTTCATTGATCCATATCCCTGTTATTTCACATCTCCTGCACTTGCAGTATTTTGATTTTATATGAAACACTGGGGTTTATTTTTGAAGGAGAGGGTTGAAAAGCAGATGATGTTTTAAAGTTATTCTGACCTTTGATAACGCTATAATTTAAAGCTGGAAGGCTGGAAGATAACGGGAAAAATGTACTTGGGAAGTATTAAAATCAGAAATGGAAGAAGTTAATGTTAACTGGAAGATAATGAGTGCAACACACACAAAATGCTTTAGGAACTCAGCAGGCCAGACAGCATCTTTGGAAAAAAAGTACAGTTGTCGTTTTGGGCCGAGATGGTCTTGGTCTGAAATGTCAACTGTACTCCTTCTATAGATGCCCCCTGGTCTGCTGATTAACCCCCAGGGAATTTTTTTATATGAATCGCTTGGAATTCAGGATAAAATATCAAACTTTCATGTGCAGTGTGATCAGGTGAGTAGACCAACACACCAGAATAAAGGGCTTTATGGAGCAAAGAGAATTTAAAATTACTATGAAAATTCTCCCCCACCATCCAGACCAAGCTCTCTTCTCACTGCTGTCATCAGGAAAGAGGTACAGGAGCCTTAGGTCCCACATCACCAGGTTCAGGAGCAGTTAACCAACCATCAGGCTCATGAATCAGTGTAGTTAACTTCACTCACTCCAACTCTGAACGGATCTACAGCCTATGAAATCATGTTTGAAATCTCATTATTTATTTACACACTTTTACAAGGTTTTGTCTTCTTTTGTACATTATTTTTGTCAGTCTTGGTGTGTAGTCTTTCATTGAATCTGTTGTATTTCTTTATTTTGTTGTGAATGAATGTAAGAAAATGAATCTCAAGCTGTTAACGTTTGGTGACATCTACGTGTTTTGATAATTTAACTTTGAACAATAAGTGTTTAATTTTGGCTTTCAGGAGCACCACTTGGGACGAGGCACCAGAATGAATATCTACGCTGGTAGGTTTTGTATCCGATGTGAAGAGGAGGAAGATGAGGAAGATATGAATTCTTCCAGTGGAGTGAGGCACAGTGAAGCAAGGGATATCCGTGTGGTGCTGAAAGTGCTTGACCCCAGTCACAGGGACATTGCACTGGTGAGAAAAGTGGGAAGGAGTAGGTGACACTTAAGCTGAATCAGTAATCTGCTAAACAATGTTGCATGTAATTCAAAGGAGAAAGCTTGTTTTTATATCTAGTGACTGAAGACTTGAATGTCTCAAATGGCTACATATTTTGAAGTATAATCGCTGTTGTACTATTAATTTGTGGAAGTCATTTTATGGATATTAACATCTAACAATGTAAGATGATCACCTGGGGTTCCAATCTAGATACCCTGCTTGGGCCCAGTAATAATTGTATTCTCTCTCCCCAGTTAATATTATTTCTCAGTCCCTTTCCACAGCTCCTGTCCCTGTATTGCATTTTGTCATAATCAGTCCATACTTCAAAATCTCAGACTCAACCCCTTTGTCTTTTTGAATCGAGTCCAACCTTCCTTTGAAATCCAGTCTTTGATGGCATTCTCACTTCCCTCGTCAAGTCCATTTACCTCGGTGAAGAACTTGAATTGTTTGAGGTTGTTTCTAGCCCCAGCACAGCACTGCAATAATACAATAAACATCAGAATTGAATTTGATTACAGGACAAATAATGGTGAAAACAGTCTTCTCTTTGTTACATGCTTTTTATGAAAACCTTCTATGCATTGACTTCTCCAACACTCCTTGTATTGCTGAACCTGTTAGTCATGTTCTTGAACCTAGTACAATATTCATGTTCCTCCTTACTTCTGTTCTCTGTCAAATGATCTGAAAAATACTGTTTTAATTAAATGTTAAACAATAAGGCACTGATTTTCCTGTTACAAAACAATTGAATTCTTTCTCTTTTTCTCTATTTATATTGATTTTCTCTCTCACTTTCTTTTTCTGTTTCCTATTTGAATTTAGTATTAATATTTTGATTTTTATAGTTGTTTTATTACATTAATTGCTGCATTTAACACCAAAATATTAATTTTCCTCCATGTTAATTATGCATATTAACTGCATTTGATTGGCAATGCTAATTTGCATTCATTGAATCATAGCTGGAGAATCATTGTGATGATTTATTTTGTTATAGTTCAGAGTTTCCAAGGATCAATCTTTGACTCCCATCTCACTTGGAGGCAACCCCTCTGGTTTTCATTTCAAGAGTCATCAGTTTCCACTTGTGTTAATGATTTTTCAATGGTTCAGTGATCCAATTTAATTTTTATTTTTAATTCAACTTATTTCAATTTACTTAATTCAATTTATTTTATTTTAATTTTTTTTCTTTAATTGGGTTCCTTCAGGTTTCTTGATTTGTGGCTACCTGTGAGCAAGCAAATCTCAATGTTGTATAATATATACATTTTTTGTATCTTAATATCAGAGAATGTATACAGTATACAGCCTGAAACAGAAGAGAAACACCAAAGAATGAATGACAGAAAAACGTTAGAACTCCAAAGCCCCTCCCCCTACCACACACAAACATCAACTTTCCCCCCAACTTACTCCAGTAAAAGATCAACCCGCCACCCACCCACCATGTAAGCAATAGCAAAACTCCCAAGAGACCTTGATCTAGTGTCCAATAAAAACTGCAGTCCGTCCCAACTCTTCGACATCTGAAACAAGCTGACCCTCTCACTAGTGAGGGAGAGAGAGATGTCATTCCTGCAACAAGAGGGACCAGCAGCTCACTGTTCTGATATAACTCTGCTGCATCACTTGTCCAAGTTCCCCAACTCAGAGAGGGGGAGAGAGAGAGAGAGTGAGGGAGAGATCGCTCAAGTGCAGAGGGTTTCTTTCAACAGCAGCATACACTGCCTTTGCTCTACATTAAACAGCTCTTTGGACTATTCCACTGTTTAATTTTCTCATTCTGCTTAATCAATCAACATCCTTTGTTTACTGAGTCAGGATATGCAACATCTAAATTGTTTGTCAGTGTGGCTGCCACACAACCCTAGCAACTGTAAGTTCCCTGGATGTGGGCTGTTGGAAAATCAGAAGTGAGAGAAGAGCATGTAAGAAAGATGAAGTTATTATTAAATATGTGGGGGAATGTGATTAGCTGTGAGAGATGTCATAGACTTGATGGGTCTCATGGCTTCCATCTGTGACATGAGAAATAAAAGAACAAAACTGAGAAAGACTGAAGTCATTGTCTTTGAGTCCCATCATACTCTTATTCCCTTGGCCAATATTTTTGTAATTGTGTTATCCTGAGCCAAATTGTTTGTAACCTTGGTGTTACTGTATGTTCTCAACCACACACCTGCTCCATCACCATCACCAAAGCTACCTGTTTCTATCTCCTGTAATAGTGCCTTGTTTCTCCCCCGCTCCTTTCAACTGCAACTCATCCATTTCTTAATATTCTCTAGGTTTCGTTCCAATGTTCTTCCTAACCAGTCTCCTATCTACTTTCCAAACTTTAGTTGCCCATATTTTAAACTCACTCCCAGTATCAATGTACTTGTGAGAGAGTCTTGTATAAACAACACCATAGGACAGCATTCTACTGGAAAATGTTCAAACAACTGAATGAAGGTTGGGAGCCAGAACCATCCATCTCCCTCAGAAATTAATAGTGCTGCTGCTGTAATCCCTCTGTCTCCTGGTCACCCAAAGATAAGCAGCATTGAAGCAGTCACTTCAGAGCCAAGAATGTGAAAGTAAAGTTGATAGCCCAAGAGCAATTGGGATGATTGTCTTCCTGTTGGTTTTTAAGAGTACTGAGTAATTAGGATGGTATGTGGATATCTTCTCAGAAAAGGAATTGAAATACTTACATCCAAAATTCCATGGATGAGATTGAACCTCTATTTTTATAATACAAAATAAACTACCCCAGGAAGCTTTAATAAGCAACCTTGCCACAGATATGTACAAGGTAAATAAGTCATTACTGTGCCATCAGCATATTTAACAAATAAAACTGTGGGACCAGAAGACTGGAAAGAATTTGCATTCTAAAAGGCAAACATTAGTTTTCAGGTGTGGAAAAAAAAATTAATCTGATTTTTAATTTGAGTCAGATCCATGGCTCGATGATTAAATAGGCTGTAGGCTGGAAGAGATAAAAGTTTTATAACTGAAAAAAACCATTCGATATTGGAGGAAGAAAGTTTGGATGTTATGAAGCTGAATGGCCACTTTATACACTTTATGGGGCTTTGATCGTGTGCACTGGTTTTTGTTCCAACAACCTTGGCCTTTTGACACAAGGTTTTTGGGATGCATTGATTGACTTAGTTTTTATTTGTTCTTTTTGCAGGCATTCTTCGAGCTTGCTAGTCTGATGAGTCAAATTTCTCACGCTCACTTGGCCTTTGTTCACGGAGTCTGTGTGCGAGGCTCAGAAAGTAATTTGCATCTTTTTCTTATTCTGTGTATTTCTTTGTTTGGATTTGTTTATGAAGTAGAACAGTATCCTAATTAATTATGATGATAGAATTCCTGTCGTCTTTGCACACCCACCTTTTCGTTATTTCCACATTCTTTGCTTCATTAAACCTCTCCCAAATACTCGGAACAGATTTCAAACCCAGTAGAAAACAGAAGCCTCTCCTAAAAGATGGATAGGTATCGAGGGGATGTCAGGGGTAAGTTTTTTGCAGAGTGTTGGGTGCGTGGAATGCACTGCCGGCAGCGCTGGTGGAAGTGGATACGATAGGGTCTTTTAAGAGCCACTTAGATAGGTACATGGAGCTTAGAAAAATAGAGGGCTATATGCTTGGGAAATTCTAGGCAGTTTTTAGAGTAGGTTACATTATCGGCACAACATTGTGGGCTGAAGGGCCTGTAATGGGCTGTAGATTTCTATGTTCTATGTACTTGTGTGTGCCTTTTATTTGTCACGTAAAGGTTAAACCCAAATCTCTCCCATTGTGCATCCCGAACTGTCCGGGTGATGTATGGGTGCTGATCTCTGAAACAAAAACAAGAAGCACTTAACAGGTCAGGCAACATCTGTGGAAAGCAAAACAGAGTTAATGCTGCAGGATGAAGACTCCTCTTCCACACTGTTAACAGAAACATTCTTCTTGACCTGACTTACTGTTTGTCCCAATGAATTACCTGGACTTCAAATGATTTTCTACCTGGTTGAACACAGGGTCAAGGTAAATACAAAGACCACAGAGGTCATTGGTACTGTTGAGCGTCACCTCAAGCAGTGCCTTTCTAATCGCACACTCTTGCTTCGTCCCTCCGTCTCACTCTCCCAGTCTGCCTCAATGTCTTGGTGTGGGATGATAACCATTGTCCTCTGTTGCAGATATAATTGTGGAAGAATATGTGGAATTCGGACCACTGGATGTCATTTTGCGAAAAGAGAAAGGGAAAATGAGCCCAGGATGGAGTCTGACTGTCATTCAGCAGCTTGCCAGTGCACTGAGTTATCTGGTATGCATCAGTATTTAATTAACTCCCCGGAGAAGTTCTTTCAGTAGATTTGAATGTATCTTGTTTTGTGGCATGGCACGTCGATCTACAGCACTAGTGATGGCCAATTGGGTTTCAATCCTCTTGCTGTTCGTAAGGAGTTTGTACGCTCTCCTTGTGACCACATGGGTTTTATTTAGGCTGGAGTTTCCTCCCACATTTGAATGATGTACAGTTAGGGTTAATAAGTTGTTGACATGCTATGTTGGCAATGGGAGATGTGACAGCACTGCCGGGTTGCTCCCACCACAGTTATGTTAGTCATTCATTCACTTCCAAGGTACAAGGTACATTTATTGTCAGAGTATGTATGCAGTATTCAACTGAGGTCCGTCTTCTCCAGATAGCCACGAAACAAAGAAAGCCATGGAAGCCATTCAAAGGAAGGCATACCCCCACTAACCACACGTGAAAACAAAAACAAATTGCACAAACGGCAACTGGAACATCAAACCCCTCCACCAGGTGCAAAAAAACATCATGCAAAGAGTATCACTCCCCCATGCGCAAGAAAACAAATCTTGCAAATAGCAACAAGAACATCAAAGCTCTGCTCAGAAAAACAAACAAATCGCGCCAACAGCAACGAAAACAACAAACCCGAAACCACCCGTGCAAAAAAAACCAAATAAATCACGCAAACAGCAAAAACAACAAACCCCAAATCCCCATGCAAAAAAAAACAAACAAATCACACAAGCAGCAACAAGAACATCAAAACTCAACCCCCCTACCCCCTCCGAGTGCAAAAACAAAGAAATAGCACAAATGGCAACAAGAAAGGATGAGCAATACACAGAATATAAAAATATAAAACTGAAAGATTTTCTAAGTAAACTACAGTACAATCCATAAATCTATAAACCACAGATCCAGAATCTCAGTACCATCCTCCAATGTACTTGCGACAAATAAAGCTAATCTTTGTTTGCACTTTCTTTAACTAATCATTGCAACTTAATTTTTTTTAAAAATGGTGGAAGTTTGAATAATTCTGTCCTTATTGATGAAAACAACCTTTGGCGCCTATCTCTGGTCACTAAAATTTTCTTTCAACTGCCACAGTCTCAAAATAGTGAAAGGAAGGAAAATGCAGAATTTTGATCCAGTGATTATGTAAGAATAGTGATATTTACACAAAGTGCTGATTTTAAAAATCAGCAGCAAACAGTAGAACTGCACAGAGCTTCATTGACAATGTTACAATAACTCATTACTGCTTCTCCGAGTGTTCAGTGAAACATTCATGTTTCTGGGTGGTGTGTTAAATTCCCATGTAAATATATCCTGTAGATTGCTTGGTTGCTTCCCTCCAATACCTCAATGCAGAAGTGCAAAAGATACTGCAGAACATAACAAACATCGAACAGTACAACACAGGAACAGGCCTTTTGCCCCACAATGTCTATGTTAGCCATCAATTTAAACTAATCCCACTTGGTCCATATCCGTCCATCCCTAACCTGTTCATGTACCTGCCTGTTAAATATTTCTATCATATCTGTTTCCACCACCTCCTCTGGCAGCACATTTGAGGCACCTACCACTTCCCATGTATTTAAAGGAAAAGCCTCAGAAATATCCAATAAAGTTTTCCTCTCTCACTTTAAATCCCTGCCCTCTAGTGTTTTACATCTCCACTCTGGGATAAAGACTCTGGCGGTCTGCCTGTCTGGATTTGCTGTATTTTTATCAGTTCATAATCAACCTCCAGGGACCTGGAGAAAATGATCCAAGTTTGTCCAACTTCTCCTTATAACTAATACTGTCTAATCCAGGAGATATCTGGTAAACTTTTTCTGCACCTTCTCCAAAGTTTCCAAATCCTTCCTGTAATGCCACAACCAGAACTGCACACAGTACTGCAAATGTGGCTTAGCCTTAGTTTCATACAGCTATAAGTCTTTTACGGTATGTAGAAGACTTCCTGACTTTTACACTCAATTCCCTAAATGATAAAGGCAAGTTTAGAGTATGTCATCTACTTGTATTATCTCTTCAGGGAAATTATGACTTGTACCCCAATACCCTCTGTCCATCAGTGTTCTTCAGGGTCCTACCGTTTGCTGTATACTGTCCTCTGGCATTTGACCTCCCAAAGTGTGACACCTTGCACTAGTCCAGAATAAACTCATCTGCCAGTTCTCTGCACGTTTTCATCTAGTCTAAATCCTGCTGTATCTTTGACAACCTTCTTCACTATCCATAATTCTGCCATTTTTTTGTGCCATTTGCAAACTTGATAATCAGTCCACCTGCATTGTTACCCAAATCATTTACATATCACAAACAAGAAAAGTCCCAGCTCTGATCCCTGCAGAATACCATGGGTCACAGGCCTCCAGCCAGCAAAACAACTCTTCACCCTTACCCTGTCTTTCATGATCAAGCCATGATCTAGGAAGTCTCCATGGATTCCATGGGGCTTAATTTTCTGGATCAGTCCTGGTAAACGGAATTAATATTTTTGATTCTGTGGCATTTAGCTTCCGGGATTAGTCTCCATTCCCAGGTTTGAGATGGAAAAAGATTTCAAATGAAACTGCTTTTGAGTAGACAATGGGAGAGTGCAAGGTCAGGCTTCAGGATCAGATTGTGCTGCTGCCTCTATCAGTATTCAGTTTCCTGTGTTTGTGCATGAAGTGACACATCAGCATCAAGGCCAGGATGGCAGAAAGTTTTTTTTCTATTTTCTCATAAAATGCTGTTGTTGTTCTGAGGCAGTAGTCTGCGTGCCAAACTCCTAACCAGTGATATTTCTTATGTCTTTTAAAACCTTCAGGAGGACAAAAACATGGTGCACGGTAATATTTGCTGCAAGAATGTCCTTGTTGCAAGGAAAGGGCTGGAGGAGGGCAGTAGCCCCTTTATCAAAGTCAGCGATCCAGGCATCAGCATCACGGTGCTTTCTCGAGGAGGTCAGTCCATGGTCTACACTTAGCATGGTGGTCATTGATCTCTCATCAATTTAATATCAGAGAATGTATACAGTATTCAACCTGAGGTACCCGCGAAACAAGAAACCCTAAAGAGTGAATGATAGAAACATCAGAACCCCAAAGCCACCCCTCCCTCCTTCTATCGCACAAGCAACAGCAGGAGCATATATCCTCCCACTCCCCCCACTTGCGCCAGCAGACGCACCCACACACGCTCCTCCATGCAAGCAATAGCGAAAGCCCCCAAAGAGACCTTGATCTAGAGTCCATCAAAACTACAGTCCATAACCCAGCACTTCGCTATCTCAGACAGGCTCTTCCTCACCAGCAAGGGGGAGAGAGATTTCTTCTGCAACAATGAGACTGGAGTCTAGCGGCTCGCTGTTCTGATGTCACATGTTTATCTGCAATTAGAAATGGAAAATACCCACATCCCATGAATGAGAAAATGTCTGGCGTACTTCTTTGTATTATACTCTGAGATTTCCCAGCTGAAGTGTTGGCTTTGGCCCATAACTGATGTATGGTATTCCTGATCACCACTGGCCTTGAAACAGGGGATTGCAGTCAGGTGAATATGAACAAATGCCACCTGTAACTTACTGTGAATGTTATGGCTTGCGGTGACTATGCCTTCTCCCTACTTACTATAACCTAGACCTTTCCACCCACCTCCACTACTGCTGAGTCCCGTACAGGAAACATAATAACTTGGCACAGAGAAGCTTGCTATTTCCTTTCAGCCTCATGTTTGAACAATGTCCTTTTAAAATCTCCCATCCACTGCTACCAACCTTATAGTTCCCACACCTCGCACTTCCCGTTTCTACCTCCTACCCAAGATCCACAAACCTGCCTGTCCTGGCTGAGCTATTGTCTCAGCTTGCTCCTGCCCCACCGAACTCGTTTCTGCATACCTCGACACGGTTTTATCCCCCCTTGTTCAATCCCTTCCTACCTATGTTCGTGACACTTCTCACGCTCTTAAACTTTTCGATGATTTTAAGTTCCCTGGCCCCCACCGCTTTATTTTCACCATGGATGTCCAGTCCCTATATACTTCCATCCCCCATCAGGAAAGTCTCAAAGCTCTACGCTTCTTTTTGGATTCCAGACCTAATCAGTTCTCCGCTACCACCACTCTGCTCCGTCTAGCGGAATTAGTCCTTACTCTTAATAATTTCTCCTTTGGCTCCTCCCACTTCCTCCAAACTAAAGGTGTAGCTATTGGGCACCCGTATGGGTCCTAGCTATGCCTGCCTTTTTGTTGGGTTTGTGGAACAATCTATGTTCCGTGCCTATTCTGGTATCTGTCCCCCACTTTTCCTTCGCTACATCGATGACTGCATTGGCACTGCTTCCTGCACGCATGCAGATCTCGTTGACTTTATTAACTTTGCCTCCAACTTTCACCCTGCCCTCAAGTTTACCTGGTCCATTTCCGGCACCTCCCTCCCCTTTCTAGATCTTTCTGTCTCTGTCTCTGGAGACAGCTTATCCACTGTTGTCTACTATAAGCCTACTGACTCTCACAGCTATCTGGACTATTCCTCTTCTCACCCAGTCTCTTGCAAAGACGCCATTCCCTTCTCGCAATTCCTCCATCTCTGCCGCATCTGCTCTCAGGATGAGGCTTTTCATTCTAGGACAAGGGAGATGTCCTTTTTTTAAAGAAAGGGGCTTCCCTTCCTCCACTATCAACTCTGCTCTTAAACGCATCTCCCCCATTTCACGTACATCTGCTCTCACTCCATCCTCCCACCACCACACTAGCAATAGGGTTCCTCTGGTCCTCACCTACCACCCCACCAGCCTCCGGGTCCAACATATTATTCTCCGTAACTTCTGCCACCTCCAACGGGATCCCACCACTAAGCGCATCTTTCCCTCCCCCCCCTCTGCTTTCCGCAGGGATCGCTCCCTACGCGACTCCGTTGTCCATTCATGCCCCCCATCCCTCCCCACTGATCTCCCTCCTGGCACTTATCCGTGTAAACGGAACAAGTGCTACACATGCCCTTACACTTCCTCCTTACCACCATTCAGGGCCCCAAACAGTCCTTCCAGGTGAGGCAACACTTCACCTGTGAGTCGGCTGGGGTGATGTACTGCGTCCGCTGCTCCCGATGTGGCCTTTTATATATTAGCGAGACCTGACGCAGACTGGGAGACCGCTTTGCTGAACACCTACGCTCTGTCCGCCAGAGAAAGGATCTCCCAATGGCCACACATTTTAATTCCACATCCCATTCCCATTCTGACATGTCTATCCACGGCCTCCTCTACTGTAAAGATGAAGCCACACTCAGGTTGGAAGAACAACACCTTATATTCTGTCTGGGTAGCCTCCAACCTGATGGCATGAACATTGACTTCTCTAACTTCCGCTAATGCCCCACTTCCCCCTCGTACCCCATCCGTTATTTATTTTTATACACACATTCTTTCTCTCACTCTCCTTTTTCTCCCTCTGTCCCTCTGAATATACCTCTTGCCCATCCTCTGGGTCCCCCCCCCCCTTTGTCTTCCCGGACCTCCTGTCCCATGATCCTCTCGTATCTCTTTTGCCTATCACCTGTCCAGCTCTTGGCTCCATCCCTCCCCCTCCTGTCTTCTCCTATCATTTTGGATCTCCCCCTCCCCCTCCCACTTTCAAATCTCTTACTCACTCTTCCTTCAGTTAGTCCTGACAAAGGGTCTCGGCCCGAAATGTCGACTGTACCTCTTCCTAGAGATGCTGCCTGGCCTGCTGCGTTCACCAGTAACTTTGATGTGTGTTGCTTGAATTTCCAGCATCTGCAGAATTCCTGTTGTTTGTCCTTTTAAAATCTGACTATTTTCAAATCCCTTCCATTTAAATCCTTGCTCTCTCTGCCTTTTTGTGCCACTTTGGAGGCAGACTTTAACATTAGTTAATCAATCCCCTTGACCCTGATATCTTTCTCTGTGGTTTGGTGTCAAGTTTTATTTGATCACTCCCTTGTGAGCCGTGTTAGAACGTTTTGTTGCACTGAAGGAATTTTATACTGTAAGTGTTAAGTATCCAAGTGGTGTAGCCAGGTAGATGGGAAGCTCACAAACACAGTGAGGGTACACTGCTTGCTCGCTTCCATTTCCATGCACTCCCCTTGCCTATTCTTTATATTGTTTGGATTAAGCAACAAAGGATTCTTACTGTTTGGAGAAATCCATAATTTGTGCTCATCCTTGATTTTCTAGAGCGGGTGGAGCGAATACCTTGGATTGCCCCAGAATGTGTCCAGAACGTTAACAAGTTAAGCCTGGGTGCCGACAAATGGAGTTTTGGAACAACAGTGCTGGAGATCTGTTGCAGTGGGGAGGTTCCGCTGAAGGAGCGAACTCTTTCAGAGGTAAACTGCAATATTAATGTGGGATGGGGCATGGAGGGTAGTGATAGGGCTGACCTGCAAAAGATTATAAGATTACCTTTATGTACGCAGACGCATACAGTGAGATGTGTGACTTGCGTCAACAACTAACAAGTCCAGGTGTGCTGGGGGAAAGCCATATGTGTCACCATGCTTCCAACGCAATATAACATTTTCACAGCTTACTAACCATAACCTCTGCTGTTTACTTGGAATTGGAAGGAAACTGGAGCTCTCAGAGGAAACTCGTGAGGTTACAGGATGAGCATACAAATTTCTTACAGCAGTGAGCATTGCATCCTGAACTTGTGATCGCTGGTGCTGTAAAGAGTTACACTAACCGCTAAGATATCATGCCAGCCTGTTATTGATTAAAATTGACTGGAAGCAAAAAATGAGTAATAACTCATCAAAACAGCGCAATTAAGGCCAATCTTAACCTGTTCTGTGCCCAAACTAGGGGACCAATAACACTGGGTATGAAGGGGTAGGCTTTCGGAGTAGGGAACAAGAGTTGGGTGTTAATGCTGAATGAGAAGACAGTTTTTCATTTCACTTAGTTGCTTTCTTTAATGTGCTCAGGGCACAGTAATGTAAATAGAAGCTGAAGTGACGGAATCAGATGTAGCTGGGCCCTTTTGAATTTGGACAATTCAAACTGGATGGCATGTTGGCCACACGCACACACGTACGTTTGGGCACCCAGGTCAAAATTTCTGTTACTGTGAATAGTTAAGTGAGTAGAAGATGAACTGATCTCCAAAAGTCATAAAGTTAAAGACAAAATATTCTTTTTCAACATTTTAAGCAAGATTAGTGTATTATTTTTGTTTTGTACAATTTTTTAGAGTGGAAAAAAGGAAAGGAGCACCATTCAAAAGTTTGGACACCCCAAGAGATTTGAGCTCTCAGATAACTTTTACCAAGGTCTCAGACTTTAAATAGCTTGTTCACAATCATCATTAGGAAAGGCCAGGTGATGAAAATTACAAAGTTTTATAAATACCCTCACTGCTGAAACCTTGTCCCAACCATCAGCAGCCATGGGCTCCTCTAAGCAGCTGCCTAGCACTCTGAAAATTAAAATAAATGATGCCCACAAAGCAGGAGAAGGCTATAAGAAGATAGCAAACCATTTTCAGGTAGCCGTTTCCTCAGTTCGTAATGTAATTAAGAAATGGCAGTTAACAGGAACGGTGGAGGTCAAGTTGAGGTCTGGAAGACCAAGAAAACTTTCTGAGAGAACTGATCATAGGATTGCTAGAAAGGCAAATCAAAACTCCTTTTTAACTGCAAAAGACCTTCAGGAAGATTTAGCAGACTCTGGAGTGGTGGTGCACTGTTCTACTGTGCAGTGACACCTGCATAAATCTGACCTTCATGGAAGAGTCATCAGAAGAAAACCTTTCCTGCGTCCTCACCACAAAATTCAGCGTCAGAAGTTTACAAAGGAACATCTAAACAAGCCTGATGGATTTTGGAAACAAGTCCTGTGGACTGATGAAGTTAAAATAGAACTTTTTGGCCACAATGAGCAAAGGTATGTTTGGAGAAAAAAGGGTGCAGAATTTCATGAAAAGAACCCCTCTCCAACTGTTAAGCATAGGGGTGGATCGATCATGTTTTGGGCTTGTGTTGCAGCCAGTGGCACAGGGAACATTTCACTGGTAGAGGGAAGAATGAATTCAATTAAATACCAGCAAATTCTGAAAGCAAACATCACACCGTCTGTTAAAAAAAAAGCTGAAGATGAAAAGAGGGTGACTTCTACAACAGGATAATGATCCTAAACACACCTTAAAATCCACAATGGACTACCTCAAGAGGCGCAAGCTGAAGGTTTTGCCATGGCCCTCACAGTCCCCCGACCTAAACATCATCGAAAATCTGTGGATAGACCTCAAAAGAGCAGTGCATGCAAGACGGCCCAAGAATCTTACAGAACTAGAAGCCTTTTGCAAGGAAGAATAGGTGAAAATCCCCCAAACAAGTATTGAAAGACTCTTAGCTGGCTACAGAAAGCATTTACAAGCTGTGATACTTGTCAAAGTGGGTGTTACTAAGTACTGACCGTGCAGGGTGCACAAACTTTTGCTTTAGGCCCTTTTCCTGTTTTGTTATTTTGAAACTGTAAAAGATGGAAATAAAAAAAGTAATCTTGCTTAAAATATTAAAGAAACGTGTCATCTTTAACTTCATGCCTTTTGGAAATCAGGTCATCTTTTACTCGCTTAGCTATTCACAGTAACAGAAAGTTTGACCGGGGTGCCCAAACTTTTGCATGCCACTGTGTCTGTGTAACCCAAAGATGTGGATTTAATATTTTTGGGGAAAAGAATGAGAGGGAAAATTCTTCACCTCATTTGTCATGCCACCAGGAAGGGTGGTGGAAGCAGATTCCATAGAAATTTCTGGAAGGCAATTACAAGTGAAGAGTATTCTCTCCCCCCACCCTCCCGCCCCACCGAGTTATAAGGAAAAGTTCGTAAGGGCAAAGCTGGACATCTGCATCAGACGACAGGCACAGGGCTCATGGGCTGATGGTCTTCAGTGTGAGGAAGTCACCACTTTCTGGTGAGGTGGAGAGAATGAACTGGGGAGCATTTGAGGAATGCTGCCAAGATTAGAAAGCCAGCATTAGTCAATCAATACCAAGGCTGAGTGTTTGAGTGCTATACATTGTAGGAGAGAGGAGAAACAAGAAGAACTGATAGATTTCATTTCTGGCCTTGTCTACAAAGGTGAGCTGCCTGTGGTCCCAGTTGTGAACAAATTGAATGTCACCACTCTACACTAATTACTTTCATAATTCATCATATCATGGCTGACTTGCAAGCTGACTGTGTCCACCTTCCTTGGTCTGTATGTCTAACTCAAACCTGTTAGACCTGGTGTAGAGTTTTGAGTTTTCCCACACTCCTAGTCTTGAAAACATTCTGGGGAGAGATTTTTCAGGTTAAACTAGTTTCCCCAAAATGTGAAGTTCTTAGTTCCATCAAGAACTCTGTTGACCAAGGTGGAACTTATTAGTTCCTGTTTAAATATCTTTGAGGTCAGTTTGCTTAGCAAGATGCAGCTGGCATGTTTGAGTTCAAACTTTATTTTCTCCTGTTTTGTTTGAGTTCCCTGTTGGTCTGCTACATACCACTGTCTGGTTTGGAGGGCTGCCTGACAACCTTGTCCCAGCCATTAACCGTGGATTTCCCAACCCAGACCATGTTAACTTTGAGGACTAGGGTTGATTGGGTTTAGGATTGAGGAATATTGTGCTTAAAAACCTTTGCCTCTCTTCTGTAATTCAACAGGTAAAGTCAGAACAGAGCTAGTTATGTTAGAGAATGTTCACTTTGTTGTTGTCTGTGATTGCACACTGATTTTTAAAAACAGAAGGAATGTCTGTGATGACATCCAGACTTTAAAGTAATCACTGTCTTGTCAAGATACTGACTACCTTAAAATCAACAGTTAGTGACAAAATTATAAAATAAATTTAAGTAGAAGGATACAACTACATTCCTTGGGAGAAAATACCTGAAATTATTAAATTCAGTATTAATTCCCATGGCCGTAACCTAGTAGGACAAGAAATGAATATTCTTTCCTAGAGTTTGCCTTAGACATCAGTGGAGCATTAAGAGGATGAAGACGCAGGTTACATTGAGAATGGGATAAGGAATTAAAGTGACAAGAAACAGGAAGCTCAAGGCCACCCTTGTGGACTGGAAACAGGTATCTTTAAGAATGTCTGATACTTACATTACTTTATCATTGGGCTGTCAAATGTGTCTGGTCTTTTTCTTCTCTCACTTCCTCCTTCCCATCCAGAACAAGGATAGGGTTCCCCTTCCACCTTATTGGGCTTCACATCCAACAGATCTTTCTTACTTCCTGTCCCTCCATTGGATTTTGACTACCAGATATATCTTCTGCTCTTCAGAGCATTCTAGGTCTCATTACAAGTCTCAGATTATCTTTTCTATTGCCATTGAATAATCTCCTTATTTTCCCATGCAACCACCGAAGATGCAATACTTGGCCCTTTTCTCTCTTTCCATCATTCAGGGACCTGAACAGTTCTTTCAGGGAAAACAGCCATTCTCTTGCACTTCCTCCGGTTTGGTGTTTTGCACTTTTTGCTAAGATTTGTCTCTCCACAATGGAGAACCCAACTAAAGGATGATTTGAAGAACACATCTGTTCAGGCTGACAGAGCGGCCTGAGCTCCAGTTCAACAGTTAGGTTAATTCTCCATCTCATTCTCACTCTGATTTCTGTCTTCAGCTTCCTCCACTGCTCCAAAAAGACCCAATGTAAACTAGAAGAACATCACTTTATCTGTTTTAAAACACATTGATGAAGGAAGAGCAGTAGATGTAGTGTATATGGATTTCAGCAAGGCATTTGATAAGATACCCCATGCAAGGCCTATTGAGAAAGTAAGGAGGCATGGGATCCAAGGGGACATTGCTTTGTGGATCTAGAACTGGCTTACCCACAGAAAGCAAAGAATGGTTGTAGACGGGACATATTCTGCATGAAGGTCGGTGACCAGTGGTGTGCCTCAGGGATCTATTCTGGGACCCTTACTCTTCGTGGTTTTTATAAATGACCTGGATGAGGAAGTGGAGGGATGGGTTAATAAGTTTGCTGATGACACAAAGGTTGGGGGTGTTGTGGATAGTGTGGAGGGCTGTCAGATGTTACAGCAGGACATTGATAGGATGCAAAACTGAGCTGAGAAGTGGCAGATGGAGTTCAATCCACATAAGCGTGAGGTGGTTCATTTTCGTAGGTCAAATATGATGGCAGAATATAGTATTAATGGTAAGACTCTTGGCTGTGGAGGATCAGAAGGAACTTGGGGTCCGAGTCCATAGGATGCTCATTGTGGTTGAGAAGGCATACGGTGCATTGGCCTTCATTAATCGTCAGATTGAGTTTAAGAGCCGAGAGGTAGTGTTTCAGCTATATAGGACACAGATCAGACCCCACTTGGAGTACTGTGCTCAGTTCTGGTTGCCTCACTACGGGAAGGATGTGGAAACCATAGGAAGTGTGCAGAGGAGATTTGCAAGGATGTTGCTTGGATTGGGGAGCATGCCTTATGAAAACATTTTGAGTGAACTCGGCCTTTTCTCCTTGGAGTGCCAGAGGATGAGAGGTGACCTGATAGAGGTGTATAAGATGATGAGAGGCATTGATCGTGTGGATAGTCAGAGGCTTTTTTCCCCAGGGCTGAAATGGTTGCCACAAGAGGACACAGGTTTAAGGTGCTGGGAAGTAGGTACAGAGGTGATGCCAGGGGTAAGTTTTTTACTCAGAGAGTGGTGAGTGCTTGGAATGGGCTGCCGGCAACAGTGGTGGAGGTGGATACGATAGGGTCTTTTAAGAGACTTTTTGATAGGTACATGGAGCTTAGAAAAATAGAGGGCTATGGGTAAGCCTAGTAATTTCTAAGGTAGGGACATGTTCGGCACAACTTTGTGGGCCGAAAGGCCTGTATTGTGCCGTAAGTTTTCTATATTTCTATGAAGTACATGACCTTGCTTCTTCTCTCTCCACATGTACATTGTTACATCACTGTTTCAAATTATTTTATTTTCCTCTCCTGTCTCCAAGTGACAAATTGGAAAGTTATTCAGAATCACAATCAGGTTTAATGAAGAAGAAAGCCCTTAACTCTGAGTGGAGTCATCGGAACGCCGTCATGACGGCGTTTTTTAAGCAGGCTTTCTTAATTTTACGAGGCCGAGTCGCTAGCTCGACGCTCAACCCAGCACGGATGGAAAGCGTGCAAGGGAGCCGGCTGGATTCGAACTCAGGAGCCTTCGCTCCGAAGTCCGGTGCTGATGCCACTACACCACCAGCTGGCGAATCAGGTTTAATATCACCGGCATACGTCATGAAATTTGTTAATTTTGCTGCAACAGTACAATGGAATAGATGATAATATAGAAAAACATTGAATTACAGTAAGTATATCCAGTTGCAAGAAAAAGCTTTGAACTCTTTGCAATTACCTGGTTGTCTGCATTAATTAGTCATAAAATGTGTTCTGATCTTTATCTAAATCACAATAATAAACAGTCACAATCTGTCTAAACTAAATTGTACTTTACATATCTTCATTGAACACATTGTTTAATCATTCACAATACAGGCTGGAAAAAGTAGGTGAACCTCCTTTTAGCAGCAATAACCTCCACCAAATGTTTCCTGTGATCAGACTTGTACAACGCAAGAAGGAATTTTAGACCATTCCTCCATACAAAACCATTTCCGTTCATCAATATTTCCGGGATACCTTGCATGAACAGCCCTTTTCAGGTCATGCCACAGCATCTCAAGTTTGTTGTCTGAACTCTGACTTGGCCATTCCAAAACAATACTTTTCATCTTTTTAAATCATTTTGTTTTTGAAGTACTCTTGTGTTTTAGATCATTGTCTCGTTGCATCATCCAGTTTCTCTTAAGCTTCAAGTGATGGACCGCTACCCTGACATTCTCCTGTAAAATGTCTTGATAACAATTTTTCATTAATTGTTCCCTCAACAGTTGCAAGCTGTCCAGGCCCTAAGACAGCAAAGCAGCCCCAAACCATGATGCTCCTTCCACCATGCTTCACAGTTAGGGATAAAATTTTAGTGTTGGTTGGCAGTGCCCTTTTTCCTCTGAGCATAGCGGTGTCCATTTCTGTCAAAAAGTTCAAATTTTGTCTCATCTGTCCACAGAACATTATCCCAGAAGCGCTGTAGAACATCCAGGTGGTCTTTTGCAAACTTGAGACGTGCAGCGATGCTTTTTTGGAGACCAGTGGTTTCCTCCATGGTGTCCTTCCATGAGCACCTTTGTTGTTCAATGTGTACCTTATAGTGGACACAAGAATAGAGACTTTAGCAAGTTTTAGAGATTTCTGCAGACCTTCAGATGTTACCCTCGAGTTCTTTTTCACCTGCTTCAGCATTGCATATTGGGCTGTTGGTGTGATCTTTGCAGGACACCCACTCCCAAGGAGAGTAGCAACAGTTTTCTACATTTGTAGACAATTTCTCTTACTGTGGACTGATGAACACTCAGGTCTTTAGAAATGCTTTTGTAGCCTTTTCCAGCTTTATGCACCTCTACAATTACTCTTCTAAAAGTTGTTTTGATCGTGGTGTGGTGCACATAAACAGATCTTTCTTGAGAAGAGCAGGCTGTGTCAGTAATCTGACTTTGTGTGTTTTTTTAATAGAGCAGGGCACCTCTACAACCCACACCTCCAATCTCATCTCATTGATTAGAATACCCGACTCCAAGTAGTTTTTATAGAAGGCATTACCCCAGGGGTTCACATACTTTTTTGAACCTAGACTGTGATCGTTTAAATGGTGCACTCAGTATTGATGAAAAGTACAATTGTTTATGTGTTATTAGTTTAGGCAGATTGTGATTGTCTATTATTGTGACTTAGATGGAGATCAGAACATGTTTTATAAGTAATTAATGCAGAAAACCAGGTAATTGCAAAAGGTTCACAAACCTTTTCTTGCAACTGTATATAAAATTACCTTATAAGGATCGGCTGATTTTATGCAGGAGTGTCTGAACATAAGTGATACTTGGCAAGAGAAACTCTTCTAGGTATCAGTAGGGATTATTTAAAAAAAACAAAAGGACAGTGTCAGTGTAGGTATGAGGTGTGTGTAAGCATAAAGTGGCAGTGCATGGGGGGTATGAAGTGTGCTGAGGGACTGTGGAGAGCAGTGTCTGATGTGGATGTAGTGGTGCTGGGGGTTAATGGGTGGAGGTGTTGATCAGCCTGATGGCTTGGGGGAAGTAACTGTTTTAGAGTCTAGTGGTCATGCCATGAATGCTGCACAGCCTCTTCCATGATGGAAGTGGGACAAACAATCTGAGCTAAGAGGGTGGGATCCTTCATTATATTGTTGTCCTTTTTCGGGTACTTGCTTTAGTATTCAGTAGAAAAAGACCTGAATTTCTGACAGGGCTGCATCCCTTCAGTTCTGCCTGGGAGCACCAGTGTACATTTTTGTTTTCGAGTCAGGCATGGAGTTTGAAGTCGCAGCTTTCTGCGCCAGCGATGACTGTGGGGCGCACTGAGCTGCTGCGAACATTGTATCAGATTGTGTGTAATGTCTTTTTTCAATCCTATTACAGAAAGAGAGGTTTTATGAGATGAAGGGAAATCTTCCGGAACCATCCTGTAAAGAACTTGCAGACCTGAACAGCCTGTGTCACAGCTATGAGCCAAACCAGCGGCCATCATTCAGGACAATACTGCGGGAGCTCACACTGTTGCAACAACAAAGTACGTACTCTCTCCGACTCCTGCTTCCTCTGTCAGCCTTTGTTGGTGGTAGATGGGAAGTGGGCAGCGCCTGATCACAAAGTAAGGGATCAGCTCATTCCAGCAGTATGAGGGTTCCGTTGCTCGGTGATCACCGCCTTTTCCTGCATTTGTTCATGAGAGGATGTAAACTTCATCAGTTCTCCAGTTCCTCCTCCAAAACCAGCCAGGCACAGAAAATACAGGATTTATTCCAAGAACTTCTTCACAATGAAGTCCTTTGAAGGGGACTTTTTGGAATTTGTAAAAAAAAAACAAAATGCTGCCATTGTAAAGGACCACAGTGTTGTCACTGGTTAGATATTAGTTACTTGAATGAACAGTGACTCCTTAAAGTTGGGATTAAAAAAGATTAGGAATCAAGAGTGGCTCCTGTTTGGTTGACACACTTTTTGGGAGTTAACTATGTGATAGTTGATACTTGATGCTTATTAGAGGTGTACAAGATGATAAGAGATGTGGATAGAGTGGAAAGGCAGTGACTTTTTCCCAGGGCAGAAGTGGCTAATACAAGAGGCATAATTTTAAGGTGATTGGAGGAAAGTATAAGGGGATATCTGAGGTAGTTTGTTTTTAGCATGGAGTGGTAAGTATGTGGAAGGTATTGCTGGAGATGGTAGTAGAAGCTGATACAAAGTCAAAGTAAATTTTATTATCAAAGTACATACATGTCACCACGTACAACCCTGAGATTCTTCTTCTGCAAGTATACTTAGCAAATCTATAGAACAGTAACTAAACAGGATCAATGGACAACACACTGTGCAAATACATGTATAAAAATAGCAATAAATAATGAGCATGAAATAACAAGATAAAAAAATGAGAATACAATAGAGACATTTTAGAGACTGATATAGGCACAAGGACGTAAGAAATGGAGGTTTATGTGAGAGTGAAGGGTTAGATTGATCTTGGAGTAGGTTTAAAGGTCAAAGCAACAGTGGGCTGAAGGGCCTGTACTGTGCCGTACTGTTCTATCTGTGTTCTGTATCCATTTCCTGGACAATGCATAGTGAACTGTGGACTGCAGTAAAGATTTGAGGGAATGAATTTGAAAGGAGTCTATTGAGGTTTAGGTCAAGCTCTGTACTACTGCTACTCATACTGGGCAACTTCAAATCTTGGGATTTTGTGTATTGAAGGGGGAGGAGAGTGTGAAGTGTTGGAAAGGTGAACTGAGGTATGTTTTACTCCTGGACCACCCACAGCCTTGCTGCTGTCAAGTTCTAACCTTCTGTGACCTGTTTTGTCCTAGATCCAGATATTTCATGTGAAAACTCTGTGCCTACAGTCTCCGACCCCACTGTCTTCCAGAAACGCTACTTGAAGAAAGTCCGGGATCTTGGAGAGGTGAGGTTCTTTGCACCTTTATCCTCACTGTTGGATTGCCTGAGGATGCCTGTTAAACTCCTGTGCCGAGGTTCAACTATTGAGTATTTGTGTGATTAGATCCATTATGCAATATCTACTCACTGAACAGAGTGGTTCTGGAATCAGTCCCCTTGTTTCAGTGCAACGTCTGCGCAGACTCTGCTTATATGTGAAGTTTGCATTTGTTGAAAGGGGAATACCGATGCAGGAAATGGGGTCATACCCAGTGATAGCATTTAGTGTAGTGTTGATGAGAGTGAATTCAGAAATCTCTTGGATCCTCCTCTCAATAAGGTGACTTGGTTTCATCTTTGTCCTGAGGATCATATTTTTGTTCCGTGCTGATGCCCCTCAGGGTGAGGACTTCATAAGGAGACAGTTGGAATGGAGTCTGTTCAAAACAGCAGCGATAAGTTTGGAATGATGATGATCACCGCCCCCCCCCCCCCGTGTTCTAAATTGATGCTGAACAGCTGAGAACTGGTTACCCCCCATTATCTGAGCAGACAATGCAGAGCCTTTTGTAAGTGTCCTGTCTCAATATGGTCAAAGTTGTGGTTATGTTAAGGGAACTTCTGTTGGCTTCAGCCTCTGAGCTTGAGTGGTTACAGATTTGTACCCCTGATCATCAGTAAGGGCTGCTGCAGTGTTACTCTTTGTGCATCCCTGGGTTTGTGAGTGTTGGTGACCTCGACTGACAACCCACTCCTCCTTTAAACTAATACCTTGACAGTAGGCCTTTCAGCTCTCAGGAAGAATGGGCAGTTCCAACAGTAGAAAGTGACTGGTGCTGGGGAGTGATGGTGCGGAGGATGACAAGGAAACATCGTGATATAAATTATTGACCATTTCAGGGCCATTTTGGCAAGGTGGGTCTGTACATCTATGACCCATTTAATGATGGCACAGGGGAAGTGGTGGCGGTGAAATCACTGAAGTCAGATTGCAGCGAAGAACTCCGTACAAGCTGGACCCGAGAGATCGAGATTCTGAAAACACTCTACCATGATAACATTGTCAAGTACAAAGGAAGCAGCAGTGAACAAGGTAACATAAGAAGCATTGATAGATGTTTGCCATCAGCTTTGCTTTTATCGCCGGTTCCACTGGTGTGTAACCTTAGTGCCTACAGAGCAGGGAACATTTAGGTTAAGAAATAACTGTGCTGTGCTATGGCATGAGTAAGGACTCTTGTAGTTCCTCTGGGAGCCAGGTAAAAGTGGAGGGAATTTGTGCAGTACCTGCCATTGCCTATTAAGTCCCACAGTGTCTGACAGTGAAATAAGATATATAGATGGTCAGGAATAGATGGTACAGCTAAACAGCCCTCAGTAGGATCCCCTGTGCAACAAATGAAATGATTGCAGCACACACAAAAAGGCAGCATCTATGGAAAAATTAATGTTCCAGGCCGACAGCCTTCTTCAGGTCTGAGAGGGAACGGGGGAGATGCAAGAATAAAAGAAGTGGGGGGGAAGGGAAAGATGTTAGCTGGAAGGTGATTGGTGAAGTCGGGTGGGTGGGAACGGTCAAGGGCTGGAGAAGAAAGAAACTGATAGAAGAGAGTTGACAATAGGAGAAAGGGAAGGAGGAGGGGACCCAGGGAAAATGATAGGCAGGTGAGAAGAGGTAAAAGGTCAGAATGGGGAATAGAGGAAGGAGGTGGGGGAGGGAAATTTTGTTCATTGGAAGGAGAAATTGATATTCATTCCATCAGGCTAGGGGGTCCCCAGACAGAATGTAAGGTGTTGCTCCTGAGACTGGTCTCATCTTGGCGAATGAAGTGACTGGCTCTTTTTGCTTTGGGTGATAATGAGCATTTAACAAGGATGTTCTACGGCTCATTGAGGGGCAGGCTTGGAGACTCATCAAGTAGGACAGCATGGAAACAGGTTCTTTGGCCCAACTCGTCCAAGATGCTCATCTAAGCTAGTCGTATTTGGTGAATATCCCTTTCCTGCTCATGTGTCTTTTAAATGTAGTTATGTATGTATCTCAACCACTTCCTGTGGCAGCTGATTCCATAGAGGATGGCGAATCTCTGGAATTCTCTAACCCAAAGGGTTATGGAGGCTAGGCCATTGGAGATATTTAAAGAGGAGGTTGGGGGCTGTGGGGAACTGGAATACAAATGATGAAGCCTGGGATGGATCGGATGTGATCATATTGGGGGAGCGTACTTGAGGGCTGGGTGGTCCATTCCTGCTTCTACTTTCTGATCTTCTTATGAGAAGGAGAGGAATAACTAAGTCAGAAGGTGAGGCAGAGGTGACCTTAAATAAAGATGTAGAAGAGTAATTGAAAATAAAACAAGCTTGACAAATTACCGTGGTTAGAAAAGAGTCTTTTCCTGGTTGGCATGATGTCATGAGTAATGCATCACAGAAGCTGGATTCACAGCATTTTATAGTTAATAAGGTCCAATTTTTCTTCAAACTTGTCCTTTCTATGATACTATTAAACTGCATTATGCGTGTTAACATCCCTCTTTGAAGCGTGCATGCTCCAGAAGCAATCTCACTAAGGGTTTCTAAAGCAAAGTATTGAAGACGATGTGCGGAGATGATAAAGGGATATGAATATACTCAATGAGTGCAAAGATATGACAATTTGTCAAGAAAAATAAAGAAGAAGCAGTATTATTTAAATGGTGCTGAGCTCTGCAATACAGAGAAATTTAGGTGCTCTAATTCATGTCTCACAAAAATGTAGTGCGTTGGTACAGCAATTGGGAAAATAATGATATTGTGTTCTGTTAGGGAATTGAATCCAAAAGTGAAGAGGTTATGCTTCAGTTATATGTGGCATTAGTGAAACCACTTCTGGAGTACTGTTTAAAGAGGGAGGTTAATTCATTGGAAACGGTTCTGCATGGGCAGGTTCCTGCAATGGGTGGGTTGTTCTCTGAAGAAAAATTGAACAGGCTGGGCTGTTATTTCCTGGTGCTTAGAAAAATGGGAGGGAATTTGATTGGGCAATGTCCTTACGGGTCTTGACATGGTGGATTTGGAGAGATTTTTGCCTCTTCTAAGGAGGACCTGAAGCAAAAAGGGCAGAGATGTTAATTTTTCACCAAGAGTTATGAATCTTTGTGGTTTTCCTGAAGAGGTGGTGCAAGCAGAATTTGAGTTTTTGAGGGCAGAGATAGATCATTCTTTGATAAGGTGTTGAAAAGTAGTTTTGGGTACAGAGAGGAGCTTGCAGTTGGATGAGCTTATAAAACAGTTTGAGTGGCTTCTTTCTGCTTATTTACAAGTCTATAAAAGTTAGAAACAGACATTAATAAGAAGTGAATTTCCAGAGGAAGGCAGTTACTGTGAACAGGGTGAAGGACCTTGGCTATGGGATATGTACAGACTGGAGAACAAATCACT
The DNA here is from genome assembly GCF_030028105.1 of Mobula birostris. Lineage (NCBI taxonomy): Eukaryota > Metazoa > Chordata > Chondrichthyes > Myliobatiformes > Myliobatidae > Mobula > Mobula birostris. Next base: position 6,779,453 of record NC_092401.1, read on the forward strand.
GCAAGAAGATGGGGCAAAATTAGAAGTGATTTTTTTAAAGCTACAGCTGCTGGAAATTTCAACAAAATTGTCTTGACAGTCTCTGCCATGACAGATTTTTCTTAAGGTTGTTGAAAAAGCTACTAACCACACTTCAGAAAGAAATTTCAAGATCCACAAAAAGGCAGCTGAGAAAGAAGTGCATCTGCCTCCCCTAGTTTCTCTGATGTACAGTACTATGCAAAAGTCTTAGGTACATATAAACATCTACCTAGGGTGCCTAAGACTTTTGAACAATACTGTATTTGTGAATGTAGTGCAGAGAGCAAGTTCATAAATCTGGCAGGAGCAAAGGATGTCAGGAATGATGAGGGACAGGTGGCAGAGGAGTACCGGGGTAGGGAGTTGCATGGGTGCAGACACACCCAACCCTGATGTATGTGTGTGTGTGTGTGTGTACATATTTATTTTACACACACATACTTAAGACTTTTGCACAGTACTATAAGCACTTACTAACCACTGGGATGAGACCTGATATTTCTTGACACAAGCTGAAATGCAGCTGGTGATCTCAGACAAAATGGAACTCAACAGGAGATGGTTAGAGTTTGTGAGGATAAAAGTGTCTTCACGTGGTCCCAGAACAGTAATCGATATTGAATGAGTTCCTTCTCCATGTATTGACAGGTGACAGCTCAAGCCTTTCTGAGCAGTGTGCAGTGGTTCATGATATTTGTGTTTGCTGTCACTATTCCATAAGAAAATCAATTAGCCCTGGGAAACCGCTGCTTTCATCACAGCCAAAGAATTAATTATTGGAGATGATCTTGTTCTCCACTTACCTGTAACAATGCATTCTTACAGTCAAGGTATTTGTACTGTTGTCAGAATCTCAGCAAGAGTGAGTGCACAACTGTCAGCCTTTAACAGATATCTGGCCTGCTTATTTTCTTAGGAGGGCAGATTGTACAGTTGATCATGGAATACCTGCCACTGGGCAGTCTGCGGGACTACCTCCCGAAGCACAGCGTGGGACTTGGGCAGCTCCTATTGTTTGCACAGCAGATTTGTCAGGTAAAACAATACTTATTTGTGTGTTTTCTTTGCACTGTTACAAATCTGTCCAGACCATAGATGGCAATCAAGTTAACAAGCATCTTTAATAAATTTCTTCTCACTACAATCAGGTTCTTGAAACGACCTGAAAAACACGAACACTATCTCAAAGTATATTTCTTTTTCTCTCAACTTGCACTAATGTTGTTATATTTATTTGTGTTTATTTTCTTGCATTAGCTTATGTTAAGTCTATATTAAGTTATCACAAACAAGAGAAGATCTGCAGATGCTGGAAATCAAAGTAATACACACAAAGTGCTGGACCCTTCTCAGCCTGAAATGCCGACTGTTTACTCTTTTTCATAGATGCTGCCTGATCTGCTGAGTTCCTCCAGCATTTTGTGTGTATTACTATATTAAGTTGCGCTTGTACTGTGCTGCTGCTGAGGAAGGTAACTTTCATGGCATTTGAGTCCTGAGTATGTATGCCTAGAACAATAAGCTGAAGCTTGGTCTTCATTTTCGTAGTTTTGGCAAATAATTCCACAGAACTTTTGGTGGGTAACCCCAGCTGATATATTTTCTGAATCATTCTTGGACAGTGGCTGATTTTGGTAAAGCCAGCATTTCTTGCCAATCGACAAGTGCCGTTAGGTCAGGGATGAGCTACAGCTCATGGTGAAGGTGTTTCTGCAGTGCAGTTGGGTTGACGATGAAGGAACGTCGGTATAATCTGAAGTCTTTTGTGGTAAGCTTTTCTGTGCTTCCAGCCAGCAGCAGCCATAAGCATATTGTGATACCAAAAGTGTAAGGACAGTAGGTACTTGAAGAGAGATTGCTTCATGAAGCAGAGTGTTTTTTATAGGTTGACCCATGACTCCTGCTCTTTGTGCTACCATTCAGGGCATGTCCTACCTACAGTCCCAGCGTTATGTGCACCGTGACCTGGCTGCAAGAAACGTACTGGTGGAAAACGAGAACGTGGTAAAGATTGGGGACTTTGGGCTGGCAAAAGCAATCCCTGAGCACCAGGACTACTACCGAGTCAAGGATGATGGAGACAGCCCTGTGTTTTGGTAAGCTCTTGCACAGCAACAAGGGTACTTTGGAAAGGTCTGGTTGTTTCTACAAAGCATGTAGAATATATTACCAAGGAATGTTCAAATAACTGTCAAGGTTTTAAGAAAAAGTTAAAGACACGAGTGAGAAGGGAAGAAAAGAATGCTAGTGAGCCAAGGAGGCTTGTAAGCATATGTAGGCATGTTTCTGGTGTAAGTTTCCATAATTGTCAATCGTTCACTGACCAGCCTAAGACATCGGATGGCCACATGGAGCAGGTAATCAATGGACCTTCTTTCATTTCTCTCTGCCATTGAGGTCACCTACAGTGAGCTATTCACGCACTGTGGCTTTATACAGTAGAACTGAACACTCAAAGCCATTGCAGCAAGATTGGTGTGCTTTAATGTTAAGTTTTGAACCATGTTTGTTCTAAATTGGGTTGAGTGAGAGTTGGAGAGTGGCTTTCTCTGGTTTCCAGTCATGCTGTTAGATCTTCAGCTGCTGGCTCTTGGAGAGTGCGATACCCTTGCACTGGAACTGTGGAGGGGTGTCGGGGAGTAAGGACTGATGTGGTGGGAAATCCTCCGACAGGTGACCTGGATCCCTCGGGGGTACCGCATGACGGGGTTGCAGCAAGCCTTCCAATTTGCCAAATATCCAAACGTTCCTTTCTGAAATTCTTCAAATTCATTTCCAGCCGTGCCATTCCCCTTCATCCTGCATTACCATTCAGTTATTTAACTCTCCAGCTCTTCCCCCTCACTGTTACCTGTTCGTTCTTCTTCTCTGCGGTTAGTCTATGAATTGTCTCAAACACTGTTAATCTATTTATTCATCAATCTGGAGTAGTAACTCTATTTCCCCCTCTTGATCTTCTGAATTTTGTCTTTATATTTGATCCCCAGCAATGAGATTGTTTTGGTTCAGCTTTATCTGTAAGTGTGATGATGTGGCTGGAGATATGTTCTTCTGTCTCTTCGAGGCTCAATCAGCCGATCCGTATTTAAAGACAGCTGAGGTCGGGAGCTCACCGCAAAGGGGGCACTGAGTGCTGATGCTCAAAGAAGCGTGGTCTCTACAACAGGTTCTCATCAACCATTAGCATTGGCTGAACAGGCTAGACTTTCTGCCCAAGACTCAAGAGGCTGGGGCATAACCTACGAAAGATTCTAAAATCATGAGGGGCTTATGTAAGGTGACTGCTCAGTCTTTTTTCCAGATTCAGGGAGTCTAAAACTAGAGGCCATAGGTTTAAGGTGAGAGGGGAGAGATTTAACAGGGTAACATTTCCACACCGAGCTTGATCTGCCAGAGGAATCTGTAGAGGCAGGTACAATTACAACATCTAGAAGACACTTAAACAGGAGCATGGATAGAAAGGGTTTGGGGTCAAACACAGGTAAATGGGACCAGTTCAGGTAGGTAACTTGGTCAGCATGGAGGAGTGTGTCTATGCTGTAACAGTTATTGTGCAGGGGTCATTACTATACAATAGCTGCACTGTGGAGCGAGGGGCTATTCAATACTTGAGACTGTTGTTGGCAGCTATGAGATTGGAAAAAGCATCACAGGCAGCCTGATCTATTCCTTCATAATTCTGCTGCTGGCTTTCAGTTACTGTTTATCATGGTAATTCTCTCTCCCATTCAATGGGATCATAAGCATGAAATAGGTGCAGGAGTTGGCCATCCAGCCCATGCTGCCTGCTCCACCATTTGTCAAGAACGTGACTGTTTTTCTGCCTCAGACATTTTCCAGCACAATTCCTCAGCTGTCGACTTCCTTAATGTCCAGATTTGTGTTTTGAATGAATATTATGACTGAGTCTCTTAAACCCACAAAAGTAAAAAAAAATTCCAAAGGTTCGTTACCCTCTGAGTCATCGTCATAGGAAAGTACAGCATAGAAACAGGCCAACAGGCCCTTTGGCCTGTCTAGTCCAGACCGAACCATTTCAACTGCCTACTTCCATCAACCTGCACCTGGACCATGGCCCTCCATATCCCTACCATCCATGTGCCTATCCAAACTTCTCTTAAACATTGAACTCGAGCTCGCATGCACCACTTGTGCTGGCACACTCTCACACCCCTCTGAGTGACGGAGTTTCCCTTAAACTTCTCACCTTTCAGAATCAGAACTGGCTTTAATATTACTGGCATATGTTGTGAAATTTGTTGTTTTGCAGCGTCAGTATGTTGCAATACTTAATAAAACTATAAATTACAATAAGCAGTATATATTAAAAATTAAATTAGTGCAAAAAGAGAGGGAAAAATAATGAGGTCATGTTCATGGACTCATTGTCCATTCAGAAATGTTATGGCAGAGGGGAAGAAGCTGTTCCTGAAACATTGTGTGTGTGTGTCTTTAGGCTCCTGCGCCTCCTTGATGGTATTAATGATAAAAGGGCATATCTTGGGTGATGCGGGTCCTTAATGATGGAGGCCGCCGTTTTGAGGCACCACCTTTTTACAGTGTCCTTGATGCTAGGGAGGTAGTGCCCATGAGAGAGCTGGCTGAGATTACAACTTCCTGCAGCATTTTCCGATCCTGCGCAGTGTCCCCTCCATACCAGATGGCAATGCAACAAGTTAGAATGCTTTCTATTGTACATCTGTAGAAATTTATGAGTGACATACGAAGTCTTCTCAAACTGCTAATGAAATATAGCCACTATCATGCCTTCTTTGTAATTGCGTCTATATGTTGGCCCCATGATAATATCTTCAGAGATGTTGCTACCCAGGAACTTGAAACTGCTCACCCTTCCCACTTCTGATCCCTCAATGAGGATTGGTGTGTGTTCCCTCGACTTCCCCTCCCTGGTCCACTACCAATTCTTACTGAAGTTGAGTGCAAGGTGGTTGTTGTGACCCCACTCAACCACCTGATTTATCTCATTCCTGTCTGCCTCTTCATCACCATCTGAAACTCTGCCAACAGCAGTTGTGTCGTCAGTATATTTATACATGGCATTTGAGCTGTGACTAGCCACAAATTCGTGGGTGTAGAGAGTAGAGCAGTGAGTTAAGTATGCATCCTTGATTTGCGCTCGTGTTGACTGTCAGTGGGAGGAGATGTTATTTCCAGTCCACACAGAACGTGGTCACCTGCTGAGGAAGTCAAGGATCCAGTTGTAGAAGGAGGTACAGGGTCCAAGGTTTTGGAGCTTGTTAATTAGAAATGGGGGTATGATTGTGTTGAATACTGAGTTGCAATCAATAAACAGCAGCCTGGTAAAAGTAGGTGTTACTTTTGTCCATGTGATCCAAGTCCATGAGCCAGTGAGATTACATTCACTGTGGAGTTATTGTGGTGATAGGCAAATTGAAGTGGGTTCAGGTCCTCGTTTAGGCAGGAGTTGATTCTAGCCATGACCAACCTCTCAAAGCATTTCATGACAGTCAGTATGAGTGTCACTGGGTGAAGGTCATTGAGGCAGTTCACCCCGCTCTTCTTGGGCACTGGTATGATTGATGCCCTCTTGAAGCAGGTAGGAACCTTCGACTGCAGCAGTAAGAAATTGAACGCTCCCACCAGTTGGTTGGCTCAAGTTTTGAGAGCCCTACCTGGTATATCATCAGGGCCTGACGTCTTGCGACATTTTGGAAGATGTTCTAATGTCAGCCTTTGAGACAGATTAGAGTCATCAGATGCCGCATGGAAGTTTTATTCTTCCCTTCAAAGCATGCATAAAAGGTATTGAGCTCATCTGGGAGTGAAGCTTTGTTAAGTTTCACTTTGTAGGAGGTAATGGCCTGCAAACCCAGCCAGAGCTGACTGGCATCCAATTCAGCCTCTAACTTCAATCAGAATTGTTTTTTCACTCTTAAAATAACCTTCCATAGGCTGTACCTGGACGACTTGTGTAGTTGTGGATCACTGGTCTTGAATGCCATAGATCTAGCCCTCAGCAGACTACGTATCTCCATGGCTTTTGATTTGGGTATATCTGATATGTTCACGCAGGCACACACTCATCCACACAGGTGTTAATGAAATCTGTGACAACTGTGACATATCCAGTCAGGTTTGAAGATGAATCCCTGAATATTGTCCAGTCTGTTGACTCAGAAGTCCTGTAAGTGTTCCTTTGCCTCCCTTGACCATACCTTCTTCGTCCTCACCACTGGTGCTGTAGTCTTCCGTTTCTGCCTATACGCTGGGAGTAGAAGTACAGCTAGGTGATTGGACTTTCCAAAGTGTGGGCATAGGATGGCATGGTAGGTGTTCTTGATGGTGGTATTACAGTGCTGAAATGTGTTGACTCCTCTGCTTCCACAGGTGATATGTTGGTGGTAGTTGCTCAGAGACCTCTTTAAGCTGGCCTGGTTGAAATCACCCACAATGATAGGAAAGGTATCAGGGTACACTCTTTCATGTCTGCTAATTACAGTGCTAATCTCCTCAAGTGCCTGCATGACATTAGACTGAGGTGAAATGTACACCACTATCAGGATGATGGCAGAAAACTCCCTCGGCAGACAGGCAGAACGACATTTGACCGCTGGATGTTGCAGGTCGGGTGAATAGAACTGAGACAAAGCTGCCACATCTGTGCACCACGATGAGATAACCATAAAGTATACGCCACCTCTTCTTCTTTTAAAGGACTGAGTTGTCCTGAATTTGCAGAGAGTGGTAAAGCCATCGAGCTGTACGGCTGCATCCGAAATGATGACGGACAGCCATGTTTCTGTGAGGGAAAGTACATAGCAGTCCCCGATGTCCTTAAGAAATTCCTTACTTAAGTCCTAGGCAGTGTATCACTTATTCATCCACTGTGTCCCATATCCCAGGCTCCTAGGCCAAGGAAAACATCTTCCCTTCATCTGTTCCAAATTGATTTTGTATATCTTGCTGAAATCTCCTGAATTCTAGAGAACCCTGGGGAGGTCTACTTGATCTTTGATGGTGCAGCAATTTGTCCACAATTGGAACTAGTCAAGTAAATCAGCTCCTGAGCTGAGGGCAATTGTTCAAGGTACATATATTACCAAAGTATGTACACTTCAATACAAACTTGAGATTCGTCTCCAAACAGGCAGCCATAAAACAAAGAAACCCAAAAGAACTCATTTAAAAGAAGGCCATCAAACCCATAAATGTGCAGAGAAAAAAAACCAAATAAACACAAGCAAATGGCGTTCTGAGTTGAAGTCCACAAAGAAAGTCTGTCCACAGACCCTAAGATCAGCACAGAGTGGAGCAGCGAGCTCAACCAGCCCGTCTCTTGCCTCGGGCCCCCCAAACTGACCTTTTCAATCTGGCCCAGTAGCCTGGTAGTTAGTGTAATGCCAGCGACCCGGGTTCAATTCCGCCACTGCCTGCGAGGAGTTGGTACGTTCTTCCTCTGACCATGTGGGTTTCCTCCGGGTGCCCTGGTTCCCTTCCACATTCCAAAGCCGTACAGGTTAGTGTTAGCAGGTTGTAGACATGCTATGTTGACATTGGAATTGATGCAACACTTGCAGGCTGCCCTAATGGTCAGCTAATATTAAATCTTAATCTTAAAGTCTAGAATGTACTGAATCTGAATACCCGTCAAGTGCTTTGTGATGGAGGTATGTTTATTTTGGTCTTCTGGCTACCTCTATGAAATGGACTATCTTCATGACAGAGTACTGGAGTTGGGCCTTACTTGCATTCTTCTGTTTCGTCCTAGGTATGCCGTTGATTGTCTGAAAGAAGGAAAATTCAATTTTGCCTCCGATGTTTGGTCATTTGGAGTCACATTGTACGAGCTGCTGACGTACTGTGAGGCTCGACTGAGCCCGCCTGCGGTAGGTCTCCTACAAAACTTCAAACTCAATTTCCTGCACGTCTTTGTAAAGACAACTCTGAGCTTTACATTTTCTGTGTCACCTTTGCTTCTGTCCTACACACAAACTTGATTATCAGTATTTTGTGATGGAATGAACTAAATATGGGACAAATTCTATCAACCTGTGTGTGAATTGGATTCAATGCCTTTGGAGCCACTGATAGTTGGATCCATTTTCTGTTCTGTTCTTGCTAATTGAAGGTTAAGTGAAGCCAGTCTGCAGAAATATGTCTGTGGTCCTGGTCAACCTATCCACCGGGTGACTCTGATAGAGACTAGCTTTGAGGCCGTTCTTCAGGTTCTAATGTTAATCCTCCACAGCCTGTCCATACCTCCTGGAACCAGGTACTTGGCCAATCCATCACTAGTTAGAATGGGCTGTGAGCTTGTTTGATATACTATTTGCGGCTGGTTATTCTTTAGCCTTCACAAGGTGCTGTTCTTGGGAAAGAATGAAAATACCTGGTAAATGAAAATGCTGCAAAGACATACCTGTTTGCAAGTCTTGATTTTGCATGATTTTTGCCCTCATTGCTTATCAATAGAATTTGAATTTCCTTCAGAATTAGGTTTAATATCACTGGCATATGTCGTGAAAATTGTTAACTTTGCAGCAGCAGTACGTGACAATAGAGGGAAAAAACTGAGTTTACATTTCTATTTTTTCACTACCTATTTAATATAACTACCAAATACAAAGGGGAAGAAGCGGCTCCTGAATCATTGACGGTGCACCTACAGTCTTTGTACCTCCATCCTGATGGCAGCAATGAGAAGAGGGCATGTCCCGGGTGATGGATACTGCCTTGTTGAGGCATCATTCCTTCAAGATGTCCTGGATACCACCGAGGCTGGTGCCCACGATGGAGCTGACTAAGTTTACAACTCTCTGCCACTTACTGCCCCCCCCCCAGCATACCAGATAGTGATGCAGCCAGTCAAAACGGTACACCTGTAGATATTTGTGAATGTTTAGGGTGACGTACCAAATCTCCTCAAGCTCCTAATGAAATACAGGCAAACTCCTCATGATTTGTAAGTTTAACCCACAAATGCTCACTGTACTCAATATTGGTGGAGTGGTAGCTAGGGGCTCCTTGCTCCCATGCCTGATGTGGATGTGGAGTGATATTGTAGGTTTTGAGTGACTAGGGAACTGAGTGAGAAGTAATATAGGTCACTGGATGTTGGTATAGAGGAGGATTAATGTCTGGAAGGGTGAAAGGGTGATTGTGCTCCCTTCTGCCACAGTCCTGCAGCAGTCCTGCCTGGTCTCTAACTTTCCACCTGGGGCACTGAGTAAGTTCTCCATAAATTAGAATTCTTCAGCCAATACTATACAGCATCACATATTCCACTTTTCCCTCAGTGGGTTATTCAAGTGGTTGTTGAAAATTTTAGTAAAAGATTTGACAGTGTTTCAAATGTATTCTTCAAATATTCAGGTGTATGTGATACATTGTTAAGTAATATCTGAGACGCCCGGTGCCTCTTTATTACAAGTCAGTTGGTTGCTGATAGCAGAAAGCATTAGTTGAGCCACTCCATTCTTAGTGAGTGCAGCAGAGAACTTCAATGGAAATCAGGTATTTTTTGCCCTTTCAGGTAGCTGTTCCTGAGGTTGCTTTCAACTCCTTTATCAAGGTGGCATTCTGGTATAAGTGTGTGGAAGTTCTGGTACAAGTTCATCTTTTCCCCATCAAATACCAATAATGTTGGAATTGGGGGAGTCATTGATAATTGAATCCATAGTTTAAACATGGCATTAAAGTGTGAAAACTTAAGTTATTTTCAACATTTTTACAGAAATTTATTGAGATGATTGGAGTGACGCATGGACAGATGACAGTGGTCCGACTAATTGAATTGCTGGAAAGGGGCAGACGCTTGCCTTGTCCAAAGTCCTGTCCATGGGAGGTAAGAGCATAAATCTTTGACTTCAAGCTGAATGTTTTCATTTCAGACACACAGCCTCTCCTGTGGGACAATCTCTTCTGAATTTAATTACTTAAAATTATGATTGCAAGCATTTATGGGAGACTGATGTGAGCATCTGTGTTTTTCCTGTTTAATCCTGAGTCCAGCTCTCATTTTAGTAAATATTCACAGCCAGTATCTTTCCCACGTTGTGATACCCTGCAAACACGAGGAAATCTGCAGATGCTGGAATTTCAAGCAACACACATAAAAGTTGTTGGTGAACGCAGCAGGCCAGGCAGCATCTCTAGGAAGAGGTAGAGTTGACGTTTCAGGCCGAGACCCTTCGTCAGGAAGTTCTTTCAGTTAGTCCTGACGAAGGGTCTCGGCCCAAAGCGTCGACTGTACCTCTTCCTAGAGATGCTGCCTGGCCTGCTGCGTTCACCAGCAACTTTTATATGTGTTGCTTATGATACCCTGAACTGGTTTCATTATCTTAGGTTTAGATTGACCAGGGCTTTGGATACTTTGATTCCAGTACTTATCCCTATTCTCCAGTACCAACATTCAATTAGATATTTTCTTTGTTTTCCATGATGTTTTAATATTTATACATCAAATTAAACTTTTTTTCACTACTGCCAGATTTTCCCCCACTTTACAAAATATTCTTTTTTAGGCCAAAGTATATGACCTCACATTTTCCTGCATTGAAATCTACTTGCTGCTGATTTGCCCTTTCATTTCATCACTGAGATGTTTCTATCTACATTGCTTGTAATCTTCCCTCTAACTTTTCTTACAGCTGTGCAGAACAACTATTGCACTGAGCAGGAGGTTTTTACGTAGCTTGAAAACTGCGCAGCACTTTAAATGTTTTGTAATGTGCCTACTATGAATATTTTGAATGAAAACTGTAAAATCAGATATTTTGATTTCATTGGTTAATGGAGGGGCGTAATGGAATACAGTACAACACAGAAAATCTTTCGTGTTCTGTAAACTTTTTCTAGCTGTGCCCAATTCCAGCTACATGGTTAGAAAGGCTATGAGCATGAGGGCACTTCTGTGCGTCATGAACAAATTTGCATGCAAGATTTCCTGGCCCATCACCTAAGCCATTTATAAACATGGTGAATGCTTGTGGTCTGAAGTATAGATTCTTGTGAGATACTACTGTCATATCCTGACAAAATTATCCTGTATCCCTACTCCTCTGTTAAGCCATTTTCCCAGTCATGCTAATAAATTCACTTCAGTGACTGACTTCATAAGTTCAAAGATTAATGTAAATTTATTATTGAAGTACGTATATATTACCATATACTACCCTGATTCATTTTCTTTTGGGTGTTCCCAGAAGATCAAAGAAATACAATAGAATCAATGAAAAGCTACACACAAAGACTGGTAACCGAAGTGCAGAAGAAGACAAACTCTGCAATAAATATATAAATAAACAAATAAATAAATGGAGGAAATAATATTGAAAACATGAGTTGTAGAGTCCTTGAGGTTAGTGAGGCCTGACGGTTGAGGGGTAATAGCTGTTCCTGAACCTGTTCATCAAATTTATGAGCAATATTTATCAATGCCTTCTGGAAGAGCATATACATCTATAATGTTACCTTCTTTTTATCACACTCGTCTGACAAAACTTGCACTTTATAAATCCATTCTAGCTATCTCTAATCAAAATGGTCGGCTGGTTTTATCATTTGGTTTTGATAATTTCCAAACAAAAGATGTTGGATTGACTGATGTGTCATTTCCTTGTTTTTCCCCACCCCTCCTTCACCTTTCTAAAAGAGCAGTGTGACTTGTACAATTTTTCAATTTTAAGAAGCTGCTCCTGAATCTGGAGAGCATACCTACTTCCTTCAGAACAGTAGAATGGAGGATTGTTTGAGACTTTGGTTTCTATTTGGACATTATTCTCTTTATTATTTTGCTTCATTTTCTTGCATGTCTGGCTTGTTCCTCATTTCGTCTTCTCTGAGCCTGCCATTTTCTCATTTTGACAGTTCCAAAGTGAACCAAGTTTTCTTTTTCTCCCCCCTCCAGGTCTATCAGCTGATGAACAAGTGTTGGGATTCTGACCCAGCTCAGCGACCCAAGTTTCAAGAGTTGTTCCCAATATTTCAGAAGCTGTACGAACGATACAAGAAGATCGAAAGTTCAAGCATTCTCCAGAAGTGATAAACACCAGAAGCTTCCAACCAAACATCATCTTCCTTTATTACACACTCTGCCACCCTCCCAATTTCCTCCCCATCTCTGCCGAACAGAGTCATCAATCATTGCATCAGCGCCAAAAGCAGTAGCCATTTTGTGAACAGCAAGCTCCCAAAGGTAGCATTGTAATTGTTTTTGGTGTTTGGTCCTGGCTACACGTTGGCCTGTATTTCACAGAGTATGCTGGAACTCTTCAAACAATGCCAAAACAGGGAGGCAAGGCCTTTGCATTGTGTCTCAGTCGGAAGGTATGAATAGCACTGGTCACTTCTTTAACTGTACATCATTGCTATTCAGTGAAGATTTTGGAGAATTGTAGCCAAGAAATGCCATTTGAAGAAAAGACTTCTGCTGAACTTCAAAGTTTTGTTTTAACTCCTTCAAAAATTCGGAAAGGGAGTTTGAACTTGACGTGATATCATGATAATCAAGTGTGCAACTGCACATATACTACACTTTGTTAACTTTTGCGAAGTTCAACTGTCGAGGATAATCGAGCATTGGGAAATGCAATTTGATTTTTCCCATGAATAATGTCTGTGAGAATCTTTATAAAGCTTAAAAGATGCAGTTTAGTGTCTGCTGTGTCACACTGCAAAACTGATATAGCATTGTTTATTTCTGAACTGTGATAAGAGTTCACTGATGCATCTGACCCTGTTACTTTTTAATACTGTCAATATTTGTGTTCTGTGTACTTTGTTTTTTTTTGTTATGAAATATAATGGAAACAAATTAACTTTTGGGATATACTGTCAAAGTTTATCATGTTGAGAAAGAATAATGTCTGCCACCTTCTCGAATGTGGCTCTCACCTAGCAGTGTTGCATGCCTCTGCATTATTCCTGCCAAATAATGTTACCTAGCATCATGTTAAAGGAGGGTATACCTCACTTGTTCCCCGCCATCATTGTGATATAGCTGACATTATTGAATGCTGAATATCAAAATTTAAAGTAAATTTATTATCAAAGTACATATATGTCACCATACACAACCCTAAGATTCATTTTCTTGTGGGCATACTCAATAAGTAAAATAAACATTATAGTCAGTGAAAGACCACATCAAAAGTGCAGACAACTAGTGTGCAAAAGACAACAAACTGTGCAAATACAAGAAGAAAGAAATAACATAAGCAATAAGTATCGAGAATGTGGGATGAAGTGTCACTGAAAGTGAGTCCATAGGTTGTGGGAACGGGTCAGTGATGGGGTCAGTGGTTCCAGAGGTTGATGGTTGAGGAATAGTAACTGTTCCTGAACTGATGGTGGGAGTGCTGAGGCTCCTGTGCCGCCTTCTTGATGGCAGCAGTGAGAAGAGAGCATGACCTGGGTGGTGGGGGTCCCTTATGGTGGGTGCTGCTTTCCTGTGACAGTGCTCCATGTAGACGCGCTCAGTAGTGGGGAGGGCTTTACCCGAGATGGACTGGGCCATATCAACTACTTTTTGTAGGAGTTTCCATTCAAGGGCTTTGGTGTTTCCATACCAGACTGTGATGTAGCCAAGCAATGTACTCCCCACCGCACATCTCCAGAAGTCTGCAAGGTTTTAAATATGCTGAATCGCTGCAAACTTCTAAGGAAGTGGAGGTGCTGCCATGCCTTGTTCATAATTGTACTCGTGTGCTGGGCTCGGGACAGGTCCTCTGAAATGAGAACACCAAAGAACTTAAAATTGCTGGCCCTCTCCACCCCTGATCCCCTGATGAGGACTGGTTTATGGACCTCCAGTTTCCTCTGCCAGAAATCCATCATCAGTTCCTTTGTCTTGCTGGCGGTGAGTGAGAGGTTGTTGTTACGGCACCATTCAGCCAGATTTTCATGAGTAGAGTAGACTGAACTTCAAGCGTACAGAAACCAGGCAGGTAGGTGGACCGTGATCTCTCTTAACTGGAAACATGCGAGTCCTGTGAATAGAAACAATGACTCAGGTGTCCCTGTAACCTCGGGAGGAATGAGTAGGCAGTACGACCAGCACCACCTCCAGGTTTCTAGTATTGCAGTTTTTACAGAATATACAACTGTTCCACAACTACTGTTCTCTTGGTATTGAGGACTTTTTATCTCGCAGTGCAACAAAATGATGGAAAGATACTTCACAAGTCATGTTAATATCGAACTGGTAGTTACACTTGCTCAATTGTGTAGTTGGCGTGATACCTACCGATGTTTGAGAGTACCCACTCATTAGTGATATTTGCAGCAAAAGCCACTGAAATTTGTTGTGGCAGAGTTAAAAGACATTTCAAATGATCGTGGGAGGAGAGTTCCTCCAAATGAGCACAGCCTTTGCTTGATTCACCTTTGGGAATTCTTCCAAGTTTGATTTGCCTTCTGTGTCAAGTTGTTGCCCGTGGCTGGTGCTGCACAGTTGGCCTGCAGCTGAGGGGATCACATCAATACCTGGAGCAGCACGGTAGTGTGGTGTTTAACACAACGCTTCAGTGTGCCAACTACTTGGGTTGAATTCCCTGCTGCTGCCTGTACATGCTGCTCTGTGACTGCATGGGTTTCCTCCCACAGTCTAAAGAAGTACCAGTTATCAGGTTAATTGGTCATTGTAATCTGTCTCATGACTAGGTCTGACTAGGTCAGGGTTAAGTTGGGGGTTGCCAGGCAAAGGCCCAGAAGGGTATACTCTGCACTGTATCTCATTAGGGCTAGGAACATCTTCAGGAGAATGGAGCCAAGAATGGGGTTGTCACTGTAATTCCTTCAAAGACGTTTCTTCGTTGAGCCTCAAACATTGTCTAATAGTTCCAGTTTTTTTTAAATCCTGAGACGAGAGATTTTTTTGTACCACTGTGTGATTTCTTATCAGTCTCTGCACTGCAGCTTAAGCAAAAGTGATTCTTGGACAGCCTCTTAAATTAAGGCTGAATGGCTCGCCAGGCCCCTTAAGAGCCAGTTGGAATTATAAGCTTCCATAGACCAGGAGTCCAGGAGGTAGACAATATACGTTGACAATAAGTCAGGTGAGGGAAGGAAGTAAGATGGACATCGTTTTTTCCATGGCCCTTCTCCTCCTAAATGCAGCGGAGGATCAGTTTACACATGCTGCAATTTGCATGAGAAGTCAGCCCCAGACTGCATGCTGAATCAATTTTGTCTTGTTCATGACATGTCTGCAATAATGGGATTCAAAAAAAAAGCTGGAATTGTAGAACAGATATCTTGTGTCTCTCTTCAACATGGACAATGGGGTAGGAGTGCAGCTTCTGATCATATTGTGTATTATCAGGGTCTTTCAGCAGTGACTAATTTGTAAGGACAAAGAACTGAACCCTGTAGTGCAAAACACACCAGGATGTTTTGAGAATAACTTGCGTTTGTATAGCAACTCCTATATGATAGAGTAAGCAAAGGTGTTTAATGGGCATACTGTAAAGCAAGTCACTTACTGAAATATTGAACAGATTCTTGACTCAAACATTAGATCTAGAAAAGAAACAGGAATATAAATGGTTTGAAAATCACCACAGAGCAAATCAAAAAAACTCTTGTTATAACATGAAGTTTATGGGATTTTTAAAACACTGTCTGCACTATTTGATTTGGAGGTTTTCAATGATGGGAATAATGTATAGCGTACTATACATGAATATGTGGTCAATTTACTGTTTAAAAATGTTTTTTTTAAGTAAACATTGGGCCCAACCTAAACTAATTTAGAACATGGTATGTGGCAGGCTTTAAATGGAACCTGGCACAACTGAAGCTAATGAATAGTTCTACCTTTGTTTCTCTCAAGGGCTCTAATGGTAGTTACGATTCTTGGAATGTGTTTGATATTATCATTATTCATGTGTTTATACCAGTTAGCATGTTGGGTGATTTCAATGGACATCTAATAACTTAATCATTTTTATTGTCTTCACTCTTGTCAGCTTGTTACATTTTTGCTCACACCATTTATTTATGAATGTTACGCAAGTAAGTTGCATTGAAATTTATTCAATGAATTGCATTAAAGCAGCTGAAATATTCCCTTTTTTTTTACCATTTTGGATAGCCAACCTCTGAGTATGAGTATTGGTTGGAGATAAACTTCATGTTTGGCCCTCTGTGAAACAAGGGAGGCTGTGTATTATGCACAAATCCTGGAGGAACTCAGCACACCAGGCGGCATCTATGTAAATGAGTACAGTCCATGTTTCAGGCCTAGACCCTTCAGCAGGACTTAGCCCGAAAGGTCGACTGTACTCTTTTCCATAGATGCTACCTGGCCTGCTGAGTTTCTCCAGCATTTTGTGTGTGTTGCTTGGATTTTCAGCATCTGCAGATTCTCTCTTCTTTGAGGCCGTGTATTATAATCATTGTGGTGGTGACTGGCAAGGCTGGTATTTCCTGCCTATCCCAACTGTCCATGGCAATGTGGTTCACCACATCTTGCAGCCCTCTATCCACGTAGTCCAGTTATCACAGAAGGATAGTCAAGAATTTGACCCATTGGTGTGTAAAGTATGGCCAGTTCAGAATGGTGGGTGCCTTGGAAATGGTGGCATCACGTTGCTGCCTCTGTCTTTCTGTGTTCCACGACAGGTAAGTTCCTACTCTGCACCTGCTGGTGTTTTGTTGGCTTCACTTCAGACTGTGATTTCATGAGAAAAGAATGTGATGTGAGCACCTCCCACCATGCTCTTGTTATAGCTTTTACTGATATGTAAATCTCTTGGCTCTCAGAGCTTTAAACCCCACCTTGTACTTTTAGGAAGCAAAAATTTCACCTAAAGGTTAAAAAAACAACTAACCTTAGATGTAGGAGTAGATGGAGTTTGCACATGTCCTGCCAAGCAATGAGCAAGTGACTGTGTCAAAATTGGATATCACAGCTGGGTTATTTTGCTGTGCTGCAGATGAAATTATTTTGACAAAGATGAAGAAAACTTTAAGAATATATCTGGATTATCTGGGAATTATTCCTTTTCCATTTTTAAGTTGTGCATATACCAATTCATATCATATCATGCAATGTTTTTATTTTATTCTGAGAACTGCATTGTGTTGCAACATTGCAATTATTCCTTCAGAAGGCAATAAACTGTTCATTTTCACTTGATTTTGCTTGTTATTACCTCCTGACCTCAGCACTACAGGTGCTAAATAGGTGTGGAATAAACCAAACTGATTGAATGTTGGCCAAAACTTATGTAACCTCCAACATTAGATTATTCTTGGCCAGGACAGTACTGTGCAAATATCAGAACTCAGGGAAATCGGTTACAGGACTGCCAGCTAAAGACCCCGTGGAGAAACAGTGGCTTTGAAAATTGTTTTCTTGGGATCAGTATTATCAGCACTGCCTTATATTATTGCCCTTCCAAAACCAGGGTTCTGCTTCCTTTTCAAACACTTCGTTCGTACACTGATCCTGAAGCTAGACTTGCAGGTGAACTGTGGTCACCGGAGTGAGGACTTGCTGATGGACTGCCCTTAGTTCCCCAACAGGTACAGGGATAGGAGTCTACCATCAGCACAGTGACATTGTCCTACTATTTGTACAGTGGAAGATTCCAGAAAACACCATTAATACATAACTAAGCACTGAGCTGAATTGCAGTATTAGCGGTTTCTTAGTGTCACTTCACCGCCACAACTTGCCTTTCCTTCGAGGATGCCTGGCCACCATCCACTCCTCTCCAAAAGAGTGCTTTTGGCACATTGGCTTTCTTAAATCAGAGTACTAAGTATTGGGAGTTGGGGATGTTATGCTGAAGTTGTATATGACATTGGTGAGGCCTAATTTGGAGTACTGTGTGTAATTCTGGTCACCTATCTACAGGAAAAATATCAGTAAGATTGAAAGAGTACGGAGAAAATTTACAAGGATTGTTAGTCAGAACTTGAGTACAGGGAAAGTTTGAATTGTTTCGGACTTTTCCCCCTAGAGCATAGGAGAATGAAGGGAGATGTGACAGAGGTATATAAACTATGAGGTATCTTAGAAAAGGTAAATGCAAGCAGGCTTTTTTTCCACTGACTAGAACTAAAGGCTATAGGTTAACAGTGAAAGGGGAAATGTTTAGGGGAAACCGAAGGGGGAATTTATTTACTCAGGGTAGTGAGAGTGTTCTTCACCAGCAGAAGTGGTAGATCACTTGGCTGTTTTCCTGTCTGCATACAGGCAGAGTCTTAAAAACCAAGGCTCCACAGATTAGGACAACTAAGAGGTGGTCCCGGGAGACAGGGAAACAATTAAATGATTGTTTTGAGTCAGTGAACTGAGCCTGTTCAAGCACTCATCTAGAGATCTCAATGAATACACCAGGGTTATAATGGACTTTATTAAAACATCTGTAGATGGGTGTGTCCCCACTAAATCGTTCACAGTATTCTGTGATCAGAAGTCCTAGATGAACCATGAGATCTGAAATTTGAGGGCAGATCACAGGGATTCAAGTCTGGAGACACAGAATGCTGAAAGAGCTGCAGGTGTGATCTCCAGAAAGCCATCTCATGGGCAAAATGGAGATTCCGGACGAAACTGGAATCAACAAGGGATGCTCGATAGCTGTGGCAGGGTTTTAATGCTACGCCTTAAAACAAAGTTAAATTGGTCAACATACGGGGGATAGCAGGGCTTCACTTCCAGATGGGCTCCATGCCTCCTATGCTTGCATTGACCATCAGAACATGGAGGAACCATTGCAAACCCCCGTATTTCCTGATGATCTGAAGCTGACATGCGGGCTACCTTCAGGAGGGTGAATCCAAGGAAAGCATCTGGCCCGGATAGGATACCTGGTCACATAGTAAAGACCTGTGCTAACCAACTGGCCACTGTGTTCACTGATATCTTTAACCTCTCACTTTGTCAGTGTGTGGTACCCACCTGCTTCAAGCAGGGTTCAATTATACCAGTGCTCAAAAAGAGCGCGGTAACCTGGCTCAATGACTATCACCCAGTCACACTTGCATTCACAGTGATAAGTGTCCTGTGTTGTGACTTGGATCCGCTCCAGTTTGCCAATCACAGCAACAGGTCCACAGCAGATGCTATCTCATTGGCTCTTCTCACAACCCTGGAACATCTGGACAGCAAAGATGCATACATCAGGATGCTCTTTATCCATTTTAGCTTTGCATTTAATACCATCATCCCCCCAAAACTAATCAATAAGCTCCAAGACTGTGGCCTCAATCTCCTTGTGCAATTGGATCCTGGATTAACTCACTTGTAGACGCCAGTCAGTTTGGATTGGTAGCATCTCCTCCACAATCTCCATCAGCACAGAGTGCTTCGCACCCTGCTGTACTCGCTTTACACCAATGACTCTGTGGTCAAGCACAGCTCCAATACCACATTCAAGTTTGCTGATGACACCACTGTTGTGGGCTGTATCAATGGTGGTGATGAATCAGCATACAGGAGGGAGAATGAAAATTTGGCTGAGTGGTGTCATAACAACAACCTCTTATTCAACGTCAGTAAGACCAAAGAAATGATTGTAGACTTCAGAAGAAGGAAAGAAGAGGTTCATAAGCCAGTCTTCATCGGAGGATCGGGGTGGAAAAGGTTGGCAACTTTAAATTCCTGGATGTTACTATTTCAGAGGCCCTGTCCTGGACGCAGAATGGATAAGCAGTTGTGAAGAAAGAACACAGCGCCTCTACTTCCTTCAGAGTCTGCGGAGATTTGGCACGGCATACTGTATAAAACTTTGACTAACTTCTATAGATGTGTAGTGGTGAGTGTATTGACTGTCTGCATCACGGCTTGGTATGGAAACAGCAATGCCTTTGAATGGAAAATCCCAAAAGGTAGTGGATTCAGCCCAGTACAACCGGGGTGAAGCCCTCTCAGCTATTGCCCACGTCTACATGAAATACTGTCATAGGAAAGCAGCAGCATCATCAGAGATCCACCAACCCAGGCCATGCTCTTTTCTCACTGCTGCCATCAGGTAGAAGCCATTAGAGCCTCAAGCCTCACATCACCATCCATTATTTATTTATATACACACATTCATTCATTCTTTCTTTCTCTCTCTCTCCTTTTTCTCCCTCTGTCCCTCTCACTATACTCCTTGCCCATCCTCTGGGTTTCCCCCCTCCCCCTTTTCTTCCTCCCTGGGCCTCCTGTTCCATGATCCTCTCATATCCCTTTTGCCAATCACCTGTCCAGCTCTTGGCTCCATCCCTCCCCCTCCTGTCTTCTCCTATCACTTCCGATCTCCCCCTTCCCCTCCCACTTTCAAATCTCTTACTCACTCTTCCTTCAGTTAGTCCTGACGAAGGGTCTCGGCCTGAAACGTCGACTGTACCTCTTCCTACAGATGCTGCCTGGCCTGCTGCGTTCACCAGCAACTTTGATGTGTGTTGCTCACATCACCAGGACCTCGCTCTTGAACAAAAGGAGATAACTACACTCTTAACCATCCATTGAGATGTTCCCACACTACTGATCTCACCTTAAAGACTCTTTATCTTGTGTTTTTCCATGTTCCTCGCTATTTATATTTGATTTGCACAGTTTGTTGTCTTTTGCACTCTGCTTAATCTTTCATGGATCCTGCTACAGTTACTAGTCTATAGATTCGCTGAGTATGCCGGCAGGAAAATGAATCTCAAGTTGTATGTGGTGACACTGAATTGAATTGACTTTATTACTTACATCTTTCATATACACGAGGAATAAAAATCTTTACGTTATGTCTCCGTCTATGTGTGCAACGTGAAATTTATAGCAATTTATAATAAATAGTATGTACGACAATATAACATAGAAATATAGTCGTGTCAGCATGAGTTAAGCAGTCTGATGGCCTGGTGGAAGAAGCTGTCCCGGAGCCTGTGTGTCCTGGCTTTTATGCTGCGGTACTGTTTCCTGGATGGTAGCAGCTGGAATAGATTGTGGTTGGGGTGACTCGGGTCCCCAATGATCCTTTGGGCCGCTTTTACATACATGTCTTTGTAAATGTCCTGAATCATGGGAAGTTCACATCTACAGATGCGCTGGGCTGTCCGTACCTCTCTCTGCAGAGTCCTGTGATTGAGGGAGGTACAGTTCTCATACCAGGCAGTGATGCAGCCAGTCAGGATGCTCTCAATTGTGCCCTTGTAGAAAGTTCTTAGGATTCAGAGGCCCAGACCAAACTTCCTCAACCATCTGAGGTGAAAGAGGTGCTGTTGTGCCTTTTTCACCACACAGCTGGTGTGTACAGACCACATGAGATCCTCAGTGTTGCTTATGCCGAGAAACTTAAAGCTGTTTTCTTGACACCACTGTGTCAGGGTGATGACTTCTTCTCTGTGGGCTCTCAAACCCAGATCCATTAATGTTAGTAGGGGTTAGCCTGTCTCCATTCCTCCCGTAGTCCACAATCAGCTCCTTTGTTTTTGCAATATTTGAGTCCTTGTGTGTGCATGTGTGTGCTCACAGTTTCAGTCATTGTTCTGTGGGAGGCCACAGCTCTGGGAGAGAAGCTGTTCCTCAGTCTATTTGTTCTGGCTTTTAGTGCAAGGTTATTGTTACACCACTCAATCAGCCAGTCTGTCTCTCATAAGCCTCCTCATTGCCATCTGACATGCTACCAACACCAGTTGTGTCACCGCTGAATTTATAGATGGTGCTTGAGCTGTGCCTGGCTGCGTGGTCGTGAGTGTAGAGAAAGAGGAGTAGTAGGCTAAGCATGCATCCTTGAGGTGCACCTGTACTGAAAATCAGCAAAGAGACGTTACTCACGATCCTCCTCCGACTGTAGTTTCCCAACGAGGAGATTGAGTATCCAGCTGCAGAGAGACCCAGTTTCAAAGCTTGGTTATTAGTACTGCCAGAATAATGGTGTTGAAGGTCAAGCACTTTGTGCACCATAAATTATTTAATTTTAGGATTTGCATGTTTGTTCAGGACCGTCATCCCTTTAATATGAGCTTACAGCACGCACTTTTGTAATGAACATCATGATTCTGACCAACTTGAAGGTAATTTGATCAGCAGGGGTAAGACATTGGTACACTGCACAATAAGTTTGAGACTGAAGCTTAGTTGGATATGTGATACGTAGTACTTAACTACAATCATTCCTCCTCTACTTTTAGATTGTGCTTCAAACTTCACACTAAATTTCTAAGCCGAGTGGACATACCATACTCAGCCTGCAGATTCATTTTCTTGCACATATCCAAAGGAAAACAAAGAAATACAATAGAATCCACGACAAACCAGACTGACGAACACCCAATGTGCAAGAGAAGGTGAAGCATTTAAATAGTGAAATTAGTAAACAAATAATACATAGAATGTGAGCTGTGAATTCGCTTCATAACCATCGTCCACCTACCCAAAGCTGAACCTCCACTTGACTCACAAGCAGGAGTCGACGGCATCATAATCTCATTGGAAATTTAGTTCGAGAACACATGTTAGAGCTTCATACTGGCTTTTAAAATGGTCCTGACCATATCATCAGATCATCTCTTACAATGAACTTTCATGTTCTATAATAAAATCTATCGTGTTTCTTGGATTTACTGTGAATATCCACTGGAAAACGAACCTCAGAGTTAACCATATAACAATCACAGCATGGAAACAGGCCATCTCGGCCCTTCTAGTCCGTGCCGAACTCTTACTCTCACCTAGTCCCACTGACCTGCACTCAGCCCATAACCCTCCATTCCTTTCCTGTCCATATAGCTATCCAATTTAACCTTAAACGACAACATCGAACCTGCCTCAACCATTTCTGCTGGAAGCTCGTTCCACACAGCTACCACTCTCTGAGTAAAGAAGTTCCCCCTCATGTTATCCCTAAACTTTTGCCCTTTAACTCTCATGTCCTCTTGTTTGAATCTCCCCTACTCTCAATGGAAAAAGCCTATCCACATCAACTCTATCTATCCCCCTCATAATTTAAAATGCCTCTATTAAGTCCCCCCTCGACCTTCTACACTCCAAAGAATAAAGAACCAATTTGTTCAACCTTTCTCTGTAACTTTAGATTAGATTAGATTATGAGGACACTCAGTCCTCGTTTATTGTCATTTAGAAGTGCATGCATTAAAAATGATACAACGTTCCTCCAGAATGATATCACAGAAACACAGGACAAACCAAGACTAAACTGACAAAACCACATAATCATAACATATAGTTACAACAGTGCAAAGCAATACCATCATTTGATAAAGAGCAGATCATGGGCATGGTAAAAAGAAAAGTCTCAAAGTCCCGATAGACTCATCATCTCATGCAGGCGGCAGAAGGGAGAAACTCTCCCTGCCATGAAACTCCAAGTGCCGCCAACTTGCCGATGCAGCACCATTGGAAGCACCCGACCGCAGCGGACTCTGCGTCCGGCCGAAAACTTCGAGCCTCCAACCAGCCCCTCCGACACAGCCTCTCCGAGCGCCATCCTCTGCCGAGCGCTTCGACCCCGCCCCGGTCGCCAAGCAACAGGCAAAGCCGAGGACTCGGGGCCTTCTCCTCTGGAGATTCTGGACCACACAGTAGCAGCAGCAGCGAAGCAGGCATTTCAGAAGTTTCACCAGATGTTCCTCCGTGCTCTCATGTCTGTCTCCATCAAATCAGGATTGTGCACTGCACCCTACTTGACAAATAACAGACATCACCACCGGAGTAGCTGCTGCGAGCTGCGTCACGCCGCCATCTTCTTCTCCTGCCTCCATTTTGTCTTAGGTGATGAAACCCAGGTAACATTCTAGTAAATCTTCTCTGTACTCTCCCTATTTTGTTGACATCTTTCCTATAATTCGGTGACCAAAACTGTATACAATACTCCAAATTTGGCCTCACCAATGCCTTGTACAATTTCAACATTACATCCCAACTCCTATACTCAATGCTCTGATTTATAAAGGCCAGCATACCAAAAGCTTTCTTCACCAACCTATCCACATGAGATTCCACCTTCAGGGAACTATGCACCATTATTCCTAGATCCCTCTGTTCTACTGCATTCCTCAATGCCCTACCATTTACCATGTATGTCCTATTTTGATTATTCCTACCAAAATGTAGCACCTCACATTTTTCAGCATTAAACTGCCATCTTTCAGCCCACTCTTCTAACTGGCCTAAATCTCTCTGCAAGCTTTGAAAACCTACTTCATTATCCACAATGCCACCTATCTTAGTATCATCTGCATACTTACTAATCCAATTTACCACCCCATCATCCAGATCATTAATGTATATGACAAACAACATTGGACCCAGTACAGATCCCTGAGACACACCACTAGACACCGTCCTCCAACCTGACACACAGTTATCCACCACTACTCTCTGGCGTCTCCCATCCAGCCACTGCTGAATCCATTTTACTACTTCAATATTAATACCTAATGATTGAACCTTCCGTGTGGAACCTTGTCAAAGGCCTTACTGAAGTCCATATAGACAACATCCACTTTACCCTCGTCAACTTTCCTAGTAACCTCTTCAAAAAATTCAATAAGATTTGTCAAACATGACCTTCCACGCACAAATCCATGTTGACTGTTCCTGATCAGACCCTGTCTATCCAGATAATTATATATACCATCTCTAAGAATACATTCCATTAATTTACCCACCACTGATGTCAAACTCACAGGCCGATAATTGCTAGGTTTACTCTTAGAACCCTTTTTAAACAATGGAACAACATGAGCAATACGCCAATCCTCTGGCACCATCCCCGTTTCTAATGACATTTGAAATATTTCTGTCAGAGCCCCTGCTATTTCTACATTAACTTCCCTCAAGGTCCTAGGGAATATCCTGTCAGGACCCGGAGACTTATCCACTTTTATATTCCTTAAAATCGCCTGTAGTTCCTCTTCTTTAATCATCATACTTTCCATAACTTCCCTACCTGTTTCCCTTACCTGACACAATTCAATATCCTTCTCCTTAGTGAATACCGAAGAAAAGAAATTGTTCGAAATCTCCCCCATCTCTTTTGGCTCCACATATAGCCGTCCACTCTGATTCTCTATGGGACCAATTTTATCCCTCACTATCCTTTTGCTATTAATATAACTGTAGAAACCCTTTGGATTTATTTTTACCTTACTTGCCAAAGCAACTTCATATCTTCTTTTAGCTTTTCTAATTTCTTTCTTCAGATTCTTTTTACATTCTTTATATTCCTCAAGCACCTCATTTACTCCATGCTGCCTATATTTACTGTAGATATTTCTCTTTTTCCAAACCAAGTTTCCAATATCCCTTGAAAACCATGGCTCTCTCAAACTTTTAACCTTTCCTTTCAACCTAATAGGAACATAAAGATTCTGTACCCTCAAAATTTCACCTTTAAATGACCTCCATTTCCCTATTATATCCTTCCCATAAAACAAATTGTCCCAATCCACTCAGTCTAAATCCTTTCGCATCTCCTCAAAGTTAGCCTTTCTCCAATCAAAAATCTCAGCCTGGGTCCAGACCTATCCATCTCCATAATTATATTGAAACATAATTATATATAAGTTGTATATGATGAGATTATATGTACTTTAATAATAAATTTATTTTGGACCCCAAACTTTTTGATATGCTGTGTAATATTAAACAGTTATTTTACTGGCATTAAATTTGATATCATATAAGTTTCCCATTTGACACATCTAGAGTTGGGACCCTGCACTCACTGGTTTCCAATAGTGTGTGGTATTTTTCCATTCATTTCTCTTTACTAGGGTCTTCTGCCTTGTTGTAATACAAAAGCTCCCGAAAGAAATTCATCCTTTACAATAGCGGAGGTTCAGTGGGTTGCACCGAATTCATGGCTTGCTTCAGTGATTTGAATACAAAATCCAGCCAGTGTGATACGAGGGAGCATTTCACTGTTGGGTTACCCTGCTGGGTTCCCTTCTGATGGAAGTACCAATGCCCCTTGTTTTGAAGAACACTGTGCCTTTCCCAGATATCCTGTAAAGTTGTATTTTATATATATTTATATATGTGTGTGTGTGTGTGTGTGTGAGTGTGTGTATGCGTATGTGTGTGTATGTGTATGTGTGTATGTATTTATATGTGTGTGTGTATATATATGTGTGTGTATATGTATATATATGTGTGTGTGTGTATGTATATATATATGTGTGTGTGTATGTATATATGTGTGTGTGTGTATGTATATATATGTGTATGTGTATGTATATATGTATGTGTGTGTGCTTGTGTGTGTATATATGTGTTTGTGTGTGTATATATGTGTGTGTGTATGTATGTGTATATATGTGTGTATGTATATATATGTGTGTGTTTGTGTGTATATATGTGTGTATATATGTGTGTACATGTGTGTATGTTTGTATGCGTGTGTATGTATATATATGTATGTATATATGTATGTGTATACATATGTGTGTGTGTGTATATATATATATATATATATATATATATAGATAGATAGATAGATAGATAGATATAGATAGATATATTCTTTGATAATAAATATACGCTGAACGTGGATGATCCAGGCACCAATATTTATCCCTAAATTATTTTTTTAAATTGTCTGGCTTTAATACAGCGTAGCATCTTTGTGTGCTAAAATTCTCAGCTCCCCTGTAATAACCATGTGAGTTTAAAACTGTTTAGAATATCTTCAACGCCTTTCTCTTATTTAAATTGACTAGCACTACCCCTACCCTGTCAAACTTCGCGAGATTTGTCCATTGCGGAAGTGTGTTAGACCGTAAACTAATCAAAGCCCGCCTTACTTAGCAGTGGATATCCGCGTCCGCTCACGTGTTGGTTTAATTAGTCCAGCCAATGACAAGTGGTGATCCTGTTGCTAATTCAAGATGGCGGCGACCGTGTCCGTTACTTCGCCGGCGAGCGAGTTGAGGGAAAAGGGTGAAAATGAAGGAAGTAACCGAGGAGAAGAGGAGGAAGGCGGTTTCCCAGAGGATGAGCAGTGGTCCAGTGTGGACCCGGAGGTCGACGAAGAGAAAGTGGGCGGCTCGGAAGGCGGGGAGGCCACGACGCGTCGGCGGACTCCTGAGGAGACGCTGGTCGAGCTGGAGGCCGAGGAGAAGCAGCAGAGGCTGGAGCGGACCCGCCGCGAGTTCCGGAACCGGCGTAAGATCATCATCAGGAACCTGCCGCTGGACATCATCACCCAGGTAAATGGCGGGCAATCGGCCGGCGTTGTCGTCCTGGAGCAAGGCCTGGAACGCCAATCGGCCGCGCGGCGGTGGCGCGCGGTCTGTAGCCCGGATGTCAGCTGTCAATCAAAGCCCGGCACGGGGCTCACGCTGCCTGCGTCAGCAGAAGTCCACTCTTTGTCCCGCTTGCTGGGGAGTGGGGGGCGTGCAGCTATTTTGTTAACTTTGCACACTTTATAAAAGACATCGTGGTTAAAATATCTTCTTACTTTCGATCGATCGCTGTGCTCCTTGAAGTGTGTTTCTTTGGAGGAAATGGTGCGCGGCAAGTTTCCGCAAACTGACTTTTTATGCAATTTACTTGGAGAGTAAATATTGGCTAGGAGATGTACTCTTAAGTTTGTGCAATGAGGGAAATCAATCCGATTTAGTTGTATGATATTAATAGAAGGAACCCAGACATTTAATTATGCCCGTAGTTCAGTTCGAAATCTCGGGAGAGTGACTTAACACACCTGATTTAGAAAGATGCATGCGGTACAGAAATCAGCTGACTATATAAAGTTGGGGAGAGTTCTTTAGAACAGGGGTCCTTGAAGGGGGATTTATTGAGGTGCATCAAATTCGAGGAGGCTTGATAGAGTAGGTAGGAACAGTCCTTTTCCCTTAACTGAATGAAAAATCTGGGGTTCTGGAGTCCTGGAACCAGGCCAGAGGAAAAGTGGAAGATAGAACTTTTAGCCGAGAAGGTAGTAGTAGTCTTAAGAGTTAATTTATGTGAAAGGACATTGGAGCCAGAAAACAATACAACTTTTCAAAAAGCATGGATGTGGACATTAAGAACTGTGACTTCTGGGGCTGAGGTTCAAATACTATAAGGTAGAAATTTCCTTGGTTAGCCCCCTTTTGACAGACATACGCACATGCTCTGGTTATAAATTTTCAGTAATTAAATGAATTCTTCAAATCAGTTTTGGACTTTAGCATTCATTAAACTTACTGAACGTTTACCAGTTTCAACGTGGAAGGAATCCATTGTGTCCATGCTGGGTCTCAGCAGAGCAATCCTATTAGATTCATTAAAATCCACACCACAGTAATGTACAGGCTAGTGTGCTGCTATTACAGCTCAGACCTCAAGAGTTTGGAGTTCGTTTCTAGTGTTCTCTGTAAGGAGTTTGTACGTCCTCCCTGTGAACACATGGGTTTCCTCCAGGTGCTCTGGTTTGTTGGCCCAGAAGAATCTGTTCCACGCAGAATCTCGAAATAAATGAATTTCACTAACTTATTGTCCCCGGTGTCCTGCAGCAACTTCTCTTTTGGGTGCTTATCAACCCCTTTTGATTCATTTGATACTTAACCACTTTAAGGATGGGTGAAAACTGCCAATCACGAGGAATGTATGGGAACTCCGTGTAGACAGGACCTGTAACTAGGTCATTTGGCCTTTCCACCCCGCCAACCGTGTTTAAAGTTCTTAAAGTTATAGTGGTGTTTCAGAGTCCACAGTGGAGATACCAGATTTCTTGATCTTTGGTTTGGGCATGGTGTGTGATAGTGTGGTACTTGGGAGGCTGTTTGTGGTGTTTCAATCATGTATAAACTCCTCAACACATTAAGGGTACTTTGATAGGCAGGAGCTAGTTGGGCTCTTGATTTTGGATTTTTTGAGCTTTTCCTCATGCACCGTCAAGCCCCACTTCCAGGTACGTGTAATTGAAGAGCGTCAAGTATTTTGGTTGAACTGTTACAGAGATAGACATCAATATGCACTTCGGCCCCGAAGGAACACTGTTTCATTCAGCTGGTTTTGTGTCTGGTTGAATAACTATTGAACTTGAACTTTCCTCCCTTTATCCTAATGCCCATGATTGTTGTCCTTGGTAATTAGAGTAAGTCTTGCTGTTACTGAGCAAAACAAACCTATGGAATTAATAGGCCTGAAACATTGACTGTACCTCTTCGTAGAGATGCTGTTTGGCCTGCTGTGTTCACCAGCAACTTTGATGTGTGTTGCTTGAATTTCCAGCATCTGCAGAATTCCTGTTGTTTGTCTATGGACTTAATATCGTTTTGTGTACTTGTTCTAAAATTTGAAGCTATTCATTGGGTTGGGTTTACCTTAGATTCCAAAGGTAAAGCAGCATTCTGCCTAACTTCACTAACCAGTCATTGTATTTAAAATAAAGAACTTGTTTTTGGTTTTGTTGCCTAGTTTGTTAATCTGATGTGATTCTGCCTCATTCAATGTCAGGGTCTCAAACAGCAACGTGCTGCTAAGCAAATGGTCCCAAATCAGAGAGCACTGTGACTACAGTATCAATGAATATGAGCAAAGACAAGAGTATAGGGAGAATAAATCTGTCAGTTTGGATAATAAGTGAAGGATGAGATTCAGTGAAGTAACATAATTTTATGTTAATCTGGTGATTAAGGCGCTTGGCCAAGTGATTAAGGCGTTTGTCTAGTGATTTGAAGGTCGCCAGTTGGAGCCTTGGCTGAGGCAGCATGTGTGTTCATGAGCAAGGCACTTAACCACACATTATTCTGCGATGACACCGGTGCCAAGCTGTATGGGTCCTAATGCCCTTCCCTTGGACAATATTGGTGGAGAGGGGAGACTTGCAGCATAGGCAACTGCTGGTCTTCCATACAACCTTGCCCAGGCCTGCACCCTGGAAACTTTTCAAGGCGCAAATCCATGGTCTCACGAGGCTAACAGATGCCTATAAAAAAATCTGGTGGATATTTATAACATGGAAAGTTGTATTCCTCTTTGAACAAATGGGTCAATTTAATATCAGAGAATGTATGCACTATACAACCTGAAATTACTGTTCACACGAAACAAGAAATCCCATAAAATATGACAGAAATATCAGAACCCCAAACAACCCCCTACCGTGCACAGCAGAAGCATCAACTATCCCCCCTCCTAATTGGTATAAACGGATAAGTTCTAGATAATTATTTACACTTTCTATTGAAAAAAAGATATTTTATCAATTCTTGCTGTAATTAAATTATTTCCCCTGCCCCACAGAACTCAAAGCTCCCAACTTTTGTTAGTCGAGCTTTGCTCATTTTTTTTGTTGCCCCCATTTTATTTCAGAAAAAGGTGTTCATAAATCTGAAGTTTATGGATGGTTTCTGGACAACTGTAATTTTTTTTATTTATAGCACATCATTTTGTAACTTTGAGGAAGCTGAGTATTCTAAAATGTCGTTATAGTTCAAAGTACATATGACACCACATACAACCCTGAGATTCATTGTCCTGTGGGCATACTCAGAAAAATTCATGGGATAGTAACTATAACAGGGTCAATGAAAGATCAAGTAGAGTGCAGAAGACAACAAACTTGTGCAAATGCAAATATAAATAAATAGCAATATACAAGAAGAACATGAGTTAAACTTTTACCTGAGCAGGATTTAAGTTTGCAGTAGCTATTTGGTTGTTTTTTGTTTGCCTTCGAGGCTGGCCATAAATGTTCAGGAAGAAAGCAACTACATATTCAGATATAATAAATAGTTAATGTTATTGTGCTATATGAGTTGGAATATGTAATCTTGTCTTTTCACCATTTTGTTCCCCACCCCTTACAGGCAAACAATTTGAGCTTCAAGTTGCTTGTATTGAAGGAATAGTTTGTAAATGATTGACCCACCTCCATTCCTCAGAATGGATTTTAGTTTGTTTCCAAAAGTTGCTGTTTTAAATTTTGAGACTTGAACAATGAATACAATGAATTCCAGTTAATAGGACACATTGGACCTGTACATTCTGGCCTAATTAAGTGGCTGCCTCCAATAGCTGAAGTTTCATGGAAACAGTTAAAAAGGTAGACATTCTACCTTTTAACTGAGTAACAAATTATGTATTAAAATGAAATGCAGAACAAACTAGAACACTGACAATACTAAAACACTATTTCTATTAAATACTATTTCTGTTTTGCACAATTTTTTAATCTATTCAATATACATATATTGTAATTTGCGTTTAAATTCACTACTGCGAAGCCTCTTCCAGTGATGCCTACACCGAAGAAGTTTAGATCCTCGCTTCGACGGGAGTTCAGTGAAACCATCTCTCACTGCTCCCCATCTGTAATTTCTTCGGCTCTTCAACTTTTCGACCACACTTTGACTCAGGCTCGCTATAACAGCCATATATCCTTTCTTGGAACGTGCCTCCGTCGCCAACTTACTCCAGTTAGCTTTAGGAGTCGTTTTCGAGCCTCTCAATTTGGACCACCTGAGGATCCCAGGTACTCACATTTTATTGACTCTGCCTCTCGCCGCTTCTCCCATCAAGCTCTGAAGGCGACTCTCTCTGCCATGAGGAGGTACTTAGTGTCCTTATCCCAGACCCTTCCACACCTTCGGGACACTTTCTTCGCCGTCTGTAGTGGTCCTACCCGTTATTTCATCCTCCGTCGGATTCACGCCTGCAATTGCCGTTTTTTTGACTTTGTCATGTTAGGCAAAGATCGCAAGATCCTACATCTATGGACTCCAGAGCCTGCCGGCCCCAATGCTAGCAGGCATGAACTTCAGATTGCGGCCCCTGCCACTGATCTCGGTGGCTCCAACACCTCAGGGCATATTCAAAACCCAGACTCCAGCAACGACCATGGACACCTTCACAGCGATTGCGCAACCACCAACTGCGACGCCAGCCTTGAACTCCAGGCCGGGTCTTTATGTGCTGCTGTTGTGACTTCCGTCTCCCCTTCCCCCACCAATACTCTGCAACCCCGTCTCCTTCAGATCCCATTGTCAGCTCCTGGGTCCTCAGAGGCTCCATCTTCCTCTCACCCCAACCCTCCCCTCTCCATTGACACCCCCAGCCTCCCCCCTCTGATCCCAGCTCTCAAGATTCCAGCCTTGAACTCCAGGCTGGGTCTTTATGTGCTGCTGTTGTGACTCCCATCTCCCCTTCCCCCACCACCACTCCGCAGCCCCGTCTTCCTCAGATCCCACTGTCAACTCCTGGGCCCTCGGAGGCTCCATCTTCCTCTCACCCCAACCCTCCCCTCTCCATTGACACCCCCAGCCTCCCCCCTCCCCCCTCTGATCCCAGCTCTCATCCGTGCCGGGTCTTTACCATCCACCCCGACCTTCAACTGTCGGAGGCAGAACGCTCGGTCCTCAGTAAGGGCCTCACCTTTGTCCCCCTTCGCCCACACCTCAGCGAGTTCCGTGTTCGCCACGATGCGGAACTTTTCTTCCGCCGTCTCCGTCTCCGAGCCTACTTCTTCGGCAAGGACTCTTCCACCCCCACTGATGACCCCTTCTCCCATCTTCAACCCTCCTCTTCTTCATGGACATCCCGCTCTGGTCTTCTGCCTGCTCTGGATCTCTTTATCGCTAATTGCCGACGGGACATCAACCGTCTTGACTTCACCGCACCTTGTCCCCATTCCAACCTCACTCCTTCCGAACGCTCTGCTCTCCACTCCCTCCGCACTAATCCTAACCTTATTATTAAACCCACCGATAAGGCGGGTGCTGTTGTAGTCTGGCGTACTGACCTCTACCTTGCCGAGGCACAGCGACAACTCGCGGATACCTCCTCTTATTTACCCCTCGATCGTGATCCCACTAAGGAGCACCAGGCCATTGTCTCCCACACCATCACTGACTTTATCCGCTCAGGGGATCTCCCATCCACTGCTACCAACCTTATAGTTCCCACACCCCGCACTTCCCGTTTCTACCTCCTACCCAAGATCCACAAACCTGCCTGTCCTGGCCGACCTATTGTCTCAGCTTGCTCCTGCCCCACTGAACTCATTTCTGCATACCTCGACACTGTTTTATCACCCCTTGTTCAATCCTTTCCGACCTATGTTCGTGACACTTCTCACGCTCTTAAACTTTTTAATGATTTTAAGTTCCCTGGCCCTCACCGCTTTATTTTCACCATGGATGTCCAGTCCTTATATACTTCCATCCCCTATCAGGAAGGTCTCAAAGCTCTACGCTTCTTTTTGGATTCCAGGCCTAATCAGTTCCCCTCTACCACCACTCTGCTCCGTCTAGCGGAATTAGTCCTTACTCTTAATAATTTCTCCTTTGGCTCCTCCCACTTCCTCCAAACTAAAGGTGTAGCTATGGGCACCCGTATGGGTCCTAGCTATGCCTGCCTTTTTGTTGGGTTTGTGGAACAATCTATGTTC
Source organism: Mobula birostris (assembly GCF_030028105.1). Taxonomy (NCBI): domain Eukaryota; kingdom Metazoa; phylum Chordata; class Chondrichthyes; order Myliobatiformes; family Myliobatidae; genus Mobula; species Mobula birostris. The sequence goes on from NC_092401.1 coordinate 6,812,788, forward strand.
CGTGCCTATTCTGGTATCTGTCCCCCACTTTTCCTTCGCTACATCGACGACTGCATTGGCGCTGCTTCCTGCACGCATGCAGAACTCGTTGACTTTATTAACTTTGCCTCCAACTTTCACCCTGCCCTCAAGTTTACCTGGTCCATTTCCGACACCTCCCTCCCCTTTCTAGATCTTTCTGTCTCTGTCTCTGGAGACAGCTTATCCACTGATGTCTACTATAAGCCTACTGACTCTCACAGCTATCTGGACTATTCCTCTTCTCACCCTGTCTCTTGCAAAAACGCCATCCCCTTCTCACAATTCCTCCGTCTCCGCCGCATCTGCTCTCAGGATGAGGCTTTTAATTTTAGGATGAGGGAGATGTCTTCATTTTTTAAAGAAAGGGGCTTCCCTTCCTCCACTATCAACTCTGCTCTTAAACGCATCTCCCCCATTTCACGTACATCTGCTCTCACTCCATCCTCCTGCCACCCCACTAGGAATAGGGTTCCCCTGGTCCTCACCTACCACCCCACCAGCCTCCGGGTCCAACATATTATTCTCCGTAACTTCCGCCACCTCCAACGGGATCCCACCACTAAGCACATCTTTCCCTCCCCCCCCCCCCCTGCATTCCACAGGGATTGCTCCCTACACAACTCCCTCGTCCATTCGTCCCCCCCATCCCTCCCCACTGATCTCCCTCCTGGCACTTATCCGTGTAAGCGGAACAAGTGCTACACATGCCCTTACACTTCCTCCCTTACCACCATTCAGGGCCCCAAACAGCCCTTCCAGGTGAGGCAACACTTCACCTGTGAGTCGACTGGGGTGAAATACTGCGTCCGGTGCTCCCGATGTGGCCTTTTATATATTGGCGAGACCCGACGCAGACTGGGAGACCGCTTTGCTGAACATCTACGCTCTGTCCGCCAGAGAAAGCAGGATCTCCCAGTGGCCACACATTTTAATTCCACATCCCATTCCCATTCTGACATGTCTATCCACGGCCTGCTCTACTGTAAAGATGAAGCCACACTCAGGTTGGAGGAACAACACCTTATATTCCGTCTGGGTAGCCTCCAAGCTGATGGCATGAACATCGACTTCTCTAACTTCCGCTAGGCCCCACCTCCCCCTCATACCCCTTCTGTTACTTATTTTTATACACACATTCTTTCTCTCACTCTCTTTTTTTCTCCCTCTGTCCCTCTGAATATACCTCTTGCCCATCCTTTGGGTCCCCCCCCCCCCCCCCGTCTTTCTTCCCGGACCTCCTGTCCCATGATCCTCTCGTATCCCCTTTTGCCAATCACCTGTCCAGCTCTTGGCTCCATCCCTCCCCCTCCTGTCTTCTCCTATCATTTTGGATCTCCCCCTCCCCCTCCAACTTTCAAATCCCTTACTCACTGTTCCTTCAGTTAGTCCTGACGAAGGGTCTCGGCCTGAAACGTCGACTGCACCTCTTCCTAGAGATGCTGCCTGGCCTGCTGCATTCACCAGCAACTTTGATGTGTGTTGCTTGAATTTCCAGCATCTGCAGAATTCCTGTTGTTTTTTTTTAGATTCAACTTTATTGTTTTTATGCCGAGTACACATACAAAGCTGACAAAGTGCAGTTAGCATCTGACCAGAAATGCGAAGAATAGTGTTATTTACAAAATAACTGCGAATAAAAAGTAAGTGCTACAGCACACAAATATAAAAGTACTGAGAGTACAGTATGGGTGCAATACTGCTTAACGCTGTGATGAGAGGTTCAGCAGGGTCACGGCCTCAGGGAAGAAGCTCTTCCTGTGCCTGCTGGTGCGGGAGTGGAAAGGCGCCTACCGGATGGAAGGAGAGTAAAAAGTCCATGGTTACGGTGAGATGCATCCTTAGAACATCGAACATAGAATACTACAGCACAGTACAGACCCTTCGGCCCACAATGTTGTGCTGACCCTCAAACCCTGCCTCCCATATAAGCCCCCACCTTATATTCCTCCATATACCTGTCTAGTAGTCTCTTAAACTTCACTAGTGTATCTGCCTCCACCACTGACTCAGGCAGTGCATTCCACGCACCAACCACTCTGAGTAAAAAAAACCTTCCTCTAAAATCCCCCTAGAACTTCCCACCCCTTACCTTAAAGCCATGTCCTCTTGTATTGAGCAGTGGTGCCCTGGGGAAGAGGCGCTGGCTATCCACTCTTATCTATTCCTCTTACTATCTTGTACACCTCTATCATGTCTCCTCTCATCCTCTTCTTCTCCAAAGAGTGAAGCCCTAGCTCCCTTCCTTAATCTCTGATCATAATGCATACTCTCTAAACCAAGCAGCATCCTTGATAATGCTTTTCGCCCTGCCCAGGCAGCGTTTATGGTAGATGTTCTCAGTGGTGGGCAATTGGGTGCTGATAATCCGCTTGCAGTTTTCACCACACGCTGGAGTGCTTTGCGGTCCGATACGGGACAATTGCCATACCACACTGAGATGCAGTTGGTGAGTATGCTCTCAATGGTACAGCGGTAAAAATCCGTCAGTATCCTGGGACAGAAGTGTGCTTTCTTGATGCTCCGCAAGAAATAAAGGTGCTGTTGCGCCTTTTTGACCAGGATGGAGGAGTTCAGGGACCAGATGAGATAGACAATAGACAATAGCTGCAGGAGTAGGCCATTCGGCCCTTTGAGCCAGCGCCGCCATTCACTGTGATCATGGCTGATCATCCACAATCAGTATCCAGTTCCTGCCTTATCCCCATAACCTTTGATTCCGCTATCTTTAAGAGCTCTGTCCATCTCTTTTTTGAAAGCATTCAGAGACTTGGCCTCCACAGCCTTCTGGGGCAGAGCATTCCATTTATCCACCACTCTCTGGGTGAAAAAGTTTTTCCTCAACTCCGTTCTAAATGGCCTACCCCTTATTCTTAAACTGTGGCCTCTGGTTCTGGACTCACCCATCAGCGGGAACATGCTTCCTGCCTCCAGCTTGTCCAATCCCTTAATAATCTTATACGTTTCAATAAGATCCCCCCTCAGCCTTCTAAATTCCAGAGTATACAAGCCCAGTCGGTCCAATCTTTCGACATATGACAGTCCTGCCATCCCGGGAATTAACCTTGTGAACCTACGCTGCACTCCCTCAATAGCAAGAGTGTCCTTCCTCAAACTTGGAGACCAAAACTGCACACAGTACTCCAGGTGTGGTCTCACCAGGGCCCTGTATAGCTGCAGTAGGACCTCCTTGCTCTTATACTCAATTCCCCTTGTTATGAAGGCCAGCATGCCATTAGCTTTCTTCACTGCCTGCTGTACTTGCATGCTTGCGTTCAGTGACCGATGTACAAGAACACCTAGGTCTTGTTGTGCTTCCCCTTTTCCTAACTTGACTCCATTTAGATAATAATCTGCCTTCCTGTTCTTACCACCAAAGTGGATAACCTCACATTTATCCACATTAAACTGCATCTGCCCACTCACCCAGCCTGTCCAAGTCACCCTGCATTCTCATAACATCCTCCTCCCATTTCACACTGCCACCCAGCTTTGTGTCGTCGCAAATTTGCTAATGTTACTTTTAATTCCCTCATCTAAATCATTAATATATATTGTAAACAGCTGCAGTCCCAGCACTGAACCCTAAGGTACCTCACTGGTCACCACCTGCCATTCCGAAAGGGACCCATTAATCGCTACTCTTTGTTTTCTGTCAGCCAGCCAATTTTCAATCCATGTCAGTACTCTGCCCCCAATACCATGTGCCCTAATTTTGCCCACTAATCTCCTATATGGGACTTTATCAAAGGCTTTCTGAAAGTCCAGGTACACTACATCCACTGGCTCTCCCTTGTCCATTTTCATAGTTACATCCTCAAAAAATTCCAGAAGATTAGTCAAGCACGATTTCCCCTTCGTAAATCCATGCTGACTCGGACCAATCCTGTTACTGCTATCCGGATGTGTCGTAATTTCATCTTTTATAATTGACTCCAGCATCTTTCCCACCACCGACGTCAGGCTAACCAGTCTATAATTCCCTGTTTTCTCTCTTCCTCCCTTCTTGAAGAGAGGGACAACATTAGATCCTCAGAAATGTGGACACCAAGGAATTTGAAGCTTGATACATGCTCCACTACAGCTCCATTGATTTAGATGGGGGCGTGAGTGTGGCTCCTAACATGCCTGAAGTCCACAATGATCTCCTTGGTCCTCTGGGTGTTAAGGGCCAGGTTGTTGTCGGCACACCACGCGGCCAGGTGCTGGACCTCGTCCCTGTAGGCTATCACGTCATCCCCTCTGATCAGGCCAACCACTGAGGTGTCATCTGCGAACTTGATTATGGAGTTAGAACCATGTACAGGAACGCAGATTATGGAGTTAGAACCATGTACAGATCTCCCCTCATTCTCCTGTGTGGCATTGAATCAAGCCCTAACCTATTCAACCTTTCCTATAACTCTGGTTCTTGAGTCCTGACAACATCCTTGCAAATTTTCTCTGCACTCTTTCAGTCTTATTGATACCTTTCCTATAGGTATGTGACTAGAACTGCACACAATACTCTAAATTTGGCTTCACCAACATCTTGTACAATTTCAACAGAACATCCCAACTTTTGTACTCAGTGCCCTGATTTATGAAGGCCAATGTGATTAAAGCTATTTTACGAGTCTATTTGCATATGGTACTACTTTCAAGGAATTATGAATCTGTTTCCTTGGTCCCTTGATGTAGAGCACTCTTAAGAACCTTATCATTTACTATGAGTCTTACCCAGGTTTGCCCTCAAGTGCAACACCTCACAATCGTTTCATCTGCCAGTATTTCATCCCATTTTCCCAGCTGGTCCAGATCATACTATAAGCTTTGATAACCTTCCTTGCGGTCCAGTTTTGGTGTCATCAAAAAATTTGATCCAGTTACCACACTAACATCTAAATTATTAATATAGATGCTAAAAACAACAGACCCAGTTCTGATTCCTGCAGCACACCACTAGTCACAGGCCTCCAGTCAAGAGACAACCGTCTAGTACCACTCTCTGGCTTCTCCCACTTAGCCAATGCTGAATCCACATTACTACTTCGTTTCTCAGCCATCATCCCATGTGGGACTTGGTCAAAGGCCTTGCTAAAGTCCATGTAGACAATGAACACTGCCTCTCCTTCAACTTTCCTGATAAAGTCTGTAAAACTGAATGAGATTGGGTAGACATGACCCATCATGCACAACGCCATGTTGACTCTCTATCCAAATCCTTGGCCTGTTCCTTAGAATTCCTTCCAATAATTTACCCATGACTGACGTCTGGCTCACTATCATGTCATTTCCTGACATTTTAGAGCCTTTCTTGAACAACCGAACAACATTTGCTCCAGTCCTCCTACAATTTCTTCACTAGCCTCCCATGAGGTCTAACGGGGCATCTTGTCAAGTGCTGGGGATTTTGTCTCCCTGACTTGCCATGAGACAATCAGCACTTCCTCTTCAGTAATCTGTATATGGTCAATAACCTCAGTACTCACTGCCTGAGTCCTGTAAATCTCCCCATCTCTTCTGGCTCCATAATGTTGTCTCTTGCTATCCTTTTGCTCTTAATATAACTAGAAACCCTTGGGGGTTCTCTTTCATCTTATCTTGTGTGCCAGTGCAGCTTCATGTCCTCTTTCAGCCCAAGCTTTTCCTTTTCGACTGGCTCACCTGCCTCTGCATTTTGCTAATTTGCATGCTGCAGGTATTGCTGGTGAAGCTATCTTTTGTTGCTCCTAACAAGGTGGTGGTGAGACACCACCATGAACCACTGGAGTATGTGTGGTTATGCTACTCTTGGAGTGCTCTGAACTTGAAAGTTCTAGGATCTGAACTTGGCAACAGTGGAGGAAAGGCAGTGTATTTCTAAGACAGGATGATGGACATCTTTGAGAGCATTCTGCAGATGGAGGTAGTCTTGTATGGCACTGCCTTTTTTTCTTACTGGCAATAGCAGTTGTGTGTTTGTGAGGAAACCTCTTTAGGTGCTGCCGACCTTTGCATATGGTGGATTTGATACTATTTATGCTGGTTGCTTGGTTCTAGATGCTGTCATGCTTTCGGAGGGTTGTTGGGACGACATTCATCCCAAATTTGCAAATTCCATCACAGCTGACTTACTTGCTAATGGAGCACTTGACTTTGGTAATGCCTTCGAATTTCATGGGAGATGATTTAATTCTAATGGAAATGATCATAGCAAAGCAACTGTATAATGTGAATATTCTTTTCAACTTATCAGTCTCTGCCCTGACATTCTGTATTTTAATCAATGCAAGTAACAACCATGTCATTATCCATGCAGTTCTCCAAACATTGTTTCAATTACACACACAAAATGCTGGAGAAACTCAGTAAGCCAGGCAGCATCTATGCAGGGTGGGGGGGCGGGGGAGAACAGTCAACGTTTCGGGCCAAAACTCTTCTCCTAGGGTCTGCCGAAGTGTCTCAGCCTGCAATGGCGACTGTACTTTTTCTTCCATAGATGCTGCCTGGCCTGCTGAGTTCCTCCAGCATTTTGTGCATGTTGCTTGGATTTCCAGCATCTGCAGATTTTCTCTTGTTTGTGATTGTTTCAGTATCTCTACTTTCACCATGATATGTTAAAACTTTGCAATTATTGTTAGTATTGCCTCTGGTCACCATTGCAAATTTCTCTCCCACTTCCTCATTGTTGCTGCTTCCCATTTCAAGTGCTTTGGTTTGCTTCACTTTGGAACACATTGTATAAATACAAATTGTGTCCAACATACTGCACTGTATCAATTATGTTAACATCCGTTTGAGTAAATATTTTTCTGGTAAAACTTTAGAGATAGAAAGTTTCTTTGTTCTGTTTATCAAATAAAATCTACTGTTGACTTGAGAAACTGCCAATGCTGGAGGTCAAGAGCAACACACAAACAGCTGAAGGAACTTGGGCAGCATCTGTGGAGAGAAATACGTGGCTGACATTTTTGGTTAAGACCCTTCTTCAGAACTGGAAAGAAAGAGGGCAGTGGCCACAGTAAAAGGATGGGAGAGCTGGCAGGTTTTGAGTGTCTACTATTGATTTCCTGTCCCTTTTCTTTTTATAACAGAATAGGGAGATGGAGAAAAAAATGAATAAAATATATGTAGTTGCTTTTACCGGATGAAGCAACATACTTGGTGGAGAGTGGGGGGAGGAGACTGAATTTTTGGGAGAGTAAGGAGCATCAAAAGTAGGTGATACTGGAAACACTTAGAAGGTCAGGTGGCATCTGCGGGAAGAGAAGGGAGTTTGAACTGAAATGCTGCTCTTTACACTTCCTAACTTGCAAATGTATTTTCAGCATTTTCTGTTTCAGATTCATGGCGTGTGCATTTTAAAAAATATTTCCAAGTTAAAGTGACACGTTGGATGGCAGTCATGGTCACAGACTTGAAACCAGTGCCTGTCTCTGCATTTGATACATGGTTGAGGAGGGCAAGTTGGACCGTGTTTGTAATATATCCCATTACCATCTCCTTTCAGAAATCTTATAAGCGCCCTAAGCATAGCCTGAACTAGGACTGAAATATAAAAGCAAGGATGTAATGGTGAGGTCTTACTTGGAGTATTGTGAGCAGTGTTGGGCCCCTTATCTAAGAAAGGATGTGCAGACATTGGAGAGGGTTCAGAGGAGGTTCATGAGGATGGTTCCAGGAATGAAAGGATTATCGCATGAGGAGCATTTGATAGCTCTGGGCCTTTCCTTGCTGGAATTTGAAAGAATAAGTGGGGGGAGGGATTTCATTGAGACCTATCAAATGTTGAATGGCCTGGTTAGAGTGGATGTGGAGAAGATGTTTCTTATAGTGGGGGAGTGTAGGATCGGAGGGCATGGCCTCAGAATGGAAGGATGTCTATTTAAAATGGAGATGAGGAATTTCTTTAGCCAGAGGGTAGTGAATCTGTGGATTTTCTTTTGCCGCAGGTGGCTGTGGGGGCCAAGTCATTGGGTGTATTTAAGGGAAAGGTTGATAGATTCTTGATTAGTCAGGCCATGAAAGGTTACGGAGAGAAGGCAGGAGAATGGGGATGAGGGGAAAAATGGACCAGCCATGATAAAATGACGGAGCAGACTTGAGGAGTGAATGACCTAATTCTGCTCCTATCCCTTATGGTCTAAACTTGGTATCTACAAACCAAAGATTGATAGCTTTGACTACCACTGCACAGAGAACTGTGACCCAGTATAAGTCAAAATCAGGAAGTGGGAGAAAAATAAACAGAACAATAATTGGGAAGATGTGTAGTTGTCAATGACTAGAAATTTTTCAATATGAAATAAAACATTGAAACAGAATGTTACAATAACTATACGAGAATGTCTCTACTGCTCTCAATCACCACAAAACAGTCCAAAAAAACTTGCTTTTAGGTTGAGAATGTATTCTTGAAAAATATATTTTTTCTATTATGTTACAAGTTGTGGCTTTTTAAAAAAAAAAGACCCTGGCTATTGGTCCATATCCTTTGTACACAAAAAAGAGCAGAAAGGGTTTGGGATTGATTTCGATGAAGTCTATGAATGTGACTGGTACTCCTTTCAAACCAATCAGAAGAATTTGAATTTGGTGATCCATTTACCTTCCTTGTTTGCAAGCTCAGTTAAAGGTATTAGAGGTGTCTTCACACTTGGGTGACTGTGGATTAATTATGTACCAATCTAGCTCTGAAATGTAATAACTAATTGCCTCTGGGATGCATACAGGTACATTACAACACTGCCCACCTACCAGCATCCAACTTCTGTAATGAAACCTTGAAGATAAAAGTCAATTCAGCACACCTGTCTAATTTGACTTTCAAATTTTTTTCTTCTTGTGAATCAATCTCTTTGGCCAGAATTCCATTTAGGTTCTGGTGCCCTCCAGTAGGCTTCCCACCTCATTCCTTATACATGTTTTGATTTGCTGTTTGCCAGAGTCATAGAGCACAGAAACAGCCCTTTCAGCCCAACTGCTCCATACTGACCTCAGTATTCTCCCTGCTAGTCCCAGTTGCCCACATTTGACTCGTAACCCTCCATGTCCCTCCCCTTTATGTACCTATTTAAATGCCTCTTAAATGCTGCAATTGTACCTGCCTCAACCACTTCCGCTGGCAGCTTGTTTCGGCTACTCACTGCCATTTGTGTAAAGAAATTACCTCACAGGTCTCTTTCAAATTTCTTCCCTCCTGTATCTCTGCCCTCCTGTTCTGGACTCCACCAACACCAGGGAAAGGCCATGATCTTTGATCCGTGTTTGGATAATGCCATGTCCACCATATCTAAACCCCTCATCACTCTACGGTTTCTCACGGTGGCATAAGATATAGGAGCAGAACTAGGCCACTCAGCCCAGTGAGTCCATTCTGCCATCCCATCATGGCCAATTCACCTTCCTTCTCAACGCCATCTCTGTTCTAAATACACCCAATGACTTGGCCTCCATAGTCACCTGCAGCAACGAATTCCAGATTCACCACCCTCTAGCTAAGGAAATTTCCCCCCATCTCTGCTCCAAATGGCCACTTCTCCACTCTGAAGCTGCGCACTCTGGTTCAAGACTCTTCCGCCACTGGAAACATCCTCTTGAAGTCCATTCTGTCAAGGCTTTTCAACACCTGATAGACTTCAGTGACATTCCCCCTTACCCTTCAAATTCCAGCAAGTTCAGGGACAGAGCCAATGAATGCTCCTCACGTGTCAACCTCCACCACCACCATTCTGGAGACCAGTTCTGTGAACCTCTCCTAGACCCCCCTCCCCCATGCCAGCATATACCCTCCCAGACAAGGGAGCCTACAAAGCCTCAGCACCACATCCCTGCTGCTATACTCCAGTCCTCTTGAAATGAATGCTGACACTGTACTTGGCCTCCCTACCACTGATTCAATCTGCAAGTTATCCTTGGGTTGAAACAAATAACCCTGATCCTAGATGCATCTGGCATCCAATTTATTGTGCAGGCTATAAGAGATGTTCTGCTGTATTTCTTGTAAGAATGTACTGGAGGGAAAGCTTGACTGGTGTTCTGTCAATTCACCATGGAACTGTGATCCATGTATTTCAGTAACTTGCCAGCTGAGTTAAAAAGTAGAAAGTCACAGGCAACAGATACTCTGGTTTATGCACAGTTGCATTAAATACATTAATGAGTAATGAATGTTGAATTTGCAAAGATAAGTTGGTCATGCGTACTTGGAAAGATTTGCAGTATGAGCTGTATCATTTAACTTAATGATTAATCACCCTGATATACTAATGCAAATATTCATGCAAATGATACAAAAAGAATTGTGGAGACTTTTAAGAATCCATTATCATTCATACAAAACAGGATATGTCTGGGCAGGTTTTCAAAATTCATATGTTTCGAACTAGAACACTGAAACACCTCTATTTGGAGTGTTATCACTAAATAACTGGGGGAGAAATTATATTTTTACCTAACAATATACAAGCATAATGTTTCATCATGAATGACTTTTATGGCCCAGGCTATTAAATGATTTATTAAGGATTCCAACTGGAATATTTAAGGTGATTGGAAGTGACTGTGCTCTCCATGTGATAAATTGGCATCAAGCCAGTGGAACAGATTGGCATTTACTGAATTAAAAGAGCTCTCTTTCTTTTTTAAGTGCAGTAACGTTTTTGATTAATTTTGATGCGAGTCTACTGAATTATCAAGAAATGTACCAAAATTCTTCAGCCCAGAAATTGCAGTCTCTCATTTTTAATTCCTCTAACTTGTTTTACAGGAAGTCTATGATCTGCTCAGTGAGTATGATTTAAAATACTGCTTCGTGGACAAGTACAAAGGCACAGGTAAGTGTTCTTGAATATCTCTTTAAGTGCCCAGATTCCAATGAAAGCAGTTAACTAAAATTTGACTTTAAATAGTAAACTAGGTGCATTGTTTCAGGGAGCGCTGAACTTTCCCACGTGTGAAATCCTGGTCTTTAATATTCAGTAAAACTGGGGAAAAGTTATAAAACAAGCTTGAAAACTCATCCTTGTCTGGCACATTATAATAACCTCCCATTTGTAATCTGATAATAGCAGATTTTAATTTCTATTTTATTAATATATCTGAAAATGTATTATTTGAAAATTTTTTTTAGGTTTTTCAAATATATTCTTTTAATTTTCACTCATCAGATTTATTATTTTCTTTTGTGAGCCTCAACAAAGTTTCACTTAAACTACCATTTCTACAGATGAACAAAATTTAGCTTTCATCACACCCTTCCACTGTACTGTGTGAAATGCTGAACTGAAGGTGTGCATTATTCCTACTTTCTCTTGACCCCATTAAGGGAGAAACAATTAGAAAGTCCTACTTTCACATAGATGAAATATGAAAATATGAAATGGAAGCCCGGGGGGGGGGGTTGGGGAAGTCAGATAGTCAGATGTATTAACTATTTGTTTCCTTGTTTATTTCTAGCTTTTGTCACATTATTAAACAGGGACCAAGCAAACTCTGCCATAGAGAAACTTCACCAGTCAATATTACGAGACCGAGAGATTTCAGTTCGGTTACAGCCCACGGATGCACTGCTCTGCATTGCAAATCTCCCACGCTCCTTCAGTCAGCAGCAATTTGAAGAGCTGGTGCGGCCTTTTGGGAATCTGGAACGATGCTTTCTTGTGTACAGTGAGGTCTCTGGGCACTCGAAAGGGTATGGTTTTGTTGAATACATGAAGAAGGACTCTGCTGCCCGTGCTAAATCGGAGCTCCTTGGAAAACAGCTGGGTACACGGACCCTCTACGTTCACTGGACAGATGTAAATCAACTGACTCTTGATCTCATGCATTCTAAGTGCCTGTGTGTGGACAAGCTACCACATGATTATAAAGACCTGCAAGAAATCACTGAAATCTTCAGTGATGTCTATCAGCCAACCTATTGTCAGGTATGATTAATGGTTATGCAATGCAGGCATTCTTGAAGGCAAGGATGATTCAGAGGGCATTTTAAACCTACGGACAAGAGTTGCCATCTTCTATTTTCATGGCATATTCTTGTTTACGTTGGTTGAAGGTTTTATGTTGTTGCAGAACGTTCATTGTTCTTGAGACTAGTCCTCACAACTCCACATTCCCTGTGTCTGAAAAGTATCTGAGAAACTTAGTAATTATAGTTTGAAAATTCAATGTAGCATAAGTTTTCTGTTTCTCTCTTTCCCTTCTTTCAGAATTCCCTACTCTAATCTTCATTCTGTTTTACCTCATGGTGACCTGAGGATGCAGATACACACTTAAAAACAGATATTCCTTTCAGTTAGTCTGGAGATGTACATAACCACCAGGGTTAATGACATGTTATCTAAATCGGTGTGCCTGTGGACTGGCTTGTCCAGCTTTTGATACCAGATGTGATGTGCTAGACTGGAGGTTTGTAAATTTAGATCTTGAATGCATTTGCACTCTTCTGTTATTCTTTTTTGTTTATTTTTTGTCCCTCCATTATTAATTACAAGCAATTTGTACAGCATAGGCTTGCTTACAGTTTTACTTCAATTATTTATTTGCAACTTTTCAGCCTTTTTTGATTTATAGATGTTGTATTTGGATAGTCTGTCCTTTGCTACTGTTTCTATTCTGGTGGTATGAAGTGATAAAGTGAGGAAGTAAATCTTTGGTGAATAAGTCCATTCACTGTGGCCACAGCTTGTCTTCCGAGCTTTCTGCTTTGGTTCCCTAGGTGCCCCCACGTGACGTTGATCTCGCCCTTAAACATATTTATGACTTGAGTACCTGTAGCAGCTTGAAGGATTAAATGGAAAAGTTCTGACTGATGAAGATTTCTGTTTGTCCCAGACTTTTATGCATATTGTTTAATACTTAGACTCTGTGCCCTATTAATGCATTTCACTGAGTTTATTTCTCATTTTTCTAAACTACAATGAGTAAGATCCACCTTGTTCCTTATGGATGATCGTGCTAATCATTATGATGCTCTAATTTGTAGCACACAATTGCATTCTATTCTACACCTTTGGAAATTTCATCTTGGGAAATAGAAAGGTTGATGTTGAAGGCCTTTGCATGAGCTGGGGTTACATGGTGCAATTCAATAAGTATTGTATTTGTCAGAGGAGATGATTGTGTTGGGTCTTCCATCATTCCAGAGCAATTGAACTGAAGAAAATAAGGAATGGTGCTGGGCAACCCAAACCTTTGGGGAGAAATGAAAAGGCAGCAAAACCAATGTAGTAACTTTTACTACAACAACTTCAATAATGAGTAGATTAGTTGGTGTAGTCTATGTATGGTACAGCAGTGAATTGGTTGAGGCTTCTGATAAATTGCTTTTCTAGCATGAAGTTGCAATCAAATGGTTTATGTTATGTATCAACTTCCCGTTGTGTGTCATTTCCTGCAAATAGTGATTTGTCATGTGAATTTTGTAGTGCTTATTATAAATTTAACTTTTGCAAACTGCTTTAGATTATTACACAGCTGCCTCTGTTAATTTTAATTCACTGTGTGCTCTATGTCGCAAAGTAGGTTGAATTTAAAGAATTAATTTCCACTAATTTGCAAGAGGTTATATTAAATGCTCTCAAAATGACTTGCTATTAATTTTAACTGCATCTTGGTGCTTGACTAGATAGGGCCAGCTGGGCAAAGCACATCGTGCTGAGTCCTTTGGGGTAAACCCAGGATGTGAGTAGTGAGTTATTAGCCACTGGTGACTGTCTACATTGATATTATGTTGATTAAGACAGTAATTTTTATCATTTAAGACCCTCACACAAAAGCACAACTGCATTGGAAATTGGATGGAAAGCCCTGAACCATGCTGGATGCCTGAAAACTTGTCCAGAAAGATGGCAATTTAAAGGATTTTAGTTGTATTTGAGGGGTTTGGGGATCAGTCTCTGCACTATGACTATAGAGGCCTGCCTATTTTGTGTAATCCTTGAAAAACAGTAGTAAAAATAATTGTAACTTTGCAAGGCCTTTAAGTTTTGACAACTTTTGACTGGTTAAGATTGTATGACATCACTGAACGCATAATTTTATATTATAAGAAAAATTTGTATCGCCTTTGTTCCTCTGTAATGATGAGATCAAGCTTGACTGTGACTATCTACCCGGCCATCCAGGATTAAGTGTCGGCTTTGGGGCCCGACCCAATCGACAGCCCGGGCCCCCGGCAGCTGGAAGTGGCAGCGGAGCCTCCCTCATTACTCGGCCCGACCCGGAGTGTCTGACAACACGACCCGCCGACCAATCCCCGCGGGATGCGTCTTCCAACCGCAAAGAGCTGACAACAACACACTGCATTGATGGAAACCTGGAAAGATGCACTACTTACCGAGGAAGCATGGGAAAAGAGCTGGGCTGCTGGTCAGATTGAAGCTGAGGGGCTTCAGGGTCCCTATGCCCACCATCCTACTAGCTAATGTGCAAGCCATAGAGAGCAAGGTGGATGATCTTAAAGGGAGACTCACCTACTGCAGGGAGATGCAGAACTTCTGGGGGAAAAGCTGACAGTGATGCAGGTGGATGCTTTCCTGGTGTCATGGATTATTGATTACCTGACTGGCAGACCACAGTACGTGTGCTTGCAACACTGTGTGTCCGACAGAGTGATCAGCAGCACTGGGGCTCCACAGGAGACTGTCTTGTCTCCCTTTCTCTTCACCATTTACACATCGGACTTCAACTGCTGCACAGAGTCTTGTCATCTTTAGAAGTTTTCTGATGACTCTGCCATAGTTGGATGCATCAGCAAGGGAGATGAGGCTGAGTACAGGGCTACAGTAGGAAACTTTGTCACATGGTGTGAGCAGAATTATCTGCAGCTTAATGTGAAAAAGACTAAGGAGCTGGTGGTAGACCTGAGGAGAGCTAAGGTACCGGCGACCCCTGTTTCCATCCAGGGGGTCAGTGTGGACATGGTGGAGGATTACAAATACCTGGGGATACGAATTGACAATAAACTGGACTGGTCAAAGAACACTGAGGCTGTCTACAAGAAGGGTCAGAGCCGTCTCTTATCTCCTGAGGAGACTGAGGTCCTTCAACATCTGTCGGACGATGCTGAGGATGTTCTATGAGTCTGTGGTTGCCAGTGCTATCATGTTTGCTGTTGTGTGCTGGGGCAGCAGGCTGAGGGTAGCAGACATCAACAGAATCAACAAACTCATTCTTAAGGCCAGTGATGTTGTGGGGATAGAACTGGACTCTCTGGCAGTGTTGTCTGAAAAGAGGATGCTGTCCAAGTTGCATGCCATCTTGGACAATGTCTCCCATCCACTACATAATGTACTGGTTGGGCACAGAAGTACGTTTAGCCAGAGACTCATTCCACTGAGATGCAACACTGAGCGTCATAGGAAGTCATTCCTGCCTGTGGCCATCAAACTTTACAACTCCTCCCTTGGAGGGTCAGGCACCCTGAGCCAATAGGCTGGTCCTGGACTCATTTCTTGGCATAATTTACATATTACTATTTAATTATTTATGGTTTTATATTGCTATATTTATACTCTATTCTTGGTTGGTGCAACTGTAACGAAAACCAATTTCCCCCGGGATCAATAAAGTATGACTATGTGTTCTGTTTCACCGAGACCTGGCTTTCCCCTGCCACCCCCCAACTGTGCCATCCGACCGGAGGGATTTTCGATCCATCAGATGGACCGCACGGCGTCTTCAGGCAAGACGAGGGGAGGTGGTGTCTGCCTACTGATCAACACTGGCTAGTGCTCGGACACAGTGGCACCGACAAGCTCCTGCAGCCCGGACCTGGAACACCTGTCAGCGAAATGTGGCCCCTACTATCTGCCACGGGAATTCACCTCAGTCATACTGACAGCGGTATACATTCACCCCAAGGCGGACGTGGAGTGTGCTCCGAACATACTGTATGCCAACATCAGTGAACTTGAGACCAGGTATCCGAGGCTTTGCTCATTTTAGCCGGGAACTTTAACCAGGCCAACCTCAGAAAGGTGCTGCCAAAGTTATACCAACATGTCTCCTGCCCCACTAGAGGCCCGAATATACTTGACCACTGCTACACAGCAGTCAAGGATGCCTACTGTTCCGTCCCACGACCTCACTTCGGAAAATCAGACCATCAGGCCATACTCCTCCTCCCAGCTTACAAACAGAAACTGAAGCGGGAGGTCACGGTGTCAAAAGTAGTGTCGCGTTGGACGGAGGAAACGGATAAGGTCCTCTGTGACTGCTTTGAATCAGTGGACTGGTTAGTATTCAAGGACTCGGCAGCTAACCTCGATAAGTATGCCTCAGCTGTCACGGACTTCATGTGGAAATGCACGGAGGACTGTGTGTCTCGCAAGACGATCCGGGTATTCCCTAACCGGAAACCTTGGATGAATTATGAGATCAAGTCCCTTTTAAAGGCTAGAGTTGCGGCTTTTAGGTCTGGGGATACCAATTGCTACATGGAATCCAGGCGTGGACTCCGGAAAGCCATTAAGGGCGCCAAGAGGCAATATCGAGCCAAGTTGGAAGCCCAGGCTAACCAGAGGGATGCCAGTAGACTATGGCAGGGTCTAAGTGAGATCACTGGGCGCAAAGAAAAGGCTGGGAATATCAATAACTGTGGTGCTTCTCTTCCTGACGAACTTAGTGTATTCTACGCAAGATTCAAACAGAAGAGGAGCGTCCTACTCCCTCCAGATGAACCGGACCTGGTGGCATCGAGAGACCTTGTCACCAAGGAGGACGTTAGAAGGGCCTTCCTGAAGATAAATCCAAGGAAGGCAACGGGCCCAGATGGTGTCCCAGGACGGGTTCTCCGGGCCTGTGCAAGCGAGCTAGCTGGCGTGTTTGCTGACATCTTCAGCTGCTCCTTGCTTCAGTCTAGGATCCCCTCGTGTTTTAAGAAGGCAACGATAATCCCAGTGCGGAAGAAGAGCAGGTTGGCATGCCTGAATGACTATCGACCTGTGGCTCTGACATCAATTGCTATGAAGTGCTTCGAGAGATTGGTTATGGCCCACATCAACCACAGCCTACCGGTCAACCTCGACGCTTTGCAATTCGCCTACCGGAGCAACAGGTCAACGGCAGATGCCATCTCTCTGGCCCTACATTCCTCCTTAGAACAGCTGGAGAATAAAGCCGCATACATAATGCTCCTTTTCATTGACTACAGCTCTGCCTTTAATACCATCATTCCAAATAAACTGATTCCTAAGCTCTGGAACCTGGGCCTTAGCACTCAGATCTGCAGCTGGATCTTCAACTTCTTCACAGACAGGATCCAGGCTGTAAAAATAGGGAACAAGCTCTCCTCTACGATCACTCTGAGCACCGGTGCCCCACAAGGCTGTGTACTCAGCCCCCTGCTGTGCTCACTGTACACCCATGATTGTGTAGCCAAATTTCCATCAAACTCAGTATATAAGTTTGCTGATGACACAACAATTGTAGGCTGTATCTCGGGTAATGATGAGTTTGAGTACAGAGAGGAAGTTAAGAACCTGGTGGCATGGTGTGAAGACAATAATCTATCCCTCAACATCAGCAAGACGAAGGAATTGGTTGTTGACCTCAGAAGGAGTAGCGGACCGCACGACCCAATTTACATCAGTGGTGCGCAAGTGGAACAGGTCAAAAGCTAAGTTCCTCAGGGTCAATATCACAAATGACCTGACTTGGTCCAACCAAGCAGAGTTCACTGCCGAGAAGGCCCACCAGCACCTTTACTTCCTGAGAAAACTAAAGAAATTTGGCCTGTCCCCTAAAACCCTGGCTAATTTTTATAGATGCACCGTAGAAAGCATTCTTCTAGGGTGCATCACAACCTGGTATGGAAGTTGTCCTGTCCAAGACCGAAAGAAGCTGCAGAAGATCGTGAACACGGCACAGCACATCACACAAACCAATCTTCTGTCCGTGGACTCACTTTACACCGCACGCTGTCGGAGCAGTGCTGCCAGGATAATCAAGGACACGACCCACCCAGCCAACACACTTTTCATCCCTCTTCCCTCCAGGAGAAGGCTCAGGAGCTTGAGGACTCGTACGGCCAGATTTGGGAACAGCTTCTTTCCAACTGTGATAAGACTGCTGAACAGATCCTGACCCAGATCTGGGCCGTACCCTCCAAATATCCGGACCTGCATCTCGGTTTTTTTGCACTACCTTACTTCCCATTTTTCTATTTTCTATTTATGATTTATAATTTAAATTTTTAATTTTTACTAATTTTTGCTATTTTTAATATTTGATATTTGTAATCCAGGGAGTGTGAAGCGCAGAATCAAATATCGCTGTGATGATTGTACGTTCTAGTATGAATTGTTTGGCAACAATAAAGTATGAAGTACCCAACCACATCCCCCTAGTTAATAATTATGCATGTTGTATTGTGGAATAAATGGCTTTAAGTCTGCTGACAAGTATTTTGTAGTTTCGAGAGTAGAATCAGTGAATACTCCACATGTCAGCTGAAGGTTATTATCTTGATTGCTTGTTTAGTTACTCCATTTCCTTAATCACCCATTTTCTGTGTCCCATTTGTGCAGCTGGCTCAAGGACCTGATGGGCAATTCCGAGGCTTTGCGATTGTGGAATATGAAACTGCAGATATAGCAGAGGAAATACAACAGGAATTAGATGGGATTTGCATTGGCGGGAACCATGTTCGGGTTTCATTTTGTGCACCTGGACCCCCTGGACGGAGCATGCTTCCGGCCTTGATAGCGGCTCAAGCTATGGTAAGTCACGAATCAAACTTAACTTGTGCACTGATTTCAAGCACTGGATATCCTGGATCTCTAAGTTATAGACAGCGAATGGGGATGGAAATAGAGACTTTTATCAGTTACTAAGGAAAACGGGTTCAGTTATTCACTTCTAATAGCTTATATTAGTCATTAAATCTCATCTTTATTTGTTTTAATTCTTTACTTAGGCAATGAACCGTGGGAAAGGTCTTCTCCCAGAGCCTAATCCTATGCAGATTCTGAACAGCCTCAATAATCCAGCAACACTGCAGCTTCTCTTAAACCCATTACTCCATGGAGGAGCTGGTGGGCAGCAAGGTGAGCAATAGAGTGAATGAGCTCTACGTGGATGTGTTGTTGCTAACCATTGTATTTCCTTTGGGTTGTTCATGGTGTGACAAGATGCAGTAGTGTGGGTTATAATGGAGTACCAGGGGGTATCCATACTACAGCTTATTTACTGATACAATTAACCTTTCACTGCTTTGTGTTGTATTGGTGGTTTTCAAAACAGAAATCATAAACAAGAGCAGAAATAGCAGATACGATATATGTCCATAGATAGAAATTTGAATTTTTATATTTGGAGGTTCTGCTAAGTGGTCTGTTTTCATGCTGTTATAGAGTACCACAGCGTGGAAACTGGCCCTTCTGGCCCAGCTCTGACATGCTGACCTGGATGCCAATTCCTTGTGTTTCAGCAATATCCCTTGAAACTTTTATTATCTATGAAAATGTCTCAAGTGTCTTTTAAATGTAGTTATCATACCTACCTCAACCACTTCCTTTGGCGGCTTGTTCTACATACATGCCATTTGCTGGTGAGAAATTGCTCCTCGGACCCTTTTTAACTCTTTCCCCTGTCACCTTAATCCAGAGCTCTTTAGGGTTTTATTTCTTTTCCTGAGATTAATACTGTGCATTCATCCCAACTGTGTCCCTCATGATTTTCTACACCTTTATAAGGTTGTCCCTCAATCTCAGATCCTCCAATGAATAAAGTTGCAGCCTGCCCAACCTCTTCCTATAACTCAGGTTCTTCTGTCCTGATGACATTCTCTTAGAGCATCTTTGTACTCTTTTTAGCTGTCTAATGGAAATATAATGTTGATGGAAGACTGTCTGTCCATCAAAAAATCTTGGTTTGCCCCTGGAAATGTGTAGTTCAACAACTCAAATTATAATTTGTTGCTTGTTGCTAATTTAAAATTGTATATTGTTTCTATTATTCTGAGTGCAGTACTGAAATTTGTATTTTATCATTAAATGTGTTATGACACGCTATGCTCTTATTCATATTTAGCTTTGACTTGGCATTCCTTCAATTTTAAAAGTTGCGAACTCCGGAAGCTGCTGGCCATCAATAGTTGCCTTGAGGTCTTCTTTAGGAGCTTCAGTCCATGTAGTGAAACTGTTGCTACTGGAGTGTTAAGTAGGGTGTTCCAGAATTTTGATCCAATAAAATGATTCAGTAACTGGGATTGGAGAAAAACTTGTCAGTGTTCACATATATCAGCTGTCTGTATTCTCCTTGGGGTGGAATATTGTTTATTGGATCTTTAATACTTGAACTTACCAAGATCTCCAAGTTAGAAAAATGAGCTCCTTTGACATCTTCTTTAAAATGTTATTTTCAATTCAAAGTATACTAATTTCACTACTTCTGTCAGCTTCAACATTTCACCACCAGACAGACGCATCATCCCTTCCCCTCGCTTTCAGTAAATCAAAGGGATCATTATCTTCACAATCCCACTCTTCTGTCTGCACCAATAAATGGTGTTTTCCCATCCAACTACAGAAGATGCAACATCAACTTCCTTCTTTCCACCTGTCCTTCAAAGTGCAAAAGCAATTCACTTGATCCAATGATTCACATTTGGTATTCAAGGTGTAATCTTCTCTTCATTTGAGAAACAAAGCACAAATTGAGTGATGGTTTGCAGAGCACCTGCGTGGATGTCCTTGAGCTTCCAGTAGCCATCCACTTTTAATTCTCCATCCCACTCTGACCTATTTATCTGTAGCCTCCTAGACTGTTGTAATGAGGCTCGGAATAAACCTGAGGAACAGCATCTCATCTTCATCTAGGCATGTTGCAGCCTTCTGGTCTCAATATTGATTTCTACAGCTACAGGTAACGTGCTTTTTGTGCCTGTATCAGAACAGGCCCTTCTGTAAGTCACCTGTCTGTGATATTGGCTCCATTTTTCCTCTCTTCGTAAGTGCAGTTTGACATGCTGGGCATGTCATACAGCCCTGCATTTTGAAACTTTTTACACTTGCTTGTATTCTCTCTCTCTCTCAAACTACCTCTATTAATCCCATTGATTGATTGACTTCTACAACAGCCACCCAGTTATGCCCTATTGCAGATAATTTTATTTGTCCTATCTATCCTTTCCCTATCTCCCTTAAATTTTGTTTTCTCTCCTCCCTAAGTTCTGGTAGTTTTCAACCCAAAACATGAACTCTGATCTTTTTTCTGCTTAATCTGGTGTGTGTTTCCAGTTTATCTGTCTTCCTTCAGATTTCCAGCATCTGCAGTTTTTGGTGTTCATGCTAACAATTCTGCATTTTTCCTGAAGGACTTCTGGGAGCTGCTCCTTCAATGGCTTTGTTGGGGAATCCTGGTTTAAGTGCTGCCCTCCTGCAGCTTATTTTACAGAGCCAAAATCCAGCACAAGTCCAGGTAAATCTTTTTTCACATGTGCATTTGGTTGTAAAAAGGCTTGATGGAATAAATAGTGTTTGCTTTGAAGCCTCAGTACAGACTTTAAGTAGATACATTTGCTGTGAAGTGTGATATTTCCAGTAATAGCACTGGTCTCTGATTTCTGTTTTTTGTCTATCCCCTACCTTTTGTCGCTTCTGCAATGAATGCAGGATACGCAGGAATTTGCCATAGGGCCCCTCAGGCTCGCTGTCCCCAAGAACCAATTTTTCTGTAGACAAGGTTTTAATTTGCAATATATAGTTGAAGTCAGAAGTTTACATACACCCTTAGCCAAATACATTTAAACTCAGTTTTTCACAATTCCTGACATTTAATCCTAGAAAACATTCCCTATCTTAGGTCAGTTAGGATCACAACTTTATTTTAAGAATGTGAAATGTCAGAATAATAGTAGAAAGAATGATTTATTTCAGCTTTTATTTCTTTCATCACTTTCCCAGTGGGTTAGAAGTTTACATACACTTTGATAGTATTTGGTAGCATTGCCTTTAAATTGTTTAACTTGGGTCAAACATTTTGGGTAGCCTTCCACAAGCTTCTCACAATAAATTGCTGGAAATTTGTTCCATTCCTCCAGCAGGAACTGGTGTAACTGAGTCAGGTTTGTAGGCCTCCTTGCTTGCACACGCTTTTTCAGTTCTGCCTACAAATTTTCTATTGGGTTGAGCTCAGGGCTTTGTGATGGCCACTCCAATACCTTGACTTTGTTGTCCTTAAGAAATTTTGCCACAACTTTGGAGGAATGCTTGGGGTCATTATCCATTTGGAAGACCCATTTGCGACTGAGCTTTAACCTCCTGGCTGATGTCTTGAGATGTTGCTTCAATATATCCACATAATTTTCCTTCCTCATGATGCCGTCTATTTTGTGAAGTGCACCAGTCCCTCCTGCAGCAAAGCACCCCCACAACATGATGCTGCCACCCCCATGCTTCATGATTGGGATGGTGTTCTTCGGCTTGCAAGCCTCACCCTTTTTCCTCCAAACATAACGATAGTCATTATGGTCAAACAGTTCAATTTTTGTTTCATCAGACCAG
The DNA here is from genome assembly GCF_030028105.1 of Mobula birostris. Lineage (NCBI taxonomy): Eukaryota > Metazoa > Chordata > Chondrichthyes > Myliobatiformes > Myliobatidae > Mobula > Mobula birostris. The sequence goes on from NC_092401.1 coordinate 6,835,275, forward strand.
AGGACATTTCTCCAAAAAGTAAGATCTTTGTCCCCATGTGCACTTGCAAACTGTAGTCTGGCTTTTTCATGGTGATTTTGGAGCAGTGGCTTCTTCCTTGCTGAGCAGCCTTTCAGGTTATGTTGATATAGGACTTGTTTTACTGTGGATATAGATACTTGTCCACCTGTTCCCTCCAGCATCTTCACAAGGTCCTTTGCTGTTGTTCTGGGTTTGATTTGCACTTTCCGCGCCATAGTACATTCATCTCTCGGAGACAGAATGCATCTCCTTCCTGAGTGGTATGACGACTGTGTGGTCCCATGGTGTTTATACTTCCGCACTATTGTTTGTACAGATGAACGTGGTACCTTCAGATGTTTGGAAATTGCTCCCAAGGATGAACCAGACTTGTGGAGGTCCACAATTTTTTTTTCCTGAGGTCTTAGCTGATTTCTTTTAATTTTGTTTGTAAACTTCCGACCCACTGGAATTGTGATATTGTCAGTTAAAAGTGAAATAATCTGTCTGTAAACAATTTTTGGAAAAATTACTCATGTCATTCACAAAGTAGATGTCCTGAACGTGTTGCCAAACTATAGTTTGCTAATATGAAATCTGTGGAGTGGTTAAACAATGAGTTTTAATGACTTCAACCTAAGTGTATGTAAACTTTCAACTTCAACTATAAATGTTGTGCTTGAAGTTATTGTGAAGATTAAAGTGTTTAATGTGGTGTGCAAAATCCTTTGGAGTTGCAAGTTATATAAACCCTGTTAATACCTGTTCATAAGCATTAGACAAAAATTAGCCCATAAGCAGGAATTTGTGCCTACCATGTGTATAGGTACACTGTACCAAAATGGGCATGATGTCAAGTCAACATATTTGCGGATTTTTTTAACTTTTTCTTTTGAAAAGAGTTGGCATCTAACATCAGTTCTTAAAAGCAGTGGAAATTCAATTGGCTCTGTGGGGGACAGGATAAATATTGGAGTATAGCTCTTACCCAGTTGACTTAAATTTCTGTTCTTTATGAATTGTGCTAAGGCACCAGTTAAAAAGTACGAGCTATTATGTTGGCAGGGCAAGATATCAGAGTTGGGTGCAGTTTTGTAGCCTAATGCACAGCCATGTATTAACATGGCCATTCACTGGAAGTAAGTGGCCTTTGAGCTCTAGGCTGCTACTATTATGTCTCCCTTGCAGAAACAGATATTGCAACCCTTGCTCCAGTCAACTAATTTATGTGACTGATAATTGAAGTTGAAGTGTTCTTGTTTTCATACTTAACCTGTGAAGGAGGGTTTTCTTATTTTGATTCCAGAAATATCCACTTCTGTTCCCTCAGTGGCAATACTGCATTAGTTGTGTAAATATAACCTTTCTGAATTTGAAATAATGTTTATTTCAATGCCTGTGGGGCCAGAAACAACCAACCTTTTTCATTATTAACTATTTATCATGTACAGGTTGCTGTTAGTCTGTACCGAACAGAAGGCTGAACATTGAAAAGAAATTTTAAGATGCCTAGGAGCTTAGGGGAGGTTGAGGCTGGTGTACTAGATCTAGTTTTGGGGAGATGCTCACACTGAAGGTTCAGTCATGTAGTTGGGTCACCACTGGGGAGGTAGGCAGGTAATGTAGGCTTCACTTGTGGCATTCTCAAGCAAGTATACCAGATTGAATACTGTTGGGGATAGCTTTATTGAAGGGGGGGGGGCAGGAATGGAGGCAATGGCCAGATCAGTGGTGTGATAACTTTCTCATAGGGTAGGGCTAAGTTTGTGCATCCAGGGCACAGACAGATGTTTCTCTGGTTGCTAAGAATACCCTAAAGTGGTATATTAACTCCTCAGAACAGAATATCACTGCTACCCTAATGCACAGCTCGATAGTGATGGGCTTGATACTGTAGACTGCTTACCTGCTGTACCTCCCTTGTAGAAATGGAGGTTGAAACCCCTTGCTCAAATCAACTGATTGATATCACTGGCAGTTAAAGTTGAGATGTTCAAGTGTTCATAACTGTTTACCCAAGTTGCTCTTTTCTCCCCACAAGTGTTTGGTCGTTGAGTTCATTTTCTTTAAACGAGTTCTATGGTGCTTCTTTGTTTCATGGCTGCCTTTTGTGAAGACAGATCTCGGGGTTGTATACTGTATACATACTTGCAACTTTGAAGCTTGGCCTATGAAACTAAAAGAAAAACAAATATAGAAATGCCCTCATTTGTTCCCTCAGTAGGGAACTTATATTCGCTATTATCTTTACTGACAGGCAAGGAGAGAAACACAAGCATGGATTGATATGTAGGACTAGGATATTATAGAAATATGGTTGAAGGAGGAGCAGGATTGGCACCTCAGTCTTGCGTGGATGAGATTCTGTAAGCATGATAGAGGCCGAGGTAAGAGAGGAAGAGTTGTGCTTTTAATAAGGAAGAACTTCATGGTATTACTTGGGGAGGATATTCTTGGATAGAACTTAGCACTAAGAAGGTGGTGATTACTCTGGGTCTGTATTACAGGTTCCCCAATAACCCATGAGGAATAAGAGGAGCAAGTATGTAGGGTAATTGCTGATAACTGAGAAGAACAGGGTTGTAGTAGTAGGTGATTTCAACTTCCCTTGTACTAACTGGGAGTACATTGTGCAAAGGGGTAAAATTTGTCAAATTTGTCCAGGAAAGCTTTCTTAAGCAAGATGTAGGTAACCCTACATTGAGGGAGCAATGCTGGACTACCTGTTCAGCAGCAAAGCAGAGCAAGTGACTGACAGATCAGTGACCATAACTATCGGAATTATAGAAATAGGATTAGTCTTTAAATGAAAGTCCTAAACTGGGGCAAGGCTAATATTGAAAGCATTAGGTAGGAACTTGGAAAGGTTGATTAGGAGAGGCTGTTTGCAGATTAAGGAATACCTGGAAAGAGAGCGGCTTCTAAAAATGAGATGGGAGAGTTCAGGAACAACATGTTTCTGCTAGAATGAAGGAAATACTGGCAGGGTTAGGCAGCTCTGGCTGATGAGTTATGTTAAGGTGGTTGATCGAGGGAGAAAAGAGAAGGCATATTGTTAGTATGTGTGGAATAAGAACTATAACAGAGTAGCAAGGTTAAACATTTTTACTTAGTTGTGTCAGTAATGGTATATGCTGGACAACGTACAACCTAGCCCGCCACGATGCTCTTTTGCACACCACTGTTGTCACATGTGGTTATTTGAGTTATTGTCACCGTCTTGTCAGTTTGAACCAGTCTGGCCATTCTTCTGACCCCTTTCATTAACAAAGCATTTTTGCCCATAGAACTGCTGCTCAGTGGATGCTTTTTTTGTTTTTAGCATCATCCTCTATAAATTCTAGAGACTGTTGTGCGCAAAAATTCCAGGAACTCAGCAGTTTCTGAGATAATCAAACCATCCCATCTGGCATCAACCATTCCACAGTGAAAGTCACTCGGATCACATTTCTTCTCCATTCTGATTGTTAGTCTGAACAACAACTGAACCTCTTAACCATGTCTGCATGCTTTTATACATTGAGTTACTGATTAGGTATTTGCATTAACGAATACTGTGTCCACTGAGTGTATGTTGACACTGTGAAGAATGGTGACACTTGAAGGCTGTCCCCATCACCTCCTTGGACTATGGTGGTTGTTGACATAAACAATGTATTTTCACTATGTTTCGATGTACCTGTGACAAATAAAGCTAAAATAATCTAATCTAAACTTGATCATGTATCAAGATGACCTGTTGCACTCACCCGCTAGTGCACTTCCCTCATAGCAACACCTTCATGAGTCAATGTGACATTTCTGCTGTCTTGAGGATTCAGTTGCAGTGAATTTAATGGGATTGCACCCATAGAAGAAAGACAGGACCCATGTAATATCCTTACCCAAAGCCTTTGTCATTTAACAAAAGTGCTTATTTGTTTCCCAAGCAAAGCATGATCGATTGCACAGCAACACAACCAGCTGCGCGTTTTTATTTTGTCAAGTGAAGTTGAACTGTCTTCTCGTTATTAGTGACACCAAATATCATTACAGTTCTAGTTAAAACTTATTCTGAACTCTGCATGTCATTGAATGTATTGCCCGACTACCCTAAAATAGTTGTTTACTTGGAGTAAGTCTATACATTGTTTAAATCACAGAATTATTAGGTGAATTTGCGATGACATAATTGCTCTTACTGGTTCAGTTGGAGATCACTGTGTTTGCTCACTACTGCTGGGATGTAGATTTACTTCAAAGATAAAATGTCCAGAATACACACTTCATTTGTCATCTTTTCAACAGTGTCAGAGGAAAGTATCAGAGATATTAGAGTATCTGTGTCATTGTCATAGAAATTTATTGGACTGAATGAGGCATTTCATTCCAATGTGTTTATACAGAGTAAAGAGTACCCATTTAGTGAAGTGAATAGATTTTGACAACCTGGTAGTGTCATAGCCACTGTTACTGATGCTTCTCAAATTCCAAATTTAACTGAATTTAAAACTCTACAGCGCTCATTTATTGGATTTGAGTTCATATTCAGTCTGAACTTGGAGACTGCAAACCTTGTATTTTCATACTTTCTGAGTGCACCCTATCCTCGTTATATGCGGGGGATACGTTCCTCGAAGTCGACGCATAATATGAAAACGCATAATGTGAATAATTATTTAAATGGAGAAAATAGGGATGCGTTCTCGAGGGCTTCCTAAGTATGTTTTATCTGTAATTTATTCACATTTTTATACCAATATGACACACAAGCAGTACCACAAGGCAACATTTGTATTATATTTCATCAATTTAGGGTAATATTCAACGTAATAAATCATAGAAAGTTAACATACTAGGGTGTACAGTACTCACCAACGGTGGCAGGTGTGTTCGCTCAGGGAGATGAGGGGTTGTTGTGGTGTCAGGCAGCTTTACATGGATGAGGTGAATGGTTGTATGTCGTCAGGATCATATCAAGCACAGCAAGAGGTGAAGGAAGACTCACAAAACTCTCAGTACTGCCGGCAGCAGGAGATGACACCGGTTTGAAGAAAGTGGTGAGGATTGTTTGCTTGGCAGCATTTTGTTTTTCAGCATAAATTTGCTTGTAGGGAAGAAGGCTTGACTGCAGGAAACAACTGAAATGCTGACTCCGTTCTAAACGTGGGTCCATGGCCATCGCCATTTGTGCCAAGTGTTCCACAGCCTTAAAAAAAAATTCTACCAGTTGCTTCAGAGTGGAAGACCTGACCTCTTCCCGGGATTCATCAGGGTTGTTGATGGCACGTCTGATGTTGAAGGACTTCCACCATGCCCTCACCGTTGTAAACTTTAAAATCGTCTGCTGCTTGCAGCATCTGAGAGACAGTTCGCCGTAAAAAAAAATGTGCCTTGAATGTGGATATCACACCTTGGTCGAGTGGTTGAATCAGTGACGTTGTGTTAGGTGGCAGGAAACGCACTGTTATGTTAGGATGAATGCTGTCCAAATGTTTAGGATGGGCTGGGGCATTGTCAAGCAACAAAAGAACTTTAAAGATTCTGTTCCTGGCAGTAGCATTCAGCCTCAACAGCAAAATGATTAGCAAACCAATCTTCAAAGATTTGACCAGTGACCCATGCTTTCTTGTTAGCTGCCCAGTGGACAGGAAGCATATTCTTACTCAAACCCTTAAGAACATGGGGGTTTAGTGAATGGTAAGCTAAGAGAGGCTTCATCTTACAGTCTCCTTCAGCATTGGAACACATAAGCAAAGTCAATCTATCCTTTGCTGCCTTGAAACCTGACGCAGTTTTTTCATCCTTATGTAAGTGTGTTTTGGCATACGGTTCCAAAAAAGCTCGGTCTCATCGACATTAAACACCTGCTTTGGTGTAATACCTAACTCAGCTATCATAGCCCACAACTGCACAGGGTAATGTCCCACAGCTGTGTTACCTTCACCTGACGCCGCCCTGTTTTTAATTTCCAACTTTTTTTTCAAGTGCTAAAGTGTTCCTCTGCCGCCTGGCTGGTGGCCCAGGACTTGACATTGGACGCTTAGGAGGCATAGTTAAATATTTGAAGCACAAAATCACTGCACCATAGGTAAAAACACAAAAGTTTAAGAGTGCAAAATTGCACACCCATACGTTGCCAAAACAAATACGGGACTGGCAAAAGTGAGAGTATGAGGTGTGTGCACGTGACTTGTATTGGTAGGAATGCAGTGCTCCTCGCATATAACGAGAAGTTGATAGAAATAGGTTTCTCGCATAACTGTGAATCAGCATTGTCTGAAGACGCATATAACGAGGGTAGGGTATATCTTCAATAGCTGGGCATCTTCCCCACCCCCTTCCTTCTCAGTACTAAAGAAGGGTCTCAGTGAGAGATGTTACCCATGTATTCTTTTCCATAGATGCTGACTGACCTTAGTTCCTCCAGCATATTGTGTGTGCTTTCTTCAATAGTGACTTGTTGCTTTCAAAATCCTTTAAAAATTGATTACTTTATTAGCTCCTGGTCAAAATGGGGGGTTCTTTTGCCTGTGGAATTCAGAGCTTTTTACTAATTTTCTTTTCTGTTTAATGTTAGTCTTTTAGTCTTTTAATTTTCTACCGCACCCTCTTTGCCTCTGCACCTGTTGTTTCCTAGAATGCTTTGCTTGGGAACCTAGTTTATCTGTAGAACCTTGTTCGGACCTAGCTGATGCAAAATAAGGAAAATTAAGCATTTCTTAATGTAAGTGCACAAAGCACAGACTGACCTGCTAGGCTTTACTGCTGACCAATTTTAATATTGCTCTCGTCCTTTATTGTGCAATTCTATTTGAGTAAAGTGCTGACCAGCTGTTTGGTTTATTTGCAGCAAGTAGTTGAGGAAGAAAGGCAGTTTGCAGGTGCAAAAATTTATGGCTGTTAGATTAAAAATAATAAAGAAAAAACTGCAGTTGTTGTAACTGAATTTTTTAAAAAATTCGAGGAAAATGTCAGGTCAGGAAGTACCTGCAGAAAGGGAAACAGGCTGTTGGTCTGTGACAATGTCTCATTCAACACTCTGATAATACACTCAGAATCCACTTTATAATGTACCTTCTGTGTTTAGTAAAGTGATCACTGAGTCTGACTTTGTGGTCTTCTACATCCACTTCTAGGTTCAACATATTGTGCATTCAGGGATGCTCTTCTGCACACTACTGTTGGTTATTTGAGTTCCTGTTGCCTTCCTGTCAGCCTGAACCAGTCTGGCCATTCTATTCCCACCTCTCATTAACAAGGCATTTTTGCCAACAGAACTGCCACTCACTGAATGCTTTTTGTTTATTGCACCATTCTCTATTAACTCTAGAAACTCTTGTGCCAGGAGATCAGCAGTTTCTGAGATACTCAAACCAACCCATCTGGCACCAGCAATCATTCCATGGTCAAAGTCTGTAGACCACATCTCTTCTCTATTCTGATGCTTGGTCTGAATAACTTCTTGACCATAAAACATAGGAGCAGAATTAGGCCACTCAGCCAATCAAGTCTGCTACACTGATAAAGTATGTAAAAGGATTAACACTTTGTTAAACAATAGCAGCCTGTTTTTCTGAAAGAAACCGCTGATGATTCACAGATGTGCTAAGCCGTGCTGAGCCATATTTCTTGAAGGTAGGTAACTAGGGTTTCAGGATGCTTATCTCATCGTGCACTGGTGCGTAGAGATGGGACCACTCCAGTCTGTTTCTGTATGTTCTGTCCATTATGCCTATTTTGTATTTTGTCTTTCGGGGCTGTCATATGGTGGATAACTTTGACTCCAGCCTGTCTTGTGTGTGGAGGGAGATGGTATCTGAACAAATATATGTGTGTTGTAAGGGGAATTGTTAGTTAGATGGTGGATCGGGCAGGAACAGTCACAGACAAACTGTTCCTGTTTGAGCGACTAATTGAGTAAGCCCCGGATGCTTTGAATAAAGAGTTTGTACTTATACGGCCTCTGAGTGACTTTATCTGGATTTGACTTCCACAACACCATTCCATCATGGCTGATCCTGGATCCCACTGAATCCCATACACCTGCGTTCTGTCCATAACCTTTGATGCCCTGACCAATCAGGAAACTATCAATTTTTGCTTTAAATATACCCACAGACTTCAGAGCATTCCACAGATTCACCATACTCCATTCATGCTGCTTTCAACCGCATTGAAATAAGCACTTGGTGTTTCAGAATGGTGTTGGCAAATTATTTGGATCCTCTTTGATTTGAGCTCATGCCCATCCTTGAAGGTGATATTTTGCATCCATACCTTGACTTGTCAGTGAGATTTTTCCTATAACTATCTGGTTTTACTTCAATGAAATCTGGTGAAAACACTGAAAATACATGACTTAATGGGCTGTGTATGTTGCCATGTACACATTCAGGTTCCGGAACATTGCATCCATGAATAGTTACAAGTCCTTCTGCCGCTGAGAAGAAAACCAGGTATCAGATATTGCAGTACAAGGATTGTGAGGTTAAGGGCTTCACTCAAAAATGAAAGGCCACACCTTTAGAGCAATTAACTGGGAGTCATGCAGAATCATTAACATTAATAAATTGTTTACTTATTCATAGGCAGGTGAAGGATCCATGTATATACGATGATGAAAATTATTTGGATACTCAGTTACAGATGATGCTGTAGCCGAGCCCAAGGTACCCATGCATTTGCAGCAGTCTGTATCTCTGGCCCTTAACAACCAAAATGTTGCCATCCAATTTTAGAATTCTCATCTCTTAATTGATAGTATCACATTCTGCCCTTTCTTGCGCAGTGCTCTACCAGTTTTTGTATGATACTGTGTATCCTAAGTTGTAAATAACTAACTGTAAAACCAAGTTATAGATTCCTGGCTTAAAAGTGCTGCATATAACTATGTTTTTAAAGATGGATTGAGTTCAATCTGGAGTTAGTGATAAGGTGAACCAAGCTTTAGTTTTCAAAGGCTGAAAAAGATAGTATAACTAGAAAGGCAGAGGAGTAAGGAATTCTTACAACCAAGACATAGTAAGAAAACTGAATTGAAGAGGAGGCTCTGTAAATGACTTCTGGCTTCAACACACGTAGCCAGGAGGGAAAAGTAGTATTCTTCAGCAATAATGATAGTGATATTGCTGGGGATGAGATGTGAGAGATTGGAGATAACAATTACAGCAGAGGGCTAGAAATGTTAGATAAACCAGATGGGAGATGTGAATTGGTCTTTGGTTATCCTGTACTCCATGTTCCGGTGATTGGTACATTCAAAGCAAAATGGGGAGAAAGTTCCTCTGCGTGATGCTGTTCTCTGAAGAGCTGTGTCAATTGAATAGAGATTGTTTTGTGTAGTTCCATTGATGATAACCCTTGGTTTGGGAGAGAAATTTGTGGGCTGATACAGATTCATTGTTGAAATTCAAAGAAGGTTTTTATTTTTTAAATACTAATTGTTAATGGAACTGACTGAATTGTTCTTGAGACAGTCTGACATGGGTTTGTTGGCCTGGAATGTACTGTTTTTGTGATTCTAACCAACTAAATTGAGCGGTTCTTTGTCAGGTGAAAGTACAGCATTGTAAGTGTATTTTTTTTTCCCAGAAGCCTGGGATTCTGGGTGAATCTCCTCTTGCAGCTTTGCAGCAAAACCCAGTAGGACTTGGAGGTCCACCACAACCAGGAAAAGGACTTTTAGGGAAATCACCCTCAGGTATGTGCATGTCTTGGAGCCTATTTTAATTTTACACTTGCAGCCCAATAATAAACAATTATCTATTTACCAATTATTTCAATTATCAGTTATTTCTAGCGCAGCCCTGTCTGGAGGAATGTTGTGGCTGATGTTTAACTATAAGAGCTGTACAGTTCAGAAACTGGCCCTTTGACCCAACTCATCCATGCCAACCTTGATGCCCATCTGTATTAATCCTGTTTGCCTGTTTCTCTGCTCCTTTCCTATCCAAGTACCTGTCTAAATGGCTTTAAAGGTAATTGTATCCGCCTCTACCTCTGACAGCTTGTACCATATAACCACTGACCTCTGTGCAGGAAAGCCTTTCCCTCAGATCTTCTTTAAATTTGTCCCCTCACCTTTAGCCTATGGCCTCCAGTATTAGTCTCACACATCCCAGGTAAAACAGGCTATCCACCCTATCTATGCCCCTCCTATATTCCATTGAGAATAAACCTAGCATATCTAACCTATCTTTAATTGTATAACTGCAGGCCTTCATACCAGTCAGCGTCCTAGTGAATAATTTCTACACTCTTTCTGGTGTGACTACATCCTTCCTGTAGTATGGCAGCCAGAATCATACATAATACTGTTAAGTGCAGCCTGACGATGTTATATAGTTGCAGTGTGACAATCCCATGTTGAATGTTGCCCTCACAATCCTATCTATCTGTCTCGCTGTTTTCTTAGAGTTATGAATTTTCACCCCAAGGTCCCTCTGTATATCATCTGCTTAATGTGTATGTCAGGTTAGTATTTGACATCTCAAAATGCATTACGTCGGATTTGTCTGGATTAAATTCTATCTGCGGCCACCTTGCACATCATTCCAGCTGAACTCTACCCTCTTCATCCTTTCACAATGACTTTCACTATCCACAAAGGCAGTCTTTGTGTTATCAGCAAGTTTGCAAATCAGTCCACCTATGTTCGCATCCAAGTACATTAATGTAGATATAGTCCTTGCGTGATCCCTATGGTATACTGGTTACAGACTTCTATGCAGGGAAAAAAAAACCCCTCTGACTCTGATCTCATCCTCTGTTTGGTATCATCGTCAAATCATTTCCTTGTTTATTAACCATGCATAATTTTGAGGGCTAAGTGATGGTCAGTAACATTCCCAGATCCGAATAGAGGTGGCGTGGGGAAGGTGATGGGTTGGTTCTTGTGGCAGTAGGTTAATAGATATATTTTCATGGCTTTTTTTTTGTTCCTCTGTGCTAATTGCTTCACAATAACTTTCAGCTGGCATCACCTCCTGCACAGTGGAGGAAAGGGCAAGATCAGTGTTGCATCCTGTGGCTGAACAGACTCTAAATGGAGGACCAAAGGCCTGTATCAGAGAAGCTCCCCTAGTAGATTTGCACCAGTGGAGCAACAATACTTGGACCATAAGCCATAGAGCTATACAGCACGGAACAAAGCCTTTCAGTCCAGCTTATATTTGGAATATTGAAAAGCCTAGATGGAGAGGATGTTTCCTACAGTGGAGGCGGGGGGGGGGGGGGGGGGTTCTAAGATCAGAGGGCACAGCCTCAGAATAAAAGAATGTCCCTTTAGAGCAGAGATAAGTAATTTCTTTAGCCAATGGGTGGTGAATCTGTGGAATTCATTGCCACAGGTGGCCGTGGAGGCCAAGCCATTGGGAATGTGACTTGATTAGTCATGTGTCAAAGATTATGGGGAAAAGGCAGGAGAATGGGTGTGAGAAGGATAATAAATCAGCCATGATTGAATGAGTAAACTCAATGGGCCAACTGGCCTAATTCTGCTCCTATGTATGGTCGTCTGCGCATGCCGAACAATTTGCCTAACAAAGCTAGTCTCATTTGCCTATGTTTGGCCGGCCCATATACCTCTGAAACTTGCGTTAAATATCATAATGTCATTGTTGTAACCACCACTTTAAACATATGCCTTGTAGTTTTGGACTCTCCTACCCTGGGGGAAGACTGTGTGACTATTCACTTTATCTAGGCCCCTCGTGAGTTTAGGAAACTCTGAGGTCACACTCAATCTCTTATGCTACAGGCGTTTTAAAATAAAACTCCCAGCCTATCCTGCCTCTCCATAATAACCCAAGCCTTCTACTCCCAATAATATTCCTGTCTAGTTTAATATACTTCTCATAGCAGGGTTACCAGACTGTAGGCAGTAATCCAAATGTGGCCATACCAATGTCGTGTGTAGCATGGTGTTCTGACTAATACAGGCAAGTGTGCCAAATGAACGCATACAAAATGGGGGCCTATTCCATGCTGTGTCTCAATAAATAAATAAAAGCTGGAGAAACCAGCATATCAGATGGTAGCTATGGAGAGGAGTAAACAGCTGACATTTCAGGTTGAGACCCTTCATTGGGTCTGTGTGTCAAATACAGGTCGACCTTCACTAATCCGACTACCTGTAATCCGGTTCCTTCGATAATCCGGCACTGATTATGCTTAATGTGATCCTTCTGTAATTCGGCATTTTCACTAATCCGGCACTCCTCAGGTCCCAATGTTGTCAGATTAGTGAAGGTCGACTTGTACTAGCCTCACTACCTTTTCGACCCATGTCAGTACTTTCAAGGAACCATGTACCTGCACCCATGGGTCTACAATATTTCCCAGGACCCTACAATTTCCTGTACAATCAAACCTTTGCTTTTCTTACAAAATGCAAAACATCACATTTATCTGAATTAAACCTCCATCTACCATTTCTTGGCCCACTAGCGCAGTTGATCAAGATCCAATTGTAATCTTAGATGTCCAATTTTACTGTCCATTATACCACCGGTTTTAGTGTCATCTGCAAATTGCCATGCCAGCTAATTCTCATTCAAATTGTTCACATAAATGATGAGCAACAGGTGACTTAGCACTGATTTCCCTGCAGTACCCCAGGAGTCACAGGCCTCCAGTCTGAAAAATAGCTATTGCCACTATGCGCTGTCTCCTGCCATCAAGCCAAACTTGCTCACCTTAGATCCCATGTGATCTAACTTTCCAGAATAGCCTACTCTGTCAAAGCTCTTCCATGTATCTTGATATAATTCCCATAGAAGGTAATAGAGGATGTGGAAAACCTTTTATTCTAATAAGGTTTCCATGTGTTATTTAACATTTTGTAAAGCTTGTATTAGATAATTGTGGAATAATTGGATTGTTTTTGTAATGAGTAGAATCTATAGAATGTTTTGTTTTAAACTTCTGTTTATCCCATTTTATCAAGTACCACTTTGACAAAACAAATGCTTTGGGGCTTGAAAGACAGTTCTTGGCTTATCTGTGACCATTATTGAGCAGTCTGCCTTTACTGCTTCCTCGTCATTTTCTATCTGTCTTTAAGTGATAACTTTCAGAAACTCCGGCTAAAAGCTGAGGTAAACAGCTCATTGGCATCCCACCTATCCATTAAAGAACTTTCTCTTCTGATTTTAAGCCATTGAGGACTGTCCTTTTCAGAACAGTGAGTTATAGATGTAGCCTGTCTACACTCCATTCCTCAGATTATTGCAAAGGATTATTTTATTACTGAGTTGATTCTGTTTTAAATGAGTTCTCTGTCTTGAATTAATTTTTAAACTTTCTGTATTTATAACCTTATAGGACTGAATTCTGAAAGAGGACACCTGAATCCACCAATGATGCCAATGGGATCATTGCCAAACCAACAATATCATGGACAAAGGCCATCCGACATGCTCGGTATGATGGATAATCCATCTCATTCTCGGCAGGTCTCCTCTCCTCCAGCTTCTTTGCAAGGACTCCCCACATCCATCCTGGGTTCTGTGCTCAGTGATTTGAAGAAACAGAGGAACCAGAACATGTCTCAAGACACTGGCTTGGCTACACCAGGGGTGAGGGATCAAGCTTAAATGGACAGTCATGTCTCTCTTTTGTAGAATATTGTAGTTTATTCCTGTTATTAGTTTTAAATTTATTATTCTCAAAGTGTTTGAATTGCAAATTATCTGTTGATGACTGAGAATAACTCAAGCCTCTTCCTTTTGTCCTTCAGTTTGTGATCTAAACTATAGTTGATAGAAATGAAGGTCTGTGCAAGTTTTCAAGTGCATTGTTGAAGCTGCACTTTGGAAACCGTTCTTAATAGTGGATAATGATAAAGAAAATGTTTGGCCACAAACAGAATCGAGAGTAACGAATGGGAGTATTGGTGTCTGCCTTGTGCAATGTTATTGGTAAATAATATGGATCAATTAGCATACGGTCCTTTCAGACTAAAATCCAAGTGGAGGCACACAAGTTTGTGACTGCTAGAATCTGGAGCAAAAGACAATCTCTGGAAAAACTTGGTCTCTTAAACAGAATCTAGATTGTTTTATGATCCATTTTTTGGTTATCTGTGCTAAAAGTGAGTTAGATATCAAAATTTATTTATTGTTTGTACAAAGCAAACACACTATAGATCTTGGATAGTTTGCAGAAAGGTTTACAAATTTGTTTTGGTAAGTGACACATGTTTTCCTCATTACATTCCAGAATGATGCAAGAACTTTTTCTGAATAAGGATAAAACTATTTGTAATTGATCCAATCCTGCTGATGAACTTCAGCCTTGCATACTTTGAACATGACTACATAGTATTAGTTTCTATAATGTGTAATTTGTGAACCATGTCAGTGCAAATTTGTGACTGTGGCATCTTGGGCTACAGCTCTCTCAGATCAGAAAGTCTTCTCCCCAGCTCTCCTCATAATTGTCATCATTGTGGAGCTGAGCTGTCAAAGTTAAGTGTGTTCTTTGTCTGGTATCCATCCACCTAAGTAAAAGATCCTTTATTAGTAGGTACAGGGGTATTGGCAGAATAAATATCAGCTGTGTTCGAAAAACTCTTAATATATTTTTCCATACAGATATAATTAATTATATAACTCAAAGATTTGCTCATAAGTAGGGATTAATCAGATTGGACTAATCTTCTCAAGATTGAAAGAAATCGAGACCCCTAGAACTAGGGGTCACACTTTCAAATTAAGGGATTGACTTTGAGTCTGAGAGGGGAAAATCCAATTCTTCAAGGAGAAATTAGTGAATTTTAAAAATGTTCTATGTCAGAGGACAATGGGATTTAACTATTCAGAGCATTGAAGAATGATTGGCCACATCAAAACACTCTTGTCTTCTAACATTTCCTTCTTTTGATGGTTATTGACCCTGGCTCCCAAACAGGCAGACTCATGTCAGCCCTTCCCAGGCCATGCCATACGAAACAGCAAAATTGAGCTGAAGCATTAAATTTGTTTCCCAGAGATGACCAGTAGTTCTGATATTTTTTTTAAATTTTAGATTCTAGGCTTTTACAGTTTTTGCTTCCACACCCCTTTTGCACCATATGATTTACCTGACGCAAGTAGGGTGCATGCAATTATGCTGTTACTGAAGCACTGAGTGATTATCTTGCACAATCTTGGACATAGCTTGAATACCATTAAATTTGTGTTGCAGCCATCTCTGCTGGGTGAGCCACCAAAAGATCTGCGGGTACCTCAAAATCCATACCTCAATATGCGAAGTGTGTTCCCTACTAATGTGTCTGGTAAGGAACAGGCTGGTAGGTTTGATTTACTTTTATTCAAAGGGTGAAAGATAGGGACAGTTTGGTAAATAAATCTACTGTTGCACTTTGTCCTATTAAATACTCTGTGATGAATGTGAAATGGAAAGATGCCAAATTCTGTAATTTTCCTTTTAGTCTAGACTTGTTTTAGCTTTACCCAGGTTAGTCAAGTAACTCACTTGCATTTAGTTACTTGACTAACCTCTGCTGCCCTTCTTATATAAAGGAAAAACATTAGCTTCCGATACCTATGGCTCACATATATGCAACAGTCTGTTAAAGCCATCAGCTATCTCCTCCCTCATTTCCCATATCAACCTGGATAGATCTCATCCAGCCCTGGGGATTTATCAACTCTTAGCAAACATTACATCTAACACCACCTCCTCCTTATTACTAAATTGCTTCGGATTATCCACATTTGCCTTCTTGAACTCACTACCTTTTACATTCTTCTCCGTGGTGAATATAAATGATAAATACTCACTTGAACTTAGCCCCCATTACCTGGCTCCACATATGGATTTCCCCTTTGGTCCTTCAGGAGAACTATTCTTCCTCTCTTGCTTCTGATTCTACTTATAGAATGTCTTATTATCCTGCTTAATCTTACTCACCAAGGATATTTCATGGCCTCTTTTTGCCTTCCTAATTTCTTTAAATTCTTTTCTAGATGCTCAAAATTCCCTGAAAGATTCATTTTGATTCCTGTTGTCTAGACCAGCCAGTTCTTAAATTGAAGGTATGGCCTTTTGACCTAAAAAAAAAATGATCTTTTTTCCAACAGCCAACTCCAGCAGTTCAATGTCCTATGGACACAGTACTGGTCTTTTGGGAAACTACCCTAGCTCCAGTTCTAGAATTCATCATGGATCTGGCATCGGGGATTATCCGGATTATCCAGATTATCCAGAGACTGGAAGCAAACAGTCAGGTTATGGCAGTTTGGAAAGTTATGATGATTACCACTCTTACAGAGACTATGAAGAGGTATGTCTTCTGTTAGTGATTTATAACACCGTTGGGTTTAGTATAATTGGATTGTTCCTTTTCCGGTCGTGGTCATCGATCATTGATACCTTGTAAATACAATGTGATTTACAGTGAATAATAAACCTGTGCAAAGATTTTTATGTAGTTTTTATCCACACAGGTTATCTCAGTTGTCTTCAACATCTGCTTATTTGGGTAATTGCTCTATTTGCAGTGATGAAACAAGAAACATTATTAAACACAGACAAAAGTTTGTGTAGACAATAATTGGCTGATAGCAACCAGTTTCTGAAATTCTGGTTCTATTTGAATTTAAACAAAGCAGTTCTCATGATGTCCAATATTTACCATTCAACTAACAACACTGACCAGTCTTACAGGTTTATACCATACATGTTTGCTATGAAATGCTGGAACATTTCTTTCTTGCTTTTGGTATCTTACTGATCTCTATTGGATATGCAGTGATATTTATTGAAACATGTTGGTGCCGGAAGGAAGCAATTTTTGCCTCATGCACATTTGGATGTCTTCCTTAACTACTAAGACTCTCACAGAAGCATAGCTAAAGTCTAAATACTTTGGAAACAACAGGAGAAAACTACGTATGTTTCAAGTGAACTAATTTTATTGTGGCAGGAAAGAGAACTGGAGCAATACCCACCATCAAGTGGTCCTAGGTATCGAGGATATGGCCGTGACAGAAATGAGGTAAATATTATGATTAAATGCATTCTGAGGGAAGGGGGGCTATTCTGGGGATAGTTGAACTAGGTTGGGCCCAGTTCTTATCAATCTAACAACACAGTGGAGCTCTCTTGATGTGCAGTGTAGCAGATGTAAAAAAAAATGTGGACCAGGAATCCCATGATTCCCTTTTTGAGTATATAGAGTTAACTTGTCTCTGTCAATATAGTAGTCCTGAATCTGTGGTTTTTATCTGCACCGGGCTAGAGTAGGATGGTTCCAACTCGAGCAAGAGCTCTGAAGGGTTGAGACTTGGTTTTATAAAGTGCGAAGGATAAAAGTGCCTGTTGATTACCTATTTGAGACTGACTATCATGAATAAATGAATGAGAAACTAATCGGAAACTGACATAAGAGAATGGATTTGATAAGAACAATGAAAAGTTTCCACAATGAAAACTGTTTAACTGAATTTTGTTTCTGATTAGGATAGGGAGCTAGAAAGATACTCGCGATCCCGCGACTCTGGCCTGGGAGGAGCTCGGCGCTACGGGCGAGATCGTAGTAGTGTAAGTATTGAAAGGGAGTGGGGAGTTCAAGATAACACATTAGCTTAGGAGTATCAGGCTACGCTGTAACTGGGTAAGAGATGTATGCTCAGCATAGTTGCTATAAATATTAAGTAGCTGTGAAATGCATTTTTAAAGTGGAATAATGGCTATCTCGGTGAGAGAGGTAATGTAAATGTGTGGGAAGAACTAAATAATACCTGCTGCAACTTTCTTCCTGTAACTTGAGTTTCAAGCAGGGAAGAAGTTGGGCAACAACTGTCTTCCTCAGCTACATGGAGTTAAGGAAGATCAACATTCAAGTATTTCCATTTATTATTGGCAAAAATGGATGGTGTTCACAAAGATGCTGTGGCTTGTGGAATAACTTGTCTGCTTGCACTGTTTATAACAGCCTGCTGGACATTATTTGGATTTCCAGCAAGGAGCTGATGTTTTGAGAAGGGAAAATATTTTTGGGTATATCTATCTAATCAAGGCTTTACTTTCAGGAAAGGGAGCTGGAGCGATATCAACTTCCACTTGACTCTGGACTTGGAGGGTATGAATCTGACCAAAATCAGGTAAAGATTAAATTAAAGAAGCTTCTCAAGTGGATAAGAGGTTATTACTAGAGTGCTCCGGAGATTTTTTTGTCTTTTGTGTCTCAACTGGAATGGTTGGGATTATTAATTAATTATTTTTTTAGGCTCTTGTTTTGCACAGAACTGTGGCGTGTCCAAAGTAGTAACCCAGCAGATGGGTAAATCTACCAAGCTGTGCAAGCCTGACATAGATCAATTCTTAGTCTCTGGGTGTTGCTAGTGGTGAGGGGCCAACATTTATGGTTCATAAGGTGGTCTTTGACCACTTAGAATGGATGGGAGAGTCTGGAAGCTGGAAGGCTTTTCCTCCCAGTCCTCTGGTAGCTGTGTGCTCAAGTCTGTTGAGAATAAGATCATATTTGTTACTCACTAGCCGTGATAGGAGAGTCTGTCAGTGCAAACTGTCTAGGTTGTATATTAATGTCTTCATAGTTAAGACATTGAAGAGTGGATTCACCTATACAGAGGTGGGGGAATATAAAGCAATGAAATCAACCGTTCTATTTCAACTTCTCTGGAATTGTGCGTAATCTGTCGAGCGTGGTGGGCATGCTATGTTGGCGCCGGAATGTGTGGTGACATTTGTGGGCTGGCCCCTTGGGAGTATTGGTTGTTGTAAATGGTGCATTTCACTGTATGTTTCAATATGATTAAAAAAAATAACTTGAATCTTAAATCAAGTGTTGATTAAAATTGATCTTGGATTGTTAATGATCTTTTTAAAAAAATATTTTCAAGCGATCAACTTCTTGTGGCTACAATGATTTGGAATCTGCTCCACCTCCACTGTACTCCAGCTCCCCGACGTCCTATTTCAAAAGTGGCTTAAGAGCAGGACTCCGGCAGGGTTACTCCTCCAAGGTAGAGCATTACCAATATCGGGATGCATCATTATGCACATTCACTAACTTAGAATATTGTGAAGTACAGTATTGAATCAATCACACAATAGGTTGAGAAATGGCCTGTACTATGATCCTCTGAACACTCATCACAGATTCCTTCCTAACTTGATTAGGGCATCCTTGGTTCAATTGATGTTGAGTTGTAATGTCTTATTACTGCATAAAATCCTATCTCAGCAAAGCCAGGCGGAAAGAATGCACACCATGTAGTGCAAACATGCTGTTATATTCACTTGGCCAGGTGTATGAATCTTTGCTCATTTAAGACCAATAGATTTACCTAGTAACTCAAAAACCGAGGATTATATTCTGTCTTTGAGAATGGGTCTGCTTCTCTGCATTTTCATATAATTGGCTAATAATTCAAGAGCAGAAAATGTGTGTTTTGGATTGAGAAAGGAGGCTTTTAGAGCCTTTTTATGAAAGATAGATGTCCAGTTTGATTTTTTTTTTAAACTGCTGTTTAATTATTGTCTTGGTATGTATTGAATCTATAGCTATGCCAATTAGAGATCTGACTTTTCTTTGGCCTGTTCCAGTTAAATCCACTGCTGAACTCCGGGGCAGGACTCTTGGGAGCTCGGCCCTCCAGCTCCCCACCAGGCTCCCTGCTGAAGGTAAACATCTCACTTTTTTTGACTCATTTATGTGTCCTTGGATTGTATGTTCGAAATGGACTTGTATGAAAATATTCACTGACCTCATTGAGTATTCCCCAATGTTGTAGCTTTGTCTGGAACAGGATTGTGCTTTGTGCTGTAACTTTTCACTCACTTAACTGTTTGAATTAGAAGTCCAGATTGGTACTTTTTGGAACTCAGCTATGTTGAACAGGATTTAAATTGCACCATTCTATTAATTAAATACTGCTTTAGCTAGAGGTGTATAGTACAATTTCTTGAGTGGAATGGAGTAGAATCTATTTGTGCTACGCAATTAAACATGTCATCAGGGATGACTGTGTCTCATTTCTCTGAAATGGAAGGTTCCTTATCCTTATTTAACCCTAAGGATGTGAGAATACAAAAAGAAACAAGCAATTTGACTTTTTCAAAAGATGGATGAGATTGTTCACATTTTTAATGTTGGTACCTCTTAAAGCCCATTATACAAATAAGTTCTGTTCATGCGGAGCTTGCAAATCTTAACATTATCAGTGGCAAGTTATAGAATAGAGGAAGCTCACATGAACACATTTAGCAAATTGTGTTGAGGATTTTCTAGGCTTGCTACAAATTACTAAGGTACTGAAAAAGATTGCAGGCAACAAGGCCTTGCCCACCAGGAATATTACTGACATGATTGGGGAAATCATCTGTGAGCAATTCTCCAAACTTGGTTCTGATAAGGACAACCCTTGAAGTAAGTAATGACTCTATCAATGGGTGGTGCAGTCTTAATTCTTGTCATCTTTAGAGATACTGTGGATCTCTAAATCACAGTGCCTGTACTTTAAATGGAGTTTAAATTCTTCACCATTTGATGTCTATGGATTGAGTTGAAACAAGTCTCATGTACCAATTGATGACACTTTATCTTCTACCTTATTATGCTGCTCAGTTTAGCAGTGATATAAACATAAAGTGGAAATAGAGGTAGGCCATTCGGTGTCTCTTGATCATGACTGATCTTTTTACTTCAGCACTACTCTGTTTCAGTAATTCCTTAATATCCAAAGATTTATTCATCACTTGGATATTCTCATCAACTGAACCTTCACACCCATTCTAAGGAATTCCGAAAATTCACCGACTTTTTGGTTATAAAATTTCCTTTCATCTCAGTCCTGAATGATGAACCCCTAATTTTATGATTAACCCCTGATTCTAGTTAACTCAGCCTGAGGAAATATCATCCACAGCCTGTAAGAATATTGTGTGTTTCGATGTGATTACTTTAATTTTTTGGGGAGTTCTGCTTATTACTCCTCAAAGAACACAACTGCAATTCCGTCCCAATCAACTACTATACATAGGTTGTACTTGGTCTATCTTGGTGAAGGAGACCATATCAGTACTCAGCATTCCAGGTGTGGTTGCACCAGGATAATATATAATTTCAGAAAGATGATTTTACTCTTGTCCTCAAAGCTTCTTGCAGTTAAAGCCAATATAACATTAATCTTCTTTACTGTTTGTTGTACCTTTTTATCTTTCAGTAAATTGTGAATAAGGACTGAAGCACTTTAGAACACGATCAATTATTTTGTAATATTTCAAAGAACACCTTCTAGCAAAATAGATGATTTCTTATATTTCCGTGTTCTTGCCGTTCATTTAGTCAACCAATTCACAATAAAAACAACAATGGGATCTGTCGTTGACTATGCTATCAATGCTCATTTTTGATTTCCTCAACCATCCAATGCCTGTCTACCTCCATCACAGCTTTGGTTCAAATAGGGATCATAAGAGCTGGATTATGGAGGTATTGGTGAGGTTGAATACCCTTTCACATATAGGTAACACTTTATTGAGTGTGTGTCAAGGTATCCTTTTTTTTTAAATCAAGGTTTGGAGCTGTTGTCAGTCTTGGCAGTTAGTCATCCCACGTGGTTCCTTGAGGCAGTATCCTGTCCCCTACCATCTTAAGCTGTGACAGCGATGACCATTCTTCCATCATAAGGGCAGAAGTGAAGATGTTTGCTGATGGCACCATGTTCAGTTTCATTTGTAACTCTGAGCAGGTTATTTCCATAAAGTCCTTTTGCGTTCTTCTCAATCCCACCTCTATATGTATGATGAGAAAATTTAGATTTAATAGAGCTGGTGTCCTCATTGAAACAGCTGATACAGACTGTGAACAATTGGGGCCTTTGTACTGATGTTTGCAGTAGCATACAGTCGGCCCTCCGTATCCACGGGGGATTGGTTCTGGGACCCCCCCCCCCCCCCGCGGATACCAAAATTCGCCGATGCTCAAGTCCCTTATATAAAATGGCGTAGTATTTGCATATAACCTACGCACATCCTCCGGTATACTTTAAATCATCTCTAGATTACTTATAATACCTAATACAATGTAAATGCTATGTAACTAGTTGTTATACTGTATTGTTTAGGGAATAATGACAAGGAAAAAAAGTCTGTACATGTTCAGTACAGACGCAACTATCGTGGCTCTTCTGGGAACGCTGATGCCTCAGCGAAAATAGCATTCAGTGTTTGTTTTGCAGCGAGCCGTTATAGAGGCAGCGCGCACACCATAGCTTTTAACTGTGTGAGATTTTCGCTACAATTGACAGTGCTGCAATGATTGCAGAAAAGTATGACTTTAATTTTGAAAGGGCACGTAGGTTTGGGGCAGGTTCGCAGGATGTTTTGAGTGCTTACAAAGAAATGTATGATAGAAAAATGTGTGAACCTTCCAGTGTGCTCGCTGTCTTCCCGATTCTGGTAAGTGAAACTACACTGTACTGTACATACATTATTTCTACTTTATATAGGCTGTGTATTTATCATATCATTCCTGCTTTTACTATGTGTTAGTGTTATTTTAGGTTTTATATGTTATTTTGTATGATTTGGTAGGTTACTTTTTGGGTCTGGGAACGCTCAAAAATTTTTTCCCATATAAATTAATGGTAATTGCTTCTTCGTTTACGCCATTTCTGCTCTACTTTCGGATAGCGGGGGAAACCTGTAAAGTATTTTCAATCCGCAGTTGGTTGAATCCGCGGATATGGAGGGCCGACTGTACTCGTTACAACCTCCCAACCTAACCCACAATTGATTCATTTATTCCTACTTTTTTGTCAATTAACTAATTTTTAGTCTTTATTGGTATTACCCTCCAATTCCACATGTTACAATTTTCAACGATAAACTCTTCTATGATCAAATCCCAGATATGTCACATCCAGTAGTTCTCCCTGATCAATTCTGCTAATTACACCAACAAAGAAACCTCAATAGAATTAGCAAATATGATTTCCTCTCTTGAATCTGTCTCTTAATTTTTGGAGTGTCTCCCACTGAAGCTAATTTATTTGATCTTCTGATTCACCCTCCGTGTATTGTTGTCCGTTATTTGGTTTTGTGTGTGGTCTTTGAAGACCAGTTAAGAAGTATTGGTGTAATCATTCCATGTTTTCGAAACATAGCTTCTCTGCTATAGATGTAAGGGATAAACTTAGAATAATGTTTACTTTCCTGTATCAATTCCTTGGTTATTTGCTCTGTGTTTTCAAATATTACCACTACATGGCTGAAGTTTGAAGCTTGTGTCATAGGATCAAAAGTTGTGAGAAGGGGAGTATGGGATATAAAAGCTTAGACTCCAAATCAATGTAATTTATTCTCTTTTTCACAGACTCCACTCATTGGTCACAAGCGGGGTGCCTCTCACCTGATCCCATCGCCTGAGCCCAGTCCAGAGGGAGGCTACATTGGCCAGCACTCTCAAGGGCTGGGTGGCCACTACGCTGACTCTTACTTGAAGAGGAAGAGGATATTTTAGCTGGGAGCCTGGTGTTTCCATCTAGAATGATGCAGTTATATTTTGCTTAAGGGTGTAAATCTTGTATAGATATTTTTAATCTGTCAGGTTTTTTTTCTTAATGTTTTGGGGGAGGGGCTATCTTGTATCTGAATGTGGGATATGCATAAAGCTAGAACTTGCAGAACTGGCTGAATCATGACCCTGCAGCACCAGGAATGTCAGCCCCAGAATCACTCAATGTGGGCTTGCACACGAGCCGGCTCTTGGGCAGGGAGGGAGGAACGGTGAGGAGCCAGTTGCCATATCTGTCTCCTGTCAACAACAGTGTGGTTAATATCAGAGTACTTGGGACACATGAATGAGGCAGAGGAGTAAATAGCATCCAACAGTGCTTCTTGTATTTGCATTCTCTCAGCAAAAGTTGGAGAACCCAGCATATACCTTGCAATTTGTAACAAACTAACCTCATTTGATCCTGCCTCCCTCAGAGTAGCCACATTGTGTTGGTGCTGCAGCAGAGTGTGCACTTTATATGTGAACATTTTAACCAAGTATTTTACTCCAGACCCCAGGCTGTCATTTCCCTTTCATAATTTCCAGTGCTATTTGCTTTTTGTTCCCCAAGAGATGGGAATTATTTTTATCAGTTACTCCCCTTTTGTTTTAATTGATCTACAACACAGTTTTGGCTTTGAGGGTTTGTCATGACTCTGTCTAGTCTGAATTTCAGTCCTTGTGCATACCCCTAACATCTATGTTTCTTTTGGTGTTTTTCCCTAATTTTTCGTTTCAATCTATGAATCAACTTTTGCCTTAATTTAGAAATTATTGTTAATCTAATTTTTAGGGAATTATTTGCAGTGAAAGGGTTACATGCTCATCCTTTTACTTTTTTTTAAGAAAGCGAGTGGTAGGCATGACTTTTTATCCCTGCCATTTCATTTGGCATATGTATTTGTGCCTGTGTTAGTTCCTCATTATTACAAGTTTGTTCTGCAAAGACTTCGTTAAATTCCTGCTGTCTGTTAATTTGTGGTCCTGTTATGTTGAGCATTGCTCTAACGCTTGGGCAGAAACCCTAAACTGGCAAATATGGGACCCTAGTGGTTTAAAAAAAAATGTAAATATAATAAGAACCAGCGCAGCTAAGTAGACACCAGCTCCAGATTAAAGCTGCAGAAACCTGTGCTGCTTATGTTTTCTGGTAAACATGCCTATTTTGTCCAAAGCTTGCAGTGGAGTATCTCTTCCCCTTTAGCACACCTCTGGTCCTTGAAATTTGGGAGTTGAAAAATAATTAGTTTCACTTGGTATTTGTCCAGTTTACCTGATAGCAGCACATGATCTTTTAAATCCCCATAGCCTCTCTGCTTTGTTGAGACATTATAAAACCAAGGTGAACAGTGAGTTACAGAAAAAAATTTTCTTCATTTGCTGGAAATATAAATTCACTATGCCTTTTATCATCTTCTGTCCACTTTTCCCAACAGAAATGGATAAATATTGGCAGTGACTGAGGAGTGAGAAACCTTTGTGGTGACTTGATGTGGCATTAGGAGAGGGAGGATGGGGGTTGCAGAAACTGAGTCAAACATGGGCCAAAAAAGTACCAATGGTGCATAAACTGCTTGTGAGAAAGCGCTTTACTGTGACTTAATAAAGGCCTTTGCACCTACCTAACCTGGCATTGTAGCCAGCCCTTCAGTGTGTTTTACTTTGTGCTTGGACTCAAATCTGACCATGTTACCACATGAACTCTGGACAGTTCCAACGGGCAGGTCTCTGGAGTATCCATAATGCAGGATCCACTCTAATACCATTCCAATCTGAATTGAATCCCTGCCTCTGTAATTGCAAAGAGCAACAGAAATCCCAACATAAATAACTTGTGAGCCTTCTCTAGGATAAGATGTTGCATTGAATTTCTTTGCATCAGCCCCAAGTTCTTCCCCCTCAACAAAGGTCAGCTATGATATTGCAGCTTCAATCTCCCAATTCAGAATTGGGAATCTTAACTTTCAAATCATTTGGTTCTGTTGCAAAACAGTGGGGTTGATGTAATTGAATACTGAGCCTTAGCAATTCACCAGTTTGCTCTTGAACAGGAAGTAACCAGGTGTGGTGTCTGATGACCCCTGCTGGTCTACTTGGGACCCAACTATCATGCTCAACTGTAGGAGCACTCTGTTTGCCCAGGGTTCCTGGATGCACTTGAAGACTATAATCTATGCAGGATGGATCTGAAATGGATGCAAAGGAGGTGTTCCTGCATCTGTAGCATTAAACAAGTGTTGGCCCCTTGCCTGGGTACTGGTGGAAGAGAAGCTTTATGTCCTACCCTAATGGCATCAATGCTGAGTATGTAGAAGTGGAGGGCCGCATTCCTCTGGTTCATATACATTTGAACTTCCTCTTCTGAGGGATGTGAAATTAATGGGTCTAAAAAAAAAAATGAAGGCTCAATGGACTTTTGTTTAGCTGCATAATTAGTTAGAAAACAAATACAGTTTCATGTTTGGAGAATATATTCAACATCTCTAATAAAATTGGAATTTTCTCATTGGTTGGATGTCTTTTAGATTTTAAAAACAAAACCTGACTCATCACTGTCATTAGTTTATGGAAAGTCCTACATATGATATGGAAAAAAAAACAAATGATTGAACCCTTGCATACACTTTATTTCCTATATGCATGTTTTAATCTTTTCTTTGAGGTACAGTGTGGAATAGGCCTTTCTGGTCCTTTGAGCCACGCTGCTTGATTTAACCCTAGCCTAAGCACGGGACAATTTACCATGACCAACTGGAACATCTTGGGACTGTGGGAGGAAACCAAGGCACTCATGGAGAGAACACACAAACTCCTTACAGACAGTATTGGGAATTGTATCCAGGTCCCTGGTACTGTAAAGTGTTGTGCTAATCACGACACAACCGTGCCACCCTATTCATATCCTGACCAATGCATTTCTGGCAACTTGTTAATTCTTTAAATGCAAATTGGTCCAATCTTTCCTCATTTTTATGCCACGTCAGCAATCTGTGCTGTTGCAGGTTCTGGTCACCAGACTTCCTGAGGGAGAATTTCTTCAATCAGTCTTGTCATCCCACTTTCAGGCAGAGTTTCAAGTTCTATGGTTTATTTGCACTCTTGCAATCTCACAGTGGATGCACTCATTCTGCAAAACAGAAAGAGGGTGAGGCAGCTGGATAGTTTAGGATGAAAATTCAAGGGACGAGATGCTGGAATCTGGAACAAACAACAACCTGCTGGGGAAAACCTAGTGTGTCAGGCAGTATCCATGGAAGGAAATGGACTGTCAACATTTTAGAGTGAGACCCTTCACCTAAAGAGTTGAATGGAGGGGTTGAGGCAAGAGGAGGCAAACAATAGGTAGATCCAGGTGAATAGGGATTAATTGGCAGATGTAGTTAGAAAGAGAGAAGCTTGGAGAAACAGATAGAGATGATGGTTGGAATCTGATAGTAAAGCAACATGGAGGAACCATGGTAAGGCAGATATAGTGGGACAGGTGTGAACAGTGAAGGGGGTGTGCGGGTGATGAGTCGATGTGAGAAGGAAAAGAAATTAGGCGATCAGAGACTGGGAGAGATGGTTAGGGTAGATCAGAGGGGAGCAGAGTACCTGCAATTTGAGAATTCAATATTCATGCAGTTTTAAGTTGCATGCTACCCACGTGGGGTGTGAGGTGTTCTAGTTTGCATTTACCCTCACCCAGGAAGCAGGGGACAAATGGGACACTTTGCAAATGGTGAAATAAACCAAAATTTCTTGCGAGGAAGTGCCAGTTAGTCTTGGTGGATGGGATGTGCAGTTATTTCAGAAGAACAAGCTCAACAATTTAGTGAAATCATAGCTACATGCTGTTAATTCAGTGGCAGAACCTTTAAAGCCATCTTAGAAAATTCTAATAACATACCACACTTTTGGTATAGAAATTCCTATTTGAATCTTGAGTGGCAAACCCCATTTTCAGAATTTGATCCCTGCTTCAGTCCAGGGCTTGAATGTTATCAGCTCCTACGAGGTTAAATCAAGTGATATGGGTAACAACAGGATTTTGCGTCTAGATGAGCTCAATGCCTTCTATGCTCGCTTTGACTGTTAGAACATGGAGAAACCATTGAATCCCCACATGCCCCGATGATCCAATGATCTCAGTCTCTGAAGCTGATGTGCAGGCAGAATTCACAAGGATGAATCCATGGAAAGCATCTGGACCAGATGAGATACTTCGCCACATACTGAAGGCCCGTGCTAACTAACTGGCTGATATGTTCACTGAGATCTTTAAACTCGTTGGACTTCAGGAGAGGGTTAGCAACTTTAAATTTCCGAATGTTAATATTTCAGAGGAGCTGCCCTGGACCTAGCACGTAAGTGCAATTGCAAAGAAAGCACGGCAGCGCTTTAGGAGTGTGGGGTTATTCGGCGCGACATCTAAAATTTTGACAAACTAGATGTGTAGTTGCAAGAAAAGGTTTGTGAACTCTGCAATTACCTGGTTTTCTGCATTATTTACTCAAAATATGGTCTAATCTTCACCCAAGTCACAATAATAGACAAACACAATCTGCCTAAACTAATAACATACAAACAATTGCACTTTTCATGTTTTTATTGAACACATTGTTTAATCATTCACAGCCGAGGCGGGAAAAAGTGTGAATTTAATAACTGGTAGAACCTCCTTCAGTAGCAATAACCTCTACCAAGTGTGATCAGACTTGCACAATGGTGAGAAGGAATTTTAGAGCATTCCTCCATACAAAATTGTTTCATTCATCAATATATCTGGGATACCTTGCATGAACAACCCTTTTTGGGTCATGCCACGGCATCTCAAGTTTGTTAAGGTCTGGACTCTGACTTGGCCATTCCAAAACGATAATTTTCTTCTTTTAAAATCATTTTGTTGTTGATTCACTCTTGTGTTTCGGATCATTGTCTTGTTGCATTATCCGACTTCTATTAAGCTTCAGGTAACTGACCGCTAGCATGACATTTTCATGTAAAATGTCTTGATACAAATTTGAATTAATTGTTCCCTCAACAACTGTAAGCTGTCCAGGTCCTGAGGCAGCAAAGCAGATCCAAATCATAATGCTCCTTCCACCATGCTTCACAGTTGGGATGAGGTTTTGGTGTTGGTGTCCATTGCCCTTTTCCCTCTGAACATAGCCATGTGCTTTTCTGTCAAAAAGTCCAAATTTTGTCCCATCCGTCCACAGAACATGGTCTCAGAAGCATTGTAGAACATCCAAGTGGTCTTTTGCAAACTTGAGGTGTGCAACAATGTTTTCTTTTGTTTGGAGAGCAGTGATTTCCTCCATGGTGTTCTTCCATGTATGTTCACTGTTTTTCTTGTAGTGGAGACATGAACAGAACAGATACTTTAGCAAATTCTAGAGATTTCTGCAGGTCTTTTTCTGTTACCCTTGGGTTCTTTGTCACCCCCTTCAGCATCGCACGTTGTGATCTTGGTGTGATATTTCCAGGGAGAGTAGCAACAGTACTAAATTTCCTCCATTCCTAGACAATTTCTATTTCTGTGGACCGATGAACACTCAGGTATTTAGAAATGCTTTAGTAGCCTTTTCCAGTTTTATGCACCTGTACAATTCTTCTAAGGTCCTCTGAAGGTTGTTTTGATCGAGACATGGTGCAGATAAATAGATCTTTCTTGAGAACAGCAGGCTCAGTCAGTAACCATTGTGTGTCCTTTTTTATAGGGCAGAGTACCTCCACAACCAACACTTACAATCTCACCTCATGGATTGGAACACCTGCCTCCAAATAGCTTTTGTAGAAGGCATTACCCCAGATGTTTACATACTTCTTCCAAAAAATACATGTAATATTGAATGATTTTTCTCAAATAAATGAACAATCATAATGGTTGTGTTATTTATTTAATTGGTTTCACTTTTACAGTATCTGGTTTTCGGGCGCGTGAAGATCTGATCACGTTTTAGGTTATATTTATGCGGAAATAGAGAAAATTCTACAGGGTTCACAAACTTTCTAGCACCACTTTATGTTAAATCATTGTAGGAGAGTCTGTTGTCCAATTTTGTTGGACCAGGATCACTATTGTACAGTGACCTCGTATGAACAAAATTGGCATCTTCTAATCAGGACTCGGCGTGGAAACAAGTTATCCTCAGCCCGAGGAACTGCCAAAAGGGTCTTTCCCTTTAAGAACCAGTCATCTCCTTCCCTTTAAGAGGGCGGAGCCGACGTGACGCGACGATCACGTGGTGGAACTGGCATGGCGGCGGCCATCGGGGTTCGGCGATGCTTCGGAAGGGCCATGAGGGCCGCCCGTTGGTGCGTGTCCCGGCGGCCGGAGTCGCGGTTCTGCTTGGCTCAGCACCAAGCCTTCCACCTCCGGCCGTGTGAGTTCGACGGAAAGGCGGACCATACAGGTGGGCACTTACCCCTCTCAGATTGGGGGGGGGGGGTGGGGGAGCGGTGACCGGCGGGAAGAAGCGGGAGCTGGAAGGGGAGGGGAAGGTGTGTATTATAGTATCCCTGTGTGGAAGGTAGGCGGAACAGATTATTAATGTCATTGGTGTCATGTTTGACTGAGGTGATCTTCAGAATGCCCATCACTGACCGTCTCTTTGACTGGCACAGCATTGCTGTCTCCGACCCTGCCTGACCTCCCATCAACTAAATCTAGGTCTCCCCTGGAATGCAATTCTGACTGCCTGCCCGGTTACTGCCACTGCTTTTAAAACGTATACATGCACAAATTAATAACTTGGCAGAATCCATTCACAATCAGATCTCCCCTGAATATTATTCAGAAGGTTCCTTGCAGCATTTGGGTGATATCAGCAGTACTTATTATTTAAAAATGTCTTTCATTACTACTTTTCATTGTTAACATGTCCTCTGAGTTACAATACAAAATCATTTCCAAACACCAATCACAAATTGCTTTCCATAGATGTTGCCTGACCAGTTAGGCATTTTATTTATTTACTGAGGTACAGCTTCTGGTCCTTGGCGCTGTGCCGCCCAGCAACTCCCGATTTAACCCTAGGGTAATCATGGGACAAACAGCAACAACCAATTAAGCTACTGACCATACATCTTACATGGAAGAAAAGCAGAGCACTCAGAGAAACCTCATGCATTCGCTGGCACTGTTTTTCAAAATTAATTTCAAATTCTCAGCATCTGAAACTTTTGGATTTAATTTTGGATCAAACCCCCTTCAGAATTTATATATTTCAGATTTGTTATGACACAGAAGGAACCCTCTGGGTCTATCCCAGCTCTCAACAGAGCAATACAATTATTCCTATTCCTGATGAAGGGTCTTTGACCTGAACAACTAAGCTTGGCTCTTTTCAGTGGTAGATAAAGAGTCTACACACTGATCGGTTAAGGATTGCAGATTTTCTTGCCGAAGGATGCTGATCCATTTTTTTTTACTAGTACTGTACTGATATTATTTTCTCATTTCAGACTCGTTTGATTAATTAAATTAAAATGTGTTAGCTTCATGAGAGAATGTGAGCTGTTTCTCTGGATCACTACTCCAGTAATTTAGTTAATATATTACTTTACCATGTGGACTAATAAAATGACAGGCTGAAAGTGTTCTTATGGATTGAAATGGATTAAATATCCTGATTTTAATTTACTCAGCTATACTATAGAAGTAAGCCATTTACCTGAGGTTTAATTGCTTCCCAAGTTGTTGTGAACTGGCAGATGGGTGACTTCAGTGTGACATTGAGTAGTCTTGGCTTAAACACATCGACCCCTCTTTTTGTTTCCAGATGTCTCTCAGTGTGAGGATTCAAATCAGAAACCTGAGAATTCTGCCGCTGTGTAAGTACAGAAACCCAGCATGTTTGCTGTTGTGTGCTGGGGCAGTAGGCTGAGGGTAGCAGACACCAACAGAATCAACAAACTCATTCGTAAAGCTGGTGATGTTGTGGGGATGGAACTGGACTCTCTGACGGTGGCGTCTGAAAAAAGGATGCTGTCCAAGTTGCATGCCATCTTGGACAATGTCTCCCATCCACTACATAATGTACTGGTTGGGCACAGGAGTACATTCAGCCAGAGACTCATTCCATCGAGATGCAACACTGAGCGTCATAGGAGGTCATTCCTGCCTGTGGCCATCAAACTTTACAACTCCTCCCTTGGAGGGTCAGACACCCTGAGCCAATAGGCTGGTCCTGGACTTATTTCCTGGCATAATTTACATATTATTATTTAACTATTTATGGTTTTATATTGCTATATTTATACTCTATTCTTGGTTGGTGCAACTGTAACAAAACCCAATTTCCCTCGGGATCAATAAAGTATGACTATGACAATGACATTGGGGCGCCAGCATTCTGCACTGCCATCAGTTCAGTTCAGTTCCTTGTCCACCTCCTGAATGTGCTTCATCATGCTGAGTTGTGCACTTCCTTGTGATGTCGATCTGCAGACTAACGATGAGCTCATCATAATTCCCAGTGGTGAAGTCACACTGAAGTACAAAGTTCAAAGTAAATTTCATTATCAGAATCTATATACAGTTGCCAGAAAAAGTTAGTGAATTCTTTGTAATTACCTGGTTTTCTGCATTAATTGCTCATAAAATGTAAACATAGATATTCACAGCACATTACAGGCCCTTCGGCCCACAGTGTTGTGCCGACCACGTAACCTACTCCAGACACTGCCTGGAATTTCCCTAGTGCATAGCCCTCTATTTTTTTAAGCTCCATGTACCTATTTAAGAGTCTCTTAAAAGACCCTGTTGTATCTGCTTCCACCACTGCTGCCAGCAGTGCATTCCACGCACCCACCACTGTCTGTGTGAAAAACCTACCCCTGACATCCCCTCTGTAACTACTTCCAACTACCTTAAAATAATGCCCCCTCGTGTTAGCCATGTGGTCTGGCTGTCATCTATGTCACGATAATAGATAAACACAATCTGCCTAAACTAATAACATTCAGTTGCACTTCTCATCAACACTGAGCACACCATTTAACAGTCACAGTCTAGATTCAAAAAAGTATCTGAACCTCTGGGTTGATGCTTTCTACAATTTTTTTTGGGAGTTTAGGTGTTCAAATCAATGAGATGAGATTGGAGGTATGGGTTGTAGAGGTGCCCTGCCTTATAAAAAAAGTTGCACGAAGTCAGGTTACTTCTCAAGAAAGAACTGTTTACTTGCACTAAGCCTCAATCAGAACAACTTTCTGAGGACCTTAGAAGAGGAATTGTAGAAAGCTGGAAAAGGCTATAAAAACATTTCCAAAGACCTGAGTGTTCATCAGTCCACAGGAAGAGAAATTGTCTGCAAGCAGGGGAAATACAGTACTGTTGCTGCTCTCCCTGGGAGTGGGCGTCCTGTAAAGATCACACCAAGAGCACAAGGTGCAATGCTAAAGGAGGTGATGGCAAAAGACCTGCAGAAATTGCTAGAACTTGCCAAAGTATCTGTTCATGTGTCCACTGCAAGTGAAACACTGAACAAGAACGGTGCTCATGGAATGACACCACAGAGGAAACCACTGTTCTCCAAAAAAACAAAAATTGCTGCATATCTCAAGTTTGCAAACGACCACCTGGATGTTCCACAATGCTGCTGGGACAATATTCTGTGGACAGATGAGACAAAAGTTGAACTTGTTGACAGAAATGCACACCACCGCTATGTGTGGAGGAAATAAGGCACTGTACACCAACACCAAAACCTCATTCCAACTGTGAAGCATGGTGGAAGGAGCATCGTGGTTTGGGGCTGCTTTGCTGCCTCAGGGCCTGGACAGCTTGCAGTCATTGAGAGAACAATGAATTCAAATTTGTATTAAGATATTTTACAGGAGAATGTCAGGGTAGTGGTCCATCACCTGATGCTTAATAGAAGTTGGATGATGCAGCAAGACGATCACCTGAAACACAAGAGTAAATCAACAACAGAATGGTTTAAAAAGATGAAAATCCATGTTTTGGAATGGCCAGACCTTAACCCAATTGAGATGCTGTGGCTGTTCATGCGAGGTATCCCAGAAATATTGATGAACTGAAACAATTTTGAGTGGAGGAATGGTTTAAAACTCCCCCTCGCCGTTCTGCAAGTCTGATCAGCAGCTGCAGAAAACATTTGGTGGAGGTTATTGTTGCTGAAGGAGATTCTACCAGTTATTAAATACAAGGGTTCACGTACTGTTTTGAACCTAGACTGTGATTGTTTAAACGGTGTACTCTGTATTGATGAGAAGAAGTACAATTGTTTGTGTGTTATTAGTTTAGGCAGATTGTGTCTATAATGGCAGATGAAGATCAGACCACATTTTATGAGTAATTAATGCAGAAAACCAGGTAATTGCAGTGGGTTCACAAACTTTTTCTTTCAACTGTATGTCACCGTATACAACCCTGAAATTAATTTTCCTGCAGGCATATTTTGCAAATCCATAGAACCATAACTGTGAACAGGATCATTAGATGACAAACTGTGAAAGGACAAATGAGTGAGATTGACTCCCTTTGTTCTGGAACCTGATGGTTGTGGGGTCGTAACTGTTCTTTAACCTGGTAGTGCGAGTTCTCAGGCTCTTGTACTTTTTACCTGATGGCAGCAGTGGGAAAAGAGCGTGGCCTGGGTGGTGAAAATCTCTGATGATGGATGCTGCTTTCCTACAGCAACGTTTCATGTAGATGTGCTCAGTGGTTGGGAGGGCTTTACCCTTGCTGTACTGGGCTGAATCCCCTACCTTTTGTAGGATTTTGTGTTCAAAGGCATTGGTGTTTCCGTACCAGGCCGTGATGCAGCTCAGCAACAGGGCATGATATGGAACATAACCAGGCTTCTAACCTTCTGTGAGTTTGCAGTGCGGACACGTGGCTGTGGAAGTGACTTCTGAGAGAAAGCGTTTGTCACAGCCACAGCTACGATCGCAGGCGCTCGATGAAACTCGTGGAATCTGTCACCCATTAGGAATTCATCTTCAGGAGAAAATTGACAAGTGTTAACTGTAATGGGCAGATATATAAATGTAGGGACTTCTTTCAGAGAAGGCAGGAATTGAACTTTGCCGCCCCGAGCTGTGATAACTGCAACGCTTCCGTGGCACCTCATGAGTTAACTTTGACCATGAATAAATACTGATAATTACAGGCCGTCTTCCTCCTTGTTTCAGAGTAAATGTAACTTTCATCGACCGATCGGGGCAGAGAATACCTGTGAGGGGGAAAGTAGGAGACAATATTCTCTACTTAGCGCAAAATCATGGGATTGATCTGGAAGGCAAGTATTTATTGGAGAAAACTCTAAATTCTTAACTTGTGCAGTTTCTTCAAAGACATTGATACATTGACCTAGTGACATTGGTTGAGGGGGGAATATTGCTCAGAGAACCAGACTGAACTCTTCTAATAATGATGGGGGATCTTTTGTCCCTACCTGAGTGGGAAAGGATAGACCTTTGCTTCAACATCCATCCAAAAAGAAACTCGAGAGTCCTGCCCTGGGTTAGTCAGCCCAGCTTTTTGTAAAGTCTCTGGAGTGTGACTTGAGCTCCTTACTTTGGTGAGAATGGCTCCCACTGAACTTCAGATGGTAGTCTCAATGAAGCACGTACTAATCTTCAATTTGGTATGCAGATTGGGTGACCACTTCGCTAAGCACCTTGGCAAAAAGCAGGATTTCTTGGAGGTCAATCATTTTAATTCCAATTTCCATTTCAACATGTCAGTCCATGGCCGCCTCTACTGCTACGATGGGGCGCCTCTCAGATTGAAAGAGCTACACGTCATTCTCTCCGGGTAGCCTCCAACCTGATGGCATGAAGATCGGTTTTTCTAGCTTCCAGTAATTTTTCCTCTTCCCCTTTCACTCTTCTTTCATTCCCCACTCTGGCTGCCCTCTCTCCTCTCCTGCCTAACTCCTCTCCCTGGTGCTTCTCCTTCACCTTCTCCCATGGTCCATTCACCTCTCCTCTCCAATTCCTTCGACTCCAGCCCTTTACCTTTTCCACCTATCACCTCCCTGCTTCATACTTTCTTTGCCAACCATCTGACTTTACCAATCACCTTTTTCAGCTTTTACTCCTTCCCCCTTATTCTGGCTTCTCCCCCTTTCTTTCCAATCCTGAAGACTATAGGCCATTAGGCCATTCAGTCCATTAAGTCTGCTCTGCCATTTCATCATGGCTGATCCTGGATCTCACTCAATCCCATGCACCTGTCTTGTCGCCATATCCTTTGATGCCCTGACCAATTAGGAAATGATCAACTTCTGCTTTAAGTATACCCACAGACTTGGACTCCACTGCAGTCTGTGGCAGAATATTCCACAGATTCACTACTGTCTGGCTAAAAAAAATTCCTTTCTGAGATACAGTATGGGGCCCAAAACTTGCCAATATTGCAACTGCGGCCTGACTAGTATCTTATAAAGCATCAGCATTATCTCCTTGCTTTTATATTCTATTCCCCTTGAAATAAATGCCAACATTGCATTTGCCTTCTGGGAGTCTTGTATGAGGACTCCTAGGTCCCTCTGCACCTCTTGATGTTTGAACCTTCTCTCCATTTTGATAACACTCGGCACTATTGTTCCTTTTTCCAAAATGCATTATCCTACATTTCCCAATGCTGTATTCCGTCTTCCATTTTTATTTCCCCCATTCTTTCAATTTGTCCAGGTCCTGCCGCAATGGCGTTGCTTCCTCAGCACTACCTACCCCTCCGCCTAGCTGCGTATGGTCCGCAAACTTTGCCACAAAGCCAAAAAAGGGTCTTGACTCAAAAGTCGACTGTTTATTCATTTCTATTGATGCTCCCTGGCCTGCTGAGTTCCTCCAGCATTTTGTGTGTGTTGCTCTGGATTTCCAGCATCTGCAGAATCTTTTGTGTTACTAATCTTCAGTATACTTTCTTTACTCAAATTCTTTCACACTTTGCTAAAAGCGTTATGATATACCTGATCTGAATTTCCCCACACTTACCCAATAGAGGTAGTTATTAAACAGTTATGTGCAGGCAATTTATGTGAAATATGCTTCCACAACAAGGTTTGGTTAACATAGGGCATTGAACAGTACAAGCCTTGCAGCCCATTAAACTGAATTTAATATCCACCTAACCCTTTCCTCCCACATAGCCCTACATTTTTCTTTTAATCCATGTACCTTTCTAAGAGTCTTTTAAATGCCATTAATGCATTGGCCTCTACCACCACCACGGGCAGTGCATGACAGTCACTCTCTGTAAAAGAAACCTGCTTCTGCCATCTCCCCTGTACGTTCCTCCAATCACCTTAAAATTATGCCGTCTGATATCAGCCATTGGGGAAAAAGGCTCTGCCTGTCTGCTCTATTTATCCGTCTTATCGTCTTGTACACCTCCATCAAGTCACCTCTCATCCTCCTTCACTCCAAAGAGAAAAGCCCAAAGCTCAGACAACCTGTCCTCATAAGTCATGTCCACTAATCCAGGCAGCATCCTGGTACATCTCTCTGCACTCTCTAAAGCTTCCATATCCTTCTGTAATGAGGCAACCAGAACTGAACGTAATACTCCCAAGTGTGGTCTAACCAGAGTTTTATAGAGCTGCAGCGTTACCTCATTGTTCATGACCTCAATCCTCCAACTAATGAAGGCCAACACACCATACACATTCTCATCAACTTGCACAGCAGCTTTGAGGGCTATATAGACATGGATGCTGAGATCCCCCTGTTCCTTCACGGGAAGATGAAATACTCCCTGGAATTCTTGTAATCTCTCATTCCTCTAAATTCTGGTGTGAGGGTCAATGTTGTCCTTCCCTGGAGGTAACGGTGAGGAAAGCACAGTCTAACTCATCCTGCTGGCAGATGTGCCCTGTTATCTTCTGGAAGAATACAAATACGTTGTCTCGCATGTCCTTACAAGGTGAGCTTCAGGCCGCTAAATATGCTGCTGTGTAGATAGCGGATTCGATCTGCATCCCAGTATAACGTTACTGTAATCACGCCAGTTCAGGAGCTGACAGTGGGTGCTGCTTCTCACCCATGCACTGAACGTCTGCCCTCTGATAAATCTTTTCAATGAATGTACTGCCTGTGACTACTCATCAGTCATCAGTAATCGTGTGTGTGTGTGTGTGTGAGAGAGAGAGAGAGAGACTACATGATGTCTGTGAGCTGTCCCTTGCCCCTCTTCCTCCCAACATCCCAAAACAAGAGATTCTGCAAATGCTGAAAATCTGGAGAAATTCAGCAAGTCAGGTTTCATCTATAAAGAGAAATAAACAGTCGTTATTTCGGGCTGAGACCCTTCATCAGGACTTCGAGGGGAAGGGGGTAAGAAGTCAGGGGTGGAGGAGAAGTAAAGCTGGCAGCTGATAGGTGAAAAAAAGGTGAGAGGTGGGTGGGGGAGGGGGCTTGAAGTAAGAAGCTGGGAGGTGATAGGTGGAAGAGGTAAAGTCTGAAGAGACGGAATCTGATTGGAGAGGAGAGTGGACCAAAGAAGAAGGGGAAGGAGGAGGGGACCCAGATGGAGGTGATGGGTGTGAAGGAAAAGAGAAGGGAGCCAATGTAATGTATCATTTGTTTTCCCTCTTAAGGTGCTTGTGAAGCTTCATTGGCATGTTCTACTTGCCACGTCTATGTAGATGAAGAGCATTTCGATAAACTCCCTGAACCAGTTGAAAGGTAAAAAAAAAATTTGTTATATCCACACTCTGCAGCATAGACACACTAACTTCCTAATTCATGATGTAACGTATTACAGCTTCCATTTTAAAAAAAAGTCTTCACAATTAGAATCACGGTGCAATATTTGCAGTATCTATGGAGGGGAATAAAGAGGCCCGAGAAATGGCTCTCTATGTGTCTCCATAGATGTTGCCTGACCTGCTGAGTTCCTCCAGCATTTTTGTTGGGTGTTACTCTGGGTTTCCAGCATCTGCAGAATCTCATGTGTTTACAGTATTTACAGTGTGTGGGGATAATGACACCCATCTACCAGTAGCTTTGAATGCTGGAATCCCAGTTTTGTGATCCCACTCCTTCCCAGTGGTGAAGTGTCACCCACACAGCCTGACTGTGTGGTTCAAGCTCCTCTAAAAATCAAAATGCATTACACAGGAAGGGAGCAGATAAACATATTATAAAGCCAATTCTAATACCTTAGATCTGGTTCTGAAGCGATATTTGAACGCCTCTGATAATGAACTCTCCTGATCCTGGTGAGTTCTTTCTGCTGTTTAGGTAGGGTTCTGATCTGGGTTACTTCCTGAACACGAGTCATTGTTAAGGGTGGCAGAGCACAGGTGGGCCCAAGGTGGTTGCCTGAGTAACTTCAGTTATGTTAATAGCCTCATTAATGGTTAATGTGCAGTTAATGGCCTCATTCACATGCTATATTTATATTTAGAACCGTGAACATAAAAACCCCTTTTTTCTTTCATCCATGTGCCTATGTAAGTGCCTATGTAAGTAAGCCGAGTTAGATATGGCCCTTGTGGCTACGGGGGTCAGGGGGTATGGAGGGAAGGCTGGGGCGGTGTTCTGAGTTGGATGATCAGCCATGATCATAATAAATGGCGGTGCAGGCTCGAAGGGCCGAATGGCCAACTCCTGCACCTATTTTCTATGTTTCTATGTAAGAGTCTGCTTCCACCGTCACCTATAGCAGTGCAATGCATGCACACATTACCCTCTGTGTGATTTAAATAAAAACACCTACCCCTGACATCCCCCCCACACTTTCCCCAAAATCAAGGGTTCCCCAGCCTTTTTTATGCCATGGACCCCAGGCTGGAAACCCCTCATATTAAAGTTATGTCCTCTCATATTGGCTATTTCTGTCTGGGAAAATGACTTTGGTCTTCCACTTTGTGCCACTATCATCTTTGCACCTCGATCAAATTAATTTAGTTATAATAAAAGCAGGCAAACAGTGATTAAGAGTTATGTAATCAACAAACATGTTGATTAACAGTAGTGAAGGAGACAAAACCCCTAGAATTCTGAAATGTACATACTAAAAGGTTTGGATAGAGTGGATCTGGAGAAGACATTTCCATCAGTAGAAGGGTCTAGGAACTGAGGGCACAGCCTCAGAATCAAGTGAACGTCCCTTTAAAACTGAGGTGAGGAGGAATTTCTTCAGCCAGAGAGTGGTGAATCTGTTGAATTCTTTGTCACTGAGGGCTGTGGAGGCCAAACCATTGTGTGTATCTGAGACAGAGGTTGATAAGTTCTTAATTCATAAGGGAGTAGATGGGAGAATGAGGTTGTAAGGAAAATAAGTTTTGATTCAATGGCAGAGCAGGCTCGATGGGCTGAAAGGGTTAATTCTGCTCCTGTATCTTGTGGTTGAAAAGCTGGGAAACAGTTATTTGACAGTAAGTCGATTTAACAGTAATGCAGAACATTAGCTCAATTTACATAGAATAGTACAGCACAGGCCCTTCGGCCCACGTTTTGTGCCGACCCTTAAACCCTGCCTCCCATATAACCGCCCGCCTTAAATTCCTCCATAAATTTTTAAATTTGGACTCCATATATCGGGCTCCATATACCTTATAAATTTAAAATAATTTGGAGGTAAATCAAAGCTGGTGTGTGTTTCTCCTAAAGCAAGAAAACATCACTGCTGCCTAGTGCATCCTCTTTGCTTTCAGTACAAAGAAGGGAGATCGAATACTTTCATTATGAATTGATTAGGGGAACGTGTAGGAGGTTCTGTGGATGAGAACAACATTCCTGGGTGGTATGTTGCCTCCAGGTGTCAGGACCAGCACCTATAGCATTCTGAAAGGCTAAGGTGAACAGCCAAAGGTTGTGACCCTCTTTGGTACCAATAAGGTGGACAGGAATGGTGACGAGGTCCTGTAAAGTGAGTTCAGAGAGTTGATTGCTAGGTTGAAGGATAGAACCTTCAGGACGGTGATCTCAGGATTGCTACCCATGCCACATGCTAGTGAGTCTAGAGATAGGAAGATAATATAGCTTAACACGTGGCTAAAGAAATGATGCAGGAGCAAGGCCTT
Organism: Mobula birostris; assembly: GCF_030028105.1. NCBI lineage: Eukaryota > Metazoa > Chordata > Chondrichthyes > Myliobatiformes > Myliobatidae > Mobula > Mobula birostris. The sequence continues at coordinate 6,875,775 of NC_092401.1, forward strand.
CAGATTTTATATCATTGGGCTCTCTTCTAGGAAATGGAGCAGTTTGCTCCTGACGGGGGGAGGGACCAGTATCCTAGGCGGAAGGTTTGCTAGTGGGGTTAAACTAGAGTTGCAAGGGTGGTGGGAAGAGACAACGAATTCTACTGCAGTAAGAATGTAATTAAAATGTGATGATGAAACAGTCCGTTTCTCTCATCACGGAGGGTAGGAAGTTACGGCAAAATGCATCCAAAATATGGTCAGATATTTTGTGACAGTTTTACAGATGCACCAGAGTTTGCAAAGAGGGAAGACATTGAAATTAATGTGTTTGTTTCCAGGGAGGAAGACATGCTGGACATGGCACCTGTCCTACAGCTCAACTCCCGGCTGGGATGTCAGATCATCCTCACTGAAGAACTGGATGGCATGGAGTTAACGCTGCCTAAAATCACCAGGAACTTCTACGTGGATGGGCATGTGCCAAAACCCCACTGATGGGTGGGTGACCAAGGTACTCGGGGTGCTGAATGCCAGCTCATCCCAGCAACGCTGCCAATGCACAACGTGAGGACGGGTGGTGCCACCACCGCTACGCCAGAGTGAGTGGACATCAGGAGCCAGTGGAAAACTTGGACTGGAGAGAAGGTAGAGGACAGGCTACCTCAGGGAGGGGTGCATTCCTCTCGTTGGTCTCTGCTTCACCTTGTTGATGTGCCTTTGCTCAATGGATGACGGGATTTGAACGGAATAGTACATGCGGTCATTTTTGTCTGTCTTTGCCATGTGTTTTTCACTCTCTCTCTTCCCTCCTGTGTTTTTTTGGTCCGCCTAGTGTTCGTGTCCTCTGTATTGATCATTCAGTTAAACAGCTGTGGAATGCACATCTTTTACCTATATTCACCTCATTTATATTTTTTATCTGTTGTATTTTTGGATGACTCCCATGCGACGGTTGCAATTTCCTGCTCTCATTTCTACCTGTGGGGCTAGTAAAACAAGTTAACGCTGTGCATTAAAATATTTTTGAACTAGTCATATTTTAGTATGCTCCCCTAATGTTTTATTGATATGGCTTTGTGAATAACCCTTACATTTGTGCACATCTCTGTCTGTCGGCTAGTGCCTTGTCTCGGGCAGTTTGTGTTACTGGAACTGCACAAGTACAGACTCATCTTGTCGGTGTTTGATCAACACAGTCAGCGTCTAGACTACTGCAATTCGATAGACACGTCGATTACTTTAAATATCTGCTGCAGTAACTCAATGCAATGTTGTGATTTTGTTCCTGTTACTCTGAGTTGTATTATTTTTGTATGTTTGCAGATGTGGCAGGATCTTAAACATTGGGAATTAAACTTTGGGCACATTATTTTATAAATCACTTTGCGGGAGTTAAGTATCAACAATAAACGTAGACTCACCTTGTCACTCGTGTGAAACATGCCTGTCCTTGAATCTTGCCGAGGCTGAAATCAGCCTTTGCCGTCATTGATCGGTAAAGAGAAAGCTCTTGGTGTGGTCTCAGCATCTGAAATGTGGACACGGTCTCATCACATGTTATGCAGAGTTGGAATAATTGTGGGCAGAACAAAGAATAGCAGCCCCCATCAAACAGTAGAACAAAGCTAAAATGGGCCCGAGGTCTTTGGCTAATTTATCTGCAATGGGTAGTTATGAATTGTCAATGACACCTTCTGGGTAAAGTATGAGGAACTCGCTACCTGCCCCCCCCACCCCCAGGCTGTGGCCTGAGCCTACCACTGTTAATCTTCTCACACATGATGCACGGCCATACACCCTAAGTAATCATATTGTCAGGTTTGCTGATGATACGACAGTGGTGGGCCTCATCAACAACAATGAGTGAGACATCCTATAGAGAGAAGGTGGAAGAGCTCAAGGCCTGGTGACAGGCAAATAACCTCTTCCTTAATGTCAACAAGGCAAAGGAGCTGGTTACTGGCTGGAGGAGAACTTGCACGATGCACACCTCACTTTACGTCGGCGGCACAGCAGTGGAAACCGATCAGTTTCACACTCCTGGGACTGCACATCTCGTACAGCCTCTCATGGTCCCACAACACATCCTACACAGACAAGAAAGCTCACCAACACCACTGCTGGAGTATTCTGGAGTTATCTGGATTCATACCTGCTATACTCACATAAGAACCAGTTTTCCATGCTGAACATAAATTGCAAGCAGTAAATTAAAGATAAAAGCACAGGCTGGCCCACAGACTAAGATATGGTGTGCAAAATGGTGACCATGATATATTTGCATCTATATCAGCCAATTTTTAAAACAATGGGGTCATGTTAATTGGGCCTGCGTCAAACCAGGCAACATGGCTGAGTTATTTGCACCATTGTGACTTGAATTCAAGCTGGCAGACTAGGCTGATGATGTCATTCAGCATATCAAACACGGTCACAGGTACAGTTGTGGTCAATAGCTGATCTATTGTGTGCGCAGAATGTCAGCTCCCACAGGCACTCATCTTGGGCATCTGGCTCTCTGTTTTTAGAATATCTGTGTCAATTAGTTTGTCCCAACAGGGCTTTTTGAACATTCAGAGGCATCTCCCACTGTAGATATGTAACTCAAAGGAAACATTGTCGACCCAAAGTATTGAAATAAATGATATTGTAACTATTGAAATTGTATTGAATCACCTTTGACCTTAAGGGCATAAAAATGAGTTTGTGACACTCTACTGAGAGGGTGTATAGAGGAGTGCCTGCTTGTTATGATGAATAAAGACTTGTATAGCACCAGCTTCAGTATCTCACGGGGTGATTTTGATCACAGTCACAACAGCCTCTACTTTCTGAGGAGGCTGAAGAGAGCTAGACAATGCACATCAATAGTCATGACCCTCTACAGCTGCGCAGTAGAGAGCATCCGCAGTGTATTGTACAGAAACTGCACTGCCGTGGACAGGAAGGCTCTGCAAAGGTTAGTCAAAACTGCCCAACGCGTCCTGTCTTCCCACCATCGAGGACAAAAATACAGGAAGAAGCTGTAAAAAGGCCAGCAATGGCATGAAGGGATCTCAGCCTTTGGACTGTGTGTCCCATTTGCATCCAGGAGGAGCCAAGCAGCATTCCTGCCAGGACCACCAGACTCAAAAACAGCTACTTTCCCCAAGCAGTAAGGATAATAAATACTTACACCCACTAACCCCACCATAACCCCAAGCATCACTAGTTAATCGTTTCCTGTCAAAGTCACCTTATCTGCACACTCCTGAACCTAGCGTCACTTTATGCACATACAATTTATGTATATAGGCTATCTTACGTATTTGTATTTCTTGTGTTTTTATTATTGTATTCTTTATCTTATTGTGTTTTTTAATTTGTTCTGCATCGGATCTGAAGTAACAATTATTTCGTGCTCCTTTCCACCTGTGTGCTGAAAATAATATTAAACCATCTTGAATCACGAAGAGCTCCATTACTCCGGACCGGTGGGGGGCGCTACGGTTCCCGGCCGACGGCGGGGCTCTGTGGATCCGAGCCGGCTGGCGGCGCAGTTCAGGGAGGCCGGCGGCGGGGCGGGATTTGGGCCCTTCTCCGGAAGGCGGATGTTGTCGTCCACTTTGTGTCTCCGGCTGAAAATGGCTGCGGTGTTATTCGAAAATGCGACGCTGAACTCGCTGCCCGAGAACGTGCTAGTGGAGATCCTGTCCTACTTGTCCACCCGGGACCTGCTCCGCATCAGCAGGTACTGAGCTGGCGGGGCCGAGCGGGAGCTGGCGGTGGAAGTAGGAGATGTGGGTCCGCCCGGAATGGGGGTGCGGAGGAAGGGAGGGGGCGAGAGAGACAGAGGAGGGGGGGGTGAGAGGCCTAGTTTCCCTCATTCCTGAGGGAAGGGAAGGCAGGGTGGTAGCTGTCAGGGCTAGTGCACCAGGGAAGGTTGGAGGAAGGGGGAATGGAGGTGGGTGTCGGGGCAGGAAATAGAGCCGCCGCCGGGAAGGTGGGAGGGGGCGGGCGGCTGGAGGAGTTGCGACAGGCCCCGTCCGTGAGAGTTGGGGTTGGTTGGTGGTGCGCCCGATGCAGAGGTAGCTCCCACGGGGAGATGGGGGGAAACCGGCTTGCTGGGGGGTGGGGGAGTCACGTCAAGGGTGAGGAGAAAGAGAAGTCGTCCAGATCAGATTGGGGAAGGAGACACCGGCTGGCAGAGAACAGTAAAGTGGTAGCTTGTTTCCAATGCGGGTGAGGTGTAAAGACCGGTTTGCCCATGAGAGAGGAAAAACATTACCAGAGTGTACTGGTTTGGGGGGAGGGGGTTGACCACGTCTCATCCCCCTGTAGAAGGTAAAGATCTTTTGGGAGGGGAGAAAAGTGTTACAAATATGGCAGTCAGGGTAGAGACAGGAGCTATGGAGTGGAGAGTCTGGCCCAATCCTCTAGCGAATGTAAAGACTGGGGCATCAAACCTGCCTCCTCATGAACAAGGATGATGGAGAATTAAGTAAGTGAACCCCCAGGAGAAGATAGGTGGTTGGGGCTGGTACTGAGTGTTTAGATCTTGGTTGTGGGAAGGACAACTGGGAAGTTGCTGGGAAGTGGGATGAAGGTGGACAGTGTTAACCTTGGGTCTAGGATATATCTCCTGACCTAGCTAGGAATAAATTGGGATTTTAACTTCAAGACAGTCTGATTGTGATGAGTAATTTAGGAGAGATCTTTATGTTTCCTCAGAGTTTGCAAAAGATGGAGAAGATTAGCTTATGACAAAGGACTCTGGAAAGATGTTAATTTAACCCCATACAAGGTAAGGTATTTATTTCTATAAAACTTTGGCATTGAAATTTTGTGTAAGAAATTTTGAGAGAAATAATTTGTAGGTTTGCTGAATGGTTCAGTAGTGAAAGGAGGCTACCAAATTTAAAAGATTTCATGCAGTGTCCAAGTTAAGGGGTTATTTTGCAGTATGCAAACATCATTGTAAATATAATTGCAGCACCTTTTAAACGTCATATCATGTCTCATTGCCCGAATGATGAAGTGCTTTTTAGCTTCATCTTGAACAGTCTGGGTTCCCTGATCCCAGAAAATACTTTCCCGATACTGGCCCAATCAAGGCAGCCCTCAGATGCCCAGGGCCGACACTGCATGTAACAATCGAGAAAATGTTGGTGTCTCATCAGTCAGCGTGTCTGTTGTGTGATTACTTGTGATTTGATTCTGTTCTTTCAGGTAAACTCAAGGATACTCTGGCACCTGGTCAGACATTACCTGGGTGGAACTCTGAGGACCCTGAGAATCAAAGGTGTCCTCCACTCTGTCAAGAAGAATGAGTCACTAACTGAAGCCTTGCTGTTGGAGATCGGAAAACGCTGTCCCAACCTGACTGAGCTGCGGCTGATTGAAATGAACCTGCGGGGCATTAATTATGAATGCCTGCCCCCTTCGCTGCTCAGCCTGGAGCTGACACATTGCGAGATTCCCTTGCACTGGTTCAGGGCTGCGGCTGCTGCCAATGGGACCCGTGTGCCGCCTCGCATCAAGAACCTGGAAGTGGACAATGTCCCCAACTTCTCAGACCAGCACCTGCAGAACCTTGCGTCCCGTACAGCACTGAAGGTACTGATCCTGTCGGGCACGTACAGAGTCACTGACTCGGGCATCGAGAAGTCAGCTGAGTGCCTGTCTGAGGTAGTCCACCTCAAGCTTCACGGCTGCAACATCTCCGACGAGTCACTGCGCCACATCGCTCGGCATCTGACACAGCTCCGCACTTTGGACCTCACGAACTTCTGTTCTATGACCGACGCGGGCCTGGCCTGTCTCGGTGACCTGCGCTCACTGCAGTCCCTCTGCTTCGAGTACTGTGACCAGATCACTGTTGAGAAGCTCTTGGCCGTCTGCACCGGCCTTCCATCCCTGGCAAAACTCAACCTGAATGGGAATCCCTACTCCGAGGGGGACCTGCAGAGAATCCGACAGAGCTTGCCGAACTGCACCGTTACCAACGATTTCCCTGCCATAGATTCTGTGCCTAAGTTTTAACCGCGGGTTGTATTTTTCACCCTGGTAGTGCTTTGGCTTTGTCGGGAGGATTGGGAGCTTGCCAACTGCACTACACAACCTGAGCTGTTCTTTATTCTCTTGCATGGATTTTGTGCGGTCGGTCAGGTCCCAAAAAGCATAGTGTTTGAATGGACAGAAGCTCGCTGCTGAACCACTCATCTCCCAGTCTGGTACCCGTGACACCTCTCTAGTGTGAGGGAGAGTTAGTACCCTGAACGAATAATGTGGGAGTTTAACTCGGAGTGGGTTCGGATGAGGCAGATAGAAACTGCTGAACAGGGGTGATCTAGGAAGCTGTTTGGTCGCTGACGTCAAGGCAAGCAGGACCTGGTGCTCACTGTGGCTCTGTCTTTCGGATTGTGTGCCAATGGTTTTGAGTTGCTGGGACTGCGGAAGCCAGCACAGAGCTGAGCACATTACAAGGAGGAAAAGCAGAGAGATGGAACGCGAACTGAATTACACTGCAAGATTGTCAGCAGCCAAATGCACAAACCCTGGACTGCTGTGCTGAGCAGTGGCGTGGGGGCTAATCAAATGGCTCACGGTTTGCCGGTGGCCCATGAAGAATACTTAAATTGTTCATTAAATGTCACACTCATTCAGCTGGTAACTTTATTTGAGAGCTCTGTTTGTGCATTTTGAAAAATAAACTTTATCATTTGTAACAATTTACATATTTCTCTATTTCCTGGTAACTGATGTCCCCTTTGATTGAGTGCATTGGCCATTTGTGGTTTATCCGTGAGAAATGCTTCCGAAATGTTTCTTTACATTGAGGATAATTTTAGGGCAGGATGGCTTGTTGCAAGGAGTGATTGAAGCAAAGTCAGTTACATAATTTAAGGTAGAGTTTAATATTTAAATAGGAGAGAGAGTGGGACAGTAGGACTTTACACCTGTGTGACAGGTTAGTGGTGTTGCAAAAACATCTGCCTCTGAATTTCTCTCTTCCGTCTATGGACTGATTACCCCCGAACCTGGCATGAGTTTCCACGTTCTAAATGTTGGTGCACAGCTCCAGCCCCTCTGTGCCTTAACTCACTTCTGTGCCATCTGCAGGTTACGGCAGAGTGTCGTAAGGCTTGATACTGAGAAGCTTGAACCCATTCTTTCTCGTGACCATCCATGTGCTCTGCTCTTTTGACACTGATGTTACTCTGCTCTGTAATGGTCCATACTGTACAGAAATAGATTCCACTTACTAATCTAATGTCCTCCTAATTCCCCACAGCATTCATTGTAATATTTAATGCCATCTTCTGCTACCTCTATCTCCCCTGGTTCTGCAAACATCTCGGAGCTGACCCACTCATTACCCCTTTCCCCCAAAGAACCATTACCAGCAGCCGGGGCAGAGTTGTGACCATGCTGTGGCCTTGAACCTGGTACCTCTCCCCCGCTTGTTTCCCTCACATCTGACAACACAGAGGACACCTGTGTCTCTTTGCTTATCACAATTGACTGAAACAAAATGGGAAAGCAAGAAAATAAAAACTATAAACAAGCCAGGTTAGCAAGTCACAAACAAGAAAACCTGCAGATGCTGGAAATCCGAAGCAACACACACAAAATGCTGGAGGAGCTCAGCAGGCCAGGCGGCATCTATGGATAGGAGTGAACGGTCGATATTTCGGGCTGAGACCCTTCTTGAGGATTGGAAAGGAAGGGGAGAAGTCAAAGTGAGAAAGGGGGGAGGGGGAGGGGAGGAAGAAGTACAAGGTGGTAGGTGATAGGTGAAACCGGGAGGGGGGCAGAGGGTGAAGTAAAGAGCTGGAAAGTTGGTGAGAGAGAGAGAGCAGGAGGGGGGGAAATCTGAGACGAGAGGATTGAAGGCCATGGAAGAAAGGGAAGGGATAGAGCACCAGAGGGAGTTTATGGGGAAGTGAATCTTTTGACAGAAAGACATGAGGGAAATGAAGAAGGTGAAAAGTATAATGAATTTTGGGGAATCTAATGCTGCTTCCTGCCTGTTCAGACCACTGCCAAAAGCAGCGTCTTCATTTTCCTGTTAATTTATTTCAATTTATATTTCAATTTACTGACTCAATCTGAACAGTATTAGGAAGGTTTTGCTTCAAAGACTTCACAATGTTTCAAGCTGTTACATGACACTGCTGCATTTGTTGAAGCAGTTTATTTTTGTTCTGGTACCTTGGTTTGTGGAGTGCTTTACAATTATGCAGTTCCTATGGTTACCAGTTTGTTTCTAGAGTTGTAATCTGTCTTGGTAAAAGCACCAGAGGAGAAATAAAGATTTCAATTTTATGCTTTGTCCATCTTTCATTTATGTTCGCCAGCCTTGCTAGCAATCCCACTCCAAGCTCCACCACAACCCCCAGTAGAGTTCAAGAATAGCCTTGCAGTGGTACAGGTCACACTCGAGACTGGAGTTCCGTTTATTTGTGCTTTCTGGTAAAGCATAAAACATAGTTTGATGAATAATATTACTTAAGAAATCAAAATCATTCAGATTCCATCCTGTCACTTGACATGAACAATTATATTTAATTAGTCTGAGTTTTAGTGTTTGAGAATGTAAATATACAGTGCCTTGAAAATGTATTCAGACCCCAGTCCTTTACGCACAGGTCGGTCAATTTAACTGAGAAGTTTTATTTGTGAATAACATGCTCCTCTTTTTACAGTAGAGGCCAGAAAAGGGGGAAATTGTAAACCACAAAAAACTAAAATTTCAAAAACTGAAATGTGAGTAGTTCAAAAGTATTCATCCCCCTTTCCTCAGTGCTTAGCTGAACCACTGATCGCAGCTATTACAGCCAGTTGTCTTTTTGAATAAGTCTATATTTGCTTTGCACAACATGATGAAGCAAGATTTGCCCATTCCTCCTTGCAAAATTGCTCATGCTATGCCGGGTTAGTTGGTGAGTGAAGACGGACAGCAATCTTGAGGTTCAGGCAGAAATATTTATTCTGGTTAGGTCTGGACTCTGACTGGGCCACTCAAGGATATCAATTTTCTGCATTCCATTGTTGTTCTGGCAGAGTGTTTTGGGTCAGTGTCCTGCTGAAAGACAAACTTCCTCCCCAGCTTAAGCTTTCGGGCAGAGGCGAACAGGTTTAGATCTGGAACTCTCTGTATTTAGCAGCATTCCTCTTCCCATCAATCCTGACAGGATGTCCAGTCCCTGCTGCTGAAATGCATCCCTATAGCATGATGCTATCTCCACCATACTTTACAGTAGAGATGGTGTTATCTGGTTGACATGCAGTTTTAGAATTATGCCATATGTACCACGTAGTGTTGAGACCAAAATGTTCCACCTTAGTCTCATATGACCTGAAGACTGTCTTCCACATCTTTAGAGTATTTTCAAGTGATGCTTTCCAAAGTCTTTACTAGGAAGATATGTTTGTTTTTTAGCCAGGGCTTCTTTCTTGCTATTCTTCCACAAAAAAAAATTGTGTAAGGCCTTAGAAATGGTGGAGCCATAAACTTCATCTCCAGTTGGTAGCCACTGAGTTCTGCAGCTCACTTCAAGTGACTTGGCGTTACAATAGTCTCTGTTACAAGTGCCATTCTTCTCCAGTGGCTGAGCTTAGGGAGGCAGACTGAGCTCCGAGGTATGTTCAGTGCCTTTGAGATGGTCTTGTACCCTTCCCCAGTTTGTGCTTCTCTATTATCATCTCCTTCACTTGTCTTGAATGCTCTTTTGTCTTCATTTTGGTTTGGTCTATTAAAAATCTACCATACTGTTGGACCTTGCAGAGAGAGGGGGTATTTATTTGTATGAATTCATTGAAAACAGGTGATCCTCCAATTTTCTACATCATGAAATTTAGTAAATACAGTATTACACCTGTGGAAAGTTAGTGTAGTAATTACAAAGGGGATGAATACTTTTTCAGGCTCTTGATTTTGGTTTTTAGCTTTTAGTAAATTGTTGACAGGTTTTGGAATTTCTCTTTTGATTTGACATGATACACAATGGTTCGTAAAATAGCTCTAAAATCCTACAATATATTTTAAATTTAGAAAATGAGGTGGTAAAACGTGAAAATAGTTGTGTGGGTAGGTACTGTAAGGGCAGCAGAATCAGGTTTAATATCACTGGTATACGTTGCGAAGTTTACCTTTGCGGTAGCAGTACAATGCAATACATAATGAGAAGAAAAAACAATTACAGTGTATATAAAATAGTTAAGTTAATAGTTAAATAGAAAACAGAAATTTTTAAAAAAGAGGTAGTGTTCACGGGCTCATTCCATTCAGAAATCGGATGGCAGAGGGGAAGAAGCTGTTCCTGAATCACTGAGTGTGTGTGTTCACACACCTGTACCTCCTTCCTGATGGTAGCAATGAGAACAAGGCATGACCTTGATGAGTGGGGGTCTTTAATGATAAATGATGCCTTTTTGAGGCATTGCTCCTTGAAGATGACCTGAATACCACGGAGGATAGTGCTCGTGATGGAGATGACTAAATCTACAATCTCTGCAGCTTAATGTGATCCTGTGCAGTGGTCCCCTCCACCACCCCATCCGCCCCATACCAGACGGTGATGCAGCCAGTTAGAATGCTCTCTACAGTACATTTGTAGAAATTTATGAGTTTTTGGTGACATACCAAAGATCCCAGGTATATTTCGTTTTAATATTTTTACTTCCTATATGTGACTTTTTACATTTACTTATATTAAATTTCATCTGTCATTCATCTGCTCACATCTATATTCTGTCTGGATTTAGCTGTCTTGATTCTGCTGCCTGAATGTTATCAACTCACCCCTCTAATTTTGTGTCATCGGCAAACTTGATTCAGATTTGAATTTTAAATCCTACATGAAGTGATCAGGGCAGGATTTCTACACTTAGGAAATATTGCAAAGGTGTGTCCATTTCTGTCACGTAATGATAGGTTATCATTACTTTTTGAACACAAACACACGCAACTGACGGTATTGCTCTAAGCACTGTGTAGTGTCTAACGGCCACACAAGTTCACACGACTGACGCTAGTTAGAAATGGTTCAGCAAGACTCCTGTTCCAATTATGTGGCAGTGTTCCAAATAAATGAGGGGAATCTCGGCTAATTTCTCAATTAGTGTTTGTTCTTTAAGGGTTGTCCCATATAAATGGCTGCCCGATTAACCGATGACCCAATTAACCAGAATGCACTGTACTTGTCTCCTTAATTCATAGAATTTTGCCGTAGAAGATGCCGGTCTAAATCTTTATTTGCTGTTGAAGTTAGCAATAAAAAATTCTACAATTCCTAGTCCAAAAGGTAATGTTGCTCCTGGTCAGTACCAAACCATTCTTGGTGAAAACAACACCATCCTTGGTTGGTGACTCTCCTTCCCACTGTATAATTGCTTGTGTCTTTTTCTTTCTCATGCCAAGTTACCACTTTGGGTAATAAAAGAGGGTGGGCTGTTGCCATGACTTTTTTTTGTCCTGTGTTCTTTCTGTCTTCTCTGCACAGCTCCAACAAAACTCAATTAAGCCTTTCGATGAGGGATATTATGGTCTACCATACTGAACAATGAGTTCACCAATTTTAGAAGCCAGTTATTGTTCCCATTTGAAACTCCTCAAAGCCCTTTATTATTTTCTTTCTTGACAGGTTTTATTTTTGCTTTCTTTCATGTTTGCGGATCGTTCTTTCAATATTTATTTTTCACTACGTGACTAGGTAGAATATCGGAGCCCCTGAGTTTGAAGATATTAAAATGAATAAAGCATAATAATAACCTACCTACAGTTATTTTGCACCCGATTTGTAACAGTGAATGTGAAAGTGTTATACTCAGTCCCATCAATGAAGTCATCAATATAGATAAATCATTCAGAGCGCAGCTAAGTTCATTAAAGCTTTTCATTAGTAAAATCCTGCCAACCTGAAAATAGCTCATTTAATTCCCAGCCTTCAATGTCTTGTTGCACTGCCCGTACATCTGTTTGTACACTTCCACTTGTCCAGTTTTTGTGTCAGCAATATACAGTCTTCACGTTCTTAACGGAAAGCATGTAAACTTGTTATTTTGCATTGGCAGTAGCAGTCCCCTAGGGTTGACGATAACTTGTTCTTACTGCCATTGATTGGGCCCTAAGGCTGCCAATGAGTCCCATGGAAATCTGGAAGGCAGGTGGAATTTAAGAACATTTAGAAAGTTTTTGCTAAGAACAGGCCATTCGGCCCAGCAAAGCTTGCCAAATTCCTATTCACATAGCGTGTTGTAATAACTATCGGGTTTAGATTTCAAGGTACTTCTGTCAACTACACAACTATGTAGTTTGTTCCCTATGTCCACAAGTCACTGTGTAAAGAAATGCTTCCTGATGTTAGTCTGAAATCTCCCTTTAACCAGTCTCCAGCTATGGCCATGTGTCCTTGTTCATGGATTAATTGTGAAGTAGCACCTTACTTATATCCTTTAAAGATTTTAAACACTTCTATCATGTCTTCTCTCATTCTATGTGTACTTAAGCTAAAAAGATTTAATTATTTCAATCTTTCTTCGTAGCTCATACCCTGCGGACCTGGAGTGAGTATAGTCGCCCCTCTCTGGACTCTCTCCATTGCCTTAACATCCCTCACATGATATGGAGAGCAAAATTGTACACAGCACTCAATGTGAGGCCTCACAAGCGCATCATACAGCTGAAGGAGAAAGCCTCTTGACTTGAACTCCACTGAGTGCATTATATAGCCCAAAGTTCTATGAGCCTTCCTAATGGCTCCTGTGCATTGTCTAGATGATGATAGTGATGAGTCTACCAGGACACCCAAATCCTCCTCATACAGTGCACTTTGCAACTCAAGACCTCCCATTATATATTTAAATTTATTATTTCTACTTCCTACATGTAATATTTTACATTTACTTACATTAAATTTCATCTGTCATTTATCTGCCAACATCTGTATTTTGTTTAGATCTAACTATTGATTCGTCTGTTATCAGCCCGTCCCACTAATTTTGTGTCATCGGCAAACTTGATTCAGATTTGAATTTTTGAATCCCATAGTGACCAGAGCAGGATTTCTACACTCCGGGAATATTGCAAACGTGCGTCCCTTTCTGTCATGTAATGATACTGAAAAACTAATTCACACCTTTATATTGAATAGACAAGATTATTGCGATACACTTTCTACTGGCCTTCCAAAGCGATCTACTGACAAACTTCAACTCATTCCGAACGCCGCTGCTCGACTTCTAACCAAAACCAGGATAAGGCGACATATCACCCCTGTACTAACAACTCTGCAATGGCTTCTTTGTCTTTTAGAATTGATTTTAAAGTCTCTTACCTGTTTTTAAAGCTCTCAATGGTCTGGATCAGAGTACACCACAGAATCAATCTTGTTTTATAACCCTGCCGAGCTCTCAGGTTTTCTTCTGCCGGCCTCTTAAATTTAAACAGTCTTCCTCAAAAGATAATTGGCAGGTCAGCTTTTTGAGAACTATGCTTCTAAGCCGTGGAACTCAATACCTAAAATTGTAAGACAGATAGATTCTTTATTGATCCCAAAGGAAATCGCAGTAATACTACATTTGCACAGATATACAAATATTTGAAAAGTGAGAAAAATAAATAAGTTACCTTAAAAATAAGATGTACAAGATTTACACTGATAAGATTGTAATACGAGAATGACCATAATATTATACAGTAATGGGTGCACATTCACACCATCCAGCTAGGAAGTGATGATAGCAGGGTGTGGTGAACAGAGGTTAATAACAGTCGGACAGAAGGACCATCACTTCCCTGGCTACAGGTTGACTCATTATAGAGCCTAATGGCTGAGGGTAAGAATGACTTCAACTAGAGATCTTTGGAGCAGCACAGTTGTCTTAGTCTATTACTGAAAGCTCCCCTGTTCAGCCAAGGTGGCTTGCAGAGGGTGAGAAACATTGTCCAGAATTGCCTGGATTTTCTGGAGGGTCCTTTGTTCTACCACAGCCACAGTGTCCAGTTTGACTTCTGTAACAGAGCCAGCCTTTAGAAACCATAGAAACTACAGCACAGAAACAGGCCTTTTGGCCCTTCTTGGCTGTGCCGAACCATTTTCTGCCTAGTCCCACTGACCTGCACGGACCATATCCCTCCATACACCTCCCATCCATGTATCTGTCCAATTTATTCTTAAATGTTAAAAAAGGACCCGCATTTACCACCTCGTCTGGCAGCTCATTCCATACTCCCACCACTCTCTGTGTGAAGAAGCCCCCCCTAATGTTCCCTTTCTAATCAGTTTATTGAGCCTGTTTTCATTGTGTCTGGTATGGCTGAATTAATTCATTAAATTGGTCTGCAGCCAACACTGCTCTCGGTTCATGGGGGTGGATGTGGACTCGGCCTGCTGCTGCTCCTCCGGGCCTCGGGGCGGCGCTGTCGTGGCAAGGGGCGGCGCAGAGTTCAGAGGGGGGGGGGAAGGCGCCGCTCTTTACATCCGTGTTGCCAATGGTCGTTAGGGGACGGCTGTCCGCTTCCTTAACCTGATATCCGCGCAGAAACCCAGCCAACGATGGGCTAAGGAGCCGTTTGAAGCTCCCACCGTCGCCACGAAGCTACCACACGCCCTAAGTAACGAGGAAGAGATGGGTTAGGGTGAGTGATTTACTGATTGTCGAGCCTGACTCCGGCAACCGGACGGCAAAGCGGAGGGGTGGGTCCGCAGGCGCTGATTGGCTGCTCGGCCGCTAATCAAATGTTTCCCTGTGTTGTGATTGGTCCCTGGAAGTCTCTATCATGTCTTGCACCAAAGTGGGGATAAGTTTGGACGCGGTGACGTTTAGTTTTGTGGTGCGGGCCCGGGGGCGCCATCCACTTTCCCCACCTTATGCTCCTTGTTACTTTACTTGTCAGTGGAGCGCCCAGGAGTAGTTTACCAGACCGTCAAGGCGGTTTGAGATGCTCGCAGCTCCTATTACACAATCCAGTTGCAGATCTGGGTGAATTTACAACCTTACTTTCAACTAATTTCCTTTCACGGAATGAACTTCAACCAGTTACATCTGTAACCGAATGGACTCCGCTGTGAGTTGTCGTTTTTTAAAAAATATAAATATTGACCGCGATGCATCTACATCTTAGTGTAAGTGTTTCACAACAGGTGATGGCGTGTAAACTGTAGTTACAGCGTTTATGAAGCAATTGGCACAGGTTATTAAGTGACCCACGAATTCCTTCGTTCTCTGCGGTGGGAGAATATTTTTTGATTTTGTTTTGAAGGCCGCGATTTAGAATCCAGCAGAGTAGACAGGAAATGCTACTTGTATAGACATTAATTGTAGGGGGGAAGATTGTGAGGGAACTGTGTTCCAATTGAGGGTAATAAATTCGAATAACGAATGCCCAACAAGTCAGGCCATACTATAGAAGAGAGAAATGTAATCAGTGTTGCGGGTAAATCACCTACAACCGAAGTAGGCAATTTTGATACGAAGGAAGAAGGTAAGCTGAACGTTTTGAGTTCACTCTGAACATCTGCAATGTGGCCAAGTGGAATGTAGGGTGCTTTGTTTTGTCCTAAATGGAAAAGAGGTTAGATTGGAGAGAGAAAGAGCAAAGGTGAAGGACAACTGGATGTTTAGAATCCCTTAGAAAGTAAATGCAGCTACGAGTCATCGAGTGTACCTTTAGCTTCTCCAATGTAGAGACCACAGTATGAGCGAGCAACAGATTCAGTAGCCCACACAAAATGCTGGAGACACTCAGCAGGCAGCCAACAGTAAACAGTTCAGGCTGAGACCGTTCATCAGGAGTCCTGCCTGGCCTGCTGAGTTCCTGCAGCATTTTGTGTGTGTGTGTTGCTTTAGATTTCCAGCATCTGCAGACTTTCTCATGTAACGGGTTCAGTATACTAGATTGGAAAGTGAATATCCAGAAATTTAACTTGGTTAACTCTCCTTCCACATCTGCTTCCTGACATGAGTATTTCTGTCATTTTCTGTTTTTATTTCAAACTACTGGCATCTGCAGGTGTTTGATATTTATTTAGGGGAGGGGGATCCAGATCCCACATTTATGAGTGAATGGGTCAGTAGAAATGGTGTCTATACATTACAGAAAGATAATTGGGCTGAGTGAAATGTCCTCTAAAGTAGCACAAGGAAGAGATATTTATCTCCAATATTAATCTAGTTATGGCATTTTCTAGCAAAAATTAATAATTTCTATTAATTTGTCATGAGAAATATGGTTTTGTTTTTGCTCATTTGTGTGATAGTCATGTGATAATGAAGTTGTATCATTTTTTTAATGCATGCATTTCTAAATGACAATAAACGAAGACTGAGTGTCCTCATAATCTAATCTAAAAGTTATTGTGATAGAATGACATGCATCATTACAGAACTCTGCATTGGGTAAGCACGATGTTTTATTTTAATGAAATATTCTTAGACCTTAACAATAGTTTCTGAGCTATGAAGGGTTTCATGCGCTTTTATAGCTTTTTATATTGTAACACCATGATCTGTTGCACATAACTAAGATATTTTCTTCTAATGTGTTGGGAAAATGTCTAGCTGGTTGAACAGTGTCCATGGAGAAAAGAATCCGGTTCCCAACCTGGGTGTGCAGATCCCTTGCCCAATGGTATTGGTTTGTGGCATAAAGAAGGTTTAGAGCACGGAAATCAAGGACTTGTTTCCCAACCCTGGGATAAGTCAGTTGAGTCTACAAAGCACAGAGGTCGGAGTTATTGGGCTGGATGAGGCTGCAGTGAACAGGAGTGAAATCACAGATGGGTTTGGAAATGAAGATAAGAATTTAAATAATTAATACTGTCTGACAGCACTGCCAGTGTAAATCAACAAGCATAAACTCAATGCTCTATCTCCCACCATGGTTCAGTATTTATTATATCTTAAGTCTGTACATTTCATTCATCAGCTTTTCCTACCGCAATGTTTTCAGATTTGAGGTTAGTCTCGTTAATCTCACAATGCACGTTATTTTCTATTCTCCAGTGGTGATATTAAACCTGATTCTGATGCTGTCCTCACAGGATGTCTTTGTATAGTTTTCAGCAAATGTTATAAAGTATATTTGGTAAAATGAGTTCTTAAACGGTGCAGATTTGAGCTGCCAGGGATGAAGTAGGTGGCTGTCTCGTCGTTTTCAGTGTGATGGAATTGTGAATTCACGTAGCATGAAGTTTTCTTCTGTCGAGTTATGTGAGAGTAAGAATGAAGTCATTAGTGACGACCATTTTCAAACCTGTAATAACTGAACTTACTTTGCTTGAGTATTGTTATTTCTGAAAATAATTTTAATTCGTTACTGACTGTACCTATCACATTAACAGGCTGTCCTGGTACAAACTGAAATTAACCCAGTTACATCCAACATTCACAGAGTTCATATCTGTAGAATGACTAGTTCTCCACAAGGAAGTCCATCTATTAAATAATATTATTTAGTATTTAATTTCCTAGCTTAAGGTAATTTCTCCAAATATCTATTCATACTTGCCAATTACATCTGGTTATTGGACCACCAAGGTAAATACTCATTGTCTCGATGTTCCTGCCTTCAAAATACCCAGACTGTCTGTGCAGTCAAAGTCTGCAGTGTTCATGTTTTAGAATCTAGTGGGGATCATGACACGCTGGGATGTATGTGTGGCCAACTTCTAGCTCTGTCTAATTGGATTTAATTTTAAGTGACTGTATTTCTGCCGCAACACACACAAAATACTGGAGAAACTCAGCAGGTCGGGCAGCAGCTATAGTCGATGTTTCAGGCCAAGACCCTTCTTCAGGACTGAGAAGGAAGTGGGAGGCCGCCAGAATAAAAAGATGGGGAGGAGGGGAAGAAGGCGAGCTGGAAGATGATCAGTGAAGATGGGGGGGGCGGTGGGAAAGGTAAGGGGCTGGAGAAGGAGGAATTTGACAGGAGATGAGAGTGGAGCATAGGAGAAAGGGAAGGTGGGGACCAAGGAGGAAGTAATAGGCAGGTGAAAAGAGGTAAAAGGTCAGGGTGAGGAATAGAGGGATGGGGGCAGGGGGGGGAATTGATTTACCAGAAGAAGAAATCGATATTTATATATGTGCATAAAAGATATGCAGACTATATTTGTATCCGGAGCGACAGGACTTGAAGTGTTATTGATATTTGTCTTTCTTTGGTTGAGCTGTTTCAGGAAAATACTACTTCTTCTTGCATCAGCAGTTATGTTGATAAATGTAATGGGCAAGTATGGCATAATATATTTGTATCTATGAATGGCCCCTGGCATCTATCACAGTATTCCACCTTGATGAGACATTGCCAACCTTGGCTGTGCTCTTTCTAACTTGGGATTATAATGTTGCTTGTTGGGATTGGTTAATGCAGCGGTCCCCAACCACCGGGCCGCAAAGCATGCGCTACCGGGCCGCAAGGAAATGATATGATTTGGCGATATGAGTCAGCTGCACCTTTCCTCATTCCCTGTCACGGCCACTGTTGAGCTTGAATGCACGCAAGCTCATTACCCGCGCGTCATCCATGTCAGCGCGGGAAGAATATCAACTCCTCGAGCTTGCAAATGACGGCGGGCTGAAAAGTATGTTTGACATAACATCTCTGCCGGCATTCTGGATTAAAGTCAAGGCTGAATATCTTGAGATAGCCATGAAAGCACTGAAAACGTTGCTTCCATTTCCAACTTCATATGGCTGCGAAGTGGAGTTTTCTGCGATGAATGCAATGAAAACAAAATTGCGGAATAGACTGGACATAAGAACCCCCTTCGAATATCGCTGTCTCCCATCACCCCTCGATGGGACCGTCTTGTTGCAGGAAAACAAGCCCAGGGCTCCCACTGATTCAGTGATATTGGTGTGTTGCAATGATTTTATATGTTCATACGGGGAAAATATGTGCTGTGCGTTTAATATCCAAACGTTACTTAAAATGTTATGATGCTATTGACTTATAAGTGTTTTATATAAACATATAACAATTGCAGCACGGAAACAGGCAATCTCTGCCCTTCTAGTCCGTGCCGAACGTTACACTCACCTAGTCCCACCGACCTGCACTCAGCCCATAACCCTCCATTCCTTTCCTGTCCATATACCTGTCCAATTTTTCTTTAAATGATAGTATCGAACCTGCCTCTACCACTTCTACTGGACGTTCGTTCAACACTTACTTCAAGCTCCCCTGATAATTGACTTAAATCACTATATTCATGCGAGGAAAATACGTGCTGTGTTTAATGTTAAATTTGTTCGATTAAACCCTTTTAGAAACGAAATTGAGTGTATTAGTCACTTATCACCTATATTCCGGTTGTGATTAACACCCTTCCCCCAAACAGAATTGCCAAAAACGATTTGTAGAAAAAAACCAGCAGATACACACATACGCAAGTCACACATGCGCACTGGTGCCTGCGCAAGGCTTCATGGTCATTGTAGTCTTTCTCGGGGTAAAGACAACGTAATCGACTGCTACTCTTGTCCGTTGGTAACCATACCCCACCCCCCCAGTTTGGCTGGTCAGCAAGAATATTGTCAATAAGAAACCGGTCCGCGTTGCAAAAAAGGTTGGGGACCCCTGGGTTAATGTGCCTTCATATTTACACCAAGTCTCTACAGAAGCAGAATATCATAACTAAAATGAGTCAAGTGCCCGATTAAGTCATAAGGACAAGTAAATGTTTAGAATGGTGGTGAATATTGGTAGCTCAGGCTGAGGCACTTGATGTTGTGGTGCTTGCCGAATTTGGCAATGAGCTTGCAGACGTTTCATCACCAGTCGAGGTGATATCCTCAGTGCTCAGTTGTGGGTGTTTTGTCGTGGGAGTGCTCGCATTTGTATCAGCCCCTGTTTGCTTTCCTCAGACCTGATTGGCTACCCCTTCAGTTGACCTTTGAATTCTATTAGCTCATGTTTCTTTAGCTCTTAGGGGTCAGTAGATGGAATTTATTTTGAAATATTTGTTTACGGAGTTATCAGATGAGAACCACGCTTGTGAAAGTTCTCATGCCTTCTTCGTGTTTGCCTGCTCCAGAACCAATATGGTGTCCCAGTTAAAGGGGTGGTGTTCTCCGTCTTCATGTACTGAGATCAGTGAAAGTGGATCATGTCTCCATACTGCCAGTTAGTGTTAGAAACACGACCCAGTAGAATTTAAAGGGCAACTTGAGGGAAACCAATCAGTACAGAGGCAAACGAATGGGGGCCTACGTAAACACAAGCCTTCCCAGATAGAAACACTAGCAACTGAGCACTGAGGATGTCACCTCGACTGCTGATGAAACCTCTGCAAGCTCATTGCCAAACTTGGCGCAGACTACCACATCAAATGGGTAAATGTGTTCCAAGCTTGGATGTCAAATACAATCCTCGTGGGTGGGTTTTGCTGCACCGTGAAGGTAAAACATACATGCGGGACTAAGAACGTTAGAGTATAAGGAATAGGAGCAGGAGTCGGCCATCTGGCCCGTCGAGCTGCTCCGCCATTCAATAAGATCCTGGCTGATCTGGCCATGGACTCATTTCCACCTACCTGCTTTTTCCCCTTAAACCTTAATTCCCCTACCATGCAAAATCTATCCAACATTGTCTTACATGTATTTACTGAGGTAGCCTCCACTGCTTCATTGGGCAGAGAATTCCACAGATTCACCACTCTCTGGGAAAAGCAGTTTCTCCTCACCTCCATCCTAAATCTACTCCTCGGATTTTGCGGCTATGTCCCCTGGTTCTAGTCTCACCGACCAGTGGAAACAATGTTCCGGCCTCAATCTCATCTATCCTATTCATAATTTTATGTTTTTAAGATCTCTCATCCTTCTGAATTCCAGCGAGTACAGTCCCAGGTGACTCAATCTCTCCTTAAGTCTAACCCCTCATCTCTGGAATCAACCTGGTGAACCTCCTCTGCACTGCCTCCAAAGCCAGTATATCCCTCCTTAAGTAAGGAGACCAGAACTGCACACAGTACTCCAGGTATGGCCTCACCAGTACCCTGTACAGTTGCAACATAATCTCCCTGCTGTTAAATTCAATCCCTCTAGCAATGAAGGCCAGTGTTACATTTGCTTCTTGATAGCCTGCTGCACCTGCAAACCAACCTTTTGCGATTCATGCACAATACAAAGAGCCAATATTGTGTCAACACCGTACTCCGTAGCCATTGGAATGTTAACAATTTAACTTTGCTTTGTTGTGGCAATGCCCTTGTTTCGTCCAGTCCAGCTATGGGACTTGAGGCCCAGGTACCATGAGATATTCATTGACTGATTGAAATATTACTGTAATAATGAGCTAATGGAACAGCTGCATCAACACTTGACTCACACATGTGAGGGACAGGAATGGCTACTTCAAGTGCCGAGTTTTAGATGTTTTAGAAAGGACAGTGAGGGAGGCAAAAGAGGTGGGGGCATGGCACTGTTGATCAGAGATAGTGTCACGGCTGCAGAAAAGGTGGATGTCATGGAGGGATTGTCTACGGAGTCTCTGTGGGTGGAGGTTAGGAACAGGAAGGGGTCAATAACTCTACTGGGTGTTTTTTACAGGCCGCCAAATAGCAACAGGGATATCGAGGAGCAGATAGGGAAACAGATCCTGGAAAGGTGTGATAATATCAAAGTTGTCGTGGTGGGAGATTTTAATTTCCCAAATATTGATTGGCCTCTCCCTAGATCAAGGGGTTTAAATGTGTTAGGTGTGTTCAGGAAGGTTTCTTGACACAATATGTAGATAGGCATACAAGAGGAGAGACTGTACTTGATTTGGTATTGGGAAATGAACCTGGTCAGGTGTCATATCTCTCAGTGGGAGAGCATTTTGGAGATAGTGATCATAATTCTCTCTCCTTTACAATAGCACTGGAGAGAGTTCGGAACAGACAAGTTAGAAAAGCGTATGATTGGAGTAAGGGGAATTATGAGGCTATCAGGCAGGAACTTGGAAGCTTAAATTGGGAGCAGATGTTCTCAGGGAAAGGTACGGAAGAAATGTGGCAAATGTTCAGGGGATATTTGTGTGGAGTTCTGCATAGGTACGTTCTAATGAGACGGAAGTTATAGTAGGGTACAGGAACTGTGGTGTACAAAGTCTGTTGTAAATCTAGTCAAGAAGAAAAGAAAAGCTTACGAAAGGTTCAGAGAGCTAGGTAATGTTAGAGATCTAGAAGATTATAAGGCTAACAAGAAGGAGCTTAAGAAGAAATTAGGAGAGCCAGAAGGGGCCATGAGAAGGCCTTGGCGAGCAGGATTAAGGAAAACCCCAAGGCATTCTACATGTATGTGAAGATTAAGAGGATAAGACGTGAAAGAACAGGACCTATCAAGTGTGACAGTGGGAAAGTGTGTATGGAACCGGAGGAAATAGCAGAGGTACTTAATGAATACTTCACTTCAGTATTCACTATGGAAAAGGATCTTGGTGATTGTAGTGATGACTTGCAGCAGACTGAAAAGCTTGAACATGTAGATATTAAGAAAGAGGATGTGCTGGAGCTTTTGGAAAGCATCGAGTTGGATAAGTCACCGGGACTGGATGAGATGTACCCCAGGCTACTGTGGGAGGTGAGGGAGGAGATTGCTGAGCCTCTGGTGATGATCTTTGCATCATCAATGGGACGGGAGAGGTTCTGGAGGATTGGAGGGTTGCGGATGTTGTTCCCTTATTCAAGAAATGGAGTAGAGATAGCCCAGGAAATTATAGACCAGTGAGTCTTACTTCAGTGGTTGGTAAGTTGATGAAGAAGATCCTGAGAGGCAGGATTTATGAACATTTGGAGAGGTATAATATAATTAGGAATAGTCATTGGCTTTGTCAAGGGTAGGTCGTGCCTTACGAGCCTGATTGAATTTTTTGAGGATGTGACTAAACACATTGATGAAGGAAGAGCAGTAGATGTGGTGTATATAGATTTCAACAAGGCATTTGATAAGGTGCCTCATGCAAGGCTTATTGAGAAAGTAAGGAGCCATGGGATCCAAGGGGACATTGCTTTGTGGATCCAGAACTGGCTTGCCCACAGAAGGCAAAGAGTGGTTGTAGACGGGTCATATTCTGCATGGAGGTTGGGGACCAGTGGTGAGCCTCAGGGATCTGTTCTGGGACCTTTACTCTTCGTGATTTTTATAAATGACCTGGTTGAAGTGGAGGGATGGGTTAGTAAGTTTGCTAATGACACAAAGGTTGGAGGTGTTGTGGATAGTGTGGAGGGCTGTCAGAGGTTACAGCAAGACATTGATAGGATGCAAAACTGGGCTGACAAGTGGTAGATGGGATCAAACCAGATAAGTGTGAAGTGGTTCATTTTGGTAGGTCAAATATGATGGCAGAATATGGTATTAATGGTAAGACTCTTGGCAGTGTGGAGGATCAGAGGGACCTTGGGATCCGAGTCCATAGGACACTCAAAGCTGCTACGCAAGTTGACTCTGTGGTTAAGAAGGCATATGGTGTATTGGCCTTCATCAATCGTGGGATTGAGTTTAGGAGCCGAAAGGTAATGTTGCAGCTATATAGGACCCTGGTCAGACCCCACTTGGAGTACTGTGCTCAGTTCTGGTTGCTTTACTACAGGAAGCATGTGGAAACCATAGAAAGGGTGTAGAGGAGATTTACAAGGATGTTGCCTGGATTGGGGAGCATGCATTATGAAAACAGGTTGAGTGAACTCGGCCTTTTTTCCTTGGAGTGACAGAGGATGAGAGGTGACCTGATAGAGGTATATAATGTTACATACTGTAACCTTTAGAAATAAACCAGCAGCAAAAGGTTTCACACTGAGTCGGGTTTTAATGTTAAAACCACTATCTTTATTAGTATCTACTTACAATATTGTAACTTAACCAAGATAAACAGGTGTTAACAGTGTGATGTGTATATATGTGTGTGGTATAGCTCCCAAACTAAGTTAAGCTTGGGGAAACAAAGTTTAGAGTCTTGAGATGGTAAGGTAGGAAAGTTCAGTTCATCCACAGAATATATGATAGGAGAGAGGTATTTGTAATCCAGGGTGAAACGTAGAGAATAGGTGGTTACGTCAAATTTCACAGGTAAACAAAAGTATTCCACAGATTCCATGATGGTAAAATGAGATAACAGTCACTGTAGATCGAGAATCCACATATGAGTTATCTCCGGAAGTGATCTGTCACAGGGATATCGTCTTCAAGGGGTTGCCACACAACATACCCAGGCAAGGGGTAACACATAAGTGGTCTCCCAAACAAAATCCACTCCTTTGGATTACACGAAGTGAAAGACACCCATTCGTAGTGCACCGTGTGCAGATATTTAACCCACCCTTGTGGGCATAAGAGAGTTTGGAACCATCGCAGTGACAAGCTGAAGTTTCATCAGTGTCCCCCTCCCCATCTCCTCCCCCTCCCCATCTCCTCCCCCTCCCCATCTCCTCCCCCTCCCCATCTCCTCCCCCTCCCCATCTCCTCCCCCCTCCCTCTCTCCCCCTCCCTCTCTCCCCCTCCCCCATGACTGTCTGTGTCCTTGTTTTAAACAAGCTGCCATCAGTCAGTGAACATCATAGTCCCACCTCATTGAGGTACTCTTAAGATAACAATCCACAGTAAGTGAAATCTGTGGGTTCGTAACAATAAGATGATGAGAGGCATTGATCGTGTGGATAGTCAGAGACTTTTTCCCATGGCTGAAATGGCTGCCACAAGAGGACACAGGTTTAAGGTGCTTGGAAGTAGGTACAGAGGAGATGTTAGGAGTCAGTTTTTTACGCAGAGTGTGGTGAGTGCATGGATGGGCTGCTGGCGGCAGTGGTGGAGGTGGAAGCGATAGGATCTTTTAAGATATCCTATTTATCACTATTAATTGTTCCACGTAAGAGGGCTTTGCGGTGCTTTATTACCTATCCTCTCCAATGCTGTGGGGTATAATAACTAATTCCTTGTTATGAATCGCTTTTCCTTTTGGTCAATACTATCCATGTCCATAATTATATTGATCCAATGCCCAATTCATGCCCTGTGCTCTCATTCCTAATTGATTCTTCTCCATTAACATGCATATCAGCTTACTTTGTCAGCACTGGACCTTAAAGTATAAACATTGTCGATGCTCCAACCATATCACTATATACCTGGTGTGCAAATAAACACTGACAGATTGATTATTCATACATATTTGCAGCTGCAGATTGTTGGTTCTGCTGCCATAAGCAGTGGCTCTTTCACTGGCAGTTTACTGCAACGCTTCCCACCACAGCAGTCTTGCAACACTACTTTGTACCATTGAAACTAGATAGTATCTGAATCTGATACTTTTCCTGTTGGTGACAGTAGCGGCTTTTGTTTGGCTCTTTGCATCAGTCAGCACCACTGCTATTCTAAAACAACACACACAAAATGCTGTAGGAACTCAGCAGCTCAGGTAGCATCTATGGAAATGAATAAACAGTTGACATTTTGGGCCGAGACCCTTCATCAAGACTGTTGTAGTTCTTAAACTTCTGTTTTATTCTGTTATAGTTCTTAAAATTCTGTTGGCATCAGCTGGCATGTAAAATATTGTTTGGGTTCTATCTTTTGTGATGAATTTCCCAAGAATTTCCAAGCTCCGTACACTGAATGGGCTGAATATGCAGAATGTGTTTCCATTGCTTAATCTAAACCTATTTATACAGGTTTCCCCCGCCATCCGAAGGCAGAGCGTTCCTATGAAACGGTTCGTAAGCCGGAATGTCGTAAAGCGAAGAAGCAATTACCATTTATTTATATGGGAAAATTTTGTGAGCGTTCGCAGACCCAAAAATAACCTACCAAATCATGCCAAATAATACATAAAACCTAAAATAACAGTAACATACAGTAAAAGCAGGAATGATATGATAAATACACAGCCTATATAAAGTAGAAATACTTCTCTACAACAATTGCCTGCACTGTTCCCGCAACGAAAATCTCACGCAAGCGCCGTCAGCAGAAAATCTCACGCAAGCACTGTTGGCAAAACACTCTCTCCAGTAAACTATAAGCTATGAAGCTGCCAAATCATACCAAATAACATGTAAAAATACACAGCCGATATAAAGTATAAATAATGTATGTACAGTGTAGTATCACTTACCGGAATTGGGACAGCACCAAGCACACTGATGATGGTGTGTTAGGCTGAGTCGTCACAGGTTGGGGTGGTGCAGTGGCCCCTACCCTCCGGGCAGTGAACCGATACCGATGCGCGAAGCATGCAGGGGTGCAGTGGTAGCCAGGATGCATCGAGCTCATCTTTAAGAAAAAAGCCGAAATAAACATGCTAATTAATTAGGTGCCGCCCGGCCCGTAAATGTTGGCCCAGATCAGCGACAACACAGTTGACAATCGCCTCTGATCTGGGCCGACAATTACGTGCCCGGTGGCACCTAATTAATTAGCTTATTTATTTCGGCTTTTTTCTTAAAGATGTGCAGTGTGCCTCCCGTCTACCACTGCATTCTCTGCGAATCGGTATCTGACTGGGGATTGGGGTGGTGGGACACTGGGGTGTCATCTCATCGTCGTCTTTTTCCATTAGAGCAGGCAGCTCGTCTTCTCCTATGACTGCCCGCCTCGATGTCGAAGTTCGAGGTTCTTCGTCTGCTGTGGCTGATGTGGAAGACTTGCTTGACTGCTGAGCCTCGCGCATTTTTCTATCATACAGTTCTTTGTAAGCACTCAAACCATCTTGCAAATATCCCATAAACCTATGTACCCTTTCAAAATTAAAGTTGTACTTTTATCATTGAAGTGAAAATCTCACGCAGTTGCTTCACGTTCAGTTCCTGGACGACTTCACCTTCGGTCTGTTTGCTACTGTATTCGGTTTTGATTGTTTTCCTTTCCTCTTCCAATTGCATCAGCTCTTCATCTATCAGTTCTTGGTCATGTGATGCCAAAACCTCTTCAACAACTTCCACAAGCCAAACTCACTTTGTCCTTACTTGGTTCACCACGTTCGAAAAGCTTAATTATGTCTAGTTTTACGCTAAGTGTAACACCCTTACGAGCTCTTTCAGGCTTTTCGGATACCTTAGAACTCATCTTGCAAACAGCTGCTCACAGACACGTGTTTAAGCAATGCCGGCGAGAATGCAGTTCCGAATCTGGGGGAGAGCGTCTGCTCGGGGTGCACGGCGTGCTGCCTTTTATCGCGCGCTGATTTTTTTTTCCACGTGCTGCCTTTTTTCGTTACAGTAAAAACAGGGAACTGATGTAGGTCTTTCTTAACAGTGAGGTTTCGGAAAGCGAACGTTCGAAAAGCGGGGGACACCTGTACAAGATCTCCTCTCAGTTTGAAACTGACTGTGATAACTGGGTAGTAGTGTGCTGTTAAGCTTCACATTTTAAAAGATACAAAAAATGCTCTTCAGTTCCTTTATATTCTAAATGTTCTACACGAAAAGCTGAAAATATACAACCGGTCCAAGTGTCTCTGAAAAAAGAGTTTACTGCTGAGAGACTTCTTTATTAGAAGAACTATTTCTGATGGAAAAGCTGTTGAACTGAACCAATACCTGTTTCTTTCCTCACAGAAGCTGCATGACTTGCGGTGAGCTGGCAGCACACTTGGGCATAGTGGCTTCTATGGAGTCAGCCAAAGGACTTATTGTCTTTCGTTAAAAATATATTTTGCGATCGCAAGACCCTGCTGGATATTAAGAACTACCCCATCAGTGAGTTGCTCATTGCCAGAGAAACTGTAGGAGCTGGACTGGATGCAGACCGTCACGTTGCCTGTGACAGAAAGGTGTGCAATCTTACAGCGAGTGATCATCTTAGTCGTTTTTCTTTTGGTAGCAAGAAAGACCTGATGCTGCAAGTTCAACCATGGTTTTTTTTGGCGAATGGCAGGGGAACTCAGTCGTAGCGAGGACTGGGCCTCAAGCTGCAGTGTTGCCTGTTTGCCGCTGCCCAGGGGAGGGCGTGGAGTTGGGTGCTGCACTGGAGTGCTGGAGGTGGTGTGGTGTGGCGTGATATCCATGCTGGAGATGGTGCCCCCCCCCCCCCGTTTGCTTGGTAAAACACGAGCTATATGGTCTTTGACTGCAGACTGTTCAGATCCTTGGATTTTTGTGCGTCTGTATTTACTGCTGTCTTATATGTGCCTTGTGCAGTGTATGATTGCTGGTACTGTTTTGGACCATGGCCCCGGAGTAACACCATTTTGTTTAGCTGTATCCATGTATGATTGAATGACAATTAAACTTCAACTTGACTTGTTAAACATCTCCAAACTTTCCGTTTTGTTTTCACATTTCCAGCGTTCTGAAAATTTTGCATTTTAACCAGTACATTGTTGACTACTGAGTAACTTCTATGTCCTTAACTTTTGTCATATAACTCCATAGGCTGATTATACTTACTGAAAACAAATGGCTTGTGACTATTGTATTTAAAATCTTTGGAATTTATTCATAGGCATTTTTGTCCCAAACATCTTGTGGAACTTGTTATTTGACTGATGGCGTCAGAAGGCACACTTTGTTTTCTAAAGTAGGTTGTTGAATTTGAGTGCCTACCGGCGTGTATTGCGATTGCAATTGCACAATGCTTTTGGATAATGAAATCTGAATATTATTCAACCATTTGAATTTAGTGACAGATCAGGATGGTGCATTATATGGCATAGATGATGATCCCGTCATATTGCAGCTTTTAAGAACATGAGATAGTAGCAGGAGTGTGTATGTGACCCCTCGAGCCTGCTTCACCATTGCTGATCTGACCTTGGTTTTGTCTACTTTACTGACTTTCCCACCACTCTTCACTCTCCTGTAGTTCAAAAATATTTCTTTCTGAGTGAATATATTCAACGACTTGCCCTCCACTTTTTCTAAGCTAAAGAATTATAAAGGTTCATAACCCTCTGAGAGAAAGTACACATATGTTGTCCTTCCTATGGTTTTCTGTAGAATATAGATGGTTTGTAGCATTTATAATGGTGATTGGCTAAGACATGGATTAAACCAATATTTATTTTCTACTGGCTGATGCTCTGGAGCAAGGTGACAATGTTACAAAGTTAAACTTAGCACTTCTAGGACAGAGAGCTCTCTCTTGATAGGGGTGGGCAGGGCGAGAGTCTGCTGGTTCTGGAGTTGAGTGAGCTCGAATAAGTGTCACTTCAGACTTAACATGGAAACAGCGAGCTGTTAGTCACCCCTCTCACTGCGCAAAGGGTGACACCTTGTTAGTGAGTGAGAGAGTGAGTCTGTGGCATGTTGAGTTGTTGGGTGAATAATGGGGTCTCTTTTTGGGGGCTTTGTTATTGCTTGTGTGGTAGTCCTGCTGGAACAAGGGGGCGTTGGAGGGAGGCTTGATGCTCTGCTGCTGCTTGTGAGTGAGAGGGTGGGGGCTTTGGGGTTCTAATGTTTTTCTGTCATTCATTCTTTGGGGCTTGCTTCTGTTTCATGGATGTTTGTGATGAGCAAGAATTTCAGGTTATATACTGTAAACATTCTCTGATTTTAAATGGAACCATTGAGAACCAGAGTTTTTTTTAAAGAAGGTTTCAAGGCAGTGCAATATAATACAGAATTACAAATTAGACCATGTTAATATTTCAGAGCAGGTTAGATGGGTTAATGGTGGAAGTGGAGCACGATGGGTCCTGGGCATCAAATCTTTAAAAATAGCGCATAGTATACAATTCCCCACAGTGCGTTTCAGAGAAGTGCTGCGATACTATCAAGGGAGAGGAGGCTATCAAGCCCAGGAACACACATCATTGTAGTAAGTCAGCAGCAAGTGGATGACATTCAAATGGAGTGATTGCTGTTGTCAGTTAACTTGCAGTGGTCACAAAGTGGTGAAGTACAGGTTTGTTTGCTAGATGTAGAAAGACAGGTTAATCCTAATAAATCCAATGCGAGAGACCATAAATGACAGTAACATATTCACATGAAACATAGTCATTGAAGCTTGGTGAGAGATCATGCCCTCAAATGGTGTGATTTTTATCTTAGGCGCTGGAGAGACACTGAAGCTGGTGTAAAATCCATGTTTATTATAACAAGCAGACATTCTTTAGAGGACCCTTTAGGTAGAGTCTCCGAAACTCAAAGGATATCACATTTTTTATACCTTTAAGGTCAAAGGAAACAGCAGTTCATGCAATACAATTTCTACAGTTAGAATTGTTTACTTCAATATTTTGAGTATGACAGTGCTGCCGTTCATTTGAATATCTACAATGGTGGGGGGGGCACCTTTGAAGGTTCAAACATCTTTGCTGTGACAAACTAATTCACAAGGGCGTCCTAAAAGCTCTGAGGCAGAGATCCCAGGTACACAAAGTTAATGCTGTAAGGACTGGCTCAAGTACACAAATATCCCTATCGATTGAGCAAACATGCCTCTGAGTGTATTTGATGTGCTAAGTGATGTCAGTCTGGTCTATAAGTTTCATCGGACTTGGCCACAGTGGTGAAAAGTAACTTGTCCTGTGTTGCCTGGTTTGATGTAGCCAATTAACATAACCTCAGTCTTGCAATTGGCTGATGCATACTAGAATATGTCATGGTCACTTTACAAACCATATCAAAGTAGGCAGCAGCCTGTTCTCTGTAGAGGGTACTATTTATTTACAACATTGTCCTTTTAACTTCAAACTCATTACTGCTTTCGATTTACAATAAGAACTGAAAATTGGCTCTCATTTAATTAATGTCTGCTATACTCACATAATTTCATAACTCTTGAATCCTTAACAGATGAAACTCCCAACAAGCTTTTAACTAGAGTTGAAAAGCATAGATGCATTGAAAAGGAAGAAATAGTGGGGTTACACACAAAAAGCTGGAGGAAATCAGTGGGTCAGGCAGCATCTATTGAAAGGAATAAATAGTCGAAGTTTTGGGCTGAGATCCTTCATCAGGGTAAGGTGGAGAGATCAGTGTAAATCTGACCTTTCCGAATCTTTTTTCTAAACTTAAATTATATGATGAGAGGTGTGGAGTTAATGACATTATTGAACGTGTCTGATACAAGCTGTTGGTCTAGCCCTGTTTTGCTTTTTTTTGGTTTTTTTTCTCTTTTACTTTTGGGGTTTTTTTTGGTTTATATATTTTTCTTTTTATTTCTTTTTTTAATGATTAATCTCATTATGAGTTTGGAAGTCTTTTATATCTATGTTACTTAAAATTCATTTTATATATACTGAAGAACATTATTCCAATCTCTTTGTACCAACTTCGTTATTGAGTTTATAATTTTGAAAAATTAATAAAAAGATTTAGAAAGGAGAGATCAGTGTGGATCATAAACGTAAGCCTTTGAGATGAATTTCTGCATTCATTGTTGCACCCCCTGCACTAACCAGCTATATTGTTCTGTGGGTGATTTGCTCAAAGGATAGGCAAACAAAGATGGTCTAAAATCTCGAGGCAGAGATCCCAAACACCCAGCATTGGTTGAGTTCTGAGAGGGAGTCACTTTACTAAGATTTCTGTGCCTTTTATTACCTCCATCACCTGCCGCCTTTGTAATTAATTGAAAACTGTTCATTTTTCAGCTCTAAAGATTAATCCAATCCATTCTCCCCAGTTTTTATTGCCCCGCTGTGTTTAGAGTATTTTCAGTTTTTGTTTCTGACTCTTGCACTTTTGAAGGTAGTTTTCTTTCAGCAGACACAAATACTCTGTTAATGATGGTAGGAAGCTGAGCACTGGATGTGGTAGTAATGTTCAGTTATGAGTGTATGACTGTGTATTGCTGATGTATGCAGAGATAGCTTATCAGCATGTGAAAGAGAAACACTTTGCAATTGTTAGAACAAAATTTGAAAGGGGAGGGAAAGTGGTCAGAGTGAAACTTTTGAGCACAAGGGTATACAAGCCTTTAGCCTACTGTGTGTTTCTCTGAGTTATTCTCTCAGTGGCCACCTCTTTGGGTACCCTGGAACACCTGGTCATTAATGTCAATATCTAATCAGCCAATCATGTGGTTGCAACTCAGTGCACAAAAGCACTGATATGGTTAAAGGTTCACTTGTTCAGACTAAACATCAAAATGGGGAAGAATTTAAACTAAGTGATTTGACTGTGGAATCATTGTTGCCAGACAGGGTGATAGGATTATCTCAGAAACCACTGATCTCCTGGAGTTTTTGCACAAAACAATTTCTAGAACTTACAGAGAATGGTGTGAAAAACGGGGGGGGGGGGGGGGGGGGGGGAAACATCCAGTGAGCAGCAGTTCTGTGGGCAAAAGCACCTTGTTAATGAGAGAGGTCAGAGGAGAATGGCCAGACTGGTTCAAGCTGACAGGACGGTGAGAGTAACTCAAATAGACACGCATTATAACAGTGGTGTGCAGAAGAGCATGTTGGAATGCACAACATGTTGAACCTTGAAATAAATGGGTTACAACAGCAAAAGATCCCACTCAGATTCCACTCCTGTACCTAATAATTGCCTGCTGAGTGTAGATCTGTCACTTAGAATGTTTTAATTGCTATGCTTTTGCTAATTCTTGTGTATATTCTTTCCCTTTTCTAGGATTTCCTTGCTTTAATTCAAATGGCCAGGAGGCAAAAGGATCAATGCCCTGCTCACCAATGCTGTGTCTTCTGACAATAACTACATGACCAATGAATTCTGTCTCGCCTTCCTCCGTTCAGTACATCCAGAGCCAGGAAGACTTGACTCCCACAGATACAAAGAGCCGACTGCACCCAGGCACCAGTGAGCAAGAGAACAGCTGGAATGGCCATTATGATTTGCCAGAGAAATCCCAACAGAATGAATCAGTTGATGTGGACAAGATTAAAGTTAAGCTGATGACAGCCTGGAACAATGTCAAATATGGTGAGGGTACTATCAGCAGATGGAATTCTTCCCAGACCTTCAGTGCAGTGTTTCTTACGCTATTTCCCATTCTGTCTTGTCCTGTCAGGAAACTGGCATGGAAAGCCTGATAGTGAATTCAGTGCGTGCACAATAGTGAGATTTAATGCGTTTTCAACCTTGGCACTTAATGATAGCATATTAACCAGATCTGAGAGTCAGAGAGTTTCCAAAACAATTCTGCTGTGTTTTTGCTAATGATTAAGTTATATTGTGTAATCACTTTTAATATTATTACCTTTTTATTGCTGTTGTATATTTACTGAGCTCCAATACCTTTTTTAGGTGGTTGTCATGATTCCCAGTTTAACAGCAGATACAAGATATTTAGTCAACATTATATTGATACCAACTGATCATTCCTGCCCTAATGGTCTCTGATAGCTTGTATTTACACTCAGTGGCCACTTTATTAGGTCCAGGAGTGCAAGCCTGTGCAGTCTTTTGCTGCTATAGCCCATCCACTTCAAGGGTGGACATGTTATGTATTCAAGGATGCTCTTCTGCACACCACGATTGTAACACGTGGTTATTTGAGTTACTGTCGCCTTCATATCAGCTTGAACTAGTCTGGCTATTCTCCTCTGAACCTTTCTTATTAACAAGGCGCTTTTGCCAAACAGAACTGCCGCTCACTGCATTTTTTTTTTGTTTTTTTGCACCATTCTCTATAAACGCTAGAGAATGTTGAACGTGAAAATCCCAGGAGATCAGCGGTTCCTGAGATACTTAAACCACCCGGTTTGTCACCAACGATCATTCCATGGTCACAGGCACACTGCTTCCCCATTCTCATGTGTGGTCTGAACAACAACTAAATGTTTTGACCATGTCAGCATGCTAGATATTTGCATCAGTGAACAGCTGTACCTAATAAAGTGGCCACTCAGTATATGTGTGTACAACAGAACATCCCAAAGTGCCTCGTAGAAGCACTTTGACATGTAAGTAATAGGAAAATTAGTATAAGGCTTAGTTATCGGTTGGTAAAAATGAGGTTTGGGTGGGGAATGCTTAAAGTGCGACAGCTGAAGAAGTTACTGCCAGTGGCAAAGCAATTGCTTTGAAGGCTGAGCAGTGTGTCGCGATTTAAGGAGCATGAATATCACAGAGAACTATTA
This sequence comes from Mobula birostris, assembly GCF_030028105.1. Taxonomy (NCBI): domain Eukaryota; kingdom Metazoa; phylum Chordata; class Chondrichthyes; order Myliobatiformes; family Myliobatidae; genus Mobula; species Mobula birostris. The sequence continues at coordinate 6,909,709 of NC_092401.1, forward strand.
GTCTGGGTCCAGTTGAAAGGAAGGCGTGCACTATGAAGGGGATTTGAAAATGGCTGAGAATTTAAAAATTGTTGTTTATCTGGTAGCTTAGTAAGAATAGGGATGGATGAGTATTTGATGAAAGTTCGATGGTGCACTGCAGGGACTTCAAGTTTGAGGAGTGACAGAAGGGAGGAGGCTGTTGGATTGGTCATGTCAAGGTGACAAAGGTGCGAATGAGGGTCTCGGCAGCTGTTGAGGTGAGACAGGGACTAGTTCAGACAATGTAGTGAGATGGGTATCTCGTTGTGGTACTGGCCATACAGTCAAGTTCAATTCAGTCATTTTTGATATCAAGGTTGCAAACAGTCTGATTCAATCTTGGATCAGACTGGTGGAGCCAGTGACTAAAAAATAGATTTTGTGATAGAGACAGAAAGACTTAGTTTTGCTAATTATTTATTTATTTGGTGGAAGATGTTGCTCATCAGATGTTAGAAACAATCAGACAATGTGGAGATTCTGGGAGAGGAAATGATAATTACTTAGAGCTGAGTATTGCCAGTATGCTTGTGGAAACTGATGTCAGCTGTGTAATGGGACATGAATCAGAAATGGGGACTACGAATAGATTAAGGAAATACTTGCTGGGGTGGTATGGTAGCGTAGTGGTTAGCACAATGCTCTACAGTACCAGCGGCTCAGGTTCACTTCCTACAGCTGTCTGTAAGGAGTTTGTACCTTCTCCCCATGACTGCCAGGGTTGTCCCTGGGCGCTCCAGTTTCCTTCTGTAGTCCAGAGAATTACCGGTTGCTAGGTTAATTGGTCATTGTTCATTGTCCCATGTTTAGGCTAGGATTAAATCAGGGGGCTGCTAAATGGTGTGGCTCAAAGGGCCGGCAGGGCCTACTCTGTGCAGCATCTCAATAAATAAATGGGTAAGCAAAAATGGCTGGCAAGCTCTATTGACGGATCTGTAAGGCTTGATATATTGGAAATTCTTTTATAGCAGGACTTTGCTTCAGTTTTTGGTGTTTACAGTTAAATATTTTTTCTGTGTATACTGTGATTGTGGTCAGGAAACTGGCATGGAAAGCCTGACAGTGAATTCAGTGCATACACATTAGTGAGATTTAATGCGCTTTCAACCTTGGCACTTAATGGTAGCATATTAACCAGATCTGAGGGTCAGAGAGTTTCCAAAGCAATTCTGCTGTGTTTTTGCTGATGATTCAGTTGTATTGTGTAATCACTGTTAATATTTTTCCCTTTTTTCTGCATGATGCCAGCACATGATATATAAAAATTATCTTTTAAGAACCAGCTGTACTAACTGATGTCTCTGTAGGTTGGGTAGTGAAAGGGAGAACAAATTTCAGCAAAACTTCCCCAATTTTTCTGCTGGGCCGGTGCTACCAGTTTGAGTCGAAAGGTAATTTGTGCATTTATGTGTCTGGAACACTTTGTGATGTTTTAACCATCGATGGCTGTTAGAACTACTCATAACAAAACTGTCCTGTTTCCTTCCCATCAGCTGATCCAGCAGACACCGGTTGTGAGGCACGAGACAACCAGAATGCTGCTTCTGCAGCGGTGGACTTGTTCCGGAAGGACTTTGGCTCTCGGATCTGGTTGACGTACCGCCGTGAATTCCCGCAGCTGGAGGGTTCTATCTGGACCACGGATTGTGGCTGGGGTTGCATGCTGCGCAGTGGGCAGATGCTCCTCGCTCAGGGACTCCTTGTTCATCTCCTGTCTCGAAGTAAGTTTGTTGTCTTTATCTTCTGATGACTATTGAGGAGTGACAATCAGTCACCATGTACCTACCTTTATTGTTCAGCGTCTGAGAAATGAAAGCCTGCCTATCTGCTGCTTTACTGATGAACATCATTCCTTCTACATACATTTCCTTTCCTATAAGTATCAATCTGCAGTTAGACAATACAATAGACAATAGGTGCAGGAGTAGGCCATTCGGCCCCTCGAGCCAGCATCACCATTCACTGTGATCATGGCTGATCATCCACTATCAGTATCCAGTTCCTGCCTTATCCCCATAACCTTTGATTCTGCTATCTTTAAGAGCTCTATCCATCTCTTTCTTGAAAGCATCCAGAGACTTGGCCTCCACAGCATTCTGGGGCAGAGCATTCCATACATCCACCACTCTCTGGGTGAAAAAGTTTTTCCTCAACTCCATTCTAAATGGCCTACCCCTAATTCTTAAACTGTGGCCTCTGGTTCTGGACTCACCCATCAGCGGGAACATGCTTCCTGCCTGCAGCGTGTCCAATCCCTTAATAATTTTGTATGTTTCAATAAGATCCCCTCTTAGCCTTCTAAATTCCAGAGTATACAAACCCAGTAAGTATTCCTGTCTGATGTATTCTTTTGCACGTTCCAAGGTACAAAGTCAAACTCTAGCCCTAGTTGCTTGCCCAGTTGTGATCACCAACTAACAATACAGACCAAACGTTAGAAATAAATCTGACAGGTAATGCACTTGCCCACATTATAGCGTGTGCTTTCACCTCAATTCTGTCAGCATATCGCAAGATATGAAAGCCAAATAGTGAAGAGTTTGGGAGATCCTGAAGGAATGAACCAAATTAATGATTTGAAATCAACTTGTAAGTAAACTTCAACTTAACTTTCTACATATGAGGTGAGCTTCAGAATTGAATGCATTTGAATACAGTGGATTCTGGTTAATTGGAACACTTCAGAAGCAGTGCAATTTGGCCCAATTAAACGGCTGCCCCAATTAGCTGAAGTTTCATGGAAATAGTTAAAAGTATAAAAAAGGCAAACTACCATTTAACTGAGTAACAAATGATGTATTTAAATGAAATACTGAACAAATTAGAACACTGTCAGTGCTACTAAGGTACTATAAAACTGTTTTGTAGTTCCTAATAGCTATCAATGGAGGAATTTATCAGGTGTATGAGATGTCTAGGGAGGGTAGTATCTCTGGCATGTCCGTTCTGGGCCGTTTACTCACCTTTGGTCCCCACCGGACACTCAACTCTCACTCATCTGTGGCTCCAAGTAGCTGTTTGCATGCAACAGTGGCCACAGCACAGAATACCAATCTGTCAGACAGGCTAATAATAATAAATACTTGACTGGCCCCGAGTGCAAAATTCTTTTGTTACAGCAGCAACATTTAAAAACACACTTAGTAGTGTGCAGACTTAGCTAATAATGAAGTACAGAATAATAATATACACAATAGTTTACCAGTGTGCAATAATGTACAAAATAATAATGCAGTCTATTGTACTGTGATGTGTGTTCTCCTGTTGTACAGAGATAAACTTGTAGATGTGTATTACATGTGGTAGGAAAGATTTTCTACTAGGTGAGAGTAGATGGTGGACCTCATATCCAGGGAAAATGGGGACATGCCTGTCCTAGCATGAAAAGTCAACTTCCAGTGGACTAAGTGGATGAGATCAACAGTGAGATCCAACAGCCAAGAAGGCGGTGGAGGGTGAAGGGGCAGAAGTCCTGGTTATCCACTGCAACTACGGAAGACCTCAGCCTGTGACGACTACTCATACCATTGGGTCTGGACTTCTGGGGTTGAGAGAATGGAACTGAACCAGTGCAACGGCTTTTCCACTTTAAATACTTTCTCACCACAGTTTTCACTGTCATCATCAGATAAGACAGTTATCTAAGATGCTTCTGTGTTCTTTTGATTGACTGTAGCTGAACAAAATCAGCACAAATAATGGACTTCCATCATACAATGCTTTTGATAATTGCATCTTCTAAATCAGGGGTTCCCAATCTTTTTTATGCCATGAACCCCTGCTCTAAAATCTTCACTTTTTTTTTTAACATTCAAAATGATTGTCATTATCTTCAAATTCATCATAGTGTCTAGCTTGTTGAAGTAATGAAATCATTTCATTTTCACTGCTGGCCATTTCTGAGCCTGAATGCTTGAAACCACAGTGAGCAAAGCAATTCTAAATCTTTACTTTTCACCAACGATCAGTGACAGACATCACTACTTTTTGAACACAAACACACGCAACTGACGGTATTTAAAATTGTTTGCTCTAAGCACTGTGTAGTGTCTAACGGCCACACAAGTTCACACGACTGACGCTAGTTAGAAATGGTTCAGCAAGACTCCTGTTCCAATTATGTGGCAGTGTCCCAAATAAATGAAGGGAATCTCGGCTATTTTCTCAATTAGTGTTTGTTCTTTAAGGGTTGTCCCATATAAGTGGCTGCCCGATTAACCGATGACCCAATTAACCAGAATGCACTGTACTTGTCTCCTTAATTCATAGAATTTTGCCGTAGAAGATGCCGGTCTAAATCTTTATTTGCTGTTGAAGTTAGCAATAAAAAATTCTACAATTCCTAGTCCAAAAGGTAATGTTGCTCCTGGTCAGTACCAAACCATTCTTGGTGAAAACAACACCATCCTTGGTTGGTGACTCTCCTTCCCACTGTATAATTGCTTGTGTCTTTTTCTTTCTCATGCCAAGTTACCACTTTGGGTAATAAAAGAGGGTGGGCTGTTGCCATGACTTTTTTTTGTCCTGTGTTCTTTCTGTCCTCTCTGCACAGCTCCAACAAAACTCAATTAAGCCTTTCGATGAGGGATATTATGGTCTACCATACTGAACAATGAGTTCACCAATTTTAGAAGCCAGTTATTGTTCCCATTTGAAACTCCTCAAAGCCCTTTATTATTTTCTTTCTTGACAGGTTTTATTTTTGCTTTCTTTCATGTTTGCTGATTGTTCTTTCAATATTTATTTTTCCTGCATTCTCCCAAACCTACCACTTTCCCCTTTGTTTCGGCTCTTTGAATTGTTAACTAACCTATTTCTAATGATTTTCCATTCGGGTAAAAGGTTGGGCTCCATGGATGCTATTTGAACTGATAATTTCTATCATTTTCCACCTTTATGGCTTAAACACTTGCTACATGGGATGAAGTTAGTATTGATAGTGGTGGTTTTAAATGCCCTCCTTTCTTTTAGATTGGACATGGCCTGATGTGTTACTCTCTGTTGAGTCAGAAGCTGAACCCAGATCGCCATCTCAATCCAGCATTACCAACTGGTCAAACTTTGATGTCTTCAGCTCACAGTTGGACAGGAGTAGAAGCCTCTGGCATGCCCGAGGTTCCACAGTCACACAAGCACGTGCACGAACATTGAGACTGGACAACCCTAACTCTTCCAAAATGGACAAAGAAGAGGGGGAGCACCGCAAAATCATTTCCTGGTTTGGCGATCACCCCAAGGCCCCCTTTGGGGTACATCAGCTTGTAGAATATGGCAAGAGCTCTGGGAAGAAGGCAGGAGACTGGTATGGCCCATCAATTGTAGCACATATAATCAAGTAAGTAAAGCCTCTGCAACTGTAGCGAAGGGAGAGGTGTATTTATGTAGCACATTTCCAATGTTCAGAGTGTCCAAAGTAATGCTAAGGTAATATAGGAAAGATATAAGCATCCCGGGGAGGTAGCAGAGGAGATTCACCAGGATGTTGCTTTAATTGGAGTATTTCAGCTATAAGGAGTAACTGCATGATCTGGATTTTTTTCCCCTTAGCAGAGGAGGCTGGGAGGTGACCTGATAGAAGTATGCAATATTATAAGGGGATGGATGGGATAGATGGTAGTACTTTTTTTTCATGGTGGGCTTCTCTTAAGCAAGAGGGGCTTAGTGTGAGGTGAAGGTATCTGAGGGGGAATTATTTCATACTGACTGGTTGGAATCTGAAATGATTTGACTGAGGAATTAGTGAAGGCAGGTACTCAAAACTTAAAGAAGCATCTTGATAAGTATCTGAGTCAGTGTAGGCTATGGATCAAGTGGATAGATAGACAAGTATGTTGGTTGGTGTGGACATGGTGGGCTGAAGTGGTGATGGTGTTTCTGTGCTGTATGACTCTTACTTTACCTGACCTTATCGTTAATTCAGTTTCAGCATTTTGGGAATTTAGTCCTTAAGCCATCACAGAATTAGGCCATTCAATCAACAGATTTATTATTCCCCTCTCAAACCCATTCTCATGTTTACTCCCCTTTGGCACCATTATAATAAAGAACCTGTTAACCTCCACTTTAATTATACCTCTTGGCCTCTATATCTGTCCATGAGAATAGACTCCATTGATTCAGTGCCCTCTGGCTAAAGAAATTCTTCATCTCTGTTTTATATGGATATCCTGGTATTCCGAGGCTGTGCCCTTGGTCTTAAACTCTCCCACTTCCGGAAACCTCTCCTCCATGTCTGCTCTATCCAGGTCTTTCAATATTCGGTAGGATATTTGGCTTGTCCTTCTAAACTCAAGCAAGTGCAGGCCCAGAGCCATTAAAAATGTGCCAAGCCTTTCATCCCCGGGATCAGTTATGTAAAGCTCCTCTGGACCCTCTCCAACACCAGCTTGGATATGGGGCCCAAAACTGCTCACGTTGCTCCAAATGTGGTCTGACCAATGCCTTAAAAAGCCTCAGCATTACTTCCTTGTTTTTTTTTTAATTCTAGTCCTCTTGAAGTGAATGTTAAGATTGCAGTTACCTTCCTTCTTACTGACTCAACCTGCACTAGGACTCGCAAGTTCCTTCGGACCATAAACCTCTGAATCCTCTTCCCACTTAGAAAATAGTTTGAGCTTTATTGCGTCTATGGAAATACACTTCCTTATGCTGTATTCCTTCTTTGCCCATTCTCCCAGCGTATCTAAGTCATTCTACAAACTCACTGCTTCCTCAGTAGTACCTACCCTGCCACATGTCTTTGTTATATTTGCAAACCTGGTGGCAAAGCCGTAAATTTGTCATCTAGATCATTAACGTAAAATGTGAAAAGTAGTGGACATGGTGGACCCAACTCAGATCCATGGGTATCACAGTAGCAGTTAACCAGTAAAGCCCGCCTTCATTCCCACTCTTTGCCTTCTGCCAGTTAGCCAATCAATCTTTCCAACCATCTAGTACCTTTCCTGTATTATTATAAGTTCCTATCTTGTTTAGCAGCCTCATGTGCAGCACCTACATTGTCAAAGACATGAAAATCCAAGTAAACACTGCTCTGTCTATTCTTAGTCAGTGTTACATGTAAATGCAGCAAGTTGTGGAAAAGAAACATGATGTGAATGTATTGACTTGGTGATTTGATGTTGGAGCAGGGGAAATGGAAGCTAACTCGTCTACTTTCCTGCTTTTCTCCCCCATTTACCATTCAATGGAAATTTTCCAGAAGAAGGCATTTTAGAAAATTAAAGTCTGTGTATCAGCTATCGCACTGGCCGCTTTTAAGACCTCTTGAATGAAGTCCATCAGTACCTGAGGACCTGCAGACTTGACATTCACTGATGAGCAACTTAATCAATGCCACTGCCTAATGATAATTGTCACTTTTCTGATTCAATCCCTCCCTTTCAGTTCCAAATTTATAGCTGTTTGTGGGTTGTTAGTTATTTCCTCTATAATGAAAGCTGATGTTGATGTAAAATCCCCATTAATACATTTGTCATCTCCTTGTTTCCCATTGTAAGTTCCCCAGACTTGCTCGCTATAGGGCTAAGGCTCCTTCAGTTAAATATCTAAAGAAACATATTATCTGTTTCTGTATTTTAATTTTTCCTTCCTGAGTAATCTTGGTCATTTGTTGTTTCTCTATACTCTGTCCAGTCTTCTGATCGGCTGTTTATCTTTCGCACAATCAATGTTTTTTTTCTTTAAGTTTAATGCAATCTTTAACTTTTAGTTAACCATGGATACTGAGGTCTCTTTTTTTGCGGCAATTTTTCTTGTTGGAATGTTTCCTCTGAAAGATCCTTTCAAATCTATGGCACTGCATCTTGACTGATCTGTTAATTTCCCAATTCACTTCAGCTTGTTTTGATTTCATGTCTTTGTAGATTCCATTCTCTGAGCTTAAAAGGTCAGTCTTGATCCCATCCTTCTCTCCATCGTTCTGAATGTAAAATTAAAAACATACAGTGAGCACCATTATCTGAGGATGTATAGGGTAGGAAAGTGATTTATCTGGGTTGAATTACCTGATTTTTGGCATTTGGCCTAATAATGGAATTAACTCACTCAGCTAGGTGCCCAGGTCTTTTCCTTGAAAGTTCTTCAGTAGTCGCAGCTGGAAATTGTCTCTGGGATGCCTCTCGCTATCAAATATATACCTGAAACACTGGCTTGTAAAGGAGTGACACTTGTCTGAGATGTGGAAAGGCTTTCAGATGGGTCTGAAGAAATACTGAGAAGCAGAATTGGTTTTTAATCATATTTTCTTTATTATTGACTCTCATAATCCTGGTTCTTCATTTCTCTTAGGAGAGCAGTGGAAAAAGCTGAAGACTCTGAATCTCTTGGTATTACTGTCTATGTATCACAGGATTGCACAGGTGAATATCCACTGATTCATTATGGGCTACACGCTGAACACTGCATTCATGAGATCAGAACTGTGTCGGAGTCTTATCAGAGGGTTACTGCTAGCAGAAGCAAATTCTTCTAATTTTGACTATATTAGTTTGATCAAGATTTACAAGTTACATATAACATTGCGAGAGTAAATGTAAAATCTGTTGCCATTTCTAGAAGATTAGGTAATCAGATTACACTGATTTGTGCATATAATTCACTAATTGAAAGTATTAGAAGTGGATTGAGCAGTAATTTTCAAAAAGGGAACTCTATAAATATTTGAGGGGTTTTTCTTCATTCAGCTGCTTGGACGGACTCCACCTTCACTACACATAGAACTGTGGATTTGTGGCAGTTGTGTTTTGTTCAATGCTTTGAAATGGGTATTTATACCATTCAAGCAAACTCAGGCTGAAAGGGGGAGACACGTTAAAATTGTTGTAAGATCTTTGTCAGCTGTGGGAAAGTATATGGAATTCGGGCTCATCTAAACTCATTCATTTATAATATTGGAGCAAAAAAATGGAAAATTTGTTTTATTCCTGTCATGTGAACCAAATTACAAAGGAAAAGCGTTGTTTTGCAAGTTTTCCATATCACTTGATTAATACATTAAGCCAGTAAGACCGCTCCCTTCCAGTACCAAAGACCAAGGTTAGAACCATAGAACCATAGAAACTACAGCACAGAAACAGGCCTTTTGGCCCTTCTTGGCTGTGCCGAACCATTTTCTGCCTAGTCCCACTGATCTGCACACGGACCATATCCCTCCATACACCTCCCATCCATGTATCTGTCCAATTTATTCTTAAATGTTAAAAAAGAACCCGCATTGACCACCTCATCTGGCAGCTCATTCCATACTCCCACCACCCTCTGTGTGAAGAAGCCCCCCACTAATGTTCCCTTTAAACTTTTCCCCCCTCACCCTTAACCCATGTCCTCTGGTTTTTTTCTCCCCTTGCCTCAGTGGAAAAAGCCTGCTTGCATTCACTCTATCTATACCCATCATAATTTTATATACCTCTATCAAATCTCCCCTCATTCTTCTACGCTCCAGGGAATAAAGTCCTAACCTATTCAACCTTTCTCTGTAGCTGAGTTTCTCAAGTCCCGGCAACATCCTTGTAAACCTTCTCTGCACTCTTTCAACCTTATTTATATCCTTCCTGTAATTTGGTGACAGGTGTAGTTCACACATTCTCCCTGTGGTCGGTGGGTAAATTGGCCCTGGTGTGTGAGCGGGTGGAAGCTTTGTGGTTGGGGGTGGGAGGAAGTTGGATGATGTCAAAGAAATGTATACAGTATATTGTTCTTTGCAGACTTCCACAAAAACAGAAGAGTGCCCCAAAGAATGAGTGACAGTAAAAAAACATTAGAACCCCAAAGCTCCCCCCCCACACGCACAAGCAGCAGCAAAGCAACGATCCTCCCCCTCCACCACTTACCTCATCAAAAACAAAAGCATCAGCGATTGTATGATCAATTGACCATGATCTGTAGTGCAACAAAACCTAATTGTTCACCCTACAATTCGACATACCAAAGGCTAGCTCTCTCTTTCCCTAGTAAATCTCTCCGTGCGGAGAATTTAAATAAAACCTGGATGAATGTGGTAGTGGTGTAAATAGATAGTTGATGGTTTGTGCAGACTCAGTGAGTCACAAGACCTGTTTCCATGCTGCCTGTCAAGTTGCTACTTTGATAACCAGTCATTCATCTTTCTGTCCACAGCTTTTTCATAGATCAAAAACCCTTCCTTGAAGCAAGCCACTTACCACGATGGTGCTGTTTCCAACCCAAGTGAACTTGATTGATTAAATCCCTTGCAATCAAGCCTGCTGAATTTGAATAATTCTTCCAAACCCTCCCTGCTAATAGCAATTCTATATACAATGTAATTATCAAGAATAAAGAACTTCTCATTTTCATACCAGATTTAAAACTTTAATGCCCAAGGTGGCCCTCGGTCACAGGCTGCTTTAGAAGTGCAGACACATCTTGAATGTAAGAAATAAAATGCGGTTTTAACTTGGCAAGCGCTCATAAATAGCGGCAACATATATCATTGAGTAATTCAGTTTTAGTAATTTGGTCATGACTAAATAAATGGTCAGAAGAGTAGGAGAATTCCCCTGTTCTTTTTACAATAGTGGCATTGGATTTTCCCTTTTGCTGGAGGGACATGGTTATTCCATGATTATTCAAAACACCAGTTCTCCATAAGGTTGTGTCCTCAGCCCCAACTCTACTCTTTGTACAATCTGGCCAGATTCTGCTTTAACTCCATCTACAAGTTTGTAGATGATACCACTGAAGTTCTGTAACAAGTCACAGTACAGGAAGGAGACAGAGAGGATAATGACATGGTGTCATAACCATTCCCTCAATGACAGCAAAACAAAAGAGCTGGTTATTTACTTCAGTTAGGGGATGATGCACATGACCCTGTTTACTCAGTATTGTTGAGGCTGAGAGAGTTTAGAGCTTCAAGTTCCTAGGTGTGAACATCACCAATAGTCTGTCCTGTGTTGCTGTGACAGCCAAGAAAGCTCACCACTGTCTCTGCTTCCTCAGGCAGCTAGGAAATTGGGCATATCCCTGTCTACCCTTTTCAGTTTTTATTGTTGCACCATAGAAATTTGTTTGGATGCATAATGGCTTAGTATGGGAACTGCTTTGTCCACGACCGTAAGGAACTATAGAGAGTTGTGAACACAGCTCAGCACATCATGGGAACCTGCCTCCCTCTGTGGGCCCTCTCTAAAGTTCTCACTGCCTCAGTAAACCAGTCGGCACAATCAGAGACCCAACCTACACTGGACTTTCTCTCTTCTCTCCTCCCCCACTGGGCAGAAGATACAAAACGCTGACTGCACATACCTCCAAGTTCAAAGACAGCTTTTGTCCCACTGTTAGTGGGACCTTCTGTAGGATGAGATGGACTCAGGATTTCACAGCCTATCTCATTATGATGTTGGACTTTAATGTTTACATGTACTGTACTTTTACACTTTTCTGCATTGTTATTGCACCTTACACACTGTATAATGATTTAATCTGTAAATACACTTAGGCCATGTGACAACAATAAACCCATATCAATTAATGGTACTAATTTGGATTGTTGTCTTAGATTAATACAGAAATTTCTGTAGTTGAATTTGAACCAGGAATATCTGCATCAGAGGGAAGAGTACCACCCTCGCCTGACTAAATGAAGTGTAAACTGCAGGTAGAACTAAGGCAAAATCAAATTTCTCACATAAGTAAACACCTCTCAGTGGCTTTTGATATCAGTGTTATCATTTCTCTGACATTATGAACTGGAAGTTGTCTGTTCATTAATCAGTCTTGACATCATCACAATTGGTTGAGCATTTTCTGGTTTAGTTCAAAGTACTTTTATTATCAAAGTATGTATACTTTATACAGTATTGAGATTCATCTCCTTACAGACAGCCACAAAACAAAGAAACCCAATAGAACCCGTTAGAAACAAAAGACCGTCAAACACTGAGTGTGCAGAGAGAAAAAAATTTGTGCAAACAATAAAAGCAAGCAAACAGCATTCAGAACTGAAGTTCAGAAAGCCAGGCATCATGGCAGCCTATCCAGAGTCCACTAGCTGCAGGCCACAGCCTCAGTCCCGTACAGAGATGAGCAAACCCCACACAAAGCCTATTCAGTAGCTATTTTAAAAGTTATCTCATTAAGTTTTGCAGAGTTCCAAATGAATCCAATCCACGTTTTACAAGATGACTTAGTGTAGGTGATCATGGTCTTGCATTGTGTGCAGTTTTTATGCAACTTGTTATTGCATATTTGAAGTTGACAATTATTTCTTTCCCTTCTGGGGCAGTGTACAAAGGAGATGTGGTGAATCTCTGTGAGATGCAGATAAAGAGTGGAAGTGTTTCTGATCTGGAATGGAAGTCAGTCATTATCCTGGTGCCTGTTCGACTAGGAGGTGAAAATCTCAACCCTGTGTACATGCATTGTGTGAAGGTAAGCAGAGTGGCAGTAGCTGGATTCTAAACCTTGTGTGCAATTGTGTACTTGCAGCTTTCTCACCAATCAGCTGTGATACTCATTTTGATTTTCAAACACCATGTATTTTGAGGAGTACCTCAAAAAGGGTGTATAAGTTTAGCTGAATTTTGATTGATGTCGTAGTTCACAATGAGTAAAGTTGGTCCTTGTCATGTTTTCTGCTCATTAGGTGTTTTATTGGCCAGTTCTTACAGCTTCCTTGCTGTTACTTATTTATTGACATACAGTGTGGAATAGGGCTTTCTGGCCCTTCCAGTCACACCACCTAGCAACCCCCAACTTCCTCTTTTTAAACCCTAGCCTAATCATGGGACAATTTGCAATGTCCAATTTAACCTACCAACCCATAGCACATGGAAGAAACCCACACAGTCACAGACAGAATGTACAAACTCCTTACAGGCAGAGGTGGGAATTGAAGCCCCGTCTATGGTACCTAGAGCATTGTGCAAACCACTACACTACCATGCCACCTACATAGTCTGGTGCATCGCCTACCGCATCGTCCTTGTGACATTCAACAGAGGCCTCTTGGTAGTACTGAGCACCTAACTCTTGTAAACACGGGATTCTTCCGATGCTGGAAATCCAGAGTAAGACACACACAATTTTGGAGGAACTTAGCAGGTTAGGCAGCATCTGTAGGGAGGAAGAAAGAGCTATTGTTCCTTGTTCCTTCTAATTCTTGTGCATTTGCAGGAGATCCTGAAGCTTGAATGTTGTATTGGAATCATTGGTGGGAAACCCAAGCACTCACTTTACTTCATTGGGTATCAAGGTAGGTGTTGATGTAAAGTACATCTTATTTGTTGCCCACCTTACTGGAAAAAGTAGATTTTAGTTATGTTGAGATCAGGAACAGGAAGAGAGCTAGAAGTACTAACAAGCATTTGAGACACACGAGATTGTAGATGCCAGAATCCGGCTATCTGGCAGAATTCAGTGGGTTGAGCAACATCCGTGGGAGGAAAGGAATGAGAACACTTTGGATCGAAGCTCTGCACCAGTCCCAATCCAGGGTTTCAACTCAAAACATCAACAGTTCCTCTCCTCCCACGGATGCTGCCTGACCTGTTGAGATCCTCCAGATCTCGCATTTTGACATGCAGTTGCTGTGAAGGAACACCAGTGCACTTATATTCTTCAAATGAAGACCACTGTAGTCAGGGGAAATAGAAATCTGAGCTTCCTTTGGAATATTCGGTTTTCTGCTGAGAAACTGTCTTCTGGTGAAAGGCTGGATCCACTGATTGCCATTTAAAAGTTCTTAAGGTTTTATTTACTTTTGTAATGTACTGAGAGGTTGTTTATTTTAATTTTTAAATTTAGAAAGCTTTAATTGAACTGTTATCAGAATGCCTGTGTTCTCTGATAAATTGAACTCTTGGCCTCACAGTCTACCTTGTTATGGTCTTGCACCTTATCATTTACCTGCACTGCTCTTTCTCAGGAGCTTTTACCCTTTATTCTGCGTTGTTATTGTTTTACCCTATTTCTAGCTCTGCTCTGTTTAATGATTTAATATCAAACAATATGTAAGGCAAACTTTTTACTGTATCTTGGTACATGTAACAATGATAAACCAATACAATACACTAACTTTGATTGGGCTGATTAGTTTCATGATCATACCATCTGTATATATTCCTTGGTTATTTCTAATTCCAACAAGATTTTCTTCTTGGTGAATTATTCGCTGCATGGAACAAATTTCTATCTCTGGGCTTGCTAAAGTCCTTAAAGAATTTGTCAGGTTTGAATGAAACACACATTTGCATTGCTAGGTTAGTTGGTTTAGGTTGAAATGCATTATAGAGAGATTTCCTAAAATCTTCCTTCTATTGATCATAAGGTTGTTGATTAGTGCTTGTCCCAGAACTCAGTACGTCAGGGAAGCTGGTCCGAGGAGCAGTTGAGCCTGTTTGTTCGTTCGTGTGAATTATATAATGCATGTTTGTTACTGAGTTGGGAGAACCGTTATTCCTACATCAGATTTATATACAGATTTATTGAGATACGGTGCAGAATAGGCCCTTTCGGCTCCTCGAGCCATGCCGCCCAGCAATCCCTCGATTGAACCATAGCCTAATCATGGGACAAATTATTGTGACCAGTTAACCTACCAACCGGTATATTTTTGGACTGTGAGAGGAAACTGGAGCACCCAGAGGAAACCCCTGTGGTCACGGGGAGAACGTACAAACTCCTTACAGGCAGCATTGGGAATTGAACCCATAAGTGTTTCTGTTTCAATGAGAATCACTTCTTATTCTTCAAAACTCTAGAATCTATTTGCCCAGCCTTAGTAAGATAAATTCCAGTACCCCACCCTCTCCTAATCACTCCATGAATCGATCTAGTGTTTTTTTTTGTTGTTTTTACTTCCTTTAATCAGAATTGTGTTCTACCTGACAGAGAGAGCCTAGTCCTGTGTACAATTTTCCAAGTCTAGGCTCACCAGGATTCTATTTAATTGCTGCAAAATATATTTATCTTGTACTGAAATTCTCTTGCAGAAATGGTCAAAGTCTCATTTGGCTTTCTAATTGTTTGATGTACCTGAATGGTTTTAATGTACTTTTTAATCCTCCATTTAAAAAAATAATATTGTTTCTTTTTTACCAGTTAAGTGGATGACTTAACATTTCTCCATTATAGTCTATTTGCCATGTCCTTGTCTAGTTAGTTAGCTTTTATACATGTATCCCCTTGTAAACTCTCTGCATTCTCCTTGCAACTTGCACTACTGTTCAGCTATTATTAACAAGTTAGGATATGTTGTACTTTGTCTCATAATCTAGATAATTGCTCTGGACTGCAAACAGTTTATCCTCAGCACCATTGCCTCAATAGGTACTCTGACTCAATAATAGCCTATGCATTCCTATTTTGAGTTTTATCCATATTCTGAGTTCTAATCATTAATGCATGCCTGTATGTTCACAATTCATGCTTCACATTTCTTATAAAGAAATTTCCATATTGAAGATTCTTAAAGTTCACTGCACCACTTCAACCGATTGCCCCATTGATTCGGTTGATGACACCTCAGACGTACTTTTCCTTTCATTAATCCATGTCGACTGCCTAATCCAGCTATTATTTTCTATGCCACTTTCTTAACATTATATTCGAGCAGCATGCACAGAACGCTGCAGGAGCTCAGCAAGTCAGGCAGCATCTATGGAAAAGAGTAAACAGTCGATGTTTTGGGCTGGGACGCTTCATCACGACTGAGAAAGAAGGGGCAAGATCCCAGAGTAAAAAGTTGGAGAGCGGAAAGTATATTCTATTTTTACAGTGGCATGCAAAAGTTTGGGCACCCCGGTCAAAATTTCTGTTACTGTGAATAGCCAAGCGAGTAAAAGATTAACTTTATGCCTTTTGGAAATCAGGTAAAGATGACACATTTCTTTAATATTTTAAGCAAGAAAACTTTTTTATTTCCTTCTTTTACAGTTTCAAAATAACAAAAAAGGAAAAGGGCCCAAAGCAAAAGTTTGGGCACCCTTCATGGCCAGTACTTAGTAACACCCCCTTTGGCAAGTATCACAGCTTGTAAATGCTTTCTGTAGCCAGCTAAGAGTCTTTCAATTCTTGTTTGGGGGATTTTTGCCCATTCTTCCTTGCAAAAGGCTTCTGGTTCTGTGAGATTCTTGGGCCGTCTTGCATGCACTGCTCTTTTGAGGTCTATCCACAGATTTTCGATGATGTTTAGGTCAGGGGACTGTGAGGGCCATGGCAAAACCTTCAGCTTGCGCCTCTTGAGGTAGCCCATTGTGGATTTTGAGGTGTGTTTAGGTTCATTATCCTGTTGTAGAAGCCATCCTCTTTTCATCTTCGGCTTTTTTACAGACAGTGTGATGTTTGCTTCCAGAATTTGCTGGTATTTAATCGAATTCATTCTTCCCTCTACTGGTAAATGTTCCCCGTGCCACTGGCTGCAATTATAAGCCCAAAGCACGATCGATCCACCCCCGTGTTTAACAGTTGGAGAGGGGTTCTTTTCATGAAATTCTGCACCCTTTTTTCTCCAAACATACCTTTACTCATTGCAGCCAAAAGGTTCTATTCAAAAGGTTCAAAGGAACATCTAAACAAGCCTGATGCATTTTGGAGCAAGTCCTGTGGACTGATGAATTTCAAATAGAACTTTTTGGCAGCAATGAGCAAAGGTATGTTTGGAGAAAAAAGGGTGCAGAATTTCATGAAAAGAACCCCTCTCCAACTGTTAAGCATGGGGGTGGATCAATCATGCTTTGGGCTTGTGTTGCAGCCAGTGGCACAGGGAACATTTACTGGTAGAGGGAAGAATGAATTTAATTAAATATCAGCAAATTCTGGAAGCAAACATCACACTGTCTGTAAAAAAAAAAAAGCTGAAGATGAAAAGAGAATGGCTTCTACAACAGGATAATGAACCTCAACACACTCCAAAATCCACAATGGACTACCTCAAGGGGCGCAAGCTGAAGGTCCTGACCTAAACATCATCGAGAATCTGTGGATAGACCTCAGAAGAGCAGTGCATACAAGATGGCCCAAGAATCTCACAGAACTAGAAGCCTTTTGCAAGGAAGAATGGGCAAAAATCCCCCAAACAAGAATTGAAAGACTCTTAGCTGGCTACAAAAGGCGTTTACAAGCTGTAATACTTGCCAAAGAGGGTGTTACTAAGTACTGCCATGCAGGGTGCCCAAACTTTTGCTTCAAGCCCTTTTCCTTTTTTGTTATTTTGAAACTGTAAAAGATGGAAATAAAAGTTTTCTTGCTTAAAATATTAAAGAAATGAGTCATCTTTAACTTTATGCCTTTTGGAAATCAGTTCATCTTTTACTCAGCTATTCACAGTAAAAGAAATTTTGACTAGGAGTGTCCAAACTTTTGCATGCCACTGTACCTACTACTGATGTGACAACCTTTAGAATCTATTTTTTGAATATTCATCCATAGGACCACGATACTGCAGATACTCCAGAAGTCAAAGTCCAATTTATTATCATATACTACCTTAAGATTCATTTCCTTTAGACATCTCCAGAAAAAACAAATAATTTATGAAAAAACTTGTAAATAAACAGTGACAAACAATTATTGTGCAAAAGAAGACAAATTATCCAAATAAAAAAAATAATGAGAACATGAGTTATCGAGTCCCTGGTAAACGGCCAATTTTGTTAATTGTAAAAGCCTACTTTGCCTGTGAATACCAAATTCTGTCGATTGTCCCCAAAGCTGTATTAGCGGAGATTTCTAGCAACTTGAGTGGAAGCTTGAATTATAGTAAAGCAGTGTATGTACTCATTACTTTGCAGATGATTACCTGCTGTATTTGGACCCTCACTACTGCCAGCCAGTTGTGGATGTAACTAAATACAATTTCCTGCTGGAGGTAAGTCGCACTTGGCTGTTGCTACAGAGCAGGCCTGTGCCTGCTGTTGGTCTGTATTCAGTCACACAAGCAGTTGCTAAGTTAGAGAGGACACAGAGAGTCAGTATAGAGCTAATTGTTTTAACATCAGAAGTTTTTTTCTAACATTTCTGGCCTACTAGTGAAAATACTGTATTGCTTTTGTGTGTGTGTTAATGTTTACAGATGCAATAACTGATTCATTGGAGAGGAATTGGAAATCTAACTAATACAGAGGAATTGAAAGTAGTGCTTCCTGTTGGACATAGCAAAGTTTGTTTTGTATTTGTTTTTGGGTAGGTCTCTCAGAGTAGTGAGCTGACTGTGCCATTTAATGATTTCTGCATGGTCTGCTATTTAAGAGCAGTTACATTCCTCAAAGCTGCCAAAGTGCTGCTTTGTGATGAGCTTTCAGTACAGAGGATTTATCACTGCCATCACTATAAGTAGGGGACACCTTACAAGGGTCACTCCTGGATGTGTCTGTGAGGACAAATCAGATTAAAGACACTTTCTGGGATTGGATGATTTACTGAATCTGGTGAGGAAGGAGGAGAGGCCAGCTATTGTCAAAATTGCTAAGGACAAGGCAAGAAATGCAAAGGTGGACTGGAGATTTTTCTGGAATATTCACTCCTTTCCCCTACTATTCCCACTTGATTCTAAAGAACACCCAACTGTATTGATGTGTCTGTTACAATCCTCCGTGTCCTCCTGGACTTTCCTGCTTCAGATTCAAGAGCTCAGTCATGATATAGTTCAGGGCACACTGAGCAAGATTATGAACGTATTGGCTTCAAATTAGTTTTAGATAGCATTAAAGCCACTTTTTTTTTTTCCCCAGCCTCAGAATGGAGTATGAATAGTATGAAGATGAGGAATTTCTTTAGCCAGAGAGTGGCGAATCCGTGGAATTTATTGCCCCAGGTGGCTGTGAAGGCCAAGTTGCTGGGCTGGGTATATTTAAGACAGAGATTGATAGAATCTTGACTGGTCAGAGCATGAAGAGATACAGGGAAAATACCGGAGATTACCACTGAGAGAGAAAATGGATCCACCATTAATGAAATGGTGGAGCAGATTCGAGGGGCCAAATGGCCTAATTCTGTTCCTATATCTTATGGTCTTATGCCTATAGTACATTGCCAAACTGCCTATTGTTTATATAAGCTAATATCAACAAATTACTTAAACAGCTGAGCCGAGCTAATTATTTTTCTCCAAGGCCCCTCCACTGTCCCAACCTAACTCCCTCACACTCAGATTAGGATGGGGAGCGTGTCAGAGGGGAATCTTGCTGGTGCCCGAGCAGCATGGATTGATGGAGGTCTGGATTTGTGTTTTGTGATCTTGGAGTATAAAGGAGAATGAAGCATTTAACATGGGGAACTGTGCATGAATGGTTCTTTTTGTTTCACAGTCATTTCACTGCATCTCTCCAAGGAAGCTGTCTTTCGGTAAGATGGATCCCAGCTGTACTATAGGTTTTTATGCAAAGACTAAGGAGGATTTTGAAAACTTGTGTGAAAATGTCACAAAGGTAAGTAAATGGTCCAGTGTTTCTGTTTTAATTGATTACTGAAGCTGTGTCTAAGAAGATAATAAAACAATGCACGCAAAATGCTGGAGGAACTCAGCAGGTCAGGCAGCATCTATGGAAAAGAGTAAACAGTCAATTTTTCAGGTTGAGACCCTTTTTCAGTCCTGGAGAAGGTTCTCGGCTCAATGTTGACTGATTATTCTTTTCCATAAATGCATCAGGTCGAAGGTACAGGAGCCTCAGGACTTGCACCATCAGGTTCAAGAACAGTTACTACTCCTCAACCATCAGGCTCTTGAACAAAAGGGGATAACTCCACTCATGTAAGGACACTTCTATCTTGTTATTTCATGCTCGTTATTTATTTATTATCTGTATTTGCATTCTGTAGATTTGCTAAGTATGGCTACAGAAAAAGAATCTCAGAGTTGTGTATGGTGACATTAATGTACTCTGATAATAGATTTTATTTTGAACTTTGATGCCTGACCTACTGAGTTCCTTCAGTATTTTGTGTGTATTACTTTGGATTCCCAGCATCTACAGACCTTCTTATATCTAAGGAAGTATAACAGGTCAAAGGGTCTTGGGAGTCCTCATGCTAGATGCCCTATAGGTTAACTTTCAGGTTGAGTTGGTGGTAAGGAAGGTAAATGCAAAGTTAACATTAACTTTTAGAGGACTAAAATATAAAAAGCAAGGATGTAATGCTGAAAGGCATTAGTCAGACCACGCTTGGAGTACTGTGAGCAGTTTTTGGGTCCTGTAGCTGAGAAAGGATGTGCTGGCATTGGAGAGGGTCCACAGGAGGTTCATGAGAATAATCCCAGGAATGAAAGGGTTAATGTATGAGGAGCATTTGATGGCTCTGTGCCTTGTTGAGAGTTTAGAAGGATGGGGGGGGGGGGCGGTGTGGGAATGTCATTGAAGCCTATTGAACACTGAAAGGCCTGATAGACTGGTTATAGATATTATGTTCCTATAGTAGGGGAGTCTAGCACCAAAGGGCACAGTCTGTGAATATGAGGACATCTATTTAGGGGAAATTTCTTTAACCATAGGGTGGCGAATCTGTGGAATTCATTGCAACAAAAGGCTGTGGAGGTCATCATTGGGTATATTTAAACTAGTTTGATAGGTTCTTGATTACTAAGGGCATTAAAGGTTATGGAGAGAAGGCAAAAGAATGCGGTTGAGAAGAAGAATGAATTGGCTTTGATCGAATGGTGGAGCAGACTCGATGGGCTAAATGACCTAGTTCTGCTCCTGTGTTTTATGGTCTAAAATAAACTAGTTGCTGTTCTTCTGTTCTCTCTTGATTGCTATTTGCTTGAGGTATGTTCAGGCTTTTAAATCAGTATTGGTTAAGCCTGTTGTCACGCCATTGTTGGTGTTAATCCACAGAATATTTGCCTTCTGGAGAGCAGGATGTGGAACTTCATAAAGTTCTCTGCATGGATATTAGTAATTCAGTGTTGTTGGTCGGGGGAAGTTTTAACAGACAGCAGTAGGTGGTGGTGTTGGAGGAGTTACATTGGACTGGAATAGAAAGCTGAGTGGGAGCATTGGACATTTTGTATTGGAACCACATCTTTTAGGTTAGTGAATCAGTGTAGATTCAGAATTCAAATTTGTAAACAATATGAAACTTGGAGGAGTGGAGCCAAATGAGATGACTCTGAAGCTAATGTTGGAATTAAACTACAAGTTTGGAGAATTATGCTTGATGAAATTAAAATTTTGATCTGCGTTGTAGTAAAGTTAAATAACTATCCATGTACATCATAATTAAAGTGACCCATAAGTCTCAATAAGTGCAACATGGTGGATTTTCTAGTGTTGCATGAATGTTGTTAGTCTAGTGACAGTAGGTCTACTTGTGATTCATCATTGAAAGTGGGCATGCAGGTACAGCAGCCGGTGAAAAAGGCGAATGGTATGCTGGCATTCATAGCAAGAAAATTCGAGTACAGGATCAGGGAGGTACTACTGCAGTTGTACAAGGCCTTGGTGAGACCACACATGGAGTATTGTGCGCAGTTTTGGTTCCCTAATCTGAGGAAAGACATTCTTGCCATAGAGGGAGTACAAAGAAGGTTCACCAGATTGATTCCTGGGATGGCAGGACTTTCATATGATGAAAGACTGGACCGGCTAGGCTTATACTCGTTGGAATTTAGAAGATTGAGGGGGGACCTTATTGAAACGTATAAAATTCTAAAGGGATTGGACAGGCTAGATGCAGGAAGATTGTTCCCGATGTTGGGGAAGTCCAGAACGAAGGGTCACAGTTTGAGGATAAAGGGAAAGCCTTTTAGGACTGAGATGAGGAAAAACTTCTTCACAGAGAGAGTGGTGAATCTGTGGAATTCTCTGCCACAGGAAACAGTTGAGGCCAGTTCATTGGCTATATTTAAGAGGGAGTTAGATATGGCCCTTGTGGCTAAAGGGATCGGGGGTATGGAGAGAAGGCAGGTACAGGGTTCTGAGTTGGATGATCAGCCATGATCATACTGAATGGCGGTGCAGGCTCGAAGGGCCGAATGGCCTACTCCTGCACCTATTTTCTATGTTTCTATGAGTGGCTTCAATTGTAAATGTATTTGGTTTCTGAAATCAGTGATCAGTTTACAAGACCACTTTGGTTGGAGACTCAAGTTCAAGTTTAATTATCATTCCACATGCACATGAAACAGCATTTCCCTGGGACCACAGTGCAGAGCAGTTTCATAAGTCACACATAGCACAAATTAAGATAGCTCAGACAGTCACTAATAATAATATTTGCCCAAGAAAAGTGTCATTCACTGAGAAATGGAGACAGACTGTGGAAACAGTTCAAAGTTCTCGTATCTGGGATTTGATGTACATTAGAGGAAACTGGAGAGGGAAATTCGCCTTCAGTTATAGACACTTTAAGACCTATCAGCTACCCGATTGGCTTTGATGGTATATGATTCACGGAGATGTGTACAACCAGGAACAGAACAACAGTGAAATGATTTTGTTTTTCTTTATCTTTAGGTTTTGGGCTCCTCGCCTTTGAAAGAGAAGTACCCTATTTTCACCTTTGCAGAAGGCTGTGCTCAGGATTACGGTCTGGATGAACGCTGCATTTGCAAACCGGATACAACTGTGCGAATCTCCAAGTCTGAAAGAGCAGGGAAGTCGAAGCAGAGCAGCACTGAAGAATTTGTTTTTCTCTAGTGAACAACGGACTGGCAATTAATTATCTGTGCCTGCTACTGTATGTTTCAACAGGGAACAAACTAGGGGTCCTCTTGGAATGTTCCGATATTTATACCTGGTGTCTTTCCATAATGAGATGGAATCATGGCAATCATTATCCTTTCTGTGTAGCTTTCACTATGAGACTGATAAAACTCTCCCTGAGAATGATCAGCTTGTTTTTCCCTTCCCTTCATAATGTGGCTGAAATTGTGCATGTCATTTATTGGTCTGTGTGATGCAGACTTTTCAAGGCATTGACAATTTCAGTCTGGGGTTGATATTGAAACCAGTTATGTAATGTATTGATGCAGATGTTGCTGAGGTGCTGACTTCTATTCTCAGAGTTCACTGAATGGTCCCTCACCTTTGATCAACCCTTTACACAGTGTGAACTGGATAATAGGGAGTAGTTCATAGGGAGGCAGATGGGGAATGGTTGCCAAGTCTGATGCTTTAATTGTGACGCATTCTGCTAGAATTCCAGTTAAAGGTTGGGAACGCTGCCTGCCATCACTTCCCTGGGTCCAGATTACCGAAGACTGATTGTCTGGACCTATTGTTCCTTTGGCAGATTGCAGATAGAGATTCCTTTGCTGAATTCTGCAGCTTTTCCTCAACTCTTCTCCCTGAGAGGTACAGCACTTCCATTTATGGAGCTACCTCTTTGAATTCACTTACTGTGGCTCAAACTGTGCACAGGAGGGAGTCAAGAATCAACACTAGCTTTACCTGTGTGAGTGTTGACACATACCATGTCACTACAGATCATAGACTGTCACACTGTGGCACTCCTTTGCCCCACAACACTGCTTCAACATTAAACTGGCAGTGTTGTGACCTGCACGGTTTAGGTAAATGGCAAATCAGATTTTTATTTAGGGAAAAGGAAAGGCAAATATTTCTCTTTAAGAATAGGTATCATTTATCTATTTTGACTGGTCGATTGATTTACAAACTAGTGCGATAAGAGCCCTACTGTGAACAAAGAGAAGAACATTTAATGGACTTTTAAAAACCAGGATTTGCTCTTGCCAGATCCACACAGACAGCTGTTTGCATTGCAGTGACATTTTGTAAATTCTAGTGCTTTATCCTTTATTGGAAGTATTTTACTTTTGAGAGGTACTAGGATTGGGATGCCTTTCACCTTGGGTTTGGGTTCACCATTTTCTTGGTGACAAGTCTTCTTGAGGGATATATTTTTTTGCTGGGGCCTAGTTTGAAACTGGGCTCAAGCAGATAAAACTGGCCCAGATTCAGCAATAACTGACATTAGAATCTAACTTGGGTCACAGGGTGTTGGTATGGACAGTCCAGAAGATCAGTATCGTAAAGGTGCTCTTCCCTTTTTTCCTTTAGTCAAGACTGTCATTGCAAAGCTCCTTCTGCTCTGTTCCTATTCATGTGGCACTTAAACAGCCCTGGAGCTTGCGAATTTTACACCTGCTCCAAAGGTGGTTCTGCTCCCCGAGTAACCCATTGTATAACCTGTACTTTCAATCATGTTACTGCTGGCTGTCAACGCTAATCACAGATCTTGAAACATAATTGCTGATCCTAATGACTCACAAAGTGTTGTCTATAATTATTAATTGAGCTAACAAGTAAGAGCAGTCTAATTACATAACTATTTTGTTTGTATTATTTATTCTGTCTGTTCCAGTTTCTATTTTTGATATAGTTTTTATTTCTGGACTGAGCCTTTGATCTGAAGCACAGCTATGTGCATTTCCCTGTGGCTCCCTCCCTCCTCACCACCATGTCCTTCACTCACAACCCCCCCATCCCCAGAGTTAAAATATCCGTAGCGTTTGGGAAAGCGTCCTGAGGATCACTTTACCAGGACTGGGGTGCAAGCAGGTGAAACTCAATTCATGATTCCTGCATTGGAGACATTGGCTGGCATTAGGATGTTCAGGCTCTTGTTTTGACTGCAGTGTACTCTTCCTGCTGCCACACCTTTACAGCCAGGCTTTATAAATGGCCATTAGTCGAAGAGGGCTTATGGTAATACCACTGTTTACTTTTGTGAGTTCAGTTCATAAAATTAGCTAATTGCTACATTGCAATCTCTTTCTTACTGCTAAACTCAGGACCAAATTATTAGTGGGACAGTGGGCCACCATGATGGTGAGCCATTGCATCATGTTAACAAATAATCATTTTAAGGATAGGGGAAGTAATTGCACAGTATTTTTAATACGTATGGTACTTTTTGTGGAACCATTTTGCCTAGAAACTTAATTTGAAACAAGAAGAAGATTGTGTGTAGATTAGGGGAGGGAAGGTGGAATACGAGTCAATGTTCCCACAGCCTTTCTGTGATCCTGTTTTCACCTTTCAGTGTGATGGAGCCTTGAGCATTCACGGCTAGGATCACCGTGGTTCACCCGACAGGTTTTCTGCACTTCAGGGAGTGTACAACGTTAATCAAATTTGCAGAACTGTCGAGAGCACACACAGTGATTGAATATATAAGGCATGAATAGGTTGCAGTGGATTACTCCATGGTATTAATATGGAGCATTTCTACTCTAGTAACAAACTAGATATAAAATATCTCTGCATCTTGATCAGGCTGATTACATCTAAGAGATTAACTTTGACATATCTATCCTGTTAGTGAATTGTTTGTTAGCTACACTTTCTGCCTCCCACACCCTTTCGAACTTTTGTGTTTCTAGTTATTCAAGCAGCTCCTAATAACCCCTATTACTGTTCAGAGAAAAGCAGGAGGATTCTGCCATCTTGGCCAATATTCCTCCTTCAACCAGAGAGGATTAAATATCACATTGTTGCTTATGTACACCACCCTACCATACTTACCTATCATACAGTCATTACTCAGTGGAATTCATTGAATGAGAAATGCTTAGCTTAGTGACTGATGCCACTGGATAAATGCAGATTATGTTCCCTAAATATGTACTTGATATGTTGATTTGAACGTCTCAGATCAGGACTGTGTTCCAGTATTGGTTTCTCCAGATTAATATGAATGCTTTATCAACAAGTATTTTTGGGCTGAGTGTAGGCACATCCAGAGCTATTCTTCCATTGAGTGTAATCTAATTCTGATAAGTGACGCTGCCTCCCACCTGTCTGAGGGCCGTAACCATTGGCTGGGAGGGTTAGTTAACTTGAAGCCTCATCTCTTGTAAGTGAGCAGTAGAAGAAGCAGGACAAGGGCTGCAAGGCGGTATTCTCGTATTGTTTCTTCGGTCCTACCTAAACTGTGTTGGAAGTTCTTCCCACGACTCCTCCCCCTCCCTCTCCAGTATTTGTTGTTTAATCTTCTTGCCATCCTCTCTCCTTTCTCCAAACCTCCATCTTGAGGACTGACTCCTTGTACCCTTTGAAATCCTTTCCCTCAGCTCTCTCAATGGATGAAGTGAATTGTAATTGGTGAATGCTGTCAGATTGTTTAACTGTGGAGGATATTGGGAGCTGTTTTGAGTAGCAGCACTAATTTGGAGCCAACTTTTCACCCCCTTCTGTCTTCTCCCCCCCCCCCCCCGTCCACACAGAAACTCCCCTGTATGTTTAAAGCAACCCAGTCGAGACCAGAGACCAACCCAAATAATAAACAACTACTTCCCTAACTCTATTGAGCCATTTTGTTTAATCCCTCCTTTCACTCTGTGATTGAGTCATAGTATGATCAGATATCTAAGACTGGCTGTGCCTCATTCTAGTTACCCACTTTTACATTTTACTTAAATATAATGCTGCTAGATTTTGGAAAGATCATGTGCATAATTTCTTGCTCTATTTATAACCATGCCTGAATTTGAAATGATGAATATTACTGTGAGATTGGATGGAAGTTACAGTCCATCTGCTTGAACCCTAATGCGTTTGCTTTGAGCGAATATTGATTTTATCACTGGTGTTTAAATGATATTTGTATTCTCAGTTGCTGTGCGTGTACTACTGAAATTTTCTCCAGCTGTGCTATTTTAGGAAGGCCTGTGTATCACTTGATTAGTATCCAAATGATTTCCTGGTTGCCTAACAGCACTGATCCATAAACCACCAGGAAGCTCTCAGGAACCAAACTTGCTCTCAATTGGGGTTGCCTTCCTAAAGTACACAGTGCTTATCTACAGTGCAGTACTAGTAAACCAAATAGTTTCCAGTTAGTCTTGAAACGTTCCTAGCATGTTTTAATCCTTTGACAATGTTTCATTTGGCATCGCAGTCTGGAGAGAACTTCCTCCTTCCTGTCCTGGGGTTTTGGGCATCTTGAGAATTGGGGGGGGGGGGGGCAAATTTGATAATGCACTTTAAATTAAAATGGGTCACGGGTCAACTCTATAAACACCCTCCCCTTTGAGGGCAGAGCTGTGCAACTGGGAATCTCTTCAGAAGGCGTGATATTAAGGGATAGGACTGAATACCCTTTTCATTTACAAACATGAAGGGTGTTTTGCCTAAACTTGGTGATGCTAGAATAAGGCATATTTGTATTAGAGGAATTGTGCAGTGGTCACTACTGTTCAGTAATGTGTACAAATGGGGAAAATTTAAATACATTTCAACAACATTAAAAAGTTAGTTTAAAAGTCTTTGTTGGATAGATCCTCATAATTAATGAATTGTGTCACTAGTTCCAACAAAGCACAGTCTTTTCTCTGTGTAACTTCTTTCAGCAGTTTCATCACACACCACTTGGAAAGAAAATCAAAAATCTGTAAATACTGGAACACTAAAGCAGAAAATGCTGGAAATGGTCAGCATGTCAGGCAGCATCTGTGACAAAGAAAATAGAGTTCATGTTTCAGGTCACACATAGATCTCAACAGCACTCGGAAAGTGGAAAACGCATTGGGAGAGGGGTAGACAGGAGGAAATCTCTTCACAGATCTGGTAAGTGTTCATACCACTTTTCACTCAAAGAACCCTGGTTGATTTGTATATCTGTGTATCCCTTTTCCAATTAGAAATTGATGGGAATTTCTCATTTCATAATAAAATTCCAAGAACTATATTGAACAGGACTTGAGGGCTTTGGGATATCCTGGAAGGTATCTTTAAACATGCATCTCTAAAAGACATCCTAACCACTGGTACACCAGACCATTTTTGCCTTTGAAAGGCTGACAAGGCAAGGAGTGAGAGGCATTATTTCAGTCCACTGTTCACTTTTGGAATTTTTTTTAGATTATGAGAACACTCAGTCCTCTTTTATTGTCATTTAGAAATGCATACATGCATTAAGAAATGATACAATGTTTCTCCGGTGTGATATCACCGAAAACAGGACAAACCAAAGACTAACACTGACAGAACCACATAATTATAACATATAGTTACAGCAGTGCAAAGCAATACCATAATTTGATGAAGAACAGACCATGGGCACAGCAAAAAAAAATAGTCTCAAAGTCCCGCGTTGATCGACTCCCGAGTCCCCGATAGCAGCAGCAAAAGGGAGAAACTCCCTGCCATGAACCTCCAGGCACCGTCAACTTGCCGATGCCTTGGAAGCAGCCGACCACAGCCGACACTGAGTCCATCCGTCTGAAAATTCTGAGCTTCTGAGCAGCCTCTCCGATACAGCCTCCCGAGCGCCATCCTCTGCCGAGCGCCCTCGACCTCTCCCCGGCCACTGAAACACGCAAAGCCGAGGATTCCGAGGCCTTCAGCTCCGGAGATTCCGGTTACCACACAGTAGCAGCGGTAGGAAAGCGGGCATTTCAGAAGTTTTCCAGATGTTCTGCTATGTACTCACATCTGTCTCCATCAAATCAGAATTGTGCACGGTCCCCTACCTGACAAATAACAGACATCATCACCGGAGAGGCCGCGTGCGCTGCCGTCGCGCCATCTTCTCCCGATGTTAATTTTATTACTTTAAAATGATCTAAATTATCAGAAATATGGGAGCAAAATGGAAATGTGTTTATAATTTGTTACTGGTATAAAATTTGTCTTTTTTTAAACACCCCCCCCATGTATTTTGACTCTGGTTCAAAAGACCATATTAATGATTCATTGAAGGTAGCACCATTGCCAAGCAAAACCAATAACAGCAACCTAGAGGTTTAAGACGGCATTGATGAAGCACAGTGACTACTTATTTGTGGCAAACTAAACAAAACTACTAAATACTTCACTAATAATACTTTTTTATAACAATCACTGAACAATGGTGAGGTGAGGTGAGTGGATGTGGAGGTGGGGTCGGGGCGCCCCCAAAAGTGAGGAAAGACATGGTGCTTGATTTGAACGCTGGACCAAATTGGAAAGGTCTGGTATCGGTCAAATGGTGGCAATGGGGTCCAGGTCCCAGAGAGGTTTGACAGTGAGGAATGACCTCATGTTTGGACACTTTAAGTGCTGGGCCAGATTGGGAAAAGGTCAGGATGTCAGGAACTGAGGCAAGGGTCGGAGTAGTTCTGCTTGCTATTCCTTGACCTTTACTGGGCTCTGCACTGAATTGAGGCTGTGTCCTGCTCAGGCTGCAGTGTTATCTCACGTCCCTGCCCTTTGATTCTCACACATTTGTAGCACATCATGCAGTCGCTTTGTGAATGTGATGAAGGTTTTCAGTTCCTTCAGTTTTCAGGCAATGAGATCTGACCACCCACAATTTTCTGAGTTTAAAGTTTTACTGAATTTCCCTTTAATCTTTATTCTAATTAACTTAAATCAATTCCCAGTTGTTTTTGGCTTCCCTGTTTGTTTCTGAATTATTCAAATATTGGCTGCATTTAAAATATGTTTATGGACGACCATAAGACAGGGGCAGAATTTGGCCATTCTGCCCAATAGTCTACTTTTCCATTTGCATCATGGCTGATTTATTTTCCCTATCCTATTCCCCTTCCTCCTTCCTGTAATCTTTGACACCCTTACTAATCAAGAACCTATCACCCTCTGCTTTAAATATTTTCAATGACTTGGCCTTCATGCCCATCTATGGTAATGAATTCTACAGATTTACCACCCCCTGGCTAAAGAAATTCCTCCTCATCTCTGTTCAATGGAATGATTCAATCTTTTTGGTTTGAGGGAGGGGGAGAAAGAAACTTGGAGAGTAACATATATCCACAAAGAACCCTATTTGTAATATTCTCCTCTTGAATGCAACTCTTCCCATTTACTGGAATGTATCTGGATTTCCATCTTGCTTTTTTGACCCAAACTGGACAACTTTTGTATTACCACAGTGTTTGAACTAGACTAGCTCACAACATGCTAAATGTTGCATCTCACCTAGTTCCTGATCCCATCAGAAAATCCAGCAGGTGGACTGAAGGAGACAGTGGATTTGCACTGTAGTTACTGTGGGGATTACAATTCTAACCAAGGATCAATCTGTTGGCATTTGTTACAAAGCAGGTTGAGACAGCTTTTCTTTCTAACACTGAATTCTGGAGTAAACCTCAACTTTGTGAAACCCCTCCCCTCTGAGCATGAAGTTTCAAGCCCACATTGGACATTCTTGATGAGTGAGGGTCTAAATTCTGGTTCCGAATTCTTAGCTGACATCCAGCAAGATAAATGACTCTGTGAATCTCTCTCCTCTTTCCTCACACTTCACCTTGATGTCATGTGGGTTGGGAGAGACTTTGAAAGGTCTTATCTCCCGTACAAGTGCTATGCAAGACAAGTTTGTTGTCTATCCACAGCTTCATGCCGTGGTTCCATGTGAAGGTAGAAAAATTACATGAGCACAAATGGTTAAGAACTAGAATCAGCCACAATTTAAACTGTAAAACAGGAGAATGCAAACTGCCTTTTGTTTCTAATCTGGATAAGTTTTGCACTGCAGGAGGAATCTCCCAGTTCCATTGGCCACATTTAGCACCACAGATATATTGTTCAATAGACAAGCATGTCATCCATTTCCCCACCATCTCCAGCCATAGAACAGCAGATAGATGATTATCCCTTAGTTATTACCCTTTACTAAATCTTTTCTGCCTCCTATACAGGCTGGGATTGGGCACCAGGAAACTTCACGTTCTCAGCCATTAAAATATAAAAGTTAAAATTAGCAGAATTGTTAAACCTTCATGTGGGTGAGTATGATATTCTGCTACGTGAAAATGTCAGGGATGTAATAATTGCCAGGTAAAGAACTGAATCCGAGTTATTAGCCCAAATGCACAAGCAATGTAATACAAGGTTACATAGCCCAAGGTGTTCAAAGTAAATTTATTATCAAAGTACATATACCATACACAACCCTGAGATTAAATTTTCTTGCGGGCCTACTCATTAAATCCATCATGGAATCAATGAAAGACTGCATCAACTTGGGTGCTCAACCCATTTCCTGGTTTGTGAACCGTTTCCTAGGGACTGGAACTTGAGGTAGTGAATAGGGAGGGAATGGGGAGTGTAGGAGATGTGTAGCATTAGGCTGGTCCTGGAAAGTGAGTTCATGTTACTGACTCAAAGACAGTACATGCTGGAAATTTAGCCGAACAGACAGTATCTATGAAAAGAGAAAGAGTTAATGCTTCAATCAAAGGCCCTTCATCAGACTGGGAATGTAAGAAAGGAAGTTAGATATAGCAAATCGCTCATCTCAGATCTTATGACTGATTTTAGGAACAGAGGGCACAGCTTCAGAATAGAATGACGTCCATTTAGAATGGAGGCAAAGAGTAATTTCTTCAGCCAGAGGGTGGTGAGTCTGTGTAATTCATTGCCACAGACTGCTGTGGAGGCCAAGTCATTGGGTATATTTAAAGAAGAGGTTGATAGGTTCTATGATTAGTAAGGATTTTAAAGGTTATGGAGAGCAGGCAGGAGAATGGACCTGATTAGTTGAATTGAACCAAATGTCATCAACTTAATAGTGCAGCAGGTCACTGTGATAGCACCTTGCATGTTGATCTTGGTTAGGATGGCACACGATATCTACACTTGAATAGTGGTTCTTCTGCTCTGACATTCAGTACCGCCACATGGGACAATGTCTTCATCTACTGAACTATTAGAGGGAATGATACCATAATTTGAAATTCACGGACAGCATTTTCCCCAAATCCTATGGTAAACAGGGATTGGGATCAATTCCTTAAGTGACTGCTGACTGAGCACAAAGAAGAGCAAATCCAGCAACTATTGTGTTGCTGTACCTGATTGTAGTTCTTTTGCTTCTGTCGGAGGATTTTGCAATCTGTCAAACTACTTATTAGATCATCCTCTTGTACAGCTGCAAGCAAAAAGGTGAAAAAAAGTTAATTTCATTTTAATTCCGGAAGTCTTCAGCATTCTGTGAACCTGGGAGGTGGGTGAGGTCTGTGATTTGCGGGTGCAGGACCTGCTGCCTCCTCCCAGTGACCAGACTGCACAGCCTGAATGCACCTGTGCTGGCAAAGGCATTTCTGGACTCACTTCATCCTCAGAGGCTGCAAGTTTGCCATCATACAGTTGATCATTGTCTCACCTGAGCACTTTCTTACACATGAAGCATTACAGTGATACTTCCCTCCTGTCTGGAGAACTTAACAGACTCCAGGGCAACGTTTCAAGGAAAAATTGGGGGAATTCTTTCCGGAATCCCATCTACCCCTCGCTCCACATCATTTACACAGTGTTGTTTGTGTAAACTTCCAGTAATGTATATAATTAGCTGCTGGGCTTTCTATGAGTGACAAGCATACTCTTAGCTGTAAAGTACTGAGTAGGTTCAAAACCTGCTATGAGAAGTGCCACGGGCCTTTCTTTTGGTGGACTCTGGGGTGATTGGGCATGTTCAGATCACTATTTTCCTCTTCCTGGCTCCTTTACTCAATGCACAGAGAGAGTGACGGGTACATTGACCTTCATAAATCAAAGTATTGAGTACAGGAGCTGGGATGTTATATTGAAGGTGTGTAAGACATTGGCGAGGCCTTAATTTGGAATATTGTGTGCAGTTCTGGTCACCTATCTACAGGAAAGATATAAGGTTAAAAGAGTGCAGAGAAAATTTGCAAGGATGTTGCCAGGACTTGAGAACCTGAGTTATAGGAAAGGTTGAGTAGGTTAGGACTTTATTCCTCAGAGTGTAGGTGAATGAGGGGATTTTGATAGTTATACAAAATTATGAGGGGTGTGGTTAGGGTAAATGCAAGCAGGCTTTTTCCATTGAGTTCAGGTGAGATTAGAATTAAAGATCATGGGTTAAGGGTGAAAGGGGAAATCCTTAATAGAAACTTGAAGGGGAGTTTCAATCAGGCTGGTGAGTGTGTGGGATGAGCTGTTGGCAAACTGATAAATGTGGGTTTGATTTCAACGTTTAAAATAAATTTGGATAGGTACATGGATAGGAAGGGAATGGAGGACGATGGTCAGGGTGAAGGTCGACAGGACTAGGCAGAATAGTCTGGCATGGACTAGAAGGGCCAAATGGCCTGTTTCTCTGCTGCTATGTTCTATGACTATATGACTACTAGTTTTCCCTCCATTTGGCCATTCAGCCCATCGAATCTGCTCTACCATTCCATCATGGCTGGTTTATTAGCCCTCTCAACCCTCTTCTCCCCGCGAGTTCCCATACATTTGCGTTCACCCCATCTTCCCGCCATCGTAATAGTGATAGAATCCCTCTTGTCCTTATCTACCAGCCCATCAACCTTTGCACCCAACACATTATCCTCCGCACTTCTGCGATCTCCAAAGGGACCCTCCAACTAAACATATCATTACCTCCCCCCTTCGGCTTTCCACATGGATCACTCCCTCCACGATTCCCTTGTCTATTCGCTCCTCCCCATGAATCTCCCTCCTGGCACTTATCCCTACAAGTGGTCTAGGTACTACACCTGCCCATACACCACCACCCTCACCTCCATTCAAGGCCCCAAGCAGTCCTTTGAGATGAGGCAATACTTCACTTGTGAATCTGCTGGGGTTGTCTGTTGTGTCGATGCTCCATAGTACTTGGCTTTACGAATGCTTCTCAGTAAACTCTGGCGAACAGTGGATGCCATCATGTGGATGAATTCATTCTGGACACCCAGTGAAAGATAAGACATGGATCCAGGATGACTTTCCAAATGAGTGAGGTGTTCTTTTATGACAGGGTCAAAGATGGCCAGTAGTTTCAGTAAGCCAAGGAAATTTCCCACATTGGAGTCATGGTCTAGCTGAAGTGGCTCCCTGTGTCCTCACAAAGCCAGGTTCTGAGTCGCAAGGGATTTTATGCAGTGAAGGATTCTCGTCAAGATATCACGCCACTTCTGCTTTTCCTTCTCAATCTGTGACTGAAATACCGCGTCAATAACTCCTGTTTTCAGCTAAATTTCTTTCCACTGTGTGAAGCATTCCCGATGATTCTTGGCATTTCATGAACACTAATCCTTTCAGGTGCTTTCCACTGGTCGAATCCACTTTCCTGCTCCACTGAGGATTGATGGTCTGACCGGGAATAGAGAAGACAACAGATACAAAATGTAGACTTTTTAAGAAGGGGGAGAGACCAGCCACGAGCAAGTCACTTCCTCACCACGACCATTTCCCAATTTCCTCTTGAACCAAGTTTTGTTCATTGAGCAGGTTATTTGTTGGTAGGAAAGGCCCCTCACTGTTCTGGAAATACTTCGAACCCAGCTTTATTATTTCTGTTCTCAACGCGTCAGTCAGAATTGCTTTTCCAGTATCCTTGTCGAACTTCAGAAGTCCAATGTCATGCTGTTCAATCACTTCTGGTATGTCGGTTCGAGGCTCTTTGACGCCATCCAGTTCACTAGGTTCAGTGTCGTCAGGTAAAATCTCGTCAATAAACTCAACATCACCACCACTATCGTCTTCCCCTCCTGTCATGTCCACGTTCTCTGTGGCAGCCTCACTCTTAATCTCATCATAGTCGGATTTATCTGACTTGACTTCCTCCTTGGCTTGTGACACATTTCTACTTGATCCACCTTTGGATTCTAACAAACTTGTAGCAGGTGCAGGTGACTCTATGGGACGTGTCGAACTACTTGTTCCGGGCTTTTCAAAGAAGGGCATGAAGAACTTGCACGACTTCTTGGCTTCCTCCGCCTCCAACTTTCGTCTCTTCCGTCCTTCAGCTCCACTTTCCTTCTTCGTGAAGAAACATTTCATGGTCTTCTTACACAATGCTCTGAAATAAGGCCATCCTGGTGCCTCTCACCCATGATAATCAAAGACAGATCATACGTCTGAAGAAAATTCTTTTTTCACTATCCAAGGATGGCTTGTTTGACTTTAATAGAAACTGCTCAGTGGTGCCCTCCCCCGCTTCAAGTGGTGCCCAGAGCATGTGCCATACCTGCCATACCTTAGATACGCCACTGCATAGATCGTCTTGTTGTGAAGTGGAATTTACCAAACGGCGGGTTGTTCAGCCACTGATGTCAAATGTATAACCATGGGATAAAGGACTGTGTCAATTGGAGGAGGCTACAAAGGAGAAAGTGGTGAAACCTCCGTCACCAGAGGGCACAACGACAATGACTCTAGATTAGATTAGATTATGAGGACATGCAGTCCTCTTTTATTATCATTTAGTAATGCATGCATTAAGAAATGATACAATTTGTTCCTCCAGAATGATATCACAGAGACACAAGACAAACCAAGACTAAAAAAAACTGGCAAAAACCACATAATTATAACATATAGTTACAACAGTGCAAAGCAATGCTGTAATTTGATAGAAAGACAGACCATGGGCATGGTTTAAAAAAAAAGTCTCAAAGTCTCTCCAAAGTCCCATCATCTCAAGCAGACAGTTGAAGGAAGAAAACTCTTCCTGCCATGAACTTCCAGCGCCGCAAACTTGCCGATACAGCATCCCGGAAGCACCTGACCACAGTCCGACTCCGAGTCCGTCCGAAAACTTCGAGCCTCCTACCAGCTCTCTGACACCGAGCACCGAGCACCATCTCTGCCGAGCGCTTCAACCCCGGCCCTGGCAACAGGCGATAGGCAAAGCCAAGGATTTGGGGCCTTCCCCTCTGGAGATTCTCGATCACACAGTAGCAGCGGCAGTGAAGCAGGCGTTTCAGAAGTTTCTCCAGATGTTCCTCCGTGCTTCTCATGGCTGTCTCCATCAAATCAGGATTGTGCACAGCATCCTACTTCACAAATACGATATCAATTTGGAGCGGCCACGTGTGCTGCATCGCGCCGCCATCTTCTCCTCCCCTCCCCTCTGTGGGTCCATTGGTCTCCAAGCAGGTGACTGGCTTTGCTGGCACCTAGCAACAATTTAGAACTGGTAAAACACAAGAAATCCTGCAGATGCTGGAGATCCAAATCAACATACACAAACTGCTGGAGGAACTCAGCAGGTCAGGCAGAAGGTATGGACATTTCAGCTCAAGCCTCTTCTTCAGGACTGGAAAGGAAGGGAAAAGACTCCAGATCAAGAAGGTGGGAGGGGAAGGAGGTTAGCGAGAAGGTGATAAGTGAAGTCAGATGGGTGGGAAAGGAAAAGGGCTGGAGAGGACAGTGGACCAGAGGAGAAAGGGAAGGAGGAGGTGAGAAGAGGTAGGAAGCCAGAGTGGAGAATAGAAGAGGAAGGGAGGGTGAGGGAATTTTTTTTTACTGGACATCAATATTCATTTCATCAGGTGGGAGGCTACCCAGGTGGAATATAAGGTGTTGAATCTGCTGGAGTTTTGGGAGCAAAATGCCGTCATTTTTCTTGTACAAGCTGAGGCCCAGTTTGCTCTGCGAGAAATCTCCACCAACGACATCAAATTCTACGATGTGGTAGCATTGCTCTGCAATCCCATCTGTGAGAGTGATGAGTCTGTGCGAACACTGGCCTGAACACGATAAATAACGATCACTGAAAACTCACCTTTTACAGACTTTCAGACTATCGACTATTCCTACCTCCCATCATGGCATACAGCACTCTTGGGTTCCTGTTGACCTACGTTCTGCCTCATTTGTTTTCATCCACCATGCCACACACTAACAACCCCTTAGGCCCCCTTATGATGGCCCATTCCACGTTTTGCAATGGGGAGAAAAGACCTTTACTGTAGATAAGAGGGGTAAACTTCAAAGAGGCCCACCAAGATTTGGAGTATTCTGTTGCCATGCCCCTGGCGTCACAATATGACCATGAATGTGTTTATACCCCTCTGGACGAGCCAGAGGCCTCTGGGGTTCCCCCAGCCAAGGAACACAGAACCTGAGCCTAGTGGCTCGCCCGAGCTCCAGACACACTCACAATGCCGGTTTTAGTGAATTCTCAGGGGCGAGGGCTGTGTAAGGTAACATAACTGGTGGAAACGTACGTAATTCACAAGTACCGACATTGAGTTGGGGTTCTCTTTAAGAGGTGCATCTGACATGACCACAAACAAGAGAAAATCTGCAGGTGCTGGAAATCCAAGCAGCACACACAAATGCTGAAGGAACTCAGCAGGCCAGGAGTACAGCAGCGAGCACAGTTGACGTTTCGGGCAGAGACCCTTCATCCTGTTACTCATTCCACCAGCCAAGAGTATATGTTGGACCTGCAGGTTGAGGGAAAAAAACGAAACATTGACAGTTTGACCTCTGACTAGGCCAGCATTTTACTAAGTATAATAACTTTTATTGGAAATTATTCTAATTTTAGATGCTCAATTATCTTCACTTAAAATGAGCTTCCTTTTAACCCAAGACTTTGTGCTGCAAGATGTCACTTACCGGTACTTAGCACAAGTCTGTAATTTGATCGCAATATTAAACAGAAACGCGTTACGCCGCGATGACTCGTTTGTTACACATCGCTTTCCGTCACTGAGTTTGCCGGTGGCCCGCCGCTCAGTCTGTTGTCAACCGATTGCGGAGGCGGGACTGTAGGGCCCGCCTATCCAACTATGATTGGCTCGGCTGGTAGAAAACGACGTCAATCACAGAGCTCCATGTTGTTGATTGATGAACGAGCTTGTCAATCAGCTGCCGCGGCTTGAGCGGGCGAGTGGGCCGAGTAGGTGAGTGATAGGAGCGAGTGGAGTGGCCGAAGTTCGGGGTTAGGGCCGGGGGTTGGCGGCCGCGTCAAGTATCCGCTCTCTGCCGCTTCTTTTGGACTACCACGCCCGGCTGGTAGTCTCTTCATGCCTGCTTTTAACTGAAAGCGGGAATACCGGTGTGGTAGGCCGTGGCTGCCCGCAGAATGAGACCGTTCGGCCGGTCATGTCCATGCTGCCTCCCAGGGGAATCGTCTCTTCTGCCCGTACCCTCGCGACTTTAGCACTCTCACGCTTGCCCAACAGCTCCCCTTTTTGAAATGAAAACAGAAAATACACTAAATACTAGTCAGCACCTATGAAGAGAGAAACGAAGGGCGAATTTGCAGTGGGTTAAAAAAACTTCCCCATCATCAGGTGCCATGCCCAGTCTGAGCTTTGACCGCCATGGCCCACACACTCCTGTTTCAGGTCAAGTGGATCAATTCATTGGTATTCATTTCCAGTTCTTCGGCTGCTGTCTCCATCATCATTTGTCTTTGTCTTCCTCTTGCTTTCTTCCCTTCAATCTTTCCCATAATTACCATGCATTCTAACTCCTCTTTCCTAATCACATGCCCAATGAAGTTACGTTGCTTTTTCATGATCTCATACATTGTTTCTCTTTTTGTTCGTGACATCCTCGTTAGATAGTCGTTTTGTCCATGATATTCTTTGCATCCTCCTCAAAAACCACATCTCTGCTGCTACACACATCAAAGTTGCTGGTGAACGCAGCAGGCCCAGGCAGCATCTCTAGGAAGAGGTACAGTCGACGTTTCAGGCCGAGACCCTTCGTCAGGCTACAGTTCGTTTCCTCATGTTAACTAGATATTATCCAACATTCTGAGCCATATAACATAACTGGATAAACGTAACATTTCAGTACTCTGAGGCAGGTTGTCGTGCCTAGTTTAGTATTGGTCAATATACTCCTGGATAAACGTAACATTTCAGTACTCTGAGGCAGGTTGTCATGCCTAGTTTAGTATTGGTCAATATACTCTTCATTCTCGTAAAGGTGTCTTTTGTCATCCCTATTCTTCTTTTGCTCATGTTGTTTCATTGTTTAAAAAGGGTTCTAAGAGTAAACCTAGCAATTATCAGCCTGTGAGTTTGGCGTCAGTGGTGGGTAAATTGATGGAAAATATTCTTAGAGATAGTATATATAATTATCTGGATAGACAGGGTCTGATTTGGAACAGTCAACATGGATTTGT
The DNA here is from genome assembly GCF_030028105.1 of Mobula birostris. Classification (NCBI taxonomy): domain Eukaryota; kingdom Metazoa; phylum Chordata; class Chondrichthyes; order Myliobatiformes; family Myliobatidae; genus Mobula; species Mobula birostris. Next base: position 6,948,490 of record NC_092401.1, read on the forward strand.
GCGTGGACGGTCATGTTTGACAAATCTTATTGAATTTTTTGAAGAGGTTACTAGGAAAGTTGATGAGGGTAAAGCAGTGGATATTGTCTATATGGACTTCAGTAAGGCCTTTGACAAGCTTCCACACGGAAGGTTAGTTAGGAAGGTTCAATCGTTTGGTATTAATATTGAAGTAGTAAAATGGATTCAGCAGTAGCTGGTTGGGAGATGCCAGAGAGTGGTGGTGGATAACTGTTTGTCAGATTGGAGGCCGGTGACTAGTGGTGTGCCTCAGGGATCTGTACTGGGTCCAATGTTATTTGTCATATATATTAATGATCTGGATGATGGGGTGGTAAATTGGATGAGTAAGTATGCAGATGATACTAAGATAGGTGGAGTTGTGGATAATGAAGTAGGTTTTCAAAGCTTGCAAGGAGATTTAGGCCAGTTAGAAGAGTGGGCTGAAAGATGGCAGATGGAGTTTAATGCTGATAAATGTGAGGTGCTACATTTTGGTAGGACTAATCAAAATAGGACATACATGGTAAATGGTAGGGCATTGAAGAATGCAGTAGAAAAGAGGGACCCAGGAATAATGGTGCATAGTTCCCTGAAGGTGGAATCTCATGTGGTTAGGGTGGTGAAGAAAGCTTTTGGTATGCTGGCCTTTATAAATCAGAGCATTGAGTATAGGAGTTGGGATGTAATGTTGAAATTGTACAAGGCATTGGTGAGGCCAAATTTGGAGTATTGTGTACAGTTTTGGTCACCGAATTATAGGAAAGATGTTAACAAAATAGAGAGAGTACAGAGAAGGTTTACTAGAATGTTACCTGGGTTTCATCACCTAAGTTACAGAGAACGGTTGAACAAGTTGGGTCTTTATTCTTTGGAACGTAGAAGGTTGAGGGGGGATTTGATAGAGGTGTTTAAAATTATGAGGGGGATAGACAGAGTTGACGTGGATAGGCTTTTTCCATTGAGAGTGGGGGAGATTCAAACAAGAGGACATGAGTTGAGAGTTAAAGGGCAAAAGTTTAGGGGTAACATGAGGGGAAACTTCTTTACTCAGAGAGTGGTAGCTGTGTGGAACGAGCTTCCAGCAGAAGTGGTTGAGGCAGGTTCGATGTTGTCGTTTAAAGTTAAATTGGACAGCTATATGGACAGGAAAGGAATGGAGGGTTATGGGCTGAGTGCAGGTCGGTGGGGCAAGGTGAGAGTAAGAGATCGGCACGGACTAGAAGGGCCGAGATGGCCTGTTTCCGTGCTGTAATTGTTATATGGTTTTATATGTCCAAGTCGCACCTGCCATCTGATAAAACTTCAGATGCAAGAAATCTGAAATGAAATGGAAAATGCTGGAAACATTTATGGGAGGCTAATAACCTACCTTGTGTCCCTGGCAGATCTTCCCTCCACAATTTTCAGCTCTATAGTCACCCAGCACCATAAAGTCCATTTCTGTCTCCTGCACAAAACCCACAAGCAGGATTTCCCCAGACAGCTCATTGTTTCAACTTGCTCCAGTTCCACCAAGCGTACTTCCTCCTCCTTTGACTCTAACCTTTCTCCTCTGGTCCAGTTATATCCATGATGCATTGATGCCTTTCATCAGTTTAACTTTTCCTTGATTCCATCGTGTTCATTTTTACTTTACACATTAGGATGGTCTGAGAGCCCTCTGCTTCTCTCTTGAGCAGAGGTCCAACCAGCCCTCCTCACTAACACACTTAGCTCACCACATTAAACAACTCATTGACTCCTCGCTTTCTCCTTGTCTATGGTCACTTACGTGGCCTGGACTGTGCCTATCTATCGAAGAGTATTTGTTTCAGACCTGCCTGGGCCCATTCGCTCAGCTCTTTGACTGTCTCGGTGTTGTTCACTCATGAAGGACTCGATCATTTTGTGACTTTTGCTGTCATTTCCACCCTGCGCTCGCCTTCACATGGTTCATCTCTGACATTTCCCTTCCTTCTCTGAATCTCTCTGTCTCCATCTCAGGAGACAAGCTTGCTACTAACAGCCATGACAGGGTGAAGCAGCAATTCACTTGCATTTCCTCCAGTCTAGAGTTCTACATGTTGTATTCCCGCTATTGGAAAAACCAAACGCAAATGCGGCCACCTGTTTACAGAACAGCTACATTTGGTCCAGAGGAGTTTGCTGAACTTCCAGCTGTCCACCACTTTAATTTACCACCCCACTCCCACTCTGACCTTGGGTCTATGCTCTCTGCACTGTTATGAGGTTCAAGAAAAGCTTGAGGAACACCACCTCATCTTCTGAAGACTCTGTGCCCTGAATCGTTGACTCTTTTCCTACGGATGCAGCCTGACCTGCTGAGTGTTTCTAGAATTTTCTGTTTTTCTTTTAGCCAGCCAGCAGGTTTTGTGGGGTGAAGAGGGAAAACCCCTGTAGTAACGTCAAGAATGAGCAGATCCCACACAGACAAAGTGTGAGGTTAGGATTGAACAACAACTCCACCCCTAATTCCCAGGCACCTTGTTAGATACTAGCCCTGTCCCAGACATCACCATTCCTCAGACTCCAATTTCCCCCTATTTTTCTTCCTTTTTCCAGATACTCTGTACCCTTCTCCAACTGCTAACTCTGTTTTCTCTCCCAGATACCAACTCTTCCCCTCCCTCTGGATACTACCTCCACCATTTGTCCTAAACCGCCTGTTCCCTTTCCTCAGATACTCTCTTTCCCCAATCATTGTTCTTCCTTCTCCCACACACAGACTCTCCCTCCTTTACCCAGAGGCACACTATCTCTCCCTCTTCTCACAGACACACTCTTCCCCCTTTTCTCATTGTCACTGTCTCTCCCCCTTCCCTCAAACCAAATCTCAAAGAGATGGGTTGAAACAATGGCTCATTCACTCTCATTCCTCACAGGAGGATTCACAATGAACTACTCTTGTCTCTCTGCATTCCTCCTGCTATCTCTTACAAATACAGTCCGTCTACTGCTGCTGTCTCCCCACTCTGATTTACCTTCGCCCCTCTGTATCGAATCCCTGTGTGTCCGGCACGTGTCTCCCCATCTCCAGTCAGTATCTTTATTTATTTATTGTTGCCCAGAAACACCCATGTGACCAATTAACCTACAAACCTGTGCGTCCTTCGGAGTGTGGGTGGAAAGCAGAGCACCTGGAGGAAACCCACGCAGTCACAGGGAGAACACACAAACACCTTACAGACAGCAGCAGGAGTTGAACCTGGGTCACTGGCACTGTAAAGCATTAGGCTAACTGCCTATTCTCAGAATGAATCCTCCTCTTATTTCTCTACTCCCACCGATGCCCCCTTTTCATATCACTGCCATTATCACACCTCACCTGGCCTTGTAGATTCTTCTTCCTCCACCCAAATCCTTAGTGCTGACTCCAACCACCCCCGATTTGGATCCTTCTCCCTGTTCTTATTACTGCTTCCCCCACCCCCATTGGCACTTCCCCTCTGCACCTAACCATAATTGTTACAGTCTCCCATTGACATATTGTCTTTGCTGTCTCCTACCGCCCCTCACTCAGTCCCTATCCAGAAACACCGTCCACACCTGACATCGCCTGCCAACACTCTACCTGAAACATTGACTCTAAGGATGCCACCTAAATATTGATCCCTACTAGTAACCTTAGCTAACTCCAGCCCCTTAATCCCAAAGCCTAACCCCTTAAACTTGGTTTATTGTCATTCAGCTGTATACTTGTACACCACCCAACGAAACAACGTTCCTCTAGAGCAAGATGCAGTGCATATAACTCATACAGAAACCCAAAGTAATATTACCACTAATCAATTAACAAGTAACAATTATATTTCAGAAGATTGACATATAGTGTTAGGTGTGTTCATGACACATGTTAAAAAGTAAAACACTACCGTCGCCTCATAAGTGATGAGACTTGGGTGGTGGCAGGGAGTTCCGTAGTCTCACTGCCTCGGGAAGAAGCTGCTTCCCATCCCAACGATCCTTATCTGATGTTATGGTACCTCCTGCCTGATGGTGGGAGCGGTCAAAGAGATTGTGGGACTGCAGAGAATGAAATCCTGTGATCCAAGAGGAACAGAAAACTCTGTAAGTGCTCAACAAGCCAGGCAGCATCTGGAGAGAGAGGTAAACATTTTCGATCTATGACCTTCCATAAGGATTCGTCAGTTTTCATCAAATTGCAACTTCAACCTTGTTTCTTACTTTGCTAAATCTGAGTAATTCCAGCATTTTCTGATTTTATTGTAAAGCCTTCCTAGGTATGGGATGTTTGTTTTTATTTGTCGAGGCGTTGAGTTCAAAAATCAAGAAGTTATGTTGCAAATTTATGGAACTCTGGTTAGGCCACATCTGGAGTTCTGGTTGCCCCACTGTTGAGACTTTGGACTTTGCAGAAGAGGTTTACTGGGATGCTGCCGGGTTCAAAGGGCAGGTACTCTCACGAGAGGCTGGACAAACGTGGAGTGGTGGAGGCTGAGGGGAGATCTGACGGAGGTTTATCAGATGATGAGAGGCACAGACAGAGTAGACAGAGAGTGTCTGTTTCCCAGTGTAGAAATGTCTAATACCAGACGGCATGCATTGAAGGGGAGAGGGGTAGGTTCAAGGGGGATGTGAGGAGTATGTTTGTTACTCAGAGAGAGGTGGATGCCTGGAATGCGCTGCCTAGTATGATGGTAGAAGCAAATACATTTGAGGTGTTTGAGAAATGTTTAGGTAGGTACATGAGTATGAGGAAGATAGAGGGATATGGATATTGTGTAGGTAGGAGGGATTAGTTTTTGAAGTTGTTTCGATTGGCACAACTTTATGGGCTGAAGGGCCTGTTGCTCTCCTGTACTGTTCTGTGCTTGGAGTAATTTGGAACAATAAGCATTAGGAGAAACGAGTGATCGGCTAACTGCTTGGCAGAAGGCACTGGAAAAGGTGAACATGGTAGACATGATAGACCGGGAACCTGAAGCAATGTACAAAATGTTGGAGGAGCTCAGCAGGTGAATCCATCGGTGTCATTTATTGTTCCAGTGCTACAAGGTGACACAGACTGAGAGAAAGATGTTTCGTCAAGAATCTTCTCTCTGTCTGCTGTAACAGCCAAGATCTCCTGGTGCCCACATATTCCATTTTGGTAATGTCCAACCTACAGAAATGAACATTAAATACTCACCTTTGTCCAAATTATTTCCCATATGCCACCGTCTCATCCTTTGCCCTGTCATTCTGCCTATCACTCACATGTCCCTCCCTTCAGTTCCCTTCTCATTCCATGCCCCACTGACCTCCCCATCACATTCCATCAGCCACTTGTTACTTCCACTTATCATTTGTCAGCTTCTTACATCATTCCCACTCTTCACCTCCATCACCTGTCTATCGCCCCCCCACCAGGTGGACCCAGCTTTTGCTCCACCCTCCACCCCTTCCCCCTACCTTTTTTATACTGGCTCTCGCTCCCTGCCCTCTTTCTTCCCTGAACTGATGAAAAGTCTCGACCCAAATCATCAGCAGTTAATTTCCTTCCGTAGATACTGTTTAATCCACTGAGTTCCTCCAGCATTTAGCTAATTACTAAAGATGTTTGTTAACTGCCTATTAAAATGTACTGGATTTAAAAACGCAATCATGAGGAAATCTACAGATGCTGGAATTTCAAGCAACACGCATAAAAGTTGCTGGTGAACGCAGCAGGCCAGGCAGCATCGATACGAAGAGGTACAGTCGACGTTTCGGGCCGAGACCCTTCGTCAGGACTAGCTGAAAGAAGTGGTAGTAGGAGTTTTCAGTTAATCCTGACGAAGGGTCTCGGCCTGAAACGTTGACTGTACCTCTTCCTATAGATGCTGCCTGGCCTGCTGCGTCCACCAGCAACTAAAAATGTTTTGGAGGTGCTATAGTAAACGCGAGGAATTCTGCAGATGCTGGAAATTCAAGCCACACACATCAAAGTTGCTGGTGAATGCAGCAGGCCAGGCAGCATCTCTAGGAAGAGGTACAGTCGACGTTTCGGGCCGAGACCCTTTGTCAGGACTAACTGAAGGAAGAGCTAGTAAGAGATTTGAAACTGGGAGGGGGAGGGGGAGATCCAAAATGATAGGAGAAGACAGGAGGGGGAGGGATGGAGCGAAAAGTTGAAGAGCCGAATAAATTACAGATGGGGAACACATCTGTCCTGACGAAGGGTTCCGGCCCGAAACGTCAACTCAGCATTTCCACGGATGCTGCCCAACCTGCTGAGTTCCTCCAGTGTGTTGTGAGTGTTACAGATGGGGAGCAGTCTCCCCCTCCTGTTTTCTCCTGTCATTTTGGATCTCGCCCTCCCCCTCCCACTTTCAAATCTCTTACTAGCTGTTCCTTCAGTTAGTCCTGACGAAGGGTCTCGGCCCGAAACGTCGACTGTACCTCTTCCTAGAGATGCTGCCTGGCCTGCTGTGTTCACCAGCAACTTTGATGTGAAATGCTATACAGTCATTTTCAGTAGATGATGTCATCTGTGGTGGTTTCTGTAACTTATCTTAACCCAAAATCATTTCACTAACATTTATTTGTTGAGATTAAGCACAGAATAGGCCCTTCCGGCCCTTCGAGCCACGCCGACCCCCCCCCCGATTCAATTCTAGCCTAATCATGGGACAATTTACAATGACCAATTAGCCTATCAACCCGTATGCCTTTGGCCTATGGGAGGAAACTGGAGCATCTGGAGGGGAGAATGTACAAACGCTTACAGACAGCGGCGGGAATTGAACCCAGGTCGCCTCTACTGTATAGCGTTGTGCTAGACATTACGCTACCATGCTGCTGCCATTGGGCAGTGTTAACTGTGATGTCAGTCTGAGTGACGCTCTAAGTGAGCAGTGTTTGTTGGTGTTACTTGAATCACTGCTGTCACACTAGTGGCATTTCTTGGAAAATTTATTTAAAATTTGAGAGATTAGGGGATGTGGAAATCGCTTAATGACTCAGTGTCTTGTGAGAGGAAATTGTGTAGTACACTTGGCAGTTTGTTCTTTGTACTTCGCAACCATATTGGCCTTGGGTATTAAAGCTTGTTTGCTTTCAGTTTGAACATTGTCGGGTGAAACCTACAGTATGCCATGTAACCATGACGTCAGTAGGGAAAAATACAGAGCTGCTGAGAGACATATTCGAATGATGAAGACAGGGTCTTCATAAGGTAAATCGTGCAACTCCATAGACGGAAGTTATTGAAAAGTAGCAGGTAAAAGAGAATGGTTAATGATTCTTCTGTCGAGAGAGTTTGCTCATTGTTTCTTGATAAGGGAATAGTTATTTTAGAGGGAAATAAAGAGAAATTTCTTTACTGAGATTGCAAACCTTTGTAGCCCCCACTACCTGGGGGTTAAGTATATTCAAGACTCGAAGTGTTGGCACGTGGCCAAGTGGTTAAGGCATCTGAAGGTCGCTAGTTCGAGCCTCAGCTGAGGCAGCGTGTTGTGTCCTTGAGCGAGGCACTCAACCACACATTGCTCTGCGATGACACCGGTGCCAAGCTGTATCGGCCCTAGTGCCCTTCCCTTGGACAACATCGGTAGCGTGGGGAGGGGAGACTTGCAGCATGGGCAACTGCCAGTCTTCCATACAACCTTGCCCAGGCCTGCGCCCTGGAAACCTTCCAAGGCGCAAATCCATGGTCTCACAAGACTAACGGATGCCTCTATATATATATATATATATTTAGTGACAGAACTTAGAACACAGAGAATCTCAGGAAATGAGGATCAGGAGCAAAATGGCTGTGAATTTTGTCTTAGATCAGTGAGGGCCTAACTGAATGGCTTCAGTATATTTATGTTCCATGTTAGATTCTTCATTACTTGTCAAGTTGTTTTACTGTTTTTAGGACTTGACTGTAATGTAATGAAAGTTATTTCTAAGGCAAGTCAGTTTTGTATTTAATGTATTCATACACTCAGAATGTCCCAAATGTGTTGTGAAAAGCATTGGGCTGCCATTTTGCTTCCAGTGAAGTCTTAACACTGCTGCTCAACAATTTCCCTTTGACATTACAAAATCACGGACTCTCCATCCAGGCGGTATTCCCTCAGCAGCACACAAAATGCTGATGCTGGAGGAACTCAGCAGGTCAGGCAGCATAAACAGTTGATATTTCGGACCCAGACCCTTCCTCAGGACTGAGCGGGAAGCGGGAAGATGCCGGAATAAAAAGGTTGCGGGGGGCGGGGGAGAGGAGACTAGCTGAACGGTGGTAAGGTCAAGGGCTGGAGAAGAAGAGCTGGGTACTTCCTCAGTACAGGTTTTCTGACAATGCAGGCTCCACCTTTGCTGGTTCTAAGGCAGAACAGCCCCTTTGACGGTGGTGCATCCTGGCTGTCCTGGCCCTCCAGACGTTCAATGCTCCTGGCAGTGTCAGTGCGGATAAAGGGCTGAAATCTCTGAAAAGGATTTTAATTAATAAACTATTTGATTCAAAGGGAAATGTTAGCTCTGAGCAAGGTTTGTGCTTAGAGCCACAGAGTGACGTTGCATGGTAACAGGCCATTCAGCCCAGAGTTCTTGCTAACCATTTATATACTAATGATATCAAAGCGCTTCTTATCCTCCTTATATTCTCATCAACTTCATCTAGATTCTACTATTTGTCTACACAGCAGGGGGCAATTTAGAAAAGCAACCTGCCCATTTTTGGGATGTGGGAGGAACTCGAAGCGCACAGAGGAAACCCAGGATTCACAGGGAGAATGTACTAGTTCCATACAGACTGTCCTCAAGGTCAGGATTGTATCTGGGTGGCTGGAGCTATGAGGCAGCAGCTTTACCGCACACCCCACTGAGTTGTTGAAAGACGACTCTTATTTAAATGTTTGTCACATACACACAATGTCATTGTCAGGAATCTTCCTTGAGGAGGAAAGGAACTTGGAGCTGGAAAAATTCACTGTTGAATTCATCTTCATTCAATCTAGACTCCAAAATGCCGACAGAAGGAGTTCCTACTACACTAGTCAAAGTGACCCACCTGGTCCTGCTGTCTACCACCTGGGGCATGCAGATATGGGTATCATTCATCTCAGGTAAGATCAAGGCAAGAGTCAGCATTGCAGAATTAGTTAGATCATAGCAAAGACTGTGTTCTTGACCTTGACATGAACTTCTTATTTATTCATTGAGACCACAACATGGAACAGGCCCTTCCGGTACTTCGAGCAACACTGTCCAGCAATCCCTGACTTAATCCTAACCAAATCACGGGGCAATTTACAATGACCAATTAACTTACCAACCAGTACGTCTTTGGACTGTGGGAAGAAGTCACAGCACCTGGAGGAAACTCGTGTGGTCACGGGGAGAATGTACAAACTCCTTATAGACAGCAGTTGGAAATGAACCTGGGTCACTGGTACTGTAAAGCATTGTGCTAACCATTATGCTACTGAACTGGCCTTCCTTTAAGAGTTGTCCCAAATAGTCATAGTCATACTTTATTGATCCTGGGGGAAATTGGTTTTTGTTACAGTTGCACCATAAATAATTAAATAGTAATAAAACCATAAATAGTTAAATAGTAATATGTAAATTATGCCAGGAAAGAAGTCCAGGACCAGCCTATTGGCTCAGGGTGTCTGACCCTCCAAGGGAGGAGTTGTAAAGTTTGATGGCCACAGGCAGGAATGACTTCCTATGACGCTCTGTGTTGCATCTCGGTGGAATTAGCCTCTGGCTGAAAGTACTCCTGTGCCCAACCAGTACATTATGTAGTGGATGGGAGACATTGTCCAAGATGGCATGCAGCTTGGACAGCATCCTCTTTTCAGACACCACCGTCAGAGAGTCCAGTTCCATCCCCACAACATCACTGGCCTTATGAATGAGTTTGTTGATTCTGTTGGTGTCTGCTACCCTCAGCCTGCTGCCCCAGCACACAACAGCAAACATGATCGCACTGGCCACCACAGACTCATAGAACACCCTCAGCATCGTCCGACAGATCGTCCTCAGTCTCCTCAGGAAATAGAGACGGCTCTGACCCTTCTTGTAGACAGTCTCAGTGTTCTTTGACCAGTCCAGTTTATTGTCAATTTGTATCCCCAGGTATTTGTAATCCTCCATCATGTCCACACTGACCCCCTGAATGGAAACAGGGGTCACCGGTGCCTTAGCTCTGCTCAGGTCTACTACCAGCTCCTTAGTCTTTTTCACATTAAGCTGCAGATAATTCTGCTCACACCATGTGACAAAGTCCCAGCTATCCAGATTAACCAATAACCCAATTTACTGTACCGCCCCGTCTGAGGATGCAGCGGAACAGAACATCAATTGTGCAATTGTCTTTGAAGCAGAAACGCTTACGGGTCGGGTCCTTGTCAGGGTTGTCGCACTGCTTCTTAAATTGTCCCGTGATTAGGCTGGGTGGCGCAGCTCAAAGGGCCTATTCTGAGCTGTATCTCAATAAACAAACTTCAGTTGATTTCAGCTGTAAGTGATGGATATGATACTAGGCATCACAGCAACTCAACTTTGGCTAGTGGTCATGTGCTTCAGTAGATGCTCCATTAGGCAGCCAGGAATTCTGCTTGCAAACTGAACCTGACCCAAGCCTAGAAATGATAGTTCACCAGTGTCTGTTGCACTAAATGGCTGTTTTGTTTCACCCTAAAGCCAAATTTCACCAGATCTGGACATCTTCACATTAAGAAGTAGCGTAGCGTTTAGTGACACTATTACAGCTCAGGGCATTGGAGTTCAGAGTTCAATTCTAGCACAGTCTCGAGGGGGCTCGTGCCTTCTCCCCGTGGCATCACGGGATTCCTCCCACAGTTCAAAGTCGTACCAGTTAGTAGGTTAATCGGTCATTGTAAATTGTTCTGTGATTAGGCTGGTGTTACGTCAGTGGGTTGCTGGGCAGTGTGTATCACTAGGCCAGAGGGCCTGTCCCATGCTGTATCTCCCAAATAAAAATAAAAAATAAATCACTGCCATGGTCTGCTTTCATTTTTAAGAATAGACTCCAATCTGCACATTCGCAAATGGTGACCACTGCCTGAGCTTGTGCTGTATGGATGTGAGAAAGTGGAAATTGTCGGCTCACAATGACAGTGGAAGGGTTAGACTGTGTTATTCATTAATGGGGTATGCTCCCCCTCCCTCCCTCCCATTTATAGACTGGCCCAATCGGAGCCTGCGCACAGGCGGCCTACTGCCATCATGAGATTTTGTAGAAGGTGGTACACTTCATTAAAAATTATTGGGGACTCTGCAGAGTGTCCTAACAGCAACTATGTACCCACAATATTTCTAAATATTCTGCATCTTCAGTATTGATTATTAAGCAAATAGCACATTACAAATTGATATGGTCACTTTTTTCCACTTGGTATTGATTATTTTGTAAATCACAAAATCAGTTGCACAGAGTGCTGTACTGTGGCGTTCATATCTATAATTCCCAAAAGCTCCGGAAATCCTGATCACAGTGGAGTTGATGAAGAGCAGATGCTAGGTGGGAGATGGTCTGGAAATCTAGAAAGAAAACACTTATTCACATGCAAGTCCATTGGGTTTAGCCTCATTCACCTACCCAGTAAGATTCTCATCATCATAGTAGCCTTGTCCTATCTTCCACTCCTTTTGAGGATGTGTTCCAAATGTTGGTTACTCTTTGTGAAGTGGACTTCTGAATGTCAGTTCTAAATTAACCTTTCTTGAGTTTGAATCTCAGTGACGTTGAGAGGGAGAATAAATCAGGTGTGATTCAATGGCACAGCCGACTTGATGGCCCAAATGCCTTAATTGTGCTCCTATGGATTATGGTGTTATGGAATCTATATGCCGCGCCTGTGATAAACAATTAGAATTTACGAATGGTGATCTTTGTCTCCTCAGGTGTTGTTTTGATCAACAGTGTCAGCAAACATACGTTCAGCCAGGTACAGAGTAAACTGATTCCCTGTTACCTCTACTGTGTCCTGGGAGGATCCTTCCTGAACCTGGCGCTTTATGCTCTGTATCACCCACACGAACTACTCAACAGGGCTGAAGCAGTGCAGGTAAGTCGGGCAATATTCAGGTAACTTAGAGTGAGAGAATAGTAGCAGAAGTCTCACAGTAAAACACAGATGACGTACACTGCGTCCTTTAGCTCAAAAACTCACAAATCCAAACCCTACTATAAAACAACACAGCCACTTCAAATTTTAAAGTAAAGTTATTATGGAAGTACATATACAATCAGTGTCCACTTTATTGGGTACAAGAGTGGAACCCAGTGTGGTCTTCTGCTGTAGCTCATCCACTTCAAGGTTTGACACGTTGTGTGTTCAGAGATGCTCTTCTGCACGCCACTGTTGTAATGAGTGGTTATTTGAGTTACTGTCGTCTTCCCGTCAGCTTTAATCAGTCTGGCCATTCTCATCTGACTGCTCTCATTTTTGCCCACAGAACTGCTACTCACTTGTTTTTTTGTTTCTCACACCATTCGCTGTAAACTCGTACTATTGTGCGTGAAAATCAGCAGTTACTGAGATACTCAATCCACCCTGTCTGGCACAAAAATTCCACAGTGAAAATCACTTAGATCACATTCCTTCCCCATTCTGATGTTTGGTCTAAACAACAACTGAACCTCTTGACCATGTCTGCATGCTTTTATGCATTGAGTTGCTGCAATATGATTGGCTGATTAGATAATTTGCAATAATGAGTTGGTATACCTAATAAAGTGGCCACTGAATGAATATCACTATTCTGAGATTCATTTTCTCGCAGGCATGCACTTGCACTGCACACAGTGAACCTCTCCCCTCCACAGGCACTCCGCCAGCGAGTGAGTCACTCAACAGCTCAGTGTGGAGGCCAGGAGCTGGGTGGGCCATGTTGATGAATGTAGCCGATTACCAGCAGCAAAAAACCTCTGGGCTGAGGATAGGCAGTCAAAGAGAGGGAAAGACAGCAGTTTCCACGAGGAGCTGACAAGTGAGACTGGTGGTGTGTCAGTATAGGAAATGACCTCATTGTGATTACCAGGGTGTGACCCTGAGCCCGTATGTCACTACTGAGAAGCCACACCTTGTCCCAGCTCGTCAAACATCACTCCTCACAAGTAGCTTATAGTCATAGTCATACTTTATTGATCCCAGGGGGAAATTGGTTTTCGTTACAGTTGCACCATAAATAATAAATAGTAATAGAACCATAAATAGTTAAATAGTAATATGTAAATTATGCCAATAAATTATGAAATAAATCCAGGACCAGCCTATCGGCTCAGGGTGTCTGACCCTCCAAGGGAGGAGTTGTAAAGTTTGATGGCCACAGGCAGGAATGACTTCCTATGACGCTCTGTGTTGCATCTCGGTGGAATGAGTCTCTAGCTGGATGTACTCCTGTGCCCACCCAGTACATTATGTAGTGGATGGGAGACATTGACCAAGATGGCATGCAACTTAGACAGCATCCACTTTTTAGACACCGCTGTGAGAGAGTCCAGTTCCATCCCCACAACATCACAGAACCGTGGGTGTGGGAGCCCTAGTGGTGAATGGGGACATATACCTGGTTCCTACCACTGCAGTGTGCAGCAGTGGGGAAGGGAGCATCTTTGCCCGGTTCCTGGCAGAGCAATATGCACCAGAGAGGTGGGCAGGTTTCTGTCCCAGATCTTTGGCACTTTTGTATCACATCTCAATGTACAATTCCCACCGCTGTCTGTAAGGAGTTTGTTCGTTCTCCCCATGAGCGTGTATGTTTCCTCCAGGTGCTCTGGTTTCCTCCCACAGTCCAAAGACATACTGGTTGGTAGGTTAATTGGTCATTGTAAGTTGCCTTGGCATTAGGTTAGGGTCAAACTGGGGATTGCTGGGTAATGTGGCTTGAAGGGCCAGGAAGGCCTATACCCCGCTGTATCTCAATAAGTAAAATAAATTGTCAAAAAGCTATAATGGTGCATTCCAGCACTGAGTTCATTAGCAGCCTCCCTCACTACTGGGAATGCACTTGGGCCATCTATGACACTCCCTACCCTTTTTCTCAATCTCTCAGTCTCCATCTCCAGAGACAAACTGTCAACCGACATCCTTTATAAACCTACTGATTCCCATTGTTATCTCCTGCCACCCTATCTCCTGTAAAAATTCTGTTCCCTTTTCACAGTCTCTTGGCCTCTCATGCATCTGTTCTCAGGACGCGACTTTCCAATCCAGGACATCAGAGATATTGTCCTTCTTTAAAGAACGGGGTTTCTCCCCCTCTACTATTGATGCTGCTCACACCCTCACCCACATCTCCTCCAGTTCCCGTACATTTGTGTTCACCCCATCTTCCCGCCATCGTAATAGTGATAGAATCCCTGTGGTCCTTATCTACCAGCCCATCAGCCTTTGCACCCAACACATTATCCTCCGCACTTCCGCAATCTCCAGCTAAACATATCATTACCTCCCTCCTTCGGCTTTCCACAGGGATCACTCCACCACGATTCCCTTGTCTATTTGCTCCTCCCCATGAATCTCCCTCCTGGCACTTATCCCTACAAGTGGTCTAGGTACTACACCTGCCTATACACCTCCATTCAAGGCCCCAAGCAGTCCTTTGAGGTGAGGCAATACCTCACTCGTGAATCTGCTGGGGTTGTCTGTTGTGTCCAATGCTCCCGATGTGGCCTGCTCTACAGAGGTGAGACCCATCATAAACTGGAGCAGCTCTGCACCATCCACCACAATCGGGACTTCCCGGTGGCTAAACATTTTAATTTTAATTCCAATTCCCATTCCCATTCCGATGTGTTGATCCATGGCCTCATCTTGGCACAAGCCTCATTTCTCAGGATGGAGGAGCAACACTTTATATTCAGTCTGGGTACCCTCCAAACTGATGGTATGTATATCGATTTCTCCCTCTGCTGAACAGAATTTCCCCCCCTTCTCTATTTCCCACTCTTCTCACCTGCTTACTACTTTCCTCTGGGTCCCCTCCTCCTTCCCTTTCTCCAGTTGTCCACTCTCCACTCCCAGCAGATTCCTTCCTCCCCAGCGTGACCTTTCCCACCTACTTGGCTTCACCAATCGCCTTCCAGCGAGCCTCTTTCCCCTCCCCCCACATTTTAGTTCAGGCATCTCCCCCGCCTTCCTGCTCAGGCCTGAAGAAAGGTCTTGGCCTGAAAGGTCGATGGTTTATTCTTTTCCATAGATGCTGCCTGACCTCGTATAGGATTTTGTGTTTTACTGTGATTGCATCGTGTGTGCTAATCGTGGTACCAGTTACGGCATAGAAGTTATCCAGAAAAAGTAGAAACCATTTATGTCTGTACGTTAAACATAGTACACAAAAGCTTAGAGAACAATTACTTTTTTACGCAAGTTATTCCTCAACTTTCCTGAACTGACTGTCACTCCTTGTGCAGCAGATGATCTTTTCAAGTGTGAGCCCAACAGTAATTGCAGCTGCACTGACCCCATCCTCCTCCATTGTCCTTGTTTTTTAATTGAACCAGTGTGAGATTCCAAGAGAGGTTTTTTGACAACCCATCCCTACTCCCCCTTCTCTCTGTGAGGGATATTGCTGTGTCCTCCCTCATCACACCCAAATTAGACGAGGAAACTGGGACAGAATGGAGAATATGCACTCAGTGGCCACTTTATTAGGTACAAGACTGGAACCCGGTGCGGTCTTCCACTGCTCCACTTCAAGGTTCAATATGTTGTACGTTCAGAGATGCTCTGTGGTTAGGAGATAGTGTTGCCTTTTTGTCAGCTTGAACCAGTTTGACTATTTTCCTCTGACCTCTCTCATTAACGAGGCATTAACCGCTGCTCACTGGGATTTTTGGTTCTTGCACCTTTCTCTGTAAACTCTAGAGGCTGGTGGCGTGAAAATCCCAGGAGATCAGCAGTTTCTGAGATACTCCAACTACCCCATCTGGCACCAACAGTTAATCTATGGTCAAAGTCACTTAGATCACATTTCTTTCCCTTTGTGATGTTTGGTCTGCACAGCAACCGAACCTTTTGTCTGTGTCTGCATGCTTTTATACACTGAGCCTCTGTCACATGATTGGTTGATTAGATATTAACATTAACGGACAGGTTTACCTAATAAAGTGGCCACTGAGTGTAGATTTACTGCAGTTAATCAACTTCGCCAGTCAGTGATGACAGAAATGGTGGTTGCCCATTGTGTCTGACGATGACAGGAAACCGGTTGTGGGAGAGTTTTTAAAATGGAAAGCCATTGCACTGTGGCAGTTCCACTCTCTTGACCTCAGACTAGGTCCAGTGATATAAACAAGCATTAACAACTGGTTGCAGTGAATAACCATGACATCTTTTGTGCCTTGTCAAGCCGTTGGCTCTGCATGGGGTGTTACAGTACCACCTTCCTGGCCGTTAGCTCTCACTATAGATCTCATTTTGCAAGCTAGTTTCGGCATGCTCCCATCTCACCAGGGTATGCGGCTACTCTCACCTGGTTTAGCCTGCCTGTTGAAGTGGTGGCCACTGTCACATGCAAACAGCTATTTGGAGGCACAGGTGAGGTCCGGGTGTCCAATGGAGACCAAAGGTGAGTGAGCTGCCCCCAAATGGACACGATAAGCCCCTTCACCAGAGGTGCTACCCCTCCCTGGGCCTCAATAACAGATAAAAGACAACGCATAAGCTGCAAGCAACAATTTGCTGGAGAAACTCAGCAGGTCGAGCACCATCTGTGAAGGGAAAGGAATTATTGTTTTCTCTTTTGTTACCTTTTGAACATTGGTTGTTTGTCTGTCCTGCTGGGTGTGGTCTTTCAATTCAATTCAAGTTTAATTGTCATTCAACCATACATGAATACTCGTGAATACAGCCAAATGAGACAGTGTTACTCTGGGGCCAAGGTGAAAAACAGTCAACGGTCACACTCAACAGGTACAAGATAGCAAGCACATATGATATCACACAGCCACATAATAGGAAGTCCAAACTTGAGCCACCAATCTACAGTCAAGCACAATAGAGCTTGTCCTCTGCCGAGCCAACACTCGGGGCAGTACTGATTCCAGCCTGGATGCCATGCCACACTGCCCCCGTTGAGCGCATCGGCTCCAACTCCCTTCTGTTAGACAATAGACAATAGGTGCAGGAGTAGGCCATTCGGCCCTTTGAGCCAGCACCACCATTCACTGTGATCGTGGCTGATCATTCGCAATCAGTATCCAGTTCCTGCCTTATCCCCATAACCTTTGATTCTGCTATCTTTAAGAACTCTATCCATCTCTTTCTCAAAAGCATCAGAGACTTGGCCTCCACAGCCTTCTGGGGCAGAGCATTCCATATATCCACCACTCTCTGGGTGAAAAAGTTTTTCCTCAACTCCGTTATAAATGGCCTGCCCCTATTTCTTAAACTGTGGCTTCTGGTTCTGGACTCACCCATCAGCAGGAACATGCTTTCTGCCTGCAGCGTGTCCAATCCCTTAATCTTATATGTTCCAATAAGATCCCCTCTCAGCCTTCTAAATTCCAGAGTATACAAGCCCAGTCGCTCCAATCTTTCGACATATGACAGTCCCGCCATCCCGGGAATTAACCTTGTGAACCTACGCTGCACTCCCTCAATAGCAAGAATGTCCCTCCTCAAATTTGGAGACCAAAACTGCACACAGTACTCCAGGTGTGGCCTCACCAGGGCCCTGTACAGCTGCAGAAGGACCTCTTTGCTCTTATACTCAATTCTCCTTGTTATGAAGGCCAGCATGCCATTAGCTTTCTTCACTGCCTGCTGTACCTGCATGCTTGCTTTCAGTGACTGATGTACAAGAACACCTAGATCTCGTTGTGCTTCCCCTTTTCCTAACTTGACTCCATTTAGATAATAATCTGCCTTCCCGTTCTTACCACCAAAGTGGATAACCTCACATTCATCCACACTAAACTGCATCTGCCATGCATCTGTCCACTCACCCAGCCTGTCCAAGTCACCCTGCATTCTCATAACATCCTCCTCACATTTCACATTACCACCCAGCTTTGTGTCATTGGCAAATTTGCTAATGTTAATTTTAATTCCCTCATCTAAATCATTAATAGTAAATCCATGGTGACTTGGACCTATCCTGTTACTGCTATCTTAATGTGTCGTAATTTCATCTTTTATAATTGACTCCAGCATCTTTCCCACTGCTGAAGTCAGGCTAACCGGTCTATAATTCCCTGTTTTCTCTCTTCCTCCCTTCTTGAAGAGAAGGACAACATTAGCCACCCTCCAATCCACAGGAACTGATCCTGAATCTATAGAACATTGGAAAATGATTACCAGTGCGTCCACGATTTCTAAAGCCACCTCCTTAAGTACCCTGGGATGCAGACCATCAGGTCCCGGGGACTTATCAGCCTTCAGACCCAACAGCCTATCCAACACCATTTCCTGCCTAATATAAATTTCCTTCAATTCATCCATTACCCTAGGTCCTTTGGCCACTATTACATCTGGGAGATTGTTTGTGTCTTCCCTAGTGAAGACAGATCCAAAGTACCTGTTCAACTCGTCTGCCACTTCCTTGTTCCCCATAATAATTTCACCCGCTTCTGTCTTCAAGGGCCCAATTTTGGTTTTAACTATTTTTTTCCTTTTCACATTCCTAAAGAAGCTTTTACTATCCTCCTTTATATTCTTGGCTAGTTTATCTTCGTACCTCATTTTTTTCTCCGCGTATTGCCTTTTTAGTTACCTTCTGTTGCTCTTTAAAAGTTTCCCAATCCTCTGGCTTCCCACTCATCTTTGCTATGTTATACTTCTCTTTTATTTTTATACTGTCCTTTACTTCCCTTGTCAGCCACGGCCTCCCCTTACTCCCCTTAGGATCTTTCTTCCTCTTTGGAACAAACTGATCCTGCACCTTCTGCATTATTCCCAGAAACATTTGCAGTGCTGTTCCACTGTCATCCCTGCTAGGGTATTGTTCCATTGAACTTTGGCCAGCTCCTCCCTCATAGCACCACAGTTCCCGTTGTTCAACTGTAATACTGACACTTCTGAGTTTCCCTTCTCCCTCTCAAATTGTAGATTAAAACTTATCATATTATGGTCACTACCTCCTAATGGCTCCTTTACCTCGAGGTCCCTGATCAAATCCGGTTCATTGCGCAACACTAAATCTAGAATTGCGTTCTCTCTGGCGGGCTCCACTACAAGCTGTTCTAAGAATCCATCTCCGAGGGACTCCACAAACTCCCTTTCTTGGGGTCCAGTACCAACCTGATTCCTCCAGTCTACCTGCATGTTGAAGTCCCCCATAACAACCGTAGTATTACCTTTGCGACATGCCAATTTTAACTCTTGATTCAACTTACACCCTTCATCCAGACTACTGTTTGGGGGCCTGTAGATAACTCCCATTAGGGTCTTAGTGGCTGTAGCAGGTGACCCCACGGCTTAAGGCCCAGTCCTCGCATATACAAGATAACAAGCACAAATAGAATACCAGTAAAATACAACCACAGACAAAATATATATATATATATAGTTCAGACTCTTTAGACCAATGAACTCTAAGAGCTTGTCTTTTGCCAAGTGAAAACTGAGGGGTTGGAGATCTCTGACTCCAGTTTGGACGCTACGCTACGTTGCATCCGGTTCTGTTGTGTTTCTTGGATTTACTGTGATTACCCGCAGGAAAATGAATCCCAGGGTTATATACGATGACATGTGTGTACTTTGAATAATAAATGTTTCAGGTTGAAAGCCTGAATCAGGACTGAGTGGAGAGGAGAGATAGATAGTATACGAGTAGAGGAGGAGGGGTGAGGCAGGTGCCAGGGTGATTGATGCACTGAGGACGGCTGAAAGATGACAAGTAGGTGAAGCTTGGTAGGTGAGGGGAAGGATGGAGTTGGCGGATAGGATTGGGTGATGGTTAAAGAGAAGCAGATGGTGTGAGGTGGGAGGAGGGAAGAGTGGAGCTGAGTGCTGGAGGGTGATAAGCAGGAATAATGTCCTGAAGCCCAAAATGTTGACTGTTTATTCATTTCCATAGATGCGGCCTGGCCTGCTGAGTTCCTCTAGCATCTTGTGCGTGGGCTGCCCCAGATTTCCAGCATCTGCAGGCTTTCTTGTGTTAAGGAACAGAGGGCTGTGGGAATCTGATAATGGAGGTGATAATGGGAACTATTAGGGAAAAGGTGAATGGCAGATGGAGCCATGACCAGATGGGGAAGGGGTAGGGTGAATGGACCCAGGAGGGAGAGGGTCATGACAATGGGTGAGAGGGCACTGCAGAGGGGGTGGGAAAGGGGACAAAAGTGGGAGGATTGGAAGGAGGGTAATGTAGACGCAGGGAACATACTGGAGTGGGAGGTTACTTTAGATTGGAAATATCATCACTCATGCCATTGGATTGTAGATTAAGCGTGGAATATGAAATGTTGTTCTTAAACAACAATCTAAAAATAGCCGTGAGTTGGAGTTCACTGAGTTGAGCAATACTTTGTATTTTGCCCACTGCCCTTCAGTCCCAAACTCAGTCAAGTATTTGCATTATTTGGACCAGTTTTGATTTGTACACAGTGTTGGAAATGTTGGATATAGAAGCAGTTATCACTGGCCTCTTGCTGAAAAGCTATACAGACAGTCTAAAAACCGATTTATCAGAAACATCTGTTTTCTATAGTCACATATATTGTATCACTATAACACAGTTGCTATAATTCTTTCATTTCAATGAGTAATCAGAATCAAGTTTAATATCACCAGTGTATGTTGTGAAATTTGTTGTCTTTTTGGCAGTAGTACAATGCAATACATAATAATAGAAAATGCATGAATTACAGTAAGAATATATCCAATAGTTAAATAGAAATAAAAGAGGTAGTGAGGCGGTGTTCATGGGTTCAATGTCCATTCGGAAATCAGATGGCAGAGGGGAAGATGCTGTTCCTGAATCATTGAGTGCAGCAGGGAGAAGAGCGCATTTTCTGGATGATGGGGGGCCTTAGTGATGGATGCTGCCTTTTGAGGCATCGCTGCTAGAAGATGTTCTGGGTACCACAGAGGCTAGTGCCCATGATGGAACTGGCTGAGTTTACAACTTCCTGCAGCTTTTTCCGATTCTGTGCTCTAGCCCCCGCCCGCTCCCCCACCCCTCATTCCAGATGGCGATGCAGCCAGTTAAATGCTCTTCGCAGTCTGTCTTTAGAAATTTGTGTGTCTTTGGAGACATACCAAATCAAACTCCTAATGAAATATAGCCGCTGTTGTGTCTTCTTTGTAGCTGCATCGATATGTTGTGCCCAGGATAGATCCTTAGAGATATTGACACCCAGGAACTTGAAATTGCTCATTCCCTCCAGTTGTGACACTACCCATAAATAAACTAATGGAATATATAGTGTCAGGTCATTAATGAATACAGTGAAACATATTATTATTGTTACTAGCTTGAAAATGTTTTAAAGATGTATGGCAGTACTTATATATAGTTGGATTTCCTTAAATCAAGTTATTCATAACCAGAGGGATACAATAGGGTCTTTTAAGAGTCTTGGATAGGTATATGGAGCTTAGAAAAATAGAGAGCTGTGGATAACCCGAGGTAACTTCTAAAATAAGTACATGTTCGGCATAGCATTGTGGGTCGAAGGGCCTGTAATCAATGTTCCCTCTAATTTTTAGTACTCAGTGTGTGCAAAAATCTTATGTCGTACAAATTATTTTCCTGTGACAAAAGTATGTACACACTGAATGCACACATGGCACAGTTTATGTAGCTTTACAAAATATTTGACATAAAACTGCACGGAATAACAACAAAATAACATACATATTTAAGTCACTCAGTTATTTTTTCTCTCTCCTGTCTTTGGCATTTACCCATTCTTTGTAAACTCTATCTAGACTGATAGAACTTCCATCCAATTGATAGCTTTTGATTCTCATTAACATATCCAAATGACGTTCACCTAAACGGTTTCTCAGCTTGTTTTTGAGTTGATTCATTAGGCTAACCTTGCTCACAGTCTGCACTGGACACAAGAAAGGCCACCATTTGAGCAAAGTGAAATCAGTTTGGATTTAATTTTTTCTTGCATGGAAAATTTGAAATAATTAAACTGTCTAACTATTACAGTATTTTCAGCTAGAAAATCATGATATTTTAGACATAAGGCATTAACTTGTTCATCGCCAAATGTGAAGTCACAAACTGCATTTGCAGAGAAATCAAAAGCTGACCATTCTTGTACCTCATCTTCAGGAAACCTTTCTTCTAAATGAACATAAAGACTATTTATAAAAGTCAACAGCGAACTTGTATCTACTGTGACGTTTTCTTCACGTTGTTGGCTTAGCAAAAGTTTAACTTTGTCACTCCGCGAAACATTGTCTCCCAGCGCGCAAAATGAAGTAAATCAATTGGTGTCAGGCCACTCTTTTGCAGAATCTTGCACAGTGCAGCCAGTTCATCAAAGACATCACTTAAAACCCGTAAAGCTACTTTGTATGTGACATTTATCAATTTCTTGTGACAGTATTTAGCCACAGGATCACTTGACTGATTTTCTTCAATAAAATCTTAGTAAGCTATCTACAGAATTTGAAACAGGTCTTTGTAAACTTTATGATATGAACACTGCCCGCCAAAGATGGCTGCTGCCGTGATGCAGCTGTACAAACCGGAACAGGAAAGGTGAGGTGACGTAAATTAGTGACGTGCATTGTTGTATTTGAAAAACCGACTAAATAGTTAACAGCAACACACATCAAAGTTGCTGGTGAACGCAGCAGGCCAGGCAGCATCTGTAGGAAGAGGTGCAGTCGACGTTTCAGGCCGAGACCCATTTAGCTAAAAAATTATTTTCAATAAGTATAATTAATTACTACACTGTTTTAGGTAACTAACCTTTTGCGCGCACATTAATTTCCTTTGTTCACTGGTTGAAAAACGTGTGTGTGCGCGCACACGCGTACAGCTTAGAGGGAACATAGCCTGTATTGTGCTGCAGGTTTTCTGTGTTAGAGAGCCCCTTGGAAACTGTGTTCAGGTGCCGAAAATGAGTGAGGCCAGGACAGCTGATGGAGCTGTGAGAAAGAGAGTTGGAACTTGAGAGTTTTTAATTATTTAACCCGCTTTGCTGTTCTAACTGTTTTCCGGCAGATCACGTCATTCTTCATCTGTGTGATCTTCTCCGGGCTCAACGCTCAATGGTTCAGTCAAACCGTAAGTGAGACGAGGCTCAAGATGGAAAAGATTGAGCGGGAGCACGGCCTCGGAGACGAGGTGGGAATGGGCACCAACCAGGAGGCCTACAGCAAGCTGAAGAAGAGTGATGCGAAATACAGGAAGCAGAGTCATCGTTTTAGGAAGTATCATGTTCTCAGCATGGTGTGTAATTTTATCTGTGTAATCTGTAATGGGGTGAATCTCTTCTACACTGCGGCCAATCTGAAGACTTTCTAGAAGAAAAGACTTTGTTGACTCTTCATTCCTTTCCATAGATGCTGTCTGATCTGCTGTGTTCCTCCAGCATTTTCTGTGTGTTACTTTCTAGAAAATCCCTGTTGTCTTCCTCTGCCAGTTTTTTCTGAGAATAACTGCCTCTGTGTACCTTAGTTTTGATCACTGTGTTCTTAAATTTACCAGTCACCAACCATCAGGAGAAAACAGCCAAGTTCTGAAAGGTATATTTTGTGTGAAGGGCCAGGTTTTGTGTGAAAGTTTCAGCAGCCAGGCACACAATCTGTATTTCTGTTGTAAAGTTCCTAGGATGGATGGATAGAGCACTCTAGTCCCTTCTGCATGTGGGTCCACAGCACAAAACCCTATTCATATTGTATTAAACTGTCAACATGTTTCAGATACTTACGTGTCTGGAAACAACAATGTTTTTTTTTGCACTGCAGCCAGGCTTCAGGAGCATGAAGGGGTCACATTTCAGAGTATCACATTATGGAGGTCCTGTTTTCCTCCTGTCTGAAGTGAGGATGAACCCACCAACCCTGACTGAGACTGGGGCTGAGTGATGTTGTAAACAGGCTAACGTCATGCTCCTGCCCTGGAAGCACATTTGGGCTCTAGGAGTAGCCTGTGTGCACAGTACACTAGCGTCCAGTACAGAAAATGGCAAGGCCATGCCAATGAATCTTTTGAAGATTCAATTCATGAGCAAAATGGTGAGGACTTCAGTCTGAATCTGACTCAGGCAGTCTACCCTCCTTTGGTAGCTCAGCTCAGGCCCTGACTCAGAATTCTCGAAGCCTTGACAGTCTTTGCATGGGGCCAACAATTATTATCACCTTATAAGCCTAAGTTAGTTTGCCGTATATTGGATTGATAAACACTTTACTTTGATTCTCTTCAACATTCCGTAGCAGATATTATCCGGGCGAGTACATCCACTTTGACTGGATCCAGAAAAGTAACTCTGGGTTGTTTCAATGTCTTAAGCAGAGAAAGTGCAAGAGTGATCAGTATAACGGTATCCAACTGTAAAGATAAAATCTCTCGTGTGGTCAAGAACGAAACCAGGCATTGCATTCCTGTCTGTCTGGTGCCACCTGTTTATGGAGTAGATCACAACGAATAGTGTTACTCAACCTTTCCTAGGGCCCCGTGACACTGAGTCTGTGAATCACAGGAGAGTAAGGAAAGAGTGAATTGGTGGAGTGTTGGGAAGTGCAAGACACTACTTTATCACTCTTCCTCCAGAGTAGGGGGTGTGTGTGTGTCTCTCTCTGAGTGAGGGACTGCTCGTTGTTGTGGCCAGGACTGCTAAATATCATGGCCTTCGTTAAGTTAATAGAAGTTACTAGCCTATGTCTCCATTTCAAGGCAAAACGAGCTCCTCACAACCATAACAATTTGAACAGACGCAAGTAATGAATTCCTTAGGTCCTACATGGGAAAACACAAATGTTCATTTGTCATGTTCTTCTTGCAAATCCAAGTTGGAAATTGAATGTTGTTATGGTCACTGTATGTGTAAAATCAACCTGGAAGTGGCTTGAGAAAGCTTGTATGGATGCCTAATATGCTTGTGAACTGGCATCTTTGTCTCAGAGCTCAGGAGATATATTCAGTCCTGCTGAGCCTCAATGATGGCCAATCATTATTTTATTCCTATGAAATATTCCTCATGATTTCTTACTTTCCAACTGGTGTCATTAAACGCAGCATTTCATCAGAAGAGTCTTGATCCATTGCATTTTCCTACAGGATATTTTGTTGAGTCGCCTTACAATTGCAGGAATTGCGAATGGCACCAATAATGTATTGTCACACAAGCCCTCACAGGTTTCAGTTAAGCAGGTAGAGAATTAGCTCCCAGACAGTGGCTGGGTTGGATTCCCATGGTCAGCTCTGATGCAGTTAGTGTCACATGACATGAGGTGGAGGAAGGGTGCGTGTATATGATGTCAGAGCCACTGCATTAGAACATTCAAGGCAAATAAAAGCCCTGCTTCTTATTATCCTTACCATTCAAAATGGGGACATCACAAAAAGGTGTGGACTGGAGGACAGGGTATGATTAGATTGGACAAAGGTTGAACATGGCAGTGTGGGGAGATGCTGAAGGTTGGGTAAAGTTTGTATAGGGAGGCTGTAAAGGCTGATTATGTTCAGCTTCCGTGAGGGTCAAAGGAAACAGCTGTGAAAAGAAATTTAGAAATTTGCAGGTACTGGGAATCTAAAATAAAGACAAAGCTGAAACACTCAGCAAGCCAGGCAGCATCTGTGGAGAGTGACACAGTTAGCATTTCAGGCTGAAGATCCTAAATCTGAACTGGGAAAGAGCGAGAAAAACTAAATGGCGTTGCCCCAGGATGAAAAGCCTTTGAAATATGGACATTGGAGTGAAGTACCAGGACTACTAGCACCATGTGGGCCTACACTCATCAGCAGGCTGGGCATGGGATTTGTTCTATTTTGAACTAGCCTAGCCCACGCAACTCTATGACAAATTGGAGCAAAATTCATATGGTCAGAATTGAATTGTTTACTGGTGAGGACTCTCAACACCATGTCAAAAATCAATTTAATCCAAAATAAGAGATAACTTTAGCTTTTTTTTGCCACATATACACATACGTTGAAACATACAGTTAAATGGATCATTGAGCCGACCACCAGCATAGTCCAAGGATGTGCTGGGGACAGTCAGTAAATATCATTAGGTTTCTGTCGCCAAGATAGCATGCCCACAACTTACTAACCCTAACACATACGTCTGGGAAGAAACTAGAGCACATGGAAGAAATCCACACATTAATGGGGAGAATGCACAGATTTCTCACACAGCAATGAGGAGAACGCACAGACTTCTCACAGTAATGGGGAGAACACACAGACTATCACACAGTAATGGAAAGAACGCACTGACTTCCACAGTAATGGGGAAAACACACTGACTTCCACACAGGAATGGGGAGAACGCACTGAATTCTCACAATAATGGGGAGAACACACAAACTTCTCACAGTAATGGGGAGAACACACAAACTTCTCACAATAATGAGGAGAATGCACAGACTTCCACACAGGAATGGGGAGAACTCACTGACTTCTCACAGGAATGGGGAGAACACACAGACTATCACACAATAATGGGGAGAACACTCAGACTATCACACAATAATGGGGAGAACACAGACTTCTCACTCTGATGGGGAGAACACACAGACTTCCACACATTAATGGGGAAAACGCACAGACTATCACACAGTAATGGGGAGAATGCACAGACTTCTCACTATAATGGGGAGAACACAGAGACTTCTCACACAGTGATGGGGAGAACACACAGACTATCACACAGTGATGGGGAGAACACACAGACTGCTCACACAGTGATGGGGAGAACACAGACCTCACACAGTGATGGGGAGAACACACAGACTATCACACAGTGATGGGGAGAACACACAGACTATCACACAGTGATGGGGAGAACACAGACTTCTCACTCTGATGGGGAGAACACACAGACTATCACACAGTGATGGGGAGAACACACAGACTTCTCACACAGTGATGGGGAGAACACAGACTTCTCACACAGTGATGGGGAGAACACACAGACTGCTCACACAGTGATGGGGAGAACACACAGACTATCACACAGTGATGGGGAGAACACACAGACTTCTCACACAGTGATGGGGAGAACACACAGACTGCTCACACAGTAATGGGGAGAACACACAGACTTCTCACACAGTGATGGGGAGAACACACAGACTATCACACAGTGATGGGGAGAACACACAGACTGCTCACACAGTAATGGGGAGAACACACAGACTTCCACACATTAATGGGGAAAATGCACAGACTATCACACAGTAATGGGGAGAATGCACAGACTTCTCACTATAATGGGGAGAACACACAGACCTCACACAGTGATGGGGAGAACACACAGACTATCACACAGTGATGGGGAGAACACACAGACTGCTTACACAGTAATGGGGAGAACACACAGACTTCTCACACAGTGGTGGGGAGAATGCACAGACCTCTCACAGTGATGGGGAGAACACACAGACTGCTCACACAGTAATGGGGAGAACACAGACTTCTCACACAGTGGTGGGGAGAATGCACAGACCTCTCACAGTGATGGGGAGAACACACAGACTGCTCACACAGTAATGGGGAGAACACAGACTTCTCACACAGTGGTGGGGAGAATGCACAGACTATCACACAGTGATGGGGAGAACACACAGACTGCTCACACAGTAATGGGAAGAACACAGACTTCTCACACAGTGGTGGGGAGAATGCACAGACCTCTCACAGTAATGGGGAGAACGCACAGACTATCACACAGGAATGGGGAGAATGCACAGACTTCTCACAGGCAGTGGAGGAATCGAACCCCGATCTTCCTTTTATCTGATGCTGTAAAGCATTGCGCTGACCACTACACTACCATGGTATCTATCTTGCAACCATTTCCAAAACAGATTACTGACAGTAAATTAAAACAAGTAGTGATTTCAGTGTCAGGAATACAAGTGACAGCATCATTCCCCTTGGAGTATCGTGGGGAGGGCACAACTTTGGCTCAGCTCGGTTTCAGTAACTCAGCACTGGCCAGAAGGGCCCACAATGGAAATACCTTCATTCTTAGGTGTGGGATAATCACCAGTAAAGACTGCCCCACCATTGAGCACGTCTACATGGAACATTCACAGGAAAGCAGCATCCATCTGCAAGGACCCCCACCATCCAGGCCTTGCTCTCTTCTCACTGCCGTCATCAAGAAGCTGGTCTGGGAACCTCATGACCTGCACCACCAGGTTCAGGAACAGTTATTAACCCTCAAACATCACGTCCTGAAGCAGAAGGGCTAACTTCACTCACCCCATCACTCAACTGTTCCCACAACCTATGGACTCACTTTCAAGGACTCTAGATTTCATTATCTCAATATTTATTTCTTATTTATTTATTTATTTATTTATTCTTTTTGACTTTGCAGATTGTTGTCTTTTGCACATTGGCTGTTTGTCCTCCTTGTTGGATCTGATCTTTCATTGATCCTATGGCGTTTCTTTACATTTACTGTGAATGCCCCAAAGCAAATTAATCTCAGGTTGGTATATGGTGAAATAAGTATATGTACTTTGATAATAAATTTACTTTGAACTTTGGTGCTGAGACAGCGATCTTGTTGAATGACCATTCCGGGCATGGTGGGCAGACTGGCCTACTTCTTCTAGCATGTTCACTCCTGTTGAAACACCCGTCTCTAAGTCTCTGTGGAGTGAACCTTACAAAGTCAACTGGACCAGGAACAATACCGCTGTGTCTGAACCTGTTCAAGAACGTACCGGTTGAGCTACTGGCTACCAGCCATGGTTCTGGACTACTGATCGGAGACAAGAATTTAATGATTAACAAAGTGTGGATTTCTTTTAAATGCTAGTCCCAGTAATGTAAAGCAAGATGTTATAGAGTGTTATTAAAAACTCATTAATATTCATTAATGTCTTTAAGAGGAGGAAATCTACTGCACGCTGACCCACTCTGGCTTATACATGATTTTAAACCCATAGGTGTGTTTGACTCTTTACTGAAGTGTCTCTTTAATAAAAGATGGGTGTGTCTATTAGACCACACTGTAACTAACAGAAGACCACCCTGGGACTAATAGACAATTATAGGGATGAACGGACTTCAAAAAGGCATCTATTGTACCAGTGGCCGAGAAGAGCATGGTGACCTGCTTCAGTCATTATGTCTGGTAGTGCTTACATCAAACATCATGAAATGCTTCAAGAAGTTAGTTAGGGCATAAACCAACTCCGAATCAGAATCACTGACTTGCTTGATGTGAAGTTTATTGTTTTCCTGCAGCAGTACAGCGCAAAGACACTGTCAATTACAAGATAAATCAATAGTGCAAAGAAGTTAGTGTTCATGGGTTCAATGATCGTTCAGAAATATAATGACAAAGGGGAAGAAGCTCTTTCTGAATCATTGAGTGTGGGTCTTCGGGCTCCTGTACCTCCTCCCTAACTAGAAGAGAGCATGTCCATAAGATCATGAGCAGAATTAGGCTATTGGCCCATTGAGCCTGCTCTGTTATTCCATCGCGGCTGGTTTATGCTTTATTATCCCTCTCAACCCCATTCTCCCTATAATAGAACCATAGAACATTACAGCACAGAAACAGGCCTTTTGGCCCTTCTTGGCTGTGCCGAACCATTTTTCTGCCTAGTCCCACTGACCTGCACCTGGACCATATCCTTCCATACACCTCCCATCCATGTATCTGTCCAATTTTTTCTTAAATGTTAAAAGTGAGCACACATTTACCACTTCATCTGGCAGCTCATTCCACACTCCCACCACTCTCTGTGTGAAGAAGCCACCCCCCCAATGTTCCCTTTAAACTTTTCCCCCTTCACCCTTAACCCATGTCCTCTGGTTTTTTTTCCCCAAGCCTCAGTGGAAAAAGCTTGCTTGCTTTCACTTTATCTATACCCATCATAATTCTATATACCTCTATCAAATCTCCCCATCTTTGATGCCCCGACTAATCATGAACCTATCAACCCCTGCTTTAAATATACTCAATGACTTGGCGTCCACAGCCGCCCGTGGCAATAAATTCCGGGACGGTAAGGGTCCTTAATGATGGATGCCACATTCTTGAGATACCTTGACAGTGGGGAGGGCTGCCCTGTGATGGAGGTGCCGGGTCTACAACCCTCTGTGGCCCCTTTCGATCCTGTGCACTGGAGCCGACATCAAAGGCTGTGATGGAGCCAGCTGCATGCAGATCAGTTATTGATTAGTAAGGGTATCAAGGGTTACGGGGATAAGGCAGGAGAATGGAGTTGAGAGGGATAATAGATCAGCCATGATGGAATGTTGGAGAAGACTCAATGGGCCGAATGGCCTAATTCTGCTCCTATGTCTGATGACCTTATTGTCTCAGTCAGGATACCCTTCACTCCACACCTGTAGAGATGTGCAAGAGTTGTATCTGCTCCAATTTGCCTACAGCAGGTCAACAGTAGATGCAATTTCTCTGGCTCTCCACTCTGCTCTGGGCCACCTGGACAGCAGAAACTTGTATCAGACTACTGTTCACCAACTACAGCTTCTGCTGGTGACTTGCTCAACTGTTGAAGTCTTAATGGGCACTCTTCTGTTTCCTGACCTCAACAAAAGCATTCATACCTCCGGGCGAGAAGGTCATGGCTTGGAAACAAACCTGCAGTTAAAATTTGAACAAATGATTATGGGGAATAAGGAAATGGGTGAAGTATTAACAACTATTCATCGCAGAAAATATAACAAATGCTGCAGAATAACTAAGGGTCTAGTAACAATGAGGAGGAAAGTAGTATCAGTGAAAAGAGAGTAGTAGGGAATTTGAGGGAAATAAGTGTAGAGGAACTGCAGGTTGTGCTTCAGGACTCTGCATTGTGGTGTATTAAATGTTATAAAAATATGAGATGAAAGTCTGGACAATTCCAAATGACACTTGGTGAGCTCGCAGCATGTAAGGTGGCTGCACATTAAACACTGCAAGGTTTGTTAAATGTTTGCTAATAGTGGCTGGATTCTTTCTGCTATCAGGCACAGTGGCATAAAAAGAAAAGATCAAGTAGATTGTCTCTATGTTTGGGGATTGAAGACCTATTTCTTGAGGCACCCTTCCCTCACTTCTTGGAACCTCACCTCGAGTGAGGAATCGCAATCGAATGGTGCTTAGGACGGACATGGTGATTTTACGAGTCAGAATTCAGAGTTCCCCCAACAACTATGACAATCAAGTCCCCCTGACAACAGCAGTAAACAAGCGGAGACTAAGAATTGTGAGTCCTGAAATTTTTATAACTTACTACGTAGTATTTCATACAGTTTATTTGTGCCTTCTGTTCTATGATAATAAATTTGGCTTACAGTTACTTTGTTGTGCTTGTATGCTTATTACCACACTTCCTGGACACTCAAATTGTTTGGATCTTATAAACGCAGCCCATTACAGACTTGAAGGGATTTTTCTGCAGAGATCGTGGATGTGTTGGTGAACAAAACCAAACAGACTGGAAAGGAGCAAATGTAACATCTCTTTCAAAAGCAGAAGGAAATAGTTCAGTTAGTTCGACATCTGCCATTGGAAAATTGTGAAATCCAACATCAAAGATGTAGGAACTGGGCAGTTCAAATGTGACCATGCATAGTCAATATGCTTTTATAAAGGAATAAATCCTATTAATAAATCTAATTGTGTTGCTTTGGGGTTTAATTAAGGTTTGATCAGGGGAACGACTAAATGTAATATATTTGCATTGAATTAGATACCACACAGAAAGTGGCTCTGTGAAATAAGGAATAGAGGGATTGGGAGCAATATATTAACACAGATAGAGAAACAGAACAGGTCAAAGAAATAAACAGGTTGTCTTACATTGTCAGCCTTTTACTTAAGATATTAGTGATTTGGATGAAAAGACAGGAAGTAATGTATCCATGCTAACTGGTTAGACAGAGTGAGGTGTGAAGATGAAAGATGCGAGTACAGTGCCTATAAAAAGTATTCAACCCCCCCCCTGAAGTTTTCATGTTTTATTGTTTTACAACTTTAAATCATAGTGGATTTAATTTGGCTTTTTTGACACTGATCAACAGAAAAAGACTCTTTCATGTCAGTGAAAAGAGATCTCCACAAAATCAATTATGAATAAAAAACAAAATAATTGATCGTGCAAGTATTCACCCCTTTAATATGACACACCCAATCATCACCGGTGCATCACTGGGTTTAGAAGTCACATAATTGGTTAAATGTAGATCACCTGTGTGCAGTCGAGGTGTTTCAATTCATTGTAGTGAAAATACACCTGTATCCAGAAGGTCCACCTGCTGGTGAGTCAGTATCCTGTAAAAATTACATCATGAAGATAAAAGAACACTCCATGCAACTCCGTGAGAAGTTTATTGAAAAGCACAAGTCAGGAGATGAATACAAGAACATTACCAAGTCACTGAATATCCACCAACAACACACGCAGCTTACGGCAAGGTCTGCACACCATTGCAAACTTCAAAGCTAAGTGCAATGGTGCTGCCAACATCGCTGCCTCTCTCCCAGATGAGCTAAATCTTTTTTACACTCGATTTGATGTTGCCAACACTGAGCCCCTGAGGAGACCTACAGCTGATGTGACCTGCAGCCTGATCATCTCTGAGGCTGAAGTACTCAGCTGTTTCCAATGTGTGGACAGTCGCAAGGCTGCAGGACCGGACAGCATCCCAGGGTGGGAACTCAGAGTGTGCGCGGCACAACTGACATTTTAACCTCTCCCTCTCTCAATGTAGAGTGCCCTCCTGCTTCAAAACATCCACTATTGTCCCTGTGCCTAAAAAGACCAAGGTAACATGTTTGAACGACTGGTGTCCTGTTTCACTCACCTCAATAATAAGCAAATACTTTGAGGGGCTGGTCAATAATAACGAACCCAAAAACTGAGCAACTGTGCAAGAAAGGGATGAGTGAGGGAGGCCACCAAGAGACCGGTGCCAACTCTGGAGGAATTACAAGCTTCAGCGGCTGAGATGGGAGAGACTACACATTCAACAACTGTGGCCTGGGTGCTTCACCAGTCACAGCTTCATGGGAGAGTGGCAAAGAGAAACCACTGTTGAAAAATTCACATGAAATCTCAGCTAGAGTTTGCAGAAGGCATGTGGGAGACTCTGAAGTCATCTGGAAGAAGGTCCTATGGTTTGGTGAAACCAAAATTGAACTTTTTGGCCATCAGACTGAACGCTGTTTGGCAATAAGCCAAGCACCACACATCATCAAAGGGAAAAACACCCCCACCATGAAGCACGGAGGTAGGTGCATCAAGCCGTGGGGATGCTTCACTGCCGCAGTGGAAGGTTGGTGAAGGTAGAGGGTAAAATGAATGCAGCAGAATACAGGGAAATCCTGGAGGAAAACCTGATGTAGTCTGCAAGAGAACTGTGACTTGGGAGAAGATTTGCTTTCCAGCAAGATAATGACCCCAAGCATAGAGCCAAAGCTATACAGGAATGGCTTGAAAACAACAAAGTTGATGTCCTGGAGTGGCCAAGTCAGAGTCCAGACCTCAATCCAATTGAGAATTTGGGGCTGGACTTGAAAAAGGCTGTTCACTCATGATCCCCATGCAGTCTGACAGAGCTTGAGCAGTTTTGTAAAGAAGAATGGGGAAAAATTACAGTGCAAAGCTGATAGAGACCAATCAACACAGACTCAAGGCTGTAATTGCTGCCAAAGGTGCATCTACTAAATACTGACCTGAAGGGGGTGAATACTTATGCAATCAATTACTTAGTGTTTTATATTTGTAAATAATTTAGGTCACTGTAGAGATTAGTCTTCACTTTGATACGAGTCTTTCTGTTGATCAGTGTCAAAAAAAGCCAAATTAAATCCACTGTGATTCAGGTTTCCTCATGTTTGCACTGTGATTCAATGTTGTAAAACAATAAATCATGAACACTTACGGGGGCCGAGGGGGTGTGGGGAGACCTTTTATAGGCACTGCATATGACAGGGTGTAGACAGAATGATCAGCTGATTCAGTTTCCTGTATTTATTTATTGCATGTGTATTGAAACATACAGCCAGTTGCACCACCACCATTAACAACCAACACACCCGAGGATATGCTGGGGGCAGCCTGCAAATGTTGCTGCACATTCTGATGCCAATATAGCATGCCCACCATGTTCATCAGAACAACACAGCAAAAACAAAACAATAACAGCAATACAAGTAGCAGAAGCGGGTGGAACCATGAGGGAGGTGATAGGCAGCTGGGGGAGGGGGCAGAGTGACATAGGGATAGGGGAAGGGAGGGGGAGGGAATTACCGGAAGTTACTTCTACTATCCATTGTGTTTTCCCCTATTCCTTCTTCACCTTTCCTGCCTATCACCTCCCCCACCCCTTTATCTTTCCCCTTACTGGTTTTCACCTGGAACCTACCAGCCTTCTCCTTTCCACCCTCCTCCCACCTTCTTTATAGGGCCTCTGCCCCTTCCCTCTATAGTCCTGACGAAGGGTTCCGGCTCGAAACGTCGACTCATCGTTTCCACGGATGCTGCCCGACCTGCTGAGTTCCTCCAGCGTGTTGTAAGTGTTTCTCCCACGGTAATCTCTCCGCTCGCGTCCACGTCGAGACGCGAGTTGTTGTGCTCGCTCCACTCCACCTCTCGCCGTCTCATCAGCCAACCACTGTTGTGCCATCAGCGAACCTGATTCGGATTGAGCCGGGTCTAACAGTGCAGGTCCCAGCCCGAAACCTCGACTGCTTATTCCTCTCCGCAGACGCTGCCCGACCCGAGTCCTCCCCCGGCATCTTTGTCCGTTGCTTAATAAAAATTCATTCACCTGAAGTATCAATTTTCTCATCAGAGATGGTGCCAGATTTTTGCTTAGTTTTTATTTGAGTTCCAACTTCAGTGTTACCTTACCTTTTGTGTGAGAGTTTTTAAGAAAAATCGAGGCACCGCCTCACAAATGGGCAATTGTCTCTCTCCTTATTTAAGAAACATAAACCTTGCTAGGTTTCAATAGCGACAGTCAAATCCTCCGGGAATCCAAGGCTGCTCGCTTTCCCTGTCCTTGTGTGGAAACCAGTGCGGGGATTTAGTTTGGGAACCTGCCTGGGTCTTTTAAGAATGGACAGCATGAAAACTGAGACTGCACAGTGGAAAACGGCGGCGCACTCGCTACTTTCCCAGGCTCGGGAGTGGCGATCTGCCCGCCCCTGTAGGTAGGTACATTTACACGGCACTTCCGGCTGCGATTAGCCAGCTCCCCGGGTCTGCTCGCTCAGGTTACAGGTGTGGTAATCGGAAATATTCCGCGGAGGTGGGGACAGGTTCCACGCAGGGAAACAAGTCCTGGCAAATTAAAGTTTCGCAGCAGATTCCAGACCTCGGCAGGAGTACTCAGGGAGAAGAGGAGCAAAGTTTACGTTTAGTGAGTTCCTGCGGGTGAGTTTCTCTCGCCACCTTCGTCCGTGCGAGTGGGAATGACCGTGGGAGCGGGGCGAGTCGCACCGCCGCAAGGAACCGCACGGGCGGCCCCGCTCTTTTCTATGTTGTGGGTCACCGCAAGCGTTCTGTTATTTCCTCGTAAAGCAGCAAAACGTTCTTGAAAATGGGATTGATACCCGTGACGTGGTTGTGAGTTAATTATTAAATCTGCCTCTTTAGAGTGGACCCGTCTCTGTCCGAGAACTTGGCGGGGATGTCGATTTGATAGCCGGCGGTGCAGGGCGGGGAGACGTGTGTCTTCAGGTGAGAACCTTCTGTGAGTGCCTCTGCCAGTAACGTTAGTGACCGTATCTCAGTCCAACACTTCGGGAGTTCTGTGCTCTTGGGAGGATGGGGAAGCTGCAATGGTATGTGAAGATAAGGGGAGGGGGAAGTTTGGGGGAAAGGTTTAGAGGGGATCTGAATAAGTTTTTTACACCAACTGGCGCAAAATGCTGGAGGAACTCAGCGGACCCGGCAGCATCTATGGAAGAGAATAAACAGCCGACGTTTCGGGCCGAGGCCCTTGTCAGGACTGTTTAACACTCTCCATAGATGCTGCCCGGCCTGCTGAGTTCCTCCAGCATTTTTGTGTGTGTGTTGCTTTGATTTTCTCCTATATGCGAAAGAGCTTCCGGTCAAGACCATTCATCGGGACCGGGAAGGAAAGGTCTGGCCTATAACCTGCCAGTTTGTACTCCTCCTCATCCTGACCGAATCCCCTTCCTTTCCAGTCCTGATGAAAGGTTTCGGCACAAAACGTGGACTCTCCATCGATGCTGCCTGATTTGCTGATTTCCTCCCAATATTTTGTGTGTTGCTTTCGATCGCCAGCACCTGCAGAATGTCTCGTTGCCATTTTCATCCTGATGGTGGTTGCAATTTGGAAGGCATGGCCTGGGAGAGTGGTGGAAGTGAGGCCTTTTCAGTGCTTTGAGTGTAGAAGACTGCACTTTGAATTACCGAGGCACTGGAAGCTGGTCCATGGGTTTAGTGCAGAGGGTCAGCATGGCCATTGTGGGCTGAAGGGCCTGTTGTTTTGCTGTAAAATTTTTGGGGAGGGGGTGGCATCTGTGACCTGGTATCTTCTATACTGGAGGTTAATCAGTGATTTGGAGATAAGTTATTGCACATTATGCACCTGGCATTTAGGGCAGCAATGAAGGTCCTCCATCTCTGTCTATTCTTGGCCACTCAGATGTAGAAGGATTCTTCATTGCTGTCTCCATAACAGTTTTGTTTGACCAGTTAGGGTTATTAGCTCTGAGCCGAACCTCTGGTACCAGAGGGTCAGTAGACCGCTCCTAGTCTCGCCTCTAACCTTTGACCCGTTTGGCATGGGTGACCCTACCAAGAGTCAAAGCACAGAGCCCTGAGTCCAACCAGCATGGCTCTCCAGGTCGTTGGGGTACAACCCTCCAAAACATGACAAGGTTGCGGTTCTCTTGGAAGATAAATGGAGATGAGAGGTTTATTAGTAATGTAGTACTCTGTACGTTGACTCTATCACAAAGGGGCTCAGCCCAAAATGTCAACTGTACTGCTTCCTATAGATGCTGCCTGGCCTGCTGCGTTCCACCTGCATTTTGTGTGTGTTGCTTGAATTTCCAGCAGCTGCAGATTTCCTCGTGTTTGCGTTTTTAAATCAAATCAATATTTGGTCTGACCACCCCTCGCCTTTAAAGCTGCATCAGTTCTCCCAGGTACCCTGTTGTGCAGTTTTATAAGAAAAACAGCTGGTAGGTTGTTCCAAGCATCTTGGAGAACTTGCCACAGTTCTTCTGCAGACTTTGGCTGTCTTGCTTGCTTCTGTCTCCAGGTAATCCCAGAAAGCCCCGCTGATGTTGAGATCAGGGCTCCATGGAGGCAATACCATCTGAAATTATATAAAAATAGAGGGTGCCTAAGGTGTTTGCGCAGTACTGTATGACTAATGTTAATTTAGTTTTATTTATGTGTGTGATATGTACCTTTGAACACACTGAGTCATCTGCAGGCTCCCAAGATCACAAGAAAATAGGAGCAGATGTAGGCCACTTGGCTAGTCCAATGTGCCAGATCCATGTAATCCTCAAGACACTGACCTTTCAAAAAAAAAATCTACTTGAAGCACTGCTGTTTGGTAGAGAATTCCTGAGATTTACTACTGTAAATGGATTTACTACTTCCAAAGAAGCCTCCAAGAGGACCACAACCTTGTCGTAGGGTTTGGAGGCTTGTGTGCCTTAATGTCCCAGAGAGCCTTGCTGTCTGGAGGCAGGGCCTTGTGGTTTGTCTCTTGGTGGGGTCACCCATGCCAAACTGGTCAAAGGGTAGAGGCCTGACCAAGAGCGGTCTACCGATTTGGGAGCTCAGCTCAGGGCTAGCAACCCTGACTGGTCAAAAAAGTTCTTGTGGAAACAGCAATGAAGAACCTTGCACCTGTGTGTGATGGTATGGTCAAACAGCTGGAGGATCTTCTTTGTTGTCCTTGATGCCAGCAGCATAACAGGCAGTAAGTTCCAAAGAAGAGGAAGAGAATTTTCCATGGTATCCAGGCCAAGGTATTTACTTCTGGACTGTTATCATGAGAGTAGCAGATTAAGGCCATCGATATTGCATTAAAATCCGGAACACAGTGTACAGAGGACTGGGAGTTTTTCAAGAACCAAGAGGCTGGAAACAAGGAAGTAAATTCTGAGGGAGAACTGGATGTGTAGTAAGAGGGTGGCTAAGGTACATGTGGGATTTCTGGAGAATGAGATTAGGCTATTTATGGCAGGCAATAGCAAATAAATTAAACTCATTATCTGTTTACATTTTCATGGTGGAGGGTGCTGCAACAATCCAAGATTTGGTGGATAGACTGCTTTCAAACAGCATGGAACAACTTGTTAGGTTGTAACGTGAGGGGTGAGGTGCTAGACAATAGGTGCAGGAGTAGGCCATTCAGCCCTTCGAGCCAGCACCACCATTCACTGTGATCACAACTGATCATCCACAATCAGTATCCAGTTCCTGCCTTATCCCCATAACCTTTGATTCCACTATCTTTAAGAGCTCTATCCATCTCTTTCTTGAAAGCATCCAGAGACTTGGCCTCCACAGCCTTCTGGGGCAGAGCATTCCATATATCCACCACTCTCTGGGTGAAAAAGTTTTTCCTCAACTCCGTTCTAAATGGCCTACCCCTAATTCTTAAACTGTGGCCTCTGGTTCTGGACTCACCCATCAGCGGGAACATGCTTCCTGCCTCCAGCGTGTCCAATCCCTTAATAATCTTATATGTTTCAATAAGATCCCCTCTCAGCCTTCTAAATTCCAGTGTATACAAGCCCAGTCGCTCCAATCTTTCGACATATGACGGTCCCGCCATCCAGGAAATTAATGAATGGGATTAATGGAGGGCAAGTCACTGGGACCTGATGGCCCCTGGCAAGAGTTTTAAGGGAAGTGGCTGTGAAGATTGTAAAGCCATTAGTACATGGACAGAAAAGAATCTGCAGATGCTGGAACTTCAGAGTAACACATGCAAAATGCTGGAGGAACCCAGCAGGCCAGGCAGCGTCAATGCAAGAGAGTAAACAGTCGAGGTTTCGGGCCGAGACTCCTTCATCAGGACGGGGGGAAGGAAAGATGAGAAGGTGGGGGCAGGGGGCTAAGAAGTGCAGGGTGAATGGAGATAGATGAGACTGAGAGGGGGAGGGGCTGAAGTAAGGAGCTGGGAAGTTGATCGGTGGAACAGATAAAGGGCTGGAGAAGGGGGAATGTGACAGGAGAGGGCAGAAGACCATGGAAGGAAGGGAAGGGGGAGGAGTACCAGAGGGAGGAGGTAGGCAAGTATGGAGATGATGTGAGAAAGGGAAATGGGAATGGTGAAGGAGAAAGGAGGGTTGTCCAGTTACCGGAAGTTCGAGAAATCAATGTTCGTGCCATCAGTTTGGATGGAATGTAAGGTGTTGCTCCTCCAAATTGAGCGTGGCCTCATCTTGACAGTAGAGGAGGCCATGGACTGACATG
Organism: Mobula birostris; assembly: GCF_030028105.1. Lineage (NCBI taxonomy): Eukaryota > Metazoa > Chordata > Chondrichthyes > Myliobatiformes > Myliobatidae > Mobula > Mobula birostris. Next base: position 6,987,972 of record NC_092401.1, read on the forward strand.
TCAGAATGGGAATGGGAAGTAGAATTGAAATGGGTGGTACCGAGAGATCCCATTTTTTCAAGTTAATGGAGCATAGGTGCTCAACGACGTGGTCTCCCAATTTCCATCGGGTATCAGTGATTGAACAGGAGGCCACACTGGGAACACCGGATACAGTAGGTGACCCCAGCAGACTCACAGGTGAAGTGTCTGCTCCTCTGGAAGAACAGCTTGGGGTCCTGGATGATAGTGATGGAGGAGGTGTAGGGGCAGGTGTGGCATTTGTTCCATTTGCGAGGGGTAAGTACCAGGAAGGAAGGATAAATGGACAAAGGAGTCGTGAAATCTGCGGAAAGCGGAGAGGGAAAAATGTGTTTGGTGGAGGGATCCCGTTGGAGATGGCAGAAGTTATGGAGAATTATGTGCTGGATGCAGAGGCTGATTGGGTAGTAGGTGAGGACAAGAGGAAACCTATCCCTGGTGGGGTGGCGGGAGGGTGGGGTGAGGGCAGATGTGCATGAAATGGAAGAGGTGTAGATGAGGGCGGCATTGATGGTAGAGGAAGGAAAGCCCCATTCTTTGAAGAAGAAGGTCATCTCATTAGTTCTGGAATGAGAAGCCTCATCATTCGTTCTGGTGTTGCCTGGATTTTCAGCATCCGCACATTTTCTTGTCTTTGTGTTACTGAACTTCAGGTGGTTACAACAGACTGGAAACCTTGAAACGTGACACCCTTGTTCAATAGGAAGAAGACATAAAGGAACAATTTGTAGGCTTGTTTCTGTAGGTTTAATACCTGATAGCAAGATAATGGAATCCATAACAAAGGAAGAAATGGCCAGTCATTTGTAGATGCTTAAAGCAATCAAACTATAATCAACGACTCTCATCACCTCATGCCGTCTTCTCAGGCTACGTCACACTACGCCAGATAATTTTGAAAACACCGGTTTCGAGTAAAAATGACAGGCGTCCACACTAAGCGTTTTTCAAGATATCTCTGTCCACATTAGACGGATATTTGGGCGAATCTCCTACTGGGCATGTGCAGAAAACAAGTGAAGAGGAAACAGTATACTTGGTGCGCATTTGTCCAGTCGCGGAGTAGAAAAATTTAAAAGGAATTGCTCTTGGCTCTCGCGCAGGAGGACTTAAAACTAAAAAAAAACAAATACTGGAGTGTATGGGGGCAACCGACAGGGAGTTCACGGACAGTATGACCCGGCTGACGACGAACATTGAAAAACTGACTAACTCTGTTGCATTAGTAAAGTAACTTGTTAAATGTATAAAAACATGTCTGCATCAGTGTTATCGTATTTCCATACAATGTTACATTAGGCTGTTACACATCTATTGTCAGAGAAGTACTTGCATAAGTAGGTAAACCACCTTGGTTCTTGTTCCTCCAAAATATTCCGCATGGAATTTAAACTGGAGGTGGCGGAGGGTGTTTTCTGTCCTTACCTTCATACAAGCAAGGACAGAAAACAGGGCAAAGTGAGTATACTTATTTATTCAGTAAGCTATGGGTCAAAGTATTTGGTGAGTACATTTCTAACCCTTCTGGCTTCAGTCTTGTTGCCGTCTGTTCTGAAATTGTTAGGTTCTGCGAAGCGCAGAATCAAGTATCGCTGTGATGATTGTACGCTCCAGTATCAATTGTTTGGTGACAATAAAGTAATAATAATAATAAAACAATGAAATGCTGGGCTGCCGCCATCTGTTCCGGCACGTCATGACAGCGGTTTTAAAAAGCTCCAGTTACCCCGTACACACTGCAACGGATAGTGGGCGTTTTCAGATTTATTCACTCTGGAGACCGTTTCTGAAAATCTCCGTTTTTGGGAGCTGAAAACGCCGTTTCAGTGTGGACGGAAGGTCAAAACAAAAAGAAGAAGCTTCATTTTCAAAATTATCTGGCGTAGTGTGGACGTAGCCTCAGTACTATCATCAGGGAGGAGATACAAGAGGCTGAAGATGCACACTCGATATTTTAGGAAAAGCTTCTTCCCATGTGCCATCAGATTTCTGAATGGTCCATGAACACTACCTCTCTAATTAGCTCTTTATTTATTGAATATTTTGTAACTTGTAATTGTTTTTCTGTCTTGCACTCTACTGCCAGAAAACAACAAATTTCATAACATTGGTCGGTGATGGTAAACTTGATTGCATCTCTGACCAAGTCAGCATGACTTGTGAAAGATGAAGAGTCCTGGTCTGAAACGTTGACTCTTTATTCCCATCCACGGATGCTGCCTGACCTGCTGAGCTCCTCCAGCACATTGTGTATATTGCTCTCGATTTCCAGCATCTGCTGGTGTTGGTGAAAGAAAAGTCATGTTTGACAACTGTGCTTGGATGTTTGGAGGACATAATAAGCAGAATTGAGAGAGGGGAATCTGTTGGTGTAGTTGTGGAGTTTCTACATGTCTTGGTGTCTGTAATTTGAATTTTCAGAGGGCATTGAATAAGCTTCCATGTAGAAGGGTGGTGCTTGAGAAAAGTGCCCAGTTAATATTGTGTTACCGTGGACTGAGATCAGTAGATGGAGAGAAGAGATGGATTTTTTTTTGCTGGAAGGATGTAACTTGTAGAGTGTCCGAAGGATCAGTTCTTGACCCTCAATCTTCATTGATGATCTGGAGGAGGGGTCAGAGTGTAAGATGCACAAGGTTGCTGATCACACTGGGGTCGGTTGGGTGGTGAGAGACAGAATGCTGTGATGATATTGCAACCTCACAACAGTATAGACTTGGCAGGTAGAGTTTAATGTGGGGAACTGTGAGAGCTTGCCCTTTGGTATTTATTTTTGTCATTTTATTAGCTTTATTTGTCACATGCACATCAAAACATACAGTGAAATGTGTTGTCTGCATCGTCGACTGACACAGTCCAGAGACTGTACTGGGGGCAGCCCACAGGTGCCACCATAAGAACATAAGAAATAGGAGCAGGAGTAGGCCATCTGGCCCATCGAGCCTGCCCTGCCACTCAATAAGATCATGGCTGATCTGTCCATCTACCTGCCTTTTCCCCATAACCCTTAGTTCCCTTACTATGTAAAACCTTTCTAACTGTTTCTTAAATATATTTAGTGAAGAAGCCTCAACTGCTTCCCTGGGCAGAGAATTCCACAGATTCACCACTCTCTGGGAAAAACAGTTTCTCCTCATCTCCGTCCTAAATCTTCTCCCCTGAATCTTGAGGCAATGTCCCCTAGTTCTAGTCTCACCTAACAATGGAAACAACTTTCCTACTTCTATCTTATCTATCCCTTTCAAAATTTTGTATGTTTCTAAAAGATCCCCTCTCACTCTTCTGAATTCCAGAGAGTGTAGACCCAGGCAACTCAACCTCTCCTCATATGTTAACCCCTTCATCCCTGAAATCAACCTGGTGAACCTCTGCACTGCCTCCAAAGCCAGTATATCCTTCCTCAAGTATGGAGACCAGAACTGCACACAGTACTCCAGGTCTCACCAGTACCCTGTATCATTGCAACATGACCTCCCTGCTCTTGAATTCAATCCCTCTAGCAATGAAGGCCAACATTCCATTTGCCTTCTTAATAACCTGTTGTATCTGCAAGCCAACGTTTTGCAATTCATGAACAAGCACTCTCAAGTCCCTCTGCACAACAGCATACTGCAATCTTTCACCATTTAAATAATAATCTGCTCTTCTATTATTCCTTCCAAAGTGGATGATCTCGCATTTACCAATGTTGTACTCCATCTGCCAGGCCTTGGCCCACTTACTTAACCTATCTATATCCCTCTGCAGACTCACCACATCCTCTGTACAATTTGCTTTTCCACTCAGTTTAGTGTCATCAGGAAATTTTGCTGCACTACACTCAGTCCCCTCTTCCAAATCATCAATGTACCCGGTGCCAACATAACATGCCCATTTCCTAACCCTAGCCAGTATGTCTTTGGAATGTGGGAGGAAACCAGAGCACTCAGAGGAAACCCATGCAGTCCTGAGGAGAACATATGAGCTCCTTGCCGACAGTGGAGGGAATCGATCCCCAATCAGTGATCATCAGCACAGTAGAGCTTGGCGCTAACCATTACGCTACTGAGCTGCCTGTGAAGAGAAATCAAAATGGAAGATATTATCTAAAGAGGCAGAGAATGCCAATGAACGAAATTCCAAGGAATCCAGATGTGATCGTGCATGAAGCACAAAGTTGGGGGCAAGTGCCGGTTAGTAAGTTAAACATGCAGGTTCGGTCCCCTTACTTCAAAAAAAAAAAAAAATAGGAATGCTCGCATTGGAGGCAGACTGGAAGAAATTTGCTTGACTAATTCATGAGATCAGATGGTGATCCTCTCAAAATCAGCTTAAAAAAAATGTCAAGTCTGTATTCTTCGCAGTTCAGGGAAGTGAGAGGTGAGCTTATTGGAACAAAAGATACTGAGGAGTCATGGTAATGTTGATGTTTCCATGTTCCTCAGGTGTTCATGAAGGGCAAAGTTTCAGGGGACTAGAGGCGTGTCTTCTATTGGTCTTCTCGCTGTGACGAGAGTACACATAGATTAAGATGTTAACTGTCCTGTGCTGGCACCAGTGGGATCAGCAGTTGGTCTGCCACCTGTCTTCAGGAGAGAGAGAGAGATAAGGAAAACAATGGAGCAGCATTTGGAGATGTTAATGAAGGAAGGAGAGCTGTCAAGATCGGCCCCCCTTTGAACCCTGAACTGTTTGAAGTGATGGACAGGCGATACCCCAGCAGGGGGATAAAAAGGGACAGGTTCGCTAAGGCAAGACACACACGACACCCCGAAGTAACGAGACCCTGGAAGTGGTGCGTCTCCCACAAGTCGGTGGGAGGTTTTGGAGGACTGGTCGCGGGACCAAGCCATAGATGCACAGGGTGGAAAGGTACGATCGGCGGGAACCTGGTGTGTGTCCGCCCTTGCCTGGGTGCCAGGTTCACCACAGAGAAACGATGGTATCTGGAAACGGAGGGGTCACGGTCGGTGACCTCAGAAGACATCACAAAGGGCTCGCCCGAAAGCTGACTGTGAAGAATATCGAAGGTCTGTGTGGAAGCCGTTTGAATATTCATTTGTTTTTGCTCTCTCTCTCTCTCTCTCTCTCTCCTCCCCCCCCCCCCCACTGTCCATCTCCCACGGCAGCGATTACTCTGAACTGGACTGAACTCCATTGAACTGAACTTTGCGTCACTTTGAAACTGGTCATTTACCCCTAGACGACGATAGAGCTTGATTGATCCTGTTACCCTAATTCTGTGTACATGTGTGTTTATCATTGCTGAACTATTGCATTTATTATCCTTTTGATTAGAGTACTGTGTTGCTTGTTTCTTTAATAAAACTTTCTTAGTTCTAGTAATCCAGACTCCAACTGAGTGATCCATTTCTGCTGGTTTGGCAACCCAGTTACGGGATACGTAACATCGCCAATAGTGGTGGCTTTTTGGAATTTGCTACACTGGAGGTCACTGGAGTAGATATATTTTTGAAAGATCAGGAAACTGAGAGCTGTGGGAGAAGTGGCACTGGAGTTAAAGCTTGAGGTAGATTAAGCCTTGGATAGGCTTGAGGGGACAGACAGCCCTATTATTGGTCCTAAATCCTTATATTCTATGTTCCGTCAGTTGTATCTGTAAGATAATTGAGGCATCTATACACGAGTGGGATTGTGGTTGCCTCCATTTCAGTCCTCACCAAATCCCCATGCCTATGTACTTTGTTGTGGAGGACTTTGGAGGTCAATTAATGCAATATCTCTGGTCTAAGAACTGAGGCTAGTTTTGATTATTGGGTGTTCCAGGATATTGCATTCATATTGAATGATGGAAGAAGCTCTCCCCAAATGGCTGGACCGCTTAGGAACAACTTCTTCCTCTCTGTCATTGAATTTCCTAACACTACCTCATTATTCCTTTTAAGGCACTATTTATTTTGTAGTCCATAATAATTCTGTTTTCGTACCGTACTGCTGCTACAAAATAACAAATCTTGTAACAGTGTTAATAAACCTGATTGTGATGTGATATTTGTTTTCTGAATCGCAGAGGAAACCCAGCTATGAGGAACTTTGTATGACTTGCATCAGCTTTCCCGAGGGAGCATTGAATATACTGTACAGTGTGGTGATAATTACTGGGATTCCTCATACCACGACCACACCTGGACAAGATCTGCGTGGATCAGCTCAGATTCAACCAGACCAGGCCAAAGTTCTCGAGCCGGCCTGCGACTTTGGACTGCTGGGATCTGTAATGATCAGAACCGTCTGAGCCAAGTGTTACTAACACTGAGGGGCAGCGTGACAGGAGTTGTCCGCAGCAGCGATGGAACAGCTGCAACGTCTTCTAGTCCTTACCCTACTGGGTATAGCAACGTCTGGCAAGAGCTTTGCAGGTTCGTGTTCATGGGCTCCTCGCCTTTGGAGTTTGGGATATTGGGAAGGGGAGGGAGGAGATGAAAGGGAACAGCCCAAAACTCATTTTTAAAAGGGAGTGGAGATATTGAGATCTACTCTGATCCTCTGGGGACTGCAGGGAATTGGGTGGAACAGATGTCTTAGAGCTACCACTGATGGTTTCTGCCTGTCACTTCTGGATATGTCACTGACTTGTTCATGGTGATTTATCAACGCTCCATTGTTGAATCACATGAGGACCAGGTTGGTAGAAGGTGAGTAAGGTTACCTTTGGTTCCTCCTCAGAATTCCTCCATTATTCTGTAGGTCTGCTGTGTTCCACTGGCCTGTAAAGAGAAGTTATTATTTTTGACCCAGGGGAATAGGTTCAAGATGCTGCTGGCCTGTGTGGCCATTCATTGAGGATGAAGTGAAGTGACTGAGTGAGTGGGTATCCTGAATGTCGTGGGTCACAACTGTGCAGACTCGGGGCAAACATTTTGGTCGTCCAGAGTAGCAGCCCCAAACATTGACAGGTCAACGAAGAGCAGAGTACTCAGCCAATCAAGGGTCACCTTCGTTGTCTTCAGCCTCCCATTGCGAGCACTCGATCACGCCCTGCTTCTGGAGGATAGGCTTTGCTGCAGGATCCTGAAACCAAATCTTGCTGCTAAATCGTAGACCCCTGAGTGACTTCCCCCAGCTCTCTGTAGCTCAGATGGACATTTCTTCCAACCAGGTGGCAAGCACACATGGGCACCCTCTCTCAGTGCCCTGCTTACACCCTCCACCACCCCCCAACCCACCTTCCACACTCCCTAAATCACAGACACACTGTCATCCTGCACTGGTCACATTTATAGTTTTATTGCAGCTGTCTCACGTATTTGTGTGACTGCTTGTTTCATTATGATGGTGCCAGTAACATTATAGTCTTATATAACATGCACCTCACACCTTGTCAACTGCTTTTCAATCTATTCTGTGACCTTGTGTGCCGGATCGTAACTGTAAGTGCTGCTTGTGACCGTATGTACTGTGTTTTACACCTTGGACCCAGAGGAACGATGTTTCATTTAGCCGTATGCATGTGTGTGGTTGAACGACCATAAACCTGAACTTGAACTCACCATCGGAGATGATCTTTGTGTCCTCGCTGACGACGAGAGCAGTACCAGAAGGTTGAAGGGAGGGCAAGTATTATTCCCTTGTTTGAGGAAGTTAATCAGGATAACCCTGGGAATTGTAGATCCCTGAGTCTTGGTAGGTGTACTGGAGAGGATTCCTAGAGAAAGGAATTGCGAGCATTTGGAGAAGCATAACCTGATTAGGGATGGTGAGTAACCCCCTGGTTTAACCCTAGACTAATAACGGGACACTTTACAATGACCAATTACAACTGATACATCTTTGGACTGTGGGAGGAAACCAGAGCACCTGGAGGAAACCCTTGTGGTTGCAAGGAGAAAGAACACACTCCTTACAGACAGCAGCGGGAATTGAACCTGGGTCGCTGAGGCCGTAAAGCGTTGTGCTAACCACTACGCTACCACGCCTCCCCAAGATGATCGATGACACAAAGGTTGGTGTTGTGGATAGTGTAGAAGGTTTTGTTGGCTACAATGATTGGTGTGCGGATGCAGAGCTGGGCTGTGAAATTGCAGATGGAGTTCAGCCTGGAAAAATATGAAGTGATTCACTTTAGAACATCAAACTTGAAGAGTACAAGGTTAATGGCAGGATTCTTAGTGTGGAGGCCAAAGGGGTCTTTAGGTGCACTCCACAGATCCCCCAAGGTTACTCTATAACTTTGACGGATATATGGATGTAGACTCCAAGTTGACAGGGTGGTGAAGAAGATGTATGATGTGTTTGCCTTCGTTAGTCACACGACTGAGTTCAAGACCTGTGTAGTAAAGTTGCAGTCCTATAAAACCCTGCTCAGACCACACTTGGACCATTGTGTTCAGTTTTGTTGGTCTCATTTTGGGAAGGAGGTGGAAGTTTTAGAGAGGGTGCAGAGGAGACTTTCCAGGGCACCGCCTGGATAAGAGAACATGTCTTATGAGGAAAGGTCGAGGGAGCTAGGAGTTTTCTCTTTGGAGTGCAAGAAGAGGAGAGGTGGTTTGATAATGGAGCACAAGATGATAACAGGCATAGATCAAGTGGATAGCCAGCTCCTCCTTCCCAGGGTGAAAATGGCCAATACAGGGGGGCATGATTTTAAGGTGATTGGAAGAAATTATAAGGGGTTGTCAGAGGTAGTTATTTTATTACAGAGTGGTGGGTGTATGGAACATGCTGTAAGGACTGCTGGTAGAGGCAAATACATCAGGGACATTTAAGAGACTCTTAGGCACATGGATGAAAGAAAAATGGAGTGTTATGTGGGAGAAAAGTATTAGATTGATCTTGAAGTAGATTAAAAGTTTGGCACAACATTGTGGGCCCAAGTACCTGTATGGCACTATGTTCTAACTCACTGGAGATGAGAAGCAGGATTTATCTGATTGGTGATGGGAATTGACTGCATCTCACTCTCACTTCCTGATGACTGTGGGCTCAACTTCCATTCAGGAGGCTAGAGTACAGGCTGGGGTGCAGCGCAGGGGGTGCCACGGTGTCAGATGGGCTGTCTTTGAATCTGACGTTAAACTAAGACCTTCTCCATGCTCTCAAGTGATGTGAATGAGCCCTGGTTTAAAGGAAGCAGCTCTGTTTTCCCTGAAACAGCCTCCCCGGAAACCTAAAAATAGTCACAAGCTGATCTTGTCCTTCATATTATTTACATTACAATTGTGGCTTGCCTATAAAATTTCTTCATGAGCTATTGAGAACTCTGGAATTTCCTTAAAAAGGAGTGAAGGGTGCTATAGAAATGCAGGCCAGTCTTGTTGCGAAGGGAGGAGTCTGTGTTGTTTCAGACCTCTCTGGCGTGCTGTTGCATGGAGAAGCTTGGCAGAGGTGTGAGGTTCAGCGAATAATTAAACCCGGTGTACAAAGTGTACGTACAAAGGTGACTCCTGATGTGGAACCGCTGTAGTGAGTCAACAAGTTCAGGGCAGGAGGGAGCAGAGTCTGAGGGAAGAGAGGAGGAAGTATTTTGCCACATTTCATATGATTTTCTTAAATTATAAATAACTCAGGTTGTTAACTAGCTGACATAATCCATTGTGAGTTGTTTAATGTGACCTGCGTGATGGTATTAGCCAGCCAGTGGTATGGTGGCATCAGTACCGGACTTTCAGGCGAGTGGTCCTGGGTTCGAATCCGGCCGGCTCCTTGTATCCTTGCTGGGTTGAGCATCGAGCTGGCAACTTGGCTTCAAAAGAACCAGACAAAGTGCCCCCCCGATGTGCCACAAGGCACAGAGAGGATTAACGCGTGGTGGCATTATCCTCACCTAGAACTTTGAACAGGTGTTTTGTATATATTGACATTCAGCACAGAATAGGACTTCTGGCCCTTTGAGCTGCACTAACCAGCAATCCCCTGATTTAATCCTGGCGTAATCGTGGGACAGTTTACAATGACCAGCTGGCCTGTGGGAGGATACCTGAGCAGACGGACAAAGCCCACAAGGTCACAGGGAGAACGCACGAGGTCACAGGGAAAACCCATGAGGTCACAGGGAGAAGGCACGAACTCTTTACAGGCAGTGGTGGGAAATGAACCCGCGTCACTGGTACTGTAAAGTGTTATGCTAACTGTGCCATCCTGTTTCACTCTGAGCTGCCCATCTGGAGTCTGTTCGTGGGTTTCCAAAGACATATGGTTAGAGTTAATGAGTTGTAGGCCCGCTTGCACTAGAAGCGAGGCGACAGGATCCTCGGGCTGTGTCGATCGTTGATGCAAACCGACACATTTCACTGTGTTCCGATGTACGGCTGACAAATAAAAGCTTAAAGCATTGACTGCAGTTCCTCAGGGCAGTGACCTGGTACTGGAAGAGAACATGCTTGCTGCTTGCTATGGGGTAAGGTAGTCTGAGCGAGTGACTGTTATAATGTTTACGGGGGCCACTGTGAGTTAGTGGTGGGGTTGAGTGTTCGGGCTATTGAACTGGGTTCCCGACAAGAGGGCTGCCTCGTCACTGATTGTGTCGAGCTGTCTGTGCTATCAAAGCAGTTTTATTATCAAAGAATGTATAAATTATACACCTTGACATTTGTCTGCTTACAGGCAGCCACAAAGCAAGAAACCCAATTTTTTAAAAAAGACCAAAAACCACTGCACAGAGAAAGGGAAAAAAACGCACAAATCGTGCAAACAATCGAAGCAAGCCAACGGCATTCCAAACCAGACTGAGTCCCAGATCCGGTCCCAGAGAAACCGGAATAAGCCCAACCCTCATCCCAACTCGTCACACCAGTGCCCAATTCTCCAAACAAGTGGAAAGTATCCTAGTAAGCGCCCTGATGCGAGTGGGAAAATTGGAAGTAACTAACATCGAAGATCCTCACCATCTGGGCTGTGGCATCTTCTCCCAGCTACCATTTGGCAGCTGAAGTCCCACAATCTCACATTTGAGAATGATTACTTCCCTTCAACCATTGAGTTCTTGGACTAACGTGCACAACTGACCACTGTATTAGCATTGCTCCAACATTGACTACTTCTGTTCTAACGTGTTCTTTCTTGTAAAGATCGTGTTTAATTTGTGTTTTAGTTATTTTTTTTCTTGTGAATGCTGCTTATTTGATCCAATGTATCTGTGATGCTGTAGCAAGTTTCAATAGGTACATTTAATGTCGGAGAAATGTATACAATATGCATCCTGACATTCTTTTTCTTCGCAACCATCTGTGAAAACAGACGAGTGCCTCAAAGAATGAATGACAGTTAAAGTGTTGGAACCCCAAAATCTCCCCTCCCACACACAAGCAGCAGCAAAGCAATGACCCCCCTCCCCCCTCCCCTCTCTCCACCCCCCCCCCCATGGTTGATTGCAGGAGAGTGTGCAGGGGTGTCAGGGGTACTTCGTTACAGAGAGAACAACACCCTGCCGGGGTAGCGATACAGTCAGATACATCAGGAAAATTTAAGAAGCTCTTAGATAGACACACGGATGATAGAAAAATGGAGGGTTTTGTTGGAGGGAAGGGTTAGATTGATCTCAGAGCAGGTTGAAAGGTTGGCACAACATTGTGGGCTGAAGGGTCTGTACTGTGTAGTAAGTTTCTGTGAATAATAAGATTGAGATTGATGTAGGATTTGTGTAAATGAATGGTTGGTGCAGACTCTGGGCCACGGGGGCTGAATCTCGGACTCTGATGCCTGTCGACCCCTCCTTGATTCTCCCACAGTCTGGTACTCCTGCACAGGGAGAGATTTAATCGGTTTATTATTGACAAATGTACCAAGGTTCAGAGTTAAAAACTCATCCTGCATGTCATCCTACAAATCAACTCATTACAACAGGGCAGTGAGATAGTACAAAACGGAACAATAAAGCACAGAATAAAGGGCTTGCAGGTCGACCGTAGGCGCAAGGTCACAAGGAAGTAAATTGTGAGATCTGGTGCATCCAAAGTAAATTAAGGCAAAGATTTCCAAATCCTCTCAATATTTGCAAAGGCAGATTTTAATGTAGGAGAGCCGATGATCGAAGAGGAGGTGAGTAACTGCCAAGAGAAATTTGCGGCTGTTTGGCGATTGTTTTGTTGCTGGCGGTGGTGTAGTGGCGTCAGCGCAGAACTTCAAAGCGGATGGTCTGGAGTTCAAATCCGGCTGCAGAAATATCTGTGCAGAAGAAAAGCCTGGCAATCTACTTTGGTATCTTGCCACGAAAACCCCATGGACAACTAACTACACCATCCTTTGGGTCACCAAGGGTCGACAATGACTCGACGGCTCTCAGCAACAACAATAACTACCAAATGGAACGGTTGTTGTTTGCACTGGGTGTGTGTGATAGTCCATGGTATGTGGGTGATTGCACCTTAGTAGGGCAAATGCAGGAAGACACAATACAGCACAGTGTTGCTGAGCAGAGAGATCTTGGGATCCAAGTTCACAGCGAGTGGTTAAGAAGGCTTACGGAATGTTTGCTTTCATTGGTTGAGACACTGAGTTCAAAAGTCAGGAAGTTATGTTGCAACTTAAAGCTCTCTGGTTAGGGCACATCTGGAGTATTGCGTACAGTTCTGGTCACTTACTATCGGAAGGATGTTGAGGCTTTGGAGAGGGTGCAGAAGAGGTTTACCGGGATGCTGCCTGTTTTAGAGGGCACGTGCTATCACGAGAGGCTGGATAAACTTGGGTTGTTTTCTCTGGAGCGCTGGTGGCTGAGAGATCCGGTAGAGGTTCACAAGATTATGAAAGGCATAGATAAAGTGAACAAACCTTGGGGCCATTTGATGTTGATGAGGCAGGAGGCTGCTGAGAGAAGAGAATGGAGAAAGATTTTGATTGATTGAGCTACAGCACGGAGTGGGTCCTTCTGGCCTTTCGAGCCCCACCACCCAGCAGCCCCCCGATTTAACTGCAGCCTCATCACAGGACAGTTTACAATCGCCAATTAACCTCCCAATCGGTATGTCTTTCTGGACGGTGGGAGGAAACTGGAGCACCCGGAGGAAACCCATGTAGTTACGGGGGAGAACGTGCAAACTCCTTACAGGCAGCGGTGGGAATTGAACCCTGGTCACCCGTACTGTAAAGCGTTGTGCTAACCACTACGTTACCGTGCCGCCTGAAGTTGTGCTGCTTCTGTGAAACGGAGGTGCGAAGGAGGAAAGGATAGTTAAAGGACTAAAACTGAGAAAAAGCCTTGCTTAGAGGCATTATTCTCTCCACTGTGATTGTGTTATGAAGCAGACCGGACTGGCTTGTTCAATGCTGACTGTAGACCAAGGGTTCCCAGCCTGGGTCCACAGGCCTCTCTGTTAATGGTAGGCGTCCACGGCATAAAAAGGGTTGTGAAGCCCTGCTGTAGACCTTTATTTGCTGTTTTGTGATGTTACTGAATGGTATACGATCAATAAAACCGAGTTGTGTGATACTGGAATGATCTTCAAGGTGTTCTAGCTATCATAGCAACATGTCTTGGCTGTCATCCTTGCTTTAAATGTGGCACGCAACCTGTGTTTGTCATGTCATCTTCAGCCTTGCTAAGCCTGAGATTTGCCATGCTGCGATTCATCACATTCTTCACCGACTGAGGGGCACAGCGGAGAACCTGGCACTCATACTGGCCTTGGTAATGTGTAGGATCACAGAATGACCTGTACTGAGTTTCTCCGGCATTTTGAATGTGTTGCACTTCAGGCAGTATCCACAGAGGGGAATAAAGAGTAGAGACCCTTCATCGGACTGGAAAGGAAAGGGGAAGAAGGCTGAATAAGAAGGTTGGGGGATGGGGGGGTGATGGCTGAGACCAGGTGAAGGGGAAGCTCGGGGAGGGAGGGGGTGATGGATGAGACCAGGTGAAGGGGAAGCTCGGGGGGGAGGGGGGGTGACGGGTGAGACCAGGTGAAGGGGAAGCTCGGGGGGGAGGGGGGGGTAATGGGTGAGACCAGGTGAATGGGAAGCTTGGGGAGGGAGGGGGTGATGGGTGAGACCAGGTGAAGGGGAAGCTTGGGGGGGGGGTGACGGGTGAGACCAGGTGAAGGGGAAGCTCGGGGGGGAGGGGGGTGATGGGTGGGACCAGGTGAAGGGGAAGCTTGGGGAGGGAGGGGGTGAAGGGTGAGACCAGGTGAAGGGGAAGCTGGGGGGGGGTGATGGGTGAGACCAGGTGAAGGGGAAGATCGGGGAGGGAGGGGGTGATGGGTGAGACCAGGTGAAGGGGGAGGGAGGGGGTGACGGATGAGACCAGGTGAAGGGGAAGCTCGGGGAGGGAGGGGGTGACGGGTGAGACCAGGTGAAGGGGTGATGGGTGAGACCAGGTGAAGGGGAAGCTCGGGGAGGGGGGTGATGGATGAGACCAGGTGAAGGGGAAGCTCGGGGGGGGGTGACGGGTGAGACCAGGTGAAGGGGAAGCTCGGGGGGGAGGGGGGGGTAATGGGTGAGACCAGGTGAATGGGAAGCTTGGGGAGGGAGGGGGTGATGGGTGAGACCAGGTGAAGGGGAAGCTTGGGGGGGGGGTGACGGGTGAGACCAGGTGAAGGGGAAGCTCGGGGGGGAGGGGGGTGATGGGTGGGACCAGGTGAAGGGGAAGCTTGGGGAGGGAGGGGGTGAAGGGTGAGACCAGGTGAAGGGGAAGCTGGGGGGGGGTGATGGGTGAGACCAGGTGAAGGGGAAGATCGGGGAGGGAGGGGGTGATGGGTGAGACCAGGTGAAGGGGGAGGGAGGGGGTGACGGATGAGACCAGGTGAAGGGGAAGCTCGGGGAGGGGGGTGATGGATGAGACCAGGTGAAGGGGAAGCTCGGGGGGGGGGGTGACGGGTGAGACCAGGTGAAGGGGAAGCTCGGGGAGGGCGGGGCTGACGGGTGAGACCAGGTGAAGGGGAAGCTCGGGGAGGGAGGGGGTGACGGGTGAGACCAGGTGAAGGGGAAGCTCGGGGAGGGTGATGAAATGGGAAGCCAAGGTCGTAGGAGAATACAGTGGAACATGGGAGAGAGAAAAGGAAGAAGGGAACCAGAGGGAGGTGAGGGTAGATAGAAGAGTAAAGATAAAAGGGGAGCCCGGATGGGGGATAAAAAACAGAGAATAAGGAGGGGGAAGAAATTACCAGCTATTCGAGAAATCAAAGTTCCTGCCATCAGGTTGGCGGCTACCCAGATGGAACACGAGGAGTAGCTTGTCCAACCTGACATTGGCAATAGGATGTTGAATTGAAATGGATGGTTACCAGGAAATCCCCTATTTTGTGGCAGATGGCGCCAAGATGCTTGACGAAACAGTCTCTCAATCTGTACTGGATCTCACATTTGAGACCCGCGTGGTCCTTTATCGAATAAACTTCCCAGAGCTTGCTTCTCCTCTGTATTGGCCGTTTTATTGGGATCAGTGGTTGTCTTTCAGTATTTTGTCAGCAAATATCCTCATCACCAACACCGATCCGGTGGCTCACTGACGCGGTGCAGAGGCTATGGCAGCCCCGATTTCCTTTCTTCCAACAAGGGCAGGGTGCTGCAACTCTGAAGCATCTGCAGCCACTGCGGCGGCTGGAATGGGCCGCCCCACCATCCAGCTAAAGTCCCCAAGCCGAGGAGGCTTGAGGCCCTTTGCACTTGGTGTCAAGTGATCCGTCTCGCATGTAGGAACAGGAAATTGGTGATGCTTACGTGCTTTTACCCTGGAGCACTGCAAGCAACGGTGACCGACAATCCACAGGAAGATTTCAGCAGGTTAAACTGCGTCTGTGTATAGTGGGTGTGGGGAGGAATTCATGCTTCAGGTTAAACCCCAGAAAAGAATGATGCTGTGCTTGAGTGAGGGGTAAGTTTACCAAGGTGATTGACTGTACTCTTAATGGTCACGTTACAAGGAGAGATTGGACTGAGTTTTATTCTCTAGAATTTAGAACAATCTGGGGTATTTTAACTTACTTTATTGTCACCAAACAATTGACACTACAGCGTACAATCATCACAGCGATGTTTGATTCTGTGCTTCGTGCTCCCTGGATTACAAATCGATAGTAAATATTAAAAATTTGAATTATAAATCATAAATTGAAAACAAAAGGGAAAGTAAGGTAGTGTGCAAAAAAAAAACTGAGAGGCAGGTCCGGATGTTTGGAGGGTACGGCCCAGATCCGGGTCAGGATCCGTTCAGCAGTCTTATCACAGTTGGAAAGAAGCTGTTCCCAAATCTGGCCGTACGAGTCTCCAAGCTCCTGAACTTTCTCCCAGAGGGAAGGGGGACGAACAGTTTGTTGGCTGGGTGGGTCGTGTTCTTGATTATCCTGGCAGCTCTGCTCCAGGATAACTTTGTGATATTAAGGATTATCTGAAGAGATGGCTGTTGTTATTTCTGCATACTGGGGGAATCCAAATTCCAAAAATAGTGCCAGACCTTTCCAAAGTGGGATTGGGGTATATTTTTGTGCTGAAAAGTCAGCTTTGGGACTTGTTGCGAATATCTGTAGGTGGAGAGCTAATTGTTGACCTTTAAGTGTGAGTGACAATGTGGCTGTGAAAACAGGTAAGAGTATCCTGTGGCCTCTTGCTCCCCAAATTTATCTCACTATCTACAAGAGTACAGCGTCCTGATGAAAGGTTTCGGCCCGAAATCTCGGCTGTTTATTCCCATCAATAGATGCTGCCTGACCTGCTGAGCTCCTCCAGCGTATTGTGTGCATTACTTTAGATTTCCAGCATCAGGAGTATCTTTTACCTACTTCTTCCCCAACCCCCAGCTCATATAGGTGGTGGCTTTGTTCCCCTGGAAGGCTGCATGGTTCTGAAGGGCCAAAGAGCCTCTGTCATAATAAAAGAAACTGCAGTAAACCCTTAGCTGATCAGGTAGCATCTGTGCAAAGAGTGAGAGTTAAATCATTCATTCTGTTTCTCTCTCAATAATTGCCGCTTGATGGCTGAGATTTTCACCGCTTTCCAGTTTTATTTCAGATTTTCAGCATTAGTAATTTTCATTTTGGTGGGGAGCAAGGCAAAATATGATGTTAGCGTTCATTTCGAGAAGATAAAAGGAAGGATGAAATGTTGAGGCTGTGCAAGGTACTGGTGAGGCCTCGCTTGGTGTACTGTGAGCAGTTTTGGGCCCCTTGTCTGAGAAAGGATGTGCTGACACTGGAGAGGGTTCAGAGAAGGCTCACAAGAATGATTCTGGGAATAAAGGGTTTACCATTTGAGGAGCGTTTGATGTCGCTAGGCCTGTATTGACTGGAATTCAGAAGAATGAGGGGGGAATCTCATTGAAACCTATCGAATGTTGAAAGGCTTTGATAGAGTGAATGTAGAGAGGACGTTTGCTATGGTGGCAGAGTCTAGGACCAGAGGGAACAGCCTCAGAATAGAGGGATGTACTTTAGAAAGCAGATGAGGAGGAATTTTTGTACCCAGAGAGTGGTGAATCTGTGGAATTTGTTGCCACAAGCAGCTGTGGAGGCCAAGTCATTGGGTTTATTTAAGGCAGAGGTTGATAGCTTCTTGATTAGTTAGGACATGAAAGGTTACCAGGAGAAGGCAGGAGGTTGGGACTGAGAGGAAAAATGGATCAGGAAAATGGCGGGGCAGACTGCTGTGCCAAATGGCCTAATTCTGCTCCTATATCTTATGGTCTTAATACTTTCTTTGATTATATTTTAAAAATAAAAATCTTTTAATTTTTCACGACAGGGGACAACTCGACTTCAAATACCACACCACCAGTGAAATCTGAAACACCGGTAAGTCTCCCTCTTTTCACTTGGTATTCTCCGTGTTTGAATGTCAGGCTTTGACGCTGCCTTGTGTGTGAGTGGCCTCAGCCTTGCATCATTGAGTGAAGGTTGTGCATTTACCAAGGCCAGTCAGCGTTCAGTCACCTCTTCCTGTTTGCAAGTTTTGTCTGTGTGCCTTCAGATAAAAAAAGGCCCATCATTTCTCAACCAGCTGGTGGTCTCTGGGTCACTTGATGCCACTGAGAATTGTTTGCTTTACTACAAGAACGGTGAGACTGGTGTTTGTGAACACCTTCCAGCCTCCAGTGGTCTGTTTGTCTATTTATTGTGATACCAGATGGAGCAGGCCATCCTGGCCTTCGAGCCACGCTGCCCAGCAAAACCCGATTTAACCCTAACCTAAGCATGAGACAATTTACAATGACCAATTAACCTACCAGCCGGTACGCCTTTGGACTGTGGGAGGAAACTGGAGCACCCAGAGGAAACCCACGTGGTCACGGGGAGAATGTACAAACTCCTTACAGACAGTGGCGGGAATTGAACCAGGGTCGCTGGGATCTGTAAAGTGTTGTGCTAACCACTTCGCCACCATGATACCCCTTGTCAGGATGTTTCCAATACTGATTTCAGATGAGAACTGACAGGGTTGTCTGGACTGAACTAGGAGGTTGACAGAAACCATCAACCTTGTATGCGTTGAACTTGTAGTTTTGGGCTGGACCAGCAGGAGTTCGACGTGGACCTTCAGTGGTTTCTTGTTAATTCTGGCACTGTGAGTTCCTGTCCTGCCTTGGGGTTGGGAGGAGCGGCTGGGGATCAGCTACATGTAATGCTACCCCAACCCCTGTCAGAGTTCCATGCCTTTCTCTGTACTGCTGAAATTCGGTAGAGAAGCGCCCCAAAGATTGGACCAACAGAGGCAACAGCAGGTGAATGCTCGAGGAGGAGTCACTGGAGGTAAAAGCTGGAGAGTGTGAATATGTGGTGCTTGCTTTTTGCTGGGGAATGGGGATAAGCAAGAGGCAACAGGATACAGTGAGGAGGGGTAACTGACTAGCATGGACTTGGTGATGTTGGCGTAGGAGGTTTGTCAGGGGCGAGTTCTTCACTGACCTGTGCTCATTCTGGGTTCTAACAGATCGCCGCCATCGTGGCTCCTTGTGTGATCGGGGGCGTGCTGCTCATTGCGATCATCCTCACTGTGGTTATTATAAAGGTGAAGGGGAAGCGCAGGGAAGAAGGTACGTACAACCCCAGCCAACAGGAGCAGGTTGGAGCACGGACGCAGATCAACCACGGGCTGAAGCTGCCACCCGAGGAGCGTCTCATCTAGCCAAGCTCCCGCCGCAGAAGATATCATGAGGACTGTTGTTCAGATCATTGGAGTGAAAGTCTAGCAATATTTCTTGTTTCTTTTGGGAATACCATTAATTACAAGACAGATTCTGTGACCTTTCTCCTTTTTATGCATTGCTCTTTGTGGGTCTATAGGCCAACGATGGTCTGCGGGATCTGGTCAGTTGTTGCTATTTCCCCTTGGCCCTTATACCTTTTGGTTAAGACTGGACTGATGCATTTCCACTACCCTGCAGCTCTCAGTGTCCCAGCTACAAGTAACAACTTGTGGACTGTTGTGTGCGGGTGCTGTGATAACAAGAGAGGTGAGGCTTGTGATGGATTTGTGGGGTGATGGGAGGGCAGGAGAAAATGGTTGAAAGTGTTCCCAAAAACCTTTGGACGAGGGGGCTAGGCCGCGTTGTACCTGGGTCTGTGTCGTATACCATGAATTAGAAATAGACCTAGAACCAATGGAGCATCTCTCCCACAGTTGAAACAGCAGTGCAGTGAACTGAGAGTGGGTACTCGGCAGCCAGAAATAACATTTGTTAGTCTCACTAATATTAATTTCATCCATTAGTCTATTTCTTCCCATACGAGGCACTCTTCATATTGTTAAGTTGTGTCAATCCTTCCTGGTAGAAAGTTGCAGATCTCAGTTATACTGGTCGTTTCTCAAAGGCCCATGTAATTTTAAATTTCTTTTGAAGGACCCTTGTACTGGAAACTGCTGGATTCTCCAGTTTGGCCCATTGTGTTTTGGTAGTTCAGTATTAATGTAGTATAATTAACTTTAGGATGCACCAGCTCTTGTGTGTTGCTGGCTTCACTCATACCTTGCTGCACAGATTTGCTCTGCAGACACTAATAGGCTTTTTAATCAAGTGGGTCCTCTAAGGTGGAGATTGTTAGACACTGGACAATGCCTTGAAGTCCATTGGTGAGTGAAAAAGGACTATAAGCAAAGAATTCGAAGATCAGTGGGCATTGCACATATTTATCTAGTGCTTTCATGGGAAATTTATAAATGCTTTTTCCTATTGATGACTTTGATGCAGCTATCTTGCACTAGACAAATATTTTGTATATAGAAAGGGAACTAAACTAAATTCAACAAAGGCACCAGCAAAACAATTTCTCTGGATCACAGCTGCTTTCAGTGACGTGAAGTGAAATGCAAAGTTCAATCTCTTCCTGGTTAGGAAGCTAATTGCCGTTACGTAGACACTGAATTAGGTTCTATCAGGGCCCAAACAATATTTAGCCAACACACGCAGCAATCACACTGAGATTAAGACATTCTTGTAATAGTATTTTGACTTCTCATTTTTTTCTATAAAAGTCAGAAACTACACAATCTGTATTGTCATCACTAGTGTGCACTTTATCTAGAAAATCACTTATTATTTTTGACTTCTCTATGATTGATTGTTTAAATGAATAATAGAATTGTGTTCTGTAAACATGGTCATTCACCTTCTCAGCAGGGATTGTGTCTAGGAGAAACTTACAGCAACTTGATTAGAGCATTCAATATTTAACTCAATGCCATGCATTCAACTGAAGTGTTGACCATTAACGGGCCAAAATCTAGGTCTAGTTATCCTGTTGCACTGTTAGCTTCACCTGAACAATTGATGTGTGTCTGTAAAACAGGATGTCAGTTAATTTTGTGGATAGTGAAACAAAAGATGGAAGTTATGTGCTAACAATTGCTATGGTTTTAAAAACTACTCCTGAAGTGGAGCAGAATGTGTGGCTGAACAATTAAAACTGGTGCTTGCTCTGGATGCTGGGAAACTTAAAACCAGGTTAAATATCCACAAGGCCACCACATAATCGACCCTAGATGCATTTGAATCTCAAAGAGCTAAGCAGCTGGGAACCCGAAACAGAAGGAAGCGATGGCGGGAGCGGTCAGCAGGTTCAGGAGGACCATTTGCAGTTCGGGTTAAGACAACTGAATCGTTTTCCCCAATTGTGCTGTTGTGTCTTTTTATATGTAGGCAAAATTTTGGGGAATTTTAACCCTCTGAAAGTAATTAATGTTTTGATGCATTGATTAGTCAGGACATGAAGGGATACGGAGAAAAGGCAGGAGCCGAGAGGGAAATGGATCAGCCATGATGAAATGGCGGAGCAAACTTGATGGGCCAAATGGCCTAACTCTGTCCCAGTGGCCACACATTTTAATTCCACGTCCCATTCCCATTCTGACATGTCTGTCCACGACCTCCCCTACTGTAAAGATGAAGCCACACTCAGGTTGGAGGAACAACACCTTATATTCCGTCTGGGTAGCCTCCAACCTGATGGCATGAACATTGACTTCTCTAACTTCCGCTAATGCCCCACCTCCCCCTCGTACCCCATCCGTTATTTATATTCTCCCCCTTTTTTTCTCTTTTTTTTCCTCCCTCTGTCCCTCTCACTATAACTCCTTGCCTACTCTCCACCCTCCTCTTTCTCCCCAGGCTTCCAGTCCCACGATCCTCTCCCTTCTCCAGCCTCGTATCCCTTTTGCCAATCAACTGTCCAGCTCTTAGCTCCATTCCTCCCCCTCCTGTCTTCTCCTATCATTGCGGATCTCCCCCTCCCCCTCCCACTTTCAAATCTCTTACTATCTCTTCTTTCAGTTAGTCCTGACGAAGGGTCCCGGCCTGAAACATCGACTCTACCTCTTCCTATAGATGCTGCCTGGCCTGCTGCGTTCACCAGCAATTTTTGTGTGTGTTGCCTATATCTTATTGTCTTATTTACTAATTGATTCTGAATTTGCACTCCTTTGTAGCTCTGTGTATTTAACTTCCAATTTAAAGAGGCAGTCAAATGATCTTTTATGCACATCTTTATTCTGAGAAGGCAAGTTTATTTCATCATCTGCATTGACAAATGAGGTTCTTGTCAATTCATACCATTTTCCAGACACCTAATCCACAATCTTATACCATATCTGGTCATCAGAGTACCGAGTCACTACATTTAAGTCTTCCTCACCATTTCCCATCAGAGATTTCGGCGCTGCTGAGTCTAAAATAAATGTGCTGTCTTATTTGGAATGTCTTTGATACAGGTACAGAACTACATGGCACAGAATTAACTAGTTCAGAAACCAGTGAAAGTCCAGGCTTACTCCCTTTAACTGGGGCTGCATGCTTTGGTAATACTGCACTTGGATGGAGTGAGAGAGATTTTGGAGGACTGAGGTAGGTTTTCCATGGAGGAGTTGAAGAGATGGTTTGGATATTTTAGCACCTGCAACATACAAGGATTACTGCACTATTGAAGTGACTGATAACATCTTGTGGATAAGATGTTATCAGTCAGAGCTACATGGAGCTATTTCAAAAGTGGGTTGGGGGATGCTGAGGTGTTAGGAAGGTGTGTACGCAGCAGGTCAATAAATGTCCATCACCTACTGCTTATTTTTCAAATAAACAATGGAAGATCTGATTCCCTGTCTCTCCACAACCGTGACTACAATTCAGAAACCATGGCTCTACTTTGAAATATCCTCAATTTGTGACAAGGATGACATATCATTTCCTCTTGAACAAAACATTCCCTCTGATACTTGCTGCTCCATTCCCCCTACCAGGCCACCTGAGACACGTGAAGCCAGCAGCCTTTCAGGGCTGTATTTCTCTTGGTTGAAACTATCGAAATAATACAGATTTCCGAATGGACAATAAACCCTAGAACATGACCTCATTTGTACATGTGCTTTTTTTTTTGGTTCTCTGTTTGCTCTAACTATTTAATATGTATTATTTATTTAAAACTGTAGATTTTTATTATTGTGTATTGCAATGTACTGCTGCCATAAAACAACAAATCCCGTGACATATGTCAGTGATATTAAACCTGATTCTGATTCTAACTCTGAGCACAGCTGCTGTGCACCCCACTCTTAAGTTCATGCAATTTTGAAATTACACTAGCATAGCCTAACTTTTGAAATGTCAATTCCCGACCATCAATAGCATCAGCTCAAGCTCTTGATGACTTTGGGGGAAAGAACTCTCCTTTTCCCAGCACACTTAAGAAGACGTGTCAAGGTAATGATTATTATATGAGTCACGGGAAGAGCTGGTGCTTGCCGAGCCAAAGAAACAATCGATATTGACATTCAGTCACTGAGGAAGGATTAGATCATCACTAGTGGGGGACAATATATAAATTTAATTGGCTCCTAGGATTCAAATCTCTTTTTCAGCTCTGAAACCTTTTTAGGTGTGGTAATACCTGGATCATTCTCCACTGGTGACGTAGATTTTGCTTTCTGATCTTTCTGCTCCTCTAATGATACTGTTTCTGGCAGCCTCCCAGCATCAGGAAGGTGGGAGGAAGCCTCAGCGACAGATTTGCCTGGTTCCTCCTGCCATTCGATTTTTCCAGATCTGCTCAAGGCCCCAGTAGCTAAGACGGATACTGGGCGGACCTTCCCTCTGCTGGGCTCGAGCCTTTGTTCCCCGGCGCAGGCTTGGAAGTAGGACAGCACTGACTGCATGCTTGGGCTGGCTGCCTCCTCGCTGGCGGCTGGGACTGTGGGATCGCCTGGGGAGGCCTCCTCAGTCCGGGCCTCAACAGTAGACTCAGCACTCTGACTGCTGGGGCTTCTCTCATTCATAGCATAGTTGCCTCCTTCCATGCTTTCAAAAGCCTGTGACATTGACCTACCCCTTAGTCTTGATGTTTTAGGAGCTGTTGGTGGAAGTATCAGCTTAGGTTTTCCTTCTTTACATGTTGCCAGACTGTTGACTTCTGTCACCTCTGCTTCTTGACTTTTACAGTTGCTGACTTCCTCTTTAGAGGGTTTCATCTCACTGATCTCTGAAGGCAAACTGAGAGAGCCCGAGTCCTCAATTAGCACATCATTCCTTGCCTCGCTCTTGACCAACTTGGGGGCTTCATTTTCAGCCAATGTTCTGCTGGGCTGAATTAGTGGTGATCCCTTATCCCAGTGAATCCCTGTACACTTGTCATTCTCTTTGACAGCTGGTGAAACAGGCAAAGAGTCCTCCAGTGATCCAGGATCCTCTGGATTACTGCTGCTTGGAGTATTAAGGGTCAGAGGCTGCAGCTCTGGGGATGTTATGTTTTCATCATGGCTTGAGACACTCCCGGAATCCCCAAGGTCTGCTTGGCTGGTAGACATTGAGGACCTGCCAGATGTTTCCTCCAGTGAGGCTGACAGGGACATCATACACTCAGCGGAACCATCAAGACCCCACATCTGGGACTTCATGGGTTCAGATTCTCTCCTGCTCTTGAAGTTGATGTCCTCTTCGCTGGGGTTGGCACCTTTGACCTGCAGACACAAGAACATTTGTAAGTTTCATCTCACCGTGAATATCCAGGGTAACTTGGTGAGCTTGAACAGCATGAAGTCAGCATCCCTCACCTCTCCTCTCATTGTCCCTATCTAATTATGTGACATTCTACAGGTTCAATTCCCATCGCTGCCTATAAGGGGTTTATACGTTCTTCCCGGACTTTTGGGTGCTGTCGTTTTCTCCCACAGTCCAAGACATTTTGGTGGTAGGCTAACTGGTATTGTAGAATTGTCCCACGGTTAGGCTAGGATTAAAATAGGGGGTTTGCTGGGCAGCATGACTTGATGGGCCAGTTCCGCACTGTGTGTCAGTAAGTAAATAGCAGCACATGTTACACACAATGTGTATTCGAAGAAATTAAAACCAAGTGCTGGAGAGTGTATTTTACTTGGGTGCTGGACCTTTGGCACAAGTTAAGCGTGGTAACTATTGAGCACGCAGCAAAGTTCCACAGGGTATTCCCACCAGAAGGGGCCCATTCTGATCAGTGAATCAACAATGTAAAAAGTAAAGTTCAAATTTCTCCAAGGTAGGTATAGGGTTTGAACTCATCACAATAAGAACTTTGAAATCAAAAACTCCCCTCAGTAAAGTGACTCCAAGCTGGTTGGAAAATCCGACGGCATTTCCTGAGGGAAGAATAGCCATCTGTACCCACTCATAAAGGGAGGCTTGGAATTGATATCTGAGTAAGTTACAGCAACCCTCAGACCTGAGGCACCACAGGAAGTGCTTCTACCCCACAACGTCAATGATCAGGTTCACTGCTGGCATTGGATGCTGTCTGTGTGGAGTTCACATGCCCTGTCTCTGGCTGCAGTACCCATCCCCCCCATCCCGAACACTCGCTGGGATGGGTGCTGTAATTAACCCTCGTGTAGGTGACTGGTGGGAGAATTGGAATGGGGTTGATGGGCATACACGATTGAATGAGTTACAGGAAAATTGGAGCGGGATGTGGGGAATCTGTAAGTTGGCATACATACTGACATTGGAGAGGGTTCAAAGGAGGTTCATGAAAATGATTCCCAGATTAAGAGGAGCATTTGATGGCTCTGGGCCTCTACTCGCTGGCATTCAGAATGAGACAGGGTTCTCCTTGACACCTACTGAATGTTGAAAGACCTTGGTAGAGTGGATGTGGAGAGAATGTTTTCTTTGGTGGATGAGTCTAAGACCAGAGGACACCGCCTCAGAATAGAGGAGCATCCTTTTAGAACAGAGATAAGGAGAAATTTCTTTAGCCAGAGAGTGGTGAATCAGTGGAATCTGTTGTCACAGACGGCTGTGGAGGCCAAGTCCTTGGGTGTATGTAAGGCAGAGGTTGATAGATTCTTGATTAGTCAGAATGTGAAGGGATCCAGGGAGAAGGCAGGAGATTGGGGCTGAGAGGGAAAATGGATCAGCCATGATGAAATGGTGGAGCAGACTCGATGGGCCAAATGGCCTAATTCTGCTCCTATATCTTATGGTCTTATGCAATAAGCTGAATGGCCCCTTGTGTTATAAGAATATGCAAGGAAACAAAATTACTGGGAGCTTCAGTTGGACAAAAAAAAAAAGCTGAGTTTGCCAGCGACAAGCATGTACTAAAATTGATATAAGGAAATAATCATATAATCTGTTTTGAATGATCAGAGAATATTACAGCACTGAGTCTGCAGTGTCATAACACCAGTCCACTGTTCCTCCTTTTGCAGCTATGCAAATTATTCTCTCTACCACCCAACCAATTTTGCCTTGAAAGTCCTGATTGTTTCGGCTTCCACCACACACGAATGAATGGCAGATCCATCGGTATGGCATAGACTCGATGGGCCGAAGGGCCTGTTTCCGTGCTGTAGTTTTCCATGACTCAATCTTAAGCACACTTGGAGTAAAAAAACATTCTTCTTCATAAGACATAGGAGCAGAATCAGGCCATTCAGCCCATCAAACCTGCTCCACCATTCAATTATAGCTGATTTATAATTCCTCTCTACCCCATTCTCCTGGCTCCTCCCTGTAACCTTACTAATCAAGAACATATCAACCTCTAGTTTAAATATACACACATTCACCACCCTCTAGCTAAAGAAGTTCCTCTGCATCTCTGTTGGGAAGGGACATCCTTGTATTCTGAGGCTACGCCCTCTGGTTCTAAACTCCCTCACCATAGGAAACATCCTCTCTATGTCGACACTATCCAGGCCTTTCAATATTCGGTAAGTTTCAATGAGATGCCCACTCCCCCATTCTCTGTGCTCCAGATCTGTGCACCATTTACCTCTATCTACTCTAGCTAAACTAGTCAGGATCATATACATCTCTTGCTAAATTTCTCTATGGAATGTTTTTTGCTCTAAAGAAAGCAAACCCAGATTCTGCAGCCTAACCTTATTGGTAATATCCCTTCTATCCAGAACTATTTTCGCATTCTTTAGACCTTCATGTTCTTCCAACATTGTGGTGTCCAGAAATGGAGGGCAATGTGTGACGGAAGTGTTAGATTCATCTTGGGGTAGGTTAAAGGGTCAGCACAAAGTTGTGCTGTTACTGTTCCACGTTCTTGATTTTATTTTATTGAGATACAGTGCGGAATAGGTCCTTTGAGCCGCACCGTTCAGCATACCCTGATTTAATCCTAGATTAATCATGGGACAATTTACAATGACTAATTAACCTATGAACCAGTACGTCTTTGGATTGTGATAGGAAACTGGAACACCTGGTGGAAACCCATGTGGCCACAAAGAGAATGTACAAACTCCTTACAACCTTCACTATAAATATACCCAATGAATTGGCCTACACAGCTGTCTGTATCATTGAATTCCACAGATTCACTACCCTCTGGCAAAAGAATTTCCTCCTCATTTTTGCCCTAACAATAAAATTCCTCCACATCTTTGTTCTAATAAAGATATTGGCTCCTCATCTCCGTTCTAAAAGAAATTGATCCACTTGTCTGTTTTAATTGAGGTAGAGTCTATGGAGTTAACGTTTCGGGTTGATGATTTCCCATCACAACAATTCTGATTAAAGGAGACTGAACTAAAACATTGTTTCTCCTTCTGCAGATACTGCCTGATCTGCTGAGTGTTTCCAACACTTTCTGCTTTTGTTTTAGATTTCCCAAATCTTTGTGCCTGGTATAATAGAGATTAAAGAGCATTTTACCCCGCGGATGTCCTCCATGGAGTCCAAGTTGAATAAGTCGAGGCTGCGCGTTCCATATAGATGGCCCTTGTCGTGAGCTGTCTGGGTACTGAGAGTATCAAAGATCTCCCCGAGCAGGTCCATATTCTCTTCCTGCAGGAGGCTGCAGTCAAGGAATTCATCAGTGATTGTGTCCAGGGAGCTGTCTAGTCCATCCTCCTCACTGGTGGACCTGCACAAGTCAAGCAAATATCCGGGCATCAGCAGTCTGGAAAGGGCTGAAGATCAGGAGACTTAAAACCCCAACGACGGTCAGTCGGAGAAATGGGAAAATGCCTACTAGTTTCCTTTAAAGGTGGGCCCATAATTACGTCGATGGGACAATGTGCTTGCAGTCCAAAGGTGATGGGACAGGAAAATGGGTCTGCATCCCAGCTGATGGAGTGGGGAAAAGGTCTGCATTTTCTCTTTGCAGTGAAGGAGGATGAGAGGTGAATAAATAGAGGTGTCCAAGATGATAAGAGGCACTGATGGAATGGATAGCCAGAGACTTTTCCCCCGGGGCAGAAATGACCAATACAGGGGGCATAATTTTGAGGGGATTGGAGGAAAGTATGAGGAGCATGTCAAAGATACAGAGACCGGTGGCTGCATGGGACACACTGACAGGGTGGTGACAGAGCCGCATGCATTAGGAGCATTTAAGAAGCTCCTAAATAGGCACGTAGATGACAGAAAAACGGAGGGTTATGTTAGGAGGGAAGGATTAGATTAATCTTGGAGTAAGTTAAAAGGTCAGCATGACATCGTGGGCCAAAGGGCCTGCGATGTGCTGTAATGTTCTGGGTTGTATCCCATTGATATCCCAGCAGAGGACCCTATGTCCATCTTAGGATATGGATCAGGACGTGAGGGCCAAAAGTGCACGTACTCTGAGAATCCAGTTGGTCATCCCATTTGACTTACAGACACCTGCAGCTGAGGGGGTGGGAGAAGAACGATTTACCTGACTGTCCCAGTGGGCAGTGGTCCGTTGATGCTTGTTTGGCGACGGGTTGGTCTGCGGGGGCGAGACTAGAGGAGGAATGGTGAAAAATGTTAAAAAAGACAATGAGGGGCCGACAAACACTCCTGTTTGTAGCTGATAGGTTGATCTACCTTGACCAATTACCCCGGCATCATTTTTACACAAACTCTGAACATAAACTTAGTTGACACGTATCTGAGACTGGAGTCTTCAGATAAGGAGCCTGTGAATGACGCAGATGATAACAGTCATCGAAGGTTTTATTTAGAGATTCAACGCAGTAACAGGCTCTCCCGGCCCACACTGCCCAATGTGAGCTATTAACCTACCAAACCATACACGTTTGAAATGTGGGAGGGAACTGGAATATCCAGAGGCAACCCACACAGTCACAGGGTGAAACTACAAATTCCTTACAGCAGCTGCAGAGCTGAACCTGGGTCACTGCTGCTGTCGTAGTGTTACACTAACCAAGTTGTCAGATTGGGAACTTTTCTTCCCCCTTATTAATTTCAGGGCACGTGGGCACGTGGCCAAGTGGTTAAGGCATTGGACTAGCTACCTGAAGGTCGTGAGTTCGAGCCCCAGCTGAGGGAACGTGTTGTGTCCTTGAGCAAAGTACTCAATCGCACATTGCTCCGTGACGGCACTGGTGCCAAGCTGTATGGGTCCTAATGACCTTCCCTTGGACAACATTGGTGTCGTGGAGAGGGGGGACTTGCAGCATGGGCAACTGCCCGTCTTCCATACAACCTTGCCCAGGCCTGCACCCTGGAGAGTGAAGACTTTCCAGGTGCAGATCCGTGGTCTCGCAAGACTAACAGATGCCTTTACCTACTTATTAATTTCAGGCTTTGAGGTCACCTTTTGTTAATTTCAGGGCCCTGATTGTATAGTTTCTGCACCCAATGGTTAAGAAACCAGAATTACAGTTATTCTGGCCGCTCTAAGGAGAGGGAGACTGAGAAGAGAAACACCAACCTTCGACTGGCATTCTAAAAGTCCTCCCTCAGAAACTGAGCTGTGATGCCTCCTCCAGACAAATTACTTAGCAAGAACAAATGTACTGGCCTGTATTAAGTTGTTGGTGAGGCACCCAGGTTTTGAAGCCAATAATCAGTGCGCAGAGAAGATGCAGGGAACCCAATTCCTGTTCTTACTGGGCGTCCAATTGCCCCTCATTACAGAGCCTTCCTACCTGACCAAAGTGCTGGGTGATTGGCAGGCGGTTCTGCAGGGACTCTGTCTGGACGCGTCTCTGATGGATGGGGCCCCCAACCGGTTGATATCTCAGTGACCCACCGCGCTGAAACACTCGCTCATCACCCAAGTCCTGCAAATCAAAGTTCAAACTAAATTTATTATCAACGTACATGTCACTGTATACTACCCTGAACTAATTTTCTTGCGGGCATTCACAACAGAACGAAGAAATACAATAGAATTGTCAAAAAACTACACACAAAGACTGACAACCAATCTGCCAAAGAAAACAGTAAATAAAAAAAGCTATAGTACAGGATAAACAAGCAAAAACAACTTACTTAATAGATATCACCATTCTATACACACATAACTTACAGAAATCAATGTGAAAAGCACCAGAAATATGCTGAATTAAAAGAGGAAATTGAAAGACTTTGGGACATGAACAGGGTATACACTGTCCCAGTAGTAATCTCTATGACTGGTGACATCCCAAAGCCACTACACTATTGCATTAAACAATTAGGGCTACACAGCAATATCTATGTAAATCTTCAGAAAGCCACAATGCTAAACACCACAGGAACAGTCCGAAAGTTCCTAGCAATTCAGAAATGAGTGTGCGTGGTTATGCCTGTACCTCAGGTTTTACCAGCTTGAGCTGAAGAAAAATGTGTTTTTATAATAATACAGAAGTAAATAAATAACATTGAGACCATGAGTAGTCAATTCTTTGAAAGTGAGCCCACAGGCTGTCCTGACGAAGGGTCTCGGACTGAAACGTCGACTGTACCTCTTCCTACAGATGCTGCCTGGCCTGCTGCATTCACCAGCAACTTTGATGTGTGTTGCTTGAATTTCCAGCATCTGCAGAATTCCTGTTGTTTGCCATAGGTTGTTGAACCAGTTTAGTGTTGAGGTGAGTGAAGTTACCCACACTGGTTCAGGAGCCTGATGCTGAGGGGTAATGACTGTTCCTGAACCTGCTGGTATGGGAATAAGGCTCCTGTGCCTCCTTCCCGATGACAGCAGTGAGGAGAGGGCATGGCCTGGGTGGTGGGTGTCCCTGTTGATGGATGTGGCTTTCCTGTGGCATCGCTCCTTGTATATGTGCTTTTCCTGTGATGGACTGGGTTTTATCCATTACTTTCTACAGACTATTCTGTCCTTGGGCAGTGGTACTCACTCAGTATTCAGCACCGTGCTACATGGCTACAAAGCAAAAGGTCCCACCAGGGCCCTGCACATTCACATGGTACGGCCCGGCTTGCTTCCACATCCATAAGTGAGTCTGGCCTGGATTCAGATCACAGCACTGACAGTATCACTATATTAGTCATTCATATACAGTTGCATTCCAGGTTAAAACTTCTCCAAACACAAAGCCACAAAGTTTACAGAGGACAGGTCAGCCAGAGTGCGATAAAACCACCACTGAGTTTCAGCAAAAGCATAACAAGAAGGAAAAGTTAGATGATGTTGTCACCAGTACCTTGTGTTTCAGACGATTTTTCATCCCCTTCAAGCCCAATTTAGCTTGATCTTTAGCCTAGAAATAACAAAGACATCATGAATATTTTTGCATTTCTGAAACTGTTACCATTGACACCACCCCTCCAGTCTCTTAGCTCGTGACTCCATCACCAGTGATTCATTGTCATCATCTTCGGATCTGCAAGTGCTCCCCTTCTCTTCCCCTACCCTTCTTTCATCCCTGTTTCCCACCTCCCCCCGCCCCCACCAAAAAGTTTTATCTGCTCTGGAGCTGAAGCTGTACTCCAGTCTACAGCAACAAAAATGGCCATTTACAAAGGATCAACTTGTTACAGCATGACAAAGCCATGTCAATCCTCAAACTCTCCCTTCTGCTCTTTGCAAGAAACACATGCACAATCATTTTCTCTGCTTCTTCGTGCCTATGCTGACTACCCCCCCCGCCCCACCCACCAAACTACTTTGAACGTGATAATTGAACTTGCTTCCATTTACAGAAGAGATTCCACAGACACCGGAAATCCAGAGCAGTACACATAAAATGCTGGAGTATAAACTCAACAGGTCGGGCAGCATCCATGGAGAATGCAAGCAACAGGAATTCTGCAGATGCCGGAAATTCAAGCAACACACATCGAAGTTGCTGGTGAACGCAGTAGGCCAGGCAGCATCTCTAGGAAGAGGTACAGTCGACATTTCAGGCCCAGACCCTTGGCTGAAGGGACGAAGGGTCTCGGCCTGAAACGTCGACTGTACCTCTTCCTAGAGATGCTGCCTGGCCTGCCGCGTTCACCAGCAACTTTGATGTGTGATCCATGGAGAATGGATATTTTGGGCCAATATTTCAGACCTTAGACACTAATGAAGATCTGAGCCCAATCTATTGATTGTTCATTCTTCTCCATAGATGCTGCCTGACCTTCTGAGTTCCTGCAGCATTTTGTGTGCGCTTCCATTCTGCAGGATGAAGAAGTTTGGTACCAGAGCTGGTTTACCTCTCGCGATCCTCTGATTTAAACTAAAGGTGATGTTCAGATGCTGCACTGGGAGGATTTTCCTCATGCAACTCTGCTAACTACCTTAAACTGGTTCTCAATCCACACCTATTATTCAACTCATCTGACCATTTGCTTCTATTAAGTCACTACTCAATGCTGTCAGTGCTACAGGAGAAATTCTCCAGTCTCTCTGCAACTGAGCCTGGAGGACATTCTAAAAACTCTTTTGGGCTTTTGTAAGCTATACCGATGAGAATTAGATAATAATGACAACCAAAACAGTGTTTTATAGCAACACACATCAAAGTTGCTGGTGAACGCAGCAGGCCAGGCAGCATCTGTAGGAAGAGGTGCAGTCGACGTTTCAGGCCGAGTCCTGACGAAGGGTCTCGGCCTGAAACGTCGACTGCACCTCTTCCTAGAGATGCTGCCTGGCCTGCTGCGTTCACCAGCAACTTTGCTGTGTGCTGCTTGAATTTCCAGCATCTGCAGAATTCCTGTTGTCAGTGTTTTATAGACTGGTTATCCCTGCAAGGGGGCCTAAGTGCCTTACCTGCCCATACACCACCTCCCACACCTCCATTCAGGGTCCCAAACAGTCCTTCCAGGTGAGGCAACATTTCACCTGCAAATGTGCTTGGGTTGCCTATTGTGTCCGGTGGTCCCGATGCGGGTTCCTCCACCTTGGTGAGACCTGTTGTAAATTGAGGGACCACTTCGTCGAGCACCTCCGCTCCATTGCCACAAGTGCAACCTTCCGCTGGCCAAACATTTTAATTCTGACTCCCATTCCTG
This sequence comes from Mobula birostris, assembly GCF_030028105.1. NCBI lineage: Eukaryota > Metazoa > Chordata > Chondrichthyes > Myliobatiformes > Myliobatidae > Mobula > Mobula birostris. Next base: position 7,020,976 of record NC_092401.1, read on the forward strand.
TTCTGACATGTCATCCATGGACTCGTCTCCTGTCAGATTTTACGACATATGCCGGTGGTATTATACCCAATCCTGATTCTGATTCTATTGACTACTTGAACTTGAAGGAAGAGGCAAGGTAGTAGTGGGAAATTAGCACACTCCAGAGGTAGTGCTAGGCTGTGAAAGGTGGAGTGACAGAGATGGGTGGTGTCCTGCAATCTGGAATTGGGCTGTAAAAGACTTGGAGAGGCGTAAAGGATTAAAGAGAGTAAGGGCCAAGGACATTTGGCAGAACTATGGTTAATGTTAGCGGACAGGTTTGACTGGTAGAAGGAATGTGAACTGTAAGTTATAAATAAAGGTGACTACATTTAGGTGTGGCTCAGTAAGATGTTCTCCTATGAATGAGTCAGGAGCTTGTTAGTTCAAACCCATTGCAAGAACTTGAATACAAAACTCGAGGCAGAAATATTAATGCAGTATCAAGAGGGTGCTACGCTGCTGCAGATTCCATTTTCAGATAAGATGTCGAAGCCTTGGGTCTTTTATAAAACTTCGGTTCTGAATGCTACTTGCTTACTCTTATTGTTTGTATGATTTTTTTCTCTCTGTGCATTAGGTGTTTGACATTTTTTTATTGGGTTCTTTTGGGGTTTCTTTGTTTCCTGGCTGCCTGTAAGGAAATGAATCTCAAGGTTGTATAGGGTATACATATGTTGATAATAAATGTACTTTGAACTTTGGAAGTCGAGTACGTTGTCATATGCACAAGTAGGTTTATGCATAGATGCAGGAGAAACTTGCAGCAGCATCACAGGCAAATGGCATCAGATAAACAACATTCACAAGAAAGCAAACATGAAGTAAACAGAAATTATACACAATTTTTACAAGAATGTAATTAAAACAAAAGAAAACAAAGCCCACTCTAGTGGAAAAGTGACTACAGCAGTCATAGTGTTGCTAAACTGTAGAGATTAGGGTTTTGCCTATTGGCTCAAGATTGAATAGCTGAAGGAAAGTGGCTTTTCTTCAACCTGCTGGTGGGGGACTTCAGGCTCCTGTTGCTCATGACAAAATGGCATGCACGAGGAAATCTGCAGATGCTGGAATTTCAAACAACACACATAAAAATTGCTGGTGAACGCAGCAGGCCAGGCAGCATCTATGGGAAGAGGTACAGTCGACGTTTTGGGCCGAGACCCTCCGTCAGGAAAATGGCATGTCCTGGATTGTGAGGATCTTTGATGACAGATGCTGCTTTCTTGAGGCAGTGCATCCTATAGATACAACCAATTGTGGGGAGGCGTTTTCCTGTGATGTATTGGTCTGAGTCCACTATTCTGTGCAGATTCTTACATTTCTGTACGTTTTAATTGCTGTACCAGACCAGCATTCAGCCAGTGCGGATATTTTCAACAGTATATCCATCTCATTACTGTACAGGAAGGATGTGGAAGCCTTAGAGATGGTGCTGAAGAGATTTACCAGGATGCTGTCTGGATGAGAGACCATGTTTTATGATTGAGCGAGCTAGGGCCTTTCTCTTTGGAGTGAAGAAGGATGAGAGGTGACTTGATAGAGGTGTACAAGATGATAAGGCACATAGATTGAGTGAGCAGGCAGAGACTTTTCCCCATACTGGAAATGACTAATACAAGGGGGCATAATTTTAAAGTGAATGGAGAAAAATATAGGGGAGGGTGGTGTCAGAGGTAAGTTTTCACACAGGGCGTTGGGTATGTGAAATGTACTGTCAGGGTGGTGGTAGAGGTAGATATATTAGGGGCATTTAAAAGACTCTTAGATAGCCACATGGAATTTAGAAAAATGGAGGCTATGTAGGAGGGAAGGGTTAGATTGATCTTAGAGTAGGTTAAAAGGTCAGCATAACATTGTGGGCCAAAGGGCCTGTACTGTGCTGTAAGGTTCTATGACCTCTGCTCTAGTACATCTCGAGAATTTTTTTGACAGTGTATGATGACAAGCTAAACCTCCATAATGTCTTAAGAAAGGTGAAGATGATGTTGTGCTTTCCTTATGATTCTATTTATGTGCTGAGCCCATGACGGGCCACAGGATATACTAGTGCCCAGGAATTTAAAGCTGCTGACTCTCTCCACTGCCGATCCCTCAATGTGGACTGGAAATGTCCATCCACCTACACCCTTCCTGAAGTCAACAGTCAGTCCTTTAATTTTACTGACACTGAACAAGGGACTGTTGTTGTGGTACCTCTCGACCTATCTCACTCCAGTACGCTGCCACGTCACCACATCGATTCGTCCAACAGTATTCGTATGATCGGCAGATTAAAAGATGGCATTGGAGCTGTACTTAGCCACAAGAAAATCTGCAGGTGCTAGAAATCCAAAGAACACCCACAAGATACTGGAGGAACTCAGCAGGCTGGGCAGCATCTACGGAAAAGAGTAAACAGTAACGTTTCAGGCCGAGTCCTGATGAAGGGTCTTGGCCCAAAGCATTGACTGTTCACTCCTTTCCATAGATCGATTTGCTTGCACCTTTATTAATGATCATTGAGGAGGAGACGCTGATCGTCTCTGACTGAGATCTGCTAATGACCCAGGTACAGAGCTACAGAGGACCCTGGTCTTGAAGCATAGTCATGAGCTTGGATGGGATAAATGTGCTGAGTGTTGAGCTTTAGTTTAAACCCAGGACTCTACATATTCTCCCAGATGGAGGTAAAAACTGGCACTAAAGTTCAGGTGCTGTTTCACAATCCCATGGACCCAAGCAACACACACAAAATGCTGGTGGAACGCAGCAGGCCAGGCAGCATCTATAGGAAGGGGTACAGTCGACATTTCAGGCAAACATCAACTGTACTTCTTCCTATAGATGCTGCGTTCCACCAGCATTTTGCCTGTGTTGTTTGGATTTCCAGTACCTGTAGATTTCCTCGTGTTGCCCACGGACCCAAGTTTATTCCTGACTTCCATGTTCTGTGTGTGGAGTTCACACGTTCTCCTGGAATTATGAGGTTCAATTAGATCCTCAGGTCCATGTCCCAGTTGTGGTAGGTGCTGGCAGTTGATTAGCGATTGTAAAATCTTCCCCTAATGTACAGATGAGAGGCTGAATCTGGAGAATGGTAATTGAAATGTGGAGAGAGCAGGTTACGGGATGGGGAGGGGAGTGATCGTTCCATGAGTTAGCTTAGGCTTGATGGGCCAGAATGGCTTCTTCCCATGTTATATGGAAATATGAGGAAGGAAGCATCCTTAGTGTCTGCTCAAAAGTCATTCCTCAATTTTACAAAAACATTATACATTTTTAGGAGTTCATCATTAAATATCCCCACCACCCTGGACATTGTTACCATCAGGCAGGAGGTACATGAACCTGAAGGTGTACGATTCAGGAACAGCTTCTTCCCCTCTGCCATCAGATTTCTGAATGGACACTGAACCCACAAACACTATCTTTTTTTATCTCTTGTTTTGCACTACTTATTTCAGTTAACTTTATAAATAAATATTGTATATATATTTACACATGTGTGTATAGAGTGTATATACACACACACTTTTACTGTAACTTACAGATTTATTGTTATGTATTGCAATGTACTGCTGCAAAATAACAAATTTCACAACATATGCCAGGGATATTAAACCTAATTCTGATGTATTTCCTACAATGTAAAAAAGTTAACACTTCAAAAAATACATTATTGACCACGAAGAAATTTGGAATGCCTTGAGGTTGTGTCTTTTCTTTTAAGTAAGTAATGGTGAGTTATTTCAGTCCCAGAGATTGTCCTGTTTTAACATCCACAGCGACCAGCCGTGAACACCCTTGACATCAGGCCAGTTGTCAGCAGTCACGCTGACCCTGCGGAATGGAGGGTTTGCTGTGAGCTCCTCAGTACTTACAAAGTTATACATGTTCTTCATAGCTGGATTGGCTTTAGATTTCATGGTGTGAATCAGGGCTCCACCACTTCTCTGCACATAAATGGAGTGAATTGTTGAAACATCATGTCTCATCTCATCATCAAGCCCCTAAATTCCTTCAAATTCATTCATGTTCCGTCACCTCCAGGCTTTGGTATCACAAGTAGCTTAGCACCCTTTCCACTGGAGTAAGGAAGCCCCTGATAAAATGTACTTACTCTCAGGCCAACTCTCATCATCACCCTTCACCTCTGGTAATCGGTAGCATCTCTGAGCAAGATCCACACTTTCTCCCGCTCCCCCAGAGAGCACCCTTCCCTCCCAACACTCTGTACCCTCCTTATCCCTCTGGATTCCATTCCCTCCCTCCCTCTCCCCCATCACTTCCTACTCTGCTTCTCTCTATTCCACACTCCCTCCCTCCTTCCGTCAGTTTCACTTCTACTATCTGCATCTTCTCTCTCCTTCCTTACTCCATACAATCTCTGGTCTCCTCTGACAGTCCCAGTACCCTGCCCCAACTATGATCCATCTATATCATTGGTGTTATCAATAAAAGGTGTTTTTATTTACCTTTACGTTTTGCTTCCATAGTTGATAGGTCTTGGAGCAGCCTGAGGGAATGGGATAAGCCCAGAATTAGTGGCCGTCACAATACAGGAAACACATAAGCATGGCACCTGCGCTGATTCATGTGAGAACTCGTTCAAGATGCTCAGTCCTCACCTGAAGAATAACCACCCAGATTAACCTCCTCCTCGAACAGATCTGTCAATACCTTCCCCTGGTTGAGCTTTTCCAGTCGATTATCTATAAACTGAATCAAAATGACATGAAACAGAAACAAATTGAATGTGAGCAGACACAAAGCTAAAGGAGAATTAACGGCGGGCTAAGTTGAAATGGGAAAGGCTGAAAGACTAAATCAACTCAAAAGAGATTTTCCTTGGGTCAACTGATTTATTTTACTTTTTACTTAGAGATACAGCAGAGCCCAACAACCCTGAACAGCCTAATTACGGTACCCCAATGAGACCAATTAACCTACTTACGTCTTTTGGACCCACACCAGAGCACTTGGAGGAAACCCATGCGGTCACAGGGAAAACATACAAGCTCCTTACAGGCAGTGACAGGTTTTGAACGTGGGTCGCTGGTGCTGTAGTAGCTTTACGCTAATCACTGCATTACCATGGTTGTGGGAGGAAGGGAGGGAGGTGATCTGTGTGAGGAGTTAAAATATAAAATTGGCTCTAAGAGGAAGAGGAGGTCTCATCACACACTATTTTGTTGGATCATGAAATGTTTTGCCATGGAGTAGTTTACCAAACACTGCTATATCTTGGAAAACAGGACAAATATTTTCATAAACACGAGAAAGCCTGCAGATGCTGGAAATCCAGAGCAACACACAAAAAATGCTGGAGGAACTCAGCAGGTCAGGCAGCATCTATGGAAAAGAGTGAACAGTTAATGTTTCAGGCCATTTTTTCAGGACTGGAAAGGAAGGGGGAAGATGATGGATTAAAAAGGTGGGGGGGAGGGGGGAAGGAGACTAGCTGGAAGGTGATAGGTGAAGCCAGGTGGGTGGGCAAGGTCAATGGCTGGAGAAGAAACAATCTGAGTAAACCATGGGATAAAAGGAAGGAGCAAGGGAGGAGTGATAGGCAGCTGAGAAGAGGTAAAAGGTCAGAGTGGGGAATAGAGGAAAGGAGGGGGGAAAAATATTTTTTTACTGAAAGGATAAATCGATACTCATGCCCTCTGGCTGGAGGGTACCCAGATGGAATATAAGGTGTTGCTCCTCCACCCTAAGGCGGCCTCATCTTGGCACAAGAGGAGGCCATGGATCAACACATCACAATGGGAATGGGAATCTAGGAGAGGTTTGAGGATTGTAAGAAGACAACCAAACCAGTGGGGTTATTTTGGGATCATTCTGGCACTGAGCTGGACCATTCAAGATGAGACATCTCTGTGCTGGAAACGTACGGTTCTGTTTCTTGAAATAATGAACAATGAGTATTCAGAATGGAAAACTGAGGAGGTTTTCAATGCATTGTGGTACCAGGGAGTCTGAGCAGGAGTGAGGTGATGAAAGACTTTCAGCCTCTGGGGTGGTACCCAATGCACAGACCCCATTCCTGCCTCATGTCAAGCCTCACCTGTTTGAACAGCTGAAGATGCACTGCATGCTGCAGGAAATTCTTCATCGAACTTGGTTTGTGGTCCAAAAATGTCTCCTCGCAAAATGTAACCGGTTCCCCCTAAGGACACAGGAAGTAAAAAAAAAATTCATGAGTAGTTTCACTTTTCCTCCTGGCTTTCTCAATGGTCTTCTCAAATCTTGTTGTTCAGAGTCTAAATGGCAGACGGAAGCTACCAGCCCATTGTGCGCATGCCAATTCTTCGAAAGAGTCCTCCAATTACTCACACTCCTTTGAACATTCTCACATCATCATGATATAATGTCTTTCTCGTCAAATAATCAGGAAATAACACATTTTTGAAATACAGGAAGCGTGCAATTGTAGGGAGAAGTAATGATCTAACACAAAGTGCCATCTCATTAGTCAACAAAGACGTGATATCTACACATAATTTGTGGTATCAGAGAGAGATATATTACAGGATGCTATTCTACACTGTGCAGTGGGTGCTTCTTGTTCTGCTTTGTAACTCCAAATCATAAAACTAATTGAAACCAAAAGGACTGGAGCCCGGAGATATCGTTTCATATTTACATTCAGAGAGGTGCACACTTGTATCGTGTTTAAATGGACATGAATGCTAAATCAAACAATGTATTTACAATTTACTCAAATATTACTGAAATAGTAAATATATTAAATATTAAATACACAATACTCCTTCAAACTTAGCTATAACTCCAACTCAATATAGAATGTATCTCAACTTATAAAAATATACTATATATAATATAAAAAAAAGAATTACCATATAGACATCCATGGCATAATAAATTTTAAATTGTTTCATTCAGGCGCAAAGATTTAATCACTGTGGAGGATTTCTTACTCTTGTGGGATAATGTCTTTCCTGACAAGGGAGAATCACTCTGCTCAGCAGGTGAAACAATCTCAGGTCCTGGGCCTTCTCTGTGTGGTTGTAGAAGTTGACCCTGGGACTGCAGGAAGTTGTTCTGACAGCTCTGGACACCGTTCTTCTCCAACAAATGACCCTGCTCTCCAGACAACACCTGACGCAACTTCCACAGTATAGGAGAGCGGTCCAGTTCTGTCCTTAATATTTCTGAGTACCCACTTTTGATCACCTCTGTAGTCCTCGCTATGACTGCTAGTCCAGGAGTGAAACATTGAATCTCCTTGTTTCAGGAGCCTTCAATTTGTCTCAGCTGTTTGCCTTGCATACTCCTCCTGAGACTGGGGGTTGAGGAAATCCAAGTGTGAGCACAGGGACATCCCAGAAACAGCACAGCTGAGGAGTTGTTGGTTGTGGAGTGTGTTGCATTGCGATATGCAAGGAGGAAAAAGCGAGCTTCTGATTCAGTGTCAGTGCAGTGTTCTGCTGACGTTGCTCACCGTGCATTCTTTAGACTCCAGACAAACCTTTCCAACAAACCATTTGTAGCCGGGTGGTATGGTCCAGATGTAATATATGTCTTATTCCATTCATTTTCAGGAATGACGGAAACTGTTCCACAACAAACTGTGATGCATTGTCACTAAGTGTTCTGGAACGCATCAGTAGTCTGCGAGGCTGTAGTGGAGGCTATCGGGAACATTTCTGGCCACTTTGTAGCTACATCCATGACTACCAAGAAATTTGTGTCTATGCATGGTCTGGCAAAATCCACATGAATCCTCTGCCAGGTAAATGCAGGGGTGAAGAGGTGCTGCCCTTGGCATCTTCTGGGCATGTTGGCATCCTGAACAATGTGTGGCAACTGCTCGATCCCAGGCTGCCAAAGCTTCGAGCCAACACTTTCATTTTGACCATGTCCAGATGACCAGCATGTAGCTCTCAGCTTGGATGGTACAACAGCTATCAATCCCCACATAAGGCAACCCCCATTAAGGGCAAGTTCAACCCTGCGCTGGTAAAAATGGGAGATTGAAGTTTCTGCTGCACATTCCAGCCTTTTTGGGAGTCCATGTGGACCTGAGACAGAGTGGGGTCTTTTCTAATTTCCCTTTGGATCAGGTCTGCAGTAAAAGGGAGAGTTTCAATTTGCATTAGGGAGAATACGTTGAGAGGAGTGTCCTCTTTTGCAAATTTTTCAGGTATTTCCTTTTCCAAAGGTAAACCGGACAATCAGTACGCATTGTATGATTAATCTCCTCTTGAATTCAATCTTATTATAATTATGTCCTCCAAGAAACAGAGCCCATCTCTACGTTCCTGCTGCTGCAGTTAGTAGAACACCCTTCTGTGAATTGAAATGGATACTAGTGGTTGATGATCAGTAATGAGGGTAAACTCTCTCCCATACAAGTCCTCACCCCAAACCAGACACCAGTCCTCTCTGTCAATCTGTGCATGATTTTTCTCTGCAGTGGTAAGGGAATGTGATGCAAATGCTATGGGGGCTCACTTCCATCACTCATAACATGTGACATGACTACACCTATACCATAAGGTTGGGCAGCTGAGGTAAGCTTCACTGGATGATGTAGATCATAATGTTTGAGTACAGTGTCTGATATCACCATGTCAGGGTTGGGGTTTTGAAAGCCACCTCACACTGCTTTGTCCATTGCCACTTCTTCCCAATCTATAGTAATGAGTTCAAGGGGTGGACCACAGTAGTCAGATTTGACAGGAATTTTATAGTAATTGTCAAATCCTAAAAATGACCTCAACTGTGACACATCCTTTGAAGCTACTGCTTGAATTTTCTCAGCACACTTGTGTAAAGTCTTGTGCATCAATGACCACAGTAAGTGATGCTTGGTTTAAAGAATTCACACTTGTTACATCATGTTCTGAGCCCATAATCCCCTAAGCTTTTTAACACTGTTTTGAGATTTTGGAGATGTTCCTTGTCATCCTTACTAGTAACAATGATGACATCCAGGTAACACTGAGTGCCTGGGCAGCCTTGTAGCATCTGGTCCCTAGCTTTCTGTCAGAGTGCAGATGCAGATGCTGCTCCAAAAATAAGGCTATTATAGCGATAAAGCCCTTTGTGAGCGTTTATGCTGAGAAACACTTTGGACTCTTCTTCCATCTCCATCTGTGCCTCAGCTAAGTCCACTTTGCTGAAGTGTTTCCCTCCAAAAAGGTTTGCAAAGATATCCTCCATCCTGGGCAGAGGGTATTGATCAGCTTTCAGTGTTAGGTTGATGATGACCTTAAAATCACCACAGTTAGTGACAAACCCATTCTCCTTGTCTTCTGGGACCACCGACGTTGTCCATGTGCTCCATTCAAGCTTATAAAGAATTCCTTCAGCCTCCATGTGATGTAGTTGCATGCTTTTAAACCCAATGCATTCACTGCTTATGAACGATCTTTCTCCCTCCTGAAGAGACATGTGCTAATAGAAACATAGAAAACCTACTGCACCATACAGGCCCTATGGCCCACAAAGCTGTGCCGAATATGTCCTTATCTTAGTAATTACCCAGGGTTACCCATTGCCCTCTATTTTTCTAAGCTCCATGTACCATCCAGGAGTCTCTTAAAAGACCCTATTGTATCTGCCTCCACTACCGTCAACGGCAGCCCATTCCATGCACTCACCACTCTCTGTGTAAAAAACCTACCCCTGACCTCTCCTCTGTACCTACTTCCAAGCACCTTAAAACTGTGCCCTCTCGTGCTAGCCATTTTAGCCCTGGGAAAAAGCCTCTGACCATCCACACAATCAATGCCTCTCAGTATCTTATAACTGCACTGCTTTTTAAAAAAATTTGAATTTCTCATTGCGTTTTTTTTTAAAAACTCTAACATTTTGCTGTGCTCCAACAGGTAGATAGTCATCTCAGGTTCCTTTCAAAACCTCCTCATTGCTATTGTTATGTTTTGTGACTCCAAAACATTAAACTAACTGGAAGCAAAAAGATGGGAACCTGGAGATAAGGTGTCCAGTTTCATTTTTACTTTGAGAGGCACACGCATGTATGACGTGGTGATGTGATGACGTATGCCATTCACATACTTTTACATATAACCTGTAATGAATTACCTGTAATAACCTGTAATCAAACAATTGTATTTACAATCATACACAAATATTACTGAAATATGAAATACACGACACTTCTTTTTAAGACAATGCAGTAGAGCTATTGGCTTCCACTTTATTTCCCCATTTTATATTCTTTTTGGACATGCAATCAATCTATGTATATAAACTAATTTATGGATTTATATCTATTGTGTTTTTTTTGTTATTGTGCTCCTTATCTTTTTGTGTTTTTTTGTGCTGCATCAGATCTGGAGTAACAATTACTTCATTCTCCTTTACACTTGTGTACTGGAAATGACATTAAACAATCTTGAATCTTCCTCTTTCTATTTTTGAGTTAAACTCTAGAGAACGACTTATTTTTCTTCTTGCGTCTCAATGTCTATCTCACATACACAACTATAAAACTATGTTCTGGCTTTATAAAGCACTGGGTATTCCACATCTGGAGTCTTGCATTCAGTTCTGATTACCCTACTGTAGGAAGGATGTGGAGGATGTGGAGAGGGAGCAGAAACAGTTTATCAGGATGTAGCTTGAATTAGAGGGTATAGTCTATTAGAGGTTGAACAAACTTGGGTTGTTTTCTCTGGAGCTGTGGAGGCCGAGAAGAAACCTGATAAAAGTTTACAAAGTTATGACAGCATACATATTTGCCCCCAGGATTGAAATGTCTAATACTAGAGAGCATACATTTAAACTGAGAAGGGGAAAGTTCAAAGGAAATGCGTGGAGTAAGTTTTATTTTACACTAAGAGAGGTGAGTGCCTGGAACGTGCTGTAGGTAAGAGGGATTAATGTTTGGTGCTTTTGGTTTGCCTTTAGCTGGTTTGGCACAACATTGTGGGTCAACGTGCCTGTTCCTGTGCTGTACTGTCAACATTCAATGTTCTATGTCCCATGATTAAGCTAAGATTAAATCAGGGGAATTACTGCATAGCATGACTTGAAGAGCTAGAAAGGCCTATTCCTCTGTATCTCAATAAATAAATAATTGTATTGTATTTCTTTCCTGATAACGCAAGTAAGAAAATGAATCTCAAGGTTGTATAAGTACTTTGATAACAAACTTATTTTGAAATTTGAACTTCATCCTCCTCCTCATTACATCTCCTACATTAACGATCTTCCTTAGAACTGTAATTATTAGTCTCACAAAAAGCATCTTTCTTCATATTGTTTATAGCCATCTGAAAAACAGGTATGTGGTCTAATTACTGCATTACGACTTAAGTCATTGTAGCTCTTAATATATCGGCCAGTGCACAACTTATCATTCCTCATCTGAGCAACACACATCAAAGTTGCTGGTGAACGAAGCAGGCCAGGCAGCATCTCTAGGAAGAGGTACAGTCAACGTTTCACGGCGAGACCCTTCGTCAGGACTAGGAAACGTCGACTGTACCTCTTCCTAGAGATGCTGCCTGGCCTGCTGCGTTCACCAGCAACTTTGATGTGTGTTGCTTGAATTATCAGCATCTGCAGAATTCCTGTTGTTTGTGTTTCTAAAATTCCTCATCTGACTTGTTCACAGCGTCACTGCAAGGAGGGCAGTTAAGGTAATGACTAGTGTATATACGCAAACACGAGGAAATCTGCAGGTGCTGGAATTTCAAACAATACACATAAAAGTTGCTGGTGAACGCAGCAGGCCAGGCAGCATCTCTAGGAAGAGGTACAGTTGACGTGTTGGGCTGAGTCCTGACGAAGGGTCTCAGCCCGAAACGTCGACTGTACCTCTTCCTAGAGATGCTGCCTGGCCTGCTGTGTTCACCAGCAACTTTTATGTGTGACTAGTGTATATAACAGATTTTCAAATAGCCGGGCACTGCAGGTATAGTGGTTGTAACTGGGTCTGACTCGAACCATTGTGGACACTCACAGCATTAAATTTAAGGGCATCTTGATAGCTTCCAAAGATTGCAGCCTGCGTCCTCAGAAAGGCTCGAGCCACCACATCGCCAGTCACTGCTGACTGTTTCTTCAACTTCATCTTCAGAACAGACATCTACAATAAAGGAAACAAGACACTGCACAGGTAACGTAAAGAAAGAGAGAGGGGGCAGAGTGGAGGGACATGGGGAGACTGGGAGGAAAGGGGGGAGAAATTAGAGGAGATAGGGAGATGGTGGGGAAGGATGGAAAGTGGGGGAGACGGGGGTAGATGGTGAAAGGCGAGACAGGGATGGGTGAAAGGGAAAGGGGGAACAAGCGAGGGTGAAGGGGAATGGGTAGGAATAGAGAGAGGGGGTAAGAGAATGGTGGCGAAGGGAAGATGAACCACTAAGGAGTGGCATTCAGAACTTATAATTAATTAAACCCCAATCTTTCCAGTCAATTAAGAAGAAATTCTGCCCTGACCTTCACATTAGGTCATGTTCCCGCACTCTGAGTCTTGCTCTCCCGACACCATAAACACCACTCCCCATTTCATGACTTGCCCCTTCATATCCACATACTGATCCCTGTAATAATGTGCCGAATTGTAGCAATCCTTTTACTGACCTGGGTGTTCAGTGATTAAATCTGGCACTCTCTCCGTAAATGCCTATTCCACAGGCAGCAATGCATTCCGCCATTGGGAAGTGCAATGTGATAAGTTCAAGTCAGTGCACATGAAGCCCAGCCAGGCAACAACAGTCACCGGTCGGGCTGGTTCGATGCACTCTTGACAACAATGGGAGAAGAAGCAACAATGTCTTTCAATTACTGAACTTGGTCTATCACACTGAGGGCCCACCTAGATTCCTGCATCTCAGTCCAGTGCTGGTTCTCACCACAGCAAATTCGAGTCTATTGTCACCTGACTGTTTATAATATATATATATGTTTACACACACAACCAAATGAAATAACATTTATCACACACAACATATAAACCAACGTATTATACTATAAAAAATAAGTTGATAAAATATAATGGCATCCATTTTCCTCTCAGCCGCAATCTCCTGCCTTCTCTCCATATCCCCTCATGTCCTGACCAGTCAAGAATTTATGAACCTCTGCCTTAAATATACCCAAAGACTTAGCTTCCACGGCTGCATGTAGCAACGAATTTCGATTCACCACCCTCCGACTAAAGAAATTCCTTCTCATCTCTGTTCTAAAAGGACGCTCCTCTATTCTGAGGCTGTGCCCTCTGGACCCCACCCCCCCCACCATAGGAAACATCCTCTCCACATCCACTCTATCAAGAGCTTTCCCCATTCGATAGGTTTCAATGAGGTCACCCCTCATTTTTCTGAATTCCATGATGTGAGCAATAGAGAACTGGGTCATGGCTGTGATTATCGTTTTTCTTCCATGCACAATGACCTGAAGTATTGTAATGCTTGGAAAAGTGATGATGCATCTCATTGCTTAGCAAGGCAGAGACATCTATGGTGTCAGAAAGTGACACAGCACACGATGCCTTTCCAGGTGGGTGGGGACAAATGCTTTTCTCAGTCTCAGACAAGATATCTCAGCCATGACCCGGGTGCAGATGGACCACAGAAGATGCTGTGATCTTTGTGGGTCGAAGGGCCTGTATTGTGCTGTAGGTTTTGAACTCACCACGTCCGTTGGCAGCTTTTCCAGGTCATTGAAGGGTGAATCCAGGCTGTTGGTGTCAACGTTTAATATAACCACATCGTCCAGAGCTTTGCTCCTCACCCTCTGCAAAGGAAAAGCACATTCTGAGGGGCACAAAATTTCACCAAAGATATTCTCCCCTTTTGCTTTGGAAAACCTCTGTGAGAATGAGCTACTTCAGCAGACAAATGGCGATAAATGCTCTAAACGTGATAGCCATCTCCAGATTCAATGGTAATGCCTGATATTTTTCAATTTTCCTTACCACAGAAGAGACTATTCACTCGATCACGTCTCTGCCAGCTCTGAAAGCAGTCCCACTCGTCCCATTCCCACTCTCCCCTTTATGCCCTGTAACTTGTACTCTCCCACATGTCCAGTAACTCGATTTAGACTTTTCCACCAGCCACCTATACGTTGGTGAATTCACAGTGGACAAGTACCCTCACAACCAGCACTTCTTTGGGAAGTGGAAAGAAACTGGAGCATCCAGCCGACACCCAGGGAGAACACGCAAACTCAATGACTTCAGTACCACAAGTCAGAATTGAAATCGGGTCACTGGACTGAGGAAGCATCACTCTTGCTCTGAGAATTCTCACCCTCATTCATATCAGTGAGGTTCTCTTCTGCCGGTCTCCCTCCCCCACCTGGCTGCATTTGCCCATCACCCTTCATTTACCTCCCCTACCCTCCCCAGTCTACCTCTGACCTCTATCCCACCACTTCCCCCTCTTCTCTTTATACGGGCCATCTCCATTCTCCACCCGTAGTATTGCTGCAGGGTTTTGACCTGAAACAATTCCTACCCAACCCCACAGACGCTGCTCGACCACGAGAAAATAAATCTCAAGGTTGTATATGGTGACCTACATATCTACTTTGATAATAAATTTACTTTGAACTTTGAGTGACTCATTTTTTTCCTCTCAATGGTTGGAATGTGAAGCTTGTATTAAATATGTGGATGAGCCCAGCAGGATGGGCAGCATCTACGGATGGGAATCAACAGTCAATGTTTGGGGTCTAGGGCCTTTGTCAGGACTGGAAGGGAAGAAGTCAGAATAAGATGGGGCAAGAGGAGGAAGTACAAGGTGGCAGGTGATAGGTGAAACTGGGAGGGGGGAGGGGTGAAGTAAAGAGCTGGGAAGTTGATTGGTGGAAGAGATAGAGAGGGAAATCTGAAGGGAGAGGACAGAAGGCCATGGAAGAAAGGGAAGGGGGGAGCAGCATCAGAGAGAGGTGATGGGCAGGTAAGAAGAGAAGGTGTGAGAGGGAAATGGGAATGGGGAACAGAGAAGGGGGGGGACAATTACCATAAGTTCGAGAAATTGATGCTCATGCCATCAGGTTGGAGGCTACGCTCCATCTGCCACGAAAAGGGGGATCTCACGAAAAGTTCCTCCAGCACATTGCTTTAGATTTCCAGCATCTATGGTACCTTGTGTCTATCAGATAGGCAGCTGTTGGGCAGGCAGCAGTTGGGCCGGTAGGGCTATTCCGTGTTGTACCTCTAACTAAATAAGTACGTAGGAAAATAATAATGTTTGTAGAAATAATTAATCAGGCACAGGAATGGCGTGGTAATGCAGCAGAAAGTGTGCTGATTAACACTGTAAGATCAGGGCTTGATTCTTGCCGCTATCTGTAAGAAGTTTGTAGGTTTTCCCCGTGACCACGTGGATTTCCTATGGATGCTCGATGATTCCCCCCATATTCCAAAGGCCAGGTTAGGGTTAATGAGTTGTGGGCTGGACTTTGTGTGGGTTGCCTAGCACAATCCTCACTGATTTGATGCAAACCGCACATTTCGATGTACATGTGACATATACAGCTAATCCTTAATCTTTAAATTAACTTCATTTCCTTGCCCCTTTGTCACTCTCTCCCTGCTAATCTCCCTCCTGCCATTTATCCCTGCAAGCGGAAGAAGTGCTATACCTGCCCATTCACCTTCACCCTCACCACCATTCAGGGCCCCAAACAGTCTTTCCAGGTGAGGCAACACTTTACCTGCAGCTCTGTTGGGGTTACCTACTGTATCTGGTGCTCCTGGTGTGGTCTCTTCTACACTGGTGAGACCT
This sequence comes from Mobula birostris, assembly GCF_030028105.1. NCBI lineage: Eukaryota > Metazoa > Chordata > Chondrichthyes > Myliobatiformes > Myliobatidae > Mobula > Mobula birostris. The sequence goes on from NC_092401.1 coordinate 7,036,716, forward strand.
GATGTAGATTGGAGGACCGCTTTGTTGAGCAGCTTTGCTCTGTCTGCCACGAAAGGTATGTTTACCTGGTGACAACCATTTTAATTCGACTCCGTTTCCCATTCCCATTTAGACACGTCTGTTCATGGCCTCCTCTACTGCCACGACGAGACCAATCACAGATTGGAGAGGTAACATCTCATATTCTATCTAGGCAGCCTCCTTTATGGCATGATCATTGATTTCCCTAATTCTGGTAATTTCTCTATCCTCCCCCTTCTCTGTTTTTCCTTTCCCAATTTTGGCTCCCCTCTTATCCCTTCTCTTCTCCTCACCTGTCTATCTCCTCCCCCTGGTGCTCCTCCTCTTTTCCTTCCTCCCATAATCCACTCTCCTCTCCTATAAATTCTTTCTTCTCCAGTCCTTAACCTCTTCCACCTATCAGTTCCCAGCTTCTCACCTCATCTCTTCCCTCACCCACCCAACTTCATCTATCACCTTTCAGTCTGTACTCCCCTCCCCTACCCCACACCTTCTTACTCTGGCTCCTTTCCCCTTCCTTTCCAGTCCTAATGAAGGGTGTCAGTTTGAAACGTCCCCTATTTATTCTTTTCCATAGCTACTGCCTGACCTGCTGGGTTCCTCCAGCACCCTGTGTTTTTTACTCTTTAACCTTTAACACAGCGGCAGTAGAACCAGGCCTTTTCACACTCACCTCCATTAGACTGCTATGGATCCCTATCAGATAAGGCATTGGAGCACTGAAAGAGACAAAAAGATAAACGCATTAACAGATTGGCTTCTTATCTCCACTCCGGCACAGACAGAGAGAAAGAGGCAATCGATTCTCTAAATGAGCAACAGCTTATACTGGCAAAATGAAAATGTTTTCACTTCAATACGTACAAAAACATGGTACAAGAAGATTAGTGTCACTGAATTTAGATACTCGGCTTTAAATTTAACAACACCACTCTTTTATCTGTGGGATGGTGGAATAAATGGGATGATAGTCACCGCTTACTTCCTTAAAATAAGTTACCCTTTTCCTTGTGACTAATTCCCCAAAGGCACCATATCTATTTGTATAGAACTTAATTTGAGTTTGAACAATTGGCAACAACACATTGATGATTCAAATGCAAATTCAAGTGGGATTTTCTGAAAGAGAAAGATAAGGAATTTGTTTCAGCAAGCAGCTCTGATTAAGTCATGGAGTCATGTCTCAAAGAAACAGGCAGAACAAGAACCCAGTCTAAACTTGTCCAATTTGCCTGCGTTTGGGCCATGTCCCTAAACCTTTCCTATCCATGTACCGATCTCAAACAAGCGAAAATCCGCAGATACTGGAAATCAAGTGTAACATGCTGTAATGTTTCACTGCTAATGCAATGGTTTCTCTATAGCAGCAATGATTGGGTTATGACTAGAGATAACGGGGACTTTGGGATGTATGTTATCCAATGAGAGGGATGTTGTTCTTTCTTCTGGGTCTGGAAGAGAGATTTTCACGGTCTTTTGTCGGGGAGAGACAAAGAGGGAAGACGTGTGTGGAGAGAGCTGGTAGACCACCGGACGCAGTGAGGGTCCGAAGGTCGGCGACGCTCGGAGGAAGTTGATGGTTGATGAATGGCCGTATCAGTGAGCTCCAATGTGCACTTTTGACTTTTTCCTTAAAATGGGCCTTTTTTATTTTCTTTACTAACCCTATATTCAGATTAAAAGTTATAAATTTCAATCATTTAACTGCATATGGTGTACTGCCTGATATTTTGCGAAGCAGATTTGTGACTGGTCAACACGTCACGCAGCGACCACACAAACGAGATTTCTCAGTTTGGAGGGGCCTCAAGCTGCCTTCCCCTAGACGCGCACGTGCTGGCTGGACCTGAGGGTTAAACAAGCAACACACGCTAAATGCCGGAGGAACTCAGCAGACCAGGCAGCATCTATGGAAAAGAGTACAGCCGACGATTCGGACCGAGGCCCTTCAATAGGACTGGAGAAAAAAGATGGGGAGTAGGAGTTATAAGGTGGGAAGTGGGGAGGAAGAAACGCACGGAGATAGGTGAAACTGGGGGGGGGGAGGGGCGAAGGAAAGAGCTGGGAAGTTGATTGGTGAAAGAGCCAGGTAACCTGTCCAAGTATCTTATGTTTGTTAATGTACCTGCCACAACAACTTCCTCCGCAGCTCATTTGACCACCCTCTGAATGAATCAGAATCAGGTTTAATATCACTGGCATATGTCGTGAAATTTCAAATTTCCAGGTAAAATTTATTATCAGAGTACCGTCGGCCCTCTGTATCCACGGGTTCCACATCGCGGATTCAACCAACCACGGATCGGGAATATCCGGAAGTTCTCTCTCCAGCACTCGTTGTTTGAGCATTGTTTGTCTCGCGTCTCGTTCGATTGCTACTTGTGTTATGTGCACCCTTTGTTTCTGTGAAAAGTTGGCTCCTAAAATGCAATTAACCAACTGCAGATCGAAAATACTGTACAAGTATCCCCTGCTATCCGAAAGTAGAGCATTCCTATGAAACCTTTGTAAGCCGAAATGGCATAGTGAGGAAGCAATTACCATTAATTTATATGGGAAAAATTTTTGAGTGTTCCCAGACCCAAAAAATAACCTAGCAAATCATACCAAATAACACATAAAACCTAAAATAACACTAACATATAGTAAAAGCAGGAATGATATGCTACTAGCAGAACCAATAGTAACATTGGAAGCTTTCAAGATTCTTTATCTCTGCATGTAAATAGTACGTACGAATGGTGGACACAGGCAAGTTCAACGCACGCACAATGTCTTTATTTCGTTCACCATGATCGAAATGCTTAATTACGTCCAGTTTTACACTAAGCATAACACCCTTACGAGCTCTCTTAGGCTTTCCTGATACCTTAGGACACATCTTGCTGACAGATGTACAAAATAAATCGAGATAAAGCACTCTTGCTGCTCGGGGTGCGCACTGCCTCTATAACGGCTCGCTGCAAAACAAACGCTGAATGCTATTTTCGCTTTTCGTAACACCCTTACGAGCTCTCTTAGGCTTTTATATAAGGGACTTGAACGTCCGTGAGTCTTGGTATCCACGGAGGGGGGGGGGGTCCCAGAACCAATCCCCCGGGGATACGGAGGGCTGACTGTACATACATGTCACCACATACAATCCTGAGATTCTTTTTCTGCAGGCATACTTAGCAAATCTATAGAACATTAACTGAAAACTAAACAAACTGTGAAAATGCAGATATAAATATATAGTAATAAATAACAAGCATGAAATACTGTAACAATATAACAGAGTCCTTAAGTGAGTGTAGCTAACCCCTTTTGTTCAAGATCCTGACGGTTGAGGGGTAGAAACAGTTCTTGAACCTGGTGGTGTGAGTCCTGAGGCTCTTGTACCTTCTACCTGATGGCAGCAGCGAGAAAAGAGCATAGCCTGGGCCGTGAAGACCTTTGATGATGGACGCTGCTTTTCTACAGCAATGTTTCATGTAGTTGTCTTCAATGGTTGGGAAGGTTTTACCCGTGATGTGCTGAACCGAAACCACCTTTTGTAGGATTTTCTATTGAATGGTATTGGTGTTCCCATACCAGGCCTAATGCAACCAGTCAGCACACTTTCCACCACACATCTATAGAAATTTTCCAAGGTTCTTGATGACACGCCAAACCTCTGCAGACTCCTGAGGAAGTAGGGATGCAGTCGTGCTTTCTTTGCAATAGTATTTATATGATGGGTCCAGGACAAGTCCTCTGAGATAGTGGCACCCAGGAATTTAAACTCACTGACCCTCTCCACCTCTGATCCTCAGATGATTACTGGCTCACGGACCTCTGGTTTCCCTCTCCTGAAGTCTACAATCACTTCTTTAGTCTTATTGACATTGAATGAGAGGTTCTTGTTATGACGCCACCCAGCCAAGTTTTCAATCTGCCTCCTGTATGCTGATTCATCACCACCTTCGATATGGCCCACAACAGTGGTGTCATCAGCAACCTTGTATATTGTGTTGGAGCTGTACTTAGCCACACAGTGAAAGGTCTAATGTGAGTAGAGCAGGGGGCTAAGTACACATCCCTGTGGTGCTCCTGTGCTGATGGAGATTGTGGAGGAGATGTTTTTGCCAATCTGAACTGTCTGGGGTCTATAAGTGAGGAAATCCAGGATCCAATTGCACAAGGGGATATTGAGGCGCAGGACTTGGGAGTTTATTGATTAATTTTGAGGGGATGATGGTATTAAATGTTGCTCTGTAGTTGATAAAGAGCATCCTGATGCATGCATCTTTGCTGTCCAGATGTTCCAGGGTTGTGTGAAGAGCCAATGAGATGGCATCTACTGTGGACCTGTTGCTTCAGTAGGAGAATTGGAGCTGATCCAAGTCACCACTCAGACAGGAGCTGATCAGCTTCAACGCCAGCCTCTGAAAACACTTCATCACTGAGGATGCAAGTGCCACTGGGCGATAGTCACTTCGACAGGTTACCACGCTCTTCCTGGGCGTTTACGATTGAAGCCTGCTTGAAGCAGGTGGGTACCACACACTGCTGGGGCGAAGCCACTGCTGAGGCTGAAGGTATCTGTGAAAACACCAGCCAGATGGTCAGCACATGTCTTCAGTACTCAGCCAGGTTCTCTGTCCGGACCGGATACTTTCCTTGGATTCACTCTCTCGAAGGCAGCCTGCACATCACCTTCAGATACTGAGACCAAAGGATCTTCGGGAGACATGGGGTGTGTGATGGTTCCTCCCTGTTCTGGTGATCAAAAGAAGAATAGAAGTCACTGAGCTCATCTGGGAGCAAAGCTTTGCTGTCCGCTACGTCGCCAGTTTTAACTTTGTAGGAGGTGATGGCATTGAAGCCCTGCCATAGCTGTTGAGCATTCCTCGTTGATTACAGTCTAGTCTGGAATCTCCACTTTGCCTGAGAGATGGCTTTACCTGCACCTTCTGTGGCATTCTTGATCTCCAGAATTTAATGCCTCTGATCTGGCTTTCAGCAGGTTCCGGATTTCGTTGTTCATCCAGGGTTTCGGAATGGGGAAATCCCTGAATGATTTTCTGGGGGATACACTCACCCACTGCTGTTTTAATAAAGTCTGTAACCGCCCTGGTGTAGTCATTCAGGCATTCAGGTCTTCGGATGCGTTCTTGAACACGGCTCAATCCACTGAGTCAAGGCAATCCTGTAACCGTTCCTCTGCCTCCCGCGACCATCTCTTGGTTGTCTTGATCTCTGGGGCCTTGCTCTTCAGGCTCTCTCTGTATTCAGGTAGTAGGAGTACAGCCAAATGATCCAACTTGCCAAAATGCGGTCTCGGGAAGGAGCTGTTAACTTTGTAGCAGCAGTACAATGCAATACATAACAAATACAGAAAAAAACCTGAATTACATTACGTATATATATTGTTTTATATTAAATAGTTAAGTTATAAGTAAGTACTGCAAAAACAGAAATTTAAAAAAAAGTAATAAGGTAGTGGCCATGGGTCATGGGTTTAGTGTCCATTTAGAAAATCGGATGGCAGAGGGAAAGAAGCTGTTCTTGAATTGTCGAGTGTGTGCCTTCAGACTCCTGTGACTCATTCCTGATGGTAACAATGAGAAGAGGGCCCCTTCTGGTTGGTGGGAGTACCTAATGATGGATGCTGCCTTCCTGAAACACTACTCCTTGAAGGTGTCCTGGATTCTATGGAGGTTAGTACCCATGATGGAGCAGACTAATTTTACAAGTGTCTGCAACTTACTTCGATCCTGTGCAGCAGCCCCCATTCCATACCAGATGGTGATGCAGCCAGTCAGAATGCTCTGCACGTTACATCTGTAAAATTGTTCAAGTGTTTGAGGTAACAAACTAAACCTTCTCAAACTCCTAATGAAATATAGTCGCTGTCTTGCCTTCTTTATAGCTGCATCAATATGTTGTGACCAGGTTAGATCCTCAGAGGTATTGACACTCAGGAATTTGAAATTGCTCACTCTTTCCACTCCTGATCTCTCTATGAAAATTGAGTTCCCTTGTCTTACCCTATCTGAAGTCCACAATCAACTCTTTGGTCTTACTGATGTTGAATGCATGGTTGTTGCTATGACATCACTCATATATCCGTATATCTCACTCCTGTACATCCGCTCATCACCATCTAAGATTCTGCCAACAATGGTTGTATCATCAACAAATTTCTAGATGGTTTACAGAACTGAAAAATAGTGTGCCAACTTGGATGAAGTTTGTGGGTGTGCACCCATTCTGAGGTGCTGCACCTAGGAACAGATGACACTGGATGGAACCCTGCTGTCCACAACTTCTAACATTATAACCAACAATGAGGGAGGAAAAGGAAATCTTACCAACAGTAGTCAAGGAGGTGTGGTGGGAGCACCGGGATGTATATATGTTGCCAGTACATGGGATAGAGCATTGCAGATGAACCGTGCACACAGGCGGTTAACTGTGGATGAGGGAGGAAAAAGTTCAACAAGTCAGCTAGAGTGCAACCACAACTGGAAAAATCCAGGGTAATTCCCCCTGAATAACAGGGGCAGTAGAAGGCGGCAGAATGGGAGCATGACACGGAGAAGCTCCAGAAACTAGGACCTGGGGAATGGGTGGGGTGGGTGGGAGCTGGGGTGGTACTATAACACCACTCAACCAGCTGTTATACTAGTGGGGTCAAGACATTGCAGCAAGTGGTAAATATGCAGCAAGAGCTTCCTGAAGGCAAAGGGATAGAGAAAGGTTCCCTCTCCCCAACCTTCTCCCTTGTGCCTTTCGCCAAGTTTTTTCCTTACAGCTGCCTCGCATCACCCATAGGCTAATTACAGTGGATTCTGGTTAATTGGGGCAACTGCTTTCTTGGGACAACTCTTAAAGAACAAAAAATAAATCGAGAAAATGTCCAATAGTATTCCCTTCATTTATTTGGGACACTATGCCACTTAATTGGGCAGGAAACTGTTACCGGACAGTTTCTAATTAGCGTCAGTTGCGTGCACTTATGCAGCCGTTAGACCCTTCGCTGTACGTAGAACCATCAGTTTTTAAGTAGCATTAGTTGTGTGTGTTTGTGTTCAAAAAGCAGTGATTTTTGGCGAGAAATAAGCAGTAAGACAATTTGGAACTGTTTTGCTTGCTGCTGTTTCAAGCAATCAGGCTGGGAAATGCCAGAAACGGCCGGGAGTGAAAATGAAATGACTTCACAGCTTCAACAAGTTCAGATTCGTGAATAATTTGAAGGTGAAATTGGATCCCGAACAGACTGTTATCTGAACAGATAGACTAGAGCAGAACCACCGACAAACAAGAGAAGGTTAGAAGGATTGCTCCCACCCAGTCGTGCCAGGCACATACCGTGCTCAGCTTGCTGCAAGTGATGATAATGCGTCTCTCATGCAGCATACTGGCGAAGAGGTGCAACATGTTGTTTACGTCAACAGCAACCACATATTCTGTCAGGTTCCTCTGAAATGCAAAGCAGAGTTAGCTAAAAAAAGGGCAACAAGCAGAAACACATATTGTACATGCTGATATTTACTGGAGAACCTGAAGTATTGTGAGCAGTTTTGAGCCATGCATTTTCCAATATTGCATTTCATTTGCCACTTTCTTGCCCATTCTCCTAACCTGTCTAAGTCCTTCTGCAGCCTACCTGTTACCTCAACTAACCGCACCTCCACTAGTCTTTGTATCATCTGCAAATCCTGCAACAAAGCCATCTATTCCATCGTCTAAATCATCGATATACAGCATAAACAGGCCCAGAGCTATCAAACGCTCTTCATATGACAAGCCTTTCAATCCCGGAATCATTTTTGTGAACCTCCTTTGAACCCTCTCCAGTGTCAGCACATCCTTCCTTAGATAAGGAGCCCAAAACTGCTCATGGAGGGATCGTAGGGCTGCAGGACAACTGGATGATTGGGCTACAGAGTCAATATTCATGTTCTGATTTGGGCATTTATTGCAACCCCATATTTGCAAATACTCTCAGATTAAAACAAAGTTTGTTCTGCACTATTTGTCATAATATATTTATTCATATTAGGGCATGTTCATAGTTCTGCTAAACATAACCAGTTGCAGGAAATCCTGCAGTACCAAAAATCTCACCAACCCCCTCTAGCGTATTCTCAGAGGTCTGCTCCGTGGTATAAAGATTATGTATGTATCCCTGTAAGTGCAAGAAATGCTACAACTGCCTATTTATCTCCTCCCTTACCTCCATTCAGGGCCCCAAACAGTCCTTCCAGGTGAGGCAACACTTCACCTGCGAATTTGCTGGGGTCATCTATTGTATCTGGTGCTCCCGACTGGCCTCCTTTACATTGGTGAGACCCAACTTAAATTTGGGGGTCACTTTGTTAAGCACCTCCTCTCCATCTGCCAAGCATGGAATTTCCCAGTTGCCAAACATCTTAATCCCCATCCCCACCCTCAGGGTGGAGCAGCAGCGCCTTATATTCTATCTAGGCAGTCTCCAACCTGAGGACATGAATATCGATTTCTCCTTCCAGCAAAAAAAATCCCTTCCCCTTCGCTCTTCCTCTATTCCCCACTGTGGCTTCTTACCTCTTTTCAGCTGCCTATTACTTCTGCCTGGATCCCCTCCTTCTTCCAATTCTCTTGCAGTCTACTGTCCTCTCCTATCAGATTCCTTCTTCTTTAGCACTTTACCTTTCCCATCCACTGGCTTCACCTATCACCCTCTAGCTAGTCCTCCCCTCCTCCCCCACCCACATTTTTATTTTAGTGCCTTCCCTCTTCCTTCCCGGCCCAAAATGTCAACTATTTATTCATTTCCACAGATGCTGTATGACGTGCTAAGTTCCTCCAGCATTTTAAGACCGTAAGACCATAACACATAGGAGCAGAAGTAGGCCATTTGGCCCATCGAGTCTGCTCCACCATTCAATCATGGGCTGATCCAATTCTTACAGTCATCCCCACTCCCCTGCCTTCTCCCCATTACCTTTGATACCCTGGCTAATCAAGAACCTATCTATCTCTGTCTTAAATGCACCCAATGACTTGTGTGTACTGTGTATGTTTGATTGCATTCTGTTTGTCCCCATTCTCTCCTCTTCTTTTAAACACTTTTCCCTGGCTGAGTTCGTTACCAGTCTGATTTTTAAATGTCCTTCAAATGTGCATTCTAGCAGGGGAGTAGGGGCTGGAATGGGTTAGTTTTGGGTTAATGTCACATTAATCAGAAACTAACACGGATCGACTGGTTTATTATTTCAAGTGGTCGAAACTCTGGCTGATAACTGTACAAGCGTGAGTGTGATAGAGTGAGAGCATGGTAAGGTGTGTGATGATAGTGAGACATACAACACTGTAGGTGCAAGTATACATCTGAGTTCATGTTTGAGTCTGAAAAGTGAGTGAGCGTGCACATGAAGATAATTCCATTGTGGTCAAATATCTTTTACACTTACAAAGTGTAAGACAGGAATCTACGTGGTAGGTGAAATCAGCACTCCAGTATCATTATTGGGGTGGAAAGAAAGAAAGACTAAAATCAGAAAATGGGTGGGCTCCTGACACTTCCTTGCTAAACTAAATTTTGCCATTGGCCAGACTGCCCACAGGGAATAACCCATCGCCCACCCGTCTGGAACCATCACTGCAGCCCCCCCACCTCCCGTCAGCACCCCATCACATCCTGTGATACTTACACTCTCCGGGATTGTAGGCAAGCTGTTGCTGTCAGGGGCAATGAAATAAGAAAGCTGGGGGAGAACAAAGAGGAGACGAAGGTCACATCATTGTAAAGATTACTGTCTGCAGAGTCATTATTTATGTCAGTGATTAGATTGAGAATTGATCAACATTGGAAGGCATATCCTCCAACAATGACAAGATTGACGTCAAGCGGTTAATGGAAAATGACAAAAGCAAGACTGAAATGGTAAAGCTGTCATTGTAATAAAAGTATTGAAGCATGAGATCTCTTTCATTGTCTTCTGTTCTTAACCCACCCTCTCATTTCCGCTCTCTTATCTTCTTTTGTTCCTTTCGTCTATGTTACCTGTGTGCCTCCTCCTCCACCTCTTGCTTTCCTTGGGAGTGGAGGAGGGGTGTTGAACAATTTAACATACAGTTGATGACTTCACTGCAGAGTGGGCCTATTGTCCTGGACAAACGGTCATCTGCACCTATCATGGTTTGTTTAATTTTCTTTTTGTGAGCTCCACTTCTGACAAACATAGCTCAATTTCCCCTTCTAATGTGATCAGGATGGAGGGAGGGGTGGGGGTGGGTACAGTGTTGATATGGATTTCAATCCATGAACATCAATTCCTCCTCCCTGACAAAGGGTCTCGGCCTGAAACGTCGACTGTACCTCTTCCTAGAGATGCTGCCTGGCCTGCTGCGTTCACCAGCAACTTTGATGTGTGTTGCTTGAATTTCCAGCATCTGCAGAATTCCTGTTGTTTTCCTCCTTCCAGTCCTTTTTTTTCTTATTTCCCCCACCCCCTTCCCTCTTCTTCTATTCCCCATTCTGGCCTATCTCTCCTCCTCACCTGCCTATCATCTCTCCCTCCTTCTCCCCTTTCTCCCACGGTCCACTCTCGTCTCCAGCCTTTCCTTTCCCTGTACCCGGCTTCACCTATCACCTTCCAGCTTGTCGTCCCCCTCCCCCACCACCCAACCCCTCCCAACCTTTTTATTCTAGTGTCTCCCTGCCCCCCTCTTTTCCAGTCCTGATGAAGGGTCTTGGCCTGAAATGTTGAGTGTTTATTGATGCTGCCTGACCTGCTGGGTTCCTCTGTCATTTTGTGTGTGCTGCTCCATTCCAGCATCTGCAGAATCTCTTGTTCATATTGATCCAACCTTTAGTCCCCAATATGAGCTACTGTACTCTGTGTGAAATGGACCCCTTGGACCAAGCATCTCATCTGTCTGTTGAAGAAGGGCCTTCACCCCCTAAGGAGACTACTACAGTCAGTAAGATTCTACCCATGGGACTATAAAAGCCCAATTGTAGAGTAAATGACCTATAAGCAGCATTTACTAGGGATTAACCCTTGCTCAGAAAAGGAAATGTAACAGCCTACTCACACTGCAGTTAGAGTACAGGTTAGTTCACAGCAGGCAAGTTTTCTATACCACATGTGGCATATGTTGCTAGTTAATTTGATCAACATGCAGGTGTGGGGTTAGATGCTGTTTAGTTATTGGGTTAATCTTGTCATTGCCAGTACAGTGGTGTTGGTCATCGGGATTTTGCCCGACTCACCGGTGCCATACCACTACCAGCATCCCTCTTCATGTCTTTCAGAAATCGTTCCGTCGTAACTCCCAGCTGTTGGGCCTTGTGAGACAGTATTGTGTGATTATTGTTCATTCTGAAATATCACATTACAACCTTATATTTTAGCATTTTTTGCACTATGAAATGCCTCAATTTTCTTGTTCTCAGGAATGATTCAGCAGTGAGTACTTTTGGCTGAATCAGTCAGCTGTGGATCCAAGGCCTAAACAAAAGGCTTTGAGCACACAATCCTTAGCAACACACACAGTAAGTGCTGGAGGAATTCAGGGAGCCAGGCAGCATCTATAGAGGGAATAAGCAGTTGACTTTGCAAGTTGACCCATTCATCAGTACTGGAAAGGAAGGGGGAAGAAGCCAGAATAAAAAAGATTCATTTCCAGTCCTGATGGCGTAATTTTGACCTGAAACGTCGACTGTTTATTCCTCCTCATAGACCCTGCCTGACCTGCTGAATTTCTCCAACATCTTGTCTGTGTTGCTTTGGATTTCCAGCATCTACAAAATCTCTTTATGTTTAGCACACATAACCTTGTTAGTTGCAGGTGTTCTGCACTACTAAAGCAAGCTATCCTGTGCTCCCTCAGTTGAAAACGACTCGGTGGCTCCAAATCTTTCTGTTTAAGTGATCACCAGTGACAATTTGTTTTTCCACCCTTACTTACCCCTGAACTAAGGAGGCAGTTTACTCTCATCTACATACTGTAAGGGTGGCAGATTCCCTCCCTCAAAAGAAAGATATTGAAGGACCAGAGAGATTTACACAACAGCCTTTGTTACCGGCATTGATATGAACATTAATTCCATATTTAAGAAAAAATGTTCAAAGTTAAATTCCACAGCTGCAATGGCCAGACTAATGCAATCATTTCTGCATGCCAACGTACCCGCCAAAGTAGCTAGGTTCGTGTGTGTGTCTTAATCAACGTCACCAGCAATTTATTTGCTTATTACTCTAATACTGCTCCCTGTGCACAGATTGATGCCAGGTTTCTTAGAACAGTGGCTACATTCCTAAGGCACTTTATTCCCTGAGCTCTTGAAAGGGATTATAGAAGTGCAAGATTTTCTTCTAAGGAAATCTTGTGTATGTGATTGCAGTAAAACAGGGATAGCAGGATTTCCGGTGAAGACTGTTGGCTTACTTTAGCCATTCTTACCATCCTGGAATTACTGGAACCATCTAAAGTGGGCCAGTTGATCTCAGCTGTTCAATGTGCCTTTTGTAGTCTGTCTGCTTCCTGGGTTCAGACTGGGAGCAGAAACAGACTATGGGTTGGTTACTGGATAAAATTTGGATACCCCAGGCAGTGAAAGAAGTGGAATAAATACGGCTTTATTCTATTTACTTACAAATTCGAGATTGAGTGGAGAGTCTGACTGGGGTGGTGGCTGAGCATGCAGAAGGCTTAGGAGCTCTTTCATTTCACTGTACTGCAGGAACAAAAATGCACACATGATACTTCAAGCTGAGCAGGGCTGTGGAGCTAAAACATTATCAGAGGCCAGAGAATTAAAAAATGGAAATAATCATGTGGAAACATTCCTAGAGTTAAAAATCTACAAACACGTTTACTGGGACAAAGTAGAGTGAGCTGTACCCTGTAGTTAACCCGTACTGTACACACCAGTCAGACACTTACACAATCCCAACCCCGGGATCATATAGGCATAACCTTGAAGGATGGGTGGGCAAACAACGGGGACTGACGGTCCTTGTCCCCAACTGTCTGGAGCTGTGAATAGACAGCAAACTGACAGGAAGGTCCCTCTGTCATACTAGGTAGCCTAATGTCTGGTACATATGGCCAGAATCTGAACAGTAGGTATTCAAATATTCACATAGGGGCTGTCACTTCTTACATTCTATAGTTATTTGAAATGCCAACTCATTCAGGCCATGTAAACTGAAGTCTGGAAGCCCTTAAACCTACCTTGTAATCTATAAGACCACAAGATAAAGGGACAGAATTAGACCATTTGGCCCATTGAGTCTGATCTATTTTCCCTCTCAGACACATTCTCCTACCTCCTCCCCATACCCTTTTATGCCCTGACTAATTAAGAATCTATCAACTTTTGCCCGATGACTTTCCACAGCCAACTGTGGCGTTGAATTCCACTCTGCTGCTAAAGAAATTCCTCCTCATCTCCATTCTATAAGGACATCCATCTATCCTGAAGCTGTGTCCTCTGGCTCTGGACTCTCCCACCAAAGGAAACGTCTTCTCTGCACCAACTCTACCAAGGCCTTTTAACATTCGATAGGTTTCAATGAGGTTACCTCTCATTCTTTTGAATTATAATGAATACAGACCCAAAGCCTTTAAACACTCTTCATATGACAAGCCGTTCAATCCTGGAATCATTTTTGTGAACCTCTTTTGAACCCTCTCCAGTGTCTATTGTTTTATGTAATTTCATTTACCCTGTCACCATTGTAAAGCAGGCTGTCACAAAGAGACATCTTTTACACAACAACCTGCAAGTTAGAAGGTGGAGTCGGCCACTTGGCCTGTCATTTACTCCACTATTGGATGAAACTATTTCTGTTCCAACCTTAACACTGCAATAATTCCCCTTCACCACTAGGTGGCCAAATGCACTGTGACAAAAGGCAAAAGTTGTTGGGAGCGTGGAGGAGCAGCATCTAAAGGAAACTCTTCCTCAGAATATGGAACAGCATGAAGGCAATTCCCAAGGAATGTGCCAGTGGGTCCCAAGAAACATTCTGGGGCTAGGGTCTGTCAGAACAGAATCACTTGATGTTCTTGAGCCATGTCAATACTAAAGATGTGACTCCTAGTTGGTGTTGTTCAACTTCCTCCTTCACTTTCTGGTGAAAATGGACCAAATGGAACTCCCCTCCGGGGACAGTGTTCCAGTTAAGGTGACTATGTTCTAGAACCCAATAAGAGTCTCCTGAAGTTCACTGAGAGAAGCACGTCTAATATTTGCTAGTTTTTTCTTGACGGCCGGGTCCCAGTAGGAAAAGCATGTCAGCAACATATTAGAAGGAAGAAGGCTGTGAAGGCAGAGTGCGGTAGCCCAGGTATACTGGCACCCCAGCAACTGGTCACCCTCATTTGTGATTTCCCTAGGTCTCAGAATCTTTATCAACCTGGTGGACAGGACCAAAATGACGACCAGCACCACAAATTCGTAGTTACAGGTTGGTTAAACACCAAATAGTCTCTGTTGAAGCAGTTCTGTCCAAAATCCTATCCAAATGGTGACTTACAACTCCAGTTTGTTAGTTTCCTGGTTATGTCTTGGCGTGACTCAAATAGCGGATGTGTCACAGATCAAAGATCAATTTTATTCACCGCTTACATTTACACTATTAGGAACTTACCGTGGTGTGTTGGTCAGGGTATGACATACAAGAAAAAAACAACATTTAATAACTATAAAGAATAAAGAATTATACAAAGTAAAGTTAGAGCTTCCGGTACAGATATGGGATAAAATTGTATATACTGTATCTATAAATACCAGCATGTATTTACAATGTAAACAGCATTATAAAAAGTGGTTTAAAATGTTTACAGTACAGTGCAATGATGGGGGTAATAAGTTGGGGAAGGGTGGGGTTAACTAGAATGGTTGAACAGATTAGAGGCGTATAAGATGATGAGAGGCACTGATTGTGTGGATAGTCAGAGGCCTTTTCTCAGGGCTGAAATGGCTGGCACGAGAGGGCACAGTTTTAAGGTGCTTGGAAGTAGGTACAGAGGAGATGTCGGGGGTAAGTTTTTTATGCAGAGAGTGGTGAGTGCGTGGAATGGGCTGCCGGCAACGGTGGTGAAGGCGGATATGATCGGGTCTTTTAAGAGACTCCTGGATAGGTACATGGAGCTTAGAAAAATAGAGGGCTATGGGTAACCCTAGGTAATTTCTAAGGTAAGGACATGTTCGGCACAGCTTTGTGGGTTGAGGGGCCTGTACTGTGCTGGAGGTTTTTTATGTTTCTAGATTAACTGTCTGGGGGAAGGAACTTTTAAGATGGCATTAAGTTTTTGTTTTAATAGCCCTACAGCACTTTCCAGAAGGAAAAAAAGGCAGTTTGCTGGGTGGGTAGTATCTGCAATGATTTTTCCTGCCTACTGCTTTGTCCTGGACACATACAAGTCCTGCAGAGAGGGTAGACTGCAGCCAAAGACCTTTTCCACTGACCTGATAGTTCGCAGTAGTCTTCGTATGTTGTGAGAGGATGTTGCATCAAAACAGACAGTAACAGCTGACCTGGTACTCCATGAGAGAGTTCTCCCTCACTCAATAGGGAGCCCTAGCGGAAGTCTAAAATGTTTCTTTGAAATAACCCTTCCAACCATGGCAGAAGAGCTATTGATCATTTATGCATCCTCCAACATATGTGACCACCGTGCACAAGCCATTAGCACAAGCTGAGAGAATGACATCCAAGGCCAGGCCATTTATAGTCATCTCTGAAGCTGATGAAGGAATGTCTATAAAAAGATAGAACTGACCAAATGTGGGGCATCCCTGAGGCATTCCTCTTCCAATCTGAAGGAGCACCACCAAAGACTGCTTAACTCTAAACAGACACACTGTGGCACTATGCAGACAATGAACTCTGGTCGCAAGGCTGCCTGAATCTGAATTGTATTCCAAAAGGGTATTCATAATCCATATCACCTTCACCTGGTCAAGGAAAAGTAAGGCAACAATCAGGCAGTCCTGTAGGAATGATGGACTAAATGGATATTATCCTGGATGAACCAGCCCAGAATCATATAGGAGGATGTGGGTCAGCATCATGCTAGATAAGTACACATAGCATGGGTAAGGACCATCCTGTAATCCATGCAGAGATGGGAGATCAAGGGGCCAGTGTTTTTATCACCCATCTTCAGCAAGAAAAAAAATGTCAGTCCTGTGTTGTGAGCAGAGCATCAATCAACTGCCAGGTTCTCCCTCAGAAATGGTGCATGGTTTTCAACCAGGGTCCCAAGCCTCTCTGAGGAACTCCACAGCCAGTTCGTCCATCATTTGGGACTTCCCCCTGAAAACTATTGGAGGACATGGGTCAGTTTGGCCAATGCTGATGAAGTCCCTCAACACTCTTGGGCTGACCTTCAATAGCCCTTTCCATCAATGACAGGAGACTCAGAATGGGACACCAGGATGTCCACCACCTCAGTGATGGACTCCAAGTTATCGCAGTGCCTCACTCCAAGTCCCCTTGCTCTTCAGACAGACACCGCTAGTGGCAAATATCAGCACTTCATATTAAGTTGTGAAGAACCCATGGCTCCATTCTTGGAGTCATTAAAGTATACAGGTGCAGTTGGGGGGGGTCCACAAGAAGAGGTGTCACAATGACGTATATATAGGGGTGACTACAAGGATCTAAGAGCCACACTCATTCTTCATTAAAGGTAATGAATGAATGAATGCTTGAGAGAGAAAGAGTGCAAAGGAAGTGGAAACTGAGCAAAGGAAGTGGAAACTGAGGGCAAGATGTATGACAACAGCTGCGATATCAAGGTTATCTCTTGATTTATGTCAGTGAACAGTTCACAGCTAATGGGCTTCCTTCTGGAGGGATAAGAACCTTCATTATCTAGGCAGCCCTAGCTGAGATGGGCCAGAAAAATAGGATGGGAAGGGAGTTTACATGTGCACAAGATATAAAAAAAAAATGGCTTCCCTTTAGATTTCAGCAACCCACTCCCAGGATATTATATTCTCTCTTTCATTCCCATTGACCTTCCTTAACACAGTAACCAACCTTACAGGATGCACAAGGTGTACTTAATTAGGCTTGCAAAAGCTCTTTCCCACCTCTTACAATCTAAAGTTCGGGTGGTGGGGTGGAGATACGTCTCTACCAAAGGAGGTGTAAGGTGCTCCTTCCTTCCCTCCACTAGGGCAAGGTATAGCACCTGTTTAGCCCCCCCCCCCACCGTCCAGATCAGAATCATGCGAAACCATGGAAGCAGGTGGTGGATGGTCGTATAAGCAGCTGGTGCACATCACAAGTCCTGCTTATGTGACCACTGACACCAGGCAGACAATCTCTGAAGAGTATTGATAATGGCTGGGGTCACCCGTCTTGTAAAGAAACTGCCCAGACAAAGGCAAAGGCAAACCATTTCTGTAGTAAAATTTGAGACCATGATCACCCACATCCTATGACCAACACGGCACATAATGATGTTGATGATGACAGTCTAATGTAGATGGAGAACAAAACATCTCCTCTCTGCTCCATAGTTTCCACACTTTGCCATGTAGCTACTTCACACTGGTTAGGGCCAGGTGCTTTCAGTCAAATCAACCAGTGCTGTCCCCACCCAGAAAGTTTGTGCTGGGACAGTGTAGAGGAGGCTTCAACTCCTTGTGTCATTTGTGCTGTATCAGGACTTGCTGTGTATTATGGGACAGGAAAGAGAAAGTTCACACATACACACAGACACAAAATGCTGGAGGAACTCAGCAGGTCAGGCAACATCTATGGAGATGAATTATAGATGCTGCCTGACCTGCTGAGTTCCTCTAGCATTTTGTGTGTGTTGCTCTGTATTTCCAGCATCTGCAGAGTTATTGTGTTAAAGAGAAAGCTTATTCTCTAACTTGTGCTGTTCCTGTCAGGATAACATACATGACACGTATTGTAGAGGGAGTTTATTCTGCATATAAGCCACTTCATTCCTGCCCTGCAGTGTTTGAAGGGGCAGTGTAGAGGCAGTAAATTTTGTCTGTTGGAAAGTTTGAAGATCCGTAAGATCAAACTAATTCTCTGAAATCTAAAATCTATCCATATCTACAGCAGATGTATATTACAAGGTAAGGTTTACTCATGTTATACAGTGAGGATAATATTGTAATATTTACTGTACCTGTCCTTTTGCCAAGAAGTCAGCTATATTGTTTAAGAGTTTGTAGAAAACTTCAAACCAGGGCAGGAAACTAGAAGACAAATGGAAACAATTGATTAAAAGAAATGCATAGCTCTGGTATAATGGAGAAATGAAACCGAGACGTCACAGCCCAATTATCAACTTTAACTTAAGAAATTGATACATTTTATTTCCCACCCTGGGTTACGGAGTCATAGAGAGATTTTTAGTGCTTTTATCCTTTTCTATGTCTTCACTGGGTGGCCAGGTGGAGATATGTCTCTACCAAAGGAGGTGTAGGGCGCTCCTTCTCGCTGGCAGTCTGCAGGCCAGCCTTGGGCAAGCTGTAGCACCTGCTTAGAACCCCTGATCAGGGTCACGTGAAGTGACGGGAGACAGTGGCGGATGGTCGTATGAGCAGCTGGTGCACATCACAAGTCCTAGTTATGAGGCCACTGACGTCAAGTAGACAATCTGTGAAGAGTATTAATAATGGCTTGCAAAGACACTGCCCAGAAGAAGGCAATCACAAATCACTTCTGTAGAAAAAATTTGCCAAGAACATTCGTGGTCCTGGAAAGACCATGATCGCCCATATCATACGACATGGCACGTAACAAACAAATGAATGTCTTCATATTCCAAAATTCCTTCTATCATAGTTTTTCTATTTATTTCTCTTTCATTGCCTTCTCTGTCAAACACTTGTCCTCTTGTTTACTCCTTGCTGCATGCACCTGGATGTCCTCTACTGCTTTAGATTCATTCCCACCCTTCAGGAGGATGGGTAAGAGAAGGCTATTCAGTCATACTGCCATACAACCCCGAGCCAACAACTGCATATGTGACTCCTCAGGGAGACAAATTATGAATGAGAGTCCTAAAAGATTTGTACCTAGAAACAGATGTACTCAGGGAAATGCAGATTAAAAATGTGGAGGTTGTTTAAGGAGCATTTGCATGGCGTTCCGGATAGGTTTTCCCATTGAGGCAAGGGAAGGAAGGTAGGGTGAAGGAATCATGGATGACAAGAGATGTGGACCATCTAGTTAAGAGGAAGAAAGAAGCTTACTTAAGATTTAGGAAGAAAAGATCAGACAGGACTCTAGAATGTTACAAGATAGCCAGGAAGAAGCTTAAGAATGGACAGGAGAGCGAGAAGGGACTTGAGAAGGCCTTGGAAAGTAGGATCAATGCACTTAAAGGCATTCTGCATGCACTTGAACAACAGAGAGATGACTAGAGTGAGGGTAGGACATTGGGGGATAAATCTGCTTGCAGTTGGAAGAGATAGGGAAGGTCCTTAATGAAAATCTTACTTCAGCATTCACCAATGAGAGGGACCTTGATGAACGTGAGGACAGTACAAAACAGGCTGATATAATGGAACATGTTAACGTTAAGAAACAGGATGTGCCTGAATGAATTCTTTGAGGAAGTGACAAAATAAATTGATGAAGTCTGAGCTGTGGATGTGGTGTATTTGGATTTTAGTAAGGAGTTTGACAAGGCTCATTCTGAAAGTCAGGGGGCATGGGATCCAAGGAAACTTGGCTGAGTAGATTTAGAATTGCCTGGTCCACAGACGGCAGAGGGAGTTAGTAGATGGAATGCATTCTGCCTGGAGGCTGGTGACCAGTGACGTTTCACAGGGATCCCTGCACCTTGTGATTTTTATAAATGACTTGAATGAGTAGGTGGAAGGTTAGCAGGTTTTCAGGTGACATGAAGGTTGCTGGTGTTGTGAATAGTGTAGAAGGTTGTCGCAAGTTACAAAGGATCATTGATATGAATACAGAGCTGGGCTGATAGGTGGCAGATGGATTTCAATTTGGAAAAGTGTGAAGTGATACACTTTGGAAGGTCGAACTTGAAGCTGAATACAGTGTTAATGGCAGGATTCTTAACCGTATGGAGGAGCTGAGAGATCCATGTCCACTGATCCTTCAAAGTTGCCATGTGTTGATAGGGGGTTAAGTATGTGTGTGGCGTGTTGACCACCATTAGTTGGGAGATCTGAGCTGCAATGTAATATTGTTGCTCTATGAAGCTTGGGTTAGACCACATTTGGGAGCATTGTGTTCAGCTCCTGTCGCTTCATTATAGGAAGGACGTGGAAGCTTTAGAAAGGGTGCAGAGGAGATTTACCAGGTTTGCTCCATGGATTAGAGGGCATACTGTATCTTAGAGGATAGGTTGAGTGAGCTAGGGCTTTTCTCTTTGGAGCAAAGGAGGATGAGAGGTGTCTTGATAGAGGTGTTCAAGGCGATAAGGGTGGACAGCCAAAGGCTTCTTTTTTACAGGGCAGAAATGACTAATATGAAGTGGCATGATTTTGAGGTGATTGGAGGAAAATGTAAGTGGGATGTCAGAAATAGTTGTTTTTTTTACACAGAGAGGGGTGGGTGTGTGGAATGCCCTTCTGGGACAGTGGTAGAGAAGATATATAAGGGATATTTAAGAGATCCTTAGGTAGGCACATGGTTGAAGGAAAAATGGATGGCTATGTAGGAGGGAAGGATTATATTGACTTCAGAGTTAAAGGGTTGGCACAACATCATGGGCTAAAGGGCCTGTACTATACTGTTTTAAGTTCCCCATGTTCCTAACTTTGGCATTACTGGAGCTAACAGTATCCACAGTGCAGATTAATTTAGGGCCCTCTAGATGCGTGAGGCAAATGTTTGCTTAGTTGAGCCAATTCTTTCTTCAGCCTTGGAATATAATCTGAACCACAACAGAATGATTAACTTGAATCCAGATCTTCTGAAATGAGATCCTTGGAAATGAATGGCAGTGATCAGGGGAGGAATCTCCCTCCCTAGTCTCTCCTCTGGAGGGCACAGGGCTGCAAAGAAGTCTCACATGCTGCTGTTCCCTTCTTCTTTCTCTGAAGAGAAGACTTTTCCACTTCTGGAGGGTGGAAATCTTCCCTGCCTCTCCTTTGTTAGATACACCTGTTCATCAATGTAAATATCTAATCAACCAATAACTTGGCAGCAACTCAATGCATAAGAGCACGCAGTCATGGTCAAGAGGTTTAGCTGTTGTTCAGAACAAACATCAGAATGGGAAAGAATTGCAATCTAAGTGATTTTGAGTGTGGTATGATGTTGATGCCAGATGGGGTGGTTTAAGCATCTCAGAAATTGCTGACCTCCTGTGAGTTTCACACACAACAACAGTCTCTAGGGTTTACAGAGAATGGTATAAAAAGCAGAATACAGTCAGTGAGCAGCAGCTCTGTGGGTGAAAATGCCTTGTTGATGATAGAGGTCAGAGGAGAATGGCCAGACTGGTTCAAGCTGACAGGAAGGCAACAGTAACTCAAATAACCACGTGTTACAACAGCGGTGTGCAGAAGAGCATCCCTGAACACACAACACCTCGAATCTTGAAGTGGACGGGCTACTGCAGCAGAAGGTCATGGATATACAGATATACAGTCAGTGGCTACTTCATCAGGTACAGGAGGTAGCTAATAAAATGGCCACTGAGTGTATGTGTGGCAATCTTTTGGGCAAGGTGTGGAAGTTAAAATCCTGTCTTCTTGCTTCAGATACATTAAAGATCCCTTAGCAATATCTTAAAGGGAGCAGCCAGTTTATCTGCTGTTTTTGACAGAATCTTGACATTATCAGTGACACTGCAAACAAATTCATCTCATTGGTGTTTGATTGCTGCTATAAAGCAACACTTCCTTGCTTAAACTAAAAACAATCGCTATACTTTAGAGCACTTCATTGCACACACTATGTGCAGAGCGTCCGTGTTGTTTTCTGTTCTCAAGTTGTCACTCACCATTCCAGGCAACTTTAGATTTCAAAATATTTCAGGAAACATTTCAGTTCCTCTGAATGTGGTTGGCAATAGAAATATCAACTTCCACTCTGCCATGTGACCACACACACACACACACACACAGTTCATCTCCACTGGAAAGCTAATTTTCTTTGTAATCATGTTTCCTTTCTTAGCTGGGCAAAACCACTCAGTGATTACTAATCTGCTAAATGGGGAGGTCCCAGAAGCTCCCCTTTATGAATACTGTATCCTACATGTACAAATATTGGTACTTCTGGACAATTACTGGTCCCTGATTGTGCCTGAGTAATCACAGGATTTAATGTGGGTTGTGTTGTTTCAGGGTTTACAGGGCAGTAAACATGGACTTGTGAAAAGCTTTACTAAAGTCCCATGTTAGGTTGGTCCAGAAAGTTTAAACATGAGATAATTGGGTCACATCTGAGAAGAGGCAGAGGGCATTTGTGGAGGGATTCTTTTCTGACTGGTAGTCTGTGAGTTGGGACATGGTGTTGTAACTTAACAAAACACTGGTTAGGCTTGGAGAGTTGAATACAATTTCAGTCACCATGCAACAGGGACCAGAATCAGGTTTAATATCACTGGCATATATTGTGACAGTTGTTGTCTTTGTGGCAGCATTACAGTGCAATACATAATGACAGAGAAAAAGCTGAATTACAGTAAGTGTATATTATTTATTAGATAGTTGAATTAAATTAGTAGTGCAAAAATAGAAATTTAAAAAAGCAGTGAGGTAACGTTTATGGGTTCAATGTCCATTCAGAAATCGGATGGCAAAGGGGAAGAAGCTGTTCCTGAATCATTGAGTGTGTGCCTTCAGACTCCTGTACCTCCTTCCTGACGGCAGCAATGAGAACAGGTATGTCCTGGGTGGTGAAGGTCCTTAATGATGGATGCTGCCTTTTTGAGGCATCGCTCCTCGAAGATGTCTTAAATACTATGGAGGCTAGTGCCCATGATGGAGCTGACTAATCTTACAACTGGCTGCAGCTTACTTCCCCAACCCCATACCAGATGGTGCACAGCAAGTTAGAATGATCTCCACTGTACCCCTATAGAAATTTGTTATGTAATTGCACTGGAGAAGATGCAGAGGAAATTTACCAGGATGTTGCCTGGAATGGAAGACTTTAATTATAAAGGGAGAATGCATAGGCTGGGTTTGATTTCCCTGGAGCAAGGTCACATGAGAGGTACTTGATGGATATAGTACGTCAAATTATGAGAGGCTGATACAGGATAGATAATTAGAACCTCTTTTCCATGATAGGGGTGTCAAAGTAAGAGGAAATGGAATTGGTTTATTATTGTCACATGTACTGAGGTACAATGAAAGGCTTGTTTGCATACTGTTCATACAGATCAAATAGTTACAGTGAGTTGAAGTAGTACAAGATAAAAATAACAGAAAGTTAAACAACATGTAATAGCTAATAGAAAGTGCAGTGCAGACAGAGAAGGAGGTGCAAGATCATAACTGAGGTAGATTGTGATGTTAAGAATCAATCTTACCGTACTAGGGAACCATTCAATGGTTTATAACAAGGGGTAGAAACTGTATTGAAACTGGTGGTACATGCCTTTAGGCTTTTGTATCTTCTGCCTGATGGGACACTGGAAAAAGACAATGTCCAGAGCGAGTAGCATCTATGATTATGCTGACTGCTTTACAGAGCCAGTCTGAGGAGGAGAGTTTAAAAACGCAAACACGAGGAAATCTGCAGATGCTGGAAATTCAAGCAACACACCCAAAATGCTGGTGAATGCAGCAGGCCAGGCAGCATCTATAGGAAGAGGAACAGTCGACGTTTCGGGCCGAGACCCTTTGTGAGTCCTGACTGTACCTCTTCCTATAGATGCTGCCTGGCCTGCTGCGTTCACCAGCATTTTGTGTGTGTTGCCTGAGGAGGGGAGGCTGGTTTCCATAATGTGCTGAACTGTGTCCGCCACGCTCTGTTGTTTCTTGCTGTCGGGGGCAGAGCAGTTGCCATACCACACCGTTATGCATCCAGATAGGATTCTTCCTATGGTGCATAGACAAAAGTTGGTAAGGATTGATGGGCACTTGTCAAATTTCTTTAGCCTTCTGAGGAAACAGAGGCATTGGTGAGCTTTTGTGGCTGTGGAGTCTACGTGGTCGGACCAGGACAGGCTACTGGTGATGCTTACTCCCGGGAACTTGAAGTTGTCAACCCTCTGACCCTCAGCATGGTTGATGTAGACAGGAGTATGTGCCCTGCTCCCCTTCCTGACGTCAACAACCAGCTATATTGAGGGAAAGTGTACAGCATGACATCATGTTATTAAGCTCTCCATCTTCTTCCTGCACTTTCTTCTCCTTCCTCCATCTCGTTATTTGAGATACAGCCCAGTATGGTGGTATCATCTGCAAACTTGTAAATGAAGTTAAGCAGAATATGGCCACACAGTCATGAGTGTGCTGGGAGTAGAGAAGGGTGCTGCAACCTTGCTGGGCACTGGTGTTGAGAATAATTAATGTGGAGGTAAGTAACTAGCCACACACGTACTAAATGCTGAATGAACTCCGCAAATCAGGCAGCACCTATGGAGGGGAATAAATAGCTTAGGTTTTGGACCAAGGACTGGAAAGGAAGGGGAGAGAAGCCAGATTAGGGTGCTGGGGAAGGGGAAAATGTACAAGCTGGTAGGTGAGGGGAAAGGCAATGTGTATTCCTCTCCATAGATGCTACCTGATTTGCTGAGCTCCTCCAGCATTAAGTGTGCATTGCTTAAGCTATCAAGCATCTGCAGGATCTCTCGTATTTATGAGTAGCCACACATAACCTGCAGTGAATTACTCATCCCTGTCTCCTCGAAGCCTCTGTGCCACTTACTGGTTACATATTAGTAAGTGTGATGGTACACCTTGTACAAGATCAGATGAGAAGACTCCAACAGCTATGAAGAAGTACAGAACCATTTAAGGCAAACAGATTATTTGTTCAGCACCCCAACTATTTCCTCCTCTGCCACTAACACACGAAGGTTACAATGTCCACCAAGTACGTGATGCTCTATATAATATGCTGGAATGCCTTAGTCAGCATCTCCAAAACCCACTACCTCTACATGGGTCATATACTTGACGTGACAGGAAGGCGTTTTAAAGGGGATCTGAGGGGAAAGTTTTTTCATAAAGATTGAAGGTACATTTATTATCAAAGTATGGATGCAATATACAACCCTGAGCTTTGTCTTCCCCACAGGCAGTCAGGGAACCTGTTCGAAAAGTAAATGTCAATGCCCTCCGCGTGCAAAAGAAACAGATCATGCAAGCGGCAACAAAAAATACAATGGAAAAACACATAATATAAAAAACAAAACAAAATTTAAAAAAAAGAGTCAAGGCATATTCAGTTTGTTGCATCATTCTCCGTAAACTCTAGAAAATATTGTGTGTGATAATCCCAGGAGATCAGAAGTTTCTGAGATACTCAAACCACCCTGTCTGGCACCAGCAATCATTCCACGGTCAAAGTCACTTAGGTCATATTTCTTCCCCATTCTGATGTTTGCTCTAAGCATCAACTGAACCTCTTGACCTTGTCTGCATGCTTTTATGCATTGAATGCTGATTAGATATTTGCATTAAGGAGCAGGTGTACAGGTGTACCTAATGAAGTGGAAACTGAGCATAAAATTTCAATACTAGAACCAAGTGACAATAAAGAAATTTTGATATATCTCCAATTGGTGTCTTGGAAGACAACCAGGTGTTCACAAGTAGCTACTGCCATTGCCTTCTAGCCTGTAGAGATGGTGGATTTTGGAGGTGCTGACAAAGACATTCGGGAAGATTAACAGAGAGCATCTTGTTCTTGGTGCACGTTGTAACCTTGGTGTGTTAGTGGCAGAGGAGAAAATAGTTGGGGTAGAGGATTGGGTGTGAAACAAACAAGTTGCTTGGCTTAGATGGCTCTGCACTTCTTGATAGTTGTTGGAGTTCTTCTTATTTGATCAAATACAAGGTAAACCGTCACACTTAATAATATGTGACAAGTAAATGGTACAAAAGCTTTGAGAAGGCAGGAGTAACTCATTCACTGCAGGATATTATAGTATCTGTGGGATTGGTTCTGTTAAACTGTAGGTCAACGGTGACCCACGATATTGGGGCAGTAAGGCTGCTGAATGTAGTTTGATTATTTGAAAAGGATACTTGTCTGACACGTGCATAGTCTGTTACTTGCCACCTGGTGACCATTGCCTAGATTTTCTCTCAGTCCTGGAGATCCTTCATTACCTGTGGAGCTGCAAGTAGAACTGAATTTTACACAGTCAGCCCTGAACACTTTCATTGCTGACTCTGCGGTTCTTCGTGGACAGTCTCAGGAGCATGACAGGTTGTAGGATTTCAGTTTTGGAAATGGAGTGGAACTTGGTGTTTGAGGAAGGGGAGTTGGCAATGTGGGTTCTTTACCAGCTGGAGTGAGGAGACAGGTATTTGGAGAGAAGGACTAAAACAATTCTGTTTTGTTATTTTTCATAAGTGTTTTGGGAGGAAACACAGCTTGGAGAAATTGTCAAAGTTCTGGGCCCATCACCCCATCCTACCTGAGGATGCAGATGCAGGTCTTCGAACTCCCAGTCAGCCGACAAAAACCAAACCGCTGAAATCCATCTATATCTGTCAGGACGAAAGTGAACTGCTGGACTGTGGTACTTTCCCATTCCCTACCAAACAAAAACAGAATTCTATAGTTTAGTCATCAAATATCTCTTTGGCACTGCAGAGTAATCCCCATCTAGTGATCAATTCACTAGAGGATTTCATGAAGACTAATAAAACCCTATGCTTTGTTGTCAGGAATTGTTCTAATCTGGCACTTCATAAAGGTTCTCTGAAAGGATGGACACCTTTAACCAAAGAGGTGAATAATAAAATCCTCACTGGAAAGGTCAGCTGATTAAGCTACAACAGTGCGATTGGTTACTGAATATTTTTTGTGGGGGGGTGGTGGTTTGAGAAAGATTGGGCTGGACTGTTAAGTGCCCATGGTTTAGTAACTTCAATACCCAAACGAGCAATAAACAATTTGTTAGAAAAGTGTAACAGATTGAGAAGTATTTGTATTGGGGGGGGGAGGAGCCACATTGTCAAAACCCTGCATTAGAACTAAAAGTGGAGAGGGGAGTTAGCTGGTATGAAGAGAAGGGAGTGGTAAGATGGGGGGCAGAGGTGATTGATGGATTGAGGAGGGGTGAAGGATTGAGTTGGTAGAGTAGGGTAGGTGGATAATAGATGGCCGTCATGTCTACAACACCAAAGGATGTCCAGTAGTCTGAGTAACGAACAACCTGCTGGAGGAACTCAGCAGGACAAGCAGCATCTGTGGGAGGAAAGGAAATGTTGATGTTTCAGGTTGAAACCTTGCATCAAGACTTAGAGATGAGAGGGGAGATGGCCAATATAAGGAGAAGAATGGGAGTGGTGTGAAAGGAGACTGAAGTGAATGGTGGACTGGGGAGGGGGTGTACAGTGACAGGTAGCTTGTGTAGGAGAGGGGAGCTGGGAGACAGTGGCAGCTCGATGATAGATGGAGGCAAAGAAAAGGAGAGGAAAAAGAAAAACACAGTCAGGGCAAGGTGTGGGATGAGGAGTATAAAGATGGGTGACAGCTGCTGGAGGGAGACAAGCAGGAACATAAAGGACTCCAGTGAGGAGATGTTAATGGGAGCCATTGGGAAGAGGTGAGAGAGAGGACTGGTTGGAGAAAGTAGAACAACCCACTGGAAGGGAGACATCTAAAATCAGGAAACTCAATATTCGTGCCAAGGGGCAGTAGCAGTAGACTACCCAGGTAGAATGTGATGTGATTTTCCTCCAGTTTGCATTGGGCCTAATCCTAGCATTTGAAATGGCTGAGGATGGACAGGTCTGTGTGGGAATTGAGTAGGGAACTGAAACAGCTAACAACCAGAAGCTAAGAATGGCCATTCTGGACTGAGCATAGATGCTCTGCAAAACAGTCACCCAGTCTGCACTGGGTCTCATTGAGGTAGAGGAGGAGACGCAGGAGCACCGAAAGTGGTGGATAAGATTGGAGGAGATGCAGGTGAACCTTTATTTCCCTTGGAAGGGCTGTTTAGGTCTCTGAATGGTAGGGAGTGAGAAGGTGCAAGGATAAGCGCTGCACCTGCTGCGAGGTCAGTGATCAGGGAGGGCGAGTAGTGAATAATGAGCAGACCAGGGTGTCACAGAGGGACTGGTCTCCAACTACACCAGCAGTCTGAATTTTGGCTTTGAATAGATTAAGTATAAATAAGCCAGTAATCTTTTATAGTCTTTATAATACTCTGAGAGGCACAGAAAGAGTAGACAGGGAGTTTCTGTTTCCCAGGGTTGAAGTGTCTAATACCGGAGACATGCATTGAAGGTGAGAGGGGGTAGGTTGTAAGGAGTAAGTTTTTTTTACTTAGAGAGTAGTGGATGCCTGGAATTTGTTGCCCGTTATGGTGGTAGAGGCAAATACATGAGACGTTTGGATAGGCACATGGATATAAGGAAGATGGAGGGATATGGACATAGTGTAGGTAGGAAGAATTTGTGCCTGGGTACTTCTGATTTGCTTCTTAGCTGGTTCAGCACAACACTGTGGCCCGAATGTGTGCTGTACTGTTCTATGTTGTATGTCCTCAAACCAAATTACACATGAAAGCTGGACCAAAGAATTGGGATGGCATCATTCCCTAGCATACAAGCATGACACTATTCCTCATAAACCCAGGAGGAGAAAGCAGAAATATCAACAATAAGTTTAGAGAAACCAAATCCCCATGTGACTTTTTTTGTAGGCCATTATCAATTGAGAAAGAAATAACTTTATTAGGAATGAAACAACTTCTGTACAGGTTTCCCCCACCATCCGAAGGTACAGCGTTCCTCTGAAATGGTTCGTAAGCCAAAATGTCGTAAAGTGAAGAAGCAATTACCACTTATTTATATGGGAAAAATTTGTAAGCGTTCGCAGACCCAGAAATAACCGACCAAATCATGCCAAACAACACGTAAAACCTAAAATAACAGTAACATATAGTAAAAGCAGGAATGATATGATAAATACACAGCCTATATAAAGTAGAAATACTTTTCCACAATCATTACTGAACTGTTCTCCGTAATGAAAATCTCACGCAAGCGTTGTTGGCAAAAACACTCTCTCCAGTAACCTTTAAGCTATGAAGCTGCCAAATCATACCAAATAATACGTAAAAATACACAGCCGATATAAAGTAGAAATAATGTATGTACAGTGTAGTATCACTTACTGGAATTGGGAAGACAGCACAGAGCACACTGATGATGGTGTGTTAGACTGAGTCGTCGCAGGTTGGGATGGTACAGTGGCCCCCACCCTCCAGGCCGCCGAGCGATACATTGCCGTGAAGCATGCAGGAATGCAGCAGTAGCCGGGAGACACACAGCACATCTTTAAGAAAAAAGCCGAAATAAACAAGCTAATTAATTAGGTGCCACCCGGCACGTAAATGTCGGCCCAGATCAGAGGCGATGCAATGGGTACTGATCTGGGCCGACACTTACGTGTTGGCGGCACCTAATTAATTAGCATGTTTATTTTGGCTTTTTTCTTAAAGATGTGCTGTGTGCCTCCCGGCTACTGTTGCATTCTCCGCGAATCAGTATCTGTCTGTGGCCTGGGGGTTGGGATAGTGGGACATTGGGGTGTCATTTTGTCATCTATTTCCATTACAGCAGGCAGCTCATCTCCTATGACTGCTCGCCTCGATGTCGAAGGTCGAGGTTTGTCGTCTGCTGTGGCTGATGTGGAAGGCTTGCTTGACTGCTGAGCCTCGCGTATTTTTCTATCACACAGTTCTTTGTAAGGACTCAAACCATCCTGCAAATATCTCCTAAACCGACGTACCCTTTCAAAATTAAAGTCGTACTTTATCATTACTCATTCGTTTTCGATGGTTATCCTTTTTTCTTCCAATTGCATCAGCTCTTCATCTGTCAGTTCTTGGTCACGGGATGCCAAAACCTCTTCAAGATCATGTTCGTCAGCTTCCACAAGCCAAACTCACATTGTCCTTACTTCGTTCACCATGATCAAAACACTTAATTATGTCTAGTTTTATGCTAAGTGTAACACCCTTACGAGCTCTTTTAGGCTTTTCCGATACCTTAGAACTCATCTTGCAAACGGCTGCTCACAGGCACGTGTTAAAGCAATGCCGGTGAGAATGCCGTTCCGAATCCGGGGAGAGCGGCTGCTCGGGGCGCGCGCTGCCTTTTATCGTGCGCTGCTTTTTTTTCATAACAGTGAAAACACCTTCTGAAAGCGAAAACAGGGTACTAATGTAGGTCTTTCATAACAGTGAGGTTTCGTAAAGCGAATGTTCGAAAAGTGGGGACACCTGTATAGCAATCCAGTGTCAAAGTGAGCCCACAGCATTACACCTGACACTAATGAGACAATTTTGCATGGAAATGCTTGGCTAACTGATACATTCAGGTATCGTTCTTCCACATTCAACCATTTATCCAGTCAGCGCAAACAAAAAGTTGAACTGAAGAACCACCTAGAATGAAGGCACTTCAAAACTCCCGTAGCCCGCGACAACCTGTGATTGAGATCTGCTCCAGTTTGCCTACCATCACAACATGCCAACAGCAGATCAGATTATTGGCTCTTTTCTCAGCTCGGGAACTCTAGACAATAAAGATACATATGTCAGGATGTTCTTCAGTGACTACAGCTCAGCATCCAATACTATCACTCCCCTGAAATTCAACACTAAACTCCAAGACTTGAGTCTCAATAATTCCCTGTGCAAGTGGATCCTCCATTTCCTCACAGGTAGATCCCAGTTACTACAGTTTTACAATAGCATCTCCTCCACAATCACCATCAGCACAACTGTACTACAAGGCCGTGTGCCTAGCCTGCTGCTCTACTCACTTTACACCTATGATTGTGGCCAGGTACAGCTCCAATGCCATATTTAAGTTTACTGACAACATCACTGTTGCTGACCAAACCAAAGGTGGTGACACATCAGTACATAGGAGTGGGACTGGAAATCTGGTTGAGTAGTGCTACATCAACAACCTCTCACTCAACATTAGCAAAACCAAAGAGCCGATATTGACCTCAGGAGGAAGAAGGCAGAGGCCCATGAGCCAGTCCTCATTAGGGATAGGCGGAGGAGAGGGCCAGTGCTTCAAATTCCTTGGTGTTAATGTATCAGAGGATCTGTCATGTACATGCCATCACAAAGAAGGCACTGTAGTGCCTCTACTTTCTTAGAATTTTGCATAGATTCAGCATGTCACAAAAACTTTGACAAACTTCTATTGATGCACAGTGGAGAGTATCCTGGTTTGTTGCATCATGGCCTGGTATGGAATTACCAGTGCCCAGGAGCAGAAAAGCCTACAGAAAGTGGTGGATTCAACCCAGTCCATCACAGGCAAAGCCCTCCCCTCTATTGAGCACACTTACATGGAACGCTGCCACAAGAAAGCAGCATCCCTCATTAAGGATCCCACCATCCAGGTCAAGCCTTCTCGCCACTACCACTGGGCCGTGGATTCCACACTCCCAGGTTTAGGAACAGCTGTTGCCCTACCATCATCAGGTTCCTGAACTGCTGTGGATAATGTCACTGACTATAACTCCAAGCTAACTTTTGACCTATTGTACTCACTTTCAAGAATCCTTTTAAAACTTCACGTTTTTAGCATTCTTTATTATTTGCACAATTTGTCTTCCTTTGCACATTGGTTGTTTGCCAGTGTTTATTTGGACCATAAGACCATTAGATATAGGTTCAAAATTAGGCCATTTGGCCCTTCAAGTCTGCTCTGCCATTTCATCATGGCTAATCCAATTCCCTCTCAGCCCCAGTCTCCTGCCCTCCCCCTCTATCTCTTCATGCTCTGACCAGTCAAGAAGCTATCAACCTCTGCCTTAAATTTACATAAAGACTTGACCTCCACAGCTGCCTGTTGCAAAGAATTTCACAGATTCACCACTCTCCGGCTAAAGAATTTCCTCCTCTTCTCCATTCTAAAAGGATGGTCCTCTATTTTGAGGCTGTCCTCTGGTCTCAGACTCTCCCATCATAGGAAACATCCTCTCCACATCCATGCTTTCAAGGCCTTTCACCATTTGATAGGTTTCAATTTGGTCACTGCTTATTCTTCTGAATTCAGTGAATACAGGCCCAGAACCAATAAATGTTCTTCATATGATAAGCCATTCAATCCTGGAATAATTTCCGTGAACCTCCTTTGAACTTCCCTAGTTTCGGCACATCCTTTCTAAGATAAGAGCCCCAAAACTGCTTGCAATACTCCAAGTGAGGCCTCACCAGTGCTTTATAAAGTCTCAATATTACGTCCTTGCTTTTATAATCTGGTCCTCTTGAAATGAATGCCAACATCACAATTCTCTTGCCCACCACAAACTCAGCCTGAAAATTTACCTTTGGTGAATCCTGCACAAGGACACCCAAATCCTATTGTGCCTTTGATTTTTGTATTTTTTTCTCCATTTAGAAAAGAGCCAACCCTTTCATTTCTTTTACCAATGAGCATGACCATACACTTTCACTCTCTGTATTCCATCTGCCATTTCTTTGCCCATTCTCATAATCTATCTAAGTCCTTCAGTAGCCTCCCTACTTCTTCAAAACTGTCTGCCTCTCTACCTACCTTCATACCGTCTGCAAACTTTGCAATAAAGCCATCAATTCTATCATCCAAATCACTGACGTATAATGTAAAAAGAATCAATCTCAGCACAGACCACTGTGGTTACATGGTCAGCACAACATTATGGGCCGAACGCCCTGTAATGTGCTGTAAATTTCTATGTTCTATGTATCTTCTGCCTCTCTCCCTTCTTGAAGAGTGGAGTGACATTTGCAACTTTCCAGTCTTCCGGAACCATTCCAGAACCTAGTGATCCTTGAAAGATCATTACGAATGACTCCACAATCTCTTCAACCACCTCTTTCAGAACCCTGGGGTGTACAACATCTGGTCTAGGTGACATATCTATCTTCAGATCTTTCAGTTTCGGAAGAACCTTGTCTCTAGTAATTTCACTTCATGACCCCAGACACCTGGAACTTCCACATACTGCTAGTGTCTTCCACAGTAAAGACTGATGCAAAATACTACTCAGTTCATCCTCTATTTCCTTATCCCCGATTACTACCTCTCCAGCTTTGTGTTCCAGTGGTCTAATATTCACTCTTGCCTCTCTTTTACATTCTATGTATCTTAAGGAAACTTTTGGTATCCTCTTTAATATTATTAGCTAGCTTACATTTGAATTGTGTGGGCACGTAGCCAAGTGGTTAAGGCATTGGACTAGTGACCTGAAGGTCGTGAGTTCGAGCCCCAGCCGAGGCAACGTGTGTTGTGTCCTTGAGCAAGGCACTTAACCACACACTGCTTTGCGACGACACTGGTGCCAAGCTGTATGGGTCCTAATGCCCTTCCCTTGGACAACATTGGTGTCGTGGAGAGGGGAGACTTGTAGCATAGACAACTGCTGGTCTTCCATACAACCTTGCCCAGGCCTGCGCCCTGGAGAGTGAAGACTTTCCAGGTGCAGATTCATGGTCTTGCAAGACTAACGGATGCCTTTACTTCACTTTTACTTTACACTTGAATTCCATCTTTACCTTCTTAATGATGTTTTTAGTTGCTTATTGTTGGTTTTTGCAAGCCTTCATTCCTCTAACTTCCCACTAATTTTTGCTCTATTATATGCCCTCTTTTTGGCTTTTATGTTGACTTTGACTTCCCTTGTTAGCCATGGTTGTGTCATCTTGCTTTTAGAAAACTTCTTCCTCTTTAGGATGTATATATCCTGTGGCTTCTGAATTGCTTCGAGAAATTTCAGCCATTGCTGCTCTGCCGTCATCCCTGCCAGTGTTGTTTTCCAATCAATTCTGGCCAACTCTTCTCTCATGCCTGTGTAATTTCCATTCTAAGTCTGAGTATGAGGCCTCTGTCAGTCACAGATGACCATGGATATTGTGTCCTAGCTGTCTAGATATGGAAGCATGGGCCATATAATATGGAGAGCAAGCTGTTGCCCATGAAGAAAGCTCTCCCTCTCCACACAACTGATGAACCCAAAGGAATGGCAGAGACTGATACAGTTTGGTACCAGCAGCGTCACAGGAGCTGCCAGTCAACATTCAACTCTATGTAGGACTGCCTTAGGGACTCCAGCTCTGGATTTTCTCCTCGGGGTTTACTCCCGAAGCCTTTCCCATGAGCGGGTATAGCTGCAAGGCAGCAGAGGTTTGAGATCAGAGTTTTCCTTCTCCTAGAAGAGCTGCTAACCACAGATGATGATCCCCATCTGCCTGAATTCCCATTACTCCACTGTAATACCGATACATCTGACTTTAGCTTCTCCTTCCCAAATTTCAGGGTGAATTTGATCATATTATGATCATTTCCCCTGAAGGGTTCTTTTGCCTTAAGCTCTCTGATCAACTCCGGTTCATTGTTCAACACCCATTCCAGAACAGCTTATCCCCTAGTGGGCTCAACCACGAGCTGCTATAAAAAGCCAGTTCATAGGCATTCCAGAAATTCTCCCTCTTGAAATCCTGCACCAACCTGATTTTCTCAATCTACCTGCATATTGAAGTTCCTCATGACTATTGTAAAATTGTCCTTTTGGCATGCATTTTCTATTTTCCATGGACCACATCCTTACTGCAGCTAAGGGTCTGTATACAACTCCCATCAGGGTCTTTTTACCTTTGCAGTTCCTTCGTTCTATCCACAATGATTCAACACCTTCTGACCCTTTGTCACTTCCTTCTGATGATTTAATTTCATTTTTTACTAACAAAGCTACGCCACCCTCTTTGCCTTCCTGCCTGTTCCTTCGATTCAATGTGTATCCTTTACATTAAGCTCCCAGCTATAATCTTCTTTAACCATGATTCAGTGGTGAGCACAACATCATGCTCGCCAATCTGTAACTGTGTTATGTAAGGGTTTTCCTATTCTATTGTATTCATTTATTTTCCTTGTAAATGCCTGCAAGAAAATGACTCAGGGTATTATATGGTAACATATATGTACTTTGATAATAAATTTACTTTGCACCTTAAACTTTTCTCAAACAATTACAGTTCATTTAGAACTAAGAACATGTTTTATTCTAATCTTCCCATGTTAAATGCAGAATAAAACAGGCTGAATCACACACTTTACACCAGTATTTACTTCTAAACAGTTCATCAGTCTATTTTCTCTTGTCTTCTACAGCAGCAAGCAATCCAGTCAGTCAGGTCTATGTCAATTCATTGCTGTGGCACAATGTGAAACTTGCTTCATTTTTCCATTCACAGCCCAGAGCCCTTTACCTTGCCTGCTTCTAATGATATTTTGTTTATGACTTTGATATTTTCTGTCAGGATAGTATAACTAAATTATATTTAAATTAGCAAACAACATTTACACTGAAAAATAGGTGAACAGTTAAAACTGAAAATTTTGAGAAGAAGTTAAGCACTGGTTTAGCCTCCAGCAACTGGATGAAACCCAAACTAATTGCATTTGTGAATCCTATTGTCGACCAAGTACAAAGTACATTTCTTATCAAAGTATCTATACTTTATACAACCTTGAGATTCGTCTGCTTACAGGCAGTCACAAAACAAAGAAACCCAATGGAACCCATTGAAACAAAATAAGAGCATCAAACACCAATGTGCTAGAGAGAGAAAAAAACAAATCATGCAAACAATAAAAGTAAGCTAATAACATTCAGAACTGAAGTTCACAAAAGTGAGGCATCACTGCAGCTGATTCAGCAGCCTGTTAGTTGCAGGCTACAGCCTCAGTTCAATGCAGGAATGAATAAAGCTCGGGGAGCAGCAAGCAAAGACGAGTAGACTTCGCGGAGCAGCGAGCTGAACTGACCTGTCCCTCGTCTCTGGCCCTGACGCCCTGACCTTTTCAAATCTCGGGGTGTTCCCTGCTTTCGGACCTGGGTCCTGCCGCTTCAATATGCGCTGGGGCCCGAGCCCCGCCTGCAGGTCAGACATTCAGTTCTCAAGCTATGAATTGATTCTTACCTTTCCATATCAAAAGGGAAGCAGAACTTAGGCAGGCTTTGCAGAGATTCCTGTGGAAAGAGAAACAGGTATCTTGGCAGTATAGTAATCACAGTCTAGTATTAACAAAAGTGGTAGTTATCTCTATTGGGACCACCAATGACCTAGGTGGCGGATAATTTCAGGCGAGTGTAGATTTGAGCCATATAGTTAGAAAAGCCTTGTGCCTGGCTCCTGGGATCCCATTTTCACAATGGAGTTTGGTGGAGGCTGTGCATATATATATATAGGGCTAGTTATGTCATTGGTAACTGTGATTCCTCCTCTGAACGTGTAATTTGCTCATACTGGGTCTCCAGATTAGTATCAGAAAACTTCTGGTTGACAGAAGTAATAAGAAGACAGGGTATACGGTGGTTTTTAGCATGAGATAGTAGTTAGAAAGGTAGTGTTGGATGCACCTCGTTGGGATGCAGTTATTTTTCAACTGTAAACACACTAAGGGGATTCACTTACAAATTTTAAAAATGTTTTTTGTTCTGTAAGTATTTAATGTGATCCAAATAACCATCCTATAATCAAATGTAGAACATGCACTTAAATGTAACTTCCGTATTTAATCAGGAGTTCAAAGTAAAAATCATGAATTTGTCTGGAAAAGAGAAGGCTGAGAGGTAACACCGGGCTTTAAGTTTAGTTGTTTGACAGAGCAGATTAGAAATATTTCTGAGTGGGATCTGAAAATGCTCAGCCATAAATACAAGATAGGAATTAATAAATCCAATTGGGAATTCAGGAGAAACGTATTTGCCCAGAGATTGAAGAGAAGATTAAGTACTCCATCACATTAAGGTAAATGGCACTAATGTGATTAAGGGAAAACTGGAATAGAGCATGTGATGGGAATACAAAACAGGCTGACGGAAAGTGGAAAAAGGGGGTCAAATGGATCATATACAGACACATAGACCACCAAACATGACCTGTTATTCAACTGAGTCCTTTAGTAGATATTTATGTCAATGGTGTCCCAAGCTCAATTGCTAACCAGTTCATGACCATGGGTCCATGAGCCACAGAGCAAGATAAAAGGTGCATCTTACCTGGTCATTGCTGTCTTCTGGGAATTGCCTCAACACTGCAGGATCTGAAAGGGATGACAGAGTCCATCAAAAAGCGACTAACCTCAGCTGTCCTGGCCCCTCTCTTATCTACCCTTTAGGGCACTGACTTTATGGAAACACCATGGTACCTTCTGTTTCTAGATAAACTAGAAGTGAATGTTGAAAGGACTAGATAAGGTGGATAGGGGAGAAGATGTTTTGTATGGTGGGGGTATCCAGAACTAGAGGGCACAGCCTCAAAATTGAGGGGCAACCCTTTAGAACAGAGGTAAGGAGGATTTTATTTCGCCAGAGAGTAGTGAATCTGTGGAATGTTCAGCCACAGACTGCAGTGGAAGCCAAGTCCGTGGGTATATTTAAAGAAAAAATTGATAGTTTCTTGATTGGTCAGGGCATCAAAGGTTACGGCAAGAAGGCAGGTATATGGGGTTGACTGGGATCCAGGATCAGCTATGATGCAATGGCGATACAGACTCAATGGGCTGAATGGCCTAATTCTGCTCCTATGTCTTATGGTCTTAATACAGCACCTGATATGAAAGCTGGTTCCCTTGGCTAAATCAAGAATAGTGCTAAATTAACATCCCAACCTATGTTCCCTCTAAGCTGTGTGCGTATGCTCGCGCACACATGTTTTTCAACCAGCGCACAAAGGAAATTAATGTGCGCACAAAAGGTTAGCTACCTAAAATAATGTAGTAATTAATAATTATATCTATTGAAAATAATCTTTCAGCTAAATGTTTCTGTTAACTAGTTAGTCAGTTTTTCAAATACCACAATGCACGTCACTAATTTACGTCACCTCACCTATCCTGTTCCGGGATCTGGGAGACAATGTTTCGTGGAGTGACAAAGTTAAAGTTTTGCTAATAAGCCAACAACGTGAAGAAAACATCATAGTAGATACAAGTTCGCTGTTGACCTTTATAAATAGTCTTTGTGTTCACTTAGAAGAAAGGTTTCCTGAAGATGAGGTACAAGAATGGTCAGCTTTTGATTTC
Source organism: Mobula birostris (assembly GCF_030028105.1). NCBI lineage: Eukaryota > Metazoa > Chordata > Chondrichthyes > Myliobatiformes > Myliobatidae > Mobula > Mobula birostris. Next base: position 7,074,904 of record NC_092401.1, read on the forward strand.
TCTACAAATGCAGTTTGTGACTTCACATTTGGTGATGAACAAGTTAGTGCCTTATGTCTAAAATATCATTATTTTCTAGCTGAAAATACTGTAATAGTTAGAAAGTTTAATGATTTCAAATTTTCCATGCAAGAAAAAATTAAATCCAAACTGATTTCAAACTTTGCTCAAATGGCGGTATTTGTACTTCAAAATGAACAGTTTTGCGACCTTGCACAGTTGATGGACATTGGGGGAACCTTTCCTGCATCTAGTGCATCTAGAGTGAGGTTTTAGCCTAACGAATCAACTCAAAAACAAGCTGAGAAACCGTTTAGGTGAATGTCATTTGGATATGTTAATGAGAATCAAAAGCTATCATAGAACCAAAGAACATTACAGCACAGATACAGGCCTTTTGGCCCTTCTTGGCTGTGCTGAACCATTTTTCTGCTTAGTCCCACTGACCTGCACCTGGACCATATCCCTCCATACACCTCTCATCCATGTACCTGTCCAAGTTTTCCTTTTTCTTTTTAATTTATTTTTTATTGAATTTCATCATCAAACGTTTTCATAAGATGTATTTCAGATACTGTACATATATTATATAATCATATTTGTCACAAATCTCCACATAATATTTATCTGATAGAAAGGAGAGGAAAGAAAGAACAATCGAAAGAAGAAAACTATGTACAGAGTAGGGAGTGATCTTTTTTTTTACAACATATTCATTGATGGTGAGAATAAAATCAGGCCTATGAGGTGTTATGTAGTTAAACCATTTTTTCTAGTATGAATAAAATTGTTCCAACTTATGATTAACAGATGCTGTTATCTTCATTTTGTAAATGTCCATTGTAATTTCAATCCATACATTTAGAGTTGGGCTTTCCTGTGATAACCATTTCCTGGTAAGGGTCATTTTACCAGCCACCAGCAGTACATTCATTAAATATTTATCTCTTTTCAACCATTCTTGAGGTATATACCCAAAATATATAACTCCCCTGTTTGCTGGAGAAATTGTGGAAATCAAAATGCAAACAATTATCATATTTTCTGGGAATGCCCTGTTATCAAAGACTATTGGAATGGGATACATACTGCCCTACAAGACATCTTTAAATGTGAAATACCCTTTGAGAGTTATACCATATCAATTGGATGGAAGTTCTATTAGTCTAGATAGAGTTTACAAAGAATAGGTAAATGCCAAAGACAGGAGAGAGAAAAAATAACTGAGTGACTTAAATGTGTATGTTATTTTGTTGTTATTCCGTGCAGTTTTATGTCAAATATTTTGTAAAGCTACATAAACTGTGCCATGTGTGTATTCAGTGTGCACATACTTTTGTCACAGGAAAAAAATTTGCACAACGTAAGATTTTTGGGCATACTGACTACTAAAAATTAGAGGGAGCATTGGTCCCAGCCAGTCCTGAGAACAACTATTTTGATAACAAATTTGACTGACTGTAATTAGACAGGTCTTTATTTAGAGATACAACATGGTGACAGGCCCTTCCGGCACCATCTAATTATACCAAAATGACCAATTAACCTACTAACCGGTACGTCTTGGAAATGTGGGGGAAAGCTTAAGAACCCAGAGGAAACCCATGTGGTCACGGGGAGAACATACAAACTCCTTATAGACAGCAGTGCAATTGAACCTGGTTCGGTGGTGCTGTAATAGTGTTATGCTAATCTCTATGCTACCATCTCACCGTTTCCTTGTTGGGTTCAGTAGCCCTGGATAAACAATTTGAAGCAGCAGGGAGACTAAAGCTGGGCAGGCCATCCAGATCTGGAGCACTGAACCCAGTTGACCTCAACATTTTTCTCATAAACACTGATGTCCCATTGACTTGGCCTCAACACTCTGCCTGATGTTCTCAAACTAACAGGTAACATCACAAATCTGATTATGTCCTGTCCCTCTAGCAGAGGAGGCAGTGGTGTAGTGGTAGAGGGGCTTGAGAAAGTAACCCTGTGTAATGAGTAAACCAACACAAAGAATAAACGTGCTTGACTTCAGCTATCTATCAACCCATTGCAGACATTTATATTGGTGTTGACAGAAATGTAGAGACAAGGCCTGTGTTATGTTCCGTAACTTCAAAACATTAAACTAGTTCACAGGAAGACACAGGAGTTTGAAATGAAAGTCTAACTTCGTGTTTACTTTTAGCGATGCATGCACGTATCACATGGTAGCGTGATGACATATGCAATCTGTGTATTTATACATATAACCCGTAAACTCAGCAGGTCATCAATGGAAAAGAGTACAGCTGATGTTTCGGAACCTGAAACGTCGACTGTTTATTCTTTTCCATAGATGCTGCCTGGCCTGCTGAGTTCCTCCAGCATTTTGTGTGTGTTGCTTGGATTTCCAGCATCGGCAGATTTTCTCGTTTGTGATATAACTCGTAATGAATTATTTAAAAACACACTTAATCAATCAACATATATACAATCAACAAACTTTGATTTCTACAAAATTTCTATAGATGTATGGTGGGGAACATTCTAACTGGATGCATCAGAACCTGGAATGGAGCCTCCAATGCACAGGATCGCAATGGGCTGCAGAGGGTTGTAGACTCACGCAGCACAACTGTCCCCATGGTCAAGGATATCCTCAAGAGACAGTGCATCAAGGAGGTGGCATCCATCATTAAGTACCCTCACTCTATGCCCTCTTCTCGTTACTACCATCAGATTAGATTCAACTTTATTGTCATTGTGCCGAGTACAGATACAAAGCCAATGAAATGCAGTTAGCATCTGACCAAAAATGCAAAGAATAGTATTATTTACGAAATAACTGTGAATAAAAGGTAAGTGCTACAGCACACAAATATAAAAATACTGAGACAGTACAATATGAGTGCAATACTGCTTAGCGCTGTGATGTGAGGTTCAGCAGGGTCACAGCCTCAGGGAAGAAGCTCTTCCTGTGCCTGCTGGTGCGGGAGCGGAGGCAGTTTTCACAACACGCTGGAGTGCTTTGCGGTCCGATACGGGACAATTGCCATACCACACTGAGATGCAGTTGGTGAGTATGCTCTCAATGGTACAGCGGTAAAAGTCTGTCAGTATCCTGGGACAGAGGTGAGCTTTCCTGATGCTCCGCAGGAAATAAAGGCACTGTTGCACCTTTTTGATCAGGATGGAGGAGCTCAGGGACCAGGTGAGATCCTCGGAAATGTGGACACCAAGGAATTTGAAGCTTGATACATGCTCCACTACAGCTCCGTTGATATAGCTGGGGACATGAGTGTGGCTCCTAGCATGCTGAAGTCCACAATGATCTCCTTGGTCCTCTGGGTGTTAAGGGCCAGGTTGTTGTTGGCACACCACGTGGTCAGGTGCTGGACCTCGTCCTTGTAGGCTGTCTTGTCATCTCCTTTGATCGGGCCAACCACTGTGGTGTCATCTGCGAACTTGATTTATGGAGTTAGAACCATGTACAGGAACGCAATCATAGCACGCAGCCTTGAGGCACACCGGTGTTCAGGGTGAGACTGGAGGAGGAGAGGTTGTCTGAATTAACTGATTGGGGTCTGTTAGTCAGTAAGTCCAAGGTCCAATTGCAGAGGGATGAGCTGATACCAAGCTGGCGAAGTTTGGCGATCAGCTTGGAGGGGTCACAGTACTGAATGCCGAACTAAAGTCAATGAACAGCATTCTGACGTAGGAGTTGGGGCTGTCCAGGTGGGTCAGGGCAGAGTGAAGTGCCACGGAGGTGGCGTCCTCTGTTGATCTGTTGGTGCGATAGGCAAATTGATGGGGGTAAAGGGTAGTGGGCAGACAGGATTTCAGATGCGATAGAACCAGTCTCGCAAATCACTTTGCAATGATGGGGGTGAGTGCAACTGGGCGGAAGTCATTCAGGCCCATGGCAGTGGACTGTTTCAGCACTGGCACGATGGTGGCGATCTGGAAGCTTGTGGGGACAACTGCCTGGGCCAGGGACAGATTAAAAATGTCCGTGAAGACCCGGGCCAACTGCCCTGCATAGACTCTGAGCACACGGCCGGGTATTCCATCCGGACCAGCTGCCTTCCGTACACTCACCCTGCTCAGGGTGGCACAAACATCGGAGGTGGAAAGTGAGAGAGGCAGTTCACCAGGCGGGAGATCCGCTTTGAGGGTGACCTCCTTGTTCCCTCTGTCAAAGTGAGTGTAGAAGTAATTGAGCTCATCAGGGAGGGAAGCAGAGCTGGAAGGGGGCACAGTACTAGGTGGTTTGAAGTCTGTAATAATCTGTATGCCATGTTTCATGGGCCAGGGGCCTGAGGAGTTGAAATGCTCCTCGATGCTCTGTTTGTATATGTGTTTAGCCTGAGAGATTCCCCTCCTCAGGTTGGCCCTGGCTGAGCTGTAAGCCTCCTGCTCTCCAGACCTGAAGGCTGAATCTCTGGTTTTGAGCAGGAGGCGAACCTCTCTGTTCATCCAACGTTTCAAATTGGAGGTACTGTACATGAGCCTGAAGACCTGCACTGAACAATTCTGTAACAGATTCTCCCTTCTGAACACCTCTTCATCCCTCTTATTTTGCACCGGGTTAGTGATAATAAACCTGACTCAGTAACAAGCAATTCCTGCAGAAGATGACTATTTGCAACAGGAGTTCAAAGACCATAAGATCATAAGATATAGGAACAGAAGTAGGCCATTTGGCCCATTGAGTCTGCTCCATCATTCAATCATGGGCTGATCCAATTCTTCCAGTCATCTCCACTCCCCTGCTTTCACCCCATACCCTTTGATGCTCTGGCTAATCAAGAACCTGTCTATCTCTGCCTTAAATGCACCCAATGACTTGGCCTCCACAGCTACTTGTGGCAACAAATTCCACAGATTTACAACCCCCTGACTAAAGTAATTTCTCTGCATCTCAGTTCTAAAAGGACGTCCTTCAATCCTGGTCGTGCCCTCTTATCCTAGAATCCCCTACTATGGGAAATAACTTCGCCATATCTAATCTGTTCAGGTCTTTTAACATTCGGAATGTTTCTATGAGATCCCCCCTCATTCTCCTGAACTCTAGGGAATACAGCCCAAGAGCTGCCAGATGTTCCTCACACCTTTTCATTCCTGGAATCATTCTCGTAAATCTTCTCTGAACCCTCTTCAATGTCAGTGTATCCTGTCTAAAATAAGTAGCCCAAAATTGCACACAATATTCCAAGTGTGGTCTCAGGAGTGCCTTATAGAGCCTCAACATCACATTCCTGCTCTTATATTCTATACCTCTAGCAATGAATGCCAACATTACATTCACCTTTTGCACAACCGACTCCAGCCAACATAGCTCTCTGGGTCATTGAGGCACACAAGCCTCCAAACCACAATGGTTTGGAGGTTTGCGTCCCTCAATGACCCAGACAGCTCTGTTGGCTGGAGTCAGGGCTTTATACTTTGGCTCTTAGTAGGGTCACCCATGTCAAACAGGCCCCAGGGTAGAGGCCAAACTAAGAGTGGTCCAACCAGTCCTCCAAGTTCAGAGATTCAGTTCAGGGATGACAACCCTGACTGGTAAAACAAAATTATTATGGAGACAGTAATAAAGAATCCTTCTACATCTGAGTGAGGTGGTATTCCTGAGTCTCCACCTGGGACTTGCATGGCTTCCTCTGAGAGGAAGCTACTGATGTGATGAAGCATGCCCTGAACACCACCAGGGATGGAAGAACTTTGCTGCTGCCCTAAATGCCGGTGGCGTAACGGGCAGTAACACTCCATTAAAAAGAATGCAGCAGCTCAGAACGGTGGATCAAGGGATTCTTAAGGGAATTAAGGACGGGAAATAAATTCTGGTCTTTCCAGCTACACTGAGGCCCTGAGAAGTGAATAAACATTAAAAAAAAAATTAGACTTTGGAGCTTCATGGCTGAATTGAGCTTAGCATCATATGCTGTTACTGGACTATAATTCTGGTGGAAAAGCATTGACTATAGCTCCTCCTCCTCACTGCCACCCACCAGCTCCTGCTGGATGTCTGGCCATGTATAATGCCCACTGTTCCTCCTATGGTGTCACTTTCAAATTCAGCAATTCATCTATATCTTTGACTGAACTTTGGTGAAGCCTAGATTGCTGGCAGGGTGACTGGCATTGCTGGGATTGGGTCTAAGGCAGGGAGTCAAGTGTATGGTATTAAGTGTTAAGAGAAGAAATCTGCTCTCCATCTTACGTGCTAAATGTGTAATCCTCACAGATTTTGCAGATTATAAACAATTTCTGAAATTCAGTTCCATTAACTTCATTATGCTACATTCAGAACATGCCATGGAGGGTTGAATTTCTGTACTGGGTGACAGGGTGGAGATATGTCTCTACCAAAGGAGGTGCAAGGCACTTCTTCCCTCCACTAGCCTGCAGATCACCCTTGGGAAAGGTGTAGCACCTGCTTAGCCCCAGATCAGGGTCACATGAAGCCATGGGTGCAGGTGATGGATGGTCATATAAGCAGCTGCTGCGTATCACGTCTTCATTATGCAACCACTGATGCCAGGCAGACAATCTCTGAAGAGTACTGTGAAGACACTGTTCTGAAGAAGGCAATAGCAAGAAAAATTTGCCAAGCACCATCATGGTCAACGATGACCCACGACATATGACACAGCACATAATGATGATAATGAGTTGGCTAGGTCTAAAAGTGTGGCTCTTGGTTATAGTATAGAAGCTGTAAGCCAGATGGTGTAAGTTCAGATCTCAAATTCTGAGACTGATTTAAAAAAAAATGCAGTACAGTAACAGCTGGAAAATGAGATTTGTGTTTTCCAACATTTCTACAGTACTCAGGTTCACAGAAAACAGGAAGATGGTAAAGAGCATTAGACCACCTTGCTCCAGAATTCAAAACAATCATGGCTGATCATCCACTTCAGTAGCCTATTCCTCCCTTCTCTCCTTTTCCCTTGATCATTTTAGTAATAAGAACTCTATCTACACACTTCTTAAATAGATTTAATAATTGCTTTCTGTGGTTCAGAGTTTATCTGGTTCATCACCCTCCGAGAAGAAAAAGTCACCTGATCTTGGTTCTGAATGGGATATCTGTAACCTGTGACCTCTGACTCTGGACTCGCCGGCCATTGGGAATACCTTTCCTTTATCTAGTCATAGGGTCATATAGCATGGAAACAAGCCCTTCGACCCATCTGGTCCATGCTGACCAAGGTGCCCAATGAAGCAAGCCCAATTTGCCAGTGTTTGTCCCATAACCTTTTAACCTTTCCTGTCCAACTACCCATCCAGCTCTCTTTGTTGTTTATTTACCTGCCTCAGCAACTTCCTCTGGCAGCTCGTTCCACATACATACCATCCTCTGTGGAAGAAAATGCCCCTCAAGTTCCTATTAAAGCTTTCCCTTCTCAGACTATGCCTTCTACTTCCTGATTATCCGACCTCAGGGAAAAAAAGTGAGTGCTTTCACCCTGCTATGTTCTCAAGATTTTATACACCTCTCAGTCTCCCATGCTCCAATGAAACGTCAGAAACGTACAGGATTCTGTGAGATTCTCTCCTCAAGCAAATCTAAGTATAATGGATTCATTCTCCTCAAACAGTGATCTTGTCATCCCAGGAATCAGTCTGATAATTCTTTGCTGCAATCGCTCCACAGCAAAAATAATCCTCCTCAAATAAGGATATCAGGTGACCAAAGCTCCAATTGGTATCTTCCCACAGCCACTACAGTACAGCTGGAGCAAGACATTGCTGGTTCTGAACTCAAATCATGTTGAGATGAGGGCCAACATTTTAATCTGTCTTCGTGCATGTTTGATGCACCTCAAGCCTCCTTAAATCTTCTCTCTTCCCAATCTACTACTACTCATGATAATGTGCCTTCTTTTAAAACCAAAATGATAACTTTGTTCTTATTACTGAGTTTTATTCTGTGAAACAGTTCTCAATCAATATCATTCCATTATCTTCCATTAGGTTTAATTTTGCACATTGACATCTTATTGTGTAACCTTATCAAAATTTTCTGATAACGTCCCACATCTGGTCACCCAATTATAGGAAAGATGTCAACAAAATTAAGAGAGTACAGAGAAGATTTACTAGAATGTTACCTGGGTTTCATCTCGTAAATTACAGAGAAAGGTTGAACAAGTTAGGTCTTTATTCTTTGGAGCATAGGAGGTTGAGGGGCGACTTGATAGAGGTATTTAAAATTATGAGGGGGATAGATAGGGTTGACGTGGATAGGCTTTTTCCATGGGGGGGGGAAATTCAAACAAAAGGACATGAGTTGAGAGTTAAAGGACAAAAGTTTAGGGGTAACATGAGGGGGAACTTCTTTACTCAGAAAGTGGTAGCTGTGTGGAACGAGCTTCCAGCAGAAGTGGTTAAGGCAGGTTCAATGTTGTCATTTAAAGTTAAATTGGATAGATATATGGCCAGGAAAGGAATGGAGGGTTATGGGCTGAGTGCAGGTTGGTGGGACTAGGTGAGAGTAAGAGATCGGCATGGACTAGAAGGGCCGAGATGGCCTGTTTCCATGCTGTAATTATTATATGGTTATAAGAAGAAAGTGGACAAAATTTCATATGTCAAATGCAGTGGTTATACACCATCTATTCTTATAATTACATCTTTAAAAAGAATTCCAAAAGATTTGTTAAGCATGATTTTTTTTCATAAATCCATTTGATTTTACCCAATATCATTAAGGCTTTCAGAATGTTCTGGTATCGCATCATTCAAAATAGATTCTAACAACTCCCCCACTACCGACGTAAAACTTACGAGTCTGCAATTCCTTCTCTTCCTCTTTTTTTTTAATAGCTCTTCAATCTTGACTGGATCCTTCAATTTTTGGCTACACTCTGCAATCATTGGCTATTGTCTTCAATCTTTGATGACTTATTTAATCTTCATAACAGTAACTTTATACATTGAGCCACACATTAGAAGTAAAGATGTGGTGCACAGTAGTTGTATGAGACTTGTAGACATGTGTAACATTCCTTTTAAACAACTTCTGTTGGTGAATGGTTTAGATACAAGAGGTTGCTGATTCTAGTAGCAACATATTTCAGCATTTTTTTCAAAGGAGGGAGTAAAGGGGAACTCCAAAAATGGTTGTAGAAGTTAGTCATATACCCCTGCATGACACCAGCCGAGGCTTTGGCCTATTTCTGAGCAGACAGGAAATGGTTTAATGCAACATGAAGTTGATTATTAACTGGAACGTCATTCAGTTTCTCTTTCTTGTATAAAATGTCTGCTCTATACATTCTGCATGGCGGTCTATTCCCTGAAAACACCATGGCATATGCTCCCGTGAACACATTGTCACGCTGACAGTCTGCCTTCTGCCATCTGCAGAGGTCTTGCCCCAACCAAATGTCGATCTGGTACGGAGCTCAACAGGAAACCTGTGGCTTCAGCATAATTTTAAGAAAGAAAAAAAATCCAGATTTGCAGAAATGAGTCATTGTGCAGCAGACTCCAAATCTTGAACCTGCTCTGCTTGCTTTAGTGCCTTAAGCTTTTAGACCTCTCACCCAGGCATTCACCTCTAGCCAATGATGGGCTATCTATGTATCACAAAGTGGGCTTAATTCATTTCTGAGAGAGTGTTGGCATATATTTGACTAAGGTACGTATCTTTGCCTAATAGGTTCTGTTTAGACATGCTCATTCTCCAGTACAGTATTCAGGAGTGTCTGAGTTCCTTTAAACAATTGCACTCGGATCAACCACCATCCTTTCTACACCTCTGTCCCATAGACCCTGGCTGAGACTGGCAAAACGTCACAGATTACATGAATTGTGGTCCTGACACTACAGGGGTGTTATTAAACCAGATTGATGCTGGGCTGCATAAAGGATAAATAGTTAAATGTACAGTTGGGGAGGTAGTCTTAAAGGATAAGGAAGCAAAAATAAAAAAGGTGAAGAGGCAGAGATATTTAGGGAAGAAATTCTGGCTGATGATTAAGTCTGAGACAAAGGCTGAGGTAGTACCAAGTCCTGGGAGGATTGAAGGGCTGGAAAAAATTACAGAAAAAGGAATATGACATGAAGGATATTGGAAATGTGGAGGAGAATTTTCAAACAGCAGGTTATGCTTAGGAGAATCTGAAGACAATAGAAACGCATTTCCAGTGGCCTTGGTAAAGTTCAATGGCAATAGCAGTATATTTGCATTGTACAAATCACCATCTTGGCTCAGGTTTTTACAAAAAGATGGTGTTTTAGGCTTGTCTAGTGACTTTACATCTGATATAACAGATCCTGTCTGATCACAGAGGTGAAACAGATTCAAGTCCTGGTTTGCACTCGAAGAGGGGACTGAATAGGAATAACCAGAAATATACCACCAGGTTACTCTGCCTGAATATTGTCTGTGATGCAAAGCATATTGGTGAATCTAAGGTGCCTCAGCTGTAGCCGCCTTGGGACTGACAGCATTCGATCCAGGTTCAGATATCATGAGGAAAGGCTGAATGGAATTGGCTTGTGTTCTGAGTTTTGAAGACTGAGGAGTGAAGTGACCAAACTGTTTCAAACCTTAAAAGAATTTGAGAAAAATGCTTTCTTTTTGGTGGAGAGATCAAAGACATTAACAACTTTAGCGATACAAGAGATTCTGCAGATGCTGGAAAATCGTGAACAACACACACAAAGTGCTGGAGGAACTCAGCAATGCAGGTAGCATCTATGGTGGGGCATAAACATTCAATGCTTCGAGCCCAGACTCTAGACCCTTCATCAGGATTGGAAACAAAGAAGGTGGAAGTCAGACAGAATAAGGAGGTGGCTTTAGGGCTTGGATGATCAGGAAGTGTTACTTCACAAAAAGAGTAATAGAAATAAAATGATAACCTTCTCCTTAAAGGACCGACTCTGTAGCAGTTGCTTGACTAAGGTCAGTAGATTGTTAGGCAAGGATGTGAAGGCACCTAGACCTAAATGGAGTTGCAGAACAGGATCTAATTGGCTTTTGGAACTTGTTTGTGGAACTGCATGACCTATACATTTTATATTCAAATACATGCAGATTTTAATTACCTGCACTTTGTACATTCCCAGTGAGTGGACCAGCTATTTAATTATAGTTGTTTAAGCTTGATTCATATCTCTTTTATTCATTTCCAAATAATGATTTCCAAGTAACTTCATTTTCTTCCGTTCAGAAGATAGGTGAATTATAGTCACCAGGTAATTTGATATCTCAGTCTGGATCGGTAGTATTTTCTCAGCTGTTATGTCATTCTTTTTTCCTTTTTATTCTTTTTTCTGGGAGTGCAAAACATGCACAGTCTGACCTGCCCAGCACATCACCCATCTCTACATTTCTCGACTCCTACATTCTTTTGAATGTATTCTCACCCCCTAACTACTCCCATTTATTCATTGATCAGATAATCCTGATTATCTCCATGGTCACATCAGTTTCAATTGATCAGAGACATTCCATATAACCATGTAACAATTACAGCATGGAAACAGGCCATCTCGGCCCTTCTAATCCATGCTGAACTCCCCGTCCAACCCTCCTTGCAGTTTAAGAAGCTAGGTTTATCTCCTTCCCGGTTCTGGCAAAGGGCTTTCAATCTGAAGCATTAACTCTTCCCACAGGTGTAGTCTATCCTGCTGAGTGTTTCCAGCATTTTCTGTTTTTATTATAGTGAATTATAGTATCTTCATTAGAGTCAGGTAACTGAACACAGACAAAGGCATATTTTGAAGCCTTCTGGCCAAATGCAAAAAGGAGAGGGAGGAACTAAAGATGGTGACAGAGGTTTTTGCAGACCCAGGCGACTTCTTCTAGTTTGTCTGCAAAACAGTTTAATCTCTCCTTGTGTCTCTTTTTCCTTTTCAAGGTGGCTAGGGTCCTGTTGGAGCCCATGGTCTTGGACTTACTGAGTGGCTTGGCGTTTTGTTATCTCCAGATGCGGCCTGGAAGACGTGTGCCTTTCGGGTGTGGCCCTGTGGATGACTCGATTCCTTGTTGATGTTGCAAACTTGTGGGAGATTGAAACATCGAGACAGCAGGCAGTCTATGGTGCTGTCAAAAGAAGGTCCCTGTACTTGAGTGATCTCTCTCTCTCTCCCTTGATGGGGAGTGAGATTCTGTTGGTCCTTGCGTCAGGGAACTCGCACAAGTGACACGGCAGATTATAACATCGAAACAGCGAGGGGTTTGGCACCCCTTTTGCAGTTGCGGGAGTGATAGCTCTCTCTCCCTTGCTAGTGAGAGAAAGAGTCTGAGACAGCGAAGTGTTGGGACAGACTATAGTTTTTGATGGACTCAGGATCATGGTCACTGGGGCTTTGCTATTGCTTGCACTGTGGGTGGTGGGACAGGGGGGGTTGATACTTTTTGCTGGAGTAAAGGGGGAAGGATTGATGCCTTTGCTGCTGCCTGTGCATGGGGGGGGGCTTCGGGATTCTAATATTTTCTGTCATTCATTCTTTGGGATTTTTTTCTATTTCCTGGATGTCTGCAAAGAGTAGGAATTTTAGGTAATATACTGTATACTGTACATTCTCTGATATTAAATTGCACCATTGAAATGTTCATGATGCATTTACCAATACTGAGGACACTAATTATATCTGTAGTTATGCTACCTTTCACACGGAAATTGGCAGAAGAGGGTCATTTACGTTCATAGTAACCAGGAAAAATGCAGGGAGCTTTGAGGATATCGAGGCCCTCCTTTGGTCGGGGTCGACCATAGCTGTCTATGTGATACACAAGCCGGTACGCAAGCTAGGGCAGCAGGACATGGAGAGCAATTTGTTGCCCATGCAGCAGGCTTCCCCTCTCCATGTAGCTGATGAATCCAAAGGGACTGCAGAGGCTGTTACAGTTCGGCACCAACAGCGGCACCACAGGAGTTGCCAGTCAGCACTGAGCTCAACGTTGGATTGCTTTAGGGATGCTAGCTTCAGACTCTTCCCTTGGGGTTACCTCTTGAAGCATCCCCCATGAGTGGGTTTAGCCACAGGCAGTGGAGGTTTGAGATCAGAGTTTTCCTTCTCAATCACAGTAGACGAGCCCCATCTGTGGAGTAAGCTCTTAACTAAACCACTTGCAAAGTTTTAGTCTGTACTGTGGCTCATTCCTATTCACTCTGTCCAAGTCTCTCAAAATTTCATACCCATCTAATAATATTTCAGCTGTCAAAATCCACAGATCTTCTTTCCACTCTCTCTAGTGCTCTCACATTTTTGTTTGGTGATCAGAACAACAGATTGTTCTCTGTGGCATGGCTATTGTTTTTTAGAGTTCCTGCATAAAACTGCTTCTCTTGTTCAAAGTTCAAAAGTAAAATTATTATCAAAGTACATATATGTCACCATATAGAACCCTGAGATTCATTTTGATGTGGGCATACTCAATAAATGCATAATAGAATAATAACCATAATAAAATCAATCAAACACAGCACTAACTTGGGTGTTCAACCAGAGTGTAAAAGACAACAAACTATACAAATACAAAAAGAAATAAATAATAATAAAAATATAAATATGCAATGAATATTGAGGACAAGAGATGAAGAGTCCTTGATAGTGAGTCCAGAGGTTGCGGGAACAGTTCAGTGTTGAGGCGAGTGAAATAGTCCTCTTTGGTTCTAGACCCTGATGGTTGAGGGGTAATAACAGTTCCTGACCTGGTGCTGTGAGACCTGAGGCTCCTGTATCTTCTTCCGATGGCAGCAGTGAGAAGAGAGCATGACCTGGATGGTGGGGGTCCCTGATGATGGATGCTGCTTTCCTGTGACAACAGTTTGTGAAGATCTGCTCAATGGTGAGGAGGGCTTTACCCATGATGGACTGGGCCGTATACACTACCTTTTGCAGGATTTTCCATTCAAGGGAATTGGTGGTTCCATACTAGGTTGTGGTGCAGCCAGTCAATATACTCTGCACTACTCATCTACAGAAGTTTGTCGAAGTTTTAGATGCGAAGTAGAGACACTGCCATGCTTTCTTTGTAATTGCACTTACATATTGGGCCCAAGACAGGTCCTCTGAAATTATAACACCAAAGAACTTAAAGTTGCTGATCCTCCAGTGATGATGTATCTTGTCTTCGTCAATAAAGTGTTTCCTTCACTACCTGTCCTGTTACCTTCAACTAGACATACTCTCCAATATCTCTCCGTTCCTTACACTTTTAAGGATCTTGGCATTTAATATGGACTCCCTTACCTTGTTCATCTTTCTCTACATTGAATTGCTTTGCCACTTTTGTGCCATATAATCAAGCCATTGAGGAGAAACCAAAGAGATTTTGAAAACAAAAACCCAGTCAGCCTAACATCTGTGGCAGGTCATTTACTGGAGAGGAATCCAAAGGATAAGATATGCATGCATTTGGAAGGGTAAAGGTTGATTAGGGGTAGTCAACACGGGCTTTATATGTTGGAGATCATGTCTTAGGAACTTGAATAAATGTTTTGATGAACTAACCAAGGAGGTCGATGAGGATAGGGCAGTAGATGTACTTTATATAGTTTGATGGTAGGAAGCAGGGAGAGGCGGTGGAATAAGTCTCTACGTGGTAGGCTGCTTAGGAAGATTAAACTGCATGGGATCCAGGATCAGTTGGCTAACTGGATAGATATACAATTGGTTTGAAGGTAGGAAGCAGAGAGTGATGGTGGAAGGACTGGAGGCCCATAACTAGTGGGGGCAAGGGTCAGTGCTTAGGCCCAGTGATGTTGTCATATATGCATATCAGCGATTTGGATGAGAATGTATCAAGGATAGTAAGTAAGTTTGCCAATGACACTAAAACAGGTGGGGTAATTGACAGTGAAGAACGTTATCAAATATTATAGGAGATATTAATCAGCTGGATAATTAGGCCAAAGAATTGCAAATGCAGTTTAACTTAGGTAAGTTAGGGGTAGGGGTTCTGGGAAGTGTTACAGAACAGCAGCTGTTTTGGTGCATGGTTCTCTGACAGGGTAGGGTGGTGAAGAAGGATTTGGGCACGCTGCCTACATCATTCAGGTCACTGAGTATGGAATCGGGGAGGTTATGTTGCAGTTGTACAATATGGTGGTGAGCCTGCATTCGGGGTATCGTGTTCATTTTTGGTCACCATGCTATAGGGAAGATGTTATTAAACTGGAAAGTGTGCAGAAAAGATTAACAAGGTTGTTACCAGGACTTGAGTGACTGAGTTTTAGGGAGTGGTTGGGCAGGTAAGGACTATTTTCCCTGGAGTGCAGGAAATGCATAAAATCATGAGGGGTTTAGACACGGTGAATTCCAGGTCTGGAGCATCGAGTATTAGAGGGCATAGGTTCAAGGAGAGTGGGGAAAGACGTATTTCTTTAGAGATACAGCACAATAACAAGCTCTTCTGGCCCTTGAGCCTGTGCCACCTAATTACAGCCATGTGACCAAACTACCTACTAACCCATATGCCTCTGGAATGTGGGAGGACTGGTAAGGGTCCACAGGGTCATGCCAGGTTGCAAAAAAGTCATGTTACAGCTGTATAAAACTTTGGCTAGGCTACACTGGGAATATTGTGTACAATTCTCTTTACCCCATTGCAGGAGGTATGTGAAGGGTACAAGAGATGTTTACCAGGCTGTTGACTGGATTATAGGGAATGAAGTGTCATGAAAAGTTAGACAAATTTAGTAGTTTTAGAACTTAGAACAGTACAGCACAGTATAGAATTCTTTGGGCCACAAGGTTTTAACCTACTCTAAGATCAATCTAACATTTCCCTCGCATAGCCCTTCATTAATCTTTATTTATCTCCTCTTCCTTCTTGTTCTCCCATGGTCCACTCTCCTTTCCTATCAGATTCCCTCTTCTCCAGCCCTTAACCTTTCCCATTCTCTTGGCTTCATTTATCACCTTCCAGCTAGCTTCTTTCGCCCTCCCCCCACCTTTATTCTGTCATTTCCCCCCTTCCTTCTCAGTCCTGAAGAACAGTCTCGGCTCAAGATGTTTTTTCATTTCCATAGTTTCTGCCTGTCCTTCTGAGTTCCTGCAACATTTTGTGTGTGTTGCTTTATCTATCATCCGATGTCTATATGAGAGTCTCTTAAGATCACAAGATCACAAGACAAAGGAGCAGAAGTAGGCCATTCGGCCCATCGAGTCTGCTCCGCAGCAACCCCATAAGCTAAACTATTCACTCATCTAGTTCCAATTTCCGGCTTTTTCTCCATATCCCTTGACACCCTGACTAATTAGATACCTGTCAATCTCCTCCTTAAACACCCTCAATGATCGGGCCTCCACAGCTGTACGTGGCAATGAATTCCATAAATCCACGACCCTCTGGCTAAAAAAAATTCTCCTCATCTCTGTTTTAAATGGGTACCCTTTAATTCTAAGACTGTGGCTTCTTGTCCTGCACTCACCCACCAAGGGAGACAGCCTTTCCACATCTACTCTACCCAACCCTGTCAACATTCGAAATGTTTCTATGAGATCCCCTCTCATTCTTCTATACTCTAACGAATACAGTCCAGGAGCCGACAACCACTCCTCATATGTTAGCCCGATTTCCAGGAATCATCCTTGTAAGTCTTCTCAGAACTCTCTCCAACATCAGTACATCCCTTCTAAGACAGGGGGCCCAAAACTGCACACAGTATTTCAAATGAGGTCTCACCAGTGCCCCATAGAGCCTCATCAACACCTCCTTACTCTTACACACTATGGTCTCTACTCATACACTAAATGTCCCCTAACATATTTTCTGGAGCAATGGAAGATTAGGGGAATTTAGAAAATTATGAGAGGCTTTTGTATGGCAGACAGTCAGAATGCTTTTCCTGGCAGAAATGTCAAGTACCAGAGAACACACGTTTATGGTAAGAGGGGGAAAGTTTGAAGATTTTTTTTTCATATATAGAAAGTGGTAGGTACCTGGTACAGGCTGCCGAGGTAGTAGTGGGAGTAGATATGGAAAAGGTATTTACCAGATTTTAGACAGACACATGAAAATGCAGGGAATGGAGGGATATAGATAATGTGAAGACAGTAGAGATTTAGCACAGACATCATGTTCAGCAGAGACATCACGAGCTGATGGACCTGTTCCACTGCTGTACAGTGCTATGGTCTACATTCAATAACTTCCTGCAGCCTAGACCTTTCTCTTCACTGTTAAACATAATGCCAATTTTGCTTATAGTAGGCTGTATTTTTGTCCAGATCACTTGAATAGCACCAGAAAATGGGGGTAGCACTGAATATTATTGAACATCACTTCAGTCGGACCACAGTCACTAAAACACCTATCACCAAATTTTCTGTCCTGGTCCAACCATGTAAACACCATGGTCAAGAAAGTGCACCGGTGTCTTTAATTCCTCAGGAGGCTAAAGAAATTTGCCAATGCCTCCCCTGAGCCTTACTAATTTTTATCAATACACCATGGCTATACTACAGATGTGTACTTCTATAAATGTGCTGTAACTTCTATAGATGTGTGATGGAGAGTATATTGAAAGCTGCATCACATGCTGGTATGGAAACAACAAAGGTTTTGAAGGGAAGAGCCTACAAAAGTAATGGATACGGCCCAGACCATCATGGGAAAACCCCTCCTCACCATTGAGCACATCAACACGAAAAGTCGCAGGAAAACAGACTCCATCGTGAGGGACCACCACCGCCCAGGCCACGCTCTCTTCTCGCTGCTGCCATCAGGAAGAAGGTCCAGGAGCCTCAGGACTCACACCACCAGGTTCAAGAACAGGTACTACCCCTCAACCACCAGGCTCTTGTACCAAAGGTGACAACCTCTCTCAACTTCACTCGCCCCATTACTGAACTGTTCCCACAATCAATGGACTCACTTTCAAGAACTCTTCATCTCATGTTCTTGATAGTTATTGTTTATTTATATTGTTATTCTTTCTTTCTTTTTGCATTTGCACAGCTTTTTTTTGCAGACTGGTTGAATGCCCAAGTTGGTACTGTTTTTCATTGATTCTATTATGGTTATTATTCTACTTTGGAGTTATTGAGTATGCCTGCAAGAAAATGAATCTCAGATGTACATGGTGACTTTGAATTTAATTTATTATTCCTGATTTGTAATCAGGCACTGTAGGTATGACAATTGCTCCGACCGAGACAGCAAGAAACTGCAAAGAGACGTGGTTACAGTTCAGCACATCATGGAAACCAGCCTCCCCTCTCCAAGGACTCTGATTATGCTGGCTGTTTTACTGAAGCAGCAAAAAGTATAGACAAAGAACCCGATACACCCTGAATATTCTCTCTTCTCATAAAAACCTGAAAGCACACATCAACAGGTTCAAGAACAGCTTCAATTCCATGATTGTAAGACAATTAAATGGTTCCCTACTCTGATAAGGTGACCGTTTGAGCTCACAATCTACCTTGCATTTTATTGTCTACCTGCACTACACTTTCTCTATAGCTGTAACACTTTATTCTGTACGCTGTTCGTGCTTTACCTGAATGCACAGTTGTAATGAATTGATTTGTATGATCAATACACAAGCTTTTCACTGTAACCTCAGTACACATGGCAATGATAAACCAACCTACCAACACCGAAAGGAAGGCAAGTGATGAAAGGAAGCAAACGAGGGAGGGAAGATGAACAATTGGGAATATCTGGGGAAGGGGATAAGAGGCTTACTGAGAGGAGAAGGTGTTCTGCCCCTTCTCAAGAGTTTTTCCTGTTTTCTTAAGCTAGACAGATAGATAACTCCAGTCCTGGCATAACTGTAGTTGAAGGCAGTCTTATCATTTACCAATACGTTACAGTACGCAAGGAGCCGGTGTAAAAAGACAGTACTTCTCAGCGTTCTAACGAAAGGCAGATTCAAACACTGATTGAAATTCCTTCAACTTCTAACAAGTGATCTAACGAATGAATGAATATACAAATGACTATATAGGCAAAAGCTAATTGCTTAGCAACGTGATAATGAGTAATGGGTTACCATCTGGCAAGCGGTACCACAGCATTAAGGCCAGGACCAACAGGCTCCGGGACAGCTTCTTTCACCAGACCATCAGATTTATCAATACACATTGATCTGATTGCATTTTTGACTGTACATACAGGTATACAAAACAATTCTGTATGCAATCTTAGTGCTTGGGCAACATCCTCCCACAATTCCCTTCCTTAGTGCTTGTACATAACGATGGAGATACAACGTAAAGATTTTTACTCTCTCATGTTGTGAGATGGATGCTAGAAATAAAATTCTAATTCTAAACAAAGGGTTGTGAACTTACAATTAAGCAATGAGATCTAGTAAGTAGAAATAAAATAACAATCCAAATCAGGAAAGACGTAACAGTAAGTGATGGACATATAGAATAGGTGGAGGAGGGGATATAGACTGAGTGATGGTGGCTAGAGGAGGGGGCAGGATTTGGAACAAAGGATGTGGATGAGAGGACCTGGGTAGATTAGGAACGAGAAATCTGCAACTCACTCCCAGAAGAAACTGAAACATTCAAAACAAAGAAAAATAGATTCTGCAGATGCTGAAAATCCAAAGTAACACAGGCACAATGCTGGAGACCTTTTGACTGTTTATTCCTCTCTATAGACGTTGCCTGTCCTGCAGTCCTGATGAAGGGTCTCGGCTTGAAATTTACTATTTACTCCCCTCTATGTGTGTGTGTTACTAACAATAGATCTGTGTTAGTTATGTGTATTAAGACATTGGTTTAAAGGCAGGTAAATGGAGCTGATGCAGAGACTGATCTGACCACAGAGTATGATTGCAATTCTGAATGGCCACATCCTGTTCTAATGTGTGAAACAAATGAGAGTTTGAGAGACATTGCAAAGATGGATCCTGTTTGATCAAATAACCTTGATATGTATCACATGAAATTATTTCAGAATCACCTTTGCAACTATTATAAAAGAATATAAGCCAGAGGGAGATATTGCAACTCTTAAATGGTGTGCATATGAGTTGGATTTTACACCGAATAAACTGGATGCTAGATTTAAGGACTGGACAGCTAAAGGAATAACAGTTCTTTGCAATATAATGAAAGAAGGAACACTGTTCAGTTTTGAAATGCTTAAAGAGAAACACTTATTAGAAAAACAAGACTTTTATTGGTATTTACAGATGCAACAGTATGTTAATAGGAGGGTTAAAAATGTAACCAAGGCAAGTACATTTGATCGAGCTATTTAGAAAAGCATATAATTCAGATAATGGTAGTAGAATCATTTCAAGTGTGTATAAGGGTTTTTGTCAAGTCTTAAAACACATTCGACTTCATACATTAAAACAAAATGGGAGAAGGAAGGAGGGATAATAATATCTGAGGAAGACTGGACAATAATATGGAGGTATCAATGGAACTGTACCAGTTCACAGAAATAGAGGGAGTTTGGATGGAAAAACTTGATAAGATATTTTATTACACCCTCTCAGAAATCCCATTATGATACTAACCTCCCTGTTTGCTGAGGAAATTGTGGAAATCAAAATGCAACCCATTATCATATTTTCTGCGATTGCCCCGTTACCAAAGACTATTGGAGTGGGATCCATAATGCCCTACAAGACATCTTTAAACGTGAAATACCCTTAGGAAGTAAGACCATATATTTTGGGTATATACCTCAAGAATGGTTGAAAAGAGATAAATATTTAATGAATGTACTGCTGGTGGCTGGTAAAAAGACCCTTACCAGGAAATGGTTATCACAGGAGAGCCCAACTTTAAATGCATGGATGGAAATTACAATGGACATTTACAAAATGGAGAAGATAACAGCATCTATTAATCATAAATTGGAACAATTTGATTCATACTGGGGAAAATGGCTTAACTATATAACACCTCATAGGCCTGATTTTATTCTCACAAGTCAATGAATATGTTGTAAAAAAAATCACTCCCTACTTGCACATAGTTTTCTCCTTTTTGCTTGTTCTTTTATTCCTCTCTTTTCTGTACGTGTATACCTCAGATAAATATTATGTAGAAATGTGTGGCAAATATGAATATATGATATATATGTACAGTATCTGAAATACATCTTATAGAAATGTTTGTTTGACGATCAACTTCAATAAAAAAATTACAAAAAAAAAATCACCTTTGCAAACTTTTTTTCTTCCTTTAAGTAATTTTTCACACTCACCATCATCTATTGATTTTGGACACAGGACCTCGATAAACAATTCAAATATCCTTTCTGGGTTCTCTCTAAAAATATAAAAGGAAATAAGAAATGGTTAATCGAATAGGGCGACACGGTAGTGTAGTGGTTAGCAAAATGCTTTACCATAGAGGTGACCAGGGTTCAATTCCCGCCACTGCCTTTAAGGAGTTTCGATGTTCTCCTACGACCACGTGGGTTTCCTCCGGGTGCTCCAGTTTCCTCCCACAGTCCAAAGACATATCAGTTAATAGGTTAATTGGTCATTGTAAATTGCACCGTGATTAGGCTAGGGTTAAATTGGGGGGTTGCTGGGAAGTGCAGCTCGAAGTGCTGGAAGGGTTTAATCCACACTCTACTGCAATAATTAAAAAATAAATATGAGTATTCAGAAGTATTTATTCACTTTCCTTAAATACAGAGTACAGGACATCCCCAGGAAATGAATGGATTATCTTCTTTAAATAAGTTTTGGTTGATTTTGTTCATAAGTCAGAAAAAACACATATGAAAGAAAAATAATAAACATGAGAAATTCTGCAGATGTGGGAAATCCAGAGCAACACACACAAAAAGCTGGAGGAACTCAGCAGGACAGGCAGCATCTATGGAAATGAAAAGACAGTCGAAGTGTCAGGACGAGACCCTTCTTCGGGACTAGAAAGAAAGGGGGAAGAAGTCAGAGTAAGAAGTTGGGCGGAGCGGAAGAAGGACAAGCTAGAAGTTGCTAGCTGAAGCAGGGTCGGGGGGGGAGAGGAGGAGATGAAGTAAGAAGCTGCGGGGGGGGGAGTGATAACTGGAGAAGGCAAAGGGCTGGAGAAGGAATCTGATAGGAATGGAGAGTGGACCATGGGGGAAAGGGAAGGAAGTAGAGCACCAGGAGAAGGTGATAGGCAAGTAGGGAGAAGAGGTAAGAAGCCAGAGTAGAGAATAGATAAAAGGAAGGGGAGGGGAAACAAATTACCTAGATGGAATATGAGGTGTTGCTCCTCCACCCTGAGAGTGGCGTTATCTTGACAAAAGAGGAGGGGGCAGGGGAGGTAAAATGTGTTTGGTGATAGGGTCTGGTTGAAGATGGTGGAAGTTGCAGAGAAGATGTATTGAATGCCGAGGCTCATGGGGAAGTGAGTGAGGACATTCTTGTTACAGCAGCAGGAGGATGGGGGTGAGTGCGGATGTCTGGGAAATGGAGGAGATGTGGGTGAAGGCAATATCAATAGAGTAGGAAGAGAAACAACGTTCTTTGAAGAAGGAGGACGCTTCTGATGTCCTGAAAAGGAAAAGCCTCATCTTGGGAACAGATGTGGTGGAGACAAAGGACCTGAGAAAAGGAAGTAGCATTTTTTGCAGGAGACTTGGTGGAAGGAGGCATGATCAAGATAGCTGTGGGAATCAGTAGGGGTATAAAAGATATCAGTGGACAATTTGTCTCAAAGATAGAGACAGAGAGGTCCAGAAAGGGAAGAGAAGTGTCAGAAATGGTCCATAGTGAGTTTAAGGGCAAGGTGGAAGTTGTAGAAATTGATGAGCATGAGAGCATGAAGTAGCACCAATGGAGTTGTCAATGTCGCACAGAAAGAGTTGGGGAGCATTACCAAGGTAGGCTTGGAACAAGGACTGTTCCAGGTAGCCAATAAAAAGGCAGGCTTGGCTGGGGCCCATAGCTACACCTTGAGTTTGGAGAAAGTGGGAGGAGGCAAAAAGAAAATTGCTTGATTTCATCATAGTGGTTAATGCAACACTATTACAGTTTGGAGCATCAGGGTTTGGAGTTAAATTCTGGCACTGTCTGTAAGGAGTTTGTACGTTCACCCCGTGACTGTGTGGGTTTCCTCTGGATGATCTGATTTCCTCCCAAAGTCCAAAGACATACTGATTAGTAGGTTAAGCAGTCATTGTAAATAGTTCTGTGAATAGGCTAGTGTTAAATAGGTGGGTTGCTGGGCATCGTGGCTCATTGGGGTGGAAGGGCTTCAAGAAATAAAGTAAAATAGATTATTAAAATGAGTGACATCTGTTAGAGGGCATTCTGGAGTTATGGTATATAGAAAATACTAATTTCAACAGCAACCAGTCTTCAGACCTGCATGTGGATTGTAGATTAAGTTTCAAATGTACCGAGAACAATGGTGTTCTTGGGGCTGCAGACTGGGGTTGATTACAAACAAAGAAACACTCCGTTTGACCTGAGATGCCTGCATATGCATGATGCGGCTCAGAGTCAATGGGGATTACCATTCATTTTGGGTGTCTGGAGTGTTGGTGTGAAGATGGAAGAGTTGGTGAAAACTATATGTAATTCAAAGGAAGCAATATAGATACATTGTAAATATAGAATTGTCCTGCTGTTACCTTTGATCTTTAGCATATAAAAATGTCATGTAATATTGAGTTAGGCAGGCCTCTTCTTCCAAGGGTGTCTTAACTATGATGTCTACTTGTGTGCTGAATAAAAGCTTCTATATCACCAGCTTCAGTATCTCCTGGTGACTTTGTTCACAGTCACAACAGCATCAAAAACACTGAAGACTGATCTATCATTTGTAAGAATGAACTTTTGTACGTACGTAGGACTTTTTGAGTTTAATAATATGTGGGAGCTCATTCACATGTTGGGGTGTCCATCAGTCAGACATTCATAAACCAGAGGCTGTAAGAATGGGCAGGAAGACCCAGCCCTAGAGACTAACCAGACCAACATTATAGTAGTGCAGTTTAGTCATGACCTCTAATGCTCTTGTGTAGAGTTTATCAGCCCTCTCTGTGAGCACATTGGATCCCCCCCCCCCCAACCCCTTGTCTCCTTGCACATTTCAAAGAAGTGTAATTAGCCATTGTAAAAGTCCCAAGTGTGTTGGCTAGAATCAGGAGGCAGTCGATGAGATTCTGGGGAGAACAGGTTAAGGGAAAATTAGTGATGGAATGGGATTGCTCTGTAGGTGAGCAGTGACTCAGTGGCCTAAACTGGTCTCTTTCTAAGTATAACATGAGGAAATACAGAATGGAAAATTACACTCAGCCGGTTCAATTGAGCATGTCATGTTGCTGAGATGGCTGATATCAGACTCCTGAAACAGAAAGTCCACTCTAAGTTTAATCACAACAAGAGGCTACAAGATTGACACAGGAAATGATTTATGAATGTACCTAAAACTTCTCCAAAGAGTTTAAAATCCCCACCAACTCATGAGAATCTTTGGTTCATGCAGTGTATTCAGGACGGCACTGTGAACCATGAGTCCAAACCTCAAGAATACACACATGCACAATAGACATGACAGAAGGAGCAAAATATTCCTGAATTACGCTCCCACCTGCCCTGCAAAACACCTTCTGCCCTACCCGTGGATGTATCTGCGTTTTTTAAAATTATCTCCATCAGAATTAGAATCAGGTTTAATATCACCAGCATGTGTTGTGAAATTTGTTAACTTAGCAGCAGCAGTACAAAGCAATACATGATAATATAGAAAGAAAAAAATAAATAATTAAATTACAGTAAATATATTTATATATATTGAATAGATTAAAAATAGTGCAAAAACTGAAATTATATATATATATGTATAAAAAAGTGAGGCAGTGTTCATGAACTCAATGTCCATTTAGGAATCGTATGGCAGAGGGGAAGAAGCTGTTCCTGAATCACTGAGTGTGTGCCTTCAGGCTTCTGTACCTCCTTCCCGATGGTAACAATGAGAAGAGGGCATGCCCTGGGTGATGAGGGTCCTTAATAATGGACGTTGTCTTTTTAAGGCACTGGTCCTTGAAGATATCTTAGTTACTAAGGAGGCTGGTACCCATGATGGAGCTGACTAATTTTACAACTTTCTGTAGCCTCTTTCGATCATGTGCAGTAGCCCCTCCATACCAGAAGGTGATGCAGCCTGTCAGAATGCTCTCCACGGTACACCAATAGAAGTTTTCGAGTTTTAGTTCACAAACCAAATCTCTTCAAATTCCTAATGAAATATAGCTGATGTCTTGCTTCCTTTATAGCTGCATCAATATGTTGCGACCAGGTTAGATCCTCACGAACCCACGAAGTTGAAATTGCTCACTCTCGCTACTTCTGATCCCTCTGTGAAGATTGGTTCATGTTCCCTCGTCTTACCCTTCCTGAAGTCCACAATCAGCTCTTTCGTCTTACTGACACTGAGTGCAAGATTGTTGCTGTGACACCACTCAGCTAGCTGGCATACCTTGCTCCTGTATGCCCTCTCAACTCCATCTGAGATTCTAGCAATAATCAGCAAATTTACAGATGGTGAGCTATACCTAGCCACACAGTCATGGGAATAGGGGAGTAGGGCACACACCCCTGACGTGCACCAGTGTTAATTGTCAGCGACCTGGAGACTTTATTTCCAATCCGCACAGATTGTGGTCTTCCAGTCAGGAAGTCAAGAATCCAGTTGCAGAGGGAAGTACAGGGACCCAGGTTCTGTAGTTTCTCAATCAGGATTGTGAGAACGATGGTGTGAAAATAGTCAACGAACAGCATCCTGACATAGATGTTTGTATTGTTCAGGTGATCTAAGGCCGTGTGAAGAGCCATTGAAATTGTGTCTGCTGTAGACCTATTGTGACAATAGGCAAATTGCAATGGATCCAGGTCCTTGCTGAGGCAGGAGTTCATTCTAGCCATGACCAATCTCTCAAAGCATTTCATCACCATAGATATGAGTGCCACTGGGCAACAGTCATTAAAGCAGCTCACACTACTCTTCTTAGGCACTGGTATAATTGTTGCCTTTTTGAAGCAGATGGGAACTTCTGTCTGTAGCAGTGAGAGGTTGAAAATATCCTTGAATATTCCCACCAGTTGGTTGGCACAAATTTTCAGAGCCTTACCAGGCATTTCATTGGGGCTTGCCTCCTTGTTCGTCCCCCTTAAAGGCAGCCTAACATCAGCTTCTGAGACAGAGATCACAGGATCACTGGGTGCAGCAGGGATCTTCACAGCTGTAGTTATATTCTCCCTTTCAAGGAGGGCAAGGAAGCGTGAGCTCATTTGGTAGTGAAATATCGCTGCCATTCATGCTATTGGTTTTCGCTTTGTAGGAAGTAATTTGCAGACCCAGCCAGAGTTGATACACACCCGATGTCACCTCCAATCTTGCTTGGAATGGTGTCTCTTTGCTCTTGAAATAGCGCTCCCCAAGCCATACCTGGTTTTGTTGTATAGACCTGGGTCACCAGACTTAAATGCCTCAGATCTAGCCCTCAGCAGACAACATACCTCCTGGCTCATCCACGGCTTTTGGTTTGGGAATGTACAGCAGGTTTCCATAGGCACATACTCATCCACACAAGCTTTAATGAAGTTGGTAACAACTATGGCATACTCGTCCAGATTCGAAGATGAATCCCTGAATACAGTCCGGTCTACTTTAAGAAACGTAGAACCCATAGAAATTTTGAGGAAATAGGTCATCGTTGACACCAAGGGACTGACTCAAGAGAAGAGCTGCCTGCCCGTAGGCAGTCATGGTATCAACTTAAATTTACTTTGACCTATCACTCTACTCCTTTACACCATGATCCATAAATTAGACTCCAATAGAGTCATTACATGTACTCTACTGGTTTTCTATACCAGGCTGCAACTTTATCTAATCTCTCACCACGGTTGCTGGACCTTTTCAAGAAATTAAGGAATCAAGGATTGACTTTATTCACCACATACATTTATATGTATTAGGAATTTGTTGCACAGCATGCAACATAAACAACAACATTCAACAATTATAAGGAATAAAGAATTTTACAAAAATAAGCTGAAGTATGGATATGGAGTAAAATGTGCATAGATACACAAATAGTACATAGTTCAGTGAGAATGGGTCATAGTACATATTAGTATCAAAGACACTGTTAGGAAAAGGGAGGAGGTCCTGAAGAGAATATAGAGTTAGGTAGAAAGATGAAAAACAGGACCTCCAGGGTAGTAATCTCTGGTTTGCTGCCTATGCCACATGCCAACGAGGGTAAGATTAGGATGATTTGGCAGATGAATATGTTGCTGAGGAATTGGTGCAAGGATCAGGGTTTCAGATTTCTAGATCATTGGGATCTCTTCTGCGGCAGGTTAACTGTACCAGAGGAATGCGTTACACCTGAACTCGAGGTGGTCCAATATCCTTTCAGGCAGGTTTGCCAGAGCTGTTGGGGAGGGTTTAAACTAATTTGTCAGGGAGGTTGGGAACCGGAGTGATAGGGCTGAAGATGAGGTAGTCGTTATACAAGTCGATGAAGTGTGTCGCAAGAATGCGAGGTATGACAGGCAGCTAGGACATAACTGCAGTCAGTGAGATGAGTTGAAGTGTAACATGGGGGCAAAGTTGAAAAGAGTAACAAATACAGGACTGAAGTGTTATATATCACTTCTATTTCGTAAGTGTGAGGTCTCAGGGTACTTGGAGGTACATGATAAAATAGGCTGTATTCAACTTGGTTTCAAGGGAAAATCTTGCCTGACAAATCTATTGGAATTCTTTGAAGAAATAATAAGCAGAATAGACAAAGGAGAATCGGTTGATGTTGTTGTGTACTTGGATTTTCAGAAGGCCTATTACAGGAAAGACTCTAGTATTGATAAAACAGTGGCTGATTGGCAGGAGAATGTCACTCCACTCTTTAAGAAGGGAGGGAGGCAGAAGAAAGGAAATTATAGGTCAGTTAGCCTGACTCCACTGGTCAGAAAGATGTTGGAGTCCTATTAAGGTTGAGGTTTTGGGGTACTTGGAGGCACATGAAAAAACAGGGCAAAGTCAGCATGGTTTCCTTCACGGGAAATTTTGGCTGGCAAATCTGTTGGAATTCTTTGAGGCAGGTGAGACAAAGGAGAGTCAATGGAGGTCTATTTATTTATTTTCAGAAGGCCTTCGACAAAATACAACACATGAGGCTACTTAATGAGATAAGAGCACATGGTATTACAGGAAAGATACTAACATAGATAGAAGATGGGCTGACTTATAGGATGCAAAGAGTGGGAATGAAGGAGGACTTTTCTAGGTGGCTGGCAGTGACTAAGTGTTGCTCCATAGGGTTCAGTGTAGGGACCACTTCCTCAATGATTTCGGATGATGGAATTGATGACTTTGTGGCCAAGTTTGCGGGCGATGCAAAGATAGATGGAGGGGCAGGTAGTGTTGAGGAAGCAAGGAGTCTACAGAAAGACTTAGACAGACTGGGAGGATGGGCAAAAAGGAGACAGATGGGATATAGTGTAGAGAAATGTATAGTCATGCACTTTTGTGGGTAGAATAAACTCATAGATTATTTTCTATATGGGGAGAAAATTCAAAAAGCAGAGATGCAAACGAACTTGGGAGTTCTTGTGCAGGTTTGCCTGAAGGTTAACTTGGAGGCTGAGTCAGTGGTAAGGAAGGCAAATGCAATGTTAGCATTAATTTTGAGAGGACTAGAATATAAAAGAAAGGATATGATGCTGAGGCTTTATAAGGCATTGGTCAGACTGCATTTAGAGTATTGTGAGCAGTTTTGGTCTGTCTTATCTAAGAAAATATGAGCTAGCATTGGAGAGGGTCCAGAGGAAGTTCAGGAGAATGATTCCAGTTAATGAAAGGGTTAATGTATGAGGAGCTTTTGATGGCTGTGGGCCTGTACTCAGTGTACATTAGAAGAAAAAGGGGGGGAAATCACATTGAAGCCTACTGAATACTGAAAGGCCTAGACAGCATGGACATGGAGAGGATGTTTCCTTTAGTGGGGGAGTCTAGGACCAGAGGGCACAGCCTCATGGTACAGGGATGACCACTCAGAACTGAGATGAGGAGAAATTTCTTTAGCCAGAAGGTGGTGAACCTGTAGATTTCATTGCCACAGATGGCTGTGGAGGTCACGTCATTGGGTATGTTTAAATCAGAGGCTGACAGGTTCTTGATTTGTCAGAGTGGCAAAGGTTACAGGAGAAGGTAAGAGAATGGGGTTGAGAGGAAAAATAATCAGCCATGATTGAATGGGGGAGGAAACTTGATGGACCAAATAGCCTAATTCTGCTCCTATGTCTTATAGTCTTATGGTGTTATGGACTTATACCAGCATGTATTTACAATATTAGCAACATTATAGAAGTGGTTTAAATGTTTACAGTGCAGAGCAGTGACTAAGATCACAGATAGAGGGTTATGGGGGGGGGGGGCTGATGTTTGTCTGATGTAGAATAGAAAGTTCCTGGTGGTTCCATATTAATCACACTGAAACCACCATTCTAGATTTCCACTGACAACTACAGCATTTCTGTCACCAACTGAAACACCAACTCATCTTCAACCCAATCATGAATTCAGTTCAGAATGTGGATCTTTGCCATCTCAGAATCAAATTCAGGTTTAATATCACTGGAATATGTTGTGAAATTTGTTAACTTTGAGGCAGCAGTACAATGTGTTACATGATAAATAACTATAGAGAAAAAATTCTGAATTACAGTAAGTATATAATAAAGGCATCCGTTAGTCTTGCAAGACCATGGATCTGCGCCGGGAAAGTCTTCACTCTTCAGAGCGCAGGCCTAGGCAAGGTTGTATGAAAGACCAGCAGTTGCCCATTCTGCAAGTCTCCCCTCTCCACAACACCGATGTTGTCCAAGGGAAGGGCAAGGGCCGATATAGCTAGGCACCACTGTCATCGCAGAGCATTGTGTGGATAAGTGCCTTGCTCAAGGACACAACATGCGGCCTCGGCTGGGGCTTGAACTCACTACCTTCAGGTTGCTAGTCGAATGCCTTAACCACTTGGCCACGTGCCCACACAAGGTAAGTATATACATGTCTATTAAATAGTTCAGTTAAAAATAAGTAGTGCAAAATAAAACAAATAAAAAATTAGATAGTGTTCATGGGTTCAATGTCCATTTGGAAATCTGATGGCAGAGGTAAAGAAGCTGTTCCTGAATCGCTGAGTGTGTGCCTTCAAGCTTCTGTACCTCCTTCCTGACGGGAACAATGAAAGAGGGAATGTCTTGGGTGGTGGAGGTCCTTAATGATGGAAGCCATCTTCCCAAGGCACCATTCCTTGAAGATGTCTTGGATACTATGGAGGCTAGTATCCATGATGGGGCTGACTAATTTTACAAGATTTTGCAACTGACTTTGATCTTGAGCAGTAGCACCCACCGTGCAACCTCTCCCCACCCCCCCATACCAGACGGTGATGCAGCCAATCAGAATGCTCTCTATGGTACATTTGTAGAAGTTTTCAAGTGTTTTAGATGACAAACTAAATCTCCTCAAACCCCTAATGAAAGTCCCTGTCTTGCCTTTTTTATAGCTGCATCAGTATGTTGCTCCAGGTTAGGTCCTCAGAGATATTGACACCCAGGAACTTGAAATTGCTCACTGTCTCCACTTTTGATTCTTCTGTGAGGATAGGTTTGTGTTCCCTCGCCTTACCCTTTCTGAGGTCCACAATGAGCTCTTTGGTCTTGCTGACGGTGGGTTTCAAAGTAGGTTTGGCTCTGGCTGGATTCAGGCTCACGTACATGTCAACCCTGGCAGGGTTTGCAGGCCATTACTTCCAACAAAGCAAACTCCAACATCATGAATGGCAGCAATGCCTCATTACCAGATGATCTCAAAGCCTTTTATGCCTGCTTTGAAAGGGAGAATTAAAACCACTGCTATGAGGGTCTGTGCAGCATCTGGTGACCCTTTGATCTCTGTCTCGGAGGCAATATCAGGCTGACTTTCAAGAGGGTGAACTCTCATAAAGCAGCTGAGCCCAATGGAGTACCTGGTAAGGTTCTGAAAGCCTGTGATAACCAACTGTTGGGGGTATTCAAAGATATCTTCAATCTCTCATTGCTACAATCAGAAGTTCCCACCTGCTTCAAAAGGGCAACAATTATACCAGTGCCCAAGAAGAATCATGTGAGCTGCCTTAATGACTATCGTCCAGTAGCACTCACATCTATGGTGATGAAATGCCTTGAGAGGTTGGTCACAGCTAGAATCAACACCTGTCTCAGGAAGGACCTGGACCCACTGCAATTTGTCTACAGCCACAATATGTCTACAGCAGGTGCAATCTCAATTGCTCTCCACGTGGCCTTAGATCACCTGGACAATACAGATACCTATGCAGGATGCTGTTTATTGACTATTAGCCCCTAGCCAATGATAATGGGCTTTATGTCATTCTCATTGATGAAAGGCCCTCTTTGAGATGAGCAGCCAAAGCCTTCACTACTGTAAAGATGAAGCCACACTCAGGTTGGAGGAACAACACCTTATATTCCGTCTGGGTAGCCTCCAACCTGATGGCATGAACATTGACTTCTCTAACTTCCGCTAATGCCCCACCTCCCCCTCGTACCCCATCCGTTATTTATATACACACATTCTTTCTCTCACTCTCCTTTGTTCCTCTCACTATACCCCTTCCCCATCCTCTGGGTTCCCCCCCCCCACACTTTTTCCTTCTCCCTGGGCCTCCTGTCCCATGATCCTCTCGTATCCCTTTTGCCTATCACCTGTCCAGCTCTTGGCTCCATCCCTCCCCCTCCTGTCTTCTCCTATCATTTTGGATCTCCCCCTCCCCCTCCCACTTTCAAATCCCTTACTCACTCTTCCTTCAGTTAGTCTTGACGAAGGGTCTCGGCCTGAAACGTCGACTGCACCTCTTCCTAGAGATGCTGCCTGGCCTGCTGCGTTCACCAGCAACTTTGATGTGTGTTGCTTGAATTTCCAGCATCTGCAGAATTCCTCGTGAAAGCCTTCACTACTTGTTATTAAAGTATGTAAAAATTATACAACCTTGAGATTCATCTCCTCACAGACAGACACAAACAAGAACCCAGACAGAACCCATTTAAAAAAAGACTAACAAACACCTGATGTGCAGAGAGAGACAGAAAAAAAAACACAAATCGTGCAAACAATAAAAGCGAGCAACAGCATTCAGAACTGAAGTGAGTCCATGGACATGAAGCCTGGAGCAGCTGGAGCAGGCCCACAGCCTTAACTTCAGTTCATCACACGGTGGAGCAAAATGGAGCCCATAGGCATGAAGTGTAGACCAGCCGGAGCAGGCCACAGCCACAGCCTCAGTGTCGTAGAGAGCAGAGTAAACGTTGTGGAGCAGTGAGCAGAACTGGCTTGACCCTCGCCTCTGGTCCTGATACCCGGCCTTTTCAATCCATCCAGCTCAGCATTTAAATTGTCCAAACTCTGGGCCATACCTCATGTTAGGACCCGGGCCCTTTCACTTCGATATGCTCTGAGCCTGAACTCCTTTTAAACAGCATTTCATTTCATCCTCAGTGGGAAATTACAAACACCCTGCTTTACTTTGAACATGATAATGTGCGTCTTCATGACAACACACTAACTCAGTGGTCCCCAACTACCGGGCCGCAAGAAAACGATATGATTTGGCGATATGAAATGATACGAGTCAGCTGCACCTTTCCTCATCCCGTCACACCCTGTTGAACTTGAACACCTTCCCCCCCACCCCCAACCGTCAGCTGGTCCGCAGTGCAAAAAAGGTTGGGGACCCCTGCACTAACTTAAGCAATATTTGCAGAAATACTGATCAAAGAGGTAGATTTTGAGGTGCACATAAAGAAGAGAGAAATGTGGATGTGCAGCGGTTAAAGACCTTGAAGTCTGGAGAGATTACAGAGATGGGGAGCACAGAGGTCACTGAGCCAGTCACATATTCCTTCACATCATTTTCACACCTCATGCTATGTCCTGTCTGTAATTTTTGTCCCTTGGCCTCGGAGGAGTGTTATTTCATTTAGCTATATTAATCTATGGATGAATGATAAGTAAACTTGACCTTGGACTTGAATTAAGGCATGATTTAATCACTCTACCCCCCTACTGTTGGCTGATCTTTGAGTCACTCCACCAACAGCTGGACTTTTGCTCAAACCACATCCTTTACATCTTTGCTTTCAAGAGCTGTCTTCTAGACCTCAAGTCTGCCTTTCCTTCACCACTCACCCCTTTTAGCCAATCCCCTGACTCAGGGAAATTTAGCTAAAGAATGCAGGTGTTCTGAAAAAAAAAAACAAATAAAACCTATTGAAGAAAATTATATGAAATCTCATGCTAAAGAATCTATAAATTATGTTTAAAATTATGAGGGGGATTGATAGAGTTGACGTGGTTAGACTTTTTCCATTGAGAGTGGGGACAATTCAAACAAGAGGGCATGGGTTGAGAATTAGAGGACAAAAGTTTAGGGGTAACATGAGGGGGAACTTCTTTACTCAACAGAGTGGTAGCTGTGTGGAATAAGCTTCCAGCAGAAGTGGTTGACGCAGGTTCTATGTTGTCGTTTAAAGTTAAATTGGATAGATATATGGACAGGAAAGGAATGGAGGATTATGGGCTGAGTGCAGGTCGGTGGGAATAGGATAGGGTAAGAGTTCGGCACGGACTAGAAGGGCTGAGATGGCCTGTTTCCGCGCTGTAATTGTTATATGGTTATATAAAAAGTAGAGACAGGAAATGGGAACTGAACAGATCAAGAAAAGGAACAAAGTTTTACACAGGAGCACAAAGAGAGAAGTGAAAGGAAATGTAGAGAACCAGAGGAACACACCTGAGGCACCCTAAGGAGAAAACTAAACAAAATTGTAGGAGCAAGTAAAGGAAGCTTCATAGTATGCAGCTCAGGTCCTGCTTCACGCCATGTCAGCTGAACTGGTGAGCTGGGATATGATGGGAATGAGAAACATTGGAGAGATCATTTGGTTCTAATCCCTAATGGCGTAAATAACATGTAGGTATCAGGTGAGAATGGAACTAGGCTTGTAGTGATGCTCCTAATTCATTTGCATTCCAGGTGTCATTCTTTAATCACACAAGGGAAGGACTGTCACCGCAGTCAGGCAGGTGAAGATTCCATCCAGGACATCAGTTTTGACTGGATAAAAATGTAGACAATTGGATTCAATAGGAAACTAACGATAAAGATGATTTCAGTACCACAACCTATTCTGACACTTTGATTTTGTCTCCATAGCTGCCTGTGCTCCAGAATTTCAACATGAGTGAGTGTGGTAAGGCCCAAGATGTGAAGAATCAGAGTATGAATCTAAACTAGGACTTGTCTAATTTAAACAATTAATTAAGTTAGACTTTCTCTTTAAACAATCTTTTGATCTTCGCATTGAAATATGAGCAGGCAATTCAACAGCTCAGTATTAGACCAAAATTAGGCATAGAACCGCTTTAAATTTTTTCTTTGTACCCACAAAACTGCAGTTCTATGGTTAGTTAGATTTAATTTTGCTCATATGGTACAGATTGGAGCTCCGTTCAAAATTAAAGGTGCCATTTATTTAATAGAATGGGATTTAAGTGGCTGCTCTGTTGGTTTAATTCAGCTTCTATTCTTTATGGGAATCTCAAGAAGCTACTTCATATCTGAATGAGACATAGATGACTGGTAGTTTTGGAGGGAGAGGGGCGTGGGAAGGTGAAGATGGAGTCGTGGATTATGGGAAGGTCTTGTCCTTTTCTCACCTGATTACCATACATAGTACACAGGACACCAAAATAAGAAATCCCTGCCATTTTAGAGCCAGTTTTAAGCACCTCTTCCATATCAGCTGAAGTCAGCTGGAGGGAAGAGGTAGAAGATGATGGTTTGCATCTTGAATCTTGGATTGTGTAAAATTAGCTTTGTTCAACTATTTAATCAGTTCATGTTCAGTATCACTGCTCTAAAATTAGTTGGAAACTTCAAGACTAATTTTGGTGATCTGAAAAAGTTTTCTAGTAAACTTGGAAGTAAAACTGATTAACTGTACAATGGGCATAATTCAGTGAAAATCATTATAATAAAGGAAGAGGATAGATAAGTATCAGAAATCTCTTCAATTGATAGCCTTTGTTAAATCTGTGATAATTATGTCTCAAGCAAGGGAAAGCAAGTAATAGTGTGCAGATTGTCAGCAATTTTAATAAATAAATTGAAGAAAATTGTCAAAACAATCCAACTGGGGAGTTGCCAAGTTCAGTCTCTTTGAAGGAAGAATTATGTAAGATTGTAGCCCAAGGGAGGGGGAAAAGAAAAAAAATTGATTGACAAGTAAAAATATCAGAAAGTATAATGGCACTGTTAGGGTGTATTTTGGGGATTAAGACATATAGCGAACGTTGACTTCAGCAACCAGCCTTCAGATCTGAATATAGATTAGAACATAGAACATAGAATGGTACAGCACAGTACAGGCCCTTCGGCCCACAATGTTGTGCCGACCCTCAAACCCTGCCTCCCATATAAGCCCCCACCTTAAATTCCTCCATATACCTGTCTAGTAGTCTCTTAAACTTCACTAGTGTATCTGCCTCCACCACTGACTCAGGCAGTACATTCTACACACCAACCACTCTCTGAGTAAAAAACCTTCCTCTGATATCCCCCTTGAACTTCCCACCCCTTACCTTAAAGCCATGTCCTCTTGTATTGAGCAGTGGTGCCCTGGGGAAGAGGCGCTGGCTATCCACTCTATCTATTCCTCTTATTATCTTGTACACCTCTATCATGTCTCCTCTCATCCTCCTTCTCTCCAAAGAGTAAAGCCTAGCTCCCTTAATCTCTGATTATAATGCATACTCTCTAAACCAGGCAGCATCCTGGTAAATCTCCGCTGTACCCTTTCCAATGCTTCCACATCCTTCCTATAGTGAGGCGACCAGAACCGGACACAGTACTCCAAGTGTGGCCTAACCAGAGTTTTATAGAGCTGCATCATTACATCGCGACTCTTAAACTCTATCCCTCGACTTATGAAAGCTAACACCCCATAAGCTTTCTTAACTACCCTATCCACCTGTGAGGCAACTTTCAGGGATCCGTGGACATGTACCCCGAGATCCCTCTGCTCCTCCACACTACCAAGTATCCTGCCATTTACTTTGTACTCTGCCTTGGAGTTTGTCCTTCCAAAGTGTACCACCTCACACTTCTCCATCTGCCACTTCTCAGCCCACTCCTGGATCCTATCAATGTTTCTCTGCAATCTTTGACAATCCTCTACACTATCTACAACACCACCAACCTTTGTGTCCTCTGCAAACTTGCCAACCCACCCTTCTACCCCCACATCCAGGTTGTTAATAAAAATCACGAAAAGTAGAGGTCCCAGAACAGATCCTTGTGGGAGACCACTAGTCACAATCTTCCAATCTGAATGTACTCCCTCCACCACCATCCTCTGCCTTCTGCAGGCAAGCCAATTCTGAATCCACCTGGCCAAACTTCCCTGGATCCCATGCCTTCTAACTTTCTGAATAAGCCTACCGTGTGGAACCTTGTCAAATGCCTTACTAAAATCCATATAGATCACATCCACTGCACTACCCTCATCTATATGCCTGGTCACCTCCTCAAAGAATTGTAGATTAAAATTAAAATGCACCTTGGAACCAGGAAACAGGCACTTAACTGATATTGCTTGCATATGCATGAATGCAATCAACACTGCACTTCATGAGTATGACAGTAATTAACACTTATTTTGGGTGTGTTGGTGGGAAGATCCAGGCATTTGAAAAATATATGCAACTCAAAAGAAGCATTACAAGGACATTAGTCTATAGAAATTGTCCTTTTTACTTTTACTTTTGTCCTTTAATGTATAAAAATTTGCTACAATGTTGGGTCGGGGAATCTCTCTGTTTCGCTCATGACTCCAATAGGCTGCCAATTTGTGTTTTCCAAATAAAGACTTTTATGATCTTTATATCTAACAGCCACATCTGTCTAGTGATTTTTGTTCATCTTATAACAGCATCGATAAAATCAAAAGAAAGATTTCACTCCTTTCTGCCCTCTGTATTTACCGAAATACTTTACAGAATGGGGTGGCCTTTTACTTGGTTCAATAAAATCCTGACAAAGTAACGGGCTTAGAAATAAGTTGCAATTAAATCAGCAAATGCTGAAAACACTCAGCTGCTCAGGCAGCATCTGTGGAGAGAGAAACAGAGTTAACATTTCAGGCTGAAGACCTTTTGCCAGAACTGGGGGAAAGAGACCTCAAGTTCATTTCAAGCACTAGCAAGCCACAAAGTAACATGTCCAGAAACAGGCCAGCAACAAACTGTTCACTGAAGGTTGTTCAACATCCGCTCTCTGTGGTATTTCAACGATTTCAGAGTTCTGAGTGTGATGATTTAATTTTGTGTGAAACTACTTCTGTCAAATAAACTAGACTTGCAATCATTTGAACTTCCTCACAAACACATCAGATAAAACAATATGTACACAACAGTACAAACTTGATCTGAAATCTATCAGGTGATAAATCTGCAGTGAAGGTAGAAATCTCACATTAACTTCCTCTCCTCAGCAACCATTTTGTCATCACTCAGTCCCCCGCACCAACTTGATCTCTGTCCTCTGCAGAGCTTAACTACATTAATTGGCAAAGATTGAGAAATGTGTGAGAAAATACATTTGAAACAATCCAAAGGAAATCATTGTTAAAATTTACTTCTGGTGACAGTTATCTGAAACAGCAGCAAGGCTGTGGTTTCAGCTCCTTTCCTTCAGAACTGTACTTTTCTTCAAATAGCTAACTGCCACCGAGCATCAGCTTAGCACAACAATCACAGAGAAGGGAAGAAAACCAGAAAATTAAGGAAGAGTGTGTCACGATCTAGTCTTGAAAGCGAGTTTCTTACTTGATCCTGGATCCCATGGTTGTCTACATGGTCGGTGATCCCGGTTGCAAAGAATCCTGGTCTGGGTCTGGACAGGTCATGGAGTTAGGGAAGGGGGTAGGGAGGATGCAGTTGTTTGATGAGACAGAAATTTCTGCCAGTACTGCGATTCTTCCGTTAGTCACGATAGGAAGTGTGAATGTATGACGTGCTACTCAGAGCGCAGTGCCTCTATATATAGTGAAACCACAGACCTTTGAGCCTGGATACTCATTATATGCATTAACTGTAGAAACTTTAGGTTGGCTTGATTCTGCAGTTCACCTAATTCACCCTGGCACTTCCATGCACGGCATTCACTAGCACACTTTATATCTTAGATACTTAGGACCCTGAGGGTATGATTTCATTTATCATGTATTGCTTATGTGGTGAGGTGTACAGGGTTTCCAGGGAAGGGTAGCACCTCTAGTGAAGGGGCTTGTTGTGTCCATTCTGGGGCAGCTCACTCACCTTTGGTCCCCCACCAGCACCCAGTTCTCAATTGTGGCTCCAAGTAGCTGTAGGTATGTGATAGTGGTCACACCCCGGTACACTGCTTCAACAGGTGGGCTAAACTCTGTAGGTGAGGGTAGCTAGTGGGCCTCATACCCCGGCGAGATAGGGTCTTGCCTGTCCTAGCACGCAAAGTCGGCTCCGGCAGACTTGGTGGATGAGATCTCCAGTGAGATATAACGGCCAGGAAGGCGGTACCACAATGCGTGGAAAGCGAAGGGCGTGACGAGGCACGGACGATGTCACGGTCATCTGCTGCAACCAAGGAAGACCCCAGTTTGTGAGGCTTGCTCGTCCCACTGGACTAGGTCTTCTGAGGTTAAGAGAGTGGAACTGCCCCAGTGCAAAGGCTTTTCCACTTTAAAAACTCTCCGGCACAGGTATCATGTCTACGTGTTTATTTGAAATGGAAATGGGTATCACGTGCTTCTGCTTTGGAAGCATTGTGAGGCACTTTCTGAGAAACTGATCTTCATAGCAATCCACTTTCTTAAAGGGCTAAATTGTGATTTTTCACTATTCTCTGCAATACATTAAACCACACCTCAGTGACTGCCTGGTAGCACAGAATGAAAACCGTCCCTGCCACTTTGGACAAAATGCTCCACTGCCCTCCAGTTGATATTTCTTTCCATGCTCAGAACTGTGATGGTAAGTGCATGAACTGCAGCCCTGAGGTTTGCATCATAGGCAAGGCAGGTGGTATCCTCTCGAGACCTTTAGGACTTGGCTGAGTTAGCTTGGTATCTTACTTTTCCTAGAAGCAGCTGGGATCCCAACCAAACTGTGAATGGCATGAGGAATGTAGACTTTGGCTGCCCAAAGCTAGGTTGCTCCGTCAAAGTGTCGGTGAGGTGCCCCCATTTCCCAGTCAGAAGAGTGTGCCTCAGGCTCTACTGAAGGTCCTGTGAAAAGTCTGAAACTGAAGCAACTGGAAGAACTCAGTGGACTGAGTAACATCCGTGGGGGAACGGAATTGTTGACATTTTGTATTGAAACCCTGTGACCTGAAACATTGAGAATCTCTTTCCTCCCACAGACGCTGCTCAATCCACTGAGTTCTTCCAGCAGACTGTTTGTTGTTTCATCTGCAGTGGACTTCCCATGTATGCTCCAATACCAGAGTACTCAACCAAACTCTATGTGGCCAAACCCCAACAGATGCATGGTTTATCCCTCTGCAAAGGGGCACATTAACTTCCCTCTTTGTCGGTTATAATTAGTAGTATTAGAACACTCTCCTTGTCAAGGCAGCGCAGAGCACTGAATTCCTTCCAATACCACTCCTGGCCCAGGAAGATTAACTCTTGAAGGTCCTACCATTGGCCACCTCCCAGCATTTATATTTCATGGTTGCACTGGTGCTCCACCTGAGAACCCTGGTGCAGAACATGTACCTCCTCAGCCACAAGGAAATAAGGATCATTGCTGTGAAGTAGGCAAGGCAGATGCGGGTATTGCATGAGTGCAAGTAGTTTCTTTCACCTGCATTAGCTCTGTAGCAACCACTTCAACACAGCACACAGCACACCAAGACATTCTTGCTGCTGCCTTTGGACCACATCCCAAAGTCCGAAGAGAGATTGCTGAAGAGATAACGATGCATTGGTCATGATCTTTCAAGAATCACTTGATTCTGGCATGGTCCCAGAGGACAGGAAGATTGCAAATGTCACTGCGCTCTTTAAGAAGGGAGGAAGGCAAAAGAAAGGAAATTATAGGCTAGTCAGTGGTTGGAAAAGTGTTGGAGTCTATTATTAAGGATGAGGTTTTGAGGTACATAGTCATAGTCATACTTTATTGATCCTGGGGGAAATTGGTTTTCGCTACAGTTGCACCATAAATAATTAAACAGTAATAAAACCATAAATAGTTAAATAGTAATATGTAAATTATGCCAGGAAATAAGTCCAGGACCAGCCTATTGGCTCAGGGTGTCTGGACCCTCCAAGGGAAGAGTTGTAAAGTTTCATGGCCACAGGCAGGAATGACTTTCTATGACACTCTGTGCTGCATCTCGGTGGAATGAGTCGCTGGCTGAATGTACTCCTGTGTCCACCCAGTACATTATGTAGTGGATGGGAGACATTGTCCAAGATGGCACGCAGCTTGGACAGCATCCTCTTTTCAGACACCACCGTGAGAGAGTCCAGTTCCATCCCCACAACATCACTGGCCTTACGAATGAGTTTGCTGATTCTGTTGGTATCTGCTACCCTCAGCCTGCTGCCCCAGCACACAACAGCAAACATGATAGGACTGGCCACCACAGACTCGTAGAACATCCTCAGCATCGTCCAGCAGATGTTAATGGAGACATGGAGACTAATGATAAATTAATTCAAAGTCAACATGGTTTCTGTAAAGGGGAAGTTGCCTGACAAATCTCTTAGAGTTCTTCAAGGAAGTAACAAGCAGGGTGGACAAAGCAGAGGAAGTAGATGTCATTTACTTGGATTTTCAGAAGGCATTTGATAAGATGTCACAGATGAGGCTGCTTAACAAGATAAAATCCAATGGCATAGGAAATGTACTGGCATGGATAGTGGAATGGCTGACAGGCAGGAAGGAGTGAGTGGGGATAAAAGGAGCTTTTCTGGTTGGATGATGGTGACCAGTGGTGTTCCTCAGAGGTCAGCATTAGGACTGCTACTTTTCATGTTGTTTGTCAATGATTTAGATAATGGAATTGGCGGCTTTGTGGCAAAGTTTGCAGATGATATGAAGGTGGGTGGAGGGGTAGGTAGTGTTGAGGAAGCAATGCGATTACAGCAGGACTTCGACAATGTAGAAGAATGGGCAAAAAAAGTGGCAGATGGAATACAGTGCTGGGAAATGTATGACAATGCATTTCGATAAAAGGAACAGTAGTGTGGACTATTATCTAAATGGGGAGAAGGTTCGAACATCAGAGGTGCAGAGGGACTTAGGAGTTCTCGTGCAAGAC
The DNA here is from genome assembly GCF_030028105.1 of Mobula birostris. Classification (NCBI taxonomy): domain Eukaryota; kingdom Metazoa; phylum Chordata; class Chondrichthyes; order Myliobatiformes; family Myliobatidae; genus Mobula; species Mobula birostris. The sequence goes on from NC_092401.1 coordinate 7,116,206, forward strand.
ACCCTGAAGGTTAATTTACAGGTTGAGTCTGTGGTAGAGAAGGCAAATGCAAAGTTGGCATTTATTTCATTCAAAGGGAATAGAATATAAAAGCAAGGAGATAATGCTGAGCCTTTATAAGACAATAGTCAGGCCGCACTTGGAGTATTGTCAACAGTTTTGGACCCCATATCTCAGAAAGGATGTGTTGTCATTAGAAAGAGTCCAGAGGAAGTTCACGAGGATGATTCCGGAAATGAAGGGTTAACATATGAGGAGCATTTGGCAGCTTTCGGCCTGTACTCACTGGAATTTAGAAGAATGCGGTGGGGGGGGGGGGGTGGATCTCATTGAAACCTACCGAACGTTGAAAGGACTAATTAGGGTGGATGTGGAGAGGATGTTTCCTATGGTGGGGGCATCCAGACTAGAAGGCACAGCCTCAAAATTGAGGGGCGACCCTTTAGAACAGAGGTAAGGAGGGTTTTTTTTCAGCCAGAGGGTGGTGAATCTGTGGAATTCTCTGACACAGACTGTGGTGGAGGCCAGGTCCGTGGGTAAGTTGATCATTTCCTGATTGGTCAGGGCATCAAAGGAAATATTTAAGACAAAGTTGGATAGATTTTTGCATAGTAGGCGAATTAAGGGTTATGGGGAAAAGGCAGGTAGGTGGAGATTGGTCCATGGTCAGTTCAACCATGGATCTTATTGAATAGTGGAGCATGCTCGACAGGCCAGATGGTCTACTCCTGCTCCTCTTTCTTATGTTCTTATGACAGAAAGGCAGGTGTATGGGGTTGAGTGGGATCCAGGATCAGCTACGATGGAATGGCAGAGCAGACTCGAGGGGCTGAATGGCCTAATTCTGTTCCTAGGTCATATGGTCTAATAGATGCTGGAAATCCAGAGTAACACATACAAACTGCTGAAGGAACTCAGCAAATTATCTATGGAAAGGAAAAACAGTCAGGATTTCAGCCTGAGACCCTCTATCATCATACCACCAATGTGCCAATCACACATCATGCACGCATGGGACAGGTGAGCTTTCACAGGCCAAGGCCATTCAGCCCACAATGGTCATGCCAACTCAAATTCTGTTATGAACTCCATTCTCTGTCTTTGGTATATTTAGAATCAGAGCTCAGAAACAGGCCCTTCTGCCCAACTTGCCCATGCTGACCAAGATGCCTTCCTGAGTTTACTCCATGTTTGGCCTTCATCTCTTCCCATCTGTGTGCTTGTCCAAATGTCCCTTCAATACTGCAACTGTACTCACCGCTAACATTTCCCACCTTTCACTTGGAGTATTGTGAGCAATTTTGGCCCTCTATCTAAGAAAGGACGTGCTGATATTGGAGGGGGTTCAAAGAAGGTTCACAAAATGATTCTGAGATTGAAAGGCTTGTCGTAGAAGGACTGTTTGATGGCTCTGGGCCTGTACTCACTGGAATTCAGAAGAATGAGGGGTGACCTTATTGAAACTTTTTCAAATGTCCATAGAGTGGATGTGGATAGGATGTGTCCTGTGGTGGAGGAGTCTAAGACAAGAGGATCCAACCATTTAGAAGGGAGATGAGGAGGAATTTCTTTAGCAAGAGAGTGGTGAGTCTGTATAATTTGTTGCCATGGACAACTGTGGAGGCCAAGTCACCGGGTATATTTAAGGCTGAGGTTGTTTGATTCTTGATTAACCAGGCCATGAATGGATATGGGGAAAAGGCAGGAGATTGGGAGTTGAGGGGGAGAATAGATCTGCCACGATAGAACGGTGGAGCAGACTCGATAGGCCATATGGCCTAATTCTGCTCCTATATCTTATGGTCTTGTGGCTCAGTGGACAACTGCTCTCGAAGGGCAGGACCCTTCATGACAACTGCATGCAAAGAGATCAACAGAAGCTGCAGTGCTAATGTTTACTAACACAATATTGATAACTGAACTGAAATATACTCAGAACTTGTACTTTCACAGTGATAGTGAGGAGTATATTTCCCAGCTGTACTGGCTAGGATAGGTATGGGTGACAATGCTGTTCAAGGTGAATGCTCTTGCTTGGAGGTCTTGTTTGTAGAACTTCAGGCCAGGATACAAGTTACTTCAGCACATTTTTGTACTGTATTATGTTTTCAATTAATCAAAGATCTTACCAGACTGCAATGGAGTTGCTAATGTAGGTCCACATAAGTAGTTCTAGAAACTTCAGAACAGAACTTCAATGCTAACAGGGAAAGGAAGAGGACAGAAAACCTGCCTCAATATAAACGTTTTGAGTCAGTCACATTTCCGGTGTCAAAAGTTTTGAAAAAGGGTTGCTCACACCTCTTACTGATTTCTTCTATTTTAATATCAAAATTTGCATCCGTTCACTAGCCTGCTAATTTCCTGCATCAATAACAATCAATCTTTCACTGATCTCGTCTCCTTGTTTAGAATAATTAGTTTGCTTTCTTAAAGGGCCAGGACAATTTATACCATTAGCAGTAACCTGGTAATACAGAACATGGAACATATAGAACGTAGAAATCTACAGCACATTACAGGCCCCTCGGTCCACAATGTTGTGCTGACCATGTAACCTATTCTAGAGACTGCTTAGAATTTCCCTAACGCATAGCCCTCTATTTTTCTAAGCTCTATATATTTATCTAAGAGTCTCTTAAAAGACCCTATTGTATCCACTTCCACCACTGCCGCTGGCAGTGCATTCCATGCACCCACCACTCTGTGAAAAACTTACCCCCGACATCCTGTCGGTACCTATTTCCAAGTACCTTAAAACTATTCCCCCTCGTGTTAGCCATTTCAGCCCTGGGACAAAACCTCTGGCTATCCACACGATCAATGCCTCTCATCATCTCATACACCTCTAATCCTCCTTCGCTCCAAGGAGAAAAGGCCAGGTACACTCAACCTATTCTCATAAAGTACGCCCACTAATTCAGGCAACATCCTGGTAAATTTCCTCCTTTCATTCCCTCTATAGTATTCGCATCCTTTCTGTAGTGAGGTGACCAGAACTGAACACAGTACTCTAAGTGGGGTTTGACCAAGGTCTTATATAGCCGTTATATAACATTACCTCACGGCTCTTGAACTCAATCCCATGGTTGATGAATGCCAACACACCATACAACCCTGTCAACCTGTGCAGTAGCTTTGAGTGTCCAGTCAACACAGACCCTAAGATCTCTCAGATCCTCCACACTGCCAAGAGTCTGGCCATTTATATTATATGCCGCCAGGGACTTGGATGGGCAACCCACAAGTGGTGGTCATCTTCTACAGGTGAGGAGTGCCGTGAGCTTGTAACACAAGAAATACGAGAGGTAGAAGAGGAGAAGAGCTTAGCTAAAACAGCTGGCCTAGCCAAACAAGGGGCTTGGACCTGGTGAGAAAGTGTTGAACAACGACATCTATCTTGGAATGTTCTGTGGCAGATGGAACCGCTCTGCATTTCTTTTCTATGCAGAGCAGAGTGCGATCTGCTCCCACCACCTGTCAACCTCCGCACCTGGTATGAAGATAAGATACACAGGTGTGCTGCTTGTGGCGAGGAGGAAACACTTCAACATATTTTGAGTGCACGCAGAGTCAATCTTTCCAGCGGCATGTACACTTGGAGACATAACAACGTTCTCAAAATTGTAACAGAAGCAGTTGAGGAGAGAGTACTGCAGCACAACTTATCTCATGCCCCATGTTGCACAGAACATCGCGTATCATTTGTGAAAGAAGGCTCCAAGTCAAGGGTGTACAGCACAGGCTCACGATCAAGCATACTTTCTTCAGCCAATGATTGGTGTGTCAAGGCTGACCTGGACAGGAAAGGCAGTTTCCTGGAGCAAATAGTTTTCACAACATTGCACCCAGATATAATCATATGGTCTGACACCAGCAGAGAAGTGGTTATTGATGAACTCACAGTCCCCTGGGAAGCTAACTTCGATGAAGCCCATGAGCACAAGTTAACCAAGTATGCAGAATTAGGATCAGAGTGCAGACACAGAGGGTGGAAGGTCTCATGCTATCCATTCGAAGTAGGCTGCCGTGGGTTTATTGCGTTCACTCTCCAGAAGTTGCTGTGTGACCTTGGCTTCACTAGAAGAGAGATCAAGTCAACCAGCAGGGCTGTAGCTGAGGCAGCAGAGAAAGGATCAACATGGGTGTGGACCAAGTATGTCCAGAGGGGCAGATAGACTATCTGTAGGATGGAAGTGACTGATAGAGGCAGATGCCAAGTTTTTAAGCTCACCAGTGGAGGTGGTGCTTTAGCACTGCTGGCCCACTACCTCGAGGGAGTCTTGATCATAAGTGGGCCGAAACTCCTGAAGACAGGTGGCAGATCAACTGATGATCCCACTGGTGATAGCACAGGACAGTTAACATCTCAGCCCACGTGTATTTTGTAACTCTACGCTGTCTTCAAATTGGACCTACCGCAATGAACCACTTCACACTTATCTGTGTTGAAGTCCATCTGGCACTTCTTAGCCCAGTTTTGTATCCTATCGATGTCCCACTGTAACCTTTGACAACCCTCCACACTACCTACAACATCGCGAACTTTTGTGTCATCAGCAAACTTACTAACTCACCCTTCTACTTCTTCATCCAGGTCATTTATAAAAATCACAAAGAGGAGGGTCCCAGAACAGATCCCAGCAGAACCCCACTGGTCACCGACCTCCTTGCAGAATATGAACCATCTACAACCACCTTTGCCTTCTGTGGGCAAGCCAATTCTGGATCCATAAAGCAAGGTCTCCTTGGATCCCATGCCTCCTTACTTTCGGAAGGAGCCTTGCTTAGGGAACCTTATTAAATGCCTTACTGAAATCCATATACACTACATCTACTGCTCTATCTTCATCAATGCGTTTTGTTACTTCCTCAAATAATGCAATCAGGTTTGTAAGGCATGACCTGCCCTTAAAAAAGTTATGCTTACTATTCCTAATCAGATCATTTCTCTCTAAATGCTCATAAATCCTGCCTCTCAGCATCTTCTCCAACAACTAACCCATCACTGAAGTCAGACTCACTGGTCTATAATTTCTCGGGTTATTTCTACTCCCTTTCTTCAACAAGGGAACAACATTTGCAAGCCTGCAATCCTCCGGAACTTCTCCCGTCCCTATTGATGATGCAAAGATCATTGCCAGAGGCTCAGCAATCTCCTCCCTCGCTTCCCACAGTAGCCTGGAGTATATCTCATCTGATCCCAGTGACTTATCTAACTTAATGCTTTTCAAAAGCTCCAGCACATCCTCTTTCTTAATGTCTACATGCTCAAGCGTTTCAGTCCGCTGTAAGTTATCCCCACAATTGCCAAGGTCTTTTTTCCTGGTGAATACTGAAGCAGAGAGTCATTAAGTACCTCCGCATTCTCCTCCAACTCCATGCACACGTTTCCTCTATCACACCTGATTGGTCCTATTCTCACACGGCTCATCCTCTTGCTCTTCACATACCTGTAGAATGCCTTGGGTTTTTCCTTAATCCTGCTCATCAAGGCCTTCTCATGGCCCCTTCTGGTTCTTTTAATCTCATTCTTAAGCTCCTTCCTAGCAACCTTGTAATTTTCTAGAGCTCTAACAGTAGCTGGTTTCTTGAATCCTCTGTAAACTTTTCTTTTCTTCTTAACTAGATTTTCTACATACTTTGTACACCATGGTTCTTTTAACTCTACCATCCTTTCCCTGCCTCAATGGAACATACCTATGCAGAACTCCATTCAATTATTCCCTAAACATTTGCCACATTTCTGCCATGCATTTCCCTGAGGACATCTGCTCCCAATTTATGCTCGCAAGTTCCTGCCTGATAGCATCATATTTCCCCCTACCCCAATTAAATGTTTTCCCAAATAGTCTGCTCCTATCCCTCTCCAACGTTATGGTGAAGGAGATAGGGTTGTGGTCACTACCTCCAAAATGCTCTCTCACCAAAAGATCTGACACCTGACCAGGTTCATTTCCCAATATCAGATCAAGTACAGCCTCTCCTTTAGTTAGCTTATCCACATATTGCATCAGAAAATCTTCCTGAACACACCTAACAAACTCCACCCCATCTAAACCCCTTGCACTAAGGAGATGCCAAGTTGGAAAGTTAAAATCTCCCATCACAACAATCCTATTATTATTGCACTGGTCCAGAATCTGCCTCCCTATCTGCTCCTCGATATCCGTTACTATTGAGGGGTCTATAAAAAACACCCAGTAGAGTTATTGCCCCTTTCCTGGGCAATATTCAGTTTTCTGAGGTCATTAAATAGTGTATTATCCAACTTACAGTTAGTATTTCCACAGATGGACTAATAAGGTGGAGGAAGACAAAATACGTAGTGCTTTAACCTGATGACAGGGAATTACAGAACGTTGTTTTATTTTTTGCATATGTGTGTCACTCGGGGTGAAAGGGAAAGGATGCTTAATTTTTAGTTTTTTTTTCTCTCTCGCTCTTTCTTCTCCTCTAAGAGATGTCAACTAATAGGAAACAGGTCCAGCCCACCTGTATGGGTAATTGATAGCCAAGACAAAGTTATTTAGTTATGGTTCAGCACAAGTAAATCCGATGTTAACAAACACATGATCTGAGATCGGAGGATAGTGACAACAGTTTGCCAACAAGTAGCTACCCATTTCAATTTGACTTCCCACTTCCATATCTGTCTATGGCCTTCTCTACCGCCTCAATGAGCAATACCTCATATTCTCTCTGGGTAGCCTCCAAACTGGCACAAGGTGGCCGGTGATAGATGAAGCCAAGGGAGAGGGGAAGTGGTGGGTTCCCTTTTCTCACTGTTACCATCAGGTAGGAGGTACAGAAGCCTGAAGTCACGCACTCAGCGATTCAGGAACAGCTTCTTCCCCTCTAACACCCGATTCCTAAATGGACATTGAACCCGTGAACACTACCTCACTTTTTTAATATATATTATTTCTGTTTCTGCACTATTTTTACTCTATTCAATATACGTATACTATAACTGATTGATTTTTTTTTCTTCTTATTCAGAATCAGGTTAATTATCACTGGCATGTGATGTGAAATTTGTTAACTTAGCAGTAGCAGTTCAATGCGATACATAATCTAGCAGAGAGAAAATAATAATAAATAAAATAAAAATAAAAAACAAATAAAATAATAATAATAAATATATAAGTAAATCAATTACGTATATTGAATAGATTAAAAATTGTGCAAAAACAGAAATAAGGTATATTAAAAAAAGGGAGGTAGTTATTCTATATTATGTATTGTATTGAACTGCTACTGCTAAGTTAACAAATTTCATGACAGATGCTGGTGATGATAGACCTGATTCTGATTCTGAGGGGATGAAGAAAGAAGCTGGGAAATGATAGGTAGAAGAGGCAAAGGCCTGACAGAGGAATTGATAGGAGAAGAATGTGGACCACGGGAGAAAGGGAAGGAAGAGGGGCACCAGAGAGAGGCCATAGTCTGATGAGGAACTTAGTGGGGAAGAGGGAAACCAGAATGGGGAATGAAAAAAAAGAAAGGAGGGAGGGGGGAAAATACCAGAAGTTAAAGAAATTGATGTTCATGTCACCAGTTTGGAAGCTGCCAAGGCAGAAAATGACGTGTCGCTTCTCGAATCTCAGTGTAGCCTCATCGTGGCTATGGACTGTCTTGTTGGAATGGGAGTGCGGGGTAGAATTGAAATTGATGGCCACTGGAAAATCCTACCTTTTGTGGCGAATGGAGTGTAGAGGCTTGATGAAGTGGTCCCCTAATCTATTTCGAGTCTCACTGATGAAGAGGATGCAGAGGTTGACTCTGACAGACTCACAGGTGAAGTGTTGCCTCACTTGAAAAAGGACTGTTTGGGACTGAATGGTGGTCAGGGAGGAAGTTTGGGGGCAGCTGTAGCACTTGTCATGCTTGCAGGAATAAGTACCAGTAGGGAAATCAGTGGGGAGGGACAGGTAGACAAGGCAGTCATGTTAAGAGAAAGCGATCCCTGCATAAAGTGGAGGGAAGATGGGCTTAGAGGTAGGATCCCGGTGTAAACGATGGAAGTTACAGAGCATGATGTGCTGGATGCAAAGGCTTGTGGGTGGTAGGTAAGGGCAAGAAGAATCCTATTACTGTTAAGGTGGCTGAAGATGGGGTAGAGCAGATGTGTGGGAAATGGAAGAAACGTGGGTGAGGGCAGTACTGGTGGTAGTGCAAGGAAAACCCCACTTTTGAAGAAGGAGGACACCTTAGATGTTCTGGAATAGACATTGACAAGGTCCCGCATGGGAGGTTAGTCAGGAAAATTCAGTCGCTAGGTATACATGGAGAGGTGGTAAATTGGATTAGACATTGGCTCGATGGAAGAAGCCAAAGAGTGGTAGTAGAGAATTGCTTCTCCGAGTGGAGGCCTGTGACTAGTGGTGTGCCACAGGGATCAGTGCTGGGTCCATTGTTATTTGTCATCTATATCAATGATCTGGATGATAATGTGGTAAATTGGATCAGCAAATTTGCTGATGATACAAAGATTGGAGGTGTAGTAGACAGTGAGGAAGGTTTTCAGAGCCTGCAGAGGGACTTGGACCAGCTGGAAAAATGGGCTGAAAAATGGCAGATGGAGTTTAATACAGACAAGTGTGAGGTATTGCACGTTGGAAGGACAAACTAAGGTAGAACATACAGGGTTAATGGTAAGGCACTGAGGAGTGCAGTGGAACAGAGGGATCTGGGAATACAGATACAAAATTCCCTAAAAGTAGCGTCACAGGTAGATAGGGTCGTAAAGAGAGCTTTTGGTACATTGGCCTTTACTAATCAAAGTATTGAGTGTAAGAGCTGGAATGTTATGATGAGGTTGTATAAGGCATTGGTGAGGCCGAATCTGGAGTATTGTGTTCAGTTTTGGTCACCAAATTACAGGAAGGATATGAATAAGGTTGAAAGAGTGCAGAGAAGGTTTACAAGGATGTTGCCGGGACTTGAGAAACCCAGTTACAGAGAAAGGTTGAATAGGTTAGGACTTTATTCCCTGGAGCGTAGAAGAATGAGGGGAGATTTGATAGAGGTATATAAAATTATGATGGGTATAGATAGAGTGAATGCAAGCAGGATTTTTCCACTGAGGCAAGGGGAGAAAAAAACCAGAGGACATGGGTTAAGGGTGAAGGGGGAAAAGTTTAAAGAGAACATTAGGGGGGGGCTTGTTCACACAGAGAGTGGTGGGAGTATGGAATGAGCTGCCAGACGAGGCGGTAAATGCGGGTTCCTTTTTAACATTTAAGAATAAATTGGACAGACACATGGATGGGAGGTGTATGGTCCATGTGCAGGTCAGTGGGACTAGGCAGAAAATGGTTCGGCACAGCCATGAAGGGCCAAAAGGCCTGTTTCTGTGCTGTAGTTTCTATGGTTTCTATATGTGGTGGAGATGGAGGAACTGACAAAAGGGAATAACATTTTTATAAGTGACAAGGTGGGAAGGGGCATAGTTAAGATATCTGGGAGAATCAGCAGGTTTGTAAAGGATGTCAGTAGATAGCCTGTCTCCAGAGATGGAGACAGAGAGATCAAGGAAGGGAAGAGTGGTGTCAGTAAATTTGAGGGCAGGGCGGATGTTGAGGCAAAGTTGATGAAATTGACTAACTCAGGATGGGTGCAGAAAGCAGCACCAATGCAGTCGTCAATGTAGCATAGAAAGAGTTGAGGAGCATTACCAGTACAGACTTGTTTCGTGTAGCCCATGAAAAGACATATCTGGGGCCCATGCAGGTGCCCATGGCTATACCTTGGATCTGGAGAAACTGGGAGGAGCTGGAAAGGTAATTGTTGAGTGCCAGGGAACTTAAAGTAAATGAAGTAATTAAGAGCATGTGAAATATCATAGATGTAGGTAGGAAGGAACTGAACCAACAAGAACAAAATAGAGTGAAGGTATGTGGACAGTCAGGTTTGTAGATCTTGTGTAGGAGGTAGAAATAAGCTGGCACAACAAGGTTGGTGGCAGTGGATAGGAGAGTCAAGAAGTCGGTGATGATGCAGCAGACGATGGTCTGATGTTCCTTAATGGGGTCCTGTTCAAGGGGTAAGCAAGAGGAGGTGACTGAGAGTTGTGCCTGGCCTCAGCAAGGTAGAGATCTGTCCGCCAGACTACAACAGTATTCCTGTCTGCAGGTTTAATGCTGAGTTTGGGATTGGTGCAGAAAGACCTTCCCCCTCATCGGGTGTTACCTATCACTTGCCAGCTCGTACTCCTTCCCCTCCTCCCGCCTTCTTATTCTGGTTTCTTCCCTCTTTCTTTCCAGTCCTAATAAAGGGCCATGGTCCACAACATCGACTGTTTTATTCCCTTCCATATACACTGCCTAATCTGCTGAGTCCCTCCAGCATCTAGCGTGTGCCCGCTAGCAGATCTGGAAGGGTTACTGCAACTTCTCATGATCCTGAAGCACGGAAACCAAGTGCATTTTCCAATCTCGTCGGTAAAATCAGCCTGTTTAGAACAGGCCAGCGAGGGAGCTCCAACATTGCTCAGTATGAGGCATCAGGATGGCATAGTGCTATAGCTGGCAGAGGCACTGCTTCACAGTGCCAGAGAACCAAGTCCATTCCTGTCTGTGTGGAGTGTGCATGATTCTCCCAGTCACCGCATAGATTTCCTCCTGTTTCTTCTCACTTTCCAAAGATGTGTACATTGGTAGGTTCAAGGTTTAAGATACATTTATTATCAAAGCACACATGCAGTATACAACCCTGAGATTCAACTTCTCCAGCCAGCCATGAAACAAAGAAAACCACTGGTCAATCAAAGAAAAACAACAACAACCCCCTCCACCCACGCACAAAAAACAAATCGCACAAACGGCAACAAGAAAGGAGAAAGCACAGAATATTTTGAATTACAGTCCAATCCATAAATCACAGGCCCAGAGCTTTGCTACCATCTCTCACAGAATCGAGGGCGAGAGGTCACTCGAATGCAGTGACCTTCCCTTGGGAGCAACGAGTGAGAGACCGTCACACGCAGATACTCACCTCGCTGTTTCCATCTTCCTTCACGCTTTAATCGGCGAGATTGGTGAAAAATGGAGCCGATTCTGGTGTCTAAGCTTCTAGGTCTTGAGGCTGCTCACCTTCTAGAATCTTCTCAGAGACTGCAGAGTGATGGATCGTTCAATCGATCTTCAAACTTATTTGGCTAGTGTAAGATGAGCCTAGTCTGTAAACGAGTGGAAGAATCTAGTGAGAGTTGATGGGAGTGTGGCAAGAGTAAAATATAGGAATATTGTAAATGGGAGACTGATGGTCCCTGTGGGCTTAGGTCTTTCTGTGACACCTCCAAATCAATTATTTGGAAAACTGCACATCTCAGTCCATGCACAGTGCCACACTGCCACCTTGTGCCTAACTCACTAAATTACAATGGACACACTGGTATTAACATACATCAGTGCTGGCTAAGCTTCTGAGTATTTCCACCAATTTTCTGTAATTACTTCAGATATTAACCACTTACTGTGTTTGTTTTCAATTTCCATTGCTATGGCACCAACCTACAGGAAAGATGTCAATAAGACTGAAAGAGTACAGAAAAAATTTACAAGGATGTTGCCAGGACTAGAGTTATAGGGAAACATTGAACACATCAAGACTTTATTCCCTGTTCCATTGGACAGTGAGGGGAGATTTGATACAAAATCGTGAGGGGTATAGATAGGGTAAATGCAACCAAGCTTTTTCCACTGAGGTTGGCTGCGAACCATTGGAGAACTTCTTCATTCAGAGGGTTGTGCAAGTGCGGAATGAGCTGCCAGCGGAAATGGTGGATGTGGGTTTGATTTCAATATTTAAGAAAAATTAAGATTGGTGCATGGATGGAAGGGGTATGGAGAGCTATCGTCCACATGTGGGTTGATGGAAGTAGGCAGACTCAGAATCAGAATATCACTGAATTGATGTGAAATTTGTTGTTTTGCAGCAGCAGTACACTGCAATACATAATAATACTAATTACAATTGTATATATGTATATAGATTAAATTAAACAAGTAGTGCAAAAAGTGAGCAAAAGAATAGTTAGGTAATGTAAATGGGTTTATTGTCATTTCAGAAATCTGTTGGTGGAGGGGAAGAAGCTGTTCCTAAAATATTGAGTGTGTGTCTTCAGGCTCCTGCACCTCCTCCTTGACGGTAGTAATGAGAAGAGAGCATGTCCTAGTTGAAGGGTGTCCTCAATGACGTATGCAGCTTTTTTGAGGCATCAGACTTTGAAGATGTCCTCAGTGCTGGGGAGGCTAGCGCGCATGATGGAGCTGGCTGAATTTGCAACTTAGTGCAGCTTTCTCCTATCCTGTGCAGTGGCCGCCCCATACCAGACGGTGATGCAACCAGTTAGAAGCTTCTTCACGTTACATCTGTGGAAATTTGTTAAGAGTCTTTGGTGACATACCAGGTCTCCTCAAACTCTTAATAATATAGCCACTCTTGTGCCTCTAATTGTATCAATTTTTTGGGCCCAGGATAGATCTTCATGGATGTTGACACCCAGGAACGTGAAACTGCTCATCCTTTCCACTGATGATCCCTTATTCAGGTCTGGTGTGTGTTCCTCGACTTACCCTTCCTGAAGTCCACTGTCAATTTCTTGGTCTTGCTGACGTTGTGCACAAGGTTGTTGTCGTGACACCACTCATCCAGGTGATCTACCTACCTCTGCATGCTTCCTCATCACCACCTGAAATTCAGCCGACAATAGTTGTGTCATTAGCAAATTTATAGATGGCATTTGACTTGTGCCTAGCCCCACAGTCGTGGGTGCAGAGAAAGTAGAGCAGAAGGCTAAGGGCAGTTCAGTATAGATTAGATGGATCAAAGGGGCTGTCTCTGTGTTGTAGTGTTGACTTGTTGACCATTTAAAATTAAAAAATTTCAAAGTAAATTTATTATCAAAGTTCATATATACAACTTTGAAATACAGTTTCTTGCAGGCATTCACAATAAATACAATGAAACAACCAAACAAAAAGCAAAATAATAAGTAAGCAATAAATATCAAGAATCTGAGATGAAGAGTCCTTGTAAGTGAGACCATTGGTTGTGTGAACAGTTCAGTGTTGCAGTAAGTGAGTTGAGTGAAGTTATCCCCCCGGTTCAAGAGACTGATGGTTGAGGGGTAATAACTGTTCCTGAATCTGTTGCTGTGAGACCTGAGGCATTTGTATCTCCTTCCTGATGCAATCAGTCAATATACTCCCACCACACATGATAACTGTTCGTCAAAGTTTTAAATGACATGCCAAATCATTGCAAACTTCGAAGACCCTTCATTAGAGACATTTGATGGGTCCGGGCCTGTGCTCACTGGAGTTTAGAAGAATGAGGGGGACCTTCATTGAAACCTACTGAATATTGAAAGGCCTAGATAGACTGTTTATTCCTCTCCATAGATATGGCCTGACATGCTGAGTTCCTCCAGCATTTTGTGTGTATTAATCTCAAGGTAGATATATATACATTAATAATAAATTTACCTCGACACATTTGTTGCTTTGTGACCATAGTACAGTACAAAACATAAAAATTACTGTAAGTTACAAAATCTAATTAAATATATAATGCAGAAAAGGAATAATGAGGCAGTGTTCATGGATCATTCACAGATCTGATAGTGAAGGGGAAGGAGGTATTCCTAAAATGTAGAGTGTGAGTCTTCAGGCTCCTGTACCTCCTTCCCAGTGGAGGTAATGAGAAGAAACCATGTCCCAGATGGTGAGGATCTTTTATGATTGATGTTACCTTCTTGAAGGACCATCTTTTGTGGATATCATTGATGGTGGAGAGGATTGTGTTCCTGACAGAGCTGACTGAATCTACAGCCTTCTGCAGCCTCTTTCAATCCTGCATATTGCAGCCTCCATACCAGATGCTGATGTAACCAGTCAGAATATTCTGCCCAGTACACCTACTCGAGTCTTTGGTGACATACCAAATCTCCTCAGACCCCGAAAGATGTGCAGCCATTGATGTGATTTACTTGTGATTGCATCAATCAGTTGAGTCCAAGGCAGATCCTCTGAAATTTTTTACCCTCCAGGCACTCGCTCACTATTTCCACTGCCGATCCCTCAACGAGCATTGGTGTGTGTTCTCCCACCCTCATCTTCCTGAAGTTCACCATCAATTCCTTGGTCTTGCTGATAATGCATACAAGGTTACTGTTGTGATACCTTCTGTGAAGTAACCTTTTGCCCAGGTAGAACAGGTAGTGATGAGACACAGCTACCTGGTAAAGAAGAGACAGGTTGCCCGGGAACTATCTAATTAACTAACTTTCATTGTGTGACATACAAGTTGCCGAGATGGTTTCCCTCATTTCTCTCTCTCGTGGAGGCACCTCCTCTGATGATTAACTCTCATTCTCTTACTCATCCACCATTTAAATGTGGATTAAACAACACCTGGCTATCAAACAATAAAGTGGATCAATAGCATAGTCAAGTGTAATTTTTTTTACATAGCTACAGGGCAGGGCATGAATGTGTCTGGCAGTCACTATGAGAACCACTATGAAATCATCAGTCTGGGATTCTCTCTTGACAATCTATTGGAAAGGACGACAATTTCAAGGGAGCGTTCATACCTGATGCTGCAAGGTCCAATGCGAACTAGAAGAACAAGATTTCTTCTGCCTGGGCATGCAGCAGCTTGTAAGACTCTGTATCAAAGTCAAGTTCAAGTTTAATTGTCATTCAACCTTACATATGAACACAGGCAAACGAAACAGTGTTCCTCTGGGGCCAAGTTACAAGCACAGTACCAACAGCACATATAATTATGATAGCAAAGAACATACAGCTACAAAGATAACAATAGTATAGCCCAAGTCCCTGAGCGTCATGGCCTGTAGTTTGTTGGTGCAAGGATGTTGGCCTGGAGCCATGTTTCTGCAAGGACAGTCCGTAGCAGTTCCTCATGTCGCACAGTTCAGCCACAGACAGAGGCAATCCACAGAGTGAACACTGGGGGGCAGCACTGGCCGGTGAATCAGGCTCGTAGCATTCCATATTACCAACGTCCAACAGGGTCTTGCGATCACAACAAAAACGTCCAAGACTGTCACCCACATCATCCGTTGCATCATGAGCCGCCCCTGATACCTTCTTTGCTGGGTGGCTGAAGCAGGCTGCAACATGGCGCACGAAAAATCAAGCTCTATCGCTATTGAGAATCTTGCTAGTTGGACAGACCTGCAGCACTTGATAACCAGCAGTGTCTTGCAATTGTGAAAAAGTTGTAAAGGACCAACAACTGCACCTTTGGTTGGACACAGAGAGGCCACTGCATCTGAACCCGCTGTCATCTTACTGGAGGATCCCTAACATACTCACTTTTCCTTTCTGCATCAGAATTGGCTAATTCTGCCCATTAACGTTTTGGCTCAGCCCTTCTCTTTAGGTCATGTCCCTCATCCTTGCCCTTAGCAACACATTATATAGACAAAATAACAAAAAGAGCTTCTCATACCACAAGGCATAGACGCAAAATTAGGCCATTGTGGCCCATCGATCTGCTCCATCATGGCTAATTTATTTTTCCTCTCAACTCTATTTTCTCCATAGTCTTTAACACTCTTCCTAATCCTATGGCTTGGTGACCTTGGCCTCAATAAATAAATAAATAAACAGTCGAGAACCTACCAACCCCCACTTTAAAAATATTAAATGACTTGGCCTCCACAGCCATCTGTGGCAATGAATTCCACAGATTCACCACCCTCTGATTAAGGAAATTCCTCATCTCCGTGGTAAAGGGATGCTCCTCCATCCTGAGGCTGTGCCCTCTGGTCCTAGATGTTCCCACTACAGGAAACATCTTTGCCACATCGCTCTATTAGGCCTTTCAATGTTCAGTAAGTTTCAACGAGATCCCCTGCATTCTTCTACACTCCAGTGTGTACAGGCACAGAGCCATCAAACACTCATTAACCCTTTCATTCCCAGGATCATTCTCATTAAACCCCCTCTGGGCCCTCTCCAATCCCAGCACATCCTTTCTCAGCCAAAACGGCTCACACCATTCCAAATGCTGCCTGACCGATGCCTTGTGAAGCCTCAGCACCCCTGCTTTTATATTCCCGTCCTCTCGAAATTAATACTAACCTTGTACTACCACTAACTCAATCTGCAAGTTAACTTTCAGGGAATCCCGCACTAGGTCTTCCAAGTTCCTTTATGCCGGAATTGAACTCTGAACTCCAAATGTCTGGAGCTGTAACAACATCACGGTGGTGTTGAACCTGAAATATTTACAGCAGGGAGGATGCAATCGGCCAGCTAAAAGGCAGCTCAATAAATCTTTCTGCCTAACATAATCTTTCATTCCATTTTTTAAAAAATAAAGTGTCTACCTACTTCTGCTTTCACATTATTCCAAGAACGTACTTCTGGTACTGCAAAGACCCATACAGAGAAAAAACTTCGCCGAATGCTGACAGAACAAGCTAGAGATTTCTGAATATTGACATTTACATGCGTTGATTGTGCCTACCTGACTCAGCATGTTGTGCACTTTGATGATCTACACACAAAGGTCCACAGCATATTAATTCTGAGAGAGCATTATGCAATTGGAGGTGTGGCTTTACAGATGTTTACAGATAGGGGCGGCCACAGTAGAACACCTTACAGTGCTGGCGACCGGGGTTCAAGTCTTGGCACTGTCCGTATGGAGCTTGTACGTTTTCCCCGTGACCGGATGGGTTTCCTCCAGGTGCTGCAGTTTCCTCCCACAGTCCAAAGACGTACTGGTTGGTAGGTTAATTGATCATTGTAAATTGTCCCGTAATTAGGCTGGGGTTAAATTGGGGAATTGCCAAGTGGTGCGGCTCCAGGGGCCTATTCCACAATGTAGGCCAATAAATACATAAGTAGTTGCCTCTTTTCTGAGGTGGATAGAGAAGTTTTTTAAAGGCACATTTAAAGAAGAATGGGGGACTTATTTGTAAGGTCCCTGATCAGCATTTCTCAGCTTTAACTTTCCACAGTTGCTCCTTGACTTTCTGTGCATCATTTTAAGATTTCCAACAACTGCACCTCACAGTTCCAGCATATTCCCCTTTTCTCCTCAAAGGCACTCATTCATCTTCCCCCATTTACCTTTACGCCAGACAAATCAGCCATGGTTACCAAGTATTTATTTCCCCGTCTTACATCTGCAGTCTTCTCTGGAAATCCTTCCCTAAGCTTTCCCACTGCTCTACCTCTCCATCGACTTCAAATTGAGCACCCGCCCATCCATGAGGCACCTGAAAATGATTCTGTACCTTGAAGGACTATGTAATGAAAGATTTCCTGCCCATTTTCCACCACAGACGCTGTTTGACCCATTGAATCGCTTCATAACTCGGCATGCTGTTATAGAAATGCAGGTGGTTGTTGTTGTTTTTAGGTCTCTATTATTTTGCCCACAAAATAACACAATGTCCCTTTTTACACGGTGACTAGGAATATTTTGAACGGAGAATTAATATGTAAAATTAGAGAAATGGGGGGAATGTTAAAAGTCCCATTTATTTCGAGTGCGGCAGTTGAGTAGTCAGCTCACTGGGGTCCTGCTTTAAAAAGCCGTTGGGCGCGAAGCGTTTGAATGTTTGCGGGCGCCGCGCGGGCTTTGCGAGGCAGCGCCTGAGGTACAAGTTGTTTAGAAAAGAACAGCGAACTAACTTCTCAGTAGTTGGTGAGTTTAAAAGAAAAGTAAAACAGCGGGCGTCTTGTTTCTGTCCTGACAGTAACCCGCCTCTCCTGGTGCCGCCCCTACCCCGATCCCCACGGGTACGCCGACCTTCCCCTCCCCTCCATTGCCTCCGGGCAACGCCGGACAAGCGTGGGGGGAGATGTAACATCCGCCCTTTCGCAAACTCTCCCTCGTCTCGCCCCCCCCCCCCGAGGTTAGTGACAGCTCCCCCCGACATTGCGGGGGAGGGGGTTGACATCTCCCGAGCTTGGCCTGGGGGGTGAGTGACTTTCCTCTCCCCCCGAGGTTGTCTGGGGGGTTGGGGGGGTGACATCTCTCCCGAGGTTGTCTGGGGGGGGGGGGTGACATCTCTCCCGAGGTTGTCTGGGGGGTTGGGGGGGTGACATCTCTCCCGAGGTTGTCCGGGGGGTTGGGGGGTGGTGACATCTCTCCCGAGGTTGTCCGGGGGGGGGGGGGGTGGTGACATCTCTCCCGAGGTTGTCCGGGGGGGGGGGGTGTGGTGACATCTCTCCCGAGGTTGTCCGGGGGGTTGGGGGGTGGTGACATCTCTCCCGAGGTTGTCCGGGGGGGGGGGTGGTGACATCTCTCCCGAGGTTGTCCGGGGGGGGGGGGTGGTGACATCTCTCCCGAGGTTGTCTGGGGGGGGGGGGTGGTGGACATCTCTCCCGAGGTTGTCCGGGGGGTTGGGGGGGTGACATCTCTCCCGAGGTTGTCCGGGGGGTTGGGGGGGGGTGACATCTCTCCCGAGGTTGTCTGGGGGGGGGGGGTGACATCTCTCCCGAGGTTGTCCGGGGGGTTGGGGGGGGTGACATCTCTCCCGAGGTTGTCTGGGGGGGGGGGGTGACATCTCTCCCGAGGTTGTCCGGGGGGGGGGGTGGTGACATCTCTCCCGAGGTTGTCCGGGGGGGGGGGGTGGTGACATCTCTCCCGAGGTTGTCTGGGGGGGGGGGGTGGTGACATCTCTCCCGAGGTTGTCCGGGGGGTTGGGGGGTGGTGACATCTCTCCCGAGGTTGTCCGGGGGGTTGGGGGGGGGGGTGACATCTCTCCCGAGGTTGTCCGGGGGGTTGGGGGGTGGTGACATCTCTCCCGAGGTTGTCCGGGGGGTTGGGGGGGTGGTGACATCTCTCCCGAGGTTGTCCGGGGGGGTTGGGGGGTGGTGACATCTCTCCCGAGGTTGTCCGGGGGGTTGGGGGGTGGTGGCATCTCTCCCGAGGTTGTCCGGGGGGGGGGGGGTGGTGACATCTCTCCCGAGGTTGTCCGGGGGGTTGGGGGGGTGGTGACATCTCTCCCGAGGTTGTCCGGGGGGTTGGGGGGTGGTGACATCTCTCCCGAGGTTGTCCGGGGGGTTGGGGGGTGGTGACATCTCTCCCGAGGTTGTCCGGGGGGTTGGGGGGTGGTGACATCTCTCCCGAGGTTGTCCGGGGGGTTGGGGGGTGGTGACATCTCTCCCGAGGTTGTCCGGGGGGTTGGGGGGTGGTGACATCTCTCCCGAGGTTGTCCGGGGGGTTGGGGGGTGGTGACATCTCTCCCGAGGTTGTCTGGGGGGGGGGGGTGGTGACATCTCTCCCGAGGTTGTCCGGGGGGTTGGGGGGTGGTGACATCTCTCCCGAGGTTGTCCGGGGGGTTGGGGGGTGGTGACATCTCTCCCGAGGTTGTCCGGGGGGTTGGGGGGTGGTGACATCTCTCCCGAGGTTGTCCGGGGGGTTGGGGGGGTGGTGACATCTCTCCCGAGGTTGTCCGGGGGGGGGGGGTGGTGACATCTCTCCCGAGGTTGTCCGGGGGGGGGGGGGGGTGGTGACATCTCTCCCGAGGTTGTCCGGGGGGGGGGGGGGTGGTGACATCTCTCCCGAGGTTGTCCGGGGGGGGGGGGGTGGTGACATCTCTCCCGAGGTTGTCCGGGGGGGGGGGTGGTGACATCTCTCCCGAGGTTGTCCGGGGGGGGGGGGTGGTGACATCTCTCCCGAGGTTGTCCGGGGGGGGTTGGGGGGTGGTGACATCTCTCCCGAGGTTGTCCGGGGGGGTTGGGGGGTGGTGACATCTCTCCCGAGGTTGTCCGGGGGGGTTGGGGGGGTGGTGACATCTCTCCCGAGGTTGTCGGGGGGGTTGGGGGGTGGTGACATCTCTCCCGAGGTTGTCTGGGGGGTTGGGGGGTGGTGACATCTCTCCCGAGGTTGTCTGGGGGGTTGGGGGGTGGTGACATCTCTCCCGAGGTTGTCCGGGGGGGGGGTGGTGACATCTCTCCCGAGGTTGTCCGGGGGGGGGGGGTGGTGACATCTCTCCCGAGGTTGTCCGGGGGGGGGGGTGGTGACATCTCTCCCGAGGTTGTCCGGGGGGGGGGGGGTGGTGACATCTCTCCCGAG
This sequence comes from Mobula birostris, assembly GCF_030028105.1. Taxonomy (NCBI): domain Eukaryota; kingdom Metazoa; phylum Chordata; class Chondrichthyes; order Myliobatiformes; family Myliobatidae; genus Mobula; species Mobula birostris. Next base: position 7,136,282 of record NC_092401.1, read on the forward strand.
GTTGTCTGGGGGGTTGGGGGGGTGACATCTCTCCCGAGGTTGTCTGGGGGGGTGGTGACATCTCTCCCGAGGTTGTCTGGGGGGTTGGGGGGTGGTGACATCTCTCCCGAGGTTGTCTGGGGGGGTGGTGACATCTCTCCCGAGGTTGTCTGGGGGGTTGGGGGGTGGTGACATCTCTCCCGAGGTTGTCTGGGGGGGTTGGGGGGTGGTGACATCTCTCCCGAGGTTGTCCGGGGGGTTGGGGGGGGGGGGTGGTGACATCTCTCCCGAGGTTGTCTGGGGGGGGGGGTGACATCTCTCCCGAGGTTGTCTGGGGGGTTGGGGGGGTGACATCTCTCCCGAGGTTGTCTGGGGGGGTGGTGACATCTCTCCCGAGGTTGTCCGGGGGGTTGGGGGGTGGTGACATCTCTCCCGAGGTTGTCCGGGGGGTTGGGGGGTGGTGACATCTCTCCCGAGGTTGTCCGGGGGGTTGGGGGGTGGTGACATCTCTCCCGAGGTTGTCCGGGGGGTTGGGGGGTGGTGACATCTCTCCCGAGGTTGTCCGGGGGGTTGGGGGGTGGTGACATCTCTCCCGAGGTTGTCCGGGGGGTTGGGGGGTGGTGACATCTCTCCCGAGGTTGTCCGGGGGGTTCGGGGGGGGTGGTGACATCTCTCCCGAGGTTGTCCGGGGGGGTTGGGGGGTGGTGACATCTCTCCCGAGGTTGTCCGGGGGGTTGGGGGGTGGTGACATCTCTCCCGAGGTTGTCCGGGGGGTTGGGGGGTGGTGACATCTCTCCCGAGGTTGTCCGGGGGGTTGGGGGGTGGTGACATCTCTCCCGAGGTTGTCCGGGGGGTTGGGGGGTGGTGACATCTCTCCCGAGGTTGTCCGGGGGGTTGGGGGGTGGTGACATCTCTCCCGAGGTTGTCCGGGGGGTTGGGGGGTGGTGACATCTCTCCCGAGGTTGTCGGGGGGGGTGTTGACACCTCTCCCGAGGTTGCCATCTCCCTCAAGGAGAGGGCTAATATCTAACCCATCCCCCCTCGACCTCGTGGGGAGGGATAGGAAGATGGGTTAGTATCATTGTCCTTGCCTCACAACCTTGGGGAGTGAAGGTATCAGCCCCTTCCCTTACCTTTGCATCCTTCCCACAAAAAAAAGATGATTAAATGGACCTCTGGAGATGTGGGAGAATGGGAATTTATTATGCATTATTGGGAAACTAGTATTTCTTGGAAAGTCAACATCAAGGAACTATAGAGTTGCTGTTGTCAATGAAGGTCAAAACAAAAAATACACTGTCTTCTGTTTTCAGGATGTGTAAATGTATTGAAAAATGGAGTTGCAGATCCAGGAGTTTAAGGCTCTGGCAGATGAACTGATGATTATCCTCTCTGGTTGTAATGGAGAGGTGCATTTGCAGAATGCCATGAAATATCAGACAAAAATAGTGAATACTTTCCTAGATGTAGAAAAGTGTGTGAAGCAGCAGTTAAGAGGTAAGACAGAAATTAGGACTTTCAAATAAATTATCTAAAGACCAATTTTTTCTTAACAGTTTGAAAATATTCTGTGATCTGTTTTTATTAAATGTAGTAGTATATTATTGAAATAATGTGCAGAATAGGCCCTTGCAGTCCTTTGAGCTAGCTGCTCAGCAATCCCCGATTTAACACTAGCCTAATCACAGGACTATTTACAATGACCAATTAACCTAACTGGTGTGTCTTTGGACTGTGGGAGGAAACTGGAGCACCTGGAGGAAACCCACGTGGTTGTGGGGAGAAGGTACTGTCACATACCCCGTGACGAGAATGAAAAACCAGCAGAGATGGAAAGCACTTTGGAGTCCAGTATTGCTATTACTAATAATATTTATTAATAACTACACAATACAGTAATATAAATGTAGATAAATCAAACAGGTTAGCAATGAGTGTGTGTGTGTGTATATATATATGTAAGTGTGGAAATATATATGATAAACCAAGCTTTAAGTCTAGGGGTAAAAAGATACAGTCTTACAATGATGAGTAAAGTTCAGTTCAGTTTGTGGTATTGAGTTTAGTGACGGAGAGAGAACGAGAGAGAGAGATTTGAGTCTTCAGGTGAGCTGACGCCGTCGATCATCTCGTTGTCCTTCGAAATCCTTTAAAAGTCACCGACTGTGACTTTAACAAAGGGGACCGGTTTTCTGTGGTGGAGCTATCACCCAGGCGAGGGTGGACACATGGACAACTCCCCACCAGTCAACCCCTTTCCTTTTTTACTGCAAGAGCGACTGATCGATCCTCCAAAACCCACTTTTCTGCGGGCAGAACAATGCTCATTCAGTGTCCAAAACATGTGTCTGAGGTCTATATCATCTGACCTCCTATTTTATCTTCCTGTGCTGAGCATCAACTGTCATTCAAATAACTCCTCCTTCCTCTCTCTGTGTAAGAAAATAACAAGCAGGCCAACTGTCCTTGAGAAGTATTAACACGCTGCCGAAAATCATAACATCGAGTGTCCATCAAATAACGCCTTCAGTCACTTTAGCAACTTACGAGCTGCTCGGTGCTATCTCCAACTGAGCAGAAATCCAAAAGTTAGCCAGTTCTTCCTCGTGCTTTAAAGTGACAGTCCAACAGTTAGTCTTCGTCTCTCTCTCTCTCTCTCTCTCTCTCTTCAAAACAAGATATCGATGTTAAATAATTCTCTCTCTTTCTTTTCAAAAGCACGGTTAATAGGGGTAAACGAGCACAGTTCATAGGGGTAATTCAGGATCCCGTCACAGTAAAAACTCCTTACAGACTGTGTCAGGAATTGAATCCAGGTAGCTGGGACCGTAAAGCATTGTAACCATTACACTACTATGGCGCTCTCACGTATCTCAGTACATGACAATAGACTTAAAACAACACAAAATAGCAATCATCTGAAACTGGACCCCAGTTTTCATGTTTTTTTCACAGCAGCAGACTTGTTAACTTTGAAGATGTCACTTCTTAATTACTGATATGAGGGTCAAACCCAAGCACCTATTGTTCATAACTTCATTGAAGAAAAAAAAGGATTAAAAGTATGTGAATTCATTAACCTTGCCCGTATTATATTTATTTTATCTTCATTAATTTTTGCTATAATGTCTATGGGACTCAAATTCCCAACAATCCACCATATGTTCATTGTGTGAAGTGAGTGATCTTTTGCTTTTAAGTATTAACATTAATTTCAAAAACATCCTGAAAGTAGGGGTTGTATGTCCATGTTTTTGTAATTTCAGAGATCCAGCAAACGCAAGAACATGTGGCACAGAAGGTTATTGAAGTGGGAGAAGAAAGAGAGAAAAGTTTAGTGGAGTTAAAGAAGATTAAAGAAAAATGGAATGAGACTGAGCAACAGAATTTTAAGTCTGAAGCTGAGCTTGCATATCCTTTATTACTACTTTAAGCTTAAGATATACTTTAGTACCTTCTCTGGCATTGAAAGTAGTAATGCTCAGTAGCTTGCATAACCATGTCTCTTTCTAGATTTTGGTTAGAGATTAACTTCCAGTACCATTAAGGCCTCTGTAATAAAACAACAATTTGGAGCTGTTCAACATCAGCACCATCTTTTGAGAGGAGTTATGATTTTTTTTTCTAACTTTAATTTGTGGAGCTAAAATTTCAAACCAATGCATCTTCACACATTATGCCTGGCCAGCTAGCAGTGACTGCTTTTTATTTTGGATTTCCAACAGTTGATAGACTAATCTTCATGTGATGTTTGGAGTATTTTCTGCCAAGATTTTCTGCTGAAAACCTGGATGTTAGATGAAAAAGCAATCATATGGGAAGTTGTGTATTAAAAAGACTTATAATAATTATGGAGGACTTCAGTGTGCAGAGACCAGACATCAGCAGGAGTGGATTTCACTCAGGTCTCCTGCCTGAGTAGAAAAGCCAACAGTGAGTAGCTACAGTGAAAAAAGAGCTTTGACCAGTGACCAATTGGCATTTGGGATTGATTAGCAAGAGCAGCAGCCATTGTCTTAGTGGACAGAGTCAGTGATGATTTTGAGGCTTTAGCTCATTGAGGCTTCAGAGAAGAGAGACTTCAGTCAGAGAAAGAAAAGAAAAGCTCAAGATTAAGTTTCCCCCCCCCCCTTCCCTTTATATCTGCTATCTAGGACAGTAGATATACTGTACCAGGGAGGATAGTTGAATGCTCCTCTTGTGGGATGTGGGAAGGCAGGGAGGCCTCCAGTGTCCCTATGTACATCCAGAGGTGCACTCTGAGAAGTGCAACCAGTTACAGCTTCTAATAATTTGCATTAAGGAGTTGGAGTTGGAAGTGGATGAACTCCAGATCATTTGGGACGCTGAGAGGGTGATCAATAGGACGTATAGAGAGGTAGTTACACCTGTGGTACTTGATGCCACATGAACTGGAGGGGGACTAATATCCTAACGGAAAGGTTTGTTAATGCTACACGGTGGGGTTTAAACTAGAGTTGCAGGGTGATGGGAATCAGAGTGCCAGAGCATTTAGCGGAGATGTTATGAAGGCAGATGTTAGTAAGACCTCAGACAAAGTTAGGAATCTAAAGGTTGAGCATAGTGTGACAAATGTCCTGAGCTGCATATATTTAAATGCAAGAATGATCATAGGAAAGGTGGATGAAGAAGAGGTAGCTGGTTTACAGAGGCAATATGTAGAGAGCAGAGCTTGTTGATAGTGCAAAATTGCAGTCAATAGGATAAGTTGCAGCATAAAAGTTGGACAAAATCAAAAAGGACAAAGTACAGCACCAACAGTTATATTTGAATGCGTGCAGAAATAAGGTAGGTGAAATTGTAACACAGTTGCAGATTAGCATGTATAACGTAGGCATCACTGAATCATGGCTGAAAGAAGATTAGAGCTGGGAGCTTAATGTCCAAGGATACACATTGTATCGAAAGGACAGGCAGGAAGTCAGAGGGGGCCGAGTTGCCATGTTGTCAAATAAAGATGAAATCAAATCATTAGAAAGAGGTGACATAGGGTCAGAAGGTGTTGAATCATTGTGGGTAGAGCTAAGGAACTGCAAGGGTTGTGCAGATTGTGGTTGAGCCCACTAGGAGATCTGTTCTGGATTGGGTTGTATGCAGTGAGCTGGAATTGATTAGAGCTGCTTAAGGTAATAGAACTCATTGGGGCAAAGGATCATAATATGATCAAGTTCACCCTGAAATTTGAGAAGGAGAAGCTGAAGTCAGATATATTAGTATTACAGTGGAGTAAAGGAAGTTACAGAGGCATGCAAGAAGAGTTGGCCAGAATTGATTGGAAAAAAACACTAGCATGTGTGGAGGCAGAGCAGCAATGGCTGGAATTTCTGGAAGCAATTCAGAAGGCACAGGATATATACATCCCAAAGAGGAAGAAGTATTCTAAAGGCAAGATGATACAACCGTGGCTATTGAGAGAAATGAAAGCCAGTATTAAGCCAAAGAGAGGGCATATAATAAATAAAAATTAATGGAAAGTTAGAGGATTAGGAAGTTTTTAAAAACCAACAGAAGTCATTAAAAAGGTAAAGATGGAATACAAAAGCTAGCCAGTAAGATTAAAGAAGATACCAAAAGTTCAGATACATAAAGTGTGAAGGAGAGGTGAGTGTGGATATTGGACTGCTGGAGAGGTAGTAATGGGGGACAAGGAAATGGCAGACGAACTGAATAAGTATTTTGCATCAGTATTCACTGTGGAAGACACCAGCAGTATGATGGAAGTTCCAGGTGTCAGGAGTTATGAAATGTGTGAGGTTACCATTACCAGAGCAAAGGTTTTTGAGAAGCTGAAAGGCTGAAGGTAGATAAGTCACCAGGATCAGATGGTGTACAAGCCAGGGTTCTGAAGGAGGTGGCTGAAGAGATTGTGGAGACATTAGTAATGATTTTTTAAGAATCACTAGATTCTGGCATGGTTATGGAAGACTGGAAATTGCAAATATCATTCTACTCTTCAAGAAGAGAGGCAGAAGAAAGGCATGGTCGTGCTGAAGGATCTGGACACCAAATGTCGACTGTAGATGCTGCCTGGCCTGCTGAGTTCCTCCAGCATTTTGTGTGTGTTGCTTGGATTTCCAGCATCTGCAGATTTTCCCATGCTTGTCATTGGTTGTGGGAACATTCAATGATGGGGCAAGTGAAGTTGAGTGTAGTTATCCCCTTTTATTCAAGATCCTGATGATTGAGCGTAGTAACCTTTCTTGAACCTGGTGGTGTGAGCCCTGAGGCTCCTGTACCTTCTACCTGATGGCAGCAGTCAGAAAAGAGCATGATCTGGGTGGTGGATCTCTGATGATGGATGCTGCCTTCCTATGATAGGGTTTCATGTAGATGTGCTCAGTGGTTGGGAGGGCTTTACCCATGGTGGACTGGGCAAAATTCACTATTTTTGGTAAGGACTTTGCGTTCAAAGGCATTGTTTCCATTCCAAGCACCAACAGCGGCATCACAGGAGTTGCCAGTCAGCATTGAGCTCAACGTTGGACTGCTTTAGGGATTCTAGCTCCAGACTTTTCCCTTGGAGTTTACTCCCGAAGCCTTCCCCATGAATGAGTTTAGCCACAGGCAGCGGAGATTTGAGATCAGAGTTTTTCTTCCGCTTGATGAGCTGCCAATCATGACAGACAAGCCCCATCCGAGGAGTAAGCTTTTAACTAAACCACTTTCACAGTTTTAGTCTGTATTGTGACTCATTCCTATTCACTCTGTCCAAGTCTCAAAATTTCTTACCCATCTAATAATATTTCGGTTGTCAAAATCCTCAGATCTTCTTTCCACTCTCTCTAGTGCTCTCAGACTTGTTTGGTGAGCAGAACAACAGATTGTTCTCTGTGGCATAGCTATTTTTTAGAGTTCCTGCATAATCCTGCTTCTCTTGTTCAAAGTTCAAAAGTAAAATTATGATCAAAGTACATATATGTCACCATATAGAGCCCTGACATTCATTTTGATGTGAGCATACTCAATAAATCCATAATAGAGTTTAATTTATTTAAGGCATCTGTTAGTCTTGCGAGACCATGGATCTGCGCCTGGAAAGTCTTCACTCTGCAGGGCGCAGGCCTGGGCAAGGTTGTATGGAAGACTGGCAGTTACCCATGCTGCAAGTCTCCCCTTTCCATGACACCGATGTTGTCCAAGGAATGGACAAGGGCTGATACAGCTTGGCACCAGTTTCGTCGCAGAGCAAGGTGTGGTTAAGTGCCTTGCTCAAGGACACAACACGCTGCCTCGGCTGGGACTTGAACTCACAACCTTCAGATCACTAGTTGAATGCCTTAACCACTTGGCCACGTGCCCACAATAGCCCATAATAGAGTAATGACCATAATAAAATCCAAACACTGCATCCACTTGGGTGTTCAACCAGAATACAAAAGATAACAAACTGCAAATACAAAAAGATGATAAATAATTATTAAAACAACAACAAATAAATAAATAATTATGCAATGAATATTGAGAACAAGAGATGAAGTGTCCTTGAAAGTGAGTCCCTAGGTGTGGGAATATTTCAGTGATGGAGTGAGTGAAGTTGTGTTCTTTCCTTCAAGAGCCTGATGGTTGAGGGGTAATAACAGTTCCTGAACCTGGTGCTGTGAGTCCTGAGGCTCCTGTACCTTCCAATGGCAGCAATGAGAAGAGAGCATGTCCTGGGTGGTTGTGGTAACTGATGATGGATGCTGCTTTCCTGCAACAACACTTCATGTAGATGTGCTCAATGGTGTGGAGGCTTTACCCATGATGGACTAGGCTGTATTCACTACTTTTTGTAGGATTTTCCATTCAAGGGAATTGGTGTTTTCATACCAGGCTGTGATGCTGCCAGTCAACATACCATCCACTGCACATCTATAGAAGTTTGTCAAAGTTCTATAGAACTTTATAGAATTTAAATAAAATAACAATTACAAGGGTATAAAGTGGAAGCCAGCTTTGATACATTGGCATTACGAGGAGTGATTGATAAGTTCGTGGCCTAAAGTAGAAGGAGTCAATTTTAGAAAACCTAGCATATTTATTTTTCAACATAGTCTCCTCCTACATGTTCACACTGAGTCCAGCAGTCGTGGAACATACGGATCCCTTTCTAGAAGTGGTCCACAGCAGGGGTGATTGATAAGTTCGTGGCCTTAGGTAGAAGGAAATGAGTTGTACAGCTCTTGTTACATGCATGTGCAGTTCAACTCTGAGTGAAAATGCAGAAAGTTTGAAGTTAATAACTCATCTTCTACCTTAGGCCACGAACTTATCAATCACCCCTGCTGTGGATCACTTGCTGGAGGTCCAAGACACCGACTTCTACAAAGAGGGGATCCATATGCTCCACAACTGCTAGACCAAGTGTGTAAATGTAGGAAAAATAAATATGCTAGGTTTTCTAAAATTGACTCCTTCTACCTTAGGCCACAAACTTATCAATCACCCCTCGTATAACACAGCAAACAAGCAATGGCTAACGTTTGGGAATTAATACTTAGTTTTCAAGTAATACATCTCTGAGGTAAAGAAAACCAATGTGGTTAGTGAATCAAAGGAAAAAGTTTGTAATGGGTTTCCAGAAAATGTAGTAAGATTGAAGATTGTGATGTATTTCAGAACTCAGGAGACAGATCAAAGAATTGACATTGGAAAGGGAAAATAGAATATAAGAGTAGGTTAGTGAGAGACACAAAAACAAAATTAGAAAGGAAAAGATAGACTAAACTCAATGTGAGTCTCTTACAAATTTATGCAGGAGAAATTACATTGGGAAGGAAAAAGCATAGGAATTTAAACAGTTTGTCTATCCTCACAGGAAAATTTTTGCGAAATGGTGAAAATGTACAGAACGAAAATGAATAAGGAACTCAGAAATTGGCAGCACGGGAGAAATTTATTTGACGGACATCCTCAGCAACTCATTTATCTTCAGGATTTGGAAAAAGATTGCTATGGAGATGATTGGTGATCATCTTCCAAATTCCATAGATTTTTGAACATTTCTTACAAGCTGATACTTAACATGTATAGTCACCCAATTTAGAAAGTAGCAACAGCAAAAACTGGGCACTACAGAGATGAATTGATCTGATGTAGAAAGGAAAATTAAGAGTTAGGAAGGAGAATAAATAAAGGAATAAGTAGAGTCAACATGGAAGTCACGTTCAGTGTAGTTTGTTGAGACTAAATTAGAAAAGATAAGGGCAATTCAATTACTGGGATATTTGGACTTTCAGAAATCTTTGACTAGGTGATTAAGTAGAGTTTGCAGTATGCATGGGTAGTTTTGTGTTAGACTTGTAACTTGGGTGCAGCGTGTATTAGTGCTGAGGTCAGTTCACAATTTATATGAGTGATTTGGATGAATGAATTAAATATAATATATCCATGTTTGAGATACAAAGCCCAGTAAAACAGTTAGCTTATGAAAGTTGTTAAATGACCGGAGACAGAAAGATGTTGGTATTTGGAGGAATCTAGGTGTTCTTGTATAAGTCAAGTCAAGTCACTTTTTATTGTCACTTCAACCATAACTGCTGGTACAGAACACAGTAAAAATGATACAACGTTTTCCAGGACCATGGTGCTACATGAAACAATACAAAAACTACACTGAACTATGTAAGAAAAAACACAAAAATTACACTAGACTGCAGACCTATCCAGGACTGCATAAAGTGCACAAAACAGTGCAGGCACTACAATAAATAATAATAAATAATAAACAAGACAGTAGGCACAGTACAGGGTATAGTAGGTTGGTGTCCAGCCAGGCTCTGGGTATTGAGGAGTCTGATGGCTTGTGGGAAGAAACTGTTACATAGTCTGGTTGTGAGAGCCTGAATACTTCAGTGCCTTTTTCCAGATGGCAGGAGGGAGAAGAGTTCATATGAGGGGTGCATGGAGTCCTTCATAATGCTGTTTGCTTTGCAGATGTAGCTTGTGGTGTAAATGTCTGTGATGGCGGGAAGAGAGACCCCGATGATCTTCTCAGCTGATCTCACTATCCGCTGCAGGGTCTTGCGATCTGAGATGGTGCAATTTCCGAACATGGCTGTGATGCAGCTGCTCAGGATGCTCTCAATACAACCTCTGTAGAATGTGGTGAGGATGGATGGTGAGGAAAAATCAATGCAAGTTAATATGCAGGTGCAGCAAGCAATTAGGAAACAAAATACTATGATGGTTTGTTTACTAGAGGATATAATTATGTCTACAGACATTTTGCTCCATTGTATAGAATTAGTAAGTCTACAGCTGGGATATGTGTGGTCTCATCTTCCAGATCTCCCTGGATCGGATGTCTGAGATGCCAGATAAGAGTCTCGATTTAAAGGGTTCACCATTTGGAACCTAGCTGAAGCAATTTCTATACTCCAAGGCTGATGAATGTTTGTAGTTCGTTGCCTTGGATGGAGGTCTGTGGAGGCTGAATGTGGGTAACTCCTGTGTTCAGGTCACGGAAATTCAAAAATTTGAGATGCAGAATAATATATGCTCTCACCAAATTTATGTTGAGGGACAAAAGTAAGTAAATGTATTTTTTCCAGCTTTGCATGTTTGTTGATGCATATGCAGATGATAAGTTCAGGTTAAGGAGAATCACAATACAGCCCATTTCCTAGGAACTCAATTTTCTCATTCTTTCCACCCCTCCCCCCTCCCACAGTCATTCCGTAACGTGGGGGTTGTGTGTATGCTGGGTCAGTGTATGAAAGTGATATGGAATTAAAACACTGGCTGCAATCTAATTGAATGGCACAAGGTGTGAAATGGCGGGCCCCTATTTCTGGTGCAAGTTGTGAAGCTATCCTTTGTTAACACTGTTTAGATTAGAATATGAAAGTTATCATGGAATCACAGGATGTTGTGTGCTTGCTGGCTGAAAGGCCAGATTGGCTGAGCTAGACGTCCATAAGTTTTATTGCAATACTACTAAGTTAAATAACTTGGTACTCTTCAAATATAAATTGCAGCTGCTTCTGGGATTTTAATCTAATAAGCACAATGTAAATGTAAGTCCTATTTTTTTTCCTATTTGCAAACCATTAAGTGAATCCAGCTCCCATAAAATGAGAGCAGTTTTGCAATAATAATTACTATTTACTTTCCTTAATATATAAAAGTCACATTGTTACAGAAAGAGCTGGAGGAGCTTGACAATTCTGAAAAGGAAATCGCTGTAATGGAAGAGGAGGTAGATGAAGATACAACAGTGATTATTCCATCTACTAAGTAAGTTTAAAATGTTCTAAGTAATAAAGATTACAAAATATTCATGTATCTTTATTAAGTTTTGTATTTTATTCCGATGAAGTAATGTTATGCTATTTGAATGACGTGGAAGAAGATGAACTGGCTATTTGTCCACAGCAAGGATAAATAATTCCCAATAGCCTGCTGAGTGTTTGGGGAAATATTGTGATGGAGAATGGTGGTTGTAGATCACAGAAGAAATGTCCTCTACTTAACTGGTGTACTTTAACATGAGCATCTGATCTCCAGATGCACTAGTAACCTTTTGATTTAAGGCGATGAGCATTTTATACTAATCAGTTGGGATTATTTTCATTTTTCCAAACAATTGAGAAATTTCAAGGTAATCTATTTGTATAGTGATGAAATGGCTTTCTTGGTTTTCCATTTGGAAATGTGACAGAGCTTGCTATATGCCAGAAATATAATCCATCAGATTGACATTGTTTGACAATACATGTTTTTGATGAAGTACTTGTATTTAAATATGGTTTGCATAGGTACTTGGCTCACATCTTCCACAAGGTCACTAAGATAATTTGGGACTATGACTGTGATCCTTCCCTTGTAAGAGGCGGTATCCTTTCACATGCGACTACAAAGTTAACTTTATGAGGAACTAGATGAAAACTATTCCTAGACTGGCGTTCATGAAAGCAGGTGAGGGGCTAAACTGAGCAGTAGTTTTGGAGATATTTAAAACTCCAGAGTAAAAGATTTGAGGAATTTCAATGAGAAAATGAGTTGGGATAGAAAATGGTTTTGGGATTCTTACTGTAATATATATTTATCTACTGGCTTTAACTTCTTAATCCCATCATTAGTAAACACCTTTTGATTTCAGATTTAAAATTTTTAAAGCAATAGGTTGAAGATTTCACTATGCTTAACCCCTTTGATTTCCCATAAGGATCTCTTTTTTTCAGTCAAGTTGCCTCCCATTCTGCTAAGCTTCAGAAGGTACAAGTCTAGTTTGTTTAACCTTGTAAGACAGCCTGTCCATATCAGATATCATTACAGTAAATCCCATTGTCGACTATCTAAGATGCCACAGAAAGCAACAATACATGGCAAAGAGAAAAGAATCAAACAATTTATTTTGCAGTTAAGTGATATGGTTGAGCTTAAAATTATAATGGAAATTGTGGTTTAGACCAATATCTTTAAGATATTGGCTATAATTGAGTACTTTAAAGACCAGTAAGTAAGAGTGATGCCATAAGATTTGATTAGCACTATCATTTAATTTCAATTAACAGTTACAATTAATACAAAATTAATGGATTTTAACTGTATTAATGGTCTGTGATGGTGTTCACGTGCTGCAAATCCTCTTCTATGTGTTTTAAATTGGTATCTTAAAGTAACAGCTCTGTGTTCATAAACTTATCCTAAACTTAGGATAACATCACAACTTGCACCAGAAATAAAAATCAGTTAGTTCCTAACTAATTTCTTTAATTTGCTGGAATGAGCATCAGATTTTTATGCTGCTTTGTAAAATTCTGTTCACCACAAACAAGGTTTGTCCTCAGCTGTCCTTGCCTCTGCAGAAATTGAGACCCCCCCCCCGCCCACCCCAGTGCTCACACCTAAAATTAACCATTATCTTTGCCACTACAATCTACTCAGTGACCAGGGTGCTGCAATATGATAATGCGGCAAATGAATTTTGAGAGTGCATGATGGTCATGAGGGAAGAATAGTGTTTTTTTTAAGAGGAAGGGGTTTGATGTTTTGTAATTTGCCAACTGGGATTAAAGTTGGTTGAAACTTATATTTTAATATTGTGTCCATTTGGGGTTTGATTTTGGCTACTCTTCTGATATGCCAGTCAAATTTGAGAAATTTGAAAATTATGTTCCATATCCCCGATTTCTTGTACTGTATTCACAAAAATAATTCGGCTGCCATCAAAAAAATTGATTAAATTCTCTTTAGATAAAGCATTGCACTAGTTTTTTTTGTATTTTAATAAAGGTAAAAATGTACGTTGCATCCGGAGTTTCTCCGGTTAGCGGACGATTTCCCTCCACACCTCTCTGACGTAGTGGGGAACCGCGTACGAGGCAAGTTACAGCAGTGGTTTGCCATTGCCAAAGAGATCACCAGCTCGTAACCCAGCACGGATGGAAAAAGTGCAGGGGAACCAGCTGCATTCGAACTCAGGACCTTTCGTCCCGAAGTCTGACGCTGATGCCACTACGCCACCAGCCGGGTCAATATAATGCTTTTTAATTCCATTAATTTTGTCTATTGAAGTCATAGAAAGTGGAACATTTGAATCGAGAGTGCAAATTTTCCTTAACTTTATTTCAGTTCACTTTGGAGCAGGTGTAGCGCAGCCCATTAACATTGATTCAACGAAGCACTCTGACAGTTTCATATGTGATTACTTGTGGAGCCTTGTGAGCACGGATTGGTAAATTATTTCCTGGGCGCGAAACTATAAAGGAACTGCACATTTAAAAAACTATTTTCTGAATGAAATCTTCTTGATTACATGGTTTCAATCTTGGAAAATATATTTTTCACCTTGGAGTTGACAAGTTGCTTCAACAGATAATTTTGCATGTGGTATTTTGTAATTCATGCATCAATGTCCTATAAAATCTTCATAAGAAAAGGACAAGAAGATTGGTATAGTTTAAAGATGTTTTATTGTACAGCAAAGTAATTTGGACAATATTTTTCCTAACCGGGTGGTAGTAATTGAAAATCTTCTCATTGTATAATTTGCAGGAATAAACCCACTACCACTCTCCAACAGTGCTAGACTATTGTAAAATACTATTAATTGTTGTATGTATATATGCAAACTTTATCAAAAACTTTGAAATGATTTGTTCTTGTACCTTTGGCTGGGCAAACTTGATCTCCAGTGCAACCTGCATTTGAAGCCCAGACACATTTATAGATGAAACTTGACCATATTTGTTTAAATATCTAGCTCTGTGGTAAGGTAGTAGAAGAGTGACCCAAACTGAAAACACTAGTTCTGTAAGTCCTTAAATATTCTAAGCTTCCTTATGCATGGCTTGTCTCTGCATGTTTTTGTAAAGGTTGGCACAAATGGGAAAAAATACTGTGGCTGGCAAATGAAAGAATATCTGTCCCTTTTGAAAAACAGAATATTGAAAGAACAGCAAAATTTGATATTAAATATCTTGTTTCAGCAAGAGAACTTCAGTTAGTGAGTGCAATCTGGGTTTATAATTGGGTCTGTTATGCTTTTTATATGGTCAAGTATTGCAAAGTTTAATTGTAACTGTATATCTTCTAAGCTATGTTATGTTTGTGTTGAGGTTCTTTTCTAATAAAGTCTGTTAGTGTGGTAGACACCTTAATCTTTTGTGTTTGTATATCATGTATTTAAATTTGTTTTGCAAAGGAGTTGCAATCTATTGGGTAGTATCTCAAATTCTGCTTGTGTTAAATGATCTGCTGTTCTTTGTGTTAAATTCGGGAGTAATGAAATTATGTGAATATAGCAGATATTCTAATTAGAATCAGGTTTATCATAGAATATATGAAATTTGTTTTGCAACAGCAGTACAGTGCAATGTATAAAAAGTTACTAAGTTACAGTAGAAAGTATAAAAACATAGTACAAAAAGGAAGTGTCGTAGTGTTTATGGGTTCATGTGCCATTCAGAAACTTGATGGCCACGGTAAAGATCTCCCTAAAACATTGAATATGTGTCCTCGGGCTCCTATACCTCCTCCTGGTTGGTAGTAATGAGACAAAGGCATGTCCTTAATGATGGATTCAGTTCCCTTGAAGAATCCCCCTTTTGACGATGTCCTTGATAATGGCGCTAATGCCCATGATGGAGTTGCAGTGATTGCATAAGTATGCTGGGCCCAGGATAGATCCTCTGAAGTAATCAGGTAAATGGGCAGCACGGTCTACAGAGCACTACAGATGACAGGCAGCTGGCCCACAGCAGGGCTCTGGTTGCTCAAATTAGATTTGTAAAGTGAAGTGGCCACCAGGTGTTCTTGTATGTGTCAGCCCGGTGTAAGACAATGGAGTTGTGTTAATTGGCTGCATCCAGCCAGGTACTATGGCTCAGTCACTTTGCACCATTGTGACTAAGTTCAAGGAAGTTTGCAGACCAGATGGATAGAGTCACTTAGCATACTAAGTATGGTCACAGGCATTTTGCTCAATCAATAGTTGTGATACTTGTGTACTCAAGAGTCAGCTCTCGCTGCATTAATTTTGGCTATCTGGGATCTCTGTACTTTAAACAAGTTAGTTTCTCCCAAAAAAAGGTGATTGAGCCTTTACAAACAGGAGAAAATCTGCAGATGCTGGAAATCCAAGCAACACACACAAAATGCTGGAGGAACTCAGCAGGCCAGGCAGCATCTAGGAAAAAAGTACAGTTGATGTTTCAGGCCGAAACCATTTGAAGAGCTTCAGCCTGAAATGTCAACTGTACTCTTATATTCTGCCTGGGCTTGCTGAGTTCCTCTTATCTGTTAAAATATTTTCCTACTGTAAACATGTATTTCAATGGAACTGTTTTCTTCACAAAATACTGATGTCATTGCAGTTATTGAAATCGTATTGAACCACCAACTGTTAGCATTGTCCTTAAGGAGACAAAATCTTGATGTAATTTCAGTTTGGGAGACTACGGGGAGGGTCTCCCAAGAGAATTCCTGTTTGTGATGAATAAAGACTTATCTCATCAGCTTCAGTGTCTCTCCCGTGACTAAGATCATAATCACGACAGTGATTTTTGTCTATATAGCTTTGGGCTAACTGCAAGAGGATCTGGAGAAGCAAAGGTGAACTTCCAAAGGATTCTTGATCAAATAGTAGATTCTTTTGAGTGCTTTGACTATGCAGAGCACATACAAGCCTGTCTCGTAATGCATCAGAAAGTCTGTCATCCTGTAACTGTCAGTGCCATTGGTGATATTCGCTAACATTCAGGTTTGTACTCATCACCAATTTGTTGTGTCTGTGCAACTACATATCAATTGAATAAAAGCCTGCACGTGGGATGTAGCTTTAACTGGTGTATTCACATGGATGTGAGAGGGAACAGATCAATGCTCATGAGTAGACAGCAGATGAATGCACAGTTATCAGTCCATATGTAGTGCTAGGGTGAGTCATTGCTCTAAAAGAAATAGATCCACACATTGCACATGTCTTTCCTGCACTTTATGCAATCCACATGTCTGATGTGGACTTGCCAGAGAAAAGGTGTTCCCAATTAATGCTTCTTAATTCCTGCCTAATGTCCTCATAATTTGCCCTACTCCAATTTAAAACTCTCTCACAAGTAGCATACCTATCCTTATCTGTAGTCATCCTGAAAGTTAAGGAGATGTGGTCACTGACTGCTCTGTGTGATGACACCAGGAAACAATGTGGCATACTCACAATGTTCAACACAGTGATGACATAATATAACATTAGGGATTAGCCAACAGTAGGAAAAATAGAATGATCATTTTGAGGCTGGCAGGCAGTAATTAATAGTGTCATAAAACTACAGTAAGGCTTCAACTATTTATTATCCATATTAGTGATTTAGGTGTGCTGTAGTTAAAATTTGAGGATGATACACAAATAGGTTGGATGGGAAAGAATAGGATGCAGAGTCTACAAATGAAGATAGATTGAATAATTTGGGATAAGCTTAGCAGTTTGTGGGGAAAAATGTGAGGTTTTCTGCATTGGTATGAAGAATGAAAATGCAGAATATTTGTCGTATCTAGATGTTCTATGTAACGACAGAAAAAAGTGTGCAGTACTGTAAGTAACTAGGAAGGCAAATTGAATGTTGGAGACTTTAGGTTCAGGATTTGGGAGTCCTAAACATAAGAAAGTCTGTACATGATGCACACAAAATGTGAGAACTCAGCAACATGTCAGGCAGCATCTCATCATCATCATCATTATGTGCTATCCCATATGACGTGGGCAATCATGGACCATGATTGTTCTTGGCAAACTTTTCTACAGAAATAGTTTGCCATTGCCTTTTCCTGGGCAGTGTCTTAACAGGATGGATGACACCCACCATTATCAATACTCCTCAGAGACTGTCTGCCTGGTGTCAGTGGGTTTGTGACTAGGATTTGTGATATGCATCAGCTGCACATATGTCCATCCACTACCTGCTCCAGTGGTTTCACCTGACCCTGATTGGAGTATAAGCAGGTTCTACATCTTGCCCAGAGTAACCTGCAGGCCAGCAGTGGGAGGGAGTCACCAAGAGGCAGCATCTATGAAAATGAATAAACGGTTGACATTTTGGGCTGAGTGTCTCCTTCAGGACTAGAAAGGAAGGGAGAAAAAGGTGGGGACAGTTTGAGTCAGTAGTAAAGAAGCTAATGCATAGGTCAGACTGTATTTGGAATATTGTAAACAATCTAGGGCCTCCTATCTAAGAAAAGTCAAGCAGATCCTGGAGAGGGTCCAATAGAGGTTCACAAGAATAATTCCAGTGTGACATGCCATTCAGTTAGGTCTTCCAAGTATATAATAATAGATTACAACAAACTCAGAGTGGATCAAATTATAAGCACGGTTATTTCTTATAAGGGAAAGTCTACCTCCATTTGTTGAGTCATTGGTAGCTAGTTTCAATCTTGCAACTCAAAACAGAACATTTTTATACGTTTAGAGTAATTCATCCTTACGTGCATTCTTTCCTCATCTGCATCCATCTTAAATGAGTTGCATTTGTCTTTACCGAGCCCATTTGTCTTTTGAGGCTTCTCCCCTCAATAGCAATGCCCTGCTGTCAAAAGACTCCCTGACATAAAACATATCCTGCTATAAATCACACTCACTCTTGCAAGGCTTCCATCTAAACAAACCAACAAACCACAAAGCATTCTGTGATTTCACAAGTTCCATTTTGTCACATTACATTTTACAAAAGTTATAAATTCATAGAGACTTCAGGGTTACAGATATATTTCCACACCTGCAATTTATGGGAAGCTTTTGTTAATCTGGGCTTGTACTTACAGTTCAGAAGGATAAGGGGGAATTTCATTGAAACCTACTAAATACTCATACAGTGACATGCAAAAGTTTGGGCTGTTACATACCTCAAGGAGATCTTGTGACTTTCTTGTGAGAATGATGTAATGTTCATTTGGAGGTCACCTGATGTAATTTTCCCCCTGATGTGAGGTCACGTGATGACATGTTCACCATGGGTACAAAAGGTGACGCAGTTAGGTTTCCAGCTAGAACGTTAGTCAGTGTTTCCGTTACGTTGTGTATTTGTTTTATGACACAGTTTCATTTTTAAAACAGAGTGTTACATTTTATTCTAAGGTACAATAGTGCTGGATTGGCAGTTTATCCTTTTTTGCCAGATTTGTTGATGTACCTTTTCAGTAGTATTGGAGAGTGAAGACTTTATCGAAGTACAGGACCTGAAGGATTAAGAGAAGTTGGTATCGTTTGGCAGTTTAACGAAGGATCGACCTTATTGAGTCTTCGTTGAAGAGGTAACGACCTGCATCGAAGATAACTCCTGCCAAAAGAGCAAGGTAGTTCATGCAGGATTTGCTCGCCAGAAGAAAGGTCAGTTGTTTTAAGCTGTTTATTTCCGTCATTGTGAATCCTTTTGGACAGAACCAGCAGGAAAGATGCGTCTATGAAGAAATCCTTCTCCAGAGAAGTCTCTCCCAATTGAATGTATAAATCTGTTGGACTTTAGAATTCACCATTTTAAGAACTGTATTTGACTTTACCACTCTAAGAACTGTTTTCGCATTTACCGCTTTAAGAACCAGTACTGAGTGACGGTTTGTAGAATGTCCGCATAGCGGTTAATTTCCGGTTAAAGTTTTCGTTTGTTTTTTATTGTTTATCTGTGTTTAATAAATGTTTGGTTGTTTTTATATAACCTGTCTCAATTGATATTCATTGTTGCCGGTTACGTAATAGGGCACCCCGGCCAAAATTTCTGTTACTGTGAATAGCTAAGTGAGTAAAAGTTCTATTTTAACTTCATCTGTCCACAGGAATTGTTTCCAAAATGCATCAGGCATGTTTAGGTGTTCCTTTGAACCTTTTGAATAGAACTTTTTGGCCGCAATGAGCAAAGGTATGTTTGGAGAAAAAAGGTGCAGAATTTCATGAAAAGAACCCCTCTCCAACTGTTAAGCACGGGGGTGGATCAATCATACTTTGGGCTTGTGTTGCAGCCAGTGGCACGGGGAACATTTACTGGTAGAGGGAAGAATGAATTCAATTAAATACCAGCAAATTCTGGAAGCAAACATCACACCATCTGTAAAAAAACTGAAGATGAAAAGAGGATGGCTTCTACATAATAATCCTAAACACACCTCAAAATCCATGATGGACTATCTCAAGAGGCACAAGCTGAAGGTTTTGCCATGGCCCTCACAGTCCCCTGATCTAAACATCATCGAGAATCTGTGGATAGACCTCAAAAGAGCAGTGCATGCAAGACGGCCCAAGAATCTCACAGAACTAGAAGCCTTTTGCAAGGAAGAATGGGCGAAAATCCCCCAAACAAGAATTGAAAGACTCTTAGCTGGCTACAGAAAGCATTTACAGGCTGTGATACTTGCCAAATGGGGTGGTACTAAGTACTGACAATGCAGGGTGCCCAAACTTTTGCTTCGGGCCCTTTTTCTTTTTTGTTATTTTGAAACTGTAAAAGATGGAAATAAAAAAGTTTTCTTGCTTAAAATATTAAAGAAATGTGTCATCTTTAACTTCATGTCTTTTGGAAATCAGTTCATCTTTTACTCGCTTAGCTATTCACAGTAACTGAAATTTTGACCAGGGGTGCCCAAACTTTTGCATGCCACTGTAGGTAGAGTGAAGGTGGAAAGGACGTTTCCATTAGAAGGAAAGTTTAGCATCTGAGGGCACAGTCTCAAAATAAGGGGGTGACCCTTTAAAATTGAGCAGAGGAGGATAGTAAAAGTGTGTAATATGTTGCACCAGACAGTTGTGCTGGCCAAGCCATTGATTGTACTTAAGGCAGCGATTGATTGGTTAAAGATGGAGTAGACCTGATGGGTTGCATAAGACCATAAAATATAGGAGGAGAAGTAGGCCATTCGGCCCATTGAGTCTGCTCCTTCATTCAATCATGGACTGATCCAATTCTTCCAGTCATCCCAACTCCCCTGCTTTCTCCCCATACCCTTTGATGTCCTGCTTAATCAAGAACCTATCTATCTCTGCCCTAAACGCACCCAATGACTTGGCCTCCACAGCCGCTTGTGGCAACAAATTCCACAGATTTACCACCCTCTGACTAAAGTAATTTCTCTGCATCTCTGTTCTAAATGGACATCCTTCAATCCTGAAGTCATGCCCTCCTAGACTTCCCTACCATGGGAAATAATTTGTCCATATCTAATCTGTTCAGGCCTTTTAACATTCAGAATGTTTCTATGAGATCCCCCCTCATTCTCCTGAACTCCAGGGAATACAGCCCAAGAGCTGCCAGACATTCCTCATATGGTAACCCTTTCATTCCTGGTTGCATGTTCTAACACAGATCCTATATCCTATAGTTTTATGGAAGAGAAACATAAAATGTATTTTCCTCTGCTGCCCGGCCATGTGGTGTTTCTACCATGGCCATCACAATTCTGGAGAACTTTTACACAGAATGAAATTGCAAGGAAACTTTGTGAAGATGGATTTCTTTTTAATCAAAGTTTTTAACTGAAAGGTATTGGGTTTCATAAGTGGCCTAACTTGGGGAACGTGAGTGTTAGGTCAAATTTTTACTGTTTGTAAATGAGTTATTAATATAGCTATTTAAAGTTGGCACAATTCCTGTCTCACTTGCCAGACCCGCGAACCTGATTGAACATTATATTTGGTGCTGAGAGCTTTTTGAGAAGAAATGCATTTCTTTAAGAGGTTATTTAAAAGATAGGACCCTCAGTCTGAGAGATGTTGTGTCCCAGGGTGGACAGATAATAGTGCGGGCTTTGGAAATCTCGCTAACTTACTCATGGGTTGTGGAATGCCGGTAGATAGGTCAGACCAATTAGATTTCGCCGAGTTGAAATGGGACATCACATTGTTTCTATACTTAAATCACTGGGTTTTCCCAGGAGAACGGATAGCCAGCGGGGTGCTTTCTGGCTTTTTTCAGCAATTGTGAGACATCAGTATAAAACGAAAGTGAGGCTTAGAATGAATTGGAAGATCTCAGTCAGCACTATATTATTCTGAGCGAATCACTATTGACGGCTCAGAGTAGGGCTACAAAGTTCGTAGATACAGATAGCCTGTCGGCTAATGAAAGTACAGAATTTACAGGCGGCTCATAGGGCCAATTGGGAACCTGATCCCGTTGAGGTTTCAGCCACGTTGAGATCCGACTGTGGGGATGGGAGGTGGAGATGCCTGGCTGGATGATGAAAATGAGGGAGAAGGAGTAGCAAGGACTCCTTGGTTTAATCCTCAAGATGATCGCCCTCTCCCTTGTGTGTCCAAATCAGTACGGGCCAGGCCAGTGACTACGTGTTCCCATCGTGGGGATATCGCCCCAGTAGCTTCTTCCTTTCGGGAGGGAGAGGGGAAGGAGGGTCAGGAATGTGTGGGGGATAGTGTAATGGACACCTTCAAGACAACAGAGCTCAGAGAATTCTCCACTAAGGAAATAGCGAGTTTAGGAGATACGTACAGACAACAAGCTGGAGTGTCTTCAGCCGCGTGGTTATAGGATGAGGGGGTACCGGAGTGATCCTATCTAACAGAGAGATGGATGCCGTAGGAAGCCTATCGTCCTAACATGTAATCAATAATGCACTGAGAACACTGCTTGCTTCCCCTGAGCACAGTGCATCACAATTGGTTCGGGTAACAGCCGCAGTTAAATTTCGGCATCCCATCCTACTGAATGGAATTTAAACCCCAAATGGAAAGGAGCGCAGTAAAGGAGGGTACTAAAGTTCTACGCCAGTCTCTTATGACAGAAATATACCTTGATAGTGGTATCCCACCAGAGGATATTGAATTAACATCTGGAATGGTGGCTCACGTGGGGGAGGCAGTTTTCCCGATACAGTGAAAAGGGTAGTGCTGTTGGTCTTTCTGTAAGTACTGCACAGCGATTCAATTATTACAAGGTTTAGAGTGTGTAGAAGAGGGTGTACGCTGCCAGGTATGGAAATTAGACTCCCGGGGATTGGGGAGCCTGCACATCCGGTAAATAAATGTTTTAGCATTGCTTAAGGCTGGGGTTCCGGAGAAGAAGGCATTACGTAGTTTCCACCCCCCCCCATCGATGCAGTGTGGAAATACTGCACCAAAAAAAGGAGACTGTTGTGGGGGAAGGGGTAGCCTTCTAGTTCTCTGCCAGATTCCTTGTATTCCATTCAGAGTTCCCTGCAAAGGATATCGGCGAACATTTGCCAGCAGTGGGAATTGTGGGGTGGTTAGTTCATTTGCGCTTCGTTGTTGTAGGGAGGGGGTCATTCAACCTGCATCCCCCTTCCCTGTAACTAGAGTGTGAATGATTTGAATACGGAGAGATGTGAGGTGCGGGCACATGCTTCAGTTTGCTGTTGTGAGTGAGTGAGTGAGTGAGAGAGAGAGAGAGAGAGAGAGAGAATGAGAGAATGAGAATATGAATGTGTTGGGTCTCACCCAGCTGCTTTTTCCTTAGCAGTTGTTTCTCTGTGAGAAATTAACTGTCTGTTTTAAGTTTTTGCAGTTCCATAGGAGTTTTAAAGAAGAGGCGTGCAGCCCGGGTTTTGCGATTTGTGTTTAATCCGTTACTTTGTTTCTTGTATTCTAAATCTGTTACTGTCATAAGGAGGTGGCTGGGAACGGACCCAAGTGCAAGACACAGACACTGAAGTACTAGGGACAGGACTAGGATACAGGGTGAGGGCTAGGACATGGACACGAAAACCGGGAACCCAGAACAGGGCTGGACAAGAGAGCTAGGAGCCCGGGCTTGGACTCCGAGCCAGAGACTGGACAAGGACCCAGTACCTGGGTCTTGCCTCTGGCTTGGACCCCAGAACTAGGCAAGGAAGTGACTTGGCTGGCAGGCAGGATGAGGCTGGAGTCTTGAGGCAAAGCTAGAGACCTGAGGCGAGTCTGGAAGCTGGAGACTTGAGGCTTGGGGTCTTGAAGCTCCTCCTGGGCAGGGCGCAGATCACCACCTGACAGAGACAAGGGACAGGAAGGGATGGAACCCACCGCAGGGTAACGGCAAGACGGCCTGACTTACCCGGTGGAGGCAAGGGACAGGAAGGGAGCTAGGTACGGGGTGGCTTCAGGACTACAGGCAAGGCGAGGCAAGAGTTACCGGCAAGACAAGGCAGGGTTTCAGGCGAGGAAACAGAAGGCCGAGGAAGGGATACAAGGAGTAAGGACAAGACAAATCCAGCAGCCACTCCCTTGTCTCTGGAGGTATTTATGCAGCCAGCCCAACAAGAATCAGCTGCCTCAATTAGTGCTCAACAGGAACAGAAACAGGATAGACAGGAAAACCTGGAGCAAGGGTCAATGGACCGGACCGTGAACCGGAATGCAGACTTCACGGACCGGACTATGACAGTAACCGACCCCCCCCCCCCACCCCACGGGAGCACCCTGGCGACCAAACAGGCTATCCAGACCATGGATGACCTGGGCGGGTGGGAGGGTATTTAACAGAAGGAAGCCCTGGGTGGCAAGAGGAAAACAACAGTGTCTGTGTCGCTGGGTCCATGGTTGGCGGGATCGTTCTGTCATAAGGAGGTGGGTGGGAACAGACCCAAGTGCAAGACACAGACACTGAAGTTCTAGGGACAGGACTAGGATACAGAGTGAGGGCTAGGACATGGACATGAAAACAGGGAACCCGGAACAGGACTGGACAAGAGAGCTAGGAGCCCGGGTTTGGACTCCGAGCCAGAGACTGGACAAGGACCTAGTACCTGGGTCTTGCCTCTGGCTCAGACCCCAGAACTAGGCAAGGACGTGATTTGGCTGGCAGGCAGGACGAGGCTGGAGTCTTGAGGCAAGGCTAGAGACCTGAGGCGAGGCTGGAGGCTGGAGACCTGAGGCGAGGCTGGAGGTTGGAGACTAGAGGCAAGGCCTGGCTAGAGACTTGAGGCTTGGGGTCTTGAAGCTTGGCTTGGGGCGCAGCTCCAGGCTTGGGGTCTTGAAGCTCCTCCTGGGCAGTGTGCGGTACTCCTGGGCAGGGCACAGATCTCCACCCGACGGAGGCAAGGGACAGGAAGGGACAGAACCAACTGCAGGGTAACGTCAAGACAGCCCGGCTTACCCGAAGGAGGCAAGGGACAGGAAGGGAGCTAGGTACAGGGTGACTCCAAGACTACAGGCGAGGCAAGGCGAAAGTCACTGGCAAAACAAGGCAGAGCTTCAGGTGAGGAAACAGAAGGCCGGGGAAGGGATACAAGGAGTAAGGACAAGAACAATCCAGCTGCCATGCCCTGGCCTCTGGAGGTATTTATGCAGCCAGCCCTGATGATAATCAGCTGCCTCAATTAGTGCTCAACAGGAACAGAAACAGGGTAGACAGGAAAACCTGGAGCAAGGGTCGATGGACCAGACCGTGAACCGGAATGCAGACTTCACGGATCGGACCATGACAGTTATATGTTTACTTGTCTTAATATGCTACTTTGTTACTTGTTTCCCCCATATAATTGGTTTCTGGATGACTCATTTTTATAGTGGCCATAAGAAGTTTGAGTTGAAATTTGAGCAACTTTATTCTGGATATGAGATGCCCACATTTCAGAGAGAATTGAGCATTTGGGGAGCAAGTCTAGTAGTTCTATTGTTTTCCTGGTTTTCTAAATATCCAAATAGGGCAGTAAACAATGTGAGGACTCTCAGTCTTTGTTTATTGTCACTTAGAAATGCATGCATTAAAAAATGATACAATGTTCCTCCAGAATGATATCACAAGAAAACACAGGACAAACCAAGACTAAAACTGACAAAACCACATAATTATAACATATAGTTACAACAGTGCAAAGCAAAACCATAATTTGATAAAGAGCAGACCACGGGCACGGTAAAAAAAACCTCAAAGTCTCGATAGACTCATCATCCCACGCAGGCAGCAGAAGGGAGAAACTCTCCCTGCCATGAACCTCCAAGAACCGCCAACTCACTGATGCAGCACTATTGGAAGCACCCGATCACAGCGGACTCTGAGTCCATCCAAAAACTTTGAGCCTCCGACCAGATCCTCCGACACAGCCTCTCCGAGCACCATCCTCTGCTGAGCACTTCGACCCCACCCCGGCCGTTGAGCAACAAGCAAAGCCGAGGACTTGGGGCCTTCTCCTCCGGAAATTCTGGACCACACAGGAGCAGCAGCAGCGAAGCAGGCATTTCAGAAGTTTCACCAGATGTTCCTCCGTGCTCTCACGTCCGTCTCCATCAAATCAGGATTGTGCACGGCACCCTACTTGACAAATAACAGACATCACCACCGGAGTGGCCGCTGTGAGCTGCATCGCGCCGCCATCTTCCCACCATCTTCCCACCACACCTTAATGTGTCTATCAAGCAGGCTGCTTTGCATGCTTAGGATGTTTTTCATTATTTAATTTAGAGATACAGCAGGGAATAGGCCCTTCCAGCCCTTCGAGCCACATCACCCCTGCAAACCCCAGCAACCCTATATTTAAAAAAAAAACTAACCTAATCACAGGGTGATTTACAATGATGAATTAACCTACCCAGTACATCTTTGGACTGTGGGAGGAAACTGCAGCATCTGGAGAAAAGCCATGCATTCCACAGGGTGCACGCACAGAGGATGGTGGGATTGAACTTTGAACTCTGCCTGCATAGCAACAGGCATGTGCCACGGCATCCACAGCAGCATAGCAGTTGTTGAGCTGCTTGAAGGTCTTTGGGTCTGCACTCATCCAGAAATTGAAGGGGGTTCATTCAGAATCAGGTTTAATACCATCAGCATACGTTGTGAAATTTGTTAATGTAGTGGCAGTGGTACAACAATAATAAAGAAAAAAAAATGTGAATTACGGTAAGTATAAAAAGATCTGGTACTTTCCCAGTATACATGATGAATAATCTCTTCTCGGTCTTCCAGATTGGTACAGGTATTGATTTTAATCAATGCTTCGATGACAAACTCTGCCACCTTCATCAAGGATGATGCCTGGAAATGTCTAGTCCGGTGGTATTTATACCTCGGTTGTCTGTCCGTCCTGATTGGTTAGTCCTCATCCAATCAGGGTTTCACCGTCCCACCATATTTACAATCAAATTCCAGTTCTTACTTAGAGCGAGACCTTTGGCTTTGTTAAAATTATTTTCCTCTTGTTTTATTTCAATGGCTTCCTTCACCAGGGGGTCCCAAAAGCTACTGGTGAGGCACAGTAGTTTTGTGCCATCGAAGACAACCCTACGGCCATTGCAATGTAATGTTCTCCTACCGCCAATTTCTCCAGGTAACCCAAACGAATTTACCTCTTGTGCTCCTACAGACGGGTTTCCGCTGGCTGATATATGATACTCTGCAGAAACTGAACAATACAAAAGGAGAGTGACTGACACTCCAAGCGCTATGGCGAAACCCAGCTGTCATGATTTTATCAGTGGACAAAGGAAGTGATGTCCTCAGAGGAAAGTCCAACGGATTCTGGACAATCCTGTCTACAGAGTTCCACAGCGGGATTCCACGGCTTCGATTGGGAGGATGACCTCCACTTTACTGAGGAAATCTGGGCTGCCAGCAGACATATGCACGACACATTTGCCTCAGGCGTCAGTGCCGCCAAACCTTACGGGCTTCCTAAGATACGCAAGGAGAACTCCCTCCCCACCACCACCAACCTGAAGCCTATCAGCAGTGGGATAGATTTTCCGACTTACTGCCTTGCTAAGCATTTAACGACCATGCTGTCTCCCTTTGTTGGGGACTGTGAGCAACACTTCGCAAGTTCAACTGACTTCATAAAACCAACATCCAGCTGAACCCTGGAGGGCATAATGGTCAGTTTTGACACGTTCACGAGTGTTCCCATTAAGGACAGCCTGGTCCTCCTGTGGTCAAGGTCTGACAAGGGTATCATTGACCTTTTTGAACACTCCCTTACATCATCGTACATCATCTATAAGGGGAGCTACTATGAACAAACGGAAAGATTGGCCATGGGAACGCTCTTGTCGCTGGCTATTGCTAATTTCCACATGGAGGACTTTGAGGAGAGGGCTCTGACTTCATCGGCCTTGCGCCCAAATGCTTCTTCAGGTACATCGATGACATCTTTGTAGTGTGGCCTCATGGACTTCAGGCACTCCAGCAGTTCCACGTCCATCTGATTAGTATACATCCAAATATTCAATTTACGATGGAGATGGAGAAGAATGGTTGCCTCCCGTTCCTGGATGTTCTAATATGATGGAAACCAAACAGTAGCCTTGGGTATGGCATCTATCGTAAACCCACTCACACGGATTTGTACCTCAGTAATAACAGCCACCGTCACGCCTCCCAACATAGAGTGGTTCGTTCTAATTTGGTTAACCATGCAAAAACTATTTTGGACTGGAGGAGTCTCCATGAGGAAATAAGATGATTACTCACGACGTTACTACAGAACGTTGCAAGGTGAAGGAAATCAATTGGGGCCTTAAGGGGGCCGACAGAAAAACCAGGAAACCTATCAACGAAGAGGAACCCATTGCTACTGCCTGTCTTCCATATATTTCCACAGTTTCTGGATTGATCGCCAGGATCCTGAAGAAATACTGGTTTAATACCATTCACAAACCAATAAGGAAGCTCAAATCACAGTTTATGTGGGTCAAAGATGACCTGAGACGTAGGATGGCTGGCTTTTACAGGATTCCCTGTGAATGCAGAGTGGTGAATATTATCTAGACAGGACGCACGGTGGAAACCTGCATCAAGGAGCACAGGAGGTGTATCTGTTTGGGTTACCTGGAGAAATTGATGGTAGCAGAACATTGTGTTTGCAATGGCCATAGGATTGACTTTGACAACACAAAATTACTGTGCTGTGCCAGTGGCTTTTGGGACCACCTGGTGAAGGAAACCATTGAAATAAAACTAGAGGAAAAGAATTTTAAGAAAGCCGGAGGTCTCACTCTAAGTAAGAGCTGGAATTTGATTGTAAGCAAGCTGGGAGAGCAGAAACCTGATTGGGTGAGGACTAACCAATCAAGAGGGACGGAGTATGGGATATAAATACCACCAGACTAGACATGACCAGGCATCATCCCTGATGAAGATGGCAGAGTCTGTCATTGAAACAATTGGTTAAAATCGATATCTGAACCTGGCTGGAGACCTGAGAAGAATTTATTTGTTAAATAAGTAGTGCAGAAAAATAAGAAATAAAAAAGTAGTGATGCGGTGTTCATGGGTTCAATGTCCGTTCAGAAATTGGATGGTAGAGGGGAAAAAACTGCTCCTGAATTGTTGATTGTGTGCCTTCAGGCTCCTGTTCCTCCTTCCTGATGGTAGCAACGAGAAGTGGCCAAGTCCTGGGTGGTGGGGGTCCTTAGTTATGGATGCCGCCTTTTGGAGACATCGTTCCTTGAAGATGTTCTGGATGCTGCAGAGGCCAGTGCCCACGATGGAACTGACTAATTTACAACTCCCTGCAGCAGCTTATTTCAATCCTTTGTAGTAGTCACCAAACCCACCCCCCGCCCCACAGTGATATAGTCAGTTAGAATGTTCTCCATGGTACATCAATAGAAACTTGCAAGTGTTTTAGTTGACAAACCAAATCTCAAACTCCTAATGAAATATACCCACTGTCTTGCCTTCTTTATAGCTGCATTGAATTGTTGGGACCAGGGCTGTTCCTACTTTGTGCCTTTTTGATGGTAGAAGGGCTTTTGGCTTTCATTGGATCAATGCAATGGTCTGTTGAACTATATTACAGAATGGGGGTCATAAATGTACAGTTTAATTAATTCACATGACCCACAGAGAGAAGCATGATGCTTCTGTTTGCAGGTGAGTTAAAATCAGGAGCGTTTACTTAGAATTACTGGATGTGCATCAGGATAGAGTGCTGGGAGCAGGTTGCCCATGTTCCCCCCCGTTGTTATGGTATATTACACCAGCAACAGAGAAACAAAGGACCACAGCAGATACAGGATGTAATAATCTGTTGCAAAATGGTTTTTACTGTTTCTTTTCTTCTCACCAAGTCATATTTTCTGGGATCAGATTTCCCATTGTACTTAAAGGTTGGACTTTTAACTAATTCATATTTTCCCCTTCACAACTTGCATTGTGCGGCTAAAGCCTGTTCACTGTTGAAGTACTGTATTGTTACAGAACAGATTTACTTTTGATGGGCAGAATAGCCTAATTCTGGAAAAAGAATGTCCTTCCAGAAACTGAAGCTGCCCAAAATCATCGTAATGTGGACTTCAGTTCAGAACGCTAATTGCTGGCATTTATTGTCTGCATGATTTTTTTTATCTCTCTGCCCATCGGGTCTTTGATAGTCTTTGTAAAGTACTGTTTAGATATGGCCATCCTGCTGCTGAGGCAACTTAAGTTTAGTTCATAAATCTCTTAATATATGTTGGTATATGTTTAAGATGCAAAATGTTATCTTTTAAACAATGTTACTAATTGTGAATCAATAGGCACATTTGAAATCCCAAAATTCAAATTAAAGGTGTCACCATAATAGTAAAGCAAATTTCAATATTTTAATGTTTTTTTAATGTTTGAAGTAATCTAAAGACTGGGTCTCATAAAAAGGAATGCCACAAGATATACACATGGTATCAAGTAACCAGTAATTTCTTTTCACCATCATATTTTCTGCGATCAGATTTGCCTATTGTATTTAAAGTCTTCTTGACTGACATCCAAGAGGACCACAACCTTGTTGTTGGGTTTGGAGTCTTGTGTGTCTGGCTGACCTGGAGAGCTATGTTGTCTGGAGTGAGGGCTTTTTGCTTTAGCTCAAACAGCTCAAAGGGTAGAGGCCAGACTAAGAGTGGTCCAGCGGTCCTCCAGGTTTGGGGGGTTCAGCTCAGAGCTAACAACCCTGACTGGTCAAACAAAATTGTTACAGAAACAACAAAGAAGAATCCTTCTACATCTGAGTACGACGGTATTCCTGAGTCTCCACCCGGGACTTGCATGACTGACAGTAGTGAAAGCAGAGCTGCTGACATGATGAAGGAAGCCCTGAACTCTGCTAGAGATGGAGGACCTTCATTGCTGCCCTAAATGCCAGCGGGGTAATGGGCCGTGAGTAAGTAAGTTTTGACTGCGTGCATAAGGCTATAACTTTAAATTATAAATTTTGTCAAAATTGAAAAGTTGAATTTACGTAGCAGGTTTGCATTTTGCATCCTTGGAATACAGAACACAAAAAAAAAGTTAATTAAGTGTTTTTAAAATGTAGTCATTGCAATTAAAATAAGAATGCAACAATTAATGTATCCCATGTGCATTATTTGAGATGAATTGTTAGATTGTGAAATGCTTTTGGTATTCAGAGGATATGATCAGTCATTGTACAAATTCAAGTCCTTTCTAGTATTTAACAATTGCAGCATTGTTTATAAATGAACTAGATTTTGAACTTGGACCTGAAGAGTCAAGTAGGACTGATAATTAAGTAGTTGCTTGACAGTACCCTCTAAACACAAGAGCGTAAGAAATAGAAGGAGAAGGATATTTGTGCTTTGTGCTTTCATTAAGGTCATGTCTGATCTTTAACCCCAGAGTTCTAAAGATCCACTACTTTCTGTGAGAATATATTTCTTTTCTTCTCTGAATGGCCAACCCACATTTTGTACGTTACTGTCAGCTGTGCATATATTGTTGCAGATTTGCCATCCATCTCCAGCACATTACAGGATTCCGTTCACTCCTCCACTTTTCTCATCCCAAATATACGCAGCTGCTCTCTGCCATCTCATTTTGTTCTCACCATTGTCAAATTTCAGCACTCCCTTCTCATTTCAGTGTATGCATTTCCCATCCCTCCAGGTACGTTGCTGAACACCAGCAGTATGCTTTTTGCCATATCCTGCCAATTCCACTTGTAGGTGGATTGTCTTGCTTGTGGCTTCTCCACTGCATCCCATGGTGCATATATCGTTTCAGATTCCTCATTCTACAGCATACATTCCTGCTTACCAGTTACAACGCTGTGCTTACCCTGCATTTCTGCACTCTAACCTTCGCCCAGCCTAACCCAATGCCTCTCAGATCATTGACAGCAACTTCAATCAGGCTCAATTTATCATCAACGTATCACCTACAGGACCGAGGGTCCCAACATACTCGACCACTGCTGTACGATGATCAGGAACGCCTACTGTTCCATGCCTAGACCATATTCAGGAAATCTGATCGCTTGGCTGTCCTCATATGTGCATACAGGCAGAGGCTGGAGAGCAAGACTCCAGAGATAAGGACTAGAGAGTTGGTCACATGAGGCAGAGGAGGGGCTGTGGGATTGCTTCGGGTAGATAGACTGT
The DNA here is from genome assembly GCF_030028105.1 of Mobula birostris. NCBI lineage: Eukaryota > Metazoa > Chordata > Chondrichthyes > Myliobatiformes > Myliobatidae > Mobula > Mobula birostris. The sequence continues at coordinate 7,168,011 of NC_092401.1, forward strand.
GCTGTCAATAATATTTCAATAATATTTGAGTAATATTGCAAATATATAATTTGATTAAGCATTCTTGTTCATAAAAATAATTCATTATGAGTTACAGAGCCTATAAAAAATATTCACCTCCCCTTGAAAGTTTTCATGTTTTATTATTTTACAACATTGAATCAAATTGGATTTAATTAGTTTTTTTTTGATACTGATCAACTGAAAAAAGACTCTTTTGTGTCAAAGTGAAAACAGATCTCTACAAAGTTGCTTGCTGGTTGCTGGTGGTGTAGCTAGACTTCAAGGTGAGTGGTCCTGGGTTCGAATCCTTGTAGGCTTTCTATTTGGGCAGGGTTGAGCGTTGAGCTAGCAACCCAGCCTCATTAAAAAAAAAGCAATTGCTAGAGAAATGGAAGGTTGCTGCCTGATAATAAACATGCCGGTGATAGTAAACCTGATTCTGTGTCTTTTAGTGCATCAGATCAGCGAGGAACAACAGCTGGTGGAAAAGCAAACAATTTGCTTAGGAATCTAACTGCTGGAACCAAACCAGTGGAAATGAGCTTTGCTGATACTGTGAAAGGAATGCATGAACATTTAGAACCAAAGCCACTGTTGATTGCAGAGCAATTTAGGTTTCATAAGCAGAATGAATAGGAAGGGAGTCCATTTCAGTGTACGTGGTTGAACTGAAGAAGTTGAGTATTGTCAATTTGATAATGGGTTGAAAGGTGCGCTGAGAGATTGTTTAGTTTGTGGAATCTTATAAGAAAACATTCAAAAACAACTCCTAACTCAAGCACAACTTACATTTAAAAGAGCAGTTGAAATTGCTATATTAATGGAAACAGCAGACAGAGACACAATTGAGTTGCAGTCAGGAATAAAAGTGAGAATGAGCAAAATTGCAACGTCTAAACAGAAACCAGCCTGGCTAAACAAATTGTGTTACCATTGTGATGGGCTCACCTACTCCAGACCAATGCAGGTTTAAACACGAAATTTCCAGAAAATGCAACGAAATAGGATACACACAACCAGAATGTTGGGCAGACAAAAATGAATGGACTGCACAGGAAGAGAAAATGATAAATAGACAAGTTGCAGTTTCAAAAAAAAACACTCATCTGCATGCTGTTGATAAAAGATCTGATATTGATGAGAGTGACACAGGACTGAGTCACCTTAAGATTTACAATGTGAAAACTAACATGACACAAACAATATGGCTTACACCAGAAGTGAATGGAAAATTAATTAAAATGGAATTGAACACTGGCTTTGCTGTTTCAGTCATTCTACAAAATGAGCTTGTATGGAATTTCAATAATACCGAACTGAAGCCTACAGATATCGAGCTGAGAACTTACGCTGGAGAAAAAATAATTCTTGTGGGAATGACATTCATTACAGTAAAATACAATGACCAAAAGGACACATTGCGATTGTATGTGGTGAAAAGAGGAGAGCCAGCATTGTGGGGCCACGATTGGCTGAGACAATTACAACTTGATTGGAGATCCATCCACCATCAGCATGCCACATCACCTGCAATAGAGTCAACTGAAAGCAAATTAAGAAAGGTACTGAATTATGCAGAAGAAGTGTTCAAAGATGGCATTGGAACTCAAACATATCAAAGGTAAAAATTCGGTTAAATAAATACGGCACACCCAGGTCTGGTTCCTAATACCATCCGCGATAAAGTAGACAGTGATGTAGATTGCGTGGAGGCTGAAGGAATTCTTTTCAAGGATGAGTGGAGTCCATGAGCAACACAGTGGCCCCAGTAGCCAAGAATGTGTCTGTCAGGATCTGTGGTGATATTAAGGTTGGTGAAGAAACATACCAGCTCCTGACTGAGAGGCAACTTGGATCCACTCCAAATTGCCTACTGCCGCAACAGGTCAACAGCAGGTGCCATTTTAGTGGCTCTTCACTCAACCCTGGAACATCTGGACCAAAAAATGCATACACCAGGATGCTCTTTGCCAACTACCACTCAGCATTTAATACCATTATCCCCTCAAAACTAACCTATGAGCTTCAAGATCTAGATCTCAATACCTCCTTGTGCAACTGGATGCTCGATTTCCTGCACTTTCAGACCCCAGTCAGTTTGAATTGGCAAAGGCATCTCCTCCACAGTTTCCGTCAGCACAGGTGCACCACAAGGCTTTATGCTTAGCCCCCTGCTCTACTCGTTTCATACTTATGACTGTGAGGCTAAGCATGGCTCCAAATTTAAGTTTGCTGATGGCAGAATCAAAGGTGGTGATGAATCAGCATATAGGAGGGAGATTAAAAATCTGGCTGAGTGGTGCCACAGCAATCTCTCACTGAGTGTCAGCAAGACCAAAGACATGATTATTGACTTCAGGAGGAGGAAATGAGAGGTCTGTGGCCAGTCCTCATGGAGGTTCAGAGATGTAGAGTGTCAGTAACTTTAAATTCGTCAGTGTTATTAATTCAGAGGATCTGTCCTGGGTCCAGTATTATGAAGAAAGCAGGACAGTGACTCTTCTTTCTTAGAGGTTTGTGAAGATTCAGCATGCCATCTAAAACTGACAAAGGTCTGTGGATGTGCAGTGAACAGTATATTGAATGGTTGGGCATTTTGTACTGGTATGGAAACACCAATTCCCTTGAATGGAAAATCCTACAAAAGGTATCGAATACGGCCCAGTCTATAACAGGCAAAGCCCTCCTCACCATTGAACATGCATGGACACCATATGGAGCGCTGTTGCAGGAAAGCAGCATCACCATCCAGGTCATACTCATGCTGTTGAAATCAGAAAGAATGTATAGGAGCCTAAGGATTCACACTACCAGGTTCAGGAACAGTTATTACCCCTCAACCATCTTGAACCAGAAGGAGTATCATCTCTCACCTTTACTTACCCCATCAATGAACTGTTCCCACAACCTACGGTCTCACTTTCAAGGACTCTACAAATAATTTTCTCAATATTTATTGCTTATTTGTCATTATTATTATTTCTTTTTGAATTGCATAGTTTGTCTTTTGCACATTGGTTGTAGTCTGTCCCATTGGCGGTCATTAATTGTGTTTCTTGGATTTACTGTGAACGTCTGCAAGCAAATGGATTTCGGTGGTATATTGTGACATCGATGTACGTTGATAATAAATTTACTTTGAACTTTACTTTGTTCCACACCACCATATGTATATGTCACTTTATTAGATTGTCCTCATTAGTGCACAGTCTATCCAATTTCTGACAGGACATTGAACCCATGAACACCACGGCACTACTTTTTAATTTCTATTTCTGCACTACTTAATTTAACTATTTAATATATATACTTACAGTAATTCAGCTTTTCCCTATATTTATCATGTATTGCATTGTCCTGCTGCCAACAAATTTCATGGCATATTAGATTAAATTAGATTCAACTTTATTGTTGTTGTGCCGAGTACAGATACAAAACCAATGAAATGCAGTTGGCATCTGACCAGAAATGCAAAGAATAGTGTTATTTACAAAATAAAAAGTAAGTGCTACAGCACACAAATATAAAAGTACTGAGGCAGTACAATATGGGGGCAATACTGCTTAGTGCTGTGATGAGAGGTTCAGCAGGGTCACAGCCTCAGGGAAGAAGCTCTTCTTGTGCCTGCTGGTGCGGGAGTGGAGAGTAAAAAGTCCATGGTTAGGGTGAGATGCATCCCTGATAATGCTTTTCGCCCTGCCCAGGCAACGTTTATGGTAGATGTTCTCAATGGTGGGTAATTGGGTGCTGATAATCCGCTGGGCAGTTTTCACCACATGCTGGAGTGCTTTGCGGTCCGATACGGGACAATTACCATACCACACTGAGATGCAGTTGGTGAGTATGCTCTCAATGGTACAGCAGTAAAAGTCCATCAGTATCCCGAGACAGAGGTGAGCTTTCCTGATGCTCCGCAGGAAATAAAGGCGCTGTTGCGCCTTTTTGATCAGGATGGAGGAGTTCAGGGACCAGGTGAGATCCTCGGAAATGTGGACACCAAGGAATTTGAAACTTGATACACGCTCCACTACAGCTCCATTGATGTAGATGGGGACATATGTCGGTGATATTAAATCTGATTCTGATCTGGTGTGCACATGTTTGTCTCTTCTCTTACAATTGAGTGTATTGTGCTGGTGATCTCACAATGTATATTCTGTACCCCACTCTAAGTGTATTCCTTCATTGTCTATTCAACATGTGTAAATATCACGCACTCAATACATTTCTATGCAAGCTTATCCTGCCCACTCAATTGTGTATACATTGCCCCTATGACTCCTGTCTCATTTTGTAAAATCATAGGAAAGTACAGCACAGAAACAGGCCCTTTGGCCCATCTAGTCCATGTTGAGCCATTTAAACTGCCTACTGCCATCAACCTGCACCGGGACCATAGTCCTCCATACCCCTACCATCGTTGTACCAATCTAAACTCTTGAATATTGAAATCATCTTGCAAACACCACTTGTTCTGGAAGCTTGTTCCACACTCTCACCACCCTCTGAGTGAAGAAATTTCCCCTCATGTTCCCCTTAGACTTTTCACCCTTAACCATGACCCCTGGTTGTCGTCCCACCCTGGTGTGCAATACCGCATGATTCTCACTTTGTGATACACGGAGTGACAAAGGATGCATGCTTCCTTCCCTTCTACATATAATACTGCCCCCACCCACGCCATTGTGTTTACTTTGCACATTGAAGTCAGCAGTGCATGGACGACTGCCAAACCACCCATCTCTGAGTGCAAAAGTGTGTACTGTCCAGCTCATTGTAAAATTGCAGCCCTTGATCCCCCCTGCACCCCACCTCAGTATATGTGTGCTTATTTCAGTATGACTTTCTAGATTATTTTAATTTATTCTACAGAAAATCCATTCTGTTTTGTATACTGTGCTGCAAACATAATGACGGTGCCCTAGACACAGTGCACATTTCTGTTTCTTGCTGCATTACACCCATGTTACCGGTTCTATTTCTGGAGCTTTCATGCTGTGGTCAATACATTGCATGCTCTTCCCATCCTATTGTGCCTATATTACTGCAGTGTGTATGTAATTCTGCACTGTGGTCTTTCTACAGTTGAAAATTTTGCTGCACACTGCCCACTTTATCTTTTATTTCCCTTTCTCTCCCCTCGTGCTTGCCTCCTCTTTCCACTTTTTAATCCACCATACCCTGCTTCCCTTCGGCCTTTCCAATATTTGTTTCCTATTAGTGGCCTCTGTTACTATATCCTTCACTAAAGATCCCAGCATTTTCCCTACTACCATCGGGCTAACAGGTAGGTAGTTGTTTTCTCTCTCTCTCTTTCCTTAAAAGCTGAGATCATGTGCACAGAGGGTCATGAGTCGGGCATACACGCAGGCCCTAGTGGCCACATCAGACCTCATGAAACTTGAGTGGAGGTAAGCCATCCTTAATCTCGAGGGACTAATTAAGAAGATAAAACAGGGCCATAGGAAGGATCAGAGGAATAGGACTAATCGGAATGCTCTGCCTTCAACAAGCATCATCCTGATGGGATGAACAACATGATGTAAAAATTTTCTTTCTGAGACCATTTCTGTTTACACAACAGCGAGGCCTGGCTTGAATTGGACTGATCAGCAATAGAATCTTAGGCAATTGTTTATCTGGTTGTCTGACATCTACCTGTAGTACTGGAACAGCAGAAATTTCATCTGATAAACATTGGAGTGGTGGGGTGGAGATACATCTCTACCAAAGGTGGTGTAAGGCACTCCTTCCCTCCACTAGCCTGCAGATCACCCTTGGGAGGGTGTAGCACCTGCTCAGCCCCAGATCAGGGTCACATAAAGCCATGGGAGCCAGTGGTTGATGGTCGTATCAGCAGCTGGTGCATATCACTAGTCTTGGTTATGCGACTAGTGACACCAGGGAGACAATCTCTGAAGAGTTTTGATAATGGCCGGGGGTCACCTGTATAGTAAAGACACTGCCCAGACGAAGGCAATAGAAAACCACTTCCGTAAAAAAATTTGCCAAGACCATGATCACACACATCATGTGACACAACACATAATGATGATGGTGAAACACTGAGAAGTGAAAAGCCATCATTTTCCTGCCCTTTCACAGATACTAATCCCTAACTACTGTGTCTGTCCCTTTCCTTGTCACCTGTCTGCAATGGATAACTGCAGATATCAACTTCAAATTCTACATTCAGGACATCACTTCGACTAGGCATTTTCACTTCCTTGACATTTATCAATTCTTCCTGACCCCAGTTGTGGCTGATTTCATCATGCATATCTTGCCCCTACTAGGCTTCCTATATGTGCCTGCTGCCCTTTCTCATTCATATCTTTAAACTCTGCTGCTCATGAACTAACTCTCAGCAAATGCTATTCACTGATCTCTCCCATGCTATCTGACCTACGTTGGCCTTTGGTTGAGTAGCAGCTCAATTTAAAAATTCTCACCTACTTTTCAAATCTCCCCATATTGTTAAACCTCCATACCTCTGCAATCTTTTGTTCTATTATCCTTTGAAACTTCCTTGGGATAGAGGGATTGCTCTACTTTTGTCCTCTCAGTTATCCCTTTGAGCATTAAATATACTTCCACCCCACTAGCCCAGTATTAAATGTAAGAACAAGGAGCTTATGCTGGAAAATTTGATGTGGCAGATAAATTGGGGTTGTTTTCTTTGCAACAGAGGAGTTGCAGAATTAATTGAGTTGTGTGAAAAAATATTACGAAAGATTTAGAGAATGTACGATAAATCAAGATAAATGTAAATCGTCGAATAATAACAAATCAGGGTCAAGTGTTGTGGCCATTTTGGAAGTACGATTGTTGGAACAAGCCAGTGTAAGAGTGGAGAGCTGAGGCTTTGATTGAAGAGACTTCAGCATGGACAGGGCACAATAGGAGTGATAGCAGATCTTTGAAAAGGATTCAATGAGAAGATGCAGGTAATGATTAATTTTGTTGTTGATCCTTAGTCGTTGATTGTGTAGGTGGGGTGGTGGTTAGGGCAGTGGAAAGCTCCTGCAAGATATGGGAAGTCAGTGAACCTCATGATGACTACATATAGGGGAAATGCACCCAGATGCAGCTCCCGACAGACCAGATCACAGAACTGGTGGTTTATTTGAGAGGCTGAGGACTTCATTGAGAGTTTGAGTGAGGTGGTCACACTCAAGGTATAGGGTCCAAATAGATGGGTGACCACTAGGGGAAGTAAGGACAGTTGGCAGTCAGCAAAGGGTCCCCTGTAGCTATTCTCTCAAACAGGTATACTCCCTTGGATACTGTTGAGGGGGATGTTCTTTCAGTGGCTAGTATCAGCAGTCATGTCTCAGGCACTGTGACTGGATCTGAGGGAAAAGAAAAAGTCAGACATGGTGATAGGGATAAGAGATTCGATTGTAAAGGGGGGTGTATAAAAGATTCTGTTGCTGCAGAAGGGATACAGTTGACATTGGCAGAACAACGGATGATGTCCTGCAGAATGAGATTAAGAAGTTAGGTGAAAATTAAAATGATAGTCCTTGAGGGTAGTGATCTCCAGATTACCCCCAATGCCACGTGCTAGTGAGTCAAGGAATAGAAAGTTAGGCCAGATGAATCAATGGCTGAAGGTCTGATGCAGGGAGCGGCGATTCAGATTCTTGGATAATCGAGATCTCTTCTAGGGAAGAAGTAACCAGAACAAAAGGGACGGGTTTTACGAATATAGGAGGGAGATTGAAACTATGGCTAAATGGTGCCACAACAACTTTGGATTCCATGTCGACAAAACTAAAGAGCTGATTATTGACTGCAGGAGGAGGAAACTAGAGGTCCATGAGCCAGTCCTTATCAGGGGATCAGAGGTGGACGGGGTCAGCAACTTCAATTTTCTAGACGTTAATTCTGAGCATTTGCCCGGGGTCCAGCGTGTAAGTGCCACTACAAAGAAGGCTCAGCAGCACCTCTATCAGGGTATCGAGTTTAAGAGTTGGGACATCATGTTGCAGTTATGCAAGTTGTTGGTTAAAGTCAAGGTGAATTTTACTATCAGGGTACATATATATCACCACATCTCGAGGTTCATTTTCCTGCAGGCATACTCAGCAAACCTATAGAATAGTAACTATAACAGGATCAATGAAAGATCAACTAGAGTGCGGAAGACAACAAACTTTGCAGATGCAAATATAAATAAATGGCAATAAATAACAAGAACATGAGATAATGAGTTAACGAGTTGTTAGAGAGAGATCATTGGTCTGGGACCATTTCAGTGATGGGGCAAATGAGTACAGCTGTTGCTGCATGAACAAAGTCACCAGAGAGAAGTACTGGTAGACATGAGGCGGCCTCTTTATTTGACAAAATATCACAAATAGGCTGACAGCCTTTGGAGAAGAGATATATCCATACTCAGGCCCTTTTAAACAAATCCATGTTTACAATGCTTCCTTTGAACTGCATATAACATTTTCTAATGCCTGGGGTTTCCCACCATCACACTCAAAGTAAGGGTTAATTACTGTCGTATCCATGCAATGGGATGTTGTTTGGGTTCGTGGATATGTAGACAATTAGTTAAGTGCCTGTTTTCTGGTCAGTCTGGTCTGCATTTTACTGTTTAGAGCTGATTTAAAACCATCGCTCTAACGGTTATACCCTCTTATTCAGGAGCCTGATGGTTGAGGGTTAGTGACTGTTCTCTAACCTGGTGGTGCGAGTCCTGAGGCTCCTCTACCTTCTACCCGATGGCAGCAGCGAGACCCGGATGTTGGGGATCTCTGATGATGGATGCTGCTTTCCCACAACAGCGTTTCATATAGATGTGCTCAATGGCTGGTGAGGCCACACTTTTTTTTAGATTATGAGAACACTCTGTCCTCTTTTATTGTCAATTAGAAATGCATACATGCATTAAGAAATGGTACAATGTTTCTCTGGAGTGATATCACCGAAAACAGGACAAACCAAAGACTAACACTGACAGAACCACATAATTATAACATATAGTTACAGCAGAGCAAAGCTATACCATAATTTGATGAAGAACAAACCATGGGCACAGTAAAAAAAAGTCACAAAGTCCCCAAGTCGATCAACTCCCGAGTCCCCGATAGCAGGCGGCAAAAGGGAGAAACTCCCTACCATAAACCTCCAGGCACCGTCAACTTGCCGATGCCTTGGAAGCAACCGACCACAGCGACACTGAGTCCATCCGTCCAAAAACTTCGAGCTTCTGACCAGCCTCTCCGATACCGCCTCCTGAGCGCCATCCTCTGCCGAGCACCTTCGACCTCTCCCCAGCCGCTGAAACAAGTAAAGCCAAGGATTCGGGGCCTTCAGCTCCGGAGATTCCGGTTACCACACAGTAGCAGCGGCAGCGAAGCGGGCATTTCAGAAGTTTCCAGATGTTCCTCTGTACTCTCACGTCCGTCTCCATCAAATCAGGATTGTGCACGGTCCCCTACTTGACGGATAACAGACATCACCACCGAAGTGGCTGCGTGCACTGCCATCGCGCCGCCATCTTCTCCTCCTCCTAGAGATTATGTACATTGCTGGTCATCCTATTATTGGAAAGACATTGTTAAGCTGGGGAGGGTGCAGAAGAGCTTTACAAGTTTGCCACCTGGAGTAGAGGGTATGAATTATAGGGAAAGATTGGCCATGCTGGATCTTTACTCATTGTAGTGTTAAAGAATGAGGGGGTGACCTCATAGGAGTTTATAAAGTCATCAGGGGTATGGAGAAAATGGACAGTCATAGTTCTCTCCCCCGAGGATAGGGAGTACGAAACTAGAGGGTGCATAGAAGAGGTGGGGGATTTAAAAGGGGTCTGACAGGCAATACTTTTCATAGAGGGGAGTGAGTACCTGGAATGACCTTCCAGAAGATGTGGTTGAGGCAGGCACAATTGCAACTTTTAAGCGGCATTTATTGCAGGTAGGCAAATGGAAGGGAGGGGCTTGGAGGGTTATGGGCAAGTGAAACAAGCAGGGAGGATGTTGTGGTTGGTGGGGACCAGTGGGTTGAAGTACTCATTTCCGGGCTATATTCCTCTATTCAATAAGGACTTACTAGCCTGTCAAAACGTAGGGGGTGATAGATTTAAAGTAATATATAGAATTAAATGGGGGCGGGGCGTGGAGAGAAAAATAATTCATCCAAACGATGGTGGGATTTGCAAAGCTCGCCCTTTGAGAATGAGGCTGAGGTGGAAACTTGCACACGCATTTAAAAGATATTGTATGTGTGCTTAAAAAGCTCTAACTGCTGGGCTATGTTCATGGTGCTGGAAAGTGTGATCAGTCTGATTATTTTGAGTAGTTAAATAGTTTAATGGTTTTCTTAAAACTCACAACTTTTTTGATGATTCTTTGATACTCAGTCATTGGCCGTCATACCTTCAGCTATTAAGGTTCTAAGCTGTCGAATTTTCTCTTTGAACCCTGCTGATTACCCCTTCTATCTTCAAGTTAGTCTTTAAAGCATACGTCTTTTTCCAGGCTTTTGCTCTCTTGTCCTTCACTGTCTCTCATCCTGTTTATCCAATATGGAAGTTTGACTGGTTTTGGTGATAACATTGGTTGTCCATCACTGGATCTGGCTGGGCCAAACCTTGCCTAGCTCTGCAAAAGCCATTGGACATCCAAGACAATTTGACAAGATTTTGTACATCGCTAAAAACTCCAGCATATTTCTAGAGATGTACAATGGAGAGCTTTCTGGCAGGCATAGAGGTTCCAATATGCCAGATTGAATAAAACCACAGAGGGTCGTAGACTCAGCCCTCCCTCTTGATAGAGGTGCAACCCTCCTCACCATCAAGGACATCTACAAAAGATCAAAGTAAATTTATTATCAAAATACATATATGTCACCGTATGCAACCCTGAGATTAATTTTCTTGTGACCACACTTAATAATCCAATATCGATAAAAGAATCAATGAAAGACCACACCAACAGGGTGGACAACCAGTGAGCAAAAGACAACAATTATAAAAATAAATAATAATAATAATAAATAATCAATAAATAGGGAGAACATGAGATGAGGAGTCCTTGAAAGTGAGTCCACAGGTTGTGAGAACAGTTCAGTGATGGGGCAAGTGAAGTTAAGAGAGGTTGTCCCCTCTGGTTCAGGATTCTGATGATTGCTGGGTAATAACTGTACTTGTACCTGGTGGTGTGAGTCCTGAGGCTCTTGCACCTTCTTTCTGATGGCAGCAGTGAGAAGAGAGCATGTCCTGGGTGCTGGAGGTCCTTGACGATGTTTGCTGCTTTCCTGTGACAACACTCCGTGTAAGTGTGCTCAATGATGGGGAGGGTTTTACCCATGATGGACTGGGCCGTATCCACTCTTTATTTTTGTAGGATTTTCTGTTCCTGGTGTTTCCATACCAGGCTGTGATACAGCCAGAGAGTATACACTCCACTACACATCTATAGAAGTTTGCCAAAGTTTTAGATATCATGCCAAATCTTCACAAACTCCTAAGGGGTAGAAGCACTACAGTGTCTTCTTTCAAATTACACTTATGTGCCGGGCCGAGGCCTTTGAAATGATAACACCAAGGAATTTAAAGTTGCTGAGCCTCTCCACCTCTAATTCCCCCCAGTGAGAACTGGCTCATGGACCTTGATTCCTCCGCCTGAAGTCAACCAGCTGCTATTTCTTGCTGACATTGAATGAGAGATTGTTGTGGCACCCACCTGGCCAGGTTTTCAGCCTCCTTCCTAAATACAGATTCTTCAGCATATTTGATTTGGCCTACGACTGTGGCGCCACCAGCAAACTTGAATGTGGGATTGGAGCTGTGCTGAGCCACATAGTCATAAATGTAAAGTGAGTAGAGAGAGGGCTAAGCACACAGCCTCGTTGTGTCTCGAGAAGGGGACATCCATCATTGGACTCTCACCGTCCAGGACGTGCCCTCTTCTCATTACCATCACTGGGTCAGAGGTACAGCAGCCTGAAGATCTACACTCAACACTTTAGGAACAGCTTCTTCCCCTCCATAGTAATAAAAACATAGTAAATTTATGTCTTGCACCACATCGTTGCCACAAGCAAACAAATTTCACAACATATTCCAAGGATAACAAACCTAAATCTGGATTCCTGGCTCATTTCCTCTGATAACAACCATTATAGAACATAGAACATAGAATAGTACAGCACAGTACAGGCTCTTTGGCCCACAATGTTGTGCCGACCCTCAAACCCTGCCTCCCATATAACTCCCCACCTTAAATTCCTCCATATACCTGTCTAGTAGTCTCTTAAACTTCACTAGTGTATCTGCCTCCACCACTGACTCAGGCAGTGCATTCCACGCACCAACCACTCTCTGAGTAAAAAACCTTCCTCTAATATCCCCCTTGAACTTCCCACCCCCTACCTTAAAGCCATGTCCTCTTGTATTGAGCAGTGGTGCCCTGGGGAAGAGGCGCTGGCTATCCACTCTATCTATTCCTCTTATTATCTTGTACACCTCTATCATGTCTCCTCTCATCCTCCTTCTCTCCAAAGAATAAAGCCCTAGCTCCCTTAATCTCTCCCTTAAATACGTTTGTCACTCTCGCTTCAAGTGGGCAAAAAGGAGTCATGAAATTGTCTGGGCAATAAAGTCAAGGAGAATTTAAAACCTTTTAATGAGTATATTAGAAGCAAGAGGGTACCTAGGAATAGAATAGGTCCCCTCAGGGAAGTCACAATGAATAATTCCACCAGGGTGAAGGATAGAGAGAATGGGGAGGTGTGCACTGATAGCCTGCAACATGGTTGTATTAGGAAAGAGGAGATGTTAGTGATGTTGGTGCACATTCCCTGGTTCTAATGACTTCTATCCCAGGCAGTTATGAAATGCCAGGGAGGAGATTGCTCGGGCTCTGGTGGGGATTTTTGTATCCATAGCCAGGGTGGAGTAACAGAAGACTGGAGGGAAGTTAAAGTTGTTCCCATAAACAAAAAGGGTAATAGGGAGACAGAAAACTACAGGCTAATGAGTTTTGCATCAGTGGCAGGAAAACCACAGAGGCTCCCCAGGTTACAAATAACCTGCCTTATGAAATTCCAACTTCATGCAAATTCTCCTGCATATTTTTGAAGCATTTTTCAAGCTGGTAATAATAATAAAAATATCTGTTATTCGATAACAACTGGATACAGTATATATTCCATTAGTTTAATTATGGGTAGCGTGATTTCATAAAGAAATGAAAGTACTATAGAAAATGTAGGATGAGCCAGAGAACAGAGAGGAAGTGGAGCGGCTGGCAAATTGGTGTGAGAAGAACAGACTAAATCTGTGCAAGCAGAAGATGAAAGAAACCATTGTGGATTTCAGGAAGGTGCAGATGAACCACCCCCCTCTATGAATACACGGCTCTTCCATAGAGAGAGTTAAGTGCACCAAGTCTCTGGGAGTTCACATCATAGTTGACCTCACCTGGTCCCTTAATATCACCTCCCTGAACAAGAAGGCAAGCAGTGCCTCCACTTCCTAAGGAGATTGAGGAAAGCGAGGCTCCCCCCTCCGCCCCACCCCAATCCCCATCCTAACTGTATTTTGCAGGATCACCATTGAGAGCATCCTGACAAGTCGCATCTCCATCTGGGATGGGAGCAGCCGAGCATCAGACTGGAAGTCCCTACAAAGGACTGTGAGAACGGCTGAGAGGATCACAGGGGTCTCCCTACCAACCATCAGGGACATTTATCAGGAGCGCTGTATATGCAGGGCCCTTAGTGACTTTCTACCATCAGGCAGGAGACTCTCATGCATAAAGTCAAGAATAGTTGGGATGGGAAACAACTTCTTCCCTCAGGTTATGAGGCTTCTGAACTCCCTGCTGCATCACAATCAAAGTGCCATCCATTAATCTATTCTGTACCTTACAGTATTTAACTTATGCACTTTACTTCGTTTATTTATGTGTGGTCTATCTGTAGATTTCATCCTTACTTTCAAAAGTTATTAAGTGCTATGTGTGTTATGTATACCTCAGTGTGGAGAAACATTGTCTCGTTTGATGGTATAAATGTACAGTGCCTATAATAATTATTCACCCCCCCTTGGAAGTTTTCACATTTTGTTTTACAACATTGAATCACAGTGGATTTAATTTGGCTTTTTTGATGCTGATCAATAGAAAAAAGACTCATGTCAAAGTGAAAACAAGGTGATCTAAATTAATTACAAATATAAAACAGAAAATAATTGATTGCATGAGTATTCACCCCTCTAATATGACACATTGAATTATCACTGTGCAACCAATTGGTTTCAGAAGTCACATTATTAGTAAAATGGAGATCACCTGTGTGCAGTCAAAGTGTTTCAATTGACTGTAGTAAAAATACACCTGGATCTGGAAGGTGCAACTGCTGGTGAGTCAGTATCCTGGCAAAAACTACACCATGAAGACAAAAGAACACTCCAAGCAACTCTGGGAAAAGGTTATTGAAAAGTGCAAGTCAGGAGATGGATACAATAAAATTTCCAAGTCACTGAATATCCCTTGGAGTACAGTTAAGCCAATCATCAAGAAATGGGAAGAATATGGTACAGCTGTAAATCTGCCTAGAGCAGGCCGTCCTCAAAAACTGAGTGACCGTGCAAGAAGGGGACTAGTGAGGGAGGCCACCAAGAGACCTATGACAACTCTGGAAGAGTTAGAAACTTCAGTGGCTGAGATGGGAGAGACTGCACATACAACAACTGTTTCCTGGGTGCCTCACCAGTCGCAGCTTTATGGGAGAGTGGCAAAGAGAAAGCCACTGTTGGAAAAAAAAACACATGAAGTCTCGGCTAGCATTTGCCAGAAGGCATGTGAGAGGCTCTGAAGTCAGCTGGAAGAAGGTTCTATGGTCTGATGAAACCAAAATTGAGCTTTTTGGCCATCAGACTAGACGCTGTTTGGCATAAGCCAAACACCATACATCATCGAAAACACACCATCCCTTCTGTGAAGCATGGTGGTGGCTGTGTTATGTTGTGGAGATGCTTCACTATAGCAGGCCCTGGAAGGCTTGTGAAGGTAGAGTATAAAATGAATGCAGCAAAATACAGGGAAATCCTGGAGGAAAACCTAATGCAGTCTGTAAGAGAACTGTAACTTGGGAGAAGATTTGTTTTCCAGCAAGACAATGACCCCAAGCATAAAGCCAAAGCTACATAGGAATGGCTTAAAAACAACAAAATTAATGTTCTCGAGTGGCAAGTCAGAGTCCAGACCTCAATCCCATGAGAATTAGTGGCTGGACTTGAAAAGATCTGTTCACTCACGATCCCCATGCAATCTGACAGAGCTTGAGCAGTTTTATAAAGAAGAATGAGGAAAAATTGCAGAGTCCAGATGTGCAAAGCTTTTAGAGACCTATCCACACAGACTCAAGGCTGTAATTGCTGCCAAAGGTGCATCTACTAAATATAGACTTGAAGGCAGTGAGTAATTATGCAATTAATCATTTTTTTGTTTAATAATTGTAATAAATTTTGACCAGTTTGTAGAAATTTGTTTTCACTTTGACATGAAATAGTCTTTTCTGTTGATCAGTGTCAAAAAAGTCAAATGAAATCCACTGTGATTCAATGTCATAAAACCATAAAAGATGAAAACTTCTAGGGGGATGGTGAATACTTTTTATAGGCACTGCATATAGTTAATTGACAATAAACTTGACTTGTCTTGATGTGGATAGCTATAGGGAATGGACCTTTCTGACTTTTGGAGAAATTAGTTTACAGACTATAGCCACACAGCATGAAAACAGCCCTCTGGCTCAACTTGTCCATGCTGCCCAGACTGCTTATCAGAGCAAGTCCCACTTGACCAATAATCTTCAAGTTTTTCCCATTCATGTACTCGACCAAGTGTCTTTTAAATGTTGTTATTGCACCTCCCTCACCCACTTCCTCTGGAAACTCGTTCAATGCATGTACCGCCCTCTGTGTGGAAAGGTTACTTCTCAGCTTCCTATGAAATTTTCCCACTACCTTAAAAGATTAGTTTCATTAGCATTATTTGCCAACTGTACACTGAAACATACAGTGATTGGCATTTCTTGCATCAAGTCAAACCAGCAAGGATAGTGCTGAGCAACCCAGAAATATTGCCACGTGCCTGGCACCAACATCCTTAAAGCCATGCCAACTCAACTTGTTTAATTATCATTCAAGCCATACGTAGATACAGCTGAATGAGACAGCGCTCAGCGTCCTTCTGGGACCAAGGTGCAAAACATTCGAAATAGCAAGCAAACATTAAAAAATAGCAAGTAACATAATTCAAAATATCGAGCAAAGAAGCATATTCACACGAAAAAAACACTTATGTAGTCCAAGACCCTGAGTGACAATGTCCAGCAATTGATGGTATAGTCTTCTGGCAGTGTACAGACACACAATACAGCCTGTCATGCCCTGAAGTTCTTGATTCACCAACAAGGGGAAAAAGATTACATGCATTAATCCAATTTCTGCCCCATTATAAGGTCACCCCTCTGCCTCCTATGCTCTAAGGCATGAAGTGCTATCCTGCCCATCTTCTCCCTGTAACCCAGTCCCCTGAGTCTCAGCAACACCCCCATCAATCTTCTCTGAACTCCGTCCAGCTTAATGGCTCTCAGGAACTGAACACGGCTATTTTTTCCTTAAGGAGATTGCTAAGAAAATTGATGAAGGCAAGATAGTTGACATGGTGTAAATGGAGAGGGAAACCAAGAGGTCTATGAGCCAGTACTCATTGGAGAATCCGAGATGGAGGGGGTTGGGAACTTTAGATTCCTGGATGTCGCTATCTCAGAGGACCTGTCCTGGATCTAGAATATAAATGTAATTGTAAAGAAACCGTAACAGTGCCTCTACTTCCTCAGGAGTCTGTGGAGATTTGGCATGTCATCAAAAACCTTGGCACACTTCTATAGATGTGTGGTAGAAAGTGTCCCGACTGGCTGCAGCAAGGCAAATCCTACAAAAGGTAGTGGGTTCGTCCCAGTCCATCACGGGTAAAGTCCTCCCAACCATTGAGCACATCTACATGAAACGTTGCTGTAGAAAAGCAACATCCATCATCAAAGATCCTCACCACCCAGGCCATGCTCTTTTCCCTATACATTTGCTGATATGTCCACAGGAAAAAGAATCACAGGGTTGTATGTGGTGATATGTATGTACTCTGATAATAAATTCTACTCTGAACTTTGACTTCAAGGCTGTTGACAAGGTTCTATACAGTAGATTGGTTACAAAGTTAGGGCACAAGTATTTGGTAAACTGGGTTCAAAACAGGCTTGGTGATAGGAGGCAGAGAGTAATGGTGAAGGATTTTTTTTTGAGCTGGAAGTCTATAATCAGTCATGCATTTCAGGAATCAGTGTCGGAACCTTTTGTTGCCTGTCATATATTTCAATAACTTGGATGAGAATGTCTAGAATCGAATAATTAAGCTTGCTGATAGAGCACAGATTGGTGGAGATGTAGATAAGGAGAATGATGCCCAAGGATGCAGAAGAACATAGTTAACTTGGAAAGCTTGGTGGAGTGGTGGCAGATGGAATTTGATCTAGACAAGTGTGAGGTAATGCATTTTGGTCATCGAATATTTATTTAGGGAAATATAGTGCAGATGAGCCCTTCTGACCCTTTGAGCCACGCCACCCAACAATCCCCCAATTTAATCTGAACCTAATCATGGGACAATTTACGATGAGCAATTAACCTACCGATCAGTACATCTTTTGGAGCATGGGAGGAACCCGGAGAAAACCCACACGGTCACGGGGAGAACGTACAAACTCCTTAATGGGAATCAAACCCATGTCACCTGTACTGTAAAGTGTTGTGCTAACCACTTCACTACTGTGCATCACCTACTGGCTGTACGTATACAATCAACTACAGGGACCTTTGGGGTGGACATTTGATCTCGCTGAAAATTGTGTCATAGCTGGATAGGGTGATGAAGAAGGTGTTTAACTTGGTGCTTTCAAAGGCAGGAGAATTGAACATGAGAGTTGGGACATAACGTTGCAGGTCTAGAAGATACTAGTTAGGCCATAGGGTACTATGTTGCTATAATCTGTCCCCTATCACCAAGCCAGCTTTGGATCCAGTTCACCACAAGATGTGGCAGCTCTAGAACGGGGCCTGACGAGATTCATCAGGATATTGCCATTCCGGGTTTCAAGGAGAGATTGGATAGGGCGGGTTTATTTTCATCAGGATGAAGGAAACTGTGTGGTGTCTGTATAAGAAGTTTATGAAATTATAGGGGGTAAAGACAGGCCAAAGACTTTTTCCAGTGGTGGGGCAGAATAAAACTAGAGGACTTAAGTTTAAGGCGAGAGGTGAAATATTTAATGGAGATCTGATGAGGAGAGTTCTTCATCTGGACAATTTACTTACCTATTTAGAGAGACAGTGCAGAACAAGGAGCCACACTGCCCAGCAACCCACCTACCTAACCTGAGCCTAACCACAGGGCAGTTTTCAATGACCAATCAACCTCAAAACCAGTACGTCTGTAGGGTAATGTAAGTGGTGCAAATGTACATAATTCACAACCACCGACATTGAGTTGAGGTTCACTTTAAGAGGCTGGTCTGATGTGATGACATATTACGTGAAGTTCTATCACTGCGTTTATTTGTGTTCTATGTTTGGAGTAGAATAAATGAGTTGTTATGCTTTTTTCTTAAACATAAAATGCCTCACGTTGTTTTATTTGCAAAAACCTACGTTGGTGACCCCGATGCTCTGGGATGATTCCAGAGTTGTTGAACATGTTGGCAATGCAGCCGCTTTGAAACCGCTGGAGTTTTGGGAACAAAACGTTGTTGCTTGGTTTACACAGGCAGCGGCCCAGCTCGCTCTGCGAGAAATCACTGCTGAAAATACTACATTTTTTTAATGTGGTAGCATCGCTCAGCAACTCCACAGCTGCGGGAGTGGTGAATCTCCTAGAACACCTGCCTGAACGCGATAAATACTGATCACTGAAAACTCACCTCTTATACACTTCTGGACTATCGGAGTCTGAGAGCGCCAAGTAGTAGCTCTCCTTACCTGGCCTCGGCAACGCTAAGCCGTCAGAACTAATGGACTACATACCATCTCACCTGGGAAATCACCGTCCTTGTTTTAGTTTTAAAGAACTCTTCAAGTAGCATATGCCTGATCAAGTTCATATAGCACTCACTAATGCACCTGTGAAGGAATATAGGGAGCTTGCTAAAATGGCTGCCAGTCTACACTCAGCCAGGCAGCAGTGCATCATTCCTTCTCCTTTCTCTACCTCAGTAAGCCCGGTCAGCAAGGACCCCAGCATAAGGACAACTGCAGCTGTGAAACAGACGACACCGGTCCTGTGTTTTTACCATCTTCACTTTGGTATGAATGCCAGGAAGTGCCGACCACCTTGCAGCTTCCATAGTGCCAGCACATTGGGCACCAGAGGACTGAGAACACCATGGGCTCCAGTTGCCAGGGTCATGTACTGTTCATTATGTGCACCCTTTCTGGGCGACGCTTCCTGTGTGACACGGGTGCTCAAGTGAGTGTGTTGCCAGCATTGCCTATCGATGAGAAGGCAAAGAGCAACGAAACCTCACTGGAGGCCACCAACAGCAGCAGGAACCAGACTTATGGGACGTGACGGATGATGCCCTGCTTCAGCGGGCAACGTTACACATGGGAGATCATCCTGGCTAAAGTGGCCAGGCCTCTGCTTGGTGCAGATTTCCCATGTGCACAAGGCTTGTCAGTGATCTCAAGAACTGCCGGCTTGTGGATGTCAAGGGTTTTGGATTGTTACCCTTCTCCCCCAGTAATATTCTCACAACAAACCCGTCAAGTGGATGCACCACCACATGTGAGGTTGCATGACTGCTGGGTGAATTCTCAAACCTCACCAAGCCTGCATTCTCCACCACTGTCACAAAGCATGGGGTCGAGCATCACATTCCCACAACTGGCCCGCCAGTCTACTCCTGTGTGTGTAGACTGGACCCAAAAAAGCTGGCAACCACGAAGGCTGAGTTTGCCAACATGGAAAGACTTGCCATCGTATGCCGGTCGAGTAGCACCTGGGCTTCACCGCTCCATATGGTCCCTAAATCTGATGGTGGTTGCTGCCCATGTGGGGATTATCGACGCCTTAACAAGATCACCACCCCGATTGCACCTGGTTCCACACATCCAAAACGTTTTGGTACGTTTAGCCGGAAAGTTATTTTTTTCCAAAGTCAATCTACTTCGGGGCTAGCATCAGGTGCCTGTATGCTTGGAGAACATTCCCAAAACTGCTGTGATAATAACAGGAATTCTGCAGATGCTGGAAATTCAAGCAACGCACATCAAAGTTGCTGGTGAACGCAGCAGGCCAGGCAGCATCTCTAGGAAGAGGTACAGTCGACATTTCAGGCTGAGGCCCTTCGTCAGGACTAACTGAAGGAAGAGCTAGTAAGAGATTTGAAAGTGGGAGGGGGAGGGGGAGATCCAAAATGATAGGAGAAGACAGGAGGGGGAAGGATGGAGCCAAGAGCTGGACAGGTCATTGGCAAAAGGGATATGAGAGGATCATGGGGCAGGAGGCCCAGGGAGAAGGAAAAGGGGAAGGGGGAAAAAACCCAGAGAATGGGCAAGGGGTATAGTGAGAGGGACAGAGGGAGAAAAAGGAGAGAGAGAGAAAAAGGATGTGTGTATACAAATAAATAACGGATGGGGTACGAGGGGGAGGTGGGGCATTAGCGGAAGTTAGAGAAGTCGATGTTCATGCCATCAGGTTGGAGGCTACCCAGACGGAATATAAGGTGTTGTTCCTCCAACCTGAGTGTGGCTTCATCTTTACAGTAGAGGAGGCCGTGGATAGACATGTCAGAATGGGAATGGGATGTGGAATTAAAATGTGTGGCCACTGGGAGATCCTGATTTCTCTGGCGGACAGAGCGTAGGTGTTCAGTGAAGCGGTCTCCCAGTCTGCGTTGGGTCTCGCCAATATATAAAAGGCCACATTGGGAGCACCGGATGCAGTATATCACCCCAGCCGACTCACAGGTGAAGTGTTGCCTCACCTTGAAGGACTGTCTGGGGCCCTGAATAGTGGTAAAAGAGGAAGTGTAAGGGCATGTGTAGCGCTTGTTCTGCTTACAAGGATAAGTGCCAGGAGGGAGATCAGTGGGGAGGGATGGGGGGACAAATGGACAAGGGAGTCACGTAAGGAGCGATCCCTGCGGAAAGCAGAGAGGCGGGGAGGGAAAGATGTGCTTAGTGGTTGGATCCCTTTGGAGGTGGCAGAAGTTATGGAGAATAATATGTTGGACCCGGAGGCTGGTGGGGTGGTAGGTGAGGACCAGGTGAACCCTATTCCTAGTGGGGTGGCGGGAGGATGGAGTAAGAGCAGATGTGCGTGAAATGGGGGAGATGTGATAACCCTGTTTGGCCTTGGAGTTTCTGTGCTTGCTGTTTGGGCTGAAAAATGCAGCGCAGACTTTTCAATGGCCAATGGACGCTGTATTAAAAGACTTTGATTTTCTTTTTGTTTACCTGGATGACATACTTGTCACCAGTGCATCAAAATCCGAACACGTATTTCATCTCCGTGCACTTTTTGAGTGCTTAAGCAAACACGAGTCGATTATTTAACTCTGCTAAATGCCAGTACGGGTTGTCAGCCATTGACTTTATTGGCCATTACATCTCTGCAGAGGGTGCGAAAGTAGCTGCTGTTATGAAATTCGCACTAGTGAAAAAACTACAGGAGTTTTTAGGAACAGTGAATTTCTATCACTGCTCCATTCCGCGAGCTGCTGAACTTCTGCTCCCCCTGTATAGTGCATTTAAAGACAAAACCTCTAAACCAGTGCTTGACTGGTCAGCGGACAAGACCAGGGCACTTGGTGATACCAGACGAGCTCTTTCCAATGTGACCCTGCTGGTGCCCCCACTCCCCAACACGCTTACAGCCATTACTACTGACGCTTCAGACCATGCTGTGGCTGCTGTCCGCTCGCCTTTTTCAACTAGCAGCTCTGTCCCCCCGAAAGGAAGTACAGCCTGCATGGAGTGCTGGCGGGCAAAAATTAACACTGTGCCCAGGCACTAGTGGCACATTTTGAGGACCATGTCAATGTGGACCTTAATGGTCCCCTTCCCCCCTCCAGCAGTTTTATGCACCAACTTATCATGGTGGACTGCACCAGCAAGTGGCCAGAAGTTGTCTCTCTAGCATCGACGACAGCCAGAGACGTGGATCAGGTGTCTGTCAGCACCTGGGTTGCTCGCTTTGGCACCCCATCTGATATTTCCACTGATGGTGGCCTCCAATTCATTTCAGGCCTCTGGGCTGCAATGGCCCAGAACCTTGGTGTTAGGCTACATCACTCCACGGCAGGTGGCCTCTGCAAGCGGTTTCGCCGCTCGATAAAGGCTGCTCTGAGGGCTTCCCTGATGGATGAGTGTTGGCATGATCACCCGCAGTCCGATGGCCTATGCGAGTGGTTTCACCAATTCTTACAGGCTGCTCTGAGAGCTTCCCCGATGGACGAGTTTTGGCAAGATTGTCTCCCATGGGTCTTGCTGGGGCTCAGGAATCTCCGAAAGAGGACCTGCCGTCGTCTGCGGCTGAGTGCCGGGTAACTTTATTCCTGATGGCACGACTGCCTGGTTGGCTTCTCCACTGCGTTCTACCCTCCTCAGTAAATCCAATTCCTTTTCACCTATCCTACCCCCCATCATAGCTTACAGCACTCTTGGGCTCCTGGTGACCTACGTTCTGCCTCGTTTGTTTTCGTCTGCCACGATGCACACCAACACCCCCTTAGCCCTTCCTTACGATGGTCCGTTCCACGTTTTGGAAGACTGCCGTAAACCAACGCACCAAGATTTGGGGGGTTCCACGAGCAAGCTCCTGCCGACACAAAATGACCATGAGCATGTCAACACACCCCTGGACGACCCAGGGGCACCTGCTGTTCCTCCACCCATGGAACACAGGACCTGAACCGGGCAGCTCATCCAAGCTCTGGAGTGGCTCACAATGCTGGTTTTAGTGAATTTTGTGGGGGGTGGTGCTGTGTAGGGTAATGTAATTGGTGGAAACATACAGAATTCACAACCACTGACATTGCATTGGAGTTCACTTTAAGAGGCTGGTCTGCTGTGATGGCATATTACATGAAGTTCTGTCACCGCTTTTTTTTGTGTTCAGTGTTTGGAGTTCAATAAGTGAGTTGTTTTGGCTTTTCTTAAACATAAAATGCCTCAAATCATTTCATTTGTGAAAACCTACATGCCTTTGGACTGCAAGAAGAACCCAGAGCTCCTGCGGAAACCCATGTGGTCACAGGCAGAACGGACAGTGGCAGGTACACTGTGAAGTGTTATGCTAAATGCTATGTAAGGTGGTGGATATACAGAGCAAGTTGTCACAGGAGGTGGTCGAGGCAGGTACCATCACAGCATTTAAGAAGTGTTTGAACAGGTACACGGATAAGAAAGGAATTGAGGGTTATGGGTCAAATGCAGGAGAGGTGAGCTTAGGTAGGTATCTATGTTGTAGAATTCTATGATCTAAGCACCGTCTAGTCAGTTGCCTATATTGTTGGTCCTCACCATTCAGCAAGGTTCCTCTACACCATTCCCAACTTAAGAGCCTCTGTTGCTTCACCTCCCAGACCAAAGGGTTTACTAACATTCCTATTTTCTCCTTCGGCTTAATTTAATTTTGGCCCTGATCATTCTGTGCAGTTATTTCTTTTAAGAGAAGTACAACACAGAAGCAGGCCCTTCAGCCCGTCTAGTCTGTGTTGAACCATTTAAACTGCCGACACCCATCAACCAGCCATAGCCCTCCATATGCCTACTATCCATGTACTTATCCAAACTTTGCTTAAATGATGAAATTGACCTCGCATGCACCACTTATACTGGCAGCTCATTCCACACGCTGAGTGAAGAAGCTCCTCCTCATGTTCCCCTTAAACTTTTCACCTTTCACCCTTAACCCATGATCTCTGGTTGTAGTCTTCCCCCAACTTCAGTGGATAAAGCTGCTTGCATTTACTTCACCTACTGTATACCCGTCGTAATTTTGAATACCTTTATCAAATCTCTTCTTAATCTTTTACTTTCCAAGGAATGAAGTCCAACCTATTCAATCTTTCCTTATACCTTAAGCTTGTTCTTGAATTAAATATATCGTATATTCCTATTTCAGATAACCAAGGGTCATCTTTGCTAGACAGTACTCAACCAAATTATTTGTTTCTGGTGCATTCATATTTTATTTCGAGGCTTACTCCTGTTTTGCTCTGCTCTTTATATGATGCCTCGACCTTCTAATGCCAAAGAATTGTAAAGTAGACTGAATGTTTATGATATGAACTTTGGCAATGAATTGGAAAGCACAGCAAGCATTGCAGTGTTATCCAAACCTCCTCAGTATCAGAATCAGAATGAAAATCAGGTTTAATATCACCAGTGTATGTCTTGAAATTTGTAACTTTACGGCAGCAGAACAATGCAATACATGATAATATAGAAAAAAACGGAATAACTGTGAATTACAGTAAGTATACGTATGTATATCAAATAGTTAAATTGAATAAGTAGTGCAAAAACAGAAATTATAAAAAAAAGTAGTGAGGTAGTGTTCGTGGGTTCAATATCCATTCAGAAATCGGATGGCAAAGGGGTAGAAGCTGTTCCTGAATCGCTGAGTGTGTGTCTTCAGGCTCCTGTACCTCCTTCCTGGTGGTAGCAATGAGAAGAGGGCATGTTCTGGGTGGTGGAGATCCTTAATGGTGGATGCTGCCTTTTAGAGGCACTGCTCCTTGAAGATGATTTGGATACTATGGAGACTAGTGCTCATGACAGAGCTAAATAATTTATAAATATGAGTTCACAAGAGGGTTCATTGGAAAACACCATCCCCTGACCTTTTAATTCTGGTGTTGTCCCCCTTCCTTCTCAGTCCTGAAGAAGGGTCTCGGCCCAGAACATTGGCTACCTATTCACTTCCGTAGATGCTGCCTGACCTGCTGAGTTCCTCCAGTGCTTTGTGTGTGTTGCTCGGTTGTATGAACTCAGTTTAATTTTTATCCCCTCTAGCTAGGACCACTGATTTATGCTGTAATACCCAGCTGAGAGTGTTGGGCTATTACTGGCTTTGGCAATTCCTTGTAGGCAGCTGAAGGCTTGGTTAACGCTGACATGCCCAGGTGTGGTTTCATTGATTGTGGTAAAGCTGAAGGACGACTGCATTCCTAGAGTTGGGTGTTGTTTGACACTTTATCTCTCCCACCATTGAATGTTATTTATCTCTTTTGGAATTAGCCATATGATGAAATCCATGTGAAAAAATGTACAGTGGACTTAATCCGTCTTTAATCAAAATGTCATGCATTCGGGTCAGTTTTGCTGCAGAAATAACAGGCTGGTGTTCACCATTTCCTGCCAACGATGGTCTGCTGGAACTGTTGCTTGTGGTGCAGTTGTGGTCCATTAGCTTCACATAAATTGGAGCTGTTAAGTGTATCTACAGTTTGATAGTGGATGATGTGACGTACAAATCTTGTGAAATTTCTAGCTTTGTGTAAGGCCGCAGCAAGCCGTGCAGAGACCTTGAGCATGAAAGCCAGTTCCACTTTATCTTCAGGTTCTCTCACTTCCTCGCGTTGAAAAGGTTCAGTCTCACATGTTGCTTCTTGTGTTCTTAACTTAAGAACAAAAAAATGTTCCTTTTGGTGGGCCTTGCCATACCACATAGCCACCATAAAATATTATCAATAAGAACACCCTCTACTATGAGGCAACAAATGTCCTTGAGGCTGGTGGGAAATGGGTCCTGCCATACGTTTCCCTGAGTGGACCATAAAGAGATTTGGTCAACTGCCTTATTGGCAGAACTTTCAAACAACTATTAACACCTTGCTCAGCTAGTGGTCAGAAAACTCCTCCCCCTCAGGCCTATTGTACAGCGCCCTTGCTGTGACTTGTTTCCATATTGGTGGCTGTTCCGTCCCTGAGGTCATCTCTTCTTTTGTAACTGTGATTTTCAAGAAAAGCTGTAAAAGGATTTGATTGTCTAAAGTTGAGGCTCATCCCAGGTTCACAACGCAGAACTCTGTTCCAGGGAAACAAAAAGACCAACCGTTACTGGAAGACTATCAACTCTGTGGAAGATGTCCCATTGTCGCTCTGAATCCTACTGATATTCCAGAGAAAGGAGCTGTCTTCGAACAGCTGCTGCAGACCAGCACATTTTTGCTTTCAGCACTGCGCTTAGAGGGACCTGGTAAAGCTTGGTGCGGCTATTTCAAAGATCTTGTGGCTAAAATCTCTTGCCATTTCAAACTGTGGCTGGGTACTTAAAAATGTTTGTGAAAGAAAGTGTAATCATGACTGAATGTAAATAGAATAAAAGGGCTTCTGCTGTAAAAGAAAAGAGATGGCATTTGAAAGCGCTGCCTGATAAATATTTGCCAGTTTTATGAATTAATTCACATTTATGAAACTAAAACAATAATGATAACTTATTTATAGTGACTCACCCAAAGTGCTGGAGGAACTCAACAGGCCAGGCAGCATCTATGGAAAAAAGTACAGTCACCGTTTTGGGCTGACACTCTTCGGCAGGACTGGTCAAACCCGCAGATAAAGCGGGTGCTGTTGTAGTCTGGCGGACGGACCTCTAGCATGCTGAGGCCCAGTGACTCCTCCTCTTACTTACCCCCTGAACAGGACCCCACTAAGGAGCACCAGACCATTGTCTCCCATACCGTCACTGACCTTATTAGCTGTGGGGATCCCCCATCTACTGCCACCAACCTCACAGTTCCCGCACCCCACATCTCCCATTTCTACCTCCTACCCTAGATCCGCAAACCCACTTGTCCAGGTAGACCCATTGTTTCAGCTTGTTCCTGCCACACTGAACTCATATCTGCATACTTCGACTCTGTCTTATCCCCCGCTAGTTCAGTCCCTTAAAAAAAAACGCAGTCCCACTGAAGAGTCTTGGCCCAAAAAAGTCGACTGTACTTTTTTTTCCATAGATGCTGCCTGGCCTGCTGAGTTCCTCCAGCATTTTGTGTGTGCGACTTGGATTTCCAGCATCTGCAGATTCTCTCTTGTTTGTAACTTATTTATAGAGCATGTTTCATGCAGATGATGTAGTTCAAAATGCTTTACAGTGGAATAGAGTGCAGACGTGAAAATAAAAGGCAAAAAGCTGTGAGTTAAAAGCAAGGATAAAAATAGCTTTTGAGCTGATGTTTAAAAGTGTCAACTGAGTCTGCATTCCTTATAGATTTAGGTACTGAATTCCGCAGTTCAAAAAAGCTGACCTCCCAATTATCCTTTGAGGGAGATTGTTTAAGTTTTAGAGACTGGCAGAAGAAGACCTGAGAGCTCGTCAGGATTATAAAATGAAAGTCATTTTGTGATATACTCTAGTCCCAGACCATTGAGAGATTTAAAAACAAGTAAGAGATTTTAAGATCAATTCTAAAGGAAACAGGAAGCCAGTGTCTGGTCACCTCACTACAGGAAGGATATGGAAACCATAGAAGGGGTGCAGAGGATATTTACAAGGATGTTGCCTGGATTGAGGAGCATGCCTTATGAGAATAAGAAATCATAGAAACCATAGAAACTACAGAACAGAAACAGGCTTTTTGGCCCTTCTTGGCTGTGCCGAACCATTTTCTGCCTAGTCCCACTGACCTGCACATGGACCATATCCCTCCATACACCTCCCATCCATGTATCTGTCCAATTTATTCTTAAATGTTAAAAAAGAACCCGCATTTACCACCTCATCTGGCAGCTCATTCCATACTCCCACCACTCTCTGTGTGAAGAAGCCCCCCCCCCCTAATGTTCCCTTTAAACTTTCCCCCCCTCACCCTTAACCCATGTCCTCTGGTTTTTTTCTCCCCTTGCCTCAGTGGAAAAAGCCTGCTTGCATTCACTCTATCTATACCCATCATAATTTTATATACCTCTATCAAATCTCCCCTCATTCTTCTACGCTCCAGGGAATAAAGTCCTAACCTATTCAACCTTTCTCTGTAACTGAGTTTCTCAAGTCCTGGCAACATCCTTGTAAACCTTCTCTGCACTCTTTCAACCTTATTAATATCCTTCCTGTAATTTGGTGACCAAAACTGAACACAATACTCCAGATTTGGCCGCACCAATGCCTTATACAACCTCATCATAACATTCCAGCTGTTAAACTCAATACTTAGATTAATAAAAGCCAATGTACCAAAAGCTCTCTTTACAACCCTATCTACCTGTGACGCCACTTTTAAGGAATTTTGTATCTGTATTCCCAGATCCCTCTGTTCTACTGCACTCCTCAGTGCCTTACCATTAACCCTGTATATTCTACCTTGGTTTGTCCTTCCAACGTGCAATACCTCACACTTGTCTGTATTAAACTCCACCTGCCATTTTTCAGCCCATTTTTCCAGCTGGTCCAAGTCCCTCTGCAGGCTCTGAAAACCTTCCTCACTGTCTACTACACCTCCAATCTTTGTATCATCAGCAAATTTGCTGATCCAATTTACTACATTATCATCCAGATCATTGATATAGATGACAAATAACAATGGACTCAGCACTGATCCCTGTGGCACACCACTAGTCACAGGCCTCCACTCAGAGAAGCAATTCTCTACTACCACTCTTTGGCTTCTTCCATTGAGCCAATGTCTAATCCAATTTACCACCTCTCCGTGTATACCTAGTGACTGAATTTTCCTAACTAACCTCCCATGCGGGAAATTAAGAAACCAAAACAGCGATGAACTGGTAATTGCCCAGTATTGAAGTCTATATTGGTTGTTGATCACTTCTCCTTAAACATGTTACTGGTTAAAAGGTAAAATGTAACTTCAAGTTGTTTCATTTTTCCAAGAAGCTGTAATAGTTTATTACAAGGCTAAAATTAGCTTTAAGGTGACTTAAACAGTCCAACGCCCTAACCACTTTGAATAACACGCTTTTTTCAAAAACTATGATAAAAATCATTGTTTTCATCAAATATAACTTTGCAGTCAACATCCCTTACAGCAATATAAGCATTTGACTTCACGATTCCTTCGGCAAAGGTTCCAGGCATGTTTTGATATTAGCAAGGTAAAGGATGCAAGTTCTGGGCAGCTAAACAATCCTCCTAATTCAACCACATTTGGTTTCTGGTTCAGCATATAATTTTATTCTCACCACCAAGTGCCTCGGGTCATAGGTCTGGGCAAAAGGCATCTATATTAAATTGCCTTAGCCTCCAGTTTCAGAAGGACACCCACACACATTTTCACCAGCAATCGTCCTTTTATGTATTTCTGGCTATACGGTTTGGAGAATTGTTTAATATTAATAAGGTTAATCATGCAGATGTTTTATGTCTTGTGTCTGCTTAAAACACATGGGAAAAAGACATAAAAGTAAATGCTGAACTACAGAAAAAATAGGATGGGCGGAGGTTCATGTGGTGCAGAAGCAACCACAAAAGTTTACTTCTCTACTTGAAAATTATATGCAACTATGGAACTTGCAGTTAGCAGAAACTGAGGAGCTGCACCATAAATCCGATGTGATTTAAACTAAAATCCCAAAGACTAATGCAGTGAATGAACGGAAGCATTTAAAAAATTAATTTGCAGTTTATTGCTAGGCTGTGTTATGGACCCATAGATTAAGTTTTTATGGATATCTTTCTTCAAACCTCAGAGGCGTGCACACGCCCATTCCTACTGTGCGGCAGAAAACTTGAGATGTGAATAGCCAGTGTGCACAGCCTTAATTAGACAAGTTAAGTCAAGCTTATTGTCACTTAACTATATACACATACACAGTCAATGAGACGACTTTTCTCTGAACCAAGATGTAAAGCATCGTAGTACATATAACATGCAATAATTTATGAAAGTAAGCATAAAAGTAAGGATGAATTACACATAAATAAACAAACTAAAGTACATAAATTAAATATTATAAGGTACGCAACAAATTAACCAGTGACACTTTGAATACGATGAGGCAGGGAGTTCAGAACCTTAAAGGCCTGAGGGAAGAAACTGTTTCTCATCCTACCATTCTTGTTTTTATGCACTGGAGTCTCTGGCCTGATGGTAGAAAGCCTAAGAGGATGCTGGATGGATGGGTGGGATCCTTAACGATACTAAGGGTCTGGCTTTCGTACTGATCCTGATAAATGTCCCAAATGGATGGTAGAGAGACTCCTATGATCCTCTCGGCCGTTCTCACAGCCCTTTGGCTGCTCCCGTGCCAGATGAAGATCCAGCTTGTCAGGACACTCTCAATGCTGCTCCTATAAAGTAGAGTTAAGATGGGGGTTGGGTGATGGGGTGAGCCTCGCTTGCTTCAACCTCCTTACCAAAATCATTCCTTCAGATAACTGTAAGAATTGGACATGTCTGTGACTTTAACTGAAGAATTAATCTCTCATTCCAACAGCCCTATGGCTAGCTCCATGAGCTGTTACTTCCACTAGAATCTAATTGTTCTGACTCTGGAGTGATAAATAATTTTGTCTAATTGTCATCATCAGTTACAGTCTGATGACAGCTCACCCTGTACTCTGTCATTTTCCTGTTACTGCCCACAAGTAGTTTGGAGGAACCATTGAGAAGATGCACGGTTGAAAAATAAACTTCTTGTTTATTTTGTACAAAAAAACCTTCAATATTTCTGTAGTCTCCCCTTTGAAGATATCACTAAAGACGTGTACCATGTGGATACACAAGAACACAAGACAATAGGAACAGGAAAAGGCCATTTGGCCCCTCAGGTCTGTGCTGCCATTTAATGTACCAGGCTGATCAGTGCTTGGCTGAAGCTCTTTTTGGGTGCCACTTCTCCTTTGAAATTAATTCCCTGATGTTTCAAAAATACATATATCCCCTCTTTAATACCTCTAATAACCCAACCTCTGGAACCTTGTGCGTCAGAGAATTTTAGAGACTCACTGCTATAGAACAGAGGAATAGAACAGTACAGCACAGGTTCAGAACCAGCTAAAAACCAAATTAAAAGCACCCAAAGACTAATCCCTCCTAATTATACAATGTCCATATCCCTCCATCTTCCTTACCTTCATGTGCCTACCGAAATGTCTCTTAAAAGCATCTAATGTATTTGCCTCTACCACCGTACCAGGCATCCACCACTCTCTGAGTAAAAAACTTACCCCTTTGAACCTACCTCCTCTCACCTTCAATGCATGTCTCTGGTATTAGACATTGCAATTTTGGGAAACAGATTCTCTCTGTCCACTCTATCTATGCCTCTCATAATCTTGCAAACTTCTATCAGATACCCCCCCCAGCCTCCGACACTTCGGAGAAAGCAACGCAAGTTTATCCAGTTTCTCGTGATAGTACATGCAGTGAAGCTCTTCTGCACCCTCTCCAAAGCCTCAACATCCTTCCTATAGTGGGGTGACCATCAATGGAAAGAAATTCCTACACAGCTCAATTTCAAATGAACATTCCTTTATAACTCGTTGAGCCTTCCCCACAGATCAAAGTTCAAAGTAAATTTATTATCAAAGTGCGTATAATGATGATGACGTTGACTCGGGCCTGAGAGGCCAGCGTCGGACATTTTCTTGCCTTACAAGGCGCGGAACGAGAGACTCTGTGGCGTGCCACTCCTCACACAGACAAATATGTCAGCAAATACTATCCTGAGATTCATTTTCTTGCAGCTGGAAACATTTCAACATCTAACGCAACACACATAAAATTCTGGAGGAACTCAGCAGGTCAGGCAGCATCTATGGAACTAAATAGAGAGTCAATGTTTCAGGCTGAGACCCTTCTTCAGGATTGAGAAGGAAGGGGGAAGGACACCAGAATAAAAATTGGGGCGAGGGGAAGGAGGCCAGCTGGAAGGTGGTAGGTGAAGCCAGGTGGGTGGGAAAGGTCGCGGGATGGAGAAGGAAGGAATGTGGTAGGACCATAGGAGAAAGGGAAGGAGGAGGGGACCCAGGGGAAGTAATAAGCAGGCGAGAAGAGGTAAAAGGTCAGAATGGGGAATTGAGGAAGGGGCAGGGGGAGATATGTTTATCGGGGGGAGAAATTGATATTCATGCCATTGGGTTGAAGGCTACTCAGACAGAATATAAGGTATGCTCCTCCACCTGTAGGCTGGCCTCACTGGGGCACAAGAGGAGCACGTGGACCAATGGAACAGTAATGGGAACCAGAATTAAAATGTTTGGCCCCTGGGAAGTCCCTCTTGTGGCGGATGGTGCAGAGGAGCTGGACGAAGTGGTCCTGCAGTTTCGACATCTACCCTGTCATGCCCTGAATGGAGCACAGCTTCGCAGTGAAGAACATAGAACAGTACTGCACAGTCCTGGCTCTTCAGCCTAACCTTGCAACCTCACTCCATGTGCAATCTAACCCTACCCTCCTACGCAGCCCAGAACTTTACTCCATGTGCAATCTAACCCTTTCCTCCTACACAGCCCAGAACCCTCCATTTTACCTTCCTCAAAGTGTCTATCTAAGAGTCTCTTCGACGTCCCCGAGGTATCAGCCTCAAGTGCCACCACCGGCTGTGTGTTTGCACTCTGTGTAAAAACCTACCTCCGACATCTCCCTTGAACTTTCCTCCACTCATCTTAAAAGATCTGGTTCCAGGCACTGGTTTCTCCCTTTATCCCTGAGTGGGCTCACTCTTGTCATTCTCCTGTTCTCCTGGTGGGTGTAGAACAGCTCGCAGTTTTACTTCATTCTAATTGCCAAAGCATTCTGGCTGTCTGAAACCTATTCTTAAACTCCTTCCTGGCTGCCTTATAACTCTCAAGATCCCTGCCTGATCTTTGCTTCCTAAACCTTGAGTTTGTTTGTTTTTTTTTAAAAGATCAAGCAGGGATCTTGAGAGTTATAAGGTACTATCTACTCCTATCCCTGTCCAAGGCTACAGTAAAGGTCAGGGAGTTATTGTTGCTATCCCTGAAATGCTCACTCACCAAGAGCTCTGTCACCTGACCAGGTCCATTGCCTAGTATTAGATCTGGTAGGGCCTCCCTTCAGGTTGGCCTGTCTACATAATGTGTCAGGAATCCTTTGTGGACACACCTAACAAATTCTGCCCATTGAAACCTTTTGCACTCAAGAGGTGCCAATCAAAATTAGAGAAGTCGAACAACCCTTTTGTTTTTGCACTTTTCCAAGGTCTACCTATTTATCTGCTCTTCAGTGTCCCTGTCGCTGTTGGGGTCTTGACCAGACAGGGTGATAGCTCCCTTCCTGTTTCTGACTTTCAACTACAAACATTGACTAGATGTTCCCTTCATGACATCCTCACTTTCTGCAGCTGTGACACTATCTCTGATGAGCAATGCCATTACTCCCAACCCCCTCGTTTTTGAAACCTCCAAATTCCAGAAAGTAAAGTAGCCAATCTTGACTTTGTGACAGCCAATTCTTGGTAATGGCCACAACATCGTCATCATAATTCCACGTACTGATCCATGCTCTGAGTTCATCACCTGTGTCCTTAATACATATCCCATTAAGTAAAAACATTTCAGCCCATCCAGCTGACTGCTCTATCCACTGCCTACCCCTCCTCACGCCACTCGCTTTACACCAGCTGCCTCACCGTCTGACTTTACGCTGTGGTCCCCATCCCTCTGCCAACCTAGTTTAAACCTTCCCGATTGCTCTAGACCATTAACAGCAGCAGACCATTATGCAAACAAGAAAAAAAATCTGCCAATGCTGGAAATCCAAGCAATGCACACAAAATGCTAGAGGAACTCAGCAGGCCAGGCAACATCCATGGACAAAAATACAGTTGACATTTCAGGCTGAGACCCTTCGGCAGGATTGGAGAAAAAACATAGAAACATAGAAAACCTACAGCACAATACAGGCCCTTCGGCCCACAATGTTGTGCTGAACATGTTCTTCCTTTAGAAATTACCTAAGGTTACCCATAGCCCTCTATTTTTCTAAGCTCCATGTACCTGTCCAGGAGTCTCTTAAAAGACCCTATCGTATCCGCCTTCACCACCGTTGCCGGCAGCCCATTCCACGCACTCACCACTCTCTGCATAAAAAACTTACCCTTGACATCTCCTCTGTACCTACTTCCAAGCACCTTAAAACTGTGCCCTCTCATGCTAGACATTTCAGCCCTCAGAAAAAGTCTCTGTCTATCCACAAGATCAATGCCTCTCATCATCTTATACACTTCTATCAGGTCACCTCTCATCCTCCATCGCTCCAAGGAAAAAAAGCCAGGTTCACTCAACCTATCCTCATAAGGCATGCTCCCCAATCCAGGCAACACCCTTGTAAATCTCCTCTGCACCCTTTCTATAGTTTCCACATCCTTCCTGTAGTGAGGTGACCAAAACTGAGCACAGTACTCCAAGTGGGGTCTGACCAGGGTCCTATATAGCTGTAACATTATCTTTTGGCTTTTGAACTCAATCCCACGGTTGATGAAGGCCACTGTACCGTATGCCTTCTAAACCACAGAGTCAATCTGTGCAGCAGCTTTGAGTGTCTTATGACTTGGACCCCAAGATCCCTCTGATCCTCCATATTGCCAAGAGTCTTACCATTAATACTATATTCTGCCATCATATTTGACCTACCAAAATTAATCACCTCACACTTATCTGGGTTGAACTCCATTGGCCGCTTCTCAGCCCAGTTTTGCATCCTATTGATGTCCTGCTGTAACCTCTGACAGCCCTCCACACTATCCACAACACCCTCAACCTTTGTGTCATCAGCGAATTTACGAACCCATCCCTCCACTTCTTCATCCAGGTCATTTATAAAAATCACGAAGAGATAGGGTCCCAGAACAGATCCCTGAGGCACATCACTGGTCACTGATCTACATGCAGAATATGACCCATCTACAACCACTCTTTGCCTTCTGTGGGCAAGCCAATTCTGGATCCACAAAGCAAGGTCCCCTTGGATTCCTTGTCTCCTTATATTCTCAATAAGCCTTGCATGGGGTACCTTATCAAATGCCTTGCTGAAATCCACATATACTACATCTACTGCTTCATCAATGTGCTTAGACACATCCTCAAAAAATTCAATCAGGTTCGTAAGGCAAAGCTATGCTGACACTTCCTAATCATATTATGCCTCTCTAACTGTTCATAAATCCTGCTTCTCAGGATCTTCCCCACCAACTTACCAACCACTGTAGTAAGACTCACTGGTCTATAATTTCCTGGGCTATCTCTACTCCCTTTCTTGAATAAGGGAACAACATCTGCCACCTCCAGCCCTCTGGAACCTCTCCCATCCCAAATGATGATGCAAGAATCATTGCCAGAGGCTCAGTAGTCTCCTCCCTCATCTCCCACAGTAGCCTGGGTATATCTTGTCTGGTCCCGACGACTTATTTAACTTGATGCTTTCCAAAAGCTCCAGCACTTCCTCTTTCTTAATGTCTATATGCTCAAGCTTTTCAGTTCACTGTAAGTCATCCGTACAATTGCCAAGGTCCTTTTCTGTAGTGAATACTGAAACAATGTATTCATTAAATACCTCTGCTATCTCCTCCGGTTCCATACACATTTTTCCACTGTCACACTTGATTGGTCCTATTCTCTCACATCTTATCCTCTTGCTCTTCACATACCCATAGAATGCCTTGGGGTTTTCCCTAATCCTGCTCGCCAAGGCCATCTCATGGCCCCTTTTGGCTCTCCTAATTTCATTCTTAAGCTCCTTCCTGCTAGCCATATAATCTTCTACATCTCTATCATTACCTAGTTTTTTGAAACTTTCATAAGCTTTTCTTTTCTTCTTGACGAGATTTTCAACTGCCTTTGTACACCAAGGTTCCTGTACCCTACCATCCTTTCTCTGTCTCATTGGATCGTACCAAAGCAGAACTCCATGCAAATATCCCCTGAACATCTGGCATAGTTTGCATTTTGTTGTTTGATTGTTTGTGGTTTTTGTATTGCTACATTTATGCTCTATAATTGGTTGGTGCGGCTGTAACGAAACCCAATTTCCCTCAGGATCAATAAAGTATATCTACCTATCTATCTATCTAATGTTTGTCACATTTCTGCTGACATTCCCCTGAGAACATCTGTTTCCAATTTATGCTTCCAAGTTCCTGCCTGATAGCTTTATATTTCCCCTTACTCCAATTAAGCACTTTCCTAACTTGTCTATTCCTATCCCTCTCCAATGTTATGGTAAAGGATATAGAATTGTGATTACTATCTCCAAAATGCTCTGCCACCAAGAGATCTGACACCTGACCAGGTTCATTTCCCAATACCAGGTCAAGTACAGCCTCTCCTCTATCTACATATTGTGTCAAGAAACCTTCCTGAGCCCACCTAACAAACTCTACCCCACCTGAACCCTTTTTCTAGGAACATGCCAATCAATATTTGGGAAATTGAAATCTCCCACCACAACAACCCTGTTATTATTACATCTTTCCAGAATCTGTCTCTCTATCTGCTCCTCAATATCCCTGTTACTCTTGGGTGGTCTATAAAAAAACACCCAGTAGGGTTATTGACCCCTTGCTGTTCCTATTTTCCACCCACAGAGACTCAGTAGACAATCCCTCCATGGCTTCCTCCTTTTCTGCAGCTGTGACACACCCCCACCTCCTTTGGCTCCCTCCCTGTCCTACCTGAAACGTCTAAAGCCTGGCACTCTAAGTAGCCATTCCTGCCCCTGAGCCATCCAAGTCTCTGTAATAGCCACAACGTCATAGCTCCAAGTACTGATCCACACTCTAAGCTCATCCACTTTGTTCATGATACTCCTTGCATTAAAATAGACACATCTCAAACCATCGGTCTGAGCGCATCCCTTCTCCATCACCTGCCTATCCTTCCTCTCACACTGTCTCCAATCCCTTCTTGATTTGTGAGCTAAATGTCCCTTCCTCTGTTTCTTCAGTTTGGTTCCCAACCCCAACAATTCTAGTTTAAACTCTCCCTAATAGCCTTAGCAAACCTCCCTGCCAGGATATTGCTGACCCTCAGATTCAAGTGCAACCCATTCTTTTTTTTCAGTTTATGGCTGCCCCAAAGGAGGTCCCAATGATCCAGAAATCTGAATCCCTGCCATCTCCTCCAATCCCACAGCCACGCATTTATCCTCCACCTCATTCTATTCCTATACTCACTGTCGCGTGGCACAAGCAGGAATCCCGAGATTACTACCTTTGAGGTCCTGTTTCAGATGAGGAGTAAGTTTAAAAGATGTGGTGGGGGGGAGAGAAAAACACAAGGTGATAGGTGAAACTGGGAGGGGGAGCGATGAAGTAGAGAGCTGGGAAGAAGATTGGTGAAAGAGATACAGGGCTGGAGAAGAGGCAGTCTGATAGAAGAGATTAGAAGGTCATGGAAGAAAGAAAACAGGGGAGGAGCACTAGAGGGTGGCGATGGGTGGGTAAGGAGATAAAGTAAGAGAGGGAAAAGAGGATGGGGAATGGTGAAGCAGAGAACGGTGGTGGGACCATTACTGGAAGTTCTAGAAATCGATGTTCATGCCATCAGGTTGGAGGCTACCCAGATGGAATATAAGATTTTGTTCCTCCTTGAGTGTGGCCTCATCGCAACAGTAGAGGAGGCCATGGATTGACATATCGGAATGGGAGTGGGAAGTGGAATTAAAATGGGTGGTCACTGGGAGATCCTGCTTCTTCTGGTGGACTGAGCATAGGTACTGAATGAAATGGTCTCCCATTCTACGTCAGGTCTCACCGATATACAGGAGGCCACACCGGGAGCACCAGATACAGTATATGACCCCAACAGGCTCACAGGTGAAGTGTCACCTCACCTGGAAGGACTGTTTGAGGCCCTGAGTGGTAGTGAGGGAGAAGGTGTAGGGGCAGGTGTAGCACTTGTTTCACTTGCAAGGATAAGTGGCAGGAGGGAGTTCAGTGGGGAGGGATGAATGGACAAGGGTGTCGTTTAGGGAGAGATCCCTGTGGAAAGCAGTAAGTGGGAGGGAGGGGAAGCTGTGCTTGGTGGTGGGATCCCGTTGGCGATGGCAGAAGTTCTGGAGAATGGTGGGGTGGTAGGTAGGGACAAGAGGAACTCTATCCCTGGTAGGGTGGCAGGAGGATGGGGTAAGAACAGATGTGCGTGAAATAGAAGAGATGAGGTTGAGGGCAGTGTTGATGGTGGAAGAAGGGAAACCCCTTTCTTTGAAAAAGGAGGACAACTCCTTCATTCTGGAATGAAAAGCCTCATCCTGAGAGCAGATGTGGTGGAGATGGAGCAATTGAGGGAAGGGGATGGCAGTTTTACAAGTAACAGGGTGGCAAGAGTATTAAGCAAGCTGCCTAAGTTCTATACCTGCCCATACACCTCCTCCCTCACCTCCATTCAGAGGCCCCCAATCAGTCCTTCCAGGTGAGGCAACACTTCACCTGTGAATCCGCTGGGGACATCTATTGTGTCCGATGCTGCTTCCACTACACTGGTGAGACCGAATATAAATGGGGGGACCACTTCATCGAGCACATCCGCACCATCTGCCAAGAACGGGACTTCCCTCAGTCAAACATTTTAATTCTGATTCCCATTCCCATTCTGACATGTCGGTCCATCACCTTGCCCTGTGCCAAGATGAAGCTACCCTTAGGGTGGAGGAGCAATACCTTATATTCGGTCTGGGTACCCTCCAACCTGATGGCATGAATATCGACCTCCTTCTGGTGAACTTCTCCTTCCACCCCCTCCTCTACTCCTCACCCTGACCTTTTACTTCTTCTCACCTGCATGTTACAACCCCCAGGTCCTCTCCTCCTTCCCTTTCTCCTGTTGTCCTCTTATCAGATTCCTCCTTCTCCAGCCCTTGACCTTTCCCACCCACCTGGCTTCACCTATCACCTTCCAGCTAGCCTCCTTCCCCTCGCCCCACCTTTTTATCCTGGCATCTCCCCCTTTCTCCTCAGACCTGATGAAGGGCCTCAGCCCAAAACATTGACCGTTTGTTCATTTCCGTAGATGCTACCTGACCTGCTGGGTTCTTCCACCATTTTGTGTGTGTTGCTCTGGATTTCCGGCATCTGCAGACTTTCTTCTGTTTGTGATACCATCTGGGAGTCTCTTTCAAATCCACAGAAATCAAGGTAAACTTATTATCAAAGTACATTACCATATTGTGCATTGAGATTGATTTTCCTGTTGTCATGTCCGGAAAAAAAAAATAGAATTTTACTAAAAATGATACATAAACAAAGACTGACAAACAAGCAATGTGTGAAAGAAGACAAACTATGCAAATAAAAATAATACTGACTTAACCCTCGGGCTCGGCCAGCACGCGTTCGTCCAGGGGAAAGCAACTTCTGGTCCCACCAGACTGAGAAATCTCGTTTGTGTGCATGCTGCGTGATGTGTTGCCTGGTTACACATTGCACCGCAAATTATCAAACAGTACACAATATGCGATTAACCGATCGATCTTTATAATTCTTAATTTGACTATATGGTTAGTAAAGACACATAAAAAAAGAAAAGGGCCCATTGTCATGAAACAGCCTGTTGCGCTTCATTGGAGCTCACTGTTTGTTCATTTGTTCCCGTCGACCTCCAAGCATAGCCGGCCCTCGGACCTTCCCTCCTCAGTCCACTCCGTCCGGTGGTCTTCCGACTCTCTCCATTCGCACCCTCTCTCTCCATTGCTCCCCGGCTCCCAGACACACAAGAAAGAACAACATTTCTCCCATTGGATAGTCCCTGCATTCCAAAGCTCCGTTATCTCTAGTCATAACCCAAACATTGCTGCTACAGAGAAACCATTATCTTAACAGTGGAACATTACATAGAAGTCATTACATTAGCCTCAGCAGTGAAACCTCACAGCGTGTTACACTGAGAATATTAGTGGCATAGAGTCTTTGAAAATGAGTCTCCTGACTGTTTCCCTGGCTTCCTAGTCCTCTCTATGCTGCTCTTCTCCCTCACTTTCTTTCTGAAGCCCAGAGCCAGTCCCAAGGTGAGACCTGGTAGCTGTGCATCACATCCCTCCAACAGTATCCAAAGTAGTACACTTGTAATTGAGGGAACAGCCACGTGTGTTCCTGCACTGACTCCCTATTCCCTTTTCCCCTCCTGTCTCCTGCAACTTAGTTCTGATTGGAAAGCTCCAGAACCTGGACCTCTGTACCTCCCTCTGCAATTGGATTCTCGGCTTCCTAACCAGAAGACCACAATCTGTGCAGATTGGAAATAACATCTCTACGTCACTAACAATCAACACTGGCACACCTCAGTATTGTGTGCTTAGCCCACTGCTCTACTCTCTCTATACCCATGACTGTATGGCTAGGCGCAGCTCAAGTGCTGTCTATAAATTTGCTGATGATACAACCATTGTTGGCAGAACTTCAGATGGTGATGAGAGGGCATACAGGAGTGAGATAGATCAGCTGGTTGAGTGGTGTCACAGCGGCAACCTGGCACTCAACGTCAGAAAGACAAAAGAACTGATTGTGGACTTCAGGAATGATAAGAATGATACACCAGCATTCATACAGATATCAGAAGTGGAATAAGTGAACATTTTCAAGTTTTTAGGTGCCAAGATTTCTGAGGATATAACCTGGACCCAACATATTGATGCAGCTACATAGAAGGTACGACCGTGGCCATATTTCATTTGGGGTTTGGGTAGATTTTGTATGTCAGCAAAAACACTCGAAACTTTCTACAGATGTACTGTGGAGAGCATTCTGACTGGCTACATCATCGTCTGGCATGGGAGGGCTACTGCTCAGGATTGAAGTAAGCTGAAGAGAGTTGTAAACTTAGTCAGCTCCATCTTGGGACATTAGCCTCTGTAGTATCCAGGACACCTTCAAGGAATGATGTCTCAGCAAAGTGGCATCCATCATTAAGGACCCCCATCACCCAGGTCATGCCTTGTTCTCATTACTACCATCAGGAAGGAGGTACAGAAGCCTTAAAGCACATACTCAGTGATTCAGGAACAGTTTCTTCCTCTCTGCCATCCGATTTCTGAATAGACTTTGAATATCACCTCACTATTTTTTAATTTCTATTTTTGAAGTAGTTAATTGAATTTAATTATTTAATTTGTATATAAACTTACGGTAATTCACAGTTTTGTTCCCTGTTATTATGTAGTGCATTGTACTGTTGCTGCAAATTCAACAAATTTCATGACATATGCTGGTAATATTAAACCCTGATTCTGATTGTCTCTCTGTAACTCCTGTCTATTAATCCCTCAGCCTCCCTAGTGATCTGGAGTTCATCCAGCTCCAGTTCCCAAACATGGTCTGTAAGAAACTGCAACTATATGCACCTCCTGCAGGTGTAGTTATCAGGGACACTGGAGGTTTCCTTGACTTCCCACATCCCACAAGAGGAACTCACCTCTGCTGAACAAAAAGGAAAGGAAGAGAACTTTCAGAAACCTAACACCTAGCCTCTACCTTTTCATGCAGGAGACTCTTGACACAAAGGCTCAGCTCCTATTCTAAAAATGATCACTCCAACAATAGCCACTCTCAACTCCAGCCTCCTTCCACTGGTCA
Organism: Mobula birostris; assembly: GCF_030028105.1. Taxonomy (NCBI): domain Eukaryota; kingdom Metazoa; phylum Chordata; class Chondrichthyes; order Myliobatiformes; family Myliobatidae; genus Mobula; species Mobula birostris. The sequence continues at coordinate 7,209,586 of NC_092401.1, forward strand.
CTCTCAATTAACTAGTTATCCAATCAATGATGTTGTTCCTCTGGTATTGCCCTGCCACCAGGAAATGAATGGAGTCCCAAATCTCAACTCTTTACATCTCTTGCCACTAGCTCCACAATTTCTGCCTCTTGTTCCAAGTTTTGGCTCCCGCTGCCTGGAAAGGAATAAGGTCCCAAGACTCACCTCTTCGTGCCTCCCACCACTTGCTCAATGTTCAGCATCCTGGTCTCTGTTTTGACCTAAAACATTCAATAAACATTTCACCTGGCACACATCACATTCTTCCCAATAGTCAATAATAGGTCCCAAACCTACACCATCCAGTGAACTTTATTAACTTTCATTCTTCCATTGCTGTTTATGTCTAGAAGACAGTCATTCCACACCACATGGCTTTTGTAACTCTCTGGCTGGACACCAAATTGAATTGGCTATTTGAATCACTGTATGATGACAAGGAGAGACAATAATGTTTTACTATTCTTTTTAGACCTTGCATGGAGACTCACCATGTTGCTCAGCTAAGATTTACAAAGCACAGGCAAAGATTTCATTTTTCTTTATTGAGATACAGCGCAGAATAGGCCCTTCCGGCCTTTCGAGCTGTGTTGCCTAGCAACCCCTGATTTAACCTTAGACAAATCATGGGACAATTTACAATGATCAGTTAACCTACTCACCAGTACGTCTTTGGTCTGTGGGAGGAAACCAGAGCACCTAGAGGAAACCAACATGGTCACAGGGAGAACATACAAATTCTTTACTGGCAATTGTGGGAATTGAACCCAGGTCACTGGTATGGTAAAGCATTGTGCTAATAACTAAGCTACCATGCCACCCCATTTATTATCAATACTTTATACTTTATTGTTGCCAAACAATTGGTACTAGAATGTACAATCATCACAGCGATATTTGATTCTGCGCTTCACACTCCCTGGATTACAAATATTAAATATTAGAGATATTAAAAATTAGTAAATATTAAAAATGTAAATTATAAATCATAAATAGAAAATAGAAAAATGGGAAGTAAGGTAGTGCAAAAAAACCGAGAGGCAGGTCTGGATATTTGGAGGGTACGGCCCAGATCCGGATCAGGATCCATTCAGCAGTCTTATCGCAGTTGGAAAGAAGCTGTTCCCAAATCTGGCCGTACGAGTCTTCAAGCTCCTGAGCCTTCTCCTGCAGGGAAGAGGGACGAAAAGTGTGTTGGCTGGCTGGGTCGTGGCCTTGATTGGTTGGTTGGTTTAGAGCCAAAGCACAGGGTGTATTAACTCGTTTCAGCAGCTTGAAGGAGTCATGGAATCATACAGCATGGAAACAAGTCCTTAGCTTCAACTCATCCATGCCAACTAAGTACTGATCTAAGCTTGTCCCATTCGTCATTGTTTAGCATGCTTCCCTTTAAGCCTTTCCTATCCATGTAGCTGTCCAAGTGTCTTTGAAACACTGTTAACGTACCTGCTTCAGTCGCTTCATCCGGCAGGTCAGATGAAGCACGAGTTTGGGAGAAAAAGTTGTCCCTCAGGTTCCTATTATATCTCTCCCTAAACCTATACCCTCCAGTTGTTGATTTTCCAAACCTACTAAGGTCATTGCCCTTTCTATTCCCCTCATGATTTTATACATCTCTGTAAGATCACTCCACACTCTCCCATGTTCCAACCTACCCACCCTCTCTCCATAACTCAGTCCTTCACGTCTCGGCAATACAGTATCCTCATAAATCTCTTCTGCATTCTTTCTGGCTCAAGTTCAAGTTCATTGTCACCGGTCTGTACATATAATACAACCTGACAAAACAACACTCCTCCGGAGCATGGTGAGCCACAAAGCACATACACCATTAATAAAATAGAATTCAAAATACAGGCAGCACCGGTAAAAAGTAAACAGCACGCTGACTTAGCGATAAGACCTTGGTGGAGGCAGGGTGTCCATTAGTATCAGAGCCTGAGGGAAGAAGCTGTTATCTAATCTGGCAGTCCTAGTCATTTATCTTCTGTACTTCCTACCTGACAGTAGTGGATCAAAGAGTTTGTAGGATGGGTGGCTGGGATCCTCAACAACTCTACGGACTCTTTGCCTGCAGTGTTCCTGGTACGTGTCACCGATAAGGGGGAGGGAGACCCCGGTGATTCTCTCAGCGGACTTAACTATCCATTGTAGGGTCTTGTGGTCCGATGCCTTGCAGCTTCCGTACCACACAATGATGCAGCCAGACAGAACACTCTCAACGGTGCTCCTGTAGAAAGTTGTTAGAATGGGGGCTGGGAGCCTTGCATGCCTCAACCTCCTCAGAAAGCGCGGGTGCTGTTTGTCCTTGTTGACTAATGAAGAAGTATTATCGGTCCAGGTTAGATCATCCATTATGTGCACACCAGGGAACTTTGTGCTCCTCACTCTCTCCACAGCAGAGCCCCATTGAGCTACAATGGAGAACGGTTGACAGGTCCCTTCCTGAAGTCCACAATCACCTCTTTTGTCTTGTCCATGCTGAGACTCAGGTTGATGGTTTTGCACCATCTGACAAGCCTCTCTACCTCCTCTCTGTGTGCTGACTCACCATTGTTGCTAATGAGGCCAACCACTGTTGTATCATCAGCGAACTTGATGATGCAACCTGGATGAACCTGGCAGCGCAGTCGCAGGTCAGCAGCGTGAACAGCAGCGGGCTGAGCACACAGCCCTGGGGGGCAGCAGTACTCAGCATGACGGATGTTGCTGCTCACTCAAACTGACTGGGGTCTTTCCATTAAGACCTAGTTACTGAGGGGAGTATTGAGTCCCATTGAGGACAGTTTACCCACCAGCCTCTGACGGATGATCGTGTTAAATGGCAAGCTGAAGGTGGGATAGGACAGAGTGGAGGGCTGAGGCTATGTGAATTGGAAAGGGTTCAATGTAGCTGAAAGGTAGTATTTTATATGCTCCATTACCAACCGCTCAAACCAGGTATCGACCAGGTATGTTGTTTGGCCCCACAGCTTTGTTTGGGTTGGCCCTGGCTGGGATCCTTTCCACCCCTGCTGTGGCCAGAGAGGGTGCCTGTTCCTCAGGATGGAGGGGGCTTTCCTTGATGTCACATCGTTCAGTGCATCAAATCGTGCGTAGAGGCATTCAGCCTACGAGGAAGGGAGGTGTCACTGTTGTTGACCACAGAGTAGACTTGTAATCTGTTATGGTTTGAATACTCTTAATGATATCAAGATGGTGCTGGCAATATACTGTAACATTTTGTGGGCAACTCACAAGATTAGAAGTTATTCTACTCTTTTGGATTTCAATAACTGCAACTCACAGCCTGTAATTTCCCCATGGGCAGTGTACTTTTGAACCGTCTGTGCAGTCTGACATTTTCGCAGTCTCCTGAATGATTCAGCAAACTGAACTCTCGAGAATATGGGTACGGCGATCTCCACAGGGGCCGTTGCTGGGGCAGACTTCAGGCCAAGTTGAAGCCTCGGGCTCGGACACGAGAATGAAAAATGGACTGACGTTCAGCCAAGTTAAGCACCGAGCCAGACTAAAGAGATTAGTGTTGAGGTGGAGGGCAGAGGATGAACTGGTGTTTAGCTCACTTGTCCGTGTTAGCCAAGGCCCCCACTTGATAACTCTATTTAAGCCCTTAGCATATTAGGAAATTTTAAATTCCCTACTATGAACCATTTCAGGCTGTATCAGTCTCCATGCTCTGATATTAAATTGACCCACTTGAACCGTTTATAACCACCCTTTATTCTCGCAAGTCTCTGCAATATTCCTGCATATTTGTTCCCCTAGTTCCACTTGGCTATTAGTGGGCCTGCAGTAAATCCCAAAAAAGTGATCGTCCCCTTCTTATTTCTCAGATCCACCCGTAAAGCCTCACTGGATGATCCCTCGGTAATTTCATTTCTGGCTACTGGAATAATGTTTTCCTTCATCAGAAATGCATCTCTGCCTCAATCCCGTGTATAGCACTTGAACTCTGGAACATTTAGCTACCAGTCCTATCCTTCCCCTAGCCATGTTTTTATAATGGATAGAATGCCCCAGTTACAGTATTTATGCCCTGAGTTCATTTTCCTTACCTGTTTAGCAACTTACATTGAAATAAATGCAATTTAATCCATCACTTTCATCTCTCTTTGCCTTGCTGATATCTGCCTTATCTACTGCATTTACTGTTGTCGAATTCTGTATTAACTTCCAGTCCCCCCGCTCCCAACCCTTTTGCCAAGGTGGTGCATTGGACCCCATCCCCTGCCAATCTAGTTTAGACCCTCCCTAGTATCTGTCCAAGTGATGTGACAATTTAAATTTCAGGCACTTTATAATTGCTTCTTGCTTATTTACAGTTGATGCTTTTATAATTTTTACTTGACCTAAGGCAGTAAGAATCTCAAAAGATGGTTAATGTTTTTGGCAGTGAAAATTCCTTCTGATGTAGAACACAGGCATTCCATTGGTAATGCTATGGTCCCATCTTTAGAGTTCAAAGAACAGTTTAACCTGCTCGTTGCCTCAATCAATCAAAGGCCATCAAAAATAGTAAGAAGTACCTACCTTTCTTTGCTTGAATGCTTGCTTAGTGTTGTAAAACCCAAACATATTAGATCCATTTTAGAAACTTTAGGTTGCTGACAGAGTTGTAGTTTGCTGTTGTTGTGTTTGTTACTGCATTTCAAAATATGGAGTTGCATTTGAGATACAGCTGGTGAGAAGACCTGGTTCTCGCATAATGGTGGAAAAAGGTGAATGAGAAACATTTTCTTTGGAGCTTATTTATTTTCTTGAATCAATACATTAAACGTTGTTAACCATTGGCTATAGAGATGGCAGCAGACTGCCAAGAATTCATTCAAATGTTTATTTGTCATATTTAAATTTAAGTAGCAAAAATTACTCAGCTATTTTTGTAATTTGATTTTTCTCTCCCACACTTTGGTCATTATCACATTGCCATTTATGGAATCTTGCAAATGGATAACCATACATCCTACATTGCAAATTGACTTTACTGACTGCAGAGTGCTTTGACACATCCTGAAGGTTATGCGAAAGGCATTTTAGAAAAATCTTTCCTTTTATGAAGCCAGCAATCTTGATCTTGTCTCTACCTGCCTAGATCAGTGGAGAAGAAATTCAGAACTTTTCTCTTGTTGACCAGTGGTATTAATATCAATTACTGACCATAGTTGTTTCCAACCTACGATGGGCTTTGACAGAAGTAAAGGATTAGACTTGAGACCTTTTGCATATCTCAGTCAAAAACAGAAACAGCACATGAACTTTCTACTCCATTTAGTGAGTGTGTTTGCAATTCTCTGATAGGTGCATGCAAATTGGGAATTTTAGTTTAGTTATCTGGAACACTATTGGCCAATTGTATCTATGTGAAAAACACCTGTCTTTGTGCAATTACAGATTTACAATTGTGCAAATACCTGACCTCCATTTGCAGAGAGAACTCCCAGAGGACATTTTATCCCAACCTACATTTTGCAAGCTTTGGAACCCCTTTCATGATCTATTTTGTTTTAAGATGTTAAGATAGACATCTAACTAGCTTAACTAATATGTAGGGTGGCATGGCAGCGTAACAATATTACAGTGCCAGTACCCAAGTTCAATTCCACCACTCACAGTAAGGAGAATGGAGCTCGTACGTTCTCCCTGTGACCACATGAGTTTCTTCCTATATTGCAAATAGAGTGGCTTACTAGATTATTATGTTAATTGGTGACATGGGTGTAATTAGGTGGGGTGTGTTCACTGGGCCAGAAGGTCCTGTTATTGTGCTGTACCTCTAAATCAGAGGTTACCAACCACTTTTTTTTAAAATGCCATAGAACCCCTACCATTAACTGTGGAGTCCATGGATCCCAGGTTGGGAACCCCTGCTCTAAATAAAATACAGAATCAAATAAAATAATCTGTTGATCAATAAAACTTTATTCACAAATCGTTTAAATTATTCACGTCTGCAGTAATCACAGTTGAAATAATGGTTGTCATGATATTTTTTACATTTAAAAATATTTAGGTATTTCATAGTCTTCCCTTGGCAGTGTCATAGCTGGAGCCAAAGCAGAATCGGTTGCCTTTTTATTTGAAAGCTGTAATCAATTCTACACCAGAACGAGATGCTGCAGTGCAATAGAATCTTCTGCATATAAAGAGTGACATGAATGGATCAGTCAGTCCTACTCATGCATCTCATAATTGTCATGAGGAATGATCAGGAAATTAAAGTGCTGCCATTCAGGTAACCTCAGAGTACTATATGCTACATAACACTTCCAGTAGTCATTGACTCTGCAAAAATACATCACTGAGAATATCACCTCTTTACTGCAAAATGCTTAGTGCAAGAAAGAGAATTGCTCAGTCCTAGAACAACATTAGTATTGGCTCAATGTGCCTCCATCTCATAGGAAATTTAACCAACTGCTGGAGAGCCAAGAGAAAAAAAAGACAGGAGCGTGCAAGTTGCAGGGGTTGGAGAATACGGCTTGCCACAGGGAAACGTAGGCAGTTTGATTGCTATCCAAGAACTCCTGCTGCAAATTTGCCCACTCCATGGAGCTGAGGTTGAAAAATATATGCCCTGGTCTTTTCTGGGCAAGCCAAGGTTTGGTTTACTTACTATGCTGTGTAGAGAAGTTTGTCTCCCAGAGTGTCATGTATTGTGTAATTGAGCCCAAACCTTGGCACGTTGGAGGATGGAAGGGAAAAAAGCTATTCAATATAAGCATTTGGCATTTATGATACTAGTTGAGAAACTTGCCCATTGCAAAATTGGACAAGAATTGCAGAACTTCCTGTCGAATCTAAAATAAGTAGCTGTAGCACTGTGTCAAACTGACACTTACAATTCACAGACCCATTTGCAGCCTGTGTTGTTATAGGTACATTGCCAGCCTTTGTGCTGATGTGATCTTTAAACAAATTTGACTGTACTTTGACATGTGAACATATAAATTGGGAACATTAATAGGCAACCTGGCCTCTCAAGGATACTCCACATTTAATGTCATAACTTATCCAGTTATAGCCTCACTACTGCATTTTTGTCCATCTTCAGCTTTAGAAGTTTAACTTGTTGAACCTTTCCTGACAGGATACCAAACTGCTAGTTTCAGGTATTAGCCTAGTATACTTTCTCTAAACTGATTTCAAAATATCAAGTTCCTTGATTAGATATGGAGAGCCTTACTAATATACAGTAAATGTTATCTCCTCAATAAATAAATACATAAATGAGACAAATTTTGCATTCAATTCTCCCAATAATAAACTATAAATTCTATATAAATTACTAATTACTTGCAGTACCTGCTGCTGGCCTTTTGGAAATCCTGCAGAAAGGACACCATGTTCCCTCTGCATTTTACCCACTCACCTTTCAGAAAATACATTTTTCACAATTTCAGGTCCCCCCAATATACTCCACAATGATCACCCAACAATATACTCCACTTGCTAGATCTTTATCGCTCACTTCAGGTTTTTAAGTCTTTTGGTATCCTTCTCATGTCACCTTCACAAGTTACTTTCCTACTCTGTCACATCAGCCAATCACATCTTACTAATTATGTGCACATAAATGTTATACAAATTACTTATTCACTTACATCTGGAAACCACCTCTTTCCTGCTTTCATCCAAGTCATTTATATACTTTTGTTAAAGAATGAGATTCTTCATCCCTTGACCAGGGGTTCCTAACAGTATTCATTTATCTAACACAGCGTGGAACAGACTCATCTGGCCCTTTGAGCCGCGCCGCCCGGCAATCCCCAAATTTAATCCCAGTCTATTCCCGGGACAATTTACAATGACCAATTAACCTACCTGGCCTGTGGCGGCGGGGAGAGCGTACAAACTCCCTGCAGGCAGCGGCGGGAATTGGTCGCGGGTTCTGCAAAGCCTTGCGCTAAACTCCCCGCTACCGCGTCGCCCACTCCTTTATGAAATGGACCTTTACCGTTACCAGGTTGGGAACCCTTGCATTATACCTTAAAATTTAAGAAACCCAGGCACACGTTTCGCGATATCTCGAATGAGATTGCTGGGAAATACTTCTTCATGCGTTTAACATCGTCCGTTCAGTTCGTTGTAATCAGTGCAATTTTGCATTTCGCTTCGAGGTCGTTTCCCCGACGGTGCAAGGAGAAGGAGCCCATGGTCACCGCGAGGCCAGCGAGATCCTCGTGGGAGACTGCGGTCCGTTCCCGGAAGAGAGGGTGGTGTGGAGGAGTTCGTGTCTGTGCAGTGAGGATCGGTCACATTGGGTGCTGCTGCACTCGGCTATCACAGCGCCGCAACAGCGAGGCTGCTCGTCGGCTTTGGTGAGGCACACCAGCCGCACAATGGTGTGGCGCATGTCTCTGTTGGTGAGGGTGTAAATGACAGGATTCAAGGCTGAATTGAACATGGCCAGTCCCAGGAAGTAATCGGCCACAGTAGAAATGCAAGAGCTTCTCACTATAAGGGAAACGTCCAGTAGCAGCACAGTGAATATCGGCAACCAGCAGACGATGAAACTGACCACCACGATGGTCAGGGTCTTCAGCAATGCCCGCGATTTCTTGCTCTTCTTGGATTCACCATTTCTCAGAGTGGCCATGTCGAGGGTGTTAGTCTTGACTTTACGGTATATACGAATGTACAATATAACTATGGAAAACAAGACGGCGATAAAGATGAGAATGCACACCAGGATGTAGTACTTAGAGTACAGCGGCAGTATTGTTGAGCAAAAGGGCAGGTTTCCAATGCAGTTCCAGCCCAGGATCGGGAGGCTCCCGAGGAACACCGAGAAGATCCAGTTCGCCCCCATAAACATCCGCGTTCGCCACTGCTTGTCGGCGTTGTACAACTGCATCCTCACCATCGTGACGTGCCTCTCCACCGCGATGGCCAGCAGGCTGAAGACCGACGCCGTGAGGGTGATGAAGACGCCGCCTTCTCTCAGGAACCACAGGAATGGTGTCAGTTTCAGGGTGTTGGCACCGGAGAGCAGAATGTTGACCACGTAGGTCACTCCTGCCAACAGGTCCGACAGAGTCAGGTTGGCGAGCAAGTAGAACATTGGCGTGTGGAATTTACTGTTCTTCCAGATGGCTGTGAGGACCAGCAGATTCTCCACTATTATAAACACGCAAACGATCAAAGATATGACAGCGTGAACCCTCAGACCTGCCTTGTATCTGCCCGGGGTTAGCTTCCCGGTGTAGTTATAATGTAAACTCACCGTCTCGTTGTTGAAATAATCCCCAAAGTACGAGCTCACACTTTCACTGACCCCCGCATCCATTCTTCCCGGTCCTTATGACCGATGTTCACCTCTGCCCTTCCTGAGTCTCCAGTCCCACCATGACCCTCAGAGCATATCGACGAGAACTTCCCGCAGGAGACCAGCAGCGGCTATTCCCGGGGCGCAGCGGCCTCGACCCGGTTGGTGCCACCGTCTACAATTAATGAAGTCGCAGGAACAGACTCCGGGGTCTGAGGCTCCGGTTAAGGCTGAAAACCCGACTGACAGTAGGAGCAACGCCGCTGCTTCCTGCACAGATGCTGCAGATGATACAGGCTCCAGCAGGTCGGAAGATCCAGCAAGATCACCTACGGTCTAGGGATCCACATTCACCCGATCTAATGAGAGAAAGCGAAAAGAGACAGAGTTAAACGAAACCCACCGAACACACTTAAATCCGCGAATAGAATATTTTTATTTTCTGGGGGATTCCATTTTAAGTGGCTGTATTCGTAAGTATTTGGTATACTGCTTAGATCAGGACGGAAAGTATGTGCAAGGGTCTGAGAAATTGGGAAGTGAGAGGCACAACAGTGCAGAGACAACGGCGGCAGAAACGGAGTCGGCAAACACTTACTGTAAGAGGTGGACATCTGCTGTTCGTTGTGCCAATGACGGGACGCTCGGCGGAGAGCGACTTACTCTCTAAATTGCCCCCTGGAGATTTAACCACTGCGCCGGATTGTTAGGGTTTAACTCTGCCGAAAGCGATCGCACTGTTCTGTGCCGTTGGGGCGGGACAGGAATAGTGGGAGGGATCGAAGCATTTCTCTCTTGGCAGTTACAGACAGACGGCAGCTAGACTAATTAAGGCTCAACCAGTTCAGAGAAGTGGAGGGCGTCCATTATTAAAACTAAAACAAGCGAAAGGAAAGCGGCAAGGCGGGGGTGGGTGGGAAGACTGAGGAGAAAAGTAATAAGTGAAAGAGAATCGAACAAACTTCAAACTGGGAAAGAGTATTCTGAATAACTATTGGAGAGTAGATAGCTCCAGAAGGGAGGATGAACGTAGGCAGGCAGTAACTATTGGAAGGTGCCAAAGGACGCTCAGTAGAATAATATGCAAAAAGTGTCATTTATGTATATTTTTCATAACAAATGGACCAGCCGCGTTGAAATGGCGAGCAGACTCGATGGGCGAAATGGTCTAGTTCTGCTCCTATATCTTATGGTGTTATAACACAGCCACTGATATTATAGGTAAAATCATGAATTCTAAAGATTATTTACAGTTTGGTTTATGTTGGAATTGTTATCAAAACAATAAATGGAATCCAGTTTCCTAATAAAATGCAGTGAAGCATGACTCGTGCTTGTATCTATTCATCAGCATGGTTTGTTTTCAAGTTTTCTTTGAACCCCTTAGAAGGCATGGTACATAGTGGCTAGCCCAACTACACATGAGTGGCCTGGGTTCCCGTCAGTGGCTGTAAGGAGTTTGTCCGTTTTTGCTGTGACAGCGTGGGTTTCCTCTGGGTGCTCCACAGTCCAAAGACGTACTGGTTGGTAGGTTAATTGGTCATTGTAAATTGTCCCATGAATAGGCTAGGAATAAATCAGGGCCCATTCCGTGCTGCATCTCAATAAAAATTAAAGCCCCTCGAGCGTGGACTTCCGATCTTGCTGCCATCTATCGCGTAAATCCTGAAGAAGCGTCTTGGCCCGAAAAGTCTGCTCATTTCCATAGCTGCTGAGTTCCTCCAGCATTTTGTGTGTTGCTCTGGATTTCCTGTGTCTGCAGACTTTCTTGAGTTTATGTTCTACCACGTGAGTTTAAATTATCTGTTATCTTACAGTTTAAACACCTCTTTATTGCATTTAAAATAACACTTCATTCCATTTCCCTTTCTTAGTGCTTCAGCTTGTATTGGTCTACTTGTATCTACTATTCTCTGTCACATTACTGCTCAATTTTCAAAAGCAAGATATTGCCACTGCTGGACATCTGTAAAAAAAAAAGTGCATTCTTCAGGCCAGGCAACGTTTGTGCAGAGCGAAGTGATTAGCAATCCAAGCTAAGCACCCACAGATTACTGACCTAAAATATTAGCCCTCTATAGATGCTGCCTGAATTCAAAGAACAAAGTAAGTTTTATTATCAAAGTACATATATGTCACCATACACATCCCCGAGATTCATTTGCCTGTGGGCATACTCAAATCTGTAGAGTAGTAACTATAAGAGGATCAATGAAAGTTCAACCTAAGGGCAGTAGGCAAGAAACTGTGCAAATGCAAATATAAATAAATAGCAATAAATAACGAGAACATGAGATGATGAGATAAAGAGCCCTTAAAGTGAGATAATTGGTTGTAGGAACATTTTAATGTTGGGGCAAACCAGTGTAGTGATTTGAGGTAATAAACACAAAATGCTGGAGGAACTCAGCAGGCCAGGCAGCATCTGTGGAAAAGAATAAACAGTCGATGTCTTGGGCCCAGACCCTTCATCAGGACTCATTACATCTGCAGATTTTCTCTAGTACTGATTTGTCGTGTTATCAGAGACTTGGGTCTTTAAGTTCGAAAGTTCAATGTACATTTACTATCAAAGTATGTATACTTTAACATACTTTGAGATTGGTCTCCTTACAGGTGGCCCCAGTAGAAACCATTAAAAACAAAGGAAGACTGTTGAACACCCAATGTGTAGGGTTCTCTTAAAGCTATCTAACAAGTTTACATAGAAGCCGAGAGATAAGTTTATGACTGCAAAGTATGAACAGTACAAGGTTGTTTCTGGAGTTCAACTAACTAAAAGATTAAGTCCTTGTTTGTAGGGCATTGTGTTTACTCAATTATTGCTTCCATTTTGTAGATTTGCTCTTACTCACCGATGTGATGATCTCACGCTACAGCCAGCTAAGGTGTCTGTGGGTAACGGATCTCGGAAGGTCTCTGTGTTTGAGAGGCCGTTCTCCTTGATGCTATTGTAGGATGCTATTGAAATTTTGCCATTTATGGAGTTCAATCTAACTACAGTTCAAATTGGTCTCTCAATCCTATACTTTTTTTTTGCCTTCTGTGTTTTCTTCCATTCTCTCTCAGAAGCAATCTGTAAGTTTTCTTTTTGTATGAGGGAAGGGGATGGGGATTTTGAATTTGATGTTCTTGTTGCTGTTTTCCATGTGGAGTGATCTATTAGTTTTTTGTGCAAGAAAAGGGGTTGGGGATTGTGAGTTTTGTTCTTTTGTATGTGTTGGGAAGGTTTGATGACTTAGAATGACTCCCATGGTTTTCTTCATTTCGTGGCTATCTGGAGAAGGCGAATCTCAGTGTTGTATGCCGCATATGCACTTTGATAATAAATGAACCTTTGAACGTTTGATTTGAATGAGCCAGAATCAATATATCTAGTGGGTTAGATGTGGTCTACAGGCGAGATGTTGGGCTTCCTTGGTGAGCTACAGGTAGAGTTTGGGCCCTATAGCAAGACAAGATAAAAATGAGCTGGTCTGTGTAATAGGAGGGCAATGTTTAATGTGTAGAAGGATTGGCAATTCTCTGTGGAGACAGGTCTAGTAAGGTGCTTACTCTGGAGAGAGTATCTCATATAGCAGCTACCTTTGAAAGGAAGTAGCAGATCCATTAGCTGTGCAATTGCTGTTATATTTACAGTGGGCAGAAATGAGAAAAGTTGCTGTCAGTGAGTGCTATCTGTGACAAAGGAGAGTGACACTTTGCAAACCCACAATTACTCTTCTTGAATGGCACATAGCAGAGTGAATGGGAAAGTGTTGGCTGAATGGATGATTACTGCCTCCACGTCAAGAGGTTGTGTGAACAACTGCTTCACAAATTTAAAATAAAAGCAAAAATAGTGATTCTAAGAAATTTAAAATCAAAACAAATTATTGGAAAACATTTCATTCCCTGGTCTGGAGGACCTGAGCTATAAGGAAAGATTGAATAGATTAGGACTTTATTCCTTGGAACATAGAAGATTGAGAGGAGATTTGATGGAGGTATACAAAATTATGAAGGGTATAAATAGGGTAAATACATGCAGGCTTTTTCCACTGAGGTTGGGTGGGACTATAACCAGAGGTCATGGGTTAAGGGTGAAAGGTGAAAAGTTTAAGGGGAACATGAGAGGATATTTCCTCACTCAGAGGGTAGTGAGAGTATGGAACGAGCTGCCTGTGCAAGTGATTCATGTGAGCTCGATTTCAACGTTTAAGAGAAATTTGGGTAGGTACGTGGATGGCAGGGGTTTGGAGGGATATAGTCCGGGTGTAGGTTGATGAGAGTTGGCAATTTAAATGGTGCAGCAAGGACTAGATGGGCCAAAGGGCCTGTTTCTGTGCAGTACTTTTCTATGACAGTATTTATCAGGGCAAATAGCTTTTTATGAGAAAGAAACAAAATGAACAGAAGCTACAGATTTGACTGATGTTGCCCAATGTACAAAATGTTTTCCAAATGCTTTCTGTTTTCAAAGCAATGCACACAAAATGCTGGAGGAACTCAGCAGGTCAGGCAGTACCTGTGGAAATGAGTAAGTGGTCATAGTTTTGGGCCGAGACCCTTCATCAGGTTTGAAATTTCCCGGCTCTTTATTTCACGCCTCCCCCCTCCGGGTTTCACCAATCACCTGCCAGCTTGTAAATCCTCCCCTCCCCCTGCCTTCTTACACTGGCTTCTCCCCTTCCTTTCCGGTCCTGACGAAGGGTCTCGGTCTGAAATGTCAACTGTTTACGCTTTTCCTTGGACACTGCCAGACCTGCTGAGTTTCAACAATATCGCCGGCATGTTGCTTTGGATTTCTGGTATCTGTGGATCTTCTCGTGTTTGTGCTTTCTGTTTTCAGTATTGTTTCAGTGATTATTCAGTGTCTGAGTGGTTGCCGATACAGAGGAATGACCAAAGCACTTGCGAGACTGTGAGCTCAGCTGTTCAGTGACACACGGAATATCTACTTTACTCCTTTACACATGCTCATACATGTTCATTGCTACTTTATTGAACTCTGAAATGGACGATTGCCACAGTGTTCCCAGGCATTGCACCAACACAAAAAGTAACTGCAAATACAGTTTATTGAATGTTCCTGCTATACACATTTAACATATAATTCTTGGCACAATTTAACTGTACAAATCTTCACACGCGCACACACACACGTGAACTACTGTGGTCCACACACTTAATAAAGCAAATCGTGATACTTCTTTTAAAGAGCAGCAACAGGGCGCCACCCGATCACACCCAAGTGACCAATTAACCCACTGACTGGTACGTTTTTGGACGGCGGGAGGAAACCCACGCAGTCACGGGCAGAACGTACAAACTCCTTACAGAGAGCTGCGCGTGCAAGACCTGGTGTCGCCGGTGCTGTAATAGCATTCTGCTGTCCATACCGCCCTCCCTGACCAAACTTGACCGAACGATTTGACTGTGCAAATTATGGCATCCACAGCACAGTAGTGCAGTGGTTAGCACAACGCTCTACAGCACAGGCCAACGGGGTTCAATTCCTGCCACTGCCCATAAGGATGCTGTACGTTCACCCTGTCACCGCGTGGCTCCCCTCCGGGTGCTCGGGTTTCCTCCCACAGTCCGAAGACGCACCGGTTGGGAGGTTATTTGGTCATTGTAAAGTGTCCTGTGATCATGCTAGGGTTAAGTCAGCAGATCACTGGGCAGTGTGGCTCAAAGGGCCAGGATGGCCTATTCTGTGCTGTATCTCAATGAATAAAATAAATAAATATACAGGTTATAACTCGCGTTAAATTGCACAAATCCTAACATAATCACAAACACATTTAACCATACAAATATTGACCGGCATCTTCATCAAAATAGCCTTAACGTATCTTTACAATAACAAGGCTGAAACACATCCGACAGAAGGTGCTGAAGCCTTAAGTCCCACACCACCAGGTTCCAGAACACCTCCTTTCCTTCAACCACTTAGTTCTTAAGCAACCACCTCAGTATAGCAACACTATCACCACTTGGCACTACATTTTGCTCAAGTTGTGTTCTTTCTTGTATAATTTTGTCCACTTTCTTGTGGGAAGTTGTGTCTCCAATGCTACGTACTTGTGATGCCGTGCAGGTCAGTTTTTCCTTGCACCTGTGCATACACGTATTTGTGCTGACGGAAATAAATTCAACTTTGAATTTAATCACGCAAACACGAGGAAATCTGCAGATGCGCCAGAGAAAGCAGGATCTCCCAGTGGCCACACATTTTAATTCCACGTCCCGTTCCCATTCTGATGTGTCTATCCACGGCCTCCTCTACTGTCAAGATGAAGCCACACTCAGGTTGGAGGAACAACACCTTATATTCCGTCTGGGTAGCCTCCAACCCGATGACATGAACATTGACTTCTCTAACTTCCGTTAATGCCCCACCTCCCCCTCGTATCCCATCCGTTATTTATTTATATACACACATCCTTTCTCTCTCTCTCCTTTTTCTCCCTCTGTCCCCCTCACTATACTCCTTGCCCATCCTCTGGGTTCCCCCCCTTTCTTTCTCCCTGGGCCTCCTGTCCCATGATCCTCTCATATCTCCTCTGCCAATCACCTGTCCAGCTCTTGGCTCCATCCCTCCCCCTCCCACTTTCAAATCTCTTACTAGCTCTTCCTTCAGTTAGTCCTGACGAAGGGTCTCGGCCCGAAACGTCGACTGTACCTCTTCCTAGAGATGCCGCCTGGCCTGCTGCGTTCACCAGCAACTTTGATGTGTGTGGCTTGAATTTCATTTTTAATGATGCAATGTGAGGATTGGCATGCCTTTTGAACCACTAGAAAATCAGCACGAAAAAAAGTTGCTGTTGGCCAATATTGATCTTATGAACCTGATTGTAAACCTGAAAGATATTGCCAAATTAGATTTTACATTTTGTCATTCAAGATCCTTCCTTACTTACTCACTGCCTGTTACACTGTTGGGGTTTAGGGCAGCAGTGAATGTCCTCCATCTCTGGCAGTGTTCAGGGTTTCCTTTATCGTGTCAGAGGCTTCCTCTTGGTTTTCACTACAGTCAGTCATTCAAGTCCTGGGTGGAGACTCAGGAATACCGTCCCACTCAAATGTAGAAGGATTCTTCATCACTGTTTCCATAATAATTTTATTTTACCAGTCAGGGTTGTTAGCCCTGAGCTGAACCCTTGAACCTGGACCGCTCTTAGTCTGGCCTCTGCCCTTTGACCTGTTTGGCATGGGTTACCCTGCTAAGAGCCAAAGCACAAAGCCCTGACTCCAGCCAACATGGCTCTCTGGGTCATTGAGGCATGCGAGCCTCCAAACCCTACAACAAGTTTATGGCCCATTTGGAGGTTTTGTCCCTTGTAGCTGGCAGGAAAGCTTTGGGTTGTCAGGGCCTGAGTCATTCACCACAGATTTACATAATATGCCGGATACACATAATTTGACCGACATAGCTCTCTGGATCATTGAGGCATATAAACCTCCAGACCACGACAAGGTTGTGGTCCTTTGGTCGAGTTAATGCATTACCTGAATATTATTCTGTGGATTCTGGTACAATGAAGAGAATGGAATAAAATGTAACATCTCTTTTCACAAAAGAGGAAGAGAAAACAAATCGAGAACTAGAAAACTTTTAACCTGACATTAATGTCAACGAACACTGTGATTCATTATTAAGAATACTGTATAGTATATTGTGTTTCAGCAGAGTCAGCATGGTTTATGAAAAGACTGTTATGCTTAATAAATCAAATGAAATGTTTCAATGGTGAAACTAGCAGGGTAGATGAATGAAAATATGGATGTATTATTTCTGTATTTTTCAAAGTATGATATTTTGTCACACAAATGGTCACACATGAGATATGGACTCGGACTTGAAGGTAAACTATTAATGTGGCAAGAAATTAGACTCTGGGAATTAAAACCATTTTTATTTTGACAGCCTTGCTAGTGAGTTTAGATTTAGATTATGAAGACACGCAGTCCTCTTTTATTGTCATTTAGTAATGCATGCACTAAGAAATGATACAATATTTCCTCCGGTGTGATATCACAAAACACAAGACAGACCAAGACTGAAAAAACTAACAAAACCACACAATTGTAACATATAGTTACAACAGTGCAACAATACCATAACTTGATGAGTTTCAGTTTATGTTAATGACTCAGACAAAAGCATAAAATTATGTACCAAAATCTTCTGGTGGCATAAATCTGAACGGAGAAGTGAGCAAGAAGATAACTCTCTTGTGGGAAAATGTGGGAAATTTTAAGCAGACAGGTCTACCCCAGTTTTGGGAAATCAACAGGATGGATTCCCGGCTGCTATGTAGCTGCAGGCAACTGTTGTAGACGCAAGCTACAACTTTGCCACATTGAACCCAAGAAGAATATATTCTAATTAACACCCTAATGTCCATTTTGTGAATCCTTTCCAGAGACATGCCATCCAGGTAGAGGTGGTGTTCTTCTTAAAACTGTTAATAACATTCAAGGCCCTGTCCTGAGTAAGATCTTTTGAAAGAATATTATTATTAGTCCGAAATAGGATCAGACTATCATGTATTGCATTGTGCTGCTGCCGCAAAGTTAACAAACTTCATGACATATGTCGGTGATATTAAACCCGATTCTAAGTCTAAATCCTTTATTATTGAAAATGGCAAAAAAAAATGTAAAATGCTTCTCAGACAACCCAACTCTGCAAGCACCTTCTACTCAGTTCTTGGCTGCATTTCCAAGTAGCGAACAGTGTTGGTAAGGAACGATTCTCAGGAACAGAACATTGTTGTATTCTGGAGAAGATCTGTATCATCTATTCTAAGAAAATTAAGTGAATATGTACTATTTTTAGGAAAACAGAACAAGCCGTGAAGAAGCATGAACTACTGATGTACAGTGGGTTGAGCGTAAATTTCTGAAATACAGCAAATAGCCACAGGACGTGGAAGGTAGTCAGGGAAGCAGGTAACCTGTTGGGCATGCTTGCAAGTTTTTAGATCTTTCTCTTCTCTCTCTCCTTTATTGAGATGTTACATTTTATTCTGCTCTCTTCACACTGCACCAGAAGCAAATGAGTATTATTCACATTCTTTTTTATAAACTAACAAAGTATAGAGTATAATTTGGCTGTATCTTTCAGGTTTACAACCTGGATTCGTAAGATCAATATTTACTAACAGCGGTGATTTGTTAGTACCAATTTCCCAGTGGCTCAACAATCATTTCAGTCTTCACATGTGTGAGAATTTGGTAATGTGAAGCTTCCCACTCCACCTGCTGTGCCAGGCAGGGCTTTTCAGTGGCCTGCCATTTCAATTCTAGTTTCACGTTCCCAGGCTCACATCAGTCCATGGCCTCCAATATAGCTAGATCATGGCCAAACAAAAACTAAAGGAACAATGCCTCATATTCTGCCTGGACACCCTCCAACCTGGTGGCATGGGCATTGAATTTTCAAACATCCAGCAATCATTCCCCACTCCCTCTCTCTTCTGATGCAACTAGCCTCATCTTTTTCCCAGTCCCCACTTCCTCTCCCTTTTCATCTGTCCATCACCCACGCACTCCTCCCACTTCCCTTCTGAACCTCCTTCTCTTTACTCCATGCTCTACTGTCCTTCCTTATCACATTCCATCAAAGTTCAAAGTAAATTTATTTTCAAAGTACCTATATGTCACCATACATAACCCTGAGATTCATTTTCCTGTGGGCATACTCAGCAAATCTATAGAATAGTTCGAGGGAAGTAAAGGACAGTACTGTATAAAAATAAAAGAGGGGAAGTAGAACATAGCAAGGATGAGTGGGAAGCCAGAGGGTTGGGAGACTTTTAAGGAGCAACAGAAGATAACTAAAAAGGCAATACGGGGGGGGGGGGGGGAAGATGAGGTGCAAAGGTAAGCTAGTAGTAACTCTATCAGGATCAATGAAAGATCAACCAGAGTGCAGAAGACAACAAACTGTGCAAATGCAGATATAAGTAACCAGAACGTGAGATAATGAGATAAAGAGTCGTTAAAAGTGAGATCATTGGTTGCAGGAACACCTCAATGAATGGGCAAGTGAATGTAGTTATCCCCTTTGGTTCAAGAAGCTGATGGTTGAAGGGTAGTAACTGTTCTTGAACTTGATGTTGCGAGTCCTGAAGCTCTTTTATCTTCTACTTGATGGCAGCAGCGCAAAGAGAGCATGGCCTGGGTGATGAGGATCTCTGATGACAGATGTTGCTTTCTTATGACAATGTTTCATGTAGGTGTGCTGAATGGTTGGAAGGGTTTTACCTATGATGTACTGAGCTGAAACTACTACCCTTTCCATTCAAAACCACCTTACTCCATTACCCCACTTGGATTCTCCTATCGCCTCTAGCTCTTGCTCCATCCCTCCCCTCCACCTCCACCTTTTCATATTGGTTATCTTCCCCTTTCCTCCAGTCCGAATGAAGCGTCTTTGACCCAAAATGTTGACTGCCTGTTTTCCTCCCTAGGTGCTCCTCTGGAGCCTTCTGTTTCACTCCAGATTCCTGCATCTGCAGTCTCTCGTGTCTGCGTTTGGCAGGGAGTCATTTGCAGTGTAAATTTTACAAGGTTGTCTACTGGGACGAGGCTGTTCTGTGAAAAATGATTCAGCAGGAGTGACATGTAGTTGCTGGAATTTGGAGGAATATGATCTCATCGGCCCTTGGATAATTTTGAAATTTTTTCTGAACAGAAATTGAAAGGCTGTGTTTTTTTAGAACTGAGTTATATGACCTTCGAATAAGGGATTAGCCATTTAGAATAGAAAAGGGATTTTTTTTGTGCTGGGAGTGAAAAGGTTTTGGAATTCTTTACCTCAGCTGTGCATATTGAAGATTCAATCTGCATATGCCCTCTGTTTCTCCCAGTTTCACCTATCACCTACCTCCTGCTCTCCCAGTTACACCTATCACCCACCTCCTCCTCTCTCGGTTTCACCTATCACCCACCTCCTCCTCTCCCGGTTTCACATATCACCTACCTCCTCCTCTCCCGGTTTCACCTATCACCCTCCTCCTCTCTCGGTTTCACCTATCACCCACCTTCTCCTGTCCCAGTTTCACCTATCACTTATCTTCCCCCTCTCAGTTTCACCTATTGCCTACCTCCCCGTCTCCCAGTTTCACCTGTTACTTACCCTTTCCTTTCCTCGTTTCATTTATCACCTACTTCTGCCTCTCCTGGTTTCACCTCTCACCTACCCACCTCGTACTTTTTCCTCCCCTCCCCCTCACCTTCTTACTCTGGCTTCTTTTCTTTCTTTCCACTCCTGATGAAGGGTCCCAGCACAAAATCTCAACTGTTTACTCTTTTCACTTTTTTTTTGGACAAAAATGAGGGTAAAGTGGACATGATGCATGGTAGTTCTAAGTTCAAGGTCAAAATCAAGTTTATTGATTTTGATAGCCAGGATTTAAATACCATGACAATTAGCTTTCTGCATCAGCAGCACGGGACATCACAAACATGAGTTACATTAACTTAACTTCATGTAAATATATATTACTTGTAGAACAACAACAACAAAAAAAACAACATATACAAAATGCTGGAGGAATGCAGCATCTATGGAAATGAATTGATTACTTCCACTGGGGCTCCTCCTTCCTTCCTTCCTTTTCTCCTATGGTTCACTCTCCTCTCCTATCAGATTCCTCGCTCTCCAGCCTTTGACCTTTTCCACCCAACTGGCTTCACCTATCACCTTCCTGCTAGCCTCCTTCCCCTCCCCCCACTTTTTTATTCAGGCACCTTCACCCTTCCTTCTCAGTCCTAATAAAGGGTCTTGGCCCAAAACGTCGACTGTTTACTCTTTTCCATAGATGCTGCCTGGCCTGCTGAGTTCCTCCAGCTCCTTGTGTCTGTGTTTTGCTTTGGATTCACAGCACCTGCAGACTTTCTCATGTTTAAAAATACATAAAATAGCACAAAATAAACACAAAAGCATTAATGCAAGTTGAGGAAAACGTGGTCTCAGGCAAAGTGAGGGCTGTCAGGTTGGTTCACAAACCTGCCGACAGTGTCGGGGCATGGGGTCCTCAGGCTCCCATACCTCTTGCCTGATGGCAGGAATGACAAGAGAGCCTGGTCTGCATAGTGGGGGACCTTAATGATGGACGTCACCTTCCTGAGCTATCTCCTCTTGGAGATTTCCTGATGGTGGGGAGAGCTCTACCCATGATGGCGCTGGCTGAGTCTGGAACTTTCTGAAGCCTCTTGTATTCCTGTGGATTGGAGCTCCCATACCAGGCTGCAATACAACCGGTCAAAATGCTTTGTACTGTACATCTGTGGAAGTTTGCTGGAGTTTTTGATGACATGTCAAATCTCCTTAAGCTTTTAATAAAGTAGAGACATTGGTGTAGATCTTCATGCTTGCGTCCATGTGTTGGGGCCAGTATAGATCCTCCAACATGTTGACACCCGGGAGTTCAAAGCTGCTCACTCTTCAGTGCGGGAGGCGGGAGGAGAAGATGGCAACCCGATGCAGCGCGTGCAGCTCTCCGGTGAAATGATATTGTACCTGATAAATAGGGGCCGTGGACAATTTCTGATTTGACGAAGACAGACATGAGAAGCAGAGGAACATCTGGAGAAATTTCTGAAATGCCTGGTTCGCTGCTATTGTTACTGTGCGATCGAGAATCTCCGGAGGGTAGGCCCCAAAATCCCCAGCTTTGCCTGCTGCTGGTGACCGAGGCTGATGTTGAATCGATCGGATAGAGATGGTGCTCGGTACTCGGTGTCGGAGGGCTGATCAGAGCTCGAAGTTTTTGGAGGACTCAGAGTTGGACTGTGGTTGGGTATGGCAGGGGGAGTTTTCTTCCTTCTCCCGTCTGTGTGAGATGTGGGACTTTCGAGAAACTTTGAACTTTTTTACTGTGCCATGGACTGTTCTTCATCAAGTTACGGTATTGTTGCGCTGTTGTAATTATATGTTAAAATTATGTGGTTTTGTTAGTTTTTCAGTCTTGGTTTGTCCTGTGTTTTTGTGATATCACACCGGAGGAATATTGTATAATTTCTTAATGCATGCATTACTAAATGACAATAAAAGAGGACTGCGTGTCCTCATAATCTAATCTAATCTAATCTTCAATGAGGACTGCTACTAGTTCGCTTGACATTGGATTCCTAAAGACTACAATCAGTTCCCTGGTTTTGTCGACATTCTTTTCTGTGTTGTGTTGTGACACTACTCAACCAGCTGACCTACTGTATCTCATCACCATCCATGATTTTGGTAACGACAGTGGAGTAATCGACAAATCTGTCGATGGTGTTGGAGCTATGCTGAGCCACGCGGTCATAGTTGTAGGGGGTCTAGAGCAGGGGCCTAAAGGTGCGACCCTGAGGTTGGCCTGTGTTGATGGCCAGTGAGGAGAAGATGAGGTTTATGTTCTGTACAGGCTGTGGTCTCGCTGTGATTATCTTATTGAAGGGTAGAGCAGGACTGAGGGCCTCTTCTGCTTCTACTCTTCAGTGTGGTTTGTTTCAATATTTATTGATCAAAATGGTATTCTCCCTAAATAGCAAACAAAATGGAATTATATTAATGTACCTAAAGCTCTTCCCCGCCCCCCCACTCTGTTTTTCCCTTGGGATTTGAATTTCCCTGTCACTGGGAGAAGTATGCATTTGCTCTTCCTCTCATCCAAACCAGCTGAGACTGGCATGTTGCATATGAGGAAAGGATGGTGGAAAACTGTAGCCTCTGTTAGCCACCAGGAGCAAACAACAGTTCTATAAAATAGTTAGTAATGCTTTGAGATTATTTCTGAACAAAAACACCTTTCAGTCATAGAGACATAATTTTAACCTATTATGGTTCGTTGCTTTGCTGCTGCTTATGCGTGGGAGGGGGGAGGTGGGGGGGTGCTTTCTAACATTTAACTGTCATTCATTCCTTGGGGCGCTCCTCTGTTTTCGTGGATGTTTGTGAAGAAAAAGAATTTCTGGACGTATATTGTATACATTTCTCTGACATTAAATGTACCTATTGACACCCATTGATATCTCTCTTCATTCTGCATAGAGAAGTGACTTTTCCCTCTACAGCTTCCAGCTTCATTCTCACATTTCATCCAGCCAGTTCTGTTTCTTGGTGCAACAACTGCCCTTTATCTCTTCCAAATAATCAGTATTCCAAAAAAAATACTTCCAGACAAAGAAGCAATTTATTGGACTTTATCCAATTTAAGGCACTCTGCTTTTACTCATCATGCAGTTTTATTGACATTGAAAAAACCATTGTGTGATTCTTCTATTCAGTCTGAAAGGGTTACCCCTGAGCTTCCAGCTGCTTGTCACTTTAATTCTCTATCTCTCTTCCACTCAGACCTCTCTGTCTTGCTCTTCTATTGTTTGAAGTCCAGCCAATGTTTGAGGATCTGTGTCTCATCTTCCACCTAGGCATATTGCAGTCCTTGAGAATTTATCAGTTTCCTGTTTGTTCATAACTGTCGCATGTGTATCCACTTGTAGCCTTAACTTTGATTTTCTCTCTTCAGTGATGTTACCTGATCTGCTGAGAGTTTCCAGCATTCTCTTTTTCAGACTTCCAACTGTTGTGTTCTGCATTTCAGAGTTCCATTAATCCTCTAAACTTCTCAAGATGGACATAGGAACTGAATTAAGCCATTTGACCCATCGAGTCTGCTCCTCCATTTCATCAATGGCTGCTCCAATTCCCTCTCAACTCTAATCTCCTGCTTTGTCCCCATATACTTTCATGCCCCGACTATTCAAGAATCTATCAGCTTTTGCCTTAAATATGACTTGACCTCCACAGTTGCCCGTGGCAACAAATTCCACAGATTTACCGCTCTCTGGCTAAAGAAATTCCTCCTCATTGTCGTTCTAGATAGATGTCCCTCTATTCTGAGTCCGTGTCCTCTGGTCTTAGACTCCCCCACCAAAGGAAACATCCCCTCCACATCCATTCTATCGAGGTCGTTCAACATTCGATAGGGTTCAATGAGGTCACCCTTCATTCTTCTGAACGCCAGTGAGAACAGGCTCTGAGCCATCAAATGCTCTTCATATGACAGGCGTTTCAATCCCAGAATCTCTTTTGTGAACCTCCTTTAAACCCTCTCCCATGTCAGCACATCCTTTCTAAGAAAGGGAGCCCAGGGCTGCTCTCAATACTCCAAGTGAGGCCGCACTCGAACGTTATAAAGCCTCAACATTAAATCCTTGCTTTTAGATTCTAGTCCTCTTGAAATGAATGCTGACTTTGCATTTTCCTTCCTCACCACTGACTCAACCTGCACTGACTCAACTTTTAGGGAATCCTGCACAAAGGCTCCCAGGTCCCTTTGCACCTCAGATTTGTGAATTTTCTCATTGAAAAAATAGTCTACCCTCTTATTTAGAGTCATAGTATCACGGAGAAGTACAACACAGAAACAGGCCCTTCGGCCCATCTAGTCCATGCCAAAACGATTCAAACTGCTTACTCCCATTGACCTGCACCACAACCATTTCTTCTACCATACCCTTCCCAATTCCATCTGCCACTCCTGTGCCCATTCTCCTAATCTGTCCTCCGTAGCCTCTCTGCCTCCTCAAGTCTGCATGCCCCTCCACCTATCTTCGTATCATCCCCAAACATGGCAACAAAGCCATCAATTGCATCTATAATAAGCACTCATGACCTTCTCCTGGATGTCATCATCAGTAGTTGTGTCACCTGGGCAAGTCTGACCCTCACCCCGTTACAGGGATTCCCTTCTATTCCTCCTTCGTTCTGCACATAAAATCCAACTTCTTTTTACTCACTTTTCCAGTTCGACCTGAAATATCAATGCTGGTTCTCTGCCAGGGATTCTCTCTGACTTACTTAGTATTAACAACGTTATATGTTTTATTAAAATATGGCAGCATTGGAAAATAATTAGGGCCTGTTTTCTCTCTCACGTAGAGTTATTCTTAACACTTCCCTGATTAGATTCACGGTATTTATTCCTGAATATATTTGAATAGAGCACCAGCAGAAATGATTGTGGGGCCTGGAGCCAACCTATAGTATACTTAGCTCCATGGTGCCTACATTACACAAAAGGAGAGTTTAGATTAATTGTATATTGGCATCCCTGGGACTTGGCACATTTAATGACAAGATGAGACTACTTCAAATTCAAAGGGTGATTTGATCAGATTTAAACTGTACCATGTGCGAGCATTTCTGGCAAGTGGCAGTGATCTTTGAGGCCCCCCACTGGTTGAGGTCATGGATGCTGCGTCCTATGTGATACACAAGGCAGGGCAAGGTGTTCCCTTGTGGCAGGCTCCCCCTCTCTGCGCAGCTGATGAATCCAAAGGAACGGCAGAGGACGATACAGTTTGGCACCAGCAGCACCACGGGAGTTGCCAGTCAGTGTTGAACTCAATGTAGGGACTCCAGCTCTGGATTTTTCCTCCGGGATTTACTCCTGAAGCCCTCCCCAGGAATGGGCAGCGGAGGTTTGAGAGCCCTCCCCAGGAATGGGCAGCGGAGAGTTTTCCTTCTCCGACATGAGCTTCAAACCACGGCAGGTGAGTCCCTTCTGCCCAAAGCGACTGGTTTTAAGGTGACAGTAACCGACCCGTGCCCCTTCTCCTGTCAGTAGAAACGGTTTTGCCGAGCTTAATAGCCAAGTCACACGTGAAGGCTAGGAGTTGAACTTGGTTGTTGGGGGCTATTTAAGACGCATGCTATTGAGAGCACTTTAATAGGTAGTGGGAGATTATTGCCATTACCACCCCCAGATATAGGGAGTCATGACTACAAGCTTAGATTTCTCAGTTTCTTTGGTTTTACCTGACTTGCTACGTGTTTTTACTTGTCTTTTACCTAATTCTCTATCCTATCAGATTTTGACATTTTTCAGAGCCTGTGCATATTCTGGGTGCTTCTGTCAGAGTAACAAACAGAGCAGTGTTTGATTTGATGAGGAAAGAATGTTTTCTTATTTTCTCTAGACTAAATTCCAAAACAAGATACAATCAATAAAGCTTCTTATCAATATGTCTTTGTCCCAAAAAAGTCTGGTGTCATTTTTAAAATATAAAACTATTAAATGCTGAGAGTCAACACAAGTGCGCCTGAAAGATGCACGCTGAGCTCCCTGCTTTACCTCTCCACACCCAGGCTGTGTGGCTAGGCACAGCACAAACACCAGCTATAAATTTACCGTTGACACCAGTGTTGTCGGCAGGATCTCAGATGGTGACGAGGAGGCACGTCAGAGTGAGGCAGATCAGCTGTTTGATTGGGGGTGTAACAACAACCTTGCACCCAACATCTGTAAGACTGAGGAATTGACGATGTGAATTGGGAGGGGAAGTTCAGGGAACACAGGACAGTCCTCACTGAGGGGACAGCAGTGGAAAGGGTGAGAAGTTTCACGTTCCTGGGTGTCAACATCTCTGAAGATGTATCCTGGGCCCAACATATTGATGAAGGAGACACGATAGTGGCAATATGTCATTGGGAGTTTGCAGAGAATGCACAGGATCCGGGGGGGGGGTGGTGGGGAAGCTGCATAGGGTTGTAAACTTAGCCAGCTCCATCATAGGCACTACCCTCCACAGCATTGAAGACATCTTCAAAAGGCAGTGCCTCAAAAAGGTGGCATCTATCGTTGAGGGCCCCCATCACCTTCTTATATAACCATATAACAATTACAGCATGGAAACAGGCCAAACTCTTACCCTATCCTATTCCCACCGACCTGCATTCAGCCCATAACCCTCCATTCCTTTCCTGTCCATATATCTATCCAATTTAACTTTAAATGACAACATCGAACCTGCCTCAACCACTTCTGCTGGAAGCTTGTTCCACACAGCTACCACTCTCTGAGTAAAGAAGCTCCCCCTCATGTTACCTCTAAACTTTTGTCCTCTAACTCTCAACCCATGTTCTCTTGTTTGAATCTTCCCCACTCTCAATGGAAAAAGTCTAACCACGTCAACTCTATCAATCCCCCTCATAATTTTAAACACCTCTATCGTCCCCCCTCAACCTTCTACGCTCCATGTGTATGTATTTATATATATATATATGTATATGTCAGGCCTGCACAGGCTGGCACCTCCCAGTCTCCACCCAGCTAACGAGAGGCAGTTGATTCTTATTTCCAACACATCGCCTGCGGTCTATTTAAACCCAGTTCTCATCTGTAGTCCTTGTTCACCTGTCAAACTAGCCAGCCTCAACCAGTTGCTCCTAGCCTTCAGTTACTTTGTCGTACACAGTGTTTAGTATCTGTTCTCTCTCAGTCTTTTGGCCGCCCTGTGGCTTGTTATTTTTTGCAGTTTATTGTTAAATGTATTGCTCATCACTGAATTGTCTCTGCTGCTCTGATTTTTGAGCCTGGCCTCCTCTACGTTTCCTGACGGGAAGCGAGACCCAGTGATTGACCCAACGGAGTTTGCTTGCCTAAAGGAAGTCATCCGTTGATGGGAATACACGATCCCAAAGCAGCAGGAAACCATCGAGCATCTGCTCGCCACTCTCAACCAACGGTCCGCCTTGACACAGGAACCCCGCACCAGTCAGCCTCCTCCCTTGGAGCCCCTGATGCCAGTGTTCGAACATCTCAACAGATCCTCAACCCAGTAGCACAGCTTCCTGTCCCAGGGCATCTCACACTTTGACCCAGCCAAGAATGCCTTCGGTATTTCTCTCTTGATTGGGCCAACTCTGACCTGGGCTGCCACTAACTGGGACAATAAAACCCCATTTGCAACCAATATGAAGGTTTTACCATTGTGGGTGCGCTGGGTTTTTGACCATCTGAGAAGTGGAAGGGAGATAGCGGGTCGGATGCTACGCCTATGTCAAGGGTCAAGCTTAGTCCTGGATTATACTGTGCAATTCAGGATCTCACAGCCTGAGTGTGGTTGGAATGCCGACCCATTACCATCCGGTTTCTCGGAGCACTTGAAAGATGAGCTGTCTATCCTGGAGATGCCCACAGACCTCGAAAGCCTCGTCACACTGGCCCTCCATATTAACGAGCACCTTGTGGAATGCCTCTTCAGATCATCAGCCAGGACCCCGGTTCCACGTCCAGGTCATTTCAGGCTGCAAGACCTCGCCACCAACACCTCCAGAGTGCATGCAGTCACGGAGAACTCCCCCAATCCCCCACGGCCGTGAGTGTCGGTAGAGAAACAATTCATGCAGGCTCCCTGACAAGATCACCCTAGTCCCTTGCTGCGTCACTATAGCCCAACTCACTCTCTCTGTCCTCCTCCACACCACAGCGGCCCTGTGAGCAGAGGAGACTCTGCTGGATTCCAGCACAGCAGGCAGCTTTCTGGACTGGATCCTGTCTGAGCAGCTGGGACTCCCTACTGAGCCTCTCCCTCACCCCTTCTGCATCACAGCCATTGGTGGACATCCCTTAGGGTCAGGGATAGTCAGAGCGTGTGCATATGAACGTCAGAAAGCCCCGTCAGACCGTCCTATTCCTCTTGATCAACTCATTCACCACTCCTCTCTTCGTGGGTTACTCCTGTCTCTCCACTCACAACCCTCACTTCACCTGGGCATCCAGTTCATTGCTGAGCTGGGACCCCAGCTGCCTGTGACCTCAGCTGACTTCACCCCGCAAATCCGCGGAGACGGAGGAGATACTTGACCTCACCAAACTGCGACAGGAGCGCTATGACCTAGCCATCGTCTTCATTTAAAGGGAAGCCAGCACGTTGCCACACCACAGGCCACATCCAATGGAAGATCAGCACCCTCCCAGGCACCACTCTTCCCAGAAGTTGTCTGTTCTTCCTTTCCCCTCCTGATACCCAAGCCATGAACGACTACACCATCGAAGTGCTACTACTTCATTCGACCGTGCCAGCCCACCGCCAGTGCAGGATTCTTCCTTGTCCAAAAGAAAGATGGGGTTCTTTTCCCCTGCATCGACTACTGAGAATTCAACACAATTACCATGAAGAACCACTAAATAACCTCTTCCCTTGTCGGATAGCGCATTTGAAACATTCCATGGGGTCCAAACTGGATAAGTGGAAGATGGCGTTCACATCAGCCATAGCAAATACTTCATGATGCCTGCTGGACTTTCCAACGGCCCAGCCTTTTTCCAAGCCTTCAGTAGAAAGATCATCTGAGACGTGCTACATAGGTGTGTGGTCGTTTACCTCAACGACATCCCTAACTTCTCCAAGGACCCCCAAGACCATGTCTGTATCGTCCATTCAGTCCTCCAGCATCTCCTCAAAAACCAACTGTACCGTAAGTCAGAGAGATGCCAGTTCCAATGTCAGTCATTTCCTTTCTGGGTTACATCCATTAATCCCAAGGCATTACCATAAACCCAGGGAAAGTGTGTGCCATCATTGAATGGCCCTGTCCGTGCTGCCTTAAACAGTGACAGCACCTGGCCTTCTCCAACTTCCGCTGCTGTTTCTTCAGGAACTGCAGCCAAATCTCTGCTCCTTCACGTAATCACCTATCTCACAGATAACCTGGTCTGCTGTCATTGTCCTCGCTTTCGAGGTGCTTTAGAGATGCTTCACCACTGCTTCCATTCTCTGCCGTCAGGATCCCTCTAGACCTTTTGTGGTAGAGGTGGATGAATTTGATGTGGGCGCTGGGGCTATCCTCTCCCAGTGAGGACCAGACAGGAAGACAACATCCTTGTGCCTTCTTTCCACACAAGTTTAACTCTACACGGCGCTGTAATGGAGTAGGAGACAGGGAGCTATTCACCATTAGATGGGCCTTGGAGGAATGGGGAAATTGGCTGTTGGGAAACCGCCAAGCTCTTCCTGACCTGGACTGACCACCAGAACCTCATATCCATTCAACAGACCCACCAACTCAACCCCCGTCAGGCTCTCTGGACCCTCTTCGAGTGTTTCAATTTCATGCCCTTCCGACCTGGTTCCAAGAACGCCAAGGTGGACACTCATCCCAACAACACACATCAAAGTTGCTGGTGAACGCAGCAGGTCAGGCAGCATCTCTAGGAAGAGGTACAGTCGACGTTTCGGGCCGAGAGCCTTCGTCAGGACAACAGTTCATTCCAGCCGAAATGGAGACCAACCCTCAGCCCACCGTTCCATCCTCTCACATCCTTGCCTTGATCATGTGGGATATTGAAAACCAGATCCGCCAGGCCGTGCAGCGCCAGCCTTCACACCTGACAACTGCACTGGGCCCATCCCTCACCTCTCTACAGCCGTCCTGGCATGTGACAAGATACTGGATTTTCTGTGCTGCTGGTTCTGGTGGGCCACCACGATCACAGATGGATGTCAATTTGCTCCTGCCTGCCCTCAACACACCAGTCCAATTCCTTCATCCCGGCACTCTAGGCTCTTGCAGCCCCGACTGGTCCCAGATTTGCTAAGGTTTTCGTCATGGGTTTGCCACCTTTGCGTGGGGCTATAACGATCATGACAAAGGTAAACCACTTCTCCAAGGTGGCCCACCTCATTGCCCTCCCCAAACTTCCGTCAGCCACTAAGACTGCAAAGCTGGTTTTCCAACATCTACTTCGCCTCCACGGCTTCCCCCAGGACATTGTGCCAGCCTAGGGCCCACGAATCATCTCCTGCTTCTGGCGAGCCTTCTGCTCCCTCCTCCTCACTTCAGTAAGCTTGTCCTCTGGCAGTCATCTGCAGACCAATGGCTGGTCAGAAAGAGCCAATCAACAGGTGGAGAAGTTTCAGTGATGCTTCAGGGCTCTAACCTTTCCATATGGAAGAAGTGTTTTCACTGGGCCGAACTGTTCCACAATCTACACAACTTACCTGCAAAGAGAATACCACCTTTTGAGGTGCTTCCCGGCTACCAAACCCCATTGTTTCCTGTGGAAGATACAATGGTGGAGGTCCTGTCCACCAAGGCCCTGACTTGCCACTGCTGGAATGCCTGGAAGAGGTCATGGAGGGGCATGCTCAATGCCAACTACGCCAGGAATACCCATTGCATCAATCTCTCGGGATCACACCCACCCTTCGCGTGGTCTGCCTTGGAATTGTTGTCCATGGACCACTCAACTCACCTGAACCTGCATCTGTGGAACTTAGGAGGGTGAAGGGGGGGTCCGGTGTACACAGTTCGCCAGCTGATGGATGGCCTGTGCAGTATCTGGTCTACTGGGAAGGGTACAGCCCAGGGGAGAGGTTTTGGTTGCCATCCAGTCTAATCTTGGATCCATCGCTCATCGAGGAGCTCCCTCCACCTTAGGTTCTCTACCAGATGCCTGATAGCTTGAAGGCTTCAGTGCAGTATCCTTGCAGTTCCTAGTCGTGCATTCTTCTGGACCAAGATCTCAGATTTTGTTCTCGGGATTTGTTGGAGCCACTCTCCCAGTCCAGGTGTCACAGCTCCAAGTGCTCCTATCACCACCAGGAATACTCTGGCTTTAACATTCCACATCCTTTCTATCTGCTCTTTCAAGCCCTGGAATTCCTCTAACTTCTCGTATTCTTTCTTCCTGATGTTCCTGTCATTCGGGATTGCTGCATCTATTACTGTTGCTTTCTTCTGTTCCTTGTCCAGTATTACGATGTCAGGTTGGTTGGCCAGTAGCTGCTTACCAACCTGTATTTAGAAGTCCCACAGGATCTCCGCTGTGTCATTCTCCACGACCTTCTTGCGAGTTTCCTGTTTGGATTTGGGAATGACCAATCCATACCCAGTGCAGATGTTCCTGTGTGTACGTGTGTGTGTGTGCGCGTTTATTATGTATTATATATATATTTATATACGTAATTCTGATTGTAATTTATAATATATTTATGTATTGCATTGTGCTGCTTCCACAAAGCAACAAATTTCAGAACATATGTCAATGATGATAAACCTGATCCGATTCCGATTCCGATTCTGAAACACAAGTACTTTATTGAATCTTGATCTGGCATATATCCATAATGTTCAACATTTTCTCTCTTAAGACGTTTCCTGAACTTGTTTTCAAGCAAGTATATTAAAGAAACAAATATGTTTCCTATGGTGTGAGTTAATATTATCTACAAATGCATTGTTTTGACATTCAGAATCAAGTTTGATATCACCAGCATAAGTCATGAAATTTGTTAAAATAAGTAGCGCAAAAAAAAAGAAATAAAAAAGTAGTGAGGTAGCCACTCAATTCTATAGTTTATGCAGAAAATATTCATTAGTACACGTGTTGTACCATTGAGACAGAACATTGCCACTGACCTTACAAAATTAGACAGCCACATAACATGACATATGGTCCTACTTCTGATGAAAATCCATTTAAAGTAAAAACCCTACATCTTACAAAATTCTACTTTCATACTGTTTAATTTATAGGAATATTTATTACTTACTTGTCACCCATTTTGCCACTGGTGTTTAGGGCAGCAATGAAGGTCCTCCATATCTGGCGGTGTTCAAGGATTCCTTCATCGTGTCAGTAGTTTCCTCTCGGTTTTCACTACTGTCGGTCATGCAAGTCCCGGGTGGAGACTCAGGAATACCGTTGCACTCCGATGTAGAAGGATTCTTCTTTGCTGTTTCCCTAATAATTTTGTTTTGCCAGTCAGGGTTGCTAGCCCCGAGCTGTACCCCTGAACCTGGACCGCTCTTAGTCTCTCCTCTACCCTTTGACCTGTTTGGCATGGGGGACCCTACCAAAAGCCCTGATTCCAGCCAACGTAGCCCTCCAGGTCACTGAGGCACAGAAGCCTCTAAACCCCACAACAGGGTTGTGATTCACTTGGAGGATTAGTGCCTTGTAGTTGGCAGGAAAGCTTTTGGTTGTCAGGAGTTGAGTACTGTCTCAGTACGTTTATAGTTGTGTGCTGTTGCACTTTTTTATTCGCAGTTATTTTGTAAATAACATTATTCTTTGCATTTCTGGTCGGATGCTAAATGCACTTCATTGGCTTTGTGTCTGTACTCGGCACAATGACAATAAAGTTGAATCTAATCTAATCTAATTCACCACAGATAGTCATATGACTTGTTCCTGTAGACAGAGCATTTATGTAGCTGATCTGGTTCTGTTCTTGGTCAATCCAGAATGTCTATGGTGGGAAATCTGTCAGCGGTAATTGGTTAGACGGTCTCTTGTTGGAGACTATTATTGCTTGACACTCTGTGGTGTACATTACCTTTCAGCTATCAGGCTGAACATTGTCGTGGTCTAGTTGCATACAGGGGTGGACTGCTTCCTTCACTCAGGAATTGTGAATGGCGTTGAAAATTCTCCGATCATCGATGAATGTTCCCATTTCTGATCTTGTGGTCAGTCGGTGTTTCAGGCTGAGAGCCTTCATCAGGACAGATAGTTGATTAAACACTTGATGTAAGTGTCAGTCCAACGAAAGAGAAAACAGAGAGACAGACTATATGGAGTCTAGGTTCCCTACCTCTATTTTATTTGGAGGCTTTCCCCACACCCATTATCCTTTAAAATGACTAACAGTGGCCCTCCCACAATGCCACCCAATTGGTCAGGCCAAGAGAAGATCCTGAAAAGCCACAGCATTACCCCTATCATCAGGCCAGAGCAGCAATAACTCTGCTCTGTGATTATCAGTCAATACTGTCAACAGCAGCCAGCAATACCAGTGAGAACCTCAGCCAGCAATACCAGTGAGAAATACAGCCAGCAATACCAGTGAGAAATACAGCCAGCAATACCAGTGAGAACCTCAGCCAGCAATACCAGTGAGAAATACAGCCAGCAATACCAGTGAGAACCTCAGCCAGCAATACCGGTGAGAACCTCAGCCAGCAATACCAGTGAGAATACAGCCAGCAATACCAGTGAGAACCTCAGCCAGCAATACCAGTGAGAACCTCAGCCAGCAATACCAGTGAGAAATACAGCCAGCAATACCAGTGAGAACCTCAGCCAGCAATACCAGTGAGAAATACAGCCAGCAATACCAGTGAGAACCTCAGCCAGCAATACCAGTGAGAAATACAGCCAGCAATACCAGTGAGAACCTCAGCCAGCAATACCAGTGAGAACCTTAGCCAGCAATACCAGTGAGAACCTCAGCCAGCAATACCAGTGAGAAATACAGCCAGCAACACCAGTGAGAACCTCAGCCAGCAATACCAGTGAGAACCTCAGCCAGCAATACCGGTGAGAACCTCAGCCAGCAATACCAGTGAAAAATACAGCCAGCAATACCAGTGAGAACCTCAGCCAGCAATACCAGTGAGAACCTCAGCCAGCAATACCAGTGAGAACATCAGCCAACAAAGGCCTCCTTTGGGGTCTCCAACCACAGGGGTGAAGATGGCAATGACACCACATGAGGCAGAAGACCAACCCGTCCATGAAGAGCAGAGAACTCTGAATACGAGGAGTCCAGTTGGCATATGGACAAACACAGAGTCTATGTTAAGTATGGCCATGATAGATAGAGAAAGCAAGCATTCACAACAACATCTGACTTGGTTGTGTCCTTTTATTTGTCTCAAATGTATAAAACACTTGGCATAACATTGAAAGTGATATTAAGTGTTCAGAAATCAGGAACGCCAGTACTCGAGCACACAGTTCTCATTCTGAGTTAGTAACTTCGTTTCTCTTTCTACAGTGGCTGCCCGACGTTCTGATTTCCCAGTGTTTCCTGTTTTTGCTTCATGTTTCCAGCAATGTTTTGATTTTCTGGATTTCCTGGAACCTCCTTCTCCAATCCATTCTACAATCTTTCACTATTGGGGTATTTGGGGTAGTCGGGGAGGGGTAGCACCTCTTGTGAAGGGGCTCGTTGTGTCCATTCTGGGGCAGCTCACTCCTTATGGTCCCCACCGGATGCTCAGCTCTCACCTGTGGCTCCAAGTAGCTGTTTACATGTGACAGCAGCCACACCCCAGTACGCTCTTTCACCAGGCGGGTTAAACAAGATGAGGGTAGCTGGTAGGCCTCGTACCCCAGTGAGTTAGGGACATGCCTGCCCTAGCGTGCAAAGACGACGCCAGCAAACTGGTCTGATGAGATCCAAAGACCAGGAAGGCGATTCCGCAACACCTTGTGTGGATCAGAGGTCTTGATGAGGCACAGAAGACGTCATGGTCAACCAAGCACAGATAATGACTGCTCATGCCACTGGACCCAGACTTCTGAGATAATCCTCCTCTTGTTCGTTTATATGTACTTTTAAATAAAATTAATAAAAAGATTGAGAAAGAAAGGCTTTTGAGGTCAAGAGAGTGGAACTGCCCCAGTGCAATGGATTTTCTGATTTAAAAACACTTCTGCACAGGCCTCTTGTAATTGTTGGATACGACAAACAATAAGCACAATACCTTTCACTATTAGATTTAGCCAAGATTTAGAGCTTTGAACTGATCAATTGGTAGCGAGATCATTTAGTTCTGCCTATTGAATGTTGTTTTTACAATTAATGAATGATACAGTAGGTTTGAGGGGAAATTGCCTACTCCTGCTCCTGATTCTGATGTTTATAGAAACAGTTTCAGTATCTTTCCAGCAGGTCAGCATGCACCTGTGCATTGAAAGGTGGATGTCAGGAACAAGCTGGACACACCATATTTGACCCACCAGATTCAGGCAAACCATGGATATCAAATGAACTGCAATAACACTGAAATATGTCAGTACAATCTGTGGAACTGCCGGCCTAGGGAAAGCAATTTACAGCTCACAGATGCACACAGAAGTTACAACGATGAAACAGCACAAGCAAATTGGACATGAGGGACTGGGCCGCATCCGCTACATTTTGTAGGATTTTTCATTCAAGGGCATTGGTGTTTCCATACCAATCAATAAATATACTCTCCACTACACATCTATAGAAGTTTGTCAAAGACTTATTGCCTTCTTTAATTTTTTTAGTAATTTAATTTTTTAAAATTCGAATTAACTTTTTTAAAAAATAAATTCTATTTTAATGACATGTATGAACTTTAACCAACTTTGATAGATACAAGGTAAAGAGGATTCGAACTGGCTGCATCATGACCTGATATGGAAACACCAATGTTGAGGAACGGAAGAGGCTACAGTAAATAGTGGATGCAGCCCAGTCCATCGCAGGCAAAACCCTCTCACCACTCAATATTTAATCAGTGGCCCCTTTATTAGGTACCTCCTAAGAAAGTAAAGTAAAAGCATCCGTGAGTCTTGCGAGACCATGGATCTGCGCCTGGAAAGTCTTCACTCTCCAGGGCGCAGGCCTGGGCAAGGTTGTATGGAAGACTAGCAGTTGCCCATGCTGCAAGTCTCCCCTCTCCATGACACCAAGGGAAGGGCATTAGGACCCATACAGCTTGGCACCAGTTTTGTCACAGAACAATGTGTGATTAAGTGCCTTGCTCAAGGACACAACACGTTGCTTCGGCTGGGGCTCAAACTCACGACCTTCAGGTCGCTAGTCCAATGCCTTAACCACTTGGCCACGTGCCCACTGCCTCCTAAGAAGTACCTCCATATCGCCAGGTTCAGGAACAGGTAATACTCTACAACCGTCAGGCTCCTGAACCAGCATGGATAAATTCAGTCACCAATACTCTGAACTGATGCTATGATTTACATACTCAGGCTCAAGGATTCTTCACAGGGTGAAAGGTGAAAAGTTTAAGGGGAACATGAGGGGAAACCTCTTCACTCAGAGGGTCTTGAGAGTGTGGAACGAACTGCCAACACAAGTGGTGCATACAAGTTTGATTCCAATGTTTAAGAGAAGTTCAGATAGCTACATATTGGTAGGGAAATGGAGGGCTATGGTCCCGATGCAGGTCGAT
Organism: Mobula birostris; assembly: GCF_030028105.1. Classification (NCBI taxonomy): domain Eukaryota; kingdom Metazoa; phylum Chordata; class Chondrichthyes; order Myliobatiformes; family Myliobatidae; genus Mobula; species Mobula birostris. Next base: position 7,246,593 of record NC_092401.1, read on the forward strand.
GGGAGTAGGAAGTTTAAATGGTTCAGCTTGGCAAAGGGCCTGTTTCTACCCTGTGCTTTTCTATGGCTCTGTGACTCATGTTTACAGTATTTCTCTTTTATTTGCTACATGTCCTCTTTAGCACACTGGTTGTCTGTCTGTCTTTGTCCATGTACAGTTTTTGTAAATTCTATTGTACTTCGTTTTCCCCGTAAATTTCTGTGTGAAGATGCATCTCAAGGTGTATATGGTGACATGCACGTACTTCGATAATAAGTTTACTTTGAACTTTGCACATCCATGTCAATCAAACTGCTGGAGTCTCCGAAGGTAGGTACTGTTGTAGAAGTGGAGATAGCGAGTGCGTATAGCAGGTCATTTTGAATATGTCCTGTGCCTGAGTTGACAACCTTCCTCCACCAATCCAACAAAAATCAGACAGTGTATTTCACATAAAGTCAGTGACATGGTAATTATTGTTGGAATTTTGCTACAACAGTATCAACACTATGAGGAGAAGCTTTGCATAACCATGAAAATATGCATTTCCTCTAAGAGGACAACAGATTTGACGTGACTTGGAAGCTCGCGTGCCTCAATGACCTGGGGAGCTACGCTGGCTACAGCCAAGTCTTCATGCTTTGGCTCTTGGTAGGGTCACCCATGCCAAAGAGGTCAAAGGGTGAAGCAATGGCTGTACGTTCTCTGTGAATAATCCTGTTTTGCCTTCCTGATGATGCAGGAAAGCACAGCTCTTGCTTACCTGGGAGCTGTCTTTCTCCTGGTATGAAGGCAGCATCCCAATGGACCTCTGCTGTCAATCACGGCCTCTGATGTGTTCAGTTGCTGTGACGTCTTCAATATACTTCTTATATAGTCAGTCACATATTCCACATAGTCAATGACGGGTAGCTGCCTCCCTGAACATGCTCCAGTCCGTGTTTTCAAAACAGTCCTGCAATGCTGTGGTTGCTCTTTCTGGCCAGCTGTTTATCTCCCTTTGAACTGGTTTGACTTGTTTAACCCCTGGTCTGATATGCAGGAATTAGCATAACTGATAAATGGTCAGAGTATCAATGGTGACGGCACAAAGCTGCTTTGTAAACACCACGGATGTTGGTATAAGTAACACACATCAAAGTTGCTGGTGAATGCAGCAGGGCAGGCAGCATCTCTAGGAAGAGGTACAGTCGATGTTTCGGGCCGAGACCCTTATAATCCCAGTCTAATATGCTTCCACCTCTGGTAGCCAAGTTAGCATTCAGAATGTTCCCCATTTGCTTGGTTGAGTTTGTCAAGGAGCTTGACATCATCTGTGATATAGCAGCCCACTGACTGATTTGCCAACAACCACCCGAACACCCCAGTGGCAATAGGCATGTGTGAACAGCTTCTCCTGACTGAATTCGCCTAGGTTCTTTCAATTCTGTGTTTTATATTCTGTGCTCCTCACTCATTTTTTTGTTGCTGTTTGTGTGATCTTTAAGGGAAGGGGGTGTTTGGGAAACTCAATTTCCCTCGGGATCAATAAAGTATGTCTGTCTGTCTGTTGATGTTTTCCTTTGAGGGGGTTCCAAGGTGTTTCTTTGTTTCATGGCTGTCTGTGGGGAAGACGTATCTCTGGGTTGTATACTGCATGCATACTTTGATAATAAATGCACTTTCAATCTTTGACAGTTCCATTTCAAGTATCACACCTTCCTGATTTGGTAACAGATTATCAATCTGAACGACCCAGTAGCTCTGTGGGAGCACGTTCACTACAATTGCTGCAGCATTTCATGCAGGTGATTCATCACTGTTCCTCTCCAGCAGGTTGCTGCTTCACATTCCAGCATCTGCAGTTTCTTGTGGCTCTTCCCATTTTCATCCCCCTTCCCTTCCTGGTCCCTCTAACCCAGTACTCACCATCGTATCCATTAGATATCCCCCTCCCCCATCTGGTTCCACCTGACATTCACCTCTTCCCGCATGGTTTTCATTATGCTACCGTCTGGTCCTGAATGGGAAACACGGTTGTGTAGTGGTTAGCTCAATGCTTTACAGGACCAGGAACCATGTCAAATTCCCACCGCTGCCTGTACGTTCTCCTCATGACCACGTGGGTTTCCTCTGGCTGCTCTGGTTTCCTCCCACAGTCCAAAGACGTACTCGTTGGTAGATTAATTGGTCATTGTAAACTCTGCTGAGATTAGGCTACGATTTAAATTGAGGATTGTAGGATGGCATGGTTTGAAGGTCTAGAAGGTCCTATTCCGTGCTTTCTAGTTCCATTAAACTTTGCATTCCCACTTATCACCCTTTGGGCTATCTCTACCTTTTTTTTCCCTCCTCCCACCTGATTTCACTTACTTTTCTTTTCTGTCTGCCTCTGCCTCCCAACTCCACCGTTCACCCTCCCCCACCGAGCTGTATGGAACTTATTATGATATTGAGATGCTAAAGAATCTTGAATCTTCATAATTATCTTAAAATACACCTTAAAAGTTGAGATGCTCTACCGAAAACTTAAGTGCATGAATTAGCTACTGATATAACATTGTAGGTCAGTGGTTGTTAAGTTCTACTCAGCGGAGTCTTGCATAAAATAAAGCTAGATGGTCCTTAGTCATACTTTATTGATCCCGGGGGAAATTGGTTTTCGTTACAGTTGCACCATAAACAATAGATAGTAATAGTAATAAAACCATAAATAGTTAAATAGTAATATGTAATTTATGCCAGGAAATATGTCCAGGACCAGCCAAGGGAGGAGTTGTAAAGTTTGATGGCCACAGGCAGGAATGACTTCCTATGACGCTCTGTGTTGCATCTCGGTGGAAAGAGTCTTAAAATGAGGACGTAGTACTAATGCTCAGATCAGGTGTAGCTTAGTAAATGTATATGTTAGGGCATATTCCGGACTTAGGGTATATAGCAAAATATTAACTCCAGCAACAATCTTTAGACCTAAACGTGGACTGTAGATTAAATTTAAAACACAACCCTGGACAATAGGTTCGTGGAGCTGTGAATAGCAATTAATTGATAAAAACCAGACAATCAGTACCTGGAGTGTGGGTGCAAAGAAGGAGATGTGAACGTAACATGTAATTCAAAGGAAGCATTGTAGATACATTGTAAATATAGAAATGTCCTTTGATCTTTGGCATATAAAATGCCATGTAACATTGGGTCAAACAGGCCTCTTCCTTCAGAGAATGTCTCATTTTGTCAAATAGAAGACTACTTCATATCTACGAGCTGTATCTCACAGTGGCTTTGTTCATGTTATAATAACATGCATCAAAACAATCTGGACTTTTATATTATAAATACAAATACAAGAAAGTTCAATGTTTTTCTGCATCTTTTCTGATGATTCTTAAGTGATTGCTACATACAGCATCACCAACACTTTTACTACCTCTTAATGCCTCAACTAATTGACTTCTTGTTCTGCTGGATAATGACCATAGCCATCCGCCCCCCCATATATTAAATTATGTCATGTCTCTCAGCTGATGGAGATTTTATCTTTGGCAGTGATATTTTACAATATAGTTTGTTAGATTTTGAGAAATTCATCAGGATCAGGACTATAAAGAGATGTCACTCTTCACTGGATCATAGCCTTTACAAAAAAAAAAACAACAAATGTGGAGCCTATGGACTTTTGTCAACACCATTTTACAACTTATTATACTGGACAACAAAGACGTTGTTTCCTGAGTACGTCTGGGTGTACCTTATGGATTCTGGGCTGCTGATCATGAAAGTCACCGTGGATTGTTCCTAACATGCATCATTTTTAATGAAATTGCCTATATTTGTTATTTCAATTCATAATTCAAGTCAGAATATCTGTTTGCAAGACTAAGGAGGTATTTTTGTTGCTCCACAAATCAAACAGGTCATCAGTGACAGGCAGTTCGAAGAACTTCTCATGGTGCCAAAGAAAATCGCATGGAAGGCATTCAAGGGGTTGTTGAAAATGTTCTTGGCAACTTCAGAGCACCAAACTATGTGCAGCTGGTTTACAACTTGCTTCAAGCATACAAAACCATAAAGTGCAACGTGTTCCTAAATGTTCATTTTCTGCATTCCCATTTAGACTTCTCCCCTGCAAACCTTGGCACTGTCAGTGACGAGCATGGTGAAAGGTTTCACCAGGACATTATGGTCGTGGAGAAACTGTATCAGGGCAACTGGAATCCATCAATGCTGGCTGATTATTGTTGGAAACTTAAACGAGAAGCCTCACACACTGAGTACAAGTGAAAATCATCAACAAAATATTTTTAGCTTAGTTGAGCTATGACAAAGCATCAGCACCGTTATGTAATCAAATGCATTATATTCAATAAAAGTTAAGTTCTTGTTTCTCTGAACTCCTATGTGATACAAATAGTCTGAAATTATATTTGTGTTCAGCTTCAAGCATTCTATCATAAACAGAAAAAAATTATTGAGGAAGCAACTGTTGTGAAAAAAATTGTTGTCCAGTGTTATTGGTTGACAGTTTTATCTTGAGCTCTTCCTATGTATTTATGCTCTGTGATAATGTGTGTACTCAACGAATCATAGAAAGTACATTTCAGAAGGTGACCAAGAACTATATCACTGATAGTTCTTCAACTGGATCTACTGTAGTGTAATATAAGAGGCTGTGAAGAAGTAGACTTTTGCAGAATAAGTTGATTTATCTTTACAGGAAGTTTGCAGGCTATTCCAATTTGTAACTCATTGAACCGACAGTAAATTAGAACCAAGGCAATACTCTGTATTGTTTTATTCAGGTAATCAGAATACTTTGGCAGAAAGGAAATGTAATTTATATGTTTAATAATATATTTTAAGTTATGATACTGTTCAACATACACAATGATCTTCCCCCTGAGCACTTTTTAAACTTTAGCTGTGTATGTGGGTAGTATTGCCAAAATGAGGGCAAGTAGCTTGCTGCAGAGAAATGACAAAAGCTCTTATGAATCTACATCAAGCGGCACCAAGAAAATAAAACTGGTAGGGACTCTTTAATTGCTATTTTTAGGCTAGATTTTTGGCCTGATATTTTCTGATAAGGAAGAAAAACACTGACCAACAGTCTATATTTGGTAATGAGTTGAACATTGAATAGTCAGATACTTTGCTGCTAATGTGCTATTTCAGATGGCATTGTGAACTTGACATGAACATTGTTTGTCCCCTTGGCTGAGGACCGTAAGTGTCAGGAAAGGAAAAAAAAGTAGAAACTTGCAAGGTTACTTACTAACATTAAAACTGCATTAATTTGAAGATTCAAAGGAGAAATTGAAATAAATTCAGTGTGAATGTGAAATGCTAACAACTTGAATTTACCCTGATGTATCAGTACACTGGAGTATGAATGTCTAAGTATTAGTGTGCAGAGCAGAGAACAGGAAATGACCATTGGTTCAAACAAGCCAACTCCTTTAGCAATATAAACCACACCTTATTTGAATCTCAAAGTACTTCCAGCTTGCTGAAGCCAGCATTGTTCTCCAGATACATGCCCTTCCCTGATAATTAAGCCAATGACACCATTACTGTATTGAGTATATTTGCCCCAAATTTCTTGTTATATCTAACTTCCTCATTTTAATTTATGTTTTTGTTTGGGGTTTGAACCTTTTGTCAACTGTGAATATTTTAATGGATTTCAATGGAGCTTTCTCTTCCAAATAAAAACTTAGAACACAGAAGAGTACAGCACAGGAACAGGCCATTCGGCCCACAATGTTGTGCTGAACCAGCTAAAAAACAAATCCAAAACACCCAACACTAATCCCTCCTACCTACACCATGTCCATATCCCTCCATCTTCCTTATATCCATGTGCCAATCTAAATATCTCTTAAAAGCCTGTAATGTATTTGCCTCTTTCACCTTACCTGGCAGCATATTCTAGGCATCCACCACACTGAGTAAAAAATTTACCCCTCACATCCCCCTCTCACCTTCAAAGCATACCCTCTGGTATTGGACACTGCAACTCTGGGAAGCAGATGCTCCCTGTCTACTCTATCTGTGGCTCTCATAATCTTATAAACCTCTGTCGGATCTCCCCTCAGTCTCCACTACTCCTGAGTAAACAACCCAAGTTTGTCCAGCCTCTCGTGATAGCACGTGCCCTCAAAATCAGGCAGTGTCCTGGTAAAACTCTTCTGCACTCTCCCTGAAGCCCCAACATCCTTCCTATAGCGCCATGACCAGAACTGTATGCAATACTCCAAATGTGGCCAAACCAGAGTTTTATAAAGTTGTAACATAACCTCCTGACTTTTGAACTCAATGACTCGACTAATAAAAGCAAATTATTCCATAAGCAATTTCATAATTTCTTGAAATTCATTGCAATTTAGGCTCTTGGACTGAAATAATAGCATTTTAATAAAATAATGTTCTAAACCTTCAAAGGCTGGCAAGTCACTGCACTTTGTAAGATAATTACCAACTTCCTGTAAACTTAAAGGGTCCATGAATTCTTTCATTAATTTCTCGAAGTTGTACCAAAGTTTTGATCATGTTTGAACTTGCCTATCTCACACCTGCCTTTGCAAAATAATGCATTTGAGGCTTCAACAAAGGTTATTTTTTGGTGATTATGGTAGCTTTTGTTGTAAAGCTATACAGGTCTTCCTACCACAGAGCCCATTAATTTTTCATTCCAGATTTTATTTTGCCTCTGCTTCTGTTTTAATTACTCATATTAACTTTCTTCCATCAAGAGCGTTAGGTAATCTAATGCAGGGATTGCCTGCTAAAGCAGCATTGCTAAAGTTAAAATTAAGCAGATTGCTTTCACTGCTCCGTGTTTCAAGTTTCTTGATTAGTCAGGGCATCAAAGGTTATGGGGATAAATCATCCATGATGGAATAGCAGGGCAGACTCAGTGGGCTGAATGGTCTGATCTGCTCCTATGTCTTACAGTTAGGTCACTTCCCCCCCCCCGGGTCCACTCTTCTTTAGCTTTCTCTAAGGGTCCGCTCTGCTCCCCTATCAGATTCCTTCTTCTCCAGCCCTTGGCCTTTCCCACCCACCTGGCTTCACCTATCACCTTCCAGCTAGCCTCCTTCCCCTCCCCCCACTTTTTTATTTTGTCGTCTTCCCCCCTTCCTTGTCAGTCCTGAAGAAGAGTCTTGGCCTGAAACGTTAACTGTTTATTTTGCCCAACCTGCTGACTTCCTCCAGCATTTTGTATGTGTTGTAATGGTCCAAGACAACCATAACCTTGTTGGAGGGTTTGGAGGCTTGCATGCCTCAATGACCCAGAGAGTTATGTTGGCTAGAGTCAACAAAGGGCTTTGTCCTTTGGCTCTTGGTAGGGTCAACCATGCCAAACAGGTCAATGGGTAGAGGCCAGATTAAGTGTGGTCCACCGGTCCTCCAGGTTCAGGGGTTCAGCTCAGACCCAACGACCCTGACTGATCAAAACACAATTGTTATGGAAACAGCAATGAAGAATCCTTGTACACACACAGAGATGGAGGACCTTCATTGCTGCCCTAAACACCAGCAGCATAACAGGCAGTAAGTAATGGTGTATCTGATACTCTGGTTCAAATCCCAAAATCCCGAAATTCCAAATTTCTCATTTAGTGCTGAAGTATGAAAATAACTTGGATCTATATAATATGTTCCAAAACCACAGAATACCCTAAAGTTCTTCGCACTCAGTAAGGAGTTATTGAGTCATACAGAAGCAGGGTGTAGAAGGGCATGAGAATGCAGATTAAATTTTGACCTTGGACTTGTCTTCTTTTGTACTGAGCAATGGAACTATGTATTCATGTCTGACCAGAGCGTAGCCGCAGTCTCATTTGAAATACAACAACATAACACTCAGAGGGTTGCTTTAAAATGTCAGGCTAAGTTGGATGGTCAGGTCTCTAGAACACAGCAGAGTCCGTGAACATCTGATTTAAAGGAAAGAAGATGCAGTTCTATGCCAAGACTGGTACTTTTATTTAATAAACCAACTGTACATAGCTGCACAGCTAATATATAGTCCAATATTTCTGTTTGCACTTTTATAGCCATTCCTGATCGGAAAAGGCTCCTACAAAAAATCACGGAGATGTATGACAATTTGACTTCTGAAGATAAAGTAAGTTGAAAGTGGAACTTTGCCTGATTAGACTATATAAGACACTGAAGCAGAATTAGGCCATTCAGCCCATCGAGTCTGCTCCACCATTCCATCACAGCTGATTTATTATCCCTCTCAACCCCATTCTCCTGCCTTCTACCTGTAACCTTTGACCCACCTACTAATCAAAAATCTATCAGCCTCTGCTTTAAGTATATTCAATGACTTGCCCTCCACAACCAACTGTGGCAATGAATTCCACAGATTCACTAACCTCTGGCTAAAGGAATTCCTCCTCATCTCTGTTCTAAATGGATCTGCCTCAATTCCGAGGCTGTGTCCCCTGGTCCTAAATCTCCCACTATAGGAACATCCTCTCCACGTCCACTCTATCTTGGCCTTCCAATATTTGATAGGTTTCAATGAGATTCCCCTCATTCTTCTAAACTCCAGTGAGTACAGGCCCAGAGACATCAAATGGTCATCATACGTTTACCCTTTTATTCCTGGAATCGTTCTTGTGAACCTCCTTTGGACACTTTCTAATCCTAGCACATCCTTTCTTAAATAAGAGGCCCAAAAACTGCTTACACTACTCTAAATACGGCCTCATCAATGCTTTGTAAATTCTCAGCATTACATCCTTGCTTTTATATTCCAGTCCCCTCAAAATGAAGGCTAACATTACTTTTGCCTTCCTAACCACCAACTCAAACTGCAAGTTAACCTTTATGGAATCGTGCACGAGGACTCCCTTTGCACCTCTGATTTTATCATTTAGAAAATAGTCTACCATTTTACTCCTTCTACCAAAGTTCATGAGCATGAGTTCCCCACACTATATTCCATCTGCCACTTCTTTGCCCATTCTCCAAATCTGTCTATGTCCTTCTGTAGCCTCTCTGCTTCTTTGACACTACTTGCCCATCCACCTATCTTTGTATCATTGCAGACCTGGCCACAAAGCCATCAATTCCATCATCCAAATCATTGGCATATTATGGAAAAAGAATTGGTTCCTACACAGACCCTTGTGGAACGCCACCAGTCACCGGCAGCCCACCAGAAAGAGCCCCCTTTATTCCTACTCTTCGTCTCCTGCCAGTCATTCAATCTATCTATGCTAGTATCTTTCCTGTAATACCATGGGCTTTTGTTTTGCTAGCAGTCTCATGTGCTGCATCTTGTCAAGGGCATTCTGAAAATCCAAGTAAGCAACATCCACCAACTCTCCTTTGTCTATCCTGCTTGTTATTTCTTCAAAGATTTCCAACAGATTCATCAAACAAGATTTCCCCTTAAACTTCACCTTAATATTGGACTCCAACATCTTCCCAACCACTGAAGTCTGACTAAGTGATCTATAATTTTGTTTCTTTTGCCTGATCATCGAAGCCATCTGGAGTAGGCAGTAAAGTTAAGAAAATCCTTTAGACTTTCTGGAGTAACAAATCAATCTGGAGTGGTCCTCATAGGGTTACAGTTCTGTTGCTTCCTTTCACAATGCAAATGCAATGCTACAATTCAGGAATATAGATCATGAGGTCCTGGGAAACAGTTGGCTGCTGTTATTACAGCTGTACAGACTGGCCCAGACTAGAAGAGGAATGCATCAGGATTGATTGAAAGGATGCATTACATAAATTAATATAATTAGAACTAATATGATACTAACAATTTGGTTTCTGCCATTTAGTGATATATCACGGTGAATTTAAGCCTTTTATCAGGCAACATTCATCATCGTGTGTACATAGTGAGAATTTGATAATTCTATTCATAACACAGCACACCATCAATTACCCAGTACACTCATGTTTTTATTAAGATTACTCTGTATATCTGCCCATTTTTCATGTATCAGCAGGTTTCCATTTCCCACAGATTCCATTGTAATGATTCTTACAGGGCCCTGGTGAGTTTATAAGACCATAAGACATATGAGCAGAATTAGGCCAATTGGCCTATTGCGTGTGCTCCAACATTTGACCATGGCTGATTTCAAAGTCCGAAGTAAATTTATTATTGAAGTACATATATTGTCATCATATATAGCTCTGAGATTCATTTCTCATAGCATTCACAGTAAATAGAAGAAGCGTAATGAATGACTGCACCCAATTGGGACAAACAACCTAGATGCTAAAGACAGCAAACTGTGCAAATACAAAAAGAAAAAATAATAATAAATAAATAAACAATAAATAGCAAGAACATAAGATGAAGAGTCCTTTACCAGCACATTCTCCTGCCTTCTCCATGTAAACTTTGATGTCCTTACTAATCAAGAACCTATTGACCTCTCTGTTAAATATAACCAACGGCTTGGCCTGCTCAGCCATCTGTGGCCATGAATCCCACAAATGCACTGCCTTCTGGATAAAGAAATTCCTCCTCATCTCTGTTCCAAATGGACATACTTCTATTCAGAGGCTGTTCCCTCTGGTTCTAGACTCCCCCGCTGCAGGAAACATACTCTCCATGGCCACTCTATCTAGGTCTTTCAATATTTGGTAGGTTTCAATAAGATCCCATCTCATTCTTCTAAACCCTGGCGAGTACTGGGCCAGAGCAATTAAATACTCCTCATACATTAATCCCTTCATTCCTGGGATAATCCTCATAAATCTCCTCAGCAATCCCTCCAAAGCCAGCACATCCTTTCTTGGAAGTGGTGCCCAAAGCTGCTCATAATACTCCAAATGTGGTCCGGCATTACCTCATAACTCTGCACTATATCCTTGCTTTTATGTTCTCATCCTATAGAAATGAATGCTAACATTGCATTTGCCTTCCTTACTGCTGACTCAACCTGGAAGCACACCTTCAGGGAATCCTACACTAAGACTCCCAAATCCCTTTGCACCCCCAATTTCTAAATTCACTCCCTGTTTAGAGAATAGTCTACATCTTTTTTCCTTTTACTAAAGTATATGACCATAGGCTTCTCTACACTGTATTCATCTCCCACCTCTTTGTCTATTCTGCTAATCTATTTTAAGTCCTTGTACAAACTGTCTCAGCACTACCTAGCCCTCCCCCTATATTTGTATCATTTGCAAATTTAGCCACAGAGACATCAATTCTGCCATCCAGATTATTAGCATATAACATCAAAAGTAGTGGAAACAACACCAACCCCTGTGGGACACCGCTAACCATTGGTAGACAACCAAACAAAGGCTCCCTTTAGTCACACACTTTTCCGTCTGCCAGTCAGCCAATCTTCTGTCCATGCTATTAACTTTCCTGTAATGCCATGGGTTCTTATCTTGTTAAGCAGTCTCATGTGTGGCATCTTGTCGAAGGGATTTGGGAATGAGGTTCTGCAAGGTTTAAAGTGAGTGTGAGAAACGTCACCCGATGATTCAGATGATAAATGACTAGACTTTCTGCTTGCTTGGATAGTAAATTATCAGAGTTCTGTAAATCAAAGAGCCCTTGGGCATAAATTTCCAGTCTTTGAATGTGGTGGTGTAGCCAAGAAACTGGAGAATGTAAAATGTCCTGCAGGGAAGAGACTGTAATCAATTAAGGCAATTATTTCAAGACGAACGGTGTTGATGTTAGCTGCTGATTTAGGATCTCATTGCTGATTAAGAACCGTCTTTTCGTCTAGGGACTGTAGGTTGTTTGTGGAAGTAGCCATAGAGACAGGAACTCCTTGAGAATCTGTGCTTGGAATGCAGGATACTGTGCAAATTATTCTACTATAGGTATACAAAATTACAAGAGGTATAGATAGGGTAAATGCAAGCAGGCTTTTTCCACTGAGGTTGTGTGGGACTACAACCAAAGGTCATGGGTTAAGGGTGAAAGGTGAAAAGTTTAAGGGGAACATGAGGGGAAATGTCTTCACTCAGAGGCTCACGAGAGTGTGAAATGAGCTGCTAGCCCAAGTTGTCCATGGGAATTTGATTTCAATGTTTAATAGAAGTTTGGTTAGGTACATTGATGGTAGGGATATGGAGGGCTATGGTCCAGGCGTAGGTCATTAGGAGTTGGCAGTTTCAATGGTTTGGCATGGACTAGTTTGGCTGAAGGTCCTGTTTCTGTGCTGTACTCCTCTAGGACTCTACTTCATGAAGCAGGACTTACCCACACTTCTTCCAAATGTTTTACGGAGGGTTTTCTGTCATCTGAAGCCTCAAGGAAGATAATGGATCAATTACAAATGAAATTAAAACAAATAACAAAATAAAAATAACTCTTAATAATAATAATAATTATTATTCTGGCCTCTTCCCCCTTCCTTTCTAGTCTTGATGAAGGGTTTCAGTCCAAAACGTTGACTCTCCATTCCTTTGCATACGTAGATGCTGCCTGATGTAATGAGCTCTTCAGCATTTTGTGAGTGTTATTCTGGATTTCCAGCATCTGCCAAATCTATTATGTTTACAACACTAATCGTTGTAGCCTGACAAGTTAAAGATCTGAAGTAATAATGAAGAGTCTCGGCCCAAAACTTTGACTGTTTACTCTTTTCCATAGCTGCTGCCTGACCTGCTGAGTTCCTCCAGCATTCTGTGTGTGTTGCTAAAGATCTGAAGATCTTTCGCAGCTGAGCTGTGCATTTTAAAGACAATAATATTGCTTCTCAGAACGTTTTGACCATTGTTTTGGAGGCTTGAGATGACAGCAAGAGGATCTTGAATGAACTGATTCATCATCCATTCCTTAAAGACAAATAAAAGAACAGGTCATGATGATCTGTTGGTTGAGCTGTAGCTCATCCTGTGGGAATGGATTGGCCCATCTCTGCTGGAGGTGCATGGCACTATGGAATCCACTCGCACTATGTCAGAATCCATGACAAAGGGCATTATCATCTTTATTTCAAGTGAAAGTTGAGAAGGAAGAAACAATCCATCTTAATGTGTTTTTTGAGATTCTGTCCAAAGTCACAGCTAATTAATCTGTCTGCTGTGGAACTGATGATTCACTTGGATGTGACTTTAGCCAGAAAGAAAATATATACTCAGGAGTATGATAACCAGTACTGCTTTATCAATTAGGATTTGGGAATGGAGCCCAGAAACGTTGGTTGCAACTACATGACTCAGAAATGCAGTCTTAATTATGGATGGGGAGCAGAAAGCTTCCCAATCAGATCCAAAGTTGGGCAGTGCTGCACTCTCCTCTCTGCCTTGTCTGAATGCAGTATCAAGCCTCCCATGCAGCAGAGGCATTAAGATTAACTTGTACAAGTAAATTGACTGTGTTCTGCTCAGATCCACTGTTGGTCTGCAGACTGATGAGTGTCTCTGAACAGCTCAATCTGACCCCCAGAGCCCGAGTGAATCATAGCAAAATCAAGGCAAGATCTGATGGATCACTTGTCCAATTTGCTATCAAGTGCAATTAACTGAAGATGCTGGAGCCAGGAAAACAACTTTCATCTGGTAGCATTCACTTACTGCGATAGCATGCTTTGCCGGGTTGGTCATGATTAGAGTTCAGTCCTGCCTGAGCAAGGTCCTGGACTTGCTGCAATTTGCCTGCGATCTCAACAGGCCCACAGTGGATGCAATATCACTGGTATTTTACTTGGCTTTAGTGCACCTGGACAACAGCAATTCAGACGACAAGCTGCTGTTTATTGAACACACCTCAGCGTCAGAGCCATCACCTCCTCGGTACTAATGAATATGATTCAAGCTGGGCCCCTGTTGCTCCCTCTGCAAGTGGATATTTGACCTCCTCGTCAGCAGACCACAGTTTGTGTGGATCGTAGTTAACATCTCCTTCCCGCTGATAACCAACACAGACACACCTCAGGGGATGTGTGCTTCGGCCACTGCTCTACTCTCTCTACATTCACGAGTGCGTGGCTGGACACAGCTCAAGCACCATCTATAAATTCACCAATGGCAGGATCGCAGATGGCAATGAGGAGGCAAACAGGAGCAAGGTAGATCGGTCAGTTGAGTGGCATTGCAACTACAACCTCAGATTGTGGACTTCAGGAAGGGGAAGTTGTGCGAGGACACCCCAGCCCTCCTTGAAGGCTCAGTTGTGGAAAGGGTGAGCAGCTTCAAGTCTCTGGGCATCAGCATCTATCCTCCGCCCAACACATTGATGCCATTGTGAAAAGGCATGCCAGTGGCTATACTTAACTAGGAGCCTGAGGTTATGTCACCAAAAACACTAACAAACTCCTACAGATATATGCCGGAGAGCATCCTTACTGGTTGCATCACTGCCTGGTATGGACGCTCCAAATTCGAGGATCAAAAGAGGCTCCGGAGGGTTGTAGACTCATCATGGGCACAGCCCTCCCTCCATCAAGGGCACCTCAGGAGGCAGCATCCGTCATGAAGGACTCTCACCATACGGAACAAGCTTTCTTCTCATTGCTACTACTGGGGAGAAGGGAGGAAGGACAGGAGCCTGAAGATCTATGCTCAATGTTTTAAATAAAGCTTCTTCCCCTCCACCTTCAGATTTCTGAATCGTCCATGAACATTACCTCACTACCCCAATTTTGCATTATTCCTTTATTTATTTGTGGCTTACAGTGATTTTCTATGTCTTGCACTGTACTGCTGCCACAGCTTCAGTGATAATCAGCCTGATTCTGTATTGCCAAAGGTAATACAGTAGTTTGGATTATGGGAGTGGTGTTCCGTCTTCATTGTGGAAAGGAGCTGGTCAGAAAGTGTGAGTTGCTCTTTGTGTTGCTGTGTGTCGTGTAGCTGGTGGCTCCTGCTCCCTGCCTGGGCTGTGGCAGTCTCTCATGCTGTTACCCACTTTACCCAGAGGCTCAATCACAAGCATCACTTTCTGTTGAGGTTCCATCTGCCCTCATTGTTGTGAAGAATGCTATGGCATTCTTTCTGTTCCTCTTGGAAAGTTTAATACTGAACAACACTGTTCAAATCCAGGACACGACCCACCCACCCAGCACACTTTTTGTCCCTCTTCCCTCCGGGAGAAGGCTCAGGAGCTTGAAGACTCATATGGCCAGATTTGGGAACAGCTTCTTTCCAACTGTGATAAGACTGCTGAACGGATCCTGACCCGGATCTGGGCCGTACCCTCCAAATATCCGGACCTGCCTCTCAGTTTTTTTGCACGACCTTACTTCCCATTTTTCTATTTTCTATTTATGATTTATAATTTAAATTTTTAATATTTACTATCGATTTGTAGTCCAGGGAGCACGAAGAGCAGGATCAAATATCGCTGTGATGATTGTACGTTCTAGTATCAATTGTTTGGCAACAATAAAGTATAAAGTATAAAAAGTACACTGACTACTAGATAACCAGACAAAGTTCTGCAGGGAATGTCTTCAAAGTTTCATTAAAAAGGGAAATGCTAGATCCTAAGCAACACACACAGAATGCTGGAGAAACTCAGCGGGACAGGCAGCATCTTTGGAAAGGAGTAAACAGTCGATGTTTCGGGCTGAGACCCTTCTTCAGGACTGAGAAGCCAGGGGGAAGATGCCTGAATAAAAAGGTGGGGGAAGAGGAAAGAGACTAGCTGGAAGGTGATAGGTGAAGCCAGGTGGGTGGGAAAAGTCAACGGCTGGAGAGGAAAGGAGAGAGTAGACAATAGGAGAAAGGGAAGGAGGGAGTAATAGGCAGGTGAGAAGAAGAGTGAAAGGTCAGAGTGGGGAATAGAGAAAGGGCAATGAGGGAAATTTGTTCACCGGAAGGAGAAATTGATATTCATGTCATCAGGCTGGAGGGTACCCAGATGGAATATAAGGAATTACTCCTCCACCCTGAGGGTGGCTTCACCTTGACACAAAATGAGACCATGGATTGGCATGTCGGAACAGGAATGCGAATCGGAATTAAAAAGTTTGGCCACTGGAAAGTCCAGCTTGTGGCAGATGGCGCTCGATGAAGCGGTCCCCCAATTTGTGACAGGTCTCACCAATATACAGGAGGCCACATCGGGAGCACCTGGGCACAATAGACGACCTCAGTAGATTCACAGGTGGTATTGCCTCACCTGGAAGGGCTGTTTGGTGCCCTGAATGGAGGTGAAGGTCTATAGGCAGGTGTGGCACTGAGGCCACTTGCAGAGATAAGTGCTTGAAGGAAGATTAGTGAGGAGGGACAAATAGACAAGGGAATTATGGAGGAAGTGATCCCTGTGGAAAACTGGGGGTGGGGGGTAAAGATATGTTTTGTGCTGGGATCCCTTTGGAGATGGTGAAATTTGAGAAGGATGTGTTGAATGTGGAGGCTGATGGAGTGGTAGGTAAGGACAAGAGGGACTTTATCACTATTGTGGTGGGGTGGGAAGATAGGGTGAGCGCAGATGTACAGGAAATGAAGGAGATGCGGGTGAGGGAAGCATCAATAGTGGAGGGAGGGAAACCCCGTTCTTTAAAGAAAGGGAACATCTCTGATGTCCTGGAAAGGAAAGGCCACATACTGGGAGCAGATGCAGTGGAGACGAAGAAACTGAGAAAGGTGAATAGTATTTTTACAGGAGATAGGTAGGAAGATGTATGATTAGGTTAGATTAGAATCAACTTTATTGTCATTGTGCCGAGTACAGATATAAAGCCAATGAAATGCAGTTAGCACCTGAGCAGAAATGCAAAGAATAGTGTTACTTACAAAATAACTGCGAATTAAAGAAGTGCTACAGCACACAAATGTAAGAGTACTGAGACAGTACAATATGGATGCAATACTGCTTAGCGCTGTGATGAGAGGTTCAGCAGGGTCACAGCCTCAGGGAAGAAGCTCTTCCTGTGCCTGCTGGTGCGGGAGTGGAGGCTCCTGTAGCACCTACCGGATGGGAGGAGAGTAAAAAGTCCATGGTTAGGGTGAGATGCATCCCTGATAATGCTTTTCGCCCTGCCCAGGCAGCGTCTATGGTAGATGTTCTCAATGGTGGGCAATTGGGTGCTGATAATCCGCTGGGCAGTTTTCACCACACGCTGGAGTGCTTTGCGGTCCGATACAGGACAATTGCCGTACCACACTGAGATGCAGTTGGTGAGTATGCTCTCAATGGTACAGCAGTAAAAACGGTATGGTTGAGATAACCCTGGGAATCTGTAGTTTTCTAAAAGATGTTAGCTGACAGCTTGTCTCCAGATATGGAGACATAGAAATCAAGATAGGGGAGGGAGGTGTCACTGATGGACCAGGTGACTTTAGGGGTAGGGTGGAAGGTGGAAGCAAAATTGATAAAAAATTGATGAGCTCAACATGGCTGTGTAAGGCAGCGCCAAAGCAGTAGTCAATACAGCAGAGGAAGAGTTGGTAGATCCCGTCAAACGGTTCTCCGGGAAGGATGTCAAAGCACCAAGATCTTGTTTTGCTGCTGGTGAGAAGATACTACACATCTGGAGTCTTATTACTACTGGGCTGACAACAGTGGGGGTGAAACCATTAACCATCTCCTTCTGGATCGTGTATTTGCCATGAGGACCTGGAAAAAGATATCGTGACAATTTGCAATGTTTAGGAGCCATGTATATATCTCTATCTGCCTTGTATTCTGTGTTGCACGTTTATTATGATTATTGTGGTAACTAGTCGCATGAGTGGGGGCGTGGTAAAAGCGAAGGGAATAAGTCTCGTATTTGTATCTTTATCGTGGCAGTCTGTGGCTGGGGACCCATGGATGTCTTTTGTTGACTGCTACATTACTCTTAACCTACATTTGGGTACACTTAAGTTTCATCACTTCAAGACTAAGTTTGCCAGTTGCAAATAAAGGATCAAATTCATATCTTCGACCATTGGAACAATCACTATTGGAGCACAGGGCACATCATGAAAGAATAACAAACCCGTGGGGTCGCCAGCAGTGGCAATTTGGCATGGTTAGAATTGGCTGCTATACAAAGGTTCATCTGAATCATCTATGTAACAGAGGGTGTCTGCCCTACAGACCGTTCTCAAAGACACACTGACACTAACACAAATAGCTGCCTGGGGTGTACTGAAGCTTCTTCCAGTTGCCGCAAAGGCACTATGTGAAATGTCACAGTTTAAGGCCTTGCTGCGATGCACACTGAGGGACTGAGGGGCTGGATCCCCTTAGGATAACCCTCCATCTGTTTTCAAACCTAGGGAGTATAGATTTGGAGAAAGTTTAAAGATTTTTGATTCAATTGGTCAAAATCTGATTGAGTGAAGAAGGAACTAAGAAAATTGATGAAGGTAAGGCAGTGGGTGTGCTCTACATGGACTTAAGCAAGGCTTTTGACAAGGTACCAGATGGTCCAGAAGGTTAAAGCACATGGGACCCAAGGTGCATCGGCAAACTGGATCCAAAACTGGCTTGATGATAGGGGGCAGCGAGTGGTAATGGAGATTCGCTTTTCTGATTGGAGGTCTCTGATCAGTGATATACTGGACAGATTGGTGTTGTAACTTTTGTTATTTTGGATGAGAATGTAAGTGGTACGATTAGAAACTTTGCTGAGTTCACAACACCGGTGGTTGGAGTTGTAGATAGAGAAGCAGGTTGTCTGAGGATTAAAGAATGCAGAATGAAATACAACAGTTACAGAGAAAGTGCTGTACGGGCAGACAGTAAGGAGCAAGCCCACAATGAGACGACTGTGAAGTCCGGAGTCCATCTTATCGTACTTGGGGACCGTTTAATAGTCTTATACCAGTGAGATAGAAGCTGTCCTTGTGCTTGGTGTTTTCAGGCTTTTGTATCTTCTGCCCAATGTGAGGAAGGTGAGAAGGGAATCATAGAATCATAGAAATCTACAGCACAGTACAGGCCTTTCGGCCCACAATGTTGTGCCAACCATGTAACCTACCCTAGAAACAGCCTAGAATTTCCCTAGCACATGGCCCTCTATTTTTCTAAGCTCCATATACTTATCTAAAAGTCTCTTAAAAGACCCTGTCGTATCTGCCTCCACCACCTTCACTGGCAGTGTATTCCACACACCCACCACTCTCTGTGTGAAAAACTTACCTCTGACATCCCCGTGTACCTATGTACAAGCACCTTAAAACTATGCCCCCTCACATTAGCCATTTCAGCCCTGGGAAAAAGCCTCTGGCCATCCACACGATCAATGCCTCTCATCATCCTATACACCTCTATCTGATCACCTCTCATCCTCCATCCCTCTAAGTACAATCAACCTGTTCTCATAAGGCACGCTCTCCAATCCAGGCAATGTCCTTTTAAATCTCCTCTGCACTCTCTCTATAGAATGTCCAGGGTGGTTGGGCTCTTTGATTATGTTGGGTGTTTTACTGAGGGATCAAGAAATGTAGATATAGTCCATGGAGGGGAGGTCGATTTCCCTGATGTGCTGTGACCATACCTCTCTGCAGTTTTCTTGCAGACCGTTCGAAAAGGAGATCCCAGGATAGTACTGTGAACATCAAATCTTCTTGCCAGGATCAGTTGGAAGCCCAGTGAGAACAACAGAAGTGCACTTGCTCTCACACTAACACGGTCTTACCCTGTCGAACACATCTTGCCCCACCTGTGATGAAATAGGTAGGTCCCACATTGTCTTCATCAGCTGTCCCAGAATTGGAAGAGAAGCAAGTTATCCTCAACCCCAAGGTGAAGTCTAAAAGAAAAAGTAAGGATAGATTTTAACAACATTGTAGATGGGTCATATTTTGCATGGAGCTCGGTCACCAGTGGAGTGCCTCAGGGATCTGTTCTGGGACCCTTACTCTTCATGATTTTTATAAATGACCTGGATGAGGAAGTGGAGGGATGGGTTAGTAAGTTTGCTGATGACACAAAGGTTGGGGGTGTTGTGGATAGTGTGGAGAGCTGTCAGAGGTTACAGCGGGACATTGATAGGATGCAAAACTGGGCTGAGAAGTGGCAGATGGAGTTCAACCCAGATAACTGTGAAGTTATTCAGTTTGGTAGGTCAAATATGATGGTAGAATATAGTATTAATGGTAAGACTCCTGGCAGTGTGGAGGATCAGAAGGATTTTGGGGTCCGAGTCCATAGGACGCTCAAAGCAGCTGCGCAGGTTGACTCTGTGGTTAAGGCATATGGTGTACTGGCCTTCATCAATCGTGGAATTGAATTTAGGAGCCGAGAGCTCATGTTGCAGCTATATATGAGGAGTGATTGATAAGTCATGGCCTAAGGTAGAAGGAGACAATTTTAGAAAACCTAGCACATTTATTTTTCCTACATTTACACACTTAGTCCAGCGGTAGTGGACATATGGATCCCTTCTTTGTAGAAGTCGACGTCTTGGACCTCCAGAAAGTGGTCCACAGCAGGGGTGATTGATAAGTTCGTGGCCTAAGGTAGAAGGAGATGAGTTATTAAATTCAAACTTCCTGCATTTTCACTCAAAGAGATGAACTGCATGTGCATGTAACGAGAGCTGTATAACTCATCTTCTTCTACCTTAGACCACAAACTTATCAATCAGCCCTGCCGTGGACCACTTCTACAAAGAAGGGATAAGTATTCTCCATGACCGCTGGACGAAGTGTGTACATGTAGGAGGGGACTACGTTGAAAAATGAATGTGCTAGGTTTTCTAAAATTGACCCCTTCTACCTTAAGCCACAACCTTATCAATCACCCCTCGTAGGACCCTGGTCAAACCCCACTTGGAGTACTGTGCTCAGTTCTGGTCACCTCACTACAGGAAGGATATGGAAACCATAGAAGGGGTGCAGAGGATATTTACAAGGATGTTGCCTGGATTGAGGAGCATGCCTTATGAGAATAAGAAATCATAGAAACCATAGAAACTACAGAACAGAAACAGGCTTTTTGGCCCTTCTTGGCTGTGCCGAACCATTTTCTGCCTAGTCCCACTGACCTGCACATGGACCATATCCCTCCATACACCTCCCATCCATGTATCTGTCCAATTTATTCTTAAATGTTAAAAAAGAACCCGCATTTACCACCTCATCTGGCAGCTCATTCCATACTCCCACCACTCTCTGTGTGAAGAAGCCCCCCCCCCTAATGTTCCCTTTAAACTTTCCCCCCCTCACCCTTAACCCATGTCCTCTGGTTTTTTTCTCCCCTTGCCTCAGTGGAAAAAGCCTGCTTGCATTCACTCTATCTATACCCATCATAATTTTATATACCTCTATCAAATCTCCCCTCATTCTTCTATGCTCCAGGGAATAAAGTCCTAACCTATTCAACCTTTCTCTGTAACTGAGTTTCTCAAGTCCTGGCACCATCCTTGTAAACCTTCTCTGCACTCTTTCAACCTTATTTATATCCTTCCTGTAATTTGGTGACCAAAACTGAACACAATACTCCAGAATCGGCCTCACCAATGCCTTATACAACCTCATCATAACATTCCAGCTCTTATACTCAATACTTTGATTAATAAAGGCTAATGTACCAAAAGCTCTCTTTACGACCCTATCTACTTGTGACGCCACTTTTAGGGAATTTTGTATCTGTATTCCCAGATCCCTCTGTTCTACTGCACTCGTCAGTGCCTTACCATT
The DNA here is from genome assembly GCF_030028105.1 of Mobula birostris. Taxonomy (NCBI): domain Eukaryota; kingdom Metazoa; phylum Chordata; class Chondrichthyes; order Myliobatiformes; family Myliobatidae; genus Mobula; species Mobula birostris. Next base: position 7,268,085 of record NC_092401.1, read on the forward strand.
AACCCTGTATGTTCTACCTTAGTTTGTCCTTCTAAAGTGCAATACCTCACACTTGTCTGTATTAAACTCCATCTGCCATTTTTCAATCCATTTTTCCAGCTGGTCCAAGTCCCTCTGCAGGCTCTGAAAACCTTCCTCACTGTCTACTAGACCTCCAATCTTTGTATCATCAGCAAATTTGCTGATCCAATTTACCACATTATCATCCAGATCATTGATATAGATGACAAATAACAATGGACCCAGCACTGATCCCTGTGGCACACCACTAGTCACAGGCCTCCACTCGGAGAAGCAATTCTCTACCACCACTCTCTGGCTTCTTCCATCGAGCCAATGTCTAATCCAATTTACCACCACTCCATGTATACCTAGCCACTGAATTTTCCTAACTAACCTCCCATGCGGGACCTTGTCAAAGGCCTTACTGAAATCCATGTAGACAATATCCACTGCCTTCCCTTCATCCACTTTCCTGGTAATCTCCTCGAAAAACTCCAATAGATTGGTCAAACATGACCTACCATGCACAAAGCCATGTTGACTCTCCCTAATAAGTCCCTGTCTATCCAAATGCTTGTAGATTCTGTCTCTTAGTAGTCCCTCCAATAATTTACCCACTACCGACGTTAAACTCACCGGCCTATAATTTCCCGGATTACTTTTCAATCCTTTTTTAAACACTGGAACAACATGAGCCACTCTCCAATCCTCCAGCACCTCACCCGTAGACAGCGACATTTTAAATATTTCTGCCAGGGCCCCCGCAATTTCAACACTAGTCTCCTTCAAGGTCCAAGGGAACACTCTGTCAGGTCCTGGGGATTTATCCACTTTAATTTTCCTCAAGACAGCAAGCACCTTCTCCTTTTCAATCTGTACAGTATCCATGATCTCACTACTTGATTCCCTCAATTCCATAGACTTCATGCCAGTTTCCTTAGTAAATACAGACACAAAAAACCTATTTAAGATCTCCCCCATTTCCTTTGGTTCCGCACATAGCCGACCACTCTGATCTTCAAGAGGACCAATTTTATCCCTTACAATCCTTTTGCTCTTAATATACTCGTAAAAGCTCTTTGGATTATCCTTCACTTTGACAGCCAAGGAAACCTCATGTCTTCTTTTAGTCCTCCTGATTACTTTCTTAAGTACTTTCTTGCACTTCTTATACTCCTCAAGCACCTGATTTACTCCCTGTTTCCTATACATTTCATACAACTCCCTCTTCTTCTTTATCAGAGTTGCAATATCCCTTGAGAACCAAGGTTCCTTATTCCTATTCAATTTGCTTTTAATCCTGACAGGAAGATATAAACTCTGCACTCTTAAAATTTCCCCTTTGAAGGTTTCCCACCTACCAATCACATCTTTGCCAGAGAACAACCTGTCCCAATCCACGCTTTTTAGATCCTTTCTCATTTCTTCAAATTTGGCCTTCTTCCAGTTCAGAACCTCAATCCTAGGACCAGATCTATCCTTGTCCATGATCAAATTGAAACTAATGGTGTTATGATCACTGGAACCAAGGTGCTCCCCTACACAGACTTCCGTCACTTGTCCTAACTCGTTTCCTAACAGGAGATCCAATATTGCATCCCCTCTAGTTGGTCCCTCTATATATTGATTTAGAAAACTTTCCTGAACACATTTTACAAACTCTAAACCATCTAGACCCTTAACAGTATGGGAGTCCCAATCAATGTATGGAAAATTAAAATCCCCTACCACCACAACTTTATGTTTCCTGCAGTTGCCTGCTATCTCTCTGCAGATTTGCTCTTCCAAGTCTCGTTGACTATTGGGTGGTCTGTAATACAATCCCACTAATGTGGCCATACCTTTCCTATTTCTCTGCTCCACCCATAAGGACTCAGTAGACAAGCCCTCTATTCTGTCCTGCCTGAGCACTGCTGTAGTATTTTCCCTAAGAAGCAATGCTACTCCCCCACCTTTCATACCTCTGCCTCGATCACATCTGAAACATCGGAACCCTGGAATATTAAACTGCCAGTCCTGACCCTCCTGTAGCCAAGTTTCACTAATTGCTATAATGTCATAATTCCACGTGTCAATCCACGCCCTCAACTCATCCGCCTTCCCCGCAATACTCCTAGCATTGAAATATATACACCTCAGAAGATTTTTACCACCACTCACAACCTTTCTATTTGTGGATTTGCTTGAACTTTTAACATCATTTATTTTCACCTCAGCCACACTGTCAGCTCTGGCACTCTGGTTCCCATCCCCCTGCAATTCTAGTTTAAAGCCTCCCCAATAGCACTAACAAAACTCCCTGAAAGGATATTGGTCCCCCTGTAGTTCAAGTGTAACCCGTCTCTCTTGTACAGGTCCCACCTGCCCCAGAAGAGGTCCCAATGATCCTGAAATCTGAAACCCTGCCCCCTACACCAGTTCCTCAGCCACTTGTTCATCCTCCAGAGCATCCTGTTCCTACCCTCACTGGCAATAGGTTGAGTGAACTCGTCCTTTTCTCCTTGGAGTGACGGAGGATGAGAGGTGACCTGATAGAGGTGTATAAGATGATGAGAGGCATTGATAGTGTGGATAGTCAGAGGCTTTTTCTCAGGGCTGACATGGTTGCCACAAGAGGACACAGGTTTAAGGTGCTTGGAAGTAGGTACAGAGGAGACGTCAGGGGTAAGTTTTTTATGCAGAGAGCAGTGAGTGCATGGAATGGGCTGCCGGCGACGGTGGTGGAGGCGGATATGATAGGGTCTTTTAAGAGACTTTTGGATAGGTACATGGATCTTAGGAAGATTGAGGGCTATAGGTAAGCCTAGTAATTTCTAAGGTAGGGACATGTTCGGCATAACTTTGTGGGTCGAAGGGCCTGTATTGTGCTGTAGGTTTTCTATGTTTCTAACAAGAATGAAGAGAGGCAATAAAACATTGTATAATATCTGCTGCAGTAGCGTAGTTGTTAGCGTCAGAGTCCGCGACCCAGAATCAATTCCACTGCTGTCTGTAAGGACTTTGAACCCTCTCCCTGTGCCTGCATGGCTTTCCTCTGGGTGCTCTGGTTTCCCCCTTCATTCCAAAAATGTATGGATTAGTATATTAGTTGGTCACATGGGTATGAGTAGATGGCTCAGGCTTGCTGGGCCAGAAGGGCCTGGTCCTGTGGTTTATCTCCAATTAAATAAAAGAAACAGAGATACAGAGACATGAGGATGGGAGTGAGTGAGTGAGGTGTATTCATAAATGGCTTTTTCTAAAAAAAAAACACTCATAGTCTTTACTGATAAAGTACAAATTCAAGGTAGTTACACTAATATTTTCTAAAACTCTGGTTAGGCCTCAGGTGGAATCTGGTGGTGTTCAATTCTGGGCACTATACCTTAGCAAAGAGGCTAAGCCTTGTTGAAGCTATAGAATATGATTACAGGAATAGTTTCAGGGACAAAGGATTTGTGCCGTGAGTTATTTTGAGAAATGGAATGCTTAGATCAGAAAGAAATTAAGCGCATGTGATAGAGATGGTCAGAGTCAAGAATCTGTTTGCTGGGATAAGAATGTTGAATGTTTACTCCTTTCCATTGATGCTGCCTGAGCTGCTGAGTTCCTTCAGCATTCTGTGTGTGTTGATTTGAATCTCCAGCATCTGCAGAATCTCTTGTGTCTAAATGATTCCAGTTGCACCTCAGTAACAAGAAAATAGAACATAGAAGAGTACAGCACAGGAACAGGCCATTTGGCCCATAATGTTGTGCTGAACCAGCTAAAAAGCAAATCAAAAACACCCAAACACCAATCCCTCCTACCTACACAATGTCCATAACCCTGCATCTTCCTCACATCCATGTGCCTATCTGAACGTCTCTTTAAAGCCTCTTATGTATTTGCCTCTACCACCATACCAGACAGCACATTCCAGGCATTCATGACTCTTTGAGTCTAAAACTTACCCCCTCACATTCCCTTTGAACCTACTTCCTCTCACCTTCAATGCATGCCCTCTGGTATTAGACATTTCAACCTGAGAAACAGATACTCCCTGTGCACTCTTTCTATGCCTCTCATAATCTTATAAACCTCTATCAGATCTCCCCACAGCCTCTGACACTCCAGAGAAAACAACCCAAGTTTATCCACCATCTCGTGATAACACATGCCCTCCAAACCAGGCAGCATCCTGATAAACCTCCTCTGCACCCTCTCCAAAGGCTTGACATCCTTCCTATAGTGGGGTGACCAGAACTGTATGCAATTCTCCAGATGTGGCCTGGCCAGAGCTTTATAAAGTTGCAACATGACCTCTTGACACGGAGCTGAGGTGAAACTAGGGCAGATAAAGAAGCATATTTTAATTGGACAATTTGTTATGATCAAGAATGGTGGTGGAAGCTAATTACATAGTTACTCTCAAGAAACAAGATTTGGAAACGAGAAAGAGATATTGTTTATGGAGCTGTGGGAGATGAGGGCAGGGTCATTAACTGAGTACCTCTTTCCACAGACACCATCAGCAGAATGACCTCCTATACTCTACCATCCTATACTTCAAAGCCTTTTGTTTGACATAGATTATGGGTTTCTGAAGGTATGTACTATGTCTAAAAGATCTTATCATGTCTAGTTGTTTTCTTGCACAAATATTACATAAAAGAGGAACCATGTTGAGTGTTAGAGTGCTGTGATCACAGGCAAAATATTACTGAGAAGTTTGATGCAAGAACACAATGCTCTAGGTTTGGAGTGCAATGCCTGAGCACTTGGAGATCCATAGAAGAGGAAATATAGATATACATTTGCTGTGCTAAACGGATGAAGCTTTTGTCAAAGGAATATCTCTGGTTTAATCCCAGTGAAATAGATGCCTTTCCATGCACGTGAAATATAGATGTCTACCCACGTTGAAGTAACCTGCAATCCCTACTTATTCCATTATTGACTTCAGTCTCCATCCACACTGGCACACTTCTCCATCTCTCTTTACCCTCGCTGTGGTAATTCCTGTCCTGCGAATGGGTGGGAGGCTCTTTGTATGCACTCTCTGAAATTGGACATAACAAACCCATTAATTGACAGTTTGTTAGTTCAGTTTCAGAACTGTCATTTGACATAATAGTTATCTTGATTGTCTTTCAGTTTACAAAATTTAATTCAGGCTAATTCTGCATTGCTCACAGATTTCAGACCGATTGGTAGTGCCTTAGAATCAGAGAGGCATAGAGCACTACAGCTCAGTCTGTGCCAACCTCTTTTTTTTTGGTTAGTCCCATCTGTCTGCATCCAGACCGTGGCCCTCCATACCCCTCTCATCAGTGTAGCTCTCTAATTTTTCTTAAAAGATGCGATCAAACCCACATTCCCCACATTTTCTGGCAGTTCGTTTCACACTCACACCACCCTTTCAATGAAGAAATTCCCCTCAGGTTCCCCACAAATATTTCACCTTTCTCGCTAAACCCATGACCTCTGGTCCTAGCCTCACCCAACCTCAAGGGAAAAAGCCTGCATGTATTTATCCTGTCTATACCCCTCATAATTTTGTATACCTCTATCTTCCTTCATTCTCCTAAGCTCCTGAGAATAAAGTCCAACCTTTCCCTCTAAGTCCTGGCAACTTCCTTGTAAATTTTCTCTCTGCTGTTTCAAGCGTATTGACCTTTTTCCTGTAGGCAGCTTGAGATTTGGATTTATATTCATACCCAAATTCATTTATTTACCACATGTACATCGAAACATACAGTAAAAGGTGTCATTTGTGTTAACAACCAACACAATCTTAAATGTTACACACAAGAAAGTCTGCAGATGCTGGAGATCCCGAGCACCACACACAAAATCCTGGGGGAACTCAGCAGGTCAGGCAGCATCAATGGGGAGTGGATAAACAGTTGGTGTTTTGGGCCAAGACCCTTCTTTGGCACTGAGAAGGAAGGGGGGGGGAGATGCCAGAATAAAAAAGGTGGGGGGAGGGGCAACTTGCAAGTGTTGTTAACACTTTCCGGTGCCAACATAACATGCCCACAATGTTCAGCAGAACAGCAGCAACTAAACCACAACAGCAAAACAAGCCCCTTTCTTCCCTCCCATCCACCCACACACACTCACACACACATTCCTTCAACCCCAGTACAGGCCAAGCCTTCAGTCTCCTTTGGACTTGCAGACTCACAGACATCAGCCTCCAACTTCCCCAGAGGACCTGTAGACTCACAGACCCAAGTCTTTTGCCATTGGGCCTCAATCTCCAGATTTCTGAATAACCTTCAGGCTACGATCTTCACTTTCACCTCAGGACTCACTGATAAAGGGACAGCGAACTCCAGACCTTGAATTCTAGACTCACCAATGATGGGATGCTGAACTCCAAGCTTTAAACTCCTGGCTCGCCAGCACCCATACCTCGGGGGTCACTGACTCTCATACCTCCAGCCTGCATGGACCTCTGATCCCGCAAGTCCCATGGGGAATTTGCTGACTGGGAGCAGGATCACCAGCCCTCATCTACGATGGTCTTCCTCCACAACGTCTGTCCACAGATGTCCTTCAGCCATGTAGCTCTGGCCTTCTGACACGGAGCATGCAGTGAAAGCCTAGGCTCCTGTCTGACCTCTAACTCCCCAAATCCTTGTCCCTAAACCCTAACCTGATCCCTAACTTTCCCCTCTGTCCCCAAAACCATCCTTACGATACTAAAATACAGCTGAATCTGAGCCATGATCTCAACCGGCGCCATCTTGACCAGACGTGACCAGGATTTGTGGACAGGAAGTGCCCAGAATTGCACACAATTATTTCCAATCCGCAGCTTTGTAAACAATTATTACTTTCGGGCAACTAGGAACACAATTGAGATGAAATAGTTGGATGCATCAGCGAGGGAGATGAGGCTGAGTACAGGGCTACGGTAGGAAACTTTGTCACATGGTGTGAGCAGAATTATCTGCAGCTTAACGTGAAAAAGACTAAGGAGCTGGTGGTAGACCTGAGGAGAGCTAAGGTACTGGTGACCCCTGTTTCCATCCAGGGGGTCAGTGTGGACATGGTGGAGGATTACAAATACCTGGGGATACGAATTGACAATAAACTGGACTGGTCAAAGAACACTGAGGCTGTCTACAAGAAGGGCCAGAGCCGTCTCTATTTCCTGAGGAGACTGAGATCCTTTAACATCTGCCGGACGATGCTGAGGATGTTCTACGAGTCTGTGGTGGCCAGTGCAATCATGTTTGCTGTTGTGTGCTGGGGCAGCAGGCTGAGGGTAGCAGACACCAACAGAATCAACAAACTCATTCGTAAGGCCAGTGATGTTGTGGGGATGGAACTGGACTCTCTCACGGCAGTGTCTGAAAAGAGGATGCTGTCTAAGTTGCATGCCATCTTGGTCAATGTCTCCCATCCACTATATAATGTACTGCTTGGGCACAGGAGTACATTCAGCCAGAGACTCATTCCACCGAGATGCAACACAGAGCGTCATAGGAAGTCATTCCTGCCTGTGGCCATCAAACTTTACAACTCCTCCCTTGGAGGGTCAGACACCCTGAGCCAATAGGCTGGTCCTGGACTTATTTCATAATTTACTGGCATAATTTACATATTACTATTTAACTATTTATGGTTCTATTACTATTTATTATTTATGGTGCAACTGTAATGAAAACCAATTTCCCCCAGGATCAATAAAGTATGACTATGACTATGAAATGAAATGAAATGAAATGAAATATCTTTATTGTCATTGCATAGTATAATTTGTCATGCACCAATACAGTGAAAATGAGTTTGCAACTCTCGTACTCGATACTATAAAACAACAAATAAAATAAATAAACAATAAATAAAATCAAGTAGCCAGCCAGTACAAGCAACGTCCCACAGTGCAAAATCACAACTCAGATGCATAACAGCCATAAAACCAGTATTAAAAGTAGCAATATAACAATTTATGGATGATGCTTGATCAATTGGTTCAGAGCAATTATAGCTCTGGGGGAAAAGCTATTTTTCGGTCTGGAAGTGCGGACATAGAAAATCCTATAACGTCTGTCAGATGGAAGAACTTCAAACAGATGTTTGCATGGGTGTGTATTGTCCTTACAGATGCTTGTAGCTTTCCTTAGGCAGCGTGAGCTGTAGGTGTCCTCCAGGGCTGGGAGCAGTGTCCCGATGATCTTCTGTGCGCTAGAGACGACCCGCTGAAGTGCTTTCCTGTCAGCTGCTGTACAACTGAGATACCACACAGAGATGCAGTATGTTAAGATATTGATATTCTGAGTTTATTAGAATCCCAAGGTAATTATTATTATAGGATTAGAGCTGCATCAGATCTCATTCACCCATATTCAGTGTTCACCAACCTACTTTGGCTCCTGTTAAAGCAGTTCATTTATTTTAAAATTCTCATCCTTATGCTCAAAACACAAACAAAGCCTTATCCTCAGCTCTCATCCTTTAAGCCTGAAATTTCCTCCAGCCACCAACACCCAAGGTCTTCATGTTCCTCTAGATATGGACAACTATTCTTTATTTTATTAATTTACTATATTTAAAGATAGAGCGCCCAGTGAGCCACACTGCCCAGCAACCCACCTATTTGACATTAGCCTAAACACGGGTCAATTTACAATGACCACTAACCAACTGACTGGTATGTCTTTGGACTGTGGGAGGAAAGTGAGGCACAAAGAGGAAACCTACGCAGTCACACGGAGAACATTCAATCTCCTTACATTCGGTGCTAGAATTGAATTCCAAGCTCCCAACTGCCCCAAACATTAATTCTGTTTCGAGTTAGGGCATATTCTGAAGTTTTAGTATATAGCAAAATTAAGTTCAACAGCAACTAGTCTTCAGATCTGAATGTGGATTGCAGATTGAAGTTAAAGTGCAGCTCTGAACAATGGTCTTCTGCTGCAAACTGGGGTTAATTGCAAACCAGGAAACACCCACTGAGCTGAGATGTCTGCATATGCATGAAAGCAGTTACAGAGGCAATGGTGATTAACATTTTATCTATGGTGTCTGGAGTTGGTGTGAAGATTTAGACGTTTGAAAATCATACTAACATAAATGAAGCTTTGTCAATCCATATTGAAGTAAATGATATCTTGGGTAGTATGGGGGTATGGCTTATTTGCCAGTCGAAAGCCACTTCCACCATGCCAGTTGTTGATTGGTCAGTTTAAAGCTGTAGCAGCTCTTCCCATTGGTTGCCTTGTGTGCCACAGTCTGGTGCCTGGTTTCAAACACCCTGGGTATAAAGGATAACACTTGCGAGAGGTTCAGCCTCTTTCCCTTTGTCTTCACCGCATGCAAAACAGAGCATCTGGGAAGGTATTCTCCATGTGCGCTTTTAACTAAGTATCTTTTTGTTCTGTAGTTTGTGTAACTTGGGGAACATAAATGTTTGGTCAATTTTATTTACTGTTTGTAAATAAATGATTAATTGGTTATTAGTAGTTCTTTTTCTGTTTTCTGTCTCACTCACCAAACCTGTGAACCTGCTTCCATGTTACACCTTGTAACCATTAAAACTGTGTTGAGTTACCATTGATCTGCAGGGTATAAAAATGTGATGTACTTTGAGTTCAGGGGGCCTCTTCTTCCAAGGGGATCTCCCATATGATTCCTACGTGTTTGGCTGAATAAAGACTTCTACATCCACCAACTTCAGTGTCTCTCTGCTGACGTTGTTCACTGTCATAACAGTACTAACCTCTACACTGTCGTGATCCTTCTTTGATTATTTTTGCCCAACCTCTTATGGTTGTGCATTCAGCTATCTAGTCATCTTGAATGTCTTACCAAATGAGCCTATGTAAGTATTTCAACAATTGCTTACTTTTTGTCTGTCTACAATGCAATCCTGACACATTATTTCACAACTAGTTGGCTTAAGCAGCTTCGCCGAGCCACAGAAACCATGCAGGAGAATACTTTCAACTATGAATTTAAGATTGTGTAATCCGGCACCCAGTTGGTCTTCATTTCAAACAGCAAATTGGATGTGCCAGTTTGGAGATTGCTCAGGTACACTACTTTGGAGTGTATGTGTAATGATTCGGCAAGGTAGCCAGACAGACAATTGAGGTGGTTAAAATGGTACCTTAAATGCATTCATCAACTAGCTGAGGCATAGAACATGAGCAGAGAGAAGCTGGCATGGTTAGTCCTCAGCTTAAGCACTACACACGAAAGAAAAGAAGTGACTGCATTCGATCAGGTGCAGAGGAAATGCACAAAACTACTCCTAGGAGAAAAGTCGTGGCTATGCTAAACCAGGGCTTTTTATTTAGGTGGGTGAGATAGAAGAGAAATCTTAATTGAGCCATGCAAGAATACTAAAGGGTCCTGGAATCGGAGTCATAAAATAATATATATTCCCAGAAAGGATTTTTAAAGTAGTATGCTTAGGAGCAATGAGGGAAAATGTTTTTCTTCATCGGGTGGTAACAGTGTGGAATCCATTGCCCGAAAGTGTGGTAAAGGCAGGAACCATTAAAATGCATTCAAGCAATTCTTGAATGAGTGCTTGAAGAGGTGTGACATATAGAGCTATGGACTGTAGAATCAGCTTTAATGTCACTGGCATGTGTTGTGAAATTTGTGGTCTTTGTGGCAGCAGTACAATGCAATACATAATCGTAGCAAAAACCCTGAATTATAGTAGGTATATACTGTATATATATATATATATATATATATATATATATATGTATATATATATATATGAAATAGTTAAATTAAAATAGTGCAAAAACAGAAATTAAAAAAAGTAGTGAGGTCATGATCCTGGGTTCAATGTCCATTCAGAAATCGGATGGTAGAGGGGAAGAATCTGTTCCTGAATCACTGACTGTGTGGCTTCAGGCTTCTGTACCTCCTTCCTGACCATAACGATGAGAACAGGGCATGTCTTAGGTGATGGGGGTCCTTAAGGATGTATGCCACATTTCCGAGGCATCTCTCCTCAGAGACTACGGAGCTCAAAGATAGAATAAGACTGGATCGCTCTTTTTTTTATAAGCATGGTTATATTGAACTGAATGGCCCTCACGGTCATTTATGTTCATTTCATTAGCTGATGCCCTGAAAAGGAAATGAGTTAAAGTCTATTTTTTTGATAGGTTAATTGGTCATTGTAAATTGTCCCGTGATGAGGTTAGGGTTAATTGAGTGCGTCAGGAGTTGCTGGGACGGCGTGGCTCAAAGGGCCAGGGGTCCTACTCCCTCTGTATCGCTCAATAGATCAATAAATAAAGGTGTAACCACATTACAAACTTCAGAGTGAAAGACTTAGCTAGGTGTTGCAGTGCTTTGAGTGGAAGTTGCGTTAAGTTACAACATCATTGGCACTTTTTCAAATGTATGCTTCAATCAAACAGAATTGCAGAATCTCTTAAAGGATTTGAAAATTGATTTGGCTCTGTCTGGATGCATCCTTTGCGATGTTCCCATGCCTGAAGTAACCTTTTGTGGTTGCAAGGTTACCTTCTGATCCCAAAGTTGAAAGTGAAACGCTAGTGAGGCCTCAGTGGTACCAAGGTGTCAGTCGGCCTGCTGTACATTTTGTTAGTTTTAACAGAAGGCAAGGCAAAGCCATTCTCCTGTCAAAATCTGAGAGGCTTTGTAAGAGTTAAGTATTCCAAAATGATTAAAATTGTTTTAAGTTTCCAAGAAAAGTTAGGAGTTAAAAATGGAAGCTGAAATTGCATATGAACACTAATAACTGTCCAAATTTATTAACATAAGTAAAAAATATAGTTATTTCTTCTTTCTCTTCTGGTTGTGAATCTATTGAAGGAAGTTAGGGTTTGGGTGTTAGTCTGACATTACATCAGTGTATGGGCACAGAGGCAAGTACACATAAGCTGCAGGCTTAGTTTGGACTCTATAATGACTCCAGAATGGAGCCGAGTGTTTGACACACCGTACTTTGCTTGTTTTGGACTTGCCGTGGGAGTCTCGTGTTTTTCAGGAAGTATTTACTTGAATGGCTGAAAGCTGGTAGTTCTTCTACATCTATTGTTAACAGCTACCCAAAAAGTCTGCAATTTTAACACTCCTGCCAGAGCACTGGTTAGTCTGTTTCTTGCTTCTCTGGTCAAAGTTCAGTTTGATTCCTTCTTTCCTCTGACAAACCAAACGCCATAGGATTCCTTTCAACTTACCCAAACTTTTCATTTCACTTTACTTACTTATCTTGCCTTGTTATGATTTTGTTTTTCAACCGGTTGTTGAAATGCACATGAGTAATATATACTGCCCTCAAAGAGGACCATAACCTTGTCATAGGGTTTGGAGGTGTGCGCGCCTCAATGACCCAGAGAACTATGATGGCTGGAGTCAGGGCTCGTGCTTTGATTCTTGGTAGGGTCACCCATGCTGGACAGGTCAAAGGGTAAAGGTCCTCAAGTTTCGGGTGTTCCGCTCAAGGCTAACCACATTGACAGGTCAAAAAAAACGTTGTTACGAAAATGGCAATGAAGAGTGCTTCTATATCTGTGTGTAACGGTATTCCTGAGTCTCCATCTGGGACTTGTATGACTGACAGTAGCGAAAACTGATAGGAAGCTACTGGCACGATGAAGGAAACCCTGAACTCTGCCAAGACCAAGATCAAAATTAGTTTTTGGAATGTATAAACCATGTACAAACTGGTAAGCAAGCAGAAATAACTGCAGAAATGTGTTGTTACAACCTACATATACTGGGTGTCAATGAAAGCAGATAGACAGGGTCTGGCAGACTAAAGGCAGCAACAAGTGAAACAGTTTTATACTCTGGAAGGGAAGGTGGTTGTCCACGCCAAGATACAGCTGTACTAGAGCTGTGTTCTGCCCACACACTAGTCTGGGTCAGAATGCTGGTACGTGACAGAGAACGGCCTTGCCAATCTGTCGTCATTCCCCACCACGAGCCTCTGGAAGATCCTCCGTATTTCCGGCCAAGAAAGACCTCCAACCACACCCTGCTCCTTCAGTGTCATCAAGAGGAAATAGCCACTATCATCACGAGGAAACGTTGGAGATAGATTCAAAGTTTAAATTTCAAAGTACATTTATTCTCAAAGTATGTATAAATTATACAACCTTGAGATTTGTCTCCTTACCGACAGCCACAAAGCAAGGAACCCAAAAGAACCCAATTTAAAAAAACAATACCTAATACACAGAGAAAGAGGGGAAAAAAACACAAACCATGCAAACAATAAAAGCAAGCAACAGCACTCCGAACCAGATTGAGTCCATAGACCCAAATTCTGAAGCACCTGGAGTAGGTCCATAGCCTCAATCTTAGTTCATCATATAGTGGGGTAAATCACAGCGAAGCTGGCGGACACAAGGCACTTAGCGGCCGGAGCAGTCTCACAGCCTCAGTCTCAGCGCTGAGGAGAGCAGAGCTGAACTAGCTCGATCCTTGACTCCGGTCTCAACATCCTGCCTTTTCAGTCCATCTGGCCCGGTGCTTAAATTGTCCAAGCACTCAGGTTGTACCCCGCACTAGGGCCTGGGCTCTGAAACAACAAACTTCACTCCACTCTGCTCGCTCCAACTACATCTCCAAAGTTCCAACTTCTCTTGGAACATGCCTCGACCCCGCTCTGACTCAGTCTCGAACCTGCACGCCTTGGTGCTCGAATCAGTCTTGTCTTCGCTCTCCTCTTCATTGTTTGCGGTGATCGTTTACCATCATTTTCCATATAAAAAGTGTTATTTTTAGAGTACTTAGTGGAATTTTTTGCTTTGAAAACCACCCGTAAGCTGTCACCCACCTTCCATAGCGCCATCTTAAATGGGATTGGGATCGTGATGAGAAGAGAGGCCAACTCTCATCATCAAAACAGCAATTCATTGGACCCTTGAAAGGTGGAGGGAATACAGGAGATGAAAGACAACTTGGCACTATACCATAGAGGCAGAAATGTGGAGCCTGAGCCATACCTGGGGCACGTTAGAGAAGATACCAAGAAAAGATAAGGTTGTAATGGGCAGTAAGTAAAATAGATGGGCGACAGTTTATTGCACAATTTCTGCAAAAACTATTCTCAGTGGCTCTGTTCAAAAATTTTGGAAGCGCATTCATGGAAGGATTTCAGTGAGATTCTTGACAGTGCTTGTTGGGCAGTTTGCCATAATTGCTCATTCTTACAAAGTGAAGAGAAAATGTAAAATGGTAAATTGGTTTATTGTTGTACGTGTACAAAGGTACAGTGAAAAGCCTGTTTTGCATACCATTCACATGGATCAATTTGGTGTATTTATGTAGTATTATTTTAAACGATGATAGCATTCAGAATAACGTGTTACAGTTGCAGAGAAAGTGCAGTGCAGGTAGACAATAATGTGCAAAGTCATGACAAGGAAGAGTATGTTTTGTTATGTTGAAGTTGTGTTAAGAGCTTAGTGAGGCCTAAATTGGAGTGCTGTGTCCAGGTTTGGTCACTTACCTACAGGAAAGAAGTCAATAAGGTTGAAGGAGTACTGAAAAAATTTACAAGGATGTTGCTGGGTCTGGAAGGCCTGAGTTACCGGGAAAGATTGAATAGGTCTGGACTTTGCTCCTTAGAACATAGAAGTTTGAGAGAAGATTCGATAGAGGTATGCAAAATTATGAGGGGTACAGATAGGTTAAATGCAAGCAGGCTTTTTCCACTGAGGTTGGGTGGGACTATAACCAGAGGTCATGGGATAAGGGTGAAAGGTGAAAAGTTCAAGGAGAACAAGAAGGGAAACTTCTTCACTCAGAGGGTCGTGAGACTGTGGAATGAGCTGCCAACACAAGTGGCGCATTTGAGCTTCACTTCAATGTCTAAGAGAAGTTTGGGTAGGTCCATGAATGGTAGGGGTGCAGAGGACTATGGTCCCAGTGCAGGTTGATGGGAGTAGGTAGTTTAAATGGTTTCAGCATGGAAAAGATGGGCTGAAGGGCCTGTTTCTGTGCTGTACTTCTCTATGACTCTATTATGAGGTCAAGAGTCCATTTTGTCATACTAGAGGACCATTCAATAGTCTTATAATGGTGGGGTGGACACTGTCCTTGAGCCTGGTGATAGATACTTTCAGGCTTTTGTATCTTCTGCCTGATGTGAGGGAGAGAAGAGATATGGCCAGGGTGGCTGGAGTCTTTGATTCAGGGTGCAGCTTTACCAAGGCAACAAGAAATGTAGACAGAGTATAAGAAATAGCAGTAGATGTAATAAATGACTTTGTGACTGATCAATCATTTAGGGCAATGACTAACCCGCAGTATCATCGAACTTGCCTTTTGATCCCATCTCTCTAAATTCTTTTGGATTCCAACAATCTATTGACCTTAGCATGGGTCTTTTTGAAGATTAAAGTGATTGGACAGAGAATTCTAAAAATCTACAACTCTTTGAAGGAAAAAAATTCTTTAAACTTATCTTAAATGTCTATATGTTCAGTATCTCCCAAGTTATGACTCCTCAATCAGGAAAAAAGAGCCTCTCAATATCAATTCTTCTTAAATATTGTCAACTTTAATGAGATCATCTCTTGTTCATTTAAACCCCGGCTAGTATAGACCCAACTAATGTATTCTTCCTAAATAAATTAAACTCCTCATCCCAGGAATCTAGCAGATAAGAATTCATTGTCAGTATACCCTTTCCTGAGTACACTGACCAATACTGCACAGTAAACTCCAAACATAATTCTGTACGATTGCAATATTTCCTGTTCCTTGTATCCAAACCAATGCATCAATGAGCAATGCACAATCTGCCTTCCTAGTTCCATATTGTACTGAGAATCATTAAACAATACACTAGTTGCAAACCATTAATTTTTGAAAGAATAATTTTGCTAGTCCTATTCTCAAACTTTTTCTCTGCGATTCTACATTTTCAGGTACTCAATCAATACCTTTGAAAGCCATGATTTAATCTGCTTCTCTTCAGATCATAATTACTTGTTACATTGAGATTATGAGGTGAGGTCTCGGAGGGCTGTCAAGTAGCTCGGTGGTCCCCAAACCTTTTCGCACTGCGGACCTGTTTAATATTGACAATATTCTTGCGGACCAGCCGACCGGGGAGGTGGGTAGGGTTGCCAACTTTCTCACTCCCAAACAAGGGACAAGAGTAACAGTCAAATATGGGACACTTGTGTTTACCCCGAGAAAGACTACCATGACCATGATGCCTTGCGCGGGCACCTGTGTGCGCATGAGTGTACGTGCTGATTTTTTTTCCGCAAATCATTTTTGGCAATTCTGTTCAGTGTAACCACACTGTACATACATTATTTCTACTTTATATAGGCTGTGTATTTATCATATCATTCCTGCTTTTACTATATGTTAGTGTTATTTGGTATGATTTGATAGGTTATTTTTCGGGTCTGGGAACGTTCAAAAAATTTTCCCATATAAATTAATGGTAATTGCTTCTTCGCTTTACGTCATTTTGGAATGAAAGGTTTCATAAGAATGCTCTACCTTAGCAGGGGAAATACGGGACAAGGGCGGTCCCGTATGGGACAATTTAGCCGGATGTCCCGGCTAATATGGGATAGTTGGCAACCCGGGGGGGGGGGGCGGTGGGGGGGGAGGAAGTTAATCACAACTGGAATATAGGTGATAAGTCAACTATAAGTCACTTATAAGTGGCTAATACACTCAATTTCGTTTCTAAAAGGGTTTATCTAACTAATTTAATATTAAACACACAGCGCATATTTTCCTCGCATGAATATGGTGATAAGTCAATTATAAGTCACCTATAAGTCAATAGCATATTGCTGAATCAATGGGAGCCCTGGGCTTGTTTCCCTGCAACAAGACAGTCCCATCGAGGGGTGATGGGAGACAGCGATACTCGAATGAGTTCCTTATGTCCAGTCTATTCCGCAATTTAGTTTTTGTCGCAGACAACTCTGCTTCGCAGTGATATGATGTTGGAAATGGAAGCAACGTTTTCAGTGCTTTCGTGGCTATCTCAGGATATTTAGCCTTGACTTTGATCCAGAATGCGGCAGAGATGTTATGTCAAACATTCTTTTCAGCCCACGGTCATTTGCAAGCTCGAGGAGTTGATCTTCTCTCGCTGACAAAGCTGATGCGTGCGTTCAAGTTCAACAGTGGGCGTGACAGGAAATGAGGAAAGGTGCAGCTGACTCACATGGCCAAATCATATTGTTTCCTCATGGCCCGGTAGCACATGCTTTGCGGCCTAGTACCGGTCCGTGGCCTGGTGGTTGGGGACCACTGAAGTAGCTAATGCTAATGCTGTTTCTTTGTTCAAGAAGGGAAATAGGGATAGTCCTAGAAATAATAGACTGGTGAATCTCACCAGTGGCAGGAAAGCTATTGGAGAGGAACTTATGGATAAGATTTACGAGCATTTGGAAAACCATGGCTTAACTAAAGCTTGACAAGAAGCTCAGAGATCTTGGTCTTCATCCTGCATCGTGCAGCTGGATTCTGGACTTCCTGTCAGATCACCGGCAGGTGATAAGCGTGGGCTCCCTCACCTCTGCCCCTCTGAGCCTCAATACAGGTGCCCCTCAGGGGTGTGGCCTGAGTCTCCTCCTTTAGTCTCTGTATACCCATGACTGTCGTCACCCACAGCTCCAATCTGCTAATTAAATTTGCTGGCGACATTGCACTGATTGGCCTAATTTCAAATAATAACAAGGCAGCCTACAGAGAAAAAGTCATCACCCTGACACAGTGGTGTCAAGAGAAAAATCTCTCCTTCAATGTCGCAAAAACAAAAGAGCTGATTGTGGACTACAGGAGGAATGGAGACAGGCTAACCCCTATTGACATCAATGGATCTGGGGTTGAGAGGGTGAACAGCTTTAAGTTCCTCGGCATAAATATCATATACATAGATAGAATAGTAGAGCACAGTACAGGTCCTTCGGCCCACAATGTTGTGCCGACCCTCAAACCCTGCCTCCCATATAAGCCCCCACCTTAGATTCCTCCATATACCTGTCTAGTAGTCTCTTAAACTTCACTAGTGTATCTGCCTCCACCACTGACTCAGGCAGTGCATTCCACGCACCAACCACTCTTTGAGTAAAAAACCTTCCTCTAATATCCCCCTTGAACTTCCCACCCCTTACCTTAAAGCCATGTCCTCTTGTATTGAGCAGTGGTGCCCTGGGGAAGAGGTGCTGGCTATCCACTCTATCTATTCCTCTTATTATCTTGTACACCGCTATCATGTCTCCTCTCATCCTCCTTATCTCCAAAGAGTAAAGCCCTAGCTCCCTTAATCTCTGATCATAATGCATACTTTCTAAACCAGGCAGCATCCTGGTAAATATCCTCTGTACCCTTTCCAATGCTTCCACATCCTTCCTATAGTGAGGTGACCAGAACTGGACACAATACTCCAAGTGTGGCCTAACCAGAGTTTTATAGAGCTGCATCATTACATTGCGACTCTTAAACTCTATCCCTCGACTTATGAAAGCTAACACCCCATAAGCTTTCTTAACTACCCTATCCACCTGTGAGGCAACTTTCAGGGATCTGTGGACATGTACCCCGAGATCCCTCTGCTCCTCCACACTACCAAGTATCCTGCCATTTACTTTGTACTCTGCCTTAGAGTTTGTCCTTCCAAAGTTTACCACCTCACACTTCTCCGGGTTGAACTCCATCTGCCACTTCTCAGCCCACTTCTGCATCCTATCAATGTCTCTCTGCAACCTTTGACAATCCACTACACTATCTACAACACCACCAACCTTTGCGTGGTCTGCAAACTTGCCAACCCACCCTTCTACCCCAACATCCAGGTCGTTAATAAAAATCACAAAAAGTAGAGGTCCCAGAGCAGATCCTTGTGGGACACCACTAGTCACAATCCTCCAATCTGAATGTACTCCCTCCACCACCTCCCTCTGCCTTCTGCAGGCAAGCCAATTCTGAATCCACCTGGCCAAACTTCCCTGGATCCCATGCCTTCTAACTTTCTGAATAAGCCTACCGTGTGGAACCTTGTCAAATGCCTTACTAAAATCCATATAGATCACAGCCACTCCACTACCTTCATCTATATGCCTGGTCACCTCCTCAAAGAACTCTATCGGGCTTGTTAGACACGATCTGCCCTTCACAAAGCCATGCTGACTATCCCTGATCAGACCATGATTCTCTAAATGCCTATAGATCCTATCTCTAAGAATCTTTTCCAACAGCTTTCCCACCACAGACGTAAAGGCTCACTGGTCTATAATTACCCAGACTATCTCTACTACCTTTTTTGAACAAGGGAACAACATTCGCCTCCCTTCAATCCTCCGGTACCATTCCCGTGGACAACGAGGACATAAGGATCCTAGCCAGAGGCTCAGCAATCTCTTCTCTCACCTCGTGGAGCAGCCTGGGGAATATTCTGTCAGGCCCCTGGGACTTATCTGTCCTAATGTATTTTAACAACTCCAACACCTCCTCTCCCTTAATATCAGCATGCTCCAGAACATCAACCTCATTCTTATTGTCCTCACCATCATTAAGTTCCCTCTCATTGGTGAATACCGAAGAGAAGTATTCATTGAGGACCTCGCTCACTTCCACAGCCTCCAGGCACATCTTCCCACCTTTATCTCTAATTGGTCCTACCTTCACTCCTGTCATCCTTTTTTTCTTCACATAATTGAAGAATGCCTTGGGGTTTTCCTTTACCCTACTCACCAAGGCCTTCTCATGCCCCCTTCTTGCTCTTCTCAGCCCCTTCTTAAGATCCTTTCTTGCTTCCCTATATTCCTCAATAGACCCAGCTGATCCTTGCTTCCTAAACCTCACGTATGCTGCCTTCTTCCTCCTGACTAGATTTTCCACCTCACTTGTCACCCATGGTTCCTTCACCCTACCATTCTTTATCTTCACCACACAGCCGGTATATACAGACCACGTCAGATCCTCAGAAAAACTTCTTCACACGGAGAGTGGTGAATCTGTGGAATTCTCTGCCACAGGAAACAGTTGAGGCCAGTTCATTGGCTATATTTAAGCGGGAGTTAGATATGGCCCTTGTGGCTAAAGGGATCAGGGGGTATGGAGGGAAGGCTGGTGCAGGGTTCTGAGTTGGATGATCAGACATGATCATACTGAGTGGCAGTGCAGGCTCGAAGGGCCAAATGGCCTACTCCTGCACCTATTTTCTATGTTTCTATGTTTCCTCATCGGGACAAATTTATCCCTTACATCCCGCAAGAGATCTCTAAACATCGACCACATGTCCATAGTACATTTCCCGGCAAAAACATCATCCCAATTCACACCCGCAAGTTCTAGCCTTATAGCCTCATAATTTGCCTTTCCCCAATTAAAAATTTTCCTGTCCTCTTTGATTCTATCCTTTTCCATGATAATTATAAAGGCCAGGGAGCGGTGGTCACCGTCCCCCAGATGCTCACCCACTGAGAGATCTGTGACCTGACCCGGTTCATTACTTAGTACTAGATCTAGTATGGCATTCCCCCTAGTTGGTCTGTGACAGGAATCCATCCTGGACACACTTAACAAATTCTGCCCCATCTAAACCCTTGGAACTAATCAGGTGCCAATCAATATTAGGGAAGTTAAAGTCACCCATGATAACAACCCTGTTATTTTTGCACCTTTCCAAAATCTGCCTCCCAATCTGCTCCTCTGTATCTCTGCTGCTACCAGGGGGCCTATAGAATACCCCCAGTAGAGTAACTGCTCCCTTCCTGTTCCTGACTTCCACCCATATTGACTCAAAAGAGGATCCTGCTACATTACCCACCCTTTCTGTAGCTGTAATAGTATCTCTGACCAGTAATGCCACCCCTCCTCCCCTTTTTCTGCCCTCTCTATCCCTTTTAAAGCACTGAAATCCAGGAATATTGAGAATCCATTCCTGCCCTGGTGCCAGCCAAGTCTCTGTAATGACCACTACATCATAATTCCATGTATGTATCCAAGCTCTCGGTTCATCACCTTTGTTCCTGATGCTTCTTGCATTGAGGTACACACATTTCAGCCCTTCTACCTTACTGTCTTTACACCGTCTATTCTGCTTCTCTTTCCTCAAAGCCTCTCTGTATGTTAGATCTGGCTTTACTCCATGCACTTCTTTCACTGCTCTATTGCTTTGGGTCCCATCCCCCTCGCAAATTAGTTTAAACCCTCCTGAACCATGCTAGCAAACCTACCTGCAAGGATATTGCTCCCCCTCGAGTTCAGGTGCAACCCATCCAATCTGTACAGGTCCCACCTTCCCCAGAAGAGATCCCAATGATCTAAATGTCTAAAACCCTGCTCCCTGCACCAACTCCTCAGCCATGCATTCAACTACCATCTCCTCCAATTCTTACCATCTCTATCACGTAGCACTGGCAGCAATCCTGATATCACTGAGGATCTGACGTGGTCTGTATATACCGGCTGTGTGGTGAAGAAAGCACAACAGTGCCTCTTTCATCTCAGACGGTTGAAGAAGTTTGGTGTGGGTCCCCAATTCCTAAGAAGTTTCTACAGGGGCACAACTGAGAGCATCCTGACTGGCTGCATCACTGCCTGATATGGGAGCTGTATTTCCTGAGTCACCCCAACCACAAACTGTTCCGGGACTGCAACATTAATGCCAGGACCAGCAGGCTCCGGGACAGCTTTTTCCACCAAGCCATCAGGCTGATCAATTCATGCTGGTACAATTGTGTTTCTCTGTTAATTTGACTGTCCTGTTGTACATACTATTTATTACAAATTACTATAAATTGCACATTTAGATGGAGGTGTAACGTAAGGATTTTTACTCCTCATGTATATGAAGGATGTAAGTAATAAAGTCAATTCAATTCAATTCAATTAGTTAGGGACAATCAATTTTGATTGTTCCTCAGGTCTTCCTCACTCTCAGTGTCGGCAAATGTGCACTTTCCAAAGTGGAGGCATTTTGGTGAAGCCTACAAATCCAACCCCCCTGCCCACAGTAATGGGCTGGAATTAAATTAGTTGAAACCTTCTCTTCTAGAACAGAAAATCAGTGAGTTCCCTAATGCAGAAGTGAGCAAAAAACTTGGAGATGTGGCTTAAAAAAAGAACTGGAACATGAATTATTCTAAGAATAGGAAGATGAAAATGATAGTGGTTATGCCGAAGAAAAACATCACTCCCTCTCTCGCACTTACAAATCACCCCAAATTATATCACGCAACGGCAACAGGAACATCAAACGCCAATGCCCCCCCACCCCACACCCGGTACAAAGAACACTTACAAATTGTGCCAAATTTAAATTTAAGTTGCACGGCAGCAGCAAGCGCATCAGCCCCCACCCCGCCCAATGTAGAGAAACAAATCCAGCAAACTGTGGGAACATCAAACCCCACACCTCCCACACAAAAATGACGCTACAAAACCATGGCAAAGTAGATCGCTCATAAGGCAAAAGAGAAAGAACGGGTGAAAACACAGAATATAAAAGACATAAAAATGAAAAGAGTTCAGTCCAATTCATAAATCCTCCAATAGCCTCGAGGGAGAGGGGACCACTTGAGAGCTACTGTGAAAGTACGGCCCGCACAGACTTTGCAGCCTAGGAGGTGAAAAGCAGAACTTATCGGAAATGCTCAACAGAACTGACCACATCAGAAGTGTCAATGAGCTGAAACACTAACTCTGTTCTCCCGCTTCAGAAATTATATCTGACCTACTTAATTCTTCCAGAACATCCAATTTTTCTATACCTCAGTATATTACCTTTAAAGCAGAGTTTTGCCTTTCAGTATGCTTATAGCCTGGTTGAAAAAGGACTTCAGTGACATCCTATTCTGTGCTTTGAGCCATGGGGTTTCTATAAATGTTCCCAAGGCCTTTGTTCCACATCTGCATCATCCATAATCAAAGTTCAAAGTAAATGTTATTATTATAGCACATATCTGTCACCACATACAACCATAAGATTTATTGTCCTGTGGCATACTCGGCAAATCTATAACAGGATCAATGAAAGATCAACCAGAGTGCTGAAGACAACAAACTGTGCAACTGCAAATATAAATAAATAGCAATAAGTAACAAGAATAAGAAATAACAAGATAAAGTGAGATTATTGGTTGTGGGAACATCTCATTGGCTGGGCAAGTGAGTGTAGTTATCTCCTTTTGTTCAAGAGCCTGATGGTTGAGGGGTAGTAACTGTTCTTGAACCTGGTGGTGTGAGTCCTGAGGCCTCAGTATCTTCTACCTCATGGCAGCAGCGAGAAAAGAGTATGGCCTGAATGGTGAGGATTTCTAGGCGCAGAAGGTTGGAAAAAAATCACCAATTAAAGTAAGCTCTTGTAACGGCCTTTGCCCCAACTGACTCCCGTTGCCTAGGGTGAATGGCCGTCGACCCCGCCAAACAGTGCAAATGCTTTGGTGCGGATACGGTGTGAGGCGCCCAATGATCAGCCATGACACAAATATCAATCAATATACCAAGTGTGAGTAAAGAATTATACTTTATAGCAAATTTTGGTGATGGGTTAGTAGCAACAACTGAAAGAAAAGGCGCCATGTAAGAAATTTATCAGTCTTGTGCACATAATATTTTAATACTTTGGAGCTCACGCCTCCGATTCCATCCACAACGTCCTTCCGAGACTCCGGCCACCATCTGAAACCCTGAAGTCTGGTATCCGCCACCCTGGAACCACTGTCCGTTCTCCGCACGTCCGTCCTCTCCGCACGCCTCCCGAAAAGCCCGCGCTCCTCAACTCAGCACACATATACCAGATAATATAACATGACTTCCATTGGCTTGCAAATGAGTGCAATTTCCATTATCACATAGTATAACCCAAACATTGTTGTTACAGAGAACCCCTTGCTCAGCAGTTAACAGTACGAGAAGCCATTTTGGTAATAAACAGTTAACAGTCCAGCTAATATTACTGAGAACCTTACACTCCTTTTTTTGCAGAAAGGTGGGTGAAGCTGCAAGAAAGGTTCGTTATTAAGGGCGAGTAGAGTGCAGAGTAAGCAGTGGCCTGAAGGGTGGTGTTTGGCTTTCTGGCAACAGATGTAGTTTAGTGTTATTGGCCTTTCAGATAGCATCATTCCTGAGCAGTCAAACAATGTGATTTACAGACCAGAATTGTGAAATGTCTTGCTGGAACAACAATTTTGGTTTCTACTGTGGTGCTGACCTCACACAAAATGCTTCATGCCAGAATTGTAAGAGCTAGAGGAAATGAAAATCCTGTGAGAAATTAGATCTATTTCTTGAATACTCAAAGGAGCACTCGCATCGAGAGTGACGAAGTGCTTTGAGAGGTTGGTTATGGCTAGAATCAACTCTTGTCTCAGCAAGGATCTGGAGCCTTTGCAATCCGCAGTGGTCTATAGTGGATGTTGGATATGTAGATGACATTACCCTAATGGCTGAAAGTGAGGAAGATCTGAGGAAGCTTTTAATCAAAGTGAAAGAAGAAAGTGTAAAAGCTGGCTTGTTGCTCAATAGTAAAGAAACCAAGATTACGCCGACCAGCCCTATTAACTCCATGTTAATAAATGGAATGGAAGTGGAAGCAGTGACGGATTTGGTCTTCCTTGGTTCAAAGATTTCTACATATGGTCACTGCAGGCATAAAATTAAACAGAGCTAACTTCCAGGGAAGGCAACAATGGCAAACTTAGATAAAATAATGAAGAGCAGAGACATAACATTGTCAATGAAAATCCGTACAGTCAAATCTTTGATATTTCCAGTTGTGATGTATGGCTGAGAGAGTTGGACTATTAGTAAGGCTGAATACAGAAGAATCGACGTGTTTGAACTTGGATGCTGGAGGGAAGAGTTAAGAGTTCATAGGACAGCAAGAAGATCCAACATGTCAATACTTGATGAAATACAACCAGATTACTCACTAGGAGGCTTGATTATGAGACAAAAGCTCAAATATTTTTGGCACATCACGAGAGGACAGGATTCCTTGGAGAAGACTCTAATGTTAGGTAAAACAGAAGGTAAAAGAAGGAGAGGCCAACAGAGGCTACGATGGGTAGGTAATATTACTCAGACAATGTGTATGACCTTGGGAGATCTGAGAGAGACAGCTTCCAGCAAGAAGGCTTAGTGTACAGGAGTCAATGGGGTCACAAGAGTCAGACTCGACTTAACGACTGAACAGTGGATGTGATCTCATTGACTTTTCACGCAACCTTGGATCACCTGGACAACACTGACACAAACAAGAGATGCTGGAAGTCGAAGCAACACACACAAAATGCTGGAGGAACTCAGTAGGCCAGGTAGCATCTATGGAAAAGCATAAACAGTTGACGTTTTGGGCCGAGACCCTTTTCTAGGACCTTCATGTCAGGAGGCGGTTTATTGACTACAGCTCAGTGTTTAATACAATCATTCCTACAACTCTGATTGAAAAGCTCCAAAATCTGGGCCTTCGTACCTCCCTATGCAACTGGATCCTTGACTTCCTCACTGGAAGACTACAATCTGTGTGGATTGGAAATAACATCTCCACCTCATTGACAATCAACACTAGTGCACCTCAAGGATGTGTGCTTAGCCCACTGCTCTACTCTCTCTGCACCCATGACTATGTGACTAGGCACAGCTTGAATGCTGTCTATAAACTTGCTGCCGAGATAACTATTGTTGGCAGAATTTCAGATGGTGATGAGAGGGCGTACAGGAGTGAGATATATCAGCTCATTGAGTGGTGCAGCAACAACCTTGCACGCAATGTCAGTAAAACCAAGGAACTGATTGTGGACTTCAAGAATGGTAAGTTGAGGGAACATACATTAGTCTTCATCGAGGCAACAGAAGTGGAAGGAGTGAGCAATTTCAAATTCCTGGCTGTCAACATCTCTGAGGATCTGGGCTGGGCCACATCAATGCAGCTACAAAGAAAGTGAAACAACGGCTATATTTCATTTGGAGTTTGAGAAGATTTGGTATGTCACCAAAGACAATTGCAAATTCCTGCAGATGTACCATGGAGAGCATTCTAACTGGTTGTTTCACCATCTGGTATGGGCGTGGGGGTGACTGCTGCACAGGGTTGAGATAAGCTGCAGATACCGGTAAACATGGGTTAGCTCCATCATGGGTACTAGCCTCCGTAGTGCACAGGGCATCTTCAAAGAGAAATGCCCCAAAAAGGCCGCATCCGTCATTCAAGACATGCCCTCTTCTCATGCTACCACCAGGAGGGAGGTACAGAAGCCTGAAGGCACACACTCAACGATTCAGGAACAGGTTCTTTCCCTCTGCCATCCAATTTCTGAATGGACACTGAACCCATGAACACTACCTCACTACTTTTTTTATACACGACTTATTTAACTTGACTATTAGATATATAAATAAATATATATATAATTATTCCATTTGCCATTTGGGACCATCGAGTCTGCTCCACCATTCAATCATGGCTGGTCCTTTACTTTCTCCTCCTCAACTCCATTTCCCGACCTTCTCCCCGTAACCTTTGATGCCATGTCCAATCAAGAATCTATTAATCTCTACCTTAAATACACCCAAAGACCTGGCCTCCACAGCTGCACATGGCAATAAATTCTGTAAATTCACCACCCCCTGGCTGAAGAAATCTCTTTGCCTCTCTGTTTTGAATGGACTCCCCCCATCCTGAGGCTGTGCCATCTTGTCCTGGACTCTCCCACCACGGGAAACATCCTTTCCACATCTACTCTGTCTAGGCCTTTCAACATTCGAAAGGTTTCAATGAGATCCCCCCTCATCCTTCTAAATTCCAGTGAATACAGACCCAGAGCCATCAAATGTTCCTCGTATGATAAACCTTTCATTCCTGGGATCATCCTTGTGAACCTCCTCTGGACTCTCTCCAATGCTAGCACATCTATTCTAAGATGAGGAGCCTAAAATCGTACACAATACTCAAGGTGAGGCCTCACCAGTGCCTTATAAAGCCTCAGCATCACAGCTTTGCTCTTGTATTCTAGACCTCTTGAAATGAATGCTAACATTGCATTTGCCTTCCTCACCACTGACTCAACCTGCAAGTTAACCTTTAGGGTGTTCTGCACAAGGACTCCTAGGTCCCTTTGCGTCTCAGATTTTTGGATTTTCTCCTCATTTAGAAAATAGTCTGCACATTTATTTCTACTACCAAAGTGCATGACTATGCATTTTCTAACATTATATTTCATTTGCCACTTTCCTTCCCGCTCTCCTAATCTGTCTAAGTTCTTCTGCATCCTACCTGTTTCCTCAACACTACCTGCCCCTCCACCAATCTTTGTATTATCTGCAAACTTCACAACAAAGCCACCTATTCCATCATCTAAATCATTTATATACAGCATAAAAAGAAGTGGTCCCAACACCGACCCCTGCGGAACATCACTAGTCACTGGCAGCCAACCAGGCAAGGATCCTTTTATTCCCACTTGTTGCCTTCTTCCAATCGGCCAATGCTGTAATCATGTTAGTAACTTCCCTGTAATACCATGGCTCTTAACTTGGTAAGCAGCCTCATGTGTGGCACCTTGTCAAAGGCCTTCTGAAAGTCCAAATATACAACATCCACTGCATCCCTTTTATCTATCCTACTTGTAATCTCCTCAAAGAATTCCAACAGGTTCATCAGGCAGGATTTTCCTTTAAGGAAACCAAGCTGACTTTGTACTATCTTGTCTTGTGTCACCAAGTACTCCATCACCTCATCCTTAACAATTGACTCTAACAACTTCCCAACCACTGAGGTCAGGCTAATTGGTCTATAATTTCCTTTCATCTGCCTTCCTCCTTTCTTAAAGAGTGGAATAATGTTTGCAATTTTCCAGTTCTCTGGAACCATGCCAGAATCCAATGATTTTTGAAAGATAATTTTTAATGCCACCACAATCTCTAATGCCACCACAATCTTTCAGAACCCTAGGATGCAATTCATCTGGTCCGGGTGACTTATGCACTTTTAGGTCTTTCAACTTTTTGAGTACCTTCTCACTTGTAATAGTAACTGCACTCACTTCTCTTCTTTCACACACTACAACACCTGGCACACTGCCAGTGTTTTCCACAGTGAAGACTGATGCAAAATACTCATTTAGTTCATCTGCTATCTCCTTGTCCCCCGTTATTATTTCTGCTGCCTCATTTTCTAGCGGTCCCATCTCTCTTTTATTTTTTACATACTTGAAAAAGTTTTTACTACCCACTTTGATATTATTTGTTCACTTGCTTTCATATTTCATCTTTTCCCTTCAAATGATTCTTTTAGTTGCTCTCTGTAGGTTTTTAAAAACTTCCCAATCCTCTATCTTCCCACTAATTTTTGCTTTGTTCTATTCCCTCTCTTTTGTTTGTACATTAGCTTTCCCTTGTCAGCCATGATTGTACAGTATTATTTTGCCATTTGAATATTTCTTCATTTTTGGAATACACATGTCCTGCCTCTTCCTCATTTTTCCCAGAAACGCACGTTATTGCTGCTCTGCTGACATCCCTGCCAGCAGCTCCTTCCAATTTACCTTGGTCAACTCCTCTCTCATATCACTGTAATTTCCGTTACTCCCCTGAAATACTGTTACGTCAGACTTTACTTTCTCCCTATCAAATTTCAAGTTGAATCAATCATATAATGATCACTGGTTCCTAAGGGTTCTTTTACCTTAAGCTCCCTAATCACCTCCATTCATTACATAACACCGAACCCAGTATAGCTGATCCCCTAGTAGGCTCAATGACAATCTGTTCTAAAAAGACATCTCTTAGGCATTCAACAAACTCACTGTCTTGAGATCCATTACCAACCTGATTTTCAATTGACTTGCATGTTGCAATCTCCCATGACTACATAACATTGCCCTTTTGCCACGTCTTTTCTATTTCCTGCTGTAATCTGTGGTCCACATCCCAGCCGCTGTTGGGAGGCCTGTATATGACTGCCATTAGGGTCCTTTTACCCTTGCAGTTTCTGAACTCTACCCACAAGGATTCAACATCTTCAAATCCAATGTCACATCTTTCTACTGATTTGCTGCCATATTATTATATATTTCATTGTACTGCTGCCACGAAGACCACAAATTTCATGACATATTCCGGTGATATTAAACCTGATTCTGAATTTGAAAAATCGACACACTCTTGATTGTTTTATAGTTGCCACATGAAGAAGGAGTGACATTTATTAAAGGATGTACTGTATACAGTACGTATACCTTGAATGTTAGTAACAGCGATTCAGGAATTTCCAGTCATTTACAACCCTACCTCCCAAAAATATTGTAGTGCAATCTGGCCTGCAACAAAAATATATATGTAATGCCCTTGTTCACATCTTTACTGTTATGCTGTAGGAATTTCATTGAGCAGCTCTGTTTTGCATTCAGCCTGTTTGGGTTATTGCTGAAGATAAGGGATGATGTGCAATGTGTGCCATCCAATCAGCGGGAGGTTTTCTTGGTGAAGGACGATAAGGTTGGGCTTGGGGCTCTTGTTCGAGAGGAGATGAAGAGAGATGACGCTGGGGAGAACCGGTCGTAGCGTACAATCCGGTGGGAGACCCGTTTGTTTGAGATGGATTGCGAGCGACGTTCAGAAGGTGGTGCGGGCGTTCACCTTGACCGAGGGCCCAGCGTGTGGGTGACAGAGAAGTTCAAGATGAGCTTCAATTTGTACACATTTGACTGTTTAATTAGAATGGGCCCTTTTCTTTTTGTTATTCTTTACTAACCGTTTAGTTAAGATTCATAAATATAATTCCTTTAATGATATGTTACTGTCTGTTAATTCGTGGCATTAATTTATAACAGGGTAGCAAATGACACTGCATCCACGCAAACCGAGGATTGGGTGGGATTAAGTGTGCCTCAATCTTTTGTCTTCCGTAGACTTACCAAGGTGGTTTCATAGGTTAACCCAAGATAAGCATTGATCAAGTCATAGACAAGAGGGACAGCAGATGCTGGAAATCCAGGGCGATACACACAATCTGCTGGAGGAGCTCAGCAGGTCAGGCAGTACCTATGGATGGGATTAAACAGTCGACGTCTCAGGCTGAGACCCTTCATCAGGACAATCAAGTCAAAGAGCTGTACTGCAAAGGCAGCTTCATGACCCTTGTGTAAAACTGAATGAACGTCTCAGCTTACTGCATGAAACAAGCTGTGAGCAGGAAGCCATGCAAGAGAGGTTTTTCACTTGGACACACGCATGTTGAACTAATCCTTTGAATAAATTACTCAAGGAGGCGGCTGGATTATTAAACTATACAAAGGAATGAATTCAATCACAAACAACAGAAAATCTGCAGATGCTGGAAATCCAGGCAACACACACAAAATGCTGGAGGAACTCAGCAGGCCAGGCATAATTGATGGAAAAGAGTAAACAGTCGATGTTTCAGGCTGAGACCCTTCATCAGGAATGCATTCCTATTATCTTGTTGTCTCGTGCACTTTTCAAATCTGAATTAGCATGGCAGGTAACAACCATACTCTACCGAGTCTGCGATTGTCCCATTAGCTTTTGAAAATATTGATATTTGAGTCAAATGCATTCAGCAACCTTTCACAAAATAAACTTACAACTTCCTTTGTGGTAAGAATCTAGCATCAATCTGAAAATTTCCTTTAAATAAAATTGATTCACTTGATAAACCAATTTATAGATTCACAACAGACAGACAAGAGTGAAATAATATAATTAAATGGGGAAGGGAGGTTTAGTCAATATATCATTCTGGGAACAGTTTCTTCCCCTCTGCCATCTGATTTCTGAATGGACATTGAACCCATGAGCACTACCTCACTACTTCTTTTTAATTTTTACTTTTGTACTAATAATTTAATTTAACTATTTAATATTTTATTTATATATATATATATATAGACGCATTATATATTTTTTCTATTATTATGTATTGCATTGTACTGTTGCCGCAGAGACAACAAACTTCACGCCATATGCTATTAAACCTGATTCTGACTCTGAATCCAATTGCGATGCCTTCTGTACCAGTAAATGGGTGCTTTTTGGGGCAAACTGGGATTTACAAGGGCGCTTTAGCCACGATTAATCTGAACACATGGAAGAAGCCTCCTTGAAGTGATTGCTGGGGTAAATTGTGTATAAAATCTAAAAGAGTTTAACGTTTGACGTTAAAGGGAGGAGATCATTAGTGTTTTGAATAACATTTATAGGTGTAATAAGCTCTGTAAAGAACACTGAGTTGCCCTGCTTTACTGGCCTTGACCATCTATATGTCACCTGGACAAGTTTAGGTCAAATTCAGAAATAGTGACAGGGAGGATATCCCTGCTTTCGTTGTGCGTTAGAGTGGTCACTGTTTCATTCCTCACCCATCCTCCCAAAACAGTGACTATGTTAACAATTGATTGGATGTTGGCAGGGAGAGAAAATCCACTTTCAATCTTTTCTCAGTATCTTCACACAACTTTGCTTGTACAATTCTCCTAATTCTCCCTCGGTCCTCTGTTCTTTCAATTCAGTACTTCTGTCATTGTCCGAATCTCTGTTCTGTCGTCTATCTTTTTGGCCTTTGTTCCCATTTGTGGCTAATGTTCTCCAGCATAATTTTTTTTATTTTGGTACAACAGTAATACCTGAGATTCTTAACAGTGAACTGTCAATATCCCTCTGTGTTGTGGTACACACCAGACCGTGCCAGCTTCCGAGATTTAGATTCTCCTGTTCTCTGGAGTATGGATAACTGGCGCGGCCCCTTTAAAGATTCAGGCCTGCTCCGCTAATTGACGGCTGTGTTTTGGTCCCAAGGTTTGGATATTTAAAGAACACCTGAACTCAGGTTCAGTGCTCAGTTGTCAGCCTAACTTTGGTTCAGTTTAGGAATCCTGTCTTGTTTGATTCTCGTCTAGTCTTGTCAGGGTTCTGTCTAGCATCTAGTCAAGAGTCCAGTTTTCAGCTCAGTCTCGAAATCGTGTCTCGATTGCAGTTGCCAATACTCCAACACCTGGATCCTTACCATCCTTGCTAAGGCCTCGCGTCACACTCTGTGCAAGATAAGTCTCATGTGACTTTGGAAAATTTCCTTTTGTTGATTGACTCAATTACAAACAGCAAGTATGATTAGTGCGCTTACATGAATTTGTTACTGAACCCTTCTGATAAAACTGACGTGAAACAGTTCTTGGTTAGTATTTTCATACACATTCTATCAAACATGCCAAATTGTTGGAAACTGATATTTCTGTTGCAGTAAAATCATCAAGGTCCTGATGTGATGTGTCTGAACTGCAAGAGCACAGCTCAAGAGGAAGCAGTTTTGGGTGGAGTTGTGTTACTCAGGAAGGTAAAACAAAGCAAGAAATAACTTAGAGGAAGCTTTAGTCGGATAGGGCCATACCTACTACAGTAATATAAACAGTGAGGACTAAACCAGAATCTGTATTTGACTGGGGAGAGGATAAATCCTGGAGGCAAGGTGAAGGATAAAGGAGATCTCATTAGTAGGGAAGACGGAAGCTTGTGACTAGCAGAAGCCAAGACATTCTCTTTGCCCTTTCTGGTCTAAGAAATGTTTCAGCATCAGAATCATGTTTACTATCACCAGCATATGTTGTGAAATTTCCTATTAATTCTTATTAAATATGTCTTTGTGATCTAATTTGCATTATATGGCTAGAATATATTAATAATGTTCTTCATCAAATCAGGACAGAAGGGGTTGTGAGAGTGGCTGAGAAGATCATGGGTGTCTCCCAACCATCCATTAGGGACACTTATGAGGAGCCATTACACAGGGCCCTTAGAATTATTAAGGATCCCACCCACCCATCCAGCATCCTCTTTGACTTTCTACCATCAGGCAGGAGACTCCAGTGCATAAAAACAAGAATGGTAAGTATGGGAAACAGCTTCTTCTCTCAGGCCATTAAGCTTCCGAACTCCTTGCTGCATTGCATTTGAGGTGTCATGATTAATTTGTTCTGTACCTTACAGTATTTAACCTATGCACTTTGTTATTTATGTTTAATTCATCTGTAAATTTAATTCTTTCGTTATCCTGTGTTATATGTGTGTTATGTGTACAACTGTGCTTTACACCCTGGTCTGGAGAAACATTGTCTTGTTTGATGCTATACATGTATATAGTTAAATGACAATAAACTTGCATTGACTTGATACTGCAGCTAGAAGTTAAGCAGAAAGACACATCTATTTTAACTTGAGATCCACTCTATTAACTGTGGGTGGCATAAGTTCTCCCCCTCCACCCCCATCCGGAAATGTGAGGCTCGCAGTCACTTTCACCCTCTCTCGTTTACCTGGATCCTACACTGTATAGGTTAGGCTGATCATTTGGCAGTAAGTTCCAGAGGGTACAGATAAAAGGCAAGTGGGAGTCAGAGAAGCGAAAAGCCCCATTACTTGCTAGCAGTTGAGATTTGCTGCGAGGTCAATGTGACCCTGGTATAAATTACATTTCCTAGGTAACTATCAAAGTTTTCAAAAGGTTATTCCAGCCTAATTCTGGTTCTATGCATTTTTTAATTCACTTTCTTCACTCAAGGCATGTGGGCTTTGCAAGCTGAGGCAGTGTTTAGTTGTCCATGCTAAATTGCCTTTGCGAAGGTGAAGGTTTTGAAACACTGTGGGCTCTAAGATTTGCAGATACCCATTGTAGGGGACACGTATTCTGTGCTTTGCATTTATTATGGTAACTAGTCACACTACTGGAGTGGGGGGGGGGGGAGGCATGATAAAAGCAAAGGGAATAAGTCTCGTATTCACGCTTATTTCATTGAAGTTTTAGCTTGAGATCAGCGGGAGGTCCTATCTTTGCTGACCACTTAATACCACTTAATATCCCTTCATGATTGTATGTTTGCTAATTGCTAATAAAGGATCAAAAAATGGGATTCGACTCTTTGGAACAATCGTTTCTTTGGAGTTGAGGTTGCAGGACACAAGTGTAACAACCCTGTGGCAGTGCAGGCTAGCAGAAATCATTTTGCTTTCATGTTAGTTTTTGCCACTGTGCCCATACTACTGTGAAGGAGGGAATTCCAGGCTGTTACTCCAGTGTCTGTGAAGGAATGATGATATATTTACAAGTGAGAATGGTGTGTGGCTTGGAAGGCAACTTCCCGAGTTGTGGTGTTCGCTTGTTCGAGGTTGTAGGTTTGGTAAGTTCTGTCTCAAGGAGTCTTTCTGACTTGCTGCGATAAATCCTGCAGGTGGTACAGGGTGTTGCCACCTTGCATTGTAGATGCAGCGATGAATGGATGGATGACATGCCTATCACACAGGCTGTGATGTCCTGTATAGTTTTCAGCTTCTTGAGTGTTGTAATTGTTAGCACTTATTCATGGCTAGCTACTGCCAGTTATGCCAGTTATGCCACTGATATTTATGGCAGCATACTGCCAACTGTTTCCATAACAATGTTTTTTTTTACCAGTCAGGGTTGTTAGCCCTGAGGTGAAGCCCTGAACCTGGACCATTGTTAGTCTGGCCTCTACCCTTTGACCTGTTTGGCATGGGTGACCCTACCAAGAGTCAAGGCACAAGGCCCTGACTCCAGCCAGCATAGCTCGCTGGGTCATTGAGGTCATCAAGCCTCCAAACCTGACAGTAAGGCTGTGGTCCTCTTGAAGGATTCATCAATGGAAGTGCAGAGTATTCCATCATACTCCTGACTTGAGACTTGTAAGGGACTTTGGGAGAATTAGAAAATAAGTTGCTTGCTGCAGGATTCGTAAGCTCTAACCTGCTCTTTAGCCACATTGTGTATATATAGAACAGTACAGCACAGGAACTGGCCCTTCAGCTCACAGTGTAGTGCCAAACCAGCTAAAAAGCAAATCAAAAACACCCAAACACTAATCCCCCCTCCCTACATAATGTCCATATCCCTCCAACTTCCTTATATCTATGGTCATATTTAAACGTCTCTTAAAAGCCTCATATATTTCCCTTTACCACCATACCAGGTAGCACATTCCAGCCATCCACCACTCTCTGAGTAACAAACTTACCCCTCAATCCCCCTTGAATCTATCCCCTCTCACCTTCAATGCATGCCCTCTGGTATTAGACATTTCAACCCCTGGAAAACAGATACACTTTGTCCACTCTATCAGTGCTTCTCAAAATCTTAAAGACCTCTATCAGATCTCTCCTCAGCTTCAGAGAAAACATCCAAGTTTATCCAGCCTCTCACGATAGCACTCTGGCTACTCTGTCAGGAAAAGCAGCTGAGGCTTGGCCCAAGCTCAGAGCAATGGAGCTGATTTGGTGGTGAGTGAGCGATAACTTCAATAATAAACTGCAAAATAACAAGCCATGAAAGACCACTAAACAAGAGGGGACGGATATTTAACACGACAAGCCAACAAGGTAACTGAAGGCCAGGAGCTGGCAGGTTCGTTTGAGTAAACAAGGACTGCGGATGAGAGCTGGGTTTAAATAGGCTACAGGTGATGAGTTGGAAATGATTTGCAGGCAACTCCTGTTAGTTGGGTGGAGACTGGGAGGATCCTGCATGTTGAGGCTTGATAGATGCCTCCCCCCCTCCACACACCCATCCCCCCCGACCCCTGGGCCTGTCCCCAATGGCACAAGCCGAACTGGATGGGAACGATCGAACTCCTTGATGAGCAATGGATCCACGGTGTAACTGGACAGCACCCATGATCTCTCCTCCAGCCTATAACCTTCCCAGATGATCAGGTACCGCACACCTCGTCAACATGAACCCATCTACCAGTGAACTGTGTACATTGGGCATGTTGAGGGCAGACAGCGATGAACTGATGTATATTTGTGATCATGGTGGGCCTCCAGAACCTACGTGGCAGAAAATCCAGAGTCTGTTGTGCATCTGGGTGGCTGGAGAGGGGTGAAGAGTGCACATGCATGTATAGTCGTCAAGTGCGTCGCCAGAGCTGGCACCTGCCGTAGGGCCCGGCAGATCTGGCTCTCAAGGTCCCAGGTGATCAGAGCGAGGACCTGGGAGGATGAAATGATGGGCTAAAGGTTGATCTCTGTTTCAGGTGGGTCGAACTGTCATGACAGTTTGTCTGCTTTAGTATTCTTGGTTATCAGAAGTACATAGTCATCAGAATGTAGTTATCTGAAGAGAACTTCTAAAAGTTCTCATTCCTGCTTTATGTTTGAAGCAGAGTATTTTTAGAAGTGCGGTTCCCTTCTGATAACTTTGTATACAACATATTGAAATAGACGCCATCTATGAACCCCTAAGAGCCAAAGAAACACAAGCCAATAGAATTCAAAGGTCAACTGAAGGGGTAGCCAATCAGGTCTGAGGCAAGCGAACAGGAGCCGATATAAATGTGAGCACTCCCAGAATAAAACTGAGCACTGAGGATGTCACCTCGACTGGTGATGAAACGTCTACAAGCTCATTGCCAATCTGGGTGAACACTGCAGCATCAAACACTAAGGATTGTTTTGTGATGGTGCCGAGCTTAAACTTTTAAACACTGCGCAGAACATTTGGATAATTGCTGGTGCTCTTGGTGGCAACTGTTTGATTTGTTCCTTCGGAAGGTTTGTTTATTCAGAGTAGATTGAACAGGAAGCCTGAGCCTCACCTACTTTCAATGATCTCTTTTCCTGTTCAGCTTACTGTTAAAAACAGTTCACATTTAGGATGTACTAAGTTGACAAGGAATGACTTACAGGGCCTGTAACACAGGATATTGTCACATTGATACATTATGGCCTCAATGAATCAAGCTGAACCAAAATTAGTAAAGGATCTATCCTCTTTGCTCTTAATCATTGCAATCATTTAGAAATAAAATTAATTTTGCTGTGTGTTATTGATTCTGAAAATAAACATTTAAAGGATTCTCTCCTCAACATTGGTTGATCCTTAATAGTTTTCGAGAGACTTGCTGTTAGTATTAAGCAACCAATGAAAATAATCAGGTCTCCAGAATGATCAAGACCAGATTTAATCTGTTTGGATAGTAGAAACCACCACTATGATCACTTGCAATCACAACTACAACTTCTGTAACAGGTTTAATAAAGCACAAACATCATGAGGTTATTGTTGTGACTGTGAACAAAGTCACTGGGGAGACACTGGAGCTGGTGTCACTGATAGAAATCTTTATTCAGCCAAACAAGCAGGAATCATACCGGAGACACTCTTGGAAGAAGAGGCCTGCCTGACCCAATACTACATGGCATTTTTATCTGCTAAAGATCAAAGGTAACAGCAGGGTAAGTCTATAGTTATAATGTATCTACAATGCTTCCTTTGCATTTCATAGATCTTCACACCAACACATCCATAATGAGTGTTATCACCCCATCTGTGCAGCTGCATTCATGCATATGCAGACATCTCAGATGAATGGATATTTCCTGGTTTGTCATCAACCCAAGTCAGCAGCTCCAGGATGACCATTGTTCTGAGCTGCATTTTAAACTCAATCTACAGCCCACATTCAGATCTGAAGGCTGGTTCCTGTTGAAATTAATACTTGCTATATACCACAACTCCAGTGTATGCCTTAACAGTTATCATAAAAGTGTTACCAATCAAGAACTGATTCTAAGGACATATAAGGGGGTATGGAGACAAGAGACACCACAATCTGGGTTGAGCCGGGGAAAGGAATTGTCAACATTTTGGTCAAAACCCTGCATCAGCACTAAGGGTGGAGAGGGAAGAGAGTCAGCATTAAGAGAAAAGGGGGAGTGGTAAGATGGAGGCCCAGGGGTGAAAGATGGACCAAGGAAGGTCACAGAGAGAGAGAGAGAGAGAGAGTGCTCCCTGTAGAAATCAGAAAGGGGTCAGAAGTGGAAAAAGTGACTGGTGGTGAGATCATACTGTAGCAGGTGGAAACATTGAAAAATGATGTGCTGGATGCGGAGGCTGATTGAGTCCTCTCTGGGAGGAAGGGGGAGCTCAGTAAGAGCAGAGGCATTGGAAATGGAGGAAATGTGGAAGGGTGCTCTGACATCCACACTGGGGGGGGGTGGGGTGGGAAGCCACATTTCCTGAAAAAAAACTAACTGCTTAGATGTTCCAAACTGCAAGGTCACATCTCAAGAATAGGCCATTACCCCACCCCCCCGATTCCATCACAGATCTCATCGCAGCTTCCAACCCATTGGTTTCCCAACTCCATATTGCCCATTCCTATCTCCTACCCAAGATTCACAACCAAGACTAAAGGGCTGCCCCAGTAGACTCTTTGGTTCTCCTGTTGTCCTAGTGAAAATATCTCCTCATACCAGCCCAGTTCCTTTCCATCTACATGTAGGACATTTCACACACTCTCCACTGCCGTGCTAGTTATCTGGAGCTCCTAGTTGCCAGTGATTTTAGTTCTCCTTCCCTATCCCACACCGACCTGTATATGCTCAGTCTTCTCTATGGGGAAGACCAATCTCAAACTAGAAGAACAGCACCTCATTTTCCTCCTGGTTAGTCTACATCCTTCCACATGAATATTGAATGATCCACTTTCTGGTAATCTGCTACCTCTCTGTTCCCTTTTCTCCCTTTTTGGTCTACCTAGTGAGAGTCCTATTTCACAGAGCCACCTTTCCAAAAGGACTGCAGGGGGCCTGTAGCTTCAAATGCAGTGGCATTAACATATCAGAGAATCTGCCTTGGGACCAGCATGTAAGTGTCATCACAACAGTGTTTGTACTTTCTTAGAAGTTTGCATAAAATCAGCCTGTCATCAATAAATCTACAGAGCAGTTTTTACCCTACAACCATCGTGCTCCTGTACCCGTGTGGAAAGTTTCATACACAACTGCTTTGACCTGATTCTATGACAAACAGAATCACTTTCAAGGACTGTTTAAAACTCACGTTCTCAGCATTATTTTTTATTTTTGCACAGTTTGCCTTCTGTTACATGTTAATTATTTGTCAGTTTTTGTCATTTTATGTCTAATCGCTCATAAATTCTATTGTATTTTTTCCTGTAAATGCTTGCAAGAAAATGAACCTCGAGGTAGTAACATATACGTATCTACTTTGATAATAAATTTGCTTTAAACTTTGAACTTTGAAAACCCCCACCCTTACATCCTAGCCCTTAATAACCAGTATCTTTCCCCTCCTTCAGCTGTTCCACTTGCCCATGATGAATGGAACCACCATCATCCCCCCCTCCCACTATTCCCCACTGCCCATTATATCTCCTTTACTTGGTTCCTCTCTTCACTTCCTTTCTTATCAGATTTGGTAATCTGCAACTCTTCACCTATCATCTCCTAGCCTCTGCTCTTATCTCCACTCTTCTGTCCCTCTGCCAATCAAATCCCCACTCACTTGTATTCACCTACTGAGTTTTCAGCTCTGGCCTCACCACTCCCCCTTATCTCTATATTGAAGTTATCTCCCCTCTACCCTTTCAATTCTGAGGCGTTGACCCTCTGTTTCCCTCCACAGATTCTTCTTAACCACTGTGTCCAGATTTGAAGATTCCAGCATCTCCAAGAGGAACTATCAAAGGCATCATTTCTGTGCCTTCAGTCAATCAGTTAACAGCCACTGAGAGTCTTTGATGTTATTTCAAAGCTGAGAATGATAATATCCAGGGATGCACCTGCAACTGAGTAGAAATGGGCAGAGCTGACAAAACCCAATGTAAAATGCCATTTTAATGATACATCACAA
Organism: Mobula birostris; assembly: GCF_030028105.1. NCBI lineage: Eukaryota > Metazoa > Chordata > Chondrichthyes > Myliobatiformes > Myliobatidae > Mobula > Mobula birostris. The sequence goes on from NC_092401.1 coordinate 7,307,674, forward strand.
GAAAGGACTTGAAGTACTAACAAGAACTAAAAGGACTTTGTGCAAATATTTGACAGTTGCTAAATATTCAAAAAGTCAAAACAACTACTGATAATCAAGTAGATTTAGTTTGGAAGTTTTGCACTGAAAATTATATTTACATTTGTCCCAACATGTGCCTTACTTGGTTACTTTGAATGGCATTTTATATCCATCCTGACTGAGATTTGAATTATATCAGATTCATTAGTTAGCCAGTAAAGTAAAACATGTATTCATATTAAGTAATCATATCTCTAACGTATCGCAAGATAATTCTCACTGATACATTTAGTTGTGACACTTTGAAACAACAAGTGTCCACAGGTAATAATTTCAAGTCAAGTCAAGTTGATTGTCATTTAACTATATACCGCCAAATGAGACAACGTATCTCCACACCAAGCGGTAAAGCACAGCAGTACACATAACATACAATAACTTAGAAAAGTAAGAATTAAATCTACAAAGGAATTACCCATAGATAAGCAAAGTAAAGTGCATAATATAAATATTGTAGAGTGGAATACAAATTATCCGGTGATAGTTCGAATGGGATGTGGCAGAGTGTTCAGAAGCCTAATGGCCTGAGGGAAGACTGTTTCCCATCCCTGACTGTTCTTGTTTTTATGCATCAGAGTCTCCTGCCTGATGGTGGAAAGTCAAAGAGGATGCAGAATGGATGGGTGGGATCCTTGATAATGCTAAGGACCCTGCATAAGCAGCGCTCCTGAAATATGTCCCCGATGAAAGGTAGGGAGACCCCTATGATCCTCTCGGCCATTCTCACAGACCTTTGAAGAGACTTCTGGTCCAATGCTCTTCTGCTCCCGTACCAGATGGAGATGCAGCTTGTCAGGACGCTGAAAATGGCGCTCCTGTAAAATTCAGTTAAGATGGGGGGAGTGATGGGGGTGCGGGGGGCCTCTCTTGCCTCAATAACCTCAGGAGGTGGAGGCGCTTCTTATTCAGGGAGGTGATATTAAGGACCAGGTGGGGTCATCTGTGATGAGATCTCCAAGGAACTTGGTGCATTTAACTCTCTGTACGGAGTTGCCGTCTATGTGCAGAGGGGGATGGTTCACCTGCCCCTTCCAAAGTCCACATTCATTTCCTTTGCCTTCTCCACATACTTTCTCTCTGTACTCTAGTACAGAGTTAGGGCACAGAGCATTGTCTCACAGGCCTTTTGATTGTGATATCCATCAGCTTTATCTGGAGTAGAGCACAATTATGACTCTTACTGATATGCATCATATTTGGAAGTTTAACTGACACGCTTAGCTGGCATTCAGGCTCGTGCATTTACTACTGTATTTTTTTAGCGTCAGATATTCAGTCATTGTGAAACATAGTTTTCCAGTTTTGATGGTATAAATTGGAGCTGTTAGGCCCAGGAACGATTGTAGGTGGACGGTCAGAGAAAATGATTCTCTGCAATAATTAACTGGCAGGTGAATGGCTCCGACTGGCAGCTTTAGACATCCCAGAAAGCTGTTCACATGGTTCCTAACAAGCTAACAGTTCTTTCATACTTTATTTTATAGCTTAAAGAAAAGTCCTTGGAAGCATTTACTATGTTGAGTAAGTGGTAAAGGAACTGGCTGGTATTTCACGATGAGAAAAAGTTAATTAATGATCTGGTAGGTAAGGGGCATCAGGAATGAAAGATCATAATATACTCAAATGTTTTTTTTTATACAATGATTGAATGTGATTTAGTTCAAGCTGAAACCAGTGTCACAAGTCTAAGCAAAACAAACTACAAATATATTCAGCAAGAGTTGTTTGTGATAGATTGGGAAATAACATTAAAAGGTATTACAGCAAGCTAACAAAGGGTAAAATTTAAATATTAATACATATTTTAGAACAATATCACACTTGTAAAATTCACACACCCAACAGAAAAATTGTCTACATTGTAGCTAACCACAAAAGGTTGATAATGTTGATCCTCAGCAACAAGCTTGGGGATTGCAAAAGAATTCAGATTTCAACTGAAGAAGATTATTGTGACATGAACAATGTCACCACAGAGACAGTGAAGCTGGTGGATATAGAATTATTCAACAAAAACGAGCAGCAGGCATCATAATTCAAGACACTTTTGGATGAAGAGGCCTGATTAATCACATATTGCATAACATTTTTATATACTAAAGATCAAAGGTAACATCCGGATAATTCTACAGTCACAATGTATCTACAAGGCTACCTTTGAATTACACATAGCTTTCAAACCTCTCCTTCTTTGCACCCACACTCCAGACACCCAAAATGAATGTTAATCCTCTCTGACTCTAGGTTGCATTCATGCACATGCAGACATCTCAGGTCTAATTGTTCTGTATTTTAAATTCAGCCTGGAATCCACATTAAAATATGAAGATTGGTTGCTGGTGAAATTAATATTTGCCATATACCCTAACTCCAGAACACACCCTAACAGAGACCAAGAGATTGTTAAGAAAATGGAGAGCAGATTAATCCAGGGAGAAACATAAAAGCAGACTGTAAAGACATATAGATATATAAAAATGATTAGCTAATGTTAAGGCTACTGCTAGACATCCCTTATAGATAAATACATTAGAAATTCTACTGTAAGCAAAGGGATAGTAAAACTAAATAGAAAAATTCTAGAAACGGAGGAGAGCCCCAGGTTAGAGTGAAAGATGACTTGAAAGAAAGTAGAATTGGTACTCAAACTAATATTGGAAAAAATAATGGAATGAACAATTGTAAATCCTCTACACCTGCTAATTTTTCAGCAAATTTCAAACAGATGTCTATAGACATCACGGACACTGGTTGTCATTTTCAGAAGTTCCATAAATAAATTCCAGGACTTTTTTTCACTGAGTGGAAGGTAGGAAATGTAACCCAAATAATTAAGAAGGAAACTGAAAATGTACAGACCGGTTAGTGAACATCAGCAGTAAGGATATTGAGAAAATCTCTTAAAGAAGTGTTAGCAAGCACAATAATAATTGAATTGGGCACAGTCTTTATGGCTTTATGGAAGAGAAATCACGTTTGAGAAACCTTTTGAAATTTATCAAAGTTCTAACCAATGGAACAGATAAGGAGAACCAGTGGATATGATATGTTTGGTCTTCAACAAGGCAACACAGAAGAGTTTATTAAACAAAATTGCAGCATCTGTAATTGGTAAAATATATGACATAGACCATAAGAGATAGGAGCAGAATTAGGCTGTTCGGCACATCAACTGATCCATTTTCCCTCTCAACACTATTCACCTGCCTTTCAACCTCTATCTTAAATACACCCAATGACCTGGCCTCCACAATCACCTGTGGCAATGAATTCCACAGATTCACCATCCTTCAGCTAAAGAAGTTCCTCTTCATCTCTGTTCTAAATGAGCATCCCTCTATTCTGAGGCTGTGCCCTCTGATTCTAGACTCCCCCACTTCCTCTCCAGATCCACTCTATCGAGGCCTTTCAACATTCAATAGGTTTCAATGAGATCCACCTCATTCTTCTAACTTCCAGTGAGTACAGGCCCAGAACCATCAAATGCTCCTCATACGATAACTGTTTCATTCCCAGAGTCATTCCTGCAAACTTCCTCTGAACCCTCTCCAATCCTTGATATCCTTTCCTTGATATCGGGCCCAAAAATGGTCACAATACTCCAAGTAAGGCTTCACCAATGCTTTATAAAATGTCAGGTTGAGAATTGCTTAACCTATAGAAAAAAAATACACATAGGAATAAATATGTAACTTTTGGGTTGGGGTTACCATAGAGACCAGTGCAGGGGCAGCAGCTGTTTACTTGTGCGTGCGCGCGCACATTCACACACGAAGGTTTGGATAAAGGCACCAAAGTGAAGTGTACCCAATATTGCAGATAACACAAAGCTGGGGTGTCAGTCTGCATCATGACAAGGAAGAGGACAGGCCAAGTGAATAGCTGATGGAATGTGGAAAATATAATTTCATCCACTAAGGCAGCAAAAATAGAAAAAAGAGAGTATTTTTTTAAAATAGGGAGAGATTGAAAGGTGCTAATGTTGGGGGGGACCAGAATGTCATTGCATGCCTACCAGAGGTAGTTGTTGTGCACATGCAAAAGGGAATCAAATAAATGTATCAAGCAGCAGTAAATCAGTCCTAACATCTCTACCCCGGCATCTCCACAACACTTTACACCTCCATTCATGCAAAGATAAGACCCTCTCATTACCTCTACAACTCTTAACGACCCTCATGTGATTGCTATAACTTTAAACAACTCACAGAGTTTATAAGCCAGGAAACGATCCATCATGGATTAGAACTGAAGAAGCTTCTCAGATAGTGGTAAATCAGTTCTAGACAACACAGCAAGTCCAGTTGCCTTGATTTACTGCTGTCTTGATTTACTGCTGCCTGATATGCAATGACCTGGGTGAATTAGAACCCTCATAGACAAATCAGTTAAATGGTATATTAGCCAATACAGCTGGAGGGCCAAACATAAGAATAAAGGAATCTAGCTAAATTATGTATGTTTCAATGTAAGGAAATACACCTGGAATATTGTGTATAGGTTGGCCTTCCTACCTAAAATACAATGTATTTGAGATAGAGGGGATATAATGAATGCTCTCATCACATTAATTTTCAGAATGCAGGTTGATCCAGTGAGGGGTAAGTAAGCAACTGGTCCAAGTTGTCTTGAGTTTACAAAATTGAGAGGTGATTTCATTGCAATTTCTACAGAATAAATACAGGGACATTCCTTCCATGACTCGGGAGTACAGAATTGGTTATCTCAGTCCGAAAATTACATCTGGCCAGTCAGCCAGATATGAGAAAAGAGTTACTGAGAAGGTAAGAAGAACTTTGGAACTTGGATAGAGAGTGATGGGTGCTCAATGTGGACTACATTCAAGCCAGAATTGATAGAATTTTAGGCATTAAGAGATTTGGAAAGTTAAAAAAGCTGTAGTTTTTGGAATAAAGGCAGAAAATACTAAAAATACTCAACAGATCAGGCAGTATCTGTGTAAAGAGGAACAGGGTTAATGCTGCAAGTCAAATGCTCGTCTTCAGAATCTTCTGTTTTACTGAGTGTTTCAGCATATTCTGCTATTATTCAATGTATATGGAGTTATTGCAGGAGAAAACTTCCAAAGATTAAAAAAAAAAATCAGGCACCTTACTGAAAGGTGAAGCAGGGTTAAATGGAGCTACCTCTGCTTTTACTTCATATGTAAAATCAAGGCAGATTTAGGTTCACCAGGGCACTCATGACTGAGTTGCTTGTCCTTCTGCGCAAGAACCTCCAGTCACACGTGTCCGGATTGTCGTGCCTTTAGTGGGCAAGCATTTTGCATTCTTCAGAAATCTAAAAGTAAAAGAATTGCAGGTGCTGGAAATGTGAAATGGAGCCAGAGAATGGTGGAAGAGTTCAGCAGATTGGGCAGGGTCTTTGGAGAGGGAGGCAGAGTTGGCATTTTAAATTATAACCTTTCTGTGTGCTCTGTCGGTGTAGAGAATTGGCTCTCTTTCTTTATCTGTATTGAAGCTGCCCAGCCTGCTCAATACTTACCACACTTCCTGTTTTCATTCCCCACCTCAGAGTAGAATCAAGTTAACCTGGTTCTTCAAGGACTCCCTACAATGAAGAAAAAGAGTGGAAGATTTGTTCCACTATAAACACAGGGAGCCATTGTGAGAGGTGAGTTGCAAAGGAGTGCTGATACAGAGGCCCCCTGAGTTCAGGGTCATTCCAAGTACTGATCGACCCTGCCCAGCAGAGATCCTTCCCTTCCCCAGGGTGAATCCATCATATCGACAGTGATGACGACAACATCCTGCCTGGGGAGCACTGTAAGACCACCATCTGCTAACATTGGGCAGCACCGGGAAGATAATGAAAGATTCTCCTAAGGGTCTCTGGGTGAGAGCCCTGGGATCTGGGTTTTGTCACTGTTGTGTTTGTTATTGAGGGAGAGTGCAGAGCACACCAGGAAGCCAGCATGCAGGGTATTCAACTGATCTTCCTTGTACAGTATGTGAACTCCTCCCATGTGGGAGAGGCTACGTCTGCCATGGAAATTGTGCAAACAATGAAGACAAGAGTGAAGGCAAGGCTGAGCTCAGGGTTGAGGCGTGTGGGTGCAACAAGAAGTCAGACTGAGTTCTAGGGATGTTGGAGAGGGATTCAAGGTCGAAGATGGAGTTGGATTGAGGGGAGTGGAGAAAAGTTGGAGAGGAGGAATTTTGGAGTCTCCCCTCTACCCCCACTCTCTCTCCATCCCCTCCCCCCTTCTCCCCTCCCCCCCCCTTCTCCCCTCCCCCTCCCCTCCCCCTCCCCTCCCCCTCCCCTCCCCCTCCCCTCCCCCTCCCCTCCCCCTCCCCTCCCCCTCCCCTCCCCCCTCCCCCCTCCCCCCTCCCCCCTCCCCCCTCCCCCCTCCCCCCTCCCCCCTCCCCCCTCCCCCCTCCCCCCTCCCCCCTCCCCCCTCCCCCCTCCCCCCTCCCCCCTCCCCCCTCCCCCCTCCCCCCTCCCCCCTCCCCCCTCCCCCCTCCCCCCTCCCCCCTCCCCCCTCCCCCCTCTCCCCTCTCCCCTCTCCCCTCCCCCCTCTCCCCTCCCCCCTCCCTTCCCCCCTCCCCCTCTCTTCCTCTCTCCCCCTCTCTTCGCCTTCTATTTTTACCAATTCATTTTTTAAGAACGATCTCATTTTTGTGAAATGTTTTCAACATTAGAACTCTTTTTATATATAAAAAAAAAATTGCACTAAATCTAATGGAGGTCTGGGTAGACTACCTGAACATTCTAGCAAAGTGAGAGCATTATTCTGTCTCGTTAGTCACTTGCCCTAGGCTATTAGGCTATGGAGTCTATCTCTGCGGTGGGACAGATAAACAACCTGACCTGGAATAGGTTCCTGGAAGTGTTGGATCAGATGGAGGTTCTTAAACAGGTGTGCCCACCTCAGGTAAGCGGTCTTTGTCATAAGCATCAAGCCACTCTATTTCTTTTTTGGCCCTTCATGGATTTTGAAGGCACAGGAGGGCATGCCTGTTCCACCTGATTTCACCTCATGATGTTCTGATCACAAATGCTGCCGGATGATTGTATTAGATCTGGAATGGAAGCAGGTCAACTTCAGTCCCGAGAGTCTGCCTCAGAAGAGAAGGATGGTTAATGTGACTTTGACAAATAAAGCCAAGCTCTCCTAGGGAGTTGTGCCTTGCTTAAGTGGCAGATCAACCTCTCAAGTGACCTTATGACCCTTTGGTGTTGGTGCATTGGAGGTGTGGCATCTCTAACAAAGTAACAAGTGGTTATCAAACCATCTGCTGTGCATTTGCATCTAAATGCCATGCTATTCATTGTTCACAAGTATGTGGTATGCGGTGTGAATGAATTTGTCAATGATTTTCATAAACTTACAGTGTTCGTGAATTAACCTCAGTAATGTCTAAAGGTGAGTAATAAACAGAGGACTGTGAAGAGCTCGACCTGTGATATGGTTGCCTTTTTGCAGCTGCTGCCAGTCTGCCTGTAGTTCTCTCTCCTTTTCACTTTTGCGGTCTGCAGAGTCTAAGCTGAACGATCACAAGAAGCTTTTTCCCCTGACGGGCCAACTTTGGACTGCTGTTCCCCGACACACGACCAATAGTTTGGGATGGCTGGATCTGAGGCAGAGGCGGATGTGTTGCTTGAGAGGAGCTAGGTGGAAAGAGCAATGCTAATCTCCTAAAGGGTGACAGCAGTGTTGGTCTCCATAATGCTACACAACGGCGCTCTAATCTGCCACATCCCCAGACTCAATTCAACAACCTGAGACTGAAATCCCATTTCAAGTTGCTTGTCCTCTGTTTGCATGGAGTCAATATTCTGCTTATTGTGATCAGCAGTTCAATATATATGGAGCAGTGCTCACCTGCACAAGAGGTTGGCAGGGGTTCACTTTTGTTCCTGGATGAGGTCACTGTCTGTGTGAACAGCAATTTGGTCAAGGGCGGCACCTTGCTGTTAATAAGACAACCTGCTGACAGCTGACACCTGCTGTTTTCGCTGAACAGCAGTCTTGGACTTGATAGTAGAGTTTTGAAGTCTAGTTGGATCGTCAGGCGAGTGAATTAAGGGAATAAAACTCCACATGGCCTCACCTTATCCCTCCAAGGCTTGAGTCACCTGGTGCAGTATTTGCTGTGGAGTAGGGATGTACTGTGGGAGAGCAGGTTTGAAGATCCAAAGAGTGAAGCTCGAGACACAGATTTAAAAATGGGTATGTTAGATATTTATTTACATTAGATTATGAAGACACGCAGTCCTCTTTTATTGTCATCTAGTAATGCATGCTTTAAGAAATGGTACAATATTTCATCCGGTGTGATATCACAAAAATACAGGACAGACCAAGACTGAAAAAAACTAACAAAACCACATAATTATAACATATAGTTACAACAGTGCAACAATACCATAACTTGATGAAGAAGGCCATGAGCACAGTAAAAATTGAAAGACTCTCAAATGTCCCACATCTCACGCAGATGGGAGAAGGAAGAAAAACTCTCCCTGCCATACCCGACCACAGTCCGACTCTGAGTCATCCGAAAACTTCGAGCTCTGATCAGCCCTCCGACACCGAGTACTGAGCGCCATCTCCAGCCGAACGATTCGACCTCCATCTCGGTCGCCAGCGGCAGGCAAAGCCGGGGATTTTGAGGCCTTCCCTCCGAAAGATTCCCGACCGCGCAGTAACGACAGCAGCGAACGAGCGTTTCAGAAACTTTTCCAGATGTTCCTCTGTGCTTTCACGTCCATTCTCCATCGAATCAGAATTGTCCACGGCCCCTATTTAACGGATACGATATCATTTTTCACCGGAGGGCCGCACACTTGTTTCGATGCTCATTTTTGAGAAGTGAACATCGAAACACTAAACCGGACGTCTAGCTAAACAAGTGTTCATCTAAGCTCCCCAAACCACTACACTGTACATTTAGTTACCCTTTAAATGAATGAAACCTCACCGATTTATAAAATCCAAGAAATAAGCATGCTACGAATGGCTACTTAACCAAACAAGCCACAGGGGGCCCGACTATGTCTGCAATGGTCTTTCTCAGCAGTCCTTCAACCTGTAATTGGGCTCTGTGGGCGGCAGGAAAGAAAGAGAGTGATCTTTCTGCGCATGCTATCCTTTATACTCCCAGGGTGCCTGGAACTGGAAATGGGCTCTATGGTGCATAAGCCGACCAGTGGGAAAACATCATTGCAGACCTTAAATGAACCAATCAGTATGATGGAAGTGGCTTTGAACAGAATAAGCTATGCCCGCAGAGAACAAGGATACTGCTTAGATCCTTACAGAGTGGAGGTATGTTCTCCTGTCTCTGCCCTTCGTAAATAGAACCCTTTTGTAAATCAGGTTGGTGTTGGATCCCAAGGGAGGGGATTCATAGAATGCCTTCAAGCTGGCTTTTTAGAGCAGTGCTCAGTCCTGGGGATATCCACCTGGAGAAGGGTTTTGAGTTTGGATAGCTTACCCTCCAGTGAATTTAGAAGATATTTTGGAACGAGTGCATTGAGGTGCCGACTGCAGGAAGTCTAAATCTTAGGAGCATAAAGGAAATCTGGGATTTCCATCACCTTGTAGATGATGGGTTTTGTGCTGGTTCTGAGGACATGATCTTCAAACATCCTTTTCTTTAGTCAGCCAATAGCTATCCTGCTACGACAAAGGGAGTAGTGAATTTTATCATCAATGAATGCCTTTGCTGAGACATAATGATCCACATTTTCTAACATCTCACAGTGAATCCTTGATGTCAGAGGGTGATGTCGTATTTGGGGCACGTTGGCAAAGCAATTTTTTTTTCCCATTGTTAATTGCAAGACCCGTTTTCACTGATGCTTCGGTGAAAGAATGGACAGCGACTTGCAGCTGGACTTCCAAGTCTGCACAAAGACAACTGATGCTTGCATTCTGCACTTTGTCTGCTGAGGTTGGAATGGTTTGGTTTAGAGTGGAGGGATTGTAAGTTGAACAGTTTTGCATTTGGCCTGTGCCTTTGGGAATTGGACCAGCACACACACACAGATTAAGGCGTAAAATTTAGAGATATAAAAAGCAGAAAGGTTGCTGAAGACCAGAAATGCTAGACAAGCAAACTGGACAAATTTTGTGCTGCTTCTGCTGTGGTCAACTTGAACCTCTGCCCAAACTGTACTGCAGTCATGATAGGCTCTGCTTTGATGGGCTTTAATGTTGTTCCTGGGTGTCATTGAGTCATAGGGATGTACAACCTGGTGACGAGATCTTCACCCACTGTACCTATGCTGGTGATCATGCATAGCTATACTAATTTCACTTGCCTGAATTAATTCCATATCCTTTTAGGACGTATGTATTCAAGTACCTGCCCAGACACCCCCTAAATGTTGTTACTTTCCTCTGACAGCTCATTGCAGACACCAACTACTCTTTGTTTTGATAATTTACCCACCAGGTCTCCCCTAGACATCCTCCCTCCTCCCTTGAGCTCATGCTCCCTGGCTTTAGCCAACCCTACCACGGCAAACAGACTCTAGCTATCTATGTCTCTCATAATTATATATGCCTCTACAATGTCAACTCTCAGCCTACATTGCTTTGGGGGAAATAAACTTGTGTGTACAATCTCCCTTGTTAAATCAGATCCTCCAATGTCCTTGTGAATCTTTTCTGCACCCCTCTGGCTTAATCACATCTTTAGATTTAGGCACCCCAACCCTGGGAAGTAACTTCTATTCATCTATTCTACCTACTCACCTCATAAGTTTGTAAAGCTTTATAAGGTCTTTCCTCAGTCTTCCACATTCCAGTGAGAATAAACCCAGCTTATCCAATTTCTGTTTATAACTACAGCCCTCCATTCCAGGCAACATTCTGGCAAGCCCCTTGTGCACACATGTTCTTCCTGTACGTGGTGACCCGAAAGTGTACAAAATACTCCTAGTGTGGAGTAACCAACTGTAGCAAGAGGTGCAGAGGGACTTAGGAGTCCTTGTGCAGGACTCCCAGAATGTTAATTTACGGGTTGAGTCTGTGATAAAGAAGGCAAATGCAATGCTAGGATTTATTTCAAAAGGAATAGAATATAAAAGGAAGGAGACAATGCTGAAGCCTTTATAAGTCACTGGAGTACTGTCAACAGTTTTGGGTCCCATATCTCAGAAAGGATGTGTTGTCATTGGAGAGAGTCCAGAGGAGGTTCACAAGGATGATTCGGGAATGAAGGGGTTAACATATGAGGAGTGTTTGGCGGCTTTGTGCCTGTACTCACTGGAGCTTAGAAGAATGTTGGAGGGGAGGGTGGAATCTTATTGAAACCGACTGAATATTGAAAGGACTAGATAGGGTGGATGTGGAGAGGATGTTTCCTACAGTGGAGGTATCCAGAACTAGAGGGCACAGCCTCAAAATTGAGGGGGGGGGGGTGACCTTTTAGAACAGAGGTAAGGAGGAATTATTTTAGCCAGAGGGTGGTGAATCTGTGGAACGCTCTGCCACAGACTGGGGTGGAGGCCAAGTCCATGGGTGTATTTAAGGTGAAAGTTGATAGTTCCCTGATGGTCAGGGCATCAAAACATATGGCAAGAAGGCAGGTGTATGGGGTTGAGTGGGATCCAGAATCAGCCATGATGGAATGACAGAGCAGACTTGATGGGCTGGATGGCCTAATTCTGCTCCTACATCTTAAGGTCTTACGGTCCCAATTCTTGTATTCAAAGTCAAAGCCAAGTACCACTCTCAGGAAACTATATATTTGTACCCCAGCTCTCTGCGTTCAACAGCACTCCGTGGACAACCTTTGGCTAAGTGAGAACAAATGGTTTAAGTTCAAGCTATAACACCTATAATTTAGCGACAAAAACTATGAATGTGAGTTAGTAGGGGCTTATACCATCTGAGCAAAAGCATTTCCGGTTTTTTGCAGAAGTCTTTCATAGAGCATAAAATATAGAGAACACAGAGTCTTTGTCTCTCCGGACAAGGCCCAGTCAGAAATGCTACCCTGACACAGTCAGCTCTACCTTTATTTAGTGGAGCAACCTGTCTGTTTGAAACAGTTACTACTTTCCAGTAGCTTAGGAAAGTACTCTGAGACTTGCTTCCAGAGGTGCTGGCTCATAAATCTGTGGACTTTAGATGCTAGATTTGTCTTGGAATACTGAATGCTGGGCAAAATCTCTCCTGATTGTCTTGTGCATGGACATGTATCAAGAGGCAGAAGTATTCCTTTGAGCGAATGCTTGATGGAGCAAGTAAAGGCAGCTGAACCTCTGGATTTCCAGGTGGACTCTGTGTGTGCAGAGCACAGTAGGTAAACTAGAAAAGATTAACACGCAAATGAAAATTTCACCACGACATAAAGTGAAGCCCCTGGAGAATGCAATAGTTGTCTCACAAGTACAACAACACACAGAACTGAACAGTCGATGTAAGTAGTTCTCAATGCATAACCAGGAGGTGGCAGAATCCTTTGAGTGTTTTCTTGGCAAGCAAAGATTGTCAATTGATAATTGCATATTTTTCAGATGTGGGATTTGCTTATCAGATACCTGATGTATTCTGGGATTCCAGCTTCAACAAGTTAACTGTAGAAATGTCCATTCACACTTGCCAATCTATAATCTATTCAAACCCAAGCTATAAAAAGATAAACCACCATTAGAAAGAAGTGCATGCTGTAGACCAGGGGTTCCCAACCGGGTCTCTCAGTTAATGATAGGGGTCCATGGCATTAAAAAGGTTGGGACAAAAGGAAAAAGAAGGAAGAGCAACCAAGATGGCTTAGACATTGCATGTACAGTGGATGGCAGCATGAGCAACTGGAAAAGTCTTACTTATCGAAAAGGATGTGAAGTAGACAGGAATACCATCTCTGCAACCAATGCACATTGAAGAGAATATAAAAAGTCCGGAGGAAAAGATGAGCTGTCGAGGAACGGATGGTCTGATTTGGAGCTTAAGTTTTAGACAATATTAATTCTGTGGAAAGGATACCCACAAAATGTATTTAGCCAAAGCACTGGTGCAAGAACAACTTGACTCTGAAGATGGCAACCCCAAGGAATGAAGAAGGAGACATGTGATGGGGATCTCATTGTGGAAGACCAGTATCTTGTAGAGTGGTATTGAGGGATGTGCCAAAGTAGGTGCAGATGTAGCTGTGAGTTAATGGATACATATCTGGAAATATGAGTATGAGTGTGGGTAGTGTGGAACTATGTGTATGAGTGTGGGAAGTGTGGATGTAGTTGGGGAGACTGTGCTTTCTTGTGCAGGAGTTGGGTATGGGTGTATGATGCTGCAGGGTGAGTGTGTGCAAATGTATAAAGGACTAGTGAGTTTGTGTGTGATGGAGTAGATTATTCAAGACGAATAGGATGCATACTTGGTGGTGTTATTTTGTCTATATTTGAGGGATAGGACAGTGCATGTGTGGTAATGAGTAGAGTGAGTGCAATGAGATGTTTTTGGAAGCAGATGTCTAGGGGTGAAGGTATGTGCAGAGAAGCACTGAGTGCATACAAAAGTATCTGTGTTGGTATATGCACGTTTGAAAATAAGTGTACAGTTCGAATCACACGCAAAATGCTGGAGGATCTCAGCAGGCCAGGCAGCATCTATGGAAAAGAGTACAGTTGACGTTACTGGCTGAGACCCTTCAGCAGGACTGGAGGGAAAAAGATGAGGAGTCAGAGTTAGAAGGTGGGAGGGAGGGGAGGAAGAAACACAAGGTGATAGATTAAACTGGGGGGAAGGGTGAAGTAAAGAGTCGGGAAGTTGATTGGTGAAAGAGATACAGGGTTATAGAAGGAGAAATCTAATTGGAGAGGTTAGAAGGCCATGGAAGAAAGAAGAAGAGGGAGGAGCACCAGAGGGAGGTGACAGGCAGACAAGGAGATAAGGTGAGAGAGGGAAAAGGGAATAGGGAATAGAGAAGGTGGGTGGGCTTTACCGGAAGTTTGAGAAATCAATGTTCATGCCATCAAGTTGGAGGCTACCCAGATGGAATATAAGATGTTGCTCCTCCAACCTGAGTGTGGCCTCTTTGTGACAATAGAGGAGGCCATGGATGGACATATGGGAATGGGAAGTGGAATTAAAATGTGTGGCCATTAGGAGATCCCGCTTTCTCTGGCAGATGGAGCATAGGTGCTTGGTGAAGCAGTCTCCCAATCTACGTCGGGATGCAGCCTGGCCTCCTGAGTTCCTCCAGCATTTTGTCTGTGTTGCTTGGATTTCCAGCATCTGCAGATTTTCTCTTGTTTGTATTGTACGTATGTGTGGTGGTAAATACACTCAGTGGCCTCTTTATTAGGTACTTCCTGTACACATTCATGGTCTTCTGCTGCTGTAGCCCATCCACTTCAAGGTTCAACATGTCGTACATTCAGAGATGCTCTTCTGCACACCACTGTTGTAACGTGTGGTTATTTGAGTTACTGTTGTCTCCCTGTCGGCTGGCCAGTCAACTCTGACCTCTCTCACTAACAAGATGTTTTCACCCACAGAACTGCTGCTTGCTAGATGTTGTTTTGTTTCCTTTTGCACCATGCTTTGTCAAATCTAGAGGTGGTTATGTGTGAAACTCCGAGAAAGATCAGCTGTTTCTGAGACACTCAAACCACCCGGTCTGGCACCGACAATCACTCCATAGGCAAAGTCACTTGGAACACATTTCTTCCCCCATTCTGTTATTTAGTCTGAACAACAACTGAACCTCTTGAACATTGACTTCCTGCCACACGAGGGGCTGATTACATATTGACATTAGTGAACAGGTGGTACCTAATAAAGTAGCCACTGAGTGCATTTGGGTGTATAGATGGGAAGGGTGTGTGTTTACTTGTAGGCACAAGTAGTATCAAGGAAAGGCGCTGTTGCCCTCAGCTTAACATGTATCCCAAGTCATGAGATGTTTCCTGCAACTCTTCATGCTTCGAGGGTCTCCGTTCTGGGGGTGAAATGTCAACATATTTAACCTTAGCCCGACTGGTCTCCTAACCACATGGGCTCTCTGCTGGAAGTCATTTCATCCATGGGACTTTAAACTCTCGAACTGTGAACTTGGGCTTCTTTTCTTTCATTGTAACTATCTCTTCACTGGTGCCAATTACAATGTGGTTTTGCTTTGCGACTGCCATGACGGCAATGGAATTAAGGGTGGAGGGGAGGTGATTTTGCGGTGGTTATCTTGGATTTGGGTGTCAAGTGATTTCCCTTGTATTTTTCTTGTATTTGAACTTTCTTATGCTTTCTTGTACTTTTTATATAATCACAAATGTACATGTAATTGTTCAGCAATTTTTTTCAGTAATTGTAGCACGCCTGTTTCTGTATTTCCTAGAAGCTTCTTAGTTTTTCTGTAGCAGGTGTTGTACCACTTGAACCTGGCGATTTTATTGGTTAATTGTTATCATTGGAATGTTATCTTTCCAGTCAGAACTAGCCTTTGTGTGACATAACCGCATCTTTGTTTTCTGCTCCGTTTTTTGTGTTTGTTCTTTGTAACATGTAATCGAACAGTCGTAAGCAATAAATTTTATACCTGATTCTTGACTTCCAAACCCCTGGAGTGCAAAATCACCAAGGCGCAACAAGAAAATACCCAGGACTTGGTCCTGTATTTGCTACTTTGGTCCCACAAATGTAGATGGTTACCATTGCAAATTCGGGAATCTAAAAAGTCTGTCAATTGCTGTAAAAACACACTTGGTTCACAAATATCCTGTAAGGGAGGAAATTGACCATTCTTACCTGTTCTGATGTACACTTGAACTTCAGACCCACAACAGTGACTATTACCTGCCCTCTGAAATTACCTAGTAAGCCATTCAGTTGTAATAAATTACTTGAAAGGCATAAGGAAGTAAAACTGGTCTGATCACCTGCAATTGACCCAGGCGCTTGAATTGATGACAGCAAAACTACTGGCCCTGACAGTCCTGTATGAACAACCTCTGGGACGTGCCAAAGTTGACAAAGTCACACCCATGAAATCATACCTTACAGTCACCATGCCACACACCACTATCTCCATTCCTGAGTATGTCCTGACCCACTGCAGAACAAACCCAGAGAGGCAGTGACACAGTGATACAGTATACAATTCGGCTAGTCTACTCTAAGGATTCTCAACATTGATTCCTGATCCCATGAAATCTACCTGGAAATCTGCCCAGTTCATCTGACCATAAGAAGCAGGACAAATCCAACCTGTTTAATTACCGCCCCATTACTCTACCCTCAACCTTCATTGAAACGCTGGAGGAATAATCGATATGCTATCAGGAGGCAGTTGCTTAAAAACTACCTGCTCACTAAAGCTCAGTTTGGGTTCTGCCAAAGTCACTCAGCTCCTGGCCGTGTGCAGCATTAGTACCAATGTGGACAAAAACAGCTGAACTCCAGAGATGACGTGAGAGTAACTCCCTTTGACACAAAGGCAGCTTTTGATCAAGCATGGCATCAAGTAACTCTGGCTAAACCGGAGTTTATGGGAATCAGGGACTAGACCCTATGTGAGTTGGAATCATACCTAGTGCAAAAGAAGGTGGTCGTAATGGATAGAGGTCAATTATTTTGTCCACAGGGCATCATCAAGATAGTGTCTCAGGACCAGTGGTGGGGAGAAGACCCCGCTTGCTCTCTTTGTGAAGCACCTGGATCACTAAGGCACATTTTAACAGGATGCACCACGAGCCTCACCCAGGAGTGGTACACTTGACGGCATAACCAAGTTCTCAGACAGCTGGCATCAATCTTGGTACAGAGGCGAATCATCACAAATGCTCTCCCACAAACATCAGCAGGAAATGTCCACATCACACGATTTGTACCAGCTGGCCAACCTCCAGAGCACTATATAACATCAAAAGATATAAGCATTCTGCAGGTTGCTCGGGATTGGAAAATGGACGTGGACTTGGAAAAAACGCTCGTGTTTCCCCCAGACATTGCGGCTACAACACTCCTGCCAGACATGGTCCTGTGGTCCACAACAGCCAAGCTGGCATATGTTGTGGAATTGACAGTACCATGGGAAGATGGTGTCGAAGAAGCTAATGAGAGGGAAAAGACCAAGTACTCTGAACTGGCAACTGTAGCTGCCCAGAATGGCTGGAAGACCAAGATTTTCCCTGTAGAAGTGGGATGCAGGGGATTCGTTGCTAAATCTAAGACCAGTCTATTGAAGAAGATGGGGGTGAGGGGTCACTCCCTCCAACAAGCAATCAAGTCCTTGTCAAATGCAGCAGAAGAAAGCAGCAATTGGATTTGGATTAAAAGGAAAGACAATAACTGGGCTGCAAGATGAAGACAGGAGGGTATGGAACTGAGGGGGGTGTATCTGGGATGCCAGGTAGCACCGTTGAGGCCACTAGAGACGTTGTGGGCTTATCAACAAAACATCAAAGAAGGAGGGTGCCCACCTGATGACCCCGATGACGTACCTACCCTACCTCCTTGTCACCACTCCAAACCCACTGCCAACATTAAGAGTGCCAACTTACCATAAGGGATTGAAACATCAAGTCCTCGTAGCTCTACTGATCTACTGTCCACAGGGCATCATCAAGATGTTGTCTCAGGACCAAATGTCTTCAGTTGCTTCATCAATGATCTTTGAAAGTGGCCGCACAGGTCGATAGGTGGTTAAGAAGGCTTATGTAATACTTGCTTTTATTAGTCGAGGTATTGAGTTCAAAAGTTAAGCAGATATGTTGCAACTTTATAAAACTCTGCTGAGGCCACATTTGGAGTATTGCATACAGTTCTGGTCACCCCCCTATAGGAAGGATGTTGAGGCTTTGTGAGGGTGCTGAAGAGGTTTACCAGGACGCTGCCTGGTTTAGAGGACAGGTGCTATCATGAGGGGTTGGACAAACTTGTTTTTTTTCTCTGGAGCACCCAAAGATGAGAGGAGACCTGGTAGAGGTTTACAAGATTATGAGAGGCATAGATAGGGTGGACCGAGAGTATCTGTTTCCCAGAGCTGAAATGTCTAATACCACAGGGCGTGCATTGAAGGTGAGAGGGGTAGGTTTTCTTTTTGCTCAGAGTGGTGGATGCCTGGAATGTGCTCCTGGTACAGTGGTAGAGGCAAATACATTAGAGGCCTGTAAGAGATGTTTGGATAGGCACATAGGTGTAAGGACGATGGAGGGATATGGTTTAGGTAGGAGGGCTTTGTTTCTGGGGGTGTTTGATTTGATTTTTAGCTGGTTTGGCACAACATTGTGGGCTGAAGCACCTGTTCCCATACTGTACTCTTCTATATTCTATGCTCTATCTTAGGATCAGAAGTAGAGATGTTTGCTGACGTTTAGCACTATTTACAACTCTTTAAATAATGAAGTAGCCCACAACCAACTGTTGAATTTAATCAGTTCTTCTGCACCAGTTTAAAACAAGTATCACTCACAAAGAGACATGACTTACTTCTGTCTGAAAATCTACCATAAAAGCCAGCTAGATGAGGCAGTGATCTATATTAATGCTTCACTGACTGCAGATAGGGAGGAAATCTTGCAGGTTGTACTTGAAGCTGAGAATGTCAGGTGAGATCTAATAATGGTTTTTGTTTGGGCATATTCTGGAGTTAGGGTATATGACACACATTAAGTTCAACAGCAGCCATTCTTCAGACATGAACGTGGATTGTAGACTAAATTTAAAATGTAGCCCTGAGCAATAGTTATCTTGGAGCTGTGCACCTCAGTTGATTGAAAACAAGGCAATGCTGGCCAACATTCATTTTGGGTGTCTGGAGTGTGGGTGGGAAGAAGATGTGTGAAAACAAAGGAAGTACTGTAACTATAAATTGTCCTGCAGTCACCTTTGATCTTTAGCATATAAAATTTCATGTAATATTGGGTTCCTCCCAAGAATGTCTTGTTTTGTTGAATAACACACTTCTGTATCCACTGGCTTCAGCGTCTCTACGGTGACTTTGTTCACGTTATCACAGTTTTGATAGAACAGGTAGGGAGACACTGTTTCCTATTGCAAATGGAGCTGCAACTAGAGTGCATTAATTTAAAATAGTTGGCAAATGAACAGGAGAAACCTGGGTTTCTTTTCTCCCCGAGAGAAATTGTCATATTCTGGAGCACCATGTATATGAACGGGTGGTGATATCAGTCGTGTTTCTTGAGAACACTTAAATGCAATTGAGCATATATTATGAAGGGAATCTTTTCTGGTTTGTGGGAAAAAAAGCTGGTGTGTAAGATAAATCTTACTTTTAAAAAAACCTGCCCAGGCATGCTGAATGATTGTTGCCTTCTCTGTTGGGTGATTATTTGATCTCATGAATGTCTCTTTTCCTCATGAAAATTAATCTTTGGATCAGTTCAAAGGCGTGTTTCAGTGCATATTTTGAGCACTCTCCCACAAGCCGAGAGAAGGAGATAATAATTCATGATTTGGCATCTGACCAGAAAGATAATTTGCTTGTGCCTGCCACATTATACTGCAAGAAACAAACAAGCATTGGGTGAGGCAATTGAGGTAACCAGATACATTCCAGTGAAAAGTTGCAGAACCCTGCAGTTGTGTCGAGGAACATGTCCCAGCACATCACAACTCTGCGCAATGAAAGAAAGGAGTCCGGAAAGTCGTTGGCAAAATACATAACTTTTGTGTGTAAAAGTCAAGAGTTAATATGCCTTATTTTATTTTATATAAAATAAGGTAGATTGTCTTATTATAAATGCAGTTGTGATCAGTCTTCTAATTTACAAATGGTATTTCTGGTAGTTGCATTTGAAATGGAGCAAAGTGATTCTGCGGAATTTACCACGGAAAGAAGAGTAAATCTACTTTAGTTTAGTTTAGTACTCATCATCAGTAAGGCTAAAGAACTGATTGTGGACTTTAGAAAGGGTAAGACAAGGGAACACTAACCAGTTCTCATTGAAGGATCCCAGTGAGCAATTTGAAGTTCCTCTGAGGATTTAACCCCGACCCAGCATATTGATGCAGCTGCAATGAAGGCACAACAGTGGCTATATTTCGTGAGGAGTTTGAGGAGATTTGGTTTGTCACCAAAGACACTCACAAATTTCTACAGATGTACTGTGGAGAGCATTCTAACCGACTGCATCAGCGTCTGGTATGTGGGGGTGGGGGTGGGTGGGCTACTGCACAAGATCAAAATGAGTTGCAGAGAGTTGTAAAATTAGTCAGCTCCATCATGGGCACTAGCCTCCGTAGTATTAGATTAGATTACATTATGAGGACACTCAGTCCTCGTTTATTGTCATTTAGAAATGCAGGCATTAAGAAATGATACAATGTTCCTCCTGAGTGATATCACAAAAAAATATCCAGGACATCTTTAAGGAGTGATGGCTCAAGGAGGCGGCATCCATTATGAAGGACCCTCATCACCCAGGACATGTCCTCTTCTCATTGTTACCATCAGGAAGGAGCCTGAAGACCTGAAGACACACACTCAGTGATTCAGGAATGGCGTCTTTTAGATTTAGATTATGAGAACACTCATTCCTCTTTTATTATCATTTAGAAATGAATGCATGCATTAAGAAATGATACAATGTTTCTCCGGAGTGATATCACAGAAAAACAGGACAAAACCAAAGACTAACACTGACAGAACCACATAATTATAACATATAGTTACAGCAGTGCAAAGCAATACCATAACTTGATGAAGAACAAACCATGGGCACGGTGAAAAAAAGTCTCAAAAGTCCCGAGTCAATCGACTCCCGAGTCCCCGATAGCAGGCGGCAAAAGGGAGAAACTCCCTGCCATAAACCTCCAGGCACTGTCAACTTGCCAATGCCTTGGAAGCAACCGACACTGAGTCCGCCTGTCCGAAAGCTTCGAGCCTCTGACCAGCCCCTCCGATACCACCTCCCGAGCGCCATCCTCTGCTGAGCGCCTTCGACCTCACCCCTGCCGCTGAAACACGCAAAGCCGAGGATTTCAAGGCCTTCTGCTCTGGAGATTCCGGTTACCACATCTTTCCATCTGACATCCGACTTCTAAGTGGACATTGAACCCATGCCCATGAGTACTACGAATACTCACACAATACATTAGAAACACCACCTCACTACTTATTTTAATTCCATTTTTGTACTACTTTTTTTATTATTATGTATTGCATTGTACCGTTAATGCAAAGACAACAAATTTCACAACATATACTAGTGATATTAAACCTGATTCTGATATAGTAGATAATGTAGCTGGTGTCCTGTTATCAGGCTTTGACAATCCTGTTCTTGTTATCCAGTTCTGTAGCCTCCCATTCAAGAACCCATCACTCGCCCGCTTTAATCTGTCCTACATGGTGCAAAAATATTTGAGAACTGCAGCCACAACTTGGACAAGATACAGGAAACTCTGCACATCCCAAACCGCTGCAATTTGTGTTTTTTTAATTTTCTACATTCGGGTAAATAAACATGTAGAATATTCAGAACACACATGCTACAGAATGAGAATCAGAATCAGGTTTCACATCACCGGCATGTGTCGTGAAATTTGTTAACTTACTGCAGCAGCTCAATGCAATACATGATAATATAGACAAAAACACTGAATTACATTCCATGCAATTTTCTCTGATCCCACTAGAAGTTCTTCAAATTGCCTGTTGTTGATGATAAGTTTGATTTGTGGACTAACTAAAATGCCTTCCGTAATCTTGGCATAAGTTATTCTGACTTGAATTATGAATTGACATAACAAATTTAACAATTTAAAAAAAAACTGGAGTGTGATAGGGCAATTTCGTGGGGATTTTCATAAAAAGCAGCCCAAAATCTGTAAGATACTCCCCAAAGTATTCAGGAAGCAAAATCTTTGTTGTCCAGTGTTATTTGTTCTACTGCCTACGTGCATCAGTACAAAATTTTGTTTAACAACTCTCCTTTGAAGTGCTTTAAGACATTTCCTATGTTAAAGATGCTGAATAAGAGGAAATCATGATCTAGTTGTTTTAAAAATATCTTCTATTTTTGTAGATGGTGAAATGCTCGTTTAAGAACTCTCGTTCATGTGCTTTGGGCTTTGGAACTGGAGAGCTTTTTTAGAAAGAAATGCATGCCGTGCTCTGATTTACAACCAGTGATTGGCATATTGACTGAATAAGGACGTTTATGACTATTTCCCAGTGTTATGTTTTGTAACTTCAAAACTTTGAACCAATTCAAAGGCAGGCACGAGAGTCTGAAATGCCATCTAATTTTGAGTTACTTTAAGCCAGGTGCATGCATATCACTTGGTAATGTGATGATGTAGGCAATTAACTTACTTTTACATATAATGCCCCCATAATTAATTATTTAAATGAACAAGAATGCTTAACCAAACTAGACAGTGGCTATATTTCATTTGGTGTTTGAGGAAATAATGCATGTCACCATAAACACTCAAAAGTTTCTATAGATGTGCTGTGGAGAGAATTCGAACTGGCTGCATCACTATGTGGTACGGAGGGGGCTACTGCACAGGATCAAAATAAGCTGCAGAGAGTTGTAAACTCAGTCAGCTCCACCATCGGCACTAGCTTCCATAGCTTCCAGGACATTTTCAAAGAGCGAGGCCTCAAAAAGGTGGGATCCATCATTAAGGTCCCCCATCACCCAGGACATGCCTTGTTCTCATTGCTACAATCAGGAAGGAGGTACAGGAGCCTTGAAGGCACACAGTCAATGATTCAGAAACAGTTTCTTCCCCTCTGCCATCTGAATTCTGAATGGAGATTGAACCCATGAACACGACCTCATTACTTTTTAATTTTTATCTTTGCACTACTTACTTAATTTAACTACTTAAGATACATATAGGACATTTGCCAGTGATATTAAACCTGATTCTGGTTATATACAAGATTACTCAGATATTATTGAAATATTAACACCCAGTATCACACAAATTTCAATGGCGATTAAGGCAAATTTCAGGTCAATGTACATGGGTCTTGAGTAGTGGTTTGCTAGGAACAATCTTATTGCTAGATCTTTCTTTGAGAGTATGCTACCAGCTTGCTTTAGCAATGCTGTTTTTTTTAAATTTTGGAGGTTGTGGGGTACGGTTTGGTGAGGGGGCAATGGTTTATGGCACATGGTGATAGACCATAAGATACAGGAGCAGAATTAGGCCATTTGGCCTATCGAGTCTGCTTCGCCATTTCATCATGTCTGATCTATTTCCCCCTCAGCCCCACTCTCCCGCCCTCTCCCCGTATCCCTTCATGCCCCGACTAATCAAGAATCTATCAAACTCTGACTTAAATATACTCAATGTCTTGGCATCCACAGCTTCCCATGGCAACAAATTCCACAGATTCATGACCCCCTGGCTGAAGAAATTTCTCCTCATCTTCATTCTAAATGGGCGTCCCTCTATTTTGAGGCTGTATCCTCTGGTATTAGAGTCCCCAATCCAGTACAGCCTAATACCCTCTAAGGTCTTTAATTCGGGCTTCTTTAGTGAATCCGCACCTAACTTCTTGATTATTATTGTTTTAGACCTATGGAGCTCCCTCCTTAAACATCTACCCTCTCTCAAACAAGAGAAAATCTGCAGATGCTGGAAATCCCAGCAGCACACACCAAGTGCTGGAGGAACTCAGCAGGCCAGGCAGCATCTATGGAAAAGAGTACAGTCGACATTTTGGGACTTGGAGAATAAGAGCTGAGGGGTAGAGTTAAAAGGTGGAGGAGCAGAGAGAGAAACAGCAGGTGATGGGTGAAACGTGGAAGGGGAGGGATGAAGTAAAGAGCTGGGAAGTTGATTCGTGAAACCGACAGAAGGCTATGGAAGAAAAAAAAGGATGGAGGGAAGAGCACCAGAGGAAGCTGATGGGCAGGCAGGGAGATAAGGTGAGAGTGAGAAAAGGGGATAGGGAATGGTGAAGGACGGGGGGGACGACCAGAAGTTTGCGAAATTGATGTTCATGCCATCTGCTTGGAAGCTACCCAAACAGAACAGAATGTGTCGTTCCTCCAACCTGATTGTGGCCCCATCATGACAGTGGAGGAGACCATGGATGGACATATCATAACGGGAATGGGAAGTGGAATTAAAATGGGTGGCTACTGGGAGATCCCACATTTCTGGCGGACAGAGCATAGGTGCTCAGCAAAGTGGTCTCCCAATCTAAGTTGGATCTCACCAATATACAGGAGACCACACAGGGAGCACCGGACACAGTATATGATGTCAACAAACTCACAGGTGAAGTGTCGCCTCACCTGGAAGGACTGTTTGGGGCCCTGAATGGTATTGGGGGGGTGGGTGGGGAGGAAAGATATGCTTGGTGGTGGGATCCTGTTGCAGGTGGCGGAAATTTCAGAGAATTATGTGCTGGACACGGAGGCTGGTGGGGTGGTAGGTGAGGACAAGAGGAACCCTATTACTGGTAGGGTGGCAGGAGGATGGGATAAGAGCATTGACCTCTCTCTGCTTCTTTCTCCTCTTTAATCACTTCCTAAATTACCCATTTTAGATTTTTTTCTGGACACTTGACCAAGTATTTCTTGTGTGGGTCATTTTCGTTCATTATTTACCACTCTCCTTTGAAGCATTCTCTACATTAAAGGGGCTATAAATAAGGTGGCTTTTGTAGTTAACTGAAAGGAAAAAAAACTACGAAGAGAGAGGAAATTTCTTTATGCTGCTTATTAACATTTATCAAGGCATTATTATATGTGCTGAAAATTTATATTCCAAATCAAGACCATTAGACTGGAATTTCTAATATGATTGACCGACTACTGTGATGTCTTTGGGCTTGCTGACTGCCAAGTTCTAAACTCAGATGAAGAGTTCCCAAATACCTACAATCAATGCTATGAAGCTGACTTTCTGAGCACACAATCCTTTTGATATTTACAGATATTTCATAGGCTAAGTGATAGTATCAGTATGGTTTGCAAACTTCCTTGAAGTACATAACTTAATCAGCGTTGTCTGGTTTGATTCAAGCCTAATTAACGTAACCCCTTGTTTACTCTGCACCTCTTAAGCAATCAGCCTTGTGTTGTGGGCCAACATCAAGTGTTTTTTAGTCAGGGCTGCTTGTTTACAAAGTTCCCCTTTTAACTTCAGACTGATTATTGCTTGCCACTTACATTAAGAACTGAAGACTGGCTCGCATTTTTGACAAAACACTGAACAAAGAATATTGGATGGAAGTTTCACTTACAAAAAAAAAACACTTTGGTCTCAACAATTGTCAGCTGCTTTGTCAGAAAGCTGAAGCTGGCAAAGAGAAAGGCCCTATTGCCCTGGACAGTGAATATCCATCACAGTACATTTTGGAGTCTCTATTACTCTCACCATGTATTGAGTCAATATTTCTCCTGATGCTTAAGTATTCAGAGGGTTACATTTGAAAAAACAAAATCTAATTTAATTGCTTGGGGAAGAGAAGAAACTGATATTCTGTTTTATATGAACAATTGTGATGCAATTTCTTAGAAAACCCTTGATCAAGGAGAGGTTGGTCTGATGTTTCCCTGATAGGTTACAGGATGAAATGTGATGTACACATCTGTTTTCTTCATTTCCTTCATAAGCAGGTCAATTTTGCTGTGTGTATAGCAAAACAAATTCAGTTACACAATTCCTCAGTTTATCCAATCAGTGGCAATTATGGCAGGATAGAATGTCCAAATCTTAAACAACACTACACACGTCACAGAAAGACCCATTCAGAAAACATGCTTTGTACTGCTGGGAGAAACGAGTTACACTGAAAAGCATTAAACCACCCGGTTCAGTTTGACTTCAATCATGGTTAAGTTCATCCTAACTGGGAGATATCTGAACAAACTAAAATCTGATTAGAATATTAAAACATGCAGTAGAGGATAGAATGGTACAGCACAGTATAGGCCCTTCAGCTTCTGATGTTTGCTGAACTCCTAACCTATCCAAGATCAGTCTAACCCTCGATCCCACATAGCCCTTCAGTTTTCTTCTTGAATGTCCCTAATGTACCCACCTTGACCACCCACAGCAGTGCATTCCGTGAACCTACTACTCCGTATGAAAAGTTTATCTCTGATACTCCCCCCACTGCCTTCCTCCCATCACATTAAAAGTATCGCGTGCAAAATGCTGGAGGAACCCAGGAAGTCAGGCAGCATCTATGGAAATGGATAAACAGTCAGCGTTTTGGGCCTAGACCTTTCTTCAGGACTGGAAAAGAAAGGGGGGAGACACTAGAATGAAATGTGGGGGGGGGGCAGTGGAGGGGATGGAGTATAGCCAGAAGGTGATAAGTGAAGTCAGGTGGGTAGGAAAGAGAGAACTGGAGAAGACAGTGGACCATAAGAGAAAAGAAAGAAAGAAAGAAAGTGTATCCTGGAGGAGGTGACAGGTAGATGAAAAGAGGAAAGAGGCCACAGTGGAGAATAGAAGGGGATGGAATGTCTTTAAAAGCATGTCTTGTGTGAACCATTGCTTCCCTGGGAAAAAGGCTCTGGCTTTCCATTCAACAACTTGTATCCCTCAATTAAGTTGTCTCTCATCCTGCTTTGCTCCCAATAGCAAAGGCCTAGCTTCTTCCACCTTTCCTCATATGACATGTTCTCCAATCCAGCTGGTAAATTCTCTGCACCCCCTCTAAAACTTCTACTCCTTCCAAAAATGAGGTGACCAAAACTGAACACAGAGCCCCAGTGTGGTCTAAGCAGAGTTTTGTAGATCCACAGCGTTACTTTGTGTCTCGGTGAACTCAGTCCTTCAACTAATGAAGGCCAATACACCATATCTCTTCTCAATGACCCTAACAACTTATGCAGCAACTTTGAGGGATCCATGGAGTAGGAGCCCTTGATTCCTTTGTTCCTCTGCACTGCCAAGAATCGAAGAATGAGGGTTCCCTCCCTCTATCATTGACGCTGCCGTCACCCCCATCTCCTCCATTTCCTGGACATCCACCCTCATCCAATCTTCTTGCCACCATAACAAGGATAGTTCCTCTCATCCTTGCCTACCACCCCCTGAGCCTCCCCATTCAGCAGATCATTCTCTGTAATTTCTGCCTTCCTGACCACTGAACACATCTTTCCCTCCCCTCCCCCCCCCAACTCTCTGCTTTACACAGCTCTACACGACTTCCTTGTCCGTTCATCCTTCCCCACTAATCTTCCTCCTGGCACTTACCCCTGCAAGCGGGACAAGTGCTACACCTGTCGCAACACTTCCTTCCTCACCACCATTCAGGGCACCAACGGACTTCACCAACAAGTCTGTCCAGGTCATCTACTATATCTGATGCTCCCTCTGCAGCCCCCTTACCTTGATGAGACCTGGTGTAGGCTGAGGGGCCGCTTTGACAAGCATCTTCACTCCATCTGCAACTGAAGGCCACCCATTTTAATTCCATTTCCCGTTCCCATTTTGACATGTCGGTCCATGGCCTCCTCCATTGTCATGATAAGGCCACTCTCAGGTTGGAGAAGCAACACCTCGTGTTCCGTCTGGGTAGCCTGCAACCTGACGGCAGCATGAACATTGATTTCTCTAATTTCCCATGATTTCTCTAATTTCCCGTAATTTCTCTTCCTTGCTTTCTTTCTCCATTCCCCATCCTGGCTCCCCTCTTATCCCATCTCTTCTGCTCCTCTGCCCTTCAGCTCCTTCTAGTGCCCGTGCTCCTCCCCTTTCTCCCATGGTCCACTCTCCTCTCTGGTCAGATTTCTCCTTCTTCATTCCTTTACCTCGTTCACCTATCAGCTCTCAGCCTCTCATTTAAATTCCTCCCCCACCCACCCACTTTCCCCCTTTCACCGTTCAGCTTGTACTCCTTCCCCTCCCTCTGCCTTCTTATTCTGGCCTCTACCCCTTCCCTTCCAGTCCTGATAGTGGGTCTTGGCGCAAAATGCTGACTGTTTATTCCTCTCCATAGATACAGCCTGACCTGCTGAGTTCCTCCAGCATTTTGTGTGTGTTGCTTTGGATTTCCAGCATCAGCAGAGTCTCTTGTCTAAGAATCCTATCATTAATCTTGCATTCTGCCTTCAAATTTGACCTCCCAAAAGTGTATCACTTCACATATTTCTGAATTGAACTTCATCTGCACTTCTCAGCCAAGTCCTGCATCCTGCCAGTGTCCCATTGTAACCCTAGACAACGTTCTACACTATCCACAGCACCACCAGCCTTTGTGTCATCTGCAAACTTATTAACACGCACTTCCCATTCCTGACTTTCTGAATGAGCCTACCACGGGGAACCTTGTCAAACTTATTAACATCTATATACGCCACATCCACTGCCCTACCTTCATCATTTTATTTCGTCACTACTTTGCAAAAGTCAACCAGTTTCGTGAGGCACAACCTGCCCCTCACAAAGCCATGTTGACTATTCCTAATCAGACCATGCTTCTCCAAATGCTCGTAAATCCTGTCTCTAAGAATTCTCCCCAGTAGTTTCCGCATCACTGGCATAAGACACACTGATCTATAATTCCTAGGGTTATCTGCATTAACTTTGTTGAACAAAGGAAAAAGAAGTTTGCCACTCTCTAATCTTCTGGTACTATACCCGTGGCCAGTGAAGATGCAAAAATCAATGCCAACATTGCAGCAAATTCTTCCCTTGCTTTTCTCATAGTAACCTGGTGTATATAACACATGGCCTCGGGGACTTAACTACGTTAATGTTTTTCAAAAGTTCCAACACATCCTCTTTCTTAACCTTGACATGTTTTAGCACATTAAACACATTGTACACTGATCTCATATTCATCTGGTGAATACTGAAGCAAATAATTCATTAATAACTTCCCCTACTCCAAATATTTCACTAATATCCTTCCCTACACCAAATAATTCATTAATAACCTCCTCTGACTCCAGATATCCTGTTTCCTCTTTTATCCCTGATCAGTCCTACCCTCATTTTAGTTACCCTCCTGTATATTTGGACCACCTTGGGGTTTGCATTAATCCTACTCGCCAAAGCCTTCTCACATCCCCTCCTAGTTCTTGTAAGTTGCTTCTTGGCTACCTTATAACTCTCAAGAGCCCAGTCAGTCCTCTTGACTAAATGTCCACCTCCCTTGTCAACTGAGCCTCCTTCACTCCACCATCCTCTCCATGCCTCAATGGGCAAGCCTATGCAAGTTCTCCCAAAACAATCTCCACATTTCCCTGAGAACATCTGTTCCCAATTTACACTCCCGCGTTCCTGTCTAACAGCATCATAATTAGCCCTCCCTGATATAATATTTTCCTCTACTGTCTGCTCCTATCCTTGTTCAAGGCTATTCTAAAGTCCAGGGAGTTGTGGTCACTGCCTCAAAAATGCTCACCTACCAAGAGATTTAAGACCATAAGATATAGGAGCAGAAGTAGGCCATCTGGCCCATCGAGTCTGCTCCTCCGTTCAATCATGGGCTGATCCAATTCTTCCAGTCATCGCCACTCCCCTGCCTTCTCCACATACCCTTTGGTGCCCTGGCTAATCAAGAATCTATTTACCTCTGCCTTAAATACACCCAATGACTTGGCCTCCACAGGTGCTCGTGGTAACAAATTCCACATATTTAGCACCCTTTGACTGAAATAATTTCTCTTCATCCCTGTTCTAAATGGATCCAGCATGGCCTCCCCTCTAGTTGGCCTGAGTACAGATTGTGTCAGGAATCCTCTCTGGGCACACCCGACAAATTCTGCCCCATCTAAACCATTGCACTAAGTAGTTGCCAATCAATATTGGGAAAGTTGAAATCACCCATGACAACAAGGCTGTTATTTTTGCACCTTTCCAAAATTGACCTACCTATCTGCTCCTCAGTGTCCCTGTTGCTATTGGGGTGAGGAGTGGTGGTGCTATAGAATACTGCCAGTGAAATGATTGTACCCTTCCTGTTTCTGACTTTCACCCACGCTGACTCAGCAGACGATCCCTCCATGACGTCTTCCCTTTCGATAGCCTTGATTAGCAATGCCACTCCCCCACCTCTTTTCCCTCCCTTCCTCCTTGAACCTTGTGAAACACCTTAACCCTGGAACACAGGGACAGCCATTCCTGTCCCTGTGACAGCCTAGTCTCTGCAATGGCCGCAACATCATAGCTTCAAGTACTGGAGAGATAGAACCCATTTAAGATACCCAAGTGCTAGGTTATGGACTGTAGTTTTGACGGGACTCTGGATCAATGAATGACTCTTTAGTGCTTTTGCTATTGCTGGTATGGTGGGGGGGTGGGGTGAGGGGGTATCGGTGCCTCTGCAGGTGGGGGGTGGTGTGAGGGGGTGTCGGTGCCTCTGCAGGTGGGGGGTGGGGGAGTGTTACTGCTTTTGCTTCTACTTGTGCAGAAAGTGGGGAGAGGGGTCGCTTTGGGGCTTCGATGTTCTGTCATTCATACTATGGGGTCTCTTGTTTCGTGGATGTCTGTGAAGAGTACAAATTTCAGGTTGTATACCTTTTTCATTTTCTGATATTAAAGGAACCAAAGTGAATTGAAATGATCAATGCTAATGTCACTAATACTTCTTGCATCAAAAGAAACACATTTCAACCCATCCCACTGACTACAGTCCACCACCTATCCTTCCTCACAGTGTCTCTCTATACATTGCCTCTACCTTTAAACCAGCTGCTCCTGCATCTGACTTATCACTCTGGTTGTCATCCTCCTGCCAAATTAGTTTAAGTCCTCTCCAACAAATTTGTCTGCAAGGCCATTGGTTCCACTCAAGTTTAAGTGTAACCTGTCCCTTTTGTGCAGGTCATACTTCCCCAGAATAAATCCCAGTGATCCACATTTCTAAACCCTGAACCCTGCAACAATACTTCAGCCACACATTCATCTGGTATATATGTTGCTTTTACCCTCACTGGTGCATGGCACAGGCAGCTGTCTAGCGATTACTGCCTTTGAAGCCCTGCTTCCTAGCTCCCTGTGTTCACTCTTCAGGGCCCCATCATTTTTCCTAGTTATGCAGTTGGTATCAATATGCACACCAGGTTCAGATGGTTACATCAGCACACTTGAAGCAATAAGCAGACTGGAAGTGGTGAAAGCTATAAAGGAAGTGTGCACATCCCATTTTGTTGCATCTTCTGTGAAACTTTTCTGTGGTGACCATGTGTGGAGTGAATGTCAGAAAATGCATAACAGGAAGTTGAAAGTAAATGCAACTTTGTTTTGTTCTATGTTCACTCTTTCATTGATCATATTTCTGTCAGTGCTTTGCTGATTCCATTCTGTTGGTTCTGGTTCTATTAGTCCTTCATATATTCATTCAGAGCGAGCTAATGAGTGAACATAAATTCACCATGACTGACAATACAGGTTTACAGATCTGTCTCCCTGGAATTTCTCTAGATCCAACCTCAGTCCCATACAATGATCTCTTCAATGACTACAGGGGACACAGAATATTCAAAGGGAGGGCAGAGATAGAAATTCAAGCACGTTCTCAAACTTCCTTGGAAAAATGCCAGATATACGATGGCGCTGGTGAACCTCAGTGACTTCTGGCAGGTTGCTAACGAAACAAAGGAAACAACTTAATACTTTGCTAATCACTCTTTTTATGGCAAATGGTCATCACAAACAATAGTCTTTAGCTTCTCTTTGGATGCAGAGGCAGCTTGACGTGGCAGAACCGAGATGAGGCGAGGCAGTGGGCTCATTGCCAAGAGTGGGGAAGACCCAAGATTTGATGGATTAAAGCACCGGGCCGAATTGGAAGGATTGGGTACAGGCAGAATCGAGGTGGCGGGGGTCCAGGCTCCAGATCGTATCGAAGTGACTGAACCTGATGTTTGGCTGGGCCAGCTTGAAAAGGACAGGGTGCCAGAGCTGAGGCAAGGGACAGGCCAGCTCAGTTCGAGCTCTGCTCTGTGCTGAACTAGGAGTCTGTTGCTGTTGACAGACTCTCTGTAGACTTCAAAACACTATTTGCTTGTGTTCATTGTCTGCATGATTTGTTTATTTTTCTCTCTCTGCACATTGGGTGTTTGACGGTCTTTTTTCAATGGGTTCTTTTGGGTTTCTTTGCTTCCTGGCTGCCTGTCAGGAGATGAATCTTAAAGCTGTATAATTTTTACATTTTTGATAATAAATATACTTTGAATCTTTGTAACACTCACAACATGGAAGTCCCTGGCCTATAGCCAATTAAAATGGAGAAGGCACATCTGGGAAGGGACTGAGAACCTCAAGTCTCATTGTGGAGAGCATACAGATACCCAGCGAGGTGATCAACACTTGCAATACTACTTTACCCTCTTGCCTTGTTGATTACCTCCTTCCTAATCTGTGACAGAGCCTGTTGTACTTACCTAAGGACACTTCTACTGGGATGGTAGCAAGTCACCCAGGACCTCAAGGAACTGCATGAAAGGAATATGATGTGATCCTTATCATTTTGTAAGAACTTATATGATGGACAGCAAATGGATGGAATGAGAAAGGTTGTCCAGGAATGCATTTAAATAGTGAAGTCTATGAATACACATATGGTTGAGGGGGTTCCACAGGAAATAAAAACAGCAGTACCAAACTCAAGAATTAGTCAAGCTCCCTTTTGAAAGAAGGAGTCATTACCTATCATGTCAGTGATAAACATTTGGCTTATTTTTATTTTTGGGTACTTTGTACACTTGTCCATCCCAGCATTTATGTAGCTAGCAAACTACTCAAGAGAACTTTTCTCTTGTTCTGACTTTTGTACCTGCTCTCTTTAAGCCTGATCATTCACTCTGCTGCAGCCCTATTCCCCTTAATGCTTCTCTTCATTACAATGGCTGATGTTGTGATTCTGCCCACCAGCTCTGCAGGAGACCAGATAGAGAGTGAAATCATGGTTGCAGGAGATGGAGCCTGAACTCAGGCGTTATCCTTCTGGATGGAAAGATGCAGCAGTTGCTGTGAACTGCCGGAGGATGAAAGAACCAAGAACACTTCCTTGATGCATGATGTTAATCATAAGGATGCATTAATTCTGTTCAAAATTATCTGTGCATTCAGGAAATCTTAGCCTTGTGATAGAAAAAATGCTTTGGGTTCACTGGTGCAGCTTGATTTATTTAACAAAGTCGGGCTTCAGAAGGCAGTTCCAACGATCACCAAAGAAAGTTTCACAGCTGTCAACATGTTCAGGGTTTGTTCAAGCTAATGCTCAGTGTTTTTTTGCTATCTAATATCCCCAGGACATACTTTAGCAGGTAGTCATAATAGTGGCAGTGTTTCATGTGCGGGAGCTGAAACCTCACAGAACGGATTGACAGTCAGGAGCCCAGAGAGAGGAGTTCTTGTGTAGAATAAGACAAGCCGCTGATAAGTGGCACCTCTCTGTTACTGTAGAACAGTAAGCTGCTTATGGTATCCAAGTTCAGTGACATCTCTCTGTTTAATAATATCTGCAGTTGCCAAGAGAAACAATTTTTTGTTGACTAAGACAATTATCTGCTTTCTCTCTCTCTCTTTCTGATGGAGAGTGAGAGCCTGTTGGTCCTCGAGTCGGGTGGGGTGGGGCTGCTTGGAGGAGTGACACAGAAGATTGTCACTTGGGGGAGAGAGCCGGTCCGAGATATCCAAGTGCTCGGCTATGGACTGTAGTTTTTGTTGGACTTGAGATCAAGGTTTTTTTGGGGGCTTTTGCTATTGCTTGTGTGGTGGGTGGGGGAGTGGGTTAGTGTCTCTGCTGGCACAAGTGTGGGGAGGGTCAATGCTTCTGCTGCTGCTTGTGCGTGAGGGGGCTTTGTTTCTATCATTCATTCTTTGGGGTTTCCTGTTTCATGGATGTCTGTGAAGAGTAAGAATTTCAGTATGTATACTGTATACATTCTCTGATATTAAATTGAACCCTTTGAAGTAGAATCTCTGTGTTCATGAGAGAACGTATTTGCTGAGGGTGGCATCTGGATTTTTGTCCTTCAGCATGTTGGTGGATCAATGTAAAAGTGCAGATAGGCAGTAAAGACATTGAGTGGTGTCTCCATAGCAGTTGACACTTCAGCCAGTAGATGCTTTGTGAGGGAATTCATGCTGAGTCTTACTAGGACATATGCGGTAACAGAAGAGTGGAGATGATGCTTTCCTGGCTGTTAGCAACTTCTTCTAAAGGGAGTGAGGCAAAGTCTTCTACATACGTGTCTTTCTGTCTTTTGCATTGGTGAGTGTGAATCAGACAAGTTGTCAAATGTCTATAGCTCCAGGGGCTTCAAGAAAGCTTCCAGATTGTAGTCCATCAAAGCCATACAGATATATGGATTCATGGATTCAGTCTGCTAGTGTCAACTCTCTCTCTATCATTTACATCTCGCTCCAACTTCATGCTGCTAATACTTCAAGTGTCTCAACCAGCTTCAGGAGAAACAAAGCACCTTATTCATTGGAGGAGGATAGGGTCTTGATTAGTGAGGGTGCCTACGGTTATGAGGAGAAGGCAGAAGAATGGGGTTGAAAGGGATAACAAATCAGCCATTATTGAACGGTGGAGGAAACTCGATAGTCCAGATGGTTTATTCTGCTCCTATATCCTTCTCTTCTCTTTTCTCTTGTTCTTTCTTCATCTTCTCCGCCTCCCTCTCTTGCGGCTCACGGTGTTGGAGGGAGAAAATACAAGTCAAGTGTAATCATACACAGTTTAAATTTCATCGATATGTCACTTCATTGTGTGGTCATGCTGACTCTGGTCGACAGAAAAGACAGCATTTTCCTCTCCACTGTACTTCCTCTGTCTCCAAAATAGGGTGCTGCTGGCTGGCTGCCAAGGGGAGTGTCCCTTAAAGGGCAGAAGTTCTGCTGGAATAGCTGTGCACGAAGCAGTCTGAGCCTAATTCCAGACTGCTTCCACTCTGTATCGAGGGTCGCTGCTACAGAAGATCATCATTTCACCACCAAAATGCTTCTTTTTCAGAGAGCCCTGAGTTAGCACAAGCGCTTTGCGCAATTATGAATTAACACTCCAAATGCGGAGCAAATTCATTTAAATGTATGTAATGAGACCGTGCCATTATTCTAATTATTGTAATATTCGTGAATGGTGGAAGGTTTCAGGAAATAGAGTTAGTAATTCTGAGTGATGTTAATATTTTACTGATAGCTTCTGTTAGTCCTTTCCCAACAAATTCCTTATCTATGCTGACAAGTATCCTCTGTATAACTGTGAATCATAAGAAGGGCAAATAGGCACCAACAGAATGGATCTGTTACTGATTAT
Source organism: Mobula birostris (assembly GCF_030028105.1). NCBI lineage: Eukaryota > Metazoa > Chordata > Chondrichthyes > Myliobatiformes > Myliobatidae > Mobula > Mobula birostris. The sequence continues at coordinate 7,342,899 of NC_092401.1, forward strand.
TGCCATCACAGGTCAATGGCTTTTGAGAATTTTTGCTCCTCCAGCATTAATTAACAGGAAGCTCCTTAAGTAAATATGGTGCAGGAGTCATTATTCCTCCGAGTGACAAATTTAAAGGATATGTTCTTCCTGAATAAGGATGCAGCTGTGATGAGCTATGCCCTGCCCCAGTACATAAGGAAATAAAACATAATCAAGAATAAGAAACCCTAATGTTGCTGAACAAGAACTACTTTTAATGACGTCACCTGTTTCCCTTCCTAATCCCCAAGGTGATGATTTCGCCTTGTGCATTGGGTCACTACACTTCTTGGTGGCTGTCATGAATTTATAATTTTATTTTAATCCGTGTTATCTTATCCTAACGCTATTCACATTTTAAAAAAATATCCTTACACTTTTCTTTCTCTAATTTCCATTTTCATTGCTAGGCCAACTTTTGGAGGGTCTATCATTTAACATACAGTATATACAGTACCATAGCTGGATCAATATAACCAGTCTAAGATAATTTACTACAGACCTTCCATGCCGTTATGAGGCCACCCTCAGGGTGAAGGAGCAAAACCATATATTCCATCTGCGTAGCCTCCAACCTGATGGCATGAACATCAATTTCTCCTCTGGTAACCAAATGTCCCCTCCCCTTTCTCTATTCCCACTCTGACCTTTTATCTCTCCTCTCCTGCCTATTACTTTCCCTTGGGCCCCCTCCTCCTTCCCTTTCTCCAATGGTCCACCCTCCTCTCCTGTCAGATTCCCCCTTCTCCGTCCCTAGATATTTCCCACCCACCTGGCTTCACCTATCACCTTCCAGTTAGCTTCCTTACCTTCCCCCCGCCACCTTTTTATTCTGGCATCTTCTCCCTTGCCTCTCAGCTTCTTCACCTTTCCTGCCTATCACCTCTCTGCTTCCCCTCCCCCACCTCTTTATCTTTCCCCTTACTGGTTTTTCACCTGGAACCTACCAGCCTTCTCCTTCCCACCCTCCCCCCACCTTCTTTATAGGGCCTCTGCCCCTTCCCCCTAAAGTCCTGATGAAGGGTTCCGGCCCGAAACGTTGACTGATCGTTTCCACGGATGCTGCCCGACCTGCTGAGTTCCTCCAGCGTGTTGTGAGTGTAACTTTTTTAGTTGCCTACTGTTGGTTTTTAAAAGCTTCCCAATCCTCTAAATTACCATGAATTTTTGCACTATTATATGCTTTTTTTTAGCTTTTATGTTGGCTTTGACTGCTCTCATTAGCCACGGTTGTGTCATCTTTTCTTTGGAATACTTTTTTCTCTTTGGAACATACATATCCTGTGCCTTCCGAATTGCTTCCAGAAATTCCAGCCATCGCTGCTCTGCCATCATCCCTGCCAGTGTTCTTTTCCAATTATTTCTGGCCGACTCCTCTCTCATGCCTCTGTAATTCCCTTTACTTCACTGTAATACTGATACATCTAACGTTAGCTTCTCCTTCTCAATTTTCAGGGTGAATTCGATCATATTATGATCACTTTCCCCTAAGGGTTCTCTCACTTAAGCTCTTCAAATTCTGGTTCACTGCACAACACCCAATCCAGAACAGCTGATCCTCCAGTGGGTTCAGTCACGCGCTGCTCTAAAAAGCCAACTCTTAGGCTCTCTAGAAATTCCCCCTCTTGTAATCCAGCACCAACTTGATTTCCCAATCTACCTGCATACTGAAATCCCCCATGACTATTGTAACACTGCCCTTCTGGCATGCATTTTCTCTCTCCCATTGTAATTTGTAGGCCACAACCTTACTACTGTTTGGGTGTCTGTATACAACTCCCATTAGGGTCTTTTTACCCTTGTAGTTCCTTAGCTCTATCCGCAATGATCAACACTTCAGATCCTATATCACCTCTTTTTGATGATTTGGATTAATTTTTTACCAACAGCGCAAAGCCACCCCCTCAACCTTACTGCCTATCCTTTCGATACAAAGTGTATCCTTGGACATTAAGCTCCCAGCGCTATAATCTTTCAGCTGTGATTCAGTGATGCCTACGTCATACCTGCCAATCTGCAACTGTGCTGCAAGTTCAACTACTTTATTTTGTACACTGTGGGCATTCAGATACAACACCTTCCGTCCCGTATTCGGGCCTTTTTGATTTTGTCGCACCATGCTCAACCTTTTGATTCCTAACTTTGTCTGAAGTCTGGCCAACATCTGCTGCCACAACCTCTCCTGTTCTAACTGTTCTGGTACTCTGGTTCCCATCCCCCTGCAACTCTAGTTTAAACACCACAGTGAAGCATTAACAAATGTTCCCGCTAGGATGTTAGTCCCCTTCCAGTTCAGGTGCAAACTGTCCCTTCTGCATAGGTCTCACCTTCCCTGGAAGAGAGCCCAATGATCCAAAAATCTTATGTCCTCCCTCCCACACCAACTCCTTAGCCACATATTAAACTGTATAATCTTCCTAGTTCTGGCCTCACTAGCATGGGGCATGGGTAGCAATCCTGAGATCACGACCCTGGAGGTCCTGCCCTTTAACTTAGCACCTAACTCCCTGAACTCCCTATGCAGAACCTCGTCACTCATCCTACCCATGTCATTGCTACCAACCTGGACCATGACTTCTGGCTATTCACCCTCCCACTTAAGAACGCTGAGGACTCGATCTGAGATGTCCTGGATCCTGACACTCAGCAGGCAACATACCACCCAGGAATCTTGTTCTCACCCACAGAACCTCCTGTCCCTTTCCCTAAGTAATGAATCTCCTATCACCACAGCCTGCCTCATCTTCCCCCTTCCCTTCTGAGTCACAGAGGCAGACTCAGTGCCAGAGACCCTGCCATTGTGATTTTCCTCTGTTAGGTCATCCCCCCTGACAATATTCAAAGTGATATACCTGTTGTTGGGGGGGGGGGGATGGCTACAGGGGTTCTTTGCACTTGCTCCCTAACCCCTTTCCCTTTCCTGGCAGTCACCCTGTCTCCTGTGTCCTGCACCTCTCTATATGCCCTATCTATCACTCCCTCAGCCTCCCAATTGATCTGGAGTTTATCCAGTTCCAGCTCCAACTCCTTCACGCGGTTTGCTGGAAGCTGCAGCTGGATGCACTTCTCACAGCTGTAGTCATCAGGGACACTGGAGGTCGCCCTGCCATCCCACATCGTGTAAGAGGACTGTTGTCCTGCCTGACATCTCTACTGTCCTAGCTGAGCAGGTAAAAAGACGAGAAGGAAAAAAACTGAGTTCTTCTTTCCTTTGCTTTCTCTGCGTTAAGCCTTTCTTTGTCGAAGCCTTGAAGAGCTAAAGCCTTAAGATTGCCACTCTGAATCTGTCCACTCAGATGACGGCCACCGCAAAGATGGCCTCTGCACTTGTTCCCATTCCTTTAATTTGCTCTTACTAATCAATCCCAAACGACTACTGGTCGCTGGTCAAAGCTCTATTCATAGAGTAATATATCATGGAAATAGGCCCTTCAACTCACTGGCCCATGCTAACTACAACATCCTTCCTGCTAGTCCCAATTGCCTGCATTAGGCCCATAACCCTTCAAGCCTTCCTTTCCATATACCCCTCCAAATGCCCCTTCAATGTTGCAATTGGAATGAGCTGCCAGAGGAAGTAGTCGCTGCAGGTACAAGTATTCACCACCCTCTATGTAACAAAGTTACCTCTCAGGGTTTCCTTTAAATCCCTGCACTCTGATCTTGTGTCTGTGCCCTCTGGTTTTGGATTTCCAACCCTGGGGTGACCTCTGTGAGGTCACCTCTCATTTTCCTATGCTCCAAATGATAAAGCGTGGCCATCTTCTCACTAAGTCAGGCAGCATCCCCATGAATCTCTTCTGCACCCTCTCCAGCTTGACATGGTCTTTCCTGTAGCAGGGTGATGAAAATCCGTACAGAATACTCCTCAAGCAGTCTCACCAACTACTTGTATAACTGCAACATAATGTCCCCTACTCCTGAACTTGATGCCCTGACTGATGAAAGCCAGTGTGCTGAATGACTTCTTCACCAACCTGTCTACTTTCAGCAAACTGTCCATTTGTGCTCCCAGGTCCTTCTGTTCCACAATACTCAACAGAGTCCTCCCATTTACTGTCCAGATCCTTTCCTGGTTTGAATGTCCAAATGCATCATCTCACACTTATCTAAACTGAAATCCGTTCGCCATTCCTCAGTCCATCTCCTTATCCGACCAAGATCTCCTTGTGATTCATTGTAACCTATGTCAATATCAGCAAGACCACTAATTTAGGATCACCAATGAATTGGATAATAATGGATATTCAAATTTACATACATAATGAGTAAGCCTCTCAAAGTCCAATTCTATATCCCTGTTGGGAGAGGTGGAAATGGGTAAGGCTGGCCAACTGGGTTCTGGTGAAACTGAATTGGCCATTCCCTTGTACAGGGGATACAATGGATGACAGAAACATTGATGAACTTCAACCGTACCATCAACTTTGGACGATGGAGATGGGAGATCATCGAAGGCCTATGATCCACTGGGAGGTAAGGACCCAAGAAGAAGAAGAAGAAGAAGATGGTGGGGTGAGGGCTCCCTCAGTCAGGGTCGACCATGGATGTTGCATCCTGTCTGTCTAGATATGCAAGCCTGGTCAGTACGATATGGAGAGCAAGCTGTTGCCCATGTAGCAAGCTCCCCCTGTCCACACATCTGATGAACCCAAAGGGGCAGCAGAGACTGATACAGTTTGCTACCAGTAGCGTTGCAGGAGTTGCCAGTCAGCGTTGAACTCAATGTAGGACTGCCTTATAGTCTCCAGCTCTGCATTTTCCCCTCAGGGATTACTCCTGAAGCCTTCCTCATGAGTGGGTATAGCTGCAAGGCAGTGAAGGTTTGGGAGCAGAGTTTTCCTTCTCCTAGATGAGCTGCCAACCACAGCTGACTAGCCCCATTTGCCAAGGTGAAGTGTTTTAAGGTGCCAGTGACCCAGCTTTGCCTCCCCATCAATAGAAATGGTTCTGCCGGGCATAATAGCTAAGCCACACATGAAGGCCAGGAGTTGGACTTTGTTGTCAGAGGCACTTTGAGGCGCATGCCATTGGGAGCATTCAATAGGTAGTGGGAGTTTGTCCCCATTACCACCCCCCAGCTATAACAACCTTAAGGAACCAAGAAGGAGAAGACATAATGAATAAAAGAGGTCCCAAAACTGACACCGGGGCACCCTCTAGTTCAGCGGTCCCCAACCACCGGGCCGCAGAGCATGCGCTACCGGGCCGCGAGGAAGCGATATGATTTGGCGATATGAGTCAGCTGCACCTTTCCTCATTCCCTGTCACGGCCACTGATCAGCCATTACGCATGCGAGGTCATGACCCGCGTGTCATCCGTGTCAGGGCGGGAAGGCGATCAACTCTTCGAACTTGCAAATGACGACGGGCTGAAAAGTATGTTTGACATAACATCTCTGTCGGCATTTTGGATCAAAGTCAAGGCTAAATATCCTGAACAACAGGAATTCTGCAGATGCTGGGAATTCTGAAATAGCCGCGAAAGTACTGAAAACGTTGCTTCCATTTCCAACATTTTTCTGCGAAGCAGGATTTTCTGCAATGAATGCAATGAAAACTAAATCTGCGGAACAGACTGGACATCAGGAACTCCCTTCGAGTATCGCAGTCTCCCATCACCCCTCGATGGGACTGTCTTGTTGCAGGGAAACAAGCCCAGGGCTCCCACTGATTCAGCGATATTGGTGTGTTGCAATGATTTTATACGTTCATACGGGGAAAATATGTGCTGTGCGTTTAATATCCTAATATTACTTAAAATGTTATGATGCTATTGACTTATAAGCGACCTATATAACCATATAACAATTACAGCACGGAAACAAGCCATCTCGGCCGTTCTAGTCCGTGCCGAACGCTACTCTCACCTAGTCCCACCGACCTGCACTCAGCCCATAACCCTCCATTCCTTTCTTGTCCATATACCTATCCAATTTTTCTTTAAATGATCATACCGAACCTGTTTCTGCCACTTCTACTGGAAGTTCGTTCAACACTTCAAGCTCCCCTGATAATTGACTTATCATTATATCCTTGCGAGGAAAATATGCGCTCTGTGTTTAATATTAAATTCGTTAGATAAACCTTTTTAGAAACAAAATTGAGTGTATTACCCACTTATCACCTATATTCCGGTCGTGATTAACACCCACCTCCACGAACAGAATCGCTAAAAAGGGGCGGCAGGTCACGATGCGCATGCGCATTGGTGCACGCGCAAGGCTTCATGGTCATTGTAGTCTTTTGGGTAAACAACGCATTTGACTGCTACTCTTGTTCGTTGGCAACCTTACCCCCCTGGTCGGCCGGTCCGCAAGAATATTGTCAATATTAAACCGGTCTGCAGTGCAAAAAAGGTTGGGGACCCCTGCACTAGATGACGTCCTTAAAGTGGTCGCGGAGCAGGGCAAAGCCCTTTGTGAATTGACTCAAGCAGTGAAAGATCTCACTGTACAGAGGGATTTTACACGTGCTGCTAGTGGCAGACATAATTTACGGCCTAGGTTCACAGAAGATGGGCAACTGATATGTTTTAAGTGTCAGGTGGGAGGGCATTTGGCCAAGAATTGCCCACGGAAGCGGGGTGCAAGGGAAGTGGAGTCTGCATCCTCTTGCCCTCAAGAGGTTGGGAGTCGGGCAGTTCAGCGGAACCTCATAGATACAGCTATCCCGTCACCATTTGCTGCAATGCGCCATAGGAACATGTCCAGTTGTTGATCTTGAAATATCAGGTGTGGCTGTCCGTTGTCTTTTGGACACAGGTAGTTAGGTAAGCACCCTGACCGAGCAGTTCTTTCGAGAACACTTGAATGGAGAGGACGAGGATATGTTGTCCACTGCTGGCTGGCTTAGGCTAACAGCTGCAAACAGTCTTGATATTCCTTACCTTGGATATCTAGAGCTAGAGGTTCAAGCAATGGGCATGAAGATACCAAATTGTGGCTTTCTAGTAGTCAGGAATCCTGTTAGCACCGAACCACCTATCCCATGTATTGTAGGCATGAACATTATCAGCCAGTGTAGACAACTTGTCTACACAGAGTTTGACACAACCCTAGAAGGGAAGCTGGATTCTGATTGGAGAGATGTTTTCCAGAAAGTGCAGATGCACACTACCAAAGAGAAAGCAGTGGTCCGACTATTGGGAAAAGACACTGAGCACATTCCGGCTGGATCTGTAGTTACCACTGCGGCTAGCAAGGCCACTGGCGATGCTGGTAGTGACCATAAAATGTTACTTGAACCGCTTAACACCCCATTACCAGGAGGTATTATAGTCGTTCCTACGGTCATTGACTCTGGTAATTGTATAGTGCCAGTGCAGGTTTTAAACCTCTCTCGAGAGGATGTATGGCTCGCACCTGGGTATCCTGTCAAAGGTGGAGTGCGTGGATAGTGATCCACAATGTGTAGTAAGATTTCAGCGGATCTCAGCTGGCATTGATCATGTGACAGTGGGACGAGGGTAGTAATCACAAGTTAAAGTCAATTCTAGACAAGCTCGATATTGGGAGTAATGAAGGACAACGAGCTTAGCTAAGAGCTCTACTGGTAAACTACCTGGATGTCTTTGCAGTTGAAGAGAAAGACCTTGGGTACACTGACAAGGTCAAGCATGAAATTCAGTTAATTGATGACGAGCCTGTTTCACAGTCATACTGTCGCGTTCCGCTGAACCAGTACAATGAAGTGAAAGAGCACACCTCAAAGTAGTTGAGGAAGGGTGTGATTCGGGAGAGCAGTAGTGCGTATGCCTCACCTGTGGTGTTGATCCGGAAGGCTGGTGGTAGCATAAGACTGTGTGTAGGTTATCGGAGACTGAATCTTAAGACCAGAAAGGACGCGTTCCTGCTCCTGCGTATTGATGAGAGTTTTGATGCCCTGCGGGGAGCGTAATTTTTCTCGTCAATAGGCTTTGCGGGTGGTTACCGCCAAGTGGCGGTGGAGGAGCGTGCTAGGCATAAGACTGCCTTTCGACCCCGTTTGGTCTGTATGAATACCTTCGCCTGCCATTTGGGGTCTGCAATGCGCTGGTGACTTTTCAAAGGCTCATGCAGGCAACCACGCATGACTTAGTCCTCCAAATCATGCTTGTGTACCTGGATGATATTCTGGTGTATTCACAGACTTTTACGGAACACTCAGAGAGGCTCGACACTGGGCTTAAGTGCCTCCAGGAGACTGGTCTGAGGGTAAAATTGGAGAAGTGTCATTTTCTGCAGTCAGAGGTCAAGTTTTTAGAACACCAGATATCAGCCAAGGGGACAGGCACCGATCCTGAGAAGGTCTCAGCTGTTCAGCAGTGGCCAGTACCATCGACAGTTAAGGACTTAAGATGGATTCTTGGCTTTTGCAGTTATTACTGACGGTTCATTCAGGGATTCTCAAAGGTTGCAGGTCCACTGCATGATGTAGTGAGTTGGTGTAATAATGTAGGGAGCCCAAGTAAAACAAACCAGCTGTTACAACAGTCTTGGACGGAAGAATATCAGACTGCCTTTGACTTGCTCAAAGAGAAACTGACCAGTTCCCCCATCCTTGGTTTTGCCGATTTCTCCCAGCCCCTTATAGTGGAGACCGATGCCAGCAATCATGGGCTAGGAGCTGTGTTATACCAACAGCAGGGAGGGGGAAAGGGGGTTATTGCATATGCAAGCCAGCGATTAAGGAATGCCGAGAAGAATGATAGGAATTATAGCCGCATGAAATTGGAGCTGCTTGCACTTAAGTGGGCTGTAGTAAGAAGTTTCATGGATACTCGCTGGGTTCCAAATTCACTGTAATCACTGACAATAACCCCCTATCCCACTTGAAAACTGCCAAGTTGGGAGCAGTGGAGCAGAGATGGATCTCATAGCTGTCAGTGTTTGACTTCGATGTCCAGTATTGTCCAGGTCGGAGCAATACTGTGACTGATGCACTCTCTAGGTAGCCATTTGCAGGGGAGCCTGAGCCTGTCTCAGAGGATGCGGAGTTTGATGGGGCTGTGGCGATCTGTAGTTTGATCAATCGGGCACTGCCCTTGACTCGGCACTGGTTACTGCTGGTCTTAACAGCTGTAGGGTTAAGCAGATTTGAGCCTGGGAAGCTGGTACTAGTGATGTAAGTGGTCCGACGCAAGGGGACACTCCAACCCTCCCAGGTTATTCTAATGGGGACTTGCGTACTTTTCAGCAGCAAGACCCTATGTTAGGTGTCCTAAGAGACTTATGGGATCAGAAAAGAAAGCTGAGTGGTCAGGAGCGTAAAACTCTGCCTAAACCCGTTTTGTCTCTGTTAAGGCATTGGGACAGTATCGGGGAGCGTAAAGTGTTACTGTATAGGGTAGTTGAGGATGAGAAGCTTGGGCAGTGTTACCAGCTTCTGGCACCTAACAGCTTGAGGAGCAAAGTGTTAGAGTATGTACATGACTCTGTGGGCCATCAAGGCATAGAACGTACTCTGCAGCTGTTGAGAAGCCGATGTTTTTGGGTGGGCGTACACGAGGATGTGGCACGGTGGGTCAAAAATTGTCCACATTGTGTACTAGCTAAGATGCCGCAGCCTAGGATCCGCACACCCCCCCCCCCCCCCCCCGAAGTCATTTCTGGCTTCTCGGCCGCTTGAAGTTGTAGCGGTCGATTTCACTGTGTTGGAGCCGGCAGCTGACGGGCGGGAGAATGTCTTAGTGGTCACGGATGTTTTCACTAAATTCACCCAAGCATTTCCGACTCGGGATCAAAAGGTGGATACCACAGCAAGGGTGCTGTTGAGGGAATGGTTCATGAAGTACGGTGTTCCTGAGAGATTGCATCCTGACCGGGGCCGTAACTTCGAAAGTGAGTTCATAGCGGAGCTTAGCAAACTATACGGGGTAAAGAAAAGCTGTACCGCACCTCATCATCCTACTGGAAACGCGCAGTGCGAGCGTTTCAACAGGACGATGCATGAGTTGTTGCATACGTTGTCTCCAGAAAAGAAACGCAGATGGCCAGAACATCTCCCCGAGTTGGTGTATGTATATAATGCGACACCTCACGCCACCACCGGGTACTCACCTTACTGTCTGTTGTTTGGGGCGGATCCCCACTTGCCCGTGGATGCTCTGCTGGGGCAAGAACAGACGGTGGACCGGAAACATGACTGGCTAGCTGTACACCAGAGCCGACTGAGGGATGCGTGTGCCCGAGCAAAAGAATACTCTGAACAGAAGGCGGCAGAATGCATTGCCTGGCAGGAGGACAAAGTTTACTGTTCCAAAGTTGATGTAGGTTTACTTCAGGAACAGACCATTAGGCTGTAATAAGATCCAGGAAGCTTGGAACTCAATTGTCTACAGGGTGGTAGAGGTAATGGGCAACACATACACTGTGGAACCTTGGGAGGGTGGGCCTAGCAAGAGGGTGAACAGGGTAGACCTCAGGCCCTGTGAGAACCATCCCACTCCAGCTACCCGAAGGAGACTGCAAACTCCAGTAACTCAGGCCAGCTCACCTCTGGGGCATGAATCAGATGCTGAGGATTCAGAGAATGGTGTGATAGTCGTAGAAGATATGTCAGAACAGGGTGTACAGGGTCCCGACCCTAGTCTAGACAGCATATCTTCCGAAAATATGACACCTTCTGGAACTGGGACTGGGGAGCCAACGACGGCCTGTGCAGGGGCAGAGGTCGGGAGCCCTCTTGTAGCAGCACCCCGCAGGAGTAAACGAGTAAATGCTGGACAGCACTCTAACCCACATCGCGAACCAAGGTCAGTCCTTGATGAGGTCTCCATAAGTCCGGCAGCAGTGTCTGAGATACTGGCTAGACGCAGTTCAGTTCTCTTTAGAGAAGCAGTTAAGGAAGTTAAAAGTACCCTTGTAGTGAGCGAGTAATCGAGGACCATTAGTTGAATGCAGGGGAGAATGTAACCAGGTGACCGTTGGATCTTATTCAGTATCGTTAAAAATGTACTTAGGCATCCATCTGGGTAATGCTAGAATAGTTGTCTGTGCCTTTCAGGGAGATGGTGATGTCATTACACACGCGCAGGATAGTGGGGAGACCATTTTGTTTTCTGCTGAAGACGCTGATGGGGCATTGGAATTGAGTTCCTCCCAAGGCTGGGCATGGTGAGGAAAGGTGAGCATTAATCGACAATATCCATGTGAATTTGTTTATGCTTGTTGGCGGATCGAGAATATCAGTAATTTGACATGTTTTACATGTGGATGCTTTAGATTTCCACGAGTGAAGAAATCGACGCTGGGTAGCGTGGCTTATACCAACTTCCTCACCATCCAAGTAGGTCAGTCTTCCTGTAATTTAGCAAAACGTTGTAAAAGTTGTGCCAAAGTGTATCTTCTGTCTAACTTTATTGTATCAGGACTGATTGTGCATGTAACCGCGTAGCGTGAATGTTTAGTCTCTGTTTGGAAGTTCAGCCCGTGTGTACGTCTTAGATGAGATGTATGCGCTTACATTTTTCGCTGTTATGTATAAAATGCAGGGTGGGTGGGATTCTAATGTTTGTATTTTGTTCCTTCAGGATTGCCACTACTGTGTTTGTACCGTATTAGTTCTGGTATTTTTATACTGCATACGCAATTCTGTCCGTGCACAAGGGTGTGGATCGAAAATTAAACTGAGATTGTAACGACAAGAACTGGTTGTAAATTCATTCATTTTATTTCTTGACCCTCTTCTGGCACTTAAACATCGAAAACTGATAAAAGAATTAAAACCCGAAAAAGTCTTTGTTGTCCTGAGTGTGTACTTTTCCCCAGGCTGCAGGTGGGCTACTCTTTCTGTAACTTTTACACTTTATTATGCATTGTATTGTTTAACCTTGGTCTGCCTGTGTAATGACTTTAATTTGTACGAACCGTGTGCGAGATGAGCTTTCACTACATCTGTACATGTGACAATAACAAAGCAACCAACCAGTACTGACTGATTGGTATGTTAGCCACCCTCCAAACATCTGGACAGTCACCAGAGGCTATTCATAAAGTAAATATCTCTACCAGGGACTGCATGATTTTACCCCTGGCCTCCTATAAAGTCTGGGGGGAGGGTATAGTTAGTCATTCCCTTCAGATTTGCTCACTTGAATGCCCTTTAAGACCACAAGTAATCCTTCCTTGTAATATGCACATTTTCTAATACCTTTCTAATTATTACTCTCATTTCTTTGGCATCCATGATATTCTCCTCAGTAAACACTGTGGAGAAATAGACATTAAACATTTTGGCAACAAATCAGAACCACATTTAGCATCACTGGCATATGTTGTGAAATCTGTTGGCTTTGCGGCAGCAGTTGAATGCAATACATAATAATAGAAACTGTGAATTAGCTGTGAAGTTAAATTAAGTAAGTTGTCCAAATATAAAGCAGTGCGGTCATGTTCATGGGCTCAGTGTCCATTCAGAAATCAGATAGCAGAGGGGAAGAAGCTGTTCCTGAATCACTGAGCGCGTGGCTTCAGGGTTCTGCACTTCTTCCCTGATGGTAGCAATGAGAGAAGGGCATGATCTGGGTGATGGAGGTCTTTAATGATGGATGCTACCTTTCTGAGGCTTTGATCCTTGAAGGTGTCCTGGATGCTAAGGAGGCTAGTGCCCATGATGGAGCTGACTGAGTTCACAACTTCCTGCAGCATTTCTCAATCCTGCACAGAGGCACCCCCGCCCCTCACCAGATGGTGATGCAGCCAAATGGAATGCTCTCTACAGGTACTTCTATAGAAATTTGCGAGTGCTTCTACCAAATCTCCTCAAACTCCTAATGAGATATAGCTGCTGTTGTACCTTCCTTGTAACTGCACCAATATGTTGTGACCAGGATAGATCCTCAGAGATGTTGATACCCAGGAACTTGAAATTGCTCACTCTTTCCACTTTGGATCCCTCTAGGAGGACTGGTGCGTCTTCCCTCGTCTTAACCTTTCTGAAGCCCGCAATCAGCTCTTCGGTCTTGTTGATGTTGAGTGCAAGGTTGTTACTGCAACAATCTTGTACTCAACCTTGCACTTCCACACAAGAGTTGAATGAATGGGCAAAAACTTTTTAACGGAGTTTAATGTGGAAAGTGGGAGTTGATGCAGTTATCAAGAGGAATCTGAAATCAGACTATTACCTAAATAGAGAAAACTGCAGAGGGACCGAGTGTTCTTGTGTTTGAATATCAAACTGGTAGCAGACAGGTGCATCAGGTAGTTTATAAGGGAATTGACATACTGAGCCCTTATTACAAGGGTTGGTGTTCAAAAACAAGGAATTATTGTTATAATTGTTCATAGTACTGGTGAGGCCATACCCGGAACAGTGTGCACAGTTTCGCTGCCCTTATTTAAGAAAGGATGTACTGGTATCAGAGAGAGTCCACAAGAGATTGACTAGGCTAATTCACGGGATATGTGGTGAATCTCTGGAATTCTTTGCCTTGGGGTCTAGTGGCTTGGTGGCTTTTAAAGATACAGCTTTGAAAGGAAATACAACAGTTTAGGCCTTAGCTAATGATGTCTGTGCTCACCATGGTGCCAATACAAACTAATTCCATCTGCCCACTGATGGTCTGTATCCCTCCATTCTCTGCCTGTCTAAATACGTCTTACCACATCTACTTCTTCCATTTGTCTTAGCAGTGCATTCCAGGCACATATCATTCTCTGTGTCAAACAACGTGCTCATAAGTTTCCTTTACACTTTCCCTCCTCACCTTAAAGCAATGCCCTCTATTTTTTGAAATTTCTATCTCAAAAAAAGACTCTATCTACCCTATCTGTTCCTCTCATAACACTTCAATCCCCAATGTCCCTTGTCTCTGAATCTCTAGAGAAAACAAACCTAATCTGTCCACTCTCCCCTTATAGTTAAAGCTCTCTAATCCAGGCAACATCCAGTCAAGCCTCTGCAACCTTTCCCTAATCAAATCTGCATACAACACTTCAAATGCGGGCAATGAGGAACTGACAAGAGACATAAGATCAGTCTTACTCAGATTAAATGGCTCAAGGGGCTGGGTGATGCTGTTCTGCTCTTATTTTCTCATGTTCTTACATGGAATAATCTGAGTCCTGATGAAGGGTCTTGGCCCAAAACTTCGACTGTTTGTTCAATTCCACAGATGCTGCCTGACGTGCTGAGCTCCTCCAGCAATTTGTGTGCGCTGGTCTGGATCTCCAGCATCTGCAGAATCCCACGTTTAAAATGTGTGATCCCCACTTGAGAAGTCAGTTAGAGGATACATGATGTATGATTGTTTAACTTATTTTTTTAGTAGTTGAGAGGCCTAGAAAACCATGTAGATTTATGTTCAGCTAAATTTATAATTAAATTCATCAAGCTGCCATCATGTTGCTACATGAACAGGGTAATCTGTTTACCCATGCCAGGGATTTCTAATACATATTGTTGCCTTTGCAGTTTGAAATGCTTCCAGGTGTTCTTCATTAAGAGTCACGAGTTCACCTAAGCCCTTACTGCCTTTCAGCAGGTTGAGTGGTTGTGCAATTTCAATATATGAATTAATGCATGCTCTGCTGTAGTTACACAAACCCAGAAAACATCAGAGTTGTTGGACTGTTGCAGGTGGTTTTGCTGACTTGATAGCCTTGCACAATCCTCAGTGATTTCTTGCTTCTCTTGCAAAATTTTCTGTCCCAAGTGAATTACGACTTCTTGTTGAAATTGTGCCTCGTCCAAATTTGCTTTATGATTTTTGGAGGTTGAGCAATTAAGTAAATAAAGCCCATATCATTTGTGCTGGTCTACAGCCTCAGATTCAATTGAGATATCACCTACACATTGTATGATAGTTAAATCAATAGTTAAATTTAAGTCACTTAAATTTTGTCTGTCATGTGGTAGACGTGGGACTGTTGTGGATTCATTGTGGTAGAATCGTCCATTGATATTGTTGTCCATTAAAAGCCAAGTGGGTTGACATTTTGGTGGCAGTAGTACAGCCCAGAATCTATTGGCCATATCAACAACTGTAAACCACTTGTGTGATGGGTTCTGTGCTTTGAGAATAGTGAAGGATTGGCCAGTAGAGGGGATAATTTGCTGATATGTTGATTAGCAGCCCTGTAATCCATTGTAGTCTCCAGATGCCATTTGCTTTCTTAACAGGCCAGACCAGATTGTTCAATGGACTATGAGCTTTAACAAGGGTTCCTCGCTCCTCCAGCTGGTAAATGGTAGATAAAATATGTTCTATAGATGTTCTGCTAAACAGGGTTCCCATCTTGGAGTCCAAAGACCCCTTTCTTAATGGTATTGTTCCATGGCATAAGAAAAGATTGGGATCCCCTGTGCTGGAGGATACTGTTTAGTACATGGAGGCATCTTTCCAGTAAACTTAACAGGGTTCATTTCCTGCAGAACACAGTCATGAGTATCTGTCAACCAACTGGATAATTTGCTAATTCAGAATTGGCCAACTGCTTGAGATTCTGGATGATCTTACTCTCCACCACCTCAAGGGTAGAATTTAAAGTCAACAAGACATCCCAATCCAAGAAGAGGATGTGAGACATCTCCTGCACAGAATTGAATTTCCCACAGATGAGGACCAAGCTGCACTCTGACTGGTTTGATTTTCATCAAAATTATTTCTTGTTCTCCAGCACCATCTCCACATATGCGGATATTAGTCAATGGTATTTTTCATTTCCAAGCAATGGTTTTAGTTAGCTCAGCTCCTTCATCCAATAAGAATATTCAGCACATTTGTTTCCAGTCAGTAAGGTAACACATAAAAAGCCATCTGGCTTTTGCTTTGTCAGGGGAAGCAAGGGCTTCAGGCAAGCGCTGATTTTTTTTCACCTTAGCAATATGTTCAACACACCTGAAAATGTTTATTGAAAATGTATTGTCAGGTTACAGTCTCCCTACATTAATGGGGCAGTTGGTTGAATTCATTGTTAAGCCAGTTTCTGCTGTCTATCCTGTCTCCTAATCCAACTGTTTCTAGCTCAATATCCTCTTTTGTCACGATGGAGAAGAAGATGGTGATGCGACATGGCGTGCGCGGCCGTTCCGAACGAATATCGATATGTGTAACTAGGATGCCGTGCACAATCCGGATTTGATAGAGGCAACTGTGAGAAGTGCAGAGGAACATCTGGAGAAACTTCTGAAATGCCTGCTTCGCTGCCGCTGCTACTGTGCGATCGAGAATCTCTGGAGACGAAGGCCCCAAATCCTTGGCCTTGCGTATCGCTTGTTGCCGGGGCCGGGGTCGAAACGCTTGGCAGAGATGGTGCTCGGTGTCGAATAGGTGGTTGGAGGCTCGGAGTTTTCGGACGGACTCGGAGTCGGACTGTGGTCAGATGCTTCCAGGATGCTGCATCGGCAAGTTGGCGGCGCTGGAGGTTCACCGTCTGCGTGAGATGATGGGACTTTCAAGAGACTTTTAGTGTGCCATGGTCTGTTCTTATCAAACTACGGTATTGCTTTGTACTGTTGTAACTATATGTTATAATTATGTGATTTTTGTTAGTTTTTAAGTCGGTTTGTCATGTGTTTTCGTGATATCATTCTGGAAAAACAGTTTTATCATTTCTTAATGCATGCATTATTAAATGACAATAAAAGGGGACTGCATGTCCTCATCATAATAATAATAATGACGTATTCCTTTTGGGGTTCGGTCGTAGTGATGTGGCTCGGATTTGAACAGTGGAGGCTGTGGTGAGCACATTGGGCCACAGCCTTGTCTTTTCTGTTTCTCAACGGGTGTTACCTGTTAATTCACAGGTAATGGCTGTTGACTAGAAGGCAGATTATTGGCCAATGGGCAACGACTGTTCAAAGTTCAAAGGTTCAAAGGCTCATTTAAATGTCAGTGAATGTGTACAGTATACAACCTGAAATTCTTACTCTTCACAGATACCCATGAAAGATGAAACCCCATAGAAAGAATAATAGAAACAATGAAGCCCCCCACCCCTCCCTTCACGCAAGTATTGACCTTTCCCCTCCACCCCACTTGTGCCAGCAGAAGCACTAACTCTCCTCACCTTTCATCATGCAAGTAACAGCAGAGGCCGGCGCAGGGAGATGTGATCCAGAGTCCATCAAAGCTACGGTCTGTAATCCAGCACTCTGGTATCTCAGACAGGCTCTGTCCCTCCAGCAAGGGACAGAGGTCACTGCCGCAACAACGAGAGCAGAGACCAGCAGCTCGCTGTTCCGATGTTACAATCTTCCGCGTCGCTTCTCCAAACCCTCTGACTCAAGGCCCGATAGGCTCTCAGTCTCCATCGAGAGAGAGAGAGAGAGAGAGAGGGGTCGTTCGAGTACAGGGACCTTCTGACAGTGGCTGGT
This sequence comes from Mobula birostris, assembly GCF_030028105.1. Taxonomy (NCBI): domain Eukaryota; kingdom Metazoa; phylum Chordata; class Chondrichthyes; order Myliobatiformes; family Myliobatidae; genus Mobula; species Mobula birostris. Next base: position 7,360,221 of record NC_092401.1, read on the forward strand.
GATTATCAATGTCTCGACGTTTCAGTCTTCGTGACACTTCAGCTGGTGAAATCAGCAAGGAAGCGTGTTGTTCACGGGGCCGCTCTCCGAGGGCGCATGTCTTCCCTTTCGTCCTGGAGATGGTGAAGCAGTAGGCCACTCAGGCAGTCTCAAAACCCATCACTTGTGAAGACCCGTAGGTTGAACTGTAGATCATTGAATCCATCAGAACCCCAGCCACCCTGCAAAGAAAAGGAAGCCATAAGAGAAGAAAGATGAGCTGTTTTGTGGATGAACTGGAAGAAGTCCCCTAGGTCTGCAAAAACCACTGATGCCATCTTTCCTGACTCGTCCTCCTCACAGGCCACAGCCCTGCATGTAACAATCTTATTTAAACTTTGATGTCTTGTTCCATTTGTTTGGTGGTTTCCACTATCTCACCGATTTTGTTTAGTCACCTTACCCATTTTAGCTACTTCCAATTTCAAACTGTCCAGAAAAATGGCTGAGGGGACAACATAGTAGTCAGGATTTGGATGCTATCACATGGGAGCAGGCTGTATATGTTCTTAATATGTTGACGTACAGTCCAAGGCTTTGAACCTCCTTATTTAGGATACAAAACGTCTTTGGACCATTTATCAATCTTTTCTGGTTCAGGTGGCCGGTAAGAAACCACCAGTCACTTATCATAGATCCCATCTACATTCCTCCATGTCTTCACTTGCTTAGCCTTTATTGGGGCAAGTCATGTCATGGCTGCCAACCCTACTGTCCATCATTGCCACCCTCACCTGAGTCACTGGAGGTTCGTCCCAGGGTCTGTGCCGTGCTCGTCCTGGAGTTCAAAGCTCAGATGATGGTGCTGCTTTGGAGTGTTGACTGGTGGAAGCGGGTGTGTCCCAAGGAGGTAGGCTACTGGCAGGATCACCCCCTCGAGGTCTCTGCGACGTTTTGTGATACTGCTCCAGCTTGCCTTCAAGCTCTGTGCAGTGCACTTCGATTTGATTACACTTAGAACATAGAACAGTATAGGCCAGGCACAGGGGCTTTGGTCCACGATGTTATGCCAACCCTTTAACCTACTCTGATATCATTCTAACTCTTCCTTCCCACATAGCCACCCATTTTTCTATCATACACATGCCTGTACAAGTGTTTCTAAAACGCCCTTAGTGTGTCTGCCTCCACCGCCACCCCTGGCAGGGCATTCCATGCAGTTACCATTCTCCATATAAAAAAAACTATGCCTGGCATCCACATATACTTCCCTCCAATCACTTTAAAATAATACCCCCTCGTTTTAGCCATCTCTGCCCTGGAAAAAAAGTCGTTGGCTGTCCACTCTATCTATGCCTCTTATCATCGTGTACACTTCTATCAAGCCATCTCTCTTCACTCCAAAGAATAAAGTCCTAGCTTGCTCACCCTTTCCTTGTAAGACATGCTCTCTAATCCAGGCAGCATCCTGGTAAATCTCCTCTGCGCCCTCTGTAAAACTTCCATATCCTTCCAGCACTTATTCCGTTGTTTTCTCACTTGCTCAGTTGATGCACAAGTTTGCTCTTTAGACTCTTTACTGTCTCTGACGTATTGATTTTGTGATTTATCACAGTTTTCCTTTTCATAGTCATAGAGGCGTATTGCACATAAACAGGCCCTTCAGCCCATCTAATCCGTGCTGAACTATTTAAAACTGCCTGCTCTCATCGAACTGCACTGGGATACCCCTACCATCCATGTACCTATCCAAACTTTGCATAAACGTTGAAATCAAGCTTACATGCACCACTTGCACTGGCAGCTTGTTCTGCACTCTCACGGCCCTCTGAGTGAAGAAGTTTCCCTCATGTTCTGCTTAAACTTTTCACCTTTCACCCTGAACCCATGACCTCTGCTTGAGCCTTGGAGATGAGATGTTACGTTGAAGTTGTATAAACTGTTGGTGTGGCCTGATTTGGAGGACTGTGTGCAGTTCTGTTCACCTACCCCATCCAAACTCAGTGGAAAAAACCTGCTTGAACTTACTCTGTCTATTTCCCTTGTAATTTTGGATATCTCTATCAAATCTCCTTTCAGTCTTCTATGTTCTAAGGAATAAGTTCTTAACTTATTCAGTCTTTCTTTATAACTCAGGTCCTCCAGACTTGGCAACATCTCTGTAAATTTTCACCATATTCTTTCAAACTTGTTTACACTTTTCCTGTAGGTCGAGGACCAGAACTGCAGACAATACTCCAAATTTGGCCTCGCCAACATCTTACACAACTTCAACATAACATCTCATCTCCAGGACTCAGTACTTTGATTGATGAAGGCCGCAAGTCACCGCCCTTTCTACTCAATCAGTGAACCTGAGAGAACTATGTCTCCTCAGGTTCCTGATCTCTCCGATTGACTGCTGCTCAAAGCTTTTCCTTTTTCACCTGTTCAGTTAAAGTTTTTTCTTGTTCAGCCAACCCACAAATATTTGATCTTATAACTCAGCACGTTCTTGTTCTCTTACCTGCGATAAGACTGCTAACGTCCATTCCAGTCTTCTTCTTTTCCCTCAGGCGTCCTCTGGATCTTACCCTAAGTATTTTAATTATCATCTACCCCATGCCTTTTAATTACGAGATGTCTATTAAAAACCTTAAAAACATTCTTCATTGACATACATTTCAACAGCCGAAGTTCAAAGTAAATTTTATTATCAAAGTACATATTTGTCACCAAGTACAACCCTGAGATTCATTTTCTTGTGGGCATTCTTAATAAATCCATAATGGAATAACAACCATAATAGAATCTATCAAAGATCGCAGCAACCAGTATACAAACCAATGTACAAAAGTCAACATTCTGTGCAAATGCAAAGAGAAAGAAATAATAATAATAAAAATAAATAAATAAGCAATATGTCTTATTGATGTTATGTCCTAGTTTGGAAAAAAATTAGAAGTCGAACTTTTGATCCCAAATTTGACTTTGAGAAAAGGAAGGGTTCTTTTGCCCGTTATTACCATTTGACTTGAGTTAATATAGATGGTCCTTCTCTGATGCTTGCTTATATGGGTTTGGTTGGCGGTTTCATGTCTTTTTTTATGGAAGCTTGTATGGCGCATAGCTCTGGGTTTGTGCTCCAAATGGTTTTTTTCCCCCTTTGTTTTCAGTTATTAGGGGTTTTCTCTGTTTTAGTTAGTAAGGGTTCTTTTTTTCTTTCTTTCCTTTTTTCCATAAAAAAACCTTAATACTTTGTTTTTTGATTTATTATTGATATATTGCTCAGCCTGGTTGATAGTTTTACTTTACATGTGGATATGTTATCTTGATTATTTTGATGTATTTTTTTCTGTTGTTGATTTTCAATAATAATTAATAAAAAGATTTAAAAAGAAAGAAAAAGAAATGAGCAATAAATATCAAGAACATGAATTGAAGAGCCCTTGAAAGTGAGTCCACAGGTTGTGAGAAGTTCAGTGATGGGGTGAGTGAAGTTGATTGAAGTCATCCTCTCTGGTCAAGCACCTGATGTTTGAGGGGCGATTACTGTTCCTGAACCTGGTAGTGTGAGTCCTGAGGTTCCTCTACCTTCTTTCTGATGGCAGCAGTGAGAAGAGAGTGTGTCTTGGGCGCTGGGTGTCCCTGATGATGCATGCTGCTTTCCTGTGACAAGACTTTGTGTAGGCTGCTCATTAGTGGAGAGGGCTTTACCCCCGATGGACTGGGCCGTATCCACTAATTTTATACAATTTTCATCCTTCTCTGGTTCCAATTGGCAGATTTTTTCTCTGCCACATTTTATTCTTTTAAATACACATCCGAGTCCAGCTTTCCAAGACTTCAAGATGCCCACTATTTGTAATGCTAACGAAAGAATGGTGATGTGGGGGAAGATTTAAAGTGAGGTTATGATTTAGAAGAGCAGCCTAAGAGGACAGTGGAAATTGTTTCAAAGATAGTTTTAAAAGAAAATATTATAATACTTAAAGGAAAGATTTGCAAGACCATAGAGGAAGATTTGGAGACTGAGGCAGCCACAGACGTAATTGGCCAAATATCTGTGTTGTATGATTCAAGGAGAAGTGAAAGTTTTGAACTGGGTAAGTTGTTGAAGCTGTAAACCTTTGATGTAGCGTAAATGTCAGATCTAATCATTCAGACTTGTGAGAAATGAAATGGGTGTTTCCAAAATTTGTTTTTCAGGTTTCAACTGAAGTATGCTTGAAGACTTATTGTTCAACTTTTTGATTGCAATGTGAGAAGCTTAGTCACATTGCAGGTAATTGTTTCATCTTCTGATGAGGTTCTCACTTTTTAAATGAAGATGTTTGAACATATTTACAATGGTTACTAATCGAATATTCTTCCTACTGTCCCTGCCAGTATTGGTACAGTAATTAGTTTATTTGGTTATATGTTCCAAGGTACTGTGCAAAGCTCCATTTTGCTTTCCATCCTTACAGCTCCTTTCACCACATCAAAACATCAAGAGAAAAGCAATTGCAGAATGCAGAATATTGTGTTACCGTAACAGAGAAAATGCACTGGAGGTAGGCAATAAGACGCAAGGTCATAACGAGGTTGATTGTGAGGCCAAAGGCCCATCTTGTCATACAACTAACGCATAATATGGAGAATAGTTCAGTAGGCACATAAATATGTGGGTTCTGTATCAAATATATTTACTTACCTTTTAGGCAGAGTTTTATACTGTATCAGAAATGGGCACTGCTCTCTCTGCGGAGCCAAGAGAAACTGAAATATTTCTGTACACATAGACCCTGCTGCCGCACAGCTTGAATTTTCTTTTGCATATTGTTCATATAATTTTGAAATTATGCTAATATAACTTTGAAATCTCTGTTAATATAATTGTGATTTTGACCAATCTACAATATCAAGTAGCATTAAGTGTCTTTGACAACGTTTTAGAAGATCTGGCATCTCTTTATAAATTCCTTCAGAGAAACTGCTTGGATACAATTGAAGCACTGTATTACACAAACACAAAAATTGACAAGTTATGGGCACAGTACCATTTATTACAGTGAACAAGTGAAAGATCTGACAGTGTCTATATGTTCTGACGTCAATACTGCGCCTATTATTCCATTCATTGAATATGTGTGCCATCACATGGAAAATAGATTTCCCGATGATGAGTTAAGAGCTTTTGACCCTTTTGCTATTGCAAATGCAACTATTTTGAATTTGGAAGAGAGAATGTTGTACGACTGATAAATAAAATACTCAGCTATTATTATGAACTACAATGAAAGTTTTGCCTCAAAAATATGCTGCACTACTGTGATTTCAAATTTGTAATTTCTGAGAAAGTTAAGACTGGTTCGATTAAGACATTCACTGATATAGTGATCTACGTGCTTAAAAACGAAGGATTTGAGGAACTGCCAACTTTTGTTGACACCGTTGGAACATTACAGGCTTCTAGTGCAGACTGTGAATGTGGATTCAGTCTTATGAATTCGATTAAATGTAAATCCAGAAACAGACCAGAAGTGGGTGATCGAATGAATGATTAAGACGTATCTTTCATCTGGTTGTGAAATTAGTCTGGACAGTCTTTATAGACAATCGAGACAGATGAGAAAGAGTTAATGAAATGTGAAAGATTTTCTATGTAGTACTGTCTTCATTATACTCTTCTATTAATAAATAAAATCAAAAGTATGTGAGTTTTCATTTTTTGTTCTAAATACCCATAGTAGGCCTAATACAAAAAAAAATTAAAGTGCCATGCAGTTTTCAGCCAGCATAAAAGTTTCCTGCTGAGAGCAATGGTTGATCTGTGCGGCTGTAAGAAAAAGTAGGGGGAATGTTGGAGATGGGTAATGATAAATGTGGAAGGACCTTTCAGAAGATAATAGCTCAATGCAGGAATGTATTGAGTAATGTTTGATGTTGATTTTCCCAAATAATTTTTGTAAGGCAGAATTTACTTGGAATTAAAAATAATTTTAAAATTTCCTTAGAAATTTGCTGGGAAGTGTTCAGTTTTGTCATTTCTTGTGAACCATTATACCCAATGTCAGCATCAAGATTGTACAAATGCAGTTGTTATACCTGAAGGATGGAAGCTGTATCGGGGGGTGGGGTGGGGAGTGGTGGTTGCATATTTGGAGAGTGTGGAGTAGAGGGTGTTTGTGTAGCATAATTCTGTAAACATGTGCATGAGGTAACGTGCTCTTACATTCTTAGTGAGGTGACCCTGTAGGATATAGCTAGACATACAAGTGTTCAGAATGGTTCAAAGGTTTTAAAATAAAAAATGTTTGAAACAGATATAGTCTTCAAGAACTATTAGAAATCTTATTTAATGATGATTTCATTATTTCCAGGGCCTCTGTGAGACATCGGACAGGTGAGCTCGATCTTTTTTACGCTCGGTTTGATGTCGCTAACTCTGAGCCTCCGAGGAAAGCCACCGCTACAACCTGCAACCTGGTCATCTCTGAGGCTGTGGTATGCAGATGTTTCCAACGAGTGGACAGTCGCAAGGCTGCGGGACCGGATGGCATCCTGGGGCGAGTACTCAGGATGTGCGCAGCACAACTGGCAGGTGTGTTTACAGACGTTTTTAATCTCTCCCTCTCCCAGTGTAGAGTGTCCTCCTGCTTCAAATTATCCACCATTGTCCCTGTACCAAAAAGACCAAGGTAACATGCCTGAACGACTGGCGTCCTGTCGCACTCACCTCAACAGTAAGCAAATACTTTAAGAGGCTGGTCAAGGATTACATCTGCAGCTTGCTACCACCCACACTGGACCCACTACAATTCACCTACCAACGTAACTGATCGACATATGACACAATAGCCACTGCTCTATATACCGTCCTTACACATCTGGAGGAGAAGGATGCTTGTGTGAGAATGCTGTTCTTAGATTACAGTTCAGCATTCAACACCATAACTCCATCCAGACTCGATAAGAAGCTCAGAGACCTTGCCCTTGACCCTGCCTTGTGCAGCTGGATCCTGGACTTCCTGTCAGATCACCGGCAAGTGGTAAGAGTGGGGTCCCTCACCTCCACCCCTCTGCTTCTCAATACAGGAACCCCTCAGGGCTATGTACTAAGTCCCTTCCTTTACTCCCTGTATACCCACGACTGTGTTGCCACCCACAGCTCAAATCTGCTAATTAAATTTGCTGACGACACTACATTGATTAGCCTAATCTCAAACAATAATGAGGCGGCCTACAGGGAAGAAGTCATCTCTCTGACACAATAGTGTCAAGAAAACAACATCTCCCTCAATGTCGCAAAAACAAAGGAGCTTGTTGTGGATTACAGGAGGAGTGGAGATAGGCTAACCCCTATTGACATCAATGGGTCTGGGGTTGAGAGGGTAAACAGCTTTAAGTTCCTCGGCATCCACATCACCAAGGACCTCATGAGATCTGTACACACCAGCTGTGTGGTGAAAAAGGCACAATGGCATCCCTTTCACCTCAGACGGTTGAGGAAGTTTGGTATGGGCCCCCCAGATCCTAAGAACTTTCTACAGAGCATCCTGATTGGCTGCATCACTGCCCGGTATGGGAACTGTACCTCCCTTAATCGCAGGATTCTGCAGAGAGTGGTGCGGATAGCCCAGTGCATCTGTAGTTGTGAATTTCCCACGATTCAGGACATTTACAAGGACAGGTGTGAGGAAGAGGCCCGAAGGATCACTGGGGACCTGAGTCACCCCAATCACGATCTATTCCAGCTGCTATCATCCGGGAAATGGTATCGCAGCATAAAAGCCAGGACCAACAGGCTCTGGGACAACTTCTTCCACCAGACATCAGACTGATGAACTCAAGCTGATTTGAGAGACTCTATATTACATTGACTGCTCTGTTTATTATAAATTGTTATAAATTACTTTGATTACATATTTCACATTTAGACGGGAGACGTAACATAAAAATTTTTACTCCTCATGCATGTGAAGGACGTAAGAAATAAAGTCAATTCAATTCAATTCTTTGTACAGACATTCTACAGGAAACAATTGGTATGTGGATAGGAAAAGTTTAGAGGACTGGGCTGAACTCGGGCAAATGTGACTAGCTTAGCTGGTAATTTTAGTTGCTATAACTCTGCTGGGCTGAAGATGCTGTTGCGTGCTGCATTTCTGTATGAATCTAAACCAATAAGTATTGACTGAGCATCTCCAGAGTCACTAATGAAAGGAAGGCTGGCCTGTAAGGCCAGGCGTGCTTCTCACTACGGTGTCTAAAGTTTCTACATAGTAATCCTCCTTGGGTTATAAATGTTCAATGTATGGACAGATTTTGGGAGACCAGCGGGATGGATGGGGGTATGTTTGCCAGCTGCTGCAAAGCTGCAGTTATTTCCTGCCTGGGTGGGGCTGAGGCATTTCTGTGAGTCTTCTTTTCCTGACCCCACCCCACCAAGCTGCAACAAGCAGGGGCTGGATGGAGCTGAGCAGAGCTGGGAGTGCTGAACAGAGCTGAGTCTGGGGGTTGATGTACTGTGCTCACTGAGTCTGGGGTTGATGTACTGTGCCTGCTAGTCTTTATTTCCAACTGGTGAGCAGTTCAAGTTATGAACTGAATCCTTTGAGCAATCCCTCGATTTAAACCATAAGACCATAAGACATAGGAGCATAATTAGGCCATTCAGCCCATCGAGCCCACTCTGCCATTTCATCATGGCTGATTTCAACAATATACACCTGCCCTCTCACCATATCCCTTGATGCCCCAATTAACTGTGAATCTATCAACTTCCACTTTAAATATACCTATGAGATTGGCCTTTACCGCAGTCTGTGGCAGAGCATTCCACAGATTCACCATGCTTTGGCTAAACCAGTTCCTCCTTATCTCATTTCTAAAAGGACACCCCTCAGTTTAGATGCTGTGCCCTCTAGTTCTGGATACACCCACTCGAGGGAACATCCTCTTAACACCCACCCTATCTAGTCTTTTCAACATTTAGTAGGTTTCAATGAGATCCCTCTACGTTCTTCTAAATTCCAGTGAGTACAGGCCCAAAGCTGCCAAATGCTCATATGTTAACCCCATCATTCCCGGAATTATCCTCATGAACCACCTCTGGACTCTTTCCAAAGACAATACATTCTTTCAGAGATAAAGACCCAGAACAGTTGACAATACTCAAGAGTGCAGTCTCACTGGTGTCTTATACATTATCTCCTTGCTTTTATGCTCTATTCCCCTTGAAGTAAATGTCAATGTTGCATTTGCCTTTTTTAAACCACAGACTCAACCTGTGAATTAACCTTCTGGGAGTCTTGCATGAGGACACCTAAGTCCCTCTGCACCTCTGATTTTCTCCCTATTTAGATAATATTCTACACTATTGTTCCTTTTGCCAAAATGCATTGAAGTACCTTTCGCGACAGTGTGTTCCATCTGCCACTTTTTTGCCCATTCTTCCAATTTGTCTAAGTCCTGCTGTAATCGCATAATTTTTCGTGGTCCAATATTAACCCTAAACTCCCTTTAATTCTTTATATAACTGAAAAAACTTATAGTATCCTGCTTTATATTATCAGCTAGTTTGCTCTCATATTTCATCTTTTCCCTTCTTATACCTTTTTAAGTTGCCTTTTGTCGGATTTTAAAAACTTCCCAGTCACCCAACTTCCCACTCACTTTTTGTACCTTTCCTTGGCTTTTATGCAGTCCTTAACTTCCCTTGTCAGCCACTGTTGCCTACCCCTGCCATTTGAGAACTTCTTCCTCTGTGGGACATATCTATCCCGCGCCTTGTGAACTATCCCAGAAACTTCAGCCATTTCCGTTCTGCTATCATCCCCTCCTGTATCCTCCTCCAATCCACCTGGGCAAGCTCCTCTCTCATGCCTTTAATTCCCTTTATTCCATTGTGATACTGATTCATCTGACTTATGCTTACCTCTCAAATTGCAGTATGAATTCAATTACAGTATGATCACTGCCTCCTAGGGGTTCCTTTACACTAAGCTGACTAATAAGATCTGGGTTATTACACAACACCCAGTGTAAGATGGCCTTTCCCTGAGTCTGCTCAAGCACAAGCTGCTCTAAAGAACCACCTCGTGGGCACTCAACAAATTCCTTCTCTTGCGATCCGACACCAACCTGATTTTCCCAATCCCATTGCATATTGAAGTCCCCTATCACAATTGTGACATTACCCTTATCACATGCCTTTTCTTCCTCCCCTTGCAATCTCAACCCCACATCTTGGCTACTATTTGGAGGCCTATATATGATTCCCATAATGTTTTTTTTTAACCTTTGCAGTTTCGTAGCTCCACCCACAAAGATCCAACATTTTCTGACCCTATGTCATCTCTTTCTAAAGTTATAATTCCATCTCTCACCAACAGAGCCACACCACCGCCTATGCCTTCCTGCCTGCCCTTTTGATACAAAGTATATCCTTTCATGCTAAGCTCCCAACAATGTTCCCTCTAATTTTCAGTACTCAGTGTACACAAAAGTCTTATGTTGTGCAAATTTTTTTCCTGTGACAAAAGTATGTGCGCACTGAATGCACACGTGGCACAGTTTATGTAGGTTTACAAAATATTTGACATAAAACTGCACAGAATAACAAAATAACTTATGTATTTAACTAAATATGTACTAAATGTATATACTAAATATATACATATTTAGCTAAAAGATTATTATCAATAAGTATAATTATTAATTACTACATTATTTTAGGTAACTAACCTTTTGTGCACACATTAATTTCCTTTGTGCGCTGGTTGAAAAATGTGTGTGCGCGCGCACACGCGCACAGCTTAGAGGGAACATAGGCTCCCAACTATGGGCTTCTCTCAGCCACGACTCAGTGATGCCCATAACATCATATCAACCGATCTCTAATGGCGTCACGAGTTTGTCTACTTTATTCCGAATGCTACAAGCATTTAAGTATGACAACTTCAGTCAGCATCTCCTAATCCTAGCCTAATCATGGGACAATTCGTAAAGATCAATTAACCTACTGAAGGGTATGTTTTTGGACTGTGGGTGGAAACCGGAGCACCCGGAGGGTGCAAGCGGGGAGAACGTACAAATTCCTCCAAGACAGCAGTAGGAATTCAATAGGTTTCAAAAGGTACATTTAATGTCAGGTGAATGTATAGAATATACATCCTGAAATTCTTTTTCTTCGCGAACATCCATGAAAGCAGAGAAGTGCCCCAAAGAATGAACAACAGTTAAACGTAAGAACCCGAAAGGCCCCCCCAGCTCCCCTCCCTCCCATGCGTAAGCGGCAGCAAGCAACGATCCTCCCTCCCCCACCGGCATAAAAGCATTGGCGCCCTCCCACCGAGTGCTTAAGTATGAGCAAAGCAACACCAAAGACACTGACTTGTAGTACCCCAAAGACCACTCATTCACCCGGTATTCAACATACCAGAGGCTCTCTCTCTCCCTAATAAGGGAAAAAGAAGTGCCCCTGTTTCGCAGCGAGAGGGGAGGCGTAACAAAACAACTTGCTGATTTATGGTGTTAAAAGTCTGTTGCGTCGCTTTTCCCGAGCTCTGTGCTACTGGGCACACAGCCAACATCAGGCCCACTGCTACCCATCTTCCTTGTTCTCCCGTAACGCACCATTCGGCAGCACCGGCCTTGAATCCGCCCGTCTCCAGAGCCATGAAAATCCAGCACCCTGTAGGTGCGCTAGCCTCCCAGGCCATGTCCTTGAGATACCGAGAAACGGCCAGTCGTGAGGCCCTGAGGGCAGGTCCCATTCCCGCAAGGAACTGAAGTCAGAGTGTGACTCCAGGTCAGGGTCTGCAAAAGAACCTTGAAAGGGAAAAAAAGAGATATCAAAGATAGAAATACGGCTGTTCCCGAAGATGCGAGCAAAGGAATTGCCGTTTAGTGCCAACATCACCACTCTGCTCCCTTCCCTGGGTCTCCTGTACTGTAAAGCGTTGTGCTAACTGCTACACGACCATGCCACTTGTCAGTCACCTTATGTTCAGACACACCTGTGCCTATCCATGTATGTAAGCTAGCTTATGTATTTATATTGATTGTGAATTTTTTGGGCTGCATCAGATATGAAGTAAAAATTAATTGGTTTTCCTTTACACTTGCATGCTGGAAATGACGTTGAACAATTGTGAATCTTGAATTTTGAGTGTATTGTGTGTTCATTGCAGTTCTCCACTTTCCTGCTTTGAAATGATTGCAAGCTAAATGTTCAACCCATGTATTAGAGGGGTAAAAAGTTGCTTTTTATGATGTGATTTGGATGTGATAGGATTTTAGTGTTATTTATGCACTTAAGGAATGTTTAAAATCCAAGCACCATCCCTAACAGAAATGCATAGCTTTCCAGTATTTACGTTCCTGTAGTTTCCTGGGAGGCCAAGTTCAATTTCACACTTTGGTACTGTTGCTTAGAAGTTAGATTGTGTTGTGATGTGATTGAAATTCTAAGTTCAGATAAATCATGTTTGATCGAATAATCCACTTTTGGAAGAAACCAGGCATGTTTTGAGATTGTACATAGTTGGGCTTGACAATAATGGGCTTAAAATCAATCAATGAATTCATTAATTTGTTGCGATGCAACTCGGAGTAGGCCCTTCCAACCCTTCAATCGGCGCTGCCCGGCAACCCCCGGATTTAACTCTAGCCTGACCACAGGACAGTTTACAATAACCAACCGGTATGTCTTTGGACTGTGGGAGGAAGCCAGAGCATCCGGGGTAAAACCATGCGGTCATGGGGCGAATGTATAAACTCCTGACAGGCAGCGATGGGAATTGAACCTGGGTCACCTGTACTGTAAAGCATTGTGCTAACCACTGCTCCACTGTGCCATCCAAGTCCTGGAAGGTGGGATCATCTTTAGCAGCATAATAACCAACTGTAACATCAGTAGTATGCAGAAGACCATCTATGAACGTGCAACACATCAAATCTTGAAGCCGATGAGAAGATCATGAACATACACAAAACTTATTTACATTCTACTTCCCAATCCCATTCCACATGTCAGTCCATGGCCTCCTCTACTGCCACAATGAAACCACACTCAGGTTGGAGGAGCAACACCTTACATTCTGTCTGGGTAGCCTCCAACCTGATGGCATGGACATTGATTTCTCAAACTTCTGGTAATTGCACCCCCACCCCGCTTCATTCCCCATTTCTATTTCTCTCTCTCACCTTATCTCCTTACCTGCCCATCACATCTTTCTGGTGCTCCTCCCTCTTCCCTTTCTTCCATAGCCTTCTCTCCTGTCCTATTAGATTCCCCTTCTCCAGCCCTTTATCCCTTTCACAAATCGACCTCCCAGCTCTTTACTTCACCTCCTCTCCCTCTTCCGATTTCACTTATTTTCCACTTTGTACTTCTTCCTCTCTTCCCTGCCACCTTGTTACTCTGACTTCTCACCTCTTTTTTTCCTGTGATGAAAGGTCTTGGCCCGAAACTTTGAATGTACCCTTTTCCATAGATGCAGCCTGGCCTGCTGAGTTCCTCCAGCATTTTGTGTGTGTTACCTTGCGAGTTAGGCCTCCAGGTATGGAAAACAGCAGATGGGCAATGACTGAGCTCATTGCCTCTGAGTTCTACAATTTGATGTCATTTAAAAGGCCAGTGATGTTGTGGGGATGGAACTGGACTCTCTGACGGTGGTGTCTGAAAAGAGGATGCTGTCCAAGTTGCATGCCATCTTGGACAATGTCTCCCTTCCACTACATAATGTACTGGTTGGGCACAGGAGTACATTCATCCAGAGACTCATTCCACCGAGATGCAGTACGGAGCGTCATAGGAAGTCATTCCTGCCTGTGGCCATCAAACTTTACAACTCCTCCCTTGGAGGGTCAGACACCCTGAGCCAATAGGCTGGTCCTGGACTTATTTCCTGGCATAATTTACATATTACTATTTAACTATTTATGGTATTATTATATTTAATTATTTATGGTGCAACTGTAACGAAAACCAATTTCCCCCGGGATCAATAAAGTATGACTATGACTATGTTGACAATTTGAAACTTCGTAATAAAATTCCAAGGCTTAATAAAAAAGCTCAGACATTTTCTAAAGCCTCAATGATCAAGTGAGTGATGTTTCACTGACTTAACTCCCAGGGGAATAGTGTAATGAAAGTTTCAGTGGCAAAATTTCTTCTGTGTGAGCTCCAAGCCAGACGTCACAAAGGAAAGTCAGGGGCTGCAGGGGAAAAGACACAGAAATGGATAGATGTAATGGCCTTTGCCTAGAAATTCCATTTTATTTATTTTATTGACATGAAATTGCATTATGAAGCTCTATTTCTCTGCATAACACTCGACTGTATCAGCTTCAGTGTATCCAGTCATTTTAATTTGTTCCAAATTCTTGCACTGCTGCCCCCTAGTCTTGTATTTGGGGATGCAGAACCTGCACATAACACAAGCAAAACTCTTCCTGCAATGGGGAATGCTGCTGATCCGAGAATCAATGGTAACAATGAAAGAAAGGAGGCAGGGTACTCCCAGGGCCAGGAAATCCTGCAGAAGATTGCCAGAAAGTTAAGAGTTTTATGGGCAAGGCCATCATTTAAGAGCCTTCCTTAATTATCCTTGAAAAAGGTGGTGACCCAGCTTTTCAACTCACTTAAGCCCCTTGTACAAAGATATTTCCACATGTTATTGGGTAGGAAGTTCCAGGATTTAGACCCAACAATAGTGAAGGAATTGCAATACTTTTCCAGTTCGTGATGGGATGTGATGTGATCTTATATTCACAGTGTTTCTTTAGCTCATCCAGTGGAGTTTTTGGTCACTGATGATGCTGGAATGCCAAAGATGGTAATGTCACCAAAAATCAAAGATAGCTGGTTAGACTCTCCCAAATTAGTGATAATCTTTGTCTGGTACTCGTAATGTATGGATATTAATAACCGTTAGTCAGTCCATTCCTGAACATCAGCTGTTGTTTTTGGTGCATGAGTTCATTAGCTGAGAAATTGCAAGTAGAATTGAACATGATGAACTTGTCGTTGCTGATTAACTAGAGTCTGAAAACCTGCATTTGTTTCTCAGTCACATTTTATTTGTGCACAACAAGAACAGTGCCATTCCTGTCACCGAACTGTTCTAACATCTGAACAAAGAAGTGATATTTGTATACAGAAGATGACTGGCTGGATACAGATATTGATCAGACGGTAACTTGCGGAAGTCTCTTATTTGTATAATCAGTCACTAATCACACTGCGATAATACATGTAGTAATAGCTAACGGAGTCTTCGTACTAAGGGGCAATCATACTTCAGAGTTAGTAAAGCAATGGACCAATAGTAAGTGTCACTCCAGAATCCTTTGCTTGCTTCCTTATCTTGTCTCCATATGCCAAATGGCTCCAGTCCCCTGCTGTGCAAAGGGAAACTATGCTCTTGAAAGACCTTTCTTGCCTGGGCTGACAGCACACCATCTGTAACCCATCCTTGCCTGGACATTATCTTAATCCTTGCCTTATCAAGAATTTTACAGAATTATAGGCAAACAAGGATTTCTGACCTCATACAGGAAGGAAGATTATCAAAGAAATGTAGTTGAACCCAAGAGCTCCTCCAGTGATGTCCTGGGGCTGAGATGATTGAATGACAACATTAATAACACCCTCCTCTGTGCAAAGCATGTGTCCAGCCTTTGGAGAACATTTTCCTTACTATCTGTCGACTTTGTATTACCAGAAGTCGTCTATGTCACATTCTGCAAATGCAGCCTTCATTTCAAGGCAGCCACTTCCCTACATTTCTGGATTCCAGTTTTTAGGCTCACATTTTTGACCAAGGCTATAATGAGGTTTGGAGTGTGGGAGTCCAGAGCAAGCCCAAATTGAGCACTGGGGAGCAGATTATTGATCAGTGAACGCTGTTTGATAACACAACTGAAGATTTCTTCCATTTTTTGCTAACGACTGAGTGTAGACTGATTATAGAATTTGTTTGACATTTTATTAACAATTTTTTTTTCACAATTCTAGCTATAAGATACAGTATATTTTAATTGTAGTTGAATAGCTTGGCTAGTTCAGAGCCATAAATGTTCAGTATTGTAAGCAACACACACAAAATACATGAGGAACCCAGCAGGCCAGGCAGCATCCATGGAAAAGAGTAAACAGTCGATGTTTCTGGCCAAGGCCCTTCATGACAGCCACCTGGAAGAACTGGAGAACAAAATTGAACAGTATTTTGCCTCTCTTGCCACACAAGTGTATGACTGGGCGAGGGACCCTTTCTCTGAATCTTCTGTTCAGCCTGAGAATTTGACTTTGACAGAAGAGGTGAGATGCATTCTGATCATGCACTCAAGATGAGATTTACTGTCCTGCCCCTGAACAAGTTCTGAATTTCTGTGAAAGAAGAGTATTCTCCATTCATCGGAAAGCAATGAACATTTTGCTTCAGTTTTCAACTCGTAAGCACACTTTTTCTTGTTTAACAAGCATCAAGAGCAAGAATAGAAATCGTCTCATTTCAGTTAAGGGAAAGAAAGAGATTAATTTCAAGAAAGGTAAGCTAAGCTTAACTACCTTGGTTTTTTTTTCCCCCCGAGAAAGATTAGCTAAAAAATCATTCTCTACTCGAGCAATGAAAATTAATTTTGGATTATTATATCTACAACTTACTGACCATGCTAATGTATGGTGATTTGTAGATAGAATAATTTTTATGCAGGGATTCCCTGAGACCAGAAAATTATTTCAAGGGTTCCTCCAGGGCAAAAACGTTGAGGAATGCTGCTCTATAGGTTTCAATGACATCCAATGGCTAGCACGCGAGGGCACAGTTTTAAGGTGCTTAAGTAGGTACAGAGGAGATGTCAGGGGTAAGTTTTTTATGCAGAGAGTGGTGAGCGCGTAGAATAGGCTGCTGGCGATGATGATGGAGGCGGATACGACAGGGTCTTTTAAGAGACTCCTGGATGGATACATGGAACTTAGAAAAATAGAGGGCTATGGGTAACCCTAGGTAGTTTCTAAGGTAAGGATATGTTTGGCATAGCTTTATGGGCCGAAGGGCCTGTATTGTGCTGGAGGTTTTCTATGTTTCTTTGCTTCTATGTGTGTGCTGCTTGGATTTGCAACATCTGCAGATTTTCTCTTGTTTGTGTTCAGTGTTGTAGTTGGACACAGATATTTCCAGGTCAATGGAGAGAATTTAATCTCCTAATTTGTCTTGTGAGTGGTGGAAAGACTTCTAAGAAGTTGGACGTTAAATCACTCACCACATAATAACAGCCCCTGAACTATTCTTTTGTCATTTTGCTGATGACTGGCTGGACTGAATTTAACCTAACTAAACTGGACTAGACTTGGCATAACTAGACATCTTTTGATACTATCAGGTACTGTAGATGGCAGTGTTGAAGCTTTACAGAAACTGCTTGGCTGACTTTGAGACAAAGTTCTTAAATCCGCTGCCATTGACTTTAATATCATATTCAGTATTTGATGCTTTTGAGATAGTGTCAAGGTTTTTTTAAATTGTGAGGCTGAAAAAGTCTTCATTCCCTTTGTAATTACTACTTTCCTCAGGAGTAACACTGTATAATTACCTTACCAATTTGCCCAATTTATTGATGTAGAAAATTGGAGGCTCTCCTGAATAAATACCCCCTTTCTCTGTAAGTTTCAAAATATGGTAAATTTTCAATAGACCAAACAAAAATGAAGACAAAAGAGTAATTCAAGGCAAAGTAGGGAATGATAATAGAGAAACACAAATCTTGGGAAGGACATCAATTTAGAACAGAGATGAGAAGATTTTCTTTATCCAGAGGATGGTGAATCTGTGGAATTCATTGCCACAGATGGCTGTGGAGACATTGGATATATTTAAAACGGGGGTTGATAAGATCTTGGTTAGTCAAGGCATCAAACATTATGGGGAGAAGACAGGAGAACGAGGTTGAGAGGGAGAATAACTCAGTCATGATGAAATGTTGGCGCAGACTCGATGGGCTGAGTGGCCTGTATCTGCTCCTATGTTTTATGGTCTATTGTCTTAAGTGTTTATCAGCTTTGATACTGACACAGATAATATAAACTGTATAATAAGCAATATGTTAAACTCTGGCTGACCTTGCTAAAACTTTGCATGAATCTGCCTTGCACCCAAAAGTAGCAGCTTCAACTTACTGCTGGTCTCCAACCACGGTAGCCACTCCTCCCGTTGAAAAAGCACTTATTTACATTAGTGGAAATGAAGGCAGTTATTTGTTCATTTTTATTCCATAATACTGCTGGATTTTTTTTTCTGGCATTCTCTCCATTCTTTTTCCTCATTCCTTAACTAAGAGAGTTGAAGATGTACCAGGAGAGCTCCAGCATTGTTTGGTACTGATTCTCAGAACTTGTGCAACTTGATCAAGTGTCTGCTCTCCTGCACTTCCTTGGAGCTTGATAGCAAGGTATCATAATGGGTTGATTGTGGAATAGATAACTACCAGGTGTCATTGGACTTTTTGCTATGTGGTCTGACTGAATGGTTATTGGGTGTGTCATGTGACTGACTGTACAGATCACAGCTATCACTTCTTTGTGATAAGGCATGCAAATAGGTTATATGATTTGCATTTTTGCTTTTTCTCACATTTCACTGAGTAGTAATAATGGCAATAGATTGTGATTACAGCAAGCAATTCAATGACATTAATTTAGTTTTTTCATTAGGTTGGTATCAAAAAACATCTAACTGTGTTTTCTCCCTCTCTTCCAGAAGGTATTTCCCCTCGCCTGGATGAGAATGCAGATGGGTGGCTTAGAAAGTTTGCGGGTGATACCAAGATTGGTGGAGTTGAGGATAGTGTAGGAGAGTGGTAAAGAATACAGTATGATACAGGTCTGATGCAGGTATGGGCTGAGAGATGGCAGATGGAGTTTAACCCAGATAAATGTGAGTTGTTGCACCTCGGTAGGGCAAATGCAAGGAGACGGTACACTGTTACGGACAAGGCCCTTAAAGTCTTGCTGAGCAGAGAGATCTTGGCATCCAAGTTCATAACTCCTTGAAAGTGGCTGCACAGGTCAATAGGGTGGTTAAGAAGGCTCATGAAATGCTTGCATTTATTAATGGAGGCATTGAGTTCAAAGGTCAAGAGGTTACATTACTACTTTATAGAACGCTGGTTAGGCCGCATGTAATAATCAGGAGCAAAAATTCCAAATAATAATTTTGACTAATCTCTCTGTTATTTACCCAGATTCAATAAACTTGCCAGCAGCACAATATCTAAGACACCTAATTTAACATGAGGCATTGACCGAAGTGGTTAAACTCTTGACTTATATTTCACACAATGCGGTATATTTTCACACAGCAGAGCAGTGGTGATTTCATTTATCAACGTGCTGGATATCTTTACACTGCAAGTACACAGGGAGCAAGATGTGCAGAACTAAGAACTGCAGTGACCTAGAATATTGTGTGAAATTCTGAAAGGTAGCAAACACAACAAGGCTTCAAAGCAGACTGACTGCCTCATTTTAGACATGACTGTATATTTTTCTTGTTATATTAAAATATCTACAGGATGTAGAGACTTAAGTAACAGGCTCACCATTGAATCTCAATGTAATACTTAGGAATGGGTAGTATAGAACATGGAACAGGATAGGCTCTTTGGCCCTCAATGTCTGAGCAAAGTAACATGCCAAATTAAATTAATTCTTCTGCCTGCACGTTGTCTATGTCCCTCCATTCTGTATATATTGCTGTGTGCCCTTCAGGTCTTCTAATAAACAGTAACAAAGTACAACAGATTCAGAATGGATCAAATTATAAGCGTGTTTACTACTTGCAAGGGAAAGTCTACCTCCATATGTTAAGTTGTTGGAAGGTAGCTTCAATCTTATAGCTCAAAAACAGTTTTTATATGTTTCTAAAGTCCAGTAATTCATCAGCTTTATGTTTTTAAGGTCATCCCATCCCATAACTGCATTCCTTCCTTTTCTGTATCCATCACATCTGTCTTCAATCATTCTGTTTGTCTTTTGCGGCTTCTTCTAACCCCATGACAACTGTGTCCTGTTTTCCTCTGCTGTGAAAACATTCCTGCCATAAATACACCCCCTGCTATAAAGCGCGCGCGCACACACACACACACACACACACACACACACACACACACACACACGCGCGCGCGCGCACACACACAATTCTTGTAAGCCTCCATCCAAACCAGCAAAGCACTCTGGGAACACACAAGTTCCATTTTGTTACATTACATTTTACAGAAGTTATAAATTCATAAAGACTACAGGGTTACAGATACATCTCCACAATATTTATGTGCCTGTCTAAAAGCCTCTTGAATATCACTATCCTATCTGCTCCCACTACCACACTTAGTTGTAGTTTGCAGGCATTTACCACTGGGGTAAAAAAAAATCTTTGCACACCCCCTTTATACTTCTCACCCCAACTTAAAGCTATGCTCTCTAGCATTTAACATTTCTACCCTGAGAAAAAGATTGCTGCTGTCCACCCTCTCATAATTTTATAAGCTTCTTTCTGGTGGAGATAGACTTAGAAGAAGTGTGAGTGTTTCTCACCATAAACACTCACAAAGGGCTTTATCTCTTTAATAGGCTTATTTTTGGAGTAGCATCTGCACCTGTACTCTTGCAGAAACCTAAGGGCCAGGTGCTGCAAGGTTGCCCAGGTACTCAACGTTACCTGGATGACATTATTGCTACCAGTGAGGATGACAAGGAACATCTTCAAAATATCAAGGGAGTGTGTTAAAAAGATTAGAAGATTATGGGCTCAGAGCACAACGCAACAAATGTGAATTCTTAAAACCAATCATCACTTACTGTGGTCACACCATTGACACACAAGACTTAGATAAGGGTGCTGAGAAAATTTGAGCAGTGGTGGATGCCCCAAGGCCAAAGAACCTGTCACATTTGTGTTCGCTTTTAGGATTTGTTAATTACTATAGCCAAGTCCTGCCAAACCTGGCTCCACCCCTTGAACTTGGCAATGGACACAGGAATATGAGGTGGCTTTCCAAAAGGTAAAGGAAATGGTGACACAGTAGTCAGACATTACGATCCACATCATCCAGTGAAGTTTGCCTGTCAGGCCCTGCCTTATGGTATCAGTGCAGTCATGTCACATGTTTTGAGTGATGGAAGTGACTGCCCTTGCATCATGTTGCTTTACCCCTGCAGAGAAAAGTTATGCACAAATTGACAGCAAGACCTTACCTCTGGTTTTTTATTTGTAAAATGTACATGTATCGGAGAGAGTTTACCCAAAACTGCAAACATCTACAGCCATTTGTACAGTGGTCGGTACAGAAGGCAGAATTTTGACTGTGCAACTCCAATTAAAATCAAAAATTTGCATTGCGTTACAGCCATTCTAAATGTACCTGCTTCTGATTAGTAGTCACAGGGCTCGGGAAACACAGTCAGCAAATCATTCCAATGCCGTAAAATCTGACTTGACTTGTTCTTTGGCCTGTGACCAACCCAGACCCCAGATCCCCCCATCTCTATTATACATCTTGAACAGAAGATGTATAACCCCTGAATTGTATCCTGGCCTTCAACTTGATTCTCCCATTATTACCTCCACTGAAACAGATCTGACCTCCACCCCCATTCATTATTCTACTTTGGAATCCATCTCTTGAACTGAAATCTACCTCAGGAACTGCATTTTTCAGCTGACATCCCATGCTTTATCAACTGGGTATAGACTCTAAGATTCCTAGCTACATCATCCAGTTGTTGATTTTCTTCATGAGGTTAATCTGCCTACATGCAGGAAAACAGAAGATGTATATGATAAATACGCAAAAACCTGCAGATGCTGGAAATCCAAAGCAACCCACACAAAATGATGGAGTAGTTCAACAAGCCAGGCAGCATTCATGGAATGAATAGATAGCCGATGTTTCAGACCCAGATTCTTCTTCATGCTTAGCAGAGATTTTTGTGCCTTCTTTAGCCACAGGTGAGGTACCGGAAGACTGGGAGGAGGCCAGTATTGGGCCTTAGTTTAAGACAGGCTGCAAGGACAAACCAGGGAACTACAAGCCGTAGAATCTAATAGTAATGGTGGGGAGGAGGTGATTCCAAGAGATAGGATCTAATTGAGGCTTCTGAAGAAGTGACCAAGAGAATTAATGAGGGCAGTGTAGTAGATTCCATAGACTTTAGCAAGGCTTTTTGACCATAAAACCATAAGGTGTAGGATCATAATTAGGCCATTCAGCCCATCGAGTCTGCTCCAACATGGTAGGATGGTCCAAGAGAGTGAGATTATGGGATCCCGGGTGAATCAGCCAAATGCATATAATATTGCTGGAAGGAGTCCATAAGACCAGAAAATATAGGAGGAGAAATAGGCCATTTGGCCCATCAAGCCTGCTCCACCATTCAGTCATAGGCTGATCCAATTCTTCCAGTCATCCCTACTCCCCTGCTTTCACCCCATACCCTTTGATGCCCTGGCTAATCAAGAACCTGGCTAATCTATCTCTGCCTTAAATGCAGCCAATGACTTGGCCTCCACAGCTGCTCTTGGCAACAAATTTCACAGATTTACCACCCTCTGACTAAAGTAATTTCTCCACACCTCTGTTCTAAATAGACGTCCTTCAATCCTAAAGTTGTACCCTCTTGCCCTAGACCCTCCTATCATGGGAAATAACTTTGTCATATCTAATCTGTCAGAAGTGTTTTTTCCAGACTGAAGACAAGTGGTGTGCGGCTGGAGTCAGTGCTGGGTCCCCTGCTGTTTGTTATGTATGTTAATGACTTATATGGGAATGTGAATGGCCTGATTAGTAAGTTTGTGAATGACAGTAGGATTGGAGGTGTGATGGACAGTGCAGAAGGTTCTCCAAGACTACATCAGAATCTAGATTAACTGGGAAAGTGGGCAAAGGAATAGTAAATGGAATTTAATGCCGACAAGTGTGAAGTGATACATTATGTGAAGTTAAACTGAGGAGCAAGAGGTTTACACAGTTAATGATGGGGCTCTTAGGATTGTTGGAGAACAGAGATAGCCCAGGGGTACAAGTTCATGGTTTCTTGGAAGTAGCAACACAGGTTGTCAAATTGGTGACAGATCGTTTCTGTCCTATATAACTTTGTGACCCTAAGAACTGTTGTTAAATTGGGCAGGATTAATATGTATTTAGGCCTGCTGGCTTAACTTCCAAATACTTCATTTCTCTAATCTGTATTGAGGACTTATTTGCTGTAAAGTCTAAAAAGCAGGGCAAAGCTGCTTGACTAGTTTCGGTTTAATAAAGTGATGTGATCCTCCAAGAGCTTTGACAGATTTTAAAATATACTTAAATATTCAGGTCCCTGAATTTCAACTATACATTGGCTAGGAAGAGACATGCCCCAAAGGCAATTTTGCCTATTGACAATCTGTTTCTGAATCTGTACTCATGGTCTCATCATTAACCAACATGACCTTCTCTAACTCCACTGACTCCAGCAGCACAGCACTGGTCACATGTCTTCAGTCTGATAAACTCGGTGTTCCTCACACTGAAGGTAAGGTTTAACCTCTGTTTAAGTGATTTTGATGACCAACCTATGCATATGCATTTTTAATCCAGCCATGGGACGCACAGAATTGAACCTGAAAAATGCTGGTAGCAGAATGTGCAAATCTTCTGTATGAAATCTTCGTGTTTTTAGAGCTCAACTGATTTATTTCAGGGAAGGAATCCTGTCCTACCACATGAGTTGCCAGGACAATAAAAGTGGCAATAACTACTTTAGTCAGTGTCACCCAATTCCCAGAAATTACCTAAGATCACAGTAAAGTTCAAAGTAAGTTCAAAGTAAAGTAATTTTATTATTATCAGAGTACATATCTGTCACCATATACAAAACTGATGTTCATTTTCCTGAGGGCATTCTCAGCAAATCTATGGAATAGTAACTATAACAGGATCAATGCAAGATCAACCAGCGTGCAGAAGATAACAAATGTGAAAATGCAAATATAAATAAATAGCAATAAATAATGAGAACATGAGATGATGAGATAAAGAGTCCTTAAAGTGAGACCATTAGTTGTGGGAGCATTTCAATGATGGGGTAGGTGATTATCCACTTTTTTATTCAAGTGTCTAATGGCTGAGGGGCAGTAGCTGTTCTTGAAACTGGTGGTGTGAGTCTTGAGGCTCTTGTACCTTCTACCTTATGGTAGCAGTGAGAAGAGAGCATGACCTGGGTGGAGGGGAATCAGTACGTTGAATTTAGCCCAATTGCACTATTTCTTCTGCCGGTATTCAGTTGAAAGTTGTTCTAACTTGAGTAAATTACATTTGCAAACATTCTGAAGTTAAATCTTGAAATTTGACCAGAGACTTCCCATTGTTTCTGTCCTTGTAGATGTGGGGAGGAAAGAAAGGATGGTTTATATGCTCTGGTTAAAATCCTTGACACAATGTTAAAATGAGGGATTAAATGTTGTGATGTTACTTGTCATGCAATACTTGGTGCATTGTAGAGAGGAATTGGAGAACCTGGCTTTGAGTACTTTCATTGCATAATCCTGGGAGAAATATAGGCGTCTGTTAGTCTCATGAGACCACGGATTTGCGCCTTGGAAGGTTTCCAGGGTGCAGGCCTGGGCAAGGTTGTATGGAAGATCAGGAGTTACCCATGCTGCAAATCTCCCCTCTCCACGCCACCGATGTTGTCCAAGGGAAGGGCATTAGGACCCATACAGCTTGGCACTGGTGTTGTCACTTGGTTAAGTGCCTTGCTCAAGGACACACGTTGTGCCTCAGCCAAGGCTCGAACTAGCGACCTTCAAATCACTAGACAAATGCCTTAACCACTTGGCTACGTGTCAACACCTGGGAGAAATACAGCTACACAATCCTTGGGATGTCCATTACCCACTGCACTGACTCTAAAGCCCCAGCGTGCTGCTGTTGATTCCCAAATGTGTGTCTAGTTTCCAACACCACCTTTCCTGCCAATTATGTCCAATTACTCACCTCTTCAAAAGCCCATATCCGATGCCATGCCCACAATCTCAGATGCTTTGTTACATGCACTGGGCTTTAACTCAGGTTGATCTTCTTGACCTTGTCCTTCAGTATCCACAATGGACCACAATTTTATTGTAGGGTTTGGAGGCTTGTGTGCCTCAATGACCCAGAGGGCAATGTTGGCTGGAGTCAGGGCTTTGTGCTTTGATTCTTGGCAGGGTCACTAAGACTAAGACTCGTCCACCGGTCCTCCAGGCTTGGAGGTTCACCTTGGGGCTAGCAGCCTTGACTTGTCGAACAAAATTGTTATGGAAACAGCAATGAAGAATCCTTCTACATCTGAGTGCGACGGTATTCCTGAGTCTCCACCTGGGACTTGCATGACCGACAGTGGTGAAAACCGAGAGGAAGCTACTGGCATGATTAAGAAAGCCCTGAACATCACCAGAGATGAAGGACCTTCAACTCCAGCAGTGTAACAGCCAGTAAGTAAGTCAGTATGCTCAATGGCAGGATGGTTGCAACGAAGGCTTTGTGACTGTTGTATGGTGTGGCAGCAATCAAAACGGCGATGATAAAAAGGCTTAACGATTGCATCACCATTTGAGAGAACTGCATGGCTGAATGATCGATGTTTTTTTTGTCATGGCCCATTGCTGAAAAATTCTATTCTGAACGAGGCGTTACAGCAGTGGTTGGATTGGGACTCTGAAGGTCAGATCAAGGTAAATGTAGAGAGCAGCAGTCAGGGCAAGGGTGGTGTGCTATAATCAGCATTTGGGGTGGAGTCACACTTCGCTACTGGGGAAGGAAGATAAGGTTTGCATGTCGCTGCTGGAAGTGGGTGGCATTGTGATTAGCTGTTGGCTGTTGGAGGGGTTCGAGGGAGAGTTGCCAGGAGAGGAAGCATTTATTTAAAGGCCACTTATTGAAGTCAGTTCCCACAGCTCAGCACACTGGTGAATAGCTCTTTATTTAAACATCTCTACATGTTACACACCTTAGCACGAAGGAAGGCAGTATACTTTGGAAGCCACCCAGCATTTATTATGTGACCACGTAAGCATTTCACGGCCAACATATTGGTCATCGTTGGAGAATGACTCAGCCCAACCATCTGCCTCCCGGGTTGCACATCTTCTGAATTACTTTCAATAGCATTGTATGTGTTCCTGCCTCAGGGTAAAGAGTTTTAGTTTTGTGTCTGAAACACTTAAAGCAATGCCAAGTATCAAAAGATTAAACACATTCAATGCCAAGCGTCAACATCTTGCAGAATCTATCCGAGGCCCATTCTTAGATGCAATGGTTCTCCTTCATGAGGAGTTGGAGGAGATTTGCTGTGTTGCCAAAGCCCTTTGCAGATTTAAATAGGTGTACGCCGGGGAGCATTCTGACTGGTTGTATCACAGACTGGTGCAGAAGTTCCAATGCGCAGGATTGCAGGAAGCTGCAGAGAGTCGTAGACTCAGCTGGTGCGTGGGTGCAACGCGGGTGTCATGGTAACGGAACGGCTACCGCAACGCTGTTGCAGCTGGGAGCGTCTGTGTTCAGAGTTCAGTTCCGATGTCACCTATAAGGAGTCTGTACGTCCTCCCCATGAATGCATGGGTTTCCTCCGGGTGTTCCATTTTCATCCCATGGTCCAAAGTAGTACCGGTTGCTAGGTTAGTTGGTCATTCTAAATTGATTAGTCTAGGGTTGAATTGGCAGTTGCAAGGGGAGAGCAGCTTGAAATTCTGGAAGGGTCTGTCCTGAGCTGCATCTCTAAATAAATATGTCCTCCACCATCGAGGACATCGTCAAGTGGCTGTGCCTGAAGAAGGAGCATCCGGCACTCAAGGTCCTCATTGACCTGAACACGCCCTCGTCTCATTACTACCTTCAGGGACGAGGTACAGGAGTCTGACGACCCACACGCAGCGATTTAGGAACAGCTTCTTTCCCTCTGCCATTAGATTTCTGATGGGACAATGAACCCAAGAACAGCACCTCATTATTCCTTTATTTTTGTATTATTTATTTATTTGTGATTTATAGTTTTTTTCTTTGCACTGTACTGCTGCTGCTGAACAAGACATCTCATGCCAGATATGTCAGTGAGAATAAACCTGACTCTGATTCTATGATTAAACCATGAACCCAATCACCAGGAGAAGAAAAATTACTGCACAATACGTTTGAGCAGTCCAGTTCACATCACTGGCCCACAAGAAATCTTTTCTTTCTTTATTAATCTTTTTATTGATTTAAAAGAAGCATAAATACAATCGAGGAGAATTATCTCAAATATATATATTGGTAACAATGCAAACCGAGATTAAGGTAGACATTGTCAAAATCATAGATATTGTTAAACTAGTATAAAATATATAATAAAAAATGAAAATAGCAATTCTCCTCTTATCAGTTTATAAAGAGAAAAGAAAAAATATTGAGTTTTAAATGAAGAGGAAAAAAACCCCCACTACACTATATAAAAAAAACAAAAAAAAAGGGACTGGGCAGTCCATTTTGAGGATACGACTAAAAAAAAGAAAGACTTTCTGATCAAATCTAAAACTTCGAAAAAAAGATTGAAAGAGTAATAAATCAAATTAAGTGAAAATATTGGATAAAAGGTCGCCAGATTTGCTCAAATTTAAAGGATGTATGAAATGTTGGACTTCTTATTTTCTCTAAACTTAAATAGGACATCATGCCCACAAGAAATCTAATGAGAAATAGATAATACTTGTGACCTTGCGATCAATATTCATGACAATGTTAAAAGTGAAACCATCCAGTGCGTAAGATAGAAGGCTGGCTAGTTTAAAAGTTATACAATTGGAAATTAGTTTGTTAATTTATTGTGTTCAATACCCATGTCAAATTAGGCTTCTCTAAAAAAATTACGTTAGCTGGAATACACTGTTTATAATGACTAGGACCACAAAATCTGCACTAAATCAGGACTTGCTTGTGTCCTGATGTGAAAAACTGAAATTCATTCTGCTGCCAGCAGATTCTGCTCAGCGGGATACATGCCTTAAGGGGTGACCTCTGGTGAGGGGAGACCTCTGCCAAGGGGGCCCAGAGACCTGCTCGGGTAGTAACACAAAGAGCTTGGCAAGACGTTCATACTATCCAACACAAGGGATAATCCTACCTCAAAAGTCAAAAATCAAAGTAAATTTATTATCAAAGTACATATATGTCACTATATAAAATAAAGAAATGCAATAGAATCTGTGAAAAACTATACATAAATAAATACTGACAAACAACCAATGTGCAAAAGAATACAAACTGCAAATTAAAGTGGTGGTGTGGAACCAAAGGCTCTACCTGGCACCCAATGGAAGTCGTGAGAAGAGAGGTCGAGGTCCTTGCCCTATAACTGCTGCTTCCCTGTGGTGCTCGATGGTGGTGACTTCATTCTCACTAATCTAACTGTGGCAGGCACAGATATCCATGATAACATTTCCATGAGTGACAATCACTGTCCTTGTGGAAATAAAACAAGGTCTTCACACTGTTCATGGGTAGTGCTAGAAATGTGATAGACTGAACCAATAAGACATTTCAAAACTGGGTTTCCTTGAGACACACCACCACAACTTGTAACCTGACATGTTCTCCATTCTCCCATTACTGAAAGGAGGAGCGAGGGAAGATGATGTCAGTGGTTTTTACAGACCCGGGTGACTTCTTCCCCATCCATGAAACAGCTTCTTATTCTTCTCTTCTGTCTTTCTTTTCTTTTCAAGGTGGTTGGGGTTCTTTGTATCCTTTCCAGTTTCAGTACATCCTCTCTAAGATAAGGGGCCCAAATCTGCTCACAACTCTCCAAGTGAGGCCTCATCAGTGCTTTATAAAGTCTCAACGTTACATCCTTGCTTTTGAATATTAGTCCTCTTGAAACAAATGCTAACATCACATTCTCTCTCCACATGCTGGAGGAACTCAGCAGGTCGGGCAGCATCCGTGGAAACGATCAGTCAACATTTTGGGCCGGAACCCTTTGTCAGGACTCAGAAAGTCCTCATTCCCATCTCTCTCACTTCCCCCCAGCCATTGTTTCACTTCCCCCTTAAAATTGTGAAACCTCTCCTCCTTCCTGCTTTCCCATGATTTGTCCATGTGCCATCCATACACTCCAGGCCATTATGTCCCACAGATTTCTCAGGGATTTGCCTATAACCTTGCTGCTTGCTGTTCCGTGATGTTTCCTCGGCTCTGCATTGATCTGTGGGTCTCAGACTCTCTTTGTGAACTTCAGTTCAGAAAGCTATTTGCTTGTGTTTATTGTTTGCATGATCTGTTTTTTCTCTCTGCACATTGGATGTCCGACAGTCTTTTTTTAAATGGGTCAGTTTGAGTTTCTTTGTTGTGTGGCTGCCTGTTAGGAGAGGAATCTCACGGTTGTCTGATGAATACATATTTTGGTAAAAAAATGTACTTTGACCTTTGTACCTCAAAGATGTACGTCATTGGGTCGGATTTGGTGAATTTCAATCATTTCCCTTAACGCCAAACTTTCCTGTTACCATGCACAGTGAAGATCGCTCAGTGAGAATGCTTTGTTTCTCTCCCAGGATACAGGGGTTATGGATGGTGTAAATCATTCTGAGAGCCTGATTGGGATGCTCAAGATTCTGCACTTGCCATTTCCCGATCCTCATAGGTGTTATCTTGATGTGTGGTGCTGGATATAACTTCAGTGTACTGGCATATCTATCTAGCACACTCTCACACACTCATACACACTCTTGCACACTCTCGCACACTCACACACAGCTAGGTGTATAAGTGCTCCATGTGAGTACATTTATGCACTTGTTTAGAGTCCCATGCCATACGGTATGTCTCAGCCCAGCAGGTTTTCTCTTCAACATGGGTGCTCTCCCTCTTTTATTTATTCAGATATAACACGCGTGGCCAAGTGGTTAAGGCGTTCGTCTAGTGATCTGAAGGTTGCTAGTTCGAGCCTTGGCTGAGGCACCGTGTTGTGTCCTTGAGCAAGGCACCTAACCACACATTGCTCTGCGACGACACCGGTGCCAAGCTGTATGGGTCCTAGTGCCCTTGCCTTGGACAACATCAGTGGCGTGGAGAGGGGAGACTTGCAGCATGGGCAACTGCTGGTCTTCCATACAGCCTTGCCCAGGCCTGCGCCCTGGAAAACTTCCAAGGCACAAATCTATGGTCTCACGAGACTAACAGATGCCTTAAAGAATAACACAGAATAGGCCATTCTGGCCCTCTGAGCCGCACTGCCCAGTCATCCTCTGACTTAACTCTATCCTAATCATGGCACAATTCACAATGACCAATTGACCTACCAACCGGCACCTCTTTGGACTGTGGGAGGAAACCATAGCACCCAAAGGAAACCCGTGCAGTAACAGGGAGAAAGTACAAACCCCCTACAGGCAGTGGTGGGAATTGAACCTGGGTTGCCTGTACTGTAAAGCATTGTGTTAACCACTACGCCACGGTGCTACCCCTTTGTTTGGGTGCCCACTGAGCAAGTACACACGCTGCCTCCAGCCCCTACAACCACAATGGCAAGTAACCCCGTACCACAACCAGTGACCCTGTCACACCAAAGTACCCAGTGCCGTCGCATACACACAGTCACAGCACCAGTCTGCTGAGGATGCTGAGAATGGGGCACATGTTGGACAAGCCCCCAGTTACTGTGACTATGAACAAGCCATACTGAAAGTAGAGGTGTAAGTGTAAAAAGTCTTTATTCAGTATAACAAAAAAGGCATTCTGGAGAATCTACATTTACAGGAAAAAATGCAGCAATATTTTACCAAAAAAATCATAAAAAGAGACTGACAAACAGCCAATGTAGAGAAGAAGATAAGCTGAGCAAGTACAAATAACACTGGGAACATGAGACTGGTTCTATGGATCGGAGAATCAGCTCATGGATGAAGTTAACCACAATGATTCTGAGGCTGGCTCAAAGATTGTTTGCAATTTCATTAGTTATCGCAGACTTCTGTTGTCCACTGCTGATGTCTGGAAGATTCTTACAACCTGTTCTTTTTTTCTTTCTGTTTAAGTTGTTAGAGTAAGTCTTGGAGCTCTATGGTCAAGCAAGGAGTGTCTTCTTCCTGTAGCTTCAGAAAATTCTTTCCTTGGTGGTATCAACAGGTGGCTTATGAAAGAGTGATGGCATTCTGTGTTACACAGACTCAAATCACTAACCTTATCAATTACTGTATGAAGTTAGGTGTGACCAACACCCCTTTTGACTGAATGGCTTGGATGTTGATGTTACCAAGAGTGATGAGAGGTTTACATTGACTCTTGCGGACAGGTATACGTGCCTTCACCTTGACTTCATAGATGATGGTACACAAAGACATATTAATTAGAAGCAGGAGTAGGCACTTGACATTTTAATCCCCTTGTCAATTAATAATATCTTAACTGATCTAATTCTAAATCAATCTCCACATACCCATCTATTGGAGATGCCCTTTCCACCTCTTGCTTATCAAGAACCTATTTACCATAAGATCATAAGATATAGGAACAGAATTAGGCTATTGAGTCTGCTCCACCATTTCATCATACCAAATCCATTTCCCCCTCAGCCCTAATCCCCTGCCTTCTCCCCATATCATTTCATGCCCCAACTAGTCAAGAATCTATCATCCTCTGTTTAAAAATACCTAATAACTCGGCCTCCACAGCGCCTGTGGCAACAAATTGCACAGATTCACCACTCTCTGACTCAAGGAATTTCTCCTTATCTCCATTCTTAAAGGACACCCCTTCTATTTTGAGGCTGTGTCCTCTGGTCCTAGACTCCCGCATCATAGGAAACATCCTTTCCAGATCCACTCTATTAAGGCCTTTACCACCGTCTTAAAAATACTTAAAGGCTCTGCTTTCACCATTCATTAAGAAAGAGAGTTTGAAAGATTCACTACCCACTGAGAAAATAATTTTGATTCATCTTTGACTAAAATGGGTGACTCCTTATTTTTAAACAATGCCCCTGGTTTAGATTTTGTCACACGTAAGAAAATTCCTTAACACTTCCGTCTTGTCAAGAAAGCTAAGGATCTTAATGCTTCATTAACTTCTCTGTCACCACGTTACATGTCAACAGAGGCAAGCTAGTTTGACATCCTTTCCTCACAAATCAGCTCTCCAGTGCCAGGTACTAGTGGAGAAAACACCAACTGATACGTCTTTGGAATGTGGGTGGAAACCCACGTGGCCAAGGGGAGAACGTACAGACTATTTACAGGCAGCAGTGGGATTTGAACCCGTGTCACTGGTACCGTAAAGCATTGTGCTAACCACTATGTTACCACTCTGTAAGTGAGCAAGAATGCCAAGAAACACTTGTTGAGAGTCTGTGTTTTAGAATAGGTTTGAAACTTTGGGGTAACACTCTTATATGAAAGGGAATACAACAGGCGTCACGAGTTCAGCAGCACCAATCTGGAGGACTGCAGAGTACATCCTCTGTGGTTTTAAGTACATGCTATTTAATTTTATTTGTCCCTTATACCTTGCTTAATATGGGAGTTAGTGTGTAAATATTTGAGGGAGACGTTATACCCAGATATATCTGTCAGGATGGCATTGATTGGGATTAGGCAACGTCAGGTTGAGGACCCTGATGACCCATGCCAGCCCTTGACCTTGATTATTACCATCCATAAGCCCTTCATCCCAAGGGAAAAACAGATCATTTTGTCAGAGCCGCCTTTACTTAAAATTGCTTGTGGGAATGCAGGATTATGGTGCAAGTTCAATGAAATGATTGAAATTCACCAGATGCATCGAAAAGGGATACATGTGTTGGTAAAAGCTAAATTCCAGGGGAATATGTAGGGCAGTCTAGGGAGTCTGTGATAGTGCATGGGTGTGACGGGATCCTGAATTATCCTTATGAACTGTGCTTTTAAAAGATGGAGGGAGAGAGAGAGAGTTGTTCAACACCAGACACCTCGTTATTAAGAGAGAGAGAGGTGAAGACTGCTTGGAGATGGTGTTATGGTTTCTCTGCAGCATGTTTACATTTTGCAAGGACACTGGCAGCTTCCAAGTTCTTACAGAGAGAGAAGGGAGGAGCTGCTTGATGGCAGCTGGTGTTCAGCACGTGAGATAAATAGGTCAGCTGATAGACTGACAGGCACGTGGTTTTGGACACTGAATGAGCTTTGTTGTGCTCACAGAAAAGGTGAGTTTTGGAGGATCAATCAGGCAGATCGATCAATGGCTCTCGCAGTGTGAAAAGTGTGTGACCGGTGGGGAGTTATTCGTGTGTCCGACCCTCACCTGGGTTGATAATTCCACCACAGAAGAATGGTCCCCTTTGTTGTGTTCACAGTCGGTGACTTCTAAAGGATTTCGGAGGACAACGGGACGGTCGACAGCATCAGCTCACCTGAAGACTCAAATCTCTCCCTCTCTCTCTTTTAAAAGCACAGTTCATAGGGATAATTCAGGATCCAGTCACAATGGGTAACTAGTGGGAATGCTAGTAACAGAGAGATATCACTTTTTTAAGGGAGAAATAAGCAGTGACTAGGTGAAGGTGAGAGTAACTGGGGAATGATATTGTCATTAGCTCAGAGAGCAGATGAGCCTGGCATGGATTATGTAAAATGTAAATATTGATCTTATGAGAAATTCTCAAGGTTGGACAATCCACTCTTCCTGAAAATGCTGAAGGAAGGTCTGAGCTCAGCCCAGCAGGAAGTTTTAGATTTGTGGAAAGCAGTGGGATCAGCGTGATTGAATTATGGGCTGGGCAGATAGACGATAGATGGATGAAGAGAAGTCATAAAATGGCTGTAGTGAATATAGCTGCTGTGAAGACAGAGAACTTGCTTTCTGTGCCAGCAACTGGGACACCAAGCAAGGAGTGATTAGAATGGACATAGAAGGGAGATGATATGTTACTGCTATGGTCTGCCAGACCATCGTTGGAAACTGAATCCCACAAACGGAGGAATGTGTGAGAATCAACCACCAAAATGGGCAGAAATGACAGCAGTCAGTGTCCTCCCTGTCCGATCTGACTGCTGACTAGATCATAGAGCTGGTGAGAACAGCATCCAGGTCCGTCAGACTGCTGCCAGTGTTGTGTATTCAATATTTAAGTAATATTTAAGTAATCTTGTAAATATGTTGTTGATTAAGCATTCTTGTTCGTTTTAAAATAATTCATTGTGGGTTATATGTAAAAATACGTTAATTGCACGTGTATCACTCTACCACATATGCCTCGCTTAAAGTAAAGTCATAGTTAGACCCCTGCCTCCTCTTTTGAATTAGTTTAATATTTTCAAGTTACAAAACATAACAGCTAGCAGCTTCCATTGCCAGTAATAGTCACCCACGGAGGTTTACAGAAGTTTATTAGGGGGCCAGTGTTGAATGTCTGTTTGATTTCTGATCCTCAGGGTTCTTCCAGGAGTCAAAAATACCAAGCAATCTAATTCCAAGGTTTCAGTTTATTTTAGAGCACAAACAAGCATACAACTACTAAGCAAACTAATTAAAGAGCTGTGAAATGATGCTAAGAAGGGCATTCATACATCCACTGCAGCCACTGGTCAACTTCTCTTCCCCCTTCTCTGGTCTATCTCGCTGGCCCGCGATACTGTCATTGAGTAGACCTTTCTCGCTGCTTTCCCCAAATCTAAAACTTCCTGCTGTGCTGAGCTCAGGCCTTCCTTCAGCATTTCCAGGAGGACTGGGCCATCCCTCCTCCAATTATCCAACTTTGAATACTCCTGATACGCTCGATATTTACCTTCTGCATATCCCATGGCAGGCTCCTTAGCTCTCTGAACTACTGACAGTATCGTTCCCCTGTTATTCGCACCTCCCCCCAGTCGCTCCTCATTTCCGCTTTAAAGAAGTGATTTCCCTCCATTGCTGGCATTCCCAATAGTTGCCCATGCACCACCTTGCACTCCCTGGGCCATACTGATTAACATCTTCCTCTGGCACTTTGCTTTTACCAACAGAGCTTGGGAGGATTAATGGCACCTAACGGCAACTCCTTTGCAACCATCATAGCTTCTGGTTCCAGGTGAGCCCCTCGCATTGCCCACTGGGATCTGAAGTTCTTTATTGTGCTCACATAATGACACAGGTCAAAGTGTTTGAAGTTGCCGTTACTGGGTAGAAGGTTCTTGGGAAACGGACAGGTCTGAAGGTAGATAAGTCAACTGACCAGATGGACTACATCCCAGGGTTCTGAAAGAGGTAGCTGAAGAGATTGTAGAGGCATTAGTAATGATCTTGCAAGAGTCAATAGATTCTGGAATGGCTTCAGAGGGATGGATAGTTGTAAATGTCACTCCACTCGTTAAGAAGGAAGAGAGGCAGAAGAAAGGAAATTATAAGCCAGTTATCCTGACTTCAGTGGTTAGGAAGAAGTTGGAGATGATGGTTAAGGTTGTGGTTTTGGGGAACTTGGAGGCACATGATAAAATAGGCTGTAGTCAGTTTGATTTCCTTAAGGAAAGATCTTGCCTGACCAATCTGTTGGAATTCTTCGAAGAAAAATACAAGCAGGCTAGACAAAGGAGAATTGGTGGATGTTGCGTATTTGGATTTTCAGAAGAGTTTAGACAAGTTGCCACACATGAGGCTGCTTAACAAGTTAAGAGCCATGGTATTACTGTAAAACTATTGGTATGGACAGATCAGTGGCTGATTGGCAAGAGGCAAAGAATGAGAATAAACAGAGCCTTTTCTGATCAGTTGCCAGTAAGTAGTCCTGATCTCGTCCCAAAATGTTGACGATTTACTCTTTTCCACAGATGTTGCCTGGCCTGCAGAGTTCCTCCAGCATTTTGTGTGTGTTGCTTGGATTTCCAGCGTCTGCAGATTTTCTCTTGATTGCCAGTAACTAGCGGTGTTCCACAAGGCTCTGTGTTGGAACAGCTTCTTTTTATTTTATATGTCAGTGATGTGGATGATGGAATTAATAGCTTTGTGGCCAAGTTTGTGGATGATATGAAGATGGGTGGAGGGGCAGTTAGTGTTAAGGAAGCAGAGAGGCTACAGAAGGACTTAAACAGATTAGGAGAATCGGCAAAGAAGTGAAAGATAAAATATCGCGTCAGGAAGTGTGTGTTGTCATGCACTTTGGTAGAAGAAGTAAAAGTGTACACTATTTTCTAAATGGAGAAAAAATTTAAAAATCTGAGGTGCAGTTGGTCTGGGGGGTTCTCGTGTAGGACTCCCTAAAGGTTAGTTTGCAGTTGGTGGTGAGGCGGGCCAATGTGATGTTAACATTCATTTCGAAAGGACTAGAATATAAAAGTAAGGATGTAATGCTGAGGCTTTATAAAGCTCTAGTGAGACCTCGCTTGGAGTATTGTGAGCAGTTTTGGGCCCCTTATCTGAGAAAGAATGTGTTGACAAAGGAGGTGCGGAAAAATGATTCCGGGATTGAAAGACTTGTCTTATGAGAAGTGTTATGAGCCCACTTCTGTTTCATCTCTTATATTCTTTTAAATTTTTTGAAATTGCAAAGGAGTTCTTTGGAGAATGGAACCTCCATACAGGTAATTCATTTAGACCCAAAAAGCCTGCACTACAGTGATAACATGCCTGAACACCGTTCTCTTAGCTATTGCAAAAGAATAAGAAACAGGTTTATCTTTGGTCTGGGTACAATATTTTAGAGACTACACAAATGGCTAAGGCATTTACAAACTTAACCATGTGATAATATTCGCAGATTTCAATACATTCACCATTCTGGGAAAGCGTTTGCCTGTTGCACGTTTTATAGCTGATAAGAATTGCTTTAACTTATCTCTATCACCCACAGGCCCTTATGTACATGCAAGATCTCAAACACCAACTGTAGAAGTTAGGAATGAATATGACATTTTTGAGTTTAGACTGATATTCAAGCAAAATCTTTGCTTCTTATGTGAATTCTTTTTTATATTCTCAGATGCATGTCTAGAAAACTAGAGAGAAAAGCAAGAAAAAATGTCTCAAAATTCAAAGTTCAAGTTTAAAGTACATTCATTATCAAAGTATGTTTACGTTATACAACCTTGAGATTTGTCTCCTTATAGGCAGCCACAAAACAAAGACACCCCATCGAATTATTTAAGAATGGACTGTCAAACATCCACTGTGCAGAAAATAAAAACAAATGGTGCAAACAACAAAATCAAGTAAACAACTAAATTTCACGTAAGTGAGTCCATAATCACGAAGCCAGTCATCATTGCTGCCAGTTCAGGAGCCTGTTGGTTGCAGGCCGCAGCCTCAGTTTAGTGCAGATATGAGTGAACCTCGTGAGCATCGAGCTGAACTGGCCTGTCCCTCACCTCCAGCCCTGACACCCTGACCTTTTCAATCTGCTCTAGCACTTAAGTTGTCCTAATCTCAGGACATTCCTCACTCTCGGACCTGGGCCCATCTGCTTCGATATGTCCTTGGGCCTGGGCCCTGTTGCCTTGATTTGGCCCGCTCACCACCTTTCCAATTCGGCCCTGCACTTACATCAATCGAACCCCGAGCCTTACCTTGTTCTTAGGCCTACTGGAAAAATTCAGTAGCCCAATGTCCTCTTTACCATTATAACAGACAGGACTAACTAGACAGAGATGTGTTGGTAAACCAAAAACAAGAAGCTAAAATTGTCAAATTTATATTTGAAGTAAAATTTATATTTGACATTATTTTGAAGGTGATATTTGGAGAAGTTATTTTTTATTATTTCCATTGATTTATCTTTAACATTAAAACACAATATAATCTGGTAATGTTTTGAGAGAAAAAACAAAATCAAAACATTAAGCTGTTTACTTGCACAAAACTATTAAACCGAGCAGCACTGTGATGTTTAATAGCCTTTAGAAATGACCCAGCAAGCCATTAATTTCAAGCAATTAGTATTGGAAAGTAAATTTGGCCTAGCCAAATTATAAGTCATAGGAATTTATAAGACCATAAGGCCATAAGATATAGGAACAAATTTAGGCCACTTGGCCCATCGAGTCTGTTCCGCCATTTCATCATGGCTGATCCATTTTCCCTCTCAGAACCAATCACCTGCCTTTTCCCCATAACCCTTCATGCCCTAACCAAACAAGAATCTTTCAACCTCTGGCTCTTAAAAGACCCTATTGTATCCGCTTCCACCACCGTCGCCGGCAGTGCATTCCATGCACCCACCACTCTCTGTGTGCCTTGTTAATGTGAGAGGTCAAAGGAGAATGGCTAGACTGGTTCAAGCTGATGTAAAGGTGACAATAGCTCAAAAAAAAAGTGTTACAGTGTTCTCGTGCAGAGGATCATCCCTGAATGCAGAGAGATCCCTGCTTTACACAATAAAGTGGCTACTGAGTGTAAAAGGGAACCATGTGTCTAGTTGGTTTCATCATATTCACTATCACTTCTGCACCTGGGGAGCTGTGACTTTGCTTCTCCCACTTTTCCCCCACTTGGGAATATAGCCAACCCTTGCCTCACATATCTCTCCTGTAAAGTTAACCTGTGTTGCAATCTATAGGAGATCTCTTTTCATCCTATAAAATTTCGGCCACCTTGACCAAAGTGAGGTCCCCGAAAGAACAAGCCTAGTCTGTGCTGGACTGACTGAGATATGTCGAGGGAAAGACTTCAGTGGCTGAAGTCTCTCCCTGTTGGCCAACTGAAAAAGTACCCATTGTACAGAGGATCTCCAAAGTTATAACACATCTACGATGCCAAGCAAAGTTTCAATAAATAACGTTACATTTTCTGGAAACCCCTGCACACAGCAGCTTGGCCTACAGAAGTTCAGTCAAGCTTTGTACAGTAATCATGGAAAGCTGCCTTCAGCTCCCTTAACTATCTGACTTTACCACTCTTTCTCACATCCGTCATGATGTCAGTTGGTCTTCCCTCTGTGAGGCTCTGCTTTAGGCTTCTTCCCTCTGCAGTGACAGGAGGAAGTAGGCCAGGGCCTGAGCTACCATTCTGGACCCGTGTCCATAAATGACGAAGTACTTATTGTACAGAGAATCTCCAAAGTTATAACACACTAACAAGACAAGTTCAAGCTGACAGGAAAGTGACAGAAACTCAAATATACATATGTTACAACGGTGGTGTGCAGAAGAGAGCCTCTGACTGCACAGCAGCAGAAAACAAAGCACATACACTCAGTGGCCACTTTATTAAATAAAGGAGGTACCTCATAAATTGGCTAGTGAGCGTGCCTGAAGGACTGTATTGCTTGTTGTATTACTCTCAGTGATAGAGCTTCAAGTCATCCAGAATGGAGGTCATTCACCAATGTGTGAAAGCAACATAATTACGTAATTAAAGTTGTTAAGTTATTCAGCTCCATCATGGGTACTAGCCTCCATAGTATCCAAGACATCATCAAGGAGTGATACCTCAAAAAGGCGGCATCCATCATTAAGGACCCTCATCACACAGGACATGCCCTCTACTCATCGTTACTGTCAGGAAGGAGGTACAGAGGCCTGAAGGCATGAAGGCACACACTGAACAAATCAGGTACAGATTATTCCTCTCTGCCGTCCATTTTCTGAATAGACATTTAACCCCTGAACACAAACTCACTCCTTTTTCATTTCTGTTTTTCTGCACTACTTATTTAATTGAATATATATATATATATATATACTCACTATAATTCACAGTTTTTTCCTCTAATATGATGTATTGCAATCTATTGCTGCTGCAAGCTTAGCAAATTTCATGACATATGCCGGTGATATTAAATCTGATCCTGATTCTGAAGGACAAGTGATTGATAGAACTTATTCACTGATCTACCACACCTTTGTAAATACATGCTGAGATTTGGCATGATATTTCATACTTCATACTTTATTGTTATCAAACAATTGATACTAGAACGTACAATCATCACAGCGAAATTTGATTCTGCACTTCCCGCTCCCTGGATTACAAATATTAAATATTAAAAATAGTAAAAAATAGTAAATATTAAAAAAATTATAAATCATAAATAGAAAATAGAAAAATGGAAAGTGAGGTAGTGCAAAAAAAAAACCGAGAAGCAGGTTCGGATATTTGGAGGGTACGGCTCAGATCCAGGTCAGGATCCGTTCAGCAGTCTTATCACAGTTGGAAAGAAGCTGTTCCCAAATCTGGCCGTACCAAAACCTTTGGCACACTTCTATAGATGTGCAGTGGAGAATGTATTGACTGGCTGCATCATGGCCTGGTATGGAAACACCAACGTCTTTGAATAGAAAATCCTACAAAAGGCAGTGGATTTGATTCAATATGTCACAAGTAAAGCCCTCCCAACCAGTGAGCACATCTGCATGAAACACTGTTGTAGGAAAGCAGCATCCATCATCAGAGATCTCCACTACCCAGTGCGTGCTCTTTTCTTGCTGCTACCATTAGGTAGAAGGCACAGGAGCCTCAGGACTCCCATCAACAGGTTCAAGAACAGTTACTACCCCTCAACTATCAGGCTCTTGAATAAAAGGGGATAACTACACTCACTTGCCCCATCATAGAAATGTTCCTACAACCAATGATTTCACTTTAAGGACTCTTTATCTCATTACTTATTGCTGTTTATTTATGTTTGAATTTGAGCAGTTTGTTGTCTTCTTTGCTCTGGTTGATCTTTCATTGATCCTGTTATAGTTACTAATCTATAGATTTACTGAGTATGCCTGCAGGAAAATGAATCTCAGGGTTGTATGTGGTGGCATATACGTACTTTGGTAATAAAAGTTATTTTGAACTTTGGTAGAATAATTGGTACTGTGAGTCTTTATGCCACATTCAGTTATCATAGTCATAGTCATACTTTATTGATCCCAGGGGAAATTGGTTTTCGTTACATTTGCACCATAAATAATTAAATAGTAATAAAACCATAAATAGTTAAATAGTAATATGTAAATTATGCCAGGAAATAAGTCCAGGACCAGCCTATTGGCGCAGGGTGTCTGACCCTCCAAGGGAGGAGTTGTAAAGTTTGATGGCCACAGGCAGGAATGACTTCCTATGACGCTCTGTGATGCATCTCGGTGGAATGAGTCTCTGGCTGAATATACTCCTGTGCCCAACCGGTCCATTATGTAGTGGATGGGAGACATTGTCCAAGATGACATGCAACTTGGACAGCATCCTCTTTTCAGACACCACCGTCAGAGAGTCCAGTTCCATCCCCACAACATCACTGGCCTTACGAATGTCATTCTGAATAACAAACATGATATAGAGTAGTAGTTTATTTTGGACTCATGTTTATTTCTTTTTATCCACCTCAGGACCACGAGACTCAGAAATAGGTACTTCTCTGAGCCATCAGAGCGGTTAACTCCTCCACCCATTAACCCTCAATGACGACTATATCCACATAACCTAATGTCACTTTATGTACATGCAATCAATCCATGTATGCAACAGTTACTTGTACACTGTGTTTTATCAGCTTGCTTTTATTCTTCAAATCAAATCAAGTATAATTATCACTCAACCATACATGGATGCAGCCAAATGAAACAGTGTTCCTCTGGAACCAAGATGCAAAACGTACACAGCACATACAGAATAGTGAGCAAAAAAACATAGTCATGCAAAAAAAAAAACGCACATACATAGACCAAGACCCTGAGCGACATGTCCTGCCAATTAACGGTACAGGTCTCGGCAATTGTGCGTGCAGCACGCAGGCATTCCACCAATCCAATACTGGAGGGTACACCGACAGGCGAGGCCAGCCCCCAACCAAGCATTGACTCTGCTGTCCCCTCTTCTGCACTGCAACAACAGACAAACCTATGGTTCAAGACCCTAGTCCTCACTACAACCAAGGCTATTCAGCTTCCTCGCCGCCTGTTGTACCACCAAACAAGGGAAATAGGCCTGCTGTCTTACATTATCAATGTCCAACAGGGTCTTGCAATAGCAAGAGAGAACGCAAGTCATATTTATAATTATTGTGCTTTTGCATGTTCTTTATGCTTTTTGTGTTCATTATGCTCTTTTATGGTCCGGAGTAACAATCATTTTATTCTCCTTTATGCTCCAGTGCTGAAGAATGACAATAAATGGTCTTGAGCCTTGGATCTTGATATTAACTAAACTTGTTTGGAATAGGTGTCATCTCTGGAATTTATTCACTGAATTCATCCAAAGGGATCATTTTTCCTCATCTTGTACTTAATTAAGTTCTGAAGGATTTTCCCGAGTTACATAGCTTCCACTTTTTGAGAGGTAGCATAACACCCAGCAGCAAATGACAGCCAGTATAACACAGAGAACAAACGCAACTTCTATAATAATCAGCGCTATCATCCATTCTTCACCTGTGAAAATAGTAATAAAGATACATATTATTGATTTTTTTTTCCTGGGCAGTCCATTTTTATTCAGCTTCAGATAACATTCAAAAATCCACATCTTCAACAGGGTGTGCGTCACACCAGTGCAGTGGTGAGTGTAACACTGCTACAGCTCGGGACATTGAAGTTCAGAGTTCAACCCAAGCAGCTTCTGTAAGAAGTTTCTACGTTCTCCCCGCAGAATGCTTGGGTTTCCTCTGGGTGTTCCTGCTTCCCCCCACAATGCAAAGACCTACCCGTCGGTAGGCTAATTGGTGGTTGTAAGTTGTCTTGTGGTTAGACTAGGGTTAAATTGGGGTTTACTGGGCAGGGTGGCTAGAGTGGCTGGAAGGTCTTACTCCACCTTGTATCGCTAAATAAATAAATAAACAAATAAACGGCTGGATAAATAAATTAAAATGAACAGATAAATAAATAAATAAATAACTACAGTGCTGTGCGAGAGCCTTAGGCTTATATAGGATGCCTAGACTTTTGCACAGTACTGTAGTAATGTTATGTATTGCACTGCACTGCTGCCACAAAAAGAAAAACAAGTTTTATGACCTATGTGAGTGATAATAAACCTGATTCTGATATGAGTCTCTATTGTGGACTGAGATTGGACAGGGGACTCATGATTGAGAAAAGGGGAAGAGAGAGGGGAGGGAGTGGGGAGCACCATTGAGACATTCTGTAATAATCAATAAACCAATGGTTTGTAATCAATTGACCTGCCCTGGTGTCCCGTGCCACTGCCCCCCACCACCTGTTCCACACCCATCCTCTGGCTGTCCGCCCTCGCCATTCCCAATATCCTTTGCTCCTGCCAAATTTGCATACTTGCTCTCTGCTCCACTTCAACAAATACAGTCTTAGGCAGCCTTGATATATATACAGTATGTGCCTCAGGTTTTTGTGCAGCTCTGTATATTAATCAATCCAGTTCATCTGGTCCTGCTGTTCTTTATTTTGTTTCATTCTCCCCAAACCACAGATCACTCTTGGGGATGTCTATCAATTTGCTAATTACTTCTCCTATACTTCAGTTCACTTATTATTTCTTTTCATTTTCTGCCTCCACCTTCGATTTGTTGAGATTACATGGGAGATATTCACTGCTAAAAGGCAGAAATTTCCTGGGAAGAGGAAAGCCATTGTCCTCAGTTCTGACCACCAACTTTCTATCTCCATCGCTATTCAGCCCGTTGTCCAATGCTGTACCAAAATGATTGGGAGCCTGGTATATTGATTCTAGGCTGATCTCCCAGCTGTCTTATTCTCTCCATAACATGGCTGCCTACTACCATCTTTGCAATATTGCCTCAATGCACCTGTGCACAAGCCACCTTTTTACAAATTTGCTGATGACACAACTACTGCTGAATGAATCACAGGTGGTGATGAGGCAGCATTCAAGAGCGAGATAGTACACCTCAAAGTTCAAAGTATATTAATTATCAAAGTACCTATATGTCACCACATGCTATCCTGAGATGCATTTCCTTGCAGGCATTCACAGTGGAACAAAGAAACATAATGGAATCAATGTAAAACTACATACAAAGACTTACAATGTGAAAAAGAATACAAACTGTGTATAAGGCATCCGTTAGTCTTGCGAGACCATGGATCTGCACCTGGAAAGTCTTCGCTCTCCAGGGCGCAGGCCTGGGCAAGGTTGTATGGAAGACCGGCAGTTGCCCATGCTGCAAGTCTCCCCTCTCCACGACACCAATGTTGTCTAAGGGAAGGGCATTAGGACCCATACAGCTTGGCACCAGTGTCGTCGCAGAGCAATGTGTGATTAAGTGCCTTGCTCAAGGACTCAACACGTTGCCTCGGCTGGGGCTTGAACTCACGACCTTCAGGTCGCTAGTCCAATGCCTTAACCACTGCTGAGCATGTGGCCAAGTGGTTAAAAACTGTGTACATAAATAATAATAATACAGAGATAGTAGACAGGTGATAATAGTTAGCAGATAGCTAGATAGATAGATTTATTTTAGTTATTTATTGAGATACAGCATGGAATTGGCCCTTCTGGACCTTCGAACCATGCTGCCCAGCAATCCCCTGATTTAATCCTACCCTAATCATGGAACAGTTTACAATGGCCAATTCACCTACCAACTGGCACATCTTTGGACTGTGGCAGGAAACCGGAGCACCCGGAGGAAACCCTCACGGTCACTAGGAGAACGTACAACCTCTTCACGGCAGTGGCGTGAATTGAACCCCGGTCGCCTCTACTTGAAAGCATTGTGCTAACCACGATTCCACTGCACCACTCTATCCACCTAGCTACAGCTAGGCAGGTAGATAGAGAAACAAATAAAATCACCTTGAATATATTTTTAAACAACAGTTCATCTGTGGCTGAACTCCTGTCTTTAAACTATTTATTTATTCTCGTATATGAACTGTTAGAAAGATGGAAAACAGACCTTTGACACCCCTGATGCTGATGATCACTGTCTTACTGTCACTTCCCAGTAGATTTGTAGCTATACATGTGTAAATTCCTCCATGTTCTGATGTCATTTCGGAAATGCGGAGAACCCCAGAAGGATAAGTCTCATTCTTGCTGGGGTGTCTCCACTTTATCGTGACTGCGGGGTTTCCATTTGAACGGCAGGTC
Organism: Mobula birostris; assembly: GCF_030028105.1. Classification (NCBI taxonomy): domain Eukaryota; kingdom Metazoa; phylum Chordata; class Chondrichthyes; order Myliobatiformes; family Myliobatidae; genus Mobula; species Mobula birostris. Next base: position 7,405,176 of record NC_092401.1, read on the forward strand.
ACTACAGCTTCATCACCTTTTCTGATGAATATTACAAGCTTGGATGTGGTTTTATTATTCACTGATATGACTGTATTTTGAGGTTTATCTGGAAAAGTGAAAACAGGGAAATTAAGCCGCTTGTCAGAAACACAAGAGATTCTGCAGAGGCTGGAAATCCAGAGTAACACACACAAAATGCTGGAGGAACAGCAGGTCAGGCAGCGTCTATGGGGAGGAATAAACAGTCGACGTTTCAGGCTGAGACCCTTCATCAGGGCCAAAAGCAGCTCCTCCTTGGCCATGCTGATACTCCATATCAATAGACTGGAAGCACAAAGAAAACCACATATTCAACTTTGACATAGCAACAGAGAATGCTCGGAAATCAGCCAATGAAATACCTGTAGCATCTGTGTAGAAATAAAGCAGAGCTATAAGTTCACATAAATGACCTTACCTGAAGAACGATGATCCGTTAAACTCTAATCCACCTACGAATGCGCAGTTCAGATCACCTGAATTTTATTCAGCTGCAGTGAAGTTCAAAGCGCATTATTGCTTGAAGTTTATTCCAGTTGATTAGTTATTTTGTATCACTCTACAGAATACTATTGTGAAAAGAACACGATACTTATGTGTATATCATAAACTCAAGAGATTCTACAGATGCTGGAAATTCAGAACATCACACACACAGAGTGCTGGAGGAACTCAGCAGGTCAGGCCGCATCTGTGGAGAAAAGTGCAGTCGACGTCTCGGGCCGAACCCTTTGGCAGGACTGGAGAAAAAAATGGTTGAGGATTAGATTTGGAAGGTGAGAGGAGGGGAGAGAGAGCCACCAGGCGATAGGTGAAACCTGGAGGAGGAGGGATGAAGCAAAGAGTTAGGAAGTTGATTGGTGAAAGAGACAGAAGGCCATGGAAGAATGGGGGGGGGGGAGGAGCACCAGAGGGAGGCGATGGGTGAATAAGGAGATGATATGAGAGACGGAGAAGGGGATGGGAAATGGTGAGGGGGGGTGGAGGCACTACTGGAAGTTTGAGGAATCGATGTTCACACCATCAGGCTGGAGGCTACCCAAACGGAATATAAGGTGTTGGTCCTCCAACCTAAGTGTGGCCTTCCTCCACTGTCAGGATAAGTTCCTCCAGCATTTTGTGTGTGTTGCTCAGATATCCAGCATCCGCAAATTTTCCCTTGTTTATGGAAAAGAGTAAACTGTTGACGTCCCAGGCCAAGACCCTTCATCAGGACTGAGAGGTAAGGGGTGAGATGCCTGAATTAAAAGGTGAGAGGGGAGAGGGGAAAGGAGGCTAGCTAGAAGATGATAGGTAAAGTCTGGTGGGTGGGAAAGGTCAACGGCTGGCGAAGAAAGAATCTGATAGGAGAGGAGAATGAGCCATGGGAGAAAGAGAAAGAGGAGGGGACCTGACGGAAGTAATAGACAGGTGAGAAGAAGTCAAAGGTCAGAGTGGGAAATAGGGGAGATGTGGGAGAGAATTTTTGTTCACCAGAAAGAGAAATTCATATTCAAGCAATTAGGTTGGAGGGTACACAGATGGAATATCTACTTATATGGTGAGAAATGATCAGAACCCACACTTGGACTTTGGTAGCATGGGGGACAAATGGTCATAAGAAATCATTACCATTTGAAATCCAAGAAATTTCTTATTGTGGCATACTCCGCACACTAAAGTAAAACAGAATTGGAGTCCAAAACCAGATGTGGTAGGGTGTAGCGTGTGGGGGAGATGTGGAGTGCAAGGGGAAGGATTTTAATTGGGAGAGCGTGTGGACAAAGATTGGACACTGGCAAATAATGAATGGGGATCCGCTGCTGAAAAGCTGAATGATAGGTTAGGGGGCCAACAATCCCAAGATCGCTTTATTGAGAATTCAGGGTTATGTGATCAGGGATGGGACATTAACAGCAGGGTGTAAACTGATAAGTGTGCAGGGACTGAAGAGGAAAATAAATTAAAAGGGACCTATAAGTAGGGTTCCTAGCACCAGGCTTTGGCAGGCCACCTTTAAATTATGTTGGTGAAGACAAAGCAGCTCCCCTTTCTGACAGTCCTCAGCAAATGCTGAACTCTGAAATGGGCACTTGCTCCCAGCAACACTCAGAACTGAAATGTGATGGAAATGGCACCATTGTGCACCCACCCCACATGATTTATTTCAGGAAATGGTTGGAGTGGTACGAATCATCACAGAATCGTTGTGGTTCTTTGCTGAGAAGAAAATGTTAGTTAGATACTATGATTTGGAGAAAAAAACGTGTTTTGTTATCAATTTTCAAGGGCTATGTGTCCATCTGTGGCTCATGGTTGGAATGTTGGATGTTGGGTCAGACGGTTCTGGGTTCACACTGCTTTTCAAAGCCATGAGTGCAAAACCTAGGGTTGACTTTCTTGTTTGAAACTAAGCGAGTATGTCATTATTGTAGATGCTGTTGAGTTAAGGGCCAATAACAAACACCATTTTCAAGAAGAGCAACAGAATTCTTTTGGATGTCTTGGTCAATATTTTTTCTTCATTAGATCTCACCGTGTAATGACACCATATTTCACAGACATAAAGACTAGCACAGGACAGCCTAAGAAACACTTTACAACAAATATTTTGCTTCCTGAATACTTTTGCATATAGCTTATGGATTTTGGACTGCTGATCATGAAAATCACCTTGAAATTTCCTTATCACACACCAGTACTTTTGGAATTACCTATATTTGTACTTCAATTCATCATTCAAGTCAGAGTAACAGATGCCAAGATTAAGGAAAACGTTTTTGTTGGTCCATAAATCAAACAGGTCATCAATGACAGGCAATTTGAAGAACTTCTGGTGGGACCGGAGAAAATTGCATGGAAGGCATTCAAGGATGTTGTTGAAGTTTTACTTAGCAACTACAGAACACTAAACTACATACAGGTGGTTGACAACATGCTTCAAGCATACAAAACCATGAAGTGCAAAATGTCAGTAAAGATTCATTTCCTGCATTCCCATTTAGACTTCATCCCTGCAAATCTTGGCGCTGTCAGTGACGAGTACGGTGAAAGGTTTCACCAGGACTTTGTGGTCGTGGAGAAACGGTATCAGGGCAACTGGAATCCATCAATGCTGGCTGATTATTGTTGGACACTAAAGGGAGAAGCTTCAGACACTGAGTACAAATGAAAATCAACAACACAATGTTTTTTTTTAGCTTAGTTGAAATATTGCAAGGCGTTAGCAATTAGATGCATAATTCTATAAAAGTTACTTTCTTTTTCTCAAATTCCTAAGTGATACAAGTTATCTGAAATTACATTTATGTTCAGTTTCAAGTGGTCCATCAGAAACAAAAAAATGCAGAGGAAGCAACATTTTCGAAAAAAATAAATCCAGTGTTATACAACCTAATCTAGTGGATCTGTAATTATGCTGCGTGCTGACTTCAAAGGCAAAGATACTTCTCCAAATTGTTACAATCTATGGGCAGATGTCTTTTCATCCCATAAAATTTAGACCACCATTACCAAAGTGAGATCCCCAAGAGAACAAGCCTAGTCCATGCTGACAATGCTGGATGCTCATGTGCTGCCCTGACTGAGATATGTGCAGGTAAAAGTTATGTTCATTATAGAGGGATAGTGCAGGGCACACCAGGATGCCAGTGTGCAGGATATTTGATTGAATTTTATTGATAACCCTTTGCTTGTACAGTATGTGAACTCCTCCCACATGGGAGAGGCTAACTGAGAGGCATTGGAATAGCACTATTAACTACCACTACATCTCCCCTTCTTGAAAAAGAAAGAGAAACTTTGTGCGTACTTCTTGTCTGTAGAACTGCATTGAAATTACAGTCACTGAAATTGAGAAATTCAGTTTGCTTTACCCATGGTATGTAATTTATGCTACATTTGCCTGTTGGTACTGTGGACTGCTTGTTTCATGTTTGATCTCATAATCCCTCACAAAAGCTTTGAACTGTGAGCAGCTGTATTCTGGACCATTGTCTGATATTCCATCATGAGCGAATACAGCCTTTGAGTGCTGTATAACTGCTGCTGAGGATGTGGAGGACAGCTTGGACACCTCAGCATTACATGAGTAGTAATCCACAGTGAGAAGATATTTATCTCTTTTCAACTCAGAAATGTCTGTGCCACGGAAAGTTTGGGAACTCTGTGGGAGAGAGTTTCAGCATGAATTTTGTGTGGTTTTCTGCATGCTTCAAATTGCTTTTACAAAGTTTCCCTGCTGCGAGCTCAGACTCGGCCACAGCATGGATTGCTTTGCTCTTAGGGTACAATTTTTAATCTCTTCTTTCTTTTCAAATCTTCTTATTATTATTGTCCAAAATTAACAAGAGTACATCGAAGTAGGCAATACTTACAATATCTCAAGAAAAAAAATTGTTTTAAAGGTTGAAAAAATTTTGGTGACAAAAAAGAAAGAAAAAACCCCCTACTAAAACAAAGAAAAGTGAGAAAAAAACCCATTAGGTGTTCAACCCCGAAGCCATGGTTCATACAAAAAGCTTCTAAAAATAAACAACAAACCACCAGCAAGAAAAAAAAATGTACCAAAAATTTACAAATAGATCATGGAGGAAGTCTATCAATTAACTCAAATGATAGTAATGAGCAAATGAACCCCATCTTTTCTCAAAATCAAACACAGGTTCAAAAGTTTGACTTCTAATTTTCTCCAAACTAAGACATAGCATCACTTGAGGGAACCATTGTGACAAAATGGGAGCCGACATATCCTTCCACTTCAACAAAATGGCCCTCCTAGCTATCAATGTAACAAATGCAATAACACGTTGGTCAGACACAGAGATACGAGGGGTATTTTGAGGAGTTATTCCAAAAAGCACAGTTAATTTGTGAAATTGTAAATTAATTTTAAATGTTTTAGAAATTGTAGAAAAAACTGACTTCCAGAACTATTCCAGTATAGAACAAGACCAAAACGTGTGTCAGTGTAGCTGTCTCAGTTTTACATCTATCGCAATAACTATCAACATTAAGAAACATCTTAGACAGTCTCTCCTTTGTCAAATGGTAACGATGTACAATTTTAAATTGAATCAGTGAATGACTAGCACAGGTCGAGGAAGAGTTAACCAACTTCAGAATCTGCGTCCAGTCCTCCGTCATAAAAGTCAAATTAAGTTTCTTTTCCCAATCTTGTTTAATCTTAAATAAAGGACACTTATCCCATTGTAATAATAAATTAGAAATTCTTCCAATAGAACCCTTTGTCGGAGGGTTCATACTCATAACAGTATCTAACGGGTCAGCCTCCAATATGTAAGGAAAATTACTTAAATACTTTTGTAAGAAATATCTAACTTGAAGGTATTGTAAAAAGTGTGAGTATGAAAGAGAATATTTATCAACTAATTGTTCAAAAGACATCCGTCTATCTTCTTTAAATAAATCCAAAAAAGAATTAATACCTTTATTTTTCCAAAGTAAAACAATTGGATCACTCAAAGAAGGCTTAAAAAAGTAATTTTGATAAATTAAACTACAAAGTTTAAATTTTTTTAAATTAAAAAAAATTATGGAACTGGAGCCAAGTTTGTAAAGAATGCTTAATCACAGGGCATAAATTTAAATTAGCAACTTTAGCTAATTGTACAGGTCAGGCAGCTCCCAATAACGAGGTTAAATAAAACTGTTTCGCAGCTTTCAATTCCAAGTCTACCCAAATTGGCTGATCGTTCTTATCAACCCAGTGTAACCAAAAGGACATATATCGCACATTACAATTTTTGATCTCTTGATGCCCTTGGTAGATTTGATTGATGATTTTGATGTGCACACAAGTAGGAATGATGAGTCTGGTGCCCTTTAACAGTAAACCATCAATAATGGTGAGTGTGTCCCTTTCAAGCCAGTGAGGTCTGAGTTTGTGAGCTCCTTTTGGAACAGCTGGTTATCCACACTCACAATATTACATGACCCTGCTGCAGATTTTGTCCTCTTTCAACTCAATAGTATATACTGCAGTATATCAGTGTGCTTACTTGATGCTCTTCTGAAGTCTGGGTGTGATTACATGCAACCCTAAATCTCTCAAAGCATCTGAACCATCTCTCAAAGTCCCCTGGTTTAGAGAAATCAAATGTCTCAGGTGTGTTGTTATGTATTTACATAATAAAGAACTGCAGTTCTGGTGTACAATATGGGAAGTTCACCAGGTACCAGAAGTCATGTTGGTGAACAGACATGCTTGTGGCAGGCTGGGCATCTAGAGTATCATTAAACCACCACAGAGGTGGATTGAAAGTAGATGAGTGAATAAGGGACTGTATTTGCTTATTAGAATTGAAGTTAATGTAAATATTTTTGTTGGAAAGGATCATTGTTCCTTGCAACTTAATGAGGTTATACTATTGTGCTTGTTTTCTTTAAAGGGGAAGATGTGTTGTTATGTCTGTACATAAAAAAGAATTTCACTTCCTTGTGCACAATGTAGGCAGTTCACCCAGAACCAGAAGTCATGGTGGTGAATAGACAAACTCATGCCATAAAGTGTGGTTGAGCAGAAGCCATGACTATAGTATTCTGTAACTAAAATAGTTCTAGCATTTCTTCCCACGCGAGTTTGTCTTTGTTAAAGAATGAACATAACCTGCTGTCAGTAGTTGGCATGTGGTCTAAATCCAAAGCGTAACTGAATATGGCGAGTGACTAAGAAAGAGACGCTCGGGTCCGACAGAGAGAAGCTGTTGGAAAAGGATCACACTGTTTCAAAGTTCAGCAAGAAATTGAGGTGAGAGCAGCCTGAAAAATTCTGTTACAGATAACCTAAGTCCTCCCACAGCTATACAGTTTACCAACAACCTAGCTGACAATTGGAAATGCTACAAACAACAATTCAATATGTATTTAGTGCCAAGCAGAGCTGGTGGGGTGGAGGAAATATTGAAAGCATCTATCTTTTCACACATAATTGGTGAAGATGCTTTGGATGTCTATAACAGCTTTCAAATTGATGAGACAGTTTTAGACTTGACAATCTAATGACAAAATTTGAGGAATATTTTTTCTCAAATAAAAATGTCACGTTCTTCTGTGAACAGGAACAAGGTGTTACCTTTGACCAATGCTTAGCTGAGCTTCACACATTGAGTGAGTCCTGTGAATTTGGAGATTCGAGAGATTCACTAGTCAGAGACAAAATAGTTTGTGGAATCCCAGATAATGTTCTCAGAGAAAGCTTGCTCTGTAAAAAAGATCTGACGCTAGAAAAGGCTGTGAATATGTGGTGGGCAGCGGAGACTGCATGAGCACAAGAGAAAGAGATACACACAGCAGAAACCACAGTGCCGCTGTGAAAACAGAGGGACACAAGGTGTTTTGCAAAATGGCAGCATAGCAAAGAAGTAGGCTCAAACAGAATATGTGGAGGTAGGCATACCCCAAAGAAATGTCCTGCGATAATTGTAGGAAGAAGAATTATTTTGCAAAGTGCTGCAAAGCTGTGTCTACCAAGAGAAAGGTGCACATTGTTGGTGAGGAAATGGAGGAAGTCTTTGAGGATTCTCTACAGACTGCTGGTGCTGGTATAACAGAATGGATTGTTCCAGTGACTGTGAGTGAGACAGTAATTCCATTTAAGCTGGACACCAGAGTCCAGTGTATCTATTATCCATGGATCCCTCAAAGTAAAGAGCAAGATTTACCCAGTGAAGTTATAAGTGACAGGCTATACTGGAGAGAATGTTCCAGTAAAAGGGGATGGTATAGTGACTTTCAGGCACGAGGGACAGCGTCTAAAGGGACCACTACTGATTGTAGAAAAGCGAGTACGGCCAATATTAGGTCTGAGTGCATGGGAAAAGCACAACATGTTGGATTATGTTTTTGTAGTGGCCTCACAGTACAAAGCTGACCAGGAAACATTCAACAAAGAGTATGGAGATGGCTTTGTGGGGCTTGGATGCTTATCCGATGTAACTTGAGAAACTCCTAACAGCATCCGTGAGAGACTCAGAGAGGCCATACAAGAGAAGCACAAGAACTCCACCTGTACTAGCTACACCAGCATAACAGTGTGGGTGTGAGTGCTGAAGAGAGTGATCATGATGAAGTTGCCAGTCTTGCTTCCACATCATGCAGTTTTGGTTCAAACTCTGTCTCTCCCTGACTTCCAGTTGAAGACTGGATATCAAAAAGATCTCCATAAACCTCTCCAATGTTGAACCAGAAAAATAAAAAGGGAAGATGGGGAGAACACAGTGTTCCTAAGGTCAGAACAACAGCACCAGTTCAAAACAAACGAGGAGTTGCTATCTATGATACGCAACCAGCAGAAGAAGCTCCATGAATTGCGACAGAATCAGCTGGAACTTGTACAAAGACTTTTTGATCATATAGATACAGTCCAGGGCTCCATTATGAGGCACATGGAGTGGAGTATGGCCACACAACAGGAATAAGAACAGTAATTGAACACAGCAATTGAAACTATACATCAGTGGAAACAAATAGCAGACCAAAAGCAATCATTAAACCACCAGAGAGGTGGATTGAAAGAAGCTGAGTGAATAAGGGACAGTATTTGCTTATTACAATTGAAGTTAATGCAAATATTTTTGTTGGAAAGGATCATTGTTACTTGAAAGTTTATGAGGTCATACTATTGTGCTTGTTTTCTTTAAAGGGGAAGATGTGTTATTATGTCTGTACATAAAAAGAACTTCATTTCCTTTGTGCAATTTGGGCGGTTCACCCAGAACTGGAAGTCATGATTCTGCAGGGAGCGCTCATGGAGTGAGGTCGTCTCTCTGGCTTCGCTCCATTCCCGTTATCCTTTTTAACCTATGATCTCCTTGATCTAATCAACTTTAAGTACACCAGAAGACTTACTTTATCTCTCTGAATTATCGATTAATTGACTTCCTTTTGTCAATCGCAACTTTTGAGCTTAAAGAAATGAGTACGAGATCTAAAACCAAAGATGGGAAAGACGCTGATGGGAACGGAGGAAAGAAGAAAGGTGACTCTAAACCAACGGAATTAACTTACGAAGTTATGGTGAAGTGTTTGGAGGAAATGTTTGAGCAGCATCAGATAAAATTATCTGGAAGTTTAACTGCTCAATTTGAACAACATCGTCAAAGCCTTAATGAAGATTTAAAATCAATCACGGAATCTTTGAAATTCCTGAATGCTGATGTTCAAAAACATGATGCAAAAATTTCTGAGCTGGATACTAAATCTCAGAAGACGGATACAAAAGTTGAGATCTTAGAGAAGAATCTAGCTTCGCCTACTAAACAGTTCCAACAACTTAAATCCAAAGTTATTGATCTTGAGAATCGATCGAGAAGACAAAATTTATGTTTAATTGGCCTACCCGAGGATGTTGAGGTTGGAGATCCTGTAATATTCTTTGCTAAACTTTTAAAGGATTTGTTCGGTTCAGTTTTTCCCAACGATCCTCCATTACTCGATTGCGCCCATCGTATACCGTGGATAAAGTCAGCAGCGGCTGTTTCCAAACCCAGACCAGTTATTCTTCGTTTCCATTATGTTAATGTTAAAGAACAACTTCTTCAGATCGCTCGTCGACAAGGGATGATCAAGTATCACCAGCATTCCTTCAGAATAGTTCAAGACTACAGTCCTGAAGTGATGAAGGAACGACTGACTTTTAAACCTTTAATGTCGGAATGCTATCAAAAAAATCTCAAACCGGCATTACTGTATCCTGCACGACTCAGAATCTCTCTTCCCGATGGAAATCGTCGTGTCTTCCACTCTGCAACTGCCGCTCGGAGCTTTTTGGATGACAATTTCCCATCTGATACAGATACCCTCTCTTAATCTGTGTTGGGTGCTTCCAGCGCCAATTTTTTTCTTCTCTCTGGTGTTTTCCTTCAAAATAAACCTTCTACTACTGTGCGATGAAGGTTTTTTATAAGTTTAAGATTTTTGTTCTTTGTTCTTTACTATAGTGATTATTTTATAACTTATATAGAATATTTATCTTCTGTGAATAACATCACTTTCCCTTAGTTAACCTTTTGTTTTAATTTATCCTTTTTTGTTATTACTAATGATCTGATCCGACGGTCATTTGTAGTTATATGCTTCCTATTTTTGATTTTCGCATAATTAAAATGGCGACTTGTCTTTCTTTTTCTATAATTTTTATTTTTTTTTTGGGACGCCATGTTCTTATGCTTCTTCTTCCCATAATCCATTTTTCTTATTTGGGAAGCGTTTTTTTATTTACTCGTTTATAATTAACTAATTATATGCACTGATACTGGTTTCTTTTATTTTATATATTTTAGTAATTTTTACTATGGAGACTAATTTACAATACTGTTTATTTTTCACATATTAGTCTTTGGGAGATCACTTATCTAACATATATTTTTGGAGTTGCCCCCTGCAGAAATGGGGTTAAAGTTAGTATTAGTTAGCGCTTTTTTCAGCCTTCTCTGGCTCAGTTCGGGTTTCTATTTGGGGTTGGGGGAGGGGGTGGCCTTTTTCTTTTTTAATTTTTTCTGTTGGGCTGATTCAGAACTACAAAGATGTCCCCAGTGTCGAGATTTCCAGTTCCTCTCTAATCATGTATTCCTCTTCCGATTTCATGAGCTCACATTATGGTTAACCCCTTACTCACCAAAGGGTTAATTTTTAGTTATGGCTCATTCTATTAATTTTATCTCTTGGAATACAAATGGTTTAAACCATCCAATAAAACGGAAAAAGATTTTCAAAATATTCCAAAGACTGAATGCTCATATTATCTTTGCTCAAGAGACTCATGTAAGGAAAGAGGACAGTCAACGCTTCTTTAAGTTTTGGAAAGAACAACAATACCATTCAAATGCTCAAGCCAAAATTAAAGGCGTTTCAATTTTTATTGATCCCTCAATTACATTCATTCATCAAGACATCATTTCAGATCCTAATGGCAGATTTCTGTTAATTACGGGGGTACTTTTTAATAAAAAGGTCGCTATGGTTAATGTTTACGCTCCGAATGTGGATTATCCTGAATTCTTTAAACATTTACTTACTTCCCTTCCTAATTTAAACGAGTATATGTTGATAATGGGCGGTGATTTTAATTTATGTTTGAATCCCATGTTGGATAGATCCACAAGTAGTCCGGCTTTACCGAATAAGTCGGCTACTATTATCAACTCTTTTATGTTGGATGCTGGGATTTCAGAAATTTAGAGATTTCTACATCCAAGTGATAAGGAATTCCCCTTTTTTTCACATGTTCACCGTTCTTTTTCTCGAATTGATTATTTCCTGATTGACTCTCGTTTGATTCCATATGTAGTTGATTGTAATTATGACATTATTGCTATTTCAGATCATGCTCCATTGAAACTTTCCATCAAGTTAATGGATACCTTTTGTACTACCAGACAATGGCAATTTAACCCTATTTTGCTTCAAGATCAGGACTTTGTCAAATTTATAAAGGAGCAGATTGATTTCTTCTTTTCAACTAATACTACGGATGAAGTTTCCAACGGAACTGTTTGGGACGCCTTTTAAGCTTATATCCGTGGTCAGATTATTTCCTATTCGGCCGGTTTGAAAAGACGTATTAACAATGAAGTACTTCTACTGGTTGATAAAATTAAAGAAGTTGATAAAAAATATGCTATTTCTCCTAACAAGGAGCTGTACAAACACAGAGTTGAACTCCAATTGGAACATAGCTTATTATTAACATCCTTGATCGAAAATCAATTAATGAGAACTAGAAGTGATTTTTATATTCATAGTGATAAATCGGGTAAATTACTGGCTAACCAATTGAAATTTGATTCGGTTAAACGTCAAATTACTAAGATCCGCAAACAGGATGATACTTTCACAGTTGATCATGTTGGGATAAACCAAACCTTTTAAGAATTTTATACCTCTTTATATCATTCTGATTTTCCTCATGATTCTAATTTCATGCATGATTTTTTAAGTAAATTGAGTTTTCCGAAACTATCTCCCGAAGATTGCCTATCATTAGAAACTTCCATTTCAGAGGAAGAAATAATAACTGCAATCTCATCATTAAATTCCGGTAAAGCACCCGGTCCCGATGGGTTTACAGTGGAATTTAAAAAATTTTTTTCCTCCATTCTTTCTTCTAAGTTGTCTAGAATATTTAAGGAAGCAATTAGTTTAGGTAAATTACCACAATCGTTTTATGAAGCCTCTATTTCCTTAATTCTTAAAAAGAATAAAGATCCTACGGATTGTGCATCCTATAGACCGATTTCTCTTCTGAATGTAGATTCAAAAATTTTTTCAAAAATTCTAGCTACTAGACTGGAGAAGGTGTTACCTCAAATTATTTCCATGGATCAAACCGGATTCATCAAAAATCGCTATTCATCTTTTAATATTAGGAGGTTAATGAATATCGTTTATACCCCCTCACTTACTACCCCGGAATGTATTATCTCATTAGATGCTGAGAAAGCCTTTGACAGAGTTGAATGGCCTTATTTATTTAATGTTCTTGAGAAATTTAATTTTAATTTGACATTTATATCTTGGATTAAATTGTTATATTACTCCCCGGTAGCCTTGGTCTGTACAAATAATTATAGATCTCCTTTTTTTCGTCTTTTTCGTGGTACTAGGCAAGGTTGCCCTCTTAGTCCTTTACTATTTAATATTGCTCTTGAACCTTTAGCAATTGCTATCCGTGACTCGCCAAATATTGTTGGTATTACCTGTGGAAATGAAATACATAAACTATCATTATATGCAGATAATTTGTTGTTATATATCTCTAACCCGGAGAAGTCAATTCCTGCTACCTTAGATCTGTTAGCTCAATTTAGTAACTTTTCTGGTTACAAATTGAATCTTAGTAAGAGTGAATTATTCCCTTTAAATAAGCATGTACCTATTTATGGATGTTTACCATTTAAATTGGTTACTGATTCATTTATATACTTAGGGATAACAATTACCAAAAAATATAAAGATTTATTTAAAGCTAATTTTTACCTTTAATTGATCAGATTAAACTTTTATTTACCAAATGGTCCCCAATCTCTTTGTCTTTGATTGGTTGGATTAACGCTATTAAGATGATCATTTTGCCTAAATTTTTGTATATATTTCAATCGGTTCCAATTTTTATCCCAAAATCTTTTTTTGACAATGTGGATTCAAAAATTTCCTCATATATTTGGCAGAATAAAAATCCTAGGTTAGGTAAAAGATATTTACAGAAATCCAAGAAGGAGGGGGGACTTGCCCTCCCAAATTTTAGATTCTATTATTGGGCAATTAATATTCGATATTTAAAATTTTTGGCTACAAGATTTGGACGCATCTTTAAACCTTCATTGGGTAAATCTTGAATCTAATTCATTACAAGGGTTTTCCTTGGGTACGGTTTTAGGAACTTTACTTCCTTTTACTTCTTTTAAATCATATAAATAAATGAATAACCCAATAGTTAAACATACTTTACGTATATGGTTTCAATTCCGAAGATTTTTTGGGTTTAATCAATTCATTCTAGCAAGTCCCATTATATCAAATTTTCTTTTTCAACCTTCCATGATGGATCAAGCTTACTTTGATTGGAAAACCAAAGGTATAATATCTTTTCGCGATTTATTTTTGGATAACTGTTTTATGTCTTTTGATCAACTTTCTAATAAATATAACTTACCCAGATCTCACTTTTTTAGATATTTACAGATTAGAAACTTTTTAATTACTGTCTCTCCTAATTTTCCACACCCATATCCAATGAACACTTTGGAAAAAATCTTAGACTTAAATCTTTCTCAGAAAGGTGTAATAGCAATTGTATATAATATAATTATGAATTTATGTCCTGATGCCTCTAATAAAATTAAAGCTGACTGGGAAAGAGAACTTGAGATTAATATACCGACTGAAAAATGGGAAAAAATTCTTCAGTTGGTGAATTCATCCTCTGTATGTGCTAAGCATAGGTTGATACAGTTTAAAGTAGTTCACAGGGCTCATATGTCCAAAGATAAACTATCTCGTTATTACTCTTATATTAATCCAATATGTGACAGATGCCAGTCTGAGATTGCTTCTTTAACTCACATGTTTTGGTCATGTCCCTTGTTGGAGAAATATTGGAAAGATATTTTTGATATTATTTCAACGGTCCTAAATCTAGACTTACAACCTCATCCAATTACTGCTATCTTTGGATTACCAATGATAGACTCAAATAATTTAACCTCTTCATCACGAAGGATGATTGCATTTCTTACTTTAATAGCTAGAAGGTCCATCTTGTTGAATTGGAAAGAGATCAACCCTCCTACAGTATTTCATTGGTTTTCACAAACTATGGTGCGTCTGAATTTGGAGAAAATTAGAAGTGCAGTTTATGACCCTTCTATTAAGTTTGAAAAAATTTGGAGGCCATTTATTCAGCATTTTCATTTGATGTAATTTGATCATTTCCAAACTGGTTTTATTTCTCTGTACTGTTGTTGGAGGGGAGTGGAGGCGTCGACGCTGAGGTTTTCTTCTTTTCCATTTTTAAGTTGTTAGTTTTGCCCAAGTCTTTTAGTTTTTTTTTCTTTTGGGATGGGTTTTTTTTTCCTTTTTTTGCCTTTTTCCTTTTGTTTTTGCTTTATATTATCCGTGATCAGTTCTACATGTATGGGAGTTTTGGTAATTTCCACTATTTGGTTTTGCAATTACTCTTTTTTTAAATGTAACAATACATCTCATATTATTTGTATTATTGCTATGTTTTGTTTCTATATTTTGAAATTAATAAAAAGATTGAAAAAAGAACTGGAAGTCATGTTGGTGAACAGACAAGCTTGTGGCAGGCTGGAGGCCTGGAGTAAAATGTGGTTGAGCTGGTAAGCCATGATGGTAGTATTCTGTAAATAAAATAATTTTAGCCTTTTTACCCACACAAGTTTGTCTTTGTTAAAGAATAAACATAACTTTGGGAGGTAGGCGGGTTATTAGGTACTGCAGGTATTTGCTCCATTTCCCTGTTTGTTTCTTTCTTTATTATTTTATTTATTTGGACGACAAACATTTTCTTTTCTCTCCCTGAGAGCTTGACTAATGTCTTTTTGACTTCTCTGCTCTGTTTGTGCACTTCCCCAGGATAGTGGCCAACAGATTATTACAATGTATCCATTTTTGGGTGCAGTTTAAAGGTATTGTCTAGCAATCCTGCTCCTTTATCAACTCATGCAGTGGATACAATTAGCAAACTAGCATAGGCAGTTTCAGTTGATAAATCTCAGGATATTTTCCATAGACATATGCAAACAAAAACAGTTTTACTGTAAATTCCTTTTTGTTGGGGATCTCACTTGGTCCGTAACACCATTTCATCAATGATCAATCACATCTGACACCATGTTGTGTTCATTATTGAGGGAGAGTGCAGAGCACACCAGGACACCAACATGCAGGAAACTCAATGGAGCGTTATTGATAACCTTCTGCTTGTGGAGTATGTGAACTCCACCCGTGTGGGACTAGCTAAGTGAGTGGCAGAGGAATAACACTATTAACTATCACTACACTAGTAAAGGCAAATCCACAGGTTCAGTGGCTGAAGTCTGCCTGTTGGTCAACTGATAAACTCACCACTGTATGGAATGTCTCCAAAATTATAACACACTAA
Organism: Mobula birostris; assembly: GCF_030028105.1. Taxonomy (NCBI): domain Eukaryota; kingdom Metazoa; phylum Chordata; class Chondrichthyes; order Myliobatiformes; family Myliobatidae; genus Mobula; species Mobula birostris. Next base: position 7,420,822 of record NC_092401.1, read on the forward strand.
TAAGACCTCACAGAGTATGTTTTCTGGAGACCCCGGCACACATCTGCTTGGCCCACAGAAGTTTGGTCAAGTTTCATATAGTAATCATGGAAAGCTGCCTTCAGCTCCCTTAATTATCTGACTTTACCAAGCTTTCTCACATCCGTCATGATGTTAGATGGTCTTCCCTCCATGAGGCTCTGCTTTAGGCTTCTTCCCTCTGCAGTGACAGAGGAATCAGGTCAGGGCCTGAGCTACCATTTTGGACACAAATGTCCTTAAGTAGCAAGTGATTGCAAGACCTTAGCAAACTATTTTTAAGAATCCCTGGCTGTTAAAAAATGTCCAGGCAATTTATTGTCACACTTTGGAAAACTGAACGTTTTTGACAGTGTCCAAGATATTTAACTGACAGATTTCATAAAATAGATTAAACAGGAGCAATGAAAAATGTTCATAGGTTTCCTCTTCAGTATTAACTATCGATAAACTATTTAAGTTTTATCTATTCTCAGAAGGAGGAGCAAACATCATTAATGTGGAACTCACAGTACATTTGCAGAGTCACAGATGCATTTGCGATCCATTTGGTGGAGTTATCGCTCAATTTCAACTCTGCCAAGCAGGTGTACACCAGTCCATTGTCTGAATTACTTGGAGTGAAATGAAAGATGTTCTTCAGTGGACCATCTTCTGGGAAACCTTGTTCCTCTGTGGAATTACGTACAACAACCTCACTCCCTCTGAGCCAAGTGAGTACGAGTTTGTTATTTGGATAGACTTTCGGGCCAATGCACTCCAGCTGATGTGGTTTGTTAACTTCCAGCACATCAGGAAGTGGAACAATGCTTAAGTTTCGATCTGTCAAAGGAGAATCAAAGATTACTGTAATCATCGGATCAGTCTGTATCCCGACTACAAATACGAATCTTTCTACCCTGTGACATTCCCAGTTTGAAGAATCCCTTCAAACCACAGCAAATGAAGAATCTTCATCTATTGCAGTAACTGTGAAACCCAGCTATGAATGTCCGTTACCTAACTGGATCCTAACACTCCCCCATAGATCAGTGTATTGCGTATCAAAGCATTGGAGTGTGAAATATCAGCATATTCTTAACCTGAGAACAAATTTGTCCACTCTCAAACGTTCCTTTCTCCATTTCTGTAGAATTGTCTCTGTTAAATATCAATATCTGAACTCATCTCAGACCGTGAACTCATTGTGGGGGAGTGAAGTGTAAATCTATTTCCCAGCAGGCCGTTCACTACCTCACCTGATACACGACAGCATCTTTCTGTGTAATGTTTCCAAGTTAAACATAATTTTATTTTGCTGCCTTTCATCCTGTTATACTCTGCTATGGGATGTGTTCAGAACAAGAGACGTCACTTACTGTACACTGGGACCACACATTTGCTCTCCTTCACTGGTTTGTTTGCAGATGGACAAACTACAGTACATGGCACAGTCAGATCCCATTTCTGGACACTCAGAAGTCGATCTGTAATCCACTTATCACCAAGAGTTCTTATGGGATTTATCCCTGGTTTATATTCCACATTTATTGTTGAGTTATTACATGTTGTACTGCAGGTCACCTCCAGGGATTGTCCAAATTCCACCACTGGGAGGTTTGTTTCAATAGAAACCTCAAATCCATTCAGTTTATCTGCCAGAGACACACATGGAAAAGGAAAACATTTAGTACAGCTTTGATCTCTGTGCCTAACAATGGATGGACTTTCCATTGAGGCAGTGAAGAGGAGATTCACCAGACTGATTCCTGATATCGCGGACTTTCAGAAGAGAAGAGATTAAGTTGACAGACAGGTGTAAACTAGAATTGGAGAAGATCGAACTGAAATACACAGAAATGTCAACATATTTTGACAAGTTGAAACAGGATTGATGTTTGCTCTGGTTAGGAATTCTAAAAGATGGGCTGAAGATTCAGTGAATGTCATTCGACCATAGAACTACAGAAAAGTACAGCACAGGAACAGGCCCTTCAGCCCATTGTATCTGTCCTATACTTCTTGCTGCCTCAGTAAAGCTGCTAACATAATCAAAGACCCATCAACCACAGACACTTTTTAATTTCCTCTCTCCTATTCACCACGTTATTCTTTGTAACTCCAGAAATGAATCAAGAGAAGTGTGTGGGAGCTGGAATATTTGTCTACTTAGTTTTTCTTTTCCTTTTTCTTTCATCAAGCACTCACATATATTGTAGTGACATTATGGATCAGAGGATCAGAGGGATCTTGGGGTCTGAGTCCACAGGACACTCAAAGCTGCTACGCAGGTTGAATGTGTGGTTAAGAAGGCACACGGTGCATTGGCCTTCATCAACCGTGGGATTGAGTTTAAGAGCCGAGAGGTAATGTTGCAGCTATATAGGACCCTGGTCAGACCCCACTTAGAGTACTGTGCTCATTTCTGGTCGCCTCTCTACAGAAAGGATGTGGAAACCATAGAGAGGATGCAGGAGAGATTAACCAGGATGTTGCCTGGATTGGGGAGCATGCCTTATGAGAATAGGTTGAGTGAACTCAGCCTTTTCTCCCTGGAGCAATGGAGGATAAGAGGTGACCTGGTAGAGGTATGCAAGATGATGGGAGGCATTGATCATATGGATAGTCAGAGGCTTTTTCCCAGGGCTGAAATGGCTAGCATGAGAGGGCACAGTTTTAAGGTGCTTGGAAGTAGGTACAGAGGAGATGTCAGGGGTAAGTTTTTTTTTTAAAAACGCAGAGAATGGTGAGTGTGTGGAATGGGCTGCTGGTGGCAGTGTTGGAGGTGGAAATGATAGGGTCTTTTAAGAGACTCATGGATGGATACATGGAGCTTAGAAAAATAGGGGGCTATGTGTAAGCCTACATAGTTCTAAAGTAAGAACAAGTTCAGCACAGCTTTGTGGGCTGAAGGGCCTGTATTGTGCTGTAGGTTTTCTATGTTTCTATAATGACGTGCGCCATTCACAAACATCTAACGTGTAACCCATTATGAATTATGTAAACAAACAAAGAATGTTTAATCAAATAATATGTTTACAAATTTATTCAAGTACAGGTTGACCACTGATCTTCCAGAAACTGATGGTTCAGCTCCTCTTTTCATTCGGATGAAATTGCAAGATGTAGTTTACTGGGCAGCCACCAGATGGCACTGTATGTAGTGCACGCAGCGCCATGTGTGGCGGGACTCATTTTGACAAAAGCACACTACTTTCATTATTGCACTTTGTGGTAGTCCCAATATTTTGTGCTTATTTTACATAAATTAAGCCCTAGCTGTGGCTTCTAAGATGAGTGCAAATACCAGTGGTGGTGTCAAATGTAAACATCAGTCAATATTGATCTAAGAGGGTTGAAGAGTTGAAAAAACTGTACTAAGGTGTTTCTGTGCATAAGCTGTGTGACTTGTATGATATTGGTTCATCAACTGTGTGTGATATAAAACGCCAAAGAGAAAAGTTCAATCAACAGCTAAGCAAATAAGCATTAGAAAAAACTATGGAAGTTGGTAAGAGCACTGAGCATGATTGAGTGTTGATTGAATGGTCTCGCCAGCATTGAAGTGATGGAATCATCTTGTCGGGCAGCATGATAATGAACTAAGCTAAGTTATTCCATAAAGAACTTAAATTAGAACCTGTGTGTGACTATAGTGAACGATGGCTTCAAAGGTTTAAGAAGGGCCATGGAATTTCCATGCATAAAGTGTGTGGAGAAAAATGATCTGCAAACCAGGAAGCAGATGTGGAGTAGGTGGATGAATTTGCGAAGCTCATAGCTGCCGAAAGCGTCAGTCCTGAGCAGAAGTATAATGCAGACGGAACTGCATTATTCTGACAATGCACACCTTGGAAAATATTAGCAATAGAAGAAGATCCCACAGGATTCAAACAACCTAAGGACAGAGTTACCATTTTAAGGTGCTCCAACCCAGCAGGTACTCAAGTTCCACTGGTCAGCAGAAAAAGTAAATGCCCTAGGGCCTTGAAAGGTGTTAAAACTGACCCAGTAACATATTGCGCAAATGAAAATTGCTGGATTACCACTGATATTACGGTAGAGTGGTTTGAAAAATATTTTGTGTCAGAAGCCAGAGCACGTTGCACATCTACAAAGCTACCCAAAGATTGCAAAGTTCTTATTTTGGACAACTGTTCAGCTCACCCCAAAGCTGAACTCCTGTGTAAGAATAATGTTTTTACAGTGTATTCACCACCAAACTGTACATTGTGTATCCAACCTCAAGATTAAGGAATACTGTACTCTCTAAGGCCAAGTATCGCTCTCTTTACATGAAACATCTGTTAGATGATGTGAATGCTAGCAATTCTGTACAGATATTTATTAAAGAATTTAGCATGAAGGATGCTCTTTGGTTCATTGCTTGAGGGTGGGAGAAGTGAGAACATTCAACACCAAAGAATGGCTGGAATAAGCTGTGGCCTGCCTTGATGTGTGACAATGCACCTGAAGGAAAGCTTGTCAATGATTTTACAGGATATCACGTACCAAAGGAGAAAGTTGTTCATGATTTGCTTGCATATGAAACAAATGTTACAGGACCTGCTTTGAAAGCTATAGCAAGTAGTCTTAATGTAGAAAATCTCTGCGAGTGGATGATTGTCAATAACAAAACACCTGTCTGCATCCATCACCTTATGGACTCAATTATACAGTGCTCTGAATACTGATAAAAACACTGCAAGTGGTCAAGATGGAAATGATGATTATGAAATGGATGAAACTGAAAGATTTACCGTTGACAAGTTAAATGAGCTGTTGGGTGATTTAGTCAAAGGGTTAGAGATACGTACCTTCATGACAGAACAAGAGCTAATGAATTTTTATTTGATGCAAGGAAAATCACACAGTGAGAGATCAAAACACATGAAATAACTTTGCCTGGATGAAGTGTTTAAAAAGATAATCGAGAAACACCATTCTTTGTAAGCACAGCAATTAATAAATTTACATTTAGTTTTGTTTAATTAGTAATCCTTTTTAAGCTTCTGCAGTCCATTTTTGCCATTATTATTGCGTGACCTCTTAATCTGGCAAAAACGTTAATCTGGCAAGGCTCAGGACACAAGGGTGCCAGAAAATCGGTGGTAAACCTGTCTTACTGAAATATTAGATACAGTACACTATACTTGTCCCTGCTTAGCCATAACTACAACTCCATATAGAATGCATCTCAACTCAATATATGATGTATTACTCCCTAGTCATTTTATATGTATGTGTGTGTGTGTGTGTGTGTATATATATATGTACATACATATATATACACACACACACACACACACATATACACACACACAATATACTATATAGTACAATAACCATATAGACATCCACAGCATAGTAAATCTTAAACTGCTCCATTCAGACCTAAAGATTTCATCGCTGTGGAGGTTTTCACACTCTTGTGGGATAAAGTCTTTCCTGACAAGGGGGTCACCTTACTTGGCTTGTGAGTTCTGTGGCTGTGAATCATTCTCAAGCTCTGGGGCCTCCTCTATGATGGTTGTGAGACTTGACTCTCGGAGTGGTTCTAACAGCTATGGACACCTTTCTTCTCAAATAATTGACACTGATCAAAGTGTCATCTTCAGATGACATTAGATGCAATCTCCATTGTGTAGGAATGGTCCAATTCTATCCGTAACCTTTCCAAATACCCACTTTTGATCATCACTGCAGTCCCTCACCAGGACTGCTTGTCGAGGAGTGAAACATTGAGCCTCCTTGTTTGAGGAGCCCTCAGTTTGTCTCAGCTGCTTGTCCTGCAAACTACTTCTGAGACTGGGTTTGGGAAAATCCAAGCGTGAGCACAAGGGACGGCCAAGGAGAGCATAGCTGGTGAGTTGTTGGTTTTGAACTGTACTGCATTAGGATATGCAAAGAGAAAACTCTTGAGGTTCTGATTCAGTGCCCTGTGTTCTGATGACATTACTCACAGAGTGTTCTTTAGATTTTGGACAAATCTTTCCACCAAACCATTTGCAGGTGGGTGGTATGGTGCAGATGTAAAACCTCTTATTCCATTCATTTTCAGGAATGACAAACTGTTCCACAACAAACTCTGGTCCATTGTCACTGACTAAGTGTTCTGGAACAGCAGTCTTGAGAAGAGGCTTCTCAACACATCAACAGTGTGCAAAGCTGTCGTGGAGGCTATTGGAAACACATCTGGCCACTTTGTAGCTGCATCGACTACTGCCTAGAAATCTGTGCCCATGAATGGTCTGGCAAAATCTAAATGAAGCTTCTGCAAGGACACCTTAAAGCTTCTGTCACCTTAAATCTATGACATTTCCAACCTGGGAGGAACACTGACTCTCTACCCTATCTATGCCTTCTATCATGTCGCCTCTCGGCATCCGATGCTCTTGCCTCTCCTTATAGATAATACACCACAATCCAGACAACATTCTGATGAATCTCTTCTGCACCTATTCAAATCTTCCACATACTTTCTCAATGAGGTGACCAGAGCTACACAAGTATTCCAAATATAGCTGAATCAATGTCTTGTACAGCTGCAATGTACCTGTCAACGTTCATGCTCGGTGTTCCCACCAGTGAAGGTGAGCATGCTTCACATTGTCTTTACTGCCCTTTCCACTTTCAGGGAGCAATGGACGTCAACCCCAAGATCCCTCTCTACATGAGTACTCTCAATTGTCCTACCGTTCATTGTATACATTTCTCTCGTATTTGATGTCCTCACTCAGCCTAAATTTCCAGCTGATCTCCTGTAACTCCTGCTATATCCTTTGACAATGTTCCTCAATCTCCAGTACGCCATCAATTTCTCTGCATACTTACTGATCAGACCATCCACATGCTCATCCGAGTTATTACTTTATATTACAAACAAGAGATCCTGGAATGATACTTGCAGAACACACAACTATCTATCCTCTCTGATGAAGCCAATTATTTGCTCTTAACTATTTGAAATAACCCCTAATGTCTGTAGGCCCTGGCTACCTCTTAGAACGGACCATAGATCAAAATAGTGGACATGACATTGATTTGTTGGAGAATCACAACCGGAAACACAGAATTTTTCACATCAAAAGTGAAAAGAAGTTGTTTGTTTTTCCACTAATCGGGACAGTGATGTTTCAGGTAACTGCAGACCATCCCCAGTTTCCCCCGAGTCATTTTCTAAAACAGCCTCGGCTCTTCAGGTGAAGGTGGGGAGGGAATTCCAGGATTTATACCCAGTGATAATGAAGGGATGTCAGAATACACTCAATGACCAACTTTATTCGATAAACCTTGCAGCTGCTTATTAATGCAAACATCTAATCCGACAATCATGCGGCAGCAACTCAAAACGTAAGACCATGTAGACATGGCCAAGAGGTTCAATTGTAGTTTAGACCAGACATCAGTTTGGATAATTTGGAGGGAAAAAGGAACTGACGACCTTCCCAGTGGAGACCTTACATCAGGGCGCGTTATGGTGACTGGTCAGACTGTTATATCGGAAGGACATATAGGAACTCGGGCTATGTGCACTTTGGTGGCTGTTGCAGTTTTACACAAAGGTATAGTGTTGTAAACGGACCAGCGGTCAGACTCAGCCCAGCGCTCAACAGTGATCGCATGTACAGAGTACTGAAAGAATAGAGTACCAGGGACTGAGAAACGGAATGAAAGTGCTTCTGGCGTAATGGGTAAAATAATGAGATATATTCTTAATTTTAAATTTAGTTCATTCCTGAATCATGCAACTATTTTGCTCGGTGCCTAGTTTTCATTTCTATCTTCCTTGCCATTCTTGAGTGGAATTCAAGTTAACGTAAAGTTTATGTTTCGCCAAAATGAATATTGCCGAGGAAATTGAAAACGAGATACGGTCCATGCCCACTCAGTGGCGCACAATCCGGAATGTACAGTTTGTATGTACAGTTACTCTCTAACGCTGCGTGACTCCGTGCAAATATATTGATTATATTTAAAACCATTTTACCTACCTGTTACCACCAAGAGTAAAGCGAAAAGGAAAATCGACCTGGAATACATAATAATCAAATCTCAAACGAAAACGTGGTCTGAAATTGATCAACTTTTTAAGAAGCCCCACAATCAACGTGAAGAGCCAGTAGTGATCTGCTCGGCGCATCGAGTCAGTGTAAGAGGTGACAGCGCGGACCGCCCCCTTCGGCTGGGACTCGGGTTTTTTAAACATTCGGACATCTACAGTTGTTACATAACTACTGATCGACTAGTAAAACTCTGGTTCATGAACACCTTGCTCTTCTGGAACATGACAAGTCGTGCCTGGTGCAAAATGCGCAGTTTGGTACTACTTATACAGTTCAACTCTCAACATCAGCTCTGAATCTTTTAATTCTCCGGCGCAGCGTTAACTTCTTCCTGGTATTGCATCTCCAAGACCGTCACTAAAACTAACCTACCTTCACTGTAGAATTTATTTTGAATATCAACGTGAGTGGAGGTGTCCCATTGCGGGGGAGTCAGAAGTAAATTTTAGAGTTTGTGTCGGTGCCTCAACTGTAATATTCGGGGGTTGGGAGTTATCTGGAATGCATGAGGCCGGAAGTGTTTCGGATTTTTCTGGAATTTGGAATAATATAATGAAGTAGCTTGGGAAAGCCATTATTTCCAATTCCGAATTGATTTGTTACCATAAGCAGACTTTGTCCTACGCTTGCCCATCTCACGTATGTACTGATATAGCCATTCAGTGAGTTAGATTTTCATCAGGATGATCTTGGCAAACTCATCAGTGAATTTCTCTGCTGCTTCATGACCAACAGACACTTCATCACCACAATTCTTTAAACATTTAATGCCATGCCTTTTCTTAAATTTCTGCAAATAACCTGCTGAATATCCACAATTACCTTCAATTTTCAGATTTTTGCTTGTTTCATGATCAGCGTACCGTTAAGTGGCGAATGTTCACTCTGACACTGACGAATCCATTCTTCATTTTCGCTTTATGCAGTACTTTTCTATTTTTCATTAACCTCTGTTCACTACATATGTGAGGTAAGTTTTCAAAGCTGTCTGTGATGCTCAGAGACCTGCACGTTTCCTGGGGACCTTTCCAGCACCTTGTGGAATTTCAGATAAGGGGTACTCAACCTGTAGTTGGCTATAACTATAATGTCATCATATAGAATGAGAGGTCACTCTGTGTTTGGCGTGTGATGACTGTGTGCCACTCTTTCTCAGATTTCTTGTCAGTGTGGGCTTTTAGCTTCAACCATGCATACTTTACTTTTCCCTCTCATATCTATATACTGGCTAACTTCACTCGTTTTCTGTCCGAATGCAAGATCTTGGTCAGAAATGTCGACCGTCACTTTGCATCCACTGATGCTGTTTGTTGCTAAGTTCTTGCAGTGATTTTTTAGTCGATGATTAGTGGGTTGGTTGTTAAAGTTGTCTACATAGAGGTGTAGGATTACCTCTTCTTACACGTGAATTGCTGGCATTCGCACTTTTACAGAGACCATAGAAATTAGAACACTACAGTGATGTGTAACAAGAGAGCAATCGAGGGTGGTGAACCCAAGGTCTAGAATTAACTCAGACCCAGACCTGAAGTAAACAAAATGAAACAGACAAAATCAGAATCAGGTTTATTATCACTGGCATGTGATGTGGAATTTGTTAACTTAGCAGCAGCAGTTCAATGCAATACATAATCTAGCAGAGGAAACTAATAATAAAATAATAATAAATAAACAAATAAATCAATTACTTATATTGAATAGATTAAAAAACATGAAATAACAGAAATACTGCATATGAAACAAAAATGGGGTATGTCATGGTCCGGTCTGTGAACTCCACATTCCAGTTCATGGTCAAGTCCATCGATCCATATTCCAGGTTTTCTGGATGTCCATTGCTCTTTTGGGTGCTCTAATTAAGGCACATGATTCTCGTTTGGGCAGATGCATAAGTACCTCCGGAGACCAGAGCTTGGCTGCTGGATTGTTCCCGTCAAAACCCCCTGTCTGAATCCCTTCTTGGCCACTTCCTCCTGAAACCTTGCCCTGTAACCAGTGTCTGAGCCTTACCTTGCCATGCCTGAAGCCTTGCCTTGCCTGTAACCCTCGCCTGCAGCCTTCACCTGCACTGCTGTCAAGTTCAACTGCTGGAGCAAGATAAAGAACTGTCTATTGTTGTTTTGAACTGTCTCTCATTGTTTTGAACTGTCTCTGTGTCCACGCCTTCACTAGGTAGGTCCAGCCGTTTGCCCATTACCTTGTGTTGGGAACCATCTCTTTGTGCCCTTGGGTAAGTCTGGCCGTTTGCCACTACCTTGAATGGAGATCTGTCTCTCAGTGTTCTGTGTATGAGTCCTGGCCCTACATCCTGTTTCCAAGGAGGTCCTGGCTCTGTGCTCCATGTTCCTCTCTCAAGATTACCAAGGCTCTGCATTCCTGTCTCCCTCGACCAAGTCAAGGCTTTCATGTTCCCGTCCTGTCCATGTGCCTCGCCCAGCCCAGGAGTACCTCGCCCAGTCTGGTGCTGGGGTTCCCTCGTCCTGTCCAAGTGACGTCCAAGGACCTCGTCCTGTCCATGTCAAGGCTTTGTGTTCTCATCCTGTCCATGTGTCTCATCCTGTGCAGGACTTCTATGTCCTGTTCTGTAGCCACGTCCTGTCCTTGCCGAGATCCTAGTCATGAGTCCTAGCCTAGACCCGGGTTCCAGTTCTGAGTCAAGACCCAGGTTCCAAGTCCCAATCAAGTCCCAGGTTCTGGGTCCTTGTCCAGGCTCTGGTTCCGGAGTTCTATGTCACCAGTCCAGGCTCCTTGTTCCTAGTTCCACGCTCAGGTCCTGTGTCTCTTGTCCAAGTCCTAGCCCAGGCCTTGAATCCTTGTCTCGTCCAGGGCCTGTGTCAATGTCCAGCATCATTTCTTCCCCTCTTCCCTTGCTGCCTCGTCATGCCTAATCCTGTTCCTAGTACTTCAGTGTCTGTGTCTTGCATGGCAGAGGGGAAGAAGCTGTTCCTGAATCGCTGAGTGTGTGCCTTCAGGCTTCTGTATCTCCTACCTGATGGTAACAGTGAGAAAGGAGCATGTCCTGGGTGCTGGAGGTTCTTAACAAGGGATGCTGTCTTTCTGAGACACCGCTCCCTAAAGATGTCCTGGGTACTTTGTAAGCTAGTGCCCAAGATTGAACTGACTAGATTTCCAAACTTCTTCAGTTTCTTTCGGTCCTGTGCAATAGCCCCCCCCACCCCCCATATCAGACAGTGATGCAGCCTGTCAGAATGCTCTCCACAGTACAACTATAGAAGTTTTTGAGTGTATTTGTTAACACGCCAAATCTCTTCAAACTCCTAATAAAGTATAGCCACTGTCTTGCCTTCTTTATAACTATATCGATAGGTTGGGACCAGGTTAGATCCTCAGAGATCTTGACACCCAGGAAATTCTCTCCACTTCTGATCCCTCTGTGAGCATTGATATGTGTTCCTTCAACTTACCCTTCCTGAAGTCCACAATCAACTCTTTCATCTCACTGACATTGAGTGCCAGGTTCTTGCTGTGACACTATTCCACTAGTTGGCTTATCTCACTCCTGTACACCCTCTCGTCACCACCTGAGATTCTACCAACAATGGTTGTATCATCAACAAATTTATAGATGGTATTTGAGCTATGCCTAGCCACACAGTCATGTGTATACAGCGAGAAGAGCATTGGTAAGTACGCACCCCTGAGGTGCACCAATGTTGATCGTCAGTGAGGAGGATATGCTATCACCAATCCACACAGACTGTGGTCTTCTGGTTAGGAAGTCAAGGCTCCAATTACAGAGGGAGGTACAGAGGCCCAGGTTCTGCAACTTCTCAATCAGGATTGTGGGAATGATGGTATTAAATGCTGAGCTATAGTCGATGAACAGCATCCTGACGTAGGTGTTTGTGTTGTTGAGGTGGTCTAAAGCCTTGTGGAGAGTCATTGAAATTGCATCTGCCGTTGACCTATTGTGGCAATAGGCAAATTGCAATGGGTCCAGGTCCTTGCTGAGGCAGGAGTTCAGTCACAAACAGTAGTACTAGAAATGGAACTCTTATGATTGAGCACTGAGTGCTCGGCATGAGATTTTTAAGCATAATCTGTCCATGAAGGAATGTGGCAGGCAATAATTGACAGTAATTGACAATAATTAGGACTCATTTAAAGGGACAGCAACAGCTAATAATACTCCAAAGAATTAGAGTATTTACCTGTTAAATCATCCTATTCTTACCCTAGATTAAACTAAATTTGCCGTGGGGTGGGAACCAAAGTGAAGAGACAGAGGATGGGGCAATAGGTGCACAAGTAGAGACAGCTTGTAGGGAGTTTATGAGGAAGGATAAGCAGATGATGGAGCAAAGATCCACTCAGCCAGATGGTTTGAGATGTGTCTATTTTAGTACAAGGAGTATCATTAACAAAACAAATGAAATTAGAGTGTGGATCAATACATGGAACTATGAGGTTGTGGCCATTGCAGAGACTTGGATAACTCAGGGGCAGGAATGACTGCTGAGTGTACCGGGCTTTAGATGTTTCCAGAAGGACAGGGACGGAGGCAAAAGAGGTGAGGGAGTAGCACTGCTAATCAGGGATGGAATCACTACTGCAGAAAAGGAGAAAGTCATGGAGGAATTGTCTACTAAGTCATTGTGGGTGGAAGTCAGAAACAGGAAAGTGGCAATAACTTTACTGGGTGTTTTTTATAGACCCCCCCAATAGTAACAGGGATATCAAGGAGCAGATAGGGAGGCAGATTCTGGAACGGTGCAATAATAATAGGGTTGTTGTGAGGGGAGATTTTAACTTTTCTAATATTGACTGGCATCTCCTTAAAGCAAGGGGTTTAGATGGGTTGGAGTTTGTTAGGTGTGTTCAGGAAGATTTCCTGACCCAATATATAGATAAGCCAACTGGAGGAGAGACTGTACTTGATCTGGTATTGGGAAATGAACCTGGTCAGGTGTCAGATCTCTCGGTGGGAGAGCATTTTGGAGGTAGTGATCACAAATCTATCTCCTTTACCATCGTGCTGGAGAGGGAAGGGAGCAGACAATTTGGGAAAACATTTAAATTGGGTAGGGGAAAATATGATGCTATTAGGCAGGAACTTGGGAGCAGATGTTCTCAGGGAAATACATGGCAGAAACATGGCAAATGTTCAGGGAACATTTGCATGGTGTTCTGCATAGGTATGTTCCATTGAGGCAGGGAAAGGATGGTAGGGTAGAAGAACCACAGTGTACAAAGGATGTAGAAAATCTAGTTAAGAAGAAAAGAAAAGCTTACAAAAGGTTCAAGAAACTAGGTACTGTTAGAGTTCTATAAAATAACAAGGATGCCAGGAAGAATACCTTGCTTCAGTATTCACCAGGGAAAAGGACCTTGGCAATTGTGGGGATAATTTAGAGTGAACTGAAATGTTTGAGCATATTGTCATTAAAAAAGAGGATGTGCTGGAGCTTTGAAAGGTATTAAGTTAGATAAATCACTGGGACCGGATGAGGTAATACCTCAGGCTACTGTGGAATGGTAAGGAGGAGATTGCGAAGCCTCTGGCAATGATCTTTGTATCATCAATACGGACAGGAGAAGTACTAGAGGATTGGAAGGATGCAAATATTGTTCCTTTGTTCAAGAAAGGGAGGAGAGATAACCCAGGAAATTATAGAGCGGGGAGTCTAACTTCAGTGGTGGGCGAGTTGATCCTGAGAGGCAGGATTTATGAGCATTTGGAGAGACATAATCTGATTAGGGATGGTCAGCATGGCTTTGTCAAGGGCAGATCATGCCTTACGAACCTGATTGAATTATTTGAGGCTGTAACAAAACACATTGATGAAGGTAGAGCAGTGGATGTAGTGTATATGGATTTCAGTAAGGCATTTGATAAGGTTCCCCATGCAAGTCATTCAGAAAGTAGTGAGACATGGGATCCAAGGATAGCTTGCTTTGTGGATCCAAAATTAGCTTGCCCACAAAAGGCAAAAGGTGGTTGTAGATGGTTCATATTCTGCATGGAGGATGGTGACCAATGATGTTCTGCAGGGATCTGTTCTGGGACCTCTCCTCTTTGTGATTTTTATAAATGACCTGGATGAGGAAGTAGAAGGGTGGGTTAGCAAGTTTGCTGATGACACAAAGGTTGGGGGTGTTGTGGATAGTCTGGAGGGTTGTCAGAGGTTACAGCAGGACATCGATAGGATGTAGAACTGGGCTGAGAAGTGGCAGATGGAATTCAACTCATATAAGTGTGAAGTGGTTAATTTTGGTAAGTCAAGTTTGAAGAATATAATAGAATATAATATTAATGGTAAGACTCTGGGCAATGTGAAGGATCAGCGAGATGTTGGGATCCACAAGACACTCAGAGCTGCTGCACAGGCTGTCAGTGTTGTTAAGAAGGCGTGTTGGCCTCCATCAACCATGGGACTGTGTTCAAGAGCTGAGAGGTGATGTTACAGCTATATACCTTGGTTAGACCCTTCTTGGAGTACTGTGTTCAGTTCTGGTCACCACTACAGGAAGGATGTGGATACTATAGAAAGAGTGCAGAGGAGTTTTACAAAGATGTTGCCTGGATTGAAGAGCGTGCCTTATGAGAATAGGTTGAGCAAACTTGGCCTTTCCTCTTTGGAGCGATGGAGGATGAAAGATGACCTGATGATGCGAGGCATTGATCATGTGGATAGTCAGAGGCTTTTACCTAGGGCTGAAATTGTTAACACAAGGGGGCATAGTTTTAAAATACTTGGAAGGCTGTTGGACTGAAACATCGACTATTTACTCTTCTCAATAGATGCTGCCTGGCCTGCTGAGTTCCTCCAGCATTTTGTGTGTATCGCCCCGCTAGAAGGTGACAGGTGAAGCCAGGTGGGTGGGAGAGGTAAAAGGCTGGAGAAGAGTGAATCTCATTGGAGAGGAGAGTGGACCATGGGAGAAAGGGAAGAAGGAGAAGGAACAGCAGAGGTGATAGGCAGTTCAGAAGAAGAGGTAAGAGGCCAGAGGGGAAAATGGAAAAGGAAGGAAGGGGGAGTGAACAAAAAAGATTACTGGAAGGAGAATTTTTCACAGTTATTTCTGTAAACTATATATATTTTTAATGTACTGCACTGTAGAGCTGCCACAAAATGACTAATTTCACAACATACAGTATGTTATTAATGATAATAAACCTGATTCTGATTCTGATTTTCAATAACTTGGTCTGGAATCATTGGAATTTCAGCCTCCAAATCTGTTATTTACCAATGATCAATCAAAGGTAGAAGTGTAATTTCCTAATTGCTGCACCATCTGGACACTATCAACAGGTCCATGGAGGATATTAATCTCTGCCAACAGAGGAAGACTTACATGAAAAGTTCACTTGAGTCAAGGCTCAAGTGAAAACATTAGTCATTTCCTAAACCACTGACAATTACCCTGCATGCACTATTTTCCCATTCTTTTAATATTACAAATTGTGGAAATGTTGGAAACATCCTGCTTCATTTGATTAGCCATAATGAAAGTACATAGCATAAACTAGGAGTTAATAAAGGAAGCTTAGATTTATTTGGCCTTGAATGCTTAACAAGTTGGAAATGAGAACATTTGTAAACATTTATAGAATTAACAGATCTTGCAGCCTAGAAAATAGCCATTTAGCCCATTGTGAGTGGGCTAGATGTCTGGCAAAGTATAAACAGTAAATATTGGGAACTCTTGACCTTCAGATTGTATCTGTGGGAAGAGAAACTGAGCTAACATTTATGTCAAAGACTTCGTCAGAAATAGGAAGGAATCAAAAGCAGTTTTCAGGGCAGGTGAGGGAGAGGATACATGACACATTTGATCTTAGCCAAAGGTCACGGAACTTAGCGACGTACTGTAGAGACAGAAATGAGGACCCTGAACCACATCTGGGGCATAATAGGGAAGATGACCAAGAACAGACAGAGATGGAGAACCTTCATTACTACACTGAATGCCAGTGGTGTAACGGGTGGCTAGTAAGTAAGTTGTGAGGGAGGGGATATAAATGCAGGATTACCAGGGAGCTGGGGGGCTTTAGGGTTCTAACATTTAACTGTCATTCATTCTTGGGGCGCTCCTCTGTTTTTGTGGATGATTGCGAAGAGAAAGAATTTCAGGATGTATATTGTATACATTTCTCCGTCATTAAGTGTACCTATTGAAACCCATTGAGATACACCATAAAGATTATTTAGCCAATGTGTAAATGCAGCTATAAGGGGAAAAAAAGTGTCAGGGTGGGGGGGGGGATGGAGCCCATCTGAGCCAATATCATAGATTCTTATAGGCTTTAGAACTGGCATTCCCTCGGATATGATAGCAGGAACAATTTTACTGAGCATGCTTTATCGGCCTCAAATCCCACAAATACACTTGCCAGATTCGGAGCTGCAAGATGTTTGCTGTCCTGAGCAGTTGACAAGAAAGAAAAGATTGACCAAGAGGATAATGTAGGTATACAGGCCTATGTTGACATGATTGTCGCCTCCCTTTCAGTATCTCCTGATAGAACAGAGCAGATGTAAAAAAATGAATGTGTTGATTAAAGTTTTCAGAAAGACACACATATTCATGCATCATATAGGAGCAATGCACCTGTGGAAACAACTAGCAAACTAAAAAGGACCATTACCCCACCTCAGAGACTGATTGAAAGTGTATGAGTGGTTAAGGGGCTGGAGGTGTTCATAACAATTGAAGTCAAAAATTCAAAAAAAAAGCAGAGGAAAGAGACCAGCTACAGAATGTATATATCTTTGTTGGAAAGAATTATTGTTTCTTGCAGATTTATGAGGACATAGTATTCTGTTTGTTTTACTTTAAAGGGGAAAGATATGTGTATGAAATAAAGAACTTCAGTTCCCAGTGGGCAATGCAAGTGCTTCAATTGGAAGCTACAATGGTGAGCTAGTTGCATGGGCTCAGTGTTGTGCAGCAGTTCAGTAATAAAATGTTCTAACGAAAACCCACTCTGAGTTTGACTTTATTAAGAACAAACAGCAAGCACTGGCTGATACAATGACTGCATCACACAAGTGTTCAAAAAATGACCTGCACGTGATATCCTGTGCTTTGGCCCCCTCCATGCCAGATGGTAATGTAACCAGTCAGAATGCCCCCCACAGTATCTCTATAGAGGTTTGCTAGAGTCTTTGGCGGTAAACCAACTCTCCTCAAACTCCAAATGAAATGCAACCACTGGGGTGCCTTCTTCATAATTGCAATGATATTTTGGACCCAGGGTAGATCTGAGATGTTGACACTCAGGAACTTGAAGCTGTTCACCCTTTCCACTTCTTCAGTGAAGACCGGTGTAGTTCCTTCAATTTCTCCCTCCTGAAGTCCATAATCAATTTTTTTTGTCTTACCAGGGTCAAGAGCAAAGTTGTTGCGACGCCATTTGACCAGTCAATTGATCTCATTCCTGCAACTTGCTTAAAAAGAATTTTCTTTCCCCTCTTCTCCTTACTCCTCATGGTCTTAGTATGTATTTGACTCCAACATTATATCCCTACAGTTCTTCAAAAAGTTAAAGCACTTTGCCAGTGGCCACTTTGTATGGTACCTCCTGTATCCGAAAGAGTGGTCACTGAGTGCATATTCATGGTTTTTTCTGCTATAGCCCATCCACTTCAAGGTTCGATGTATTTTGCATTCAGATACTCTTGAGTTACTGTCACCTTCCTGTCAGCTTGAACCAGTCTGGCCATTCTCCTGTGACCTCTCTCATTAACAAAGCATTTCCATCCACAGAACTGCCACTCACTGGATGCTTTTCGCTTTTTGCACCATTCCCTTAAACTCTAGAGACTGTTGTGTGTGAAAATCCCAGATGATCAGCAGTTTTTGAGAAACTCAAACCACCCCGTCTGGCACCAACAATTATTCCATGGTCAAAGTCACTCAAATCACAGTTCTTCCCTATTTTGATGTTTGGTCTGAACAACAACTGAACCTCTTGACCATGTCTGCATGCTAATATGCATTGAGTTGCTGCCACATGATTGGCTGATGAGATATTTGCGTGAATAAGCAGGTGTACAGGTGACTATGTAACTTTCAGGATAGCTATAGATAAAGGTAGCTATGGTCCTTGCAGGATAGTTTTGAATCAGAGTAGGGCAAATTATAAGGGCATTCATTAGGCAAGAACTAAGGAGAGTTAATTGGGAACACCCTTTTTCCTGCCAAGTGCACATCAGATATATTGAGGGTGTTTAAAGATCAATTACACAGAGCATAGGAAAGATATGTCCCTGTAAGAAGGAAGGACGGAGATGGAAAGACAAGAAAACCTTGGATGTCCAGAGAAGTGATAAATTAGGTCAAGAAGAAAAAGGAAAAGTATATAAAACTTCAGAAGTTTGGATCAAATAAAGCACATGAGGAGTATAAAGAAATCAGAAAAGAACTAAAGAAGGGAATTAGGAAGCCAGGAGAGGCCATGAAAGGTTCTTGGCAAGTAGGATTAAGGTGAATCCCAAGGCATTCTATACATACATCAAGAGTGAAAGGATAACCAGGGAGAGGGTGAGACCATTCAAGGATAAAGAGGGGAACATTTGCTTGGATGCGGAGAATGTGAATGAGGTACTTAATGAATATTAACCATTCTGTGTTTACCAAGGAAAAGGATATGGATGACCAGGAGATCAGTGCTGAGTGTATAGATATGTTAGGACATTTAGAGGTCAAGGAGGAGGAAGTTTCAAAACCCATGACCTAATTAAGGAGAACTAGCATGGATTTGTGCAGGGCAGATCATGTCTTACCAACTTGATTGAGTTTTCTTGACAAGATGTTGTCTGATGTTGTCTACATGGATCTTAGTAAGACTTTGAAAAGTGTCCCATGGAAGGCTAATTCAGAAGATTAAGATGCATGGGATCCGTGGCGAATTGGGTGTTTGGACTCAGAACTGGCTTGTGCGTAGAAGACAGAGGGTAGTGGTTGAAGGGACTTATTTGAGCTGAAGGTCTGTAATTAGTGGAGTTTCACAGGGAACTGTGCTGGGACCTCTGCTGTTTGTGATGTATATAAATGACCTGGATGAAAATGCAGGTGGGTGGGTTAGTAAGTTTGCAGATGACACCAAGATTGGTGGAGTTGTTGGCAGTGTAGAAGACTGGCAAAGAATACAGTTCGATATAGATCAGTTGCAGATATGGGCAGAGAAATGGCAGACGGAGTTTAACCAGGATAAATGTGAGGTGTTGCACTTTGGCAGGGCAAATGCAAGGGGACTGTACACTGTTGGGGGCAAGATCCATAACAGAGTTGCTGAGCAGAGAGATCTTGGGATCCAAGTTCACAGTTCCTTGAAAGTGGCTACACAGGTCGATAAGGTGGTTCAGAAGGCTTATGGAATGCTTGCTTTTATTTGTCAAGGCATTGAGTTCATTAAGTCAAGAGGTTATGTTGCAACTTGATAAAACTCTGGCAATGCCAATCTGGAATATTGCATACAATTCTGGTCACTCCACTATAGGAAGAACGTTGAGACTTTGGAGAGGGTGTAGAAGGGGTTACCAGAATGCTGCCTGGTTTAGAGGGCATGTGTTATTATGAGAAGTGGATAAACTTGGGTTGTTTTCTTTGGAGTGGCAAAGGCTGGAGGTACTCAGCAGGTCAGGCAGCACCTATGGAAAGGAAGAAACACTCTACATTCCAGGCCAAGGCTCTTCATAGGAAGGCGGGGAGAAGCCAGAATAAGAAGGTGGAGGAAGAGAAATGGAAGGTGATAGGTGAAGCCAGATGAGGGGAAATGAGATGGCTCGGGGACGAGGGATGAAGTGAGAAGCTGGATTGTGATAGGTGGAAAAGGTAAAGGGCTGAAGAAGAAGGAATCTGATTGGAGAGGAGAGTGTACCACGGGAGAAAGAGAAGGAGGAGGGGCATCAGAGGGAGGAGTTGGGCAGGAGAGAAGAGAAGGGATAAGAGGAAAGACAGAATGGGGAATGGAAAAAAGAGAGAAGCGGGAGGGGGAGAGTTTACCGGAAGTTAGAGAAATCAAGACAGCATCTGCAGAGGAAAAGAGATAATTGATGTTTCGGGCCAAGACTGTGTACCAGGACTGAGAGGTTAAAAGAGAGTAGCCACTACATCGAGGTGAGGGAAGGGGTCGAGCTGGTCCTGGTGGATCCAGGTGAGGAAGGTGGATGAAGCCACGTGGGAGGGAGAGGTGGAGAAAACGAGTGAGAAGGGAGGCAACTGGTGGAGGCAATAAGGGGTTGCAGATTATGGAGTCCCACACCTGGCTCCATCTGCCCATGAACCCTCCTCTCCCTCCTCAAAGGAATTTGCTCTCCTCGTGCAGGATTCCCTAAAGGTTACCTTGCAGGTTGAGTCAGTAGTAAGGAAGGCAAGTGCAATGTTCACATTCACTTCAAGAGGACGAGGATATAAAAGCAAGGATGTAATGCTGATGCTTTAGAAGGCATTGGTCAGACCGCACAGAGTATTGTGAGCAGTTTTGCACCTCATATCTAAGAAAAGATGTGTTGATATTGCAGAAGATCCAGAGGAGGTTCCCAAGTATAATCCTGGAAATGAAAGGGTTAATGTCTGAGGAGCACTTGATGACTCTGGGCCTGTACTCGCTGGAGTTCCGAAGAATGGAGGGGTATCTTATTGAAACCTATTGAGAATTGAAAGGTGTGGTAGCATGTACGTGCATAGGATGTTCCAAAAGTGGAGGAATCTAGGACCAGAGGGCACAGCCTCAGAATAGAGGGACGTCCCGTTAGAACAGAGATGAGGAGGGATTTTCCCTAGCAAGCACCTAAAATACACAAGACTTCCACATCTGGTGATGCGATAGGTCCTGCTAATCCTGGACTAGTCTCAGGCGTCTGCACTCTGGGACACAAAAATCGTAGACTTATTGTCAGGTCTGTGCATCTGCTTCCTGTTTTTTCACAGTCACAAAGGTTAGTTATTTATCCAGTTATACTCCCCTCAATACATGAGGCTGTTTTCCCCTTGAAAAATAATAAGCAATCAACATTATTTTCTTATCTCACAAATTTCTACAGATGTACCGTGGATTCTAAGTGGCTGCATCACCATCTGGTCTGGAGGGGGTGGGGTGGGGTGCTCACGTACAGGATCAAAATAAGCTGCAGAAAGTTGTGAATTCAGTCAGCTCCATCATGGGCACTAGCCTCCTTAGCATCCAGGACATCTTCAAGGAGCGATGCCTCTAAAACGTGGCATTCCTGTACCCATCACCCAGGTCTTGCCTTGTTCTCATCAGGGAGGAGTTACAGGAACCTGAAGCCACACGCTGAATGATTCAGGAACGGCTTCCTCCTCACTGCCATCTGATTTCAGAATGGGCATTGAACCCACAGACACTACCTCACTATTTCTTTCGCACTACTTATCTAATTTAATTCATTATTATGTGTTGCAATGTACTGCCGCCATAAAAACAACAAGTTTCAGGACGTATGCCGGTGATATTTAACCTGATTCTGATAAAGTCCAGGAAATGAAAATATCTAGATACTGTATTGCATTATCTGTGTGTAATTCCCTGGTTCACAGCTTTACTGGATTTCCTTTGGAAAATGCCTAAATGTGCCATCATTTCTTATAATGGGACCCGTTCCTGATGAGTAAGAAATACCAAACCAGTTCGGACAAGATAACTCAGAATTTGACACATAGCAAACCACAGAACAGAAATGATTTTGCTGACAATGACACCTTGCTACACTTCACGCCCTCAGTTCCCCAGTCGTCCTTTCTGTGTTCATGGCCAGCTATGTAGTTACTCTCCTAAGGGACTCCAACAAGAATGCCTGCAATAACGAAAACGCTATAAAATACAATAAGGAATATACATAAATTAAATTAGTGCAAAAAGTATGTGGTAGTGTGGATTCATTGCCCATTCAGAAACCCAATGGCAGACGTGAAGAAGCTGTTCCTACAATGTTGAGTGCATGTCTTCAGGCTCCTCGACCTCCTCCTTGATGGCAGCAATGAGAAGAGGGCATGTCCTGGGTGATGCAGGTCCTTAATGATAGGTGCCACCTTTTGCCGCATCATTTATAAAGATGCCCTCGATGGCAGGGAGGCTTGTGCCCCCGATAGAGATGGCTGAGCTTGCAAATTTCTGCAGCTTTTCCTGATTCTATGCTGTAACCCCGCCATACCAGACGGTGATGCAACCAGTTGGAAAGCTCTCCGTGGTTCTTCTGTAGAAATTCGCAAGAGACAACTCCTTTGCTTGCATCATTGAAATCAGCTCTATTTCTACCTTTAATATCTTTATTTCTCCCTTTCAGGGTTCTTTTGAAGACCCTGACCTGGAGTTACACACAGGCTTTGGATCTTTGCAGGAATGGGAACCGTTCTCAGGGTTCCACGACTGCCCGTTATTCGACATGCCAAGGGTTTGGCCTGAGAGTCTTGATCGTGTTCGGAAGCCTAAAATCTTGGGGCTCTGGAGACGGGCGGATCAGGGTCGGTTTCAGGGCAGGAGACTCGTGTATCGTCGGGGAGGCTGGAAAACTTTTCACTGTGGGCCTGAAGATCGGAGGTCTTTGCGGTCTTCGGACACTGAGCTCGAAAAGGGCGACAAAAGCGACTTTTAACATTGTAAACCAGCGGGTTGTTGTTATGTCTCCTGCTCACTGGGAAAACTGGGGACACCTCCCTCTCCCTTACCAGGGAGAGAGGGAACCTGCGGTTTGTCAAATGTCGGATGAAATGTGAAGCCTTTGGGGTAACTTTGGTCTGTGTCTTTGCTATTGCTTAGCACACACTTCGGCTTGGTGTCAGTACCAATGTGCCTTTTTATTGCTGGTGGGGAGAAGGGAGATTGCTGCTTGCTGCCGTTTACGCACGGGAGGGGGGACTTTGGGATTCTCACGTTTAACTGTCGTTCATTCTTTGGGGCACGTCTGTTTTCGTCGATGTTTGCGAAGAAAAAGCATTTCAGGATGTATATTGTATACATTTCTCTGACATTAAATTCGACCTCCATCTTCAAACACACTTTTCTTCAATTAACCAAAGGCAGAGAGGCATATTGAAGACAATAAGTTCAGTTATTGACTTCTGCCTTAACGAAAGATGGCCCCCAAGATCGAGGAGGTGGTCCATATTTTCAGAGTCAATCAGCCTTTACTGTAGAGGGCAGTGAATCTGAATTGAATTAATATCACCGGTATACGTTGTGAACCTTGTTAACTTTGTGGTAGCAGTACAATGCAATATATGATAATAGAGAGAAAAAGAAAACTATGAACTATAGTGAGTGTGTATACATATATATAATAGTTAAATTATGATGGTAATGCCCTGGGTGGTGAGGGTCCTTTACTATGAATGCCATATTTTTGAGACCCCACTCCTTGAAGATCTCCTGGATACTACGGAGGCTAGTGCCCATGATGGAGCTGACTAAGTTTACAACTCTCTGCAAGTTACTTTGATCCTGTGCAGTAGCCCCCCCCCCACCAACACCCCCCACCATACTAGACAGTGGTGCAGCCAGTTAGAATACTCTCCACTGTACATCTGTAGAAATTTGCGAGTATTTTTGAAGACATACCAAACCTTCCTGATCTCCTAATGAAATATTGCCATTGTCTTACCTTCTTTATAGCTGCATTGATATGTTGGGATCAGATTAGGTTCTCAGAGATATTAAGACCCAAGAACTTGAAATTACTGCCTCTCTATTTCTGATCCCTGGTGTGTCTTCCCTCACCTTACTCTTTCTGGAGACCACAATCCACTTTTCAGACTTACTGATGTTGACTGCAAGTTTATTGCTGCGACACCACTCAACCAGCTGGTATGCTTCACTCCTGTACGCCCTCTCATCTCCATCTGAGATCTTGCCAACAATGGTTGTATCAACAGCAAATTTATAGATGGTGTTCATGCTGTGCCTAGCCCCACAGTCATGGGTGCAGAGAGCGTGGAGCAGTGGGCCAAGCATGCATCCCAGTGGAGCTCTAATGTTAATCGCCAGCGAGGTGGAGATGTTATTTCCAATCAGCACAAATTGTGGTCTTCTGGTAAGGAAGTCAAAGATCCAGTTGCACAGAGAGGTACAGAGGCCCAGGTTCTGTAGCTTTTCGATCAGGGTTGTATGAATGTTGGTGTTAAGCACTGAGCTACAGCCAGTAAACAGCATCCTGACATTGGTATTTGCATTGTCCAGGTGATCCAAGGCTGCTTGGAGAGCCAATGAGATCGCATCCACCATAGACCCATTGTGGGGATAGGCACATTGTAGTGGGTCCAGGTCTTTGCTTAGGCAGGAGTTGATTCTAGCCATAACCAACCTCTTCATCACCAGAGAGGTGAGTCCTTCTGGCCAATAGTCATTGAGGCAGCTCATCCTGTACTTTGCGGGCACTGGTATACTTGTTGCCCTTTTTTTGAGCCAGTGGGAACTTCCAATTGTAGCAGCGAGAGATTGAAAATGTCTTTGAACACCCCTGCCAGTTGGTTGGCACAGGTTTTCAGAGTCTTACCAGGTACTCCATTGGGGCCTGGTGCCTTGTGAGTGTACACCCTCTTGAAAGACAGCCCGATGTCAGCCTCTGAGACAGAGATTACAGGGTTACTGGGTACTGCAGGGATCCTCATAGATGTAGTTTAATTCTCCCTTTCAAAGTGAGCATAAAAGGTGTTGAGCTCATCTGGTAGTGAAGTATCACTGCCAATCATGATATTGGGTTTTGCTTTGTAGGAAGTAATGGCCTGCAAACCCTGCCAGAATTGTCGTGCATCTGATGTCGCCTCCAACCTCACTCGGAATGTCTCTTTGCTCTCGAAATAGTCGTCCGCAAGTCACACCTGTTTTTTTTCCGTACAGGTCTAGGATGCCAGACTTGAATACTGCACATCTAGCCCTCACCAGACTACAAATCTAGACCTACAACGGCTTTTGGTTTGGGAAAGTACAGTAAGTTCTCATAGGCACACTCATCGACACAGGTTTTAATGAAGTCAGTGGCAGCTGTGATGTGTTCATTCAGACTGAGATAAATCCCTGAATACGGTCCAGTCCATCCTTGTCCTCAAGTAGTCCTGTAGTCCTGTAAGTACTCCTGTGCCTCCCTTGTCCATACCTTCTTGGTCCTCACTACTGATGCTGCAGTCTTCAGTCTCTGCCTATACTCAGGGAGTAGAAGTACAGCCAAGTGATCAGACTCCCCAAAGTGGGATAGCACAGTAGACCCTCCTGATGGTGGTGAAACAATGGTTCCGTGTGTTGAATCACAGATAAGAGAAAATCTGCAGATGCGGGAAATCCAATCAACACACACAAATCGCTGGGGGATCTCAGCAGGCCAGACAGCATCTATGGAAACGAGCAAACAGTCGATGTTTTAGGCCGAGACTCTTCCAGTGTGTTGGTTCCTCTGGTACTACAAGTCATTTGTTGGTAATAATTATTTAGAAACTTTTTCAAGCTGGCCCTGGTTAAAATCCCCCAAAATGACAGGGAAGGCACCAGGATGTGCTGTTCCATGCCTGTTGATCACATCACACAGTTCGTCTCGAGCCTGCCTGACATTAGCCTGCAGTAGGATGTACACAACAACCAAAGTGATCACTGAAATCTCCCGGGGCAGGTAAAATGGACGGCACGCGCTCATGAGGTGTTCCAGGTCTTGGTGAACAGGACTGGGACAGTACTACCATGTTTGTACACCATGAGGAATTGATCATGAGGCAAACTCCACCCCCCTTGGCTTTGAAAGACTCAGCAGCATGGTGTATGTAAAGTAAGAATTAAATGTGGTTCCTTCTTGGTATATGCTAAAATAAAATGGAAATCTGTCAGACAAAAAGGTTAGGCTGATGTGGGATTGTATTGTGAAAGTTAAAGGAGTAGAAGTTGACAGCCTTGAGAGTGAATAATGATGAAAACAGGTTTGTCTAGAGAAGATGAGGTCATTGTGGCAGAGCAGGTACCAAATGGTGCTGTATCATGAGAAAGTATTGGGGTAAGAATTATGTCAGAGTTTTGAAAGGATCTTGGAGTATAGAAAGGAGCACTTTCTTTGTGCAAAGTGGAATCTTCTCTTAGGCTGGGTCATGACTAGTGCTAGTTCTAAGGACTGGGGATAGACACAGGGACAGAGAGAGTGGTAGGGGAGAAGGGAATGGAGAGGGTGAGTGAGAGGGAAGGAGAAAGAGGGAGAGAGAGAGAGAGGGGAGGGAGAGTGAGAGGAGGGAGAAGGAAAGAGAGAGAAGGGGAGAGAGAGAGGGAGAGAGGGGAGAGAGAGAGGAGGGAGGGGAGAGGGAGAAGGAAAGAGAGAAGGGGAGAGAGAGGGAAGGGGAGAGACAGAGGAAGGGAGAGAGGAGGGCGGGGAGGGAGAGGTAGAGAGAGAGGGAGGGAGGGGAGAGAGTGAGGAGGGAGGGGAGAGGGAGAAGGAAAGAAAGAGAGGGGGAGAGAGAGAGGGAAGGAGGGGAGAGGGAGAAGGAAAGAGAGAGAAGGGGAGAGAGAGGGAGAGGGAGGGAAGGGGAGAGACAGAGGGAGGGAGAGAGGAGAGGGGGAGGGAGAGACAGAGGGAGGGAGAGAGGGGAGAGAGAGGGGAGGGAGAGGGAAGGGGAGAGACAGAGGGAGGGAGAGAGGAGGGAGGGGAGGGAGAGAGGGGAGAGAAAGGGGAGGGAGGGGAGGGGGAGGGAGAAGGAAAGAGAGAGAAGGGGAGAGAGGGAGGGAGAGAATGGGGAGAGAGGGAGAGAGAAGGGAGAGTAGGAGCGGGGTGGAGGGGAGAGAGAAAGAGTGATTGATAGTTATTGGATTTGTGGTTCTCTCGGATATTCTGCAGCTCAGTGCATTTAGTGGAGGATAAGTATCAGCTTGTTTTCTATGTTACATAACCATTTGTTTTTCTTTCTGTATTGCATTATAATTCCAATAAGGTGATTTCTTGTGGTTTCACACTTTCCTAGTGACTCCTTTGTTTGTGAATATCCCTTTCTGAACCAGAAAAGGACACAGAATGAATTTTAATTTTCTTTCCCTTACAGAGTAGTGGGGTAAATTCATGAAAGACATTTGTCTTGTGGATGTTGTTTGTAACAGTTACCCCTCGCGCTGCTTTACGTGAAAATTTTGACAGTGGCTCAGAGAATTGTTGCTCTGAAAGTGACTCACACAATTCAGCTCCCCTGCTGGGTGCAAAGACAACTCACTCACTGTTTTGTAACTCATTGCGAGTTGTGGGCCATGAAGAAATTTACAGTGTTTGACAGCGGCACAAAGAGACCCGAAACGTGCACTCAACCTTTCTCTAACAAGAGAAAATCTGCAGGTGCTGGAAATCCAAACAACACGCACAAAATGCTGGAGGAACTCAGCAGGCCAGGCAGCATCTATGGAGAAGAGTACAGTCGATGTTTTGGCCGAGACCCTTTCTCTGGCTGCTGAGCAGGAAGAGTGTTTCACATGAAACGGTTAGAATTTCAAACTTTAAGAAAAGACGATGTCTTAGAAAGGCATGGGAGGTATTTTGCCCATCTGGTGCCAAGGCCGAGATTGTGCGGATAATTTAAATGTTACTTACTGCCTGTTATGTCATTGGTATTTAGGGCAGCAAGGATAATTTAAAAGGTTGCAATTTAATACTGTATAGATTTTGAAAATCACAATTAGTTTAGATAGAATAAGTTAGACGATATTGGTTTCAGTTGAAGATCTAGGAGAGGATGTTTCCTCTAGTGAAGGAGTCTAGGACCAGAGCGCACAGCCTCAGAATAAAAAGAACAGAAGCGAGGAGGTATGTCTTTAGCCAGGGGTTGGCAAATCTATGGAATTTATTGCCAAAGACGTGGAATGATTGTTGGTGTCAGGAGGGGTGGTTTGAAGATCTCAGAAACTGCTCTTCTCCTGGGATTTTCAAAAAAGGGTCTCCAGTGTTTATAGAGAATGGTGCAAAAAATACTGTGAGCTGCAGTTCTCTGGGCAAAAACGCTTTATTAATGAGAGAGGTCAGAGGAGAATGGCCAGATTGGGTCAAGTTGACAGGAAGGAGATAGTATCTCAAATAATCACTCGTTACAACAGTGGTGCGTAGAACAGCATCTCTGAACACACAACACGCTGGACCTTAAGGTGGATGGGCTACAACAGCAGAAGACCAAGAACACACACTCAGTGACGGTGAATCCATAAGCTTAGCTTTTACACATAGGCTGAGGAAAAGAAGTGGCAGACGGAATATAGTGTAGGGAAAGTCATGCATTTTGGTAAAAGGAATAAAGGCGTGATTTTCTAAAGGGGGCAAAAATTCAGAAACCAGAGGTGCAAAGGGACTTGGGAATCCTTGGCGCAATTCTCTAAAAGTCAGCTTGCAGACTGAGTCCGTGGTAAGGAAGGCAAATGCAATGTTAGCATTCATTTCAAGAGGACTAGAATATAAATTCAAGAAAATAGTGCTGTGGGTTTATAAGGCACTGGTCAGACCACACTTCATGTATTGTGAGCAGTTTACAGACTCGTATCTAAGAAAAGATGTGCTGGCATTGGAGAAGGTCTAGAGGAGGTTCATAAGATTGAATCTGGAAATGTAAGGGTTAATGTATGAGCAGCATTTGATGGCACACTGGAGTTTAGAAGAATGAGGGTGATCTCATTGAAATCTATCCAAAATTGAAAGACCTAGATAGAGTGAATGTGGGGATGATGTTTCCTATAGTGGGGGAGTTTAGGGCACAGCCTCAGAACGAGGGATGTTCATTTAGAAAAGAGATGAGGAGGAATTTCTTTATCCAGAGGGTGTTGAATCCAAAGGCTGTGAAGACCAAGTCATTGGATATATTTAAAGCAGAGATTAATAAGTTCTTGATACGTCAGGGTTGCAAAACTTATAGTGAGAAGGCAAGAGAATGGGGTTGAGTTGGGATAATAAATTAGCCATGATGAGGAGAACTGATGATCAAATTGCCTAACTCTACTATGTCCTGTGGTCTTATAATTGTTCAGTCCCTTGCTTATGAAAGTCCTGTCTCTTTCCATGTTCTAGTCAACGATTCCAGACAAAACATTATGTTTCTCTTTCCACAGTTGACCAGTTGAATATTTCCAACATTTTTTATTTTTAGTTAAGATTTCCTGCATGCCCGATTTTTAAAAAATGTAGTTATACTGTTGAGACGATGTGAGACCCAGTGATCTGACATGCCCTGTAAGGGTTTTTGCCCTACTGACCCCCCCCTCCCATTGCCTAGGGTAAATAGCCGTCGACCCCGCCAAACAGCGCAATCACTTTGGTGTGGATAAGGTACGAGTTGCCCAATGAACAGCCACAACACAAATATGAAAACAATATGCCAAGTGCGAGTAAAGAATTTTACTTCATAGCAAGTTTTTTGGTGATGGGTTAGTAGAAATAACTACAAAAAACTAGGCGCCACATAAGTAACTTATCAGTCTTGTGCACATAATATTTTAATACGTTGGAGCTCACGCCTCCGATTTCATCCACGATGTCCTTCCGAGACTCTGGCCACCATCTGAACCCCTGAGGTTCGGTGTTCGCTGCCCAGGAACCCCGTCCGTTCCTCACACGTCCGTCCTCTCTGCTCGCCTCCCAAAAAGCCCGCGCTCCTCAACTCAGCACACATATACAAGATAACAGAACATGACTTCCATTGGCTAACAGGTGAATACAATTTCCATTACCTCCCTGTATAACCCAAACATTGCAGTTACAGAGAACCCCTTGCTCAGCAGTTAACATTATGAAAAGCCATTTTAAATAACATTTCAGAGAAGCCATTTTGGTAATAAGCGATCAACAGTTAACAGTCCATCTAGTATACTGAGAGCCCTACATTCTCCCCCCACCGAAATAAGTCATGCCATCATGACATTCAGATAATTTGCCATCCCCTCCTGCAGAACACACAGCCCAATCCATGTGCAGAAAGCAGTGATCTGACTCCCCAACACAGTGGAGATCCCTTACATTCGGGGGCTCGTCCGACTCCCCTGAGGCCTACGCACCCCCTCGCCTACCCCTTCTGCCTCGGACACTACAGGGGACCCTTTGGAACTACGAGGCAAATCCTCCCCAGAGCAGTCACCCAAGCCCCTCTGCACCTCGGAACGCTCTATCTCTGGTCCAGGCCCGACATTCTCTCCTCCAGAGCCCTTTGGTGCCACGGACGGCCCCTCTGTAGCCCCTTCTAACCCAGTGGGGGCAGGGCCAGGGGTCTCTTCCTCTGCCCCGGGAGCATCAGCGAACGGCAGAATGTACCAACCATCTCAGTCATCATCTTCTGAATCAGTATCCCTCACAGGGGTTGGGCCTGGGCCCGTCTCTCCCAGGGTAGGCACGTCCTCCAGCCTGCGGGGATGTAGAGTCCTGGCACGGGGTGCAGCCACCTCTTCAGGCTCCTGCTCTACCTGCTCACCTTGCCCCAGGGGCAACAGGTGATTCCAATGGAGAATCTTGACAGGCCCCTTTCCATCCTCAGGCCATACCCAGAAAACTGACAGGTTTGGCACCTGACTCTCTGCCACATAGGGCGTGGCTGCCCAGCGATCAGCCAGCTTGTGCTTTCCCGGTAATCCCAGATTCCTGATGAGGACTCGGTCTCCTGGCAGGAGTTGAGAGAAGTTTACTTTCTAGTCGTACCTCCTCTTATTTCCCTGACTCTGCCAGGCGGCGGCCTCCCCAGCCAACTCGTACGCTCTTTTCAGTTCTTACCTCATATCAGACACATACTTCAAGTAAGGCTTCAGCAAGACCTCACCCGCATCAGTCCCGAAACAAAGGTCAATGGGCAACCTTGCCTCGCGCCCAAACATGAGACAATAGGGCGAGTAACCAGTAGCTTCATTACGTGTGCAGTTGTAACAGTGAACAAAATGCCCAATATGTCACCTCCAAAGATTCTTTTTGCTAATCTCCAGAGTCCCAAGCATGTCTAGTAGCGTCCGATTGAACTTTTCTGGCTGGGGACCCCCCTGCGGATGATAGGGCGTGGTCCTCGATTTCTCAACCCCAGCATGCCCAGCAACTCATAGATGAGTTTGCTCTCAAAGTCTCGTCCCTGGTCACTATGGATCCGCCGAGGAAGGCCATAATGCACAAAATACTTCTCCCATAGCACTTTCGCCACTGTGGTCGCCCTCTGATTCTTAGTAGGAAAAGCTTGAGCATGCCTGGTGTAGTGGTCAGTGATGACCAGGACATTTGCCATGTTGCTGGCATCAGGTTCTATGGACAGGAAATCCATACACACCAGGTCCAAAGGCCCCGCACTCTGCAATTGGGACAAAGGGGCAGCCTGCCCGGGCAGCGTCTTCTGTCGTATGCAACGAATGCAGGACTTGCGGTACTCTTCAACCTCCGTCCTCATTCGGGGCCAGTAAAACCGATCCTTAAGCAATCCATATGTCTTTTCCACCCCAAATGCCCAGAGTCATCATGGAGAGATTTCAACACAACCTTCTGATACTTCTGTGGCAGGACCAGCTGCCAACACCAAGGTCAGTCCGGGGGTGACGCTACCCGGTACAACGTTTGGTTCTTCTACCTCAACCGAAGCCATTCCTTCAGTAACAGGGACACGGGACCGTGCTTGGCCTTCTCTGCCCGTGTCACATCCCCCTCTTCCACGGCATGCCAGACCGGGCCTATGTCGGGGTCCTCTCGCTGCGCAGCAGCCACTTCCCCAGGGCTTAACCCCGGCAACTGCGTGGTCTTCAGAGCAGTCATGTCACAGTACACTAGGGGTAGGGTGTCATCGGATGCCCCCAATGAGTCCACTGCTCCATCTGGCCTCTCCTTCTCCTCAGCCTGTACGGTGATAGCAAACTGACACATGGCCTTCACCCCGGATTCAGGAACACTTCCCACTCCTCGTCCTTCTCCAGCTCCTCATGGCCCCTCATGGGACGGAGCATCCACGTCGACATTCCGGCTCTCCGGCCTGTACTTCAGGCTGAAATCATATACAGACAAAGCTGCCAGCCACCGATGGCCTGTGGCATCCAGTTTCTCCGAGGTCGGTATGTAAGTGAGCGGGTTGTTGTCTGTCCGCACCTCAAGCTTGGCCCCGTAGAGATAGTCACTCAGCTTATCCACCACCGCCCATTTCAACGCCAGGAACTCCAACTTGTGAGTGGGATAGTTTCTCTCCGAAGGTGACAAGCTCTGGCTGACAAATGCCACAGGCCTCAGGCCAGTGCCCTGATCCTGATATAGAATGGCCCCTAACCCCTCATGACTGGTGTCAGTGTGTAGCACATAGAGCAATCAGGGGTCTGCAAAAGCCAGCACCAGCGCCTGAGTCAACATCTCCTTCAGTGACTGGAAAGCTGCTTCACATTTGTCATCCCATCTCTGTCCAAAGGGCTCTGATGGGTTCAAGTATTCTCCCACCTCCGGTCCTTTCCTCCCCTTCCCCCTCTGTCCCAGGGGAGGGTGGCCATGCAGAAGCTGGTTCAAGGGTGACTCACCTGGGGTAACCCTTCACGAATCTCCGATAGTACCCACAGAACCCTAGGAACGAGCGCAGAGCACTCATGGTCTGGGACCTTGGCCAGGTGGTCACTGCTTCGATCTTAGCTGGGTCGGTCGCTACACCATTCCGCAAGACAATGTGTCCAACATAGCTAACAGACGTCTGACAGAACTGGCACTTGTCCAGGGAGAGCTTCAACCCTTCCTGCTTCAGCCAGTTGAGCACCTTCATTAGCCTCGCTTCGTGTTCTTCCAAGGTGAATCCAAATACTATGAGGTCATCCAAATATACCAGCACTTCGAGCAGGTTCATATCCCCCACCGTCTTCTCCATGACCCTCTGGAAGGTGGCAGGGGCCCCGGATATGCCCTGGAGCATCCGTCCGAACTGATAAAAACCCAAGGGGCAAATGAAGGCTGTCTTCTCCTTATCGGCCTCACTCATCGGGATCTGGTAATACCCACTCCTCAAATCTAGCACGCTAAACCACTTCACCCCACTCAGACAGGCCAATGCATCCTCCACCTGGGGGACCGTGTACTGATCTGGGATGGTGCGCCTGTTCAGTGTTCTATAGTCCACACACATACGAACCTTCCCATTCTTCTTCCGGGCCACTACGATAGGAGATAAGGGCTCCGGGGCTCCGTGACGATCCCGGCCTCCTTCAACTTGCCCAATTGCTGCCGCACGTCTTGCACATCAGCCAGGGCCAGTCGCTGTGATCGTTCCGTAAACGGCGTATCCACAGTCACCCGTATGGTGTGGCGAGTTGCTCCTGGAACAACCCACATCAAATTCGTTAAGGGAAAAAACATCTGTCATCATCAACGTCTTCTCCACCAGCCTCCGCTTCCAACCCTCCGGTACAAGTGATGCACCAAAGTTAAAAGCTTCAGCAGTCAACTTCGGCCTTTTCCCGACTGCTCTTCCCCAGCTGGCCTCACAGGGGCGCTATGCATCACCGTCACCGGGAACAAATGCGCCAGAGGCATTCCTCGCTTAAAGGTGTCCTCCCGTGCAGTAGTGTTCCTGACGATCACCACTAGCCTGCGTGCCTGCACCACCGAGGGCTTCTACAACTCAGGTCTCACCAGCACCCCAGCAGGGAATCTTGACTCCCCATCGAGATCTTCCGGGGTGTCCACAAAAAGAGCTTCACCCTCAGGCACCCCCGGGAATCTAGGGATCCCCCTCACTCTTGCTACTTCACCCGGCCGCACCACCCTGGGCTTCAACTGGGCACACCACACAGTGCCTTGTTCACTCCTCACGTCCAGCCCAGAGCGACCCCATGCTTCCTCAAAAGCAGCTCGGAACACTGGGTGCACTGACAGGGTCTCCAAAAAGTCTTCACCCGCCTTCTCCTTGCAGGCTTCCAGGAGTCCCCGCACAATAGGGGTGTTGGTCCCCACCACAATTGACACACCCCCAGTCTCACCGGGGTCGGGGCACACCAGTATCAGGGTCTCCTGAGCCTCAGACACCCCCACCTCAGCTTCCAGGAACTCCAGTTTCACAGACAAGTAACCATCGTACGGGTAATCACCATCACTGATGCCCCAAATCTCCAGTGCACTGAAAGGTGTCAGGGGTGGATAGACCAGATACTGATTGTAAAACAACCGGTACAGTAATGTAACCTACGACCCTGTGTCAAGTATGGCTTTTGCATGTATCTCCTCGATCCGTATCGACACGCTGGATCGGGGCCCCACCAATCCCTCGGGGGCAGGGTCTTTTTCTCTCAAAGGCCCTGCGGCACATTGTTGGGAACGTATTTTCCCAGAGACTCCAGTCCGTTCCCTCACTGAGTCCCCTCTAAGTTTCCCGACCCCTCTTCCTGCTGGGACACCCGGGGACTCCCCCTCCGAGGGGCTCCCTGCCGTTCACATTCCCACCTGAAGTGCCCTTCTTCCCTGCAGTTATAGCACACGCCTCGCTTTGCCGGACCCCGGCCTCCGCCTGGCCTCAGTGCCGTCCGTCCCTTCTGGGAGGGGCCTTCCTTGCTACTCCCCTCCCACGGAGGGACCCCACCTGCCGCGACCCCTTTATGTGCCTCCCGCGTGGAACGGACCCCGGTCGTTTCACCACAAGAGGCTCCTACTGAGGACTTCTTCCGCTTCCAATTCATCCTCCTCCTCCCTGACCTCTCTGAGCAACTGAACAAAAGATGGGGCGTGGGGTGGCGCGCTCTACGAGACTGCCGGAGGCTCTTAGTGATCGCATCATGTCTCTGCGCCCCCCTGACTACCTGGTCAATCCTTATCCAATCCACCTCGCCGGCCGAAATGACCCCCTGGCACCTCAAGCAATTTAGCCTACGCTCAAGTCGGAGAAGATACTCAGAAACCTTTTCCCCTTTCTCCTGACGCAGATTCTGAACCCCCCCTAGAAGCTCCACTGTGCTTCCCGTCAGCCCAAACGCCTCCTCTAGGGCAACTAGACACTCGATCCAAGAAGCCGGGGCTGGTTAACTCTCACCCCTTTTACCACCTCAGCTGCCACCCCTCTCAAACTGTCCCCCAATCTTTGCCGCTTCTCCTCCTCAGATCACTGCCACTCACCTCACCTCACCTCACCTAGGGGCTGAGAGGCATGTTCTAACCAGGATTTGTAATCCTCTTCCCCCTCGGGGATTGGGGTTTTACCGGTTCACCAAAGAGTTAATGGCTGAGGCCAACTCAGAGCCCTCCCCCTTCCGTGGGGCACAAGGACCAATTACATTCTCCAAATCCGACCACTCCCTTGCTTCATCCTTCAAAAACGATTGGACCTGCTGGCTGAAATCTCCGCCCGTAGCTTCAGGCAACTCCTCTGGTGTCTCTTCAAACCCTTCCTCCTTGACAGTGTGCACACCCCATGGCCCCGCCTCACTGAGGTCACCGATACACGGCGGCAGTCCCATATCCTTGACGTCAGCACCCGTCTGTCCCGGACGAGCCCCCAAATGTAAGGGTTTTTGCCCTACTGACCCCCCAGTGCCTTGGGTAAATAGCCGTCAACCCCGCCAAACAGTGCAATCACTTTGGTGCGGATACAGTGCGAGTTGCCCAATGAACAGCCACAACACAAATATGAAAACAATATACCAAGTGCGAGTAAAGAATTTTACTTTATAGCAAATTTTTGGTGATAGGTTAGTAGAAATAACTACAAAAAACTAGGCGCCAGATAAGTAACTTATCAGTCTTGTGCACATAATATTTTAATACGTTGGAGCTCACACCTCTGCTTACATCCACAACGTCCTTCCGAGACTCCGGCCACCCTCCGAATCCTCGAGGTCCGGTATCCGCCACCCTGGAACCGCTGTCCGTTCCTCACACAACTGTCCTCTCCGCTCGCCTCCCGTAAAGCCCGCGCTCCTCAGCTCAGCACACATATACAAGATAACAGAACATGACTTCCATTGGCTAACAAATAAATACAATTTCCATTATCTCCCTGTATAACCCAAACATTGCAGTTACAGAGAACCCCTTGCTCAGCAGTTAACACTACAAGAAGCCATTTTAATATAACAATTCAGAGAAGCCATTTTGGTAATAAGCGATCAACAGTTAACAGTCCACCTAGTATACTGAGAGCCCTACATGCCCTGTTTTACTGCTTGTGCTGAAAGTGTTTTTATTGCAGTTTTATTTACATTTGAAATTATTGCTTTACGTGTATTAATTACGTTCAACTGTTCTCAATTATGGTGCAAGTGGGAAATGACACAACAGATTATTGGCAGCACCAAACAAGAAGCAACATTCACAACACGCTGGAGGAACTCAGCAGGTCGGGCAGCATCTGTGGAAAAGATCGGTCGATGTTTCGGGCTGGAACCCTTCGTCAGGATTTGTCTCGGCACATAAATGTTGGCCCAGATCAGAGGCGACGCAATGGGCAATTGCCTCTGATCTGGGCCGACATGTACGTGCCGGGTGGCACCTAATCAATTAGCTTGCTTATTTCGTTTTTTCCCGTAAAGATGTGCTGGGTGTGGTCTGGCTACCGCTGCACCGCTGCATTCTTCATGGCCTGGAGTTTGGGGACCACTAGTGTATATGGATTTTAGCAAGGCATTTGATAAGGTACCCATGCAAGGCTTATTGAGAAAGCAAGGAAGCATGGGATCCAACGGGACATTGCTTTGTGGATCCAGAACTGGTTTGCCCACAGAAGGCAAAGAGTGGTTGTAGATGGATCATATTCTGCATGGAGGCCAGTGACCAGTCGTGTGCCTCAGGGATCTGTCTGGGACCCTTACTCTTCGTGATTTTTCTAAGTGACCTGGATGAGGAAGTGGAGGGATGGATTAGTAAGTTTGCTGATGACACAAAGATTGGAGGTGTTTGGATAGTGTGGAGCGCTGTCAGAGGTTACAGCGGGACATTGATAGTAGCAAAACTGGGCTGCGAAGTGGCAGATGGAGTTCAACCCAGATAACTGTAAAGTGGTTCATTTTGGTGGGTCAAATATGATGGCAGAATATAGTATTAATGGTAAGACTCTTGGCGGTGTGGAGGATCAGAGGGATCTTGGGGTCAGAGTCCATAGGACACTCAAAGTAGCTGCACAGGTTGACTCTGTGGTTGAGAATGTGTATTGGCTTTCATTAATTGTGGAATTGAATTTAGGAGCCGAGAGGTAATGTTGCAGCTATATAGGACCCTGGTCAGACCACAGTTGGAGTACTGTGCTCAGTTCTGGTCACCTCACTACAGGAAGGATGTGGAAGCCATAGAAAGGGTGCAGAGGAGATTTACAAGGATGTTGCCCGGATTGGGGAGCATGCCTTATGAAAAGGAGGATATTAGAGGAAGGTTTTTTACTCAGAGAGTGGTTGGTGCATGGAATGCACTGCCTGAGTCAGTGGCGGAGGCAGATACACTCGTGAAGTTTAAGAGACTGCTAGACAGGTATATGGAGGAATTTAAGTTGGGAGGTTATATGGGAGGCAGGGTTTGAGGGTCAGCACAACATTGTGGGCCGAAGCACCTGTAAGGTGCTGTACTATTCTATGTTCTATGTCAAAACAGGTTGAGTGAACTCGTCGTTTTCTCCTTGGAGCGACGGAGGATGAGAGGTGACCAGATAGAGGTGTATAAGATGATGAGAGGCATTGATCGTGTGGATAGTCAGAGGCTTTTTCCCAGGGCTGAAATGGTTGCCACAAGAGGACGCAGGTTTAAGGTGCTGGGGAGTAGGTACAGAGGAGATGTCAGGGGTAAGTTTTTTACTCAGGGAGTGCTGAGGGCGTGGAATGGGCTGCCGGCAACAGTGGTGGAGGTGGATACGATAGGGTTTTTAAAGAGAATTTTGGATAGGTACATGGAGCTTAGGAAAATAGAGGGCTATGGGTAACTCAGGTAATTTCTGAGGTAGGGACATGTTCGGCACAATTTTGTGGGCCGAAGGGCCTGTATTGTGCTGTAGGTTTTCTGTTTCTATCTTTTATCGTCAGTGGGTCGGCTGCACGGTTCGGCAAGGCGTAAAAGTCACAGCGCAGTAAATTGGAGTATTAAATATTCCACCAACCACACCAGTAGGGGAATCGTCAAAACGTAATCAATTAAGAATTGACAGTATAAGTCAAATTGAACGGGGAGATTGGGGAATCAGGTTGTGATTTGTACCACGTTGTCCTAAAGGGTGGTGAGCAGGGTTCACCGGCAGGGTTTAAAGGAATCGGATCCACATTGGATGCGAAATGAGCAGCGAGCTGAAGCGCCGAGAGAACGCGATTCTTGGCTTGTGTGTGGTGTAC
This sequence comes from Mobula birostris, assembly GCF_030028105.1. NCBI lineage: Eukaryota > Metazoa > Chordata > Chondrichthyes > Myliobatiformes > Myliobatidae > Mobula > Mobula birostris. The sequence continues at coordinate 7,459,081 of NC_092401.1, forward strand.
GTAGGAACTGGTGACGAACTCGGGGAAATGATCACAAGCGGAGCCAAATCTTCGACTGTTTGTTGTATTCAATGTTTCTGTTAGTGAAAATCTTTATTGACACTGAACTAAAGTTTTGTAACTATGAGGAATATTGGACAGCTACCAGGCCACCCCATGGTTCGCCCCCTGGTGACCCAAACACTCCGTGCAGAATTTAGACTATTGTCTTAAATTACCGAAATGTCAGAATGTCTTGTGGGGAAGAATTTAAGGTCTTGGAATGTCTTCTTAGCTTTTCCTCCATCAGCAGATATGTGACACGCTATGGAGGCATTTGCTTCCCGGGAACACGAGACAGTGAGCCTCGTGTCCACTAGCCGGAGCCGGGTACGGGCTGCGGTGCTGAGCCCACACGCGTCTGTGGTCAGTGGACAGATATTACCGCTGGTTTAGCAGAAACCACACACAATTGCTCTCTGAGCCGCACAGCACCTGACTTGGAAATGTACCCGGTGGCCATGTTATTAGGTGCCTCCCGCTTAATAAAGTGGCCACGGAGTGTATGTTCATGGTCTCCTGCTGCCGTAGCCCATCTGCTTCAAGGTTGGGACACACGCCACTGTTGCAACGCCAGGTTATTAGAGTTACTGTCGCCTTCCTGTCGGCTTGAACCAATCTGGCCTGTCTCCTCTGACCTCGCTCACTAACAAGACGTTGTCACCCACAGAAATGCGGTTCACTGGGTTTTTGTGAATATATTGAGTATAGATCGCCATTCCTTCACCTTCCCCAGGAATTCTCTCCCTCACGGCACTGTAGGTACACCGACACCTCATCGACTGCAGTGTTTCAGGACGGGAGTCCACCACCTCCTTCTTCAGGGCAGCGAGGGATGGACAATTCAACGCTGGCTCGGCCTTGAATGTGACGACATGTTTGGTGACGGCCCAACTGTAGACAGATGCAGCAACAGAATGAACTTAGTTTTAAAAGAACTGTACAGAACGAAAGTGGGAGGGGGGAAAAAACAGATTCACTAACTAAAACTCAAACTAAAATCTAACACCGTCGCTGAGGCTCGGAAGTAATAAACGGCGCCAGGGTGGTGTACCGGTTAGCGCGATACTGTTACAGCGGGGCGGAGGAGTTCGGAATTCAGTTCCAATGTCCTCTGTGAGGAGTCTGTCCGTCCTCCCCGTGGGGGTTTTCCCCCGGACCTGCCGAAGGGTCTCGACCCGAAACGTCGACGGTACCTCTGCTCCTGGGCCTGGCCATGATGGCCATTCGCGGGTCGAGGCGGCCGAAGGTAGGAGGTGCTGCCCGGGCCGACTGCCTGCCCCTCTTCCAAGAGTCGTGCCCGGCTGTCCCTGGAGAGGGAGCACGCGGTGGCAATGGGTACAGTGGGGCACTTTCGGGAGCGGTGCCCCCTTCCCGGGTATTAAATGTTTTATAGACGGTAGTAACCATATTTTAATCTGGGTATACTTACTGTCTTGTAAATATTGAATGTCTATACCTTGTGTATATGTGAGGTAAGTAAAATCCTATAGTTTTGTCAAAAAAACGTAAATAACGTAATTAATACCGCCCCTTTGCAGCGTCAATCTAAAATCCAGGATTGTGGAAAAATGTATGCAGAGCGTGTTTTGATAGCTACGCTTCGGACAAGACTTGACCAGACTGAAATAGGAAGGGAGTTAAATGGCCATATCTCCCCGTTGTCAAGGTACCAGACTATACCCATACGGAGCTAGGTTCTTGGGAGGAGCTGCACAGAATAGACTGGGAACCCATTCACCAAGTGGGTGGGGGGGGTGTGATTGGATCAAGGGGGGAGGAAGTCACTGCCTTGAGCTTGGGAACATGGAATACCGGGTGAATCTTCATCGATGATGTCAGGCACAGACAATAGGTGTCACAACCACGGATTCAGCAGCGCAATAAATACGGCAATTGCGCTTGTGAATATGCACACGTCAGCTAATTATTATTTCATTGTGATAGCATTTAACTCCATACTTGTCGTAGTGCTTGCCGAGACTTGGACACAGCAACGCTTCGTTGCCTGCTTGCTTTCCGCCTTGCCTGAGAAATTAAACTGTCGAGTCAACTGAATCTGAAGACTAGCGGTATTCGTTTTATTCTTAGCTCTTTTCAGCCACAGTGTAGGCTTCGTTTTCCATTTGTGAGTTTTAGTTAACGGCCCTGTTTGGCTCAGTGTTTATAATTTTCTTTTCCCTTTAACACTGTTTGCATTAGAGTCTGAATTATTGGCCTGCTTCAGTGTCAAAGCGCAGAGGGAGTTTCACTCTATGTGATATAGGGATTGTGCAACTTGATAGGGTGGAGGGTGCTTCTGTCACCAGGTTCAGATATGGCCCAAGTCTGGAGTTGGAAACACTGAAGCAGGTCGATAGTTCACTCTTTAATGCGAACAGTCTTAAAGGGAAAAGAAAACAGAACTCAGTAGCATGTCAATGATGTGGTCATTTACCTTGTGTGCAGGCAGGGAGGTGGTCTTCTTACTGAAGACCTCAGGAAGGTCATCAAATTCAGCTGGAACACCACCAAAAGTTGGCACAAGAAGGAATATGCTAACAGGGGCTTGAGCTAGACCCAGACAGGTATACAGGCATGCTGGTCCACACACTGGCAGCACCTTGAAGGACCAGTTGGTCTCTGAGTTGTGCTGAGGTAGTCTAGGATGGCCAAGCACCAGCAGAAGTTCAGGTGAATCAAACAGGTACAAGGAGAACTGTTCCCTATGGTTGCCTTCTGGCACAAGTTGGAATGATTCTGTGGAAAGCTGGGTCTTGTGAGGGCCCAGAGGCTGACCATTCAGAATCTTGACATAATAAACTCTCAATTGTTGAGAGGGAGTTTTCCCCATCTCTGAACCAGAGAGATATCCTTGAGGTTCCTAGTTGCCTGAAGCTGAGACCGCAACCCCCCCCCCCCCCCATCACAAGAACTTCTTTTACAGGGCACTTGGAACATGATATCCACAAGTGTCCTGGAGCACCACAGTAGAAACAGCAACTTGTTCTGCTGTGCTGATCTCGTTCCTCCTGAGATAGGTGCATACCCACCCACCTACATTGGCTCCACTGTGAACTGTGTACTGTGTGATGAGAAAGGGGGTGAAGATAGAAAGTGATCTAAAGAGTAGGAGTCTTGGGACATTATCTCCCTGCCACTCAGTTGCCTGATTGTCTACTTGAAAGGCCAGATTTGTCACGTCATCCATGCTGTCCTGTTTATCACCCACTGTGAACTGCTGCTAGACCTCTATGCTCAAACTACCCTGGAAAGTAGTGATGAGGATCTCTCATTCCACCACGTCTCAACCGCAAGCATGGGGAATTTTACTGCATAGCCCTTCACTGTCTTTCTACCTTGGTGCAGATCCAGGGACTGCTGGGCAACCCCTGACTCCATACTGGGGGATCATTCTCTTGAACTCAACTACAAATCGCTGGACAGATTGGGCTGCTTTTTCTTAGAGAGCTGAACAGGATAAGTTTGGGTCCATCTGAGAAATTCACCATGTGAGCCAGCTTCCTCCCACCATCACTAAACCGACCTGGCTATGCTTAGAAAGTCAGCTCACACTGGGTAATAAAATCCCTGTAGCTGTCAGGGTCACCGGAGTATTTGCCTCAGTTTTGATTCGAAAGCTGCCAAGGGAATTGGGGCATTAGTAGTTGAGGCTGATGAGACTGTTGTGATAGCAGATGTGGGAGGTGCTGATGCTGAGAGTACTGTTCTGGCTGAAGGCTGCTGAATTGTAACAGTGAGAGCTGCCACCTGATTCTGGCTGTCTGTAGTGAGCTGCAGAACAGCGGTGTAAGCAGGAATATCTGCCACCGGATTCCGCTGTCTGTGCTGAGTTGCTGAACTGTCACTGTAAGTGCTGACAACTGGACTTGCTGCTCTGAAAGTAATTGTCGCATTGCGTGTGTCACTTCTGCCAACCCAGCCTCCACTCACTTTAACTTCTCTCCTAACTGACCAATGAAATTCAGGGCTAAGGTCATCACTTCACTCTCTGTTGGGTCCACTTTAATGGTTGAGTCTTGCTGACATGGTGCTTGGTGATGGCCCAAGTGCAGAAAGAGAGACACAACAGCAGAAATGAAAACTAAATCAGAATCTAAAACTTAAAAATTCAAGCTAGGTTAAAAAAAACTAAATACATTAGAGACTTTTAGGAGACATTTGGATAGGCACATGGCTATAAAGAGGATGGAGGATTACGGGCATTATGTCAGTAGGAGGGATTAGTGTTTAGGTGTTTTTGACTGCTTTTTAGCTGGTTCAGCTCAACATTGTGGGCTGAATGGCCTTTTCCTGTGCTGTACTCTTCCATGTTCTTTTAAAATCTAATGCCATCCCTGCAGCTCAGAAGCAGGAATTTAGTTCTAAATTAATACCGCTCCTTTGCAGCATCAATCTAAGTTCTAATCTTCCTTCCTGGAACGTGGACTAAGGGAAGTGGGCAGTATTACCATCACTATGTTTTAGTTAACACCCAACAAGATTAAAACAAAAGGAAGTGAGTTAAAACACATCCTAATGAGCTGGAATGTGCACTTTCACGAGTGTGATTGCCAACCCCTTTTAGCTGCCTGCCCGTGAGGACATCCAGACTCCGCAGCAAAGTCTATGGTTGTGACAAACATGAAGTACAAATATGAGACACACTAATCCATAATATGAAGTTCTGAATCTGGAATATCAGGGATGGCTAAAGGCTAATCTCACCAGCGACTGAGTGAATTGTGGCAGAGAGGAGGGAGCAAGGTGGTGTTACTTTGTTCTGTATGTGGCCTTGTATTTATGCCTCGGGCAGAAGAGGAACATTGTCATCAGGGAGTGTGTCTCACCTTCAAGCATGAGTGAGTTTACTGTCTCAGTGAGTTACTGTGGAAATTGTTCTGGCTTATGACCCTTTGGCTCAATTCAACTTAGAACCAGCACACTTGGGTCAACGGTACAGACACCTCAACCCTGAACCTTGTGGACTATGATTCTGACCGTGGAAAAAACTCCTGGTTCACATTCCAATGGGAACAAAGGATACAGATAAATGTGGGAAAGCTGGAAACACTCAGCAGGTTAGGCAGCATCTCTGGAGAAACAGCTAACATTTCAGGTTTTGTACTCGTCACCAGAACAACTGATATTTCTGAGCAGCATCAATGCCAGGGACACAAGCCCCTCTTGCAAGGAGTGATGGTCAAGGAGCAGAGAAGTCAAGTTCTAGCAGGATCCTTCCTTTTACAAAGTAATTGGAGCACAATGACGTTAAAATGGATACTTGTTTGTCAGAGAAACAAGGGCAAGGCGTCATGGCAACACTCATGGTTCAAGCATAGGCACCAGTTAGAGTGCAACTTCATCTGAGTGAGAGAGCACAAAGATATCTACATCACCCGCCAACACCCAGCTTGCAAGATTAGTAGATACACCTTTAATTCCAGGAAAAGGTGTAATCTTGTGCAGGCATGTCATTATTGTCCAATTAAATGCTGCTTCACTATCTTTGCTCAGCCAGAAAAAAATATGCAAGGATGAAAAAAATCTGCATTTAAAGAACATTTTATGGCTGTGCACAGTAGAAATGGTCATTTATAATGAATTATCTCAATGCATATTGACTGTTGCTATTCCAGTACATGTAGCGATCATTTTGAATATTCACAAGTAAAATTTTGACCAGTTATTCACTAACTGCCAGGGTACCTCGGAGGTTCATTTGTGACACAATATGAGGAAGATATCTCTCATTGTATTTATAAGTTCACATTTCCCACATCATTAACTTGGAAAATTAGTTTGTCATTGTCACCTACCCAGTGATGGGTTAAAGAACCAGCAGAAATAGAGAACACTTGGAGTCTGGTATTGCTATTAACTAACGCTATTTATTAGTAACTACGCAATACAGTACTATAAATTCAGATATATCAAACAGGATAGCAATGATTTTATATATATATATATATATATATATATATGTGTGTGTGTGTGTGTGTGTGTGTGTATATATATGTGTGTGTGGAAATATAAAAACCAAGCTTCTTCAAGCCTAGGGGGTAAATGGATACAGTCTTACGCTGATGAGTAAAGTTCAGTTCAGTTCGTGGTATTGAGTTGAGTAGTGATGGAGAGAGAAAGATTTGTAGTCCAGGGTAAATGTTGAGAGAAGGCAATTATGTCGATATTCCACAGATTCCATGACAGCAATACAAAATAATCATAGTCATAGTTATAGTCATACTTTATTGATCCCGGGGTAAACTGGTTTTCGTTACAGTTGCACCATAAATAATTAAATAGTAATAAAACCATAAATAGTTAAATAGTAATATGTAAATTATGCCAGGAAATAAGTCCAGGACCAGCCTATTGGCTCAGGGTGTCTGACTCTCCAAGGGAGGAGTTGTAAAGTTTGATGGCCACGGGCAGGAATGACTTCCTATGATGCTCTGTGTTGCATCTCGGTGGAATGAGTCTCTGGCTGAATGTACTCCTGTGCCCAGGTCACAGGTACAGTAAAGCGTCGTGCTAACCACTACGCTACCGGGCTTCCTCATCTGGCTGTTGGGAGGGGTGCAGGATCATATTTTCACAGGATACATTAGTTGGAGATTCCAGAAGGAAACCTAGCCTAAAAATTTGGGAATGTGCATATACAGTTAAATAAAAATAATCAGAATCTTTTATTGATAAAACCTTGCTCCTCCACTGTTGGAGCTGATGGAAACTCCAACATAATTTTCACTTTAAAAGCTGTTGAAAACATTACCTCTGGTACTATCAGTATGAATGTGCCTCTCATTCCTCACATTTAATGGCCTAATTTTGGCGAGTCAGTTTACAGACAGAAGAATAACATCGTGATGATGAGGAAGACTGAGGAACAAGGTGACTGATGTGCTTAAGGTTCTATTTTCCAAGTGCCTTGGCTCCACTCTTCCGCAGGAATTAGTTATGCAGCTTGGCTACAATAAGTACTGAACGTTATCAGAATCAGATTTAATATCACCATTTGTCATTAAATTTGTTGACTTTCTGGCAGCAATTGAAGGCAATAATAGAGAAAAACAAACTATGAATTACAGTATGAATATATTTGTTAAATAGGTAAGTTAAATGTAGTGCAAAAATGGAAATAAAAAAGCAGTGAGGTAGTGTTCATGGGTTTAATGTTCATTCAGAAATCGGATGGCGGGAGGAAGAAACTGTTCCCGAATCGTTGAGCATTTGCCTGCAAGCTTCTAAATCTCCTTCCTGATGACAAAAATGAGAACAAGCCTTGACCTGGGTGATGGGGGTCCTTAAAGATGGATGCCACCTTTTTGAGGTGTTGTTCTTTGACGATGTCCTGGATGCTACGAAGGCTAGTGCCCATGATGGAATTGACTAAGTTTACAACTCTCTGCAGCTTATTTCAATTCTGTGCAGTAGCCTCCCCTCTCCGCGCCCCCCCCCCACTATACCAGACCTCCTCAAGTCTGATACATTAATTCTCATTCTCGGTTATCTTTACAATTGTGGGTCTGTCAGATGTGTTCCTATATTACTGGGACCATTGGTACTTGGTCTGAAGCCATGAAAACAAAGGTAAAATGGTTTATTATTGTCACATGTACTGAGGTGTAGTGAAAAACTTTCGATACAGATCATTTCACCACATCAGTGCATTGAGATACTACAAGGGAAAACAATAATAGAATGCAGAGTAAAGTGTTACAGTAAAGAGGGAGTGCAGGCAGACAGTAAGGAGCAAGGCCATAATGAGGTGGACCATGAGGTCAAGAGTCCATCCTATTGTACCAGGTCTTCACTCAATGATCCTCCAAGAGGGCCGCAATTTTGTTGTAGATTGAATGCTTACGTACCTCAATGACCCAGAGAGTTATGTTGACCTGTGCCAGGGCTTTATGCTTTGGCTCTTGGTAGGGTCACTCATGCCAAGCAGGTCAAAGGGTAGAGGCATGACTAAGAGTGGTCCAGTCCTCCTGGTTTAGGGCTTCAGCTCCGGGCTAACAACACTGCAGAAAACTGAAATAGCTCAGCATATCACAGAAGCCAGCCTCCCTTCCACGGTCTATGTCTTACTGTCTCGTTAAAGCAGCTCACAACACCAGAGAACTTACCGACATGTTCTATATTCCCTCCTCAGCTCCCCCCCAACCCTTCCCATGGGCCAGAAGGTAAAAAAGAATGAACATACATGCCACCAGTGTCAAGGACAGCTTCCATCAGATGACTGAGTGATACTTACTTACTACCTGTTACCCCGCTGGCAGCAATGAAGGTCCCCCATCTCTGGCGGTGTTCAGGGCTTCCTTCATCGTATCGGTAGCTTCCTCTCGGTTTTCACCACTTTCAGTCGTGCAAGTCCCGGGTGGAGACTCGGGAATACCATCACACTCACGTCACATTTGGAGTACTGAGAGCGATTTTGGGTCCTATATCTAAGAAAGGATGTACTGGCTCAGAGGAAGAAGAAGAAGAATAGCCCTTAACTCAGTAGTGGAGCTACTGGGGCACCGTCATGACGGTGTTTCCATGGCAAGCTATTCTTGTTTTTATGAGGCTGAGTTGCTAGCTCGACGCTCAACCCGACTTGGATTCGAACTCGGGAGCCTTCGCTCTGGAGTCTGGCGCCGATATTATCGCGCCACCAAGCAGGACGGCCCAGAAGAGGTGGTTGGAGGAACAACACCTTATATTCCATCTGGGTAGCCTCCAACCTGATAGCATGAACATTGACTTCTCAAACTTCTGCTAATGCCCCACCTCCCCCTCGTACCCCGTCTGTTATTTATTTATATACACACATTCTTTTTCTCTCTCTCTCCTTTTTCTCCCTCTGTCCCTCTCACTATACCCCTTGCCCATCCTCTGGGTTTTCCCCCCTCCCCCTTTTCTTTCTCCCTGGGCCTCCTGTCCCATGATCCTCTCGTATCCCTTTTGCCAATCACCTGTCCAGCTATTGGCTCCATCCCTCCCCCTCCTGTCTTCTCCTATCATTTTGGATCTCCCCCTCCCCCTCCCACTTTCAAATCTCTTACTAGCTCTTCTTTCAGTTAGTCCTGACGAAGGGTCTCGGCCTGAAACGTCGACTGTACCTCTTCCTAGAGATGCTGCCTGGCCTGCTGTGTTCACCAGCAACTTTTATGTGTGTTATGAGAATAATCTCAGGATTGAAAGAGTTAACATACGACAAGTGTTTGACGGCTCTGGGTCTGTATTTACTGCAGATTAGACAAATGAGCAAGATCTCAGTGAAACCTATTGAATATTGAAAGGCTAACATAGAGTGGACATGAAGATGATGTTTCCATTAGTGGGGAAGTCTAGGACCAGAGGGCACAGCCTCAAAATGCAAGGATGTCCATTAATAACAAAGATGATGAGACATTTCTTGAGCCAGACTATAGTAAGTCTGTGGAATTCATTGCCACAGACAATGGAGACTAAGTCACCAGGTTTATTTAATATTGAGATTGATAGGTTCTTGGTTAGTCAGAGCATCAAAGGGAGAAGGCAGGAGAATGGGGTTGAGGGGGAAAATCAATCGGCCATAATCAAACAGCAGAGGAGAATTGATGGGCCAAATGGCCCGATTCTGCTCCTATCTCTGATCGTCTTGTATTCAGTGGCTGGTGGTCAGCGTGGGTGTGGTGGACCCAAGATCTGTTTCCATTCTATGACACTCTTGGAAGTTACAAAGAAGTTGTTATTTCATATTGACTTTGGTAATTCTATTGCAGTTATAGTGTCAATGTTAGTACCCTTACTCGTATCTGGGATTCTGTTTCTTATGGGAAGTTTTTGCCCTGTTCCTTGTGAATAATGATTAAAACCAGTAAGTCCTTAAGCAAAATGCTGCTTGATTATTCATTGTATCCAAATAAAATAAAAATTCTTGTAAGGAAGGCAATGGAGGGGCTTGCATCAAAGGCTCAGAGGGTATTGATGCAACAAGGCCCGGGACTTGGAATAACGAATGACCCAATGTTTAGACGACTTAATGCCAGGCCAGGTGGATTGAAAAGGCAGGGTACCAGGTCCATAGGCAAGTGTCTGGCTAGTTCTGATTGTTGCCCTGTGGCGTTAATCTGGCTCTGCACTGAACTGAGGCTGAGGATGTGGCCTACTCCAGCGTAATGCACTTTGTGTCTGTGGGCTCACTGTCGTTCCGGATGCTATTTGCTTACTTTTATTCCTTGCATGATTTCAAACGGTTCAAGTGGTTCAATTTAATATCAGAGAATGTATACAGGACACAGCCTGAAATTCTGACTCTTCGCAGACATCCACGAAACAGAAAATACCTCAGCGTTGAATGATGGAAATATCAGAACCCCAGAGCCTCCCTCATCTTCCCATGCACAGACAGCAGCAAAAGCATCAACCGTCTCCCTCCCCCGCCCCGTTTTCACCAGCAAAAGCAACAAAATGTTTTTTCTCTTTCTGCATATTTGGCAGTCTTTTTTTAAAATGGGTTCTTTTGAGTTTCTTTGTTTTGTGGCTGCCTGTCAGGAGACGAATCTCAGGGTTGTATAATATGTACATACTTTAAGCTTTGAACTTTGAATCAAGCTTGGCCAGTTCTGACAAAGTTACCAATATTAAACATTATAAGCCCTATCTTAACTGCATTTTACAGGATCACCGTTGAGAGTATCCTGACAAGTTGCACCTCCATCTGGTATGGGAGCAGTCGAGCATCAGGTGAGAAGTCCCAACAAAGGACTGTGAGAACAGTTGAGAGGATCATAGGGATCTCCCTACCATCCAGTGGGGACATATATCAGGAGCACTGCATATACAGGGCCCTTCGAATTATTTAGGATCCCACCCATCCATCCGGCAACCTCTGACTATGATGCATAAAAACAAGAACGGTCAGGATGAGAAACAGTTTCATCCCCCAGTCCATCAGGCTTCTGAACAACCAGTTACATTGTATTTGAAGAGTCGCTGGTTAATCTGATCCATACCTTACAGTATTTAATTTTAATGCACTTTAGTGTGTTACTTATGGGTGATTCATCTGTAGATTTTATCCTTGCATTCATAAATTATCGTGGGTTCTGTATTATGTTTACTACTGTGCTTTACACCCTGGTTCAGAGAAACGTTGTCTTGTTGCTGTATACATTATGTGATTTGTATACATTATATACATGTATATAGTTAAATGACAATAAACTTTACGTGATTAACTGTTTCTCTCTCCACAGATGCTGCTCGTCATACTACATATTTCTCTCATTTTGGTTTTATTTCTACTTTATCTGTTTTCAAAATCGGCTGGGGTCTTGGTTATTCATCATCTGAAAGCATTGAATCTCTACATTCATTGTGATTTGTTCTCTTGTCAGAAGTGGGAGCTGAAGATCTAATGTTGATACGTGCAGAACCCCCGGCTGTGGAAATTGGACACCGTTTGGAAGTGACTTGCGCTGCAATGTGTTCAGCAGCATCAATAATAATGGAAGGAATAAAAGATCAAAATTCAACAATGCAAAACAACAAGCTGACCTACTCGGTGCCAAGTGTTCAGTCATGGCCTGTTAAAGTGGTATGTCAAGTGAAATGCTCATCTGGACGTTCATCGATCTTAACGAAAATGATAACTGTCTACAGTAAGTCAAAGAAGCTTTCTTTACACAAAGGAAAAATGTAATGATGCATAAACAGTTTATCAATATGCTAATAATGCCTCCTTTGAATCTGATAACTGGTGTTCATCATTTGCTGTAGTATGGTAGAAAGGACTACTGTTCTGGGGTCTATGGACTCAATTTCATTCTGAATGCTATTGCTTGCTTTTATTGTTTGCATAGTTTGATTATTTTTTTTTTCCCTGCCTCTATGCTTTGGGTGTTGGTCTTTTTTTAGAAAAAAATTGGGCTCTTTTGGGTTTCTTGTTTTGTGGCTGCCCGTAAGGAGATGAATCTCAAGGTTGTATAACTTACACTTACTTTGATAATGTGCTTTGAACTTTGAAGAAAATAACTCAGCCAAAGGAGAACCAAAGTTTTCTAATGTGCAATTTTTTTGCTCCAACATCGATGTATGATTTAGTAAAGTGAGGCATTTGTAACTGAGCTGTTTTTAAAATCCTTCCTGTTGAGGAATATGGTTGCCTTCAGTTCAATCCAACAATTTGGCTTATAATTTATCTTATTTACTTTTATTGAGAGCCAGCGTGGAATAGGCCCTTCTGGCCTTTCGAGTCCTGCTGCCCAGCAATCCCCCAATTTACAATGGCTAATTAAACCCACCAACCAGTAAGTAGTCTTTGGGCAGCGGCAGGAAACCGAAGCACCCGGAGGAAACCCTCGCGGTCACGGGGAGATCGTATAAATCTCCTTACAGGCAATGGCAGGGACTGAACCCAGATCTCCTGTATTGTCAAGCGTTGTGCTAACCACGACACCACTGTGCCACTGTAATACAACACAGAGTAGGCCACACTACCTCTTTGAGTTACACTGCCTGAGCAACCTCAACCCCAATTCAGCCTAACCTAATTACCGGACAATTTATAACAATCAGTTAGCCGACCCGGTACGTCTTTGGACTGAAAGTGGAGCACCCCGGAAAACCAGCACATTCCACTGGGAAGGACGTACAGTGTTGGAACTGAGCACCAAACTCCGATACCCCAAGCTGTAATAGTGTTGCGCTAATCGCTACGCTGCCATGGCGCCTGCATAAAAGTACATAAGATTTTGTAAATATTCCATTCCAAGATGCATTGAAAGTGTATCTGTCAGTCATCCCTCTGTTGGATTATAAAGCTTGTCGCCATCCTGCGTACTGCCTCAGCAGCTTTGATCAATGGATGGGTGGAAGAAAGTATCTATCTCTCCTGCGGGTATTACCGCCCTTGGTTCTGTGATCTACTTAGGCAACAATTTCAAATAACCCATTGAGACACACAGACCTCCAAACCCCACTGCAAGGTTGTAGTCTGAGTTAACATCCATAGAGACATATGAACTATTTTTTCAGTTTAATATGTTTCGGAGCCTGTTGCTTTGTTGCCTCTCCTCAGTCATTGGTGTGTGTTAAAAGATGATTGGAGCAAGTAATTTTTTAAAAATTGTTTTCAGCTATGGAAACATGTTATTAAGTAATGAGTCCTGTGGATCTAATTCTGGCATACAGCATTTTGGGAGCTTGCTATTAACTGGAATGGGAAAGAGGTAGCTTACAGTCACTGGAAGTGTTTATCAGCTATGTACTCTACTTCTGAAGGCTTTCTTTATCACATGGGAGTTGAAGATTACTTCCATTTTGTGCACATGGTTATGGCTAATGACACGAATGTGTAAAGTGTCAACTTTTCCGCTGGTGGGGTGGGCGGCTTGGGACTTTCTGCACTTACATAGGCCTCTACAGTATGTGCAGCTGATTCCAGGTTTGCAGTCTATCTCAAGTACTCTTCCAATTTGAGACACAAGAAAATCAAGAGGAGCCAAGGAATCTTCATGATGTTGCACTTCAAGGGGATTTTGAGTTTTCTCTCTGTCCAGCTGGTAAACTCTTCATGTGTCAGAGCAAGAAAATGTCTGTTACAGAATGTTGGCCAATCAGATGAGATGGTCAGGTCAACATTGCCAAATGAATGTGATCTGGTGCCAAATACTAGGGAACAACAGCCTGGGAGAGAACTTTGACCTTGGTTCACTTGGAGACTCGTTTCATAATTCACAAGTTACTGGAATAAGTATCCTAATTGACAACACTATAATTCTTTCCCTCACTTGTCAGCAATTGACTGGGGATCTTGTACATGTCCAGAAGCAGTGTGTAAAATCACCAATTTTCTGAATGATGCATTTCTTCCCCAAGTCTGCACTGAAGCTTGTAGCTCAACTAGAGTTGTCATAGGTCTCTTGGTGGCCTCCCTCACTAGTCCCTTTCTGGCACAGTCACTCAGTTTTTGAGGATGGTCTACTCTAGGCAGATTTACAGCTATGCCATATTCTTTCCATTTATTGACTACTGTACTCCAAGGGATATTCAGTGACTGGGAAATTTTCATGTATCCATCTCCTGACTTGTGCTTTTCTATAATTTTTTTCGCAGATTTGCTCAGTGTTCTTTTGTCTCATGGTGTCATTTTTACCAGGACACTGACTCTCCAGCAGCTGATTATTCTTCCTCTTCTTTTCCCCAACTTGAAGGTGCATTATCACCATCAACTGGACTGGAGTGTGGTGAAGAGAGTTGAGAAATAAAACTCCTAATAATTCTTTATTCAGTGAATACTAAATTACTCCAAAAAGCCCTATAGATAATAGATAATGAAAAACAATATTGTGAATTAAATTAAAGTCACTTCCATAACTTAAGTTTTGAAATGAAAACTTTCAACCCCCAAAGACTGTAGTGCAGCCTGTGTTTGCTTTCTTTCAAGCTTATATGCTTCACATTATCAAAGAATGTGTTCAACTGTTTCATAATGATGACAAAACCTGCATACCCCAGAGTGATGTTTTCCAAGAAGGTAAAAGTAGTAATTAACTATAGTATGCCCAACTCTAAGTCAAGTCAATATAATTCCTTCCCTTCTTGTCTTACCCCCTTGTACCAACAGTTTTATGTACTTTGTAAAGGAGTCTCTTCTTATGCCCATTGTCCCACAAGTCTTGCCATAATCCCCTAATGCTTAGCCCCAACAACCCACCCCTTAGCTTCTGATTTGTTAAGTGGAAGGTTATATCCACAGGTGAACTTTTAACAGCATTTTTGGCCAAATAATCAACCCTGTTGGTCCCCTCAACATCTCTATATGCAGAGACCCGTAAGAAGAGGACACGTAGACCAATAATTTGAATGGGAAATAAAGTTTTGAAGAGTTTCCTTTGTAAGGACAGATTTCCTCCACCTACTGTAAGCCCAGAATGAAGGCAACTAGCACTGCAGTATGTACTGATAAATGGTTAGTAAGCCGTTTCTTTATTGTTACCTGTAATTCAGGCACAAGTACAGCAGAGCAGACTCAATCAGCCAAATTTTCTAGTTCTGCTCCTATACCTTATATTTCCTGCCTCTGCTGATTTTCCATAGCACTTCACATTGCCTGATCTGTCTATCCACTTCAAGGTTCAACATACTGTGCATTCAAAGATGCTCTACCACACACATCTGTTATTTGAGCTGCTGTTGTTTGAACCAGTCTGGCCATTCTCCTCTGACCTCTCTCATTAATAGGGCATTTTCACCCACAGAACTGCCACTTGCTGGATTTTGTTTTTGTTTATCACACCATTCTCTGTAAATTCTACAGGGTGTAGTGTATGAAAATCCCAGGAGATTAGCAGCTTCTGAGATACTCAAATCACCCCATCTGGCACCAACAATTAATCTACATTCAAAGTCACTGAGATAATTTTTCTCCCCCATTCTAAAGTTTGCTCCGAACAGCAACTGAATCTCTTGACCATGCCTGCATGCTCTTATGCATTGAGATGCTGCCAGATGATTGGTTGATTAGATATTTGTATTAACAAGCAGGTGTGCTTAATAAAGTGGCCATGGAGTGTAATGTTCTAATTTCCCAGAAAAGAAACTGTGAAAAGTAGGAAGGTGTGGTACAACTTCTTACAACGTTAATAAAACCTCAGCGTAGCTAGTCTATAGTGCATTGAAAAAGCATTCAACCCCCAACCCTTTGTTCACATTAATGAGTATTACAACCAGAGACTTTGATCAATTTAACTGAGATTTTTTATTTGTGACTCTCATGCTCCTTTTATTCAGACTAGAGCCCAAAAACATGGAAAATTGTAAAGCATCAAAAACTGAAACGTCAGCAGTTCAAAAGTGTTCATCCTCTTTTGCTCACTGCTAGTTGAACCAGCTCTCAAAGCTATTACAGCCAGTAGTCTCTTTGGATGTCTCTATTAGCTTTGCACAATGTGATGGAGCAAGATTTGCCCACTCCCACTTGCAAAGTTGCTCAAGCTGTTCCAGGTTAGTTGGGGAGTGGCAGTAGACAGCAATCTTGAGATCTTGCCAGAGATACTGCATACAAACATTTTGAAACCCGTGTCTAATTAGGGAGAATCAACATGGCTTTGTGTGTAGTAATGCAAACATGAGGAATTCTGCAGATGCTTTAAATTCAAGCAACACACATCAAAGTTGCTGGTGAACGCAGCAGGCCAGGCAGCATCTCTAGGAAGAGGTACAGTCGACGTTTCAGGCCGAGACCCTTCGTCAGGACGGTCAGGCTTGAAACGTCGACTGTACCTCTTCCTAGAGATGCTGCCTGGCCTGCTGCGTTCACCAGCAGCTTTGATTTGTGTGTAGTACTTCGTGCCTTACCAACTTGACTTTGTTTTTGACAAGGTGTCAAGAGAGATTGATGAGGATAGGGCAGTAGGTGTTGTCTACATGGATTTTTGTAAGATGTTTGACAAAGTCCCTCATGGGAGGTTAATCCAGAAGATTAAGATGCATAAACTCTGTGGCAAAGTGGCTGTTTGGATTCAGAACTAGATTGCCCATACAAGACAGAGGGTAGTGGTTGAAGACACTTACTCGTGCTTATCTGCTGTTTGTGATGTATATAAATGACCTGGATGAAAACGTAGATGGGTTGGTTAGTAAATTTGTGGATGAAACCAAGATTGACTGAGTTGTGGATAGTGTAGAAGACTGGCAAAGAGTACAGTGCAATATAGATCAGTTCCCGATATGGACTGATAAATGGCCAGTAGAGTTCACCCCAGATAAGTGTGAGGTGTCGCACCTCAGTGGGGCAAATGCAAGGATACATAACACTGTTAAGGACAAGATCCTTAGCAGTGTTGCTGAGCAGGGAGATCTTGGGATCCAAGTTTATAGCTCCTGGAAAGTGGCCACCCAGGTTGATAAGGTGGTTAAGAAGGCTTATGGAATGCTTGCTTTTATTAGTCGAAACATTGAGTTCAAAAGTCAGGAGGTTGTGCTGCAACTTTATAAAACTCTGATTAGGCTACATCCACAGTATTGCATACAGTCCTGGTCACTCCACTATAGGAAGCCTTTGGAGAGAGTGCAGAAGAGATTTTCCAGGTTTGGAGGGAATGTGCTATTATGAGAGACTGGATAAACTTGGGTTGTTTTCTTTAGAGTGCTGGAGACTGAGGGGAGATCTGATAGTGGTTTATAAGATTATGAGAGACATAGACAGAGGGGACAGAGAGTACTTGTTTCCCAGGGTTGAAATGTCTGATACCAGAGAGCATGCATTGAAGGTGAGAAGTGGTAGGTTCCCGCCGGGCGACGTGAGGGCTAAGTTCTTTATGCAGAGAGTTGTGGACGTCTGGATTGTTCTGTCTGGTATAGTGGTAGAGGCACATACATTAGAGGCTTTTAAGAGATGTTTGGATAGGCACATGAATGTAAGGAAGATGGAATGATTAGACATGGTGTAGGAATGAGGGAGTCGGGTTTAGGTGTTTTTGAATTGCTTTTTAGCTAGTTTGGCATAACGTTTTGGCCAAATGGTCTGTTCCTGTGCTGCACTGTTCTATGTTTTAGATGTTTGATCAGGTTAAGGTCAGGACTCTGACTGGATCACTCAAGGCCATAAATTTTCTTCATTTGAAGCCACTCCATGTTTGCTCTGGCAGTGTGCCTTGGGCCATTGTCCTGCTTAAAGATGAACTTCTGCCTCAGTTTAAGTTTCCTGGCAGAGATAAGCAGGTTTTTATCCAGGATCTCTCTGTATTAGCAGCATTCCTCTTCCCATTAATCCTGATCAGATTTCCAGTCCCTGCTGCTGTAGAGCATCTCCATAGTATGATGCTACTTCCACCGTACTTAACAGTAGGGAAGATGTTGCCTGGCTGATGTGCAGTATTACATCACACCTACTGCATAGTGTTGAGGCCCGAAAGATCAATTTTAGCCTCATTTGACCACAAGACCTTCTTCCACATCTTTACAGTATCTACGTGATGTTTTGCTAAGTGTTTACAGGATATGCCTTTATTTAGTGGTTTAAATCTAATACTGCCAAAAGAGATGAGGAATGTCCTAAATACATTTTTTATATCTATATTTACTCAGGAGACAGACACAGATTTTATAGAAGTGAGGCAAAGAATCATCAACTTCATGGACCTTGTACGTATCACAGTGGAGGAGGTGTTTGCTGTTCTGAGGGAAAATCGGGTGGATAAGTCCCCAGGTGGTCCCTCTGATCCTGTGGGAGACAAATGCAGAAGTTTCTGGCACCCTGGCAGAGATATTTAAATCATCCTTAGTGATAGGTGAGGTGCAGGAGGATGTTGTTCCACTGTTCAAGAAAGGCTGTAGAAATAAACCAGGAAATTATAGGCTGATGAGTCTGACATCAGTAGTGTGGAATATAAACTAGCTCGTTTTTACTCTCATATAAATCCTGTTTGTGACAGATGTCATTCTGACGTGGCTTCTTTGACTCATATGTTCTGGTCTTGCCCTCTTTTGAAAAAATTTTGGAAAGATTTTTTGATATTATTTCAACAGTTTTGCATATTGATTTACAACTCCCATCCTATTCCGGCAATCTTTGGTTCGCCAATGATGGAACATAGCTCTTTATCCTCTTCAGTCTGTCGAATGATCGCATTTGTTACATTAATGGCTAGAAGATCCATTTTATTGAATTGGAAAGAGACCAATCCCCCTACTACATTTCAATGGTTTTCCCAAACTATATCATGTTTAAATTTAGAAAAAATCAGAAGCGTCTCTTCCGATCCTTCGGTTAAATTCGAAGAGACTTGGAGGCCATTTATTCAACACTTTCATATGATGTAGCTTGACCTTTTCCGAATTCCTTTTTATTAACCTAGAATATATGGATAGAGGAGCGGAGTTAACGACATTAATGATTGTATTCGATGTAATATATTAGCCCAGCCTTGTTTTGTTTTGTTTAGATTAGTTTTTGGTTCAGGTTGTTCCTATAGAGTCTACAAAGGCTGGGGCCTAACAGAGTTGTAAAATTAGTACTAGCCTCCATGGTATCCAAGAGATTTTCAAGGAATGGTGCCTCAAAAAAGCAGCGTCCATCATTAAGGAGAACCCCCTCCCCACCAAGGACATGATTTCTTCGCAAACAAGAGGAATTCTGCAGATGCTAGAAATTCAAGCAACACACATCAAAGTTGCTGGTAAATGCAGCAGGCCAGGCAGCATCTCTAGGAAGAGGTACAGTTGACGTTTCAGGCCGAGACCCTTCGTCAGGACCCTTCGTCATGATTTCTTCTCATTGTTACCACCATGAAGGAGGTACAGAAGCTTGAAGCACACATTCAGCAATTCAGGAACAGTTTCTTCAGCTCTGCCATTCAATTTCTAAATGGACATTGAACCCATAAACACTACATCACTTTTTTTATTATTTCTGTGTAACATGCTGCAGGGTTTCACTGATAATGTAATGGTTTCTCTGTAGCAGCAATGTTTGGGTTATGTCTAGAGATAACGGGGTTTGGAATGCTGTTGTTCTTTCTTGTGAGTCTGGAAGAGAGACTTTTCACAATCTTTTGGCTGGGGAGAGATGAGGAGACGCGAATGGAGAGAGTTGGTAGACTGCTGGACAGAGTGGACTTGGAGCGAGAGTCCGAAGGGCAGTCACGATTGGAGAAGGTCGATGGTGGACTATCAGCTGATCTGTGAGCTCCAACATTGCACAATAGACTGTTCCATAAGATTGGGCCCTCCTTTTTTTTCCGTTTTCTTTACTAACCATATAGTTAGGGTAAGAATTATAAAGCTTAATTGTTTAATCGCTGTACTGTTTGTTATTCGGGGTACTGATTTGTAACAGGGGACACATCGCGCAGCATCCACCCAAAGGAGATTTCTTAAGTTTGGCCAGGCCAGGGACTATCACCTCCTATACTAAGCCGTTAGCCGAAGGAAGAGTTACAAATTGTGGGGGCTACGTTCGGGATTGATTCCATTACTCTGATTACTCTGATTGTGTGATTACTGTGAGCAATGAACCAGTGGGGCAGATATTTGTACTCTGGATGAATTGTTAATTCCACTGTTAAGTACTGTTGAAGTTGCAATTGTGGGCAGAGGTTTGATAAAATGGTGGGTGCAGCTCTCGTTTTAATGCAGACCAGCGCTGATGTAGCTGGGGACGGAGATTTCAAAGACAGGGTTCTATCATTTCTGAGGAGTGAGGGGAAAGAGTTGTCGGATTTGGAATGTCTAATTAATCCACATCCTCTGGTGAAGAGTGAGAATTCTGAGTTAGTATCCACCCTTACTTCTCTGGCGAATAAATGGAAAAATCAGATTCAAAGTCCCAGCTGTGTTTGGCTCTACCTGTTCTCTGGAATTACGCCCACCCCTAAAGGGGAGGAGGAGTATGAGGCTTGGGTGGAGCAGACCTCTCAGTTGTTAGATGAGTGGCAGTGCTCTGATGATGTAAGGCGACAGGGATTGGTTGAACGCTTGAATGGACGGGCCGCTGACGTTGGGAGAGCCGTCTGGTTGAAATCTCCCACAGTGACAGCTGTCAATTATCTGCAAGCACTAGACAATGCTTTTGCCCGACTGGAAGCCCAATGGAGCTCCTGGTGGGATTTCAGAGCATGCGTCAGGAGAATGGGGAGAAGCTTTCTGCTTTTATTTTTCGGCTAGAGAGGCAGTTAAGTTGCTCGCAGCGCAGAGGGGTCATTCAGGCGGCTGAGGTGGATCAGTTAAGAATGGACCGGGTAGCCAGAAGCGCCCAGTCCCATGACCTGATTGCTTGGGGTCTCCGACAGTCTCGTAAGACGCCCCCCTCCATCTTTTGTTGAGCCGATCTGAGAGGTACGGGAAGAGGAGAATGCGGCGGCGGCGCCGGAGGGCTTGTCGGCAGGGTACAGTCCTCGGTAATAGCCCCCTGCGGTGAAGTGGCCACAGACAGCCTACCCTTGGGGAGCCGTAGAGGAGATTGTGGCAGAGTTGAGAACGGAGATACAGTATGTCGGCTGTTATCAGTGGGTGTGAACCCCCCATATGATGGAGCTGATGGGGGGGGGGGATTCCCCGAGGGTACGGACAATGCGGAGGGCTGCTGGCAGCAGGAGTCGCGCCAGAAGGAGAGTGAGCTCCCGGGTACCTCAGCAGGGAGAGTCGTTGGGAAAACTTAGAGGAGACCCAGTGAGGGAACGGCCTGGTGTTTCTGGGGGAACACGTTCCCAGCAATGTACCAAGGAACCCCCGAAAGGGAAAGGCCCAATTCCTGAAGGTTTATTGGGACCACGCTCCAGTGTGTCGCTATGGATAGAGGGTATTTATGCTAAAGCCAAACTCGGCACAGGGTCGCAGGTCACGTTGTTGTACTGTTTGTTTTACAGCCGGTAATGAAGCATTTACCCTTGACACCATTCAGGGCACTGGAGATTTGCGGGCTTAATGCTAGTGATTATCCGTATGATGGTTATTTGTCGGTGAAGTTGGAGTTCTCGGAAGCCGATGTGGGAGTGTCGGAGGTCCTTGATACATCGGTGCCGGTTTGTCCAGACCTTGCTGAGACGGGCGGCGTTTCAGTTCTGGTGGGGACCAGCATCCCTCTGGTATGGAGGCTCATGGGGGCCTGCAAGGAGAAGGCTGGCGAGAGCTTTTTGGGAACATTGTCCGTGCACCCGGGGTTTCGAGCTGCTTTTGAGAAAATGCATGGCAGCATTGAGCCAGATACCGAATTTAAACGAGGGACTGTGTGGTTCACCCAGTCGAAGCCAATGGTGGTACGGCCTGGGGAAGTGATGGAGACCCCAGATTTCCCAGTGTGCCTGAGGGTGAAGCCCTCTCGGTGGACGCTCCGGGAAGACGACGAGGGGGAGTCAGGATTTCTTGCTGGGGTACTGGTGAGGCCTGAATTGCAGAAGCCCTCGGCTGTACAGGAACGCAGGATGGCAGTGATTGTCAGGAACACCACGAAGAGGGAGGTCACCTTCAAGCGGGGGATGCCCCCGGTGCATTTGTTCCTAGTGACAGTAACGTCTACTGTCCCTGTGAGACACGCCGGGGAGAAACTATTGGAAAAGGGGGAAAAGTTGACCGCTGAGTCATTCAACTTTGGGCACTCCCCGATGCCGCCGGGTTGGAAGAGGAGGTTGGTAGAGATGATGTTGAAGCTGGAAGGTGTCTTTTCCACTGATGAGTTTGATGTGAGTTGTTCCAAGAACACGCGTCACACTATCCGGGTGATTGAGGATATCCCACTCAGAGAAATGTCACGGCGACTGGCCCCTGCATTGTTGGAGGACGTTCGGCAGCATTTGTGTAAGTTGAAGGAAGCCGGGATCATCACCGAGTCCCAAAGCCCGTATGCGTCCCCAGTAGTAGTGACCCGAAAGGAGAATGGGAAGGTACGGATGTGTGTGGACTGTACGACTCTGAACAGGCGGACCGTCCCTGACCAGTATACTGTCCCGAGGATTGAAGACGAGCTGGCCTGTCTGAGTGGTGCGAAGTGGTTCAGTGTGCTGGACTTGAGCGGATATTACCAGATCCCCATGAGTGAGGCCGACAAAGAGAAAACGGCATTTATAAATCCCCTAAGATTTTTCCAATTCGAAAGGATGCCCCAGGGCATTCGGTAGCTCCTGCAGCCTTCCAGCGGGTCATGGAGAAGACGGTGGGGGGATATGAACTTACTTGAGGTATTGGTGTATCTGGATGACCTCATGGTATTTGGATCACTCCCTATATTTAGCCGCTAGCCGAAGCGAGAGTTCTGTTTTTAGCACTATTTTTAATTTAACGATTTAATATACGCATATATACTCATTGTAATGCACCTTATGTTGGTCTGTCAACTGCCATTAAACAACATTTGAACAACGTTCCATGTACTTAAGATATGACTAGATTTATAACACCAGGAGGAAAACAGTTTCATTTTGAATTTAGATATGACTCACTTTGTTCGTTCTGAGTTTAGCAGCATCCTAAAGCCACACACAGAAAGAGAGTAAGATCTCAGTGTATGCAGAATGGGGCGGGGGGCAAGATTTTAGAAAAGTAGCTGAAATTTTACTTGAAATAAACATTTTTTGGAAGTCTTAAGTCTGCAGAGATAGAGCTTGCGAAACTGAGGCCGGCCGAGGCATTGGGAGCTTCTGCTGTGAGCGGTTCGCAGACGAAGGAGGGGTAAACAGAGGGCAGGATTGAATAATTCAGAGTAGGTCAGGAGGAAATGAGAGTTCGATATACTGGAAGTGATGAGAAAGAGCAACAACACACTCCACCTGACCTGCTGAGTTCCTCCAGCATTTCAGTCTGTTGCTCCGGAATTCCCGCATCTGCAGAATCTCTTGTGTTCAAGAACAAAATTTATATGAGAGTGGACTTGCAATAGGTTAGCATTTGGTACAGTGAATGAGTCCTTTAGCTATATACCACAGAAACAAACCCAACTCATCCATGCTGAACAAACAGCCAACTTGAGCTAACCCCATTTATCTACATTTGACCCACATCCCTCTACATCATTCATACCGACGTACCTATCAATATAGAGAAACAATGAAAACCTACAGCACAAGACAGGCCCTTTGGCCCACAAAGCTGTGCTGAACATGTCCTTACCTTAGAGCTACCTGGGCTTATCCATAGCCCTCTATTTCTCTAAGCTCCATGTACCTGTCCAGGAGTCTCTTAAAAGACCCTATCGAATCTGCCTCCACCGCCGCCGCCGGCAACCCATTCCACACACTCACCACTCCCTGCATAAAAAACTTATCCCTGACATCTCCTCTGTACCTACTTCCAAGCACCTTAAAACTATGTCCTCTTGTGCCAGCCATTTCAGCCCTGGGAAAAAGCCTCTGGCTATCCACACGATCAATGTCTCTCATCATCTTGTACACCTCTATCGGGTCACCTCTCATCCTCCGTCACCCCAAGGAGAAAAAGCCGAGTTCACTCAACCTATTATCATAAGGCATGCTCCCCAATCCAGGCAACATCCTTGTAAATCTCCTCAGCACCCTTTTTATGGTTTCCACATCCTGCCTGTAGTGAGGGAACCAGAACTGAGTACAGTACTCCAATTGGGGTATGACCAGGATCCTATGTAGCTGCAACATTACCTCTTGGCTCTTAAACTCAATCTCATGATTGATGAAGGCCAATGCCCTGTATGCCTTTCTAACCACAGAATCAACCTGCACAGCAGCTTTTAGTGTCCTATGGACTCGAACCCCGAGATCCCTCTGATCCTCCACACTGCCAAGAGTCTTATCATTAATGCTATATTCTGCCATCATACTTGACCTACCAAATGAACCACCTCACACTTATCTGGGTTGAACTCCATCTGCCACTTCTCAGCCCAGTTTTGCATCCTATCAATGTCCTGTTGTAACCTCTGACAGCCCTCCACACTATCCACAACACCCCCAACCTTCGTGTCATCAGCAAATTTACTAACCCATCTCTCCACTTCCTCATCCAGGTCATTTATAAAAATCACCGAGTCCCAGAACAGATCCCTAAGGCACACCACTGGTCACTGACCTCCATGCAGAATATGACCTGTATACAACCACTCTGCCTTCTGTGAGCAAGCCAATTCTGGATCCACAAAGCAATGTCCCCTTGGATCCCATACCTCCTTACTTTCTCAATAAGCCTTGCATGGAGTACCTTATCAAATGCCTTGCTGAAATCCATATACACTACATCTACGGCTCTACCTTCATCAATGTGTTTAGTCACATCCTCAAAAAATTCAGTCAGGCTCATAAGGCATGACCTGTCTTTGACAAAGCCATGCTGGCTATTCCTAATCATATTATGCCTCTCCAAATGTTCATAAATCCAGCTTCTTAGGATATTCTCCATCAACTTACTATCCACTGAAGTAAGACTCAGTGGTCTATAATTTCCTGGGCTATCTCTGCCTCCTTCTTGAACAAGGGAAAAACATCCGCAAACCTCCACTCCTCAAAATTCTCCCATCCTTATTGATGATACAAGGATCATCGCCAGAGGCTCAGCAACCTCCTCCCTCGCTTCCCACAGTAGCCTGGGGTACATCCCGTCCTGTCCCGGTGACTTATCCAACGTAATGCTTTCCAAAAGCTCCAGCATATCCTCTTTCTTAATATCTGCATGCTCAAGCTTTTCAGTCCGCTGCAAGTCATCCCTAAAATCGCCAAGATTCTTTTCCATAGTGAATACTGAAGCAAAGTATTCAGTAAGTACTTCTGCTATCTCCTCTGGTTCCATACACGCTTTTCCACTGTCACACTTGATTGGTCCTATTCTCTCATGTCTTATCCTCTTGCTCTTCACATACTTGTAGAAGGCCTTGAGGTTTTCCTTAATTCTGTCTGCCAAGGCCTTCTCATGGCCCCTTCTAGCTCTCCGCATTTCATTTTAATCTCCTTCCTGCTAGCCTTATAATCTTCTAGATCTCTATCATTTCCTAGTTTTTTGAACCTCTCGTAAGCTCTTCTTTTCTTCTTGACTAGATTTACAACAGCCTTTATACACCACGGTTCCTGTACCCTACCATCCTTTCCCTGTCTCATTGGAACGTACCTACGCAGAACCCCACGCAAATATACCCTGAACATTTGCCACATTTCTTCAGTACGTTTCCCTGAGAACATCTGTTTCCAGTGTATGCTTCCAAGTTCCTGCCTGATAGCCTCATATTTCCCCTTACTCCAATTAAACGTTTCCTGAACTTGTCTGTTCCTATCCCTCTCGACTAGGAATGGCGGGAGGAGAAGATAGTGCGCCATGCGCGCGCAGCCCTCCGGTGAAAAATGATATTTTATCCGTTAAATAGGGGCCGTGAACAATCCTGATTTGATGGAGACAGACGTGAAAGCACAGAGGAACATCTGAAGAAATTTCTGAAATGCCCGTTCACTGCTCTTGTTACTGCGTGATCAAGAATCTCCAGAGGGTAGGCCCCAAAATCCCCGGCTTTGCCTGCTGCTGGCAACCGAGATTGAGGTCGAATCATTTGGATAGAGATGGTGCTTGGTACTTGGTGTCAGGGGCTGATCGGAGGCTCGAAGTTTTTGGATGACTCAGAGTCGGACTGTGGTTGGGCATGGCAGGGAGAGTTTTCTTCCTTCTCCCGTCTGCGTGAGATGTGGGACATTTGAGAGACTTTGAACTTTTTACTGTGCCATGGTCTGTTCTTCATCAAGTTATGGTATTGTTGCACTGTTGTAACTATATTTTATAATTATATGGTTTTTTTAGTTTTTTCAGTCTTGGTCTGTCCTGTGTTTTGTGATATCACTGCGGAGGAATAATGTATCATTTCTTAATGCATGCATTACTAAATGACAATAAAAAGAGGACTGCGTGTCCTCATAATCTATAATCTATAATCTCCAATGCTATGGTAAAAGAGATATAATGTTATAACGGGGGGCACTGGGAGTGGACACAAATGCAAGACACAGACACTGAAGGGAGCTGGACTGGACTAGGCGTAGGGACGGGGCAGGACACAGACTAGGATCTGGGACAGGAACACAGACTTGGGCTAGGACTTGGCTAGGAGAGCAGGACCAGGACAAGGAACGGGGAACAAGGAGCTTGGGCTTGGACTTCGAGCCAGAGACTGGACAAGGACCCAGACCCTGGGTCTTGACTTGGGCTCGGACTCCGGAACGAGGCAAGGAGATGATGTGGTCTTGGGAGACAGGAACCTGGGAGCCTAGGATGAGGACTGGACGCTCGGAGCCTTGGACGAGGACTGGATGCTCAGGGCCTTGGTCTAGAGCATAGGAACACGGAACCTTGGACTTGAGAGAGGAACATGGAACACAGAGCTGGGACCCCTCCTTGGAACAGCACGTAGGGATAGTTCTCCACACAGATAGTGGCAAACGACCAGACCTACCTAGTGAAGGCGTGGACACAGAGATGGTTCCCAACACAAGGTAGCGGCAAATGGCCCGATCTACCTAGTGAAGGCGTGGACACGGAGACAGTTCCCAACAACGATAGGCAGTTCCTTATCTAGACATAGCAAGGCTCCGGTCTTACTCCGGCGGTAGAACTTGCTGGTGAAACAGGCAAGGCTTCAGAAAGAAGGGGAAGAGAAGGGAACAGTCCAGCCTCAGGGTAATGGCAAAGATGGCCTGACTTACCCCACAGAGGCGAGGACAGGATACTGACGAGACAAACAAGCTCCCACACTCGAACCCAAGGCCACTTATATTCCCAGCCCCAAGTTGAGCATCAGCTGCCTATGATTAAGCCCAAATGAAACAAGGGACAGCCTGAAGACCAGTAGTCTGGAGTCCATGGACCAGACTGTGAACCAGAACGCGGACGTCATGGACCAGACCATGACAGTACCCCCCCCCCCCACCCCCCATGGGATCCTCCGGGTGACCGAAGAGGCTCTCCAGGAATAAGGACGACCTGGGCGGGTCGAGGGGGGGGTGTTGCGGTATTCAATCAGGAGGGAACACAGGATGACGAGAGTTAGACAGCAGTGTCTGTGTTGCTGGGTCCATTTATGGCTGGTTCGTTCTGTCATAACAGGGAGCGCTGGGAGCGGACCCAAATGCAAGACACAGACAGTGAAGTACTAGGAACTGGACTGGACTATGTTTAGAGATGGGACAGGACACAGACTAGGAGCTGGGACAGTAACACGGACTTCAGCTAGGACTTGGATAGGAAAGTGGGACCAGGGCAAGGAACTGGGAACAAGGAGCCTGGGCTTGGACTCCGAGCCAGAGGCTGGACAAGGACTCAGAACCTGGGTCTTGACTTGGGCTTGGACCCCGGAACTAGGTGAGGAGATGACGAGGCTTGGGTTCTTCAAGGCTTAGCCAGGACCCCTCCTTGAGAACAGGACATAGGGCCGGGACTCAAACACAGAACACAGGGCCGGGACTCAAACACAGAACACAGAGAGACAGTTTCCAACACAAGGTAGCGGCAAATGGCTGGACATACCTAGTGAAGGCATGGACACAGAGACAGTTCCCTACACAAGGTAGCGGTAAATGGCCGGACCTACCTAGCGAAGATGTGGACACAGAGATGGTTCCCAACTCAATGTAGTGGCAAACAGCCGGACCTACCTAGTGAAGGTGTGGATACAGAGAGCGTTCCCAACAACGGTAGACAGTTCCTTATCTGGACACAGCAAGGCTCCGGTCTTACTCCGGCGGTAGAACTTGACGGTGAAACAGGCAAGGCTTCAGAAGGAAGGGGAAGAGAAGGGAACAGTCCAGCCTCAGGGTAACAGCAAAGACAGCCTGGCTTACCCAATGGAGGCAAGGACAGGAAGGGACAGATCCAACTGCAGGGTAACGGCAAAGATGGCCTGACTTACGCCATGGAGGTGAGGACGGGATACTGACAAGATGAACCAGCCCCCACACTCGAACCCAGAGCCACTTATATTCCCAGCCCCAAGACGAGCATCAGGTGCCTATGATTAAGCCCAGCTGAAACAAGGGACGGCCAGAAGACCCAGAGTCTGGAGTCCATGGACTGGACCATGACATAGAATTGTGATCAACATCTCCAAAATGCTCTCCCACTGAGAGACCTCACAACTGACCAGGTTCATTTCCCGATACCAGATCAAGTACAGCCTCTCCTGTTGTAGGCTTATCTACATATTGTGTCAAGAAAACTTCCGGAACACACCTAACAAACTCCGCCCCATCTAAACCCCTCATTCTAGGGAGATGCCAATCAATATTTGGGAAATTAAAATCTCCCACCACAACAACCCTGTTATTATTACACCTTTCCAGAATCTGTCTCCCTATCTGCTCCTCAATGTCCCTGTTATTATTGGGTGGTCTATAAAAACAGCCAGTAGAGTTATTGACCCCTTCCTATTCCTAGCTTACACCCACAGAGACTCCGTAGACAATCCCTCCATGACTTCCTCCTTTTCTGCAGCCATGACACTATGTCTGATCAGCAGTGCTGTGCGCCCACCTCTTTTGGCTCCCTCCCTGTCCTTTCTGAAACATTTAAAGCCTGGCACTTGAAGTAACCATTCCTTCCCCTGAGCCATCCAAGTCTCTGTAATGGCCACAACATCATTGCTCCAAGTGTTGATCCACGCTCTAAGCTCCTCGCATTGAAATAGACACATCTCAAACCATCCATCTGAGCGCATCCTTTCTCTACCACCTGCCTATCCTCCCTCTCACACTGCATGCAAGCTTCCTCTATTTGTGAGCCAACCACCCTCTCCTCCATCTCTTCAGTTCGATTCCCACCCTCCCAGCAATTCTAATTTAAACTCTCCCCAATAGCCTTAGCAAACCTCCCCGCCAGGATATTGCCCCCCCCCCCGCAAGGATTCAAATGCAATCCCTCCTTTTTGTACAGGTCAATCCTGCCCTAAAGGAGGTCCCAATGATCCAGAAATCTAAATCCCTGCCCCCTGCTCCAATTCCTCAGCCACACATTTATCCTTCACCTCATACTTTTCCTAAGGGGACCGTGCACAATCCTGATTTGATGGAGACAGACGTGAGAGCACAGCGGAACATCTGAAAAACTTCTGAAATTCCTGCTTTGCTACTGTGTGGTAACCGGAATCTCCGGAGCTGAAGGCCCCGAAATCTTCGGCTTTGCGTGTTTCAGCGGCCGGGGAGAGGTCGAGGGCGCTCGGCAGAGGATGGCACTCGGGAGGCTGTATCTGAGAGGCTGGTCAGAAGCTCGGAGTTTTCGGACGGATGGACTCAGTGTCGGCTGTGGGCAGCTGCTTCCAAGGTATCGGCAAATTGACGGTGCCTGGAGGTTTATGGCAGGGAGTTTCTCCCTTTTGCCACCTGCTATCGGGGACTCGGGAGTCGATCGACTCGGGACTTTGAGACTTTATTTACTATGCCTATGGTCTGTTCTTTATCAAATTATGGTATTGCTTTGCACTGCTGTAACTATATGTTATAATTATTGGTTCTGTCAGTGTTAGTCTTTGGCCTGTCTTGTTTTCTGTGATATCACTCCGGAGAAACATTGTATCATTTCTTAATGCATGTATGCATTTCGAAATGACAATAAAAGAGGACTGAGTGTTCTCATAATCTAACTCCTCGTAGTCTGTTTTCAGGACCTCCTCCCTTTTACTACCGATGTGGTTGGTACCAATACGTACCATGACCTCTGGCTGTTCTCCTTCCCACTTCAGGAGCCCATGGACATGATCAGAAACATCCTGGACCCTGACACCTGGGAGGCAAACTACCATCCATGTTTCTTTCCTGCGTTCACAGAATCACCTGTCTGACCCCCTAACTACAGAGTCCCTAATCACTGCTGCCATTCTCTTCCTTTCCCTACCCTTGTGAGCCACAGGGCCAGACTCTGTGCTAGAGGAGTGACCACTGTTGTTTCCCCCAGGGAGGCCGTCTCCCCCAACAGTACTCAAACAGGAGTAGTTATTGTTAAGGGGGACAGCCACTGGGGTACTGTCTAGCATCTGCCTCTTGCCCTTCCCTCTCCTGACTGTTACCCACTTCTCTGTCTCCTGTGGTCCTGGGGTGCTATACCTGCCTATAGCTCCGCTCTATCGCCTCCGCATTTTCCCTGACCAGACGAAGGTCATCGAGCTGCAGCTCCAGTTCCCTAACCCAGTCCCTAAGGAGCTGCAGCTCGACGTACCTGGTTTAGATGTGGCCCTCCAGGAGGCTGGGAGTCTCCCGGACTTCCCACATCTGACACCAAGCACTGAAAACCGGTCTCACACACATACTTCCTGTCTGTAATTTTACACGTAACGTACCTCGCCTCGACCCTTTATCGCCGAAACCCCGTTGAGCCAAAGACTTCCTGCTCTGTCTCCCACTACTCAGTCGCCCGCTCCTCCGACGCCCGCTGTATAAAGTTGTCTTCTTTTGAAACTCTTCCCACTGTTCTCACTGGCTGACCTCCACGCGCTTGCACAGACGTGCCCTGTTCAAACCGCTGAAGAAATATCTTTTAAATATTGTATTTGTACCTGCCTTTAGGTTCGTCCGTCGTCAACGTCGATGAAGAGCTCGACACTATTAGTCACTTTGAGACTGGATGCGGTGAGTCCAAAGATGAGTGGTCAGGCCAATTCGGGCACGGAATGTCCTGGCACATGCTGGGCAGACACATGTAGGCACTGCAGTTGTTGCGCTGGTGGCTCTGGACTTGCACAGCTCGTGCTTATGTTGTGCTTCAGCAGTGCGCCTTGCTTCATAACCCTGACAGCCCTTGTGGATGAGGCCGTGCCAGGTAGGGCGGTTTTGTGCCAGCTTTTCCCAGGTGGTCGTGTCTATGTCAAGCCACTTCAGGGAGGCCTTTTAGTGTGTCCTTGTAAAGTTTCTTCCGCCCTCCATGCGAGCGCCTTCCAGCAGAGAGTTCCCCAAAAAGGAGCTGTTTGGGTATGTGCTCGTCCGGCATGCGGATGACATGACCTGCCCACCGGGTCTGTGCTCTCATCAGCAGTGTGTGGACTGATGGTAGACTTGCTCTAGAGAGAACTTCAGTGTCTGGTACTTTATCAGCCATCTGATGCCTCATATTCTGCGAAGACAAGTCATGTGGAAGTGGTTGAGCTGTCTAACATGCCTTCGATACACAGTCCACGTTTCACAGGCATACAGGAGGGTAGCGAGTACCGCGGCTCTGTAGACCTTCAGTTTTGTTGCTGGACTGATTCCTCGACGTTCCCATACAGTGGAGCGCAGTCTACCGAAAGCAGAACTTGCCTTTGCTATTCTGCAGTTAACTTCTGTATCAATAGTCACTGCTCGGGAGAGGGTGCTGCCAAGGTCAGTAAACTGGTCCATCACCTGTAGTTTCTGTCCTTTGATTGTGATTTTGGGTTCTGTGTACGGTGCATGAGGGACAGGCTGCTGCATGACTTCGGTCTTTTTGATGTTGATGGTGAGTCCAAAGTTGTCACAAGCCCTGGAGAATTTGTCCATATTGACTTGCATCTCCGGCTCCGAGCCGGCATACAGGGCGCAGTCATCGGCAAAGAGGAAGTCCCTCAGAACAGTCTCCTTCACATTGGTAATAGCCTGAAGTCTCCTCAGGTTGAAGAGCTTCCCATCCACTCTGTACTTGAGGCTGATTCCAGCATCACTGTCCTGGAAGGCATCATTCAGCATGGCAGTAAACATCATGCTCAACAGTGTGGGTGCGAGCACAAAACCCTGTTTGACACCACTGGTGACTGGGAACGCCTCAGAGGATTCCCCGCCGTCCAGCACTCAGGCCATCATGGAACTGACGTACCAGCTGAATGAATCTAGCGGGGCAGCCGAACTTTGACATGATCCTCCGCAGGCCTTGTTGGCAGACAGCGTCGGAGGCTTTCGTGAGGTCAACAAAAGCTGGGTAGAGTTCGTGATTCTGCTCCTGACACTTCTCCTGAAACTTCTCCTGAAGTTCCCGTGCGGCAAAAATCATGTCAATAGTCCCACGACCTTTGCGAAAGCCACACTGTGGCTCTGGCAGCAGGCCCAGCTCCAGATGAGTGACCAGACGATTTAGCAGGACTCTTGCAAGGGTTTTTCCTGCGATGGAGAGCAGCGAGATTCCTCGGTGGTTGTCGCATACTTGTCGATTGCCCTTCCTCTTGTAGAGGTGTAAGATGGATGCATCTTTAAGTTCCTGAGGAATGGATCCTTGCTTCCAGAAAGACTGGAACAACTCGGTGAGCTTCTCAATAAACACACGACCACCGGCTTTGTAGAACTCTGCAGGTATGGCGTCTGCCCCGGGGCTTTGCCACTGGATAGCTGGCTGACAGCTTCCGTGACTTCGGCTACTACCGGTGGGTTATCCATGGCGCTGTTGATGTCGACCTGGGGAATCCTGTCTATCGCCTCATCGTTAATAGATGACGGTCGGTTGAGGACGGCATCAAAGTGTTCAGCCCGTCTCTGCAGGATCTGAGCCTTCTCTGTAATGAGAGTTGTACCTTCTATACTCAGGAGGGGGGAACTCCCAATAGACTGAGGTCCGTAGAGAGTGCTGAGGGCTTCATAGAATCGTTTCAACTCGTTTCTGTCAGCGTATCCCTGTATTACATCTGCCTTGGCGCTCAGCCAGGCATCTTGCTTCTTACGCAGTTTATTCTGGACTGTCCTGCGAACACTGGTAAAGGCGTTTTTCTTGGCAGCTGACGATGGATCGTTCTGGTGGGCACGATGAAGGCGGTACTTTTCAACAAGTAGAGCCTGTATCTCCTCATCATTCTCATCGAACCAGTCGTGCTGCTTGCGGGTAGAGAGCCCTAGCATCTTCAGTGCAGATGAATGGACAGCATCCCTGAAGCGATCCCAGTCGTCCACAGCGCTGCCTGCAAGGTGTAGGCTGCAAGCTTGGTTTCTAAATCTTCAGCCAGTGCTGAAGCAATGCTGGAGTTCTTCAGCCTGGCCACGTTGATTCTTTTCATAGCCTTGCTTCCTCTTGAGTCTGATGTGGAGCTTCATTTTGGAGACAATGAGCCTGTGATCTGTCCAGCAGTCAGCACCACACATGGCCTTGGTCACTCTGACATCCTGCCTGTCTTTTCTCCTGACAGTGACATAGTGGATAAGATGCCAGTGCTTAGAACGGGGGTGCATCCAGGAGGTCTTGTTATGGGTAGGCAGGTGGAAAGTTGTGTTGGTGATGAGGAGGTGTGTGCTGCACAGGTCTTCAGTAAGGGTAGGCCGTTACTGTTATATTTGCCCACTCCATGTCTCCCAATGACACCCTGCCAGGCTGCAGAGTCGCACCCTACTCTTGCATTGAAGTCGCCGAGCAAGATCAGCTTGTCGGTGCTGCCCACTGCAGACAGTTGGGCGTCTAGTTCTTCATAGAACCTGTCTTTTGTCACGTCTGGGTTGGTCATTGTGGGGGCATAGGCGCTGATCAGGGTGGCTTGACTTCTGTTCTGTAGCGGAAGCTGTAGTGTCATGAACCGGTCATTCACGTCCTCCGGGAGACTAGCAAGTTTCCGAACAAGGTGACTCCTGACGGTGAATCCGACTCCAGCATCACGACGCTCATCGCTGCCGCGACCGCTCCAGAAAAAGTGTATCCACCTCCAGGTTCAGTCAGCTGACCCACGTTGGCAAGACGAGTCTCACTCAGGGCTGCAATGCCAATGTTGTATCTTGCAAGCTCTCTGGCAACTAAGGCTGTTCCTCTCTCTGGCCTGTTTGCTGCCGAGTTGTCCAATAGCGTGCGCACCTTCCAAGTGCCAATGGTGAGCGGTATCACCTTGCGTTTTGTTGTGTTTGTTCGGCCGCCAAGACGTGATCCCCGCCAGCTGTGGTAAACTGGCCAGGGTGTAATGAAGCAGGAAACCTTTTCTAGCCCCTTCTTCATACTACGGAGGTGAGCGGTGCGTTCCTAAAGAGGGCTGCTCAGTCGCCCAGCTAGACGCCGAGTTTCACTGCTGCTTGGGTCAGCGAGAAACGACCTTTAGACCTGAGCCGCCTGTTTGCAGGTCCGTGACTACAGCTCCTGGTGTATCCACACCTGCTGCTTCGCCACTCGCCCACCGCCACAGGACTTCACAGGTTAGAGGGTGATGATGATGGTGATGATGGTGTCGAGACCAGCGCTTGATTTGGATTTAAGTGAGGGAGAGTTGCGCAGTGTCAGCCTCACTCTCTCTTCCCAATTCCCATCTGGGTCCAGTGGTAAGACAGCGTCGAGACGGCTAGAGATGAGACTAGGTGCAGTGGATGACCAGGACGTCTTCTGTGTCTTGTCCTGCTCTACACGTTCCACGATGCTTGCAGAGGCCGCCTTCTTGACCGTTGGACCTTCCATTGGTCTCGTCCGCTCAATCCGCCGGAGTCTGTCTTCACATGCTGGGATAGACAACTCCCTACCTCACCGAGGGTTTGCGACCCGTCGGCTACCCTCAACTGGTTTAGCCGGCTTGTCGAAGCCGTTGCCCGGGGTGTGGCCGCTGTCGCATGCAAACAGCTACGGGGAGCCACAGGTGAGAGCTGAGTGCCAGGTGGGGACCAAAGGTGGGCTAACCGCCCTGAAAAGGACGCGACATGTTCCCCCACCAGAGGTGCTACCCCTCCCTGACACCCCATAGCCTGCCTTTAACACTTCCACTGGCAGCTCGTTCCATTTATGCACCGCTCTCTGCACGAAGATATTGCCTCTCTTAGTCACTGCCCGTTATGCTGTTGGCGTTTAGGGTAGCAATGGAGGTCCTCCATCTCTGTCTGTCCATACCGTCACACACAGCTATAGAATGAGTCTTCATTGCTGTTTCTGCCACTATTCTTTTTGACTAGTCAGGGTTGTTAGCCCTGAGATGAAGCCCTGAACCGGTGGACCACACTTAGTCTGTCCTCTACCCTTTGACCTGTTTGGCATGAGTGACCCTACCAGGAGCCAAAGTACAGGGCCCTGACTCCAGCCAGTGTCGCTCTCCTGGTCATTGAGGCACACAGGTCTTCAATCTCTACAAGGTTATGATCATCTTGCAGGACATTGCCTCTCAGTTCCCCTTTAAATCTTTCTTTTCTCATTTTAACTCCATGCCGTCCAGAGCATTTTAACTCTATGCTGGAGAAAAGACTATGGCCATTCACTCTATCTATGCCCCTCTTGATTTTATAAACCCTTATTGAACCATATTGGATTGACCGTGCGAATATAGCAAGTGATCGGGCACGGAATCAGTCGGGCCTCCTACATGTGGGTGGCTCTCTTCCTCGGCTTGGGCTTCCAAGTGCATGTGTTTCTGTCTCGGCGGGCTCAGTTCACCACTTCCCAGCAAGTTGCCCAGCGAGTACCGGGCCTAACGATTCAGTAAGAACGTTTAAACATATGACTCCACTGTGGTCCTTGCTCTGTGCCTACGTAACCTCTAGAAGGTCACCCTCAGCCCTCTATTCCTCAGTGGAAACATTCTGGCTTATCCAGCCTCTCCTTACAACTCAAACCCTCCAGTCCCAGTAACATAGTTGAAAAATTGTTTTTGCACCCTTCCCAGTCTATTGGCACGCTTCCTAAGGCAGCACAACCCAAAACTAAAGGTGGTACTCCAAATGTGGCCTTACCAATGTTTTATGCAGCTGCGAAAGTGACGGCTAAACCCCTGTACTCAATACCTTGACTGGTGAGTCACAGATTGACCTTATCTTCTGGGGACAGTAACACTTTGAGGGACAACTCAGTGAAGAACATAATGTTGTTGAGCTGATCTAACCGAGCCTTTTCGACAGTGTCAAGGTGCAGTCCCTTACACTGAAAGGAACCTTACTAGATGACAGCAGAAGAAAGAGACAGGGGGGAATGTTGTGAAGGAGAAAGTTTCCCCAAGATTTGTATTTAATCGTGCTTCTGTCGTAAGGGTGGACCCAAGTGCAAGACACGGACACTAAAGTACTAGGAACAGCACTCGGTGTGTCAAGAAAGCAAGGGAAGTGGGGAAGGAAGGACACTGGACATTGACACAGGCCCTGGACGAGACTAGGATGCAGGGCCTGGGCTAGGACATGGACAAGGAACACGGAACCCGGACAAGGAGCTAGGAACAAGGAGCCTGGACTAGGGACACAGGACTCCGAAACTAGAGCCTGGACAAGGACCTGGAACCTGGGTCTTGGTTAGGACTAGGAACCTAGGTCTTGACTCGGAACCGGAATCCGGGTTTAGGCTAGGACAAGATGTGGCTACAGGTTGTGGCGTGGCTACAGGACTGGACGTGAGACTCCTGGACAGGACAAGGGAACTCTAGCACTGGACAAGGGAACTCCAGCACAGGGCTGGGTGAGGCACATGGACAGAACGAGAACACGAATCCTTGATTTGGTCTTGGGAGACTGGAACCTCGGAGCCTTGGACTTGGAACTCAGGAACATGGAACACAGAGCCAGGACCCCTCCTTGGGAGCAGGACATAGGGCCGGGCCTTGTACACAGCACACAGAGCCAGGACTCTCTCCTTGGGAACGGGACCAAGGGCCGAGGCTATTTCTATACACAGAACACTGAACATGAAGAGACAGTTCTCCAATCAGGGTAGCGGCAAACAGCCGGGCCTACCTAGCGAAGGCGAGGACACAGAGAGACAACTCCAAACAATGACAGACTGTTCCTTATCTTAACACAGCAAGGCCCCAGTCTTGCTCTGGCGGTTGAACCTGACGGCGTTACAGACAAAGGTTGCAGGTGAGGCTTCAGAAGGAAAAGAAGGGGAAGAGAAGGGAACAGTCCAGCAAACAATCCCTGGTTTGCAGAGGTATTAATGTGCCAGACCGAAATGAGAATCAGGTGCCTCAATTAAACAAAGCACCCAACAGAACAAGGGAGAAAACAGGAAAACCGGGAACAAGGATCAATGGACTGGACCGTGAACTGGCATGCAGCCTTTATGGACCGGACCATGACAGCTTCACTATTAAATTATAATACTTTACTTCAATAAATCTACTTTCACAAATATTTACAAAGTAAGTCTTTATTATATCATTACAGAACACTTGCTTAGTTATAGATAGAGTCATAGAAAAATACAGCCTGAAACAGGACCTTTGGACCATCCATTCTGTGCCAAACCATTCAATCTGCTTACTCCTATCAACCTGCACCAGGACCTGAGCCCGCTACCTATGCCACCACTTGTGCTGGCACCTTGTTCTGCACTCTCACGGCTCTCTCAGTGAAGGAGTTTCCCCACACATTCCCCTTCAACTTTTTACCTTTCACCCTTAACCCATGACCTTAGAGGAAAACCTCAGAAAAAAAGCCTCCATACGTTCACTGTATCTGTACCCCTAATAATTTTGTGTTGCTGTTCCTTTCCACATCTTGCGACACATCGGGTGGCAGTTTTGCCATTTCCTTAGCATCTACTGTTTTTAACAAGTCCAAGGTGCTGGCTTGACGCTCAATCTGGCACAGATGGAAAGTGCGTGAGGAGCTGGCCGGATTTGAACTCGGGGGCCATTTGCCTTGAAGTCCAGTGCTGATGCCACTACACCACCAGCCAGCAATTATTTTGTATACCTTTATCAAATCTTCCCTCAATCTTCCCATGTTCCAAGGCATAAGTACAATAAAATATGTCTTTATTGAAAAATAGGAGTATTTTTATAAAATATACAGCATCTACTCAGAAACTACAGTCATTAAAGCTTAGATCTAACTGCTTGCAAAAGGCACAAACAGTATCACAACAGAAACAAATTATGGTACGGTGTAAGTAACCATTACTAAATACACAAGAGGTCACTTTATTAGTGACCACCTGAACCTAACGAAGTAGCTAATGAGTGTACGTTCATGATCTTAAGCTGCTGTAGCTCACCCACTCCAACGTTCGACATGTGCATTCAGGGAAGCTCTTCTGCACACCACTGCTGTAATATGTGGCTATTCGTCGCATTTCTGCCAGCTTGTCAACCACTGTGGCCATTCTCCTCTGACCTCTCATTAACAAGATGTTCTCATCCACAGAACTGCCACTCAATGGATGTTTCTTTTTCGTTTCCTGCACCATTCTCTGTAAACTCTAAAAACTGTTGTGCATAAAAAACCCAAGGAGATCAGCAGTTTCTGAGATACTCAAACCACCTCGTCTGGCACCAATAATCATTCCATGGTCAAAGTCACTCAGATCACATTTCTTCCCCCATTCTGATGTTTGGTCTGAACAACAACTGAACCTCTTGACCATGTCTGTGTGCTTTTATGGATTAAGTTGCTGCCACAATGTCGGCTGATGAGATATTCGATTAACAAGCAGGTGTACCTAATAAGGAGGCCATTGAGTGTATGTGTCCACTTGGTCCTTTGCAAATATATTATGAAATACTAAGTAATGGCAAATTCTAAGGATTGGGAATAATATCATCAATGACAATTGGAACATTGTGGCATCTTACAGAACCAGCAGTTTTTAATACCATTTGTATTGGTTGACTTTGTTTGCAGTTTGCTATGTTCCAGCTTCAGAGTCCCTGGACTAGAAGAATATTGTTCTGATGTTCATTATTGTTGTTGGCCTTTGCATTTGATACCTCATAATTTCCTGTTTTAGATGCTCTGTGCTTCTTGTAGCACATGAATCCCAACAGCAGCAGTATAATTGCTATGATGATTAAGTAATACATCCAATTCTTCCACATTTTACCTGTTGAACATTCATAAAAGCTGTTACACAATTGTCAACAGTTCCAGGTAAATATATTTATTGTAAAACCCTGATCCTTTCAACATTCTATGAGCTTTGCCTGATTTCATAATGCAACCAGACTCTATATGCAAGTTGATTTCTTGAACCTCTGGTAATTGCCCCCACCTTCCTCTCCTTCACTATTCTCCCATTCTTGTTTCCCTCTCTCACCTTATCTCCTTACCTGTCCATCACCTCCCTCTGGTGCTTCTCCCCTTCCCGTTCTTCCATGGTCTTCTGTCCTCTCCTATCGGGTTCCTCCTTCTCCGGCCTTTCATCTCTTCCACCAATCAACTTTTCAGCTCTTCACTTCACCCCTCCCCCTCTCCCAGTTTCACCTATCAGCTGCCACTTTGGACTACTTTCAACCCTCTCCACTCCTTCTTACTCTGACTTCTTCCCTTGACTTCTTTCCATTCTGGTGAAGGGTCTGGGACTGAAATGTCGACTGTTTATTCCCATCCATAGATGCCCTCTGACCTGTTAAGCTTCTCCAGCACATTGCATGTATCGCTCCATATGCCGGTCCCATGTTTTCTCACTTACAAACACATTCCTTACGATAAATAACAACATCATCGTTTACTTACACACTTACATAATGCTTTACAAAGTACCTTTTGAGGAGTAATACACATACAACACTGGAGGAACTTAGCAGGTCAAACAGCATCTATGTGAGGAAATGAACAGAGGACCAGGTTGAAAACCTGGGTGATTAATACTCAATACTCAAGACAGGTAGATGTGCTGAACCTCTGTTGAAAGCTTACAATGCAATATTTGCAATTTATCCA
The DNA here is from genome assembly GCF_030028105.1 of Mobula birostris. Taxonomy (NCBI): domain Eukaryota; kingdom Metazoa; phylum Chordata; class Chondrichthyes; order Myliobatiformes; family Myliobatidae; genus Mobula; species Mobula birostris. The sequence continues at coordinate 7,499,025 of NC_092401.1, forward strand.
CTGATGTATTGTACACAACAATTTCATGTTGTTTCAAAAAAACATGTTGCACCATTTAATTTAACCTGATTCAGCTTTTTTTCCCCAAAATAAGCTAAATATTGAAAGCTCTACTGTAGAAGTATGGGTTAAAAGGGTTAAAAGACATTTGTGTCCTTACAGTAAGAAGCTTTTTCAGTATTGATTACACTGGACAACAAAGATTTTGCTTCCTGAATACTTTTGGGCGTATCTTATGGATCGTGGGCTGCTGATCATGAAAATTTCCCCATAATGTACTATTTTTTAAAGTAAATCACCCATATTGGTTATTTCAATTTATAATTCAAATCAGAATAACAGACGCCAAGATTGAGAAAAGCAATTTTGTTGGTCTGCAAATCAAATAGGTCACCAATTTGAAGAATTTCTAGTGGGATCGGAGAAAATCACATGTTCGGCATTCAAGGATGTTGTTGAAAACTTTCCTGGCAACTACAGAGCACCAAACTATGTGCACCTGATTAACAACATGCTTCAAGCATGCAGAACCATGAAGTGCAGCATGTCACTAAAGATTCATTTTCAGCAGTCCCACTTAGATTTCTTCCCTGCAAACTCTAGTGTTGCCAGTGACGAGCATGGTGAAAGGTTTCACCAGGACATTGCGGTCATGGAGAAACGGTATCAGGGCAACTGGAATCCATCAATGCTGGCTGATTATTGTTGAACACAAGTGAGAAGCCTCAGACACTGAGTACAAACGAAAATCATCAACAAAATATTCTTAGCTTATTTGAACTAGTGCAAAGAGCCAGCACCGTAATGCAATGGAATGCATTATATTCAATAAAAGTTAATCAGAATTAGAATCAGGTTTATTATCACTGGCATGTGTCGTGAAATTTGTTGTTTCTTGTTCCTCCAAATTCTTATGTGATACAAGTAGTCTGAAATTATACTTGTGTTCAGTTTCAAGCGGTCTATCATAAAAAAAACAAGGGAGCAACAGTTTTGAAAAAAAATTTGTTGTCCAGTGTTATTACACACTGATCTAATGTACAGTATTTGTAATTGTGTTACGTGCGGACTTCAAAGACAAAGATGCTTCTCTAAATTAAGCTGATATAAATAAAAACCTTGTCTTGCTTTGATACCAGTATGTACTTACACTGGACATCGAGAGTGGCTGACTGCCGTTTAACAATAGTGTTGTAGTGATGGTGAAGTGTCAGCTCGGCCTCGCAGGTGAACTGCTGTCCATTCAGCTCTGCTCGTGGATTCACAGTGTGGTAGATAGTCAGCCCAGTACTGGCTGACCTGTTCACTAATATCTCACTTCCCTCCTTCAGTCTGAGTTGAAGTTCCCCTGAGACGTTAAACACACTGCAGGTAATATTCACTGGAATTCCCTCAGTGGTGATCGGGATTTGGATTTCAGGGTTGGAGAAAACTGCAATGACGGAGAACATTGTTAAGGTTTGTCTTACCAGCAGGACACCGGATGAGTAGCAGTAGCAGTGAAGGTTTCAAAGGGCAGGGACTGGATAAGGTGGAGGTTGTTCTCTGGCAAAGATGTGATCGGTAGGTGGGAAGCCTTCAAAGGAGAAATTTTGAGAGTGCAGAGTTTGCATTTTCCTGTCAGGATTAAAGGCAAAGTGAATAGGAATAAGGAACCTTGGTTCTCAAGGGATATTGCAACTCTGATAAAGAAGAAGAGAGAGTTGTATGAATGTATAGGAAACAGAGTGTAAATAAGGTGCTTGAGGAGTATAAGAAGTGCAAGAAAATACTTAAGAAAGAAATCAGGAGGGCTAAAAGAAGACATGAGGTTGCCTTGGCAGTCAAAGTGAAGGATAATCCAAAGAGCTTTTACAGGTATATTAAGAGCAAAAGGATTGTAAGGGATAAAATTGGTCCTCTTGAAGATCAGAGTGGTCGGCTATGTGCGGAACCAAAGGAACTGGAGGAGATCTTAAACAACAGAACAACATGAGCCACCCTCCAATCCTCCGGCACTTCACCTGTAGACAGCGACATTTTAAATATTTCTGCCAGGGCTTGTCAACATGGCTTTGTGCATGGTAGGTCATGTTTGACCGATCTATTGGAGTTTGTCGAGGAGGTGACCAGGAAAGTGGATGAAGGGAAGGCAGTGGTTTCAGGTCTCGGCCTGAAACGTCGATTGCACCTCTTCCTACAGATGCTGCCTGGCCTGCTGCGTTCACCAGCAACTTTGATGTGTGTTGCTTGAATTTCCAGCATCTGCAGAATTCCTGTTGTTTGAGATCTTAAATAGGTTTTTTGCGTCTGTATTTACTAAGGAAACTGGCATGAAGTCTATGGAATTAAGGGAAACAAGTAGTGAGATCATGGAAACTGTACAGATCGAAAAGGAGGAGGTGCTTGCTGTCTTGAGGAAAATTAAAATGGATAAATCCCCGGGACCTAATAGGGTGTTCCATCGGACCTTGAAGGAGACTAGCCTTGAAATTGCAGGGGCCCTGGCAGAAATATTTAAAATGTCGTTGTCTACAGCTGAGGTGCCGGAGGATTGGAGGGTGGCTCATGTTGTTCCATTGTTTAGAAAAGGATCAAAAAGTAATCCGGGAAATTATAGGCCGGTAAATTTAACGTAGGTAGTAGATAAGTTATTGGAGGGAGTACTAAGATACAGAATCTACAAGCATTTGGATAGACAGGGACTTATTAGGGAGAGTCAACATGGCTTTTTGCATGGTAGGTCATGTTTGACCGATCTATTGGAGTTTGTCGAGGAGGTTACCAGGAAAGTGGATGAAGGGAAGGCAGTGGATATTGTCTACATGGACTTCAGTAAGGCCTTTGACAAGGTCCTGCATGGGAGGTTAGTTAGGAAAATTCAGTCGCTAGGTATACATGGAGAAGTGGTAAATTGGATTAGACATTGGCTCAATGGAAGAAGCCAAAGAGTGGTGGTAGAGAATTGCTTCTCCGAGTGGAGGCCTGTGACTAGTGGTGTGCCACAGGGATCAGTGCTGGGTCCATTGTTATTTGTCATCTATATCAATGATCTGGATGATAATGTGGTAAATTAGATCAGCAAATTTGCTGATGATACAAAGATTGGAGGTGTAGTAGACAGTGAGGAAGGTTTTCAGAGCCTGCAGAGGGACTTGGACCAGCTGGAAAAATGGGCTGAAAAATGGCAGATGGAGTTTAATACAGACAAGTGTGAGGTATTGCACGTTGGAAGGACAAACTAAGGTAGAACATACAGGGTTAATGGTAAGGCACTGAGGAGTGCAGTAGAACAAAGGGATCTGGGATTACAGATACAAAATTCCCTAAAAGTGGCGTCACAGGTAGATAGGGTCATAAAGAGAGCTTTTGGTACATTGGCCTTTATTAATCAAAGTATTGAGTATAAGAGCTGGAATGTTATGATGAGGTTGTATAAGGCATTGGTGAGGCCGAATCTGGAGTATTGTGTTCAGTTTTGGTCACCAAATTACAGGAAGGATATAAATAAGGTTGAAAGAGTGCAGAGAAGGTTTACAAGGATGTTGCCGGAACTTGAGAAACTCAATTACAGAGAAAGGTTGAATAGGTTAGGACTTTATTCCCTGGAGTGTAGAAGAATGAGGGGACATTTGATAGAGTTATATAAAATTATGATGGGTATAGATAGAGTGAATGCAAGCAGGCTTTTTCCACTGAGGCAAGGGGAGAAAAAAACCAGAGGACATGGGTTAAGGGTGAGGGGGGGAAAGTTTAAAGGGAACATTGGGGGGGGGCTTCTTCACACAGAGAGTGGTGGGAGTATGGAATGAGCTGCCAGAAGAGGTGGTAAATGCGGGTTCTTTTTTAACATTTAAGAATAAATTGGACAGATACATGGATGGAAGGTGTATGGAGGGATATGGTCCATGTGCAGGTCAGTGGGACTAGGCAGAAAATGGTTCGGCACAGCCAAGAAGGGCCAAAAGGCCTGTTTCTGTGCTGTAGTTTTTCTATGGTTTCTATGGAGTTTTATCCCACTGGCAAGCTCTCGCGGGAGTGACCGTTATGAGAGAGACTGTGGCCCTGGCACAAGAAAATAGCATCCATCATCAAGGGCTTCCACCACCCAGGCCATGATCTCTTCATACTTCTGCCATTGGGAAGGAGGTACAGGAGCTTCAGGTCTCATACCAGCAAGTTCAGTAACAGTTATTACCTTTCAACCATCAACTCCTGAACCAGCATGGATAACTTCACTCACCTCAACAATGAACTGATTCCACAACCTATGGACTCAATTTCAAGGACTCTATAAATTACAATCTCAGCTTTCTTTCTTTCTTTTTTATTATTGTACTTGCACAGGTTGCCTTCTTTAGCACATTGTTTTTTTTTTGTCAGACTTTGTGTGTAGCTTTTCACTGATTATATTGTCTTTCTTTGTTCTAAACTCTGAATGCCTGCAAGAAAATGAATCTCAGGGTGGCACCTGGTGACATATACACACTTTAATAATAAACTTACTTTGAACCTTGAAAGCTTACTCATTATACGTTACAGAGGCCAGGGCATTGGTATACTGCTGCTGTGGGACGCGGGCAATAGTGGACGTTGGGAATGTCCCCAATCTCCCTCATCTGCACCTGGAGGTTGTGCGCTCAGCTGCAGCTCCTTTTGGACCCCAGTAGCAGTTGGGGCTGTGGATGGTCAGGCTATGGAGAATCTGGGATGCAGAGAATGTCGGAGACAGCACAGTTGGTGAGTTGTTCGTGTCACTGATACAGTAGAGATGGGAGGGTATCGAGGGAGGGTAGTCAGGGCAGCCAGCTAATTCATTCCCTTTGCAAACTTGGCTCAACGTGTTCATGCCAGCTGTGTCACTGAGCAAGCTAGTCCCACCGCTCATGTTTGGCAAATTGCCCCCTCATCCATGTATTTATCTAAAGATTCAAATGCACTTGGTTCGTTTATTATCAAAGTACATATGCAGTATACAACTCTGAGATTCGTCTTCACCAGATAGCCACGAAACAAACAAAACCATGGTAGTCGCTCAACGAAACACGTCAGCAGCCCTGTACCCCACACAAAAAAAACCCATACACTGCAAATGGGAACATGATCATTAACCCCACCGCGCGAAAAAGAATGACAAATCTCACAAAACAGCAAGAACATCCAACCCGAACCCCTTCCCTGACAGATCATGCCAAATGGCAACAAGAACACCAACCCACTCCCTCACACAGAAAAAAAAACTTACCGATTGCACCAAACTACAACAAGAAAGAATGACTGGAAACACAGAATGGGAAAAAAAAACCTAGAAGTGACGAATTGACAATAAACTGGACTGGTCAAAGAACACTGAGGCTGTCTACAAGAAGGGCCAGAGCCGTCTCCATTTCCTGAGGAGACTGAGGTCCTTTAACATCTGCCGGACGATGCTGAGAATGTTCCATGAGTCTGTGGTGGCCAGTGCGATCATGTTTGCTGTTGTGTGCTGGGGCAGCAGGCTGAGGGTAGCAGACACCAACAGAATCAACAAACTTATCCGTAAGGGCAGTGATGTTGTGGGGATGGAACTGGACTCTCTGACGGTGGTGTCTGAAAAGAGGATGCTGTCCAAGTTGCATGCCATCTTGGTTAATGTCTCCCATCCACTGCATAATGTACTGGGTGGGCAAAGGAGTACATTCAGCCAGAGGCTCATTCCACCGAGATGCAACACAGAGCGTCATAGGAAGTCATTCCTGCCTGTGGCTATCAAACTTTACAACTCCTCCCTTGGAGGGTCAGACACCCTGAGCCAATAGGCTGGTCCTGGACTTATTTCCTGGCATAATTTATATATTATTATTTAATTATTTATGGTTTTATTACTATTTAATTATTTATGGCGCAACTGTAACAAAAACCAGTTTCCCCCGGGATCAATAAAGTATGACTATGACTGTGACTAAATGATGGAGACCAATTTGAACTACAGTTAGTTTGAACTTCAGTCCACAGTCCAATCCACAGAGGGCAGATCTTCGGTAACATTGAGGGAGAGGGACCTTCCATGATCCGTAACACACAGGCACCTTATCCGGCAGCAGCGAGAGATCCATCACAGCAGAGAGCAAGAGGCAGGTAGTCAGCGATAGGCACTTGCTCACCTCCGCATGCGGTTTGATGTTTCATTCTTCCTCGATGCTTTGAACGATGAGAAATGGAGTCGACCATGGGCTCACACATCGTTTCTTCCCCTCGAGGCCACTTGCGCATGCCTCCTGGAACTTTCTCGGGACAGCAAAGAGCGCTAGATCTCTCAATCAGTCTCCAAACTGTAAGTCACAGGCTTCAACAGTTCCAGAAACACACTTAAAATAAAAAGATGTAGAAAAAGTGAAATAAACAGTTCCGTGGACTATCTAAAAGGCGTCACCATGTGCCCACCTCAACCACTATTTCTGGAGGCTCATTCTATGTGTGCATCTCCCTTTGTGTGAAGAAGCTGCCTTGAAATTGGAGAGTTGACATGACATCTAAAAATTTGATAAACTTTTATAGATGTGTGGTGGAGAGTATATTGACTGGCTGCAGCACAGCCTGGTATGGAAGCCTTGTATGGTAAATCTGACCCAGTACATCACGTGTAAAGCCCTCCCAACCAATCAGTACATCTACATGAAACACTGTTGTAGGAAAGCAGCATTCATCTTCAGGGATCCTCATCACCCAGGCCGTGCTGACATCGGATAGCAGGTACAAGAGCCTCAGGACTCACACCATCAGGATCAAGAACAGTTACTACCCCTCAACCACCAGGCTCTTGAATAAAAGGGGATAACTACGCTCAACTTCACTTGCCCCATCAGTGAAATGTTCCCACAACTAATGGTCTCACTTTCAAGGACTCTTTATCTCACCATCTCATGTTCTCATTATTTATTGTTTTTGATCTTAATTTACATTTACACAGTTTGTTATCTTCTGCACTCTGGTTGATCTTTCACTGATCCTGTTATAGTTACTATTCTATAGATTTGCTGAGTATATATCTCAGGGTTATATAAGGTGACATATATGTACTTTGATAATAAACCTTGCTTTGAACTTTGAACTTTTGAAGTTTAAATCTCTGGCCTCTGATGTTAAGCCTTGGCCCCTCATTTTCATTGCCTCCTCTCTTGGAAAAAGACTATGTGCTTTCACCCTGTCTATTATCCTCATGATACCCTATAAGGTCAGCCCCTCAACCTCCTACACTGCAGGGAATAGAGTGCTAGTCTACCCAACCTCCCCTTGTATCTCAGCCCCTCCATCACCCTCCCCACCACAGGTCCAAGCAACATCCTGGTTAATCTGCTCTACACTCTTTCTAGTTTAATAACATCTTTCCTATAACAGGGTGACCAAAGCCGTACACAGTACTCCAAATGCTGCCCTATCAACATCTCATATAACTGCAATATAACTTCCCAACTTCTACGCTCAATGCCCTGAGGGTACCAGTGAACCAGAATCAGGTTTAGTATCACAGTCGTACTGTAAATCATAAAGTTTGTTAAACTGAGGCAGCAGACTATTGCAATACATAATCATAATAACTATACATTACATTAAGTATATATATTAATGGAAATTATTTGTGCTGAACGTGTATAAAGTATGCCAAATGACTTCTTCACCACCCTATCTACCTGTGACACTACTCTCAGTGAACTGTGCACTTGAACTGCTAGGTCCCTCTGTTCCATAACACTCCCCAGTGCTCACTGTATAAGTCCTACCCAGCTTCAAAGTTCAAAATAAAGTTTATTGTCAGCGTACATACATGTCACCACGTACAATCCTCAGTTTCTTTTCCTGTGAACCCTCTCAGCAAACCTATGGAACAGTAACTGTAGACAGGATCGGCGAACAACAAACTGTGCAAATGCAGATATAAATAAATAGCAATACACAACGAGCACAAAATAACAAGGTAAAGAGTCCTTAAAGTGAGACCATCAGTTGTGGGAACACCAGAAATAGAAGGAGTGTAGTTATTCCCTTTTTGTTCAAAAGTCTGATGATTGAGGGGCAGTAACTGTTCTTGAACCTGGTGGGGTGAGTTCTGAGGCTCCTGTACCTTCTACCTGCTGGCAGCAGCGAGAAAAGAGCATGGCCTGGGTGGTGATGATCTCTGACGATGGATGCTGCTTTTCTACGGCAACGTTTCATGTAGACGTGCTCAATGGTTGAGAGGACTTTACCTGTGATGTACTGGGCCGAATCCACTGCCTTTTCTATGATTTTCCGCTCAAAGGCATTGGTTGGATCTCCCAAAATGCAACACGTCATATTTATCTGGATTACCAACCGTTTGCCAATTCTCAGCCAACATTACCAAGCTGATCACGAAGCTTCTGTAATTTTTCATTAACTTCCACACTACCTGCAGCTACCACTGTGTAATATTATCCATAAACTTACTAACTATGGCTGTACATTTATCACAAGCAGATCAGGCTTATTATCACTGACACATCTTGTAAAATTTGTTGTTCTGTAGCTGCAGTACAGAAAAAGGTATAAAAAAAATTACTGTTCCAATCAATAGTGTCAAAGATGAATAAGGAGGCAGTGTTCATGAATTGTTCAGATATCTGATGCTAGGGGGGACAAAACTCTTCCTAAAACATTGAGTGGGGGTCTTCAGGCTCCTGTGCCTCCTCCCTGATGGTGGCAACGAGAAGGGGGTACATCCGAATCATTTCTATAAATTACAACTAATGAAGGTCCAAGCACCGACCCCCATGGTACACCTCCAGACACAGGCCCACAGTCAGAGGAACAACCCTCAACCAGCACCCTCTAGTTCCCTGCAGTGAGCCAATTCTGATTCCAATCAGCCATCTCCCCGAGTCCCGTACAATCTAACTGTTCAGGCTAGCCTGCCGGGAGGGAGCTTGTCAGAGGCCTTGCTAACGTTCATCCAGACAACATAAATTGCCCTACCTACACTCACCTACCCCCTTAGCTACTTCCTCAAAGAACTCCAAAAGATTTGTCAGGCATGACTTCCCACAGAGCAAAACCCAAATCAGACCCTGTCTCTCCAAAGGGTCTGATGGTTTCTGTAGCTGCAAGAGACTCCAGGTTGATACATTGCCTCCTTGAAGTTAGGATCAAAGATATCTCAGAGTGGCTGCAGGACGTTCTGAAATGGTTTGGTAAACAGCCAGAGGTCATGGTACATGTAAGTAACAATAACATAGGTCAGAGGAGAGATGAGGTTCTGTGGCTTGAGCTTAGGGAGCTAAGTGCCCATTTGAAGAGCAGAAGCTTAAAGGTTGTAACTTAGACCATAAGATATAGGAGCAGAATTAAGCCATTTAACCCATCAAATCTGTTCCACCATTTCATCATATCTGACCCATTTTCCTTCTCGGCCCCAATCTCCTGCCTTCTCCCTTAATCCATTCATGCCCTGACTAATCAAGAATCGACCAACCTCTGCCTTAAATATACGTAAAGGCTTGGTTTGCACGGCTGTCAGTAACAATGAAAAATCCACAGATTCACCGCTCTCTGGCTAAAGAAAGTCCTCCTCACCTCTGTTCTAAAAGGACACCCCTCTATTCTGAAGCTGTGTCCTCTGGTCCTAGACTCTCCCACCATAGGAAACATCTCCTCCACATCCATTCTGTTGAGGCCTTTCAACATCTGATAGGTTTCAACTAGGGCGCCCCTCATTCTTCTGAATTCCAGAGAATACAGGCCCAGAGTCATCAGACGCTCTTCATACGACAAGCCATTCAACCCTGGAATCATTTTTGTGAACCTCCTTTGAACCCTCTCCAGTGTCAGCACATCCTTTCTGACTCGCAATACTCCAGATGAGGCCTCAGCCGTATTGTATTTAGCCTCAACATTACATCCTTGCTTTTATATTTTATTCCTCTTGAAATGAATGCTGACATCGCATTCGTCTTCCTCACCACACATTCTACCTGCAAATTAACATTTAGGGAAATCCTGCACATGGGCTCTTAACTTGATAAGCAGCCTCATGTGTGGCGGCTTGTCAAAGGCCTTCTGAAAATCCAAATACCCACCATCTACCGATTCTCTTTTATCCATCCTGCTTGTTATTTCCTCAAAGAATTCCAACACATTCGTCAGGCAAGATTTTCCCTTGAGGAAGCTATGCTGACGATGGCCTATTTAATCATGTGCCCCAGGAACCCTAAAACCACATCCTTAACTTCTTGATTGCCTCTGGTGGCACGAGCCAGTGAATATGGGAATATAGGGATGGGTGGGATCAATGTGTGACTAAAGGGATGGTGCTCAAGGATAGACTTTAGCTTCCTGTATCATTGGAACTGTTTCTGAGGAAGCTGGGACCTCCATAAGTGGAATGAGTTGCAAGTTAGCCACAGTGGGAGATTAACATGCTTGCTGGCAGATTTGCAGGTGGAAGGTTTAAATTGTGTTGCAGGGGAAGGAGCTCAGAACAGTGTTTCAGATAGAGCACCTAGAGGAGAAAAAGTATGTTTCAAAGACAAAGCAAATGAGTAAGTGTGCGTGAAGAAAAGTCACCACTAAATTGCATTTATTTTAATGCAAGGTGTATAACCGGTAAAGCAGATGACCTCAAAGCTTTGATTAAGAAAGTGATCTACAATATTGCCATCACTGATGGCAGGATTGTCAAGTCAGTATTCCAGGATATAGAATTTTCAGCTATGACAATAGTGAGAGAATGAAAGAGGGAGGAAGGAAATATTCCACGGTTAGTTAGAGATTGATAATGGGATGGGGAGGGAAGAGGAATGAGGGAACGAAAAAGGAAGGAAATATTGCACACAACACACATCAAAGTTGCTGGTGAACGCAGCAGGCCAGGCAGCATCTCTAGGAAGAGGTACAGTCGACGTTTCAGGCCGAGACCCTTCGTCAGGACTGACTGAAGGAAGAGCTAGTAAGAGATTTGAAAGTGGGAGGGGGAGGAGGAGATCCAAAATGATAGGAGAAGACAGGAGGGGGAGGGATGGAGCCAAGAGCTGGACAGGTGATTGGCAAAAGGGGTATGAGAGGATCATGGGACAGGAGGCCCAGGGAGGAAGAAAGGGGGAGGGCGGAAAAACCCAGAGGATGGGTAAGGGGTATAGTGAGAGGGACAGAGGGAGGAAAAGGAGAAAGAGAAAAAGAATGTGTGTATATAAATAAATAAATAACGGATGGGGGACGAGGGGAAGGTGGGGCATTAGCGGAAGTTAGAGAAGTCAATGTTCATCCCATCAGGTTGGAGGCTACCCAGATGGAATATAAGGTGTTGTTCCTCCAACCTGACTGTGGCTTCATCTTTACAGTAGAGGGGGCCGTGGATAGACATATCAGAATGGGAATGGGATGTGGAATTAAAATGTGTGGCCACTGGGTGGTCCTGCTTTCTCTAGCGGACAGAGCATAGGTGTTCAGTGAAACGATCTCCCAGTCTGCATTGGGTCTCGCCAATATATAGAAAGCCACATCGGGAGCACCGGACGCAGTATATATCACCCCCAGCCAACTCACAGGTGAAGTGTCACCTCACCTGGAAGGACTGTCTGGGGCCCTGAATGGTGGTAAGGGAGGAAGTGTAAGGGCATGTGTAGCACTTGTTCTGCTTACAAGGATAAGTGCCAGGAGGGAGATCGGTGGGGAGGGATGGGGGGGGGTGCGAACGGACAAGGGAGTCGCGTAGGGAGTGATCCCTGTGGAAATCTGGGGGTGTGGGGGAGGGAAAGATGTGCTTAATGGTGGGATCCCATTGGAGGTGGCGGAAGTTACGGAGAATTATATGTTGGACCCGGAGGCTGGTGGGGTGGTAGGTGAGGAACAGGGGAGCCCTATTCCTAGTGGGGTGGCGGGAGGATGGAGTGAGAGCAGATGTGCATGAAATGGGGGAGATGTGTTTGAGAGCAGAGTTGATGGAGGAGGAAGGGAAGTCCCTTTCTTTAAAAAAGGACGACATCTCCTTCATCCTGGAATGAAAAGCCTCATCCTGAGAGCAGTTAGTTAAAGATTGAAATCTGCCCAGAAGTATCACAATCAGGGGTCATTTTTAAATTAAAAGATTTTTTTTTCAGTTAGCATGTGGATTGTATTTTCTCGGTGTAAGCTCGTGGGTTTGCAATGTTCCTTGGATTGTTTACTTTTTACGTCTAATTGTTTGTCTTCGGACTAGCGCTGGGTTTTCACTTTGTGTTGCAGGAGTCTCATTTGGGATCATGGGGATTGTTAAGCTTGCTTTGTATTTATCACTTCTACTCAGTTTGGGGTGAGTGAATTAGCACGGGATTTCCAATGTCTTGTATCGTAGTTGTTGTCCTTGTGGCCTATTGCTTCATTTCAACTCTGCGGCTGTCAGAATTCCTACCTGTTCCAGGGTGTAGTTCAGGGGAAGTTGCCAACCCCTCTTTGCTCCGTCATTGTGAATGCTTGTCTGGTGAAGCTCTGACTGGGGACTTCCGTGTATCATAACTGATTCAGTTCTACAAGATTCTGTAGAGACTGCCTGAATGCCCACCCATCTCCTCCCTCTAGTGCTCCTCCATGGCCTTCTGTCTCTTTAACCAATTTACTTCTCAGCTCTTTACTTCATCCCCCCCCCCTTCAGGTTTCACCTATCACCTTGCATCTCTGTCTCCCCTCCTCCACCTTTTAAAGCTTTTTTTTCTCCAGTCCTGCCAAAGGGGTTCAGCCCAAAACGTCGACTGTACTCTTTTCCTAGATGCTGCCTGGCCTGCTGAGATCCTCCAGCATTTTGCGTGTGCTGCCTGAGCTCTTGTTAGTTTTGCCGGCAATTTTTGTAGTACTGTATATCTCTTGTTTTGCTTGAATTGCCGAAGTGTCTGGGATTCCTGAACTTGAGTTTGCCAGTGACCCTGACAAGAAGAGCTTTTTTGATTGAGTATAGGGTAGAACAATGAGTGAAGGAGCATTATCGGACCTTATCTGGGCGAATGTAGATGGCCAAGTGGATGAAGTGTCAGCTGGGGAACATTTTGGAGAATGCCATGTTTGCCTAGGTTGTCACTGAGCTGAAAAAGATGCAGAAAGGATTTATAAGTATGTTGCCAGGACTAGACTGCTTGACTTGTAAGGAGGGATTAGCTGTATTTTTCACAGTTTAAGAATAAATCTTTTCTAAACCCTGTTTTCTGTCCTTAAGTTAACTTCTTATCCATATATAAATATGTTTTATTTTCCTTGGATCTTAATTTTACTAAATATTATATGAGTTGATATGAAAGATAGCCTTAGATACAAAGGAAAAGATGGGATAGTAGCAGGCCTTGGGCAGACAATCCACATTCATGTTTACATCAGTTCAACATAGTCACCTCATTCCCATGTCTCTCTTTTGCTTCCATTCATTGGTTAATTTCAATGTCAATTATACTCATTGGCTACTTTGTCATTCTGATCAACTGTGCCACAAACATTTGAAGCAACCTCACTATCTAGGGAAAAGTGGCAGGCATTAACAATCAGGACCGATAATAATTGTAACATCCAGCATATTTACCATACACCTCAATAGCAACGGAGTCCGTCTTTGGTAGAATGAAGGGATAATCCTCAAAGTCTGCCGTACAGACGAATTCGGTCAGACCAGTCTCGTGTGGTATCCATGGTGTTGTTGCCCAGACAGTGAGGTGACCTGACACATTGGTATCGGACTTCCATTCTGTACCATTCTCAGTCCACATTACTCTCACCTTCTCAGCAGGATAGACGTTTGGGATTTTACATGTTAACTTGACCTGCTGATTCAGTTCTACGGGGTCTCGGTTGAAGATCTTGGGAGGCTCTGGGAAAGCTGCAAGACACATAAGAAATACACTGCTTATCATTCTGCTGTGGTGTCTTTCAGATACTGACGGACACAGCTGGAAACAGGCCAGATCACACATCCTGGGAGCCCGTCATACCTAAACCACCACTGGAGAGACACATACTCTTCATTCATGAGATTACTGATTTCCTAATTGGTCAGGACATGAAGGGATACAGGGAGAGGGCAGGAAATTGAGGCTGAGAGGGACAATGATGAAATGGTGGAGCAGACTCGTTGGGCCAAATGGTCTAATTCTGCTCCTGTATCTTACGGTCTTATTTTTTCCAAATATTCAGATTAAAATTCAGCCTTGTTCTTCAGCCCGGTGCACTCATTAATGAACTTCAGGGTAAGTTTAACTTCTATCTGGCTTTAACATCCCTCTTGTGACTCGGTCTTCAGATTAACCGTGAAGGGTATAAGTTTATCAAGTTATCTTGGTATCCCTGTTTCAGAATCTACTCTTGACCAACACATCTATTAACTATCAAGGTGTACAGTTGCAGCCAGATGTGTTTCCATCAGACTCCCCTTTGGCGTTGGGAAGCATTCATCCTAAGAAGAACGGTACAAAGTCAAACCAACCATGTAGCCATTTATGTATAAAAGCTAATAACCATATAACCATATAACAATTACAGCATGGAAACAGGCCATCTCGGCCCTTCTAGTCCATGCCGAACTCTTACTCTCACTTAGTCCCACCGACCTGCACTCAGCCCATAACCCGCCATTCCTTTCCTGTCCATATAGCTGTCCAGTTTAACTTTAAACGACAACATCGAACCTGCCTCAACCACTTCTGCTGGAAGCTCATTCCACACGGCCACCACTCTCTGAGTAAAGAAGTTCCCCTTCATGTTACCCCTAAACTTTTGCCCTTTAACTCTCAACTCATGTCCTCTTGTTTGAATCTCTCCACTCTCAAAGGAAAAACCCTATCCACGTCAACTCTATCTATCCCCCTCATAATTTTAAATACCTCTATCAAGTCCCCCCTCAACCTCCTATGTTCCAAAGAATAAAGACCCAACTTGCTCAACCTTTCTCTGTAACTTAGGTGATGAAACCTTGGTAACATTCTTGTAAACCTTCTCTGTACTCTCTCTATTATGTTAACATCTTTCCTATAATTCGGTGACCAAAACTGTACACAATACTCCAAATTTGGCCTCACTAATGCCTTGTACAATTTCAACATTACATCCCAACTCCTATACTCAATGCTCTGATTTATAAAGGCCAGCATACCAAAAGCTTCCTTCACCACCCTATCCACATGAGATTCCACCTTCAGGGAACTATGTACCATTATTCTTAAATCCCTCTGTTCTACTGCACTCTTCAATGCCCTACTATTTACCATGTATGTCCTATTTTGATTAGTTCTACCAAAGTGTAGCACCTCACATTTTCAGCATTAAACTCCATCTGTCACCTCTCAGCCCACTCTTCTAACTGGCCTAAATCTCTGCAAGCTTTGAAAACCTACTTCATTATCCACAACTCCACCTATCTTAGTATCATCTGCATACTTACTCATCCAATTTACCACCCCATCATCCAGATCATTAATGTATATGACAAATAACACTGGACCCAGTACAGATCCCTGAGACACACCACTAGTCACCGGCCTCCAATCTGACAAACAGTTATCCACCACCACTCTCTGGCGTCTCCCATCCAGCCACTGCTGAATCCATTTTACTACTTCAATATTAATACCTAACGATTGAACCTTCCTAACCAACCTTCCATGTGGGACCTTGTCAAAGGCCTTACTGACAACATCCACCGCTTTACCCTCGTCAACATTCCTAGTAACCTCTTCAAAAAAATTAATAAGATTTTTTTAACATGACCTTCTACGCACAAATCCATGTTGACTGTTCCTAATCAGACCCCGTCTATCCAGATAATTATTTATACTATCTCTAAGAATACTTTCCATCAATTTACCCACCACTGACGTCAAACTCACAGGCTGATAATTGCTAGGTTTACTCTTAGAACCCTTTTTAAACAATGGAAAACATGAGCAATACGCTAATCCTCCGGCACCATCCCTGTTTCTAATGATATTTGAAATATTTCTGTCAGAGCCCCTGCTATTTCCACACTAACTTCCCTCAATGTCCTAGGGAATATCCTGTCAGGACCCGGAGACTTATTCACTTTTATATTCCTTAAAAGCTCCAGTACTACTTCTTCTTTAATCATCATAGTTTCCATAACTTCTCTACCTGTTTCCCTTATCTTACACAATTCAATATCCTTCTCCTTAGTGAATACCGAAGAAAGGAAATTGTTAAGAATCTCCCCCATCTCTTTTGGCTCCACACATAGCTGTCCACTCTGATTCTCTAAGGAACCAATTTTATCCCTCACTATCCTTTTGCTATTTATATAACAGTAGAAACCCTTTGGATTTATTTTGACCTTACTTGCCAAAGCAACCTGCTAATGCTGCATGATTGCAGAAATCAAGGATTTTGTGCTTCTTCTCTTGTATATGCGAGAACTAGGCCTCAAGCCACGGTCTCACCTGCTTACAACCACAAGGCGAGAGGCGTTGAAGCCAGTATGATCCACCAGGGGTGGTGTGGTGAGGCCCCTAGGCTGGAGTCAGTGCTGACCCGTAGCGTTCACTTGGCAGAAGACAAGCTCCATTGTGGTCAACTACAAATCTCTGCAGCTTCAGTCTAGACTCTTTTATTGCGTGGCTGTGTCTTACCTTTATGTGCTTGCTATCGTGTACATGCTATGTGTGCTTTGTGCTGTGTGACTGTCGGTGCTGTGTTCAGCAACTTCGCTGTCTCATTTGGCTGTATTCATGTATGGTTCAATGACAATTAAACTTGAATTTAATTAAGGATGGGAAAATCTATCCATTCTATAAATGGATTCTGTCTCACATTGCACTGTCTTTACCTTGCCTGAAATATCATTCTAGGAAATAGATCATTTAACGTCCTCTCTTCTAGAAACAACATACATATGATAGCTATTTGTCTATTCACAAGAGTGATACGCCCTGGAAAACAATTTGTTTAGCCAAAGTTTGTAATGGAAAAAGGCAGATGAATTGCATTCTGGCATGATGTATTCCTATGCACAAAGAGTGGGATGATCTTATGGTGGCAAAATAATTAGTGACTTCCATTTATTTCTACACTTAGTGGCTACCTCTTTAGGTGTTGGGGGCCAGCCAATCATCTGGCAGCAACTCAATGCATAAAAGCATGCCACCATGGTCAAGAGGTTCATTTGTTATTCAGACCAAACATCAGAATGGGGAAGAAATGTGATCTAAGTGACTTTGACTGTGGAGTGATTGTTGGTGCCAGACAGGGTGGTTTGAGTATCTCAGAACCTACTGATCTCCCAAGGTTTTCACGCACCAGCAGTCTCTAGACTTTACAGTGAACGGTGTGAAAAACAAAAAAATACACATCCAGCGAGAGGCCATTCTGTGGGCGAAAATGCCTTGTTAATGAGAGAAGCCGGAGGAGAATGGCCGGATTGATTCAAGCTGACAGGAAGGTGACAGTAACTCATATCGCCACAGATTACAACAGTGGTTTGCAGACAAGCTTCTCTGAACACACAGAGATACCTCCTTTACATAACAAAGAGACCATTGAGTGTATAAGTGAACCATGTATCTGTTTGGTTTCATTGTATTCTGTATCACTTTTGTCATCTGGTGAGCTGTGTCCTTGGTTCTCCCACTTCTCCCCCAACTGGCCTCACGTATCTCTTCGGTAAGTTCACCTTCGTTGCAATCTTCAGGAGATCTCTTTTCATCCCATAAATCTTAGGCAACAGTTACCAAAGTGAGATCCCCAAGAGAACAAGCCTAGCTTGTGCTGATTGTGCTGGACACTCACGTGCTGCCCTGACTGGCATACGTGGCGGTAAATATTATGCTCATTATTTTGGGATAGCACAGAGCACACCAAGACGCCAGCATGCAGGACACTTAACCCAACTTTATTGGTAACCCTTTGCTTGCACAGTATGTGAACTCCTCCCACATGGGAGTGGCTGACTGAGTGGCAGAGGAATAATGTTATTAGCTACCACTACATCACCCCACCTTGAAAAAACACTCAGTATGTACATGAAATACACAATAAATGCCGGGGGAACTCAGCAAGCCCGGCAGCACCTAGGAAAAGAGTACAGTTGTCACTTCAGGCCAAAACCCTTTGGTAGGACTGTCCTGCTGAAGGGTTTCGGGCCCCAAAACGTTGACTCTACTCTTTTCCTAGATGCTGCCTGGCCTGCTGAGTTCCTCCAGCATTTTGTGTGTGTTGCTCAAATTTCCGGCACCTGCAGGTTCTCTCTTGTTTGTCTCAGTATGCACATCTTGTCTGTAGAACTGCATTGAAATTATAGTCGCTGCAATTAAGCAATTCAGCTCACATTACCCATAATATGTAACTTATACTCCCTACATAAACACAAGGAAACAGAATTGCCAACATCAGAATTCTCTCTCTCTCTCTTCCTCCTTTTTTTCACCAATTCCTTTTCTTAAGAATGGTCTCATTTTGTGAAATGTTTTCAACATTGGAGCTCTTAAAAAAAAACACTAAATTTTATGGAGCTCTGGGTGGACTACCTGTACACTCCAGCAAAGTGAAAGGATTATTCTGCCTCTTTAGTCACTTGCCCCAAGCTATTAGGCTATGGAGTCGATCTCTGTGGTGGGACAGATAAACAACCCAATCTGGAATAGGCTCCTGGAAGCGTTGGAGCGGATTGAGATTCTTAAACAGGTGCGCCACCTAAGGTAAGTGGTCTTTGTCATAAGAATCAAGCCACTCTATTCCTTTCTCTGCCTTTCATGAGTGTTGAAGGCACACGAGAACATGCCTATTCCAACTGATTTCACCTCATAGGAACATAGAAAATAGGTGCAGGAGTAGGCCATTCACCCCATCGAGCCTGCACTGCCATTCAGTATGATCACGGCTGATCATCCAACTCAGAACCCTGTACCTGCCTTCTCTCCGTACCCCCTGATCCCTTTAGCCACAAGGGCCTCATGATGTTCTGATCACAAATATTTGTGGTTCATGCTGCCGGACGATTGTTCCTTTGGTGAATTGGTCTGAAACCCAAACAGCTTCACCACTCCTGAGCGACGGCAGAGGTTTTGCCCTGTATCTGAGAACGTGCATGCTCTTCATTTTCTCACGCTGTGTTGTCTCACGGTTTCTCACTTTGTCTAAGTCCAGTAAGTGAGATTGAAGGAAAAACTGGCAGGCCTGTTCTCAGTCTCCAGCCCATTGACAGCTCTGATGGACTGCAGCCATTCACAATAGATGTGGAGTGATACTCTAGAAGTGCTTTGTAGGGGTCTTTTTCCTTCAGTATGAGACTCCTAACAGTTTGCTCTGCTCTTTCAACTTCTCTATTTGCTTGCGGGTACCGTGTCTGGTGTTAGAACTCATAGTCCCGAGCAAAGGCTTTGAATCCTGAGCAGCTGAATTCTGGACCATTGTCTGATGTATGTGCCTCTGGTCTTCCATGGCAACGAATTAGCTTTTAGGTGCTTTATAACTGCTGCTGAGGATGTGGAGGATTGCTTGGATACCTCAAAGACACTGAGGAGGGAGGAGAAGATGGTGGCACGACGCAGCGCGCGTGGCCCTTCCAAATGATATCATATGTGTTAACTAGGGGGCCGTGCACAATCAGGATTTGATGGAGACAGACGTGAGAAGCACAGAGGAACACCTGGAGAAACTTCTGAAATGCCCGCTTCGCTGCCGCTGCTACTGTGCGATCGTGGATCTCTGGAGACAAAGGCCCCAAATCCTCGGCTTTGCCTATCGCCTGTTGCCAGGGCCGGTGTCGAAGCGCTCGGCAGAGATGGTGCTTGGTGCTCGGTGTCGGAGAGCTGGTCGGAGGCTCGGAGTTTTCGGACGGACTCGGAGTCGGACTGTGGTCGGATGCTTCCAGGATGCTGCATCGGCAAGTTTGCGGCGCTGGAGTTTCACCGTCTGCGTGAGATGATGGGACTTTCGAGAGACTTTGAGACTTTTTACTGTGCCCATGGTCGGTTCTTATCAAATTACGGTATTGCTTTGCACTGTTGTAACTATATGTAATAATTATGTGGTTTTTGTCAGTTTTTCAGTCGGTTTGTCATGTGTTTCTGTGATATCATTCTGGAGAAACATTGTATCATTTAGTAATGCATGCATTACTAAATGACAATAAAAGAGGACTGCGTGTCCTCATAATCTAATCTAATCTAACATTCCATGAGTAGTAATCCACAGTGGGATTTACAGGAAGATGTAGTTTCCTGTTTGGCACTGGTGCCTGTCCCACCTCTAAAGGTGCCCTTAGGACAGCTGCAGGGTCATCAGCCAGGGCTCACCACTCACTGATGTTCCACTTCCTTGGCCCCGGGACACCTCCTGGTGGCGGAACAGTGCCAGGGATGTCACCCGGACACCTCCTGCAGCTACCAATGGGGTTAGTCAGTCCGCCATTTTCTGCCCTTCCTCCTCAGCCACGGCCAAAAGCTGTCCCTTTTCTGTCTCTTCAGAAGATACTTGTCTCCTCTCAGCTCGGAAACGTCTGTGCCTGCAATTTGCCATGGAAAGTTTGGGAGTTCTGTGGGACAGGGAGGTTCAGCATGATTTTTGTACGGTTTTCTGCATGCTTCAAATTGCTTTACAAAATTTCCCTGCTGTGAGCTCAGACTAGGCCACGGCATAGATTGCCTTGCTCTTAGGGGACATTTTTCGATGTCTTGATGTCCTTGGTGGATTTGACTGCTGAGCTTGGTGTGCACAGAAGCAGGAATGACGAATCTAGAGCCCTGTTGCAGCAAGCCATCAAGGATGGTGAGTGTGTCTCTTTCAAGCCAGTAAGGTCTGAGTTTGTGAGCTCCTTTTGGAACAGCTGGGAATCCATACTGACAGTATTACCTGATGTTGATGTGGATTTTGTCCTTTTTTAACTCAGCATGAATTTCATTCAGTTTACTCTGTGCTGCAGGAAGGCTTTCAGTTACCTGAGCTAAGTGGATGGTTGGTATCTTCCATGAGGCAGAGTCAGTTTCCATCACTTTCGCGTGGCATCCTTGATGGAGTGTGTGGTGCTGTGAAAGATTTGCTGGGGACATGTTCAATGTCATAACAGAGTTGCATAAACTACATTCTGAATCTTTGCAGATGTGGAGGTAAGTTATCCAAGTGTTTTGAACTCAGGATGCTGACAAGAGGTTTGTGGTCTATTTCAAATTGGAATTTAGTGTCTATCAGGTAGCAGCTGATGCATTCACAAGCCCACACAAGAGACAGTGTCTCCTTTTTGATTTGGGAATAATACTGTTCAGTAGAAGTTCTTGATGCATATGCCTCCAGTTTCCATACACCACTGCAGTATATCAATATCGTTACTTGATGGTCTTCCGAAGCCTGAGTGAAATTGCTTGCAACTCTAAATCTCTGAAAGCATGTGAAATATCTCTCAAAGTCCTCCAGTTTAGAGAAATCAGATATCTCGGGGGGGGGGGGGGTTATTAGGTAAATAGCTGTAGGTAATAGAGCTACTTGCTTCATTTGCTTGTTTGCTTGTTTATTTATTGTTTTATTTATTTGGACTACAAAAATCTTCTTTTCTCTCCCTGAGGGTTGGACTAACTTCTGTGACTTCTCTGCTGTGTCTCTGTGCACTTCCCCAGGCTAGTGGAGGCTCTGCACTTCCCCAGACTATTACAATGTATCCACCTTTGAGTGTAGCTTGAAGGTGTTGCCTAGAAACCCTGGCTCTTTCTCAACTCATTTAGCAGCTAGCAAAGACAGCTTAGGTGAAGTCTCTGGACATTTTTTCAAAGATGTGAACAACAACAGCTTTACTGTAAATTCTTTCTTTCTCACTTGCTCTTAGCACCAACTTATCGACGTTCAACCACTTCTGACAACATGTTGTATTTGTTATTAAGAGATAGTGCAGAGCACATCAGGCCGCAAGCATGTAGGATATCAACCGAATGTTATTGATAACCCTCTGCTTGTGGACTATGTGAACTCTTCCCATGTGGGACTGGCTGACTGAGTGGCAGAGGAGTAACACTATTAACTACCACACACCAGTAAAGGCAAATCCACAGGCTCAGTGGCTGAAGTCTGCCTGTTGTCCAATTGATAAACTCACCACTGTACAGAATGTCTCCAAAGTTATAACAGACGAACAAGGCCTTGCAAATTAAATTAAATTATGTTTTCTGGAGACCCCTGCATACAGCTGCTTGGCCTACAGAAATTCGATCAAGTTTCGTACAGTAACCATGGAAAGCTGCCTTCAGCTCCCTTAACTATCTGACTTTACCAAGCTTTCTCACATCCGTCATGATGTTAGATGGTCTTCCCTCCGTGAGGATCTGCTTTAGGTTTCTTCCCTCTGCAGTGACTGAGGAATCAGGCCAGGGCCTGAGCTACCATTTTGGACCCAAATGTCCATAAATAGCAAGTTGATGCCAAGACTTTGGCAATTTTTTTTTAAAGATTCTCTGGCTGTTATAAAATGTGCAGGCAATTTATTGTCACACTTTGGACAAGTGAACATTTTTGATGGTGTCCAAGATATTTAACTGACAGATTTCATAAAGTAGATTAAATAGGAGCAACAAAAAATAGTCACAGGTTTCTTTCTCAGTATTAACTATCAATAAAGTATTTAAGTTTTATCTATCGTCAGAAGGAGGAGAAAACATCTTTAATGAAGAACTCACAGTAAGTCTGCAGAATCAGAGAGGCGTTTGTGATGGGTTTTGTGGTGTTAGAGTCCAAGACCACCTCTGCCAAGCAAGTGTACATCAGTCCATTGTCCGAAGTAGTTGCTCTGAAATTCAGGACATTCCTCAATGGACCATCTTCCGGGAAACCTGGCTCCTCTGTGGAAATATGTTTCACAACCTCATTCCCTCTGAGCCAGGTGAGTATGAGTTTGTTCTTTGGATAGACCTTCGGGCCAGTACACTCCAGCTGATATGGTTTCTTAACTTCCAGCAGTTCAGGAAGTGGAACAATGCTTAAGTTTCGATCTGTCAAAGGAGAATCAAGGATTACAGTAATCATTGGAACAGTCTGTATCCCAACTACAAATATGAATTTTTCTACCCTGTGACATCCCCAGTTTGAAGAATCTCTTCAAGCCACAGCAAATGAATAATCTTCATCTATCGCAGTAACTGTGAAACCCAGCTATGAATATCCATTACCTAACTGGATCCTAACACTCCCCCATAGATCAGTGTGTTACGTATCAAAGCATTGGAGTGTGAAATATCAGCACATTCTTAACCTGAGAACAAATTTGTCCACTCTCAAACGTTCCTTTCTCCATTTCTGTAGAATTGTCTCTGTTAAATATCAATATCTGAACTCATCTCAGACTGTGAACTCATTGTGGGGGAGTGAAGTGTAAATCTATTTCCCAGCAGGCTGTTCACTACCTCACCTGATACACGACAGCATCTTTCTGTGTAACGTTTTCAAGTGAAACGTAATTTTATTTTGCTGTCTTTCATCCTGTTATACTCTGCTATGGGATATGTTCAGAACAAGAGAAGTCACTTACTGTACACTGGAACCACCTGTTT
This sequence comes from Mobula birostris, assembly GCF_030028105.1. NCBI lineage: Eukaryota > Metazoa > Chordata > Chondrichthyes > Myliobatiformes > Myliobatidae > Mobula > Mobula birostris. The sequence goes on from NC_092401.1 coordinate 7,522,481, forward strand.
GTCCTCCTTCACTGTATTTTGACATTTTACAGTACAGGGTGCTGTGTAATCCCATTTCTGGACACTCAGAAATCGGTCTGTAATCCACTTATCACCCCCAGTTCTGTTGGGATTTATCCCTGGTTTATATTCCACACTTATCATCGATGCGTTGTCACACGTTGTACTGCAGGTCACCTCCAGAGAGTGTCCAAATTCCACCGCTGGGGGGTTTGTTTTGACCGAAACCTTAAATCCATTCAGTTTATCTGCTAGAGACACACAGGGAAATGGAAAACATTCAGTGTTTCGATCTCTGTACCTAACGATGGATGTACTTTCCATTGACGCAGTAAAGAGGAGATTCACCAGACTGAATTCTGATATCGCAGACTTTCAGAAGAGATTAAGTTGACTGACCTTTGCTTACTAGAATTGGAGAAGATCAAACTGAAATGCACAAAAATGTCAACATATTTTGACAAGTTGAAACAGGATTGATGTTTGCTCTGGTTCGGAATTCTAAAAGGTGTTAGGAGATTCAGGATACAAGATGGAGATATTGGGAATATCTTCAACACAGGGCTATGGAGGTCAAGGTAATAAATCTATTTAAGGAGGGATAGACAGATAACACTATGTTCATCTGGGGATATGGGAAAGAAATAGGGTACTGATTTGATGGAGTTGGCTGCCCGCACCCAGCCCTGTCAACTTACATATAAATCCAACATTTCAATTTTTACTCAGTGTAATTATAGTTCTTCCATATTTCAAACAAAACAGAATATTTTCAGTCAGAATGACACTATATTAAAAAAAAGTGATTGTCATTTGACTATAGAGTCATGGGGTCATGGAAAAGTACAGCATCTCAGTCCCTCTATGCCAAACCATCTTAATTGCCTACTCCCATCAACCTACACCGGGACCAAAGCACTGCATACCCCTCCTATCAAGTACCCATGGAAACTTTGCTTGAACATTGAAATTGAGCTCTCATGCACCAGTTGTGCTGGCAACTTGTTCCACACTCTCATGACCCTCCGAGTGAAGAGGTTTCCCCTCACGTCCCCCTTAAACATTTCACTTTTCACCCTTAACCATGACCTCCGGTTGTAGTCCCAACCAACCTGAGTGGAAAAAGCCTGCTTGCATTTACCCTACCTATACCCCTCATGATTTTGTATATCTCTATCAAATCTCCTCCCAGTCTTCTATGTTCTAAGGAATAAAGTCCTAACCTATTTAATCTTTCCTTATGACTCCGGTCCCCCAAACCCAGGAACATCCTTGTAAATTTCCTCTGCATTCTTTCAAAATTATTTACATCTTTCCTGTAGGCAAAGTGAACAAAACTGCACAGAATACTTCAAATTTGGCTTTACCAATGTCTTATACAGCTTTGATAGAACATCCTTTCTCCTGTACTCAATACAACTGTGGTGATTTTATTTTTGAGGAGAAGACATACAAATTAATAGAGGAAACCATCTGAAGGAATATTGACTGAACAATCAAAAAAGCTCACAACACTGCTTCTGTAGAGACTGCAGACAGAGGCACATTCTTGTACAATATAGAGCTGTACAGAACAGGAAGCGGCCCTTCAACCCATTGTGTCTGTACTATACTTCTCGCTGCCTCAGTAAAGCAGCCAACATAAACAAAGATCCATTGACTATAGACACTTGTTTGCTTCTGCTCTCCCAATGGGCATGTTATGCTTGGTAACTCCAGAAACTAATTGAGTAAAGTTCGTGGGAGCCGGGATATTTGTCTACCAAGTTTTCCTTTTCCTTTCATGAGGCACTCACATATGTTAGGACGTGTGCCATTCACAAACGTCTTACATGTAACCCAGAATGAATTATGTAAACAAACAAAGAATGCCTCATCAAATAATACATTAGCTATATACAGTTACTGCTACATTTACAATATTGTAAGTTTTCTTGTTGTATTGTTTTACCACGTTGAATCACGGTGGATTTAATTTAATTTGGCTTTTTTTGACACTGATCCACAGAAAAAGACTCTTTTGTGTCAAAGTGAAAACCGATCTCTACCAATGATCTAAATTAATTACAAATATAAAAGACAAAATAACTGATTGGACCATTTAATTAATTATGTGACTTCTAAAACCAATTGGCTGCACCAGTGATGATTTAGTGTGTTATATTAAAGGGGGGGGGGGGGGTGAATCTTTATACAATAAGATAATTTTGTTTTTGGAGACCTGTGTGCAGTCAAGGTGTTTCAATTGATTGTTGGAAAAATACACCTGTAACTGGAAGGTCCAACTGCTGGTGAATCAGTACCTGGCAAAATCTACACCATGAAGACAAAAGAACACTCCAAGCATCTTGGCAAAAAGGCTATTGAAAAGCACATTAGGAGATGGATACAAGAAAATTTTCAAGTCACTGAATATCCCTTGGAGTACAGTTAAGTCAATCATCAAGAAATGGAAAGAAAATTGCACAACAGTAAATCTGCCTAGAGCAGGCCGTCCTCAAAAACAGAGTGACTGTGCAAGAAAATGACTAGTGAGGGAGGCCATCAAGAGACCTATGACAACTCTAGAGCAGTTACAAGCTTCAGTGGCTAAGATGGGAGAAACTGCACATACAACAACTGTTGCCTGGGTGTTTCACCAGCCACAGCTTTATGGGAGAGAGGAAAAGGGAAAGCTACAGTTGAAAGAACTCACATGAAATCTCGGCTAGAGTTTGCCAGAGGGCATTTGGGAGACTCTAAAGTCAGCTGGAAGAAGGTTTTATAGTCTGATGAAAGCATAATTGAGCTTTTTGGCCATCAGACTAAACACTATGTTTAGTGTAAGCAAAATACCACACATCATCAAAAACCCTGATGCATGGAGGTGGGTGCATCACTGCAGCAGGTCCTGGCAGCCTTGTGAAGGTAGGGGGTAAAATGAATGCAGCAAAGTACAGGGAAATCCTCGAAGAAAACTCAGTGCAGTTTTCAAGAGAACTGTGACTTGAACGAAGATTTGTTTTCCAGCTAGACGATGACCCGAAGCGTAAAGCCAAAGCTACACAGGAATGGCCTAATAACAGCAAAGTTAATGTCCTGGAGTGGCCAAGTCAGAGTTCAGATCTCAATCCAATTGAGAATTTGTGGCTGGACTTGAAAAGGTCTGTTCACTCATGATCCCCATGCAATTTGACAGAGCTTGAGCAGTTTTGTAAAGAAGAATGGGGAAAAATTGTAGGGTCCAAATGTGCAAAGCTGGTAGAGACCAATCCACACAGACTCAAGGCTGTAATTGTTGCAAAGGTGCATCTACTAAATACTAACTTGAAGGGGGTGAGTAATTATGCAATCAATTGTTTTGTGTTTAATAATCGTAATAAATTTAGACCAATTTGTAGAAATTTGTTTTCACTTTGATACGAAAGAATCATTTCTGTTGATCAGTGTAAAAAAAACCAAATTAAATCCACTGTGATTCAATGTTGTAAAACATAAAACATGAAAACTTCCAAGGGAGAGCGAATACTTTTTGATAGGCACTGTATGTTCAGTATACTGTATAATACAATAACTATATAGATATCCACAGCATAATAAATTTTAAGTTGCCCAATTCAGGCCTGATGATTTAATCACTGTGAAGGATTTCATACTCTTGTTGGATAAAGTCTTCCCTGACAAGAGGATCACTCTGCTTGGCTTGTGAATTTTGTGACTATCAAACAATCTCAGGTTCTGGGTCCTCCTCCGTGGTGGTTGTGAGACTTGACTCTGGGACTGCAGGAAGTGGTTCCGACAGCTCTGGACACCTTTGTTCTCTAACAATTGACTCCGCTATCCTCAACTGATCGACGTGTCATCTCCAGATGACATCAGACACAATCCCCACTGTGCAGGAGAATGTTCCAGTGCTGTCCTTAATCTTTCCAAGTACCTACTTTTGAACGTCTCTGTTGTCCCTCACCAGGATTGCTTGTTCAGGAGTGAAACATCAAACCCTCAGTTTGTCTCAGCTGCTTGTCCTGCAAACTCCTTCTCAGACTGGGTCTGAGAAAATCCAAGTGTGAGCACAAGGGACATCCCAGGAAAGCATAGCTGGTGAGTTGTTGGTTTTGAACTGTGCTGCATTGCGATATGCAAAGAGAAAATAGTTGAGGTTCTGATTCAGTGCCCTGTGTTCTGATGACATCGCTCACAGATCGTTCCTTAGATTCTGGACAAAACTTTGCTCCAAACCATTTGAGCTGGGTGGTACAGTACAGGTGCAACGTGTCTTATTCCATTCATATTCAGGAACGACAAATGGTTCCACAACAAACTGTGGTCCATTGTCACTGACTAAGTATTCTGGAACAGCAGTCTTGAGAAGAGGCTTCTCAACACATCAACAGTGTGCAAAGCTGTAGTGGAGACTATTGGAAACACATCTGGCCACTTTGTAGCTGCATCGACTACTGCCTAGAAATCTGTGCCCATGAATGGTCTGGCAAAATCCACATGAAGCTTCTGCAAGGGCACCTTAAAGCTTTTGTCACCTTAAATCTGTGACATTTCCAACCTGGGAGGAACACTGACTCTCTACCCTATCTATGCCCTCTATCATGGTGCCTCTCGGCATCCGATGCTCTTGCCTCTCCTTATAGATCCAGACAAAATTCTGATGAATCTCTTACGCACTTATTCAAATCTTCTACATCCTTTCTCGATGAGGTGACCATAGCTACACAAGTATTCCAAATATTGCTGAACCAATGTATTGTACAGCTGCAATGTTCCTGTCAATGTTCATGCTCGGTGTTCCCACCAGTGAAGGTGAGCATGCTTCACACTGTCTTTACTGCCCTTTCCACTTTCAGGGAGCGATGGACATCCACCCCAAGATCCCTCTGTACATCAATACTCTCAAGTATCCAATTTATTCTCTACTTTTCTCTAGTACTTGATGTCCAAAAATGCATCACCTCACACTTATCTGCCTAAATTTCCAGCTGATCTCCTGTAACTCCTGCTATATCCTTTGACAAAGTTCCTCACTCTCCAGTACTCCATCAATTTCTCTACAAAACCTACTGATCAGACCATCCACATGCTCATCCAAGTTATTAATTGATATTACAAACAAGAGATCCCTGGGCTGATACTTGCAGAACACCAACGGTCACAGTCCTCCAGTCAGAAATGCATCACAACCATCCATCTTCTGTGATGAAGCCGATTATTTTCTCTTAACTATTTGAAACAACCTCTTGTGTTTGAAGGTCAAGGCTATCTCTCAGAATGGACCATAGATATAAATGTTGGACAGGAAGTTGATTTTCCGAACAGCCACAATGAGAAACTGAGTAATTTTCATACCAAAAGGGGAAGGAAGTTGTTTGTTTTTTCCGCTTATTGTTTCAGATAACTACCATCCAGATAAACAGTCCTGGCCCAAAACATTGACTGTTTACTCTTTTCCATAGATGTTGCCTGGTCTGCTGTATTCCTTCAGCATTTTGTGTGTATTACTTTGATTTCCAGCAGTGACAGATTTTCTCTCGTTTGTGATTCAACTATGGACTATGCCTAATATCCCCTGAGGCGTTTTCTTGACCTGCCTCGGCTCTCCAGGTGAAGATGGGGTCAGAGTTCCACGATTTATACCCATTGATGATGAAGGCATGGCAGAATATACTCAGTGGCCAAGTTTATTAGATAAACCCATACAGCTGCTCATTAATGCAAACATCTAATCAGCAAATCATGTGGTAGCAACTCAAAACATAAAAGCATGTAGTCATGGTCAAGAGGTTCAATTGTTGTTCAGACCAAACATCAGAGTGGATAAGAAATGTGATCTACGTGGCTTTGCACATGGAATGATTGTTGGTGCCAGATGGGTGAGATGAGGGCTTCTGTCAGTCAGAGTTGACCATGAATGCTGCATCCTAGCTGTCTAGATATGCAAGCCTGGGCAGTATGATATGGAGAGCAAGCTGTTGCCTATGTAGCAAGCTGCCCCTCTCCATGCATCTGATGAACCCAAAGGAACCGATACAGTTTGGTACAAAAGTGTCCCAGGAGCTGCCAGTCAGCATTGAACTCAATGTAGCACTGGCTTAGGTATTCCAGCTTCCGATTTTTCCCTTAGGATTCACTCCTGAAGCCTTTCCCATGAGTGGGTATAGACACAGGAAGTGCTTAAATATCTTGGAAACTGCCGATCTCTTAGGATCTTCACTCACGGCAGTCTCTGAAGTTTACAGAGAATGGCATTAAAAACAAAACAAAAATGTCAAGTGAGTGGCAGTTCTGTGTGAAAATGCCTTGTTAATGAGAGAGGTCACAGGAGAATGTCTAGACTGGTTCAAGCTGACAGGAAGGCAGCTGTAACTCAGATAACTATGTGTTACAACAGTGGCGTGCAGTAGAGCGTCTCTGAATGCACAATTTATCAAATCTTAAAGTAGGTGGACTACAGTAGCTGAAGATCACAAACATACACTCAGTCCAAAATTTATCGGGTAGAGGAGTTACCTAATGAAGTGGTCACAGTGTATCTCCCGGTCAGAATGACGTGTAACCAGGTGAGGAATGTACTAGTGTTGGTAATCCCATGCACCAGCTCCCATGTCCTTTTTTGTGATCGGTGTGGCACCTTTGGGAGGTGTGGTTCGTCAATAAATTGGGGAAGAAGAAGCTGCTTGCAGCCTCTTCCATCTGAAATGATCCAGAAAATGCTGGAAACACCCAGTAGACCAGGAAGCATCCAGGAAGGAAAAACAAAATTAACACTTCTGATTGAAGAACTTTCTTCATAACTGCCTTTATTTCAGATTTCCAGTATTGGCGCTTTTTAAAAATGTGGTTTCTTCCAGCTGCCCCAAAGCCCTTGGCGGACCCCGGGAAGGGAATTTGTGAGGGATTTGGTGTTGTGCCAGAGCAGAATGGGCACATGGAGACACCGGCGACTACAAATGCGGGAACCTGGAACAACAAACAACCTGCCGGACCAGCTCAGCGGGTCGATCGCTTCTGTGTCGGGAAAAGGAACGAACGACCTTTCCGGTGGAGACCTTGCATCAGGGCGGGTTATGGTGACTGGTCAGACTGTTATATCGGAAGGGCGTACAGAAACTCGGGCTATGGGCACTTTGATGGCTGTTGCAGTTTTACACAAAAATACGGAGTTGTAAACAGAGCCAAAACCGGACCCGCGGTCAGACTCAGCCCAGCGCTCAACGGTGAGCAAGTGTACAGAGTACTGAAAGAGTACAGAGAACAGTGATTGCTTCAGACGTAATGAGTAAAATAATGAGATATATTCTTAAATTTAAATTTAATTCCTGAATCATGCAACTATTTTGCTCGGTGTCTAGTTTTCATTTCCACCTTCCTCGCCATTCTTGAGCGGAATTCAAGTTAACGTAAAATGTCTTTTCGCCAAAATGAAGATTGCGACGAGACAGGAAATGAATAACGGTCCATGCTTAATAAACCGCTCAGTAGCGCACAATCCGAAATATATAGTTTGTATGTACAGTTACTCTCTAACGCTGCGTGACTCCGTGCAAATATATTGATTATACTTAAAACCACTTTACCTACCTGTTACCACGCAGAGTAAAGCGAAAAGGGAAATCGACCTGGAATACATAATAATCAAATCTCAAACGAAAACGTGGTCCGAATGGGATTAATTGTTTCAAAAAAAGTCCCGAAATGAACGCGAAGAGCCAGTACTCAGCTGCTTGGCGGCATCGAGCAGTAAAGAGGTGGCAGAGCTTCCGGGATGGAAGTTCCGCGGAATTCCACCCCCCCCCCCCCCACCCTCCCCTTCGGGCACTGATTCGGGCTCTTTTTTTAACATTCGGACAACTACAGTTGTTGTATCACCACTGATCGACTAGTAAAACTTCGGTTCATGAATATGAATACCTTGCTTTTCTGGAACATGACAAGTTTGTTGATTGTGCAAAATGCGCAGTTTGTTGCCACGTATACAGTTCAACTCTCAACATCAGCTCTGAATCTCTTAATCTCTTTTTTCCCCCCGGAATTTGGAATAATATAATGAAATAGATTGTGAAAACCTTTATTTCCGACTCTGAATTTATTTGCTGCATGTAAGGATTCCTTGTTGTAACTTGTTCATTACACCTGTTTCGATGCAGCTGTTCAGCATGTTAGATTTTCATCATCCAGATCTTGCAAAATCATCAACGAATTTCTCTGCTGCTTCGTGATCAGCAGATGCTTTATCACCACAAATCTTCAAAAATTTAATGCCGTGCCTTTTCTTAAATTTCTGCAACCAACCTGCCTAATATGCACAAATACCTTCGATTTTCAGTTCGTCCGGATAGAGCTGTGCTTGTTTCATGATCAGCGTACCGTTAAGTGGCGAACGCTCACACTGACGCTGACGAGTCCACTCTTTCAATAGAAACTCAAGATCTTCATGTTTTTTTTGGCTTTATATTGTGCTTTCATTACCTTCTGTTCATTACATATGTGAGGTCACTTCTCAAAACCTTCTGTGATGCACGGAGTCATCTGTGCCACTTGGGAACTTTCCTAGCGCCTTGCAGAATCTTCCATTTGTGACATCCGGTCAGCTCTCAAAACAATTTCAGATTTCGGAGGTTTTCAGAGTTTGGAATTTCGTATAAGGGGTACTCATCCTGTGGTTGGTTAGAACGGTACTGCCATTATGCAGAATGAGAGGTCACTCTGTGTTTGGCATGTGGATACTGTGCGCCACTCTTTCTCAAACTTCTTGTCAGTGTGGTCTTTTAGCCTTAACCACGCATAATTTACGTTTCCCCCTCCCTTCTATATTCTGGCTATCTTCACTCTGTTTCCTCAGTCCTACTGTAAGATCTTGACCTGAAGTTATGACCATTACTTTGCCTCCACCAATGCTGCTTGACCTGCTGAGTTTTTACAGTACTTTATTTTATTTCTGTAACCAACCTGCTTAAAATTCACAACTGCCTTCAATTTTCAGTTTGTCATGATAGATCTTTTCTTGTTTCATGATCAGCATGCTGTTAACTGGTGAATGTTCACTCTGACGCTGATGAGTCCACTCTTTCAATATACGATCAAGATCTTCAAATGCTGGGGAGGGTTTAAACTAATTTGGAAGCAGGTTGGGAACCGGAGTGAAGGGACTCAGGATAGGACGAGTGGTAAAAAAAGACAAAGATAGCGTACAGTCAGACTGTCAGGAAGGACAGGCAGATGATAGGACATAATTGTAGCCAACGGGGGAGTATCAGTGCATCAGGGATGCAGAATGAAAAAGGGTAGCCAATGCAGTACTCAGTGTTGTATCTAAATGCGTGCAGTATAGGATGATTTTGTTGCAATGTTACAGATTGCCAGGTATGATTTTGTGGTCATCACTGAATTGTGGCTGAAGGATGGCTGTAGTTGAGAGCTGGATGTCCTAGGTTACACGTTGTATTGGAGGGATAGGAAGGTAGGCAGAGGGGGTGGCATGGCTTTACTTGTAATGAATAGCATCAAATCAGCAGAAAGATGTGACATAGGATCAGAAGATGTTGAATCCTTGTGGGTTGAGTTAAGAAACTGCAAGGGTAAAAGGACTCTGATGGCAGTTATGCACAGACCTCCTAACAGTAGTTGGGATGTGGACCACAGAAAACAGAAAAGGTGTGTCAAAAGGGCAATGTTATGATAGTCATGGGAGATTTCAACATGCAGGTGTCATGGTCCAGTCTATGAAATCCGCATCCCGGATCACAGTCTGGTCCATGTTCCGTATTCCAGGTTTTCCAGTTTTCCCCAGTTTCTGTTGAGGCAGCCGATTCTCGTTTGGGCTGGCTTCAAAAATAGCTTCAGGATTCAGCCTCCGATTGATGTGTGGAGATGGGAGAAGTGCCTCTGCACTTAAGATGAATTCAGGTGGGCCTGCAGTATTGAGCAAAGCTAAATGGATTCAATCACAGCTGTCCACCAAAGTGTCTTTTGCAGGGGAAGTCGGAGCGCCAAAGTAAAATTAAAAGATACCCATTTTTAGATCTGGTTAATAACTGGGCTGTGAAATTGAAACTGACTGAGGAAGACATAGCTGACCAAATTTACTTGCCACCCATCCCTTTTTGGCTCTTTCCAGAACCGGAAGTAGACCTATTCCTCCTTTTTCAGCTTCAAGGAAGCAGTGCAATTTCATCAGCATTGATCACAAATGAATATTTAAATAATAAATAGGGATCTTATCTGAAGATTTTTACTGATGGCTCAGTGGACCCAGAGAGCGCTAGGGCAGGATTTGGGATGTATGTGTCTCAACTTGGAGTTGAGATTGGTCACCGGGTTTCAGATGGTGTTTCTGTCTTTGCAACAGAATTATTAGCAATCCTCTGGGCCTTATGGTGAGTAGAAGACTCTCAACCACGTAGGGTTATCATCTGTTTGGATTCTGCTGCTGCCTTAGAGGCTATAAAAGGAATAAATCAAAAACTCATCCTGACATAGTTGTTGAGATTCTCTTAGTGTTGTTTAGAGTAGGGAAGATGGGTTGTGCAGTTAGATTTTCATGGATACCTGGGCATGCTGAGGTGGAAGGAAATGAAATTGTGGATGGCATTGCAAAGTCTTCCTTACAGAGCAGGCAAGTAGAAATTAGAGTTCCCCTAGGCAGAGCAGAATTGAGAAGTAGGATTTAAAAAGGTATAGAGAAGAAGTGGCAGGAGGATTGGAGAAATGAATTAAGGGGCAGGCATTATTTTTCTAGTCACCCACTAGTTAAAAAGGTCTCAGACTGTTACCTTTTAAGTCATAGAGATGTGGTGAAATTAACAAGACTTAGATTGGGGCATTGTGGGTTAAACTATTATTTAAAGATAATAGGAAAACATCCTACTGGATTATGTGACTGTGGTAGTCCAGAGACAGTCCAGCATGTTTTGTTGAGCTGTAATCGATACAAAATTGAAAGAAGCATGTTGTTCAAGAGGCTAGCTGGCTTAAATTTATTTTGGTTTTCTATTAAATCTTTGTTTGGCCATCAAGAGAATCAACATCTGATTGAAGAGTTTATTTTTCAGTTTATACGTGAGACTAGGTTGTATTCGAGAATTTGAGTTCCTTGAAGTTCTATAATTAATTATACATCCTGCGGAGGGCTGTAATGTGCCTAGATGTGTCTAAACAGCCAGAAATAGAAGAAGAAGAAGAAGAAGTCACTGCCTCTGGTTGCTGGATTGTTCCTGTCTATACCCCCCTGTCTGAATCCCTTCCCTTCCTTCTGTTGCCTTGCCTTCTCTGAAGTCTTGCCTCGCCTCACCTTGCCTCGCCTGAAGCCTTGCCTTGCCTGTAACCCTCACCTGCACCGCTGTCAAGTTCAATCGCTGGAGCAAGATAAGGAACCGTCTATCGTTGTTTTGAACTGTTTCTGTGTCCATGCCTTCGCTAGGTAGGTCCGGCCATTTGCTGCTACCTAGTGTTGAGATCGGTCTTTGTGTCCTCGCCTTTGCTAGGTAGGTCCGGCCAATTGCCGCTACCTAGTGTTGGGATCTGTCTTTGTGTCCTCACCTTCGCTAGGTAGGTCCAGTTGTCTGCCACTGCTTTGTGTTGGGAACCACCTTGTTGTATTCTGCATTCTGTGTAATGAGTCCCGGCCCTATGTACTGTACCCAAGGAGGGATCCCAGCTCTGCTTTCCATGTTCCTGTCTCTTCCTTGACCAAGGCTCTGCGTTCCTGTCTCTCCCTCAACCAAGTCAAAGCTTCGGGGTCTCATCCAGTCCTAGCCACGATCCAAGAACCTTGTCCTGTCCAAGCCATGGCTTTGTATTCTCGTCTTGTCCATGTGTCTCGCCCAGCCCAGGAGTACCTTGCCCAGCCCAGTGCTGGGGTTCCCTTGTCCTCTCCAGGAGTCTCACATTCAGTCCTGTTGCCCCTCCTCGTTCTGTAGCCACGTCTTGTCCTTGCCTAGATGCGGGGTCCGAGCCCGAGTCAAGACCCAGATTTTCGGTCCTTATTCAGTCTCTGGCTTGGAGTCCAAGCCCAGGCTCTTAGTTCCTACTTCCATGTTCTGGTTCCGCTATCCTAGTCAAGTTCCAGCCCAGGCCCTGTATCCTTGTCTTGTCCCGGGCCTGTGTCATGTCCAATGTCCTTTCTTCCCCACTTCTCTTGCTTAACTCTAGTCCTAGTCCTGATCCTTGTTCTTCAGTGTCTGTGTCTTGCATTTGAGTCCACTCGCAGTGCACACCCCCCCCCCCCCCCACATTATGACAGCAGATCGAATGGGGAAAATCAGGCTGGTAGTGGATCTCAAGACAGAGTTTGTTGAATGCCTAAGAGATAGGTTTTTAGAGCAGTGTGCCGTTGAGCCTCCAGGGGATCAGCTATACTGGATTGGGCGTTATGCAATGAACTGGAGGTGATTAGAGAGTTTAAGGTAAAAGAACTCTTAGAAGTCAGTGATCAAAATATGATTGAGTTCAGCTTGAAATTTGATAGGGAGAAAGTAAAGTCTGACTTAGCAGTATTTCAGTGGAGTAAAGGAAATTACAGTGGTATGAGAGAGGAGTCGGCCAAAGTTAATTGGACAGAGGTGCTGACAGGGATGACAGCAGAGCAGCAATGGCGTGAGTTTCCGAGAAAAATAAGGAAAGTGTAGTGTAGATGTATTCCAAAAACAAAGAAATACTCAAATGGCAAAACAAATGGCAAATACTCAAATGGCAGACAAGGGAAGTCAAAACTAATGTAAAAGCAAAAGAGTGGGCATACAACAAAGTAAAAATTAGTGGGAAGACAGAGGATTGGAAAGTTTTTAAAAACCTACAGAGAGCAACAAAAAGAATCATTAGGAGGGAAAAGGTGAAATATGAAAGCAAGTTAGCAATAGTGAAAGCTTTTTCAAGCATGTAAAAAATAAATAAAAGAGAGATGAGCGGATATGTGACCACTAGAAAATGAGACCGGAGAAATAATAATGGGGGACAAGGAGATGGCTGATGAACTAAATGAGTATTTTGCATCACTCTTCACTGTGGAAGATACCAGCAGTGTTGAAGTGTGTGAAGGAAGAGAAGTGAGTGCAGTTACCATTACAAGGGAGATGGTGCTCTCAAAGCTGAAAGACCTAAGGGTACATAAGTTACCTGGACCAGATAAACTGCACCCTGAGGTTCTGAAAGAGGTAGCGGTAGAGATTGTGGAGGCATTAGAAATGATCTTTCAAAAATAATTAGACTTTGGTATCCTGTAACTCCACTCTTTAGGAAAGGAGGAAGGCAGCAGAAAGGAAGCTATAGACCAGTTAGTCTGACTTCAACGGTTGGGAAGATGTTGGAGTCAATTGTTAAGCATAAGTTATTGGGTACTTGGTAACACAGGACAAGATAGGACAAAGTCAACATGGTTTCCTTAAGGGAAAATCTTGCCTGACGAACCTATTGGAATTCTTTGAGGAGATTACAAGTAGGATAGATAAAAGGGATGCAGTGGATGTTGTATATTTGGACTTTCAGAAGGCCTTTGACAACTTGCCACACATGAGGCTGCTTACCAAGTTAAGAGCCCATGGTATTACAGGAAAGTTACTGGCATGGTTAGAGCATTGGCTGATTGGTAGGAGGCAAAGAGTGGGAATAAAGGATCCTTTTTCTGGTTGGCTGCCAGTGACTAGTGGTGTTGGGACCACTAGCCACAATATTAATGAATTAGATCATGAAATAGATGGCTTTGTTGCCAAGTTTGCAGATGATAAGATGATTAGTGGAGGGGCAAGTAGTGTTGAGGAAACAAGTAGGCTGCAGAAGGACTTGGACAGATTAGGAGAACGGGCAGGAGGGTGGCAAATGAAATACAATGTTGGAAAATGCATGGTCATGCACTTTGGTAGTAGAAATAAATGTGCAGACTATTTTCTAAACAGGGAGAAAATCCAAAAATCTGAGATGCAAAGGCACTTGGGAGTCCTTGTGTAGAACGTCCTAAGGGTTAACTTGTAGGTAGAGTCAGTGAGAGGAAGGTAAATGCAATGTTAGCATTCATTTCAAGAGGTTTAGAATACAATAGCAGGGATGTGATGCTGAGGCTTTACAATACAGTAACAATTATGGTGATTTTCAACGTTTATATTTGGAAATCCTGATACTCCACTATCTGGAATGCAGTGTATTTGGCCAGAGGCATGGGTCAGGAATGCAGGCTGAGTTAGTGGACCAGGACGACCCACTATAGGAATGATGTTGAGGCTTTGAAGAGGGTGCAGAAGAGGTTTAGCAGGATGCTGCCTGGTTTAGAGGGCATGTACTATCATGAGAAGCTGGATAAACTTGTGGTGTTTTCTCTGGAACGGCAGAGGCTGAGGGGAGATCTGATAGAGGTTTACAAGATTATGGGAGGCACAGACAGAGTAGACGGAGAGTGTCTGTTTCCTAGGGTTGAAATGTCTAATACCAGAGGGCATACACTGAAGGTGAGAAGGGGTAGTTTCAAAGGGGAAGTGAGCAGCAAGTTTTTTTACTCAGGGAGTAGTGGATACCTGGAATGCGCTACCTGGTATGGTGGTAGAGGCAAACATATTAGAGGCTTTTAGGAGAGATTTAGATAGGCACAAGGAGGTAAGGAAGATGGAGGGTTATGGGCATTGTGTAGGGAGGAGGGATGAGTGTTTGGAAGTTTTTGATTTGCTCTTTAGCTGGTTTGGTACAACATTGTGGGCTGAAGGGTCTGTTTCTGTGCTGTACTGTTCTGTGCTCTATTAAGTTCACTGGAAAAGGTATTATACTATTGTGTAAATATAAAAGGTGAAATAAAATTGTTTGGATTTTAGGAGTAATATCCAATAGCCCAGCAAATCTATTCATCTGCCACCACCAAATTCCTGAAGGTGCCAAATTATTGGGATCTGGTCAATAAGACGAATGGTAGGACCCAGCGGCAGTAAGAGCGGTCCCAGTCTGGAGAGGGTCAGGACCTCGGTCCGAGCTGGATCTGGAGCTGATAAGACGAGCCGTAGGACCCAGTGGAAAAGATGACTGTCCACTGAGATCTTTTAGAAGTCCACTGACTCTCATAACTACCTCAACTATACCTCTTCCCACCCTGCAACATGCAAAACTGCCATTCCCTATTCCCAATTCCTCCATCTCCGCCGCATCTGCTCCCAGGATGAGGCTTTCCGTTCCAGGATATCTCAAATGTCCACTTTCTTTAAGGATCGTGGTTTCTCTTCTGCCGTCATCAATGATGCCCTCACCCGCATCTCCTCCATTTCCCGCACTTTGGCCCTCACCCCATCCTCCTGCCACCACAACAGGGACAGAGTTCCCTTTGTCCTCACCTACCACCCCACCAGCCTCCGAATCCAGCACATTATCCTCCGCAACTTCCGCCACCTTCAACAGGACCCCACCACTAAGCACGTCATTCCCTCTCCACCCCTCCCCGCTTTCCACAGGGATTGTTCCCTCTGCGACTCCCTGATCCACACGTCCCTCCCCACGGATCTCCCACCCGGCACTTATCCCTGTAAGCGTAAGTGCTACACCTGTCCCTACACCTCCTCTCTTGCCACCACTCAGGGCCCCAAACAGCCCTTCCAGGTGAGGCAACACTTCACTTGTGAGTCTGTTGGGGTCATCTATTGCATCCGGTGCTCCCGGTGCGGCCTCCTCTACATCGGTGAAACCTGACGCAGATTGGGGACCGCTTCGTCGAGCACCTCTGCTCCGTCCGCCATAACAGACAGGATCTTCCGGTTGCCACCCACTTCAACTCTGCTTCACATTCCCATTCGGATATGTCCATACATGGCCTTCTCTACTGCCATGATGAGACTAAACTTAGGTTGGAGGAGCAACACCTCATATACCATCTGGGTAGTCTCCAGCCCCTTGGTATGAACACGGAGTTCTCCAATTTCCGTTAATTCCCTCCCCCCCTCCCCCAGCTGTCTACTACCTCCCTCATGGTTCCGCCTCCTTCTACTACCCATTGTGCTTTCCCCTATTCCTTCTTCATCTTTCCTGTCTATCTCCTCCCTGCCTCCCCTCCCCCACCCCTTGATCTTTCCCCGAACTGGTTTTTCACCTGGAACCTACCAGCCTTCTCCTTCCCACCCTCCCCCAACCTTCTTTATAAGGCCTCTGCCCCTTCCCTCTTCAGTCCTGACGAAGGTTTCTGGCCCAAATGTTGTCTGTTCTTTTTCCACGGATGCTGCCCGACCTGCTGAATTCCTTCAGCATGTTGTGAGTGTTGCCAAGTTTTTGGAATATTTACTGGAGTTTCTGTATGCCAGAGGCGGAGGAGGTGAATGTTTTATACAACAGACAGCGGTGTGCTAACTTAGCAAACTGGGCTGTTCTGGTGATGTTGGAATATCTTACCTTCTTTTTTAATTAATTTTTGAGATCTGGGTGCTGCTGGAAAGGCCAGAATTTAATACCATTTTCTAATTAACCTCAAGAAAGTGTTACAAGACACCAACTGAAGCCGCCGTGAGTTTTCCGATAAAGGCATCCCTTGACATCCATTTCAGATTGATCACTTGAAGGAACAGTTGAAGAGAGCAATGTTTATATATGCCTGCTCCCCTTGTTCATCTTGGTACAAGGGTTGCAGTTTTTGGAAGATGATATTGAAGAAGTCTAGGTGAATTAGTGCAGACAACACTGATCATAAACGATATGACAAATAATGAACGAATGGATCATGAACATCTGGTAAACAAGCAGACAAAAAATAATTATTTCATTCAGTTTTCTGGATCTGTGGAGGAGCTGTTGTATTCATTTTCTCTAGATCTAGACCAGCAATGCCAGCATTAATTGTCCTCACAAATGTGGTGTTGAGTCAACTTCTAGAACCACTGAAGTCCCTCTGGTGAAGATACTCCCAGAATTCTGTTGAAAAAGTTTCGAGGACTTTGACCCAGTAACAATGATACCTCTTCTGTGGCCACTTTATTAGATACAGCTGTACACCTGCTTTGTTCATGCAAATATCTAATCACCCAATCATGAGGCAGCAACTCAATGCATGAAAGCATGCAGACGTCGTCAAGAGGTTCAGTTGTTGTTCAGACCAAATATCAGAATGGGGAAGAAATGTGATCTCAGTGACTTTGACCATAGAATGATTGTTGGTGCCAGACGGGGTGATTGAGTATCTTAGAAGCAGCTGATCTCCTGGGATTTTCATACACGACAGTCCCTAAAATTTATAGAGAATGGTGCGAAAAACAAAACAGAAAAGAAACATCTAGTAAATAGTTGTTCTTAAAGCAAAAACACTTTGTTAATGACAGAGAAGAATGGCCAGACTGGTTCAAGCTGATGGAAAGGCGACAAAAACTCAGATTACTATGCGTTACAATGATGTACAGGAGTATATCTCTGAATGCACAGCACTTAGAACTTTGAAGTGAATGGGCGACTGCAGCAGAAGACCACAAACATGCTCTCAATGGCCATTTTATTCAGAACTTCCTGTACCTAATATAGTGGCCACTGAGTGTATTTCTAAATCAGATGGAGTGTGACTTGACAGAGGGGTTTGGTATCATCTTGCTGATGGTGTTCCCAAGGCCTCACACCATTATCTGCTTGGTAGCAGTCAGGGTTGGGAGGTGACATTTTGTAGGTGGTTCAGTTTTTGACTGGTGGACGAGAGTATCAATGCTCAGAGTGGTGAATGTGTGGCATTCAGATGTGCTGCTGTGTTTTCTTTCTGTTTTGTGGAGGTCTGCGAAGTGTAACAATATCAGGTTGAATGTTCTCTGATATTAAGTTGAATCATTTGAACCATTTCTCAGAGTCTTTAACGCAGTACTCAATACAAAGATATCTTGATGTTAATCATTGACTTCATCTTTGAAAATCAACCCTGAAGTGCATATTTGGACCAAGTCTTTTATGAGGTTGAAGCATTGCAATATGTGATAATGGAGAGGAAAAAACTGTGAATTACATTAAGTATATACTTACTAAACAATTAAATTAAATAAGTAGTGCTAAAATAAAGATATAGAAAGTAGTTGAGGTAGTGTTCATGGGTTCAATGTCCATTCAGAAATTGGATGGCGGAGGGTAAGAAGCTGTTCCTGAATCATCGAGTGTGTGCCTTCAGGCTGCTGTACCTCCTTCCTGATGGTAGGAATGAGAACAAGGCATGACCTGGGTGATGGGGGTCCTTAATAATGGACACCACCTTTTTGAAGCATTGCTCCTTGAAGATGTTCTAGATACTATGGAGGCTAGTGCCCATGGTGGAGCTTCATCAATTTACAATTCTGCAGCTTATTTTGATCCTATGCAGTAGCCAACCCCCACCCCGCCTCACCCCACCCCCATACCAGATGGTGACGCAGCCAGTTAAAATGCTCTTCATGGTACATCTATAGAAATTTTTGAGTGTATTTGGTGACAAACCAAACCTCTTTAAACTCCTAATAAAATATAGCAGTGGTTGTGCTGGCTTCGTAGCTGCATCGATGTGTTGGGCCCAGGTTAGATCTTCTGAGATATTGACACCCAGGAATCTGAAACTGCCCACTCTCTTCACTTCTGATCCCTCTGAGGACTGGTCTGTGTTCCCTCATCTGACCCTTTCTGAAGTCCATAATCAGTTATTTGGTCTTACTGATGTTGAGTCCAAGTAATTTCTGGTGATTTTTACAGTTTAGACAGTAATTTGCTGGATTGGAGAGATTTGTTAGAGTGTTGACAGGACAGTGGTGTGACTGTACTAGAACATTTTGACTGAAGGCACAGCTAGTCCAGAGTCAAAACACTCAACATAATAATCAGGATGTTAACTGTTCCTTAACCTTTGCTACATCCAGTCTTCTTGGCCATTTTATACAAAAAGGACTGAATCAAATTAGATAAATCTGGATCCATTTGACACTATGGATTAAACATGGTAGCAAATATTTCAGCTTTGTCTTTACCACTCACACACTGGACCCCACCATATATGCCCATGGGAATATTCTTGAAGTCTCTTTGCTTTAGATAGCTGATTAGTGGCCACAATTATCCATGGTTAAGACTGGTAGGATCACAGAGTTTAATCCTAGTATGATGATTGTAAAATAGATTAATTCTGTGTAGGACACACTTGCCCTTTGCTTAGCTAGGTTGAGGTCTTGTTTTTAGCTATGCCGAGTGCTGCTGCTGACATGCCCTGCTGCACTCCCCACTGATGTTCTGAATTCTTAGTAATGTTGCAGTGAAGGATATGCTAGGCTGTGTCGTTACAGACTGTGTTGGTGGAATCTGTTGCCATGTGGAGGCCAAGTCATTGGGTATATTTAAGGCAGAGTTCCATAGATTCTTGATTAATCAGAGCATGAAGGGATATGGGGAGAAGGCAGGATTTTGGGGTGTAGAGGGAAAATGGATCAGTCACGATGAAATGGCAGAGCAGACAAAGAGTCAAGGTGCTCGACGAAGCGGTCCCCCAATTTACAACGAGTTTCACCAATGCAGTGGAGGCCATATTGGGAGTACCGGACACAACAGCTGATTCCAGCAGATGAGCAGGTGAAGTGCTGCTTCACCTGGAAGGACTGTTTTGGGGCCCTGAATGGAGGTGGGGGGGGGGTGTATGGGCAGGTGTAGGACCTCAGACACTTGCAGGGATAAGTGTTGGGAGGGATGAGTGGACATGGGAATAATGGAGAGAGTGATCCCTGTGGAAAGCAGAGGGGGGAAGGTAAAGATATGCTTGGTGGTAGGATCCCCTTGGAAGTGATGGAAGTTGTGTAGAGTGATGTGTTGGATGCAGCAGCTCATGGGGTAGCAGACAAGGGCAAGTGGAACTCTATCACTGTGAATGTGGTGGGTGGATAGGGTGCGCACAGACGTTTGGGGAATGGAGGACATACAGGCGAGGGAAGCATCAATGGTGGAGGAAGGGAAACCCTGTTCTTTGAAGAAGGAGAACACCTCTTATGTCCTGGACGTAGCTGGGGCAGAGATGAAGGAACTGAGAAAAGGGAACAGTATTTTTTTTTTTTTTTACAGGAGACCGGTTCAGAAGTGGTATAGTTAATATAAGTAGGTGAATCTGTAGGTTTATAAAAGATGTTGGTTGACAGTTTGGCTCCAGAGATGGAAGCAGATCAAGAAAGGGGAAGGCGGTGTGGGTGGAAGTTGGAGGCAAAGCTGATGAAATGGATGAGCTCAGCATGGGAGCATGAAGCAGCACCAAAGCAGTTATCAATGCAGCGGAGGAAGAGTTGGGGAGCATTACAAGGGAAGGCTTGGAGCAGGGACTGTTCAACATGACCAATGAAAAGAAAGGCCCATGTGGGTGCCCATGGCAATCCCTTGATTCTGAAGAAAGTGGGGCAAGCCAAAGGAGAAATTGTTGAGGGCGATGACTAGTTGAAACTGTTTAATTTTCTCGACCTGAAACATTGACTGTTTATTGATTTCCATGGATGCTGCCTGATCTGCTGAATTCCTCCAGCATTTTGTGTTCTGCCTTGGATTTCCAGCATCTACAGATTTTCTCATGCTTGCTGTTCAAGAGGGAGCTGTGCTAGATTAGAGCGACCTTCGCTGTGAGGCAGAGAATAAGTTGGCCACTGCAAAAGGAGAGACTGAACGACCAAAAGACCCAAGCAGCAACCACAGCCACCACATGCTCGTGTCTACACTGCACCAGAACATGTGGATCCCAGACTGGCCACCACAGCCACCTGAGGAACCAGCAAGGAGAACATCTTACTCGGCTCGAGTGATCACACAACTCATCTGTCTACAGTCCGCTCCACACACTAGCCCTGAATCAGTTCACAACCTCGAGCCCTCTCCTGCAGAGTTATCACCCAGACACTCTGTAGCAGTGAGGAACTTCCCTGCCTGCATTGCTCATCAGGCAGAAAGGCTCCAGGGGCACAGGTGGAAAAGCCCTGGAATGAGTGGCAAGTCAGCATTGTTAGTGTTCTATTTCTAGTGCACGAAAATAGAAGTTAAGAAAATATGGGTAAAGGAGAACTTCGTAAAAACAACTCAGCTCTCAGGATTTATTGTAGTGGTAGCCATGTTACTTTATGTGAATTGTGACTTACTTACCGCCCATTACACCTGTGGTGTTTAGGGCAGAAATGAAGGTCCTCCAGTTCAGGTGGTGTTGAGGGCTTCCTTCATCATGTCAGTAGCTTCCTCTGTTGGTCATGCAAGTCCTGGGTGACTTAGGAATACCGTTGGACTCAGATGTAGAAGGATTCTTCATTGCTGTCTCTTTAACAGTTTTGTTTCACAAGTTAGGGTTGATAGCCCTGTGCTGAGAACCAGTGAACAACTCTTCGTCTAGCTCTGCCCTTTGACCTGCTTGGCATGGGTGACCCTACCAAGAGCCAAAACATAAAGCCCTGACTCCCGCCAACATGGCCCACTGTATTATTGAGGCACAGAAGCCTCAAACCACAACAAGGGTGTGTTCCTCTTGGAGGGGTGTGTGCATTGTGAATAAGATATCAATTTACAATGGATCTTCACTAATTTGAAAATATAATTCCTTTCCTTCACACAAGTTGTGTTTTATCCCTGCCTTGACATGTATATTGCTCAGGAAACGTGAAGAAATCAGGTAGGTCAGCTTCCATGATGCTGCCCTGAATAGGAGAATGTGGCGGCGGGGGGGGGGGGGGGGGGTGGGTTGGATAACGGTGTTTCTGCTGGAGCTGCAGACCTCTGTAATCTCATCACTACATTCATCACTTCTACTGGAAACCCTGACACAGTTTTGCGGTTTTTCTAAGAAAAGTAAAACGGAAACAAAATGAGCAGCCCTTCTCAACGATACCTCACGCCATCTGTTCTCTGATAAGCATGAAGCCCAAACTGAACCACATACTGATTCATCTGTCGACAGGGATTTCAGAGCAGGTCCGGTGCCTTTGTTTCATTGACGTCCAAGTTCAGCTAAAATTTGGTTTGCCCAGTGAAGTGTTATTTTATACAGTCCCAGAGAGAGGCTGTGTCAGGACACTGGAGCAGGGATCCAATCACAGACCCAATACTAGGTGAGAGTGGATTCCACTGTTAGCTCTTTCAGTCTGGAAGACCCATCCTGTATTAAGGAAGTTCTTAGTGACTGCAGAGTAGAGCCACTGCTGGACTTTTCCATGGCAGAATTGGAGAGCAGAGAGCACACATTGATCTAAATGAGTAACAAGTCCCGAGGTGCAGACAAGGTTGGCATCAAAGTTCAGACAGATATCAAAACATCCAGAGATATCCAAAATCCAGAATCAGGAAATGGGCAGAGTCAATATTCAGATGGATAGAGTTCAGATACGAATGCTGGAAAGGCTCAGGAAAATTCACTGGCACAATCAGGTGAAAACACAGGACTGAAATACACTGACAATAAACAGAGAGGCAGATGATAGGTGGAGAACAATGAGACACAGGTGGCAGCAATACAGGTAATAATGAGAGGCAGATGAGAGATGGAGTACTCAGTAATACAGGGGCCGGAGTAGAGCAGGAGCAGGGACAGGAGCACATGGCAATACAAAACCACAGACTGACAGCTAGGGGGAAAACACACATAAAGACAGTTCAACTGGAGGTACTGACGGGCTGCCTCGAACTGAAAGAAACTCGGCATAATTCCTCTTGGCTCTGACTGCTTAAGGCTCCTCCAGAGAGAGAGAGAGAATATTCATACCTGTCAGATCCAGATTCCGATCCGTACATTTATCACAAATAACAGGCAGTGAAATGCGTCATTTCTGTTAACAACCAACACAGCCTAAGAACGTGCAGGGAGCAGTCTGAAAATGTTAACAGATATTCCGATGCCAATGTGGTATGGCCACAATGTTCAGCAGCAGCAGACAAGCAACAAGAACAACACAACAGAAACAGCAGAACAAGCTCTTTTTTCACCCTCAATCCATCCTGAAGCCCCAGCTCTTTTCCCACACTTCCTCGGTAAATAGTGCATCTTTCCAGGTTTCCATCGATGCAGTGTGTTGTTGTCAGCTCTTTGAGCTTGGTGGACAGCTGCCAGAAGTGAGCCTCCGCCAACCTCGGAAATCGAGCCCGAGGCTCTGCAGGTGCAAAGGCCTCTGCAACCGTGACTCGGCTCACGGACTTGTTTCAGCCAGGAGCCCGGCCCTCTGGGATTAAGTGTCAGCTTCGGGGCCAGACCCAATCGATAGCCCGGGCCCCCGGCAGCTGGAAGTGGCAGCGGAGCCTCCCCCGTCACTTGGCCCGACCTGGAGCGCCCGACGACGTGACCTGCTGATTGATCCTCGCAGGACGTGTCCACCAACCTCAAAGAGCTGACAACAACACACTGTATCAATGGAAACCTGGAAAGATGCACTACTTACTGAGGAAGCGTGGGGAAAGAGCTGGGCTGCTGGTCAGATTGAAGCTGAGGGGCTTCAGGGTCCCTATGCCCACCATCCTACCAGCTAATGTGCAAGCCATAGAGAGCAAGGTGGATGATCTTAAAGGGAGGCTCACCTACTGCAGGGAGATGCAGAACCGCTGTGTATTCTGTTTCACCGAGACCTGGCTCTCCCCTGCCACCCCCAACTGTGCCATCTGACCGGAGAGATTTTTGATCCATCAGATGGACCGCACGGCGTCTTTGGGCAAGATGGGGGGAGGTGATGTCTACCTAATGATCAACACTGCATGGTGCTCAGACACAGTGGCACTGACAAGCTCCTGCAGCCCGGACCTGGAACACCTGTCAGCGAAGTGTCGCCCCTACTATCTGCCACGAGAATTCACCTCAGTCATACTGACAGCGGTCTACATTACCCCCCAGGCGGATGTGGAGTGTGCTCTGAACATGCTGTATGCCAACATCAGTGAACTTGAGACCAGGTATCCGGAGACTTTGCTCATTACAGCGGGGAGCTTTAACCAGGCCAATCTCAGAAAGGTGCTGCCAAAGTTATACCAACATGTCTCCTGCCCCACTAGAGGCCCGAATATACTTGACCACTGCTACACAGCAGTCAAGGATGCCTACCGTTCCGTCCCACGACCTCACTTCGGAAAATCAGACCATCAGGCTGTACTCCTCCTCCCGGCATACAAACAGAAACTGAAGCGGGAGGTCACAGTGTCAAAAGTGGTGTCGCGTTGGACAGAGGAAACGGATGAGGTCCTCCGTGACTGCTTTGAATCAGTGGACTGGTTAGTATTCAAGGACTCGGCAGCTAACCTCAATGAGTATGCCTCAGCTGTCATGAACTTTATTTGGAAATGTACAGAGGACTGTGTGTCTCGCAAGACGATCCGGGTATTCCCTAACTGGAAACCTTGGATGAATTATGAGGTCAAGTCCCTTTTGAAGGCTAGAGCTGCGGCTTTTAGGTCCGGGGATGCCAGTTGCTACATGGAATCCAGGCGTGGACTCCGGAAAGCCATTAAGGGTGCCAAGAGGCAATATCATGCCAAGTTGGAAGCCCAGGCTAACCAGAGAGATGCCGGTAGACTATGTCAGGGTCTAAATGAAATCACTGGGCACAAAGAAAAGGCTGGGAATATCAATAACTGTGGCGCTTCTCTTCCTGACAAACTTAGCGTATTCTACGCAAGATTCAAACAGAAGAAGAGCGTCCCGCTCCCTCCAGATGAACTGGACCTGGTGGCATCGAGATTCATCGTCATCGAGGAGGACGTTAGAAGGGCCTTCCTGAAGATAAATCCAAGGAAGGGGACGGGCCCAGGTGGCGTACCAGGACGGGTTCTCCGGGCCTGTGCAAGTGAGCTAGCTGGAATGTTTGCTGACATCTTCAACTGCTCTTTGCTTCAGTCTAAGATACCCTCGTGTTTTAAGAAGGCAACGATAATCCCAGTGCCGAAGAAGAGCAAGGTGACATGCCTGAATGACTATCGACCTGTGGCTCTGACACCAATTGCTATGAAGTGCTTCGAGCGATTGGTTATGGCACACATCAACCACAGCCTACCGGTCAACCTCGACGCTTTGCAATTTGCCTACCGGAGCAACAGGTCAACGGCAGATGCCTTCTCTCTGGCCCTACATTCCTCCTTAGAACAGCTGGAGAATAAAGATGCATACGTAAGGCTTCTCTTCATTGACTACAGCTCTACCTGTAATACCATCATTCCAAATAAACCGATTTCTAAGCTCCGGAACCTGGGCCTTAACAGTCAGATCTGCACCTGGATCTTCAACTTCTTCACAGACAGGAACCAGACTGTAAAAATAGGGACAAGCTCTCCTCTACAATCACTTTGAGCACTGGTGCCCCACAAGGCTGTGTACTCAGCCCCCTGCTGTACTCACTGTACACCCATGATTGTGTAGCCAAGTTTCTATCGAACTCAATATATAAGTTTGCTGACGACACCACAATTGTAGGCCATATCTCGGGTAATGACGATTTTGAGTACAGAGACGAAATTAAAAATCTGGTGGCATGGTGCGAAGACAATAACCTATCCCTCAACGTCAGCAAGACCAAGGAATTGGTTGTTGACTTCAGAAGGAGTAGAGGACCGCATGACCCCATTTACATTGGTGGTGCGCAAGTGGAACAGGTCAAAAGCTTTAAGTTCCTTGGGGTCAATATCACAAATGACCTGACTTGATCCAACTAAGCAGAGTTCACTGCCAAGAAGGCTCACCAGTGCTTTTACTTCCTGAGAAAGCTAAAGAAATTTGTCCTGTCCCCTAAAACCCTCACTAATTTTTATAGATGCACCGTAGAAAGCATTCTTCTAGGCTGCATCACAACCTGGTATGGAAATTGTCCTGTCCAAGACCGGAAGAAGCTGCAGAAGATCGTGAACACAGCCCAGAACATCACACAAACCAATCTTCCGTCCTTGGACTCACTTTACACCGCACGCTGTCGGAGCAGTGCTGCCAAGATAATCAAGGACACGATCCACCCAGCCAACACACTTTTTGTCCCTCTTCGCTTCGGGAGAAGGCTCAGGAGCTTGAAGGCTCATACAACCAGATTTGGGAACAGCTATTTTCCAACTGTGGTAAGACTGCTGAATGGACGCTAACCCGGATCTGGGCCGTACCCTCCAAATATCCGGACCTGCCTCTCGGTTTTTTTGCACTACCTTACTTTCCCTTTTCTATTTTCTATTTATGATTTATAATTTAAATTTTTAATATTTACTATCGATTTGTACTCCAGGGAGCGTGAAGCGCAGAAGCAAATATCGCTGTGATGATTGTACGCTCTAGTATCAATTGTTTGGCGACAATAAAGTATAAAGTATAAATATATAAGTATAAGTATCCACTCTCACACACAAACCTTCAACGTCTGGTACTTGGCCTGGACTTGCAGTCGTCAGGCCTTTGAGCTCTGGGCATGCTGACTTTTGGATCTTGACCATTTGACCTTCGAAATCCGGACTGTTGCACAAGAGCAGGAAGAGTGAGTTCCTGTGCATTTCCATTTTTCAGTATGGAGGGGTTCTTGAGCCTGTTTTCAGCCTGAACGTTGTTCCATCACAACGCTGAAGTTTCCCGACTGAGACAAATGAAGATTCAACCGCTTTCATGCACAAGCCAGGGAAGCAGGAAACTACGAGCTGGGGAAACAGTTATACTCAGTAAACTAGGCAGCAGCTTGTTTATTCAAAGTTATAATCAGCCAGAATAAAGACCACACTCTCTTCAGCTAATGGATCAAATACTACATTTATAATATTCTCAACTTAAAAAAAACTAGACACAGCTCACTACTCTGAACTAAAATAGAAAGTTTTGGAAACACTCAGAAGATCCTTCATTAGAACAGTTCCGTCAAATGGTCTCCGGTCAGAATTGTTGACATTTCTCCCTCCGTAGATGCTGCCTGACCTGATATTTACTGTCTCTATTTCAGGTTTTCAGCATCACCTCCCTGAACAAGAAGACACAGCAGCATCTCCACTTCCTAAGAAGATTCAGGTTAGCATGGCTCCCTACCCCCATCTTAACTGCATTTTATAGGAGCACCACTGACAGTGTCCTGACAAGCTGCATCTCCATCTGGTATGGGAACATCGGACCAGAAGTTTCCACAAAGGACTGTGAGAACAGCTGAGAGGATCATAGGGGTCTCCTTACCATCCATCAGGGTCGTTTATCAGGAGCGCTACGAATGCGGGGCCCTTAGTATTATTAAGGACCCCACAATCCATCCAGCATCCTCTTCACCTTTCTACCATTAGGCAGGAGACTCTCATGCATAAAGACCAGAGCAGCGAGGAGGAAAACAGTTTCTTCCCTCAGGTCATTAGGGCGATGGTTTTGCTGCTGCTGGTACATGGGAGGGGGAGGGTTCTTTTTGGGGTTCTAGCGTTTTCTGTCAATCATTTATTGGGTTTATTTCTGTTTCATAGATGTCTGTGTAGAGTAAGATTCTCAGGTTGTATATTGTACACATTCTCTGATATTAAATTGAACCATTGAAATAATCTTTAAATCTTGAGCTTTGAAATGAGGATCATGGTTGACAGAAGTTTATATTTGAACAGACCTTGCTGATTCAGGTTGTGTATTTTCTCTCAGCATTCAGTGTGTAGGATTGTGCATGTGATATGAATGGCTAATAGTCTAAAGGTAGATAAATCTCTCGGACCAGATGGAATGCACCCTCGTGTTCTGAAGGAAGTAGCTGTGGAGATTGCGGAGGCATTAGCGATGATCTTTCAAAAGTCGATAGATTCTGGCATGGTTCCGGAGAACTGGAAAATTGCAAATGTCATTCTGCTATTTAAGAAGGGGGCAAGGAAGCAAAAAGGAAATTATAGACCTGTTAGCTTAACATTGATGGTTGGGAAGTTGTTGGAGTCGATTGTTAAGGATGAGGTTACAGAGTACCTGGAGGCATATGACAAGTTAGGCAGAACTCAGCATGGATTCCTTAAAGGAAAATCCTGCCTGACAAACCTATTACAATTTTTTGAGGAAATTACAAGTAAGCTAGACAAGGGAGATGCAGAGGATGTTGTATATTTGGATTTTCAGAAGGCCTTTGACAGGGTGCCACACATGAGGCTACTTAACAAGATAAGAGCCCATGGAATTACGGGAAAGTTACATACGTGGAGAGAGCGTTGGCTGATTGGCAAGAAACAGAGAGTGGGATATAAAGGGATCCTATTCTGATTGGCTGCCGGTTACCAGTGGTGTTCCACAGGGGTCTGTGTTGGGGCCGCTTCTTTTTATGTTGTACAACAACGATTTGGATTTTGGAATAGATGGCTTTGTGGCTAAGTTTGCTGATGATATGAAGATAGGTGGAGGGGCCAGTAGTGCTGAGGAAACAGAGAGTCTGCAGAGAGACTTAGATAGATTGGAAGAATTGGCAGAGAAGTGGCAATTGAAATACAATGTTGGAAAGTGCATGGTTATGCACTTTGGCAGAAGAAATAAACGGGCAGACTATTATTTAAATGGAGAGAGAATTCAAAGTTCTTAAATGCAACGGAACTTGGGAGTCCTTGTACAGGATACCCTTAAGGTTAACCTCCAGGTTGAGTTGGTGGTGAAGAAGCCGAATGCAATGTTGGCACTCATTTCTAGAGGAATAGAGTATAGGATCAGGGATGTGATGTTGAGGCTCTATAGGGTGCTGGTGAGACCTCACTTGGAGTACTGTGAGCAGTTTTGGGCTCCTTATTTAAGAAAGGGTGTGCTGACGTTGGAGAGGGTACAGAGAAGATTCACTAGAATGATTCCAGGAATGAGAGGGTTAACATATGAGGAACGTTTGTCCGCTCTTGGACTGTATTCTTTGGAGTTTAGAAGAATGAGGGGAGACCTTATAGAAACATTTCGAATGTTGAAAGGCATGGACAGAGTGGATGTGACAAAGTTGTTTCCCATGATGGGGGAGTCTAGTACGAAAGGGCATAACTTCAGGATTGAAGGCCCCCATTCAGAACAGAGATGTGAAGAAATTTTTTTAGCCAGAGGGTAGTGAATCTATGGAATTTGTTGCCTTGGGTGGCAGTGGAGGCCAAGTCATTGGGTGTATTTAAGGCAGAGATTGATAGGTATCTGAGTAGCCAGGGCATCAAAGGTTATGGTGAGAAGGCGGGGGAGTGGGACTAAATGGGAGAATAGATCAGCTCATGATAAAATGGCGGAGCAGACTCGATGGGCCGAATGGCCGGCTTCTGCTCCTTTGTCTTATCGTCTTACCGATGCAGTTGTGTGTTCATGTGGTCTAAATGATTCTGTTTATTATCAGAGAGAGTATATGGCCTGCAACCTGAAATATTTAGTCTTTGCAGACTTTCACGAAAAACAGAAGAACCTCCAAAAGAATAAGCAACAGAAAAACTTTAGAGCCCCAAAGCCCCCTATCCCCCCTCCCCTGCACAAGCAGCAGCAAAGCATCAACACCTTCCGCTCCCCCTACCACCCATTCCAGCAGAAACCGTCAGCACCCACCACCCACCAAGCAACAGCCAAGCGCCCAAAAAGAGACCACGATCTGCAGTCAACACAAACTACTGTTTACCTGACACTTCCACGTGCCTCTGTCTCTCTGTCTCACCCTCTCAACAGAGAGATGTCACCTACTTCACAGCAAAAGGGGAGACTAACAGACTGTCGTCTGCATAGCTTTGGTAATTCACCTCGTGTTTCGAAATATTCTGACCTATTAGGAGCATGAAGAGTGGGAACAGCAACGGCCCAAGAATCGATCTTTGCAGCACACCAAACACAATCTCATGGATTTTGGACACATAATCACCACAACTAACAAAGAATTTTCTTCTTGCTATATAAGATTGAAACCAGTTTAAGACAGTATGAGAAAGACCTACCCATTAACTAAGACAGTTTATGAGAGCGCTGTGATCTATGGTATCAAATGCTGTGCTCTAATCGAAGAGAATAAGAACTGATGTTACCTGTGTTGGCATTAAGCCATTGGTCATTCAATTCACCACTTTAAGCAATGCAATTGCTGTACTATGATTTAATCTAAAACCTGATTGATACTCAGACAGTGGTAGATGCCTAGAATAGGCTGCCCAGTATGGTGGTAGAGGCAAAAACATTGGATGCCTTTAAGGGACATTTGGATGCATATAGATGTACTGTAAGGAAAATGGAAGGGTATGAATATTGTGTAGATAGGAGAGATTCGTGTTTGGGTGTTTTTTGATTTACTTTTCAACTGTTTTGGCACAACACTGTGGGACGAAGGACCTGTTCCTGTGCTGTATTCTTCTGTGTTCTCTAACACAAGTGGACAGTTTTAGCTGAGTAATTATTTCTTGAAGTTGAGGTGAACTTATTTTCGTAAAGGACTTATGCTCACAGTGATGAGCTGGTTGAGGTTCAACAAGGTTTATTCTTGAGGTCTGTATTGCATTACATCTTTTATTATTTTTTTTTGTGTAAAAAAATGCAGCAAAAGACTCACTTTTAGCCTCAGATGCTTTCAGCAACCATTCCCTCAATGGAACTGGACAGATGATCGGTAGTTGAAAACAATACTCTTGGATTGAAAACAATAATCTCCTCTACATCGGTGAGACCCAACACAGATTGGGGGAACTCTTTGTCGAGCACCTCTGTTTCGTCTGCCACAACAGACAGGATCTCCCGGTAGCCACCCACTTCAACTCTGCTTCCCATTCCCATTCAGATATGTCCATACATAGCCTCCTCTACTGCCATGATGAGGCTAAACTCAGGTTGGAGGAGCAACACTTCATATATCATCTGGGCAGTCTCCAGCCCCTTGGTATGAACATTGAATTCTCCAGCTTCCAGTAATTCCCACCCTCTATCCCAGGTTCACTCTGCCCCCTCCCCCAGCTGCCTATCACCTCCCTCATTGTTCTGCCTCCTTCTACTACCCATCGTGCTTTCCTCTATTCCTCCTTCACCTTTCCTGCCTATCACCTCCCTGCTTCACTTCCCCCACCCCTTTATCTTTCCCCTTACTGGTTTTTCACCTGGCACTTACCAACCTTCTCCTTCCCACCCTCCCCCCACCTTCTTTATAGGGCCTCTGCCCCTTCTCTCTTCAGTCCTGACAAAGGGTCTTGGCCCGAAATGTTGACTGTTCGTTTCCACGGATGCTGCCCGACCTGCTGAGTTCCTCCAGCGTTTTGTGCGTGTTGCTTTGACCCCAGCATCTGCGGAGTATTTTGTGTTAATACTCTTGGATTACCTTGACTGTCATTAATAACTTTAGAAGAGTATGACTGCCTCTCAAGATGAACTGCTGTGTTGTATTTAGTTAAATGAACCATCAAGATTTCATAGTGAATTGTTAGTTTAGTTCAGCCTCTGCGTTAAGAACATTCTTTTTTGAATTTACTTGAGTCTTCTATGGTATGATAACAATAGATGATATTTCACAGCATATTCTGTTCACCACTGCCCTTGGTTTGGCATTAAGATTTTCTACCTTATTATTTACAAAGCAGGCTGGATTCAAGTAAACACTAACTTCAGACTGACTGTTAAGAATATTAGAAAACCTAGAAGCAGTTGTGATATTGCACAGAATGTCTCTTTAACACTAAATACCAAACACAATCCAGTCTGTTAATTCTAAAGCCTGCAGACTGTGATCCTGTGGTATTTATCCCACTGATCAGAACACCAGGTCTCTTTCAGGTAAATTCAGAGACTCTATCTGTTCTCTGTTTTGTCCACTGTCTCACCCGGCAGAGTGCCTTAAGGATGCCATTCTCTACAGTGCGGTGACGAGCCTTTCTGAGAATATGTGGCTCAGATTGGAAATAGTCTTCTAAAAAAATTTTCTCTTCTGCCATGGTAATTTTGAGCAGAGATTATCAGCGATTAATGAATTTGTAACAACAATTATGGACCGGCGTTCATCATTAAGGTCCCCTATTACCCATGACATGCCTTGTTCTCATTGTTACTATCAGGAAGGAGGTACAGGAGCCTGAAGGCACACACTCAGCAATTCAGGAACAGCTTCTTCCCCTCCACCATCTGATTTTTGAATGGACATTGAACCCATGAACTCTCTCTCACTACCTATTTTATTTCATTTTCACACTACTTGTTTAATTGGTTAATATGCTTACTGTGACTCACATATTTTCTCTATTATTATGTATTGCATTCTACTGCTGCCACGCAGTCAACCAATTTCACAGCATTTGCCAGTGAACTTAAACCTGATTCTGATTCTTATTAAGGAAATACTGAGTCATTTTTGTTATTTACACATGTTTAGCGTTTTACTCGTAATAAAAGTATAACAGGCATTGAAATAAAAGAAGCATTTTTAAAAACCTGTTCAGAAATTTTGAATATTAACTATTGAAAAAGACAATTGAAAGATAACAGATTTCTAAATGGTATTGGTATTGTAACCGTTTACTGATGTGTTCACCCGGTCTGCGAAGAATTCAAAACATCCTCCAGCGTCACGTGTTCTTGCAACCAAGCCGGTGTGAGACAGTTCCTGTCAAAGCATCTCTCTGCTGTTGGGTTGTAGAATGTTATTTGCTGCTTCATTGGGTAGTGAAGATAATCATTATGCATCTTTTTTTTATATAATGAATGGGGTTTAAAAAACCCAAGGGGCAGCAGTGCATCATGCATTGTAAGCTTCATAATACTCAGTTACAGGGTGCCATTGTAGATGAGCAGAAGGGACAGGTGAATGTGTCGACAGGCACTGAAGGAGCCACAGCCTGCTCTTCAAGAGGAAATTCTCTTTTCAATAGAAGTTAGGAGCAATAAGTTTTAGCTGAAGGGGATAACTCAAAGATGGGCATCATGTGCCTGAACTGATTGATCAGTGAATAGCTGGACCTTTCTTTTTCCAAATTCTTTGCGTCTTCTTGTCAGTCACTCTCCCAAATAACCTTTCACAATCCTTACATCAAGCAACAGAACTTCTGGAAATCCAGGTATTCCTATTATGTATACTTACTGCCCTTCCCCCTCATTTCCTCTTATATTCTCAAATGAGTTGATGGATGACTTAAGCATTAGGCTTCTAACCCCAAACCAAAGGGATCCATTAGCCAGTCCTCAGTGAAGGATCAGAGGTGGAAAGGATCAGTAACTTTGAATTCCTGGGTCTTACAATCTCAGAAGACCTGTCCCAAACCCATCATATAAAGACAATTGCAAAGAAAGCACAACAACTCCTCTGCTTCCTTAGAAGTCTGTGGAGATTTGGAATGACATCAAAATCTTTGGCAGACTTCCATAGATGTGTAGTGGAGAGTGTATTGATTGGCTGCATCACAGCCTGGTATGGGAACACCAATGCCATTGAATGGAAAATCCTACAAAAGGTAGTAGATTCAGCCCAGTATATCATGGGCACATCACAAACATTGAGCACACCTACATAAAACATTGTCGTAGGAAAGCAGCATCCATCATCAGAGATGCTCACCACCCAGGCCGTGCTCTTTGCTCACTGCTGCCATCAGGTGGAAGGTACAAGAGCCACAGAACTTGTACCACCAGGTTCAAGAGCAGTCGCTACGTCTCAAGCAACAGGTTCTCGAACAAAAGAGGATAGCTACACTCATCTGAAGGTCTCTGCCCGAAACGGCGACTATTCATTTCCTTAGATGCTGCCTGGCCTGCCGGGATCCCCCAGCATTTTTGTGGGTGTTAATCAAATTAAGAAGTGTTTAAGGAAGTTGGAGATGCATTAGGACGTGGGAGAGTGAGAGGTTCAATACTTAGAAGGGAATTGACAGATGTGAGGTTTGCGCATCACCCACCCTTGCTATTTGTAGGCAGTGAACTCGGTTTGAGAAACAGAATGGTCACCTGCTTGAATTTTTTGGGCTCTTAAAGTCAGATACCATCCCACACCAGGGGAAGTTACTTGCAGTGATGAGGCCTTTGTCAAGGAGATGGGTTTAAATGAGAATGATAAAACAGGAGAGGGAGGTACAGAGACTGAAAACGTCAGCAGCTGAAGGCCTCCTTGTGGAAAAGTGGCAAAAACCAGGACTTGCTGTTTTTCAAGTTCAGAGACCGGAATTTGAGCAGGAGTAAGTCCCGGGCGGGTTGAATAGCTGGAAGAGTTTACAGAATGCTGGGAATTGGAAATCTTTATAAAAGGCTTCATCATTACGGAGACACTGGTGAAATATATCATCTCACAATTCATCTTCATCTTGTTCACTTTGTAACATGTACTTATTGAAGACAGTGACATTTCTTTAGATTTGCAGCTCAATAATATCGTTGGAGTATCAGTCTGGAATTTATCTGTTTTACAATTTTAAATTCAAATTTTGTCTTAATTGTTGTAGATTACAGTATATTATCTTCCAGGTATAATTTTCTTTCATGGAGGTGTTTCCATTGGGTTTTGTCCAACTATTGTTGGCCTTTGTTTATGTTGTTTTTTTGGTTTATTTTCTTCCAAAGGTAGTGTGTCAGAGCAATACAAGCTAAACATGCAAAGAGAGCTACCACGTATTTCCAAGCTGAAGATCCATGTTGATCTATAAAAAAACCCACAAAATCAACAGTACAGGTCATTGATGGTCCCAGGTAAACAATTTATAACAGAAGTACTCTTCTCTTCTGATCACTCTTACCTCTGAGAATGCTTCCTCAGTAGACCGAAGTGTCAGGCGAGCTTATAATGATCAAGTATCTAAAGTAAACAATCAATCTATCTATATATTTATTTGTTTATTTATTTATTTATCTACTTGCTTACTTCTGTGCAATCAAGTCAATCAAGATTTGAATAGATCAGCAGACAGCCGTTGATTAGACAATCAAGATTTGAATAGCTCAGACTCAGCAGAAAGCAGCTGATTGGGTAGTTGAGGTCAGGTGACCAAGCATTTTGAAAAGCTCGAACAGATAAATAGAGGGGTAGCTCAAGTGGAGCAGCCAGTGAGTGAGTGGGCCAGTGAAGGAGTGGAGCTTTGAGGCTTTGACTCGAGAGGCTTTGACGAGAAGAGGCGGAGGACAAGCTAGCTCGCAGTTAGTTCTTACAATGTCTCCTGAGATGGTGATGTGCCTCTCATGTGAGATGTGGCAGTCTTGGGGGAACTCCTCTCTCCCGCAGAGTCACATCTGCCAGAAGTGCATACGGCTGGGCGATCTGGAAGACCGTGTAAGGAATCTGGAGCAGCAGCTGGATGACCTTCCACTCATAAAGGAGAATGAGGCAGTCACAGATGAGAGCTACAGGGAGGTAGTCACACCTAGGCTGTCGGAAGCAGGTCGTTGGGTGACAGTCAGAGGGGGGAAAGGGAAGGTGAGCAGACAGGTAGTGCAGAGCACCCCTATCGCCATTCCCCTGAATAATAAGTTTACCATCCTGGATACTGTTGGCGGGGACGACCGACCAGGTGTGAGCCATGGTGGCAGGGCCTCCGGCACTGAGTCTGACCTGGTGGTGCAGAAGGGTGGGACGGAGAAGATGAGAGCTGTCGTCATTGGAGACTCTATAGTCAGGGGAGCAGACAGGAGATTTTGTGGACGTGAGAAGGACACCCGTATGGTTTGTTGCCTCCTGGGTTGCAAGGTCCAGGATGTCTCTGACCGGGTGCACGCCATCCTGGTACGAGAGGGAAAGCAACCAGAAGTTGTGATACATGTTGGGACCAACGACATAGACAGAAAGAGGGATGAG
The DNA here is from genome assembly GCF_030028105.1 of Mobula birostris. Taxonomy (NCBI): domain Eukaryota; kingdom Metazoa; phylum Chordata; class Chondrichthyes; order Myliobatiformes; family Myliobatidae; genus Mobula; species Mobula birostris. Next base: position 7,558,036 of record NC_092401.1, read on the forward strand.
GTCCTGAAGTGTGAGTTTCCGGAACTAGGCAGAAGGCTGAAGAACAGGACCTCAAGGGTGGCGTTCTCAGGATTGCTGCCAGCGCTACGTGACAGAGATGGTAAGAATTGGAGGAGATGGCAGTTGAATGAGTGGCTGAGGAGTTGGTGCAGGGAGCAGGGTTTTAGATTTTTGGATCATTGGGATCTCTTCTGGGGAAGGTGGGACCTGTACAGATTGGATGGGTTGCACCTGAACTCAAGGGGGAGCAATATCTTTGCAGGTAGGTTTGCTAGCATGGTTCAGGAGGGTTTAAACTAATTTGCGAGGGGGATGGGACCCAGAGCGATAGAGCAGTGAAAGAAGTGCATGCAGTAAGGCCAGATCTAACATATACAGAAGCTTTGAGGAAAGAGAAGCAGAATAAAGGGTGTAAAGGTACTAAGGTAGAAGGGCTGAAGTGTGTGTACCTCAATGCAAGAAGCATTAGGAACAAAGGTGATGAACTGAGAGCTTGGAGACATACATGGAATTATGATGTAGTGACCATTACAGAGACTTGGCTGGCACCAGGGCAGGAATGGATTCTCAATATTCCTGGATTTCAGTGCTTTAAAAGGGATAGAGAGGGGGGAAAAGGGGAGGAGGGGTCCATTACTGGTCAGGGATACTATTACAGCTACAGAAAGGGTGGGTAATGTAGCAGGATCCTCTTTTGAGTCAGTATGGGTGGAAGTCAGGAACAGGAAGGGAGCAGTTACTATACTGGGGGTATTCTATAGGCCCCCTGGTAGCAGCAGAGATACAGAGGAGCAGATTGGGAGGCAGATTTTGGAAAGGTGCAAAAATAACAAGGTTGTTATCATGGGTGACTTTAACTTCCCTAATATTGATTGGCACCTGATTAGTTCCAAGGGTTTAGATGGGGCAGAGTTTGTTAAGTATGTCCAGGATGGATTCCTGTCACAGTACATGGACAGGCCGACTAGGGGGAATGTCATACTAGATCTAGTACTAGGTAATGAACTGAGCAGGTCACAGATCTCTCAGTGGATGAGCATCTGGGGGACAGTGACCACCGCTCCCTGGCCTTTAGCATTATCATGGAAAAGGATAGAATCAGAGAGGACAGGAAAATTTTTAATTGGGGAAGGGCAAATTATGAGGCTATAAGGCTAGAACTTGCGGGTGTGAATTGGGATGATGTTTTTGCAGGGAAATGTACTATGGACATGTGGTCGATGTTTAGAGATCTCTTGCAGGATGTTAGGGATAAATTTGTCCCTGTGAGGAAGATAAAGAATGGTGGGGTGAAGGAACCATGGGTGACAAGTGAGGTGGAAAATCTAGGCAGGTGGAACAAGGCAGCATACATGAGGTTTAGGAAGCAAGGATCAGATGGGTCTATTGAGGAATATAGGGAAGCAAGAAAGGAGCTTAAGAAGGGGCTGAGAAGAGCAAGAAGGGGGCATGAGAAGGCCTTGGTGAGTAGGGTAAAGGAAAACCCCAAGGCATTCTTCAATTATGTGAGGAACAAAAGGATGACAGGAGTGAAGGTAGGACCGATTAGAGATAAAGGTCGGAAGATGTACCTGGAGACTGTGGAAGTGAGCGAGGTCCTCAATGAATACTTCTCTTCGGTATTCACCAATGAGAGGGAACTCGATGATGGTGAGGACAATATGAGTGAGGTTGATGTTCTGGAGCATGTTGATATTAAGGGAGAGGAGGTGTTGGAGTTGTTAAAATACATAAGGACGGATAAGTCCCCAGGGCCTGACGGAATATTCCCCAGGCTGCTCCACGAGGCAAGGGGAGAGATTGCTGAGCCTCTGGCTAGGATCTTTATGTCCTCGTTGTCCAGGGGAATGGTACCGGAGGATTTGAGGGAGGCGAATGCTGTCCCCTTGTTCAGAAAAGGTAGTAGGGATAGTCTGGGTAATTATAGGCTAGTGAGCCTTACGTCTGTGGTGGGAAAACTGTTGGAAAAGATTCTTAGAGATAGGATCTATGGGCATTTAGAGAATCATGGTCTGATCAGGGACAGTCAGCATGGCTTTGTGAAGGGCAGATCGTGTCTAACAAGCCTGATAGAGTTCTTTGAGGAGCTGACCAGGCATATAGATGAGGGTAGTGGAGTGGCTGTGATTTACATGGATTTTAGTAAGGCATTTGACAAGGTTCCACATGGTAGGTTTATTCAGAAAGTCAGAAGGCATGGAATCCAGGGAAGTTTGGCCAGGTCGATTCAGAATTGGCTTGCCTGCAGAAGGCAGAGGGTCATAGTGGACGGAATACATTCAGATTGGAGGATTGTGACTAGTAGTGTCCCACAAGGATCTGTTCTGGGACCTCTACTTTTAGTGATTTTTATTAACGACCTGGACGTGGGGGTAGAAGGGTGGGTTGGCAAGTTTGCAGATGACACAAAGGTTGGTGGTGTTGTAGGTAGTGTAGAGGATTGTCGAAGATTGCAGAGAGACATTGATAGGATGCAGAAGTGGGCTGAGAAGTGGCAGATGGAGTTCAGCCCGGAGAAGTGTGAGGTGATACACTTTGGAAGGACAAGCTCCAAGGCAGAGTACAGAGTTAATGGCAGGATACTTGGTAGTGTGGAGGAGCAGAGGGATCTCGGGGTACATGTCCACAGATCCCTGAAAGTTGCCTCACAGGTGGGTAGGGTGGTTAAGAAAGCTTATGGGGTGTTAGCTTTCATAAGTCGAGGGATAGAGTTTAAGAGTCGCGATGTAATGATGCAGCTCTATAAAACTCTGGTTAGGCCACACTTGGAGTACTGTGTCCAGTTCTGGTCGCCTCAATATAAGAAGGATGTGGAAGCATTGGAAAGGGTACAGAGGAGATTTACCAGGATGCTGCCTGGTTTAGAGAGTATGCATTATGATCAGAGATTAAGGGAGCTAGGGCTTTACTTTTTGGAGAGAAGGAGGATGAGAGGAGACATGATAGAGGTGTACTAGATAATAAGAGGAATAGATAGAGTGGATAGCCAGCGCCTCTTTCCCAGGGCACCACTGCTCAATACAAGAGGACATGGCTTTAAGATAAGAGGTGGGAAGTTCAAGGGGGATATTAGAGGAAGGTTTTTAACTCAGAGAGTGATTGGTGCGTGGAATGTACTGCCTGAGTCAGTGGTGGAGGCAGATACACTCGTGAAGTTTGAGAGACTACTAGAGAGGTATATGGAGGAATTTAAGGTGGGGGATTATATGGGAGGCAGGGTTTGAGGGTCGGCACAACATTGTGGGCCGAAGGGCCTGTACTGTGCTGTACTATTCTATGTTCTATGTTCTTCCTTATTCAGATTCAGTGCGGAATAGGTCTGAATAGCCCTTTGAGCCAGGCTGCCCAGCAGTCCTGATTTAATCTGCACCTAATCAGAGGACAATTTACAAAGACCAGTTAACCTACCAACCAGTACATCATTAGACTGTGGGAGGAAACTGGAGCACCCGGAGGAAACCCACATGGTCACAGGGAGAACGTACAAACTCCTTAGAGGCAGTGACAGGAATTGAACCTGGGTCACCTGTACACGTAACGCGTTGTGCTAACCACTACACTGCCGTGCCACCCACAAATATCTTGGAGAAATAGACTGCCCAATGAGGCTCCCAGACAGTCAGATATAAATGAGGTTAATCGTTTACTACTTTCCAAATTCAGCTTAAGCAAGCTCAGTTCCTTCATTGATCAATTCCTGTCACTGTAAGGAGTTTGAACGTTCTCCCCATGACTGCGTGGGTTTCTTCTAGGTTCTCTAGTTTCCTCCCACATTCCAAAGATGTACTGGTTGGTTGGTTAATTGGTCATTGTAAATCGTCCCCTGATTAGGTTCAGATTAAATCAGGGGATTGCTGGGCGATGTGGCTCAAAGGGCCAGAATGGCCTATTCGTTTTAGGAATAAAATTTTTAAAAACATAATTGATCGTTACTCTCTGGTTTATCCCTTACTTGGTCTCCAATTCCATGAAAGTTTCTATTAACCTTCAGTATAACTGATATAGGTTGGTGATCTTTGGGACCATTAATTTCCTCCACACGCACACAGGATGTGGTGTCATGTGGAGATAGAGGAGACTGAGGTCGTCATCCTGTACGCAGAACACCTGATCGACACTGGAGTGATGACATGGCGCGCTGTAACAAGAAAGCAGCACCCATCATGCAAACCAAGCTCTCTTCTCACTACGACCATCGGGCAGGAGTTACAGAAGTCTTAATGTCCCACACCCCCAGCTTCAGGAAGTTATTACCCTACAACCAACCATCAGCTCCGGAACCAGGGAGGATAACTTCAATCGTCACTAATCTGAACTGGTTCTACAACCTACAGACTCACTTTTAACGACCCTTTACAACTCTTGTTCTCAGTATTTTTTTATTTGCACTATTTTCCTTCTTTTGCACATTGGATTTTTTTAGTTTTTGTGAGATTATGCAGAATACTTCATGAAATTCCACTATATTTCTACTTCGCCCTTGTAAATTCCTGCAGGGAAATAGGTCTCAACGTAACACATGGTAACATATACATATTTTGAGAATAAATTTACTTTGAACTTTGATCAGCGTCAGGATGTAAAACATCGAACGTGCTGGGACTCAACAATGAAACGTGCAAGCGTGTGGGCTGTTGTGTCCAGGAACTCAGTCAGTTTTCAGTCAGTTGTTTCTGATTTCAGACACACTCTAGCAATTCGAGCGTAATATCTCAGCTGAATATCTAATGTGGTACTGAGGAATTACTGGGTGCTGTCTTTTGATAAGATGCTAAATTAAGATTGCATTGTGTAAAAGACAAGAGAATCCCTTCCTGGTATAGTGATCAATAATTTTTCCCTAATTGGGTCGGGCTGTGCAATAATGGTGCCTAGGCAGAGAATAAATAAGCCTTACTACTTGGTAATCTCATTTACTTAAAATAAAATCTTTGTGTTAATATACAAATACTATAGGCCACTGTGTAAGTTTGTACTGACAACCTTGCGCCCGTTGGGCCGGTGGGATGTGGACCCTAAACATCTTTTCCTCTCTTGTCCCTGAACCTTAGAAAAGATAACCTCAAGCCATCACAAGTCTTTAGTGCCGATCTGTTGCTGCTACTTACACGGGACATCGAGAGTGGCTGACTGCTGTTTAACAATGGTGTTGGAGTGATGGTGAAGTGTCAGCTCGGCCTCGCAGGTGAACTGCTGTCCATTCAGCTCTGCTCGTGGATTCACAGTGTGGTAGATAGTCAGCCCAGTACTGGCTGACCTGTTCACTAATATCTCACTTCCCTTCTTCAGTCTGAGTTGAAGTTCCCCTGAGACGTTAAACACACTGCAGGTAATATTCACTGGAATTCCCTCAGTGGTGATCGGGATGTAGATTTCAGGGTTGGAGAAAACTGTAACACCAGAAAACATTGTTAGAAGCTTTCTCAAAGCAAGTCCTGCATTCTCTCTGCCTGACTGGACTAATGTAGCTAAAGCATCTGTACGGTCAGCCACTCCCATGTCGGAGGAGTTCACATACTGTACAAGTAGAGGGTTATCAATAATGTTTGGTTGGGACTCCTGCATGCTGATGCCCTGGTGTACAATTTTAGCTTTCATTGCACCGGAAATTGTGACTGATTTACAGTTCTTACTGGTAACACGCACAAAATTCAGGAACTCAGTGGTCAGCCAGAATCAATGGAGAGGAATAAACAGTTGAAATTTGGGTCAAGACTCTTCATCATGATGGGTAGGAAGAGGAAAAAGGCCAGAAGAAGAAGTTAGGGGAGAGGGAAGTAGTACAGGCTGGAAAGCGACCGGTGAAGCCAGGTGAGGGGGAAGGTAGATGGGGATAAAGTAAGAAGCCGGCAGGTGAGAGGTGGAGAATGGAAAGGGGTGAAGGAGGAATCTGCTGGGAGAGGAGAGTGAATCATGGAAGAAAGGAAAGGGGGAAGGGAGAACAGAGGGAGGTAATTGGCAGGTGAGACTAAAAGGAGCATGAGGGGATACAGAAGGGGAAATGAAAATGGAAAGAAGGGGGAGAGGAAATAAATGACCAGAAGTTGGAAGTAGTGATGTTCACTAGACACTAGACACTAGAATACTACAGCACAGTACAGGCCCTTCGGCCCTCGATGTTGTGCCGACCCATATATTCCTTTAAAAAAGTCTAAACCCACACTACCCCGTAACCCTCTATTTTTCTTTCATCCGTGTGTCTGTCCAAGAGGCTCTTAAATACCCCTAATGTTTTAGCCTCCACCACCATCCCTGGCAAGTCTTTCCAGGCACCCACAACCCTCTGTGTAATAAACTTACCCCTGATGACTCCCCTAAACTCTCCTCCCTTAACTTTGTACATATGCCCTCTGGTGTTTGCTATTCATGTCCTGGGAAACAGGTACTGGCTATCCACCCATTTGCCTCTCATAATCTTGTAGACCTCTATCAAGTCCCCTCTCATCCTTCTACGCTCCAAAGAGAAAAGTCCCAGCTCTGTTAACCTTGCCTCACAAGACTTGTTTTCCAATCCAGGCAACATCCTGCTAAATCTCCTCTGCACCCTCTCCATAGCTTCCACATCCTTCCTATAATGAGATGACCAGAACTGAACACAATACTCTAAGTGTGGTCTCACCAGAGATTTGTAGAGTTGCAACATGACCTCTCTACTCTTGAACTCAGTCCCCCTATTAATGAAGCCTAGCATCCCATAGGCCTTCTTAACTATCCTATCAACCTGTGCAGCAACCTTGAAGGATGTATGGATTTGAACCCCAAGGTCCCTCTGTTCATGTACACTCCTAAGTAACCAACCATTAACCCTGAACTCAGCCTTCTGGTTTGTCCTTCCAAAATGCATCACCTCACACTTATCCAGATTGAACTCCATCTGCCACTTTTCTGCCCAAATCTGCATCCTGTCTATGTCCTCTTGTAACCTTCGACAACCTACAGCTCCATCCACAACTCCTCCAATCTTCGTGTCATCCGCAATCTTACTCACCCATCCTTCCACCTCTTCATCCAGGCCATTTATAAAAATCATAAAGAGCAGGGGTCCCAGGACAGATCCTTGCGGCACTCAACTAGTCACCGACCTCCAGGCAGAATACTTTCCTTCCACTACTATCCTCTGCCTTCTTCCTTTAAGCCAATTTTTTATCCAAACAGCCAAGGTTCCACTGATCCCATGCCTCATGACTTTCTGGATGAGTATCTCATGGGGGACCTTGTCAAATGCCTTGTTAAAATCCAAGTAGACCACATCTACCGCTCCACCCTCATCAATTTCTTTTGTTACCTCTTCAAAAAACTCAATTAGGCTCGTGAGGCACGAACTTCCCTTCACAAAGCCATGTTGACTATCCTTGAGTAGACTGTACTTCTCCAAATGCTCGTAGATCCTATCCTTAAGAATCCTTTCCAATAGTTTGCAGACCACCGGCATAAGACTCATCGGTCTATAGGTCCCTGGATTCTCCCTATTACCTTTTTAAACAAGGGAACTACATTTGCCATTCTCCAACCCTCTGGCACCCCCCCTGCAGCCAAAGAGGACTCAAAGATCATAGCTACTGCTCCAGCGATCTCTTCTCTCACTTCCCACAGCAACCTGGGGTATATCACATCCGGCCCTGGGGACTTATCAATCTTGATGTTTTTAAGAATATCCAACACTTCTTCTTCCTTAATCTCCACATTGTCCAGCACACAGGCCTGTTCTATTTCGACTTCACCCTGATCAAGGCCCTTTTCACTTGTGAATACTGAAGCAAAGTATTCATTTAGGGCCTCCTCAACCTCCTCCGCCTCCAGGCACATGTTGCCTTCTTTATCCTTTAGTGGCCCCACCTTCATTCCTGTCATCCTTCTGTTCTTCACATATGCATTGAATGCCTTGGGGTTCTCCTTAATCCTACACGCCAAGGCCATCTCATGCCCCCTTCGAGCTCTCCTAAGTCCTTTCTTAAGCTCCTTCCTGGCTACCCTATATTTCTCATGAGCCCCTCCTGCTTCCTGCTTCTTACATCTAACATATGCTTCCTTCTTCCTCTTGACGAGTTGCCTCACGTGTTTCGTCAGCCATGGTTCCCTTTTCCAACCATTTTTTCCTGGTCTCAGTGGGACAAACCTACCCTGAACCCAGCACAAGTGGGACCTAAACTTCCTCCACATCGCTTCTGTGCTTTCACCCTTGAACATCTGTTTCCAATTTACTCTTGCTGGTTCCTGCCTCAACCCTTCATAGTTAGCCCTTCCCCAGTTAAGCACTTTCCCATTTTGTCTGTTTTTATCCTTTTCCATAGCTATGCTGAAGCTAAGGGAGTTGTGGGCACTCTCACCAAAATGCTCCCCCACCAAGAGGTCTGCCACCTGACCAGGTTCATTACCCAGAACTAGATCCAGTATGGCCTCTCCTCTCGTCGGCCGGTCCACATACTGTGTCAGGAATCCTTCTTGAACACACTTGACAAATTCAGCCCCATCTATCCCCCTTGCAGTCAGGAGGTGCCAGTCAATATGAGTGAAGTTGAAAGCACCCATAACTACAACCCTGTATTTCCTGCACCATTCTAAAATCTGCCTGCTTATCTGCTCCTCGGTGTCCCAAGGTCTGTTTGGGGGCCTATAGACTACTCCCAGCACAGTGATTGATCCCTTCCTATTTCTGACTTCCACCCGCACTGACTCAGTGGACACTCCCTCTGCAGCATCCTCCCTTTCTAAAGCCGTGATACTATCCCTGACCAGTAATGCTACTCCGCCCCTTTTCTACCTCCCATCCTATTCCTTTTAAAACACCTAAACCCTGGTTCCTGCATCAACCAATCCTGCTCTTCCTCCAGCCAAGTTTCAGTAACGGCCACAACATCGTAGTTCCACATACTGATCCAAGCTCTAAGTTCATCCCCTTTATTCCTAATACTCCTAACATTGAAATATGCTAATACTCCTAGTGTTCATGCTATTAGATTGGAGACTACCCGAATGGAATACCAGGTGTTTCTTCTCCAACCTGAGGGTGGCCTCATCGTGGTCATAGAGAGGGACCAACCTGTCATAATAGGAATGGGGAGTTGAATTAAAATGGTTTTCCACCAGAGAGTTATCCCTGTTGTGGACAGAGCAAAGGTACTCAAAAAAGTGATCCCCGGAAGTACATCAGGTCACCCTGGGAACACTGGATACTGTAGACAACCCTGAGAGACATGCAGGTGAAGTGTTGAGTCACCTGGAAGGACAGTTTCGGGACCTCAGTGGTAGTGAAGGAGGAGGTGAATGGGCAGGTGTCGCACTTGTTCCACGTGCAGGGATACGTGCTAGGAGGGAGATCAATGGGGAGGGATGAATGGTCAAGGGGATCACATAAACAGTGAATCCCGTGAAATGTGGAGAGTGGGGTATGGGGGTGCGAAGGTATAGATGTGCTTGGTGGAAGGATTCCATTGAAGATGGTGGAAGTTGTGGAGAAACTTACTTACAGTTAACTGCTTTTCAGGTAAGTATGTTCAGGAAACATCATCAACCAAAAATAAAACTAGGAACAGGACCTAGTCACACAGCCCATTGAGCCTGCTCCACCACTCTGTAAAATCATAATTCAATATAGATCTGCAGCTTTATACTCATCTTTCTTGATTACCATTTTCCAATTAAAAATGAGTAATTTCACTGGGAAATGGCCCCATTGACTGGGGACGTTTTGTGTCTCGGGCTGCCAGTTTAATCAATGCTGACACAACTGCTTGAGGAAACACCATTGACTAACAACAAGAAACTAAGTTCTGGTCCTTGTCTGAGTGCAGTGAACATACTCACCGTAACCCTCAATGGAAATGCTATCGTTCTTCAGTGGAATTGATGGATAATCCTTAAAATCTGCCGTGCAGGAGACTTCAGTCAGACCGGTCTCTCGTGGTGTCCATGTAGTTGTTGCCCTGACTGTGGTGGCATTTGACTGATTTGTTACTGAATTTTGTTGTTCACCGCCCCAAAACCATCGTACCCTCATCTTCTCAGCTGGATAGACGTTTGGCACCTCACATGTTAGTGTGACCTCCTGATTCACTCCTACAGGGTCTCTGCTGAGGATCCTCGGAGGCTCTGGAAAAGCTGCAAGACACACAAGAAGTTCACTGCAGTTCAGCTTGCAGTGGTAAATACTGATGGACGGAGCTGGAGACTGGCCAGGTCACACATCTGGGAGACCTTTATACCTAATCCACCACTTAATGGTCACGTCCTTCATTCTTCAGAATGTTTTCCCTAATTTTCAGTTTCTCACCCTGTCTGGTGCTCCAGCCACAAGCAGTGGTACATACAACATCACGCACTCATTAATTGATCTCAGTGTAACTTTAATTTGAATCTTGTTTTAGCATCGCAGACGAGATTTAAGTTTCCTCTTTGTCCTCAAGCCAATTTTTACTCCTTAGTCCAACGGAACCAAATATTCCATGAGTCGCTTTCACTCACCACACTTCAATATGGGACCTATGTCAAACACAGAGTGAAAATCCTCAAGAGGATAGCACTCAATTTCTTCATCACAAAAACTAATTTCATCTACAAACTTGTTATTTTGTAAATTCAACTGTCTTCGTGCCTTTTAAGTATTCCCACATTAATGTTTCCAACATATTCCCCATCACTGCCACTATACTGATGGGCCAGCTGCTGCTGACCCATATATGACCTTTTTGTCATTTCCCACCTCCCTGGCACCTTCCCTGTTCGGGGAGGATTGGGAGATTATGTCAAGCCCTTCTACAGTCTCCATCCTTGGGCATACCAGTCCAACTTCACTACCCACATCTGCAGAGTTTCCAATTCCTTTATTGTGTTAACTGTTGCTTTTATCCTCAGATTTACTGTTTCCCCTTCTTTTCAGTTTCATCCTATTTTTTGCTCCTACAGGAAGCCTGGGTCTCACTTCCTCTATTGGATTAGCCAGCTTGCGACTACAACCTCTGTTCCATAAAGATCCCTCTTGGTTGTACTTTATGACACAAATCTCCTTTCCTCCAATTGAAGTTAGGCCACCTTTGCCAATGGACCTTTCCCCCATCAGAACAGGTCTGGTTTGGGCAGAGCACGTTGATAGCTCACATGGGTCCACTACATTAGGTACATGGACACTGAGGCAATGCTTCAGTTCAGAGTCTGAGCTCTCAGCCTATGGGCCAAGAAAAAGTCTTAAATACTTCAAAATTCTCACAGTTACTTAATTAACCAGAGTTTGGTCAGGATGTTAAATAAATATGCAGGGTATTTACATTTACACTTTGAAAAAAACTTTTGAACAGCTGCAAAAATCACCCAGGTTCTCACTTCCCAAGATCTGATGGAATGAATCAAATAGGAATAATGAGAAAATAATCAGAAGGCAGCATCTTCGTACTGTATTTATTTTTAACAAAATATTTCAGTTCAAGCTATTCTCAAAAACAGGAGAAAATTTATTGTTATGTGGAACTCACAATAAGTTTTCAGAGTCACAGATGCGTTTGCGATTTGTTTGGTCGTGTTAGGGTCCAAGTTCAACTCTGCCAAGCAGGTGTACACCAGTCCATCGTCTGAAATACTTGCATTGAAATGAAGGACGTTCTTCAGTGGACCATCATCTGGAAAACCTGGTTCCTCTGTGGAAATATTTGCTATAGTCTCACTCCCTCTGAGCCAGGTGAGTACGAGTTTGTTCTTTGGATAGACCTTCGGACCGGTACACTCCAGCTGATATGGTTTGTTAACTTCCAGCACGTCAGGAGGTGGAACAATGCTTAAGTTTCGATCTGTTAAAGGAGAATCATGATTGGCAAAATTCTAAATCAAAAATTATCCCAACAAGCAATGTGCCTGTGGATCTACCCTCACCCTAGATGTATGAGGGGGGAGCTGGTGGGGCTTTGGGGTTCTAATATTTAACAGTCATTCATTCTTAGGTGCACTCCTCTATCTCCATGGATGGTTGCGAAGAAAAAGAATTTCAGGATGTATATAGTATATATTTCTCTGACATTAAATGTACCTTTGAAACCCTTGAAGGAAACCATTCATCTGTCACTCTGTGGCTCAGCTGTGAATATCCATTAACCAAATAATCCTGTGATTCAGCACATTGGTCCAACACTTTGGACTGTGAAAAAGCAACACATTTTTCCCGATCTGAGAGTCTCTGAACTTCCTTTCTCCATTTCTGCAGAATTATCTCTGTACAACGTCAATATCTGAACCCCTTTCAGACTGTGAGCTCATTGTGGGGGAGTGAAGTGTAAGTCCATTTCCCAGCAGGCCGTTCTCTACCTCACCTGATACACGACAGCATCTTTCTGTGTAAACGTTTTAGGTGATACATAATCGTATTTTGCCGCCTGTCTTCCTGTTATACTCTGCTGTGGGATGTGTTCAGAACAAGAGATTTCACTTACTGTACACTGGGATCACACATTTGTCCTCCTTCGTTTCTCCTCCTGCAGATAAACATTTTACAGTACAGGGCACTGTGAAATCCCATTTCTGGACACTCGGAAATCGGTCTGTAATCCACTTATCACCCTTAGTTCTGTTGGGATTTACCCCTGGTTTATATTCCACACTCATCATCGATGGGTTGTCACACGTTGTACTGCAGTTCACCTCCAGGGAGTGTCCAAATTCCACCACTGGGGAGTTTGTTTTTATCGAAACCTCAAATCCATTCAGCTTACCTGCCAGAGACACATAGGGAAATGGAATCTGTTCAGTGAAGTGTTGTGTGCAGTTCAATCTCAGCTGAGAATGGATAGACTTACCGTTCAGACAGTGAGGGGACAGTTCACCAGACTGATTCCGGGGGTGGCAGGACGGGCGTATGAAGAGAGATTGAGTCAATTCTGCCCACTTACACGAAGGTTTGGAATATTTAGTGATGATTGAATCAAATGTATGGCATTTTGACAGGTCTCAAGAGGTTGAATGCAGGAGATATACTTTCCTTGGCTGAGGAGTGTAAACAAGGGGTAGCAGTTTTGTGATGCAGAGGGATGTGTGGAGAAAAATCTTCACACAGCTGTAGTGAAAGGCACAGTTATTTCCTGTCTATTTCCACATGATATAAATGTCAGCATAATTTTGGTCCTTTTGTATTCAAACAGAAGGAATATTTTCAAGTCATGAAGACATCAAACCTCACTCTGTTCTAACATGGGTGAATCTGATTTGACTCCTCCCTAAGATCTGATTTGCAGAGACATGCCAAATTGCAGTTTTGGGATGGAGGAACTGAGCTGTGGAGAAAAATCTTCAGACAGATGTAGAGAAAGGTCAAGTCACTGAATGTATTTAAGAAAGGAGAGGTAGCATTTGAGACATCAATGACACATGGTGTTATTTAGAGAACACAGGGCATCCATTGTTCAACAAGGAAGATTGAAGATTGTTTAATATCATTTCCTGTACCCAAGTGGAACAAAATAATTGTTAGTCCGGATCCAATGAAGGTGCAAAAGAAAACACAAAAGATAAAACTACACAATAATCATTAAAAAATCAATAAATATAACTACATTAAATGGCTTATGCACACAGATTGATTGTATGTCCATACAGCTATGTTAGGCTATACAAAGATGACTTACAAGAAATAATAAAGTACTGATGGAGTTTGTGGTGAAGGTGTTGATCAGCCTCACTTCTTGGGGAACGTGTCTGTTTTTGAAATTCAAAGGTTCAAAGGTTCATTTTATTTTCAAAGTTTGTATGCGGAATACAGCCCTGAGATTTGTCTTCTCCAGATAGCCATGGGATGCAGAAAACGATAGAAGTATTTGAAAGAAAGACATTAATCCTCCTCACCCTCTCGTTGTATTCCACCCCCGACACACACACAAAAAGCAAAAGAAACATATACTCACAAAAATAACCCCCCCCACCTAACCCCTCCCTCACTCAAAAACTAACAGATCACTCGCATGGAGAAACAACAGCAAGAACATCAAACCCCAAACTCCCAGCCACCAATCGGCAACAAGAAAAAATGGGCGAAAACACACACAAAAATCATAGAACAGAAAGAGGCCAAAATGAACTACAGTCCAATGCAAAATTATCAGAATATCAGTAACATCTCCGAGAGCACTGGGACCTTGAAGCCCCTTCCAGGGGTAGTGACATGAACCCACAGCCCCTCTAACGACAACGACTTGAAGCAGCGGCCCCTACAAGAACTGCTCACTCTCCTCCAGATTTTCCTTGATGTTTCAATCTTCCTTGACGTTTCAATCAGCCAGATATGGAGATGTTCACAGCCCCTCGTCTCGTCTCCGAGCTTCCCCTCATGGTAGCTTGTGTTTACGCTTCACTCCTGGAGTTCTCTCAGGGACAGCAGGGTGCGAACTCATTCAATTGAACTACAGACTGGAAGTCACAGGCTCCAACAGTTTCAAAAACAAAATTAGAATAAAAAGAAGAAGTTGAAGATGGAGAAAAACTGAAATGATTGGTGGTCCTTGCTTGGATGCTACGTAGCCACCTCCCTGATGGGAGTGACACAAACAGTCCATGAGCAGGGTGGGTGAGATCCTTCAAGATGCTACTGGCCCTTTTCTGGCAGCTGGGCTGGTGCGGCCGGTGCAATAGACAGCCCTGACTATCTGTTGTAGGGCCTTCCTGTCCATCACGGTACAGTTTCTGTACTATGCAGTGATACAGTTTGACAGGATGTTCTCTACTGCTCATCTGTAGAATGCCATTAGTCTGGATGTACAAAGTTCAGCTCTCTTCCACCTCCTCAGAAAGTAGAGGTGTTGATAAGCTTTCGTGACTGTGTAGGAAGTGGTTGTGGGACCACGAGAGGTTATCAATGATGAACACTCCCAGGAGTTTGAAACCAATCGCAGTTTCCACCTCTCTGCCGCCGATGCAGTAAGGGGTGGAGTGGTGTGAGTTCTCCTGAAGTCCATAACTATCTCCTTTGTCTTGTTGACATTAAGGACGAGTTTATTTTCCTGACACCCGTCCTTGAGCTCTTCGACCCCCTTTCTGTAGGTCATCTCATCGTTGTTGGTGATGAGTCCCACCGCTGTTGTGTCGTTGGTGAACTTGACATTGTGATTGCTCAGGTGTTTGGCCGTGAAGTCCTGTGTGAGCAAAGTGTACAGCAATGGGCTCACCCTGGGGGTGGGGGGGTGGGGGGAGAGCGGCTGTGTTGAGGATGATAGTGAAGGAGGAACGGTTGTGCACCCGGACTCTCTGATATCTGTTTGTTAGGAAGTCCAACACCCCGTTGCACAGTGGTGTATCCAGACAGAGAAGTAGGAATTTGTTCGCCAATGTCTATGCAGTTAGTTGCCTGCACCCCATTTCAATCTCCACACAATATAAATGTTTGTCAGTATAACAATGCCCTTTTCACATTAAAACAAAAAATATTGTCGGTCATCAGATCATAACGATACCACCGACTTCTAACCCAAGTGGGTCTGTAGTGAAGATCTGTTTTCTAGGGAAGTCCCAAACTAAAGGAAAGAACAATATCACGGAATAGTGCCAGAGAGCGGAGACATTTTGTGTGCAGCTCCCATATCAGTCATCAAGTATTCTTGTTTAAAACTAAACAGCTGAAATCTGCAGCCACAGACACTGCAGTTAGCAACCTTGTTGAAAGTCCATCTCCTTGGCATTACGCAGGGGGTGGGGGGTGAGTGGGGAACAGTGGGGGCTGGTTGGCTGCACAGAAGAGATTCATCAGGACCGGCGAGGCTCCAGATGGCTATGGATCAAGAGGTGAGACCCGTGGACCAGTGCTGCTGGGACACAAACCAGAGGCTATCGAACAAATGACGTAGTTCAAAGTGCTTTACACTGTGAATGTAGAATACAGGTGAATATACATCAAATAGGTTTTGAGTTGGTGTTTAAAAGTGTCAACTGTATCTGTAGCCCTTATACTTTTAGGGACTGAATTCCACAGTTTACAAGCCTATTTTTTTAAGCTGACCTGCCAATTATCTTTTGAGGAAGATTGTTTAAATTGAAGAGACCGGCAGAAGAAGACCTGAGAGCTCAGTAGGATTATAAAACAAAAGAGATTCTGTGATGTTCTCTGGTCCCAGACCATTTAAGAACAAGTAAGGGACTTTAAAATCAATTCTAAATTGTACAGGAAATCAGTGCGGAGTAGCTAGTATAGCAGTGATATGCTCCCTCATCCTGGTTTTTGTTAACAGTGGTGCTCTGACTAAGTTGAAGGTTGTCAATAGATTGATTTGGAAGGCCAGTGAAAAGTACATAGCAGTAATTTAGTCTTTTCGATGTGAGTGCGTAAGTGTTGCTGTGCCAGAGGAGATTGTTCACACATTGTGGTTAGTGGTCCGATACTCTCAGTGGCCACTTTAGTCCTTAACTCACCTGGACAAAAAAGACACGTACGTTCGAATGCTGTTCATAGACTTCAGTTCAGCACTCAACACAATCATTCCTCAGAAACTGATTGGAAAGCTGAGCCTACTGGGCCTGAACACCTCCCACTGCAACTGGATCCTAGACTTCCTGACTGGGAGACCTCAGTCAGTCTGGATTGGAAGCAGCGTCTCCAACACCATCACACTGAGCACGGGGGCCCCCCAGGGCTGTGTGCTCAGTCCACTGCTGTTCACTCTGCTGACCCATGACTGTGCTGCAACACACAGCTCAAACCACATCATCAAGTTCGCCAATGACACGACCGCGGCGGGTCTCATCGGCAAGAACGATGAGTCAGCACACAGGGAGGAGGTGCAGCGGCTAACAGACTGGTGCAGAGCCAACAACCTGTCTCTGAATGTAAACAAAACAAAAGAGATGGTTGTTGACTTCAGGAGGACACAGATCAACCACTCTCTGCTGAACATCGATGAATCCTCCGCAGAGATCATTAAGAGCACCAAATTTCTTGGTGTTCACCTGGTGGAGAATCTCACCTGGTCCCTCAGCACCAGCTCCATTGCAGAGAAAGCCCAGCAGCGTCTCTACTTTCTGGAAAGGCTGAGAAAAATCCATCTCCCACCCCCCCATCCTCACCACATTCTACAGAGGTTGTATTGCGAGCATCCTGAGCAGCTGCATCACTGCCTGGTTCGGAAATTGCACCATCTCGGATCGCAAGACCCTGCAGCGGATAGTGAGGTCAGCTGAGAAGATCATCGGGGTCTCTCTTCCCGCCATCACAGACATTTACACCACAAGCTGCATCCGCAAAGCAAACAGCATTATGAAGGACCCCACGCACCCCTCATATGAATTCCTTCCCTCCTGCCATCTGGAAAAAGGCACCGAAGCATTTGGGCTCTCACAACCAGACTATGTAACAGTTTCTTCCCACAAGCCATCAGACTCCTCAATACCCAGAGCCTGGCTGGACACCAACCTACTATACCCTCTACTGTGCCTACTGTCTTGTTTATTATTTATTATTATTTATGGTAATGCCTGCACTGTTTTGTGCACTTTATGCAGTCCTGGATAGGTCTGTAGTCTAGTGTAGTTTTTGTGTTTTTTCTTACATAGTTCAGTGTTGTTTTTGTATTGTCTCATGTAGCACCATGGTCCTGGAAAACGTTGTCTCATTTTTACTATGTTCTGCATGGCTGAAATTAGAATAAAACGTGACTTGACTTGATTTGACAATGCAAATATCTAATCAGCCAATCATGTGGCAGCAATTCAATGCATAAAAGCATGTAGACATGGTCAAGAAGCCATGTCTATTCTTCATCAGGAGAGCCTTAAAGCTCTCCATTTCTTTTTGGACACCAGACCCGATCAGTTCCCCTCCATCCTCGGTCTCCTCCAACTGCCTGAACTGGCCATCACCCTCAACAATTTGTCTTTTGGGTGGTCCCACTTCCTTCAAACCCAAGGTATAGCCATGGGCACTCGCATGGGTCCGAGCTATGCCTGCCATTTAGTTGGCTATGTGGGACAGTCCATGTTCCAAGCCTGCACTGGCACTGCTCCCCAACTCCTCCAACACTACACCGACGACTGCATTGCTGCTTCTTCCTGCACCCATGCTGGGCTTGTCAATTTCATCAACTTTGCTTCCAATTTCCGCCCTGCCTTCAAATTTGCTTGAACTATTTCTGACACCTCTCTCCCCTTTCTCCATCTCTCTCTCTCCACATGTCTGGAGACAGTCTATCTACTGATGTCATTAATATACCAAAGACTCTCACAGCTATCTGAACTATACCTCTTCCCACCCTGTCATTGTAAAAATGCCATACCCTTTTCTCAGTTCCTCCATTTTTACCGCATCTGCTCTCAGGATGAGGGTTTTCATTCCAGAACAACTGAGATGCCCTCCTTCTTCAGAGAAAGGGGCTCTCCTTCCTCCAGCATCAATGCTGCTCCCTTCTGCATTTCTCCCATTTCGCGTACGTCTGCCCTTACACCATCCTCCCGCTGGCAGACCTGGGAGAGGGTTCCTCTTGTCATCATCTACCATCCCGCAAGCCTCCACATCCAGCACATAATTCTCCATAACCTCCACCATCTCTAACGAGATCTCACCACCAATCACATCTTTCCCTCCCCCTGACTTACCACAGGGATTGCTCCCTATGTGACTCCCTTGTCTACTCCTCCCTCCCCACTGATCTCCCTCCTGCTACATATCCTTGCAGGTGGGACTAGTGTCTCACCTGCCCCTACACCTCTTCCCTCACTACCATTCAGGGCTCCAAACAACACTTCACCTGCGAGTCTTTTGGAGTCATCTACTGTAACTGGTGCACTTTGCTCTGTCCACCACAAAAAGCAGGATTTCCCAACGGCCACCCATTTCAACTCTACTTTCCATTCCTATTCTGACCTGTCAGTCCATGTCATGATGAGTCCATTCTCAAGTTGGAGGAGCAACACCTAATATTCTGTCTGGGGAGCCTCCAACCTGATGGATTTAGCATCGATTTCTTGAACTTATGGTAATGGCACCCCTCCACCCCTTCAACATTCCCCATTCTTGTTTCCTCCCAACACCTTCTCTTCTTACTTGCCCATCACCTCCTTCTGGTTTCCCTTCTCTCTCCCTTTCTTCCATGGCTTGGATTCTCTCCTGTCAGATTCTATTGGGAGAAGTGCACAGACGCAGTCGCTCGTCATCGCACAAGGCCACTGAGAAGGTTCCAGGATAAAAGAGGAGTCACTGTCTAGTGGAGCAGTCACCAGAGTAGCCTGAGTCAGGGTAATAGGGGCTTTGGCTCATCAGGGCCTCTGCGAGGACGGGTCTAGGCGAGGTAAGGAGGTAAGTTACTTTCTTTTATATCTGTTTTTGCCGCTAACTTGAGAATAGTGGGTATGACTGCAAGGCCAGTTTTCTGCTCTGGGTGTCAGATCTGGGATATCCAGGAGACTTCCAGCCTCCCTGACGGCCACATCTGCACCACGTGCATTGAGCTGCAGCTCCTTAGAGACCGAGAGGGAACTGGAGCTGCAGCTTGATGACCTTCGGCTTGTTAGGGAAAGTGAGGAGGTGATTGAGCTACATGCAAATAGTCACGCTAGGGCCACAGGAGACAGAGAAGTAGGTGGCTATCAGGAGAGGGATGGGAGAGCATCAGGTAGTGGAGAGCACTCCTGTGACTGTCCCCTTAACAATAAGTACTCCATTTTGTGTACTGTTGGGGGGATGACCTTCCTGGGGGAAGCAACAGTGGCTGTGCCTCTGGCAGTGAGTCTGGCCCTGTGGCACAGAAGGGTAGGGAATGGAAAAGGATGGCAGCAGTAATCCGAGACTCCATAGTTAGGGAGACAGATAAGTGATTCTGTGAGGGTAAAAAAGAAACACAGATGGTAGTTTGCCTCCCAGGTGCCAGGGTTTGCGATGTTTCTGAACACGTCGACAATATCCTGAAAAGGGAGGGTGAGCAGCCAGAAGTCGTGGTACATATTAGTACCAACGACATAGGTAGAAAAAAGAGGAGGTCCTGAAAACAGAACACAGGAAGTTCGGAAAAAAGCTGAGAAGCAGAACCTCAAGGGTAGACATCTCGGGATTGCTGCCTGTGTCACGTGACAGTGAGTATAGGAATAGAATGAGGTGGAGGATAAATGCGTGGCTGAAGGATTAGAGCAGGGGGCAGGGATTCAGGTTTCTGAATCATTGGGACCTCTTCAGGGGCAGATGTGACCTGTACAAAAAGGATGGGTTGCACTTGAATCCAAGGGGGACCAATATTCTGGTAGGGAGGTTTGCTAAGGCTATTGGGGGAGGGTTTAAACCAGATTTGCAAGGGGGTGGGAACCGGTGGAGAGGCGGAGGTGGGGTGTTTGCAGCACAAGCAGAGACAGCTTGTAGGGAGTTTGTGAGGAAAGATAGACAGATGATGGAGCAAAGATGCACTCAGTCTGATGGTTTGAGATGTGTCTATTTTACTGCAAGGAGTATCATAAACAAAGCAGATGAAAATAGTGCTGATCAATATGTGGGACTATGACATTGTGGCCATTACAGAGACTTGGATATCTCAGGGGCAGGAATGGCTACTGAGTGTGCCAGGCTTTAGATGTTTCAAAAAGGATGGGGTGGGAGGCAAAAAAAAGTGGGGAGCAGAATTGCTAATCAAGGACAGTGTCACAGGGTCAGAAAAGGAGGAAGCCATGGAGGGATTATCTACTGAAGTCAGAAACAGGAAGGAGGCAATAACTCTACTGGGTGTTGCTTATAGACCCCCAAGTTTAACAGGGACATTGAGGAGCAGATAGTGAGGCAGATTCTGGAATTGTGCAATAATAATAGGGTTGTTGTTGTTTTTTGTAATTTATTTTTTATTGATTTTCATCATCAAACAAACATTTCCATAAGATGTATTTCAGATACTGTACATATATATCATATAATCATATTTGTCACAGATCTCCACATAATATTTATCTGAGATATACACTTATGGAAAGGAGAGGAAAGAAAGAACAATCGAAAGAAGAAAACTATGTACAGAGTAGGGAGTGATTTTTTTTACAACATATTCATTGACTTGTGAGAATACAATCAGGCCTATGAGGTATTATGTAGTTAAACCATTTTTTCCAGTATGAATAAAATTGTTCCAATTTATGATTAACAGATGCTGTTATCTTCTCCATTTTGTAAATGTCCATTGTAATTTCCATCCATACATTTAAAGTTGGGCTCTCCTCTGATAACCATTTCCTGGTAAGGGTCTTTTTACCAGCCACCAGCAGTACATTCATTAAATATTTATCTCTTTTCAACCATTCTTGAGGTATATACCCAAAATATATGGTCTTACTCCCTAAGGGTATTTCACATTTAAAGATGTCTTGTAGGCCATTATGTATCCCACTCCAATAGTCTTTGATAACGGGGCATTCCCAGAAAATATGATAATGGTTTGCATTTTGATTTCCACAATTTCTCCAGCAAACAGGGGGGTTACTATCATAATGGGATTTCTGAGAGAGTGTAATAAAATATCTTAATCAAGTGTTTCCACCCGAACTCCCTCCATTTCTGTGAACTGGTACACTTCCATTGATACCTCCATATTATTGTCCAGTCTTCCTCAGATATTATTATCCCTCCTTCCTTCTCCCATTTTGTTTTAATATATGAAGTCAAATGTGTTTTAAGATTTGACAAACCCTTATAAATGCTTGAAATTATTCTACTACCATTGTCTGAATTATATTCTTTTCTAAATAGCTCGATCAGACATGTATTTGCATTGGGTACATTTTTAACCGTCCTGTTAACATACTGTCACATCTGTAAATACTAGAAAAGTCTTGTTTTTCTTATAAGTGTTTCTCTTTGAATATTTCAAAACTGAACAGTGTTCCTTCTTTCATTATATTTCAAATAGCTGTTATTCCTTTAGCTGTCCAGCTCTTAAATCTAGCATCCAGTTTATTCGGCGTAAAATCCAAGTCATATGCACACCATTTAAGAATTGCAATGTCTCTGTCTAGTTTATATTCTTTTATAATAGTTTTCCATATTTTAAGAGTCCATTTCACCCACGGGTTGTCAATATTATTTATGTAACTTTGTAGGTTGTTATCAGCCAAAATTGCCTGTATGGGGATGGAAAGTATCCTCTCCTCAATGTTTTTCCATTGAGCGTCATATGATGGGTTGCACCAGTATATCACAGCTCTCAACTGTGCTGCAAAATAATAATCTCTAAGAGAAGGTAGGCCCCATCCCAACCTTTTCCTTGGCTAATTGCAAAGTTTTGAGATGAACCCTAGGCCTTTTACCTTGCCATATATATCTTGACAGCATCTTGTTCCATTCACTGAATTGATTTTGGTTAATCTCTACTGGTAGGGTCTGAAAGAGATATAGTAGTCTGGGCAGTATATTCATTTAAACAGATCTTCCACCTTCTCAATTCGAGTCTCTGCCACTGCTATTTTCTGATTGACGTTGGCGAGCTCTGATTGACATTGAGTTGTTGCTTTATATCCTTTTGGACTTCCCTTATCTCTTCCAAAACCCTTATCATATTTGCTGCTTCGCCTGAACAAGGCCCTGCGTCAGCCTGGCCACCACGCGCACGTGTAGGACAGCCATGCGCTGCATCTCTCTCTTCCATAGGCTCCGCAGTGATGCTTTTTCATCTCCATTCTTTCTCCCCATTCCTGCTCCCCTTATCATTTCAGGTATTTTCGAAAGATCTTGCATTTGATGGATTAACGGGGCAAAATACGTGTTTTTCCAGAGGAGCTGTTGATATAAGCCGCCATTCTGAATGATGACGTCACCGGAACCATAATAGGGTTGCTGTGATGGGAGATTTTAACTTTCCTAATATTGACTGTCATCTCCTTAGAGCAAGGGGTTTAGATGGGGTGGAGCTTGTTAGGTGTGTTCAGAAAGATTTCCTGACACAGTATGTAGATAAGCCAACTAGAGGAATGGCTGTACTTGATTTGGTATTGGGAAATGAAGCTGGTCAGGTGCCACATCTCTCTGTGGGAGAGCATTTTGGAGGTAGTGATCACAACTCTATCTCCTTTACCGCAGTGCTGGAGAGGGATAGGAGCAGACAATTTGGGAAAACATTTAATTGGGGTTGGGGGAAATATGATGCTGTTAGGCAGGAACGGAGCATAAATTAGGAGCAGGTGTTCTCAGAGAAATGCATGGCAATAGTGTGGCAAATATTCAGGGAATATTTGCATGGCGTTTTGCATAGGTATGTTCCATTGAGGCAGGGAAAGGATGGTAGGGTAAAAGAACCATGGTGTACAAAGGGTGTGGAAAATCTAGTTAAGAGGAAACGAAAAACTTACAAAAGGTTCAAGAAACTAGGTATTGATAGAGTTCTAGAAAACTACAAGGTTGCCAGGAAGGACCTTAAGAATGAAATTAAGAGAGCCAGAAGAGGCCATGAGAAGGCCTTGGCAAGCGGGATTAAGGAAAACCCCAAGGCATTCCACAAGTATGTGAAGAGCAAGAGGATAAGACGTGAAAGAATAGGACCAATTAAGTGTGACAGTGGAAAAGTGTGTATGGAACTGGAGGAGATAGCAGAGGTACTTAATGAAAACTTTGCTTCAGTGTTCACCAGTGTAAAGGACCTAGGCAATTGTGGGGATGACTGAAATGTTTGAGCATAAAGACAATGAGAAAGAGGATGTGCAGGAGCTTTCGATAAAGCATTAAGTTAGGTAAGTCACCAGGACTGGATGAGATATACCCCAGGTTACTGTGGGAAGCGAGGGAGGAGATTGCTGAGCCTCTAGCAATGATCTTTGTATCATCAGTAGGGACGGGAGAATTACCAGAGGACTGGTGGGTTGCAAATGTTATTCCCTTGTTTGAGAAAGGGAGTAGAGATAACCCAGGAAATTATAAACCAGTGAATTTTACTTCAGTGGTGGGCAACTTGTTGGAGAAGATCCTGAGATGCAGGATTTATGAGCATTTGGAGAGATATAATCTGATTAGGGATAGTCAGCATGACTTTGTCAAGGACAGCTCATGCCTTATGAGGCTGATTAAATTCTTTGAGGATGTAACAAAAGACATTGATGGAGGAAGAGCAGTGGATGTCGTGTATATGGATTTCGGTAAAGCATTTAATAAGGTTCCCCATGTGAGGCTCACTCAGAAAGTAAGGAGGCTTGGGATTCAAGGAGATCTTGTTTTGTGGATCCAGAATTAGTTTGCCCACAAAGTGCAAAGGATGGATGTAGATATTTCATATTTTGCATGGAGGTTGCAGACCAGTGGTGTTCCACAAGGGATCTGTTCTGGGACCCCTGCTCTTTGTGATTTTTATAAATGACCTGGATGAAGAAGTAGAAGGGTGGGCTAGCAAGTTTACTGATGACACAAAAGTTGGGAATGTTGTGGATAGACTGGAGGGTTGTCAAAGGTTACAGCGGGACATTGATAGGATGCAGAACTGGGCTGAGAAGTGGCAGATGGAATTCGACCCAGATAAGTGTGAAGTGGTTCATTTTGGTAGGTCGAATATGATGGCAGAATATAGTATTAATGGTAAGACTCTTGGCAGTGTGGAGGATCAGAGCGATCTTGGGGTCCGAGTCCAGGGACACTCAAAGCTGCTACACAGGTTGATTCTGTGGTTAAGAAAGCATACAGTGCATTGGCCTTCATCAACCGTGGGATTGAGTTTAGGAGCTGAGAGGTAATTTTGCAGCTATATAGGACCCTGGTCAGACCATACTTGGAGTACTGTGCTCAATTCTGGTCACCTCACTAGAGGAAGGACGTGGAAACCATAGAAAGGGTGCAGAGGAGATTTACAAGGATGTTGCCTGAATTGGGGAGCATGCTTTATGAGAATAGATTGCATGAACTCAACCTTTTCCCCTTGGGGTGACAGAGGATGAGATGTGACCTGATAGAGGTGTACAAAATAATGAGAGGCATCAATCATGTGGATAGTCAGAGGTTTTTTCCCAGGACTGAAATGGCTAGCATGAGAGGGCATAATTTTAAGGTGCTTGGAAGTAGGTACAGAGGAGATGTCAGGGGTAAGTTTTTTATGCAGAGAGTGGTGAGGGCATGGAATGGGCTGCCGGCGGTGGTGGTGGAGGCAGAAACAATAGGATCTTTTAAGAGACTCCTGGATAAGTACATGGTGCTTAGAAAAACAGAGGGCTTTGGGTAAGCCTAGGTAGTTCTAAGGTAAGGACATGTTCAGCACAGTTTTGTGGGCCGAAAGGCCTGTATTGTGCTGTAGGTTTTCTATGTTTCTATGTTTCCAAATGTGAGGTGGTTCATTTTGGTTGGTCAAATTTGAAGACAGAATATAGTATTAATGTTAAATCTCGTGACAGTGTGGAGGATCAGACAGATCTCCTCAGATAGGTACATGGGGCTGAGAAAAATGCAGTAGGGAAATTCTAGGCAGTTTCTGGAGGAGGTTATATGGTCGGCAAAATATTGTGGGCTGAAGGGCCTGTAGTGTGCTGTAGATTTCTATGTTCTATGTTCTATTCCTCCCTTTCCAGCACGTTATCTCTTCCCGCAATCAACTTCCTAACTCCTTACTTCACCCCTTCCCCCTCTCCCAGTTTCACCCGTCAACTGCCATCTTGTACTTCTTCTGACGTCTCCCCTTCCTTCCCAGACCTGATGAAGGTTCTCATCCCGAATGGTTGACTGCTGAAACATTTATATAGATGCATCCCGGCCTTTTGAGTTCCTCCGGCATTTTGTGCGTGTAACCAGAGGCTCAGTGGTTGTTTAAACCAACCAACAGAATGGGAAAAAGGCGTGGTCGAAGTGACTTGGACCATGGAATGATTGTTGGGATGGTTTGAGTTACTCAGAAACCGCTGATCTCCTGAGATTGTCATTCTCTTTGCAGAGAATGTAGCGAGAAAGAAACATCCAGTGAGCCGCAGATCTGTGGGTGAAAATGATTTGTTCATGAGGTCAGAGGAGAATAACCAGTCTGGTTCAAGCTGACTGAAGGCGACAGTAATTCGAATAACCACACATTACAACAGTGGTGTGCAGAAAAGCCAACACGTCGATGGATAGGCTGCAACGCAGGGGAACGCAAGCATACACTCAGTGGCCACTTTATTAGGTACAGGGAGGTAAGTGATAAAGTGGCCCAGTAAGTGTAATTAGCAGCAAACAAAAAACTAATCGAATTGTATCTGGGATCATTTGAATCTTGGCGACTGATCCACTGTTTTACGCTCAGACGGGGAGTCGGAGTGGATCACCGAGAGGCACGTAGTCCGTAACATATCAGCCCCTGTCCAGTCCTTAATACTGAACATGGGAGTAGAGAGCAGTAACCGTGAAACAAAATGTCACTCTTCCCATATCATGGGCGTGTACGAATCATTAAATGTGAAGCTGTTTTAAAGCTCTTTGAATTGTGCCCATTTTTATCTCTCTACCCATTCTGCAGTTGAAGTACAGATCAATGTGAAATTTCTCTTTTGTTCCGCCAAACAAAAGACGACGAAGGAAAACCGGAAACGAGTAACGGTCCGCAGAATAAAGCACACAACGCAAAAATACACAGTTACTACGTGCAGTTACCATTTAATACTGTGAGAGTCCGCGTAAATATATGTATACTGAATATTTTAAAAAATATTTTACCTACCTGTTACGATAAAGAGTAAAGTGAAAACGAAACTTGATTTGCTCAGTGAAATCGGCCAGAAATTCATAGTTTACGAAATCGCAGACGGGATATGTTGCTTTGCCAAAATCCCAGTCTTTGATAAACGTCAGAAAGCTCCCGAAGAGAAATTTGTTTCTGACGACTGAATAAGAGCGTCTCTGTGGTTTCGGCGAGTAGACGAAGTTCCAACGCTCCGAGTAAGTTCGTTCAAGCGATAATAAACGGAAATGCCTGGAGCTGACTGTCTCACAGTCATCTGCAGATCTCCAGCTCACACTCGCGTTAACGCTCTAATCCAGGCAGGGATCCAAAAGCTGGATTCTTTGTTAACTTTATTGAATTTTCTGATTGAGCAGACCAGCAAGTTTTGTCCATCCTTAATTTTTTGCCTTGAGACCGTGGTGGTCAGGTAGCTCTCTGAGCTGCTGCAATCCTCTGTTGAAGATTGTCTGGCAGTCCTCTGCAGCAGGTTCTCACAGTGATGATGCACAATGGCAGTGGGCTCCCATGTCAAGATGGTCTCTGACACGGGGGTGGGGAGAATCCAAAGGAGGTGATATTCCAATGTACCTACTTATAGAATTATACCACACCATTTGGCATGAAATACAGTTGTGTGACATCATTACTTCTGACCCTTGATTAACCCGACAAATATTGGTCAAACTGCAATCCTCATTAATTCATATGCACCCAAAAAGTTGCATTCCTGAAAGATAGACCGGTAGATCACACAAACAGGCCTCCTGGCCCACATTGTCTGCACCAGTCTTATCACCCGGGGTGAAGTCTTTGACTACCCACCCCTTCTCTTCTGTGATATACCAGTGAAAACAGTTCAACTTTATTTATTGATCTTTAATTCTTTTAGAGATACAGCATGAAACAGGCCCATCCAGATCAATGAGCCACACCGCCCAGCAACCCACTTTAACATGACCTTGATCACGGGATAATTTTAAATGACCAATTAACCAACTAACTGGTATGTCGTTGGAGTGTGTTAGAAATCTGGAGCATCTGGAGGAAAACAAGGCAGTCACAGCGAGACCAGATGGTGCTGGAATTGAACTCCGAAGTCTGACACCTCAGGCTGTGATAGCATTGTGCTAACCGCTACACTTGCTACATTCTCCTCTTATACGTAATACACTCCAACCCGGGCATCAGCCTGGTGAAACTGGTCCTGATCTCCAAAGCCCCCACAGCCTTCCTATAAGGTGGAAACCAGTTCTCCACACAGTACTCCAGATGTGGTCAAACCAAAGTTGCACCAGCTGCCACGTGATTTCCCAATCTTTATACTCAATGCCCTAAACAATGGCAGCAACAGGAGAATCTCGAGGAATTTTATAGGTGTATTGGAGGCAAGATGGTAGGAGTCAAAACGTTATGTGCAATCATGGACAATGGAGGGCATTCGGTTACAAAGGCAGAGGAAAGTGGTTGATGTCCTTTTCATCGGTGTTCACCAGAGAGAAGATCATAGAAGATGATAAGATTAAGGGGGAATATGTTGATTTGGTAAAGGATAGACTTATTAGCCATGTTCAGCTTGGCTTTCTCGTGGGGAGGTTCACTCTCACAAGCTTGACTGGATTTTTTGAGGGAGTGACGCAGATAATTTGTGATAGTTGGGCAATGGATATCGTCCTTATGGACATCACTATAGTGTTTGACAAGGTACCTAATGGACTGGTGGTCCAGAACACAAGGGAATCTGCAGATGCTGGAAATATTGAGCAACACGCTTTAGCTAGATGAACTCAGTAAGTCAGGCAGCGTCTATGGTGGAGAATCCACAGTCAACATTTCAGGCCAAGACACTGATCTGTTGTAAAGTCTGGTTTAGAGGATTTAGCTAGATGAACTCATCAAGTCAGGCAGCATCTATAGAAGAGAATACATGTCAACTTGCCAATATTTGGTGCAGATACCCTACAACAGACGAGTTTCTTGGTCTGAAATTTCGATTATAATCTTCGCCATGGATGCTACCTGATTTGCTGAGTTGGTCTAGCTAAAGCATATTGCTCAAGATTTCTAGCATCCGCAGATCCACTTGTGTTCTGGACCATCCTACCATTAGGTAGGTACCTTGTCAAATACTGTACTAATGTTCATGTATCTGTGTCAGTCTCTCAAAAATTCCATTCAAGCTTGTGAGAGCAAATCTCCCCATGAGAAAGCCAGGCTGACTATTGCAAAAAAGTCCCTTTTACCAAATCAACATACTCCACCTTAGTTTTACCATTGTCTATGATATTCACCAATAAAAAGCTCTCATTAAGGACCTCATCCACTTCCTCTGCCTTTGTGACCAAATGATCTCCATTGTCCATGACTGGACCGACCCTTTTGATTCCTATTTTCTTGTTCACAATGCACCTATAAAATGCCTTATGATTCTCTTTAACCCCACTTGGCAAGGACATTTTTTTTTAGCCCTTTTTAATCCACCAAACTTCATGACTGAATTTCTTTCCTGATTCCTTTATATTCTCAAGGGCTTTGTTGGATTTTAGACTCCTAAACTGTACATATGCTGTCTTTCTATTTTAACTAAATGTATAATAACTCTCATCCTTCTCGGTCACCAGTGCTTCCCACATTTTATTTTCACCCACACAAGGACAATCAATTAGCCCTTAAAACACACTCATCTGTGGACAAGACCTTAAAAAAATTTCACAGTACTTCATGAGAACAGTAAAGCTTCACATTATTTTTATATGGCAGGAATTTTTAAAGCCAAAGTACAGACAATACACAATAGAGTAACCAACTCCTGCATTAAATATTTTCAGCTTCTGCAAGTTCCTCAAGGATGCTTATCAAAAAGCACAGATGTCCCAAGAAATGTATAAGCTTGAGGACTGGAAGCAGCTTAGGAAGCAGGGATGTTGACCATGATAAGATAAAGAGGGAGTATTTAGAACAATAAAACAGAAAGAAGAAATTAAAATAACAGTCTGCATCAAACAAATAACTGGTGGAAATCTGCAGGTCAGTCCAGCAGTGTCCGTGGGAGAGAAGAAAATGATGTTGTTTTGAGTTGAAGCCTTTCATTAGGACTGAGAGTGGGAGAAGTGAGATGGTCTCTCAGGGGGAACGATGAGGCAGAAGTCCAAAATGATTTACTGGGCTGAGGAGAGGTGTACGATGATAGGCAGCTGCACCAGGAAAAGGCTTGGAGTAGAGTTAGGAGACAATGGAAGGTGAATGAGACAGAGGCGGAAAAAGAAGGGAAAAATGAGGGGCAGATAGAGCCAGGTGGGAGGAGGGGAGTGTGAGGTCTGGAGACAGATACAGCAGGTAGATAAGCAGGAACACAAAGGGCCACCAGTGCTGGTATCTGGTGAGAATGAAGTTGAAAATTGGATCCATGAGTGGGGAGGTGAATGGCAGATAAAGGATCAGATGGGGAGAGAGGGTGAGTGTATGGGCCAGCTGTGTGTGGATGGAACAAGGATGGTGAAGAGAATATAGATAGATCATAGGAGTTGATGGACTGGAAGGGGCAGTGAGGGTTGTTGCATTTATGGAAAAGGGAACAACCATGGGGAGAACAGAGGAGGATTGGAAGTAGGGGGCAGAATATATCTACCAGCTTGGCGCTTGTACAAAACACATTGGTTCATTGAAGTAACATTTTTGCTGGCTCTTTTTAGGAGAATCAAGTCTGTGCTATTCCTGGATTTCAGCTCAGGGAGATTGAAAAGGACCATGTGGACCTTAAAATGATTACTATCTGTGGTGGCCAGTGCTGTCATGTTTGCTGTTGTGTGCTGCGGCAGCAGGCTGAGGGTAGCAGACACCAACAGAATCAACAAACTCATTCGTAAGGCCAGTGATGTTGTGGGGATAGAACTGGACTCTCTCACAGTGGTGTCTGAAAAGAGGATGCTGTCCAAGTTGCATGCCATCTTGGTCAATGTCTCCCATCCACTACATAATGTACTGGGTGGGCACAGGAGTACATTCAGCCAGAGACTCATTCCACCAAGATGCAACACAGAGCGTCATAGGAAGTCATTCCTGCCTGTGGCCATCAAACTTTACAACTCCTCCCTTGGAGGGTCAGACACCCTGAGCCAATAGGCTGGTCCTGGACTTATTTCCTGGCATAATTTACATATTACTATTTAACTATTTATGGTTTTATTACTATTTATTATTTATGGTGCAACTGTAATGAAAACCAATTTCCCCCAGGATCAATAAAGTATGACTATGACTATCTATAAGGATTGAATTCTAGAGAGAGTGAGGAGAATAAAACCTGACCAGTCCCACTGGCCTGACAGTCTTTACCCCAGGGAGTTAAAGAAGTGTCTGCAGAGCAAATGGGTGCATTTTCATGAAGTCCCAAAATTCCCATGACTCTGGAACAGCCTCAGTAAACTGAAAAGGTAGAAAATGTAACCTTGCATTCAGTAAGACAGAGAGAGAAATATATTTAAGCCAACTGTAGTCAAACTGACATCAGATTTTGCCACTTGCTTGAATCCAGTCTTCAGGATGATTTGAAAGAGCTCAAAGTAAATCAGGGATGTCTTTGATCCAAACTTCATTCCCATTGTTGTGCAGGACAGTTGCAATCTGTGGCTTTCATTGCTGTTCCAGTTGGCAGGTGATGCTCCAGTGTCTATGGGAATCATTGTAACACACGGCTTCAGATTGCACCCCCCCCCCCCCCAAAAGCTGAGCATTCTCGGCAATGAGCAGGTACAGTGGGGCTACGTATTAACATTGCAGTCAGAAGCTTGCCTCAATAAGAATGCAATTTGCAGCATCATTAGAATATCTGTCCACAATCAGCATGGTATGCCATTCATATCGAATACTCTTGTCTTCAATACTTGTGCGTTACATTACATTTCCGACATCGTTTCCATAGACTCTCAGCTCACAGCCTTCGGTGTCTGCATTTCTTGATCAGTGTCAGAGCGAGTGGAATTCCAACAATTCCCAAAAATAGAACTACCGGAATTATCCATGCTACTGACCCGGGTGAATCTATAAAACAATCACAAAGGCAGTTATACAAGATTGACAATTGCAAGCAAACACATTCATTATAAAGCTATTGATCATTTTTATAAACACACATTTTCCTCTGCTTTCTCGCACTTCCCACTCAATTCTCGCGCCTTATATTCATTTCCATATCTTCATGTTCAAATGCTCTATGTAATGAATTTCACAAAATCCTACTGAGTTTTACGGCTAATAGAATTTTGAAGAGTATCTGTTGTCAGAAATTCCGAAATCAATATGTATACTGAAAGAACCCAGAAACAACAAGACCATGATGAGTATATGAGAGGTAACTATTATGTTTGGTAATTACAAAACGTTAAACAAATTCAAAGGAAGACATAGGAGCCTGAAATGTGGGTGCAAGTTTGAGTTTACTTTGAAGCGAGAACTGCATTTGTCACGTGGTAGCGCGATGACGTATGCAATTAATATATTGTAACATATAATCTGTAATTAATTGTTTAAATGAAGAATACATAAACAATATCTATACAAGATTACTCAAATGTTATTGAGATATTAAATAAATAATACTCCTCCCTGCTTGGTGATAAACTCCAAATCAATATAGAATGCATTTAACTATATACAGAATATCCTGTATAATACAACTACTATACATAGACATCTACAGCATAGTAAATTTTTTGAATAGTCCCATTCAGGCCTAAAGATGTAATTGCTATGGAGGCTTTCTTACTCTTGCAGAATAAGATATTTACTAACAAGTGAGATATCATTCTGCTTCACAGGTGAGACTTGTGGCTGTGAAAACCATCTCAGGTTCTGGGGCCCCCTCCGTGGTGTTTGTGGGATTTGATTCCGAGACTGCAGGATCCTGCTTCCTCATTTAGTTCACTGACTGGAGTATTCTCTTATTAATCTTTCTATTACCCCCTTAAGGATCGGATCTTGTCTCGTGGTTTCCTCATCCACAACATCTTCTGATGAATCCTCTGTTTTCCTATTTCCATTGACTCCTTTCTTTCTGGCCTTCCCTTCATCCAGCTGGGCTTTGGTCTTTGTATCTACTTCCACAAACAGCTCTTTGTCTCCCACTTGAAATTCATGCAATAACCTTAATGGACACTGTGTAGATTCTTGTTCTTTATACTCATAAAAGCTAAATACTTGCAACTTCCCTGAAGCTCTTCGAACTCTTTCAGCTTAAAACCAAGCCATGTTTTGCAATTAACTTCCTGATTAAATATCAGAAGCTTTCGCAGACATGTCGTCAACAAAAACTGTCATAGTTGGACCACAGTTTTCACCACTTCTATGATTCCTCTGAGCAGCATGGTCCTTCCTTGGTCCAATTTGCTTTCCAGCCAGAGGCACAGAGTTTGGCACCAACACCTGTTTCTCCTTTGTTGGACAGCGGTTCATGGTGTTCAGCATGGAGACAGCTGTGGCATCATCCATTCCCTTTCTCATTTCACTTTTGGATGGCTTCTTTGCATGAGAATCGTGGATGGATCTCCAATCAAGTTGTAGTTGTCTCAGCCAATCACATCCCCACAATGCTGATCCTCTTGTAATTACCACATACAAGTTCAATGTGCCCTGTTGGTTGTTGCGTTTCACTGTTACGGATGTCATTCCCATAGGAGTTATATTTTCTCCGGTATAAGTTCTTAGTTGGATATCTGCAGGCTTCGGTTCAGTATCTTTGAATTAATATTCAAACTCATTTTGTAGAATGAGTGAAACAGCTGAGCTAGCATCCAGTTCCATTTAAATGTATTTGCCGTTCCCTCTGGAGTACACCATATTGCTTGTCTATTGTTAACTTTCACACTGTAAATCTCAAGGCTACAGACCCAAGTCACTGCCACTATTATCAGATTTTTGAAGGAACTTTTGAAGATTTTTAAAGGAGTTTATTCCTTCATGGATCTGTTTCAAGAAGGCCAATTGATGTCTTTTGAGAAATTAATAATTAAATATTCTCTCTCGTACTCACATTTCTTGCAATATCTTCAGGTCAGACATTTCTTACAAGAATATTTAAGTAATTTTCCATATATACAAGATTCTGACCTGTTAGAC
Organism: Mobula birostris; assembly: GCF_030028105.1. Classification (NCBI taxonomy): domain Eukaryota; kingdom Metazoa; phylum Chordata; class Chondrichthyes; order Myliobatiformes; family Myliobatidae; genus Mobula; species Mobula birostris. The sequence continues at coordinate 7,591,722 of NC_092401.1, forward strand.
ATTACTTTAAAAATGAATCCTTTAGTGAAAGGTTTTATTGGGAAAATTTATAATTTACTATTACAACAGTACAATTATCCTTCACTTAAGATGAAGCAAGACTGGGAAAGAGAGCTTAACATGACCTTGATAACAGAGGATTGGTTGCGAATTTTGAAGTTGGTTAACTCTTCTTCGATTTGTGCCAGTCACTCTCTAATTCAATTTAAAATTGTACATCGGTACTATTTGACAAAGGAGAGACCGTCTAAAATATTTCCTAATGTTGATAATCAGTGTGATAGATGTAAAACTGAGACAGCTACATTGACACATATTTTGGTCGTGTTCTGTATTGAAACAGTTTTGGAAATTTTCTCTACAATTTCTAAAGCATTAAAAATTAATTTACAACTTAATAAATCAACAGTTTTGTTCGGTATAATCCCTCAGTATATTCATGGTATTTCTATATCAGACCAACATGTAATTGCATTTGTCACATTATTAGCCAGAAGGGCTATTTTATTGAAATGGAAAGATGTATCTGCTCCCACTTTGATACAATGGTTCTCTCAGGTGATGTTATGTCTTAGTTTGGAGAAAATTAGAAGTTGAACTTTTGATCCTCGATTTGACTTTGAGAAAAGGTGGGGTTCTTTTGCCCGCTACTATCATTTGATTTGAGTTAATTAAGATGGTTCCCTTCTGATTCTTGTGTAAATAGATTTGGTTGGCGGATTGATGTTTTTCTTTTATGGAAGTTTGTATGGCGTATAGCTCCGGGGTTGTGCTCCCAATGGTTTTTTTTCTGTGTTTTTTTTTGTTAGTAAGGTTTTTTTTGTTTTAGTTGGTAGGGGTTCTTTTTTCCTTCTTTCTTTCTCCCCCCAAAAAAATTAGTTTTAACATTGTTTTTCTTCTTATTATTGATATATTGGTTAGCTTTGTTAATCAGTTATTTGATAACTTAATTCTTATTGTACATATTGATATGTTGACTAGATTACTTTAATGTATTTTTTGTTGATTTTCAATAATAATAAAAAGATTTTTTAAATTGAAATGAAATGAGATTTTTGATCAACAGCATACAGATTGGTGTTCTATTTCAAAGTGCAACTTCTCTTTTTGATCTTTGTCTTTCACCGTGCAGTCGATTTATTTATGTCTACACAACAGGCTCTTTGTATGCGATCTACTTTGTTGCATTTTCTGCAAGTTTCTCCTTTAAATCTGGTTTTGTTTGGTCTGCACGAGCCCCTGCCACAACAGTAACAAAATTTGTTGTCCAGGCTGGTTTCTGTTTACATGCTGCAAATGTATTCCCGCTCACTTTCATTCCTGACTTCAACTTATTTGCATCAGTCTGCTGTTTCCATTGAAACAGCAATTTAGACTGCTCCTTTAAATTAAAGTAGTGCTTCAGTTAGCAGCAGCTTTTGGATGCCTTCTTTTAACATTCCACAAACTAAGTGATCTCTCAGTGCATCATTAAGCCCATTACAAAACTGACAATATTCAGACAATCTCCTCAGTTCAGCCACATACGCTGAAAAGGACTCCTTGTTTTTGATTCCACTCTAAAGCGTTCTGCAATCAACAGTGGCTTCGGTTCCAAATGTTCCCGCATTACTTTGACAATATCAGCAAAGCTAATTTTGGATGGCTTAGTTGGAGCATTCAAACTTCAAAGTAAACTGTATGCCTTTACACCCCATGCACTCAGGGACGTATCTATGGAAAATAGCGCCTATGGCAAGCACTGAAATTGTGCCCCTGTCCAAACATCTGACACCCATCTTTTAGATAACTTTACCATAATATCAGCTCAAAAATACAAGTCAAGCTCATTTTTTTAATTAACAAATTATGGCACTTTATGAAAATTATAATTGCACCTTCCCTGCTTTCACTGATGCAAATTGATCTATGATGTGACCAAAGTCAGTTTTTTCAGTTTCTTCTCTTTCTACACTCAGCAGAGCAGGATCACAGAGTCTGCCTTGACCCATGGAGGCTCTCAAATACGGAAGTATTAGTTTTAACTTGCTGAATGATCTCTCTCAGCTGGCGATGGAAACTGCGATGGCTAGCATGATCTGAATAGCAATGCGAAGATTGGGGAAGATACTCTCATCTCCATACTGAACAATAAATTCAAGCTCTTCAGGTCTTGATATTTTCATGTTGATCTGCCTTGATAGTAACATTCTGCAATCCAAAATTTCTTCATACAGCTGCTGTCTATCAACATCAGAGCTGTACAATTCGCCCAAATTTTCACACTTCTTCTTTAGGTCATTACTGTCGGCATCGTAACACAATCCCTCCACATCGAGAAGGAACCCAAACTTGGCGTCAGTGTCGTGCAAATGAGCGAACCTTTCATCCATTTCTCTGTGAAGACGGTCGAGTGTTCCCTTCATGACTCTTCCCATTTCCTCCTTAGCTGTTAACCCAGCGTCTCTCGAGTTCTCATCAGCCATTCGTTTCTTTCGTCTCTGGCGTCTTTCAACATCAATATTCTATTCTTGACAGAGACCGACTCCTCCTTCGAGTGACTCGCTGACCAACACACTAAAAATGATCTTGGAGGGCTGTCAAATCCAGTGCAGCATCGTGGAAGTTCATGCTAGGATCCTGCAGCCTCTTTTGAATACGGTCAATGCGAATGAGTGCTTCATTCCAAAATCCTAGCAAAATCAGAAAATCGTAACTCAACATGCGGTTGTACAGCTGCCTTGCATTACTTCTTGTGTCACTGGTCTCGTTTGCATTGTCTGTTATGTCCTGGAGAACTTGAAGTATCGCCTCAAGGTACTTGTTGACGGACTTCACTGCTTCTGTCCTTGCACTCCACCTGGTTTCCTACTCAACAACCACAGGCACGACGTTTTTGAGTTTTTCTCAGCACCATGTTGAACGAGAGAAAAACACGTAGAGAGCTTCAATGGTTCAAAAAAAAAAACGTGACCATCACTGTATCCTGCTTGGCTGCATGTACACCCACCAAGTTGAGTGAGTGATTGTCGCAATTCACAAACACTGCCAGGTTGTTTTTCCGCACTTATTCTTTGATGAACACCAATTCTGTGTCCAGCCATCACAGCAGCATTGTCATAGCACTGTGACCAACAATCTTGTAGCTCCATTTCGTCCTTCTCTAGCTCTTTCAAGATGTCTTCAACCAAGCTCTTAGCATCCTTCTGGCTTATCTGGATAAAACCAAGGAAGGACTCTCTAACACAAACTGTTTTCCTCTCAAAATCAACTTCCACATATTTCACTACTTCTGACATCTGCTCACGGTGTGCCTGATCGGGAGTTGAGTCAAACATGAGATCATAGTACAAATGCTTTACGAATGCTTCTCAGCAAACTCTGGTGAACAGTGGATGCCATCATGTGGATGAATTCATTCTAGAATCCCGGTGAAAGGTAAGACATGGATCCAGGATGACTTTCCAAATGAGTGAGGTGTTCTTTTATGACAGGGTCAAAGATGGCCAGTAGTTTCAGTAAGCCAAGGAAATTTCCCACATTGGAGTCATCATCTAGCTGAAGTGACTCCCTGTGTCCTCGCAAAGCCAGGTTCTGAGTTGCAAGGAATTTTATGCAGTGAAGGATTCTTGTCAAGATATCACGCCATTTCTGCTTTTCCTTCTCAATCTGTGACTGAAATACCACGTCAATAATTCCTGTTTTCAGCTAAATTTCTTTCCACTGTGTGAAGCATTCCCGATGATTCTTGGCATTTCATGAACACTAATCCTTTCAGGTGCTTTCCACTGGTCGAATCCACTTTCCTGCTCCACTGAGGATTGATGGTCTGACCGGGAATAGAGAAGACAACAGATATAAAATGTAGACTTTTTAAGAAGGGGAAGAGGCCAGCTATGAGCGAGTCACTTCCTCACCACGACTATTTCCCAATTTCCGCTTGAACTAAGTTTTGTTCATTGAGCGGTTATTTGTTGGTAGGAAAGGCCCCTCACTTTTCTGCAAATACTCTGAACCCAGCTTTATTATTTCTGTTCTCAACACGTCAGGCAGAATTGCTTTTCCAGTATCCTTATCAAACTTCAGAAGTTCAATGTCAAGCTGTTCAATCACAATTCAAGGCTGTTTGACACCATCCAGTTCATTAGCTTCAGTGTCGTCAGGTTCAATCTCGTCAGGTAAAATCTCGTCAATAAACTCAACATCACCACCACCATCGTCTTCCCCTCCTGTCATGTCCACGTTCTCTGTGGCAGCCTTACTCTTAATCTCATCATAGTCCGATTTATCTGACTTGACTTCCTCCTCGGCTTGTGATGCATTTGTACTTGATCCACCTTTGGATTCTAACAAACTTGTAGCAGGTGCGGGTGACTCTATGGGACGTGTCGAACTACTTGTTCCAGGCTTTTCAAAGAAGGGCATGAAGAACTTGCTCCACTTCTTGGCTTCCTCTGCCTCCAACTTTCATCTCTTCCGTCCTTCAGCTCCACTTTCCTTCTTCATGAAGAAACATTTCATGGTCTTCTTACACAATGCTCTGAAATAAGGCCATCCTGGTGCCTCTCACCCATCATAATCAAAGACAGATCATACATCTGAAGAAAATTCTTTTTTCACTATCCGAGGATGGCTTGTTTGACTTTAATAGAAACTGCTCAGTGGTGCCCCCTTTCAAGTGGTGCCCAGGGCACGTGCCATACCTGCCATACCTTAGATACGCCACTGCATGCACTTAGCAAAATTGGTACTTGTTTCTCATTGCCGATTATATTTGCCTTGACGTCACTGCACATGTTGGGCTGCGTATTTTTGCTCGCCATCTTTTGTTGTAGTTCGAATGTCTTGCTGCACTTTAACAAGTCAATAGCTGCCTTGTGTTCATTTAAAAAAGCTTGTTGCTCATGTTGCATTTTGTAACTTCAAAACATTAAACTAATTCAAAGGAAGATATTTGAGTCTGAAATGCGGGTCTAACTTTGGGTTTATTTGCAAGCTGGGCGCGCACGTGTGGGACTGATGGGATGAGGAGCCTCTCCCCACAGCTGAGTATCACTGCAGGCATGTAACAGGAAATTAGCACTGTGCGGTTGTTTTCACTGTAACTGCAGTTGGCAACCGTGAGGGAAAAGTGCTGGGATGTTATGGACGGGTCAGAATTGAAGAGTTTCTTTTGTGTCCAAAGTCAGCAGTGAGCCTGTACAACCATTCGCCAAGTATAATTGTCATTCAATCATCCCCATGAACACAGCCGAATGAAACAGCGTTCCTCCCGGGCCAAGGTGGAAAACACAGTCACACGCAGTGTGTATGATTATGATAACAGAAAAACATACAATTACAAATATATTAAAAATTGATAATATAGCACAGCAATCACCAAGAGCGAGAAAGAACCGAGGTTCAAATGATTTAAGCGCCGGGCCGAATCGCAAAGGTCGGGTGCACACTGATTCGAGGTGGTATGGGCCAGGCCTCAGAGCATACCGAAAAGCCTGAACCTGATGTTTGGACGATTTAAGTGCCGTCCCATAGAAACATAGAAACATAGAAAATAGGTGCAGGAGTAGGCCATTCGGCCCTTCGAGCCTGCACCGCCATTTATTATGATCATGGCTGATCATCCAACTCAGAACACCGCCCCAGCCTTCCCTCCATACCCCCTGACCCCCATAGCCACAAGGGCCATATCTAACTCCCTCTTAAATATAGCCAATGAACTGGCCTCAACTGTTTCCTGTGGCAGAGAATTCCACAGATTCACCACCCTCTGCGTGAAGAAGTTTTTCCTAATCTCGGTCCTAAAAGGCTTCCCCTCTATCCTCAAACTGTGACCCCTTGTTCTGGACTTCTCCAACATCGGGAACAATCTTCCTGCATCTAACCTGTCCAATCCCTTTAGGATCTTATACGTTTCAATCAGATCCCCCCTCAATCTTCTAAATTCCAACGAGTACAAGCCCAGTTCATCCAGTCTCTCTTCATATGAAAGTCCTGCCATCCCAAGAATCAATCTGGTGAACCTTCTCTGTACTCCCTCTATGGCAAGGATGTTTTTCCTCAGATTAGGGGACCAAAACTGCACACAATACTCCAGGTGTGGTCTCACCAAGGCCTTGTACAACTGCAGTAGTACCTCCCTGCTCCTGTACTCAAATCCTCTCGCTATAAATGCCAGCATACCATTCGCCTTTTTCACCGCCTGCTGTACCTGCATGCCCACTTTCAATGACTGGTGTATAATGACACCCAGGTCTCGTTGCACCTCCCCTTTTCCTAATCGGCCACCATTCAGATAATAATCTGTTTTCCTATTTTTGCCACCAAAGTGGATAACTTCACATTTATCCACATTAAATTGCATCTGCCATGAATTTGCCCACTCACCCAACCTATCCAAGTCACCCTGCATCCTCTTAGCATCCTCCTCACAGCTAACACTACCACCCAGCTTCATGTCATCCGCAAACTTGGAGATGCTGCATTTAATTCCCTCATCCAAGTCATTAATATATATTGTAAACAACTGGGGTCCCAGCACTGAGCCTTGCGGTACCCCACTAGTCACCGCCTGCCATTCTGAAAAGGTCCCGTTTATTCCCACTCTTTGCTTCCTGTCTGCTAACCAACTCACCACCCACACCAATACCTTACCCCCAATACCGTGTGCTTTAAGTTTGCACACTAATCTCCTGTGTGGGACCTTGTCAAAAGCCTTCTGAAAATCCAAATATACCACATCCACTGGTTCTCCCCTATCCACTCTACTAGTTACATCCTCAAAAAATTCTATGAGATTCGTCAGACATGATTTTCCTTTCACAAATCCATGCTGACTTTGTCCGATCATTTCACCGCTTTCCAAATGTGCTGTTATCACATCCTTGATAACTGACTCCTGCAGTTTCCCCACCACCGACGTTAGGCTAACCGGTCTATAATTCCCCGGTTTCTCTCTCCCTCCTTTTTTAAAAAGTGGAGTTACATTAGCCACCCTCCAATCCTCAGAAACTAGTCCAGAATCTAACGAGTTTTGAAAAATTATCACTAATGCATCCACTATTTCTTGGGCTACTTCCTTAAGCACCCTGGGATGCAGACCATCTGGCCCTGGGGATTTATCTGCCTTCAATCCCTTCAATTTACCTAACACCACTTCCCTACTAACATGTATTTCGCTCAGTTCCTCCATCTCACTGGACCCTCTGTCCCCTACTATTTCTGGAAGATTATTTATGTCCTCCTTAGTAAAGACAGAACCAAAGTAATTATTCAATTGGTCTGCCATGTCCTTGCTCCCCATAATCAATTCACCTGTTTCTGTCTGCAGGGGACCTACATTTGTCTTTACCAGTCTTTTCCTTTTTACATATCTATAAAAGCTTTTACAGTCCGTTTTTATGTTGCCTGCCAGTTTTCTCTCATAATCTTTTTTCCCCTTCCTAATTAAGCCCTTTGTCCTCCTCTGCTGAACTCTGAATTTCTCCCAGTCCTCAGGTGAGCCACTTTCTCTGGCTAATTTGTATGCTTCTTCTTTGGAATTGATACTATCCCTAATTTCTCTTGTCAGCCACGGGTGCACTACCTTCCTTGATTTATTCTTTTGCCAAACTGGGATGAACATTTGGTGCAGTTCATCCATGCAACCTTTAAATGCTTGCCATTGCATATCCACCGTCAATCCTTTAAGTGTCATTTGCCAGTCTATCTTAGCTAATTCACGTCTCATACCTTCAAAGTTACCCCTCTTTAAGTTCAGAACCTTTGTTTCTGAATTAACTGTGTCACTCTCCATCTTAATGAAGAATTCCACCATATTATGGTCACTCTTACCCAAGGGGCCTCTCACAACAAGATTGCTAATTAACCCTTCCTCATTGCTCAAAACCCAGTCCAGAATAGCCTGCTCTCTAGTCGGTTCCTCGACATGTTGGTTCAAAAAACCATCCCGCATACATTCCAAGAAATCCTCTTCCTCAGCACCTTTACCAATTTGGTTCACCCAATCTACATGTAGATTGAAGTCACCCATTATAACTGCTGTTCCTTTATTGCACACATTTCTAATTTCCTGTTTAATACCATCTCCGACCTCACTACTACTGTTAGGTGGCCTGTACACAACTCCCACCAGCGTCTTCTGCCCCTTAGTGTTACGCAGCTCTACCCATATCGATTCCACATCTTCCCGGCTTATGTCCTTCCTTTCTATTGTGTTAATCTCTTCTTTAACCAGCAACACCACCCCACCTCCCCTTCCTTCATGTCTATCCCTCCTGAATATTGAATATCCCTGAACGTTGAGCTCCCATCCCTGGTCACCCTGGAGCCATGTCTCTGTGATCCCAACTATATCATAATCATTAATAACAATCTGCACTTTCAATTCATCCACCTTATTATGAATGCTCCTTGCATTGACACACAAAGCCTTCAGGCGCTCTTTTACAACTCTCTTAGTCCCGAATCAGAAAGATCAGGTACAGGCCGAACTGAGGAGGCAGGGTCCAGGCCCCAGAGTGTACCCAAGAGATCAAACCTAATGTTTGGACAAAGATTTAGGTGTGGGGCCAGATTGAAGTGATCGGGGTGTCGGGACCCGAGGCGAGGGTCAGGCCGGTTCAGCTCGCTACTGGCGAGGTTTACTCATCTCTGTGCTGAAACAAGGGTCTGTGGATGGACTCTGTGGACTTCAGTTCAGACTGCTAATTGCTTGCATGTATACACACTTTGATAATGAATGAAATTTGAGCTTTTGAGTGTCATAGCCCACTATTCACTGAAAGCTTGAACCTCACACTTGGCCGTTGATAATTCCTGTAGTTCTATGCTTTCTTCAACACGTATCCAGAATTCTTATTTAAACATTTCTGTTTAAAGAATCATTGATATATACCACAAAGACAAAAAAAAAAAATGAAAATAACTAGCAACAGATAACCCCACTCATCACTACCCGGTGGTACCAGTGTGATGTCACTCACCATGGACAGTGAGAGTGGTGGACTGTCGTTTAACAATGGCGTTGGAGTGATGTTGAAGTGTCAGCTCGGCCTCGCAGGTGAACTGCTGTCCATTCAACTCTGCTCGTGGATTCACAGTGTGGTAGATAGTCAGCCCAGTACTGGCTGACCTGTTCACTAATATCTCACTTCCCTTCTTCAGTCTGAGTTGAAGTTCCCCTGAGACGTTAAACACACTGCAGATAATAATCACCGGAATACCCTCAGTGGTGATCGGAATGTGGATTTGAGGGTTGGAGAAAGCTGTAACAACAGAAAACATTGCTAGAAACTTTCTCAAAGCAAGTCCTGCGTTCCCTCTGCCTGACTGGACTAATGTAGCTAAAGCATCTGTACGGTCAGTCTGGAACATCACATCCACTCGTCTGTGTGTCATGTGGCTGGATAATTATCAAAATCCCCACACAATTCCCAATATCACAGCCAACATTTATCCCTGACCCAGAACACTGGATTTCTGCAAATTTTAAAATATTTTTCAGTTGTCTCACTGCAAATTGCTTCTTTATTTCTTTGTGAGCTGTTTGTTTCTTCATTTTGATTGTTCAGTTTCAGCTTTAACTACATAGGAAATTCTGACTGATTTACTTCCTGGCGTAGTGGTAGTTAATAGTCTTATTTCTCTGCCACTCAGTCAGCCACTCCCATGTGGGAGGAGTTCACATACTCCACAAGCAGAAGTTATCAATCACGTTCAGTTGAGTTTCCTGCATGCTGGTGTCCAACTTCATCTTTCACTACACGGAAAATTCTGACTGATTTACAGTTCTTACTGGGAACACACACAACATTCAGGAACTCAGCAGGTCAGGCAGCATCTATGGAGAGGGTCAAGACCCCTCATCAAGACTGGTGAGGAAATGGGGGAAAAATCAGAACAAGGTAGAGGGAGTCCAAGCTGGAAGGTGATAGATGAAGCCAAGTGAGAAGTTAGGTGGGGATAAGGCAAGAATCTGGAACATGATAGGTGGAAAATGTTAAGGGTTGAAGGAGGAATCTGGTAGGAGTGGAAAGTGGAAAAAGGGGAAGGAAGAAGGGTGTATACAGGGAAGTGATTGGCAAGTGAGGAAGAGAAAGTGTATGAGGTGGATCCAGAAGGGGAAATAGAAAAGGGGAGGGGAAACAAATTACTCGAAGTTGGAGATATCGATGATCATGCCATCAGGTTGGAGACCACCCGAATGGACTATAAGGAGTTGCTTCTCCAACCCGAGTGTGGCCTTGTAGGAGAATCTGGAAGTTGGACTATCAAGCCAAAAACATGCCTTCTTGCAGTGACAGCACCATGCAATGATCCTCCCTTCCTTTTCCAGTTTATGGGAGGGTTATGCTGGGACAGCCAATGGTGCCAGATGATTGGGAATAATGTGAGGAAACTCAATGATACAGAAACTAGTGTCCTCTGCATGATCCTCTAACCTCATCCGCAAGACCAATGTTGGCTATCAATAGGCTTCAATAGGTACATTTAGTGTCAGAGAAGGGTATACTGTACAATAAATTCTTTTTCTTTGCAAACATCACAAGATGCTGCTTCTATGGAAAAGAGTAAACAGTCGATCTCTTAGGCTGAGACTCTTCATCAGGACTGAAGAAAAGAAGATGAGAAGTCAGAGTAAGAAGGTGTGGGAGGGGAAGAATACAAGGTAGTGGGTGATAGGTGTGTCACGAACCCCGTGACGGGAATGAAGAACCAGCAGAGATGGAAAACACTTTGGAGTCCAGTATTGCTATTAACTAATAATATTTATTAGTAACTACGCAATACAGTAAACTAAGTGAAGATAAATTAATCAGGTCAGCAACGATTATATCTGAATAAGTATATCAGTAAGTGAGGAAATATATGTATTTGAAAAACCAAGCTTCTTTAAGTCTAGGGGTAAAAAGATACAGTCTTACGATGTTGATTAATGTTAGTTTGTGGTATTTAGTTGAAGATCGATGGGGGGGGAGAAGAGGGGGGGGGAGGACACACACACGGGGACACACACACACACACACACCCAGTATATGACCCCAACAGACTGGCAGGTGATGTGTTGCCTCACCTGGTAGGACTGTTTGATGCCCTGAATGGTAGTGAGGTAGGCAGTGTAGGGGCATGTGGAGATGTGGAGAACTTGTTGCCTTGTTCCGCTTGCAAGAATAAGTGCCAGGAGGGAGATCAGTGGTGGTGGTGGGGGGGGGGGGGGTGGACGAATGGACAAGGGAGTCATGTAGGGAGCGGTACCCGTGGAAAGCAGAAAGCATGTGGGGGGGGGGCGGATCCTGTTGGAAATGGCAGATGTTACAGAGAATTATGTGCTGAACATGAAGGCTTGTGGGGTGGTAGGTGACAACTAGAGGAACCCTATCCCTGGTGGGGTGGCAGGAAGGTGGCGCGAGGGCAGAGATATGTGAAATGGAATAGATGTGGGCGAGGGCAGCGTTGATGGTGGAGGAAGAGAAGCCCCTTTCTTTGAAGGGAGACACCCCTTCGAGTGGGATGAAAAGCCTCATCCTGAGAGCAGATGCCATGGAACTGAGAGAAGGGGATGATATTTTTTCCAAGGGACAGGATGGGAAGAAGTCTTGTCCATGTAGCTGTGAGAATCAATGGATTAAAAGACATTAGTAGATAAGCAGTCTCCAAAGATAGAGACAGATTGAGAAATGGGAGGGAGATGTTGGAAATGGACCAGGTAAATTTGAGGGCAGGGTGGAAGTTGGAGGCAAAGTTGATAAAGTTGACGAGCTCGACAGGGGCGCAGGAAGCAGCAGCAATGCTGTCATCGATGGAGCGTAGGAAAGGTGGGAGAGTGATACCAGTGCAGGCTTGGAACATAGACTGTTCCACGTAGCCGACAAAAAGGGAGGCATAGCAGGGACCCATGCCAGTGCCCATGGCTACACCTTTGGTTTGAAGGCGCAGAAGGGGAAATTATTGAGAGCGAGGACCGGAGCTGCCAGACGGAGGAAGAGTGGTGGTGGAGGGGAACTGGTTGGGTCTGGTGTTCAGAAAGAAATGGAGAGGCTTTCCTGGTTGGGAGGTGGGGGGAATGGAAGTGTATAGGGACTGGATATCCATAGTGAAAATAAGATGATTGGGACCAGGAAATTTGAACTCATTGAAAAGATCCAGAGCGTGTGAAGTGTCATGGAAGTCTGCTGCCGGATCTGCCCGGAACCAAACGGAAGGCCATCCAGGACAATAGCAGGCAGGGGCTGTGTCACGGTGGGGTGCTGGGAACAGACCCAAATGTGAGACACAGACTCTGAAGTACAAGGAACAGGACTTGACTGGAGTAGAGACATGACAGGATACAGACAAGGAACAGGGACAAGAACGCAGACTTGGGTTAGGGAAAGCGGGACCAGGACTAGGAACCATGGACTAGGAGACAAGGCTTGGACTCCGAGCCCAAGACTGGACAAGGACCCAGAACCTGGGTCTTGCCTCGGGCTCAGACCCCAGAACCAGGCAAGGACATGACGTGGCTCAAGGACGGGATGTGGCTGGGGTCTAGAGGCCTGAGCTTGGAGACAGGCTGGGGGCTTGGGCTCTTGGAGCTTGGCTGTGGGATCCTCGGGGCTTGGGCTCTTGGAGCTTGGCTGCGGGATCTTCGTCTTGAAATGCGGAGGCTGATAACTCAGAGGCTGGAGCTGAGACCCCGACTGGGAACTAAACATCAACGTAGAGCCAGGACTTATCCTTCGACAAGCCGGGACTCATCTTTAACACGACACTAACATGAGCCAGGACTTATCCTAAGACAAGCCAGGACCCAAATTCATCTCCACACCAAGATGGGACAGGTCCCTCCATCAGGTAATGGTAGAACAGCCAGACTTACCCAACAGAGGCAAGGACAAGACAAGACAGATACCCCCCCCCCCCCTCCACCCACAGGGCAAGAGCAAAACAGCCTGACTTACCCTAGAGGCAGGGACAAGAAGAGACAAACACCAAAGAACAACAGACAGTTCCATCTCTGCTCCGGGGAAGCTCCGAGTCTCAGTTCGGCCAGCAACCTCAGCTGGCTGCGGAAACAGCCAGATCCCTACCTAGCTTGGGGTGGCTGGCAGCCACTCAGCTCGCCCGGGAAACAGCCGAATCCATACCGCAAAGACCACGCCAACGAGTGGCAACAAGGCTCCATGAGGCAGTGGTCCTCCAACCAGGCCTAGAGATCACAAATGGTTTGACTAGCCTTCCACCAGCAGGTTGCTCCAAGGGGGACTGACAAGACAAACCAGCAGCCCGCACTGTCTGTCTGCCTGTGTCTTGTTTTACGGCGGTTGGCACCCAGCTTAATGGTGCATTACCGCCACCTTCTGCTCCAGAGTGTGCAATAGACGTACATTCTAAATCCCTTCACCCAATCTCTCTCTCTCTCTCTCACACACACACACACACACACACACACCCCCTAACCTATACTTCATCCTCCCATCTTTGGCCATCCTAGTTCCCTATTCCTGTTTATCAGTCATATCATATAAAAAACCCCTGTACCCCTTAAGCAAGTTAAAAATACCCTAACCTGTGCTCTCTCACCCATGCCCAGCAACCCTTTTAATGTGAATTCCTGCACCCCCAATTCCCTTAGTTTAATTCTCATCATCTCTCTCTGTATCCCATACTTGCTGCAACTCAGAACTACATGTTCTACTGACTCCTCTTCCTGACATTCCTCACACAATCCTGTGTTTCCCTATCATTTTCAATGTTTTGTTTAATGCACAGTGTCCCAGCCTTAACCTAGTCCACACAGTTTCCTCTCTTCTGTTTCCACTAACTACCCTAGTATCTGCAACACATTTTTTGTATTTGATATAAATGCCTCCCTTCCCCCTCCCTGTCCCATCTTTCTTGCCACATTTGGTTGACTTTTTCCCAGATTACACACTTAACCTCTGCTTTACTGATACTAATGTGCATTTCTATGTTTTCTTTCTTTAACACCCTCTTTGCCAACTCATCCACCCTCTCATTCCCCTTCACCCCTACATGTGCTGGAGCCCATAGAAATTTTACCTGACCTCCCTGATTTGCAATGCTTGCAACTAACTGAAGGATTTCATAAAGTACAGGTTGCCGACTGTTTGTGTGAAAAGACCTTAAACTTGCTAGAACTGAGGATGAATCTGAGCATATCAATGCTTTGACTTGTCTGGCTTTCTGCACCCATCACAATGCAACCAACACTGCCAGCATCTCCACTGTAAACACCCCTAACTTAATAGATGTTCTTCTGCTGATTCTAATTTCTTTTGCTGGTATAGCCACCCCAAACCCTGTCACTCCTGTTTCAGGTTCCTTCGCACCATCCGTATAAATGTGAGTATAATCACTATACGTTTCCATCACATGACAGTTAAATGCATTTACCAAATCAGTTTTAGATCTTCCTTTCCTTTTTACCTCTAACAAATGCCAGTCTATGTCGGGCCATACAAGCTTCCATGGAGCTACAACCGGATAAACTACTGAAGGACTTAGCCTTAGATCAAACACTCCACATTCTTTAGCAATGTCATTCCCTACCAGACTAAAGGTATCCCTCTGAAACCTCCCATTTTCCCAGCACTCCTGCAACACTCCTTTAGCAGGATGAGAATCATTGTGCCCCTGCAAGTTAGCCCAGTAGTTTGCCATCAGTTGCAAACTTCTTAGTTCCAAAGGCATTATTCCCATTTCTACCTGTAGGGCTGACACTGGTGACATTTTAAAAGCCCCATTGCACACTCTCAAAGCCTGAGCCTGAATCACATCCACTTTCCCTTTTTTACATTTCTCCTCAACTTTCCTGATATGGTCTGCCCATGTTAATCGTGAATCAAATATAACTCCCAGAAATTAAAATGATTCAACCCTTTCTAATTCAATCTCATACATCCTTAACTTCTTCCCTACCTCAATTCTTTTCCTGGTAAAAAATACAATTTGAGTTTTTTCTACTGAAAATCCACATCCCCAATCATAACCCCACTCCACCACTTTATCAATTGCTTCTTGTAGTTTCCTGATTATATGCTCCATGTTCCTGCCTCTTTTCCACAAGGCCCCATCATCCGCAAACAGTGACCTACCTATATCCACTGGTACCTTTGTGAAGACATCATTGATCATAATGATGAAAAGT
Organism: Mobula birostris; assembly: GCF_030028105.1. NCBI lineage: Eukaryota > Metazoa > Chordata > Chondrichthyes > Myliobatiformes > Myliobatidae > Mobula > Mobula birostris. The sequence continues at coordinate 7,606,852 of NC_092401.1, forward strand.
AACGGGCTAATCACACTACCTTGAGGTGTGCCATTTCCCACTATGTACTGTTTTGATAATTCTGATCCAATCCGAGCTTGAATTTTTCTACCAAACAAAAAATCTTTAATCCAATTGAAAACTCTCCCACCAACCCCCATCTTGTGCAGTTTAATTAATAATCCTTCCTTCCACATCATACCATAGGCTTTTTCAATGTCAAAAAACACTGCAACTACCTTATTTATTACTTTATTTGCCTGGGCCTTCCTTATTTCAGTCTCTAACCTTATAACTGAGTCCATGGAATTCCTTGCCTTTCTAAAACCACTCTGATAACTTGCCAGCATTCCCCTCTTCTCAAGTTCATACAACAACCTTTCTGTTATCATCCTTTCCATTATCTTACATATATTTGATGTTAACGCTATTGGTCTGTAGCTAGTGGGTTTTGATGGATCCTTGCCAGGTTTCCTTACTGGAATTACTACTGCTTCTTTCCATGCACTTGGTAATCTTCCCTCCTCCCACACTGTTATAAAAATGCAGCAACTTCAAGAGCGCTCCTTCTCCTAGATTTTTTAGCATCATAGAGAATATCAGATCTTTCCCTGGGGAGGTTGGTCTCGATCTCTTTATTGCTCTCAGCATTTCTGCTAACGTAAATGGATCATCAATTATATCATCTGTTCCTTCCCTCCTGTTTAACACACCTGGGTGTTGACTCATTGTTCTTTCCCTTCTCCTTCTCCAGACAAATTTTCTGAACTGTGTATCTGTACAAATGACTTGGCCATGATCTCAGCCTTATCCCTACTGGAGAGTGTCGTTTCCTCCTCAGATATCATTACTGGATATTCCCATTCCCTTCTATCTCCTCCCATCCTCTTAATCATTCCCCATACCTCTCCCACAGGTGTTGTTCTTCCTATTTTGTTGCAAAAGCTCCTCCAACTTGCCCTTTTAGCTTGACGTATAGTTCTTCTCACCACTGCCTGTGCTTTCTTATATTGATATTTATATTAAATGCTGCATATTATGGGTTCTTTTAACCAACCTGAATGCTCTATTTCTGTTTTTTACAGCCTGACAACATTCCTCTGTCCGCTGTGGTACCAGTTTTCTATTCATCCTATTTTTACTCCTGGGTATAGATCCTTCTGCTGCCATAATGATTGCTGAAGTCACCTGGCTGTTTTATTCATCTATATTTCCAGAAATATCAATCTTTGTCAATGCTTCTTCACTCAACTTCTGGAACTTACCCCAGTCTGCTTTTCCAAACACCCACTTTGGGATTCCACCATCTCATCTTAATTCAACTCTTTCACCCACTGAACGTAAAACTGGGTAGTGTTCACTGCCTACTGTTGAAGCAGTTCAAACTCCCCAGTTACTAACGGCAGCCAACGTATTAGACACTAACGTAATATCTAATACTGACTCAGTTCCTGTTGTTATGTCTATCCTTGTACCTCTACCATCATTCATACACACCAAATCCCTTTCTTCCATCAAATCTTCAATTACCTTTCCATTTGGATCTGTAATCTGATCCCCCCATATTGTGCTATGAGCATTGAAATCTGCACACCACACTGCTTTATGGCTGTTTTGTCCTTGTATCCTTAATAGGCTGTCCAAATCCAACCTTTTACATGGATTGTAGTAGTTAATTATAACCACTCCCTCCCCTCTCTCCCACACTTCCACCACTATGTATTCCTGATCATTTCCTTTTTCCAGTACCGTATATGGTATACCTTGCTTGATTAACATAGCACAACCCCCTCCTCCCCCTAGATTTCTATCTTTCCTTATCATTGTATACCCATATATCACAAAGTCTAAAGTTGGTTTCAACTAAGTTTCCTGAATACACACTACAACCATTTCTTTAATAAAGTGCTTGAATTCCTGGCTATTGACCAGTAAGCTCCTTGCATTCCATTGTAAAAGAATCACCATAATTAGTATTTACCAACTCATGACACTTCCTGGCTTGACTGATTACTGAGGTTCTCCCTCACTTCCTCCCATGTCAGTCCTATTAACCGTAAATGGTTTACTGCTGCTTTTACCACCAGCTGAATTTTGTCACTTTTTGACTTTACCTCAGCAGTACTATTAATCACTCCTGCAATGAATGTTACTAGAGCCTTTTTGTCTACATAAATCCTGTCATTCGTTCTTTGTTGCATCTCTCGTATCCCTATTACTCCCTGTTCATTAGGAGCATTATTCTGTTCTCTTGACATTCTTACAGCTTCTGCATAAGTGATTTTTTTTTCCACTCTTATTTCTTGAATTTTATTCTCCCGTCTCATAACCTCACACCCACCATATGCCACATTATGAGCTCCTCCACAATTGCAGCATTTTGGTTGCACTCCTGTTCCGCACTTTCCATATTCATGATTATACCCACATCTAGCACATCTCCTCTGCGTTTTACAGTTTTTAGCTATGCATCCAAACCTTTGACAATTATAGCACCTCAGTGGCCTTGGCACATACACCCTTACTGAGTAACTCATGAAACCCAGGAACACCTTCCTTGCCACTCCTTCTTCAAATTCAATCAATACTGATTCACTTTCCTTTTTCACTCCCTCCTTTGTTGTTTTCAGTCTTTGAACATTCATTACTTTCCCTTCTTTGATATTCCTCTTTAACTCCTCCATATTTATACTCATTGGTACCCCCGTGATCACTCCTTTACAACCACTATTTTGTGCTCCCACCCTCCCTGTGTAATCCACCTTGCATTTTCCTATCTCTTTTAGCTTGAGTGCTTTCTCAAGTTATTCCTCATTCACACATCTTACCAATAAGTTGCCATCATTAAGGACTTTTGCAAATACTATTTCCCCTATCTTATTTGTCAGAGTTCTTGTTAGTACAAACAGGTTAATTTTCTTCATATGTTCCTGAGCCTTCTCATTAAACCTAATTATGACAACACCTACTCTGTGAACTTGTTCATCTTCCTCACTTTCAGAGCTCTCTCCACTGTCATTTCTTATTCTTTTATTCCCTTTGTCTCAGTTTTCATTCATCCATCCCCTCACTATCTCATTCCCTTTATTTCTCCCTTCAAAATAATCCATCTCTCCCCAGCTGCCGACTTCTGATCCCAAATTCCTACGCCACTACTTCTCCACTTTGTTTCCCTCAACCCCTGCCATCTTGTCCACCATTACCAGACCCACACAACCCCCTCCCAGCAATTCCCATTCCTTCCCCACTCTCTTTCCCTCAACAAGTTCCAAACCACATTCACACATCAATTCCCAGCCAGCAACCCACACTCAACCCCAAGGCTACTTATATTGCAAGCCCAAAGATGGGAAGCAGGTGTCTATGATTAACTCAAACAAGGGACAGCTGGAAGACCTGGAGTCCTGAGTCCACGGACCGGACAGTGAACCGGAATGCGGACTGCATGGACTGGACCATGACAGGCTGGCTCAACTCCTGCAGCGGTATGTTGAGGTTACGGGCAGTCCCCAAATCCAGGAAATTACCAGCTGCCCTTGGGTCCAAACAAAGAATTCTCCTTTTGTGGATTCTTTCCCCAGGAGATCTCTGCCTTCAGCATGACACCGAAACCTGTGGGGTTGGGAGTGGTGACTGCAACCATCACAGTCCACCTGACACTGAACTTCGGACATTCGGCCCGCAGGTGACCTGCTTCCCCGCAGTAATATCAGCGACCCCAACTCTAACGCAGGAACCTCTCATCGATGGAGGGTCTGGCGTGCCCGGTTTGCATGGGTTGACAGGATCCGAAACAGGAGATGGGCTAGTCATTGTCAGAGGTCGTGACGTGGAACTGTGACACATTGAGGCCAGGCTCGGATTAGCCCTCTCCGACCTTTTGAGGTAGTCCTACTCTCGCTCTGGCAAGCGATTATCAAGGCGATGGACTGATCAATCAGAGCCTCCAAGTCCTCTACCAGCTTCCCCAAGCCAAGGGTATCATTTAATTTGCTTGGGCGGCTGTGGTGGTAGAGAGTGACCAAGACCACTCTTGGACCAAAGTCCGAAACTCAGTGACGTAGTCGGCTGCTGACCAACTACCCTGACACACCTTCATCAGACGGTCCGATCTCTGTTTGCTTCAGCAGGATGATGGAACGCCCTCCTCATGGCACCCATGATTTTCTCCAGATCGGAGCAAATCTCCGACCCTCGCACCCAATGCGCGGTGGCTCAGGTGAGGGCTCTCCCAGTCAGGACAGAGGTCATTAAGGCCATCTTTCTGCTCTCCAAAGAGTAGTGGGACGGCTGGCAGTTGAACACCAATGAATATTGAGTAAAGAAGCCACGGCAAGAGACCAGGTCATTACTGAATCTCTCTGGGGCCGGAAGTTGTACTGGTACCGCAGAGCAACCCATAGCCTCACCTGAATGACTCTGGAGTTCTCCCTTTGATAGTTAGCACATGACAACCTGGAGGTGGTGTATCTCCAGGCTCTGTCTTGACATCTTCTTGCTGTGGCTGGCCACAGCTGACAAAAAGGCTCCAATACCCCACTGGATCCATGTTATAGGAAACATGAAATAGGAATTGATATGAAAGGTGAAGGGAGTAATGAATTAGAAGTATTATATATGAATGCACAAAATATAGGAAATAAAGTAGATGAGCTTGGGACACAGTTGGAAATTGGCAAGTATGATGTTGTGGGAATAGCAGAGACATGGCTTCAAGTGGACAGGACCTGGGAAATGAATATTCAAGGGTATACGTTCTATCGAAAAGACAGACTGATGGGCAGAGGGGGTGGGGTGGCTCTGTTGGTGAGGAATGATAGCCAGTCCCTTGCAAGGGGGGACATAGAATCAGGAGATGTAGAGTCAGTATGGATAGAACTGAGAAATTCTAAGGGTAGAAAGACCCTAATGGGAGTTACCTACAGGCCCACAAACAGTAGTCTGGATGAAGGGTGTAAGTTGAATCAAGAGTTAAAATTGGCATGTCGCAAAGGTAATGCTACAGTTGTTATGGGGGATTTCAACATGCAGGTAGACTGGAAGAATCAGATTGGTACTGGACCCCAAGAAAGGGAGTTTGCGGAGTCCCTCCGAGATGGATTCTTAGAACAGCTTGTACTGGAGCCTACCAGAGAGAACGCAATTCTAGATTTAGTGTTGTGCAATGAACCGGATTTGATCAGGGACCTCGAGGTAAAGGAGCCATTAGGAGGTAGTGACCATAATATGATAAGTTTTAATCTACAAATCGAGAGGGAGAAGGGAAAATCAGAAGTATCAGTATTACAATTGAACAAAGGGAACTATGGTGCTATGAGGGAGGAGATGGCCAAAGTTCAATGGAACAATACCCTAGCAGGGATGACAGTGGAACAACAATGGCAAGTGTTTCTGGGAATAATGCAGAAGGTGCAGGATCAGTTCATTCCAAAGAGGAAGAAAGATCCTAAGGGAAGTAAGGGGAGGCCGTGGCTGACAAGGGAAGTAAAGGACAGTATAAAGATAAAAGAGAAGAAGTACAACATAGCAAAAATGAGTGGGAAGCCGGAGGATTGGGAAACTTTTAAAGAGCAACAGAAGATAATTAAAAAGGCAATACCCAGAGAAAAATTGAGGTACGAAGGTAAACTAGCCAAGAATATAACGGAGGATAGTAAAAGCTTCTTTAGGTATGTGAAAAGGAAAAAAATAGTTAAGACCAAAATTGGGCCCTTGAAGACAGAAAAAGGTGAATTTATTATGGGGAACAAGGAAATGGCAGACGAGTTGAACAGGTACTTTGGATCTGTCTTCACTAGGGAAGACACGAACAATCTCCCAGATATAATAGTGGCCAAAGGACCTAGGGTAATGGATGAACTGAAGGAAATTTATATTAGGCAGGAAATGGTGCTGGATAGGCTGTTGGGTCTGAAGGCTGATAAGTCCCGGGGACCTGATGGTCTGCATCCCAGGGTACTTAAGGAGGTGGCTTTAGAAATCGTGGACGCATTGGTAATCATTTTCCAATGTTCTATAGATTCAGGATCAGTTCCTATGGATTGGAGGGTGGCTAATGTTGTCCCACTTTCCAAGAAAGGAGCGAGAGAGAAAACAGGGAATTATAGACCAGTTAGCCTGACATCAGTGGTGGGAAAGATGCTGGAGTCAATTATAAAAGATGAAATTACGACACATTTGGATGGCAGTAACAGGATAGGTCTGAGTCAGCATGGATTTACGAAGGGGAAATCGTGCTTGACTAATCTTCTGGAATTTTTTGAAGATGTAACTATGAAAATGGACAAGGGAGAGCCAGTGGATGTAGTGTACCTGGACTTTCAGAAATCCTGTGATAAAGTCCCACATAGGAGATTAGTGGGCAAAATTAAGGCACATGGTATTGGGGCAGAGTACCGACATGGTTCGAAAATTGGCTGGTTGACAGGAAACAAAGAGTAGCGATCAATGGGTCCCTTTCGGAATGGTAGGTGGTGACCAGTGGGGTACCGCAGGGTTCAGTGCTGGGACCGCAGCAGTTTACAATATACATTAATGATTTAGATGAAGAGATGAAAAGTAGCATTAGCAAATTTGCAGATGACACAAAGCTGGGTGGCAGTGTGAAATGTGAGGAGGATGTTATGAGAATGAAGTGTGATTTGGACAGGCTGGGTGAGTGGGCGAATGCATGGCAGATGCAGTTTAATGTGGATAAATGTGAGGTTATCCACTTTGCTGGTAAGAACAGGAAGGCAGATTATTATCTAAATGGAGTCAATTTAGGAAAAGGGGAAGTACAATGAGATCTAGGTGTTCTTGTACATCGGTCACTGAAAGCAAGCATGCAGGTACAGCAGGCAGTGAAGGAAGCTAATGGCATGCTGGCCTTCATAACAAGGGGAATTAAGTATAGGAGCAAAGAGGTCCTTCTGCAGCTGTACAGGGCCCTGGTGAGACCACACCTGGAGTATTGTGTGCAGTTATGGTCTCCAAGTTTGAGGAAGGACATTCTTGCTATTGAGGGAGTGAAGCATAGGTTCACAAGGTTAATTCCTGGGATGGCGGGACTGTCATATGTCAAAAGATTGGAGTGACTGGGCTTGAATGCACTGGAATTTAGAAGGATGAGAGGGGATCTGATTGAAACATATAAGATTATTAAGAGATTGGATACGCTGGAGGCAGGAAGCATGTTCCCGCTGATGGGTGAGTCCAGAATCAGAGGCCACAGTTTAAGAGTAAGGGGTAGATCATTTAGAACGGAATTGAGGAAAACTTTTTCACCCAGAGAGTGGTGGATATGTGGAATGTTCTGCCCCGGAAGGCAGTGGAGGCCAAGTCTCTGGATGTTTTCAAGAAAGAGATGGATAGAGCTCTTAAAGATAGCGGAATCAAAGGTTATGGGGATAAAGCAGGAACTGGATACCGATTGTAGATGATCAGCCATGATCACAGTGAATGGTGGTTCTGTCTCAAAGGGCCGAATGGCCTACTCCTGCACCTATTGTCTATTGTCTCAATCGTACCATGATGAGGCCCCTAGGCGGGATAGTAAGGACACAGGTGCTGGAGTATCCGAGACCGGATACGAGACCGAGAAGAAGACAGGGTTCTAAACTAAACGCAAGATGAGAATCCAAAATTGAACTGACAATCGACCACAGAACCTTCTTGTTCTGACTCTTAATGGCAGTTGGCAGTCCAACTTAAAGGTGCATTACCACCACCAACTGGACTGGTGTGGTGTAGAGAGTTGGGAAATAAAACCCCTACTAGTTCTTTATCAACTGAAAACCAAATTACTCCAAAATGCCCTGTAGATTTTAAATAACGGAAAATAAACAATGTCGTGAATTAAAGTGTCTGCCACAATGTGGTAAATGAAAACTGAAAAATAAATGTTTTTTAAATGAAAACTGTCAAACCCCAAAGATAATAGTCCATCTTGCATTTGCTTTCTTTCAACCTGATAAGCTAAAATAGCGTGTTAAACTGTTTCATAATGATAACAAAAGCTACACATCCCAGAGTGATGTTTTTCAACAAGGTAAAAGGAATAATTAAGCTTAATATGCCCAATCAATCTGCTCATTCCCCTCAACACCCCTCTGTGCAGAGACCCACAAGAAGTAGACATGTAAACCAATACTTTGAATATGAAATAAAGTTCGAAGAACTTCCAGCAGTAAATCTGACCTACTGCTAGAATGACCTGTTTTCAGACTAGTCAAAACTGGAAAAGAATCTGAACAAATTATAACTTTCCAACGATGGATTTCCTCCACCCAATGACGGCAACCAGCTCTGCAGTCTATACTGATAAATGTTAATAAGACATTTCTTCGTTACTTGTAACTCAGGCACAAAACAGCCACACTGACATTCCCTGTTAAATTATCTTTCGATCCATCCGTAAAAATGGTTAGTGTATCACAATAATTTTCCTTAACATATTGATAAACCAACAGACTCTCAGGCATTTCAGGATCCTTGGACTTCATTAAATCATGCAACCTAAGATCAATTATGGTCATTGGAAAAAAACACAGTGGGGTTACCAAAAAAGCTGCAGTGGGACATCTTGCATAATCCAGCAAACTCATATTCTTAACGTGATAAGAACCCAACCACATAAGAACCAAAAACACTCTTCTTGTGATGTTCCCAACAGACTTCCAACACACTTTTTAAACAGGGAGATCATTTCTCTGCCCTCTCAAATCAATCCGGTATGTTAACAACAACTTCAGCCACCACAACAGTAAGGGTAATTGTCTTATTTCAACAAGTAAAGCTGAAACAGGGGACAGCCTTACTGCTCCCCAACACAATCTTAACATCTGTGCTTGGATCACCTCCAAACATTTTAAATTTGAAGACGAAGCTGATCCATAAGCCATACAGCCATAATCAAGTACAGATCGAAATAAACAAATATAAAATAGGTAAAATATAAATAAACAAGTTCTCCGAGGATCTGTTCTGGGACCCCTCCTCTTTGTGATTTTTATAAATGACCTGGATGAGGAAGTAGAAGGGTGGATTAGTAAGTTTGCTGATGACACAAAAGTTGGGGGTGTTGTGGATGGTCTGGAAGGTTGTCAGAGATTACAGCGCAACGTCGATAGGATGCAGAACTAGGCTGAGAAGTGGCAGATGGAGTTCAACTCAGATAAGTGTGAAGTGGTTCATTTTAGTAGGTCCAACTTGAAGACAGAATATAAAACTAATGGTAATACTCTTGGCAGTGCATAGGATCAGAGAGATCTTGGGGTCCATATCCATAGGACACTCAAAGCTGCTATGCAGGTTGACAGTGTTGTTACGGCGGCGTATGGTGTGTTGGCCTCCATCTCATCAACCGCTGGGTTCAAGTGCTGTGAGGTAATGTAACAGCTATAAAAGACCTTAGTTAGACCCCACTTGGAGTACTGTGTTCACTTCTGGTCACCTCACTGCAGGAAGGATGTGGATACTATAGAGAGAGTGTAGAGGAGATTTACAAGGACGTTGCCTGGATTGGAGAGCATGCCGTATGAGAATAGGTTGAGTGGACTTGGCCTTTGCTCCTTGGAGCAGTGGAGGATGAGACGTGACCTGAGAGAGATGTATAAGATGATGAGAGGCATTGATCGTGTAAATAACAAGAGGTTTTTTTCCAAGGCTTGAAATGGCTAACACGAGGGGCATAGTCTTAACATGCCTGGAAGTAGGTACAGAGGGGATGTCAGAGGTAAGTTTTTCACACAGAGAGTGATTGGTGCATGGAATGCACTGCCGGCGGTGGTGATAGAGATGGATACATTAGGTTCTTATAAGAGATTCCTAGATAGACACATGGGACCTGGAAAAATAGAGGGCTATTCAGTGGGAAAATTCTAGGCAGTTTCTAGAGTAGGTTACATGATCGGCACACTGTTGTGAGCCGAAGGGCCTGTAATGTGCTGTAGATTCCTATGTTCTATATTCTATGTAAATGGTTAGAGATTTTTTGTGTAGCACCCCAAGAATACCCACATAGACACCTAAGGATATTTAATGCCCCTCTACATTTGTTAATTATTTTACTGAGATGGTGCTTCCATATCAGCTTATAATCAGACACAGGCCAAAACTTCTTACCATTGACACTTCAAGTGTTTGACCATAATATTTCAAATTAAGTGCAGGTCTATAAACCTTTTTGTAAGACATTTAATGTGTTTTAGCTACTGAGAGATTTAAAACTTCATCTATTTTACTCACTGTTCAACCTTTTTAATTGCAAATTACATCCTATATACAGTTAAGTTGAAATTTCTACCTCTGATCCATAATGCTCCATCATCTGCAAAAAGTGATATACCCACCTCAGTATCTATCTCAGAAAAAATATCATTAATCATAATAGTAAAACAATAAAGGACTATAAATACTGCCTTGTGGGGTCCCATTCTCCATCTCATAGAAGCCTGAGTATACTTTCCCTACCTTTACCTGGATAGACAAACCAAATAAAAAAATCAGAAGAAAATTATATAGTCTTCCTCTCACTCCTAATTTCTGTAATTTATTTGAAAGATCCTCTTCCCATAACATATCATGTGCTTTGCCCTTAACAAAAAATACTGCTAATACAACTTTTATTTACCTGTGCTTTCCAAATATCATCTTTCAAACATAAAACTCAATGCAATATCATTCTACCCTTCCAAAATCGGTTCTGATAAAACATTATATCACCTTTTTTTCGAAATATTAATTCAACTGCTCCATTATTGTGCGTTCCATAAGTTTACACAAGTGAGACTTTAACGATATTGGTCTATAACTAGAAGGATCTGATGGGGGTTTCCCAGGTTTTAGAATAGGCACTACTACTGCCATTTTCCATGAGGAGGGGAGATAGCCTAAACACCAAGTGAGATTCAAAAATTGTAATATTATGTCGAGAGCTGTTGGCCATATGTTTAAACATACAATAACATACATCATCCTTTCCTGGAGCCATCTGATCTGCACTATTAATAGCTTTCTTAAATTCACACAAAGAAAATCGATATCACCAATACTATCATTGCTACAGCTGGCTTCCGACATATGCTTTCCAACAAATCAATCGAAAGCTTTCCAGAAGTGTTGTAAAAATTTACTGTTTTAATGCCCCTACCAGTTGAATCAAGTACTTCAATTACATCCACAAATCTATGTCCAATCCCTTTCCTCAGAAAACTTGCAACACCACCCTCTATACAAACTAATCTATCACGCCTAATTATAATATAATCCTGCAAGGAAAAACTTAAATGTGGTAACAACCAGGTTTCCTGAATGCATACAACATCAGATGGATTTGATAAATCAGAAATAAACTTCTCAAAGTCTTGACCATTAGAAATCAGGCTTCTCGCATTCCACTGCAATATTCTTATACCGATTATGTACCTTCACAAGGAGACTGAAATACAGGTACCTCACCCATCAGAGCTTCATTCCCACATAACACCAGCCATATGCAGATACTTTTCAGCAGCTTTCACAATAATTTTAATTTTCTCAGTAGGACTAGATGTCTGAGCATAACAATTCACCAAATCCGCGATGAACATCACAAACTTCATTTTATCAACTAGGAAGTATCTTTAGTAAGAGAAGTATGATGCTGACATATAGCTGCTGATTTCACATTCTGTTCTGACTGGTAATAGTTTATCAATGTTCAGTTTAACCTTTTGCAAGGCCTCTGCATAAGACACACTTAACTATACCTTAAGCTGTTCAACTTCAGCTGCCTTCACATCCTCTCTAAGCTCTGCTGCGGTCTCCTCCGCAATTACAACATTTAAACTTAACACTTATTTCATACTTATTTCCGCACCACACTTACTACACCTTAGTTTCCCACGGCATAGTGCCTCAACACGCCAAACCTCTGCACTTATAACATCTAAGCGGGGGTGGAATATCACCTTGAACATTATATCTAACATACTCCAAACTAACTATCAGGGAGATTCACTTCATAAACATATCAATACAGATAAACTATCCATCCTTTCCCTATTTCTGACTCCTGTCCTTGCAATCTCTTTACCTCCTTAACCTTGCCTCACAATAGATGAGATTTAACCTCTTCTATCAAAATTTCCACAGGAACACTCTTTATAACACCCCTAATACCTCTATTTTCATTTGGTAACATAGACACCATCTTTTTACCAAGTAAAGTCTTTAATCGTAATGTCTTCTCACACTGCTTATTATCCTTACAAATGATTAATACATTCCCTCCTCTTAAAGTACGAGCACAACCTATATTCCCTATGGCCAATTTTAATTCTGAAATTAATTTAATAGGATTGATTGAAGAAGGCTGTTCCTGGTCAAATTTAACCAGTACCTTGAAACCTTCTTCCCTTTTTTTTACAAAATATCTTGCCTTTCCTGTCTGTCACTTGAAATCATTCCAATATTAAGTTTCATTTTCCATTTTCCAGATCTAGATTCCACTTCATTCCAACCACCTTCCACCAACCCCCACTCACCCGAACCTTCTATTTGTGGTTTCTTTTCCAGATCCCCCTGCCTACCTGAACCTACACTATTTCCCAACATCCTCACACTATCCACAGCCAGCGCCACCAACCGCCACTCCTTCAAGCCAAGCTCTCTCCAACCAAAAATCGAGCCGAGCCGAACCCACCAAACCTAAGCAGAGAGCTTCAATTCAGGTTCTCTTTAAATATTAAATACTGGAGCCAAAACAGGGCTTCCAATTAGCAGGGCAGCCTGAATCTTCAAAGGGACCATGCCAGCTATCCATATTCCAGAGAGCTAGAGCGTCTAAACCCCGGAAGTTGATGAAATTGGGTGCATGTCCTAACGCCTGCAGCCTTATGCTTATATTCCTTGATCACCATTTTACAATTAAAAACTAGTAATTTCACTGGGAAATGGCCCCATTGACTGGGGATGTTTTGTGATTTGGGCTACCAGTTCAATCAACAGAGATGCAACTGCTACAGGAAACACCACTGACTAACAACATGAAAATAAGTTTTCGTCCTTGTCTGAGTGCAGTGAACATACTCACCATAAACCTCAATGGAAATGCTATCGTTCTTCAGTGGAATTGATGGATAATCCTCAAAATCTGCCGTGCAGGAGACTTCAGTCAGACCAGTCTCTCGTGGTGTCCATGTAGTTGTTGCCCTGACTGTGGTGGAATTTGACTGATATGTTGCTGAATTCTGTTGCTCACCGTCGCAAAACCATCGTACTCTCACCTTCTCAGCTGGATAGACGTTTGGCACCTCACATGTTAGTGTGACCTCCTGATTCACTTCTACAAGGTCTCTGCTGAGGATCCTCGGAGGCTCTGGAAAAGCTGCAAGACACACAAGAGGTTCACTGCAGTTTGGTTTTCAGTGATAAATACTGATGGACGGAGCTGGAGACTGGCCAGGTCACACATCTGGGAGACCTTATACCTAATCCACCACTTAATGGTCACGTCCTTCATTCTTCAGAATGTTTTCCCAATTTTCAGTTTCTCACTCTCTCTGGTGCTCCAGCCACAAGTAGTAGTACATACAACATCGTGCACTTATTAATTGATCTCAATATCACCTTAATTTGAATCTTGTTTTAGCATCACAGACGAGACTTAAATTTCCTCTTTCTGACTTTAAGCCAACTTTTACTCCTTAGTCCAACTGAGCAGAATATTCCATGAGCCGCTTTCACTCACCACACTTCAGTATGGGACTATGTCAAACACAGTGTGAAAATCCTTAAGAGGATATCACTCAATTTCATCAAAGCCCGCTATTACTTCATCAAAGAACTCAATTTCATCTACAAACTCTGTTGGTTATTTTATAAACTCAACTGTCTTCATGCCCCTTTAAGTATTCCCATATTAATGTTTCCAACATATTCCCCATCACTGCCACTATAGTGATGGACCAGCAGCTGCTGATGACCTCCTCATGACCTCTGTGCCATCTCCCACCTCTCTGGCACCTTCCCTAGTCCAGGAGGATTGAAAGATTATGTCAAGCCCTTTTACAGTCTCCATCCTTCTGCAGTTCAGATGCACCCTCTCTGCACCAGATGAGTTACAAACTTCAAGCATGGTTATCTTGCTAATAACTTCCCATTCATATTTACCTGCCCATTCTCATTCTTCCCTCTGCTTTCTCTGAGTGTTGGCATCATATTCTCCCTTGGTAAAGAGTGAACAAAGTATTCATTCCATATTCCATTCCCTCTGCCTGTCGACACGGATCACTTTCATGCTTTCTGAGTGATAACAGTCCACCTTCACTACGCACATATGATTTACACATCTGCAGAGATTTCAATTACTTCATTGTGTTAACTGTTACATCTTGTTTTCTGCTCCTACAGTAAGTCTCAATCCCACTTCCTCCATTGGAGTAGCCAATTCGTGACTACAACCTCTGTTCCATAAAGATCACTCTTGGTTGCGCTTTACTAAAATGATCAGAAGGCAGCATGTTAATACTGTATTTATTTTCAACAGAATATTTCAGTTCAAACTATTCCCAAAATCAGGTGTAAATTTATTGTTAAAATGGAACTCACAGTAAATTTGAAGAGTCATAGATGCATTTGCGATTTGTTTGGTTGTGTTAGAGTCCAAGTTCAACTCTGCCAAGCAGGTGTACACCATTCCATCGTCTGAAATACTTGCATTGAAGTGAAGGACATTCTTCAATGGACCATCTTCTGGGAAACCTGGGTTCTCTGTGGAAATATTTGCTATAGTCTCATTCTCTCTGAGCCAGGTGAGTACGAGTTTGTTCTTTGGATAGACCTTCGGGCCGGTACACTCCAGCTGATATGGTTTGTTAACTTCCAGCACGTCAGGAGATGGAACAATGCTTAAGTTTCGATCTGTCAAAGGAGAATCATGATTGGCAAAATTCTAAATCAAAATTCAACTCAACAACCAATGTGCCTGTGGATCTTCCTACCATGTGACATTCCCAGTCTGATGAATCTCTTCAGTCTGCACCAAAAGAAATCCATTCATTTGTCACAGCAAACTATGGCTCTGTCACCGTGAGACTCACCTCTGAATGTCCATTAACCCACTAATCCTGTGAATCAGCGCATTGGTCCAAGACTATGGAGTGTGAAACAGCCACACACGTTTCCTGACCTGAGACTCTCTACAGAATTTCTGTAAAATTGTCTCTGTTCAATATCAATCCCTGAACATGTCTCAGACTGTGAACTCATTGTGGGGGAGTGAAGTGTAAATCTATTTCCCAGCAGGCAGTTCTCTACCTCACCTGGTACACAACAGCATCGTTCTGCGTAATGTTTTCAAATGATACATATCTTATGTTGCTGCCTTTTGTCTGGTTATACTCTGCTCTGGGACGTATTTGGAACAAAGAGATTTCACTTACTGTACACTGGGACCACCCATTTGTCCTCCTTCACTTCATGGTTTTCAGATCCACAGATTACAGTACAGGGCACTGTGAAATCCCATGTCTGGACACTTGGAAATTGGTCTGTAATCCACTTATCACCGCAAGTTCTGTTGGGATTTATCCCCGGTTTATATTCCAGAATCGTCACTGGGTTGTTACACGTTGTACTGCAGGTCACCTCCAGAGAGTGTCCAAATTCCACCACTGGGGGGTTTGCTTTGATCGAAACCTCAAATCCATTCAGTTTATCTGCCAGAGACACACAGGGAAATGGAATTTGTTCAGTGAAGTGTTGTGTGCAGTTCAATCTCAGCTGAGAATGGATATACTTACCATTCAGACAGTGAGGGGACGGTTCACCAGACTGATTCCGGGGATGGCAGGACGGGCACATGAAGAGAGATTGAGTCAATGTGGCCCACTTACATGAAGGTTTGGAAGATTTAGTGAAGATTGAATCAAATATATGACATTTTGACAGATCTCGAGAAGTTGGATGCAGGAGATATACTTTCCCTGGATGAGGAGAGTAAACAAGGGTTTGCAGATTCGGGATGCAGGGTGATGTGTGGAGAAAAATCTTCACACAATCGTAGTGAAGGGCACCTAATCTATGCAGTTAGTTTCCTGTCTATTTCCACATAATATAAATGTTTGTCACTGTAATTTTGGCCTTTTGTGTTCAAACAGAAGGAATATTTTCAAGTCAGGAAGACATTAAAAGTCACTCTGTTCTAACATGGGTGGCTCTGATTTGACTCCTCCCTAAGACATGATTTGCAGAGACATGCCAAATTGCAGTTTCAGGATGGAGGGATCGAGCTGTGGAGAAAAATTTTCAGACAGATGTAGAGAAAGGTCAAGTCACTGAATGTATTGAAGAAGGGTGGGGTAGAAATTGAGACAACGGTGACACATGGAGTTATTCAGAGAACACAGGACACTTGTTGTTCAACACTCAGAATTAAAGATTGTTTTAATATCATTTTCTGTAAACCAGTGTAGAGGGGAACAAAGTAGTTGTTAGTTCGGATCCAATGCAGGTGAAAAAACACAAGCGATAAAAACACAGTAATAATTAAAACATAATAAATATAAATACGTAAGATAGCTTACTGAATATATATCCATTGATTGTATGTCCATAAATTGATGCAGAAGGTGACTGACAAATAATAATAAAGAGGTGGTGGAATTACTGGGTGGAGGTGTTGATCAGCCTTACTGCTTGGGTAAGTATCTGTTTTTGAGTCTGATAGTCCTGGTGTATGGATGCTATGTAGACTCCTCCCTGATGGGAGTGGGACAAACAGTCCATGAGCAGGGTGGGTGAGATCCTTCAAGATGCTACTGGCCCTTTTCTGGCACCTCGGGTGGTGTGGCCTGTGCAATGGACAGCCCTGACTATCTGTTGTAGGGCCTCCCTGTCGTCATGGTGCAGTTTCTGTACTATGCACTGATACAGTTTGACAGGATGCTCTCTACTGCTCATCTGTAGAATGCTATTAGCCTGGATGTACAAAGCTCAGCTCTCTTTCACCTCCTCAGAAAGTAGAGGTGTTGATGCGCATTCGTGACTGTGGAGGAAGTGGTTGTGGGACCACGAGAGGTTATCAGTGATGAATACTTCCAGGAGTTTGAAACCAATCGCAGTTTCCACCACTGTGCTGCCGATGTAGTAAGAGGTGTGAGTTCTCCTGAAGTCCATAACTATCTCCTTTGTCTTGCTGACATTAATGGCGAGTTTATTTTCCTGACACCCGTCCTTGAGCTCTTCGACCCCCTTTCTGTAGGTCATCTCATCGTTGTTGGTGATGAGTCCCACCGCTGTTGTGTCGTCGGTGAACTTGACATTGTGATTGCTCGGGTGTTTGTCCGTCAAGTCATGTGCGAGCAGAGTGTACAGCAATGGGCTCACCCTGGGGGTGGGGGGCTGGGGGGAGAGCAGCTGTGTTGAGGATGATAGTGAAGGAGGAACGGTTGTGCACTCGGACTCTCTGATATCTGTTCGTTAGAAAATCCAACACCCCGTTGCACAGTGGTGTACTTAGACCGAGGTTTGTTCACCACGGTCTGGGGGACAATGATTTCTATTTGCACACAATATGAATGTCTGTCAGTATAAGCATGCCCCCTTTCACGTTAAAACAGAAGAAATAAATAAATAGGCCGAATTGTATCTGGGATCACTTGAATCTTGGCGGCTGATCCGCAATTTCATGCTCAGACGGGGAGTCGGAGTGGATCACCAAGAATCACGAGGTCTGTAACACATCAGCCCGTGTCCAGTCCTCAATACTGAACATGGGAGCAGAGAGCAGTAACCGTGAAACAAAATGTCACTCTTCCCACATCATGGGCAAAACGACATGTGCAATTCACAACGTGTGAAACTGTTTGAAAGCCCGTCCATGAATTGTGTAAATATTTACTCGGTGCCCATTTTCCCATTTTTATATCTCTAGCCATTCCGCAGTTGAGGCACAAATCAATGTGAAATTTCTCTTTTCGTTCTGCCAAGCCAAAGACAACGAAGGAAAACGAGAAACGAGCAACGGTTCGCAGAATAAAGCGCACGTTGTAAAAATGCACAGTTATTTACACAAGAATATCTGCAGATGCTGGAAATCCAAGCAACACACACAACATGCTGGAGGAGCTCAGCAGGTGAGCCAGCATCTATAGAAAAGAGTCAACAGTCGACGTTTCGGGCCGAGACCCTTCATCAGGACCAATGCTTTGTGTGTGTGGCACAGATACTAAGTACAGTTATCGGATTCTCTGTGAGTCCGCGTAAATACGTGTATATTGAATGTTTTTAAATCATTTTACCTACCTGTTACGATAAAGAGTAAAGTGAAAAAGAAAATTGATTCGCCCAGTGAAATCGGCCTGAAATCCATAGCTTTCGAAAGTGCCGGCGGGATACGTTGTTTTGCCAAAACCCTCAGTCTTTGATAAACGCCAGAAAGCTCCCGAAGAGAAATCTGTTTCTCACGACTGAATAAGAGCGTCTCTATCGTCTCAGTGAGAACACGAAGCTCCAACGCTTCGAGGAAGTTCGCTCAAGCGATAATATACGGAAATGCCTGGTCTTACAAGCACCTGCAGATCTCCAGCTCACATTCAGACTGTGATTGTGAAAGTTCTGTGAACTCGGACAATTTCCACAAGGTCTTCAACTTTCTTCCGAAACCTCAGCTCTCAGACTCTCCAAAATCATCAGCTCAGCTTCAGTTTGTCGGAGAATTTTCCTCCCGCTTTTCTTCTTCATCCCCGTCCCTGAACCGAGTCCAGCCCAAAGGCAGAAGCCATTGAGCTGACATAATGCGTGGTCTGATCCACCTCAGTTCCTAACCCTCCTCGCAATGAGTGGGTGTTCGTGCCGGGTCCATAGGACCATTAGACAGAGGAACAGAATTAGACCTTTCGGCCCATCGACTCAGCTCAGAAATTTCATCATGGCTAATAAATTTCCCTCTCACCCCCATTCTCTTGCCTTCTCCCCGTGACTCATCAAGAACCTATCTGTCTCTGCTTTAACTTTGCCCAATCACTTCGCCTCCATCGTCGCCAATGGCAGAAAATTCCACAGATTGACCACGCTCTGGCTAAAGAAATTCTTCCTCATCTCCGTTCTAAATGGACGTCCCTCTATTCTGAGGCTGTATCCTCTGATCTTAGACTCCCCCAGCATTGGAAATATCCTCTGCACATTCCTCCTCCAATGCCTTTCAACATTGGATAATTTTCAGTGAGGTCATCCCTCATTCTTCTGAATTCCAGTGAGTAGAGGCCCAAAACTACAAGCATTCTTCGTATGATAACATAACTCTTTCTATTCTGGAACCCTCTGCAGCACAACTTTTTTTTAGATAAGGGGCCTAAAATTGCTCACGATACCCCAAGTGAGGCTTCACCAGTGCCTTATAATTTCTTGGCAATCCATCCTCGTTTTTATATTCTCGTCCTCTTGAAATGAATGTTAACATTGCCTATGACTTCCTCACCACTGACTTAACCTGCAAATTAACCTTTAGAGCAGGGGCGCCCCTCCTCCTTCCCTTTCTCCAATGGTACACTCTTCCGTCCTATCAGATTCCTCATTCTTCAGCCCTTCACCTTTTCCACCTATCACCTCTCAGCATCTCACTTCCTTCCCCCATTCTGCTCCTATCTTGCTTCTAGCTAGCATACTCCCCTTCTCCCCGAACCGCTTATTCTGGGTTCTTCCTTCTCTCTTTCTAGTCCCACAGAAGTGTTTCATCCCGAAAGGTCAATTACTTCTCCATTTTCATAGCTGATGCCTGACCTGCCGAGTTCCTTAAGTACTCTGTGTGTGTTGCTTCACAAAGTTCCACCACCAGCTCCCTCCTCTACACTCCCTGCACACTCACGGCATGTGGCCAGATCCTGCCGAACCTGCTGTTATAAGAATATTAATTAATACCCTAGTATGATAAGTTGAACCGTATTTCACCCCTTTATGATCTTATATCCTATTTAATCTTCTGTACCACTCTCTCTGGTAGTACCTTTGATGTCTGGCATGCTGCTCCCTACTAGACAGGGTGGACGGGCATCACTGGTCCTCATCCATCTCCTAAATCTCTCACGTGTTGGCTCCAAGCGCCATAGCCCGGTAGACCGCTTCAGCTGGCGGGCTAAACCACGTGAGGGGGTGGTGTTAACACGGCACCACTGGGCGAGTGACTTTCATGATGAAGTCGCCGGCCCGGACGGAAAGTTTCTCAGATGAACTATAACGGCCACGTGTTCACGACCAAGGTGAGCCACCGAGTTGGAGGAAATCGGCTGTGGCCAAACCTGGAGAGGGATGGGCTCTGCCAGGTTTCTGATGCCCAAGACACGCCGTATGACGAGCACACCAAAAAGCTGGTGCAAAGCTCGTCATGACGGCGCCCCGATGACTCCACCAGGAGTTATGGGCGCAAGAAAAAGAAGAAGAAGACACTTTCTCTGTAGCTGTTTCCTTTATTCTCCATTCAGATATTGTTTTACCATGTGCTCCCTCAATGCATTATGCACTGGTCTGTTCTGTTTGAGCAGTGTCTTGGGTTGACTGCGGCAGACTCTGGGCGTCCCTCATTAGCGTCACTGACCATCGCAGAACCCACAGGAAAGAGTGGAAGCAACTTGTCCACAGCCACAGGAGTAGTCAGAGAAGAAAGATCTGTGTCCCGTAAATACATTGCATGAATTAATACCAGCAAAAGGGAGGAGGTTATCATTGTAATTGTGTAAAGGAGAATATTCCTTCCATCTTCATACCATGCCCCATGCAGAACTGCCCAATGCACCTGGCTGCCAGCTCCCAATGGTGAAGGGAATTCGCGGCAGGTGGAGGACATTTGGCCCCTCAGGCCAGGCTGATGGTTTTCCTTTGCTCCACCCTACCACACTGCGTCAACACTGCGAAGCATTACAAGAGCTTACGATCCATGCCTTTCCACGATGTGAGTGCTGAACATCAAGAGCTGTCGGGCACTGGAAATGAGACTGATGGGTGGAGTAAGCATCAGCCCATCAAAAGGCAGCCACATTGTTGAGTTGACCCAGTTAGTCTCAGAACAAATTCCAGGTTTAATCGAGGCAGGGAGTCAAAAGCTGGATTCGTTGTTAACTTCATTTAATTTTTGTCCATCCTTAATTTGCCTTGAGAGTGTGGTGGTCAGGCAGCTCTTTGCACTGCTGTAATCCTTTGGCAAAGATTTCCTCCCAGACTTCTAAAACAGGTTCTCACAGTAATGATGGACAATGGCAGTGGGTTCCCATGTTAAGATGGTCTTTGACACGGGAGAATCTGAAGGAGGTGAAGTTCCAAGGTACCTACTTGTAGAACTATACCACAGCAGTTGGCATGAAACGCTGTTTTACGACATCATTACTTCTGACCCTTGATAAACCCTACAAATATTAGTCACATAGTAGCAACATAATTCATATGTACCCAAAAAGTAGCATTCCTCCAAGATGGACTAGTAGAACACAGAAACAGGCCTCTTGGTCTAGGTCTTATCACCTGGGGTAAAGTCTCTGACTACACACCCCTTCTCTTCTGTGATACACTAGAGAAAACAATTTAACTTTATTTGTTTAT
Source organism: Mobula birostris (assembly GCF_030028105.1). Taxonomy (NCBI): domain Eukaryota; kingdom Metazoa; phylum Chordata; class Chondrichthyes; order Myliobatiformes; family Myliobatidae; genus Mobula; species Mobula birostris. The sequence goes on from NC_092401.1 coordinate 7,628,383, forward strand.
TTTAAATACTTTTAGAGATATAGCGTAAAGCAGGCTCTTTCAAATCATGTCAAGGTCCGGATCGGGGTCCCTTTAAATTTACCTTGTTTATGTTACGATCCAGACCGTTGATTCCCCGTTTTCCCGTGTCCCTCGACTTTGGTGATTAGAGGCAATTAACGCTCGGCTGAACCGGTAGTTTACAGTCTCCGGGTTTCAGCCGTTCGGTGTGGGAGTGTTTGTAAAGTCACGGTGTGTCAATGTTATCTAGCTGGAGTAAACCTGGTCTCTGCCCGAAGTGAGTGCCGGTAATTCGCCTTTCCTCACCGGAGCAACCCTGTCCAGTTACCTCGCCGAAGCGAGCCTGCAAACTTTCCTCTTCAAGGTGGGTCCGGCGGTTAACCCGCTGGAGAGAATCAAGAGCCGCTGTCTACTGTTCCCGGGCCGAGTCGAGAGCTCGGCACTACCCGGAGGTTCTAAGCACCACGCCCTGGCCCCGGCGGCATCCGAGTACCACGCCCACACCCTGGCCCCGGTGGCATCCGAGTACCACGCCACGGTACCATGTCAAGTCCTGGCCCTGGCGGCTTCCCAGTTTTGAGTCTAGTCCTGGCCCTGGTGGTCTGTGATTCATGTCCCACCTCCTTGTCAGAATCCCTTCTGCCCCTCTTGCCTCTCGCCTCTAGCCCTCATCTGCAGCCCCAGCCTGCACTTTGGTCTAGTTCCATCACCGGGGCTAGATAGGTACTGTTTGGTGTTCATTCGTGTTGGTCTTGTCTTGTCCTTGCCTCTGTGGGGTAAATCTGACTGTCTTGCTGTTGCCCTGTGGGGAGTCATGTCTTGTCCTATCCTCTCCTCCATGGGGTAAGTCAGGCTGTCTTGCTGTTGCCCTGCAGAGGGTCATGAGTCCTGGCCCTATGTCCTGTACCCAAGTAGGGGTCCCGGCTCTCTGTTCTGTGTATCTGTCCATGGTTCCATGTACCTGTTCTCCTGAGACTGAGGCTCTGTTTTCCATGTTCTTCCTCTTCCTAGCCCATGTCATGTCCATGCCTGGTTCTGGGGTCTGAGCCTGAGGCAAGACCCAGGTACTGGGTCCTTGCCCAGCCTCTGGCTCGGAGTCCATACCCCAGCCTCTTTATGTCTCCTCTAGTTCTGGGAGCCTATTCCGAGTCCTAGCCCAGACCCCTGGCCCCAGCCTAGTCGTAGTCCTCAGTCCCTGTCCAGTTCGCTACTCCTGCTCCTGCCTAGTTCGCCTGATATCAAACAATAAACTAAATCTAAGTAACCTCTCAAGATGTGTCTTGCATTTGGGTCCACCCTTGCTCCCAATACCCTGCCAATGTGATAGATCAATGAGCCACACCACCCAGCAACCCACTTTTTTAACATGAGCCTAATCCCAGGATAATTTTAAATGACCAATTAACCTACTAACTGGTATGTCTTTGGACTGTGTTAGGAAATTGGAGCATCTGGAGGAAACCAAGGCAGTCATAGGGAGAACACACAGTGCTGGAATTGAAATCCAAAGTCTAACACCTGAAGCTGTAATACTGTCGTGCTAACTGCTACACCTGTTGGTCCATTCTCTCCTTACAGGTAATACACTCCAATCTAGGCATCATCCTGGTAAACCTGTTCTGTGCCCTCTAACTCCAAAGCCTTCAAATAACTGCACACAATATTCCAAATGTGGCCAAACCAAAGTTTAATACAGCTGCAACATGATTTCCCAATCTTTATACTCAATACCCCAAATAATGGCAGCAACAGGAGAATCTCGAGGCGTTTTACAGGTGTGTTGGAAGCAAGATGGTAAGAGTCAAAAAAAGTTATGTGCAATCAAGGACAATGGAGGGCATTTGGTCACAAAGGCAAGAGAAATGGATAAGGTCCTCAATGAGAACTTTTCATTGGTGCTTACCAGAGAGAAGATCATAGATGATGGTAAGATCAAGGGGGAGTATGTTGATTTGGAAAAGGATAGACTTTAGTGATGGTCAGCCTGGCTTTCTCATGGAGAGGTTCCTGCTCACAAGCTTGCCTGGATTTTTTGAGGGAGTGATGCAGATAATTTGTGATGGTTCTCGAAATGCCCTCTATCGTCCAGAATTGGACCAACACTTTTGATTCACAATGCACCTATAAAATGCCTTGAGATTCTCCTTAATCCTACTTGGCAAGGACACTTCTTGGCCCTTTGTATTTCTCCACATTCCTGGTCAATTTCTTTCCTACTTCCTTTATTTTCTCAAGGGCTTTGTCTGATTTCAGCTTCTTAAACATTGCTTATGCACCCTTTATTTTTCACTATACATTCAATAACTCTTGTCACTCATGCTCACCAATGCTTCCTATGTTTTACATTTCACCCACACAAGGACATGCACGTCCTGAACTCTAATCAATTGGCCTATAAAACACACTCATCTCTGGACAGGACTATAATTAAATACATAGTACTTCATGAGAACAGGAAAAGATGCACATTATTTTTATGTCAGCATTTTTTACTGTCACAGTAAAGACAATACATAATACAGAGTAACCAACTTCTGCATCAAATATTTTCAACTTTTGCAAGTTCCTCAGAGAAGCTTATCAAAAAGTACAGATGTCTAAAGAAGCATGTAAGCCTGAGGACTGGAAGCAGTTTAGGAAGCAGGGATATTGACCAAGATAAGATAAGGAGGGAGTATTTAGAACAAAGACGAAGATACAAGAAACGCGATATTGACATTAAGGTTATTATCAGAATGAGCTATTCAAGTGCAAAAAGATTTGTCTGTTTTATCAACTACACAAAAGAATTTGAGAAGGTGAAGCATAATAAGTTATTTGAAATATTACAGGAAACTCTAGATCTAGATTCGAAAGACCACTGCCTAATCAGAAATCTGTACTGGAAACAAACACTGATGTCCCAAGAATCTATAAGCCTGAGGACTGGAAGCAGCTTTGGAAGTAGGGATATTGACCAAGAAAAGATAAAGAGGGAGTATTTAGAACAAGAATAAAGAGAAAGAAGATAGTAAAATTATAACTGCCTGCATCAGATATTCAACTGGCAGAAATCTGCAGGGTGTTCAAGCAGCATCAGTGGGAGAAAAGGAAATGTTGTTTTGAGTTGAAGCCCTTCATCATGACAGAGTGGGAGAAGTGAGATGGTCCCTCAGGATGAGTGGTGAGACAGACCAAAGTGATTAGTGAGCTGACAAGGTGGAAGGTGATAGATCACTGTGCCAGGTCGAGGAGGAAAAAGGCTTGGAGTGCAGTTAGACAATGGCAAGTGAATTAGATGGAGGCAGAAAAAGAGAGGGGAAAATTGAGGGGCAGGTGGAGCAAGGTGGGAGGAGGGGATTGTGGAGACAGGTACAGTAGGTAGATAAGCAAGAACACAAAGGGCCACCAGTACTGGTATCTTATAAGCAAGGAGTTGAGATTGGGATCTATTAGTAGGGAGGTGGATGGCAGATAGAGGACCAGATGGGGAAGGGAGGCTGAGTCTGTGGGCCAACTGTGTGTGGATGGAACAAGGATGGTGAAGGGAATATAGATAGATCATGAGGGTTGATGGAAAGGGTGGGGCAATGGTTTCTGCAATTGAGGGAAATGGGACAAAAATGGGTAGAGCAGAGGAATATTGGAAGGGGAAGGGTGAGGGTTCAATGGTTCCATTTAATATCAGAATGCTTACAACATACAACCTGAAATTCTTGCTCTCCAAAGACATCCTTGAAACAGAAGAAAACCCCTAAAGAATGAAAGACATAAAAGAAACTAAGAACCCCAAAGCCCCCTGCCTCCCACTAGATAGATCTAACAACTTGATCAAGACTCGTTGTATCATTACAATAATGTTTTTGCCAGCTCTTTTTAGAGGAATCGAGTTCTGTGCTATTTCTGGTACTTGCACCAGGAAGGGAGATTGAAACGGATCATGAAGACCTTAACATAATTAACGTCACTAAGGAATGAATGGAGAGAGTGAGGTGACTCAAAACTGGCCGGTCCCTCTCACCTGACGGTCTTTATCCAGAGAAGTTTAAGAATTGACTGCAGAGATAATGTTACATTTTTACGATATCCCCAAATCCCCGCGAATCTGGAGCTGCCTCAGTAAACTGAAAGGTAGAAAATATAACATTGCAATTTGGTCAGAAATAGAGAGAATATATTGAACTAATCTGCAGTCAAACTGACATCAGGTTTTTGCCACTTGCTTGAATCCAGGATGTGTTAATAGAGCTCAAAGTAAATCAGGAATGTCTATGATCCAAACTTCATTCCCATTGTTGTGCAGGACAATTGCAATCTCAGTGGCTTTCACTGCTGTTCCAGTTGTCAAGTGATGATCTAGTATCCGTGGGAGTCATTGTTACACACTGGTTCCGACTGCCCCCTCCCCCTCCCAAAGCAGAGCATTCTTGGCAATGATTATATTAGATTAGATTATGAGGACACTCAGTCCTTGCTCATTGTCATTAAGAAATGCATGCATTAAAAAATGATACAATGTTCCTCCAGAATGATATCACAGAAACACCGGACAGACCAAGACTAAAACTGACAGAGCCACATAATTATAACATATAGTTACAACAGTGCAAAGCAATACCGTAATTTGATAAAAAGCAGACCATGGACACGGTAGAAAAAAAAGTCTCAAGTCCCGGTAGCCCCATCATCTCATGCAGACGGTAGAAGGGAGAAACTCTCCCTGCCATGAACTTCCAACCACCACAAACTTGCCGATGCATTGGAAGCACCCGACCGCAGCCGACTCTGAGTCCGTCTGAAAACTCCAACCAGCCCTCCAACACCGAGCACCAAGCACCAACCTCTGCCGAGCGCTTCGACCAACGAGCAGGTAAAATAGAGCTACGTATTAACACTGCAGCCAGAAGCTTTCCTCGATAAGAATAAGATCTACAGCATCATTAGAACATCTCCCCACAATCAGCATGTTATGCCATTCATATTGAATATTCTTGTCTTAAACACTTGTGCATTACATTACATTTCCAGCATTGTTTTTCTAAATTAGACTCCCAGCTCATTGCCTTTCGTGTCTGCATTTCTTGCAGATGGTCAGTGATAGAGTGATGAGGATTCCAGCAATTACCAAAGGTAGAACTACTGGAATTATCCATGTTGGTAACCCGGGTGAATCTATAAAACAATCACAAAGGCAGTTGTACAAGTCATTGACAATTGAATTTATATAATCATTGACATTGATTATAAAACTATTGATTATTCTCAAAACACATATTTTTCCCTGATTCTCATATTTGCCACTCAATCCTCGTGCCTGATATTTATTCCCACATCTTCATGTTCAAAATTGACTTACATCTATGTAATGAATTTCACAATATCTTAGTGTTTTATGGCTAATGAATAGATTTCTGAAGAGTATCTGTTGCGAGAAATTCAGAAATTAATAAGCATACTAAAACCACCCAGAAACAACAGAACCATGATGAGATAATCATTTTAGAGTGCCGTAGAGGCTTTTCTACTTTTATGGGATAACATCTTTCCCACAGGAATAATCTTTTCTTCAGTATAAAATTCTTGGTTGGAAATCTGCAGCCTTCAGTTCAGTGTCTTTGAAATACTGGTCAAACTTACTATGTGAAATGACTGAGACAGCTGAGCCAGTATCTCATTCCATTTTCATAAATTTTCCATTCACTCTGTGTAAGCCATATTGCTGTCTGTTGTTTGTTTACACACTGTAAATCTCAAGGCTACATAGTCCTGTCTCACTCTCATCACTCTCACATTTTTCATCAACAACACACAGACTGGTGCTGCTTTTGGAACTAAAACTTGACTTTTTATCTCTTTCTCTTTCCTGTGCAATCCATTTATTTTTGTCCACCTGACATGCTCTTTGCATTTGACCTAATTGTTGCATTTTCTGCGAGTTCCGCCTTTAAATCTGGATTTGTTTGGTGTATATGAGCTGCTGGCACAATGGTAACATAACTTGTTTGACTAGGTTGGTTTCTGTATAGACGCTGCAAAGTTATTCATGCTCACTTTCCTTCCTGAGTGCAACTCAATTGCATCACTGTCTGCAGTTTCCATTAAAACAGCCATTTCAACTGCACTTTCAAATACAAGTTGTGCTTCAGTTAGGAGCAGTTTTAGAATGTTTTCTTTTGAGATTCTACAAATGAAACAATCTCCCAGTGCACCATTAAGCGAATTAGCAAACTGACAATGCACAGACAATCTCTTCAATTCAGCCACATATGCTGAAAAGGACTCCCCTTCTTTTTGATTCCACTTCTGAAACCCAAATCATTCTACAATAAACAATAGCTTTGGTTTCAAGTGTTCCTGTATTACTTTGACAACATCAGGAAGGGTCAGTTTGGCTGGTTTAGTTGGAGCAGTAAACTTTGAAGCAAACTGTATGCCTTGAAACTCAAAGCATTTAACAAAATTGGTACTCATTTCTCATTGACTATTTCATCTGTTTCAAAATACTGTTACAATAGCTCAGTATACATGAGCCAATTACCCGTGGTGTAATCCAACAAGTCGATCTTTCCGAAATAGCCGGCCATTTCTGATTTTTAATGATTATTATCATCCAGTACTCACACTTTATGAACCCTGAATTTTTCCATTAATGGCCTTTTTTCAAACTCGACATCTCTGCGTGTGTTGGCTGCATTCTCTTACTCGCTGTCTCTTTTTTAGTTCAAACATCTTATTGTGCTTTAACAGGTCAAAGGCCACCTCATGTTCATTTTGAAGCACCTTGATGCCAATGTTATATTTTGTAACTTCAAAACGTTAAACTAATTCAAAGGCAGACACTGGAGTCTGAAACGCAGTTCTCACTTCGAGTTCACTGGTAAGCGCGGTGCACCCATATGGTTCTGATGGGATGAGGAGCCTGCCTATTAACCCAGGCTTGAAACAGGAACTTAGCCCAGTGCAGTTGTCAGTAACTGGAGTTGGCAAGTGTCCTGGGAGGTTATGCGCAGGTCAGAATTGAAGAGTTTGTTTTGTGTTGAAGTCGGCAGTAAGCCTGTGGAACCGTTGCCAACCACAGGATACTGATGTTCTCATATAGTCATAGTGGAGAAACCTCCCCCCATCGGCAGAAAGAGAGATTTTCAGATCTGCGAACGCTTTGATACCTGGCTTGTGTACAAGAGCATTCAAACCATTAAGGAAAGTTCCCACTAGGCAACTCAGCTCTGAAAGACAGTTTTGAAACCTAAGACAAAAACATTGTGGAAGTAATGGTTCAGAAGTGAGAGGGAGTTACACCCAAGGTGCAGGACACAGGAAACTGGGTGACAGTCAGGAAGGGAAGTGCAGAGTACCCCTGTGGCCATCCCCCTCAGCAACCGGTATATCAGTTTGGATACTGTCAGGTGGGTATTCCCTAACAGATGAAAGTCACAGTGGTCGGGACTCTGGCACTGAGTCTGCCTCTGTGACTCAGAAGGGAAGGGGGAGAAGAGGCACACTGTGGTGACAGAGGATTCATTAGTTAGGGAAACGGATGGGAGGTTCTGTGGGCAAGAACAAGATTCCCAGATGGTATGTTGCCTCCTGGGTGCCAAGGTCTGGGATATCTCAGATCAAGTCCTCAGCATTCTTAAGTGGCAGGGTGAACAGCAAGAAGTCGTGGTCCAGGTAGGTACCAATGCCATGGGTAGGGCGAGGAACAAGTTCTGTATCGGGAGTTCAGGGAGTTAGGTATTAAGTTAAAAGACAGGATCTTCAGAGTTGTGATCTCATGATTGCTATCCATGGCATGTGCCAGTGAGGCCAGAACTAGGAAGATTATACAGTTAATATGTGGCTAAGGAGTTGGTGTAGGAAGGGGGCATAGAGTTTTCAATCATTGGGCTCTCTTCATAGAAAATAGAACATAGAACAGTACAGCACAGTACAGGCCCTTCGGCACACAATGTTGTGCCAACCCTTAAACCCTGCCTCCCATATAAACCCCCACCTTAAATACCTCCATATACCCCCACCTTAAATACCTCCATATACCCCCACCTTAAATACCTCTTAAACTTCACTAGTGTATCTGCTTCCACCACTGACTCAGGCAGTGCATTCCACGCACCAACCACTCTCTGAGTAAAAAACCTTCCTCTAATATCCCCCTTGAACTTCCCACCCCTTACCTTAAAGCCATGTCCTCTTGTATTGAGCAGTGGTGCCCTGGGGAAGAGGCGCTGGCTATCCACTCTATCTATTCCTCTTATTATCTTGTTCACCTCTATCATGTCTCCTCTCATCCTCCTTCTCTCCAAAGAGTAAAGCCCTAGCTCCCTTAATCTCTGATCATAATGCATACTCTCTAAACCAGGCAGCATCCTGGTAAATCTCCTCTGTACCCTTTCCAATGCTTCCACATCCTTCCTATATTGAGGCGACCAGAACTGGACACAGTACTCCAAGTGTGGCCTAACCAGAGTTTTATAGAGCTGCATCATTACATCGCGACTCTTAAACTCTATCCCTCGACTTATGAATGCTAACACTCCATAAGTTTTCTTAACTATCCTATCTATCTGTGAGGCAACTTTCAGGGATTTGTGGACATGTACCGCCAGATCCCTCTGCTCCTCTACACTTCCAAGTATCCTGCCATTTACTTTGTATTCTGCCTTGGAGTTTGTCCTTCCAAAGTGTACCACCTCACACTTCTCCAGGTTGAACTCCATCTGCCACTTGTCAGCCCATTTCTGCATCCTATCAATGTCTCTCTGCGATCTTTGACACTCCTCTACACTATCCACAACACCACCAACCTTTGTGTCATCTGTAAACTTGCCAACCCACACTTCTACCCCCTCATCCAGGTCGTTAATAAAAATAACAAAAAGTAGAGGTCCCAGAACCGATCCTTGTGGGACACCATTAGTCACAACCCTCCAATCCGAATATACTCCCTCCACCACGACCCTCTGCAGGCAAGCCAATTCTGAATCCACCTGGCCAAACATCCCTGGATCCCATGCCTTCTGACTTTCTGAATAAGCCTACCGTATGGAACCTTGTCAAATGCCTTACTAAAATCCATATAGATCACATCCACTGCACTACCCTCATCTGTATGCCTGGTCACCTCCTCAAAGAACTTTATCAGGCTTGTTAAGCACAATCTGCCCTTCACAAAGCCATGCTGACTGTCCCTGATCAGACCATGATTCTCTAAATGCCCATAGATCCTACCTCTAAGAATCTTTTCCTACAGCTTTCCCACCACAGACATATGGCTCACTGGTCTATAATTACCCGGACTATCGCTACTACCTTTTTTGAACAAGGGGACAACATTCGCCTCCCTCCAATCCTCCAGTACCATTTCCGTCGACAATGAGGACATTAAGATCCTAGCCAGAGACTCAGCAATCTCTTCCCTCGCCTCATGGAGCAGCCTGGGGAATATTCCGTCAGGCCCCGGGGACTTATCCGTCCTAATGTATTTTAACAACTCCAACACCTCTTCTCCCTTAATATCAACATGCTCCAGAACATCAACCTCACTCATATTGTCCTCACTGTCATCAAGTTCCCTCTCATTGGTGAATACCAAAGAGAAGTATTCATTGAGGACCTCGTTCACTTCCATAGCCTCCAGGCACATCTTCCCACCTTTATCTCTAATCGGTCCTATCTTCACTCCTGTCATCCTTTTGTTCTTCACATAATTGAAGAATGCCTTGGGGTTTTCCTTTACCCTACTCGCCAAGGCCTTCTCATGCCCCCTTCTTGCTCTCCTCAGCCCCTTCTTAAGCTTCATTCTTGCTACCCTATATTCCTCAATAGACCCATCTGATCCTTGCTTCCTAAACCTCATGTATGCTGCCTTCTTCCACCTGACTAGATTCTCCACCTCGCTTGTCACCCATGGTTCCTTCACCCTACCATTCTTTATCTTCCTCACCGGGACAAATTTATCCCTAACATCCTGCAAGAGGTCCCTAAACATCAACCACATGTCCATCGTACATTTCCCTGCAAAAACGTCATCCCAATTCACACCCGCAAATTCTAGCCTCATAATTTGCCCTTCCCCAATTAAAAATTTTCCTGTCCTCTCTGATTCTATCCTGTTCCGTGATAATGTTAAAGGCCAGGGACCGGTGGTCACTGTCCCCCAGATGCTCACCCACTGAGAGATCTGTGACCTGATCTGGTTTGTTACTTCATACTAGATCTAGTATGATATTCCCCCTACTTGGCCTGTCACCATACTTTGATAGGAATTCGTCCTGGACACACTTAACAAACTCTGGCCCATCTAAACCATTGGAACTAATCAGGTGTCAATCAATATCAGGGAAGTTAAAGTCACTGGTGATAACAACCCTGTTATTTTTTGCACCTTTCCAAAATCTGCCTCCCAATCTGCTCCTGGGTATCTCTGCTGCTACCAGGGGGCCTATAGAATACTCCCAATAGAGTAACTGCTCCCTTCTTGTTCCTGACTTCTACCCATACTGACTCAAAAGAGTATCCTGCTACATTACCCACCATTTCTGGAGCTGTAATATTATCCCTGACCAGTATTGCCACCCCTCCTCCCCTTTCTCTCCCCCCCTCAATCCCTTTTAAAGCACTGAAATCCAGGAATATTGAGAATCCAATCCTGCCCTGGTGCCAGACAAGTCTCTGTAATGACCACTACATCACAATTCCAAGTATGTATCCAAGCTCTCAGTTCATCACCTTTGTTCCTGATGCTTCTTGCATTGAGGTACACGCACTGTAGCCCTTCTACCTTACTACCTTTACACCCTTTATTCTGCTTCTCTTTCCTCAAAGCCTCTCTATATGTTAGATCTGGCTTTACTCCATGCACTATACTTGCAGTTCTCGCATGACCTTTATCCTCCTCAACCTCACTATCTGCTCTAACACTCTGGTTCCCCTCCCCCTGAAAACCTTCCTGCAAGGATGTTAGTTCCCCCCCCCCCCCCAGTTCAGGTGCAACCCGTCCCATCGGAACAGGTCCCACCTTCCCCGGAACAAGGCCCAATTGTCCAGAAACATGAAGCCCTCCCTCCTGCACCATCTCCTTAGCCACGTATTTAGCTGCATTATCTTCCTATTTCTAGCCTCACTAACATGTGGCGCAGGTAGTAATCCTGAGATTGCAACCCTGGAGGTCCTGTCCTTCAACTTTGCACCTAACTCCCTAAATTCTCCTTGCAGGACCTCCTCCTTCTTCCTGCCCACATCATTGGTCCCTACATGGACCATGACATCCGGCTGCTCACCCTCCCTCTTGAGAATACCGAGAACTCAATCCGAGATATCGCAGACCCTGGCACCAGGGAGGCAACAGACCATCCTGGATTCTTGATCTCTTCCACAGAACCTCTTGTCTGTCCCCCTAACTGTCGAATTCCCTATCACTACTGCTCTCCTCTTTTCCCCCCTTCCCTTTTTAGCTGAGGGTCCAGTCACGGTGCCAGAGACGCAACCACTGCAACTTGTCCCTGGTAGGTCGTCCCCATCAACAGTATCCAAAATGATGTACTTATTATTGATGGGAATGGTCACAGAGGTGCTCTGCTCATTCTGTCTATTCCCCTTCCCTCTCCTGACAGTCATCCAGCTACCTGTCTCCTGACTTTTAAGGGTGACTATCTCCCTGTAACTCCTGTTTATTTCTGCCTCTGCCTCACGAATGATCCGAAGTTCATCCAGCTCCAGCTCCAGTTCCCTAACTCAGTTTGTCAGGAGCTGCAGCTGGATGCTCCTTTTACAGGTGTAGTCATCAGGGACAATTGTGCTCACCCTGACTTCCCACATCCTGCAAATGGAGCACTTGACTGCCCTGACTGCTGCCTCCATTACCCATTCCTAAGTTAATTAGATTAATTAAAGGAACTTACCCAGCCTTACCTCACTGGGAACAAGCTCTTCCTCAGCCTCTGCTCACTGAAGCCTCTAGAGCCAAAGCCTTCCTACTCTGTCTCCCACTACTCCGTTGCCCGCTCCATTAATTTGCTCAGTTTTTAAACTCTCCCACTGTCTCATGGGCCAGCTTTCATGCGCTTGTGCAGTCGTGCCCCATTCAAACTGTCGAAGAAATGATCCAATCCAGGGAAGGTGGGAGCTGTACAGAATGGATGAACTGGAAGGGCACTAATATCCTAGCGGGAAGGATTGCTGGTGTTGCACAAGGAGGTTTAAACTAGAGTTGCAGGGGAATAGGAACGAGAGTGCCAGAAAGGTTAGTGGAGAGATTGTGGAGGCAGATGTTGGTAAGACCTCAGACAAAGCTAGGAATTAAAAGTTTGAACATGGTGTGACTAGTGTCCACAGTTGCATATATTTCAATGCAAGAGGTATCATAGGAAAGGTGGATAACAGTCCTAAAGATGAGGTAACTGGTATACAGAGGCAATGTGTAGTGAGGAGAGGCTGTTGATAGGGCAAAATTGCAATAAACAGGATGAGTCGCAATGTACAAGGCAGACAAAATCAAAAAGGGTGAATACAGGACTGAAGGTGTTGTATTTGAATGTGTGGAGTATACAGAATAAGGTAGATGAACTTGTAGCACAGTTGCAGGTTGGCAGGTATGATATTGTAGGCATCACTGAATCATGGCTGAAACATTATAGCTGGGAGCTTAATGTCCAAGGATACACATTGTATTGAAAGGGCAGAAAGTAAGTTAGAGGGGATGGTGTTTCTCTGCTGGTAAAAAATGAAATCAAATCATTAGAGATAGATGGCATAGGGTCAGAAGGTGTTGAATCATTGTGGAGAGAGCTAAGGAACTGCAAGGGTGAATAGACCCTTATGGGAATTGTATACAGACCCCCAAACAGTAGTAAGGATGTGGCCTACAAATTGCAACAGGAGATAGAAAATGGATCCCAAATGGTCAATATTACTATAGTCAAGGGGAACTTAAATATGCAAATAGATTGGGAAAATTAGGTTAGTGCTGGATCCCAAGAGGGGTTAGCTTCTGGTTGAGGGGATCAGCTATTCTAGATTTAGTGTTGTGCAATGAACCAGAATTGATGAGACAGCTTAAGGTAAAAGAACCTTTAGGGACAAGTGATCATAATATGATTGAATTCACCCTGAGAATTTGAGAAGGAGTAGCTAAAGTCAGATGTATCAATTAAAACTTAGCTAGTCTATATAATATTCTGAATAGTTAAATTAAATAAGTTGTGAGAAAAAGTAGTGAGGATTATTCAGTAGTGAGATTTGGAGCAAGAAGGCTGCGAGTGAACGGCTGATTTTTTGGAGTGAAGGGAGTTTTTTACTACTCGGGGTAAAAGAGAGGCGAGACTGCGCAGGCGCATGATGTCAGACAATAGAGCATGAAAGGTTTAAAAAGAAGACCGCTATATCCAGCGGGCAGCGGAGTGAGAGGCAGCAGAGTGATAGGGCTTTGGCTCAATGGGCTTAGGCAGTACTTGGACAAGACAAGGTAGGCTTACCGGTGTTATTTGTGTAAAGGAGGAAGTATAAGGCCAGTTTTCTGTGCCCAGTGTCAGACATGGGAGATCCTGGAGTCTCCCAGCCTCCTGGACAGCCATATCTGCTCCAGGTGTGTTGAGCTGCAGCCCCTGAGGGACCGAGTTAGGGAACTGTAGGTGCAGCTCGATGACCTTCCCCTGGTCAGGAAGAGTGAGGAGGTGATAGATAGGAGTTATAGGCAGGTGGTCACACCGGGGCCACGGGAAACAGACAAGTGGGTCACAGTCAGGAGAGGGAAGGGGAGGAGTTAGGTACCAGAGATTACACCTGTGGCTGTACCCCTTGACAATAAGTACTCCTGTTTGAATACTGTTGGGGGGGACAGCCTACCTGGGGGAAAAAACAGTGGCCGTGCCTATGGCACAGAGTCTGGCCTTGTGGCTCAGAAGGGTAGGGAAAGGAGGAGGATGGCAGTAGTGATAGGGGACTCTATAGTTAGGGGGTCAGAAAGACGATTCTGTGGATGCAGGAAAGAAACTTGGATGGTAGTTTGCCTCCCAGGTGCCAGGATCCGGGACGTTTCAGATCATGTCCAAGGTATCCTGCAGTGTGAGGGAGAACAGCCAGAGGTTGTGGTACATATTGTTACTAATGACATAGGTAGGAAAAGGGAAGAGGTCCTGAAAAAAGACTACAGGGAGTTAGGAAGGAAGTTGAGAAGCAGGACCACAAAGGTAGTAATCTCGGGATTACTGCTTGTGCCACGGGACAGTGAGAATAGGAATAGAATGAGGTGGAGGATAAATGCGTGGCTGAGGGATTGGAGCAGGGGGCAGGGATTCAGATTTCTGGATCATTGGGACCTCTTTTGGGGCAAGAGTGACCTGTACAAAAAGGACGGATTGCACTTGAATCCCAGGGGAACCAATACCCTGGCGGGGAGGTTTGCTAAGGCTATTGGGGAGAGTTTAAACTAGAATTGTTGGGGGGGGGTGGGAACTGAAATGAAGAGACTGGGGAAGAGGAGGTTGGCTCACAAATTGAGAAAGCTTGTAGACAGTGCGAGAGGAAGGATAGGTAGGTGGTAGAGAAGGAAGGCGCTCAGACCGAAAGTTTGAGATATGTCTATTTTAACGCAAGGAGTGTTGTGAACAAAGCGGATGAGCTTAGAGCATGGATCAGTACTTGGACATGTGCTGTGGTGGCCATTACAGAGACTTGGATGGCTCAGAGACGGGAATGGTTACTTCAAGTGCTGGGTTTTAGATGTTTCAGAAAGGACAGGGAGGGAGGCAAAAGAGGTGGGGGTGTGGCACTGTTGATTAGAGATAGTGTCACAGCTGCAGAAAAGGTGTACACCATGGAGGGATTGTCTACGGAGTCTCTGTAGGTGGAGGTTAGGAACAGGAAGGGGTCAATAACTTTACTGGGTGTTTTTTCATAGGCCGCCCAATAGTAACAGGGATATAGAGGAGCAGATAGGGAAACAGATCCTGGAAAGGTGTAATAATAACAGTTGTCATGATGGGAGATATTAATTTCCCAAATATTGTTTGGCATCTCCCTAGAGCAAGGGGTTTAGATGGGGTAGAGTTTGTTAGGTGTGTTCAGGAAATTTTCTTGACACAATATGTAGATAAGCTTACAAGAGGAGAGGCTGTACCTGATTTGGTATTGGGAAATGAACCTGGTCAGGTGTCATATCTCTCAGTGGGAGAGCATTTTGGAGATAGTGATCACAATTCTATCTCCTTTACAATAGCATTGGAGAGAGATAGGAACAGACAAGTTAGAAAAACATTTAATTGGAGTAAGGGGAGTTATAAGGCTATCAGGCAGGAAATTGGAAGCTTGAATTGGGAACAGATGTTCTCAGGGAAAAATACGAAAGAAATGTGGCAAATGTTCAGGGAATATTTGTGTGGAATTCTGCATAGGTACGTTCCAATGAGACAGGGAAGTTATGGTAGGATACAGAAACCGTGGTGTACAAAGGCTGTAATAAATCTAGTCAAGAAGAAAAGAAAAGCTTACAAAATGTTCAGAGAGCTAGGTAATGTTAGAGAGCTAGAAGATTATAAGGCTAATAGGAAGGAGCTTAAGAAGGAAATTAGAGCCAGAAGGGGCTGTGAGCAGGCCTTGGCGGGCAGGATTAAGGAAAACCCCAAGACATTCTACAAGTACGTGAAGAGCAAGAGGATAGGACGTGAAAGATTAGGACCTATCAAGTGTGACAGTGGGAAAGTGTGTATGGAACTGGAGGAAATAGCAGAGGTACTTAATGAATACTTTACTTCAGTATTCACTATGGACTCGTATGGCCAGATTTGGGAACAGCTTCTTTCCAACGGTGATAAGACTGTTGAACGGATCCTGACCCGGATCTGGGCCGTACCCTCCAAATATCCAGATCTGCATCTCGGTTTTTTTGCACTACCTTACTTTCCATTTTTCTATTTTCTAT
The DNA here is from genome assembly GCF_030028105.1 of Mobula birostris. Classification (NCBI taxonomy): domain Eukaryota; kingdom Metazoa; phylum Chordata; class Chondrichthyes; order Myliobatiformes; family Myliobatidae; genus Mobula; species Mobula birostris. The sequence continues at coordinate 7,644,278 of NC_092401.1, forward strand.
TTATGATTTATAATTTAAATTTTTAATATTTACTATCGATTTGTAATCCAGGGAGCGGGAAGCGCAGAATCAAATATCACTATGATGATTGTACGTTCTAGTATCAATTGTTTGGTGACAATAAAGTATAAAGTAAAGTAAGGTAAAAGGAACTTGGTAATTGTAGTGATGACTTTCAGCAGACTGAAAAGCTTGAGCGTGTAGATATTAAGAAAGAGGATGTGCTGGGGCTTTTGGAAAACATCAAGTTGGATAAGTCGCTGGGACTGGATGAGATGTACCCCAGGCTATTGTGGGAGGCAAGGGAGAAGATTGCTGAGCCTCTGGCGATGATGACGCAAAGATCAATGAGGATGGGAGAAGTTCTGGAGGATTGGAGGGTTGCAGATGTTGTCCCTTTATTCAAGAAAGGGAGTAGAGATAGCCCAGGAAATTATAGGCCAGTGAGTCTTACCTCAGTGATTGGCATGTTGATGGAGAAGATCCTGAGAGGCAGGATTTATGAACATTTGTGGAGGTATAATATGATTAGGAGTAGTTAGCATGGCTTTGTCAAGGGCAGGTCGTGCCGTATGAGCCTGATTGAATTTTTGAGGATGTGACTAAACACATTGATGAAGGAAGAGCAGCAGATGTAGTGTTAATAGATTTCAGCAAGGCATTTGTTCAGGTACCCCGTGCAAGGCTTATTGAGAAAGTAAGGAGGCATGGGATCCAAGGTGACGTTGCTTTGTGGATCCAGAACTGGCTTGCCTAGAGAAGGCAAAGAGTGGTTGTAGACGGGTGACATCCTGCATAGAGGTCAGTGACCAGTGGTGTGCCTCAGGGATCTGTTCTGGGACCCTTACTCTTCGTGATTTTTATAAATGACCTGAATGAGGAAGTGGAGGGATGGGTTAGTAAGTTTACTGATGACACAAAGGTTAGGGGTGTTGTGGATAGTGTGGAAGGCTGTCAGAAGTTACAGTGGGACATTGATAGGATGCAAAACTGGGCTGAGAAGTGGTAGATGGATTTCAACCCAGATAAGTGTGAAGTGGTTCATTTTGGTAGGTCGAATATGATGGCAGAATATAGTATTAATGGTAAGACTCTTGGCAGTGTGGAGGATCAGAGGGATCTTGAGGTCCAAGTCCATAGGGCTCTCAAAGCAGCTGTGCAGGTTGACTCTGTGGTTAAGAAGGCATAGGGTGTATTGGCCTTCATCAATTGTGGAATTTAGGAGCCGAGAGGTAATGTTGCTGCTACATAGGACCCTGGTCAGACCCCACTTGGAGTACTGTGCTCAGTTCTGGTCGCCTCACTACAGGAAGGATGTGGAAGCCATAGAAAGGGTGCAATGGAGATTTACAAGGATGTTGCCTGGATTGGAGAGCATGCCTTATGAGAATAGGTTGAGTGAATTTGGCCTTTTCTCCTTGGAGTGACGGAGGATGAGAGGTGACCTGATAGAGGTGTATAAGGTGATGAGAGGCATTGATCCTGTGGATAGTCAGAGGCTTTTTCCCAGGGCTGAAATGGTTGCCACAAGAAGGCAGAGGTTTAAGGTGCTGGGGAGTAGGTACAGAGGAGATGTCAGGGGTAAGATTTTTACTCAGAGAGCGGTGAGTGCGTGGAATGGGCTGCCGGCAACGGTGGTGGAGGCTGATACCATAGGGTCTTCTAAGAGACTTTTAGATGGGTACATAGAGCTTAGAAAAATAGAGAGCTATAGGTAAGCCGAGTAATTTCTAAGGTAGGGACATGTTCGGCACAACTTTGTGGGCCTAAGGGCCTTTATTGTGCTGTAGGTTTTCTATGTTTCTTGTGCTCGTGATTTAAATTCTCATTCAGGAATCGGGTGGTGGAGGGGAAGAAGCTGTTAGTGAATTGTTGAGTGTGTGCCTTCAGGCTTCTGTACCTCCTTCCTGATGGTAGCAATGAGAAGGGAGCATGTGATGGGTTTCGTTACTGATGGATGTCGCCTTTTTGAGCGGTTGCTGCTTAAAACTGTTCTGTATGCTGGGGGCGCTTTTGCCCACGACGGCGCTGATCGAGTTCGCAGCTTTCTACAGCTTCTTTTGACAGCTTTCTCCACGACACGTTTTGTCTTTAACTTTCCAATATAACTGTCAACTCCAACCTCCACAACCTCTCTAGCAAAACCAGGCGGAGGGTTTAAATCTGCCTCCAGCTGGCCGAGAAGGAACAGGAAACTCTACTGTTGGTCGGGGGAGGCGGGTTGTAATTACGTGGCCCGACCACAGTAGTTATTTCAGATGCAGAATTGGAAGTTTTTAAATGTGGATTCTAACTTCCTAAGATTTATTCCACAACAAATGCCTTGGTTAAACTTATAAATCAGTGTACACATACTCAGATGAATATAAAAGAATGATACCTCCCCACCAGTGGTGTTGCCTTCGGTAGGGCACAGTGCGCTTGCTCCCACTAGCCCAGGGATTACTTTAGGACACCCCAAACTGCCCCTCCAGTTTTTTGGGGGGCTGTTGTGCTGTCCACAAACCAATGTAATGCCATGACTGAATATAAATGAACTGTTTGAAATGTCTGTGTCCAGAATCCTTATTTTTATCTATTATAAACCAGTGCAGCACGTTAACTGAGGGGATTATTTTGATTAGCCAAACTAGCTATTGTCTGACTGGTGGGGTGCGTAAGTGCTGAACTCCCAAAAACTGCAGAGCGGGAGGGCAAAGTTTGTGAACTACTGGGGAAACGAGACCAGGGACGGAACGAGGAAGAGTGACTAACCGGGCAACGGGGCGAGGTTAGTGGGAGAATTAGCATTGCCAGCCTGTTTTGTCACAGTGCCATACCAAATTTTCTCAGACTCCGAATGAAATCAAGCCACTGTCCTGCCTTCTTTGTAACTGCATCGATATGTCAGGCCCAGGATATATTCTCTGCAAAGTTGATACTCAGGAACTTGAAAGTGCCCAATGCGGTTGTTTTGGCAATAATTGGAGTTGACAACCATAAAGAAACCGTTAAAGGAAGCTCCCAAACATCGGGCAACTTAGCTCTGAAAGCCAGGTTTGAAATATAACACAAGATCACAGGGTAAAAATTGCAAAAGCAATAGACGCATGCAAGAAGTAAAATTTGTCAAAAGATTTTTATCGCACACAGTAGCATGTTTGAAGGTAACTTTGAAATTTGCTGCGAATGATTAAAGATTAAATTGGTCATACAATTATGAAACTTCATGCAAGAGGGAAGAGGCAGTAGGTGGTGGAGGACAATGGGAGGAGCACAGGATCGATACAAGTGGGTGAGCGATGGTCGGCACGGGCAGGTGGCCAAAGTTTGTTTCTTTACTGTATCAATCTGAAACTCTGATTAGGAAGAAGGAGCAGGAAATGAAAGCGTTTGGGACAGAGTACAAGCAAAGATACGGCGGGGAGGGGTGTGGGTAGAGACGGTAAAAAAGATGAGAGATAACAGCACAGAGAGTGAGAGGAAGGGGGTAGGGAAGGGTGAAGGGAGAAACTGAGGTGTCAGGAAAGAGGAGAAGGAGTGAGGATAGAGAGACCAAGCAAGCTGCAGAGATGAGGCATGAATGGAAGCCGGGCAGGAGAATAGAAGACCTAAGGGGGAGGATAAGGAGAAGAGAGGGAGAAGGATTTGAGGAGGAGGAATGGGGAGGAATAACATTAGAATTTTGACATTGCAGAGGGGCACACGATTCTCCATTCTGGGGGTGCTCAGGCCATCAGTGGATGGAATATAGAATAATAAAGCACAGGGACTGGCCCTTCAGTCCATAACATGTGTCGATGATGAAGCCAAGTTAAACGAAACCAATCTGTCTGTAAGTGATCAATAATGCCTTCATTCCCTGCATGGTCACAGTGTGATCAATCACTAAAATACTACTGATTCTACCAACACCCTGCATCCCTTTTGCGCCTACCACTCTGTTAAATACTCACCCACACACCACCTTTAAACTTTTTAACTGTTCGTCTTGATGCTACGTTCTTTAGCACCTGATATTGCTCCCCGATGAAAATGACTGACTAACTACCCTGTCTCGGCCTCTCATAATCCGATAAACCTGCATTACCGGCATGCATTACTAAATGACATTAAAAGAGGACTGCGTGTCCTCATAATCTAATCTAAACCTCTATCAGGCCTCCCCTCAGGGTCTCACTCAGAGGGAGGAATTCCTCTGATGTCCTCAGCTCAATCCTCTGCAATATTCAGGGATCGGTGGGCGACACTGTGTCCCCTTTATCCCTGTATTTCTTTTACTGTGTATTCCTTTGCTTTATTTCCCCCCTGAAAGACAGACAGACAGACACACACACACACACACCACACACCACACACATCACACACACACACACACAACCACACACCACACAGCACACACACCACACACCACACACCACACACACCACACACCACACACCACACAGCACACACACCACACACACACACACACACACACACACACACACACACACACACACACACTTCCCCATACCTATTTCATTTAAGTTCAAGTTTAATTGTCATTCAACCATCCCCGTGAATACAGCCAAATGAAAGACCATTCCTCCGTGGCCAGGGTGCAAAACACAATGGGAACAGTCACGCACAGCACATATAATTACGATAGCAGGAAAACAGTTAAATATTTTAAGTAATATTAGAAATATAGATAGCCCAAGTCCGAGTGTTGTAGCCCGTTGTTTTTTTAAACACTGAACCTCATGTCTGGAACATTGTTAACTCCTGTAGTCCTGTGCTTTCTTCCCCACTATCAACGCATATCCAGAATTATTAATTAAACTTTTCTGTTTAAAAAAAAATTAGTTGATATATACCACAAAGATAAAAAGAAAATGAAAATAACTAGCAACAGATAACCTCACACATCACTACCCGGCGGTACCAGTGTGATGTCACTCACCATGGACAGTGAGAGTGGCTGACTGTCGTTTAACAATGGTATTGGGGTGATGCTGAAGTGTCAGCTCGGCCTCACAAGTGAACTGCTGTCCATTCAGCTCTGCTCGTGGATTCACAGTGTGGTAGATAGTCAGCCCAGTACTGGCTGACCTGTTCACTAATATTTCACTTCCCTTCTTCAGTCTGAGTTGAAGTTCCCCTGAGACGTTAAACACACTGCAGGTAATATTCACCGGAATACCCTCAGTGGTGATCAGGATTTGGATTTCAGGGTTGGAGAAAACTGTAACAACAGAAAACATTGTTCGAAACTTTCTCAAAGCAAGTCCTGCATTCCCTCTGCCTGACTGGACTAATGTAGCTAAAGCATCTGTACGGTCAGCCTGGAACATCACATCCACCCGTCTGTGTGTCATGTGGCTGGATAATTATCAAAATCCCCACACAATTCCCAATATCACAGCTGGCATTCATCCCTGACCCAGAACAATGGACTCCTACCACATGTAGTTTTTTTAAATTTGTCTCACTTCAAATTGCTTCTTTATTTCTTTGTGAGATGTTTGTTTCTTGATTTTGATTGCACAATTTCAGTTTTCATTACACAGAAAATTCTGACTGATTTACTTACTGTTAACAACTTCTCAGGTAAGTATATTCAGGAAACATCATCAACCAAAGATAAAACTGGGAACAGGACCTAGTCACACAGCCCATTGAGCCTGCTCCACCACCCTGTAAGACCATAATTTGTTACAGATCTGCAGCTTTATGCTCATCTTCCAATTAAAAGCTAATCATTTCACTGGGAAATGGCCCCATTGACTGGGGACGTTTTGTGTCTCGGGCTGCCAGTTTAATCAATGCTGACACAACTGCTTGAGGAAACACCACTGACTAACAACAGGAAGCTAAGTTCTGGTCCTTGTCTGAGTGCTGTGAACATACTCACTGTAAACCTCAATGGAAATACTATCATCCTTCAGTGGAATTGATGGATAATCCTCAAAATCTGCTGTGCAGGAGACTTCAGTCAGACCGGTCTTTCGTGGTGTCCATGTAGTTGTTGCCCTGACTGTGGTGGCATCTGACCGATTTGTTACTGAATTCTGTCGTTCACCGCCCCAAAACCATCGTAATCTCATTTTCTCAGCTGGATAGACGTTTGGCACCTCACATGTTAGTGTGACCTCCTGATTCACTTCTACAGGGTCTCTGCTGAGGATCCTCGGAAGCTCTGGAAAAGCTGCAAGACACACAAGAAATTCACTGCAGTTTGGTTTGCAGTGGTAAATACTGACAGATGAAGCTGGAGACTGGCCGGGTCACACACCCTGGGAGGCTATTACACCTAATCCATCACTTAAATGTCATATACTTCATTCTTGAGAGACCTCTCTTCCTCTAATTTCAAGTTTCTCACTTTGCCTTCTGCTCCAGCTGCAAGCAGTCGTCCTTATGATCTTGTGCAGTCATTAATTAAACTCAATGTAACCTTAACTTGAACCTTGTTTTAACATCCCAGTTGAGTTTCAGCTTCAGTTTGGCGATTAGAGGAATAAATTTAGCAGGTTATTTTGTTGATCCTGTATCAAGGTGTGTTCTTTGACCAGTACCTCTACTGACTAGCAAGGTGTGGAATGGGAGTGAATGCAATTCCATCAGACACCCCTTCACTGTTGGGGGCATTCAGCCGCCATCTAGGCAGAAGACAGGATACTGGAAAACAACCAACCGCAGTGGCTGCACTGAGCATCAACTAATCTCATATCTACAGGGGCTTCCAGCACCTCCTGTAGGAGGATTTGCCATATGGGCATTGTGCTGTCTTGCCACTGCATGACCAAGCACCACTAACTGACTGACTCTCACATCCTCTTACATCTGTCATGATGTTGACAGACTTCCCTTCAAATGGACCCACTCTGCCTTCTCCCACTACACTGACAGTGGGTGTCAGGCCAGGGCCTCCGCTGACAGGCTGAAATCAAGTGAAACTAATTTTTAATCTGGAGTTCAGACTGTAACTATTTGCGTTGAAGGCTCCCCAAATGTTTTTTAAAAAAGCAGGCAATTTATTCCTGCCCAGGGGTCTCGCCCTGAAACGTCAACTGTACTTTTTTTCATAGATGCTGCCTGGCCTGCTGAGTTCATCCAGCATTTTGTGTGTGTTGCTTGGATACCTTGCACCTGCAGATTTTCTCTTGTAGACAATTTACATTTACACCCCGTTAGTTAAACATCTTGGACAGCTGCATAAATGCCCAGCTTCTCATTTCCCCAGATACAATGTGAAAATTATCAGAACATAGCATCTTTCAACGAGATATTTCCATTCAAGCTATTCCCAAAGCAGCAGCAAATTGTTAAAGTGGAACTTACAGTAAGTCCGCAGAGTCACAGAGGCATTTGTGACAGATTTTCTGGCATTGGAGTGCAAGATCAACTCTGCCAAGCAGGTGTACACCAGTCCATCGTCTGAAATATTTGGATTGAAATGAAGGACGTTCTTCAATGGACCATCTTCAGGGAATCCTGGTTCCTCTGTGGAAATATTTGCTATAGTCTCACTCCCTCTGAGCCAGGTGAGTACGAGTTTGTTCTTTGGATAGACCTTCGGGCCAATGCACTCCAGCTGATATGGTTTGTTAACTTCCAGAACTTTAGGAGGTGGAAAAACTCTTATCTCTCGATCTGTTAAAGGAGAATCATGATTGACGGTAGAGATTGGAACATTCCAAATCAAAAGTTAACCCAACAACCAGTGTGCTTGTGGATCTTCCTACCCTATGACTGTCAAGGTCCGGTCTGTGAAGTCTGCATTTCTGTTCACGGTCCGGTCTGTGGACTCCAGACTCCGGGTCTTCCGGCTATCCTTGTTTCAGTTGGGTTCAATCGTAGGCACCTGATGCTGATCTTGGAGCTGGGAATATAAGTGGCCCTGGGTTTGAGTGTGGTTGCAGGTTTGTCTTGTCAGTATCCCTTCCTTGCCTCTGTGGGGTAAGTCAGGCTATCTTTGCTGTTACCCTGTGGTTGGATCTGTCCCTTCCTGTCCTTGCCTCTGTTGGGTAAGCCAGGCTGTCTTTGCTGTTACCTTGAGGCGGGACTGTTCCCTTACCTTCCCCTTCCTTCTGAAGCCTTGCCTGCAACCTTGTCAATTCAACCACCAGAACGAGACTGGAGCCTTGCTGTGTTAAGATAAGGAACTGTCTATCATTGAGTTGGAACTGTCTCTGTGTCCATGCCTTCGCTAGGTAGGTCCAGCTGTTTGCTGTTACCTAGTGTTGGGAACCATCTCTGTGTCCACGCCTTCGCTAGATAAGTCCAGCTGTTTGCCACTACCTAGTGTCAGGAACTGTTTCTGTCTCCACGCCTTCACTCGGTAGGTCTGACCATTTGCCGCTACCTAGTGTTGGGAACCGTCTCTGTGTCCATGCCTTCACTAGGTAGGTCCGGCTGTTTGCCACTACCTAGTGTTAGGAACTGTTTCTGTGTCCACGCCTTCACTAGGTAGGTCTGGCTGTTTGCTGCTACCTAGTGTTGGGAGCCTTCTTCTCATGCTCAGCATTCCATGTATGAGTCCCGGCCCTACGTCCTGTTCCCATGGAGGGGTCACGGCTCTGTTCCATGTTCCTGTCTCTCAAGTCCAAGGCTCTGTGTTCCCGTGCTCGAGGCCAAGGCTCTGTGTTCCTGTCCTCCCCAAAACCAAGGCTCTGTGTTCTGTGTTCCTGATGTCCCAAGTCCAAGGTTCCAAGGTTCCTGTCATCTCAAGTCCAAGGCTCGGCTGTTCCTGAGTACCAAGTCAAGGCTTCGTGTTCTCGTGCTGTCCATGTCCCTTGTCCTGTGCTGGAGTTCCCTTGTCCTGTGCTGGAGTTCCCCCGTCCTGCCCAGGAGTCTCTCGTTCTGACCTGTAGCCTCGTCTAGTCCTGTCTCCCAAGACCACATCATGTCTTCACCAAGTTCCGGAGTCCGAGCCCGAGTCAGGACCCAGGTTATGGGTCCTTGTCCAGACTCTGGCTCGGAGTCTGAACCCAAGCCTCGTCATGTCCTCACCTTGAAGTACCCAAGCCATGTCATGTTCTCGCCTAGTTCTGGGGTCTGAGCCCAAGTCAAGACCCAGGTTCTGGGTCCTTATCCAGTCTCCGGCTTGGAGTCCAAGCCCAGGCTCCTAGTTCCCAGTTCTTTGTCCTGGTCCCACTTGCCTAGCCAATGTCCTAGCCCAAGTCTGTTTTCTTGTCCCAGCTCTCTAGTCAAGTACTGTTCCTAGTACTTCAGTGTCTGTGCCTTGCATTTGGGTCCTCCCAGTGCCCCCCCCCCATGTCAATGACAGTCTCAGTTTCTGTGGAACATTTTCAAGTGATACATAATTTAATGTTTCTGCCTTTCATCCTGTTATACTCTGCTATGGGACGTATTTAGAACAAGAGATGTCACTTACTGTACACTGGAACCACCCGTTTGCTCTCCTTGATTTTCTTTTCTGCAGATGGACAGATTACAGTACACGGCACTGTCAGATCCCATTTCTGGACACTTGGAAATCGGTCTGTAATCCACTTATCACCATGAGTTCTGATGGGCTTTACCCCTGGTTTATATTCCAGAATTATCGATGGATTGTTACATGTTGTACTGCAGGTCACTTCTAGGGAGTGTCCAAATTCCACCACTGGAGAGTTTGGTTTGACTGAAACCTCAAATCCATTCAGCTTACCTGCCAGAGACACACAGGGAAATGGAATCTGTGCAGTGAAGTGTTGTGTGCAGTTCAATCTCAGCTGAGAATGGATATACTTACCGTTCAGACAGTGAGGGTACGGTTCACCAGACTGATTCCGGGGGTGGCGGGACTGGCACATGAAGAGAGATTGAGACAACTATGCCCACGTACATTGAGGTTTGGAAGAATTAGAGAAAATTGAATCAAATGCATAATGTTTTAACAGATCTCGAGAGGTTGGATGCAGGATGTACGTTTTCCCCAGCTGATGAGTGTAAACAAGGGATTGCAATTTCAGGGTGCAGGGATTGAGCTGTGGAGAAAAATCTTCACTCACATGTAGTGAAGACCAAATTACTAAACACATGTGAAAAGGAAGACAGACTTTGAGACACCAGTGGCATTTATGTAGGAAACACGGGCACCGCTTGTGTGCACAGTTTGAACAAACTTCATTACTGTCTGTTCCACACAAAATAAATGTTTGGTTCAATGGTTCCATTTAATATCAGATAATGCATATAGTGTACAACCTGAAGTTCTTGCTCTTCACAGACATCCATGAAACAGAAGGAAATACCCAAAGAATGAATGACAGAAAACATTCTAACCCTAAAGAGCCTCCTCCTCCCATGAACAAGCAGCAAAATCATCAGCCATCCCTCTGACTCCACTCTCCCCAGCAAAAGCATAAGCACCCCCCAACCCACCACCCACCATGCAAGCAAAACCCCCCGAGACCAAGATCTAGAGTCCATCAAAAACTACTGTCCATCCCAACACAGTGACATCTCAGACAGGATGATTTTGGTAGTATAATTTTGGCCCTTGCACATTCAAACTGAAGGGATATTTTCAGTCAAAAAGATTAGATACTACTCAGTTCTAAAATGGGTGGATCTGATGTCAAACAGTATTATGGTCGATTACCGAATTCTGCAAAAGTTTTGCCTCGAGATAATTAAGGTCTGTCTTGTCAAGCATCATTCAGCAGAAATGATCAGATTCAGATTTAATATCAGCATCATATGTTGTGAGATTTGTTAACTGTGCGGCAGCAGCACAATCAAATACATGATAAATATAGAAAAGAACTATAATACAGTAAAGGTGTATGGTTATTAAATAGTTAAATTAAAATAAGTGCAAAATCAGAAATAATAATAATTTGTAAGGTAGTTCTCATGGGTCAATGTCCATTTAGAAATTGGATGGCGGAAGAGAAGAAGCTGTTCCTGAACTGAGTGTGTGCCTTCAGGCTCCTGTACTTCCTTCCTGATGGTAACAATGAGAAGAGGGCATGCCCTGGGTGATGTGTCTGCTTAATGCCGGACGCTGCCTTTCTGAAGCACCAGTCCTTGAAGATTTCTTGTATACTACGGAGCCTACTACCCACGATGGAGCTGACTAACTTTACAATATTTATTAATGATAAATTTCTGCAGTTTTCATAAAGTGAAGCCAAAAAATGAGATAGGAAGCCGGCAACTGCCCATCTTATAAAACACAGTGGTGGTGGAAAGTTTGTGAACCCTGTAGAATTGTCTCTACTTCTGCATGAATATAACCTAAAATATGATCAGATCTTTATGCAAATCATAAACTCGATAAATAGAACCCAATTAAATAAGTAACACCAAAAACATTATACTTGTTTATTTATATATTGAGAAAAATGACCCAATATTACATGTATTTGCTGGGAAAAGTATGTGAACCTCTGGGGCAATGCCTTCTACAAAAACTACGTGTTCATCAGTCGACAGTAAGAGAAATCGTCTGCAAATGGAGGAAACTGTTGCTACTGTCCCTGGGAATGGGCGTCCTGTAAAGATCACACCAAGAGCTTGAAGTGCGGGGCTGAAGGAGATGAAAAAGAACCCAAGAGTAACAGCAAAAGATTTGGAGAGATCTCTAGAACTCGCTAAAGTCTCTGTACATGTGTCCACTATATAAAAAAAGAATGGTTTTCCTGGAAGGACATCACGGAGGAAATTACTGTTCTCCAAAAAAAGCCATTGCTGCATGTCTCAAGTTTGCAAAAGACCGCCTGAATGTTTTACAGCACTTCTGGGGCAATGTTCTGTGGACAGATGAAACAAAAGTTGAGCTTTTTGGCAGAAACTGTTCGGAGGAGAAATGGCACGGCACACCAACACTAAATTCTCATCCGAAATGTGGGCATGGTGAAAGGATCGTCATGGTTTGGGGCTGCGTTGCTGCCTCAGTGCCTGGACAGTTTGCAATCGTTGAGGGAACGATGTATTCAAAATTGTGCCAGGACATTTTACAGGAGAATGTCAGGGTAGCAGTCGGTCACCTGAAGCTTAATAGAAGTTGGATAACACAGAGAACAGGAAGGAGCCCAACGAAGCGTGGCGTCTGCGACCGGCTAAGCTTTCGCCCAGTGAAAAAAGGAACGAGTAACCGTGAAACGGTCTGAAACGCTCCCGGCAAGTTATGCAGAATAAAGGGACACTTTCATCAAATGTGGCCGGTTGAAGATCCGTTCACGAGACGCACTCTAACCGCCTCGCAGAAACATACAGTTATAAACATTCAGCTTCTGATTCTGTGAGCTCAAACAGATGAATGAACAGTTATTACGTTTAAAGGTATTTGACCTACCTGTTATGACGGAAAGTGCTGTGAGAAATAAAACATAACCGCCCGCGGAAATCTGCGTGTAACCCATAATGAGTGCATGTCAAGGAGGGCGTGATCCGGAGCTGGCGAGGTTCGGGCTCTTGTACTGGTGATCCGCGGCTATCGATGTCGGTGGGTGGGACCAAACATATCCGCTCCGGCCATCAATCAGCGTCCGTGATGGTGGGACAGAGTTAATTTCTCATGGTCAGTACGAGGTATCCAGGGAGCTCAGGGCGACTTCACTTTGTGGGTGGATTCAGAGAATCGAAGTACATTTATTATCAAAGTACTTATGCAGTGTACAACTCTGAGATTCATTGTCCGCGCAGACAGCCACGAAATAAAGAAAACCGTGGAACCCGTTCAGAGAAAAATATCAACCGCCCCACGAGCAGAATAAAAAAAACAAATTGCGCAAATGTAACAAATAAAAGAGCGAAAAATACAGAAACTGAAACGCACAATTAAGAGTCCAGGCATATTCAGGTCAGCTGTGTTCGCTTTCTGCAGGCTGCCCCAATTCAAAAACGCCCAAAGTAGCAAGAAAAAAAATAGTAGTGACAAGAAACCAGACACACATCATAACGTCAACTACAGAGTCCAGTGTATAAACCGGAACTCCGGCACCATTCTCCGACTGCATCGAGGATGAAAGAGAGAGGCGGTCACACGCCAACAACTTCCTTGGGCGGCAAAGAGCAAGAGGCTGGTAGACTTGGCTGAACATCTGCAAGATTTGACAAACTTCTGTAGATGTGTAATGGGGAGTGGTGACTGGCTGCATCACGGCCTGGTATGGAAACATCAATGTCCTTGAACGAGAATCCTCCAGAAAGTAGTCGATACTTCCCAGTACATCACAGGTAAAGCCGTCCCCACCACTGAGCACATCTACATGAAATGTTGTCAGAGGAAAGCAGCATCCATCATCCTGGACCTCTAGTAACCAGGACATGCTCTCTTCTCACTGTTGTCATCAGGAAAAAAAGGTACAGGAGCCTCAGGACTCACACCACCATGTTCAGGAACTGTTATTACCCCTCAACCATCAGGCTTTCGAACCAGAGGGAATAACTTCACTTGCCCCATCATTGTAATGTAAACACAACCAATGGACTCACCTTCCAGGACTCTTCATCTCATGTTCTCGATATTATTAATTCTTTTCTTCTTCTTTTTGTATTTGCACAATTTGCTGCCTTTTGCTCACCAGCTGAACGCCCAAGTTTGTGCGGCCTTCATTGATTCTGTTTTGGTTATTATTCTAAAGATGTATTGAGTATGCCCACAAGGAAATGAATCTCTGGGTTGTACATGTTGTCATATATGTACTTTGATAATAAATTTTACTTTGAACTTTGCTCAACTTTTTCACCTTGACTGGCCCAGTTAATCGCTCCTGCACTATTTTTGCTTTTCCAGGCGCTTTGGTTTCCTTCCACAGTCCAAACACACACCAGTGGTAGGGTTATTGTAAATTGTCCAAACACACACTGTTGGTGAGGTAAGTGGTCATTGTAAATTGTCCCATGATTAGTCTGGGGTTAAATTGGGGGTTGCTGGATGTTGTGGCTCGAAGGGCCTTAAGGGACTACTCCACACTGTATCTCAATCAATAAATATATATACATATTAAACATTGAGATGATAATGTGGTAAAATAGATCAGCAAATTTGTGGATGACACCAAGATACTGGACATCAAAGTATGAAGTGTGATCTGGACTAGTTGGAAAAATGGACTGAGAAGTGGCAGATGGAATTTAATGCAGACAAGTGCGAGGTGTTGCACTTTGGGAGGACAAACCAGAATAGGACTTACAGAGTGAGAAGTGTAGAACAAAGGGATCAGCGAATTATCAGATTGATAATTGCTTGAAAGTGGCGTTACAGGAATATGGGGTCATAAAGTGAGCTTTTGGCCCAATGGCCTTCATAAATCAGAGCACTGAGTATAGTAGTTGGGATGTAACGTTAAAATTATAGAAGAACATAGAACATAGACATGGAAATCTACAGCACGTTACAGGACTTTCAGCCCACAATATTATGCTGACCATGTAACCTAGTCTATCAGGTCACCTCTCATCCTCCATTGCTCCAAGGAGAAAAGGCAAGTTCACTCAACCTATTCTCATAAGGCATGCTCCCCAATCCAGGCTACAGCACGTTACAGGACTTTCGGCCCACAATGTTATGCCGACCATGTAACCTGGTCTATCAGGTCACCTATCATCCTCCATCGCTCCAAGGAGAAAAGGCAAGTTCACTCAGCCTATTCTCATAAGGCATGCTCCCCAGTCCAGGCAACATCCTTGTAAATCTCCTCTGCACTTTCTCCATAGCATTCACATCCTTCCTGCAGTGAGGTGACCAGTACTCCAAGTGGGGTCTAATTAAGGTTTTAGATAAATGCAACATTACCTCACGGCTCTTGAGCTCAATCCCATGGTTGATGAATGCCAACACACCATACACCTTCTTAACAACACTGTCAACCTGTGCAGCAGCTTTGAGTGTCCTATCAACACGATCCCAACATTTCTCTGATCCTCCACACTGCCAAGAGTCTTCCCATTAATACTATATCCTGTCTTCAAATTTGACCTACCAGAATGAACCACCTAACACTTATCTGGCTTGAGCTCCATCTGCCAGTTCTGCATCCTATCGATGTCCCACTGTAACCTCTGACAACCCTCCAGACTATCCACAACACCCCCAGCTTTCGTGTCATCAGCAAACTTACTAACCCACCCTTCTACTTCCTCATCCAGGTCATTTATAAAAATCACAAAGAGTAGGGGCCCTAGAACAGATCCCTGCAAAATACCTCTGATCACCGACCTTCATGCAGAATATCTACAAGCACTCTTTGCTTTCTGTGTGCAAACCAATTCTCAATCCACAAAGTAAGGTCTCCTTGGATCCCATGCCTGCTTACTTTCTGAATGAAACTCACATGGAGAAGTTTATCAAATGCCTCATGCAGAATGTGACCCGTCTACAACCACTCTTTGCCTTCTGTGGGCAAGCCAGTTCTGGATCCAAAAAGCAACGTCCTGATGGATCCCATACCTCCTTACTTTCTCAATAAGCCTCGCATGGGGTACTTTATCAAATGCCTTGCTGAAATCCATATACACTACATTTACTGCTCTTCCTTCATCAATATGTTTAGTCACATCCTCAAAAAATTCAGTCAGGCTCATAAGGCACAACCTGCCCTTGACAAAGCCATGCTGACTATTCCTAATCATATTATACCTCTCCAAATGTTCATAAATCCTGCCTCTCAGGATCTTCTCCATCAATTTACCAACCACTGAAGTAAGACTCCCTGGTCTATAATTTCCTGGGCTATCTCTACTCCCTTTCTTGAATAAAGAAAAAACATCCACAACGCTCCAATACTCTGGAACCTCTCCCATCCCCACTGATGATGCAAAGATCATCGCCAGAGGCTCAGCAATCTCATCCCTCGCCTCCCACAGTAGCCTGGGGTACATCTCGTCTGTTCCTGGTGACTTATCCAACTTGATGCTTTCCAAAAGCTCCAGCACATCCTCTTTCTTAATATCTACATGCTCAAGCTTTTCAGTCCACTTCAAGTCAGCACTACAATCACCAAGATCCTTTTCCATAGTGAATACTGAAGTAAAGTATTCATTAAGTACCTACGTTATTTCTTCCGGTTCCATACACACTTACCCACTGACAGATTTGATAGGTCCTGTTCTTTCACATCTCATCCTCTTGCTCTTCACATACTTGTAGAATGCCTTGGGGTTTTCCTTAATCTTGCTCGCCAAGGCCTTCTCATGGCCCCTTCTGGCTCTCCTAATTTCCTTTTTAATCTCGTTCCTGTTAGCCCTATAATCTTCAAGATCTCTAACATTACCTAGCTCTCTAAACTTTTTGTAAGCTTTTCTTTTCTTCTTGACTAGATTTATTACAGCCTTTGTACACCACGGTTCCTGTACCGTACCATAACTTCCCTGTCTCATTGGAACGTACCTATGCAGAACTCCACACAAATATTCCCTGAACGTTTGCCACATTTCTTCTGTACTTTTTGCTGAGAATATCTGTTCTCAATTCAACTTTCCAATTTCCTGCCTGATAGCCTCATAACTCCCCTTACTCCAATTCAACACTTTTCTAACTTGTCTGTTCCTATCTCTCTCCAATGCTATTGTAAAGGAGATAGAATTGTGATCACGATCTCCAAAATGCTCTCCCACTGAGAGATCTGACACCTGACCAGGTTCATTTCTCAATACCAAATCAAGTATAGTCTCTCCTCTTGTAAGCTTGTCTACATATTGTGTCAAGAAACCTTCCTGAACACACCTAACAAACTAAAGGTTGAAAGAGTGCAGAGAAAATTTTCAAAGTCATTGCAGGACTTGAGGACCTGATTTATAGGGAGAGTTGAATGGGTTCAGACTTTATTTTTTGGAATGAGGGAGAATGAGGGGAGATCTTATAGAAGTAAATAAAACAATGAGAGATACAGATAGCATGAATGCACACAGACTTTTTCTAAGACTGGAGGTCATACATCAGGGGTTCACAGCCTGGGTCCACAGACTCCTTGCCTAATGGTATTGGTCCATGGCATGAAAATGGTTGGGAACCCATGTCACCGAGTGAAAGATCCACCTGAGGGAGAACTTCTTCACTCAGAGGGTGTTGGAAATGTGCAACAAGCTGCCAGTGGAAATAGCAGATGCAGGTTCAATTGCAAAGTTTAAGAGAAGTTTAGATAGATATTGGAGGGGTGTGGAGGGCTATGATCTGGCTGGGGGTAGATGGGATAAGGCACCAAAACAGGCCAACATGGACTAGAAGGGCCAAAGGGCCTGTTTCTGTGCTGTAGTGCTCAACGGCTATTTGTCATCAACTATTTCCTCCTTTTTCTTTTCAGCAGGAACAAATCACATGATCGGAGGCTTCGCCTCTATTGATTCACTGGGTATTTTGCTTCTAATTCTTGGGAAGTTCTTGTTGATCTCTTTTCTCACAACTCCAGTGCATGTCAGGTCTCTCCTTCCTCTCGACATTTCCAAGGTCAAGCTACTCGGTGTTTGCAGCAGTTTCTGTTTTTGTTTTGGACTGAACTTGCCCTGGACTGGAAGGCCAGTTGTGTGATACAGATGAGTGAACTGCCCACAGTCTGGCAGCGTGTGGATTCATGGAGTCCACTCTCCTCTTCCAGAATTATTGCCCCGACAGTCTGGGAAAACAGAGTGGCGGTGAGCAGCTTCTTCAGCAGATGAGAAATGACCAGATGGGAGGCTGCTTGAGCTCTGATATGAATGAGCGTGGAGAGTGGTTACAGAGCAGGGTGTCAAAGACAGGCACTATTTTCTCAGTTTGTTCTGCTTTCAGTCACATGGATGGAAGAGACTTATAAAGAAAAGGGTGAAATATGGATTACAGTTAATAGAACTTTGTAAAGCAACTCAGCTCTCGAGATTTACTTGGAGTGAAGGAAACATTAATTATATACCATATCCCCTAATGTGAATTGTGAATAAGATAAAATAGCTGACTTTTAATCCTGAGTTTCCAGTTCCTTCTCATCAGTTCAATGTCCGTTTCCAGCTCCATGAGTATCAATTCCTTCATGTTCTGATGTTGCTCAGGAAACATAGAACAGTACAGCACAATACAGGCCCTTTGGCCCACAATGTTGTGCCGACTTTTAACCTACTCCCCGATCAATCTAACCCTTCCCTCCTACACAGAACATAACCCTTCATTTTTGCTTTCATCTAAGTTTTTAGCAAAGAAAAATGGGGAGAAGTCCCGAAGGATGAATTCCTTGATTGAGATCATCTCACTCTAATGCACGAAGTGTTTTTATTGACTTCCTGGAAAGTAGTTTCTGTATTTACCACGTAGTTATGTTTTGTGGTGAATTTGCCAAAGGATGAGATTAAACAGCCTCTCCCATGAAAGAAGCCCAAACTCAATCACATACTGAATTCTGATCTCCCTCCTCAGAATCAGAATCAAAATTCAATATCACTGCCATGTAGTAAGTCATGAAATTTGGTGTTTTGTGGCAATAAATAAAAATCTATAAATTACAATAAGAAATAGTCGTATATTTAAAGAAGATGAATTTAGTGCAAAAAGAGGGCAAAAAAGTGAGATATTATTCATGGGTTCATTCATTGTCCAGTTGTGCATATATGCAGTTCAGATCAGAGGCGATCCCCACAATCACAATAAAGTCCAAAATATATTACCACTTTGAGTTTACTATCAGAAAACTATTTACTATCAGCCCCAGTGCTAAAGTGTCCTGTATAAAAACAAACTGAGCATCACACTCCTTGTCAGGAATAGCATTTCAGTCCCAGTGCTCATGTCTTGGAATAAAGCACAGTCTCACCGTTAGTTATTGGTTAAAAATCCCAGTCCTCACAACCAGCAAACAGAAACTGAAAGACCACAAGATGCACCCTCCCACTTCTGAACATCTTGCACAATTTACACAGCAGTCCTTGTGCACAATTTACACACAGTACTTCCACAGTTTCAGCAATGCTCCTCCCCACCAACAGTGAGTTGCTCCTCTTCTCCGGTCTGCAGGTTCTAGATTGCAGCCAAGTTTGAGACTTCGGTGCTTCCTCACCCCTCTGCTATGCTCCTATCAACAAAGTTTTGAACTTACTTCTGTGTGTATGTGATATTTCAATAATATTTGAGTAATTATGTATATATGAGGGGTGATTGATAAGTTTGTGGCCTAAGGTAGAAGGGGTCAATTTTAGAAAATCTAGCACATTTATTTTTCAACGTAGTCCCCTCCTACATGTACACACTTAGACTAACGGTTGAGGAGTATACAGATCCCTTCTTTGTAGAAGTGGTCCACAGCAGGGGTGATTGATAAGTTCGTAGCCTAAGGTTGAAGGAGGTGAGCTATTAACTTCAAACTTACTGCATTCTCACTCAAAGAGATGAACTGCACGTGCATGTAACGAGAGTGTCTTGGACCTCCAGGTGGCCCATAGCAGGGGCAATTGGTAAGTTCATGGCCTAAGGTAGATGGAGATGAGTTATACCGCTCTCGTTACATACACATGCAGTTCAACTCTGAGAGAAAATGCAGAAAGTTTGAAGTTAGTAACTCATCTCCTTCTACCTTAGGCCACAAACTTATCAATCACCCCTGCAGTGGACCACTTTCTGAAGGTCCAAGATGTCAACTTCTACAAAGAAGGGACCCGTATGGTCCACGACCGCTGGACTAAGTATGTAAGTGTAGGAAAAATAAATGTGCTAGGTTTTCTAAAATTGAGTCCTTCCACCGTAAGCCATGAACTTATCTTTCTTTTCAGATCTTTTTATTGTTATGTTAGACAAAAGAAATAACACGAGCACATTGAAGTAACAACACTTACAATGTCTCAAAAAAGACGTTATCTTAAAGATTGAAAAAAATTTTTGTGATAACAAAAAAAACCTACTAAGCAGAAAAAGTGAGGGAAAAAAAAGAACCCATTAGGTGTACAACCCCGGAGCCATGCGTCATACAAAAAGATTCTAAAAATAAACATCAAACCGCCAGCAAGAAAAGAAAATATACCAAAAAATTTGCAATTAGATTGTGGAAAATATCTATCAATTAGCTCAAATGATAATAACGAGCAAATGAGTCCCATCTTTTCTCAAAATCAAACGAACTTATTAATCACCCCTCGTACTGTATGTTGTTTAATGAGGGATTCTTGTTCATTTAAATAATTAATTCCAGGTTATGTGTATAAATATGTTAATTACACATGTCATTATACTACCATGTGATACGTGTGTCCTTTGATTAAAGTAAATGCGGTTACGTGCGCATTCCCGGACACTTGCGTCTTCTTTGAATTAGTTTAATGTTTTGAAGTTGCAAAACTTAAAGATGGTGATGAGGATGGGATCATAGTGTGTAATTACAGCATCTGATGTCACCATTTCCTTTACCTTTTTGAAAGCCACCTCACACTGCTTTGTCCACTGCCATTTCTTCTCGATCTATAGTAGTGAGTTCAAGAGATGGAGCAGGTTTGGCAGGGACCTATTATAGTCACTTACAAATCCTAAAAAGGACTGCAGCTGTGACACATCTTTTGACCTTGGGCCATCCATCACTGCTGATCAGTTGTGTGGCCACAGTAAGTGATGCTTGGTTTAAAGAACTCACACTTGTCGCGACATGCTCTGAGCTTTTAACACTGTTTTGAGGCTTTGGAGATGTTCCTTGTCATCCTTGCCTGTAACAATGATATCATCCAGGTAACACTGAGCGCCTGGGCAGCCTTGCAGAACCTGGCCCATAGCTTTCTGCCAGCGTGCAGGTGCAGATATCACTCTGTTATAGCGATAAAGCCCTTTGTCAGTGGTTATGCTGAGAAACACTCTGGACTTTCTCCATCTGGGAGCCAAAGACATTGATAAAACAAAGATGAAGATTCTGCTAAGAAACATGAGCAGCTAATGATGAATTGGAAAAGCAGAACTTGACGACAAGGAGAATGATTTTGGAGGAGAGAATGCATGGTGCAAAGATTGCTGTGGGAGAAATATCTTCCAGTTCATGGGACACCAATACTAGGAAAGAGGGAAGTGTCACATTGGTGCTTTCACTTGAAATGGGCCAGGGCCAGAGACTAAGTAAATTAAATATCTGTGGCTTAAAACTGATCATCAGGGATTGGGATTGGAGGCATGGACAGGGGAGCAGTGGGGTGAGGGGAAACTTTAAAAATTAAAGGACTAAGCAATAGTGTAGGTGAGCAAAATGGGTAAAGACCAGCTGAATGCATCAGGAAGGGACAGAGAGGTGTAACTCCAGTGAGAATTCATGAAGCAAAGATAAACTTGAAGGTTCTTTACATGAAGAAATAGCAGAATAACCAAAAGCAAAAGGGCACAATCAAATATCCATTTCATAGTTGGGTTGTAACATGGCCAAGGATGGGAATGAAGTATTTGAGTTTACTTTTAGAAGTGACAGACAAATGGAAAAGGAATTGGGCAGCAATGGTTTCAAAGGATGGGACAAAGACAGTAAAGGGAAAAAATGTCGCTCAGAAAATCAAATAGTATATTGGCCTTTAAATAGTTCTCATCATGTGGGTGGGGTATAAAATTCATGAGATTAGAAGTGTGTGTAACTAGAAAAACACATTAACTATACGAGACATGAAGCTGCATACAGGCTGGGCAAACCAATCAGCAGCAATAGTGTGCAGGACAAATTTATGGAGTATATAAGATTTTTAAAACAGTTTTTTTGATGAGATACAATGCAGACAAGGCCCATCAGGCTCTTTGAGCCACACTGCCCAACAATCCCCTGATTTAATCCCAGTCTAATCATGGGACAATTTACAATAACTAATAAGCACCAACTAATACATCTTATACTTCGGGAGGAAACCAGAGCACCTGGAGGAAACCTATGTGGTCATGGGAGAAAATACAGGTGGGGCGGGAATTGAACCTGGGACGCCTGTACTGTAAAGCATTGTGCTAACCAGTATGCTACCATGCCACCCCATGTTTCTGGATTATTGGGATATCTTCCATGACGAGAAACCAATGAAGGAACACATTAGTTGTAAGCATTTTTTTGTTTAATGAGAAATGGTTAATTTGAAGATCTCACAAGGTCATTTAGAATTTCGTATCAAGTTCAAAGGTCATTTAGCTCAATTTGAAACCAGACTGTTAAATCAAAAGGAAGCAAACTGGAGAAGTCGTGAGTTGTGAGATGACTAAGATAGATTGGGAAACTAACTAAAGTATTTGGCAATAAACCACAAACGGATAACTTTTCAAAGAATTCATGTATATAGTTGTAAACACTATATTTATCTCTCATGAAGGCACAAAAAAGAGAAGAGTTCTGATGGTGGCTGGCAAGAGAAGTCAAGGTTTGTATATTAGATCACAGGAGAAGGCTGATTACAATGCCAGAGCCAGAGGTTTGGGAAATCAGCAAAGGAGGACGGAGGCTTTATCGTGAAAAGTGAGGCAGAATACAGGAGCAAACTGACACAGAATATGAAAACAGGTAGTAAGAGATTCTTCAGTGAGAAAGCTCAAACCTCAAGGCCCGTTGTGGTTCAAGGAGGCAGCTCATCGTCACCATCTTAGGGCAGCGAGGGATGGGCAATCAAATGCTGGCTCAGCCACAAAACCCACTTCCCTTGAATGAATATATAAAGAAAATTGATGTCGGTCTTTTGCAGGCTGAAGCGGGTGGGGGGAAATCCTGTGAGAGAAGGAATTGACAGAGGTGTCAGTGAAAAACACTGAGAGGGAGGGACTGAGCTAACTAAAAGGCTGCAGGTCCCCAAGTCCTGATGAACTGCATCTGACGGCTTTGAAGAGGTGACCAAGTGTGGATATGCTGGCTGACACTGATCTGAAAGCATTTCCTACAGGCTGGAAGATAGCAAACAGACCCCCAATGTTTTAAAAAGAATGAGCTAATGGCCTTTATCCTCAGCACCACTTTCCTGCACTAATCTCTACTGCTGTCTGGGTGAAGATTTCTTTTTGTTTCTGTCCTGAAAGGCTTAAAGCCTTATTTTGAGGATGTCACCCTAACAAGGTGGCAGGGAGAGCAGCCAATAAACTTCAAGTACACTAATAAGGGTCAAGCAAGATCTCAGGAAATTCAGCACGCTCTCTGAAAACTGCAGGAGGCCTGCCCACAACTGCTTGGCCTAAAGGAACTTGGCCAAGCCCAGGGCTGTCAGAGAGCCCAGGCTGAGTCTCAGGAAACAGAGTCTGCTCCACCTTACGCACGTCTCCCTTTGTTGTTTGTCTGAAGTTGTCGTTGGTACAGTGTCCTTATGCATCAGCACCCTGGACTGTGAAATGGCAGCACCCCATCCCTGACCTGAGTTTGAGTTTTCCTTCACTTTTTTTTTTGGAGAGTTGCCTCTGTTCAATGTCATTCCACTGAACCCGTCTCAGACTGTGAACTCACTGTCTGGGTGTGAAGTGAAAATCCATTTCCCAGCATGCAATCACTACCTCATACATGGCAATATCTTTCTATTCAGGTTTCTTTTTATTTCTCCTTTAAATGTTATGTTATCAGGTGTGTTTGGAACAAAAGATGCCATGACCAATTGTTCTGTCCTCCTCTGTTTTCTGAATACACAGCAAGACAATGTGAAGCCCCATTGCTGGACATTCAGGATCTGATCTGTGATCCTGTCAGTAAGTGCAGTCCTGTTGGTCTGTACACTTGGTTAAAATCTACATCATGCCACCATTGTACAAGTCATAACTTGCAGATGCCTGCATAACTCATAGTGAAACAAAAATAGATGAAGATTTGACTGAAATTCTTATTCCTTAGGTGCTGTGGTTTCTTAGTGTCAGAGCTGAACCTTTCAAACTGACAACAGGCTGGAAAGGAAGCCTTGAGGAGTTTGCTTACTTGACAAAGAGACTTCTAGTCTGTATTAGTGTTATCTGTTGCACCTGTTACCAAGTCAGCACATTAACAGCAAGACGACTCTAGTGCAGCTCAAATGGTGTGAAGATTAGTGGAAAATAGATAACAGGTTTTAACATGCTGAAAAACTCAATACAAAACTTGTCCTGCTTCAAAACATCTTCGCTCTGCTAAGGGTTAGTTCAGAATAAGAATCAGGTTTAATATTGCCGGCATATGTTGTGAAATTTGTTGTCTTTATGGCAGCAATACAATGAAATACATGACAAACAGAGAGAATTAAACTGAGTTACAGTAAGTTTATATATGTCTATTAAATAGTTACATTAAAACAAGTAGTGCAAAAAACAAGTAAAAAAGTAGTGAGGTAGTGTTCATGTGTGCAACATCCATTCGGGACTCAGATGGCAGAGAGGAAGAAGCTGTTCCTGAATCACTGAGTGTGTGCCTTCAGGCTCCTGTACCTCCTTCCCGATGGTAACTATGATAAGAGGGCATGCCCCTGGTGGTGAGGACCCTCAGTGATGGACTCCGCCTTCCGAAGGCACCACTCTTTGAAGATGTCTTGGATACCACGATGGTTGATGCCCGGGATGGAATTGACTAATTTTACAAGTTCCTGCAACTTATTTCAGTCCTGTGCTGTAGCCACCCCCTACCCCCCCCCCACCATCCCAGATGGTGGAAAGCCAGTTAGAATGCTCTCCGTGGTACATTTGTAGAAATTTATTTGACAAACCAAATCTCCTCAAACTCCTAATGAAGTATAATGAAGCCACTGTCTTGCCTTCTTTATAGCTGCATCAATATGTTGGGTCCAGGTTAGATCCTCACAGATATTAACACCCATGAACTTGAAATTGCTCACTCTCTCCACTTCTGATCCCTCTATGAGGATTGGTTTGTGCTCCTTCACCTCACCCTTCACAATCAGCTCTCTGGTCTCGGTGATGTTGAGTGCAATGTTGTTGCTAACTGGTATACCTCACTCCTGTACACCCTCATCTCCATCTGAAATTCTGCCAACAATGGTTGTAAATTTAGAATGCTGTTTGAGCTATACTAACCACACTGTCATGGGTGTAGAGAGAGTAGAGCAGTGGGCCAAGAAACATATTCCTGTGTAAACTGTCAGTGAGGTGGAGATGTCACTTCCAATCAGCACAGATTGCGGCCTCTCATAGGAAGTCGAGAATCCAGTTGCAGAGGGAGGTACAGAGGCCGAGGTTTTGTAGCTTTTCGATCAGGACTGTAGGAATGATGGTGTTAAATGCTGAGCTACAGTCAATGAACAGCATTCTGACATTAGTATTTGCGTTGTCCAGGACATCCAAGGCTGCCTGGAGAGCCATTCAGATCACATCTGTTGTAGACCTATTGTGACTGTAGGCAAATTGCAGTGGGTCCAGGTTTTTCCTGAGTCAGGTGCTGATTCTAGCCATGACCAACCTCTCAAAGTATTTCATCACTGTACATGCACATGTGAGCTCTACTGGACGATTGTCATTGAGGCATCTCACACTGCCCTTCTTGGACACTGGTATAATTGTTGCCCTTTTGCAGCATGTGGGAAATTCTGACCGTAACAATGAAGGATTGAAAATGTCTTTGAGCACTCCTGCCAGTTGTTGGCTCAGGTTTTCAGAGCCTGGCCTGGGACTCCATTGGGCCCTGCTTCCTTGTGAGGGTTCACCCTCTTCAAAGACAGCCTGATGCCAGCCTCTGAGACAGACGTCACAGTGGCATAAAAATGCTTCAGGTTTTCTCATAGCTGTGGTTTTATTTTCATTTTCAAAGCGAGCATAATAGGTGTTGAGCTCGTCTGGTACTGAAGCATCAATGCCATTCATAACGTTAGGTTTTGCTTTGTAGGAAATAATATCCTGCAGCCCCTGCCAGAGTTGACATGTATCTAGTATTACCTCCAACCTCTCCCGGAATTGTTTCTTGGCTCTTGAAATAGCCTTCTGCAAGTCATACCCGGTTTTCTTGTACAGACCTGAGTCAGCAGACTTAAATGCCACTGATCTAGCCCTCAGCAGACTACAAATCTCCTGGTTCACCCACAGCTTTTGGTTTGAGAATGTACAGTAAGCTTTCATAGGCACACACTCGTCCACACAGGTTTTAATGAAGTCAGTGACAAGTGTGGCATACTCATCCAGGCTTGAAGATAACTCCCTGTACACAGTCCAAAGCAGCCCTGTAGGTGCTCCTGTGTCTTCCTGGTCCATACCTTCTTGATCCTCATTATTGGTGCTGCAGTCTTTAGTGTCTGCCTATACTCAGGGAGTAGAAGTACAGCCAAGTGATCAGACTTCCCAAAGTGCAGGTGGGACACGATTGCACTTAGTGTAATAGTGGTTCAGTGTGTTATTTCCTCTATACTAGTTATTCAGATGATTCAATCAAGACTGTATTATTAAATTACCAATGAATTGATCTTGGATTTAAGTAGGGAGTGCTTAGAGAAAGAGTTGCATTTATGGGTTACAGTGATTAAGGGGCACATTGCACAGAGTCAGAAACAGAATGAGAAGGTCTCAGGATAGAGAGTACTCTCTGAAATCAAGGAAAGTCAGAGGATAGACAATATCTAGAGGTGGAAGGTAGCTTACAAGGCACCTGAAAACAGGATTAACTACATGCAGGGAGAGAGAGGCCAGCAAGTGCATTTAAACACAGAAAGGACAGTATAAATCTGGCATTTCATCCAGTTTTAATGAACTACGTGAATGAGTTCTGAGCTTTCCTGTTTGGGCCTTACCTCATTTCCCCTGATGTAGAAGTTCCAACCAAACTTAGAAAGAGAATCATTGTGGGAGAAGCCACCTACGTACCACCGATCACCTTCAGAAAATCTCCAAATTTTAGAGCAGAGTTTGCACCAATCCAAACCTCAATCCATCCATGTTCAACAAAGCCAGACTTGAAGGATTCAGAATGCAAGTTGAAGGAAGTTGTGGAGAAGTGGATGGGCACATTTAAGGTTCAATGTACTCTATTACAGAGAGGTAATGCAGACGCGCACGGTAAAAGATGGAATGAGAGTGGGACTTGCCCATGGCATCCAGGGAAAACTGGCATATTAGATGCTGAACTGGCACGTGTGGATGATGAAGTGGTTGGTTTTGTGGTTGGAAGCTTGTGACCTGTGGTGTACCACAGGAATCGCTGCTGGCCTTCCTACCTTCTGCTATAAGTATGAACTTGGAGGTGAATGCAGTTGGTTAGTGTGCAGATGAGATGAACATTGACTGTTTTGTTGACAGGAGTGTTATTGGCTGCTGGGTGATATTGATGAGTTGGTAATGTGGGCAGAGCCATGACTGATGGAATTTAATCTCAGTTGGCGTGAACACAGTGGCCAATGGGAACATCTCTGTGTTGTGTCACTCTGTGACCAACTTACTACTGAACAGGACAAGGGCCATGACTACTTTTAAGGCAATCCAGGAGTAACAGATTTTAACTGGAGGACGTGACTCAGCAAAGAACTTAATGTGGCTGAGTTGATGAAGACCAGAGACTGGTGTCTAGAGAGGTTGACGGGGGTAGTGCAGTGGATGTCGTCTCCATGGATTTTAGTAAGGAATTTGACCAAGTCTCTCATGGGAGGCTAGTCCAGGAGATTAAGATGCATGGGGTCCACAGCAAATTGGCTGTTTGGATTCAGAACTGGCTTGCCCATAGAATTCAGAGGGTAGTGGTTGAAGAGACTTATTTGAACTGGAGGTCTGTGTGTAGTGGAGTTCCGCAGGGATCTGTGCCCAGTATTACTCTGATTAGGCCACATCTGGAGAATGACATACCGTTCTGGTTGCCCCATGATATGAAGGATGTTGAGGCTTTGAAGAGGCTGCAGAAGAGGTTTACCAGGATGTTGCCTGGTTCAGAGGGCACATGCTATCAAGACAGGCTGGATAAACTTGGGTTGCTTTTTCTGGATTGCCCAAGGCTAAGGGGTAGTCTGATAGAGAAGTACAAGAGAGGCAGACATAGGGTGGACAAACAGTATCTGTTTTCCAGGGTTGAAATGTCTAGTGCCAGACGGGTGGCATTGAATGTGAGAGGGGACAGGTTCCAGGTGGATGTGAGGGGTCAGTTTTTACACAGAGTGGTGAATGCCTGGTATGGTGGTAGATGCTAATACATTAGAGGTTTTGAAGAGACGTTTGGATAGGCACATGGATGTAAGGAAGATGGAGGAGGAATATGGACATGGTGTAGATCGGAGGGATAGACGTTTGGGTGTTTTTGATTTGCTTTTTATGTGGTCAGGCCAAATGGCCAATTCCTGTACTGTTGCTTCTATGTTCTATGAAGCACTGGGTGGTTGGTTCTGGTGCACAGTCTTGAGGGCACCACAATGGCCTAGCGGTTGGCACAACGCTATTATAGATCAGAGCATCAGGAGTTCAGTCCTAACATCCTCTGTAAGGCATCTGTACATCCTCCCCGTGGAGTGCGTGGGTTTTCCCCGGGTGCTCTGGTTTCCTCCCACAGTCCAAACACGTACTGGTTATGAGGTTAATTGTTCTTTGTAAACTGTCCCATGATGAGGGTACGATTAACTGGGTGGGTTGCTGGTTATGAGGTTAATTGGTCATTGTAAACTGTCCCGTGATGAGGCTAGGATTAAATCGGTGGGCTGCTGGTGGTGTGGCTCGAAGGGCCAGATGAGCCTGTTCCATACTGTATCGTCTGCAGACCCTGTGGGTGTTGGCCATTGTGCCTGATGTGTGATCAAGTACACCCGAGTGAGACATGGCTTCAGTTACTTCCAACACCAACCATGGTGTGAAAAGATTCTTTTTACCAACATTGATGTTTAATCGTGCTTCACTGACAAAACACATTTTCTTCAAAGTACACATTCATTTCATTAAAATTTACTTATACAAATGTGTTGGCTAGAAACACCCTTTTATATCAATATCGACAATGTTGCTGAGTGGTAGGAACATGAACAGCAGTGCTGAAAATATTGTCTGCACAAGACATGGTTTATTGGTGTCTATGTAATGAAACACACAATAAATATCCAGTCACCGGCTGCAACAAAAGCTTAAAGATATGACAGTGAAACACGTACTGATATGCTTGTAATGATATAACAGAAACAGTTTATAATACAGTATAAAGTATTTGCAGTTCGATTGAGTCCACAATGTAGTTATGTAAAAACAGTATGCTTAAGGCAGTGAAAAGTAGTGAGTCTGATTATTTTGATTTCAGAAACAGAACTGGGTGAATCCAAAACTGAGGCAGAAATGAGATGAATTTAACACGAAAAGTAATTCAGCAAAAATTAGGAGATACAGGAATAAAATGGGCATCTGACAGTTAATGTATCACACTTGGGTACAGTAATGGTGAGAAAGTGTATGTAATTGTGTAATATGGGTACAGTACAGGTGGGGAATGGTCTGTAATTGTGTAATGCTGGGGTACAGAAACAGTGGGGACGGGTCTGTAATTGTTTAATATTGGAGTACAGTACTGGTGAGGACAGCTATGTAATTGTTTAACACTGGGGTACAATACCGGTGGGGCAGGTCTGTAATTGTGTAACACTGGGGTACAGTAATGATGGGGAAGAGACTGCAATTCCCTAACACTGGGATACAGTACTGTTGGAGAAGGGTCTGTAATTGTGTGATGCTAGGGTACAGTACTGGTGGGGACAGGTCAGTAATTGTGTAACACTCTGGGGTACAGTAATAGTGGAGAAGGGTATGTAATTTTGTAACACAGGGGTACAGTAATGATGGAGAAGGGTCTGTCATTGTGTAACATTGGGGTATAGTATTAGTGCGGACAGGTCTGTAATTGTGTAACACTGGGGTACAGTAATGGTGAGGATGTGTTTGTCACTGTATTACACTGGTGTAGAGCATTCCACACTCTGCCAGATTTCTGCTCTAACTCCACTCATACCAGTGGTTCCCAGCTGGGGGTTCACGGACCCCTCAGTTAATGGTAGGGGTCTATGACATCAAAAAGTTTGGGAATACCTGACTAATAGGTTGCGTACTGGGCTGTATCTCACTGAGTCAGTGTACAGGAAGGAGACAGAGAGAGAAATAACTGAATCAGCGTACAGGAAGGAGACAGATAGACAAATAACTGCATCAGTGTACAGGAAGGAGACAGAGAGAGAAATAACTGAATCAGCGTACAGGAAGGAGACAGATAGACAAATAACTGCATCAGTGTACAGGAAGGAGACAGAGAGAGAAATAACTGAATCAGCGTACAGGAAGGAGACAGATAGACAAACAACTGAGTCAGTGTACAGGAAGGAGACAGATAGACAACAACCCTTCCCAGTGCAGGCAACACCAAAGAGCTGGTCATTGACTTCAGGAGGTCTGGGTGGGAGTTGGTCGGTGGAGGGTGGTGGGATGCACACGCACCTGTCTGCATAACCTGTGGTTGAGACTGTTAAGGACTTGAAGTTCCCAGCAGTGTGGATGAGTCTGTCCTTGCCCATCCTCACAGATCCCATGGCCAGGAAATGTCACCAATGCCTCTACTTCCCCAGGAGGCTAAAGAAAGTAGATGTGACCCCGTTGACGCTGACCGATTTTTAATATGGTGCAGCATGGGAAACAGCCTCTCTTGGCTTGGTACGACAACTGCTCTGCCCGTGAACACAAGAAACTGCAAAGGGCGTTGTCACGTGATTGGCAACAATGAATATATTGAGTCAGGATTTATAAACAAACAAACATTTATTAAACCCTGATAAACAATGAAAAAGAAAACGAAAACCCTAACTGGAAGTAAACGGCAATGCAGCCATTCAGTAAATCACTACTCAGTACTAGTTCTTAAAGCGATAAATTCAAACACAGTTCTTTGAATGGTAAATTTTAAAGTCCAAGAGATTTATACAGTCAATTAGGAGAGACTTCCATGAAGTAACGAGTTCCTCGCAGACATGACGTCACTGCCACTCCCAGTCGGATCCTGCCTTTTCCACAGGATTCATGATGAACGGAAATAAAACAGTTTTAAAGGCACTGACCTTTCTCCTTCGTAGAATAAATCTTGCACAGCCTTTCTGACACTTTTAGCAGAGGCTATCTCATGCAGATCACTCTTTCTTGAACGAATTCAATAATGGTCGATCCTTTCCAAACCCGTCAAACGTCTCCTTCAGGGTCCCGTCTTCACTCTTCAATGTTACTGAAAAGATACTTTAACAAACCGGGCAGTGATTATCAGACTGCCGGTCCAGACTTCTGTACATTACATTAGAACATAAAACTCCATTTAAAATCAAAACTGCGTCATACTGCAAAAACACAGTGGAGCGGAGTATCTCCTTGACTTTCTAACTGTTAAACTAACTGCATCACCAGGGGTCTTCCCCTTTTATACCTGTGGTGAACATGTCATCACGTGACCTCACATCGGCGGGAAAATTACATCAGGTGACCTCCAAAAAAAAACCATTACATCATTCTCACAAGAAAGTCACAAGATCTCCTAGAGGTATGTAACACCTCCCACCAAAAAAATTGGTCTCTTAAAGAACAAAATTTTAATAATTGACAATTTACCAAAAAAAATACAAAGGTATAAAATTTACAACATACACAATATACACAGTATTATCTTTCAGCATTTTACAAACTAATATACAGTAGGAGTCTTACAAATGTTAAAATACCACTCCATAAAAAAAATTACATTGTCCATTTAACATCTAGATAGACAATCAGCAATTACATTATCTTTACCTTTAATATGAGTGGTCAAAATATTGTACTCCTGTAACATTAAACTCCAATTTAGTAATCTTCTATTTTTGTTTTTCATCTTACTCAAAAGCACTAACGGATTATGATCGGTATAAACTGTGAGTGGTTTATGAGTAGTACTGACATACACTTTAAAATGTTGTAAAGCCAAAACAAGAGATAATAATTCCTTTTCTATTGTTGAATAATTTCTTTGATGGACATGAAATTCCTTAGAAATATAAGCTACCGGACGATCAACTTCATCACCCTCATCTCTTTGAAGTAACACTGCTTCTGCAGCTTCATCACTAGCATCTACAGCTAATGAAAATGGTTTTTCAAAGTCAGGAGATTTGAGCACAGGTTGAAAACATACAATAGTTTTGAATTTATCAAAGGCCTCTTGATAAAGCTCTGTCCAAACAAATTTTTCATTTTTCTTCAAGAGGTTAGTTAATGGAAGAGCAATGTTCGCAAAATCCTTACAAAATTTTCTGTAATATCCTACCATACCCAAGAATCTTCTGAGAGTTTTTCTACCAGTTGGACTGGGTACTTCTAAAATTGCCTGAACTTTCGCCTGAACAGGTGCTAATTTTCCCTGACCCACAACATAATCAAGGTAGGTCACTGTGGCATGACCAAATTCACTTTTAGCTAAGTTAATAGTTAAGTTAGCTTTTGAAAGTCTTTCAAATAGTTTCTCCACCGCCGCAGTAATATGTGTTTTCCACATATTATTTCCCGTAACTAAATAATCAATATAGGCATCTGTATCTTTTATCCCATGAATCACCTTATTAATCATCCTCTGGAAAGTACCTGGTGCATTCTTCATCCCAAATGGAAGAACATTATATTCACATAACCCAGATGGAGTTACAAATGCAGAAACCTCCCTACCTCTATCCATCAATGGAACACACCAAAAACCTTTTAACAAATCAATCTTTGTAAGGAACTTGGCTTGTCCAACCTTATCCACACAATCATCTACCCTAGGGACTGGTTATGCATCAATCTTTGTCACAGCATTCACCTTCCTGTAATCTGTACAAAACCTAATACTATTGTCACCATAACACATAGTGAACTCCCATTCGAATTTGAAGGTCCAGTAATATTATTCTCTAACATATACTTAATTTCTTGTTCAGCAAGTTCACATTTTCCCTATTCATTCTATATGGATGTTGTTTTATAGGCTTTGAATCTCCCACATCTACATCATGTGTAGCTATAGTGGTTCTTCTAGGAACGTCCGGAAATAAATCCCTATATTTAAAAATTAATTGTTTCATCTGCTCTCTCTGCTCTGGCTGGCAATGAGCTAATTTTTCATCAATATTTTCCAGAACTTCTGAGTTTGGTAATCCAGCTGAAATAACGTTGCGTTTAAAATGAATTTCAGATGAATCATCCATTAAGCTTTCAGTGGGATCAAATTCATTATTATTGACCACAACAGTCATAGTAGCATTTTGTTTCTCATAATACAGTTTTATCATATTTATATGACACAGCTGTGTTGGTTTTCTTCAATCTGGAGTTTTTAATCACGTAATCTACATCATTTACTTGGGATTTAATCTCATAAGGACCATGAAATTTAGCTTGTAATGGGTTTGTTTGCACTAGGAAAAGAACCAACACTTTATCTCCAGGCTTAAATGACCTCATCCTAGCTTCCTTATCATACCAAGTCTTCATCTTTTCTTGAATTGATTTTAAATTTTCTTTGCCCAACCTACAAACTTTATGTAATCTTTCTTTAAATTTTAAAACATAATCCAGCAAGTTAGTGTGTACCTCTTTATTAATCCACTTTTCCTTCAACAAGGCTAAAGGTCCTCGAACTCTGTGCCCAAACACAAGTTAAAAAGGACTAAAACCTAATGATTCCTGCACTGCCTCTCGTACTGCAAAAAGTAATAAGTGTACGCCTTCATCCCAATCCTTTTCATTTTCCACACAATATGTCCTCATCATATTTTTAAGGGTAGAATGAAATCTCTCCAAGGCTCCTTGTGATTCTGGATGATATGCAGATGAGGTAATCTGTTTTGCTCTCAGTTTATAAACTATCTGCTGAAACAATCTAGACATAAAATTACTACCTTGATCCGATTGTATTTCCTTAGGCAACCCAAAATAAGTGAAGAATTTTATAAGAGCCTTTTTCACAGTTTTGGCTGTTATATTCCTAAGAGGTACTGCCTCTGGAAACCTAGACGCTGTGCACATAATAGTTAATAAATATTGATGTCTAGGTTTAGTTTTTGGCAAAGGACCTACACAGTCTACAATGATTTTGATCTCCTTGAGGGATGTAACAGTGTGGACACAGCTCAGCACATCATGGAAACCAGCCTCCTTTTCAGAGACTCTGTCTACATGTCTCACTGCCTGAGTACAGCAACTTGCATCGTCAAAGACCCCTCCCACCCCGGACATTCTCTCTTCACCCCTCTCCGTATGGGCAGGAGATACAAGAGTCTGAAAGCACATAGCACAGGCTCAGGGACTGCTTCTACCCTGCTGTTTCAGTACAATAGACTCTTGACCTCACAACCTGCCTCATTATGCTCTTGTACCTTATTTTCTGCCTGCACTACGCCCTCTGTCACTGTTACACCTTACTCTGTGTTCTGATATTGTTTTCCCTCGTACTGCCTCAGTGCACTGTGTGACGAATTGATCTGTATGTACAGTAACCAAGGCAAGCTTTTCACTGTATCTCTGTACATACGACGATAATGCACTCATTCCAATTCCAGTTCCAGAGCACAAGCTCCTCTGGCAGTAACCACAATTTCAATGGACTCTCAGAACTATTCTGGCTGCAAGATTATTTGAGTTACTCTCCCTCCCAGATCTGACCTTGTTCTAAATGCAGAACATGAACGGTAGTCAAGTGTTGAACAAGGGTGGACAAATATATGCCAATATTTATGCATATTTGACACCATATCTCTACTTTGAACTTTAATTTTATATTAGTCTTTACTATTGTTGTTTTTGTTGCATGTCACACCAACACACAGAACATTCCTAATTGTATATGACAAATAAAATTGATTCTCTCTTTATTATGATATTTCTTTAAAATGAATATTGATTTGTCCTTGGCTTTTCACACCTGCCTATCACCTCCCCCTGGTGCTCCTCCTCTTTCCCTTTCTCCTCTGGTCAACTAACCTCTCCTATCAGATTCCTCCTTCTCCAGCCCTATACCATTCCCACCCACCTGGCTTCACCTCTCGTCTTCTAACTATTTTCCTTCCCCTCACCCTATGTTTAATTCTGCTCCTCCCAGAACCGGACACCGATCGACACCAGGGGATGATTAAAAAGCAAGAGAGAGACACTGTGTGGTCTGGGAAGGGAACTGCAGAGTTTAACTCTGAAGGCAGCTGCAAGTACAGCTCCCCCTAGTGCAGGGATGAATCAGCAATGGGCAGCCAGAAAGTCCTCGGGGAGTTGTGTAACTGGAGGAGATTACAGGGATAGAAAGCAATCCAATATCGACTATTTAAACTAGAGGATGAGAATGTTGCGAAAGGTGTTGCCTCACATTTTATCCACTTGTAACATAATATAAAGGCAATATTTGTGTCATTTAAGCAAATAGTTACCACAGAAGAAGATGATTGCAACATGTGAACAAATCTGTTATCCAACGGTAATTTCCATGAGTGGGACGGAAAGTTGTCAGGCTCAGATGCCCTTATTGCTGAAATAGTCTTGATGCCCATGTTCAGGTGGTGACTCCGTGTTCGTAGAAATCCAAATCAACTTTTGAATGAATTGATTTAAAACAGCCCGGAAATCAACACTCTTGGGAATGTCCCTGCATTTAGCACAGTATATGTTGCCAGTAGACTGTAGTATTAGAATCAGCAGTCTCCCTCAGTAACAATATTCTTTAAATTATTGTTCTATCTGTGCAGAATTGATCGGTGTAACATCATGTATATTAGTTTATGAGTGGTTATTGTTTAGAACTCTGTCTGAATTCACTCCTGTTAAAGGAAAAGATTCCTGATCAATCCCAGAAGGGGTTTCCTGATTTCTATGGGGTGCTGCATTCTTGACCTTGTAATGCCCTGTTTTCTGAGCTCTGTTTCTTCGGATGCAGGCGACGACCAGCACGACTAACAGTATTAGGATGATTACCAAGATTATCAGCACCATCTTCCAAACATTATCTGGGGAACATGCACAAAAGCCATTACAGAATCATTAACCATCTCAGGCAAATACATCAATTGTAAAGCCACTGATCCTTCTGAAAATCCCGGAATCTTGTAGATTGCATGTACCTTACTGTTTACTCTCCCATGCTTTCTCAGATTTTCTAAAAAACACATACTACACAAGAAACATTTTGACGTGGTACTTCACAACCAATAAAAATCATTTCTGAGGAGTAATGACTGTGAAGGTCAAATTTCACCCAGCAAGACCAGAAACAAACATGTGGCAATGCCATCATCTGCTTTAATAATGCTGATTGAGGGGCAAGTAGTGACCAGGATTCCATTAGAAATCATCTGCTCTTTGAGTTTGTGTCATTTTGTTTTAGCTACAAGCCTGAGAAAGCAGGCTGTTTAATGCCTCAGCTGGAAGGCAGCACCTCAGAGAGTGCTCCCTCAGGTTGGAAGCCCGTGATGAGCTGTGTGCCCAGGGTTCAGAGCTAGGCCCATTGCTGTTTGGTCGAGAACATACAGGGACATGTTTAGGAAGTTTACAGATGACAAGAAGAATAGGTGGCATTATGGACAGTGGAGGTGGTTATCGGGAATTACAGGGAAATCTTGATCAGCTACGTAAGTAGACAGAGGAATAGCAAATGGAGTTTAATTCAGATACGGAGGCACGGTAACATTGTGGTTAGCACAGCGCTTTACAGGACCAGCAACCCAGGTTCAGTTCCTGCCACTGTCTGTAAGGAGTTTGCATGATCCCACTGTGACTGTATGGGTTTCCTCTGAGTTTCTCCCACAGTCCAAAGACGTACGAGCTGGTAGGTTAACTGGTCATTGTAAATTGTCCCGTGATTAGGCTAGGGTTCATTCAGGGGTTGCTAGGTGGCAATAGAACAGAAAGAGCCGGAAAGGACTGTCCCATGCTGGAACTCAATCAATATATAAATGCGAGATGTTGCATTTTGGGAAGTGAAGTTAGTGTAGGACTTTGACAGTGAACGGCAGAGCTCTGGAGTGTGTTGCGGAACAGAGAGATCGAGGGACCTCAGTTTCCTTAAAGTGGTGTCACAGGCAGACAGTATGGTGACAAAGGCTTTTGGCACACTGACCTTCATCAGTCAGACTATCAAGGGTAGTGGCTCTCCAGGATGTCAGTGCTGTTGATGTTTTTGTAGCAGGCAATTTCTTTTTTACGAGGCCGACTTGCTAGCTCAACATTCAACCCAGCAAGGATGGAAAGTGTGCACAGGAGCCGGCTGGATTCAAACTTGGGACCTTCCGTCCCAAAGTCCAATGCTGATGCCACTACACCACCAGCTAGCTACGGTGAGAGGGGAGAGATTTTATAGGAACCTCAAGAGTAACACTCTCACCCAGACAATAATCTATAAATGAATGAACCACCAGATCAAGAACATTTAAAAGCACTTAAACCACAGTCAGCACCACAGACCTTAACCCGCCTCCTGTAGGAACTGCCTGGGCACTCTTTGAGCAAACACAGAGGGATTGGAGAAACAGCTGCTGGGGCCACTGGTATGAACAGCCAAGAGGCCGTTTACAAAGCAGCACTGTTTGAGG
This sequence comes from Mobula birostris, assembly GCF_030028105.1. NCBI lineage: Eukaryota > Metazoa > Chordata > Chondrichthyes > Myliobatiformes > Myliobatidae > Mobula > Mobula birostris. The sequence goes on from NC_092401.1 coordinate 7,681,598, forward strand.
CAGAGATCTCAAAGCAAAACACTGCAGATGCTGGAAATGTGAAATAAATACACTAGAATGGGAATACTTAGAAGTAAACAGGGTTAATCTTCCAGATCTTTCATCTGATCCAACTTGAAGCTCTGTTTCTCTCTTCCAAGATGCTGTTGGACCTGCTGAGTATCCCAACATTTTCTGTCTTCATTACTCTTAAAGGTAGTTTGTCCATTTCAACACACAAAAAATGCAGGAGGAACTCGGCAGGCCAGGCAGAATCTGTGGCAAAGGGAAAACAGTTGATGTTTCGGACCGAGACCCTTCAATAGGACTCACGAAGGGACCTGATGAAGAGTCTCAGCCTGAAACATCGACTGTTCATTCTTTTCCACAGATGCCGCCTGGCCTGCTGGGTTCATCCAGCACTTTGTGTTGTTGCTTTGGATTTCCAGCATCTGCAGACTTTCTCATGTTTGCAAATTTGCTCCTTTGCTGATGGTGTGCAGAGGAATAGGGGAAAATAATGAATAACAGGATGTCAATCTCAGGAATCAGACAGAAGCTCAGTTTAACACCCCATCTGACAGCTGGTATGTCTGAGACTGCTTTCTCAGTACTGCTCAGGACACTAGCCTGGTTTTAATGCCCAAATTACTCAAGAGGGATTGAACCGCCAATCTCCCGACTCGAGGCAGGAGTACCATCCGACAAGCCACACACAGTCTGATATAGAGAGAGATCGTACACCTTTGTTTATCCTGGGCATGTCATAACTCTCAGCATTTACTGGTGATCACTCAGGGATGATACCTTAGCTCTGAAATGGTTTATTTATTTATTTTCTCATCCATGCACTGTGACAAAGGTAACTTACTGACCTTCCATCTTGATTTCCACTTGCTTCTCATCTGTTCCAAGTTTATTGCTGGCTCTACACTTGTAAATTCCTTGATGTTCTGATGTTGCCTGGGAAATGTGGAGAACCCCAGGAAGGTCGGTTTCCCCTGTGACTCCCTGACCGGGTCTTTCCCACGTCAGTGTTACCTGGGGGTTTCCACTGGAGTGACAGGTGACTGTAACTTCATCATATACTCTGATGAAGACTGAAAACCCAGACACAGTTTTGTTATTTACTGATATAGTTGTGTTTCGTGGTTTATCTGGAAAAGAGTGAAAGGAGTGAAATTAACCATCCCCTCCCATAGGACATAGAACAGTACAGCACGGGGTGGGCCCTTTGTCCCATGATGTTGTACCGACCTTTATAAACCTATTCCATCGACAACCCAACCCCTCCCTCCTACACAGCCCATCGTCCTCCATTCTTCTCTCATTCACGTGCCTATCTAATTCTCTTAAATGTCCCTTATGTATCCGTCTCAACACCCTCCCCTGACAGTGCAGTCCAGACACTTCCTACTGACTATGTAAAAACTTGCCTCTGACTCCGTGGCTCATCATAAAAGGATGTCCTCTGCTACAGCCATTACCTGCCGGGGAATTACGCGCTGGCTGTCGCCTCTTACAATCTTACGCAATCATCCTCCTTGGCTCCAAAGAGCTCACTCAGCCTTTCCACAGAAGACATGCTCTCTAATCCAGGCAGCATCCTGGTAAATCTCCTCTGCACCATCTCTAAAGCTTCTTCATCTTTCCTATAATGAGGCGACTGGACATGACTACACTGTGACTCCAAAATGCTGGAAAATGAAATTTGACTGTGTGCTGAGCTCACTTCAGAGCAGCTGTGGTCAAAGTCCCGAGAGCCTTCAATCCAGAGTTCACTCTCAGTAAACAAACCATCTCTCTCTGCAATGAGCCCAGAACTCTCGTCGTCATCAGGCTGAGAAACAACAGATTCTTTCGAGCCGCATGAGCTCCTTTTAACCAGAAGCATTTTAAGAGAGCCTTGTGCAGGGAGCAGTCCCACTGTCTGCTTCTCTGGTAGGGGGTGGGGGTGTGATTCACCACCAGGCCACAGTTTTCTCCAGGAAACACCAACCCTCATTCATGCCACGAGGTGAAGTATCTCAGCACTAACTCACTGTGTCCACTGTGGCTCATGGGAGCACCACCAGTCTTGTTTCAAACCGTTCTGGATTGAAGTTGTACGCCAGAGACTGGAGCACAATATCGAGGCCGGAGTGGTGGTGAACCTATGGCATGTGTGCCCAGGATGGCACAGGAAGAAACTTTGTTGGCATGCAGCAATGCCCCTTGAGTTTTTTCATTTATTTCAATCTGTCTCTGTTATACTTTTACTAATAGTAACTTAATGAAAGCACGAATTGTTACTTATGTGTAAATAACAATTACACATTGTAATAGAGTCCTAGAAAAGTACAGCACAGGAATAGGCCCTTCGGCCCATCTATTCCATGCCAAAACTTTGTAAACGGCCTTCTCCCATCGACCTGCACCAGGACCATAGCCCTCCATATCCCTACCATCCATGAACTGATCCAAACTTTGCATAAACATTGAAGTCGAGCTTGTAAACATCACTTGTGCTGGCAGCTTGATCCACACCATCACGTCCCTCTAAGTGAAGAAAGTTCCCCTCATGTTTGCATTAAACCTCACCTTTTACGCTAACCCATGACCTCTGGTTGTAATCACTCCAACTTCAGTGGAAAAAGCCTGCTTGCATTTACCCTATTGACCCTTCATAACTTTGGATTCCTCCATACAATCTCTTCTCAACCTTCTATCTACAGAGTAATAAAGTCCCAGTCATAAATAAAGGTATTGACTCTAGAAAATAGGACTCATCCTTTTTCTTTCGTAGAGTTCATAACTATTTTAACTGATTTAGTAATCAATGATATCTATTAACCCCATCACGTCACTGCACTGAAAACACTTTAAGCCATTTTTGATAATGCTGTTCACGTTGTAAATCCATGATTGTATTTAAATATTTATGCATGTTTTATTCCACATTCATGCTTTAAACTTTATCTTTGATATTATTCCCTTGTAGTGTTGAATGTTGTTGTATTTTGTCACAGTCACTCACTCACCAACACACCAGAGCAAATGCCTAATCCATGCTGTGTATATGGTGAATGAAATTGATCCCTGATAATCTCAGCACAAAATTACCATGGCACCCAACAGACATTTTTCAGAAGATCATCACCAGTTTAGACAGACGACCCCAAAAGGGTTTGTCACCCCTCATTTCGGCTGACTTTACAGTGATGTTCTCAGGAGGTCGCACATTGGCACAGTGCCGTCCTTTAACTCAGACATTAAGCTGAAGTTCCATTTTGTAGAGTTGCCATTCTGAAGAGGAACAGAATTCACCCTTGTGCCCTGGGCATATTTTGCTTCTGTTTTTGATCTGACTGTGTAATGATATTGTACAGACAGGGAATAAAGCAACTTATTCTGCTCCCATGTCTTATGGTCTTATGGTCTATTCCACAAAGAAACTTCCTATACTTACACAAAATCTCTGCACGATGAGAGGAGTTGGTGGAACCAATATCATTGCGGACTCTGCACATGTACTGACCACTGTCTCCCAGTTGGACTGAGGGAATGTGCAGTGTCTCACCACTACCGATCGTTTTTCCATCTTTGAACCAGCTCACATTCATAACTGGGTTGGCATCTGCACGACAGGTTAAAGTCTGGGATTCCCCTTCAATCCAGTCCTGCTTTCCCGAGATCTGTGCTTTCCTTGGAGAATCTGTAAAGTTGGTTGGAAATAGAAATTAAAAGCTGAAAGTTAAGAGCACAGGATCGTTTCTTGGTGATTTTTGGTGCTGACCAAGTTCCACTTCTCAGAGTAGAGAGACTTTTACTTTAATAGCCTGTGCTACCACCAAGCACAGCAAGTCAAACACACTCAGTGGCCACTTTATTAGGTATACCTGAAGACCTTCTATGGTATTCTGCTGCTGTAGCCCGTCCTCTTCACATTTCAACATGTTGTGCATTCAGAGATGCTCTTCTGCACACCACTGTTGTAACACCTGGTTATTTGAGTTCCTGTCACTTTCCTGTCAGCTTGAACCAGTCTGGCACTCTCCTGTTAACAAGGTGATTTTGACCACTGAAGCACCGCCTACTGGATAGGTTTTGTTTTTTGCACCAATCTCTGCAACTCCTTGTGCATGAAAATCTCTGGAGGTTGGCAGCTTGAGATACTCAAACCACACTGTCTGGCACCAACAATCATTCCATAGTCAATGTCACTTACATGCTCATGTTTGATCTAAATGTGACTAAACCTTTCCTATCCATGGACCTGCCCAAGTGCCTTTCAGACCATTTTGAGAGGACTCAAATATAAAAGCAAAGAGGTAATGTTAAGGCTTTATGAAGCACTGGTGAGACCTCACGGAGTATTATGAGCAGTTTTAGGCCCCTTATCTGAGAAAGGATGTACTGAAACTGGAGAAGTTACAAAGGAGGTTCACGAAAATGATTCCTGCGTTAAAAGGCTTGTCAGATGAGCTTTTGATGGGTCTGGGTCTGAACTCACTGGAATTCAATAGGATGAGGGGAATCTCATTGAAACCCATCGAATGTTGAACGGTCTTGATAGAGTGGATTTGGAGAGGAGAGTGGCAGAGTCCAGGGCCAGAGGACACAGCCACAGAATAGAGGGGTGTCCTTTTCGAATGGAGATAAGGAAGAACTTCTTCAGCCAGAGAGAGGTGAATCTGTTGAATTTGTTGCCACAGACAGTTGTGGAGGCCAAGTCACTGGGTATATTTAAGGCTGAGGTTGATAGATTCTTGATTAGTCGGGGCATGAAGGGATACGGGGGGAAGGCAGGAGATTGTGGCTGAGAGGGAAAATGGATCATCCATGATGAAATGACAGAACAGACACAATGGGCCAAATGGCCTAATTCTGCTCCTATATCTTATGGTTTTTTAAATGTTACCAACATAGTTACTGAGGCTCTGTGATTTATCGACTCTTTTCTGTTTTATGTCTTTTATAATCTGTGTTTTTGCACGGTCTTTCTTTATGCCGTATCAGTGATTTAATTTTGATGTTTGATCATCTTGTTGCCACTGTGCAACTTAAATTTGGCCCAATTTGTAAGTTTTTCATAGCGAGGGGGGTTGATGTTCTGGCAGTTCAGTGATTTGTTTTTCTGCATGGGGGAGGGAGGATTTGACACTTGTTGCCGTCGCCATTGAAATTTGGGGAGATTTGTAAGTTCTGTTCTGTGGCATGAACGGCTTCCATATTTTACTTTGTTTCCTGGCTATCTGGAGAATACGAGTCTCAGAGTCATATGCTGCGTACATACTGTGATAATAAATGAACTTTTGAAACTTTTTCATCTGGTAGCTCATTCCATGTACCCTCTTGATGAAAATGTTGCTCCTTGGGTTCCTGTTGCTTCTCCCCCCCTCTCAGCTTAAACTAATGCCTGCAAGTTCTACGCACCCAGCCTGGGATAAGCATCACAATCAATACCAGTACAGTATAACAGTTATCCCTAATGGAATTACTTTGTCATCTACTGAGTAATTTGCTGAACTCTGTCAAGGGTTAACAGCAGTAAGCCTCATGCCTGTAGTTGGCACTGATTCACATTTAGAACAGTGAAAGATGTGCATTACAGCATTAATGCCTGCTAAGCATTGGTAACATCCTGCTTTTGAGGAGAGCTGAGGAAGTCTGCAGTTCATAGTAATCCCACAAGGTGGCAGTGCATCATACATTTTGATATTGAACCTGAACTCCTTTACACCTCCCTACACTGAGCCCATTCATCCCCTGAGATCCTCAAAGGAGAGAAAATGAGCATTGTTACTTCAATATTGGTGGAAATTGTATAATTCCAATATTCCCACCTTGGAAATAGCAACAGAAAGGAAAGGTGAGAAGTTACAGATCAGATTTAATATCACCGGTACAGCTCAATGACGATTTGTTAACCTTAACGGCAGCAGCACAATGAAACGGATTACCAATAATTATAAAGAAACAAAGCTGAATTACACCAAGTATATATATTTATTTTTATGTTTACTAAATAGTTAAATAAAAATAAGTAGTATAGAACAAAAAGTAGTGAGGTAGTGTTCATGGGTTCAATGTCATTTAGAAATCAGATAGCACATTCTAGAAGTTTTGGGCAGGTATCAGAACCCATCCCGGACTGGATTCAGGATCTCTTATTCCCTCGAACCTCTCCCCACTCCATGTTCTCTGGAACATCCAGCATAGCCAAGCTGAGGTCCCCAGAAGTGCCTGACAAAGAGTCATCGATCTGAACTGTTAACTTTGCCGGACTTGTGTGTTGCCACCATTTTGTGTGTTTTGTTTCTGAAGTGTCCCAGGGCACCCACACCTCTTCATTTGCTCCTTGAAAAGTCCTATTGAACTGAGTCACAGGGACATGATGGACAGCCTCGGACTGTATTATCTGGAGTGTATGAGACTGAGAGCTGATCTTATAAAGGTGTATAAAATCACAACCATTATCTCATGTTCTGGTTATTTATTGCTATTTATTTCAATTTGTATTTGCACAGTTTATTGACGTCTGATTGATCCTGTTATAGTTACTATTCTGTGGATTTGCTGAGGATGCCCAGAGGCAAATGATCTCAGGGTTCTATGTGGTGACATGTATGAACTCTGACAGTAAATTTACTCTGAACTTTCAACACGAGGGCACATGTCTGAGATGAGTGGGAACATGAGACGCGTTTCTCTAGTTTGTGACAAGTTACAAAACCAGTTGTCACAGAATAGGGGAACTTCGGGTTCAGAAGGGAACGTACAAAGGACAGAGTTATGTTGACCTTTGTTAACAGGCTGGCCAGGTGACAGGAAACCTCGAGACAAAATGCTTCAGTCAGGTTACAGTATCACAACGTGGAAAGCTGACCAGGTATGCTCCATCCACAAAGAGCAGAACAAAGCCAACACAATCATTTGGTGTTTGCTCCCTGACGTGGGAATACTGTATATTCCAGTTGTTCACCGGTTACTGAGTTACCAAAAGCTTTGCACAATTACCTTCACCAGACTGCGCCATTAGTTCACGAGGGAAACTTAGCAGCGCTGTAAGGGAAATCAGAAACAGGTAACAGATGTTGGCCATGTCGGTGTTGCCTGGCTCCAAAGAAACGAATCGGCAAAACAAAAAATACAAGATTTTAGTTGGGAAGGGTGAGGTGATGTGTGTGGGGGGAGTGGTAGGTCAGGAAATGGAGTTGTTGGAGGTGGAGGTCATAGAGGGGTCGCAGGAGGTTGAGGGCAAAGAGCGGTCACGGGAGGGGCAGTCAGACAGGGGTCATTGGAAGGGGGTCAGAGAGAGCACGGGGAGTCAGAGGGGCCACTGAATGAACTTGGGCCTCACGCCGCGGGGTCACTTGCTTTTCCGCCGCCGGGGGGGGGGGGGGGGGGGTGAGGCTTCCGAGCCGTCATGCTCTACCGTGAGCAGCACAGCGCTGTTGTGGTTGACTGAAGATTCCATTTGAATTGAGGGGTCTGGACTATATGCATATAGATTTGTCTGCTTGTGTCTTTATTATTTTTCGATATATTCCTCTATTTGTGAGGACTGGACCTCTACGCCATGTATCGCCGAGCGGCCGTTGGGCATCAGGGCCAGTCGAGAGATGATCACAGTTACTGGGGATCTGGACTATACACGTGTATAATCTGTGTCGTTGTAATTTACTGATGTTCTGTATGGGTTTGTTGATTTGTACATGTAGGAACTGGGCATCAAACGGCGGTGATTCCGGGTGGGGGGGGGGGTGATGTGTGGGAGGCAAACCTAGACTCTTTTATTCCGTGAATGTGTTCTTGTGTGTGACTGTTGGTTATGTGTTTTAGCACCTTGACCCCATTAGTAACGCTCTCTTGTTTGGCTGTATTCATCTGTGTTTGAATGACAATTAAACTTGAACTGAATTGAAGATGATTTGACTTGGTTCGGGTTTAGACAGAGCAAATAGTGATCAGGTGACCCTGTCAGTGGATAGCTGGAAGTCCCTCGAGTCAGAGTGCCCGGCAACCGTGGGGAGTTGAGCAAAACCCGTTCATGTGGAGTGTGTTTGTGAGGTGGAACTCTCTTCCTGAAGGCTGAGGGAGCAGAATCAATCAGGCTGAAGGATGGGCTCAAGGGAAAGTAGGCTGGAAGGCTAATGGAGCTAAATGGATTAATTTGAAATGAGCAGGGAAGGTCTTGATGGGCAGAATGGCCTCTGTTGTAATGATTCAAGGATATAATTTTATTTTATTTAGAAATATAGTATGGTTACAGGCCATTCGGGGTCTACGAGCCTGCATCACCCAACTTCTCACATGTGACTACGTATCTATGTCTATGAAGGTGACTCTTTGGCAGTCCCTGCCTGTTCAATACTTGTTCCACTACACTCGCCAGGGTGGTTCCATTCATTGTATGAGCCCCACCCTCAAATGGATCAGGATTGAACACCATTGACCAGCCCTCGGCCCACTCTCTTAGATAACCAGGATGTCTCTGTAAGTTACTGATAATTCTTTACTGCCTACAATACCATTGGTACCATCTGCAAACTCACACCTTCACAGCAAAATTGTTTCTACTGTATAAATAACGAACAAAGATGTCAGTAGCAGTCGTTGTAGGATACCATTAACCAAAGGCCTTCAGCCCAAGAAACCGATTTCCACCATTCCCCTCTGCTTCCGACTGGCAAACCACTTGTGAATCCAGTTAACCATCTCTGCCCTGTCCCTCCTGACCACCATCCTCATGGTCTCCTCTTCAAAAAACTCTAACCAATTTTTCAGTCAAGGTTTGCCACATACAGAGCCATGCTGATTCTCCCAAATCATAACTTGTCCATCAAAAACAAGAGATTCCTATCCCGACACATATGTCGGATGTGTTCCCTTATTATTTGTCATATTAACCCAGATTGGATGAATTGCTTTAATATTTCCTTCTAATTAACCCTCAGCTAATTTAACATAGGACATGATGGTTAGCACAACACCTTACAGTACAGGCCAACGGGGTTCAATTCCTGCCATTGCCCGTAAGGATTCTGTACATTCTCCCTGTCACCGTGTGGGTCCCCTCCGGGTGCCCTGGTTTCCTCCCACGGTCCAAAGATGTATCGGTTAGGAAGTTAATTGTTCGTTGTAAAGCGTCCCATGATCAGGCTAGGGTTAAATGAGGGTATTACTGGGCAGTGAGGCTCAAAGGGCCAGAATGGCCTATTCTGTGCTGTATCTCAATAAATAAAAATAAAAATAAAATATAACTCAGTACAGCCCTTCAGCCCATCTTGTGAACACTGACCATGATACCATTCTAACTGCCTGCACATGGTCTGTGTCCCTCTATTCCCTGCCAGTCTAAATATTATTAAAAGTTAAATCGTACCTGCTTCTGCGAGCACGTTCCAGGAAGCTACCACTCTCTATGTGACAAAAAATGACCTTGCATATCTTAAAGTCTTCACTCTGTCATTCACCCTCTCCCCTGTCCCGCAAACGGTCAGGTCCGCATTGGGATTTTGCTGTGTGTGGACTGAGAATACTGTTCACCATTGTACAACAGGACACTAATGTACAATGGCCCCATGTGTCTCCACAGTACTGATGCATCAAAATAGGAGAGATGATTGATCCAGTCAAACGCTCACAAAGCAACACACACACAATGCTGGAGGGACTCAGCAGGTCAGGCAGCATCTGTGGAAATGACATTTCAAGCTGAGACCCTTCTTCAGCACTGGAAAGGAAGGGGGAAGACTGCAGGACACTCCCGTAGTTTGAAGAGTTCTGTATGGAGTGGGAGGAGCGCTTGTTGTTCGTTCATCTGCATTTGAAATAAAGAACTCAACAGTCTTTAGTGTTGATAATCAGATCACTTACACTGGACATCGAGAGTGGTGGACTGTCGTTTAACAATGGTATTGGGGTGATGGTGAAGTGTCAGCTTGGCCTCGCAGGTGAACTGCTGTCCATTCAGCTCTGCTCGTGGATTCACAGTGTGGTAGATAGTCAGCCCAGTACTGGCTGACCTGTTCACTAATATCTCACTTCCCTTCTTCAGTCTGAGTTGAAGTTCCCCTGAGACGTTTAACACACTGCAGGTAATATTCACTGGAATTCCCTCAGTGGTGATCGGGATTTGGATTTCAGGGTTGGAGAAAGCTGTAACAACAGAAAACATTGTCAGAAACTTTCTCAAAGTGATTTTTGCAGCCCTTCTGTACCACCAGACTGAGGTAGCAAATGGAACTCTTTTGAAGTCTGTCTGTGATACAGCACCCACCTACCTCACTGTGTGTCTAGTGGCTAAAGAAAGTGCTGTGGGAATTATCAAAATCCCCTCCCACAGTTCCCAACATCATTCACTCCTGACCCAATCTCATCAAAGCAAATGACACGTTGGTTCAGTGCATCCGACAGAGTGGAACTTTGCAGCACACACACACATAAACACACATGTAGCCCCCCTGGCCAGCCTCAGGGTCGCTCAGCTCGCTGTCGTCTAGGGAAACAGTCCTCGGCCCCGCCAAACTGGGTAATTAGTTTGTGTGGATGCTGTGTGATGTACCCCACCCCGCCCAAATAACAGACAATACACGATATACGATTAAATGAATTACAGTTTATAGATATTACTGGAACTATATAATTAATAGAGAATAAAATATAAAAGGAAAGTAAAAGGCACCACACTTCTCGAAGTTCAATCACTACATGCACAAACAGTTGGAGCTTGGGACCCCCCTTCTTCACCCAGCGTCTCCCCTCGGACCTCCTCGACCTGCTGCCTGGGACCAACAACGGTGGTTGACCAGATGCTCCACACGACTCCATCTCTGTCTCCTCTCCTCGCCGAACACCCTGGACCTCGGACTCCTGCTCGGGGTCGGACCCCGTTAGCGGACTCACAGCACCCGGTCCATCCTCTGTCTCTCTCTCTCTCTCTCTCTTCTGCCTTCTCCCCAAAAACCCGCACAACACACTAACTTACAGACACACAGAAAGCATAACATCCATCCCAATTGGTTTCTTCACCTTCCCATCAGTAACATAATCCAAATAAACTGCTAGCGGGAGGACTTTCTCAGCAGTTAACATAACAAAGAAGCCATTTTAACTAGACTACGCAGTAACATAAAAGAAACCCCTTACACACTCATATACACACACGTAAACACATACACACATGTAAACACGCACATATACACACAGATTTATTTACAATGTCTTTGAGTCTGAGCAATCCTGGAAAATTGTCATTCACCACCACAACAGGGTTGACTTGGCCAGTAACCAGCCAGTGGTTTCTCAGACATTTCAGATGGCATTTTACCTTCAAAGCAATGGTAAATAATCCACAGAATTAATTCCTTGGGTATGAAGTACTTCGGTGTATTGTGAGGGTGGAATATATTTTACTGACAATATATATATGTTGTGAAATTTGTGGATTTATAGCAGCAGTACAGTGCAATACATAAATTAAATGATAAATTGCAATTAGATATACAGTTACACACACACAATACCTAATTGTGACTTATAGATTATTTTATCTATTGCGCTGTACTGCTGCCACAAATCAACAAAATTCACAACACATATCAATAATGATAAACCTGATTCTGATTTAACTTTGCTGCAAACTTCTGTCTCCTTTCTATCTAATGATACGTTTGCTGGCAGCCTTTGATCCCACATTCAGTTTCTATCTCTGACAAATTCAATTGCCGGTCGCTGCTTCTGCAATACAATCTTATCCTGGTACATCAGATTTCTGAATGGATGTGCACTACCTCAGTATTTGATTTTTGCTCTCTTTTTGCAATATAGATATGTACATCTTACTGTAATTTATAATTTGTTCTTGTTATTCTGCTTAACATTGTACTGCTGCTGCAAAACAATAAATTTCATGACATGTGCCAAGGGTGTTGAACCTGATTCTGATTAATGTCTAGGCTCAGTCTCATGCTCCATTGAACCTGCTCCATTGATAAACCCATGGCTAAATAACTACAACTGATTCAAAGGTTCATTTTATTGTCAAAGTTTGTATTCAGAATACAACTCTGATATTCGTCTTCCCCAGATAGCCATGAATTTCAGAAAAACTGTGGGAGTTGAAAGAAAAGACATTGACCACCTCCCACTGACCTACCCACTCCCTGCATGAAAAAGGAAAAGAAACAAATCTGGGCAAACACTCCACCCCTCCCTTTTACAAAATAAGCTAACAGATCGCCCACATAGAAAACAGCAGCTGGAACATCAAACCCCAAGCCTCCCAACCCCTGCCACACACAAAAGCTATCAGATCGCCAACATGGAAAACGGCAGCTAGAACAAATCCCAAACTCCCAATGCCCTCCCTCATGAAGATAAACAGGAATAATAACATCAAACCCCCCCCCCCCAAGCTCCCTCCCTTAAAGCCTATATTCCTTTTTCCCCAGAATTCTATTCATTTTTGTTTGAAATACCGATTGACTGCAAATCTGCTCCATGTTGCTGCCTGTTGACTGTCTAGGAGCAGGAAGGAAACTCTAAAACATTACTGTCTAGTCAAAGTGCTCAATTATCCAGCATACTTACCATACACGTCAATGGTAATGCTATCATTCTTTGATGAAACTGATGGATAGTCCTGAAAATCTGCCATGCAGTTGAGTTCAGTCAGACCGGTCTCTCGTGGTATCCATGTAGCTGTTGTCTGGACTGTGGTGGGATTTGATCTACTGACAACTGAATTCCATTCCTCACCATCCTGAAACCACCTTAATCTCACCTTCTCAGCAGGGTAGACATTTGAGACCTCACACGTCAATGTGGTCTCCTGATTTACTTCTACAGAGTCTCTGTTGAGGATCCTTGGAGGCTCTGGAAAAGCTGTAATACACATAAGAAATTCACTGCATATTGGTTTGCCTTGGCCTGTTTCAGATACTGATGGAATGATGCAAAACTGACCAGATCTTTATAAGCCTCTGTACACAACCAGGAGTTCATCAAACCCATGTCAGTATGAGCAGGTTCCATACTTTGCTCTTCCTCTGACTCTTCCTGTTCTTCAGGCATCCCAAAAATCTAACTCTGCTCCTCCCATGGGCAGTGATACAGGAGTAAACGCTCACTGACTTATCAAGAGTGTGGTCTCAGTGAGCAGCTAGTTTGGGGTGGCACGGTAGTGTAGTGGTTAGCACAACGCTTTACAGTGCAGGTGATCCCTGTTCAATTCCCGATGCTGCCTGTAAGGAGTTTGTACGTTTTCCTGTGACCATGTGGGTTTCCTCCCACAGTCCAAAGACGTACTGATTGGTGGGTGAACTGGTCATTGTAAATGGGTGTGTGATTAGGCTCAGGTTAAAATGGTGGATTGATGGGCAGCGTGACTCGAAGGGCCGGGAGGCCCAATTCTGTGTTGTTGACTTTCAATCTACTTTGTTTCGCCCGTACTGGCCCAAGAGAAGGGCTGATCCCTAAAGAATAGTCATAAAGAAAGCGGTCGGGACATTTGCCTTCATAAATCAAAATGTTGCGTACAGGAGATGGAAAGTTATGCTGAAGTTTCATAAGGCATTGGTGAGGCCTAATTTGGAGTACTGTGTGCATTTCTGGTCACCCACCTATTGGAAATACGTAAATAAACTTGAAAAAGTAAAGATAAAATTTACAAGGATTTTGCCCTGGACTGCAGGACCTGAGTTATGAGGAAAGATTGAATAGGTTTGGAGTTAATTCCTTGGAATGGTGAAGATTGAGAGGAGATTTCATAGAGTTATACATAACTGTGAGGGGTAAAGATAGGGTAAATGCAAGCAGGCTTTTCCCACAGAGGTTGGGTGGGAATACAACTAGAGGTCATGGGTTAAGGGTGAAAGGTGAAAAGTTTAAGGGGAACATGAGGGGAAACTTCTTCATTCAAATGGCTGTGAGAACGTGGAACGAGCTGCCAGTGCAAGTGGTGCACGTGAGCTCGATTTGAACATTTCAGGCAAGTTAGGGTAGGTACCTGGTTGGTAGGGGTATGGAGGGCTGTGGTGCTGATGCAGATTGATGGGAGCAGGTAGATTAAATGGTTCAGCACAAACTAGGTGGGCTGTACTTTTCTATGACTCTGTCTATTACCACCACCTGCACTGACCACCAAGAGGAACACGGGAGTATCAGGTAAGAGTGCAGAATTTGCAGGAGTTTGGAATTGTTTCAGTGACCTTCAGCCAAATAATCTCTTCTACTTCCATGGTTCTCTGAAGTTGTAAACTTTCAGTCTTGGTTGAAGATAAACAAGTTTTGCTGAACGGATAAAACAAGAACTAAATGTGAAAACTTTCAAAACAGGACCACTCACTGCTTACTTTTGCCTATTCTTAATAAAAGCCGGAGGGGGTGATTCAGGGGCGGGGTGTGGGGTAGCAGTTCAATTTCAAAATGGAACTCACAGTACGTTTGCAGAGTCACAAATGCACCTGCGATCCGTTTGGTTGTGTCAGAGTCCAAGATCAACTCTGCCAAGCAGGTGTACACCAGTCCATCGTCTGAGATACTTGCATTGAAATGAAGGACGTTCTTCAGTGGACCATCATCTGGGAAACCTGGTTTCTCTGTGGAAATATTTGCTATAGTCTCATTCTCTCTGAGCCAGGTGAGTATGAGTTTGTTCTTTGGATAGACCTTCGGGCCAGTACACTCCAGCTGATATGGTTTGTTAACTTCCAGCACTTCAGGAGGCGGAACAATGCTTAAGTTTCGATCTGTCAAAGGAGAATCATGTTAACAAAATTCATTCAAATTACAAATCTAGATGATACTTGTGTCATGCCATCAGGCTGGAAGCTACCCAGACAGAATATTTGTTTCCCTCTCTCACCTGATCTCCTTGCCTGCCCAGTTTCACCCATCACCTGCCACCTTGTACTTTCTTCTTCCCTCCCCCAGCTTCTCCACTTCCTGCTCAGTCCTGAAGAAGGATTTTGGCCCAAAATGTTGAATGTTTGCTCTTTTCCACAGGTGCTGCCTGGCCTGCTGAGTTCCTCCAGCATTTTGTACTTGTCCCACCTTTCTTTCCATTCATTGTCATTTCAGGTGACTTCAGAACTTTGAAATACTGTTTAATATTAAGTTTACCTCGTTAAAAATTTCTTCAAACTTTAATGAATGTCAATAACAAGTGGTGCTCAAGTATGAAGTTATTTTACCATACACATGTACACCACCAAACAAACCAACATCCTTCTGGAGCAAGGTGCACAACACGGTACACATATAGTAAACTAACAGACTACACATAAAGTAATATTACCACAAATAACAAGGTGCATTTACAGCACAAGTTAAAATGTAAACAGTATAATGCTACTGGTGCAAATCTGCTTATTGTTGGACTTGGTTTCTGCTGTTTGTTGGGTTCTTTTCTTCCAAAAGTAGTATATCAGACCAATAACAATTAAACAGGCAAAGATAGTTACCATATATATCCAAGCTGGAGATCCAGATTGATCAATAAAAATAATCACTAAATCAATAGTACAGGTCATTGACAGTCCCAGGTAAACACTTCATAACAGAAGTACTCTTCTCTTCTGATCACTATTACCTCTGAGAGTGCTCCCTCGGGAGAGTGAAGACTCAGGCTAGCTTCTAATGATCAAGTATGTAAAGTAATCTATCTATGTATCTATTTATTTATTTACTTATTTATCTATTTGCTTACTTACTTCCCTATTCAGATCCACTGCGGAAAAGGCCTTTTGTCAGTACCTCCAGTTGAACTGTCTTTTTGTGTGTGTTTTCCCCCTAGCCGTCAGTCTGTGGTTTTGTATTGCCATGTGCTCCTGTCCCCGCTCCTGCTCTACTCCGGCCCTGTATTACTGAGTACTCCCTCACCTGTTTCTCACTATTACCTGTATTGCTGCCACCTGTGTCTCATCGTGCTCCACCTATCATCTGCCTCTCTGTTTATTCTCAGTGTATTTCAGTCCTGTGTTTTCACCTTTTTGTGGCCAGATTGTGCCAGTGAGTTTTCCTGAGCCTTTCCAGCATTTGTATCTGAACTCTCTCCAAGTGAATAAGGCTCTGCCTCTTTCCTGATTCTGGTTTTTGGATTTCTCTGGATGTTTTGATCTCTGCCTGAATTTTGACGCCAACTTTGTTTGCACTTTGGGATTTGTTACTTAATTAATATCACTGTGTCTGCAATTGGATCCCTGCTCCAGCGCCCTGACACCTTTCTGGTCCTTTGAGCCATGCTGTCCAGCAGACCCGATTTAATCTGTGCCTTATCAGAGGACAATTAGCAAAGACCAATTAACCTACCAAGCAGTACATCATTGGACTGTGGGAGGAAACTGGAGATCCCGGAGGAAACCCACATGGTCACAGGGAGAATGTACAAATTCCTGACAGGCCGTGACGGGAATTGAAACTGGGTCACCCATGCATGTAAAGTGTTGTGTTAACCACTACACTACCATGTCACCCACAAACATCTTGTGGAAAAGGACTACCCAGTGAGGTTCCCATATGGTCAGATATAAATGAGGTTAATCATCTACTATTTTCCAGATGTCAGGTGAAGCAAGTTCAGTTCCTTCATACACCTAACACTTTGGACTGTGAAATAGCGACATAGGTTTCCTGACCTGATACACTCTGAACGTTATTGCTCCATTTCTGCAGAATTATCTCTGTACAATGTCAATATCTAAACCCCTTTCAGACTGTGAACTCATTGTGGGGGAGTGAAGTGTAAATCCATTTCCCAGCAGGCCGTTCTCTACCTCACCTGATACACGACAGCATCTTTCTGTGAAACTTAATTTCATTTTGCTTCCTTTCATCCTGTTACATTCTGCTATGGGATTTACTTAGAACAAGAGATGTCACTTACTGTACACTGGAACCACCAGTTTCCTCTCCTGCACTGCTTTTCCTGCAGATGAGCAGATTACAGTACACGGCACTGTCAGATCCCATTTCTGGATACTCAGAAATCGATCTGTAATGAACTTATCACCATGAGTTCTGTTGGGATTCATCCCTGGTTTGTATTCCATAATCATTGTTTGGTTGTTACACATTGTACTGCAGGTCACCTCCAGGGAGTGTCCAAATTCCACCGCTGGGGTGTTTGTTTTGATGGAAACCTCAAATCCATTCAGTTTACCTGCCAGAGAGACACAGGGAAATCATTCAGTGTAGTCCTGGGTGCAGCTTTGATCTCTGTACCTAACGATGGATGTACTTCCCATTGAGGCAGTGAAGAGGAGATTCACCAGACTGATTCCTGATATTGCAGACTTTCAGAAGTGATGGAATTAACAGATCAGTGTAAACTAGAATTGGAGGAGATCAAACTGAAGTGCACAGAAATGTCAAGATATTTTGACAAGTTGAAACAGGATTGATGTTTGCTCTGGCTAGGGATTCCAACAGGTGTTTGGAGATTCAGGATGCAAGATGGAGATATTGGGAATACCTGCAACACTTGGTTATGGAGGTCAAGGTAATAAATCTATTTCAGAAGGCTAAGAAAGATACCATTATATTTATCTGGGGATATGGGGAAGAAATAAGGTGCCTAGTCAATGGATTTAGTTGTCTGCACCCAGCCCTGTCTATTTCTATACAAATCAAACATTTAATTTTTTTCTCAGCATAATTATAGTTCTAAATATGCCACAACATTTAAAAAAAAGTCTTGTACAGCTGCAATGTACCTGTCAACATTCATGCTCAGTGTTCCCACCAGTGAAGGTGAGCACATTTCACACTGTCTTTACTGCCCTTTCCATTTTAAGGGAGTGATGGACGTCCACTCCAAGATCCCTCTCTACATCAATATTCTCGTATCCTGCCATTTACTGTATATATTTCTCTAGTATTTGATGTCCAAAAATGCATCACCTCACACTTGTCTGTCTAAATTTCCAGCCGACCTCCTTTAACTCCTGCTATATCCTTTGACAATGTTCATCACTCTCCAGTACTCCATCAACTTCTCTGCAAACCTACTGATCAGACCATCCATATGCTCATCCAAGTTATTAATTTATATTACAAACAAGAGATCCCTGGGCTGATACTTGCAGAACACCAATGGTCACAGTCCTCCAGTCAGAAAAGCATCACAACCATCCATCTTCTGTGATGAAGCCAATTATTTTCTCTTAACTATCTGAAATAACCTCTTGTGTCTGAAGGTCATGGCTACCTCTCAGAATGGACCATAGGTATAAATGTTGGACAGGAAATTGATTTTCTGAAGAGCCACACTGAGAAACTGAGTAATTTTCATATCAAAAGGGGAAGAAAGTTGTTTGTTTTTTCCACTTATTGTGACAGTGATGTTTCAGGTAACTACCATCCTGATGAACAGTCTTGGCCCAAAACTTTGACTGTTTATTCTTTTCCATAGATGCTGCCTGGTCTGCTGAGTTCCTCCAGCATTTTGCGTGTATTACTTTGATTTCCAGCAGTGACAGATTTTCTCTCGTTTGTGATTCAACTATGGACTATGCCCAATATCCCCTGAGGCGTTTTCTTGACCTGCCTCGGCTCTTCAGGTGAAGGTGGGGTCAGAGTTCCAGGATTTATACCCAGTGATGATGAAGGGATGGCACAATACACTTAGTGGCCAACTTTATTAGATAAACCCGTACAGCTGCTCATTAATGCAAACATCTAATCAGCAAATCATGTGGTAGCAACTCAAAACATAAAAGCATGTAGTCATGGTCAAGAGGTTCAATTGTTGTTCAGACCAAACATCAGAATGAATAGGAAATGTGATCTAAATGACTTTGAACATGGAATGATTATTGGTGCCAGACGGGGTGGCTTGAGTATCTCACAAACTGCCGATCTCCTTGCATTTTCACACATAACAGTTTCTTGTGTTTACAGAAAATAATGTTTAAAAACATACTCAGTGCCCACTTTATCGGGTAGAGGAGTTACCTAATGAAGAAGCCAGAGTGTATCTCCGGGTCAGAATGATGTGTAACCAGATGAGGAATGTACTAGTGTTGGTGATCCCATGCACCAGCTCCCATGTCCTTTGGGAGGTGTTGTTGCTTAAGAAATGGGGAGAGAAAAAGCTGCTTGCAGCCTCTTCCATCTGAAATGATCCAGACAATGCTGGAAACACCCAGCAGACCAGGAAGGAAAAACAAAGTTAACATTTCTGGTTGAAGAACTTGCTTCATAACTGCCTTTATTTCGGATTTCCAGCATTGGCGCTTTTTAAAAATGTTGTTTCTTCCAGCTGCCCCAAAGCCCTTGGGGGACCCCGGGAAAGTAATTTGCAAGGGTTGGTGTGGTGCCAGAGCAGAATGGGCACATAGAGACACTGGTGACTGTAGATGCGGGAATCTGGAACAACAAACTCAGCGGGTCGATCGCTTCTGTGTCGGGAAAAGGAAAGAACGACGTTTCCGGTGGAGACCTTGCATCAGGGCGCGTTATGGTGACTAGTCAGACTGTTATAGCGGAAGGACGTACAGGAACTCGGGCTATGTGCGCTTTGGTGGCTATTGCAGTTTTACACAAAGGTATAGAGTTGTAAACGGAGTCAAAACCGGACCCGCGGTCAGACTCAGCCCAGCGCTCAACGGTGATAGAGTGTACCGAGTACTGAAAGAATACAGAGTACCAGGGACTAGGAAACGGAATGAAAGTGCTTCTGACGTAATGAGTAAAATAATGATATATGTTGCTAAAGTCTTCATTTCTATCTTCCTCGCCATTCTTCAGAGGAATTTAAGCTAACGTTAAATTTCTGTTTTGCCAAAATAAATATTGCCGAGGAAATTGGAAACGAGATGGCGTCTATGTTTAATAAACCACTCAGTAGCACACAATCCGAAATGCACAGGTTGTGTGCGTAGTTACACTCTAACGCTGTGTGTCTCCGGGCGAACATATTTGATTAATATTTAAAACCAAGTTACCTACCTGTTACCACCAAGAGTAAAGCAAAAAGGGAAATCGACCTGGAATACATAATCATCAAATCTCAAACGAAAACGTGGAACGAATTTGATTAACTTTTTTCAAAGTCCCGAGATGAACGCGAAGAGCCAGTACTGATCCGCTTGGCGGTATCGAGCAGTGACGAGGTGGCAGCGCTTCCGGGATGAAAGTTCCGCGGACCGCACCCCACCCGGCAGTAACTCGGGCTCTTTATTTAACATTCGGACATCTACAGTTGTTGCATAACTACTGATCGACTAGTAAAACTTCGGTTCATGAATACCTTGCTTTTCTGGAACATGACAAGTTTGTGCATTGTGCAAAATGCGCAGTTTGTTACCATGTTTACAGTTCAACTCTCAACAACAGCTCTGAATCTCTTTAATTCTCCGGTACAGCGTCAGCTTCTTCCTGGTATTGCATCTCCAAGACAGTCACTAAAACTAACCTACCTTCACTGTAGAATTTATTTTGAATATCAACGTGAGAGGAGATGTTCTTTCTGTCATTGCGGGGGAGTCAGAAGTAAATTTGCGTAGGTGCCTCAACTGTAACATTCCGCGGATCGGGTTAAGGCAGGGGTGGCCAACCTGTTATATTCCATGCGTCAATTTTTTCATGCACGAGTTCAGATGTGCCATACAACCCTTGTACCCCATCCAATTCTTGTAAAAATATGTTAGTATAGAACTCGTGTGTGAAAAAAACGCATCTGAACCCGTGTGTGAAAAAATTGCCGCATGGAATGTGAAAGGTTGGCCACCCCTGGGTTAAGGTAATACAGATGGAGGGAAATCTGAAATGTTTGTGGCCAGAAGTGTTTCGGATTTTGGATTTTTCAGGAATTTGGAATAATGCAATCAAATAGCTTGGAAAAACTATCATTTCCAACTCTGAATTACTGATGTAGCCATTCAGTGAGTTAGATTTTCATTAGGATAATCTTGGCAAACTCATCAATGAATTTCTCTGCTGCTTCATGATCAACAGACCTTTATCATCACGACTACTACTACTAAGTCGACTCAGGCCTAGGGGACCAGCGTCAGGCACGATGACAGACTCTCCACTTCTCCCTCTCCCTCATCAGTACATTCAGTTGATCTACATTAGCCGCGCCACTGTCTTCTAGGAGCATGTTGACCATAGTCTTGGGAGGGCACCCAGGGTTCATCCTCCCATGCTTGGGTTCCCATATGATGACTAGGCTGGCAGGGAGCTCGGGGTGGTGTAGACAGTGCCCCACTAGTTGCAGTCTAATCTTAAAAAATTTAATGCTACACCTTTTCTTAAATTTCTGCAAATACCCTGCTGAATATTTACAATTGCCTTCAATTTGCTGTTCATCCTGTGACTAGTGGTGTGCCACAGGGATCAATGCTGGGTCCATTGTTATTTGTCATCTATATCAATGATCTGGATGATAATGTGGTAAATTGGATCAGCAAGTTTGCTGATGATACAAAGATTGGAGGTGTAGTTGACAGTGAGGAAGGTTTTCAGAGCCTGCAGAGGGACTTGGACCAGCTGGAAAAATGGGCTGAAAAATGGCAGATGGAGTTTAATACTGACAAGTGTGAGGTATTGCATGTTGGAAGGACAAACCAACATAGAACATACAGGGTTAATAGTAAGGCACTGAGGAGTGCAGTGGAACAGAGGGATCTGGGAATACAGATACAAAATTCCCTAAAAGTGTCATCACAGGTAGATAGGGTCGTAAAGACAGCTTTTGGTACATTGGCCTTTATTAATCAAAGTATTGAGTATAAGAGCTGGAATGTTATGATGAGGTTGTATAAGGCATTGGTGAGGCCGAATCTGGAGTATTGTGTTCAGTTTTAGTCACCAAGTTACAGGAAGGATATAAATAAGGTTGAAAGAGTGCAGAGAAGGTTTACAAGGATGTTGCCAGGACTTAAGAAACTCAGTTACAGAGAAAGGTTGAATAGGTTAGGACTTTATTCCCTTGAGCATAAAAGAATGAGGGGAGATTTGATAGAAGTATATAAAATTATGATGGGTATAGATAGAGTGAATGCAAGCAGGCTTTTTCCACTGAGGCAAGGGGAGAAAAAAACCAGAGGACATGGGTTAAGGGTGAAGGGGGAAAAGTTTAAAGGGAACATTAGGGGGGGCTTCTTCACACAGAGAGTGGTGGGAGTATGGAATGAGCTGCCAGACGAGGTGGTAAATGTGGGTTCTTTTTTAACATTTAAGAATAAATTGGACAGATACATGGATGGGAGGTGTATGGAGGGATATGGTCTGTGTGCAGGTCAGTGGGACTAGGCAGAAAATGGTTTGGCACAGCCAAGAAGGGCCAAAAGGCCTGTTTCTGTGCTGTAGTTTCTATGGTTTCTATGGAATCTTGCTTGTTTCATGATCAGCATCCTGTTAAATGGCATACATTCACACTGACACTGACGAATCCACTCTTTCAGTACACAGTCGAGATCTTCATTTTTCACTTTATGCAGTGTTTTTCATTAACTTCTGTTCATTACATATGTGAGGTAAGTTTTCAAAACTGGTCCACTGAGACCTGTGCATTGTCTGTGAAACTTTCCAGCACCTTGTGGAATTTCGGATAAGGGGTACTCAACCTGTAGTTGGTTATAACTATAATGTCATCATAGAGAACGAGAGGTCACTCTGTGTTTGGGATGTGAAGACTGTGTGCCACCCTTTCAGACTTCTTGTCAGTGTGGGCTTTTAGCTTCAACCATGCATATTTCATTTTCCCTCTCATATCTATATACTGACTAACTTCATTCTGTTTTCTGCCCTAATGCAAGGTTTGGCCCAAGATGCCAACCATCACTTTGCCTCCACCGATGCTGCTTGACCTGCTGAGTTCATGCACTACTTTAGTTTTTGGGGGGCCAGACTTAGAGGGGTGGTTGTTAAAGTTGTCTACATAGGAGTGTAGGATTACCTCTTTTTAGACGTGATATTTAGAATTGCTGGTATTCGCACTTTTACTGACAACACAGAAATCAGAACACTACAGTGAAGAGTAACAAGGGAGCGATGGATGGCGGAGAACCCAAGTACAGAGTAAGGTCGAGAATTAACTCATACTCAGACTTGAAATAATCAAGATGACTCAGATGAAATTGAAGGGCGAAATCACGAACAGTAGTACTAGAGATGGAAACCCTATGATTCAGCACTGAGTGCTCAGCATAAGGCTTCTGAGTACAGGAATATGGTTGGTAATAATTGGCAACCTGAGTCTTAAAGGGACATCAGCAGCTAGCCATACTCCAGCTAATTGGAGTGCCTTACATGGATGCCTGCCATGGTTCAGTTTGGGCCATGACACCCGATGTTGACTCTGTGGTTAAGAAGGCATATGGTGCATTGGCCTTCATCAATTGTGGGATTGAGTTTAAGAGCTGGGAAGTAATGTTGCAGCTATATAGGACCCTGGTCAGACCCCACTTGGAGCACTGTGCTCAATTCTGGTCGCCTCACGACAGGAAGGATGTGGTAACCATAGAAAGGATGCAGAGGAGATTTACAAGGGTGTTGCCTGAATTGGGGAGCATGCCTTATGAGAATAGGTTGATTGAACTTGGCCTTTTCTCCTTGGAGTGATGGAGGATGAGAGGTGACCTGACAGAGGTGTACGAGATGATGAGAGACATTGAGAGTCTAGAGTGCTCATGTATTTTCCCACGTTTCTGAAACTTATTAAGTTCACTGGAAAAGGTATTATACTATTGAGTAAATATATAAAAAGGTGAAATAAAATTGTGTTGGGATATTAGGAGTAATATCCAATAGCCCAGCAAATCTATTCATCTGCCACCACCAAATTCCTGAAGATGCCAAATAATTGGAATATTTACTGGAGTTTCTGTATGCCAGAGGCAGGGGAGGTGACTGTTTCATACAACAGACAATGATGTGCTAATCTACCAAAGTGGGCTGTTCCGATGGTGTTGGAATATCTTACTTTCTTTTTTTATTAACTTTTGGGATCTAGGTGCTGCTGGAAAGGCCAGAATTTAATACCCTTTTCTAATTAACCTTGAGAAAGTGTTACAAGTCACCAACAGCAGCCACCGTGAGTTTTCCGATAAAGGCATCCCTTGACATCCATTTCAGATTGATCACTTGAAGGAACAGTTGAAGAGAGCAATGTTTATATATGCCTGCTCCCCTTCTTCATCTTGGTACAGGGGTTGCAGTTTTTGGAAGATGATATTGAAGAAGTCTAGGTGAATTAGTGCAGACAGCACTAATCATGAACGGCACAACAAGTGGATCATGGATATCTGATAAACAAGAAGACAAAAAAGAAATTCATTTGGTTTTCTGGATCTGTGGAGGAGCTGTTTGTATTAATTTTCTCTAGATCTAGACCAGCAATGCCAGCTTTAATTGTGCTTACGAATGTGGTGTTCAGCCAACTTCTAGAACCACTGAAGTCCCTCTGGTGAAGATACTCCCAGAATTCTGTTGAAAAAGTTTCGAGGACTTTGACCCAGTAACAATGATATCTCTTCTGTGGCCACTTTATTAGACACACCCGTACACTTGCTTTCTTCATGCAAATATTTAATTAGCCAATCACGAGGCAGCAACCCAATGCATAAAAGCATGCAGGCATGGTCAAGAGGTTCAGTTGTTGTTCAGAGCAAATATCAGTCCGGGGAAGAAATGTGTTCTAAGTGACTTTGACCATGAAATGATTATTCGTGCTAGACAATGTTTGAATATCGCAGAAACTGCTAATCTCCTGGGATTTTCATGCACGACAGTCTCTAGAATTTACAGAGAATGGTGCAAGAAACAAAAAAAAACATTAAGTGGATGGTAGTTCTGTAGGCAAAAACACCATGTGTTAACAGAGGTTGGAGGAGAATGGCCAGTATGGTTCAAGCTGGTGGAAAGATGACAATCACTACCCTGCATTACAACAGTGATGTACAAAAGAGTATCTCTGAATGCACAGCACCTTGAACTTTGAAGTGGACGGGCTACTGCAGCAGAAGACCACAAACATACACTCAGTGGCCATTTTATTTGGAACTTCCTGTACCTAATATAGTGGCTACTGAGTGTATTTCTAAATCAGATGGAGTGTGACTTGACAGAGGGGTTTGGTATCATCCTGCTGATGGTGTTCCCAAGGCCTCATGCCATTATCTGCTTGGTAGCAGTCAGGGTCGGGAGGTGACAGAATAGCTCAGGCATTTTCTAGATGGTTCAGTTTGTGACTGATGGGGAGAGTATCAATGTACAGAATGGTGAATATGTGACAAAAAGCTGAAGGACCTTAAGGTACATAGGTCACCTGGACCAGATGAACTGCATCCTAGGGTTCTGAAGGAGATAGCTGTAGAGATTGTGGTGGCATTAGAAATGATCTTTCAGAAATCATTGGACTCTGGCATGGTGCCAGAGAACTGGAAAATTGCAAATGTCACTCCACTCAAGAAAGGAGGAAGGCAGCAGAAGGAAATTATTGACCAGTTAGCCTGATCTCAGTGGTTGGGAAGTTGTTGGAGTCAATTGTTAAGGATGAGGTGATGGAGTACTTGGTGACACAGGACAAGATAGTACAAAGTCAGCGTGGTTTCCTTCAGGGAGAATCCTGCCTGACGAACCTGTTGTAATTCTTTGAGGAGATTACAAGTAGGTTAGATAAAGGGGATGTAGTGTATGTTGTATATTTGGACTTTTAGAAGGCTTTTGACAAGGTGCCACACATGAGGCTACTTACCAAGTTACAAGCACATGGCATTATAGGAAAGTTACTAACATGGTTAGAGCATTGGCTGATTGGTAGGAGGCAGCGAGTGGGAATAAAAGGATCCTTTTCTGGTTGGCTACCAGTGACTAGTTGTGTTCCACAGGGGTCGGTGTTGGGACCACTTCCTTTTATGCTTTATGTAAATAATTTAGATGATGGAATAGATGGCTTTGTTTAAAAGTTTGCAGATGATATGAAGATTGTTGGAGGGGCAGGTGGTGTTGAGGAAACAGGTAGGATACATGAAATCCATATACACTATACCTACAGGTCTACCTTCAGCAATGTGTTTAGTCACATCCTCAAAACATTCAATCAGGCTCATAAGGCATGACCTGCCTTTGACAAAGCCATGCTGACTATTCCTAATCATATTATGCCTCTCCAAATGTTCATAAATCCTGCCTCTCAGGATCTTCTCCATCAACTTAGCAACCACTGAAGTAAGACTCACTGGTCTATAATTTCCTGGGCTATCTCTACTCCCTGTCTTGAATAAGGGAACGACATCCGCAACCCTCCAATCCTTCAGAACCTCTCCCGTCCCCATTGATGATGCAAAGTTCATTGCCAGAGGCTCAGCAATCTCCTCCCTCACCTCTCACAGTAGCCTGGGTTACATCTCGTCCGGTCCTGGTGACTTATCCAACTTTCACTATCTCCAAAATGCTCTCCTACTGAGAGACCTGACACCTGGCCAGGTTCATTTCCCAATACCAGATCAAGTACAGCTTCTCCTCTTGTAGGCTTATCTACATATTGTGTCAAGAAACCTTCCTGAACACACCTAACAAACTCCAACCCATCTAAACCCCTTGCTCTAGGGACATGCCAATCGATATTTGGGAAATTAATATCTTCTACCACAACAACCCTGTTATTATTACACCTTTCCAGAATCTGTCTCCCTGTCTGCTTGTCGATATCCCTGTTACTAATGGGTGGTCACTAGTTATTGACTCCTTCCTGTTTCTAACCTCCAACTGCAGAGATTCTGTAGACAATCCCTCCATGACTTCCTCCTGTTCTGCAGCCGTGACACTATGTCTGATCAACAGTGCCACGCCCCCACCTCTTTTGCCTCCGTCCCTGTCCTTTCTCAAACATCTGAGACCTGGCACTCGAAGTAACCATTCCTGCCCCTGAGCCATCCAATTCTCTGTAATGGCCACAACATCATAGCTCCAAGTACTGATCCACGTTCTAAGCTCATCCGTTTTGTTCATAATACTCCTTGCATTAAAATAGCCACATCTCAAACAATCGGTCTGAGCACATCCCTTCCCTATCACCTGCCTATCCTCTCTCTCGCACTGTCTCCAAGATTTCTCTATTTGTGAGCCAACCGCCTCCTCCTCCATCTCTTCAGTTCGGTTCCCACCCCCAGCAATTCTAGTGTGGCTTTAAAATGATTTTCCAGGTAACCTGCTGGACTAGAAATCATATCCAAATAAGAAGTTATTTGTGAGGTGTTCTTTGATGTAATGTAACATGTAGGTTTATGAAGGGTGTGGTCTGTGTCTGCCCTGAGTGATTTGAGCTAGTTATAAGTTTCATAACTGATTTAGAACAAAGAGCAGTAAATTACCCCAGTTATCACTAATGGAAGAAGGGCAATAAATGGACACATGGATATCAGAACAGGACCATGGCGAACACGTGGTTAGCATGGACTCCCTTTCTTGGTATTACCTCTTCTCTTCTCTGATTGTTCTTGGAGTGTCAGGGAAACTTAGTAGGTGTGCACACAGGTAAATAATTGTGTAAATTCCCATGTTTTTCCATTGAAACAATAAAGGTACTTTCAGATTCTCTCTCTGCCTCTCTGATCATTATTACTAAGAGATAGATTCTTGTAACAATTCTCTTTGGTTGAAAATGGAATTGCATGACACTCTTGTGGCAAAGTATAACTTGCCACTTATCAGGTCATGCCAAAATGTGGTCTAGGTCTTGCTGCGTGCAGGCACAGACCGCTTCCTTTCCTGAAGAATTGAACAAATTAAAATCATGAGCAAATATCCCCACTTCTGACCTTATGATAGAAAGAAGCCATCGATGAAGCAACTGAAGATGGTTATGTCCAGGACAATAGCCTGACCAATGGTATCAGTGATATCTGGGTTTGGGATGACTGATCTCTAACAAGTGTCTCTAAACAAACTTTGCAAGATATTTGAGTCCAATCATTCAACTGTTTTCCCTTTAATGCCAATTTATTTCAATTTCTTGTGATAGTCACAATATATTCATCAGTTTATTCTTCTTGTCTTATGTCTTTCTTTCCTTTTCAAGGTAGTTGCAGGTTTGTTGGAGCCTGTGTTCTACAGTTCAAGGTACGGCCCCTGCCATATGCATCCTGACACTGGGCTATCTCCAGGAGCAGCTTGGAAGACAGGTGCCCGGAAGAGCAGGCTTGTGGATGGCCTGTTTGCTCACCGATTTCGCCAACAGATGCATCATGTGAAACTGAAGCATTGAGACAGAGGGCAGTGCGCAATGTTTTCGGAGGAAGGTCTCTCGCAATCTCGCTCTCACTCTCGGGTCGTTGGGCTGAAGAAGTGACACAGATAATTGTAACAGCAGAATAGTGAGTTGCTGGAGTCAGCCCTCCTTGCAACTTTTCTTTCCCTTGATGAAGAGAGAGGAAGAGAGATAGTCTATCTTAAATATCGGTGCTGGGTTATGAACTGTAGATTTTGAAGGACTCTAGATCGATCGAGGTCTCTTTTTGGGGCTTTTGCTATTGCTTGCATTGTGGGGGGGGGTGTTTGGGTGGGTTCGGTGAAAATGATAAAGGGCTGGAGAAAGGGGAATCTGATAGGAGAGGGTAGAAGACAATGGAAGAAAAGGAATTCAGAAGAGCACCAGAGGGAAATGTTGGGCAGGTATGTAGATAACTTGAGAGAGGGAAATTCATATGGGAAATGATGATTGCGGGACAGGTGTCAATTACTGGAAGTTGGAGAAATCAGTATGAACAGATCCCCTGTCCTACAGTGCTTTATCTTTTTCACCAATCGACTTCCCAGCTACTTACTTCACCTCTCCGTCTCCCGGTTTCACCTTTTACCTGGTGCTTCTTCCTCCCCTCCCCCCACCTTCTTATTCTGACTTCTCATCTCTTCTTTCCATTCCTGTTGAAGGGTCTCTCTCCAAAATATCGACCGTTTACTCTTTTCCATTGATACTGCCTGGCCTGCTGAGTTCCTCCAGCATTTTGTACGTGTTACTCAGGTTTAATATCACTCGGCATTTGTCATGAAATTTGTTGACTTTGCAGCAGCGGTACAATGTAAAATATAATAATAGGGAAAAAACTGTACATTACATAAGTATATGTATATTAAATAGATTCATTAAGTAGTTCAAAAGTAGGAAGAAAGAGCAGTGAGGTAGTGTTTATGGGTTCAATGTTCATTCAGAAATCAGATGAGAGGGGAGAAGAAGCTGTTCCTGAATTGCTGAGTGTATGACTTCAGGTTTCTGTGACTCTTTCCTTATGACAGCAATGAGAACAAGGCCTGACCTGGGTGATGGGGTCTTTAATGATGGACGCTACTTTTTTGAATCATTGCTCCTAGAGGGTGTGCTGAATACTACGGAGGCTAGTGCTCATGATGGAGCTGACTAATTTAACAACAAATTGATCCTCTGCAGGAGCCAAGCGCTCCCCCAACCCCCATACCAGACGACAATGCAGCCAGTGAGAATGCTCTCCATGGTATATCTATAGAAATTTTAGAGTGTATTTGGTGAAATACCAAATCTCCGTAAACTCCAAATGAAATATAGCAGCTGCCATGTCTTCTTTGTCGCCACATCGATATGTTGGGCGCAGGATAGATCCTCAGGGATATCGAGTCCCAGGAAGTTGAAATTGCTCACTCTCTCCACTTAGGTTCCTTCTATGAGGACTGGCTTGTGTTCCCTCATCTGACCCTTTCTGAAGTCCACAATCTTGGTCTTATTGACGTTGGTTCCAAGTAATTCTTGGTGATTTTTACACTTTAGACCGTAATTTGCTGGATTGGATTTGTTGGAGTCTTTGCTGACAGGACAGAGTTGTAACTGTACTAGAACAGTTTGACTGGAGGCACAGCTAGTCCAGAAATGAAACACTCAACACAACAATCAATATGTTAACTGTCCCATAATCTTTGCTACATCCAGTCTTCTTGGCCATTTTATAGAAAAAGGACTGAATCAAATTTGGTAAATCTGGGTCTGAGGAGGAAGGTGAAATCCATTTGGCACTTTGGACGAAACCTGGTAGCGCATATTTCGACTTGGTCTTTACCACTCACACACTGGGCCTGAATATTCTTGAAGCCTCTTCTTCAGATAGCTGATTAGTGACCAGTATTATTCATGCTTAAGACTGGAAGGACAGCAGAGTTTAATCTAGTATGTTGATTGTAAAATGGATTAATTCTTTGTATGACACAGTCTTTTGTTCAGCTTGTGCTGGTGAGGTGGTTGGTAAGGACAAGTGGAACTCTATGACTGTTAACATGGCGGGTGGATAGGGTGATTGTGGAAATTTGGAAAATGGAGGACGTACGTGCCAGTGAAGTATCAATGGAAAAGGAAGGGAAACCATGTTCTTTGAAGAAGGTGAACATCATGAATGTCCTGGAAAGGAACAGGTAGCACATAGATGAAGGAACTGAGAAAAGGAACTGTATTTTTACCTGAGGCCAGTTGGGAGGAGGTATAGTCAAGAGAGTTGTGCAAATTGGTAGGTTTATAAAAGACGTTGGTCAACAGTTTGTCTCCAAAGATAGAGATGTAGAGATTGAGAAAGGGGAAGGAGGTGTGGATGGATGTGGAGGCAAAGCTGATAATATTGACGAGCTCAGCATGGGTGCATGAAACAGCACCAATGCAGTCATCAATGTAGCATGGAATATTTGCTGAGAATTACTGGGGAAGACTTGGAACATGGACTGTTCAACGCAGCCAAAGAAACAATAGGCCCAGCTGGCGCCCATGTGGATGCCCATGGCAATCCCTTGACTCTGAAGAAAGCGGGAGGAGCTGAAGGAGAAAGTGTTGAGGGTGATGAACAGTTCATGAACAGATGGAGGAGGGTGATGATGGAGGGGAACTAGTTTGTTCTTTTATTGAGAAGCCCCCTTGAAAGGATGCCACCGAGAACCGTTGATTCTGTTCCTCTACATATGTCAAGAGGAGGAGGAGCTGAATTCTCTCTCAGTGGGAAGTGTGTTTCTCAGAAGCAATGGTGGCATCGATATCTTTGAAACCCAGCGCAATACAGTTGGTAGAAGTAGTACTTCTGTGAGCCGATTAAAGTATATTATTGAGATTCTTTGCTGGTAGTTTAAATCCATATGCAGTAGTGAAGCAACAGGCACAGTGAGGGCCAAATAATTAGGCACCCTAATTCTGATGTAACTTAAAAATTAAGGCCCTTTAAACCTGCACTAATTATCACTGACCCTAATGTCCGCAGGATTAAAAGTGCCCTAATAAGGAAGTACAATTGAATAGCTATCCAGGTGCCAAATTTGTTCATGTCACCGCAATCCTGGAGAATGTACGTTGTACTTTGAGAATCTAGATCCATAGCTGGAAACAAAAAAAAGGTTATCCTCTTTCTTGGAATAAGTTATAAATAATAGATCACAGAAACTCCAAACAGCTACTAAACAGATTCAGAAACCAATAATAATGGCTAGTTCTATATCTCCTGATGCCAGTACTTGGGTCTTAGAAATATACTTTAGCCAGGCACTGCCAGAGCCAGAAAGGGTAACAATGAGGCAGCTAAATGATTATATTAAAACTATAGCATATTGTCAGTGTAGAAAGTTATTAAAAATCAGAATTCACCACATCCATTTGTTCCCCCCTTCAAATTTATGAGATATGTCCTTAAAAACCAGACGGGTATGTCTGATTAGATGATGTTCCAAGTGAATTGGTTAATAGGTTCATTGTTGTCACATGTACCAAGGCACAGTTAAAAATGTATCTAGAGTACTGTTCATGCAGATCAATCCAATACAATAGTACATTGAGGTAAAACAATAATAGAGTGTAGAATAAAGTGTCACAGTTACAGAGGCAGGGCAGTGCAGGTAGGCATTAAAGTTCAAGGTCATAACAAGGTAGACTGTGAGGTTAAGAGTCCATCTTATTCTACTAGAAAACCATTCAATAATCTTATAAAAGTGGGATGGAATCTAGTCTTCACCTTGGTGGTACATGCTTTCTGGCTTTTCTATTTTCTGCCCGATGGGAGGAGGACAAAGTGATAATGTCTGGGGTGTGTGTGATCTTTGATCAGGTTGACTGCCTTACTGAGGCAGTGAGACATTCGGACAGGGTCCATGGAGGGGTGGCTGAGATCGCTGATGTGATGAGTGGTGTTTGCAACTCTCTGCTCTTTCTTTTGATCATGCGCTGAGCTGTTGCCAAGCTGTAATGCCTCCAGATAGGACGATTTCAATGGAGCAACAATAAAAATTGGTGTAGGCCATGCCAAACTCCTTCCACCTCCTGAGGAAGTAGGGGCATTGGTGATCTTTCCTGGCATGGTTGGATGAGGACAGGCTGTTGGTGATGTTCACAGCTGGGAACCTGAAGCTCGCGAGCCTGTCACCTTAGTACTGTTGATGCATACAGGAGCATATGTATATCCCCACTTCTCCCACTCCACCATGCCTGTCAGACTCATGAAAAAGAGGGTTCATAAGAAGCAGACCAGGCCAAGAATAAAACTCAAGAGCCTGCCTGACACTGCAAACCAGCAGAACCCTCAGGCCTCGTTTGGGGAAAACCTCAAACAGGAATATACAGAGGATATCAAAGAACACTGGGATCTGCTTAAATCCACCATTCTCAACACCTGCAAAAACATCCTTGGACACCAGGCCAGACAACGTCAGGATTGGTTTGGTGATAATGACATGGAGATAAAGAAGGAAAGCCTTTTGTGCCTGGTAGAAAGTCATTGGCAACAAGGACAAAAGAGGAGCACAAGGTGAGGGAGTAAAGTCTTGGAAATCCAGACACGAAAAGCTTCTTCAGCACCATCAAAGCAGTCTATGGCCCAAGTTACTTTGGAGTAAACTCCCTATGCTCAAAGTTAGGAAAAGAAACTTTATGAAGGGTTGGAAAGGTATGAATATTTGATAGAGAGAGTACTTTCAAGAATTCCTTATCTGTGACAGAACTGCGATACCAGAGGTTGGTAACAAAATCCTTCAGAGACCTGTGAGAGAAGACATGGGAGACCACCCAGTATGAACAAGGTCCATCCGTCATGTCACCAGGAGCCTGAAAAGCAACAAAGCCATGGGTCCAGCTGGGGTCCCAGCGAAGATCCTCAAGGAAGATGAACCACACTCCTGCCCCACTTCCATGCCTTTCCCCTGAAGGTCTGGGAAAAAGAACAACTGCCCTCAGAGTGCAGGGATGCTCCAATAGAGACCATATTCAAGAAGGGAGATGAGGCAGATTGTGGAAATACGGAAGCAGCTCCTCCCGTCAACAACAGGGAAAGTGTTCGCACGTATTCCTGTCAACCAACTCCTTCCACTATCTGAAGAAGTACCCCTTGAATCACAGTGTGGTTTCTGCCCTCCTTAAGGTACTGCAGACACGATCTTCACAGCACACCAATTATAGGAAAAATGCCATGAACAAAGGCAACCCTGTTACTTGGCTTTCATAGATATGACAAAGGCATTTGATACAGTAGACTGCCAAGTTCTCTAGTGTATACTGTCAAAACATGGTTGTCCTGACAAGTACTTGGAAACACTGAGGCTACAGCTTCATGACAGCCCTATTACTCAGCAATGATGACACTGAATCAGAACTCTTCACTGTGAAGACAGGAGTCAAACAGATCTGCATCATTCAACCAACCTATTTGCTATCTTTATTGCTGCCTCCCTTCATCTCATTGGACAAGACCTGCCCCAGGGAATCCCAATCGTGTATAGAATGGATAACAGGCTTTTCAACCTCATCTGGATCCAGACCAAGAACCAGGTCAGCACCACCACTATCATGGAGCTTCAGTATGCGGATGTCAACAGTATCACACACACCCTGACGAAGTTTTCCAACGTGTCCTGAATGCCGTTCCCAAGGCATATAGGGATCAGGGTCCTGTTTAGAATATAAAAAAGAGACATGGGTTCTATATCGCCCAACCAGCCACTTATTCAGCCTTTTATAAAAGTTGACGATATCACCCTTGAACCTGTGGACCACGTTCCTTACCTTGGCAGTATTCTCTAACTCACGTTTCCCCAAACAGATCCTTTACTTCCAGTTGAAGAAAGATCAACGAGCCTTTGGTGTGTAAAGAAAACACTTCAAAGGTCACATCGACATCAGCTGGAAGGAATTCAACATTACATCTAAGATCTGGGAAGCCATTGCACTCAGTAGAGACACTTGGGGGAAATCTGTTCAGGAGGGAGCTGCGCCACATGAGAGCGATTTCTGCTGTGTTGCAGAAAACAAGCGGCCACTGTAAAAGGAGAAACTGAGCGACCAAGAGACCCAACCAGCAACCACAGCCACCATGTGCTCGTGTCTACACTGCACCAGAACATGTGGATCCCAGACTGGCCACCACAGCCACCTGAGGAACCAGCAAGGAGAACATCTTACTCGGCTCGAGTGATCACACAACTCATCTGTCTACAGTCCGCTCCACACACTAGCCCTGAATCAGTTCACAGCCTCAAGCCCTCTCCTGCAGAGTTCTCACCCAGACACTCTGTAGCAGTGAGGAACTTCTCTGCCCGATGAGTAATGCAGGCAGGAAGGCTCCAGGGGCACAGGTAGAAAAACCCTGGGATGAGTTACAAGTCAGTACTGTTAGTGTTCTATTTCCAGTGCACGAAAATAGAAGATAAGAAAATATGGGTAAAAGAGAACTTTGTGAAAACAACTCAGCTCTCAGGATTTATTGTAGTGGCAGCCATGTCACTTTATGTGAATTGTGACTTACTTACCACCCATTACACTTCTGGTGTTTAGGGCAGCAATGAAGGTCCTCCAGCTCAGGTGGTGTTGAGGGTTTCCTTCATCATGTCAGTAGCTTCCTCTGTTTTCTCTACTGTCGGTCATGCAAGTCCCGGGTGGAGACTCAGGAATACCGCTGGACTTAGATGTAGAAGGATTCTTTATTGCTGTTTCTGAAACAGTTTTGTTTCACAAGTTAGGGTTGCTAGCCCTGATCTGAAGCCCTGAACCTGGAGAACCAGTGAACAACTCTTCGTCTGGCTCTGCCCTTTGACCTGCTTGGCATGGGTGACCTACCAAGAGCCAAATCATGAAGCCCTGACTCCCATCAACATGGCTCACTGCATTATTGAGGCACAGACAAGGACCACAACAAGGGTGTGTTCCTCTTGGAGGTGTGTGTGCATTGTGAATAAGATATCAACTTACAATGGATCTTCATTAATTTGAAAATATACAAATATACTTCCACATCTTTCACACAAGTTGTGTTTTATCCCTGCCTTGACATTTATATTGCTCAGGAAATGTGAACAAATAAGGTATGTCAGCTTCCATGATGCTGCCCTAAATAGGAGAATGTTGGGGGTGGGGTGGATAACGGTGTTTCTGCTGGAGCTGCAGACCTCTGTAATCTCATCACCACATTCATCACTTTTACTGGAAACCCTGACACAGTTTTGTGGTTTTTCTAAGAAAAGTAAAACGGAAACAAATTGAGCAGCCCTTCTCAACGATACCTCACGCCATCCGTTCTCTGATAAGTATGAAGACCAAACTAAGCAACATACTGATTCATCTGTCGACAGGGATTTCAGAGCATGTCTGGTGCCTTTGTTTCATTGAAGTCCAAGTTCAGGTAAAATTTGGTTTACCTAGTGAAGTGTTATTTTATACAGACCCAGTGAGAGGCTGCCTCATACTGAAAGAAACTCAATAATTCCTCTTGGCTCTGACTGCTTAAGGCTCCTCCAGAGAGAGAGTGTTCATAACTGTTAGATCAAGATTCTGGTCCATTTGTTTCTCACATGTAACAGGTAGTGAGATTTCCGTTAACAACCAACACAGACCAAGGATGTGCAGGAAGCAGTCTGCAAATGTTAGCACACATTCCATTGCCAATGTGGTATGACCACCATGTTCCACAACAGCAGACAAGCAACAAGAACAACACAAGGGAAACAACAAAACAATCTCTTTTCTCACTCTCAATCCACCCACTCTCACACACAAACCTTCAACGTCTGGTACTTGGCCTGGACTTACAGTCGTCAGGCCTTTGAGCTCTAGGCATGCTGATTTTTGGATCTTGGCTGACTTTGACCTTCAACCTCCAGACTGTTGCACAAGAGCAGGAAGAGTGAGTTCCTGTGCATTTCTATTTTTCAGTGTGGAGGGGTTCTTGAGCCACTCTTTGGCCTGAACGATGTTCTATCACAATGTTGAAGTTTCTCGACTGGGTCAAATGAAGATTCATCCGCTTTCATCCACAAGCGAGGGAAGCAGGAATCTATGAGCTGGGGAAGCTGTTATACTCAGTAAACTAGGCAGCTTAGCGTTTATTCAAAGTTATAATCAGCCAGAATAAAGACCACACTTCCCTTCGGCTAATGGATCAAACACTATATTTACAGTATTCCCAACCTAAAAAAAAAACTAAAGCAAAGACTCCACAAGACACAGCTCAGTACTCTGAATTAAAGTAGAAAGTTTTGGAAACACTCTGAAGATCCTTCATTACAACAGTTCTGTCAAATGGTCTCCGGTCTGAATTGTTAACATTTCTCCTTCCGTATGTAGCCCCCCCCGGCCACTCTCAGGGTCGCTCGGCTT
Organism: Mobula birostris; assembly: GCF_030028105.1. Taxonomy (NCBI): domain Eukaryota; kingdom Metazoa; phylum Chordata; class Chondrichthyes; order Myliobatiformes; family Myliobatidae; genus Mobula; species Mobula birostris. The sequence goes on from NC_092401.1 coordinate 7,718,142, forward strand.
GCTGTCGTCTAGGGAAACAGCCCTCGGCCCCGCCAAACTGGGTAATTAGTTTGTGTGGATGCTGTGTGATGTATCCCACCCCGCCCAAATGACAGACAAAACACCAGATATGAATAGATGATTTACAGTTTATAGATATTACTGGAACTATATACTTAATAGAGAGTAAAATATAAAAGCAAAATAAAAGGAACCACACTTATCAAACTTCAATCTCTTCGTGCACAAAACAGTTGGAGCTCTAGAACCTTTTTCTTCACCCTGCGACCCCTCGGACCACCTCGACCGGCTGCCTGGGACCAACAATGGTGGTCGACCAGACGCTCCACATGAGTCCATCTCCGTCTCCTCACCGAACGTCCTCCTTAGGGTCTGACCCCGTTAGTGGACATCACAGCGCCTGGTCCATCCTCCGTCTCGCTCTCCCGCCTTCTCCCTCAAAACCCCGTGCATACAAATCTTCCAGATACACCAAGTTATAACAACTATACCAATTGGTTCATAACGTCCTCTTATCACCCCCTAAACCCACAACAAGCTGCTAGCGCAAAGCTTTCTCAGCGTTCAACATAACAAAGAAGCATTCCCGATTATAACATAACAAAGAAGTCATTTTAATTAGCCTCCACAGTAACATAAAAGACGAAACCCCCTTACACATAGATGCTGCCTGACCTGATATTTACTGTCTCTATTTCAGGTTTCCAGCATCACCTCCCTGAACAAGAAGACACAGCAGCGTCTCCACTTCCTAGGAAGATTCAGGTTAGCTGGCTCCCTACCCCCATCTTAACTGCATTTTATAGGAGCTCCACTGACAGCATCCTGACAAGCTGCATCTCCATCTGGTATGGGAGCAGAAGAGCATCGGACCAGAAGTTTCCACAAAGGACTGAAAACAGCTGAGAGGATCATAGGGGTCTCCCTACCATCCATCAGGGTTATTTATCAGGAGCACTACGTTTTTGGAGTTCTAACATTTTCCGTCATTCATTCATTGGGTTTATTCCTGTTTTGTAGATGTCTGCATAGAGTAAGAATCTCAGGTTGTATTTTGTATAGATTCTCTGAAATTAAATTGAACCATTGAAATAATCTTTAAATATTGAGCTTTGAAATGAGGATCATGGTTCACAGAAGTTTATCTTTGAACAGACCTTGCTGAGTCAGGTTGTGTATTTTGTCTCAGCACTCAGTGTGTAGGATTGTGCATGTGATATGAATGGCTAATACAGGGGGCGTTTTTTACGATGATTGGAGGAAATTATAGGTGGATGCAAGAGGTAAGTTTTTTACAGAGTGACTGGCGGGTGCATGGAATGTGCTGCCAGGGTAGTGGTAAAGGCAGACACATTAGGGGCATTTAATAAAATCTTAGGCACATGAACGAGAGGAAAATGGAGGGATATGTAGGATGGAAACAGGGAATCCCAGTCTGGGATCCACAGACCCCTTGCTTACTGGTATTGATGCCTGGCACAAAAAAAGTTTGGGAACCCCTGGAAGGAAGGATGAGATTGATATTAGAGTAGGTTAAAAAGTCGGTACAAGACCGCGTGCTGGTGTTCTGTGTTCTATATTCTATGACCAGCAAACGCAATCAGTGCTGCTTTCATTATATTCAATGCATTTATTGTCATTTCTGTCAACATCCCTATCCCAAGTGATTCTTCAGCCTGGAAGTTTCAAATGACTTTGAACTCCAAAGTTGCAAATTTATTTTAATTCAAACGGGTGATAGTTAACTTGCAAATTCGCATTACAGGCCTGAGTAGAAAGTGTGCTTGGTTACCTAATCCCAGCTCTCCAGCATTTTCTGGTGAATGCTGGGAATTTGGTGACAACTAGCAAGAATGACAAAAAAATAATTGAAATGCCCATGGCTCCAATGTTCTGGAATACAAAGAGAATGAGTGGTTACTTATGGTTCCATTTGGACTGCCTTTTCAGTGCTTTCTAGCTTTCTGTGAACATCAGAAGATATTAGCTTTGGAAGGAATTCTATACCAGTACACCAGGATGTTGTCAGGGCAGAAGGACTAAATAACAGGATCTTGCCATATATTTTCTTAAATACAAAAGAATGAAGAGAGACGTACAGACTCCTTGCAGACAGCAGTGGGAATTGAACCTGATCTTTTGTTGGTTCAGTAAAACATTATGCTGACCTCTATGCCACCGTGAAGCCCCTCAAGTTGATACTTTCGATGAAGATGTCAGATGACCTGGGCTGTAGTCAATGACTCTCTGCAGCTTCTTGCTTTCCTGTGCATTGGAATTGCCATAGCAAGCCACGACGAGACCAGTCATGATACTTTCTACAGTGCATCTCTCAAGGTCAGTTTGAGTATTCGGTGATATGCTGAACTTCCCTCGGTTTCTCAGCATTTGAAGCTTCTGACTCTCCCCACTGCCGACGCACAATCAAAGCTGGTGGTGTTGGTGAATTTGTAGGCAGTTTTGAAGTTGTGCTGAGCCACATAGCCGTGGGTGTGAAGAGAGTTAGGCTTTTTTAGGAAACAAGCAGCCCTGGACGTAATCTGTTGATGGTGATACTGGCGTGACCCTGTCTCAGACTGTGACTCACTGTGGGGTACTCAATGTAAACATATTTCCCAGCAGACAGATCACTTCCTCATCGGATACAAGAAAGCATTCACTGTCAAGGTCTCTGATACGCATGATCCCAGTATCATTTATTTATTTATTTGTCCACCTACTTGTTTATTTATTGTGTGTTTATTTATTTATCGAGATACAGTATAGAAACATAGAAAATAGGTGCAGGAGCAGGTCATTCGGCCCTTTGAGCCTGCACCACCATTTAGTATGATCATGGCTGATCATCCAACTCAGAACCCTGTACCAGCCTTCCCCCCATACCCCCGATCCCCTTAGCCACAAGGGCCATATCTAACTCCCTCTTAAATATAGCCAATGAACTGACCTCAACTGTTTCCTGTGGCAGAGAATTCCACAGATTCACCACTCTCTGTGTGAAGAAGTTTTTTCCTAATCTCAGTCCTAAAAGGCTTCCCCTTTATCCTCAAACTGTGACCCCTCATTCTGGACTTCCCCAACATCGGGAACAATCTTCCTGCATCTAGCCTGTCCAATCCCTTTAGGATTTTATATGTTTCAATAAGATCCCCCCTCAATCTTCTAAATTCCAACGAGTATAAGCCTGGTCGATCCAGTCTTTCATCATATGAAAGTCCTGCCATCCCAGCATGGAATAGGCCCTTTGAGACATGCTGCCCAGTTATCCTCCTGATTGAATCCTAGGCTAATCACGGGACAGTTTACAATGGCCAATTAACCTCCCAACCAAAAAGTCTTTGGATTGTAGGAGGAAGCCAGAGCACCCAGAGGAAACCCACGTGGTGGCGGGGAGAACATACTAACACATTACAGGCAGTGAATTGAACCCATGCCACTGTAGTTGTGTTAACCACTACACTACCATGTCATTTTTTTTTGTGTATTTGCAGTTTGGCTTCTTTTGCACTTTGTTTTTTTTATGGCTGTTAGCAGTCCAACTTGAAGGTGCATTATCGCCACCAACTGGACTGGAGTGTGGTGTAGGGAGTTGGGAAAGAATGTCCTTCCTGCTTCTCTTTCAAATGAAAGCTAAGTTACCCCCAAAAGCCCTGCAGATTGTAAGTAATGAAAGGCAATGCTGTGAATTTAATTAAAGTTACTTCCAAAACCTAACACAGTTTTAAAATGAAATCAATCGAAACCCAACGATTGTAATGAAGCCTGCATTTGATTTCTTTCAACCTTATACGTGCCACACTGTAATAATGTGTGTTCAACATTTATTGATTCCATTGCGTTTCTTTGCAAGAAAATGAATCTCAGGACAGTATACTGTATAGTGACATATATGTACTTTGATAATAGATTTACTTTAAGCTTTGTGTATAACATTTTTCAAAGCGTATACTGTTTTCATTTATAGAGAGTTATAATTAATATTCTGCTAACGAATATGCTTAGATCCTGAAGAAGGGTCTCAGCCTGAAACGTTGACTGTTTATTGCTTTCAGTAGATGCTGCCTGACCTGCTGAGTTCCTCCAGCATTTCGGATTTCCAGCATCTGCAGACTTCCTCCTGTTTAAGCTTAGATAGAGATTGCATTTATTGTATACTGTGTCTCCGATTCATTACAGTCTGCGCTTCGTTGGAATTATGTTCCTGGTTTACATTCCACATTCATTGTTGAGTTTACACATGTTGTCCAACAGGTCACCTCTGGAGTCTGCAGCAGTGTGTATCAACGGGAGTTCTGTGGAACCCGGCCGCGAGATATCATTGATCGTCGGTGAACAGGGAGGCCATTGATAATTGGTGAGTGTTGTATTGCACGGAGGGGAGGATGTTAGGCTGATAATTGGTGAGCGCTGTATTCACGGAGGGGAGGATGTTAGGTTGATAATTGGCGAGTGCTGTATTCACAGAGGGGAGGATGTTAGGTTGATAATTGGTGAGCGCTGTATTCACGGAGGGGAGGACGGTAGGTTGATAATTGGTGAGCGCTGTATTCACGGAGGGGAGGATGGTAGGTTGATAATTGGTGAGCGCTGTATTCACGGAGGGGAGGACGGTAGGTTGATAATTGGTGAGCGCTGTATTCACGGAGGGGAGGATGTTAGGCTGATAATTGGTGAGTGTTGTATTCACGGAGGGGAGGATGTTAGGCTGATAATTGGTGAGTGTTGTATTCACGGAGGGGAGGATGTTAGGCTGATAATTGGTGAGTGTTGTATTCACAGAGAGGAGGATGTTAGGCTGATAATTGGTGAGTGTTGTATTCACGGAGGGGAGGATGTTAGGCTGATAATTGGTGAGTGTTGTATTCACGGAGGGGAGGATGTTAGGCTGATAATTGGTGAGTGTTGTATTCACGGAGGGGAGGACGGTAGGTTGATAATTGGTGAGCGCTGTATTCACGGAGGGGAGGATGTTAGGCTGATAATCGGTGAGCGCTGTATTCACGGAGGGGAGGATGTTAGGCTGATAATTGGTGAGCGCTGTATTCACGGAGGGGAGGATGTTAGGCTGATAATCGGTGAGTGTTGTATTCACGGAGGGGAGGATGTTAGGCTGATATTTGGTGAGTGTTGTATTGCACAGAGGGGTGGCCGGTGGGCTGATAGTTGGCGAGCGCTGTAGCATGCAAATAGACAAATGGAGTGAACTTTTTGAAAACCTTGTCAATTCACCCTGTGTTCAGAGCTGCTTTTGAGAAGGTGCAGGTTTCTCCTGAGCAGAATGATGAGCAGAAACGGGGAACTGTGTGATACACCCAGTCTAAACCTATCATGTTACGTCTTGAAGGAGTAGCTAGAGTGACAGGAACCCCAGAATTTGCCGGATTGTCCGAGGACTGGAAAAGAAGAGTAACTGAGAAGATGTTGGGACACGAAGATGCGTTTTCTACTGACGAGACTGATGTTGGTTTCTCCAGGAGTACTTGCCACGCTATTGGAGCGAACGAAGGCACCCCTTTCTGAGAGAGGTCTCGCCGGTTAGCACCAGCGGAGCGTGACAATGTCTGGTTGCACCAGCTTAAACTGTTTGGGGGGGGAGGGTTACCTGAGCTGCCGGAAGACACATATGGTAGACAGGGAGAGGCACTCTGTAGAAGACAGGAAGGATCACAAGAGGTGATTGTAGCTGGGGGAGCTGACGATGGGACAAAGAGGTCTCAAAGGGTCAGGAAATGGCCGCAGATTGACTGGCCTTTGGCACACCAGCGGAACAGTGTGTTGTGTCTATCCCCCTTATGAAATACGTCACTACCACTCACAAATGGATTGGAGGTCCTGACATCACAAAATTCCTTTGGAACTGTGTTATTAATGGTGGGTTGATAAATTTCGAAGTCTTGAGGCCATGACTATTGTTGGTGGGGGAGAGTGTAACGCCCTGGCTAAGATTTTTACTGTTATGATGTAGGTACAGTATTTCACTTTAGCTGTTCTGCAAGAGCAGTCTGTTCTGCTTTCAGCCTGCTTGGGTCTGAGCTGAGGAAAGAGGCTTTGTTGTCCACCTTAGGAATGTGGAGTCAGCCAGTCGGGATGGTGCAGGTCGGGAGGACGCTGCGCTGCGAGTTTTTGTGAGGGACACGGGTGTGGGTCGAGGTCTTTACTGGTGGCAGCTGGGAGAAGACAGGAGGGAAGATGGCTGAGGATGCCGTCCCTGTTGGTTAAGGAGGGGAAGCACAGGCTTCAGAGGGGAAGGACCAATATTCTCATGGGAGAATATTGTTCCAGATGGACTTCGAGCAACATTGGGAAGATGGTATGTGCTCTCACGCAGACCAAGGGTCCAGCGCGTGAGTGACAGACAAGCTCAAAATGAGCTCCAACTGAAGTGCACATTTGACTGTTTAAGATTAATGGGCTTTTTTTTGGGTTTTTTTCTTTCCTTTAAGAACTGTTTGCTTAAATTAGCATTCTTAAATATAATTTTTATAATTGTATTCAGTGTACGATCTGTTACTTCTTGCCGACGGGCGATTGCCAAGGGCAGTAAATCATACAGCATTCACAGAAACCAGGGTGTGGGTGGGCGTGACACCCCAATCTCATGGATCAAAGTCGTATACAGCCTGGACGTACGAAGCCTGATACGGTGGTAGAGGCAAGGACATTGGATGCTTTTAAGGGACATTTGGATAGGCACATGGATGTACTGAAAGGAAAATGGAAGGATATGGACATTGTGTAGGTAGGAGAGATCAGCGTTTGGGTGTTTTTTGATTTACTTTTCAGCTGTTTTGGCACAATATTGTGGGACGAAGGGCCTGTTCCTGTGCTGTATTCTTCTGTGTTCTCTAACACAACTGGACAGTTTTCGCTGAGTAATTATTTCTTGAAGTTCAGGTGAGCATATCTTCATAAAGGACTTTCGCTCACAGTGATGAGCTGGTTGAGGTTCAACGAGTTTCATTCTTGAGGTCTGTATTACATTACATCTTTTATTATTTCTTTTTTGTTTAAAAAATGCAGCAAAAGACTCACTTTTAGCCTCAGATGCTTTCAGCAACCATTCCCTCAATGGAGTTGGGTTTAACTGATGATCAATAGTTGAAAATAATACTCTTGGATTACCTGGACTGCCATTAATAACTTTAGTAGGCTTTGAAATATTTGTTCAAAAATCATCTACTGTTATCATACCATGGAAAACTCAAGTAGTCTATAAGAGAATGTTGTAAGGCTGAGCACAAACAAAACTAACAGTGCAATACTGGATCATTTTTCTCAGTAAATAAATGAACAAGTATAATTTTTTGCATTATTTATTTATTTAATTGGTTCTCTTCTTCTAGCTTTAGGACTTGTGTGAAGACCTGATCACATTTTAGGTCATATTTATGCAGAAATGAGTTGAAATTCTACAGGGTTCACAAAATTTCTATCACCACTGTACTTAGTACAATTCAGCTTTTTCTATTATTATGTAGTGCATGGTACAGCTGCCACAAAGACAACACATTTTACCACATTTAACGGTGATATTAAACCTGGTGCTGATTCTTTTTAAGGAAAGCTGTAAGTCATGTTCGTTATTTACATACTTTCATTGTTTTATTTTTGATAAATGAATAGCAGGCATTGAAATAGAAGAAGCGTTTAAAAAAAAAACCTGCTCAGAAATTATGGATATTAACTATTTACAAAGACGATTGAAAGCAAACATGTGTATGTACTCTGATAATAAAATTTACTTTGAACTTTGAATTTTGCTTCAAATTACATACAGGCTTAATTCAGGCAGGAAGTGAAGAGGTGGATTATTTTAATATTAAATTATCTGCTCTGAGTGTCATGGCAAGACTAACATTCATTGCACATCCTTGCTTGCCTCTGATGGGCTGGTGATGGGCCAGCTTTTAAAGGCACTAGACCATAACAACATATAATATAGGAGTAGAATGAGGCCATTTGGCCCATCGAGTCTGCTTCATTATTAAGGCCACATCTGAAGTGTTACATACAGTTCTGGTTGCCTCACTAGAAGAAGGATGTTGAGGCTTTGGAAAGGGTGCAGAAAAGGTTTCTGTTTCTCAGGTTTGAAATGTCTAATACTAGGGCATGCAATGAAGGTGAAAGGGGGTGTGTTCAAAGTGGATGTGAGGGGTAAGTTTTTCACTCAGATGTGTGGGTGCTGGAATGCACAGTTTGATACAGTGGTAGAGGCAAGTACATTAGAAGCTTTTACGAGATGTTTAGATAAGCTCGTGATTATGAGGAAGATGGTAGGAAATGGACATTGTGTAGGTAGGAGGAATTCGTTTTGGGGTTTTTTAATTTACTTTTTTAGCTGGTTTGCCACAACACTGTGGGCCAAAGGGCCTGTTCCTGCGCAGTACTATTCGATGTTCTATGTTCAAGATTGTCACGAACCCCGTGATGGGTTAAAAAGGACCAGCAGAAATGGAACACAGCTGGTCTAAATTAAGACTATAGTTATTACTAGTAGGAATTAATATCATTAAACCGAATAGTACAATACAGGTTATAAACTATTACATATATATCTATCCGTAAATGTGTGTGTGGATACAAAATATAATATTCCAGGAGGTAGATATCAGTCTTACGGTATCAGGTAAGTTTAAGCAGTTCAGTTCACTTTGTGTTGCGTCGAGTTGAATTGATGGAGAGAGAGAGAGTTAATTGAGTTGATGTTCAAGTTGGCAGCTTTAGTTGTTCTTGCTTCCGAAGTCTTCAGAGTCACTTCATGTGACCCCCACACAGACACAGATGGACAGAGCCCCTTCTAGGGAACAGTCTACTAACCCACGGCACGGGTTCACCACCAGAAGACCCCCACAGGCAAGCTCTTACCCGCACTGGTAATCACGGGTCAAAGTTAATCGGTCTGTCGCCTCCACCCTCGTGGTGGTCTTAAACTCCACCAGTGGTTTCTCGGGTAGCTTCCCCAGTTCTCTCATGTCGTGTCTCCTCTTCCGTTATCAGACCGAAGGATCAACATTTTATAATCCATCCAAAATTCCAGCGTCCGTTAGCTCAACCGCTCTGAGCTGTTACCATGGTGACTCCCCAGCTCGTGTCTCAGCTTGCGCCATACTCTCTCTCTCTTTTAATTGCCTCCTTGTTCATTAGACTGCTGAGCTTTCTAGCAGTTTCTCACCCTCCCCCTTTTGAGAAGATCTTGATCTTCGAGCAAAATTTTGCTCACTCACAGATTCTACACACCAAGCACTATATTCTACTTCACAGAGTGTACATTCAGCATTTACACAGTTCGTCGGCGTTTCTAACAGCGGGATAGGCAATCTGCAATGACATTGTCCGTACCCCTTAAGTGTCCCTCTCGAGTCTTATATTTTTAATTGTTTTTTCAAACCATCTTTAATTGACTCATCTTTTAAGGAATGGGATAGATTGGGTATTAAATGATTTCAGGATTTGGTTGAGGGAGGGAATCTCTTCTTTTGTGCAACTTTCAACGAAATTTAACCTTCCCAACACTCATTTTTTTTGATACTTACACAGTGGAGGTTTTTTAAGACCTCAATTCCTTACATTTCCTACAAGTCCAGATAAGCACGATCCATGTGGTACACCACAGGTCACAAGCTTCCAACCACAATGCCAAACACTTCATCATCCACACGTGCCCATTCAGCATCTAATCTGCCATTGTTCCCTGTGAAACACCCTGGTTTCCTTGGCTGTGTAAGTCGAGGGAAGACAATCTCAAGTCCCAGAAACTCGTGAGATTGAGACGGCTCATCCCACCCCAAACTGTGGTTTGTGTGAATGCTGGGTATTTTGTGACCCTGTTACAAATTAGTGCCATGAAATAACAGACAGGACGCTCCATATGATTAATGGAATTATCTTTAGGAATCTTAACTAAAGGGTTAGTAAAGAATAACAGAACGAAAAGGCCCTATTCTAATTAAACATTCAAATATGCACAAGTTGGAGCTCATCTTGAACTTCTCTGTCACTTATGCGCTGGTCCCTCGGTCAATGTGAATACCCACACCACCTTCTGTATGTCGTGCGCAATCTATCTCGAACAAACAGGTCTCCCACCAGATTGTATGCTACGACCTAGCGTCTTGTCTCTTCATCTCCCGCTGAAACAGAATGCAAGACTAACCTTATTGTCCCTCAGCAAGAAAACCTCCCGCTGATTGGATGGCACACATTGCACATCATCCCTTATCTTCAGCAATAACCCAAACTGGCTGACAGCAGAGCAGAGCTGCTCAATGAAATCCCTACAGCATCACAGTAAAGATGTGAAGCAGGGCTTTACACCTGGATGTCATGGGCAAGCCCCGCTCCCATTCCATCTTTCTCCATGCACGTCTGCATTATCTTTCTATAATGCAGTTCGTTGAATCTTAAATGTGCCCGTCCACTTCTCCACAACTTCCTTCAACTTGCATTCTGAATCCTTCAAGTCTGGCTTTTGTTGAACATGGATAGATTGAGGTTTGGATTGGTCCGACCTCTCTGCCCTAAAATTTGGAGATTCTGTGAAGGTGATCGGTGGTAAGTAGGTGGCTTCTCCCACAATGATTCTCTTTCTAAGTTTATTTGGAATTTCTACATCAGGGGAAATGAGGTAAGGCTCAAACAGCACAGCTCACAACTCATTCACGTAGTTGATTAAAACTGGATGAAATGCCAGATTCATACTGTCCCTTCTATGTTTAAATGCACTTGTTGGCCTCTCTCTCCCTGCATGGCCTGATTTTCCCCCTCTTTTTTCCCACCTTCGTCTAATTCACCTGCCACTGTCTCCTAACTCCACTCCAAGCCATTTCCTCTTTGACCTGGCGCATCTGTCCATCATCTTCCACCTTGTCAGCTCACTAATCACTTTGGTCTGTCTCACCACTCCTGGGGGACCATCTCACTTCTCCCACTCTGTCATGATGAAGGACTTCAACTCAAAATCAACATTTCCTTTTCTCCCACTGTTGCTGCTTGAACACCCTGCAGCTTTCTGCCAGTTGAATGTTTGATGCGGGCTGTTAGTATTTTAGTTTCTTCTTTCTCTTTTTATTCTTGTTCTAAATACTCCCTCTTTATCTTATCTCAGTCAATATCCCTGCTTCCGAAGCTGCTTCCAGTTCTCAGGGTTTTAGATTTCTTGAGACATCTTTGTTTTTTCATAAGCTTCTCTGAGGAACTTGCAAAAGTTGAAAATACTTAATGCAGAAGTTGGTTACTCTGTAGTATGTATTTGTCATGGTCCGGTCCGTGAAGTCTGTATTCCGGTTCACGGTCCAGTCCATCGACCCTTGCTCCAGGTTTTCCTGTCTATCCTGTTTCTGTTCTTGTTGAGCTAATTGAGGCAGCTGATGCTAGTTGGGGCTGGCTGCATAAATACCTTCAGAGACCAGGGTGTGGCTGCTGGATTGTTCTTGTCCTTACTCCTTGTATCCCTTCCTTGGCCTTCTGTTTCCTCGCCTGAAGCCCTGCCTTGTCTTGCCAGTAACTCTCGCCTCACCTGAAGTTCTCATCTCACCTTGCATTGCCTGAAGCCTTGCCTGGTCTTGCTGGTAACTCTCGCCTCATCTCGCCTTCAGTCTGGTCCTAGAGCCACCCTGTACCTAGCTCCTTTCCTGTCCCTTGCCTCTGCCGGGTAAGTCAGGCTGTCTTGCCGTTACCTGCAGTTGGTTCTGTCCCTTCCTGTCCCTTGCCTCCATCAGGTAAGTCAGGCTGTCTTCACATTACCTGTGGTTGATTCTGTCCATTCCTGTCCCTTCCTGTCCCTTGCCTCCATCTTGCCGTTACCTGCGGTTGGTTCTGTCCCTTCCTGTCCCTTGCCTCTGTCGGGTGGTGATCCGTGCCCTGCCCAGGAGTACCATGCCCTACCCAGGTGAACCATGCCATGCCCAGGAGGAGCCTGCCAAGCCTCAAGCCTGAAGACTCTAGCCTCCTGCCAAGCCTCTAGCCTCTATCCTCAAGCCTGAATACCCCAGCCTCCTGCCTCCTGCCAAGCCTCATCTCCAGCCTCTAGCCTCACGCCTGAAGACTCCTGCCTCCTGCCAAGCCTCGTCGCTAGCCTCTAGCCTCAAGCCTGAAGACTCCAGCCTCCTGCCTCCTGCCAAGCTTCGCCTCTAGCCCCAAGCCTGAAGACCCCAGCCTCCTGCCTCCTGCCAAGCCTCGTCTCCAGCCTCTAGCCTCTAGCCTGAAGACTCCAGCCTCGTCCTTGCCTAGTTCTGGAGTCCAAGCCAGAGGCAAGACCCAGGTACTGGGTCCTTGTCCAGTCTCTGGCTTGCAGGTCAAGCCCGGGCTCCTAGCTCTCTTGTCCAGTCCTGTTCCGGGTTCCCGTTTTCGTGTCCATATCCTTGCCCTCAGCCTGTATCCTAGTCCTGTCCCTAGTACTTCAGTGTCTGTGTCTTGCACTTGGGTCCGTTCCCAGCCACCACCCTATGACAGTACTGTCTTTACTGTGACAGTAAAAATGCTGACATATAAAAATAATGCGCATCTTTTCCTGTTCTCATGAAGTACTGTGTATTTTATTAAGGTCCTGTCCAGAGATGAGTGTGTTTTATAGGCCAATTGATTAGAGTTCAGGATGTGCTTGTCTCTGTACGGGTGAAATGTAAAACATTGGAAGCATTGGTGAGTTTGAGTGACAAGAGTTATTGAATGTATAGTAAAAAATAAGAGTTCACTCTTACAAGCCAAACTGGATTTTTTGAGCAAGCGATGCAGGGAATTTGTTTTGGTTGGGCAGTGGATGTCATCTACATGAACATCACTATAGTGTTTGACAAGGTACGTCATGGTCTGATGGTCCAGAACACAAGGGGATCTGTGGATGTTGGAAATCTTGAGCAACATGCTTTAGATAGACCAACTCAGCAAACCAGGCAGCATCTATGGCGGAGAATACACAGTCAACATTTCAGGCCAAGAAACTCATCACTTGCAGGGTCTCTGCACTAAATATTGGCTGATCCAAAGGATTTAGTCAAAATTGGATCACCGGTGAATTGATAAATTGGATGCAAATTTGGCTTTGTCAGAGAAGACAGGGTAGTGGTTGCAGGTTGTTCATGATGGGTGGACACTAACCACTGATATTCTGTAACTATCAGTGCTGGGGCTTCTGTTTTGTAATATATGTTCAAGAGTCTTATTAAAATTTTATGTGCTCTGATCGGGAAGTGTACAGATGAGATGAAAATTAGTGGAGTTGTTGGAGCAGTATACAGATTAGTTGTAAATTTAAGCAGAGAAATAGCAGCTGGAGTTTCATCTGGACATGAGTAAGGGTCAAATACTGGGGGAAAGTCTACAGCCAATGGCAGGACCCTTGGGGACATGAATCTACAGAAGCAACTTGAGGTACAAGTGCACAGCTTGCTGAAGGCGGCAGAATATATGGTCAGGATGGTAAAGAAACCCTCTGGACCAGACTATATTTTAGAGGAGACCTTATAACGGATCAGGGTCTTGGCCCAAAATGTCAATGGTGTATTCTCTGCCATAGATGCTGCCTGACCTGCTGAGTTGCTCAAGATTCCCAGCATCTGCAGACCCCTTGTGTTCTGGACCACTCTACCATGAGTTACCTTGTCAAACACTTTACTGATGTTCATGTAGACAACATCCACTGTCCAATCATCACAAATTATCTGTGTCACTCCCTCAGAAATTCCAGTCCTTGTAAGAGTGAACACCCCCATGAGAAAGCCAGGCTGACCATCGCTAATAAGTCTATCCTTTACCAAATCAACATACTCCCCCTTAATCTTACCATCACCTATGATCTTCTCTCTGGTGAACACCAATGAAAAGTTCTCATTAAGTATCTCAACCATTTTTCCTGCCTTGTGACCAAATTCATTCCATTGTCCATGATTACACAATTTTTTGACTCCTACCATCTTGCTCCCAATACACCTGTAAAATGCCTTGAGATTCTCCTATTGCTGCTATTGTTTAGGGCATTGAGTATAAAGATTGGGAAATTATGTTGCAGCTGTATTAAACTTTGCTTTGGCCACAACTGGGATATCTCTGGTGTGCAGTTCTGCTTTCCACATTATAGGAAGGATTTGAAGGATTTGGAAAGGGCACGGAACAGGTTTACCAGGATGATGTCTAGATTGGAGTGTATTTCCAATCCCAAGAGGCCTGTTTCTCTGTTCTACTGGTCTGTCTGAAGAATGCTCATTGAAATCTATCGAATGTTGACAGGTATTGGAGGGGGAATGTGCAGGGGATATTTCCAGTGCCGGGGGAGTCTAAAACCAGAGGATACATCCTTATACTAGAAGGACGTTCATTTAGAACGGAGATGAGGAAGAATTACTTTAGCCGGAGCTTGGACAATCTGAGAAATTTGCTGCCATGGGCGACGATAGAGGACTCATTGGGCAGGATTAAGGCAGAGATTGAGAGGGTCTGGATCAGTCAAGGCGTGAAAAGTCACGGGGAGAAGGCAAGAGAATGGGGGTGAGAGGGAAATTTATTAGCCATGATGGAATGGCGGAGCACAATCGACGGGCCGAATGGTTTCATTCTGTTCCTATGTGTTATGGTCCTATGGATCCGGCACGAACACCCGCTCATTGTGAGGAGGGTTAGGAACTGAGGTGGATCAGACCACGCATTATGTCAGCTCAATAGCTTCTGCCTTTGGGCTGGACTCGGTTCAGCGACGGGGATGAAGAAGCAAAGCGGGAGGAAAACTCCCCGACAAACTGAAGCAGCGCCGATGATTTGGGAGAGTCTGAGAGCTGAGGTTTCGGAAGAAAGCTGAAGACCTTGTGGGAATTGTCCCAGTTCACAGAACTTTAGCAACCACAGTGTGAGGTGGAGAACTGCAGGTGCTTGTAAGACCAGGCATTTCCGTATATTATCGCTTGACCGAACTTCCTCGGAGCGATGGAGCTTTGTGTGCCCACCGTGACTATAGAGACGCTCTTAGTCAGTCGTGAGAAACAGATTTCTCTTCGGGAGCTTTCTGACATTTATCACAGACTGAGATTTTGGCAAAACAACGTATCCCAGCGGCGATTTCGTAAGCTATGAATTTCAGGCCGATTTCACTGAACGAATCAATTTTCGTTTTCACTTTACTCTTTATAGTAACAGGTAGGTAAAGTGATTTAAAAACATTCAATATACACGTATTTACGCGGACTCACAGAGAATCCGATAACTCTACTTAGTATCTGTGCCACACACACAAAGCACTGGTCCTAATGAAGGGTCTCGGCCCGAAACGTCGACTGTTGGCTCTTTTCTATAGATGCTGGCTCACCTGCTGAGCTCCTCCAGCATGTTGTGTGTGTTGCTTGGATTTCCAGAATCTGCAGATATTCTCGTGTAAGCAACCGTGTATTTTTGCGCTGTATACTTTATTCTGCAGACTGTTACTCGTTTCTCGTTTTTATTCGTCGTCTCCGGCTTGCAGAACAAAAGAGAAATTTCACATTGATTTGTACTTCAACCGCAGAATGGCTGGAGAGATGAAAAATGGGAAAAAATGGGCACCGAGTAAATATTTGCACAATTCACAGACGGGCTTTCAAACAGTTTCATGTTTAGTGAATTTTACACGTCATTTTGCCCATGATGTCGGAAGCGTGGCATTGTTCAGTATTGAGGACCGTTACAGACCACGTGCCTCTCGGTGATCCATTCCGACTCCCCGTCTGAGCGTAAAACTGTGGATCAGCCGCCAAGACTCAAATGATCCCAGATACAATTCGGTTTGTTTATTCATTCATTCATTCGTATTCCCGATGAATTGTTAATCCGCCTGTTAAATACTGTTAAAGTTGCGATTGTAGGTGGAGGTTTAATAAAATGGCTCGCGCAACTCTGGTTTGAACGCAGACGAGCGTTGACATAGCGGTAGCTGAGGGCGGAGATTTCAAAGACTGGGTTCTATCATTTCTGAGGAGTGGTCAGATTTGCAATGTCTAGTTAGTCCCCATTCCCCAGGGGAGAATGAGAATTCTGAGGTAGTATCCGCCCTTAGCTCTCTGGCGAAAATTGGGAAAATGCCCAGGTTCAAAGTCCCAGCTGTGTTTGGCTCTGCCTATTCTCTGGAATACGCCCACCCCGAAAGGGGAAGAGGAGGATGAAACTTGAACGGAGCAGACCTCCCAGTTGTTAGGCGAATAGCAGTGCTCTGATGACGTCAGGCGACAGGGATTGGTTGAAAGTTTGAATGGGTGGGCCGCTGACGTTGTAAGAGCCGTCAGGTTACGGTATCCCGTAGCGACGGCTATCATGCAAGCATTAGACGATGCTTTTAGTCCGACTGGAAGCCAATGGAGCTCAAGGTCAGGAACTTGCGTCAAGAGGAGCGGGGAAAAGCTTTCTGCTTTTATTTTTCGGCTAGAGAGGCAGTTAAGTTGCTCGCAGCGCAGAGGGGTCATTCAGGCGGCTGAGGTGGATCAGTTACGAATGGACCAGATATAGCCAGGAGCGCCCAGTCCCATGACCTGATTGCTTGGGGTCTCTGACAGTCTCGCAAGACGCCCCTCTCCATCTTTTGAGCTGATCAGAGAGGTAAGGGAAGAGAAGAATGCGGCGGAGGCGCTGGAGGGCTTAGTCGGCGGGGTACAGTCCTCGGTAGTAGTCCCCTGCGGTGAAGTGACCACAGATAGCCTACCCCGGGGAGCGGTAGAGGAAATTGTGGCAGGGTTGAGAACGAAGATGTTTCGACTGTTATCAGCAGATGTGACACCCCCCCCACCCCATATTATGGAGCTGATTGGGGTTGCGCTATCCCCTAAGGGGACGTACAATGCGGAGGGCTGCTGGCAGCAGGAGTCACGCCAGAAGGAGAGTGAGTCCCCGGGTACCTCAGCAGGGAGAGTCGTTGGGAAAACTTAGAGGAGACCCAGTGAGGGAACGGCCTGGTGTCTCTGGGGGAACACGTTCCCAGCAATGTACCAAGGAACCCCCGAAAGGGAAAGGCCCAATTCCTGAAGGTTTATTGGGACCACGCTCCAGTGTGTCGCTATGGATAGAGGGTATTTATGCTAAAGCCAAACTCGACACCGGGTCGCAGGTCACGTTGTTGTACTGTTTGTTTTACAGCCGGTAATGAAGCATTTACCCTTGACACCATTCCGGGCACTGGAGATCTGCGGGCTTAATGTTAGTGATTATCCGTATGACGGTGATTTGTCAGAGAAGTTGGAGTTCTCGGAGGCCGATGTGGGAGTGTCGGAGGTCGTTGATACATCGGTGCCGGATTGTCCAGACCCTGCTGAGAAGGGTGGCGTTTCAATTCTGGTGGAGACCAACACCCCTCTGGTGAGGAGACTCATGGGGGCCTGCAAGGAGAAGGCTGGCGAGAGATTTTTTGGAACATCGTCCGTGCACCCGGTGTTTCGAGCTGCTGTTGAGGAAGTTCGTGGCTGCATTAGGCCGAATTCCGAATTTAGACGAGGGACTGTGCGGTTCTCCCAGTCAAAGCCAATGGTGGTACGGCCCGGGAAGTAGCAAGAGTGATGGGAAGCCCCACATTTCCAGGAGGGCCTGAGGGCGGGGGCCTCTTACTGGACGCTTCGGAACACCACGAGGGAGAGTCGGGATTTCCTGCTGGGGTACTGCTGAGACCCGAATTGCAGGCAAGCAGGATGGCAGTGATTGTCAGGAACTTCACGAAGAGGGAGGCCACCTTCCAGCGGGGGATGCCCCTGGTCCATTTGTTCCCGGTGACGGCAATGTCTAGTGTCCCTATGAGGCATGCCAGGACAAACCATTGGACAAAGCGGGGAAAGTCATTCAACTTTGGGCACTCCCCGATGCCGCCGGGTTGGAAGAAGAGGTTGGTAGAGATGATGTTGAAGCTGGAAGGTGTCTTTTCCACTGATGAGTTTGATGTGAGTTGTTCCAAGAACACGCGTCACACTCTCCAGGTGACTGAGGATACTCTGTTCAGAGAAAGGTCGCGGCGACTGGCCCCCGCACTGTTGGAGGACGTTCGGCAGCATTTGTGTAAGGTGAAGCAGGCCGGGATCATCACCGAGTCCCAAAGCCCGTGTGCGTCCCCAGTAGTAGTGGCCCGAAAGAAGAATGGGAAGGTACGGATGTGTGTGGACTTTTGGATTCCGAACGAGCGTACCGTCCCTGACCAGTATACTGTCCCGAGGATTGAAGACGCACTGGCCTGCTTGAGTGGTGCAAAGTGGTTTAGTGTGCTGGATTTGAGGAGTGGATATTACCAGATCCCCATGAATGAGGTCGACAAGGAGAAAACGGCATTTATATGTCCCCTAGGATTTTTCCAGTTCGAAAGGATGCCCCCAGGGCATCCCGGGAGCTCCTGCAGCCTTCCAGCGGGTCATGGAGAAGAGGGTGAGGAATATGAACTTGCTTGAGGTATTGGTGTATCTGGATGGCCTCGTAGTGTTTGGATCCACCTTGGAAGAACATGAACCGAGGCTGCTGAAGGTGCTGGGCCGCCTGAAAGCTGAAGGGTTAAAACTTTCCCTGGACAAGTGCCAGTCCTGCCGAACGTCTGTTAGCTTTGTTGGGCACATAGTCTCATGGGATGAAGATCTAGCTAAGATAGAGCCGGTTACCACTTGGCCAAGATCCCAGACCGTGAGCGCTCTGCGCTCGTTCCTCGAGTTCTGTGGGTACTATCGGAGGTTCGTTAAAGGCTACGCGAATGTGAGTCACCCGTTGAATCAGCTTCTGTGCGGTTACTCTCCCTTGGGGAAGAAAGGGAGGGGGAGAAAAGGACTGGACGGTGGAGAGTATCTCAGCCCGTCGGAGCCCTTTGGACCGATGTGGGACGCAAAATGTGAGGGGGCCTTTCAGTCGCTGAAGGAGCTGCAAACACAGGCGCCGGTGCTGGCTTTTGCAGACCCGCGCTTCCCGTAATTACTGAACACGGATGCCAGCCGAGAGGGTTTGGGGGCGTCCTCTATCCGGATCAAGGCACCAGGTTGAGACCTGTAGCGTTTTTCAGCTAGAGTCTGTCTCCCTCCAAGAAAAACTATCCCACGCACAAGATGGAATTTCTGGCGTTGGAATGGGCGGTGGTGGATAAGCTGAGTGAGTACCTCTACCGGGTCAAGTTTGAGGTGAGGACGGATAACAACCTCCTAGTTTATATCCTAATCTCGGCGAAATTGGATGCCACAGGCCATCGGTGGTCGGTAGCGTTGTCTGCCTATGATTTCAGCCTGAAGTGCCGGCCGGGAACCAGGAACATTGATGCTGATGCTTTGTCCCAATGGGCGCATGAGAGACTGGCTAAGGACGAGGAGTGGGAGAGCGTTCCTGCCCCGGGGGTGAAGGCCATGTGTCAGTTTGCCATCAGCGTGAAGGCAGAGGGAAAGGAGGGGCAGGGTAGAGCGGTGGATCAATAGTGAGGTTCTGATGACGCCATTCTACAAGTTTACTGTAACCCGACTGCTCTGAAAACAAGCGGCCGGAATTGAGCCCTGGGGAAGTGGCAGCTGCTCAGCGAGATGACCCGGGCATTGGTACCATTTAGGCGGCAGTCAAAAACGGAGACGTAACTCAGGCGGAGAAGAAGAAACACGCGGCGCTGCCTCTATTACAGCGAGAATGGCCTCGCTTGGAGATGAAGAACCACATCTTATACCGGGTCACGTCACCCCCGGACCGACCTCGGCGTTGCCAGCTGGTTCTGCCCGAGATGTAATGGAGAATTACGTTGAAGTCACTTCACGATGATTCTGGACATTTGGGGGTGGCAAGGACCTATAGATGGCTCAAAGCAGTTTTACTGGCCCCGGATGAAATCGGAGGTCGAAGAATACTCCAAGTCGTGGATTCAATACATGCAGAGGAAGACACTGCCTACGCGGGCAGCTCCCTTGTCCCACTTGCAGAGTGCGGGGCCTCTGGACCTTGTGTGTATGGATTTCCTGTCAATAGAACCCAATGCCAGCAACACGGCGAATGTCTTAGTCATCACGGCACACTACACCAGATATGCGCAAGCTTTTCCTACCAAGGAGCAGAGGCGTCCACGGTGACAATAGTGTTATGGGAGAAGTATTCCATTTATTATGGCCTTCCCAGGTAGATACATAGTGATCAAAGACGGGATTTCGAGAGCAGACTCATCCATGAGTTTCATGCAATGCTTGGAGTCGAGAAGTCGAGGACCACGCCCTATCAACCGCAGGGTGATCCCCAGCAAGAGAAGTTTAATCGGACCTTGCTAGACATGCTCGGGACCCTGGAGATCAGCAAGAAGAGCAAGTAGAGTCAACATATTGGGCATCCTGTCCACTGCTACAACTGTAGATGAAATGAAACTGCTGGGTAATCGCCATATTATCTGATGTTTGGGAGTGAGGCAAGGTTGCCCATTGCCCTTTGTTTTGGGACTGACAAGGGTGACATACCCCCAAAGACTTATCTGAAGTATGTGTCTGATATGGGAAGGGAGCTGAAAAAGGCTTATGAATTAGTTGGGGTCGTGGCTGCCAAGCAGAAGTAAGGAAATAAGAGGTACGATCCAAAGGTTAGGTCCTCCCAACTCCTGCCGGGAGACTGGGTCCTCATGAGGAATTTGGAGATACCTGGAAAGCATAAGTTGGCTGACCGCTGGGCAGCTATGCCCCATGTGGTGCAGAGTCAGATGCTAAATCTACCAGTTTTCTGGGTGAAACCAGAGAATGGGAATGGGCCTGGCAAGATTCTCCATCGGAACCGCCTGCTGTCTCTGGGACAAGAGGTGCAGGTAGACCCAGAGCCAGACTTGGAGCCTACACCATGTAGGAGGACTCTGTGGAAACGCGGGGCGACTTCAGGGCCCAAAGCAGGTGAGGTTAGGCCAGCCCCCATCCCTGAGAGGGATACTGATTCGGAGGATGAGGACCTGGATGTGTGGTTAATGTTGCCTTTTGCTAACTCCCCACTGATTGAGGAAGAGACTCCCAGCCCTCCTTCCGCTGTGAGGTAAAGTGGGGGGAGGGTCTATCTGTGGGCAGCCTGGGTTGCAGTGGGACTCTGCGGGGAGGAAGCGGGGCTTGACCACGGGGCAGGGAGGGCTCAGAGTTGCAGGTGGGCACGAGTGATAGGTTGGGAGAGGCCTCGCCAGGTAGACCAGAAGTATCCCCAGTAGTGTCTGAACTTGAAGAGTTAGGTGAGGGTGTGTGGAGGTCTCAGAGAATTAGGGGATCACCGGATAGGCTGGCCTACGTAACACCAGGGGAACAGAGTGTGACCCCAACTGTGTTGGCGAGCTATGTCACTGCCTTTTACACTTGGATTGGGCTTTGTGTTTTGCAGGAAGGGTTAGCGAATTATCTCAACATCATGAGGACATGACTAAATTTGGTGGGAGGAGAGTGTAACGCGCTGTAAGGTTTCACTACTATGTAATGGCCTCTCTGTAATGTTTCACTGCTAAGGCTAAGGTAATGGTTTCTCTGCAGCAGCAATGTTTGGGTTATGACTAGAGATAACAGGGCATGTTAGTCCTGACCCTTCGTCAGGACTGAAGAGGGAAGTGGCAGATATGACGAAGGGTTCCGGCCCGAAACGTTGACTGATCGTTTCCACGGATGCTGCCCGACCTGCTGAGTTCCTCCAGTGTGTTGAGTGTTGTTTTGACCCCAGCATCTGCAGAGTATTTTGTGTTAACAGGGGACACATCGCACAGCATCCACCAAACAATATTTCTTAAGTTTGGCTGGGCCGGGGGCTATCATCCCCTAGATTAAACCGCTAGCCGAACCGAGGGTTACATATGTATTTATATTTATTGTGTTTTAATTATTATTGTATTTTTATCTTTTTTAGCTGCATTAGATCCTGACTAACAATGATCTTGTTTCCCTTTACAGTTGTTTACAGGACATGATATTAAACAATCTTCAACCTTGAGTGTTGAACGACAGGAGTCCCATGTTCTCTAAATAACTCCATGTGTCACTGATGTCTCAATTTCTACCTCGCCCTTCCTAAATATATTCAATGACGTGACCTTTCTGTACATTTTGGAAAATTTTTCTCCACAGCTCAATCCCTCCATCCTGAAACAGCAATTTGGCATGTCTCTGCCAATCAGGTCTTAGGGAGGAGTCAAATCAGATCCACCCATGTTAGAACAGAGTGACTTTTAATGTCTTTATTCAAAGATTCAATTTACATTTATTATCAAAGGATGTACACATTATACAGCCTTGAGATTCATCTCCTAACAGTCAGTCACAAAACAAAGATACCCAAAGTAATCTGTATAAAACGACTGTCTAACACCCAAAATGCAGAGATAAAAAATCACATTCCCATAAAATAAGAAAATGACTGAAAAATTCCTTCTGTTTGAATACACAAGGGCTAAAATTATGCTGACATGCGTTTATATTATGTGGAAATAGACAGGAAGCTAACTGCATAGAATACGAGCCCTTCACTACGATTTTTCTCCACACATCCTCGTGCATCCCGAATCTGCAAACCCTTAGCCAGGGAAAGTATATCTCCTGCATCCAACCTCTCGAGATCTGTCAAAACGCCATACATTTGATTAGATCTTCACTAATTCTTCCAAACCTTCGTGTTAATGGGCCACAGTGACTCAATCTCTCTTCATACGCCAGTCCTGCCATCCCCGGAATCAGTCTGGTGAACCGTCCCCTCACTGTCTGAACGGTAAGTATATCCATTCTCAGCTGAGATTGAACTGCACACAACACTTCACTGAACAGATTCCATTTCCCTGTGTGTGTGTGTGTGTCAGTACCTCCAGTTGAACTCTGTCTTTTTGTGTGTTTTCCCCTAGCTGTCAGTCTGTGGTTTTGTATTGCCATGTGCCCCTGTCCCCGCTCCTGCTCTACTCCGGCCGCTGTATTACTGAGTACTCCATCTCTCATCTGCCTCTCATTATTACCTGTTTTGCTGCCACCTGTGTCTCATTGTGCTCCACCTATCATCTGCCTCTCTGTTTATTCTCAGTGTATTTCAGTCCTGTGTTTTCACCTGTTTGTGGCCAGATTGTGCCAGTGAATTTTCCTCAGCCTTTCCAGCATTCATATCTGTACTGTCTGTCTGAATATCGACTCTGCCTGTTTCCTGATTCTAGTTTTTGGATTTCTCTGGATGTTTTGATCTCAGCCTGAACTTTGACGCTGAGTTTGTTTGCTTCTCGGGATTTGTTACTCAATTAATATCACAGTGTGCACAATACTGGGTCTGCGATTGAATCCCTGTTCCAGCGTCCTGACAGTACAATCTGGCCAGAATGGATCCAGCAGTCCCCGGTCAACTGAGAATGGCTCTGGAACAACAGGGAGTGATGCTGAGGAAACCCAGCTGGACTCTGTGTTCGGGACAATGGAGTCGCTTTTTATCAATGTAGCTGATCTTGTGGCCCTGACTCAGCCACTCCAGCTGTCCCAGAGCGCCCATCAACATCCTGTGACTGCATCTTCCGCCCCACCCTCCACCTTCTCAGTTACTCCTCCTATCCAAGAGCCCGCCTGCCTCCTCCAGAAAAGTACTCAGGTGAGCCCGGTACCTGCCACTCTTTTCTTTCCCAGTGCACCCCCAGTCTTCAATTACAACCAACAAACTTTCCGACTGATCGAGCCAAGGTCACCAATGTCATGCAACTGTCCGGTCTATCCTCCTTCCCCTCACCCTACTGTTTAATTCTTTTGTCTTCCCCATTCCTTTCCAGGATAGCTGCTGTTTCTAAAAATGGAAAACTGTGGAACTGGAGGCAAAGTTTCGGGGTGAGTGGGTGGTCATTTGGGACTGAATTAGGGAGGAGTTTCTTCTCTCCAGTTGTGAATTGATGGAATTCTTCATGCACAGGTTGTGGTTGCGCCATCACTAAACATATTAAATGGAATTTGGTCCGGGTAGGATTAGAATACAAATTTATTTTGGAAGGTGCTCGGACAGAATACTGCCAACTTCTATTTATAACGCTCCGAGAACCGGACACCGATCGACACCAGGGGATGATTAAAAAGCGAGAGAGACACCTTGTGGTCTGGGAAGGGAACTGCAGAGTTTAACTCTGAAGGCAGCTGCAAGCACAGCTCCCCCTAGTGCAGGGATGAATCAGCAATGGGCAGTCAGAAAGTCCTCGGGGAGTTGTGTAACTGGATAACAGGGATAGAAAGCGATCGGATATCAACTGTTTAAACCAGAGAATGAGAATGTTGCGAAAGGTGTTGCCTGACATCTTATCCACTTGTAACATAATATAAGGACAATATTTGTGTCATTTAAGCAAATAGTTACCACAGAAGAAGATGATTGCAACATTTGAACAAGTCTGTGATCCAACGGTAATTTCCATGAGTGGGACGGAAAGTTGTCAGGCTCAGATGGCCTTACTGCTGAAATAGTCTTGATACCCATGTTCAGGTGGTGACTCCGTGTTCGTAGAAATCAACTTTTGAATGAATTGATTTAAAACAGCCCGGAAATCAACACTCTTGGGAATGTCCCTGCATTTAGCACAGTATATGTTGCCGGTAGACTGTAGTTATTAGAATCAGCAGTCTCCCTCAACAACAATATTCATAAAATTATTGTTTTATCTGTGCAGGATTGAATAATACCATATATATGAGTTCGTTAGTGGTTATCGTTTAGAACTTTGAATTTACTTCTGTTAAAAATTCCTGATCATTCCCAGAAGGGATGTCCTGATTTTTGTGGGGTGCTGCATTCATGACGTTGTGATGTCCTGTTTTCTGAGCTCTGTTTCTTAGGATGCAGGTGATGACCAGCACGAGTAATAGTATTAGGATGGGTAGCAAGATCATCAACACCATCTTTCAAACATCATCTGGGGAACATACACAAAAGCCATTACACAGTCATTAACCATCTCAGGCAAACACATCAATTGTCAAGCCACTAATCCTTCTGAAAATCCCAGAATTTTGTAGATTTCATGGACCTTACTGTTTACTCTCCCATGCTTTCTCATTTTCTATATAAACGCATACTACACATGAAACATTTTGACATGGTACTTCACAACCAGTGAAAATAATTTCTGAGGAGTAATGACTGTGAAGGCCAAATTTCACCCAGCAAGACCAGAAACAAACACGTGGCAATGCCATCATCCGCTTTAATAATGCTGATTGAGGGGCAAGTAGTGACCAGGATTCCATTAGAAATCATCTGCTCTTTGAGTTTGTGTCATTTTGTTTTAGCTACAAGCCTGAGAAAGCAGGCTGTTTAATGCCTCAGCTGGAAGGCAGCACCTCAGAGAGTGCTCCCTCAGGTTGGAAGCCCGTGATGAGCTGTGTGCCCAGGGTTCAGAGCTGGGCCCATTGCTGTTTGGTCGAGAACATACAGGGACATGGGTAGACAGTTTGCAGATAACAAGATGCACAGGTGGCATTATGGACAGTGAAGATGGTTATTGGGAATTACAGAGAAATCTTGATCGGCTATGTAAGTAGACAGAGGAATAGCAAATGGAGTTTAATTCAGATACGGTGGCATGGTAACATTGTGGTTAGCACAGCGCTTTACAGGACCAGCAACCCAGGTTCAGTTCCTGCCGCTGTCTGTAAGGAGTTTGCATGATCCCACTGTGACTGTGTGTGTGTGTTTCCTCTGAGTTCCTCCCACAGTCCAAAGACCTACCAGCTGGTAGGTTAACTGGTCATTGTAAATTGTCCCGTGATTAGGCTAGGGTTCAATCAGGGGTTGCTAGGTGGCAATAGAACAGAAAGAGCCGGAAAGGACTGTCCCATGCTGGAACTCAATCAATATATAAATGCGAGGTGTTGCATTTTGGGAAGTGAAGTTAGTGTAGGACTTTGCACAGTGAACGGCAGAGCCCTGGGGTGTGTGCAAGACAGAGAGATCGAGTGATCTCAGTTCCCTTAAAGTGCTATCACAAGCAGACAGTATGGTGACAATGGCTTTTGGCACACTGACCTTCATCAGTCAGAGTATGGAGGGTAGCGTCTGTACAGGATGTCAGTGGAGCCACATGTGGAATAGTTTTCCGTTCCACTTGTCCTTTCACTGGAAAGATGTTGTCACCCTCACCCACATCTCTTGCATTTCCCGAACATCCGTGCTCACTCCATCATCTCACCACCTTAACAGTGATCGAGATCCTCTTGTCCTTACCTACAACCCCATGAGCCTCTGCATCCAACACATCATTCTCCTCAACATCTACCATCTCCAAAATGATCCTACCACTAAACATATCGTTACCTCCTCACTCTCTGCCGAGATCACTCCCTCAGTGATTCCCTTCTCCATTTGTCCCTCCCCATTAAACTTCCTCCTGGCACATATCCCAGCAAGTGGCCAAAGTGCTCACCTGCCCATTTACATCCCCGCTCACCTCCATTCAGGGCCACAAACAGTCCTTCCAGGTGAGGCAACACGTCCCCTGTGAATCTGCTGGGTTGTCTATTCTGGCCGGGGCTCCCAATGTGACCTCTCCTACACTGATGAGCTCCATCGTTCATTGGGGGACAGCTTTGTCGAGCACCTCCGCTCCATCTGCCAAGACCTTTTAATTCTGATTCCCATTCCCATTCATGTCCATCCATGGTCTCCATTGTTCTAAGATGAGGCCACCCTCAGAGTGAAGGAGCATCACCGTATATTCCTCCTGGGTAGCCTCCAACCTGATGGCATAAATACCAATTTCTTCAGTTAAAAAAAATCCCTTCCCCTTTCCTCCTCTTCTATTCCCTCCTGAGCACTGTTACCTCTTCTCACTTGCCTATCAGCTCCCCCTGGGTCCCCTCCTCCTTCGCTTCCTCCTCTGGTCCACCGTCTTCTATCACATTCCTCCCTCTCCAGTCCTTTATCTCTCCCATCTACCAAGGAACTGAAAGAGTGTGTTAGAGGGACAGATTGGGTATGCTTGGACTTTATTCAAGGGGCCATAGGAGAATGTGGGGGTGATCTCATACAGGAGTTCAAAATCAGGAAGGGCAGAGATAGGTGAATGTGCTCAGTCTTCATCTCAGGTTGGGGATCAGGAACTTCAAGTCACACATAAGATGAGAGGGGAGAGATTTTATTGGAATGTCAGGGGTAACTTTTTCACCAGAGGCTAATCTGTAAATGAATGAACCACCAGATGAAGTGGTTGAGGAAGGCAGATTAAGAACATTTAAAAGCACTTGGACAGGTACATGGAGAGGAAAGGTTTAAAGGTAGGGTGAGATGCATCCTTGATAATATTTTTCACTCTGCCCAGGCAGCATTTATGGTAGATGTTCTCAATGGTGGGCAACTGGGTGCCAATAATCTGCTGGGCTGTTATCACCACCCGCTGGAGTCCTTTGCAGTCTGATACAGGACAATTGCCATACCACACTGAGATGCAGTTGGTGAGTATACTCTCAATGGTACAACAGTAAAAGTCTGTCAGTATCCCGGGACAGAGGTGAGCTTTCTTGATGCTCCGCAGGAAATACGTTGCGCCTTTTTGATCAGGATGGAGGAGTTCAGGGACCAGGTGAGATCATCGGAAATGTGGACACCAAGGAATTTGAAGCTTGATACACACTCCACTACAGCTCCGTTGATGTAAATGGGGATGTGAGTGTGGCCCTAACATGCCTGAAGTGCACAATGATCTCCTTGGTCTTCTGGGTGTTAAAGGCCAGGTTTTTGTTGGCACACCACGCGGCCAGGTGCTGGACCTCATCCCTGTAGGCCATCTCGTCATCCCCTCTGATCAGACAAGCCGCCGTGGTGTTATCTGCGAATATTGATTATGGAATTAGAACCATGTACAGGAGCGCAGTCATAGGTGAAAAGGAAGTACAGAAGAGGGCTCAGCATGCAGCCTTGAGGCACGCTGGTGTTCAGGTTGAGAGTGGAGGAGGAGAGGTTGTCTAACTTAACAGATTAGTGTCTGTTAGTCAGGAAGCTCAAGGTCCAATTGCAGAGGGATGAGCTGATACCAAGCTGGTGAAGTTTAGCGATCAGCTAGGAGGGGATCACAGTACTGAATGCTGAACTAAAGTCAATGAACAGCATTCTGACGTAAGAGTTGGGGCTGTCCAGGTGGGTCAGGACAAAGTGAAGTGCGGTGGAGATGGTGACCTCTGTTGACCTGTTGGTGCAATAGGCAAATTGATGGGGGTCCAGGGTAGTGGGCAGACAGGATTTCAGATGTGATAGAACCAGTTTCTCAAAGCTCTTTGCAATGATGGGGGTGAGTGCAACTGGGTAGAAGTCATTCAGGCCCGTGGCAGTGGAATGCTTTGGTACTGGCACGATTGTGGCGATCTTGAAGCTTGTGGGGACAACTGCCTGGGCCAGGGACAGGTTAAAAATGTCCATGAAGACCCTAGCCAATTGCCTTACTCAGACTCTAAGCACACAGCCAGGTATTCCATCTGGACCAGCTGCCTTCCATGCATTCACCCTGCTCAAGGTGGCACAAACATCGCAGGTGGAAAGTGAGAGAGGCAGTTCACCAGGTGGGAGATCCACTTTGAGGGTGACCTCCTTGTTCTCTCGGTCAAAGCGAGTGTAGAAGTAATTGAGCTCATCAGGGAGGGAAGCAGAGCTGGAAGGGGGCACAGTACTAGGTGGTTTGAAGTCTGTAATAATCTGTATGCCATGCCACATGCACCGGGGGTCCGAGGAGTTGAAATGCTCCTCGATTCTCTGTTTGTATATGTGCTTAGCCTGAGAGATTCCCCTCCTCAGGTTGGCCCTGGCTGAGCTGTAACCCTCCTGCTCTCCAGACCTGAAGGCTGAATCTCTCTGTTCATCCAGGGTTTCTGATTGGGGAAAAGTTTTATTTGTTTTTGTGATGTCACTCTATCTACACACTTGTTGATGTGCTCAAGGACAGAGCTGGAATTGGTGCTGAAGAGCAGAGTCAGCACCCTCCAGCCAGATCTTAATAGTCTTCATTGTGGGTTTCACACGTTTAATGACCGGGCTATACTTGGGAAGCAGAAACAGTGAAAGATGGTCGGACTGTCCCAGGTGGGGCAGGGTAGTGGCGTCAGCCACATTTGTGTAGATATGATCTAAGGTTTTATTTCCCCTTGTGGTGCATGATACATTTTGGTAAAATCTTGGAAGCACGGTACGTAGGTTGCAATGATTAAAGTCCCCAGCAACAATAAAGGCTCCGTCTGGATGCAATGTCTGCAGCTTGCTAATAGCGACACTGAGGTCTTTCATGGCTACTTTAGCATTAGCATCCGGTGGTACATAAACTGCGACAGCAATGATGCATGTAAACTCTCGTGGTTCATAAAAAGGTCTGCACTTAATAATCAGGTATTCCAGGTCAGCAGAGCAGTAAGTGTCAGCAATGGTAGACATTCCAGATCAGAATCGGAATCAGATTTAATATCACCGGTATAGTTCAGTAGTACAATGAAACAGATTACCAATAAACATATTTAAAAAAAGCTGAATTACACCAAGTACGTATACATACATACATACACACACATACACATATACGTATATATATATATATATATATATATATATATATATATATATATATATATATATATATATATAATGACAATGTCGTTTAACAATGGTGTTGGAGTGATGGTGAAGTGTCAGCTCGGCCTCACAAGTGAACTGCTGTCCATTCAGCTCTGCTGGTGGATTCACAGTGTGGTAGATAGTCAGCCCAGTACTGGCCAACCTGTTCACTAATATCTCACTTCCCTTCTTCAGTCTGAGTTGAAGTTCCCCTGAGATGTTAAACACACTGCAGGTAATATCCACTGGAATTCCCTCAGTGGTGATTGGGATTTGGATTTCAGGGTTGGAGAAAACTGTAACAACAGAGAACATTGTTAGAAACTTTCTCAAAGTGAGTTCTGCAGCCCTTCTGTGCCACTAGACCGGGTAGTCAACCTTAAGCGCAAATGATTTTCTACCATGTGTTATTCATTAATTTGTGGAAAAACATAACTAGGTGTATTTAAATGGATAATTCCCATGTTGCAAGTTTTTTATGGCATTTATCTGTCCCACCGTCTGCTCATTAATATGCGATCCTACCCACAGAGGCAAAAACCCCTGACCCCTGCACTAGACTGAGGTAGCAAATGGAACTCTTTTGAAGTCTGTCTGTGGTGCAGCACCCATCTACCTCACTGTGTGTCTAGTGGCTAAAGAATGTGCTGTGGGAATTATGAAAAACCCTTCCCACAGTTTGATCCATTTGCTGGCAGACTTTAATCCCACTTTCACTTTCTATCTCTGGCAAATTCAATTGCCATTATTTGATTTTTTTTGTTCTCTTTTTGCAATACTATATACATATATATATCTTACTGGAACTTATAATTTGTTCTTGTTATCGTGCATTGCATTGTACTGCTGCTGCAAAACAACAAATTTCATGACATGTGCCAATGGTGTTGAACCAGATTCTGATTAATGTCCAGGCTTATTCTCATGCTCCATTGAACCTGCTCCATTGATAAACCCATGGTTAAATAACTGCAGCTGCTTCAAAGGTTCAACGGTTCATTTTATTGTCAAAGTTTGTATGCAGAATACAACTCTGATATTCGTCTTCTCCAGATAGCCATGGCATTCAGAAAAACTATGGGCATTGTTGAAAGAAAAGTCATTGACCACACCCCCCTCCCCGCATGAAAAAGTTAAAGAAACAAAACTGGCAAACCACGCTCCCCCCCCCCCACCCCGCCACACCACCCTTGCACAAAAAAAAACTAACAGATTGTCCACATGGAAAACAGCAGCTGGAACATCAAACGCCAAACCTCCCAACCTCTCCCTCACAGAAAAACTATCAGATCGCCAACATGGAAAATGGCAGCTTGAACAAATACCAAACCACCAAACCTGTAAACAAAACAGCAACAATAATATCAAACACTGACCACCCAACTCCCTGCCTTAAGATCTATTTTTCTTTTCCCCTAGATTTCTATTGATTTCTGTTTCAAATACCGATTGAGAATCTGCTCTGTGTTGCTGCCTGTTGACAGTCTAGGAGCAGGTGGGAAACTCTGAAAGATTACCGTCCAGTCAAAGTGCTCAATTATCCAGCATACTTACCGTACACGTCAATGGTAATGCTATCATTCTTCGATGAAACTGATGGATAGTCCCCAAAATCTGCCATGCCGTTGAGTTCAGTCAGACCGGTCTCTTGTGGTTTCCATGTAGCTGTTGCCTGGACTGTGGTGAGATTTGATCTACTGGCAACTGAACTCCATTCCTCACCATTCTGAAACCACCTTATTCTCACCTTCTCAGCAGGGTAGACGTTTGAGACCTCACACTTCAATGTGGTCTCCTGATTTACTTCTACAGGGTCTCTGTTGAGGATCCTTGGAGGCTCTGGAAAAGCTGCAATACACACAAGAAATTCACTGCACATTGGTTTGCCTTGGCCTGTTTCAGACACTGATGGAATGATGCAAAACTGACCAAACCTCCGTAAGCCTCTATACACAACCAGGAGTTCATCAAACCCAAGTCAGTATCAATAGGTTCCATACTTTGCCCTTTCTCTGAACTCTTCCTACTCTTCAGGCATCCCAAAAATCTAATTCTTTGCTCCTCCCATGGGCAGTGATACAGGAGTAAATGCTCACTGACTTATCAGGAGTGTGATCTCAATGAGCAGCTAGTTTGGGGTGGCATGGTAGTGTAGGGGTTAGCACAATGCTTTACAGTGCAGGTGATCATTATTCAATTCCCAGTGCTGCCTGTATGGAGTTTTTATGTTTTCCTATGATCATGAGGGTTTCCTCCCACAGTCCAAAGACGTACTGGTTGGTGGGTGAACTGGTCATTGTAAATTGTCATGTGATTAGAATCGGGTTAAAATGGTAGATTGGTGGGCAGCATAACTCGAAGGGCCAGGAGGGCCTATTCTGCATTGTAGTCTTTCAATTTATTTTGTTCTGCCCATACTGGCCCAAGAGAAGGGCTGATCCGTGAGAGATTGTGATTTTGCCCTGGAGTGCAGGACCTGAGTTATGAGGAAAGATTGAATAGGTTTGGAGTTAATTCCTTGGAATGTAGAAGATTGAGAGGAGATTTCATAGAGTTATACATAACTGTGAGGGGTAAAGATAGGGTAAATGCAAGCAGGCTTTTCCCACTGAGGTTGGGTGGGAATACAACTAGAGGTCATGGGTTAAGGGTGAAAGGTGAAAACTTTAAGGGGAACATGAGGGGAAACTTCACTCAGGTGGTTGTGAGGTTGTGGAACGAGCTGCCAGTGCAAGTGGTGCATGTGAGCTCGATTTGAACATTTAAGAGAAGTTAGGGTAGGTACCTGGATGGTAGGGGTATGGAAGGCTGTGGTGCTGATGCAGATTGATGGGAGCAGGTAGATTAAATGGTTCAGCACAAACTAGGTGGGCTGTACTTTTCTAAGACCCTGTCTATTACCCACCACCTGCACTGACCACCAAGAGGAACACGGGAGTATCAGGTAAGACTGCAGAATTTGCAGGAGTTTGGAATTGTTTCAGTGATCTTCAGCCAAATAATCTCTTCTACTTCCATGGTTCTCTGAAGTTGTAAACTTTCAGTCTTGGTTGAAGATAAGCAAGTTTTGCTGAAGGGATAAAACAGGAACTAAATGCGAAAACTTTCAAAACAGGACCACTCTTTGCTTATTTTTGCCTATTCCTAACCAAAGAGCAAGAGGGCAATTCGATTTCAAAATGGAACTCACAGTAAGTTTGCAGAATCACAAATGCGTTTGCGATCCGTTTGGTTGTGTTAGAGTCCAAGTTCAACTCTGCCAAGCAGGTGTACACCATCCCATCGTCTGAAATACTTGCTTTGAAATGAAGGACATTCTTCAATGGACCATCTTCTGGGAAACCTGGTTTCTCTGTGGAAATATTTGCTATAGTCTCACTCCCTCTGAGCCAGGTGAGTACGAGTTTGTTCTTTGGATAGACCTTCGGGCCAGTACACTCCAGCTGATATGGTTTGTTAACTTCCAGCACGTCAGGAGGTGGAACAACGCTTAAGTTTCGATCTGTTAAAGGAGAATCATGTTAACAAAATTCATTCAAATTACAACTCTATACTTGTGTCAAACACAGGAAAATCTGCAGATACTGGAAATCCGCAGCAACACACAAAATGCCGGAGGAACTCAGCAGGCCAGGCAGCATCTATGGAAAAGAGTGAACAGTCGATGTTTAGAGTCGAGACCCTTCATCAGGTTTGGTAAAAGAAGGGGAGAAGTCAGAACCAGAAGGTGGGAGGAGGGGTGGAAGACGTACAAGGTGTTAAGTGATAGGGGAAACTGGGAGGGGGAAGGGGTGAAGTTAAGAGCAGGTCAAGTCAAATTTATTTATAAAGCACAGTTAAAAACAACCCATGTTGAACAAAGTGCTGTACAAACCATAACAGGTAGCTAAAATCACAAATGCAAGAAACACAGATACAAACGACAAGGCACACAGCTTATAGGCACAAAATAAACAACACATGAGCCTAGGCACAAGCCAAAAATCAGCCATATCAGGAAGATTCAAACACTAGTGAATAAAGGTAAGTTTTGAGGCTGGACTTAAAAGTCAATGGAGGGGGCAGATCTGATACTGAGGGGTATGCTGTTCCACAGTCTAGAGGCTACAACAGCAAAGGCACGGTCACCCCGAACTTAAATTTAGATCGTGGGACAGCCAGGAGCCCCAAGTCAGCCAATCTGAGGGACCTGGAAGTAGAATAAGGGGTTGGGTCTGCGATATAGGAGGGGGCCAGCCCATTTAGGGCTTTATAAACAAACAGGAGAACCTAAAAATCAATTCTAAACCGTACTGGTAGCAAGTGGAGAGAGACCAGGATAGAAGTAATATGGTCACTCTTCCGGGCACCTGTCAGGAGCCTGGCTGTGGTATTTTGGACCAGTTGCAGGCGGGACAGTGATGACTGACTAATCCCAGTATACAGGGAGTTGGAGTAGTCCAAGCGGGAGGATATAAGGGCATGGATGACTTTCTCGAGATCTTTGAAAGAGAGAAACGACTTGATTTTGGCAATAGTACGAAGCTAGAAAAAAACTGGCTTTTACTACTGCATTAACTTGCTTGTTAAACTTAAAGGCAGAATCAAATATCACACCAAGGTTTTTGACATGGGGTTTGACAAGGGTGGACAGGATATCAACACTGTTGGTAATCACTTGGATGGAGTCAGGGGGGCCAAATAGGACAACTTCAGACTTGCCTTCCTTCAGCTGTAGGAAGTTTTGTGCCATCCAACACTTTATGCCCTCAAGGCAGTTCAGGAGGCTGACTAGATTTGACTGGTCGTTTGGTTTCAAGGGGAGATGAAGCTGTGTGTTGTCAGCATAACGATGGAAGGAAATGTTGTGTTTTTGAATGATTTGACGGAGGGGAAGCATATATTTAGAGAAAAGAATAGGACCTCGGATGGAACCAAGGAAGTTGACTGGAGAAAGGGTTACAGTAAAGGACTGGGGAAGGTGGAATCTGATAGGGGAGGACCAAAGACCATGGAAGAAAGGGAAGGGGGAGGAGCACCACAGGAGGTGACGGGTGGGTAGGGAGACAAGGTGAGAGAGGGAAACTGGAATGGGGAATGGTGAAGGAGAGGGGGGTGCCAATTCAATGTTCATGCCATCAGGTTGGAAGTTATCGAGACAGAGTATTTGTTTCCCTCTCTCACCTGATCTCCTTGTTCTGACTTCTTCCCTTCCTTCTCAGTCCTGAAGAAGGGCCTCGGCCCAAGATGTTGACTGTTTACTCTTTTCCACAGCTGCTGCCTGGCCTGCTGAGCTCCTCCAGCATTTTGTACTTGTCCCACCTTTCATTCCATTCACTGTCATTTCAGGTGACTTAAGAACTTTGAAATACTCTTTAATACTAAGTCTACCTTCATTAAAAAATTCTTCAAACTTTAATGAATGTCACTAACAAGTGGTGCTCAAGGATATAGTTATTTTTCCATACACATGTACACCACCAAATGAACCAACATCCTTCTGGAGCGAGGTGCACAACACAGTACACATACAGTAAACTCACACACTACACATAAAGTAATATTACCACAAGTAACAAGGTGCATTACAACACAAGTTAAAACATAAACAGTACAATGCTACTGGTGCTTCAAACCTGATGAGGCCTGGGTGGTGGCAGGGAGTTCAGTAATCTTACGGCCTGGGGAGAAGAAGCTCTCTCCCATCCTAACAATACCTGTTTTGATACTACAGTAACCCGTGTCTGATAGTAGGAGTCAAAGAGACTGTTGGACGGATGGCAGGGATCATTGACAATGCTCAGGGCCCTGCATACCCAGCACTCCTGATAAATATCTCTAATGGGTGGAAGAGAGACCCCAATAATCCTTTCAGCAGTCCTTACAATCCTCTGTAGAGACTTGCGGTCAGATGCCTTGAAATTCCTGTACCAGAGAGATATGCAGCTGGTCAAGACACTCTTAACAGTGTTCCTGTAAAAATTGTTAGCATGGGGCGGTGGGACAGGGTGGGGTGGTGGGAAGTGGAAAGCCTTGCTTGCCCCAATCTCCTCAGGAAATGGAGATACTGCTGTACTTTCTTGTCCAAAGAAGTGGTGTTGAGGGACCAGGTGAACGGTCTGCTTTGTGCACTCCCAGAAACTCAGTGCTGCTAACTCTATCCATGAAGGATCCATTAATGTGCGGTGATATCAGCTTCTCAACATCAGGCAGAATGTCACTCAGAAGGAGTCTCAGATCTCTACATTCAGTCATTTGCAATCTGCTTCATTGCTTTGAAAGAAAGTTGGCAACTCCACTGAAACAATGCTCCACTAAATATGATGTTAGAAAGGCAATAGAGAACAACGTGATCATTTTCCACAGTGCAGGATATCATTCAGATTTCCTTCTGCAATCAAATCGTTATGATGCTTTGGAACTTTGGCTTCACTGCAAAGTCATTTTGTAGTGAGATCAGTTCTTCCTCCACCCTTCCTGTTAATTCCTCATTGCAAGTGTTGAGCAATGGATTAATTACTCAATCTGGAATTTGGATTGACAGAAGATCCAGAAATCTCTGACAATTCTTTTTGCAGCTCACCCAGGTGGGTACTGTATGCTTGAAGAACTTCATCTGGTATTCTTCCTTTCTCTTCCAACTCAGAGAGGCTCAGAAATTGGAATGGTCGACTCTTGGACAGAAATGTGGAGACGACTATTTGACTTTGATAAGATTCATA
This sequence comes from Mobula birostris, assembly GCF_030028105.1. NCBI lineage: Eukaryota > Metazoa > Chordata > Chondrichthyes > Myliobatiformes > Myliobatidae > Mobula > Mobula birostris. The sequence continues at coordinate 7,754,312 of NC_092401.1, forward strand.
TCATTTCCTTGTCATTGAAGACTGATTTCATCAAAGTTTACATATACTGTCATTCTGACAAATAAACAATGGGATGCTGAATATTCTTGAGTTGACTACTGAATGAAGCATCAAGGCTTCAAAGCATTTTATCATGGTTTCAGTGAATGCATAAAAGCATCTCAGGAAGGCTCCTTTTGAGAGCCAGGAAAGTTCTGTGTGTAACAGCAAGCATTCAAACTGTTCATCATTCTCAATACAAAGCTTTTAAACTAGTCGAGAATTGAGAGTATGAGGCTTGATTTTATTTACTACTGTGATACCTGTAACAGCATTCAATGATTTGTGCAGCCGATCACTTCGGTATTTTGTGACAATATGCTGTCTGTGAATTATACAGTGAATGGAAAATATGTTAGGAACAGGATTTTTTTGTAAAAGTAATAACTCCACAGAAGTGCCCTGTCATTGATGGTATCTCATCTGCTGCACAGGCAAGAATGTTGGTGAGCGGAGTATCCTTCTCTTTGGAAAATTGCTCAGCAATAACAAGTACTGGTTGACTACCCATTATCCAAAATGCTTGGGGTCCGAAGTGTTTCAAATTTTTGGATTTTGGAATATATAATGAGAAAGCTTGGGATCAGCAACATATACATCTCTGAATTTATGTGCTACCGGTGAGCAGTGTTTGTTACAAAAATGTTCATTACATGTATGTACTGAACACTAAAAATGATTGCATACTATTAATATAATGACAATATAATGTGTGCAGGGTAACTGGAGCAACACAGCAGTATTGGGAGACTACCTGAATCAACAACGAAGCTTTCAGTCTCCACCCACGGTGCCATGGATTGATGAAAAGGACAGTACACTGTATTTGTATTGTACTTGGGATTTATGTAAGATAATTTTTTTTTAAAATCACCATTGCAAACTTGTTCTGTTGTTGGATTTTCAGCAGTGACCATGTTCGCACTCCTACAATTTTCTCTGCTGCTGTGTGACCTGCAGATGCTTTATCTTTAAAATTTTAATGTGATGCCTTTCAGAAATCTCTGTAATCACCCTACTGAATATTCAAAAATCCCTTCAATTGTCAATTTGTCATGATAGATTTTTGCTTGTTTCATGATCAGCATACCATCAAGTGGCATGTGTTCATTGCCACTGATGAATTCACCCTTTTGAGATGATTGAGAGCTTCGTTTTCCACTTAATAGTGTTTTTCCATTCTTTGTTAACTCTGTTCATTATATATGAAGTCACTTCTCAGAACTCCCTGTGAAACACAGACCTGTGTATTTCTTGGGAACCTTCACAGCAAGTTGTGGAGTTTTCCATTTGTGATGCCATGTCAGTAATCAAAATTTTTTTTAAAATTTAGAAACCAGATTTCGGATGTTTTCAGATTTGGGTATTTTGAATAAGGGGCAATCAACCTGCATTGACTCATCCTTTGTATCTGTTTTAGTTCCCTTTCAAATAACAACTTTATACCATTGCCTGAGAGTACCGACTCATCCAAATGCAGAGCAAATTCTTTCATTCTACTTAATGTGTCTCCAACATTCTCAGACAGTTCATCTCTTCATCTTTGAAAAGAGTTGTCACTCAGAGGAATCACTTTAATTACTTGGTCTGGAGACTTATGCAAAATCGTATTCAGAACCTCCCTTTTGCTGGCAGAATCAGTTCTTCTCCAATTGTATGGGGCTTTCCAGAGTGAACAATGAACATTGAAATGTTGGATGAAGCTCATAAAACATCACTATTTTCTTAAGTGCTAACAAACATGTTTTGAAGTGTTTTCCTTTTCTGGAAGTTTTCACACAATGACTGAAAATAAGCCAAATTTCTGTTTGCTTTACAAAGTGTATTCTCTTCAAATGTTCAAGGAGCCTGGTCAGTTTCATTTAGAACTTAGAACTATGCTGGAAAATCTATAGCACAATACAGGCCCTTCGGCCCACAATGCTGTGCGAAACATGTACTTACTTAGAAATTATCTAACGTTACCAATAAAGGTTACCAATAGTCCTCTATTTTCCTAAACTCCATGTCCCTATCCAGGAGACTCTTAAAAGACCCTATCGTATCCACCTCCACCACCATTGCTGTCAGCCCATTCCACACACTCAGCACTCCTGGGGGGGAGGGGGGGGGACTTACCCCTGACATCCCCTCTGTACCTACTTCCAAGCACCTTAAAACTGTGTACTCTCATGTTAGCCATTTCATCCCTGGGGAAAAAGCCTCTGACTAATCCACATGATGAATACCACTCATGATCTTATACACCTCTTTCAGGTCACCTCTCATCCTCTGCTGCTGCATGGAGAAAAGGCAGAGTTCACTCAACCTATTCTCATAAGGCATGCTCCCCAATCCAGGCAACGTCCTTGTAAATCTCCTCTACACCCTTTCTATGGTTTCCACATCCTTCCTGTAGTGATGTGACCAGAACTGAGCACAGTACTCCAAGTGGGGTCTGACCAGGGTCCTAGATAGCTGTAACATTACCTCTCGCCTCCTAAACTCAATCCCACGATTGGTGAAGGCCAAGCAACACATGCCTTCTTAACCACAGAGTCAACCTGTGCAGCAGTTTTGGGTGTCCTATGGACTTAGAACCCAAGATCCCTCTGATCCTCTACACTGCCAAGAGTCTTACTATTAATACTATATTCTGCCATCATACTTGACCTACCAAAATGAGCCACCTCACACTTACCTGGGTTGAATTCCATCTGACACTTCCCTGCCTGGTTTGCATCGTATCAATGTCCCACTGTAACCTCTGACAGCCCTCCACACTATCCACAACACACCCAACCTTTGTGTCATCAGTAAATTTACTAACCCATCCCTCCACTTCCTCATCCAGGTCATTTCTAAAAATCACCAAGAGTAGGGGTCCTAGAACAGATCCCTGAGGTACACCACTGGTCACTGACCTCCATGTAAAATATGACCCATCGACATCCACTCTTTGCCTTCTGTGGGAAAGCCAATTTTGGATCCACAAAGAAAGGTTCCCTTGGATCCCATGTCTCCCTACTTTCTCAATAAGCCTTGCATTGGGTACCTTATCAAATGCCTTGCTGAAATCCATATACACTACATCTACTGCTCTACCTTCATCAATGTGTTTAGTCACATCCTCAAGAAATTCAATCAGGCTCGTAATTGCATGACCTGCCTTTGACAAAGCTATGCTGACTATTCCTAATCATATTATACCTCTCCAAATGTTCATAAATTCTGCCTCTCAGGGTCTTTTCCATCAACTTACCAACCACTGAAGTAAGACTCACTCGTCTATAATTTCCTGAGCTTTCACTGATCCCTTTCTTGGATAAGGGAACAACATCTGCAACCCTCCGGAACTTCTCCCATCCCCATTGATGATGCAAAGATCATTGCCAGAGGCTCAGCAATCTCTCCCCTCGCCTGGGGTACATCTCATCTGGTCCTGGAGACTTAGCCAATTTGATGCTTTCCAAAAGCTCTAACACATCCTCTTTTTTAATATCCATATGCTCAATCATTTTCTCATTTCTTCATTTGAAAACAAAAGCTTGCATTCTTTTGTCCTTACTAACGTGTCTTTGACATTCTCAGTCATAAATTGATGAATTAAAATGACTGAATTTCATTTTTTACCAACAGAACAATACCACCCCTCTGCATTCCTGACTGTCCTTTCAATACAATGTATCATTAGACTTTAAGCTCCCAGCTATAATCTTCCTTTGGCCATGATTCAGTGATGCCTACAACATCATTCTTGCCAATCTGTAACTACTTTAGAAATTAATCTACCTTATTTTAGATACTGCAGTCCTATATTCACCCTTTTCAATTTTATCCAACTTTTACTTTGCAACTCATCCTTTTGACAGCACTTTCACTCTATCATCAGCCTCTCCTCACTACATGGTGCCTCTGTGTCAGGCCACTGAAGTAGGGACCCGATCACAGACCCAGTACTGTGCACACAATGGTATTAACTGAGTAACAAACCATAATGTGCAAACAAAGTCAGTGACAAAGTTCAGGCAGAGATCAAAGCAGCCAGAGAAATCCAAAAACCAGAATCAGGAAACAGGCAGAGTCGATATTCAGACAGACAGACAGACAGAGTACAGATACAAATACTGGGAAGACTCAGGAAAATTCACTGGCACAATCTGGCTACAAACAGGTGAAAACACAGGACTGAAATACACTGAGAATAAACAGAGAGGCAGATGATAGGTGGAGCACAATGAGACACAGGTGGCAGCAATACAGGTAATAATGAGAAGCCGATGAAAGACGGAGTACTCAGTAATACAGGGGCCGGAGTAGAGCAGGAGCAGGGACAGGAGCACATGGCAATACAAAACCACAGACTAATGGCTTGGGGGGAAAACACACAAAAGGACAAAGTTCAACTGGAGGTACTGACAGTACCCTGACCCCCACGGATGCCTCCTGGCATCACGGCAGGGAGATGAAAGTGCTGGTGATGAAAGTCCCTGATGAGAGAGGGGTCCCAGGTGTTATTGGTGGGGACCGTAGCCATACCAGTCCACAAGGTACTGGAGGCCCCAGCTCCGACGATGAATGTCCAATAGTCGATGCACTGTGAAGGCCTCTGACCCATCGATGAGCTGTGGGGTGGGGTGGGGTTTGGGGACGGGGCATGGGGTGGCTCATGAAAGGCTTGATGCGGGACACATGGAAGGTGGGATGAATGCGGCGGAGAGTGGAGGGGAGCTTGAGACAGACGGCAGCAGGGCTGATGACTTTAGCAGTGAGAAACGGGATGATGAAGTGTGGGGGGAGGTGAGGTTGCGGGAATCCTTGAGGGGCACGCTGTCCCTGGCCGTTCCTTGGAGCGATGGCGGTCAGTTTGATGCTTAATCCTAGCTGAGGCACGGAGAAGGGCAGAGCAAATGTGCCTCTGCGTCCACTGACAACGGCGGATGGAACATCAACCTCCTCCTCCTGGGCAGGAAACAGGGGAGGTTGGTGGCCAAGGCAGCACTGAAAAGGGGACAGACCAGTGGATGAGGACGGATGAGAGTTTATGGTGTACTCAGCCCAGGGTATCTGCTGACTCCACGCAGAGGGTTTCTGGGAGACAAGACACCATAATACTGTCTCTAGCTGTTAGTTGGCCTGCTCAGTCTGGCCATTGGTCTGTGGGTGGAATCCTGAAGACAGACTCACAGAGGCGCCCAGAAGATTACAGAATGCCCTCCAGAAGTTGGATGTGAATTGAGAGCCCCTGTCTGACACAACATCTACAGGTAAACTATGTAATTTAAAAACGTGCAGTACTAGTAAACTGGCTGTTTCTTTGGCAGAGGGGAGTTTAGGTAAAGGAATGAAGCATACAGACTTGGAGAAACAATCACCTACTGTGAGAATGGTGCTGTTACCATCAGGTGGGGGAAGACCGGTGACAAAATCCAGGGCAATGTGGGACCAGGGTCTCTTGGGGATAGAGGGGTTGTAACAGACCAGTGGGTGACCGGTTAGAGTTCTTGCCTTGAGCACAAACAGAGCAGACTGAGACAAAGTTGCGGATGTCATCTCCCATGGAGGACCATCAGAACTGCTGACTGAGAAGGCCTGAGTACGCTTGGTTCCAGGGTGTTATGATGGCTTCAATCCAGAAAGTTGACAAATTTGATAGAGCTAATGAAGACTGGGATTTGTAGATCGAAAGGGTTAAACTCTGTTGTAACACAGACAACATGGAGGAGCAAAGGAAAGCATCTACACTTCTTAGCTTAATGGGAGCAAGAATGGACAGTCTCTTATGCAATTTAGTAACCCCTGCAAAGCCAGAAAGCAAGGTGTTCGACGAAATTGTTACAATTTTACAAGGTCACTTGAGGCCTAAACTGCTGGCAATAGCTGAGAGATGTAGATTTTACAAAAGGAACTTGTAAAAAGATGAAAGCATTTCCGAATACATTGCAGAACTTTGCAAACCTTCCCAGTACTGTGACTTTAGAGATGGACTTTCTGATGCATTAAGGGACAGGATTATATGTGGATTGCATAGTCAAAGCACTCAGAAGAGTCTACTGTTTGAAAGGCACCTAACCTTAGCACAGGCATTGACCATTGCAATATCGTTAGAGACTGCAGCAAAGGAAGCAGCAGAACTACAGAAAAGGAAATTAGAATGTGAAATGCACAAAATGTCCCTGAATAGTGTAAAAAGCCAAAGATGTTATCGATGTGGCAAATCCTCCCATGATGCAAATGACTGTTGCTTCAAAGAAAAAGTTTGCAAAGGGTGTCACAGACAAGGTCATACAGAGAGAATGTGCAAAGCAGACAAAAAGCATAACCGAGTGAAAAGTCTCAGACACAAAACTAAGCAAATGCATAAAGTTACCAAATGCAAAACAGAATCAGACAACATAGAGTATGACAAAGGTGAACTGGCATGCCTAGAACTGCATAGTATAAATGAAGCAGATCACAAAATCATTTGGACCACAATAGATGTGTCCAGTGTAAAACTGAAAATGGAGCTGGATACAGGGTTAGTTTTGTCCAGAATTCCATAGGCTGACTACAACAGACTGTTTCTAAGATACCATTAGAGAAGACCTCAGTGATACTAAAGACTTACACAGGTAAAAAAAAAGTGACTCCCAATGGCAAACTGTAAGTAAATGTGGTGTATGGAGCTAAACAACAGAGCTTTATGTATTGAAAAGTGGAGGGCCAGCACTTTTCGGATGTGTATGGTTAAGAAAAATCCAACTAGACTGGCACTCAATCAAAGCTCTCAGTGTGACATCAATGACAACAGCCCATATAGTAACACTAACCAGAGACTGTCACAGTTGCTTAATGCTAATCAGACGGTGTTTAAGAAGGGAATGGATAAACAGATTAAACACCTGACCAAACACTGTTTGGGATGCCAAAAAGTTCAAATTGCTCCGCCACAGGCACTGTTACACCCTTGGGAGTGGCCACCATCACCATGGCAAAGAGTGCATATTGACTTTGCTGGGCCATTCATGGATTCCATGTGTCTAATTGCTGTGGATGCTCATCCAAAGTGGCTGAAGGTTATACCAATGAAGTCAACACCTCAGCAAACACTGTTTCCACTCTGAGGACTATCTTCACCAGAAATGACTGACCAAAGCAAATTAGGAATGATAATGGATAACAATACACATTTGAAGAATTCCAACTGTTAAGAAGAAAAATGGCATCAGACATTTCAAGTCAGCTCCTCACCAACCAGCAACGAATGGGTTAGCTGATAGGTTAATCCAAACATTCAAGAAGTCTATTAAAACAGTAGACAAGGAGGACATTTCTCTACAACACAAAGTGGACAACTTCCTTTTTGTTTATTGGAAATCTGTTCATGTGATGACAAATCAAACACCAGCAATGCTGTTCATGAGCAGGAATCTGAGATTTTGCATTGATCTCCTGAAACCAGTCCTGTGGTGGGAAGTGCAGAATGAAGAGTTCAACCAGTTGCCAAGTGAAGCAGCAAGGAGCTTGGAGATTGGACAGGAAGTCTTAGTGCATGAATACCAAGAAAACAAGTGGACGCCTGGTAGGATAGCTAAAGGAACTGGACCACTGATGTACACAGTGGATCTTGGGATCAGACACGGAGACGTTATGTGGACCAGATACTGGATGCTCAATTGGAGAATACACCTGAGTTGATTTTATCCAAGACATTTTACTGTCACTGGACTTACCTCTCAGTGATGATCATGTTACCGACAGCAACGTGACACCGGAAACCGAGAACGTTGCCGTTACCAAGACAGCTACCAAACCCGATACCACTCCACCTGTCCAGGGGCACTATCCTGAAACAAAGCACAGCATCGCCCAAAAGACTGAACCTTCAGAACTGTGAAGTTAGTTATGGACAGTTATTGTGAAAGCATGTTTATTTGGAATATGGGTTTATGAAAGGGAAATGGAATGTTTTGTACCTATAGATTTATGTTGCATTAATCCAAAAGGGGAGGAAGTGTAATGTATGGATCTATTTCTTTTACAGCAATGACCCCCCCCCCACCCCTTAGCACGATATATCGATCTGTTGTCTGTGCATTCACCGTTGTCTACACATGCGCATTGTTCTCTCTCTCACTGCAATGTGAATACACCAGTTAAAGCCATCTCCGATGTTCATACTTCTATTTAATCGATATGTAGTTGTGATCTGACACAACACTATCTCAAGTTCTACACTTATTGTTGAGGGAATTGCCACAGGTGTATTCTGTACTGGCTGTGCATTCCCCTCCTTCTCCTGACAGTCACCCAGTTATCTGTCTCCTGCAACTTAGGGGTGACTACCTCTCTGTAGCACTTGTCTATCACCTCCTCATTCTCCTGTATGAGTCAAAGGTTATCGAGCTGCACCTCTAATTCCTTAAAACGTTCTCTATGTGCTTGTTACATTGAATGTGCAGGAACCAGTCCTCAAGCCGTGGTGTGGAGTGGTGACCAGGCTGGAGTGGGTGCTGCCTTCCCCCTCCCCCCGACCAGTGTTCAATCAGCAGAAGACAAACTATATTGTGGTCATCTGCAGATTTTGACAGCATTGGATGGCTTGAATTTGGACTCATATTAAGCGGCTGTATCTGTCTACCTTATACATGCAATGTGTGCTTTGCATTGTGTGTGACTGTTGGTACTGTTTTTAGAACCTTGACCCCAGTGTTAACACTATCTCATTTGGCTGTGATCATGTATGGTTGGTACTGTGCTTAGCACCTTTATATATCCATTCAGAATTCAGATGGCAGAAGGGAAGAAGCTGTTCCTGGATCACTGAGTGTGTGCCTTCAAGCTGCTGTACCTTCATCCTGATGGTAGCAATGAGAACAAGGCATATCCCGGGTGATGGGGGTCTTTACTGATGGATGCCACCTTCTTCAGTCATCGCTCCTTGAAGACATCCTAGATACTATGGAACTGGTACCCATGATGGAGCTGACTATGTTTACAACACTCTGCAGCCTACTTGGATCCTGTGCAGTTCCCACCCCTCTCCCCTAATACCAGACAGCAATGCAGGCAGTTAGAATGCTCTCCACGGTACATATTGTTTTTGAAGTCATACCAAATCTCCTCAAGCTCCTAATGAAATACAGCCACTGGTACGCCTTCTTTGTAGCTGCAGGAAAATGTTGGATCCAAGTTAGATCACCAGAGATATTGACACCCAAGAACTTCTGCTTGGTCTTATCCCTGATTTATTCTCCACCATTATCACAGTATTAAGCTCAGTTGCATACAGTCGGCTCCTTATCCACGGGGGATTGGTTCCGGGACCCCCCACGGATACCAAAAAACATGGATGCTCAAGTCCATTATATAAAATGGCGTAGTATTTACATATAACCTACGCACATACTCCCGTATACTTTAAATCATCTCTAGATTACTTATAATACCTAATACAATGTAAATGCTATGTAAATAGTTGTTATACTGTATTGTTTAGGGAAAAATCACAAGAAAAAATGCTCAAACAATGTGTGCTGGAGAGAGAACCTCCAGATTTTCCTGATCCGCAGTTGCCTGAATCCGCACATGCGGAACCCACGGATAAGGAGGGCTGACTGTACTTTATGTTCAGGCAGCATCTATGGAAAGAAATAAAGTCAATGTTTTGTGCTGTGGCCCTTTATCAGGACTGGATATTAAATTCCATTAATTTATTAATTATGAATTTTCTGACCTGCTGAGTTCCCCCAGCACGTTGTATCTGTGGAACAGAAAACTGTGATGAATTCTTGTTGATAGTCCTTCCTTCGGTTTGATCTTCAGTTCAGTTGGTGGATGGGAAAGTTGGGAGCTCGATGATTTTCAATTCTGAATCCTACAATCCGGTGGCTACACAATGTTTGTGAGAATCGCAAGACCAGTTCCTTCATTGGCCCAACACTATGTGGTGTGACACAGCAACATATCTTTCCTGACCTGAGACTCTCTGAACATTATTTCTCCATTTCTGCAGAATTGTTTCTGTACGATGTCAATATCTAAACCCCTCTCAGACTGTGAACTCATTGTGGGGGAGTGAAGTGTAAATCCATTTCCCAGCAGGCTGTTCTCTACCTCACCTGGTTCACAACAGCATCTTTCTGTGTAACATTTTCAAGTGAAACTTAATTTCATTTTGCTTCCTTTCATCCTGTTATACTCTGCTATGGGATGTGTTCAGAACAAGATATTTCACTTACTGTACACTGGGACCACACGTTTGTCCTCCTGCAGATAGACAGATTACAGCACAGGGCACTGGGAAATCCCATTTCTGGACACTCGGAAATAGGTCTGTAATCCACTTATCACTGTGATTTCTGATGGGATTTATCCCTGGTTTATATTCCAGAACCATCATCGATGGGTTGTCATACATTGTACTGCAGTTCACCTCCAGGGAGTGTCCAAATTCCACCATTCGGGGGTTTGTTTTGACTGATACCTCAAATCCCTTCAGTTTATCTGCCAGAGACACACATGGAAATGGAATTTGTTCAGTGAAGTGTTGTGTGCAGTTCAATCTCAGCTGAGAATGGATAGACTTACCGTTCAGGCAGTGAGGGGACGGTTCACCAGACTGATTCCGGGTATGGCAGGACGGGCGTATGAAGAGAGATTGAGTCAATTCTGCCCACTTACATGAAGGTTTGGAATACTTAGTGAAGATTGAATCAAATATATGACATTTTGACAGATCTCAAGAGATTGAATGCAGGAGATATACTTTCCCTGGCTGAGGAGAGTAAACAAAGGATTGCATTTTTGGGATGCAGGGTGATGTGTGGAGAAAAATCTTCAGACAAACGTAGTGAAGGGCACCTAGTCTATGCAGTTAGTTTCCTGTCTATTTCCACATAATATAAATGTTTGTCACCGTAATTTTGGTCCTGTTGTGTTCAAACAGAAGGAATATTTTCAAGTCAGGAAGATATTAAATGTCACTCTGTTCTAACATGGGTGGATTTGATTTGACTCCTCCCTAAGACATGATTTGCAGAGACATGCCAAATTGCAGTTTCAGGACAGAGGGATCGAGTTGTGGAGAAAAATTTTCAGACATGTAGAGAAAGGTCAAGTCACTGAATGTATTCAAGAAGGGAGAGGTAGAATTTGAGACCTCAATGACACATGGAGTTATTTAGAGGACACAGGACACTTGTCGTTCAACACTCAGGACTGAAGATTATTTAATATCATTTCCTGTACACAAGTGTAAAGGGGAACAAAATAATTGTTAGTCCGGATCCAATGCAGGTGAAAGAGAAAACACGAAAGATAAAACCACACAATAATAATTTTAAAAATAATAAATATAACTACATAAGATGGCTTATTTACACAGATTGATTGTATGTCCATAAAGCAACGTTAGGCTATACAAAGGTGACTTACAAGAAAAAATAAAGTACTGATGGAGTTTGTGGTGAAGGTGTTGATCAGCCTTACTGTTTGGGGAACGTGTCTGTTTTTGAAATTCAAAAGTTCAAAGGTAAATATTTTTATCAAACTTTGTATGCAGAATACAACTCTGAGATTTGTCTTCTCCAGATAGCCATAAAATTCTGAAAAGTATGTTGAAAGAAAGATATTAATCCTCCCTCAGTTTTACTCCACCACCCTGCCCCCACACACAAGAAAAAGAAACATATACTCGCAAACCTGAAACCCCCCACCTCACCCCTCCCTCATTCAAAAAGTAACAGATCACCCACATGGAGAAACAACAGCAAAGAAACAAACCCCAAACTCCCATCCACCAATCGGCAACAAGAGAGAATGGGCAAAATCACACAAAAAAAATCATAGAACGGAAAGAGGCCAAAGTGAACTAAAGCCCAATCCAAAATTATCAGAATATCGATTGCATCTCTGAGAGCACTGGGACCTAGAAGCCCCTCCCAGGGCAGTGACATGAACCAGCAGCCCCTCCCAGGGCAGTGACATGAACCCACAGCCCCTCTCCCAGGGCAGTGACATGAACCAGCAGTCCCTCCCAGGACAGTGACATGAACCCACAACCCCCTCTGAGGACAGCGACTCGAAGCAGCGGCCCCTAAGAGAACCGCTCACTGTCCTCCAGATTTTCCTTGATGTTTCAATCTTCCTTGACGCTTCAATCAGCCAGATATGGAGACAATCACAGCCCCTTGTCTCGTCTTCGAGCTTCTCCTCGTGGTAGCTCGTGTTTACGCTTCACTCCTGGAGTTCTCTCAGGGACAGCAGGGCGCGAACCCACTCAATTGAACTACAGACTGGAAGTCACAGGCTCCAACAGTTTCAAAAACAAAATTAGAATAAAAAGAAGAAGTTGAAGATGGAGAAAAACTGAAATGGTTGCTGGTCCTTGCTTGGGTGCTACGTATCCTCCTCCCTGATGGGGGTGGGACAAACAGTTCATGAGCAGGGTGGGTGGGATCCTTCAAGATGCTACTGGCCCTTTTCCGGCACCCCGGCTGGTGCAATGGACAGCCCTGACTATCTGTTGTAGGGCCTTCCCGTCCATCACGGTACAGTTTCTGTACTATACGGTGATACAGTTTGACAGGATGCTCTCTACTGCGCGTCTGTAGAATGCCATTTGTATGGATGTACAAAGTTCAGCTCTCTTCCACCTCCTCAGAAAGTAGAGGTGTTGATAAGCTTTCGTGACTCTGTAGGATGTGTTGTGGGACCACGAGAGGTTATCAGTGATGAACACTCCCAGGAGTTTGAAACCAATCGCAGTTTCCACCTCTCTGCCGCCGATGCAGTAAGGGGTGGAGTGGTGTGAGTTCTCCTGAAGTCCATAACCATCTCCTTTGTCTTGTTGATATTAAAGATGAGTTTATTTTCCTGACACCAGTCCTTGAGCTCTTCGACCCCCTTTCTGTAGGTCATCTCATCGTTGTTGGTGATGAGTCCCACCACTGTTGTGTCGTTGGTGAACTTGACATTGTGATTGCTCAGGTGTTTGGCCATGAAGTCCTGTGTGAGCAGAGTGTACAGCAATGGGCTCACCCCGGGGGTGGAGGGCTGGGGGGAGAGCAGCTGTGTTGAGGATGATAGTGAAGGAGGAACGGTTGTGCACGCTGGCTCTCTGATATCTGTTTGTTAGGAAGTCCAACACCCCATTACATAGTGGTGTATCTGAGAAGTAGGAATTTGTTCACCAATGTCTATGCAGTTAGTTGCCTGCACCCCATTTCAATCTCCACACAATATAAATGTTTGTTAGTATAACAATGCCCTTTTCACATTAAAACAAAAAATATTGTCAGTCATCAGATCGTAAAGATACCACCGACTTCTAACACAAGTGGGTCTGTAGTGAAGATCTGTTTTCTAGGGATGTCCAAACTAAAGGAAAGAACAATATCACGGAATAGTGCCAGAGAGCGGAGACATTTTGTGTGCAGCTCCCATTTCAATTATCGAGTATTCTTGTTTAAAACTGAACAGCTGAAATCTGCAGCCACAGACACTGCAGTTAGCAACATTGTTGAAAGTCCATCTCCTTGGCATTACGCGGGAGGGTGGGGGGTGGGTGGGGAACAGTGGGGGCTGGCTGGCTGCACAGAAGAGATTCATCAGGACCGGCGAGGCTCCAGATGGCTATGGATCAAGAGGTGAGACCCGTGGACCAGTGCTGCTGGGACACAAACCAGAGGCTATCGAACAAATGACGTAGTTCAAAGTGCTTTACACTGTGACAGAAGTACGAATATGAAGATAAAATAAAAGTAAACATGTCAGTAAAAGACAAAAAGATGTTGGTTAAGAGCAAGCTACATTAAATAGGTTTTGAGTTGTTATTTAAAAGTGTCAACTGTATCTGTACCCCTTATACTTTTAGGGACTGAATTCCACAGTTTATGAGCCTATTTTTTAAGCTGACCTGCCAATTATCTTTTGAGGGAGATTGTTTAAATTTCGGCAGAAGAAGACCTGAGAGCTTGGCAGAATTAAAAACGAAAGAGATTCTGTGATGTTCTCTAGTCCTAGACCATTTAAGAACAAGTAAGAGACTTTAAAAATAAATTGTAAATTGTACAGGAAACCAATGCAGAATAGCTAGTATAGGAGTGATATGTTCCCTCATCCTGGTTTTTGGTAACAGTGGTGCTCTGACTGAGCTGAAGTTTGTCAGTAGATTGCTTTGGAAGGCCAGTGAAAAGTACATAGCAGTAATTTAGTCTTTTTGATGTAAGTGTTGCTGTGCCAGAGGAGATTGTTCACACATTGTGGTCAGTGGTCTGATACTCTCAGTGGCCACTTTATTCAGCACACCTGGACACCTGTTCATTAATGCAAATATCTAATCAGTGCAGAAACACAATGCATAAAAGCATGTAGACATTGTCAAGAGGGCATGTCTGTCCCCCATCAGGAGGGTCTTAAAGCTCTCTGCTTCTTTCTGAACATCAGACCTGATCAGCTCCTCTCCATCACCAATCTCCTCCATTCTCCTGAACTGGTCGTCACCTTCAATAATTTCTCATTTAGGTCCTCCCACTTCCTTCAAACCCAAGGTATAGCCATCTGCAGTCACATGGGTCCCAGCTATGCCTGCCATAACCGCCACCATCTCTAATGGGATCTCACCACCAATCACATCTTTCCATCCCCCTGACTTACCACAGGGACTGCTTCCTATGTGACTCCCTTGTCTACTCCTCCCACCCTATCAATCTCCCTCCTGCTAAATATCCTTGCACGTGGAATTAGTGCCTCACCTGCCCCTACACCTCCTCCCTCACTACCATCCGGGGCTCTGAACAATCCTTCAACACTTCACCTGTGAGTCTGTTGGAAGTCATCTACTGTATCTGGTGCTCCCAGTGTGGCCTCCCGTATATCAGCGAGACCTGACATAGGTTGGGAATCCACTTCATCGAGCACTTCACTCTGTGCACCACAGAAAGTGGAATTTCCCAGTGGCCACCCTTTTCAATTCTACTTTCCATTCCCATTCTGACATGTCAGTCCTTGGTCTATTCTACTGTCATGATGAGACCATACTCAAGTTGGAGGAGCAGCACCTAATATTCTGTCTGGGGTTCCTCCAACCTGTTGGCATGAACATCAATTTCTTGAACTTATGGTAATTGCACCCATCCTCTCCTTCAACGTTCCCCATTCTTGCTTCCTTCCAACACATTCTCTTCTTACTTGCCCATCATCTCCCTCTGGTTTCCCTTCCCCTTCCATTTCTTCCAAGGCCTTCGATTCTCTCCTATCAGATCCGATTCGGAGAAGTGCACAGACGCAGTCGCTCATCATCACACAAGGCCACTGAGAAGGTTCCGGGATAAAAAAGGAGTTACTGTCTAGTGGAGCATTTTCGGAGCAGCCTGAGTCAAGAGTAGTAGGGCTTTGATTCATCAGGGTTTCTGCAAGGATGGATCTAGGTGAGGTAAGGAGGTAAGTTACTTTCATATCTCTTTTTACCTCTAACTTAAGAATAGTGGATATGACTGCAAGGCCAGTTTTCTGCTCTGGGTGTCAGATGTGGGATATCCAGGAGACTTCCAGCCTCCCTACAATATATATTAATGATTTAGATGAGGGAATTAAAAGTAACCTTAGCAAATTTGGTGATGACACAAAGCTGGGTGGCAGTGTGAAATGTGAGGGGGATGTTATGAGAATGCAGGGTGACTTGGACAGGCTGGGTGAGTGGGCAGATTCATGGCAGATGCAGTTTAATGTGGATAAATGTGAGGTTATCCACTTTGGTGGTAAGAACGGGAAGGCAGATTATTATCTAAATGGAGTCAAGTTAGGAAAAGGGGAAGGACAACAAGATCTAGGTGTTCTTGTACATCAGTCACTGAAAACAAGCATGCAAGTACAGCAGGCAGTGAAGAAAGCTAATGGCATGCTGGCCTTCATAACAAGGGGAATTGAGTATAAGAGCAAAGAGGTCCTTCTGCAGCTGTACAGGGCCCTGGTGAATCCACACCTGGAGTACTGTGTGCAGTTTTGGTCTCCAAACTTGAGGAAGGACATTCTTGCTATTGAGGGAGTGCAGCGTAGGTTCACAAGGTTAATTCCCGGGATGGCCGGACCGTCATATGTCGAAAGATTGGAGCGACTGGGCTTGTATACTCTGGAATTTAGAAGGCTGAGAGGAGATCTGATTGAAACATATAAGGTTATTAAGGGATTGGACACGCTGGAGGCAGGAAGCATGTTCCCGCTGATGGGTAAGTCCAGAACTCAGAGGCCACAGTTTAAGAATTAGGGGTAAGCCATTTAGAACGGAGTTGAGGAAAAGCTTTTTCACCCAGAGAGTGGTGGATATATGGAATGCTCTGCCCCAGAAGGCTGTGGAGGCCAAGTCTCTGGATGGTTCAAAAAAGAGATGGATAGAGCTCTTAAAGGTAGCAGAAACAAAGGTTATGGGGATTAGGCAGGAACTGGATACTGATAGTGGATGATCAGCCATGATCACCGTGAATGGTGGTGCTGGCTCAAAGGGCTGAATGGCCTACTCCTGCACCTATTGTCTGTTGTCCCTGATGGCCTCAGCTGCACCACGTGTATCGAGCTGCAGCTCCTTAGAGACCAAGTTAGGGAACTGGAGCTGCAACTTGATGATCTTCGGCCTGTTAGGGAAAGTGAGGAGGTGATCGAGCTACACGCAATAGTCACGCTGGGGACTATTAGGAGAGGGATGAGAGAGCATCAGGTAGTGGACAGAACCCTTGTGACTGTCCCCTTAACAATAAGTAAGCCATTTTGACTACTGTTGGGGGGGGGGGGATGACCTACCTGGGGGAACCAACAGTGGCTGTGCCTCTGGCAGTGAGTCTGGCCCTGTGGCACAGAAGGGTAGGGAATGGAAAAGGATGGCAGCAGTAATAAGGGACTCCATAGTTAGGGTGATTCTGTGAGGGTAGAAAAGAAACACAGATGGTAGTTTGCCTCCCAGGTGCCAGGGTTTGTGATGTATCTGAACGCGTCAACAATATGCTGAAAGGGGAGGGTGAGCAGCCAGGAGTCGTGGTAGACACTGGTACCAACGACCTCTCTCTCTCTCTGACTATCCATCCCATAGGATGATGATGGTTCCTTTCAGTCAGTTGGTGGGGTGGTATCCCACTCCTCAGAAAGGAACAGCGTGTGTGTGAGTGGATTTTAGGTGAGTAGGGGGTTGCACAGGTCCAGACCCACACTTTTGACATCCCCTCACGGATCCAGCGGCGTGGTGGGGTTCAAGATGGCTGGGGGAAGTTCTGTTGCAGTGAATAGCCAGACAAAGCTTCGATGCAAGGGATGCCCTTTCTGCGCTTCACAGCTCGTGTTTGCTAGATGGTCGTTGACCCTACGAGAAGGTTCATCCGCCCTTTGACAGGTCTTGTTTTTCATCCTGCAGGGTGTCTAGCCACCCTCCTCATCAGGCAAGCCTGGTGGGCGAGCCGGTTTAGTCGTCGACCACCCGACCATGTGACAGGTAGTACTGGGTTACATGGTACCAGTAGCACTCAGATGAGTGACCTGACCAATGACATAGGGAGAAAAAGGGAGGAGGTCCTGAAAACAGAATACAGGGAGCTAGGAAGGAAGCTGATAGAGGAGGTATTTAATGAATACTTTGCTTCAGTATTCACCTGCATAAAAGACCTATGCAATTATGGGGATGACTTACAGCGGACTAAAATATTTGAGCATATAGACATTAAAAGAGAGGATGTACAGGAGCTTTTGAAAAAGCATTGTTAGATAAGTCACCGGGACCGGATGAGATATATCTCAGGCTACTGTGGGAAGCAAGGGAGGAGATTGCTGAGCCTCTGGCGATGATCTTTGCATCATCAATAGAGATGGGAGAATTACCAGAGGACTGGTGGGTTGCAAATGTTGTTCCCTTTTTCAAGAAAGGGAGCAGAAATAAGCCAGGAAATTATAGACCAGTGAATGTTACTTCAGAGGTGGGCAAGTTGTTGGAGAATATCCCGAGAGGCAGGAATTATGAGCATTTAGAGAGATATAATCTGATTAGGGATAGTCAGCATAGCTTTGTCAAGGACAGCTCATGCCTTATGAGGCTGATTAAATTCTTTGAGGATGTAACAAAAGACATTGATGCAGGAAGAGCAGTGAATGTGGTGTATATGGATTTCAGTAAGGCATTTAATAAGGTTCCCCAGGTGAGGCTCATTCACAAAGTGTGGAGGCATGGGATCCAAGGGGACCTTGCTTTGTGGATCCAGAATTGGCTTGCCCACAGAAGGCAAAGGGTGGTTGTAGATAGTTTGTATTCTGCATGGTGGTCGGGGAGCAGTATTGTTCCGCAGGGATCTGTTCTGGGACCCCTGCTCTTTGTGATTTTTATAAATAACCTGGATGAAGAAGTAGAAGGGTGGGTTAGCAAGTTTGCTGATGACACAAAAGTTGGGGGTGTTGTGGATAGTCTAGTGGGTTGTCAGAGGTTACAGCGGGACATCGAAAGGATGCAGAACTGGGCTGAGAAATGGCAGATGGAGGTCAACCCAGGTAAATGTGAAGTGGTTCATTTTTGTAAGTCAACTATGATAGCAGAATATAGTATTAATGGTGCCTCTTGGTAGTGTAGAGGATCAGAGAGATCTCGGGGTCGTGCCCATAGGATACCCAAAGCTGATGTGCAGGTTGACAGTGTTGTTAAGAAGACGTATGGTGTGTTGGCATTCATCAGCCATGAGACTGAGTTCAAGAGCCGTGAGGTAATGTTACAGCTGTATAAGACCATGGGCAGACCCCATTTGGAGTTCTGTGTTCAGTTCAGGTCACCTCACTACAGGAAGGATTTGGATACTATAGAGAGAGTGCTGGGGAGATTTACAAGGATGTAATTTGGATTGGAGAGCATGCCTTATGAGAATAGATTGAGTGGAACTTGGTTTTAGTTATACGGTGGGTCGTTGATTGCGGATCCAAATGCAGCACACAGACAATGAAGTACTAGGTACAGGACAAGGTTTATCAAGGAGGCAAGGGGAGTCAGGAAGAAACGATGCTGGACATGGACACAGGCCCTAGAAAAGACAAGGACACTGGGCCTGAGCTAGGACTAAGACTAGGAAAGCGGGACCAGGACAAGTAACTCGGAACTAGGAGCCTGGGCTGGGACTCCGAGCCAGAGAATGGACAGGGACCTGGAACCTGGGTCTTCACTCGGGCTCGGACCTCGGATCTAGGCGAGGACAAGATGTGGCTATAGGACTGGACGTGGCTAGGTTACAGAACTGGACATGGAAATCTTGCACAGGACGAGGCACATGAACAGGATGAGGTTCTTGGACGTGGCTTGGTCTAGGGACTCCTGGACTGGACGAGGGATCTCCAGCACAGGGTGAGGGATCTCCAGCACAGAGTGAGGGATCACTAGGGCTGGGTGAGGGTTCTCCAGGGCTGGTCGAGGTACTCCTGGGCTGAGCGTGGAACTCCAGGGCAGGACTTGGCTCTTGGATTAGGCTAGGCTCGGCTCTTGGACTCGGCTCGGTTAACCTCTTGGGTACAGAGCCAGGGCTCCTTCTTGGAGCGCAGAGCTGGGAGCCTCTTGAGACACAGGGCCGGGACCCTTTCTAGGACGCAGGGCCGGGATGACTGCCGAGGATACTTGCCTTGGTAAACTGCCAAGGTAACTGTCGGGGATTTGGATGGGGAGGGGAAGGGATCTGTCCAGCGAAAGAGGCTGAATCCCGAAGCTATTTATGTAGCCAGCCTGAAACTAGAATCAGGTGCCTCAAGTAAGGAGCCCAGTGGAACCGGGGAAAACAGGGAAAACCCAGAATACAGATCGATGGACTGGACCGTGAATGGGAATGCACACTTCACTGACCGGACCATGACAGGTTTTTTTTCTTCTTGGTGCGATGGACGATGGGAGATAACCTGGAAGAGGTGTACAGAATGATGAGAGGCATTGATCATGTCGATAGCCAGCGGCTTTTTCCCAGGTTTGAAATGTCTGACACAAGGGGGTATAGTTTTAAAGTGTTTGGAAGTAGGTACAGAGAGGACATCAGAGTTAAGTTATTCACACAGAGAGTGGTGGGTGTGTGGAACGCACTGCCAGCAATGGTGGCGGAAGTGGATACATTAGCTTTTATAAGTGACTGTCAGATAGAGCTGAGAAAAATAGAGGGCCATGCTGTAGGGTAATTCCAGGCAGTTTGTAGAGGAGGTTAGATGGTTGGCACAATATTGTGGGCTGAAGGGCCTGTAATGTGCCGTAGATTTCTTTTCAAATCTTTTTATTATTATATTATTCAAAAATAACACGAGTACATCGAAGTAAGCAACACTTACAATGTCTCAAGAAAAAAAACATTATTTTAAAGATTGAAAAATTTTGGTGATAATAAAGAAACCCTACTAAGCAGAAAAAGTTTGGGGGGAGGAACCCCATTAGGTGCACAACCCCAGAGCTATGCATCATACAAAAAGCTTCTAAAGATAAACATCAAACTGCCAGCAAGAAAAAAAATATACCAAAAATTTACAATTAGATCATGGAGGAAATCTATCAATGAACTCAAATGATAATGAGCAAATGAGCCTCATCTTTTCTCAAAAAATAGAGGTTCAAAGGTTCGACTTCTAATATTCTCCAAACTAAGACATAGCATGACTTGAAAGAACCATTGTGATAAAGTGGGAGCTGATGTATCCTTCCACTTCAACAAAATGGCCCCCCTAGCTATCAATGTAACAAATACAATAACATGTTGGTCAGACACAGAGTTACCATGGATATTTTGAGGAATTATTCCAAAAAGCAGAGTTAATTTGTTAGGCTGTACATTAATTTTTAATGCTTTAGAAATTGTCGAAAGAACTGACTTCCAGAACTGTTCCAATATAGAACAAGACCAAAACGTGTGTCAGTGTAGCTGTCACAGTTTTACATCTATCACAATAACTATCAACATTAGGAAATATTTTAGACAGTCTCTCATTCGTCAAATAGTAATGATGTACAATTTTAAATTGAATCAGCGAATGACTAGGGCAGATCAAAGAAGAGTTAACCAGCTTCAGAATCCACGTCCAGTCCTCCGTCATAAAAGTCAAATTGAGTTCCTTTTCCCAATCTTATTTAATCTTAAATAAAGGACAGTTATCGCATTGTAATAATAAATTAGAAATTCTTCCAATAGAACCCTTCGTCGAAGGGTTCATACTCATAACAGATCAGCCTCCAATATGTAAGGAAAATTACTTAAACATTTTTGTAAGAAATGTCTAACTTGAAGGTATCGTAAAAAGTGTGAATATGAAAGAGAATATTTATCAACTAATTATTCGAAAGGCATTGATCTAGCTCCTTTAAATAAATCCAAAAAAGAATTAATACATTTATTTTTCCGAAGTAAAAAAATTGGATCACGCAAAGGAGGTTTAAAAAAAGTAATTTCGATAAATTAAACTACAAAGTTTAAATTTTTTTAAGATTAAAAAAATTGTGGATCTGGAGCCAAATTTGTAAAGAATGCTTAATCTCAGGGTATAGGTTTAAATTAGCAACTTCAGCTAATTGTATAGGTAAAGCAACTCCCAATAACGAGGTTAAATAAAACTGTTTCACAGCTTTCAATTCCAGGTCTACCCAAATTGGCCGATCGTTCTTATCAACCCAATATAACCAAAAGGACATGTATCGTCTACCAAGGGAATGAAATTGGCTTTATAAAGATCCTTATTTTTTTTGTGATTATAACACCCAAATATCTAAAAGAATCCGTGAATTTGAAAGGAGTATTATCATATATAGAAATCGATTCATTTGAAGGAAACAATTCACTTTTACTAAAATTTATTTTATATCCTGAAAAATGTCCAAATTCATTGAATAATTTTAGCAAGGCAGGAATAGAATTTTTTCTTTTTAATGATATAGGGGTGGGTCCAAATTAATTATATGGGATACATTTAAAGCATTTTTACGTGGTCAGATCATTTCTTATTCAGCTAAGCTTAATAAACAGACTAAAGTAGAATTAGATAAGATTTCAAAATAAATTAAAGACAGATAGTATTTATGCAATTTCCCCTGATATGGATTTATTCCAGCAAAGGGTGGAACTTCAATGAGAATGTAACCTATTACTAACTCATCCCATTGAAGGCTATTTGCTTAAGTTAAAGAGCCAGTTTTATATGTTTGGAGATAAAGATAACAAACTGCTCTCATCTCAATTAAAAACGGCTGGAGCCAAAAGGCAAATTTTGAAAATTCGGAGGAAAGGTGGTACCCTGGCTTGGGAATATGAAGAAATTAATAAGATTTTTCAAGATTTTTATACTGAACTTTATAAATCTCAATGTCCAGTAGATTCTTCTGAAATGAATGCTTTCTTACGAAAGATTGCTATTCCTAAAATTTCTGTTAAGGATTAAAAAACTCTTGATGCCCAAATTACTGAAGCCGAAATTCATAAAGCTTATTTTTCAATGCAAACAGTTAAGGCCCCTGGACTTGATGGCTATCCTGTAGAATTTTATTAAAAATTTGGAAAATTGCTTTCTCTGTATATGTTGGAAATGTTTAAGGATTCTTTTGTGAAAGGTGATTTACCTTTTACTTTCTATGAGGATTCTATTTCTGTAATTCTTAATAAAGATCCTACTGACTGTGCATCATATAGACCTATTTCATTATTGAATGTCGATGCAAAGGTTCTGTCAAAGATAATGGCCAATTGGTTGGAGAATAGTTTGAGTAAAATTATTTTTAAAGATCAAACAGGCTTTATAAAGGGTCGCTATTCTTTTTCAAATGCTCGGAGACTATTGAAAATTATATATTCGTCCTCTTCTAAAACTCCACAGTGCGGCGTCCCTTTGGATGCTGTAAAAGCTTTCGATCGAGTCGAATGGAAATATTTATTTAATGTTTTAGGGAAATATGTTTTGGTGTTAATTTTAATAACTGGATTGGAATGATACAGTATATAAAGCTCCTATGGCTACTGTTGTCACTAACAACTGTAGGTCTCCTTTTTTTCAGCTTTCACGGGGGACAAGACAAGGTTGTCCATTAAGTCCTTTGTTACTTAATTTAATATTAGAACCCCTTGCTATTGCTCTTCGTGAAGCTAAAAATATTCATGGGATTTTTTTGTGAATGAGACCATTCATAAGATTTCTCTTTACGCTGACGATTTATTGTGCTGTAGATTTCTATGTTCTATTCCCCCTTCTCTAGCCCCTTATCTCTTCCCCAAATCAACTTCCCAACTCCTTACTTCACCCTTCCCCCTCTCCCGGTTTCACCTGTCAGCTGCCACCTTGTGCTTCTTCTGACGTCTCCCCTTCCTTCCCAGACCTGATGAAGGGTCTCAGCCTGAAAGGTTGACTGTTTAATCATTTATGTCGATGCATCCTGTCCTGTTGAGTTCCCCCAGCATTTTGTGCGTGTTGCCAGAGGCTCAGTGGTTGTTTAAACCAACCAACAGAATGCGAAAAAGGCGTGGTCGAAGTGACTTGGACCATAGAATGAGATGGTTTGAGTATCTCAGAAACTGCTGATCTCCTGAGAATGTTGCAAAAAGAATCAACAACTAGGTGCGCAGCTGTTCTGTGGGTGAAAAAGATTTGTTCATGAGGTAAGAGGAGAATAACCAGTCTGGTTCATGCTGACTGAAGGCGACAGTAATTCGAATAACCACACATTACAACAGTGGTGTGCAGAAAAGACAACATGTCGAACCTTGAGATGGATAGGCTGCAACGCAGAGGAACGCGAGCATACACTCAGTTGCCAGGGAGGTAAGTGATAAAGTGGACAACAAACAAAAACTGGTCAAATTGTATCTGAGATCATTTGAATCTTGGCGACTGATCCACAGTTTTACGCTCGGACGGGGAGTCGGAATGAATCACCAAGAGACATGTGGTCTGTAACATAGCAGCCCGTGCCCAGTCTTCAATACTGAACATGGGAGTAGAGAGCAGTAACCGTGAAACAAAATGTGACGTTTCCCACATCATGGGCGTGTAAGATTCATTAAATGTGAAGCTGTTTTAAAGCGAATTGTGCCCATTATTCCCTATTTTTGTCTCCCTACCCATTCTGCAGTTGAAGTACAAATCAATCTGAAATTTCTCTTTTGTTCTGCCAAGCCAAAGACGACGAATAAAAACAGGAAATGAGTTACGGTCCGCAGAATAAAGCACACAACGCAAAAGTACACAGTTACTAAGTACAGTTACCATTTAATACTTGACCCCGCGTAAATACGTGTATATTGAATATCTTTAAAAGACACTGAACCTACCTATTACGATAAAGAGTAAAGTGAAAACGAAAAATGATTCGCTCAGTGAAATCAGCCAGAAATCCATAGCTTTCGTAATCTCCGGCGGGTGTGTTTTACAAAACGTCAGAAAGCTCCCAAAGAGAAATCTGTTCCTCACGGCTAAGAGCGTCTCTGTGGTCTCAGTGAGTGCACGAAGCTCCAACGCTCCGGGGAAGTTCCAATGCTTCGAAGAATTTCGTTCAAGCGATAATAGACGGAAATGCCTGGAGCTGACTGTCTCACAGTCATCTGCAGATCTCCAGTTTACACTCGCGTTAACGCTCTAATCCAGGCAGGGAGCCAAAAGCTGGATTCTTTGTTAACTTTATTGAATTTTCTGATTGAGAAGACCAGCAAGTTTTGTCCATCCTTAACTTGCCTTGAGACCGTGGTGGTCAGGCAGCGCTTTGAGCTGTTGCAATCCTCTGTTGAAGATTGTCTGGCAGTCCTCTGCAGCAGGTTCTCACAGTGATGATGTACAATGGCAGTGGGCTCCCGTGTCAAGATGGTCTCTGACACGGGGGTGGGGAGAATCCAAAGGAGGTGATATTCCAACGTACCTACTTATAGAATTATACCACACCATTTGGCATGAAATACAGTTGTGTGACATCATTACTTCTGACCCTTGATTAACCCGACAAATATTGGTCAAACTGCAATCCTCATTAATTCATATGCACCCAAAAAGTTGCATTCCTGAAAGATAGACCGGTAGATCACAGAAACAAGCTGCCTGGCCCATATTGTCTGCACCAGTCTTATCACCCGGGGTGAAGTCTCTGACTACCCACCCATCTCCTGTCTGATATACCAGAGAAAACAGTTCAACTTTATTTATTGACTTTTAATTCTTTTAGAGATACAGCATGAAACAGGCCCATCCAGATCAGTGAGCCACACCGCCCAGCAACCCACTTTAACACGACCCTGATCACGGGATAATTTTAAATGACCAATTAACCTACTAACTGGTACGTCATTGGAGCGTGTTAGAAATCTGGAGCATCTGGTGGAAACCAAGGCAGTCACAGCGAGACCAGATGGTGCTGGAATTGAACTCCGAAGTCTGACACCTCAGGCTGTGATAGCATTGTGCTAACTGCTACACTTGTTGGTCCATTCTCTTCTTATACGTAATACACTCCAACCCGGGCATCAGCCTGGTGAAACTGGTCCTGCCCACTCCAAAGCCTCCACATCCTTCCTATAGGGTGGAAACCAGTTCTCCACACATTACTCCAAATGCGGCCAAACCAAAGTTGCACCAGCTGCCACGTGATTTCCCAATCTTTATACTCAATGCCCTAAACAATGGCAGCAACAGGAGAATCTCGGGGCGTTTTGCAGGTGTAATGGAAGCAAGATGGTAGGAGTCAAAACGTTATGTGCAATCATGGACAATGGAGGGCATTTCGTCACAAAGGCAGGAGAAAAGGGTGAGGTGCTCAATGAGAACTTTTCATTGGTGTTCACCAGAGAGAAGATCATAGATGATGGTAAGATTAAGGGGCAGTATGTTGATTTGGTAAAGAATGGACTCATTAGCGATAGTCAGCCAGGCTTTCTTGTAGGAAGGTTCACTCTCACAAGTTTGACTGGATTTATTGAGGGAGTAATGCAGATAATTTGTGATGGTTGGGCAATGGATATCATCTACATGAACAGCAGTACAATATTTGACAAAGTATCCCATGGACTAGTGGTCCAGAACACAAGAGAATCTGCAGATGCTGGAAATACTGAGCAACACACTTTAGGTAGATGAACTCGGTAAGTCAGGTAGCATCTATGGTGGAGAAACAACAGTCAACATTTCAGGCCAAGACACTGACCTGTTGTATGGTCTCTATACTAAATATAGTCTGTTTCAGAGGATTTAACTAGATGTACTCATTAAGTCTGCCAGCATCTATGGCGGATTTAGTGCAGAGACCCTACAACAGATGAGTTTCTTGGCCCGAGATGTTGACTATAATTTCCGCCATAGCTGCTACCTGATTTGCTGAGTTGGTCTAGCTAAAGCATGTTGCTCAAGATTTCTAGCATCCTCAGAGCCCTTTGTGTTCTGGACCATCCTACCATTAGGTAGCTTGTCAAGTTCTGTACTGATGTTCATGTAGAGAAATTATCTGTGTCAGTCCCTCCAAAATTCCAGT
Organism: Mobula birostris; assembly: GCF_030028105.1. Classification (NCBI taxonomy): domain Eukaryota; kingdom Metazoa; phylum Chordata; class Chondrichthyes; order Myliobatiformes; family Myliobatidae; genus Mobula; species Mobula birostris. Next base: position 7,780,782 of record NC_092401.1, read on the forward strand.
CAAGCTTGTGAAAGCGAACCTCCCCATAAGAAAGCCAGGCTGACTGTTGCAAATAAGTCCCCTTTACCAAATCAACATACTCCCCGCTAAATTTTACCATTCTCTATATCTACCAATAAAAAGTTCTCATTAAGAACCTCACCCACTTCCTCTGCCTTTGTGATCAAACGACCTCCATTGTCCATGATTGGACCTAGCCTTTTGATTCCTATTTTCTTGCTCACAATGTACCTATAAAATGCCTTATAATTCTCTTTAATCCCACTTGGCAGGGACATTTCTTAGCCCTTTGTAATCCATCAAAATATCTAATTGAATTTCCTTCCTGCTTCCCTTGGGCATGGTGTCATTTCAGCTTCCTAAGCTGTACATAGGCTGCCTGTCAATTTTTCACTAAGCATACAATAACTCTTGTCCTCACCAAGATTTCCCATGTTTTATTTGCACCTACACAAAGGCAATCAATTAGCCTTAAAACAAACTCATCTGTGGACAAGACCTTAATAAAATCCACAGTACTTCATGAGAACAGGAAAGATTCACATTAATTTTATATGGCAGCTATTTTTAATGCCAAAGTTAAGACAATACGCAATAGAGTAACCAGCTTCTGCATTAAATATTTTCAACTTTTGTAAGTTCTTCAGAGACACTTTTCAAAGAGCACAGATGTCCCAAGAAATCTATAAGCTTGAGGACTGGAAGCAGCTTAGGAAGCAGGGATATTGACCAAGAAAAGATAAAAGAGGGAGTATTTAGAACAAGAATAAAAAAGAGAAAAAAACCCAGTCTGCATCAAATAATCAACTAGTGGAAATCTGCAGGTCAGTCCAGCATAGGCTGTGGGAGAGAAGAAAATGTTGTTTCGAGTTTCCGCGGACCGAGAGTGGGAGAAGTGAGATGGTCTCTCAGGAAGAACGATGAGGCAGGAGTCCAAGGTGCTTAGTGGGCTGAGGATGTGTACAATGATAGGCAGCTGTGCCAGGTCAAGGAGGAAAGTGATAAGTGGAGCTAAGAAACAATGGCAGGTGTATTACACGGGGCAGAAAAAGAGAGGGGGAAATGAGAGGCAGATGGAGCAAGGTGGGAGGAGGGGAGTATGAGGTCTGGAGACAGCTACAACAGGTAGATAAGCAGGAACACAAAGGGACACCAGTGCTGGTACCTGGTTAGCATGAGTTTGAGAATGGTATCCATTAGTTGGGACGTGAATAGCAGATGGAGGACCAGATGGGGAGAGAGGGCGAGCGTATGGGCCAACTGTGTGTGGATGGAAAAAGGATAGTGAAGAGAATATAGATAGATCATGGGGGTTGATGGACTGGAGGTGGTGGCGAAGGTTGTTGCATTTGAGGGATAGGGGACAAACATGGGGAGAACAGAGGAGGATTGGAAGAAGGGGGCAGTATAGATCTAAAAGCTTGAACAAGACACGTTGGTTCATTTCAGTAATATTTTGCGAGCTGTTTTTAGAAGAATCAAGTTTGTGCTATTCCTGGCTTTCACCTCAGGAAGAGAGATGGAAAAGGAATATGTGGACTTTAAAGTAATTAACGTCACTAAGGAATGAATCCTGGAGAGAGTGAGGAGCCTAAAAACTGACCAGTCCCTCTGCCCTGACAATCTTTATACAGAGAATTTCAAGATTTGGCTGCAGAGACAATTTTTACGATGTCCCAAAATCCCTGCAAATCTGGAACAGCCTCAGTAAACTGAAAGGTAGAACATGTAACATTGCAATTCAGTCAGAAATAGAGAGAATATATTGAACTAATCTGCAGTCAAACTGACATCAGTTTTTTGTTACTTGCTTGAATCCAGAATGTGTTGCAGTGCAAAGTAAATGAGGAATGTCTTTGATCCAAACTTCATTCCAGTCGTTCTGCAGGACAATTGTAATCTCAGTGGCGTTCATTGCAGTTTCAGTTCTCAGGTGATGCTCCAGTGTCTGTGGGAATCATTGTAACACAGGGGTTCAGACTGGACCCCCAAAGCAGAGCATTCTCGGCACTGAGCAGGTACAGTGGGGCTACGTATTAACACTGTAGTCAGAAGCTATCCTCAATAAGAATACGATCTACAGCATCATTAGAATATCTGTCCACAATCAGCATGTTGTGCTATTGATAATAAACGTAATTTGAATCTTTAAATAAGGACATTAAATGTCACTCTGTTCTAACATGGGTGGCTCTGATTTGACTCCTCCCTAAGATCTGATTTGCAGAGACATGCCAAATTGCAGTTTTGGGATGGAGGGGTCAAGCTGAGGAGAAGATTTTCACGGACATGTAGAGAAAGGTCAAGTCGCTGAATACATTTAAGAAGGGCGAGGTAGAAATTGAGACATCAGTGACACATGGAGTTATTTAGATAACACGGGACTCCTGCTGTTCAACACTCAAGGTTGAAGATTGTTTAATTGCATTTCCTGTAAACAAGTGTAAAGGGGAACAAAGTAGCTATTAGTCAGGATTTAATGCAGCTAAAAAACACAAGAGATAAAAACACAATAAATATAAATACATACGTAACCCTTGGTTCGGCTAGCGGCTTAATCTAGGGGATGATAGCCCCTGGCCCGGCCAAATTTAAGAAATCCCGTTTGGGTGGATGCTGTGCGATATGTCCCCTGTTACAAATCAGTACCACGAAATGACAAACAGTACAGCGATTAAACGATTAAGCTTTATAATTCTTAATTTGACTATTTGGTTATTAAAGAAACAAGAAAAAAGGGCCCATTCTCATTAAACAGTCTAATGCGCAAACGTTGGAGCTCACAGCACAGTCCATTTGTTCCCGTCGTCCTCCTCTGAGCGTAACCGACCCTCGGACCCTCGCTCGTCAGTCCACTCCGTTCGGAGGTCTACCAATTCTCTCCATTCGCATCCTCACTCTTCATTGCTCCCCGACAAAAGACCGCAAATTCCCGGCTCCCAGACACACAAGAGAGAACAACATCCCGCTCCTTAGCTAATATGCCCCGTTATCTCTAGTCATAACCCAAATATTGCTGCGACAGAGAAACTATTACCTTAGCCTTAGCAGTGAAACATGACAGAGAGGCCACTACATAGCAGTGAAACCTTACAGCGGGTTACACATAATATAGCTCACTGAATATACGTCCATTGACTGTATGTCCATAAAGTGATGCAGAAGGTAACTGACAAATGATAATAAAGAGGTGGTGGAATTAATGGGGGGGGGTGTTGACCAGCCTTATCGCTTGGGGTAAGTGTCTGTTTTTGAGTCTGATGGTCCTGGCGTGGATGCTACGTAGCCTCCTCCCTGATGGGAGTGGGACAAACAGTCTTTGAGCAGGGTGGGTGAGATCCTTCAAGATGCTACTGGCTCTTTTCCAGCAGCTGGGCTGGTGCGGCCGGTGCAATGGACAGCCCTGACTATCTGTTGTAGGGCCTTCCCGTCCATCACGGTACAGTTTCTGTACTATACGGTGATACAGCCTGATAGGATGCTTTCTCTTGCGCATCTGTAAAATGCCAGAAAGTGGAGGTGTTGATGAGCATTCGTGACTGTGTAGGATGTGTTATCAGTAGAGGTTATCAGTGCTGAACACTCCCAGGAGTTTGAAACCAGTCGCAGTTTCCACCGCTGTGCCGCCGATGTAGTAAGGGGTGTGAGTTCTTCTGAAGTCCATAACCATCTCCTTTGTCTTGCTGACATTAATGGCGAGTTTATTTTCCTGACACCCGTCATTGAGCTCTTCGACCCCCTTTCTGTAGGTCATCTCATCGTTGTTGGTGATGAGTCCCACCGCTGTTGTGTCGTCGGTGAACTTGACATTGTGATTGCTCGGGTGTTTGTCCGTCAAGTCATGTGTGAGCAGAGTGTACAGCAATGGGCTCACCCTGGGGGTGGGGGGCTGGGGGGAGAGTGGCTGTGTTGAGGATGATAGTGAAGGAGGAACGGTTGTGCACTCGGACCCTCTGATATCTGTTCGTTAGAAAATCCAACACCCCGTTGCACAGTGGTGTACTTAGACCGAGGTTTGTTCACCACGGTCTGGGAGACACTGTGCAGTTAGAGGTCTGCCCCGCCCCCCCCCCATTTCTAATTCCACACAATATAAATGTTTGTCAGTATAACAATGCCCCCTAGCACGTTAAAACTGAAGAAACAAACAAACAAATAAATAGGCCGAATTGTACCTGGGATCATTTGAATCTTGGTGGCTGATCCACAGTTTTACGCTCAGACGGGGAGTCGGAATGGATCACCGAGAGGCACGTGGTCTGCAACATATCAGCCCGTGTCCAGTCCTCAATACTGAACATGGGAGTAGACAGCAGTAACCGTGAAACAAAATGTCACACTACCCACATCATGGGCAAAATGACATATAAAATTCACAGTGTGAAACTGTTTGAAAGCCCGTCCGTGAATTGTGTAAATAATTTACCAGGCGCCCATTTTTTATCTCTCTAGCCATCCTGCATTTGAAGTACGAATCAATGTGAAATTTAGCTTTTTGTTCTGCCAAGCCAAAGACAACGAGGAAAACCGAGAAATAAGAAACGGTCCGCAGAATAAAGCACACAACGCAAAAATGCACAGTTACTTACACGAGAATATCTGCAGACGCTGGAAATCCAAGCAACACGTACAACATGCTGGAGGAGCTCAGCAGGTGAGCCAGCATCTACAGAAAAGAGTCAACAGTTGACGTTTCGGGCCGAGACCCTTCATCGGGACTTGTGCTTTGTGTGTGTGGCACAGATACTAAGTACAGTTATCGGATTCTGTGTAGTCCGCGTAAATACATGTATATTGAATGTTTTTAAATCACTTTACCTACCTGTTACTATAAAGAGTAAAGTGAAAAAGAAAATTGATTCGCTCAGTGAAATCGGTTGAAATTCAAAACGTCGGCAGGATATGTTGTTTTGCCAAAACCCTGTCTTTGATAAACTTCAGAAAGCTCCCGAAGAGAAATCTGTTTCTCACGACTAACAGCGTCTCTGTGGTCTCAGTGACTACAACAAGCTCCAATGCTCAAGGAAGTTCATTCAAGCGATAACAGACGGAAATGCCGGGAGCTGACTGTCTCACAGTCATCTGCAGATCTCCAGCTCACACTCGCGTTAACGCTCTAATCCAGGCAGGGAGTCAAAAGCCGGATTCTTTGTTAGATTTATTGAATTTTCTGATTGAGAAGACCAGCAATTTTTGTCCATCCTTAATTTGCCTTGAGAGCGTGGTGGTCAGGCAGCTCTTTGAGCTGCTGCAATCCTCTGTTGAAGATCCCCTCACAGTTCTTTGCAGCAGCTTCTCACAGTGATGACGGACAATGGCAGTGGGTTCCCGTATCAAGATGGTCTCTGACATGGGGGTGGGGAGAATCTGAAGGACGTGATATTCCAATGTACCTACTTGTAGAACTCAGTCTTTGATAAACGTCAGAAAGCTCCCGAAGGGAAATCTGTTTCTCACGACTGACATAGCATCTCTATGTTCGCAGTGAGCGCCCGAAGCTCCAACGCTTCAAGGAAGTTTGGTCAATTGATAACATACAGAAATGCCTGGAGCTGACTGTCTTACAAGCACCTGCAGTTCTCCAGCTCACACTCACACTGTCGTTGTTAAAGTTCTGTGAACTCGGACAATTCCCACAAGGTCTTCAGCTTTCTTCCGAAACCTCAGCTCTCGGACTCTCCCAAATCATCGGCGCTGCTTCAGTTTGTCGGGGAGCTTTCCTCCCGCTTTGCTTCTTCATCCCCGTCGCTGAACCGAGTCCAGCCCAAAGGCAGAAGCTATTGAGCTCACGTAATGCGTGGTCTGATCCACCTCAGTTCCTAACCCTCCTCACAATGAGCGGGTGTTCGTGCCGGATCCATAGGACCATAACACATAGGAACAGAATGAAACCATTTGGCCCGTCGAATGTGCTCCGCCATTCCATCATGGCTAATAAATTTCCCTCTCACCCTCATTCTCTTGCCTTCCTCCCGGGACTTTTCACGCCTTGACTCAACAAGACCCTATCAATCTCTGCCTTAACTCTCCCCAGTGACTTCACTTCTATCGTCACCTATGGCAGCGAATATATACATATTGTCCACGCTCTGGCTAAAGAAATACTTCCTCATCTCCGTTCTAAATGGACGTCCCTCTATTATGAGGTTGTATCCTCTGATCTTAGGCTCCCCCACCATAGGAAACATTCTCTGCACATTCCCCCTCCAATGCCTTTCAACATTCGATAATTTTCAATGAGCACTCCTCGAAGACAGACCAGTAGAACACAGAGACAGGCCTCCTGGGATTGGCAATACGCTCCAATCTAGGCATCATCCTGGTAAACCTGTTCTGTGCCCTCTCCAAAGCCTTCAAATCCTTCCTTTAAGGTGGAAACCAGAAATGCACACCAGAACTAACCCAGTTGTGGCCAAGGCAAAGTTTAATACAGCTGCAACATAATTTCCCAATCTTTATACTCAATGCCCTAAACAATGGCAGCAATAGGAGACTCTCAAGGCGTTTTACAAGTGTATTGGGAGCAAGATGGTAGGAGTCAAACAAAATTATGTGACATCATGGACAATGGAGGGAATTTGGTCACAAAGGCAGACGAAGCAGGTGAGATACTTAAGGAGAACTTTTCATTGGTGTTCACCAGAGAGAAGATCATAGGTGATGGTAAGAATAATGGGGAGTATGTTGATTTGGTAAAGGATAAACTTATTAGTAATGGACAGTCTGGCTTTTTCATGGGGACGTTCACTCCCACAAGCTTGACTGGAATTTCTGAGGGAGTGATGCAGATAATTTGTGATGGTTGGACAGTGAATGTTGTCTACATGAACATCAGTAAAGTATTTGACAAGGTAACTCATGGTGGGGTGGTCCAGAACACAAGGGGTCTGCGGATGCTGGAAATCTTGAGCAACTCAGCAAGTAAGGCAGCATCTATGGCAGAGAATACACAGTCAACATTTTGGGCCAAGACCCTGATCTGTTATAGGGTCTCCTCTAAAATATAGTCTGGTCCAAAGGGTTTCTTTACCACCCTGACCATTTGTTCTGCTGCCTTTAGCAAGCTGTGGACTCAGTAGATCCATGTTCCCAAGGATCCTGCCATTGACTGTAGGCTTTCCCACAGTATTTGACCCTTACTCGTGTCCAGATGAAACCCCAGCTACTATTTCTCTGGTTGAATTTACAACAAATCTGTACACTGCTCCAACAACTCCACTAATTTTCATCTCATCTATACACTTCCTGATCAGAGCACATAAAATTTTCATAAAATCCATGAGCATATATTACAGAAAAGAAACCCCAGCACTGAGAGTTGCAGAACATCAGTGGTTACTGTCCTCTCATCATGAACAACCTGCTACTACTACCCTCTGTCTTCTAAGACAAAGCTAAATTTGCTCCAATTTATCAACTCACCGGTGATCCAATTTTGACTAAATCCTCTGGATCAGCCAATATTTAGTGCAGAGACAGTGCAAGAGACGAGTTTCTTAGGCTGAAATGTCGACTGTGTATTCTCTGCCATAGATGCTGCCTGTTTTGCTGAGCTGGTCCAGCTAAAGCATGTTGCTCAATATTTCCAGCATCCACAGATCCCCACTAGACCATGAGGTACTTTGTCAAACACTGTACTGATGTTCCTGTAGATGACATCTACTGCCCAACCAAAACAAATTCTTTGCACCACTCGCTCAAAAAATCCAGTCTAGCTTGCGAGAGCTCACCTCCCCATGAGAAAGCCAGGCTAACTATTGCTAATGAGTCCATTCATTACCAAATCAACAGACTCACCCTTAATCTTACCATCATCTATGATCTTCTCTCTGGTGAGCACCAATGCAAAGTTTTCATTAAGGACCTCACCCACTTCCTCTGGTTTTGTGACCAAATGCCCTCTATTGTCTAGAATTGGACCTACACTTTTGATTCACAATGCATTTATAAAATGCCTTGAGATTCTTTTTAATCCTACTTAGCAAGGATATTTCTTGGCCCTTTGTAATTCTCGAAATTTCTGGTCAAATTTCTTTCCTGCTTCTTTTATATTCTCAAGGGATTTGTCTGATTTCAGCTTCCTACATAACACAGAGTAACCAACATCTGCATTAAATATTTTCAACTTTTAAAAGTTCCTCAGAGAAACTTATCAAAAAGCACAGATGTCACAAAAAACATGTAAGCCTGAGGACTGGAAGCAGCTTAGGAAGCAGAGATATTGACCAAGATAAGATAAAGAGAGAATATTTAGAACAAAGATAAAGGTACAAGAAACGCGATATTGATGTTAAGGATATCATCAGAATGAGCTATTCCAGTGCAAAAAGATTTGTCTGTTTTATTGTCTACACAAAAACATTTGATAAAGTGAAGCACAATAAGTTATTTGAAATATTACAGGAAACTCTAGATCTGGATTTGAAAGGCCTCCGCCTAATCAGAAATCTGTACTGGGAACAAACTGCCTCTGTAAAAATAGATGGAGAAGTGAGTCATTTTACAAAAATCAAGAGAGGCATTAGACAAGGGTGTGTTTTCTCCCCTGATTTGTTTAATGTGTACAGCGAAGCAATATTACAAGAAATAAGAGACATCTTGGGAATCAAAGATGACAGTGAAAACAACAATAACTTCAGATATGCGGATGACACTGTGTTAATTGCAAGTACGGAGGAAGGACTACAAAACTTAATTGATATAGTTGTTGAAGAAAGTGCAAAAATGCATCTATCTATCAATGCAAAAAGAGAAAATGTATGGTGATATCCAAAAAGAAGGAGAATCATTTCTGTAGGCTGAGAATAAACGGGGAAGACATAAAACAAGTACAGAACTTTTACTATTTAGTAAGCTGGGTGCCATCAGATGGCAGGTGCGTCTTGGACACGAAAAGAAGAATAGGGATGGCAAAAAGACATTCATTTCGGTGAATGAAGAATATACTGAACAACACTAAACTAGGCATGACAACCCGCCTCAGAGTACTGAAATGTTACGTTTATCCAGTTATGTTATATGGTTCAGAATGTTGGATAATATTTAGTAACACGAGAAAATGAATTGATGCAGCAGAGATGTGGTTTTTGAGGAGGATGCAAAGAATATCATGGACAAAACGAATATCTAACGAGGATGTCATGAACAGAGCAAACACAGAAAGATAAATAATGTATGAGATCATGAAAAGGCAATGCAACTTCATTGGACATGTGATTAAGAAAGAGGAGTTAGAATGCATGGTAATTATGGGAAAGATTGAAGGGAAGAAAGCAAGAGGAAGACAAAGACAAATGATGATGGAAACAGCAGCCAGAGAACTGGAAATGAATACCAAGGCCTCTGTGACAGGATAAAAGACGAATTGGCGGCTAGGGATGACACAAACAGCTTCGACTCTTTGGTCTCTCTAGCCACCAGACTAGGTAATCGACTCCGAGAACGTCAGAGAGAGAAAACCGGTCGCTCCACTCCTCGGGTCACCCCATGGCCTGTTTTACCATCTTCCACCAGCTCTAACCTCTCTCTCCATTTCGCTCCTAGCATAGCTCCCGCTCCGACCGTTCCCACTACCCTGGTGAGCCAGACGACACTCCCTTCAGTCCCCCAAACCAGGATGCAGATCCGAGCTACTGTGAACTAATACCAACCGTCCCTGTCTCTATCCGCCTTGGTGGACTCCGGTGCCGAGGGAAATCTGTTGGATGAGGATATAGCATCCCGGACCAGAGTTTCTCGGGAACCGTTAAGTACCCCTCTGGAAACCCGGGCGCTGGACGGCAGACTGCTGGCCCGTGTCACCACTGTACGCCACCCCTGACTTTGATTCTGTCTGGAAACCATTGGGAGCAGGTACAATTTAATCTAATCCATTCTCCTCAAGCCCCTATAGTTCCTGGATACCCCTGGTTGAGCCACCATAATCCCCACATCCGAGGGGTGATCGATAAGTTCGTGGCCTAAGGTAGATGGAGTCAATTTTAGTAAACCTTGCGCATTTATTTTTCAACATAGTCCCCTCCTTCGTCCAGCGGTCGCGGACATATGGATCTTGGACCTCCAGAAAGTGTCCACAGCAGGGGTGATTGATAAGTGCGTGGCCTACGGTAGAAGGAAATGGGTTATACAGCTCTTCTTACATGCACGTGCAGTTCAACTCTTTGAGTGATTATGCAGAAAGTTTGACGTTAATAACTCATCTCCTTCTACCTCAGGCCACAATCATCCCTGGTAGACTGGTCTACTGCGAGGACGGCCAGCTGGAGCCCGTTTTGTCACTTCACCTGTCTTCAGTCGGCCCTGTCCCCCGGGGAGGTCACCGCGACCTCGCCTGTCATGGAACCCCCCGACTTGTCCAGGGTTTCAGCAGAGTACCACGACCTGGGACAGGTACTTAGTAAACAACAGGCTCTTTCCCTGCCTCCACACTGACCACACAATTGTGCTACCGACCTTCTCCCCGGGGCCTTGTTACCCACCAGTCGGTTGTATAACTTGTCCCGGCCTGAGAGAGAAGCCATGGAGAAGTACATCAGTGAGTCTCTCGCGGCGGGCATTATTCGGCCCTCATCCTCCCCGGCGGGTGCAGGGTTCTCCTTTGTGGGGAAGAAGGATGGATCACTACGTCCCTGCATCGATTAACGAGGCCTTAACAACATAACCGTTAAAAACAAGTACCCACTGCTGCTCATAAATTCGGTGTTTGAACCGCTTCACGGAGCCACCATCTTCTGGACCTACGAAGCGCCTACCATCTGGTCAGAATAAGGGAGGGGGACGAGTGGAAGCTGGCATTTAATACCTCTGTAGCCCACTTCGAATACCTGGTCACGCCGTTTGGCCTCACCAACGCCCCCGCCGTTTCTCAAGCCCAGATCAAGGATGTGCTGACAGACTTTATTAACGGCTTTGTGTCTGTCTATCTGGGTGACATCCTGATCTTCTCCAGCAGTCTCCAGAACCACATTCATCACGCCTGTCAAGTCCTAAGAGGCTGTGGGAGAACAAATTGTTCGTGAGGGCTGAGAACTGTGAATTCCACGTTCCCTCGGTCAGCTTCTTAGGTTACATCATTGAGAGCGGAACCCGAGAAGATTCGGGCGGTGGCGGAGTGGCCAGGAGTGAGAGCGGATCCCGAGAAGATTTGGGTGGTAGCGGAGTGGCCCAGACCGACGACCCACAAGCAACTCCAGCGATTTCAGGGGTTTGCGAACTCCTATTGCCGGTTCATCACGGATTATAGTCGGGTGGCGGCGCCCCTTACCCGATTTACCTCACCTTCAACACCTTTTCTTTGGGACTCCGAGGCTGACTCAGCATTCGCTAAACTGCAGAGGCGTTTCACGTCCGCTCCCCATCCTAGTCCACCCGGACCCTTCCTGTCAATTCATTGTGGAGGTCGACGCCTCCGACTCCGGGGTGGGAGCGGACCTGTTCAAACGTTCTGGACCTAATCAGAAATTTCATCCCTGTGCTTTCTTTTCTCGCCGGCTGTCCCCCCGCTAAACGAAATTAGGACATGGGGAACCGGAAGCTACTGGCAGTCAAACTAGCATTGGAAGAATGGAGGCACTGGCTGGAGGGAGTGGAACACCCGTTTATCGTCTGGACCGATCACAAGAACTTTGCATATATCCGAGCCGCCAAACGCCTGAACTTCTGCCAGTCCCGTTGGGCATTATATTTTTGTCGGTTCAAATTTACACTCACCTATCGTCCGGGGTACAGGAACGGGAAACCTGACGCGCTCTCGAGGAGGACTTTTCCAGCCCGGAGACCGTCCTCCCACCATCCATTGTGGTGGCCGCCCTCACCTGGGAAATCGAGGCCAGAGTAACAGAGGCCCAACGGGCTGAACCTGACCCCGGCAGCGGACCCGCCAGTCGCCTTTTTGTGCCCGATTCCGTTCGATCTCAGGCTCTCCAGTGGGGGCACACGTCTCGTTTCGCCTGCCATCCCGGGAGTGATCGGACACTGTCTCTTCTGAAAAGACACTTTTGGTGGCCTTCCATGGACGCCGATACCTGTTCCTTTGCCTCTGCATGTTCCGTCTGTTCCCGTGGAAAAGCCTCCCACCGGCCACATGCTGGATTACTTCACCCCTACCTGTCCCCACTAGTCGTTGGTCTCACATAGCACTGGATTTTGTCACGGGATTACCCCCTTCACATGGGAACACCGCCGTACTCACCGTGGTGGGCCGTTTTCCCAAGACTGTGCACTTTGTATCCCTCACTAAACGCCCTTGTGTTCAGGAGACCGTAGACCTTCTCGACCACCACGTTTCCCGCATTCACGGAATTCCTTCGGACATTATCTCCGACCGGGGTACCAATTCGTTTCGCAAGTCTGGAGATCCTTTTGTCGAACCCTGAGTGCCTCAGTTAGCCTGTCATCCGGCTTTCATCCACAGGAGAATGGGCAAACGGAACGGGTCAACCAGGACTTGGAGGCGGTGCTACGCTGCATAACAGCCAACAACCCATCTACCTCACGTGGGTAGAGTACACCCACAACTCTCTGGTTAGCACCGCCATCAGAAGATCTCCTTTTGAATGCTCTCTTGGTTACCAGCCCCCGCTGTTTCCCACTCAGGAAGAGGATATTGCGGTGCCTCCTGTTCAGGCCCATCTCCGCCGGTGCCACAAGGTCTGGGAAGACACACGCACGGCCCTGCTCCGCTCAGCCGACCGCAACCGGAGGATTGCCGTTCGCCATCGGACACCTGCACCAGAGTATCGACCTGGGCAGAAGGTGTGGCTCTCGTCTAAAGACATTCCTCTCAAGAACGACCCAAGAAGATCGCTCCTCGCTTCCTGGGACCTTTCGAGATTGAGAGTATTATCAACCCTCGGCGGTTCGACTCAGACTGCCTAAATCTATGCATGTCCATCCTACATGTCACGTTTCCCAATTAAAACTGCTTTCCGTCAGCTCCTTGTGCCCTCCGACTGAACCCCCTCCACCCATTCGGATCATCGACAACCACCCGGCGTACACCATCCGGCGGTTTCTGGATGTGCATCATCGGGCAGGGGCCTCCAATATCTGGTTGACTGGGAAGGATACGGCCCGGAGGAACGTTCCTGGATTCCCCGCTCCTTCATCCTAGACCCTTCCCTCATCCGTGACTTCCATCGTGACCATCCAGACAAGCCTGGAGGATCGCCTGGAGGATTCCGTTGGGGGGTCGGGGTACTGTCATGGTCCTGTCTCGCTGTCCACCATCTCCCTCCTATTTCCTTGATTATGCCTTAATTCCAGTCGTTAGATTCCCAGTTGCTGCTAGTTCACTTAATTACAACACATCTGGTTTCCATCAGAGACTGCAGGATAAGAACTCTGCCATCATATCCACGGGTCGCCAGTTCATTGGTTTATTCCAGTGTGATAATTTCATTTCCCGACCACTTAGCACCATGAGTTCTAAGTTCAGTTCTATTTTCAAGTTATTCCATGAAAACCCCCGTCTCCGTATCAAGACTCTATATCAGAGCTCCGTGTCAAGGTTCCTCCTGATTATCTCTTCCACGTTCGCGTCGGTGCAAGCACCTCTCAACCCTATCTCCATGCCTGTGTCCTGCACTTGGGTTCACTTCAGTTGCTCCTCGTAACAATGGCGTACTGTCTGTTATCTTGTGGTACTGATTTGTAACAGGGTGACACATCACGCAGCATCCACACAAACAGGAGGTTTTGCATCTCAATCTCATATGTTTGGCACAACTGATGTTATCCACCTTCCGGCCTCCGATTGGAATACCTGTCTCCTGACGGTCGCATTCCCGAAAAATCCATTTTCCGTAGAGGTTGTACAAATCCGGCGAGCCAACACAGCCTTGCCTTACACCTCGTTTAATACATGCCCATGGTGATAATTCATTTTCTACCCTGACCACTGCTTTCTGTTTCCAATACAAGTTCCTTATTATCTGCACATTCTCCCATCTCAGATCGTAATTGTTCAGCACCTCTATTACTTTCTCGTGTCTTCCTTAATCAAAAGCCTTTTTCATCAATACAGCATTAGATGGTCTTTTGTGCCTCAATGCATCTCTCCATGATGTTTCTCATCGCAAATATTCCTTCCCTTGTTCCTGAGCCTTTACGAAAACCAAACGGTGTTTCTCCAATTTCATCGCTGATTGTACCTTTCATTCTGCTGAACACTATTTTCAACAGTAGCTTGACACAGTGAGACATTATGCTTATCGTCCTGTGTTCGTTACATTTTATCGTCCTTGGCTTTTTTGGTAAAGCAATAAATACTGACTTGAGAAAGTCCTCCAGAAGGTTTCCTGTTCCATAACTGTTGTTTAACATCGCTGAAAGGTTTGTTTCTCCCTTCGGACCAAGTGATTTCAGAATTTCAGTTGGAACCTTATCTTCAGCGGCTGCCTTTCTAACTTTTAGACTCCGAATCGCACTTTCCATCTCTGACATCAATATTTTAGGTTGATTAGTCATTTGATTTAATTATGGTAAATCCTCAATCCTGCTATCGTCAATGATTCTGAGATGTACTCAACCCATCTGTCCATGATCTCTTCTTTTTCATATCATGGATTACCACTACCATCATCGATACACCCAGTTTATGGCACGGTCCTCTTTAATTTCATTATATCCTTCTCTTTTTGGTGAAGGCCTCTATAATCATGACTTCGTTCATACTGCTCAATTTCTTCGCTCTGTTCATTCATCCAATTCTCCTTCGCTTCCTTACATTTTCTTTGAATCAAGCGGTGTAGGGCTTTGTAGTGTTCATTATCCCGATGTTTTACCTTTTGTCTTTCTTCAGTTAACGTTCTCAACTCATCGGTGAACCAAGGGTTATGTCTTTTGCTCTTTTTCCCATAACCCAAAGTCTTTTCCGCAATTTCGGTCACTGTTGTTTTAAACTCTTCCCAATGTTCTCTACTGCCATGTTGCTACCCTCGTCATCTAAGACTGAAAGTCTATTCTCTATTTCGACCAAATATTCGATCTTTTTTGCTTCATCCGTAATGAGTAAATCAAAGTCTATCTTATTGGATGGTTTGGCCTTTCTCATCTTCTTCAAACACACACTCATGTCCAATACCACAGGGCTGTGATCTATATAACAGTCAGCACCAGGGTACGTTTTCACCTGCTTCACTCCATTCGATTGGGTACTAAAATATAGTCAATTTCGTTTTTTACTAAACCATCAGGACTGGTCCACGTGTACAGTCTCTGTTTTCGCAGACTGTACCAGGTGTTCGCAATCATTAGTTTGTTAGCTTTTGCAAATTCAACGTCTTTCTCCTTGGTCGTTTCTTTCCCCAAGCCCAAAGGGTCTTACAGTCAAAACTTCTCTTGCGCTGCCAACTTTGGCAGTAAAATCACCAAGAATCACAATTACTTCATTATTTTTTAGTCTTTTTCATTAGCTTTTCAACTTCTCCGTAGACCATATCGACATGGTCATCGTCATAGTCCGTGGTTGACATATAGACCTGTATGACATTAATGTCAAATGGTTTAGCCGAGATTTTAATCATCATCACTCTTTCATTAATGGTTACACTGTCTTTGATAGTTCTCGCTGTTTCCTTGTCTACCAAGATTCCAACTCGAACAGTACTCTAGATACATTGTTAACTGTACCTTGGTACATATGACAACAATGAACCTATTAACCAATTCATTTGGAACATAAGCTAATTAGTCATAGCTTTCTGAAACAAAAATTATGTTTGAATAATCAGGAGGTTTTTGAGGACATATCTCATAAATTTGAAAGGAGGATCAAATGGATGTGGTGAAATCTGATTTTCAATAACTTTCTACTTTGACAATATGCTATAATTTTAATATAATCATTTAGCTGCCACATTGTTACCCTTTCTGGCTCTGGCAGTGCCTGGCTAAAATTTATTTCTAAGACCCAAATACTGGCATCAGTAAATTTAGTACTAGTCATTTTTATTGGTTTCTGAATCTGTTTAGTAGCTGTTTGGAGTCTCTGTGATCTATTATTTACAATTTATACTAAGAAAGAGGATAACTTTTTTTTTGTTTCCAGATAAGGTTCTAGATTCTCAAAATACAACATACATTCTCCAGGACAGCGGTGACATGAACAAATTTGGCCCCTGGATAGCTATTCAATTGTACTTCTTTATTCGGGTACTTTTTAATTTTGCGGACATTAGAGTCACTAATAATTAGTGTAGGTTTAAAGGGCCTTAATTTCTAAGTTATATCACAATTAGAGTGCCTAATTATTTAGATTAGATTAGATTATGAGGACACTTAGTCCTCGTATATTGTCATTTAGAAATGCATACATTAAAAAATGATACAATGTTCCTCCAGAATGATATCACAAAAAAAGCAGGACAAACCAAGACTAAAACTGACAAAACTACATAATTATAAC
This sequence comes from Mobula birostris, assembly GCF_030028105.1. Taxonomy (NCBI): domain Eukaryota; kingdom Metazoa; phylum Chordata; class Chondrichthyes; order Myliobatiformes; family Myliobatidae; genus Mobula; species Mobula birostris. The sequence goes on from NC_092401.1 coordinate 7,797,187, forward strand.
ATATAGTTACAACAGTGCAAAGCAATACCATAATTTGATAAAGAGCAGACCAGGGGAACAGTAAAAAAAAGTCTCAAAGTCCTGATCGACTCCCGATAGTCCTGATAGCAGGCAGCAGAAGGGAGAAACTCTCCCTGCCATGAACCTCCAAGCGCCGACAACTTGCCGATGCGTTGGAAGCACCGGACCGCAGCCGACTCTGAGTCCGTCCGAAAACTTCGAGCCTCCGACCAGCCCTCCGAGCACCATCCTCTGCCGAGCGCTTCGACCCCGCCCCGGCCACTGAGCAACAAGCAAAGCTGAGGACTCGGGGCCTTCTCCTCCGGAGATGCTGTACCACACAGTAGCAGCGGCAGCGAAAAAGGCATTTCAGAAGTTTCTCCAGATGTTCCTCCGTGCTCATTTGGCCCTCACTGTGCCTGTTGCTTCACTACTGCATATGGATTTAAAATACCACCAAAGAGCCTCAATAATATACTTTAATTGACTCACAGAAGTACGACTTCTACCAGTTGTATTGCGCTGGGTTGCAAAGATACCGATGCCACCATTGCTTCTGAGAAACACACTTCCCACTGAGAGGGAATTCAGCTTCTCCTCCTCTTGACATATGTAGAGGAATAGAATCAACGGTTCTCGGTGGCATCCTTTCAAGGGGGCTTCTCAATAAAAGAACAAACTAGTTCCCCTCCATCATCACCCTCCTCCATCTGTTCATGAACTGTTCATCACCCTCAACACTTTCTCCTTCAGCTCCTCCCGCTTTCTTCAGAGTCAAGGGATTGCCATGGGCATCCACATGGGTGCCAGCTGGGCCTATCCTTTCATTGGCTGCATTGAACAATTCATGTTCCAAGTCTTCCCCAGTAATTCTCACCAAATATTCCATGCTGCATTGATGACTGCATTGGTGCTGTTTCATGCACCCATGCTGAGCTCGTCAATATTATCAGCTTTGCCTCCAGATCCATCCACACCTCCTTCCTCTTTCTTGATCTCTACATCTCTATCTCTGGAGACAAACTATTGACCAACCTCTTCTATAAACCTACCAACTTACACAGTTCTCTTGACTATACCTCTTCCCAACTGGCCTCCGGTAAAAATGCAGTTCCCTTTTCTCTGTTCCTTCATTTCTGCACTACCTGTTCCCTTCCTGGGCATCTGTGATTTTCTCCTCCTTCAAAGAACATGGTTTCCCTTCCTTTTCCATTGATACTTCCCAGGCACGTACATCTTCCATTTTCCAAACATCCACGCTCACCCTATCCACCCGCCATGTTAACAGTCATAGAGTTCCACTTGTCCTTACCAACCACCCCAGCAGCACAAGCTGAACAAAAGACAGTGTGTCATACAGAGAATTAATTTATTTTACAATCAGCATACTAGATTAAACTCTGTTGTCCTACCAGTCTTAACCATGAATAACACTGGCCACTAATCAGCTATCTGAAGAAAAGAGGCTTCAAGAATATTCAGGCCCAGTGTGTGAGTGGTAAAGACCAGGTCGAAATATTCACTACCATGTTTCGTCCAAAGTGCCAAATGGATTTCACCTTCCTCCTCAGATCCAGATTTACCGAACTTGATTTAGTCCTTTTTGTACAAAATGTCCAAGAAGACTGGATGTAGCAAAGGTTACGGGACAGTTACCATCCTGATTGTTATGTTGAGTGTTTCATCTCTGGACTAGCTGTGCCTCCAGTCAAACTGTTCTAGTACAGTTACAACACTGTCCTGTCAGCAAACACTCCAACAAATCCAATCCAGCAAATTACGGTCTAAATTGTAAAAATCACTAAGAATTATTTGGAACCAACGTCAATAAGACCAAGATTGTGGACTTCAGAAAGGGTCAGATGAGGGAACACAAGCCAGTCTTCACAGAAGGAATCTAAATGGAGAGAGTGAGCAATTTCAACTTCCTAGGGCTCGATATCCCTGAAGATCTATCCTGCGCCCAACATATCAATGTGGCAACAAAGAAGACATGACAGCTGCTATATTTCATTTGGAGTTTATGGAGATTTAGTATTTCACCAAATACACTCTAAAACTTCTATAGATATACCATGGAGAGCATTCTCACTGGCTGCATCACCGTCTGGTATGGGGGTTGGGGGAGCGCTTGGCTCCTGCAGAGGATCAATTTGTTGTTAAATTAGTCAGCTCCATCATGAGCACTAGCCTCCGTAGTATTCAGCACACCCTCTAGGAGCAATGATTCAAAAAAGTAGCGTCCATCATTAAGGACACCATCACCCAGGTCAGGCCTTGTTCTCATTGCTGTCATAAGGAAAGAGTCACAGAAACCTAAAGTCATACACTGAGCAATTCAGGAACAGCTTCTTCTCCCCTCTCATCTGATTTCTGAATGAATATTGAACCCATGAACACTACCTCACTGCCCTTTCTTCCTAATTTTGCACAACTTAATGAAGCTAACTATTTAATATACATACACTTATGTAATGTACAGTTTTTCCCTATTATTATATTTTACATTGTACCGCTGCTGCAAAGTCAACAAATTTCATGACAAATGCCGAGTGATATTAAACCTGAGTAACACACACAAAATGCTGGAGGAACTCAGCAGGCCAGGCAGCATCAATGGAAAAGAGTAAACGGTTGGTATTTTGGAGTGAGACCCTTCAACAGGACTGGAAAGAAGAGATGAGAAGTCAGAATAAGAAGGTGGGGGGAGGGGAGGAAGAAGCACCAGGTTAAAGGTGAAACTGGGAGACGGAGAGGTGAAGTAAATAGCTGGGAAGTCAATTGGTGAAAAACAAAATAAAGCATTGGAGAACAGGGGATCTGTTCACATTGACTTTTCAAACTTTTGTTAATTGACACACCAAACCCCATCACCATTTCCCATACTCATTTCCCTCTCTCAACTTATCTACATACCTGCCTGACATTTCCCCCTGGTCCCCTTCTAAATTCCTTTCCTTCCAATGCCTTTTGCCTTCTCCCATCAGATTCCCCTTTCTCCAGCCTTTATCACTTTGACCGAACCTACCCCTCCCCCACAATGCAAGCAAAAGCCCCCAAAAGAGACCTCAATCTAGAGTCCTTCAAAATCTACAGTTCATAACCCAGCACCAATATTTAAGATAAGCTCTCTTTTGTCTCCCTCTTTCCCCATCGAAGAAGAAAAAAGTCGCTCTCCTACAACAATGAGAGCAGAGACCAGCAACTTACAGTTCTGATGTTACAATCATCTGTGTCGCTTCTTGAGAGAGAGATAGACCTTCCTCTAAAACCATCACATACTGCCTGCTGTCTCAATGTTTCAGTTTCGCATGATGCACCATGGCTGATCCTTTTTTCTTCTCCTCCTCAACCCCAGCTCCCGGCCTTCTCCCCGTAACCTCTGATGCCATGTCCGATCCCTGTCTTAAATACACCCAATGACCTGGCCTCCGCAGCTGCATGTGACAACAAATTCCACAAATTCACCACCTTTTGACTAAAGAAATTTCTCTGACTCTCTGTTTTGAAAGGTCACTCCTCTATTCTGAGGCTGTGCCCTCTTGTCCTCGACTCTCCACCATGGGAAACATCCTTTCCACATCTACTCTGTCTAGGCCTTTCAACATTCAAAAGGTTTCAATGAGACCACCCCTCATCCTTCTGAATTCCAGCGAGTACAGACCCAGAGCCATCAAACATTCCTTGGATGATAACCCTTTCATTCCGGGATTCAGCCTTGTGAACCTCCTCTGGACCCTCTCCAATGCCAGCACATCTTTTCTAAGATGAGGGGCCCAAAACTGTTCACAATACTCAAGGTGAGGCCTCACCAGTGCCTTATAAAGCCTCAGTATCACATCCTTGCTCTTGTATTCTAGACCTCTTGAAATGAATGCTAACATGGCATTTGCCTTCCAACCAACTCAACCTGCAAGTTAACCTTCAGGGTGGTCTGCACAAGGACTCTTGCCCCTCTGCATCTCAGATTCCTGGATTTTCTTCCCATTTAGAAAATAGTCCACACAGTTGTTTCTACTACCAAAGTGCATGACCATGCATTTTCCAACATTGTATTTCATTTGCCACTCACTTGCCCATTCTCCTACTCTCCCTAAGACCTTCTGCATCCTACCTGTTTCCTCAACGTTATCTGCCCCTCCACCAATCTTAGTATCATCTACAAACTTGGCAACAAAGTCATATATTCCATCATCTAAATCATTAATATACAGCATAAAAATAAGTGGTCCCAACACTGACCACTGCAAAACACCACTAGTCACTGGCAGCCAACCAGAAAAGGATCCTTTTATTCCCACTTGCTGCCTCCTACCAATCAGCCAATGCTCTAACCATATTAGTAATTTTCCTGTAATACCATGGGCTCTTATCTTGGTAAGCAGCTTCATGTGTGGCACCTTGTCAAAGGTTTTCTTTAAATCCAAATGTACAACATTCACCACATCTCCTTTATCTATCCTACTTGTAACCTCCTCAAAGAATTCCAACAGGTTCGTCAGGCAGGATTTTCCCTGAAGGAAACCATGCTGACTTTGTACTATCTTGCCCTGTGTCACCAAGTACTCCATCACCTCATCCTTAACAATTGACTCTAACATCTTCCCAACCACTGAGATCAGGCTAACTGGTCAATAATTCCCTTCTGCTGCCTTCCTCTTTTCTTGAGTGGAGTGACATTTGCAATTTTCCAGTTCTCTGGCACCATGCCAGAGTCCAATAAGGTCTGAAAGATCATTTCTAATGCCACCACAATCTCTACAGCTATCTCCTTCAGAACCCTAGGATGCAGTTCATCTGGTCCAAGTGACCTATGTACCTTAAGGTCCTTCAGCTTTTTGTCACATATTCACCATTCTGTACATTGATACTCTCCCCATCAGTCACAAACCGAACCATCTAGAAAATGCCTGAGCTATTCTGTCACCTCCCGACCCTGACTGCTACCAAGCAGATAATGGCGTGAGGCCTTGGGAACACCATCAGCAGGATGATACCAAACCCCTCTGTCAAGTCACACTCCATCTGATTTAGAAATACACTCAGTGGCCACTATATTAGGTACAGGAAGTTCCAAATAAAATGGCCACTGAGTGTATGTTTGTGGTCTTCTGCTGCAGTAGCCCATCCACTTCAAAGTTCAAAGTGCTGTGCATTCAGAGATACTCTTTTGTACATCACTGTAACGCACTGTCATTTGAATTACTGTCGCCTTTCCATCAGCTTGAAACAGTCTGGCCAATCCCCTCCAACCTCTGTCATGAACATGGTGTTTTTTCCAACAGAACTACCACTTACTAGATGTTTTTTTTTCTTCTACACCATTCTCTGTAAATTCTAGAGACTGTCGGGCATGAAAACCCAGGAGATTAGCAGTTTCTGAGATATTCAAACCCTGTCTGGCACCAATAATCATTTTACGGTTAAAGTCACTTAGAACACACTTCTTCCCCATTCTGATATTTGGTCTGAACAACAGCTGAACCTCTTGACCATGTCTGCATGCTTTTATGCATTGAGTTGCTGCCTCGTGATTGGGTGATTAGATATTTGCATGAACAAAGCAGGTGTACAGGTGTATCTAACAAAGAGGCCACAGAAGAGGTATCATTGTTACTGGGTCAAAGTCCTCGAAACTTTTTCAACAGAATTCTGGGAGTATCTTCACCAGATGGACTTCAGTGGTTCTAGAAGTTGGCTCAGCACCACATTCGTAAGCACAATTAAAGCTGGCATTGCTGGTCTAGATCTAGAGAAAATTAATACAACAGCTCTTCCACAGATCCAGAAAACTAAATGAAATTATTCTTTTTTGTCTTCTTGTTTATCAGACATTCATGATCCAGTTGTTGTGTCATTCATGATTAGTGCTGTCAGCACTAATTCACCTAGACTACTTCAATATCATCTTCCAAAAACTGCAACTCCTGTACCAAGATGAAGAAGGGGAGCAAGCATATATAAACACTGCTCTCTTCAACTGTTCCTTCAAGTGATCAATCTGAAATGGATGTCAAGGGATGCCTTTATCAGAAAAATCACGGCGGCTTCAGTTGGTGTCTTGTAACACTTTCTCAAGGTTAATTAGAAAAGGGTATTAAATTCTGGCCTTTCCAGCAGCACCCAGATCCCAAAAGTTAATAAAAAATAAAGTAAGAAATTCCAATAATATCAGAACAACTCAGTTTGCTAGGTTGGCACATCATTGTCTGTTGTATAAAATCCTCCGCCTCTGGCATACAGAAATTCCAGTAAATATTCCAATAATTTGGCACTTTCAGGAATTTGGTGCTGGCAGACGAATAGATTTGCTGGGCTATTGGATATTATTCCTAAAATCCAAACACAGTTTTATTTCACCTTTTTATATATTTACACAATAGTATAATACATTTTCCAGTGATCTAAATAAGTTTCAGAAATGTGGGAAAATACATAAGCACTCTGGACTCTGGCTCACCAATATTCCAAACCCCAACTATAGAACATTGAGTGTAGAACAGTACAGCACAGGAACTGGCCCTTCAGCCCACAATGTGCCAAACCAGCTAAAGTGCAAATCAAAAACACCCAAACGCTCATCCCTCCTACCTACATAACCCTCAATCTTCTTGACACCCATGTGCCTATCCAAATCTCTCTAAAAGCCTCACATGTATTTGATTCTACCACCATACTAGGCAGCGCATTCCAGACATCCAACACACTCTGATCAAAAAACATTCCCTTTGAATCTGCCGTCTCTCATCTTCAATGCATGCCCTCTGGTATTAGACATTTCAACCCTGGGAGAAAGATACTCCCTGTCTACTCTGTCTATGGCTCTCATAATCTTATAAACCTCTATCAGGTCTCCCCCCAGCCTCTGCCACTCGAAAGAAATCAACCCAAGTTTATCCAGCCTCTCATGATAGCACATGCTCAGCATCAAGGACATCCAGGTTGTGCCAGTACAGGCGTTGCCAGTAACCTCATCTCAGGATAAAAGTCTTATTTCAAAACTCATTATGGTTCATTTATTGAGATACAGTGTGGAATAGGCCCTTCTGGCCCTTCAAGCTACACCACTCAGCAATCCCGATTTAACCCCAGTCTAATCACGGGACAATTGACAATGACCAGTTAACCTAACAACCAGAACATCTTTGGACTGTGGGAGGAAACAGGACCAGCTGGAGGAAACCCACACAGCCATGAGGAGAATGTACGAAGTCCTTCCAGTTAGCAGTGGGAATTGAACCTGGGCCACCCTGACCTGGCTGTGTACAAGAAGAACAGCATTATAACTTTGAAAATTTAAACTTGCCATATTTAAATAAGGAGCTGCATACCCTACTCCTTGTGGCAAAAGGGACCACATCTCAAAAGTTGGAATATTGTGAACACTTGAAATTATGTGTTCAGTTCTGGTCACCACCTTATAAAAATGATGTAGAAGCTTTAGGGAGTGTGCAGAGGAGATTTGCTAGGATGCTGCCTGGATTAGAGAACATGGCTTATGAGGATAGGTTGAGCGAGCTTTTCTGTTCAGAATGAAGGAGGATGAGGGGCATAGACTGAGTGGATAGCTGGAGACTTTTTCCCCAGGGCAGAAATGGCTCCTATGAGAGGGCATCATTTTCAGGTATTTGGAGGAAAATAGAGGGGAATGTCAGAGGTAGGTTTTTCAATCAAAGATTGGTGGTGAGTGAAGTGCCCTGCTGGTGATGGTAGAGGCCGATACATCAGAGAGACTTGAGAAGCTCTTGGATAGGCACATGGATGATAGAAAAATGGAGGGCTATGTGAAAGGGAAGGGGGAGGTTGATCTTAGAGTAGGTTGAAAGGTCAGCACAACATAGAAACATAGAATACAGGCCCTTCAGCCCACGATACAATACAGGCCCTTCAGCCCACAAAGCTGTGCCGAACATGTCCCTACCTTAGAACTACCTAGGCTTTACCCATAGCCCTCTATTCTTCTACGCTCCATGTAGCCATCCAGGAGTCTCTTAAAAGACCCTATCATTTCCACCTCTGCCGCCGGCAGCCCATTCCGCGCACTCACCACTCTCTGCATAAAAAACTTACCCTTGTCATCTCCTCTGTACCTACTTCTAAGCACCTTAAAACTATGCCCTTTCATGCTAACCATTTCAGCCCTGGGGAAAAGCCTCTGACTATCCACATGATCAATGCCTCTCATCATCTTATACACCTCTATGAGATCACCTCTCATCCTCCATCACTCCAAGGAGAAAAGGCCGAGTTCACTCAACCTATTCTCATAAGGTATGCTCCCCAATTCAGGCAACATCCTTGTAAATCTCCTCTGCATCCTTTCTATGGTTACCACATCCTTCCTGTCGTGAGGCGACCAGAATTGAGCACAGTGCTCCAAGTGGGGTCTGACCAGGGTCCTATATAGCTGCAACATTACTTCCCAGCTCTTAAACTCAATCCCACAATTGATGAAGGCCAATGCACCATATGCCTTCTTAACCACAGAGTCAACATCGGGTGTCATGGCCCAAACTGAACCATGGCAGGCATCCATGTAAGGCACTCCAATTAGCTGGAGTATGGCTAGCTGCTGATGTCCCTTTAAGACTCAGGTTGCCAATTATTACCAACCATATTCCTGTACTCAGAAGCCTTATGCTGAGCACTCAGTGCTGAATCATAGGGTTTCCATCTCTAGTACTACTGTTCGTGATTTCGCCCTTCAATTTCATCTGAGTCATCTTGATTATTTCAAGTCTGAGTATGAGTTAATTCTCGACCTTACTCTGCACTTGGGTTCTGCACCATCCATCGCTGTCTTGTTACACTTCACTGTAGTGTTCTAATTTCTGTGTTCTCAGTAAAAGTGCTAATACCAGCAATTCTCAGTATCATGCCTAAAAAGAGGTAATCCTACAGTTCTATGCAGTCAACTTTAACAACCACCCCTCTAAGTCTGGCCCCTCCAATAAATAAAGTACAGCATGAACTCAGCAGGTCAAGCAGCATCAGTGGATGTAAAGCGATGGTTGGTATCTTGAGCCAAATCTTGCATTAGGGCAGAAAACAGGGTGAAGATAGCCAGTATATAGATATGAAAGGGAAAAGTGAAGTATGCATGGTTGAAGCTAAAAGCCCACACTGACAAGAAATCTGAGAAAGAGTGGCACACAGTCACCACACGCCAAACACAGAGTGACCTCTCATTCTATATGATGACATTATAGTTATAGCCAACTACAGGTTGAGGACCCCTTATCCGAAATTCCACAAAGTTCCAAGGCAACTCACAGGTCTCAGTGGACCAGTTTTGAAAACTTACCTCACATATGTAATGAACAGAAGTTAATGAAAAACACTGCATAAAGTGAAAAATGAAGATCTCATTCGTGTATTGAAGGAGTGGATTCATCAGTGTCAGTGTGAATGTATGCAATTTAACAGGATGCTGATAATGAAACAAGCAAAGCTCCATCAGGATGAACTGCAAATTGAAGGCAATTGTAAATATTCAGCAAGGTATTTGCAGAAATTTAAGAGAAGGTGCAGCATTAATTTTTTAAAGATTAGACTGCAACTAGTGGGGCACTGTCTACACCACCCCGAGCTCCCTGCCAGCCTAGTCATCATATGGGAGCCCAGGCATGGGAGGATGAACCCTGGGCACCCTCCCAAGACTATGGTCAACATGCTCCGAGAAGAAAGTGGTGCAGCTAATGTAGATGAACTGAACACACTGATGAGGGAGAGGGAGAAGTGGAGAGTCCATCATCGTGCCTGACGCTGGCCCCCTAGGCCTGAGTCGACATAGTAGTAGTAGTTGTGGTGATAAAGTGTCTGCTGATCATAGAACATAGAATAGTACAGCACAGTACAGGCCCTTCAGCCCACAATGTTGTGCCGACCCTCAAACCCTGCCTCCCATATAAGCCCCCACCTTAGATTCCTCCATATACCTGTCTAGTAGTCTGTTAAACTTCACTAGTGTATCTGCCTCCACGACTGACTCAGGCAGTGCATTCCACGCACCAGCCACTCTCTGAGTGAAAAACCTTCCTCTGATATCCCCCTTGAACTTCCCACCCCTTACCTTAAAGCCATGTCCTCTTGTATTGAGCAGTGGTGCCCTGGGGAAGAGGCACTGGCTATCCACTCTATCTATTCCTCTTATTATCTTGTACACCTCTATCATGTCTCCTCTCATCCTCCTTCTCTCCAAAGAGTAAAGCCCTAGCTCCCTTAATCTCTGATCATAATGCATACTCTCTAAACCAGGCAGCATCCTGGTAAATCTCCTCTGTACCCTTTCCAATGCTCCCACATCCTTCCTATAGTGAGGTGACCAGAACTGGACACAATACTCCAAGTGTGGCCTAACCAGAGTTTCATAGATCTGCATCATTACATCGCGACTCTTAAACTCTATCTCTCGACTTATGAAAGCTAACACCCCATAAGCTTTCTTAACTACCCTATCCACCTGTGAGGCAACTTTCAGGGATCTGTGGACATGTACCCCGAGATCCCTCTGCTCCTCCACACTACCAAGTATCCTGCCATTTACTTTGTACTCTGCCTTAGAGTTTGTCCTTCCAAAGTGTACCACCTCACCCTTCTCCGGGTTGAACTCCATCTGCCACTTCTCAGCCCACTTCTGCATCCTATCAATGTCTCTCTGCAATCTTTGACAATCCTCTACACTATCTACAACACCACCAACCTTTGTGTCGTCTGCAAACTTGCCAACCCGCCTTTCTACCCCTACATCCAGGTCGTTAATAAAAATCACGAAAAGTAGAGGTCCCAGAACAGATCCTTGTGGGACACCACTAGTCACAATCCTCCAATCTGAATGTACTCCCTCCACCACCACCCTCTGCCTTCTGCAGGCAAGCCAATTCTGAATCCACCTGGCCAAAGTTCCCTGGATCCCATGCCTTCTAACTTTCTGAATAAGCCTACCGTGTGGAACCTTGTCAAATATCTTACTAAAATCCATATAGATCACATCCACTGCACTACCCTCATCTATATGCCTGGTCACCTCCTCAAAGAACTCTGTCAGGCTTGTTAGACATGATCTGCCCTTCACAAAGCTATGCTGACTGTCCCTGATCAGACCATGATTCTCTAAATGCTTATAGATCCTAACTCTAAGAATCTTTTCCAACAGCTTTCCCACCACAGACGTAAGGCTCATTGGTCTATAATTACCCGGACTATCCCTACTACCTTTTTTGAACAAGGGAACAACATTCGCCTCCCTCCAATCATCCGGTACCATTCCCATGGACAACGAGGACATAAAGATCCTAGCCAGAGGCTCAGCAATCTCTTCTCTCGCCTCGTGGAGCAGCCTGGGGAATATTCCATCAGGCCTCGGGGACTTATCTGTCCTAATGTATTTTAACAACTTCAACACCTCCTCTCCCTTAATATCAGCATGCTCCAGAACATCAACCTCACTCTTATTGTCCTCACCATCATCAAGTTCCCTCTCATTGGTGAATACCGAAGAGAAGTATTCATTGAGGACCTCGCTCACTTCCACAGCCTCCAGGCACATCTTCCCACCTTTATCTCTAATCGGTCCTACCTTCACTCCTGTCATCCTTCTTTTCTTCACATAATTGAAGAATGCCTTGGGGTTTTCCTTTACCCTATTCGTCAAGGCCTTCTCATGCCCCCTTCTTGCTCTTCTCAGCCCCTTCTTAAGCTCCTTTCTTGCTTCCCTATATTCCTCAATAGACCCATCTGATCCTTGCTTCCTAAACCTCATGTATGCTGCCTTCTTCCTCCTGACTAGATTTTCCACCTCACTTGTCACCCATGGTTCCTTCACCCTACCATTCTTTATCTTCCTCACCAGGACAAATTTATCCCTTACATCCCGCAAGAGATCTCTAAACATCGACCACATGTCCATAGTACATTTCCCTGCAAAAAAATCATCCCAATTCACACCCGCAAGTTCTAGCCTTATAGCATCATAATTTGCCCTTCCCCAATTAAAAATTTTCCTGTCCTCTTTGATTCTATCCTTTTCCATGATAATTATAAAGGCCAGGGAGCGGTGGTCACCGTCCCCCAGATGCTCACCCACTGAGAGATCTGTGACCTGACCCGGTTCATTACCTAGTACTAGATCTAGTATGGCATTCCCCCTGGTCGGCCTGTCCACATACTGTGACAGGAATCCATCCTGGACACACTTAACAAATTCTGCCCCATCTAAACCCTTGGAACTAATCAGGTGCCAATCAATATTAGGGAAGTTAAAGTCACCCATGATAACAACCCTGTTATTTTTGCACGTTTCCAAAATCTGCCTTCCAATCTGCTCCTCTGTATCTCTGCTGCTACCAGGGGGCCTATAGAATACTCCCAGTAGAGTAACTGCTCCCTTCCTGTTCCTGACTTCCACCCATATTGACTCAAAAGAGGATCCTGCTACATTACCCACCCTTTCTGTAGCTGTAATAGTATCTCTGACCAGTAATGCCACCCCTCCTCCCCTTTTTCCGCCCTCTCTATCCCTTTTAAAGCACTGAAATCCAGGAATATTGAGAATCCATTCCTGCCCTGGTGCCAGCCAAGTCTCTGTAATGGCCACAACATCATAATTCCATGTATGCATCCAAGCTCTCAGTTCATCACCTTTGTTCCTGATGCTTCTTGCATTGAGGTACACACATTTCAGCCCTTCTACCTTACTGTCTTTACACCGTTTATTCTGCTTCTCTTTCCTCAAAGCCTTTCTGTATGTTAGATCTGGCTTTACTCCATGCACTTCTTTCACTGCTCTATCGCTCTGGGTCCCATCCCCCTCTCAAATTAGTTTAAACCCTCCCGAACCATGCTAGCAAACCTACCTGCAAGGATATTGCTCCCCCTCGAGTTCAGGTGCAACCCATCCAATCTGTACAGATCCCACCTTCCCCAGAAGAGATCCCAATGATCTAAAAATCTAAAACCCTGCTCCCTGCACCAACTCCTCAGCCACGCATTCAACTGCCATCTCCTCCAATTCTTACCATCTCTATCACGTAGCACTGGCAGCAATCCTGAGAACGTCACCCTTGAGGTCTTGTTCTTCAGCCTTCTGCCTAATTCCCGAAACTCACACTTCAGGACCTCATCTCTCTTCCTGCCTATGTCGTTGGTCCCAACATGTATCACGACTTCTGGTTGCTTTCCCTCTCGTACCAGGATGTTGTGCACCCGGTCAGAGACATCCTGGACCCTGGCACCCAGGAGGCAACAAACCATGCGGGTGTCCTTCTCACGTCCACAAAATCTCCTGTCTACTCCCCTGACTATAGAGTCTCCAATGACGACAGCTCTCCTCTTCTCCGTCCCACCCTTCTGCACCACAGGGTCAGACTCAGTGCCGGAGGCCCTGCCACTGTGGCTCACACCTGGTCGGTCGTCACCGCCAACAGTATCCAGGACGGTAAACTTATTATTCAGGGGAATGGCTACAGGGGTGCTCTGTACTACCTGTCTGCTCACCTTCGCTTTCCCCTCTCTGACTGTCACCCAACGACCTGCTTCCGACAGCCTAGGTGTCACTACCTCCCTGTAGCTCTCATCTATGACTGCCTCATTCTCCCTTATGAGTCGAAGGTCATCCAGCTGCTGCTCCAGATTCCTTACACGGTCTTCCAGATCGCCCAGCCATATGCACTTCTGGCAGATATGACTCTGTGCGAGAGGGGAGTTCCCCCAATACTGCCACATCTCACATGACAGGCACATCACCATCTCAGGAGACATTGTAAAAACTAACTGCGAGCTAGCTTGTCCTCCGCCTCTTCTCATCGAAGCCTCTCGAGTAAAAGCCTCAAAGCTCCACTCCTTCACTGGCCCACTCACGCTCTGGTTGCTTTCCATGAAGCAGCAGAGAAATTCATTGATGAGTTTGTCAAGGTTATCCTGATGAAAATCTAACTCACTGAATGGCTACATCAGTAATTCAGAGTTGGAAATAATCGTTTTTCCAAGCTATTTGATTACATTATTCCAAATTCTGGAAAAATCCAAAATCCGAAACACTTCTGGCAACAAACATTTCGGACTTCCCTCAATCTGTATTACCTTAACCCAGGGGTGGCCAACCTTTTACATTCCATGAGCCAATTTTTTCACTCACGAGTTCAGATGCGCCATACAACTCTTGCACCCCAATTCAATTCTTGTAAAAATGTTAATATAGAACTCGTGCATGAAAAAATTGACGCACAGAATGTAACAGGTTTAGCTGCCTTAACCCGATCCCCCGAATGTTACAGTTGAGGCACCTACACAAACTCTAAAATTTACTTCTGACTCCCCCGCAATGGGAGAAAGAACACCTCCACTCACGTTGATATTCAAAATAAATTCTACAGTGAAGGTAGGTTAGTTTTAGTGACCGTGTTGGGGATGCAATGCCAGGAACAAGCTGACGCTGTACCGGAGAATTAAGAGATTCAGAGCTGATGTTGAAAGTTGAACTGTATACATGGTAACAAACTGCGCATTTTGCACAATGCACAAACTTGTCATGTTCCAGAAAAGCAAGGTATTCATGAACCGAAGTTTTACTAGTCGATCAGTAGTTATGCAACAACTGTAGATGTCCGAATGTTAAATAAAGAGCCCGAGTTACTGCCCGAAGGGGCGCGGTCCGCGAAACTTCCATCCCGGAGGCGCTGCCACCTCGTCACTGCTCGATACCGCCAAGCAGATCAGTACTGGCTCTTCGCGTTGATTTCGGGACTTTTTAAAAAGTTAATCAAAATCGTTCAACATTTTCGTTTGAGATTTGATTATGATGTATTTCAGGTTGATTTCCCTTTTTGCTTTACTCTTGGTGGCAACAGGTAAGTAAATTGGTTTTAAATATAATCAATATATTTGCACAGAGACACACAGCGTTAGAGTGTAACTACACACACAAACTGTGCATTTCGGATTGTGCGCTACTGAGTGGTTTATTCAACGTGGACTCTATCTCGTTTCCAATTTCCTTGGCAATATTTATTTTGGCAAAACAGAAATTTAACGTTAGCTTAAATTCCGCTGAAGAATGGCGAGGAAGATAGAAATAAAAACAAGGCACCGAGCAAAATAGGTGCACGATTCAGGAATTAAATTTAAATTTAAGAATATATCTCATTATTTTACTCATTACGTCAAAAGCACTTTTAGTCCGTTTCTCAGTCCCTGGTACTCTGTGTTCTTTCAGTAATCTGTACATTCGATCACTGTTGAGCGCTGGGCTGAGTCTGACCGCGGGTCCGGTTTTGACTCCGTTTACAACCCTGTAACTTTGTGTAAAACTGCAACAGCCACTAAAGTGCACATAGCCCGAGTTTCTGTACGTCATTCCGATATAACAGTCTGACCAGTCACCATAACGCACCCTAATGCAAGGTCTCCACTGGGAACTCCGTCAGTTCCTTTTCCCGACACAAAAGCAATCGACCCGCTGAGTTTGTTGTTCCAGAATCCCGCATCTACAGTCACCAGTGTCTCTATGTGCCCATTCTGCTCTGGCACAAAGCCAACCCTTACAAATTACTTTCCCGGGGTCCCCAAGGGCTTTGGGGCAGCTGGAAGAAACAACATTTTTCAAAAGCGCCAATGCTGGAAATCCGAAATAAAGGGAGTTATGAAGCAAGTTCTTCAACCAGAAATGTTAACTTTGTTTTTCCTTCCTGGATGCTTCCTAGTCTACTGGGTGTTTCCAGCATTTTCTGGATCATTTCAGATGGAAGGGGCTGCAAGCAGCTTCTTCTCCCCCAATTTCTTAATTAACAACACCTCCCAAAGGTGCCACACCAATCACAAAAAAGGACATGGGAGCTGGTGCATGGGATTACCTACACTAGTACATTCCTCATCTGGTTACACATCATTCTGACCCAGAGATACACTGGCTTCTTCATTAGGTAACTCTTCTACCCGATAAAGTGGGCACTGAGTATGTTTTTAAACACCATTCTCTGTAAACTCCAGAGACTGTTATATGTGAAAATCCAGGGAGATCGGCAGTTTGAGAGATACTCAAGCCACCCCGTCTAGCACCAATAATCATTCCATGTTCAAAGTCACTTAGATCACATTTCCTATTCATTCTGATGTTTGGTCTGAACAACAATTGAACCTCTTGACCATGACTACATGCTTTTATGTTTTGAGTTGCTACCACATGATTTGCTGATTAGATGTTTGCATTAATGAGCAGCTGTATGGGTTTATCTAATAAACTTGGCCACTGAGTATATTCTGCCATGCCTTCATCATCAATGGGTATAAATCGTGGAACTCTGACCCCATCTTCACCTGGAGAGCCGAGGCAGGTCAAGAAAACGCCTCAGGGGATATTAGGCATAGTCCATAGTTGAATCACAAACGAGAGAAAATCTGTCACTGCTGGAAATCAAAGTAATACACACAAAATGCTGAAGGAATACAGCAGACCAGGCAACATCTATGGAAAAGAGTAAACAGTCAATGTTTTGGGCCAGGACTGTTTATCTGGATGGTAGTTATCTGAAACAATAAGTGGAAAAAACAAACAACTTCCTTCCCCTTTTGATATGAAAATTACTCAGTTTCTCATTGTGGCTGTTCGGAAAATCAACTTCCTGTCCAACATTTAAATCTATGGTCCATTCTGAGAGATAGCCTTGACCTTCAAACACAAGAGGTTGTTTCAAATAGCTAAGAGAAAATAATCGGCTTCATCACAGAAGATGGATGGTTGTGATGCATTTCTGACTGGAGGACTGTGACCATTGGTGTTCTGCAAGTATCAGCCCAGGGATCTCTTGTTTGTAATATCAATTAATAACTTGGATGAGCATGTGGATGGTCTGATCAGTAAGGTTGCAGAGAAATTGGTAGAGTACTGGAGAGTGAGGAACTTTGTCAAAGAATATAGCAGGAGTTACAGGAGATCAGCTGGAAATTTTGGCAGATAAGTGTGACGACATCAAATACTAGAGAAATGTATACAATAAATGGCAGGACACTTGAGAGTATTGATGTACAGAGGGATCTTGGGGTGGATGTCCATCGCTTCCTTGAAGTAGAAAGGCAGTAAAGACAGTGTGAAATGTGCTCACCTTCACTGGTGGGAACACTGAGCATGAATGTTGACAAGTATGTTGCAGCTGTACAAGACTTTTTTTTTAAAAAATGTTGTGGCATTCTTAGAACTATAATTATGCTGAGAAAAAGAAAACCTAAATGTTGGATTTGTATAGAAATAGACAGGGCTGGGTGCTAAATACTAAATCCATTGAATAGGTACCTTATTTCTTCCCCATATCCCCAGATAAATACAATGGCATCTTTCTTAGCCTTCTGAAATAGATTTATTACCTTGACCTCCATAACCAAGTGTTGAAGATATTCCCAATATCTCCATCTTGTATCCTAAATCTCCAAACACCTGTTAGAATCCTTAGCTAGAGCAAACATCAATCCTGTTTCAACTTGTCAAAAATATGTTGACATTTCTGTGCATTTCAGTTCGATTTACTCCAATTCTAGTTTACACCAGTCTGTCAACTTAATCTCCTCTCTTCTGAAAGTCTCCAATATCAGGAATCAGTCTGGTGGATCTTCTCTTCACTGCCTAAATAGAAAGTACATCCATCATTAGGTACAGGGATCAAAACTGCACACAGAACTACACTAAATGTTTTCCATTTCCCTGTGTCTCTCTGGCAGGTAAACTGAATGGATTTGAGGTTTCCATCAAAACAAACACCCCAGTGGTGGAATTTGGACACTCCCTGGAGGTGACCTGCAGTACAATGTTTAACAACCCAACAATGATTATGGAATACAAACCAGGGATGAATCCCAGCAGAACTCATGGTGATAAGTTCATTACAGACCAATTTCTGAGTATCCAGAAATGGGATCTGACAGTGCCATGTACTGTAATCTGTTCATCTGCAGGAAAGGCAGTGCAGGAGAGGAAACTGGTGGTTCCAGTGTACAGTAAGTAACATCTCTTGTTCTAAGTAAATCCCACAGCAGAGTATAACAGGATGAAAGGAAGCAAAATGAAATTAAGTTTCACCTGAAAATGTTACACAGAATGGTGCTGTCGTGTATCAGGTGAGGTAGAGAACAGCCTGCTGGGAAATGGACTTACACCTCACTCCTCCATAATGAGTTCACAGTCTGAAAGGAGTTTAGATATTGACATTGTACAGAGATAATTCTGTAGGAATGGAGAAATAACGTTCAGAGTGTATCAGGTCAGGAAACCTATGTTGCTATTTCACAGTCCAAAGTGTTAGGTGTATGAAGGAACTGGACTTGTTTCACCTGACGTCTGGAAAATAGTAGATGATTAACCTCATTTATAGCTGACCATATGGGAACCTCACTGGGTAGTTCATTTCCACAAGATGTTTGTGGGTGGCATGGTAGTGTAGTAGTAAAGACAACACCCAGTTTCAATTCCCATCACGGCCTGTAAGGAGTTTGTACATTCTCCCTGTGACCATGTGGGTTTCCTTCAGGAGCTCCCGTTTCCTCCCACAGTCCAGTGATGTACTGGTTGGTAGGTTAATTGGTCTTTGCTAATTGTCCTCTGATAAGGCACAGATTAAATCGGGTCTGCTGGACAGCATGGCTCAAAGGACCAGAAAGGTGTCAGGGCGCTGGAGCAGGGATCCAATTGCAGACACAGTGATATTAATTGAGTAACAAATCCCGAGGTGCAAACAAAGTTGGCGTCAAAACATCCAGAGAAATCTAAAAACCAGAATCGGAAAAGATGCAGAGTCTTATTCACTTGGAGAGAGTTCAGAAAAATTCACTGACACAATCTGGCCACAAACAGGTGAAAACACAGGACTGAAATACACTGAGCAATAAACAGAGAGGCAGATGATAGGTGGAGCACAATGAGACAGGTGGCAGCAATACAGGTAATAATGAGAAACAGATGAGAGACAGAGTACTCAGTAATACAGGGGCTGGAGTAGAGCAGGAGCGGGGACAGGAGTACATGGCAATACAAAACCACAGACTGCTAGGGGGAAAACACACAAAAAGACAGTTCAACTGGAGGTACTGACCGTACCCCACCCCCACAGATGCCCCCTGGCATCACAGCAGGTAGAGCTGGGTGCTGGTGATGAAAGTCCCTGAGGAGAGAGGGATTCAAGATGTTACAGGCGGGGACCCAGCCCCTCCTCTCAGGACTGGAGCCCTCCCAGCCCACAAGGTACTGGGGGGCCACAGCCCTGGCGATAAACATCCAGCAGTCCATGCACCATGAAGGCCTCTGACCCACTGATGAGCCACGGAGGAGGAGAGGTTTGGACACAGGACACAGGGGGTGGCTCATGAAAGGCTTGATGCGGGACACATGGAAAGTGGGATGAATGCAGCGGAGAGTGGAGGCTAGCTTGAGGAGGAGGGCAGCAGGGCTGATGGCTTTAGCAATGGGAAAGGGGCTGATGAAGCGAGGGGTGAGTTTGCAGGAATCCACCTTAAGGGGCAGGTCTCGGGTTGAAAGCCACACCCACTGTTCCTGGCGGTAACGTGTGGCCTTGGAACGATGGCAGTCAGCTTGACACTTGATCCTAGCTGAGGCACGGAAAAGGGCAGAGTGAGTGCGCCTCCATGTCCGCTGACAACGGCGGATGAATGCCTCGGCAGATGGAACTCCAACCCCCTCCTCCTGGGCAGGAAACAGTGGAGGTTGGTAGCCAAGGCAGCACTCAAAAGGGGACAGACCGGTGGATGAGGACGGATGAGAGTTTTTGGCATACTCAGCCCAGGGTAGCTGCTGACTACACGCAGAGGGGTTCTGGGAGACCAGACACTGCAATACAGTCTCTAGCTGTTGGTTGCGGATGTCATCTCCTATGGAGGGCCACCAGAACCATCGACTGATGAAGGCCCGAGTATGCTTGGCTCCAGGGTGACAGGATAACCGGGAAGAATGACCCCACTGCAAGACCTGTGAGTGGACAGAGCTGGGAACATAAACATGGTTAGTGGGGCATTGACTAGGGGCTGCCTTGCTCTGTTGAGCAGCTTGCACAATGGATTCAATGTCCCATTGCGCTGCACCCATGAGACAGTGAACAGGGAGGAGGATGACCTCAGATACCTCGGTTCTCAGGGGAGGGAAATCTTCAGGAGAGGGCATCAGGTTTTCCATTCTTGGAACCAGGGCGGAAGGACAGAGTAAAATTGAATCTTGAGAAAAACAGGGACCAACGAGCTGGACAGTACAGAAATACTACAGATTCTTGTGATCAGTCCAGACTAAGAATGGCACCTTGGCTGCCTCCAGCCCTCCAGAGCTAGCTTCACAGCCAGCAGCTCCTGGTTTCTGACATCGTAATTCCGCTCCGTGGGAGTGAGGCAGTGAGAGAAGATGGTGCAGGGATGTACATTCTCATCCTTGGCTGAGTACTAAGAGAGCACAGCTCCTACACAAATGTCAGGCGCATCCACCTCCACAATGAACTGCCGGTCGGTGTCGGGTTGAATCAGGATGAGAGCAGAAGTGAAACATTCCTTCAGGTCAGAGAATGTTTTTTCAGCAGCAGGGGACCAGGAGAATCGACAGCCGATGAGGTAAGAGCAGTGAATGGTGCAGCCAGTGTGCTGTAATTTGTGATGAAGCGGTGATAGAGGTTAGCAAAGCCCAAGAGGTGTTGCAACTCCCGACGAGTCGAAGATTGGGGCCATTTGACCACCACCTTGACCTTCTGTTGGTCCATCTGAATGGAACCACCTGAAATTACTTACCCCAGGAAGGAGACTGTGTTGCAATGAATCTCACATTTCTCAGCCTTTACAAAGAGCTGGTTCTCTAGAAGGCACTGGAGAACTCTGTGGACATGACCTGTGTGGTCAGCAAGGGGTTTAGAAAAAAATCAAAATGTCATCGAGATATACAAAAACAAATTGGTTCAGCATGTCCCTGAGAATGTCATTTACCAGGGCTTGGAAGATGGCGGGGGCATTGGTGAGACCGAATGGCATGACCAGATACTCATAATGGCCTAAGGTGGCGTTGAAGACCATCTTCCACCCGTCCCCTTCGCGGATGCAGACAGGATGGTAGGCGTAATGGAGATCAAGCTTGGTGAAAGCTGAGGCTCCTTGCAGTAGTTCAAATGCCGAGGTAATGAGTGGATGTTAACAGTTCTTAACAGTGACTTTATTCAGTCCCCTTTAATCAATACATGGATGCAAGATGCCGTCCTTCTTTTCAAAGGAGAGAAAACCAGCACCAGCAGGGGAGGAAGACGGCCAGATGATAATGAGACTCTTGAATGTGCTTATTCACGGCTTCTGTTTCAGGTACAGACAGGGAATACATGCGGCCCCTTGGGGGAGATGTGCCAGGCAAGAGGTCAATGGCACAATCATATGGACGATGTGGCAGCAGGGAAGTGGCCCAGGACTTGCTAAACACAGCCATGAGGTCCATGTATTCAGGAGGGATGGCACCAAGGTCCTGAAATTCCTCGGGGGATCTGGGCTTGGAGACAACGGGATCTGAGCATGGCGGAGGCAGAGGGAGTGACAGAATGGGTTCCAGCCTACAATCTTGCGACTGAGCCAGTCAATTTGGGGTTGTGTTTAACTAACGGGGGATGGCCCAGGACAATGGGAGCTTGAGCTGAGTCAATAACATAAAGGGTTAACTGTTCTTGATGGTTGCCGGATAAACTGAGACTCACTGGGGCCATGACATGGGTGATGTTAGCCAGTCTCTGACCATTCAAGGTGTTGGCCATCAATAGTGACTGGAGAGCAGATGTGGGTAATCCCCACCGGGCAGCCAAGCCGGAATCGATAAAACACCCCTCCGCACCAGAATCGACCAAGATGGAGACTGCTCGCCATTGGACGCCCTACTCCAGAAAAGCAGATATGAAAGTGAGTGGCATCAAGGAGGGCTGGACAGGGGTCACCCTCGCCAGTACTCCTTGTCCTACTGGTGAGCACTTGGCTTTTACTGGGCAGGTGGAGGTGAAGTGGTCTGGTTGGCCACAGTACAGACAGGAGTGGATGCTGATTCTCCTTTGTCTCAGTTGGCATCAGGTGGGTACGGTCAACATGCATAGCCTTCAGTTCTGGAACAGGAACTGTAAATGGGGGCAAACAGCAAGGCAATGTAGACTGATGAGGAGCTTGGAACTCACCCAGTGGCCCCAGGGGCCCTCTGGAACCTCTCCTTCTGCAGCGCTGCTGAAGACGAACGTCAATTCAGATGGCCAAATCCACCAGGACTTCAAAGCTGGTAGGAAGGTCCTGGGTGACCAGCTCATCTTTGATGTTGTCAGAGAGGCCATTCAGGAAGGTGTCATACTGTGCCTCTGAGTTCCAGCCACTAGAAGTGGCTAGGGTCCAGAACTCTGGTGTGACTAGACACAGATCTGCACCCTTGGTGCACATGTAGCATTTCACAGGCACCCACTCCCCTATGTTTGGAGTAATCAAACACTTTTCTCATCTCCTCAGAAAATAACTGAAAACTGCTGCAGAAAGGGGAGCCTGTCTCCCAGATGGCTGTTCCCCATTCTCTCACCCAACTAGACAGTTGTATAATGACACAGGCTACCCTGGCTCAATCAATCAGAAATGTTTTTGGTTGTAATTCAAAAATGAAGGTGCACTGGAAAAGAGAAGATTGGCAGGTACCGGGCTCACCTGAGTACTTTTCTGGAGGAGGCAGACTGGGCTCTTGGACAGGAGGAGCATGCGAGGACACAGAGATCGAGATGGAAGATGTAGTCACAGAGTGTTGATGGACATTCTGGGGCAGCAGCAGTGACCAAGTCTGGGCCCCAAGATTAGCTACATCATCAGAAAGCAACTCTGCTGCCCTGAACACAGGCTCCAGCTGGTTCTGGAGTCTCACCAGCATCACCCCCATTGTTCCAGGATAGTTCTCAGACAACCAGGGTCTGCTGGATCCATTCTGACCAGATTGTACTGTCACAACACTGAAGCAGGCAGGGACCCAATCACAGACTCAGTACTGTGCACACTGTGATATTAATTAAATAACAAATCCCAAGGTGCAAACAAAGTCAGCTCCAAAGTTCAGGCAGAGATCAAAACATCCAGAGAAATCCAAAAGCCAGAATTGGGGAACAGGCAGAGTCAATATTCAGACAACCAGAGTTCTGATACAAATACTGGAAAGGCTGAGGAAAATTCACTGGCACAATCTGGCCACAAACAGGTGAAAACACAGGACTGAAATACACTGACAATAAACAGAGAGGCAGATGATAGGTGGAGCACAATGAGACACAGGTGGCAGCAATACAGGTAATAATGAGAAACAGATGAGAGACGGAGTACTCAGTAATACAGGGGCCGGAGCAGAGCAGGAGCGGGGACAGGAGCAATACAAAACCACAGACTGACAGCTAGGGGGAAAACACACCAGAGTTCAACTGGAGGTACTGACAAAAGGCCTTTTCCGTGCTGGATCTGGAGAAGGATAGGTAGATAGATAAACAGATTGATTGATTGATTACTTTACATACTTGATCATTAGAAGCTAGCCTGATACTTCACTCTACTGAGGAGGCATTCTCAGAGGTAAACATGATCAGAAGAGAAGAGTACTTCTGTTATGAAGTGTTTACCTGGGACCATCAATGACCTGTACTATTGATTTTGTGATTATTTTTATCGATTGATCTGGATCTCCAGCTTGGATATATATGGTAACTATCTTTGCATGCTTATTTTCTATTGGTCTGATATACTACTTTTAGAAGAAAAGAACCCAACAAACTGCAGAAACAAAGCCCAACAATAATGGAAATTTCCAATGGACATCCACAAGCCCCTTCTTTAAAGAAAATTAAATCTGAAAGATAACGTACTGTCATCTACAACAATTAAGACAAAATTTAAATTTAAAATGGTAAAATAGATAAATTCCAGACCAATATTCCAATGATATTATTGAGCTGCTGAATACAATGCTGCAGCTTAATCACACTCTACCATCTCATGCCTTGAATGCTCTGCATCCAGGCCATTACACTGATTCTCACAAACATTGTGTAGCCACCAGAGTGTGGGTATCAGCACTGAAAATCACCGAGCTCCCGACTTTCCTGTCCGCCAAGTGAACTGAGCGAAGATCAAACTGAATGAAGGACTCTCCCCCAGAATTCATGCCAGTTTTCTGTTCCACAGATACAATGTGCTGGAGGAACTCAGCAGGTCAGGGAATTAATAATTAATAAATTAATGGAAACAGATATGAAGGGGAAGTCAGTAGAGGTTGATTACCCCTTATCTAAACTTCCAGAATTTAAAAACATCTGAAATCTGATTATTTGTTTTTTTTTAAATGCTGGCATGACACCGCAAATGGAAAATTCCACAAGTTGCTGTGAAGGTTCCCAGGCAACACACAGGTCTCTGCGCTTCACAGGGAGTTCTGAGAGTGACCTCATATATAATGAACAGAGTTAACAAAGAACGGAAAAACACTGCATGAAGTGAAAAATGAAGCTCTCAATCATCTCGAAAGAGTGGATTCATCAGTGGCAGTGAACACGTGCAACTGCACATAAACGGCTCCTCTGTGGATGGAGTTAGGAGCTCCGAGTTTCTGGGAGTGACATAATGGACAGTCTCACCAACATTTCCTTGGACAATAAAGTACAGCAGCATCTCCATTTCCTGAGAAGATTGGGCAAGCTCGGCTTTCCATTTCCCACACCCCCACCCTGTCCCGCCGCCCCATGCTAAAATTTTTACAGGAACACCATTGAGAGTGTCCTGACCAGCTGCATATCTATCTGGTACGGGAATTGCAAGGCACCTGACCATAAGTCTGTACAAAGGATTGTAATGACTGCTGAAAGGGTCATTGGGGTCTCTCTTCCACCCATTAGAGATATTTATCAGAAGTGCTGTGTATGCAGGGCCCTTAGCATTGTCAATGATCCCTGCCATCCGTCCAACAGTCTCTATGACCCCTACCATCAGGCAGGAGTTACTGTAGCATTAAAACAGGGATTGTTAGGATGGGAGAGAGCTTCTTCCCCCAGGCCGTAAGATTACTGAACTCCCTGTCACCACCCAGGCCTCATCAGGTTTGAAGCACCAGTAGCATTGTACTGTTTATGTTTTAACTTGTGCTGTAAATGCACCTTGTTACTTGTGGTAATATTACTTTATGTGTAGTGTGTGAGTTTACTGTATGTGTACTGTGTTGTGCACCTTGCTCCAGAAGGATGTTGGTTCATTTGGTGGTGTACACGTGTATGGTAAAATAACTTTACACTTGAGCACCACTTGTTAGTGACATTCATTAAAGTTTGAAGAATTTTTTAATGAAGTTAGACTTAATATTAAAGAGTATTTCAAAGTTCTGAAGTCACCTGAAATGACAGTGAATGGAAAGAAAGGTGGGACAAGTACAAAATGCTGGAGGAACTCAGCAGGCCAGGCAGCACCTGTGGAAAAGAGCAAACATTCAACTTTTTGGGCCGAAATCCTTCTTCAGGACTGAGAAGTCAGAACGAGAAGTTGGGGGAGGGAAGGATGAAGTACAAGGTGGCAGGTGATGGGTGGAACTGGACAGGCAAGGAGATCAGGTGAGAGAGGGAAACAAATATTCTATCTGGGTAACTTCCAACCTGATGGCATGACACAAGTATAATCTAGATTTGTAATTTGAATGAATTTTGTTAACATGATTCTCCTTTGACAGATCGAAACTTAAGCATTGTTCCACCTCCTGACGTGCTGGAAGTTAACAAACCATATCAGCTGGAGTGTACCGGCCCGAAGGTCTATCCAAAGAACAAACTCGTACTCACCTGGCTCAGAGGGAGTGAGACTATAGCAAATATTTCCACAGAGAAACCAGGTTTCCCAGATGATGGTCCACTGAAGAACGTCCTTCATTTCAATGCAAGTATTTCAGACGATAGACTGGTGTACACCTGCTTGGCAGAGTTGATCTTGGACTCTGACACGACCAAATGGATCGCAAATGCATCTGTGACTCTGCAAATGTACTGTGAGTTCCATTTTGAAATCGAACTACTACCCGCACCCCCCCGCCCCCGCTCCCCAACTCACCCCCTCCGGGTTTTGTTAAGAATAGGCAAAAATAAGCAATGAGTGGTCCTGTTTTAATAGCTTTCACACTTAGTTCTTGTTTTATCTGTTCTTGTTTATCTTGAACTAAGGCTGAAAGTTTGCAACTTCAGAGAACCATGGAAGGAGAAGAGATTATTTGGCTGAAGATCATGAAACAATTCCAAACTCCTGCAAATTCTGCACTCTTACCTGAGACTCCCATGTCCCTCTTGGGGGTCAGTGCAGGCGGTGGTAATAGACAGAGTCATAGAAAAGTACAGCCCACCTAGTTTGTGCTGAACCATTTAATCTACCTGCTCCCATCAATCTGCATCAGCACCACAGCCCTCCATACCCCTACCATCCAGGTACCTACCCTAACTTCTCTTAAATGTTGAAATCGAGCTCACATGCACTGGCAGCTGGTTCCACATCCTCACAACCACCTGAGTGAAGTTTCCCCTCATGTTCTCCTTAAACTTTTCACCTTTCAACCTTAACCCATGACCTCTAGTTGTAGTCCCACCCAACCTCAGTGGGAAAAGCCTGTTTGCATTTAACCTATCTATACCCCTCACAATTTTGTATAACTCTATGAAATCTCCTCTCAATCTTCACCATTCCAAGGAATTAAGTCCTACCTATTCAGTCTTTCCAGGTAACTCAGGTCCTGCGGTCCAGGGCAAAATCTTTGTAAATTTTATCTTTACTTTTTCAAGTTTATTTACATATTTCCAATAGGTAGATCATTAGATCATAAGATCATAAGATATAGGAGCAAAGGCAGGCCATTCAGCCCATCAAATCTGCTCTACCATTTAATCATGGGCTGATCCAATTCTTCCAGTTACCCCCAAACCCTTGCGTTCACCCGATGACCAGAACTGCACACAATACTCCAAATTAGGCCTCACCAATGCCTTATAAAACTTCAACATAACAACCCATCTCCTGTACTCAATACTTTGATTTATGAAGGCAAATGTGCCTAAAGCTTTCTTTATGACCATTCTTTAGGGATCAGCCCTTCTCTTGGACCAGTATGAGTGGAACAAAGTAGATTCAAAGGCTACAACACGGAATAGGCCCTCCCGACCTTTCGTGTCACACTGCCTAGCAATCCACCATTTTAACCCGAGCCTAATCACACTACGATTTACAATGACCAGTTCACCCACAAACCAGTAAATCTTTGGACTGTGGGAGGAAATCCACATGGTCACAGGAACACGTACAAACTCCTTACAGGCAGCATCGGGAATTGAACATGGATCACCTGCACTGTAAAGCGTTGTGCTAACCACTACACTACCGTGCCACTCCAAACTAGCTGCTCACTGAGACCACACTCTTGATAAGTCAGTGAGCGTTTACTCCTGTATCACTGCCCATGGGAGGAACAAAGAGTTAGGTTTTTGGGATGCCTGAAGAGCAGGAAGAGTTCAGAGAAACAGCAAAGTATGGAACCTGCTGATACTGACATGGGTTTGATGAACTCCTGGTTGTGTATAGAGGCTTATAAAGATTTGGTCAGTTTTGCATCATTCCATCCGTATCTGAAACAGGCCAAGGCAAACCAATGTGCAGTGAATTTCTTGTGTGTATTGCAGCTTTTCCACAGCCTCCAAGGATCCTTAACAGAGACTCTGTAGAAGTAAATCAGGAGACCACATTGACGTGTGAGGTCTCAAATGTCTACCCTACTGAGAAGGTGAGATTAAGGTGGTTTCAGGATGGTGAGGAATGGAGTTCAGTTGCCAGTAGATCAAATCCCACCACAGTCCAGACAACAGCTACATGGACACCACGAGAGACCGGTGTGACTGAACTCAACTGCATGGCAGATTTTGAGGACTATCCATCAGTTTCATCAAAGAATGATAGCATTACCATTGATGTGTATGGTAAGTATGCTGGATAATTAAGGACTTTGACAAGGCAGTAACCTTTTAGTTTCCTACCTGCTCTGAGACGGCCAATCAGGCAGCAATACGGAACAGATTCTCAGTCAATCGGTATTTGAAACAAAAATCAATAGGCATATAGGGAAAAAGGAATATAGGCTTTAAGGGAGGGAGTTGGGTGGTCTGATGTTATTGTTCCTGTTTTTTTCCATGAGGGAGGGTTTGTAGGCAGTAAAGAAAGTTCTCAGTAACTGCAGGGACATCCTGGTTATCTAAGAGAGTGGGCCGAGGGCTGGTCAATGGTGTTCAATCCTGATCCGTTTGAGGGTGGGGCTCATACAATGAATGGAACCACCCTGGCGAGTGTAGTGGAACAAGTATTGAACAGGCAGGGACTGCCAAAGAGTCACCTTCATAGACATAGATACGTAGTCACATGTGAGTAGTTGGGTGGTGCAGGCTCGTAGACCCCGAATGGCCTGTAACCATACTATATTTCTAAATAAAATAAAATTATATCCTTGAATCATTACAACAGAGGCCATTCTGCCCATCAAGACCTTCCCTGCTCATTTCAAATTAATCCATTTAGCTCCATTAGCCTTCCAGCCTACTTTCCCTTGAGCCCATCCTTCAGCCTGATTGATTCTGCTCCCTCAGCCTTCAGGAAGAGAGTTCCACCTCACAAACACACTCCACACGAACGGGTTCTGCTCAACTCCCCACGGTTGCCGGGCACTCTGACTCGAGGGACTTCGAACCATCCACTGACAGGGTCACCTGATCACTATTTGCTCTGTCTAAACCCGAACCAAGTCAAATCATCTTCAATTCAGTTCAAGTTTAATTGTCATTCAACCATAGATGAATACAGGCAAACGAGAGAGCATTAATAATGGGGTCAAGGTGCTAAAACACATTACCAACAGTCACACACAAGAACACATTCGCGGAATGAAAGAGTCCAGTTTTGCTTCCCACCTGGAATCACCGCGGTTTGATGCCCAGTTCTTGCATATACAGATCAACAAATCCATATAGAACATCACTAAATTACAACGACACAGATTATACACCTGTATAGTCCAGACCCCGAGTCACTGTGATCATCTCTCAACTGGCCCTGATGCCAAACAGCCGCTCCGCCATATGTGGCACAGAGGCCCAGTCCTCAGAAATACAGGAATATATCGAATAATAATAACACAAGCAGACAAATCTATATGCATATAGTCCAGACCCCTCAGTTCAAATGGAATCTTCAGTCAACCACAACAGCGCTGTGCTGCTCACGGTAGAGCATGACGGCTCGGACGCCTCACCCCCCCCCCCCCCCGGCGGCGGAAAAGCAAGTGACCCCGCAGCGTGAGGCCCAAGTTCATTCAGTGGCCCCTCTGACTCCCCGTGACCTCTCTGACACCCTTCCCATGACCCCTGTCTGAACCCCCCGCACTCCTTCTCTGCCTCCCTGTGCCCTCTCTGAATTCCGTCCTGCAACCCCTCTCTGCCCCATCCTGTGACCCCTCTGTAACCCCCACCTCCAACGACTCCATTTCCTGACCTACCCCCTTCTCCCCTCACCCTTCCCAACTAAAATGTTGCATGTCTCATGTTCCCACTCATCAAAGACATGTGCCCTCGTGTTCAAAGTTCAGAGTAAATTTACTATCAGAGTTCATACATGTCACCACATAGAACCCTGAGATCATTTGCCTCTGGGCATCTTCAGCAAATCCACAGAATAGTAACCATAACAGGATCAATCAGATGTCAATGAACTGTGCAAATACAAATTGAAATAAATAGCAATAAGTAACCAGTTCAAGTTCAAAGTACATTTATTAACAAAGAATGTATAAATTATACAACCTTCAGACTGGTTTGCCCACATGCAGCCACACAGCAAGAAAACCGAAAGAACCCAATTAAAGAAGATAAAAATAAAAGTCCAGCACCTAATGTGCAAGAGAAAGGGGGAGAGAGGGGACACAAATCATGCAAACAATTGAAGCAAGCAACAATATTTCCAACTAAATTGAGTCCTTAGACCCAAACCCTGGAGTAGGCTAGAGTGAGCCCAAAGCCTCACTTATCAGATAATGAGATAAAGAGTCCTTAAAGTGAGATCACTGGTTGTGGAACATCTCAATGGATGGGCAAGTCAGTGTAGTTATCCACTTGGTAGTTAATCCCCAACTCTGGTGGCGGGGGGGAGGAAATTGAGCACATTTACCCAGCCTATGCCCCTTATGATTTTATACACCTTTATAAGATCAGCTCTCAGTCTCATACACTCCAGATAATACAGTCCGAGGCTGTCCATCATGTCCCTGTGACTCAGTTTAACAGGATTTTTCAAGGAGCAAATGAAGAGGTGTGGGTGCACTGGGACACTTCAGAAACAAAAAACACAAAATGTTGGCAACACACAAGTCAGTCCAAATTAACAGTTCAGATCGATGACTCTTTGTCAGGCACTTCTGGGGACCTCAGCTTGGCTATGCTGGATGTTCCAGAGAACATGGAGTGGGGAGAGGTTCGAGGGAATAAGAGATCCTGAACCAAGTCCAGGATGGGTTCTGATACCTGCCCAAAACTTCTAGAAGGTGGTATCTGATTTCTAAATGACATTGAACCCATGAACACTACCTCACTACTTTTGGTTCTACACTACTTATTTTAACTATTTAGTAGACATATAAATAAATATATATACTTGGTGTAAATCAGCTATGTTCCTTTATAATTATTGGTAATCTGCTTCATTGTTCTGCTGCCGTTAAGGTTAACAAATCGTCATTGAGCTGTACCGGTGGTATTAAATCTGATCTGTAACTTTTCACCTTTCCTTTCTGTTGCTATTTCCAAGGTGGGAGTATTGGAATTATACAATTTCTACCAATATTGAAATAATAATGCTCATTTTCTCTCCTTTGAGGATCTCAGGGAATGAATGGGCTCAGTGTAGGGAGGTTTAAAAGAGGTGAAGCTCAATATCAAAATGCATGATGCACTGCCACCTTGTGGGATCACTATGAACTGCAGGCTTCCTCAGCTCTCCTCAAAAGCACGAAGTTCCCAATGCTCAGCAGGCATTAATGCTGTAATGCACAACTTTCACTGTTCTAAATGTGAACCACTGCCAACTACAGGCATGAAGCTTACTGTTGTTAACCCCTGACAGAGTTGAGGAAATTATTCAGTAGATGACAAAGTCATCACCCTAACACAGTGGTGTCAAGGGAACAACCTCTCCCTCAATGTCACAAAAACAAAGGAAACAATTGTGGACTACAGAAGGAACGGAGACAGGCTAACCCCTATAGACATCAATGGATCTGGGCTGAGAGGGTGACGAGCTTTAAGTTCCTCGGCATAAAGAGCACAGAGGATCTCACGTGGTCTGTACATACCAGCTGTGTGGTGAGAAAGACACACGGGCACCGCTTTCATCTCAGACGGTTGAAGAAATTTGGTGTGGACCCCCAAATCATACAAACTTTCAATAGGGGTACAACTGAGAGCATCCTGACTGGCTGCATCACTACCTGGTTTAAGCTGAGAGGGGGGGAGATGAAATAGGAACTTGAGGAGCACCTTTTTCACCGAGAGGGTATATGGAATAAGCTACTAGATGAAAAAGATTCAAAGGTTTATTTATTATCACAGAATGTACGCACTATATAACTCTGAGACTCATCTTCTCCAGATAGCCAGGAAACAAAGAAAAATATGGAAGCTATTCAAGCCCCTCCCCCACAAAATAATTCATAAATCATGGCAAATTTCAATGACAATGGCAATGAGCATCAAATCTCTCCCCCCACGCAGAAAAACAAATCTATTCATTGTGAGAACATCAAACCCCACCCCTCGTGCAAAGAAAACTTACAAATCCAGCCAAATTTAAATCGCACAGTGGCAACAAGAGTATCAAACTTCAAAATTAACTCACTCTTATGGCAAAAAGAAAGAATGTGCAAAAACACAGATTGTAAAAGCCATAAAACTGCAAAAGAGTCCATAAATCACAGTGCTTCGGTAACTAGGTTGATAACATTTAAAAAACCATAGCCATAGGAACAGAATTAGGCCATTTGGCCCATTTGGCTCCGTCATTTCATCATGGCTGATCCATTTTGCCTCTCAGCCTCAATCTCCTGCCTTCTCCCCGTATCCCTTCATGCCGCAACTAATCAAGAATCTATCAACCTTCGCCTTAAGTATACCCAGTGACTTGGCCTCCACAACTGTCTGTGGCAACAAATTCAACAGATTCACCTCTCTCTGGCTGAAGAAGTTCTTCCTTATCTCCATTCGAAAAGGACACCCCTCTATTCTGTGGCTGTGTCCTCTGGCCCTGGACTCTGCCACTCTCCTCTCCAAATCCACTCTATCGAGACTGTTCAACATACGTTGGGTTTCAATGAGATTCCCCTCATCTTACTGAACTCCAGTGAGTTCAGACCCAGACCCATCAAAGCTCCTCATCTGACAAGCCTTTCAACGCAGGAATCATTTTCGTGAACCTCCTTTGTAACTTCTCCAGTTTCAGTACATCCTTTCTCAGATAAGGGGCCTAAAACTGCTCATAATACTCCGTGAGGTCTCACCAGTGCTTCGTAAAGCCTTAACATTACCTCTTTGCTTTTATATTTGAGTCCTCTCAAAATGGTCTGAAAGGCACTTGGGCAGGTCCATGGATAGGAAAGGTTTAATCACATTTAGATCAAACATGAGCATGTAAGTGACATTGACTATGGAATGATTGTTGGTGCCAGACAGTGTGGTTTGAGTATCTCAAGCTGCCAACCTCCAGAGATTTTCATGCACAAGGAGTTGCAGAGATTGGTGCAAAAAACAAAACCTATCCAGTAGGTGGTGCTTCAGTGGTCAAAATCACCTTGTTAACAGGAGAGTGCCAGACTGGTTCAAGCTGACAGGAAAGTGACAGGAACTCAAATAACCAGGTGTTACAACAGTGGTGTGCAGAAGAGCATCTCTGAATGCACAACATGTTGAAATGTGAAGAGGACGGGCTACAGCAGCAGAATACCATAGAAGGTCTTCAGGTATACCTAATAAAGTGGCCACTGAGTGTGTTTGACTTGCTGTGCTTGGTGGTAGCACAGGCTATTAAAGTAAAAGTCTCTCTTACTCTGAGAAGTGGAACTTGGTCAGCACCAAATATCACCAAGAAATGATTCTGTGCTCTTAACTTTCAGCTTTTAATTTCTATTTCCAACCAACTTTACAGATTCTCCAAGGAAAGCACAGATCTCGGGAAAGCAGGACTGGATTGAAGGGAAATCCCAGATTTTAACCTGTCGCGCAGATGCCAACCCAGTTCCGGAGGTGCGCTGGATCAAAGATGGAAAAACAATCAGTAGTGGTGAGACACTGCACATTCCCTCAGTCCAACTGGGAGACAGTGGTCAGTACATGTGCAGAGTCCGCAATGATATCGGTTCCACCAACTCCTCTCATCGTGCTTTTGAATAAGTATAGGAAGTTTCTTTGTGGAATAGACCATAAGACCATAAGACATGGGAGCAGAATAAGTTGCTTTATTCCCTGTCTGTACAATATCATTACACAGTCAGATCAAAAACAGAAGCAAAATATGCCCAGGGCACAAGGGTGAATTCTGTTCCTCTTCAGAATGGCAACTCTACAAAATGGAACTTCAGCTTAATGTCTGAGTTAAAGGACAGCACTGTGCCAATGTGCGACCTCCTGAGAACATCACTGTAAAGTCAGCCGAAATGAGGGGTGACAAACCCTTTTGGGGTCGTCTGTCTAAACTGGTGATGACCTTCTGAAAAATGTCTGTTGGGTGCCATGGTAATTTTGTGCTGAGATTATCAGGGATCAATTTCATTCACCATATACACAATATGGATTTGGAATTTGCTCTGGTGTGTTGGTGAGTGAGTGACTGTGACAAAATACAACAACATTCAACACTACAAGAGAATAATATCAAAGATAAAGTTTAAAGCATGAATGTGGAATAAAACATGCATAAATATTTAAATACAATCATGGATTTACAACGTGAACAGCATTATCAAAAATGGCTTAAAGTGTTTTCAGTGCAGTGACGTGATGGGGTTAATAGATATCATTGATTACTAAATCAGTTAAAATAGTTATGAACTCTACGAAAGAAAAAGGATGAGTCCTATTTTCTAGAGTCAATACCTTTATTTATGACTGGGACTTTATTACTCTGTAGATAGAAGGTTGAGAAGAGATTGTATGGAGGAATCCAAAGTTATGAAGGGTCAATAGGGTAAATGCAAGCAGGCTTTTTCCACTGAAGTTGGAGTGATTACAACCAGAGGTCATGGGTTAGACGTAAAAGGTGAGGTTTAATGCAAACATGAGGGGAACTTTCTTCACTTAGAGGGACGTGATGGTGTGGATCAAGCTGCCAGCACAAGTGATGTTTACAAGCTCGACTTCAATGTTTATGCAAAGTTTGGATCAGTTCATGGATGGTAGGGATATGGAGGGCTATGGTCCTGGTGCAGGTCAATGGGAGAAGGCTGTTTACAAAGTTTTGGCATGGACTAGATGGACCGAAGGGCCTGTTCCTGTGCTGTACTTTTCTCTGACTCTATTACAATGTGTAATTGTTATTTACACATAAGTAACAATTTGTGCATTCATTAAGTTACTATTAGTAAAAGTATAACAGAGACAGATTGAAATAAATGAAAAAACTCAAAGGAATCAAGGGGCATTGCTGCATGCCAACAAAGTTTCTGCCTGTGCCATCCTGGGCACACATGCCATAGGTTCACCACCACTCCGGCCTCGATATTGTGCTCCAGTCTCTGGCGTACAACTTCAATCCAGAACGGTTTGAAACAAGACTGGTGGTGCTCCCATGAGCCACAGTGGACACAGTGAGTTAGTGCTGAGATACTTCACCTCGTGGCATGAATGAGGGTTGGTGTTTCCTGGAGAAAACTGTGGCCTGGTGGTGAATCACACCCCCACCCCCTACCAGAGAAGCAGACAGTGGGACTGCTCCCTGCACAAGGCTCTCTTAAAATGCTTCTGGTTAAAAGGAGCTCATGCGGCTCAAAAGAATCTGTTGTTTCTCAGCCTGACGACAATGAGAGTTCTGGGCTCATCGCAGAGAGAGATGGTTTGTTTACTGAGAGTGAACTCTGGATTGAAGGCTCTCAGGACTTTGACCACAGCTGCTCTGAAGTGAGCTCAGCACACAGTCAAATTCGATTTTCCAGCCTTTTGGAGTCACAGTGTAGTGATGTCCAGTCGCCTCATTATAGGAAAGATGAAGAAGTTTTAGAAATGGTGCAGGGGAGATTTACCAGGACGCTGCCTGGATTAGAGAGCATATCTTCTGTGGAAAGGTTGAGTGAGCTCTTTGGAGCCAAGGAGGATGATTGCGTAAGATTGTAAGAGGCGTAGGAACAGTGGACAGCCAGCGCCTAATTCCCCGGCAGGTAATGGCTGTAGCAGAGGACATCCTTTTATGATGAGCCACGGAGTCAGAGGCAAGTTTTTACATAGGCACGTAAATGAAAGAAGAATGGAGGACGATGGGCTGTGTAGGAGGGAGGGGTTGGGTTGTCGATGGAATAGGTTTATAAAGGTCGGTACAACATCATGGGACAAAGGGCCCACCCCGTGCTGTACTGTTCTATGTCCTATGGGAGGGGCTGGTTAATTTCACTCTTTTCCAGATAAACCACAAAACACAACTATATCAGTAAATAACAAAACCACGTCCAGGTTTTCAGTCTTCATCAGAGTAGATGATGAAGTTACAATCACCTGTCACTCCAGTGGAAACCCCCAGGTAACAATGAAGTTGGAAAGATCCGGTCAGGGAGTCACAGGGGAAACTGACCTTCCTGGGATTCTCCACATTTCCCAGGCAACATCAGAACATCAAGGAATTTACAAGTGTAGAGCCAGCAATAAATTTGGAACGGATGAGGAGCAAGTGGAAATCAAGATGGAAGGTCAGTAAGTTACCTTTGTCGCAGTGCATGGATGAGAAAATAAATAACCCTTTCAGAGCCGAGATATCATCCCTGTGTGATCACAAGTAAATGCTGAGAGTTATGACATGCCCACGATAAACAAAGGTGTACGATCTCTCTCTATATCAGACTGTGTGTGGCTTGTCGGATGGTACACCTGCCTCGAGTCGGGAGATTGGCGGTTCAATCCCTCTTGAGTAATTTGGGCATTAAAACCAGGCTAGTGTCCTGAGCAGTACTGAGAAAGCAGTCTCAGACACACCAGCTGTCATATGGGGTGTTAAACTGAGCTTCTGTCTGATTCCTGAGATTGACATCCTGTTATTCATTACTTTCCCCTATTTCTCTGCACACTAACAGCAAAGGAGCAAATGGGCAAACACGAGAAAGTCTGCAGATGCTGGAAATCCAAAGCAACAACACAAAGTGCTGGATGAACCCAGCAGGCCAGGCAGCATCTGTGGAAAAGAATAAGCAGTCGATGTTTCAGGCTGAGACTCTTCATCAGGTCCCTTCGTGAGTCCTGCTGAAGGGTCTCGGTCCGAAACATCGACTGTTTACTCTTTTCCACAGATTCTGCCTGGCCTGCTGGGTTCCTCCCGCATTTTGTGTGTGTTGAAATGGGCAAACTACCTTTAAGGGTAATGAAGACAGAAAATGTTGGGATACTCTGCAGGTACAGCAGCATCTTGGAAGAGAGGAACAGAGCTTCAAGTTGGATCTAATGAAAGGTCATTGGTCTGAAAGGTTAACCCTGTTTACTGCTAAGTATTCCCACTATTGTGTTTTTATTTCACATTTCCAGCATCTGCAGTGTTTTGCTTTGAGATCTCTGCCTCAAACAGTGCTGCTTTGTAAACGGCCTCTTGGCTGTTCATACCAGTGGCCCCAGCAGCTGTTTCTCCAATCCCTCTATGTTTGCTCGGAGTGCCCAGGCAGTTCCTACAGGAGGCGGGTTAAGGTCTGTGGTGCTGACTGTGGTTTAAGTGCTTTTAAATGTTCTTGATCTGGTGGTTCATTCATTTATAGATTATTGTCTGGGTGAGAGTGTTACTCTTGAGGTTCCTATAAAATCTCTCCCCTCTCACCGTAGCTAGCTGGTGGTGTAGTGGCATCAGCATTGGACTTTGGGACGGAAGGTCCCAAGTTTGAATCCAGCCGGCTCCTGTGCACACTTTCCATCCTTGCTGGGTTGAATGTTGAGCTAGCAAGTCGGCCTCGTAAAAAAGAAATTGCCTGCTACAAAAACATCAACAGCACTGACATCCTGGAGAGCCACTACCCTCGATAGTCTGACTGATGAAGGTCAGTGTGCCAAAAGCCTTTGTCACCATACTGTCTGCCTGTGACACCACTTTAAGGAAACTGAGGTCCCTCGATCTCTCTGTTCCGCAACACACTCCAGAGCTCTGCCGTTCACTGTGAAAAGTCCTACACTAACTTCACTTCCCAAAATGCAACACCTCGCGTTTATTTATTGATTGATTGATTTCCAGCACGAAACAGGTTGCCGTTTAGTCCTCTTGCCACCATATCTGAATTAAACTCTATTTGCTATTCCTCTGTCTACTTACGTAGCTGATCAAGATTTCTCTGTAATTCCCAATAACCATCTTCACTGTCCATAATGCCACCTATTCTTCTTGTCATCTGCAAACTTCCTAAACATGTCCCTGTATGTTCTCGACCAAACAGCAATGGGCCTAGCTCTGAACCCTGGGCACACAGCTCATCACGGGCTTCCAACCTGAGGGAGCACTCTCTGAGGTGCTGCCTTCCAGCTGAGGCATTAAACAGCCTGCTTTCTCAGGCTCGTAGCTAAAACAAAATGACAAACGCAAAGAACAGCAGATGATTTCTAATGGAATCCTGGTCACTACTTGCCCCTCAATCAGCATTATTAAAGCAGATGATGGCATTGCCACGTGTTTGTTTCTGGTCTTGCTGGGTGAAATTTGGCCTTCACAGTCATTACTCCTCAGAAATGATTTTCATTGGTTGTGAAGTACCACGTCAAAATGTTTCTTGTGTAGTAACACACATCAAAGTTGCTGGTGAACACAGCAGGCCAAGCAGCATCTGTAGGAAGAGGTGCAGTCGACGTTTCAGGCCGAGACCCTTCGTCATCAGGACTAACTGAAGGAAGAGTGAGTAAGGGATTTGAAAGTTGGAGGGAGAGGGGGAGATCCAAAATGATAGGAGAAGACAGGAGGGGGAGGGATAGAGCCAAGAGCTGGATA
Organism: Mobula birostris; assembly: GCF_030028105.1. Classification (NCBI taxonomy): domain Eukaryota; kingdom Metazoa; phylum Chordata; class Chondrichthyes; order Myliobatiformes; family Myliobatidae; genus Mobula; species Mobula birostris. The sequence goes on from NC_092401.1 coordinate 7,835,446, forward strand.
GGTGATAGGCAAAAGGGGATACGAGAGGATCATGGGACAGGAGGTCCGGGAAGAAAGACAGGGGGGGGGGGACCCAGAGGATGGGCAAGAGGTATATTCAGAGGGACAGAGGGAGAAAAAGGAGAGTGAGAGAAAGAATGTGTGCATAAAAATAAGTAACAGATGGGGTACGAGGGGGAGGTGGGGCCTAGCGGAAGTTAGAGAAGTTGATGTTCATGCCATCAGGTTGGAGGCTACCCAGACGGAATATAAGGTGTTCCTCCAACCTGAGTGTGGCTTCATCTTTACAGTAGAGGAGGCCGTGGATAGACATGTCAGAATGGGAATGGGATGTGGAATTAAAATGTGTGGCCACTGGGAGATCCTGCTTTCTCTAGCGGACAGAGCGTAGATGTTCAGCAAAGTGGTCTCCCAGTCTGCGTCGGGTCTCGCCAATATATAAAAGGCCACATCGGGAGCACCAGACGCAGTATATCACCCCAGTGGACTCACAGGTGAAGTGTTCCCTCACCTGGAAGGACTGTTTGGGGCCCTGAATGGTGGTAAGGGAGGAAGTGTAAGGGCATGTGTAGCACTTGTTCCGCTTACACGGATAAGTGCCAGGAGGGAGATCAGTGGGGAGGGATGGGGGGGACAAATGGACAAGGGAGTTGTGTAGGGAGCGATCCCTGCGGAATGCAGGGGGGGGGGGAGGGAAAGATGTGCTTAGTGGTGGGATCCCGTTGGAGGTGGCGGAAGTTACGGAAAATAATATGTTGGACCCGGAGGCTGGTGGGGTGGTAGGTGAGGACCAGGGGAACCCTATTCCTAGTGGGGTGGCGGGAGGATGGAGTGAGAGCAGATGTACGTGAAATGGGGGAGATGCATTTAAGAGCAGAGTTGAAAGTGGAGGAAGGGAAGCCCCTTTCTTTAAAAAAGGAAGACATCTCCCTCGTCCTAGAATGAAAAGCCTCATCCTGAGAGCAGATGCGGCGGAGACGGAGGAATTGCGAGAAGGGGATGGCGTTTTTGCAAGAGACAGGGTGAGAAGAGGAATAGTCCAGATAGCTGTGAGAGTCAGTAGGCTTATAGTAGACATCAGTGGATAAGCTGTCTCCAGAGACAGAGACAGAAAGATCTAGAAAGGGGAGGGAGGTGTCGGAAATGGACCAGGTAAACTTGAGGGCAGGGTGAAAGTTGGAGGCAAAGTTAATAAAGTCAACGAGTTCTGCATGCGTGCAGGAAGCAGCGCCAATGCAGTCGTCGATGTAGCGAAGGAAAAGTGGGGGACAGATACCAGAATAGGCACGGAACATAGATTGTTCCACAAACCCAACAAAAAGGCAGGCATAGCTAGGACCCATACGGGTGCCCATAGCTACACCTTTAGTTTGGAGGAAGTGGGATGAGCCAAAGGAGAAATTATTAAGAGTAAGGACTAATTCCGCTAGACGGAGCAGAGTGGTGGTACAGGGGAACTGATTAGGTCTGGAATCCAAAAAGAAGCGTAGAGCTTTGAGACCTTCCTGATGGGGGATGGAAGTATATAAGGACTGGACATCCATGGTGAAAATAAAGCGGTGGGGGCCAGGGAACTTAAAATCATCGAAAAGTTTAAGAGCGTGAGAAGTGTCATGAACATAGGTCGGAAGGGATTGAACAAGGGGTGATAAAACAGTGTCGAGGTATGCAGAAATGAGTTCGGTGGGGCAGGAGCAAGCTGAGACAATAGATTGGCCAGGACAGGCAGGTTTGTGGATCTTGGGTAGGAGGTAGAAACGGGAAGTGTGGGGTGTGGGAACTATAAGGTTGGTAGCAGTGGATGGGAGATCCCCTGAGCGGATCAAGTCGGTGATGGTGTGGGAGACAATGGCCTGGTGCTCCTTAGTGGGGTCACGATCGAGGGGTAAATAAGAGGAGGTATCCGCGAGTTGTCGCTGTGCCTCGGCAAGGTAGAGGTTAGTACGCCAGACTACAACAGCACCCCCCTTATCGGCAGGTTTAATAATAAGGTTAGGATTAGTGCGGAAGGAGTGGAGAGCAGAGCGTTCCAAAGAAGTGAGGTTGGAATGGGGACAAGGTGTGGTAAAGTCGAGATGGTTGATGTCCCGTCGGCAGTTAGCGATAAAGAGATCCAGAGCAGGCAGAAGACCAGAGCAGGGTGTCCATGAAGAAGAGGAGGGTTGAAGACGGGAGAAGGGGCCATCGGTGGGGGTGGAAGAGTCCTTGCCGAAGAAGTAGGCTCGGAGACGGCGGAAGAAAAGTTCCGCATCGTGGCGAACACGGAACTCGCTGAGGTGTGGGCGAAGGGGGACAAAGGTGAGGCCCTTACTGAGAACAGAGCGTTCTGCCTCCGACAGTTGAAGGTCGGAGGGGATGGTAAAGACCCGGCATGGATGAGAGCTGGGATCAGAGGGGGGAGGGGGGAGGCTGGGGGTGTCAACAGAGAGGGGAGGGTTGGGGTGAGAGGAAGATGGAGCCTCTGAGGGCCCAGGAGTCGACGGTGGGATCTGAGGAAGACGGGGCTGCAGAGTGGTGGTGGGGGAAGGGGAGACAGGAGTCACAACAGCAGCACATAAAGACCCGGCCTGGAGTTCAAGGCTGGCATCGCAGTTGGTGGTTGCGCAATCGCTGTGAAGGTGTCCATGGTCGTTGCTGGAGTCCGGGTTTTGAATATGCCCTGAGGTGTTGGAGCCGGTGAGATCAATGGCAGGGGCCGCAATCTGAAGTTCATGCCTGCTAGCATCGGGGCCGGCAGGCTCTGGAGTCCGTAGATGTAGGATCTTGCGATCTTTGCCTAACATGACAAAGTCAAAAAAATGGCGATTGCAGGCGTGAATCCGACGGAGGATGAAATAACGGGTAGGACCATTACAGACGGCGAAGAAAGTGTCCCGAAGGTGTGGAAGGGTCTGGGATAGGGACACCAAGTACCTCCTCATGGCGGAGAGAGTCGCCTTCAGAGCTTGACGGGAGAAGCGGTGAGAGGCAGAGTCAATAAAATGTGAGTACCTGGGATCCTCAGAAGGTCCAAATTGAGAGGCTTGGAAACGAATCCTAAAGCCAACTGGAGTAAGTTGGCGACGGAGGAACGTTCCAAGAAAGGATATATGGCTGTGATAGCAAGTCTGAGTCAAAGTGTGGTCGAAAAGTTGAAGAGCCGAAGAAATTACAGATGGGGAGCAGTGAGAGATGGTTTCACTGAACTCCCGTCGAAGAGAGGATCTAAACTTCTTCGGTGTAGGCATCATGTGTAGTATGTGTTTTTTAGAAAATCTGAGAAAGCATGGTAGATTAAACAGTAAGGTACATGCAATCTACAAGATTCCGGGATTTTCAGAAGGATCAGTAGCTTTACAATTGATGTATTTGCCTGAGACGGTTAATGACTGTGTAATGGCTTTTGTGCAAGTTCCCCAGGTGATGATTGGAAAATGGTGTTGATGATCTTGCTACCCATCCTAACAGTGTTACTCACGCTGGTATTCGCCTGTGTCCTAATGAACAGAGCTCGGAAAACAGGATATCACAATGTCATAAATGCAGTGCCCCACAAAATTCAGGAAATCCCTTCTGTAATCTTTTCCTTTAACAGAAGTGAATTCAAACTTCTAAACAATAACTACTAACGAACTCAGATGTATAGTATTATTCAATTCTGCACAGATAAAACACTAATTTTATGAATAATGTTATTGAGAGAGACTGCCGATTCCAATACTACAGTCTACCGGCAACATATACTGTGCTAAATGCAAGGACACTTCATTCCCAACTTGTGTTGAATTCTGGGCTGTTTTGAATCAATTCATCAAAAAGTTGATTTGGATTTCCACAAACACAGAGTCACCACCTGAACATGGGCATCAGGGCTATTTCAGCAGTAAGGGCATCTGAGCCTGACAACTTTCCGTCCCACTCATGGAAATTACTGTTGGATAACAGATTTGTTCACATGTTGCAATCATCATCTTCTGTGGTAACTATTTGCTTAAATGACACAAATATTGTCTTCATATTATGTTACAAGTGGATAAAATGTGAGGCAACACCTTTCGCAACATCCTCCTCCTCCGGTTTAAACAGTTGATATCCGATCGCTTTCTATCCCTGTTCCAGTTACACAACTCCCCGAGGACTTTCTGACTGCCCATTGCTGATTCATCCCTGCACTAGGGGGAGCTGTGCTTGCAGCTGCCTTCAGAGTTAAACTCTGCAGTTCCCTTCCCAGACCACAAGGTGTCTCTCTCTTGCTTTTTAATCATCCCCTGGTGTCGATCGGTGTCCGGTCCTCGGAGCGTTATAAATAGAAGTTGGCAGTATTCTGTCCGAGCACCTTCCAAAATAAATGTGTGTTCTAATCCTACCCGGACCCAATTCCGTTTAATATATTTAGTGATGACGCATCCACAACCTGTGCATGAGGAATCCCATCAATTCACAACTGGAGAAAAGAAACTCCTCCCTAATTCAGTCACAAATGACCACCCACTCACCCCGAAACTTTGCCTCCTGTTCCAGCTTTCCATTTTTAGATAGAGCAGCCATCCTGGAAAGGAATGGGGAAGACAACAGAATTAAATGTTAGGGTGAGGGGAAGGAGGATAGTTAGAAAATGACGGTGAAGCCAGGTGGGTGGGAAAGGTAAAGGGCTGGAAAAGGAGGAATCTGATCGGAGAGGAGAGTGGATCAGAGGAGAGAGGGAAAGAGGAGGAGCACCAGGGGGAGGTGAGAAGTGCTAAAGGGTCAGAGTGGGGAACAGAAGAAGAGGGGAGGGTGGAGGGAAAATTCTTTATACCTATAGGACAAACCATTATCCATTATAAAGAAATATCATAATAAAGAGAGAATCAATTTTATTTGTCATATACAATTAGGAATATTCTGTGTGTGTTGGTGTGACATGCAACAAAAACAACCATAGTATAGACTAATATAAAATTAAAATTCAAAGTAGAAATATGGTGTCAAATGTGCATAAATATTGGCATATATTTGTCTAGCTTTGTTAAACACTTGACTACCATTCATGCTCTGCATTTAGAACAAGGTCGGATCTGGGAGGGAGAGTAACTCAAATAATCTTGCAGCCAGAATAGTTCTGAGAGTCCATTGAAATTGTGGTTACTGCCAGAGGAGCTTGTGCTCTGGAACTGGAATTGGAATGAGTGCATTATCGTCGTATGTACAGAGATACAGTGAAAAGCTTGTCCTGGTTACTGTACATACAGATCAATTCATCACAATATGCACTGAGGCAGTACAAGGGAAAACAATATCAGAACACAGAGTAAGGTGTAACAGTGACAGAGGGCGTAGTGCAGGCAGAAAATAAGGTACAAGAGCATAATGAGGCAGGTTGTGAGGTCAAGAGTCTACTGTACTGAAACAGCAGGGTAGAAGCAGTTCCTGAGCCTGTGCTATGTGCTTTCAGACTCTTGTATCTCCTGCCCATACGGAGAGGGGTGAAGAGAGAATGTCCGAGGTGGGAGGGGTCTTTGACGATGCAAGTTGCTGTACTCAGGCAGTGAGACGTGTAGACAGAGTCTCTGAACGGGACGGGAGGCTGGTTTCCATGATGTGCTGAGCTGTGTCCACATCCTCTGCAATTTCCTGTGATCAGCTCTTTGGTGTTTCCTGCACCGGGAAGGATTGTTGTCGATGTGTCTCCTTCCTGCATACTGACTCAGTTGTTTGTCTGTGTCTCCTTCCTCCATACTGACTCAGTTATTTGCCTATCTGACTCCATCCTGTACACAGACTCAGTGTGATACGGCTCACTACGCAACCTATCAGTCACGTGTTCCCAACCATTTTGATGCCATGGACCCCTACCATTATCTGAGGGCTAATGGTTACACAATTACATACACTTTCTCACCATTACTGTACCCCAGTGTGATTACATTAACTGTCAGATGTCCATTTTATTCCTCTAACTCCTAATTATTTCTAAATTACCTTTCGTGTTAAATTCATCTCATTTCTGCCTCAGTTTTGGACTCACCCAGTCCTGCTTCTGAAATCGAAACAATCAGGCTCACCACTTTTCACTGCCTTGAGCTTACTGTTTTTACATAACTACATTGTGGACTCAATCGAACTGCAAATACTTTATACTGTATTATAAACCGTTTCTGTTATATCATTACAAGCATATCAGTACGTGTTTCACTGTCATATCTTTAAGCTTTTGTTGCAGCCGGTGACTGGATACTTACTGTGTGTTTCATTACATAGACACCAATAAACCATGTCTTGTGTAGACAATATTTTCAGCACTGCTGTTCATGTTCCTACCACTCAGCAACATTATCGATATTGATATAAAAGGGTGTTTCTAGTCAACATATTTGTATAATAAATTTTAATGAAGTGAATGTATATTTTGAAGAAAATGTATTTTGTCGATGAAGCACGATTAAACATCATTGTTGGTAAGAAGAATCTTTTCACACCATGGTTGGTGTTGGAAGTAACTGAAGCCATGTCTCACTCCAGTGTGCTTGATCACACATCAGGCACAATGTCCAACACCCACAAGTTTCTGCAGATGTTTCTCACCATCTATTTTTTATTGTTTTTATTTATTGAGACACAGTACAGAACAGGCTCTTCTAGCCCTTCGAGTCACACCACCCATTTAACCCACCCATTTAATCCTAGACTCATCACGGGACAGTTCACAAAGAACAATTAACCTCATAACCAGCAACCCACGGATTTAATCCTAGCCTCATCACGGGACAGTTTACAAAGAACAATTAACCTCATAACCAGCAACCCACCGATTTAATCCTAGACTCATCACGGGACAGTTTACAAAGAACTAGCGGGCGAGGGGGGTCCCATCAAACCGCCATCGGGCTCGAGCCCACCCCGCGTTTGAAATTGAAAAGCCGGCACGCGCGCCTTCCCAACCGCCGCTTCCTTCACGGAAACCGCGTTAATATTTTTTTACTTCAAATACATTCTTATGAACTTACGGCGTTGCTTCTACGATGTTTCTCCGTGGGTCGAAACGGAGCTCGCCACCATCACGCCGCTCGCATGGCGCCCGCCTTCACACCTTCTCCGCACCAAGATCCGGCGAAACCGGAGGTGACGTCATCGCATGCGCGCTACACCACAGGCAACGAATTTACCTTTGTTAGACTGTAACATAGTTATCAACCTTCAACTTTAACTAGAAAATATTTACAAACAAATCATTTAAAACGTAGACCCAACAAAGTCAAATAAGGGCAACACAGGATTTATATACATAACCTGTAATTAATTATTTAAATGAAGAAGAATCCCTAATTAAACAACATGTATGCATATTTACTCAAATATTATTGAAATAGCACATACACAACAGAAGTAAGTTCAAAACTTTGTTGATAGGAGCACAGCAGAGGGGTGAGGAAGCACCGAAGTCTCAAACTTGGCTGCAATCTAGAACCTGCAGACCGGAGAAGAGGAGCAACTCACTGTTGGTGGGGAGGAGAATTGCTGAAACTGTGGAAGTACTGTGTGTAAATTGTGTACAAGGACTGCTGTGTAGATTGTGCAAGATGTTCAGAAGTGGGAGGGTGCATCTTGTGGTCTTTCAGTTTCTGTTTGCTGGTTGTGAGGACTGGGATTTTTAACCAATAACTAACGGTGAGACTGTGCTTTATTCCGAGACATGAGCACTGGGACTGAAATGCTATTCCTGATAAGGAGTGTGATGCTCAGTTTGTTTTTATACAGGACACTTCTGCACTGGGGCTAATAGTAAATAGTTTTCTGATAGTAAACTCAAAGTGGTAATATATTTTGGACTTTATTGTGATTGTGGGGATCGCCTCTGATCTGAACTGCATATATGCACAACTGGACAATGAATGAACCCATGAATAATATCTCACTTTTTTTTGCCCTCTTTTTGCACTAAATTCAACTTTTTACATATACGACTATTTCTTATTGTAATTTATAGTTTTTTTATTTATTGCCACAAAACACCAAACTTCATGACGCACTATATAGCAGTGATATTGAATTCAGATTCTGATTCTAAAGTGGAAGATCTGAATTCAGTCTGTGATTGAGTTTGGGCTTCTATCATGGGAGAGGCTGTTTAATCTCATCCTTTGCCAGATGCACCACAAAACATAACTACGTGGTAAATACAGAAACTGGATCTGACTTTCCAAGAAGTCAATAAAAACACTTTGTGCATTAGAGGAGATGATCTCAATCAAGACATTCATCCTTCGGGACTTCTCCCCATTTTTCTTTGCTAAAAACTTGGATGAAAGCAAAAATGAAGGGTTATGCTCTGTGTAGGAGGGAAGGGTTAGATTGATCGGGGAGTAGGTTAAAAGTCGGCACAACATTGTGGGCCAAAGGTGTACTGTTCTATGTTTCCTGAGCAACATCAGAACATGAAGGAATTGATACTCATGGAGCTGGAAACAGACATTGAACTGATGAGAAGGAACTGGAAACTCAGGATTAAAAGTCAGCTATTTTTTCTTATTCACAATTCACATTAGGGATACAGTATACAATTAGCGTTTCCTTCACTCCAAGTAAATCTCGAGAGCTGAGTTGCTTTACAAAGTTCTATTAACTGTAATCCATATTTCACCCTCTTCTTTATAAGCCTCTTCCATCCATGTGACTGAAAGCAGAACAAACAGAAAATAGTGCCTGTCTTTGACACCCTGCTCTGTAACCACTCTCCACGCTCATTCATATCAGAGCTCAAGCAGCCTCCCATCCGGTCATTTCTCATGTGCTGAAGAAGCTGTTCACCGCCACTCTGTTTTCCCAGACTGTAGGGACAATAATTCTGGAAGAGGAGAGTGGACTCCATGAATCCACACGCTGCCAGACTGTGGGCAGTTCACTCATCTGTATCACACAACTGGCCTTCCAGTCCAGGGCAAGTTCAGTCCAAAACAAAAACAGAAACTGCTGCAAACACCGAGTAGCTTGACCTTGGAAATGTCGAGAGGAAGGAGAGACCTGACATGCACTGGAGTTGTGAGAAAAGAGATCAACAAGAACTTCCCAAGAATTAGAAGCAAAATACCCAGTGAATCAATAGAGGCGAAGCCTCTGATCACGTGATTTGTTCCTGCTGAAAAGAAAGAGGAGGAAATGGTTGATGACAAATAGCCATTGAGCACTACAGCACAGAAACAGGCCCTTTGGCCCTTCTAGTCCATGTTGGCCTGTTTTGGTGCCTTATCCCATCTACCCCCAGCCAGATCATAGCCCTCCACACCCCTCCAATACCTATCTAAACTTCTCTTAAACTTTGCAATTGAACCTGCATCTGCTATTTCCACTGGCAGCTTGTTGCACATTTCCAACACCCTCTGAGTGAAGAAGTTCTCCCTCAGGTGGATCTTTCACTCGGTGACATGGGTTCCCAACCATTTTCATGCCATGGACCAATACCATTAGGCAAGGAGTCTGTGGACCCAGGCTGTGAACCCCTGATGTATGACCTCCAGTCTTAGAAAAAGTCTGTGTGCATTCACACTATCTGTATCTCTCATTGTTTTATTTACTTCTATAAGATCTCCCCTCATTCTCCCTCATTCCAAAAAATAAAGTCTGAACCCATTCAACCTTTCCCTATAAATCAGGTCCTCAAGTCCTGCATAGTCCTTGAATATTTTCTCTGAACTCTTCCAAGCTTATTGCTATCTTTCCATGGGTAGGTGTCCAGAACTGCATACAATACTCCAAATTTGACCTCACCAAAATCCTGATGAAGGTAGAGCAGTGGATGTCATATATATGGATTTCAGTAAGGCATTTGATAAACTTCCCCATATGAGATTCATTCAGAAAGTAAGCAGGCATGGGATCCAAGGAGACCTTGCTTTGTGGAGCAAGATTGGCTTGCCAACAGAAAGCAGAGTGGTTGTAGATGGTACAAATTCTGCATGAAGGTCGATGGTCAGAGGTGTTTTGCAGGGATCTGTTCTGGGTCCCCTCCTCTTTGTGATTTTTTTAATAAATGACCTGGATGAGAGAGTAGAAAGGTGTGCTAGTAAGTTTGCTGATGACTCAAAGGTTGGGGTGTTGTGGATAGTCTGGAGGGTTGTCAGAGGTAACAGTGGGGTATCGATAGAATGCAGACCTAGGCTGAGAAGTTGCAGATGGGGTTCAATCTTGATAAGTGTGAAGTGGTTCATTTTGGTAGGTCAAATTTGAAGACAGAATATAATATTAATGGTAATACTTTTGGCATTGTAGAGGATCAGCAAGATCTTGGGATTGTGTCCATAGAACAATCAAAGCTGCTGCGCAAGTTGACAGTGTTGTTAAGAAAGCAAATGGTGTGTTGGCCTTCATCAACCATGGGATTGAGTTCACGAGCTATGAGGTAATGTTACAGCTATATAGGACCTTAATTAGACCCCATTTGGAGTATTGTGTTCAGTACTGGTCACCTCACTGCAGGAAGGTATGTGGATACTATAGAGAAGGGTCAGAGGAAATTTACAAGGATGTTGCCTGAATTGGAGAGCATGCCTTATGAGAATAGATTGAATGAACTTGGCCCTTTCTCCTTGGAGCAACAGAGGATGAGAGGTGATCTAATAAGAGGCATTGATCATGTGGACAGCTAGATGCTTTTTCGCAGGGCTGAAGGGCTAACCCAGGGGGGCGTAGTTTCAAGGTACATGGAAGTAGGTGCAGAGGGGTGTCAGAGGTAGATTTTTCAACAGAGAGTGGTGGGTGCGTGGAATGCACTGCCGTTGGCAGTGGTGGAAGTGGATACAATAGGGTATTTTAAGAGACTCTTAAGTAGGTACATGGAGCTTAGAAAAGTAGAGGGCTTTGTGGTAGGAAATTCTAAGCAGTTTCTAGAGGAGGTTACGTGGTCTGCACAACATTGTGGGCCGAAGGGCCTGTAATGTGCTGTAAATTCCTATGTTCTATGTTCTTCTACAACTTTAATATTACATCCTAACTACTATACTCAGTGCTCTGATTTATGAGGGCCATTGAGCTAAAAGCTCACTTTATGACCCCATGTACTTGTGACGCCACTTTCAAGGATTATCAATCTGATAATTTGCTGATCCCTTTGTTGTACACTCCTCACTATGTAAGTCCTATTCTGGTTTGTCCTCCCAAAGTGCAACACCTCACACTTGTCTACATTAAATTCCATCTGCCGCTTCTCAGTCTATTTTTCCAACAGGTCCAGATCACACTGCATACTTTGATGTCCAGCATCTTGGGATGTCATCCACAAATTTTGATCCACTTTACCACATTATCATCTAAATGTTTAATATGTATATATATTTATTGATTGAGATACAGTGTGGAGTAGTCTCTTAAGGCCCTTCGAGCCACACCATCCAGCAACCCCCAATTTAACCCCAGGCTAATCACGGGAAAATTTACAATGACCAAATACCCCACCAACAGTGTGCGTTTGAACAATTTACAATGACCCTACCACCAGTGTGTTTGGACAATTTACAATGACCCTACCACCAGTGTGTTTGGACAATTTACAATGACTCTACCACCGGTGTGTGTTTGGACAATTTACGTAGAAACATAGAAAATAGATGCAGGAGTACATTCGGCCCTTCGAGCCTGCACCACCATTCAGTATGATCATGGCTAATCATCCAACTCAGAACCCTGTACCAGCCTTCCATCCATACCCCCTGATCCCTTTAGCCACAAGGACCATATCTAACTCCCTCTTAAATATAGCCAATGAACTGGCCTCAATTGTTTCCTGTGGCAGAGAATTCCACAGATTCACCACTCACTGTGTGAAGAAGTTTTTCCTAATCTCAGTCCTAAAAGGCTTCCCCTTTATCCTCAAACTGTAACCCCTTGTTCTGGACTTCCCCAACATCAGGAACAATCTTCCTGCATCTAGCCTGTCCAATCTCTTTAGGATTTTATAGGATTCGATAAGATCCCCCCTCAATCTTCTAAATTCCAACGATTATAAGCCTAGTCGATCCAGTCTTTCATCATATGAAAGTCCTGCTATCCCAGGAATCAATCTGGTGAACCTTCTTTGTACTCCCTCTATGGCAAGGATGTCTTTCCTCAGATTAGGGGACCAAAAGTGCACACAATACTCCAGGTGTGGTCTCACCAAGGCCTTGTACAGCTGCAGTAGTACCTCCCTGATCCTGTACTCGAATCCTCTTGCTATGAATGCCAGCATACCATTGGCCTTTTTCACTGCCTGCTGTACCCGCATGCCCACTTTCAATGACTGGTGTATAATGACACCCAGGTCTCGTTGCACCTCCCCTTTTCCTAATCAGCCACCATTCAAATAATAATCTGTTTTCCTGTTTTTGCCACCAAAGTGGGATAACCTCACATTTATCCACATTAAATTGCATCTGCCATGAATTTGCCCACACCTAACCTATCCAAGTCACCCTGCATACTCTTAGCATCCTCCTCACAGCTAACACTGCCGCCCAGCTTCGTGTCATCTGCAAACTTGGAGATGCTGCATTTAATTCCCTCATCTAAGTCATTAATATATATTTAAACAACTGTGGTCCCAGCACTGAACCTTGCGGTGCCCCACTAGTCACTGCTTACAATGACTCTACCACTGGTGTGTGTTTGTACAATTTACAATGACTCTACCACCGGTATGTGTTTGGACTGTGGAAGGAAACCAAAGCGCCTGGAAAAACAAGAATAGTGCAGAAGCGACTAACTGGGCCAGTCAAGGTGAAAAAGTTGAGCAAAGTTCAAAGTAAAATTTATTATCAAGGTACATATATGACAATATGTACAACCCAGAGATCCATTTCCTTGTGGGCATGCTCAATACATCTTTAGAATAATAACCAAAACAGAATCAATGAAGACTACACCAACTTGGGAGTTGAATAAGTGTGCAAAAGACAACAAACTGCAAATACAAAAAGAAAAATAAATAATAATAATAAAAAAATATGTAAGCAGTAAGTATTGAGAACAAGAGATGAAGAGTCTTTGAAAGTGAGTCCATTGGTTGTGGGAAGATTTCAATGATGGGGCAAGTGAAGTTATTCCCTCTGTGTCAGTACGCCCAGTTGAAATTGGTCTTTTTGTATGTTTTCCCCCATAGCCGTCAGTCTGTGGTTTTGTATTGCCATGTGCCCTTGTTTGTTTTCATGCCCCATGTGCTCCTGTCCCCACTCCTTCTCTACTCCAGCCCCTGTATTACTGAGTACTCTGCCTCTCACTGTTTCTCATTATTACCTGTTTTGCTTTCACTTCTATCTCATTGTGCTCCACCTATCATCTGCCTCTCTGTTTATTGCTCAGTGTATTTCAGTCCTGTGTTTTCACCTGTTTGTTGCCAGATTGTGCCAGTGAGTTTTCCTGAGCCTTTCCAGCATTCGATTCTGAACGGAGGCAAAGACAAGACAGATCCCCCTGTGGGGCAATGGCAAAACAGCCTGACTTACCCCACAGAGGCAAGGACAAGAAGAGAAAAACACCAAAGAATGACAACAACAGGAATTCTGCAGATGCTGGAAATTCAAGCAACACACATAAAAGTTGCTGGTGAACGCAGCAGGCCAGGCAGCATCTCTAGGAAGAGGTGCTGTCTGGCCTGCTGCGTTCACCAGCAACTTTTATGTGTGTTACCAAAGAATGACAGACAGTTCCATCTCTGCTCCAGGGAAGCTCCAAGTCTCAGTTCAGCCAGCAACCTCAGCTGGCTATGGAAACAGCCAGATCCCTACCTAGCTTGGAGTGGCTGGCAGCCACTCAGCTGGCCCGGGAAACAGCCAAATCCATACCGCAAAGACCACTCCAACGAGTGGCAACAAGGCTGCATGAAGAAGTGGTCCTCCAACCAGGCCTAGAGATCACTAGCCTTCTATCAGCAGGTTGCTCCAAGGCAGACTGACAAGACAAACCAGCAGCCCACACTCAAGGCTACTTATATTGCAAGCCCAAAGATGGGAATCAGGTGCCTATGATTAACTCAAACAAGGGTCATCTGGAAGACCCGGAGTCCTGAATCCACGGACCGGACCGTGAACCGGAATGGGGATTTTACGGACCGGACCATGACAAATACATAATCTAGCAGAGAGAAAAAAAATAATAAAATAAAACATAATAAAGTAAGTCAATTAGGTATATTGAAATGATTTTTTAAAATGTGCAAAAACAGAAATACTGTACATTAAATAAGGTGAGATGGTGTCCAAAGCTTCGATGTCCATTTAGGAATTGGATAGCAGAGGGGAAGAAGCTATTCATGCATCACTGAGTGTGTGCCTTCAGGCTTCTGTATCTCCTACCTGATGGTAACAGTGAGAAACGGGCATGCCTGGGTGCTGGAGGTCCTTAACAATGGATGCTGCCTTTCTGAGACACCGCTCCCTAAAGATGTCCTGGGTACTTTGTAGGCTAGTGCCCAAGGTGGAGCTGACTAGATTTACAACTCTCTGCATTCTTTCGGTCCTGTGCAGTAGCCCCCCCCGCCCCCATACCAGACAGTGATGCAGCCTGTCAGAATGCTCTCCATGGTACATCTATAGAAGTTTTTGAGGGTATTTGTTGACATGCCAAATCTCTTCAAACTCCTAATAAAGTAAAGCCACTGTCTTGCCTTCTTTATGATGACATCAATTGGGACCAGGTTAGATCCTCAGAGACCTTGACACCGAGGAACTTGAAGTTGCTCACTCTCTCCACTCCAGATCCCTCTGTGAGAATTGGTATGTGCTCCTTCATCTTACCCTGAAGTCCACAATCAGCTCTTTTGTCTTACTGCCGTTGAGTACCAGGTTGTTGTTGCGGCACCATTCCACTAGTCGGCATATCTCACTCCTGTACACCCTCTCGTCACCACCAGAAATTCTACCAACAATGGCTGTATCGTTAGCAAATTTGTACATGATATTTGAACATACCTAGCCACACAGTCATGTGTTTACAGAGAGTAGAGCAGTGGGCTAAGCACATACCCCTGAGGTGCACCAGTGTTGATCATCAGCAGGGAGGATATGTTATCACCAATCCACACAGATTGTGGTCTTCTGGTTAGGAAGTCGAGGATCCAATTGCAAAGGGAGGTACAGAGGCCCAGGTTCTGCAACTTCTCAAACAGGATTGTGGGAATGATAGTATTAAATGCTGAGCTAGAGTCAATGAACAGCAGCAGTAGGTGTTCGTGTTGTCCAGGTGGTCTAAACCCGTGTGGAGAGCCACTGAGATTGCACCTACCATTGACCTATGGTGGCGACAGACAAATTGCAATGGGTCCAGGTCCTTGCTGAGGCCATTCCCCATTCTTGTTTCCCTCTCACACTTTCTCTTCTTACCTGCCCTTCACCTCCCTCTGGCTTTCCTCCTACTTTCCTCTCTTCCATGGTCTTCTGTCCACTCCTATCAGACTCCCCCTTCTCCAGCCCTTCAACTTCACCCTTTCCCCCTCTCCTGGTTTCATCTCGCAGCTGCCACCTTGTACTTCCTCCTCCCCTCTCCCACCTTCTTGTTCTGACTTCTTCCCCTCCCTTCCCAGACCTGAGGAAGGGTCTCAGCCTGAAACGTTGACTGTTCATTCGTTTCCGTAGATGCATCCTGGCCTTTTGAGTTCCTCCAACATTTTGTGTGTGCTGCAAGGGGCTCGGTGATTGTTCAGACCAACCAACAAAATGGGAAGGAGATGTGGTCTATGCGACTTTGACCATGGAATGAATGTTGGTGCCATTTAGTGTGGTTTGAGTATCGCAGAAACTGCTGATCTCCTGAGATTTTCATTCACTCAATAGTCTTTGCAGAGAATGCTGCCAAATGAAACAACTAAGTGAGCGGCAGTTCTGTGGGTGAAAAAGACTTGTTCATGAGGTCAGAGGAGAATAGCCAGTCTGGTTCAAGCTGACTGAAGGCGACAGTAATTTGAATAACCACACATTAAAACAGTGGTGTGCAGAAAAGCCAACACGTCGATGGATAGGCTGCAACGCAGGGGTCGCGAGCATACACTCAGTGGCCACTTTATTAGGTACAGGGAGGTAAGTGATAAAGTGGACAACAAACAAAAACTGGTCGAATTGTATTTGAGATCACTTGAATCTTGGCGACTGATCCACTGTTTTACGCTCAGACGGGGAGTCGGAATGGATCACCGAGAGGCACGTAGTCCGTAACATATCAGCCTCTGTCCAGTCCTTAATACTGAACATGGGAGTAGAGGGCAGTAACCGTGAAACAAAATGTCACTCCTCCCACATCACGGGCAAACTGACGTGTAAAAGTCACAAATTGTGAAATTGTTTGAAAGCTCGTCCGTGAATTGTACAAATATTTACTCGGTACTCATTTTTCCTATTGTTATCTCTCCAACCATTCCGCAGTTGACATAAAAATCAATGTGAATTTGCTCTTTTGTTCTGCCAAACCAAAGACAATGAAGCAAATCGAGAAACGAGTAATGGTCCGCAGAATAAAGCACACAATGCAAAAATGCACAGTTACTAAGTTCAGTTGTCATCTAATACTCTGAGAGTCCGCGTAAATAGGCGTATATGGAAAATTTTTTAAAAACACTTTACCTACCTGTTACTTGGCGAAAGCAACCTGGAATTCATAGCTTTTGAAATCGCCATACCATAAAATCTGCAGATTCTCAAAATCCTCTAGACTCTGGGAGTCAACACCTCCCACTGCAACACACATCAAAGTTGCTGGTGAACGCAGCAGGCCAGGCAGCATCTCTAGGAAGAGGTGCAGTCGATGTTTCAGGCCAAGACCCTGACGAAGGGTCTCGGCCTGAAACGTCGACTGCACCTCTTCCTAGAGATGCTGCCTGGCCTGCTGCGTTCACCAGCAACTTTGATGTGTGTTGCTTGAATTTCCAGCATCTGCAGAATTCCTGTTGTTTGCGAAAAAAAAACCTCCCACTGCAGCTGGATCGTTCACTTCCTGATCAACAACTCACGCTCATTAAGGTTGGAACAACACTTCCACTGTAATTGTAGACACTGGAGCTTTACAAGGACATGTCAGTCCATGGCCTCTTGGGCTGAGATGAAGCCACACTCAGGGTGGGGGAGCAATACCTTGTTTCTGTCTGGGTAGCCTCCAACTTGATGGCGCGAATATCAATTTCTCCTTACATATAAAAAAAATCCCTCACCCTCCTCTTCTATTACCCACTCTGTCCTTTATCTCTCTTCACTTGCTAATCATTTCCCCTGGGATATCTCCTCCTTTCCTTTCTCCTATGGTCCACTCTCCTCTCCTATCAGATTCCTTCTCCATCCCTTTACCTTTCCCACCCACTTTGCTTAACGTATCACCTTCAAGCTAGCCTCCTTCCCCTCCATCCGCCTTTTTTACTCTGGTGTCTACCTCCTTCCTTTTCAGTCCTGAAGAAGGGTCTCGACCCAAACTTCAATTGTTTATTCATTTCCATAGATGCTGCCTGACTTGCTGAGTTCCTACGGCATTTTGTGTGTGTGTGTTGCTTCACGAGTTTCAGTGTTTGCAAACTTTATTCGTGTTTAACATTTATTTCTCCAACTTCTGGTAATTTATGCCGCACACCCTTTCCCTCTTCTTCCATTCCCTACTCTGCCCTGGCCCTTCTTACCTTATCTCTTCTCCACACCAACCTATCACCTCCCCCAGTGCCCATTCTTCTTCCCTTTCTCTCACAGTGCACTCTCCTATCCTATCAGATTCATTATTCTTCAGCCCTTTACATTTTCCATCTATTGCCCCTCAGCATCTCACTCCGTTCCCTGACCCATCTGCCTTCACCTGTCAGAGAGTACTCCAACCCCTCTCCCTCAAATTCTTATTCTGACTTCTTCCCTCTTCCTTTTTAGTTCTGAAGAAGAGTCTCAACCCAAAGCATCAACAGTTTATTAGTTCCATAGACAAAACCTGACCTGCAGATTTCCTCCAGCATTTTGTGTCTGTTGTTTCATAAGGTTCCATCCTCAGCCTCCTCCTCTACCCCTTGTACTCCCATGGCATGTGGCCAGATCCTGCCTATCCCGGTGTATTAAGAATATTAATTAATACCCCAGTATGATAAGTTGAACCGTACTTCACCCCTTTATGTTCTTACACTCTTTTGTTCATCTGACTACACTTTCTCTGTAGCTGTTCCCTTTATTCTGCATTCAAATATTGTTTTTACCATGTGCTCCCCCAATGCACTGTGCACTGGTCTGTTCTGTTTGAGCAGTGTCTTGGGCTGACTGCGGCAGGCTCTGGATGTCCCTCATTAGCGTCACTGACCATCACAGAACCCACAGGAAAGAGTGGAAGCAACTTGTCCACAGCCCCAGGAGTAGTCAAAGAAGAAAGATCTGTGTAATGTCCCGTAAATACGTTGCATGAATTAATACCAGCTTGGGGAGGAGGTTATCATTGTAATTGTGTAAAGGAGAATATTCCTTCCATCTTCATACCTTGCCCCATGCAGAATTGCCCAATGCGCCTGGCTGCCAGCTCCCAACTGTGAAGGCAATTCGCGGCAGGTGGAGGACATTTGGCCCCTCAGGCCAGGACTGCCATTCCATCTTCAGGTTGACAGTTTTCCTCTGCTCCACCCTGTGTCAACATACAAGAGGTTATGACCCATACCATTCCTCCATGTAGATGCTGAACATCAAGAGCTGTGAGCACTGGAAATGAGACTGATGGATGGAGTAAGCATCAGCCCCTCAAAAGGCAGCCACATTGTTGAGTTGACCCAGTTAGTCTCGGAACAAGTTACAGGTTTAATCCAGGCAGGGAGTCAAAAGCTTGATTCTTTGTTAACTTCATTAAAGTTGTATTCTGATCATTCTATCATTTTTTGGATTGTATCCAATCACTGATTTTCATACTCTTCTTTTGACAATTAAAGCCACTTCATTCTTTCTGCAGGCTTCCTGCCCACAGTACAAGAAACCGTCTGATGTAAAATAACCCATTTCAGTCCACTTTAGTTCACTAATTCCCAATATGTCAATGCTTAGTCTTGCTGTCTCTTTTTTGACGACATCTGTTTTACTTGATACATGGATCTTACATTCCAGTTTCCAAAGGTGTATCGATTTTACAGCATTGGACCTTCTTTTCATTTCCAGGCACATCAGCAGTTGGAAGTCCTTTCAGCTTAAATCCAATCATGTCATTAGCTGTGGTACTCCTCATACTTGTCCTCCACTCTTGCGTGTCATTCTCATATATCTCTTGTTACTTTTATCAATAAGGTTTTCTTGACAAATTACTGGAGTGAGTTGCCATTTCCTTCTCTAGTGGACCATATTTAGTGTTACCTCTGTGCTATGACCTGTCCTTACATTGTTTAACTCATAGCGTCACTGAAGTACACAAGCCCCTTACCACGACAAAGTAATGATCCATGCCAAATTAACTCTCTGGTTATAGAAAATACCCTCTTCCTCCAGCATAAGAGGCAACTCTACACGTGGACATCACCAGACGGTCAACACCAAAACCAGATTGACTATATACTTTGCAATCAGAGATGGAAGAGCTCAATACAGTCAGCTAAAACAAGACCAGGGGAAGATTTGGCTCAGGCCATGAGCAGGCTTGTTGCAAAATTCAGAATGAAGCTGAAGAGCATCAGGAAAACCAATGTAACAGCAAAGTTTGATGTTGATAGCATCCCTCAAGAATATGCCATGGAGGTGAAGAACAAGTTCAATGGATTAAACCTGGTAGAAAGAAAGCCAGAAAAACTATGGATAGAAGTAAGAAGCATTTTACTAAAGGTGGCATCAAAAACAAAATACAGTATTGCAAACAAAAAGAAGACCAGGAAAGCAAGATGGCTTTCTGCGAAGGCTCTACAAGTGACTGAGCAGTGAAAAGGAGTGAAGGCCAATGGAGGTGGAAACAAATATTTCCAAATAAATGTAATGTTCAAGAAGACAGCAAGGAAAGATGAGAAAACTTAATTAAAGGAGTGATACAAAGAAGCTGAAGAAGCCAACAGAATTGGAAAAACAAGAGATCTATTTAAGAAGATCAGAGAAATGAAAGGAACATTTCATGCAAAAATGAGTATAGTAAAAGACAAAGGAGGGAAAGACCTTACAGAAGTAGAGGACACCAAGAAGAGATGGCAAGAATACACAGAAGATTTGTACAGGAAAGATCCCAGCAATGAAGACACCTGCAATGACTCCCTCATTGATCTAGAGCCGGACATTCTGGAAAATGAAGTCGAACGGGCAATGGAAAACATTGCCAATAATAAGGCTGCAGGATGTGACTGGATCCAGTTGAATTGTTTAAAACTTTAAAAGGTGATGCTGTAAAAGTGTTGCATGGTATTTGCCAGCAGATCTGGAAAACCAAACAATGGCCATTAACCTGGAAAAGATCAGTTTGTATGCTAATTCCCAAGAAGGGAAATGTAAAGGAATGTTCAAATTACCAAACAATTTCACATGCTAGTAGGTTAATGCTAAGGATCATGCAAGCAAGACCCCAGCCATATATGGAACGAGAACTGCCAGATGTACAAGCTGGTTTTAGAAGAGGCAGGGGCACCAGAGAACAAATTGCTAACCTATGCTGGAGAATGGAGAAATCCAGGGAATTCCAGAAAAGTATTTATCTATATTTTATTGATTCCTCGACAGTGTGGACCTTAATAAACTATGGCAAATCCTTAAAGAAATGAGGATACCTGGACATCCGATCTACCTTATGAGAAACTTGTATGAAGATCAAGAAGCAACAATTAGAACTGAACACGGAACAACAAACTGGTTCAAGATTGGGAAAGGAGTACGACAAGGCTGCATACTGTCCCTGTGCTTATTTAATCTATATGCTGAACACATCATGAGGAATGCTGGTCTGGAGGACTCAAATGTTGGAATCAAAATTTCCAGACGAAATATTAACAACCTCAGATGTGCAGATGATACTACTCTAATGGCTAAAGGTGAGGAGGATCTGAGGAAGCTTCTAATCAAAGTGAAAGAAGTGCAAATGTTACCACGTTCGGATATGGCCCAATTGCAGAGCAAGAGACACTGAAGCACATCAATAGTTCACAGAGTTTAATGAGAACAGTGTTAATGGGAAAAGAAAACAATAAATGCTAGGCTGAACAGGGCCGTTAACTATGTAGCCCTCCTGGACACCCTCAGGGTCACTCGGCTCACTGTCGCCTAGGGAAACAGCCCTCGGCCCCGCCAAACTGGGTAATTAGTTTGTGTGGATGCTGTGTGATATTCCCCACCCCGCCCAAATAACAGACAATACACCAGATACGATTAAATGATTTACAGTTTATAGATATTACTGGAACTAAATAATTAATAAAGAATAAAATATAAAAGGAAAATGAAAGGCGCCACACTTATCAAAGTTCAATCACTGCGTGCACAAACAGTTGGAGCTCAGGACCCTTCTTCTTCATCCTGCGACCCCTCGGACCATCTCGACTGGCTGCCTGGGACCAACAACGGTGGTCGACCAGATGCTCTACACGAGTCCGTCTCCGACTCCTCTCCTCGCCGAACGCCCTCCTCGGCGTCCGACCCCGTTAGCGGACATCACAGCACCTGGTCCATCCTCTGTCTCTCTCTCCCACCTTCTGCCCCAAAACCCCGCGCATATAATATCGTCAAATACACCAAAAACATAACAACTATCCTAATTGGTTGGTAACATATTCTTATCACACTCTAACCCAAAACAAGCTGCTAGCGCAAAAACTTTCTCAGCGTTTAACATAACAAAGAAGCATTTCCAAGTATAACATAACAAAGAAACAATTTTAATTAGTCTACGCAGTAACATAAGAGACAAAACCCCCTTACAACTAAAACACTCAAACAGAAAACAAAGCCAACATTGCAGCTGAAAAGAACAACTAGGAATAAAATGAATACCGCTAGTCTTCAGGGTCAGTTGACCCGACAGTGCAATTTCTCAGGCAAGGCGAAATGAAAGCAGGCAGCGAAGTGTTGCTGTGTCCAAGTCTCGACAAATACTACAACGGAATGAATGGAGTGAAATACTATCACAATGAAATAATTAGCTGACACGAACATATTCACGAGTGCAATTGCTGAATCTGCTACGCCCCCGAATCCGTGGTTGTGGTAGCAAAAGCTGGCTTGTTGCTCAATATTAAGAAAACCAAGATTATGTTGACCAATCCTCTTAACTCCATGGTATAAATAGAAAGGAAGTGGAAGCCGTGACAGATTTTGTATTCCTCGGTTCAAAGATTTCTTTAGATGATAACTGCAGCCACAAAATTAAATGGTGCCTACTTCTGGGGAGAGGAACAGTGGCAAATTTAGATAAAATACTAAAGAGCAGAGACATAACGTTGTGTACAAAGATCAGTATAGTCAAGTCTATGGTATTTCCAGTTGTGCTGTATGGCTGAGAGAGCTGGACTATCAGTAAAGCTGAACAGAAAAGAATCAATGCCTTTGAACTTGGATGCTGGAGGGAAGTGACAAAAGCTCAAATATTCTGGCCACATCATGAGAATAGAGGATTCCTTGGAGAAGACTTTCTCATTTTAGGTAAAACAGAAGCTAAAAGAAGGAGAGGACGACAGAGGCTACAATGATAATAATACTCACAGAATGCGTATGACCTTGGGGGATATTAGAGAGGCAATTTCCAAAAGGAAGGCTTAGTGTGCAGGAGTCCATGACGTCACGAAGAGTCGGACTCGACTTAACGGCTGAACAGCAACGAGGCTACAAATTTTTAAACTCAAAGCCCTATACAATGGAAGTAATGAGAATCTCAGGCACTTAACAGGTGTCTCGGGAGCAAGGTGGTAGGAGTCAAAAAATTATGTGCAATCATAGACAATGGAAGGCATTTGGTCACAAAGGCAGAGGAAGTGGATGAGGTCCTTAATGAATATTTTTCATTGGTGTTCACCAGTGTGAAGATCGTAGTAAGATTAAGGGAGAGTATGTTGATTTGGTAAAGGATAGACTTATTAGAGATGGTCAGTCGGCTTTCCCGAGGGGAGGTTTGCTCTCACAAGCTTGACTGGAGTGACACAGATAATTTGTGATGGTTGGGCAGTGGATATCTTCTACATGAACATCAGTACAGAACTTGACAAGGTATCTCATGATCTGGTGGTCCAGAACACAAGGGGATCTGCAGATGCTGGAAATCATGAGCATACTTTAGCTAGACCAGCACCGCCAATCAGGCAGCACCTATGGCAGAGAATACACAGTCAACCTCAGTCCTATCATCTTGCTTGCAATACGCCTATAAAATGCCTTGAGATTCTCCTTAATCCCACTTGGTCAAGACACTTCTTGCGCCTTTGTAATCCTCCAAATTTCTGGTTGAATTTCTTTCCTGTTTCCTCTATACTCTCAAGGGCGTTGTCTGATTTCAGCTTCCTAAACTGTACATATCCTGCCTTTCTATTTTTCATTATATGTACAATAACTCTAATCCTTCAAGGTCACCAGTGTTTCCCATGTTTTATTTTCACCCACACATGGACAATTGGTTAGCCTTTAAAACACACTCATCTATGGACAAGACACAATACACCATGACAACAGTAACAGAATCACATTTTAATAGAGCAGCATTTTAATGTCACAGTAAAGACAATACATAATACAGAACGGCCATCTTCTGCATTAAATATTTTCAACTTTTGTAAGTTCTTCAGAGACACTTATCAAAAAACACAGATGTCCCAAGAAATCTGTAAGCCTGAAGACTGGAAGCAGTTCAGGGAGCAGGGATGATGACCAAAAAAAGATAAAGAGAGAGTATTTTTACAAAAGTAAAAAGAGAAAGAAGAAAGTAAAATAACAGCCTGTGACTATTAGTGTGGTCAAACCAAGGGAAAGTCTGGCTGAGCAGTTATCCCGATCTGCTAGGGAAATAGTAAGAGAACCTAGAAAGCAGGGAACGGGAGCAGGACGAGAGGATGATATTAGGAAGAGACTGACAGTTCTCCGAGGGCAGCCCTCACCTCCTCCAGAAGAGCCATAAGGTTTGGCTAACTTTAAAAGTGCTGATAAACTAAACGGAAGCAAAAATAGACGGCGATATATCTATCTCAAGAAATACGTGTTATAATGTGGATTTTATATTACTCAATTTTTCAAAATTCATTTACTCATTCCTTTTTCCCGACCTAAATGAGAATATATACGTGGGAGGAATACACAGGGAAATCATTTCTGGGTAATGGACATAGTTTTTTTTTTACTTACTTTTATAGGTACTGCAACGGGGACTCACAACCCACAGGTAGGAGGGGCTATCCCCCACAGCTAGACGTTTCTTCTAGCCCAACCCAGGGTCATCTAGAGACCCCAGCCTTGGAATCACACCTTCGTTACCTTTTTTTTTATTATTTGCGTTTCTTGGTTCTTATTTGTTCAGGGAGTAGATTGATTGTTATATTCTGCAAATTTCAATGCTATACTAACAGATAAATACACATGGCTAAGGACAAAGTAAAATTCATTTATTTTAATGTCAATGGGCTGTTGAATCCAGTCAAGCGCAGTAAAATTCTATCAAAAATGAAAAAAGAACAAGCCCATGTAGTATATTTACAGGAAACTCACTTAAGTGATAATGAGCATGGAAAATTAGAGAGAATGGGCTTCACTAATTTGTTTTTCTCCTCATATAAATCAGGACATAGAAGAGGTGTTGCTATTCTCATCTCAAATAAGCTAAATTTTGAAAAAGTATTCGAAATGGGAGATAAGGAGGGCAGATAGATTCTGGTAAGGGGGAATATAGTTTGGAAATCCAGTTACTTTATTGAATATATAAGCACCCCCAGGAAGTGATACTAGTTTCTTCTAGAAAATTACTAATATTATGGTAACGGAAACAGAAGGTCTCTTGATATGTGGCGGAGACTTAAATTTACAATTACAACCAAAGTTAGACTCTTCCAATAGAACTATAAAACTATAAAACCATCGATCATCTTAAAACCCACGGCTCCCCTGATTTCTCACGTCCCACTCAATCATCGTGTCTTACATTCATTTCCGCTCTTTATGTTAAAAATTGACTTGCGTCTGCGTAATGAATTTCACAAAATCTTTTTATGTTTTATGGTAAATAAATAGATTTTTGACGAGTATCTTTTGCAAGAAATTCGGATATCAATGTCAATTTACAGGAAAAGTATCCAGAAACTTCAGGACCATGATGAGAATCTTTTCTGACTGTATGGGAGGTAACTATTACTTTGGTAACTACAAAGCATTCAATTAATTCAAAGAAAGACATGGGAGTCCTAAATACGAGATTACTTATTAAGCAAGGTATCATGTAGTGACGCGACAATGTATTCATTTTGTGTATTTTTACACATAACCAGTAATTAATTATTAAATAAATAATTATTTAATCGAACAAGAATACTTAACCAATATACACACACATACAAAATTGCTCAAATATTATTGAAATGTTAAAAACACAATACTCCTCCCTGCTTAGCTATGAACTGCAAATCAATATAGAATGTATTCTACTAGATTCACTGTTTATTAAATAATGCAACTACTATATACAGACATCCCAAGCATTAGTTAATATTTTGAATTGTCTCATTCATGCCTAAAGATGTAATCGCTGTGGAGGCTTTCTTACTCTTGCAGAATAAGATATTTACTGACAAGGGGGTAATCACTCTGCTTCGCAGGTGAGACTTGTGGCTGTGAAAACTATCTCAGGTTCTGGGGCCCCCTCCATGGTGTTTGTGGGATTTGATTCCGAGACTGCAGGATCCTCCTT
Source organism: Mobula birostris (assembly GCF_030028105.1). Taxonomy (NCBI): domain Eukaryota; kingdom Metazoa; phylum Chordata; class Chondrichthyes; order Myliobatiformes; family Myliobatidae; genus Mobula; species Mobula birostris. Next base: position 7,861,195 of record NC_092401.1, read on the forward strand.
CCTCATTTAGTTCACTGACTGGAGTATGCTCTTATTAATCCTTCTATTACCCCCTTAAGGATCGGATCTCGCCTCGTGGTTTCCTCATCCACAACATTATCTGACGAAACCTCTGATTTTGTATCTCCATGACTGTTTTCTTTTTGGCCTTCTCTGCATCCAGCTGGGCTTTGGTCTTTGCATCTACTTCTACAAACAGCTTTCTGTCTCCCCCTGAAGCTCATGCAATAACCTTAATGCACACTGTGTAGATTCTTGTTCTTTATACTCACAAAAGCCAAAAGCTTGCAACTTCCCTAAATAGCGGGAGGTATTCCCGGTGAGGGACAAAAAGGTTGGTCTTGGGATTTTGTTCGTCGGGAAATGATGAAGAGAGAAGACAGTGGGGAGAACCGGTCATAACAGACGATCCGGTGGGAGACCCGTTTGTACGAGATGGATTGCGAGTGACGTTCGGAAGGTGGTGTGTGCGTTCACGTTGACCGAGGACCCAGCGCCTGAGTGACAGAGAAGTTTAAGATGAGCTCCAATTTGTGCACATTTGACTGTTTAATTAGAATGGGCCCATTCATTTTTTGTTATTCTTTACTAGCCCTTTAGTTAAGTTAAGATTCATAAATATAATTCCTTTAATCGTATGCAGTATTTTGTGTCACAAACTTGTAACAGGGTGGCAAATTACACAGTATCCACACAAACCTGGCTTTGGGGTGGGACGAGCCGTCTCCATCTCACGAATTTGGCAGGACTTGAGAGTGTTTTCCCCAGACTTACGTAGCCAAAGAAACCAGGGCGTTTCACAAGTTTCGCCTTTAAATCTGGATTTGTTTGGTGTACGTGAGCCCCTCCCACAACGTTACACAATTTGTTGTCTAGGCTGGTTTCTGCTTACGAGCTGCAAATTTATTCGCGCTCAATTTCATTCTTGACTGGAACTCAGTTGCGTTTGTCTGCTGTATCCATTGAAACAGCAATTTAAACTTCTCTTTTAAATACAAGACGTGCTTCAGTTAGCAGCATTTTTTGGAAGCTTTCTTTAAGATTCTACAAACTAAATGATCTCTCAGTGCATCATTTAGCCCATTACCAAACTGAGAATACTCAGACAATCTCCTCAATTCAGCCACATACGCTGAAAACGACTCCTTGTTTTTGATTCTACTTATGAAACCTAAAGCGTTCTGTAATCAACAGTGGCTTTGGTTCCAAATGTTTCTGCATTACTTTGACAATATCAGCAAAGCTAATTTTGGATTGTTTAGTAGTTGGAGCATTTAAAAAACTTCGAAGCAAACTGTATGTCTTTATGCCCAATGCACTTAGCAAAATTGGTGCTTGTTTCTCATTGCCGATTATGTTTTTCCTGATGTCACTGCACGTGTTGGGCTGCGTAATTTTGCTCGCCATCTTTTGCTTACATCATTCTGGTAAACCTGTTCTGTGCCCTCTGCAAAGCCTTCAAATCCTTCCTATAAGGTGGAAATCAGAACTACACATGGTACTCCAAATGTGAACAAACCCAAAGTTTAATACAGCTGCAATGTGATTTCCCAATCACAATGTCCTAATCAATGGCAGCAACAGAAGAATCTCAAGGCATTTTACAAGTGTATTGGAGGCAAGATGGTAGGAGTCAAAAAGTTATGTGCAATCATGGACAATGGAGAGCATTTGGTCACAAAGGCAGTGGAAGTGGGTGAGGTCCTTAATGAGAACTTTTCATTGGTGTTCACCAGAGAGAAGATCATAGGTGATGGTAAGATTAAAGAGGAGTATGCTGATTTGGTAAAGGATAGACTTATTAGTAATGGGCAGCCTGGCTTTCTCATCGGGAGGTTCACTCACACAAGCTTAACTGGATTTTTTGAAGGAGTGATGCAGATAATTTGTGATGGTTGGACAGTGGGTGTTGTCTACATGAACATCAGTAAAGTATTTGACAAGGTACCTTATGGTAGGGTGGTCCAGATCACAAGGGGTTCTGCGGATGCTGGAAATTCAAGCAACTCAGCAGGTCAGGCAGCATCTATGGCAGGGAATGCACAGTGAACATTTTGGGCCAAGACCTTGATCCGTTATAGGGCTCCTCTAAATATAGTCTGGTCCAGAGGGTTTCTTTACCACCCTGACCATTTGTTCTGCTGCCTTCAGCAAGCTGTGGACTTGTACCTCAAGATTCCTCTGTAGATCCATGTTCCCAAGGGTCCTGCCATTGACTGTAGACTTTACCCCAGTATTTGACCCTTCAAAATGCATCATTTATTCTTGTCCTGATGAAACTCTAGCTGTTATTTCTCTGCTTGAATTTACAATTTATCATCAGCATGTGTCATGAAATTGTTAACTTAGCAGCAGCAGTTCAATGCAATACATAACATAGAAAAAGAGGGAGGGACAAATAAATAAACAAACAAACAAATAAATAAATCAATAAATCAATCAATCAATCAATCACAATCAATGAATAGATTATAAATCATGCAAGAAGACCAGAAATAATATACATTTAAAAGGTGAGTTAGTGCTCACGGGTTCAATATCCATTTAGGAATAGGATGGCAGAGAAGAAGCTGTTCTGAATCTCTGAGTGTGTGCCTTCAGGCTTCTGTACCTCCTCCCTGATTGTAGCAGTGAGAAAAGGGCATGTCCTGGGTGCTGGAGGTCCTTTCAAATGGACGCTGCCTTTCTGAGACACCGCTCCTTAAAGATGTCCTGGGTATTTTGTAGGCTAGTACTCAAGATGGAGTCCACTAAATTTACAACCCTCTGGAGCTTCTTTTGGTCCTGTACAGTAGCCCTCCCCAATACAGGCAATAATACAGCTTGTCAGAATGCTTTCCACAGTACATCTATAGAAGTTTTTGAGTGTATTTGTTGACATCCAAATCTCTTCAAACTCCTAGTGAAGTATAGTTGCTGGCTTGCCTTCTTTATAACTGCATCACTATGTTGAGACCAGGTTAACGCCTCAAAGATCTTGACATCCAGGAACATGAGCAGAAGTTGCTCACTCTTTCCACTTCTGATCCCTCTATGAGGATTGGTCTGTGTTTCTTTGTCTTACCCTTCCTGAAGTCCACCATCAGTTCTTTTGTCATACTAATGTTGATTGCCAGGTTGTTGCTGTAACACCACTCTACTAGTTGGCATCTCTCACTCCTGCACGCCCTGTCATCTCCATCTGAGATTCTACCAACAAATGGTGTATCATCAGCAATTTTATAGATGGAACTTGAGCTATGACTAGCCACACAGTCACACACAGTCATGAGTACAGAGAGAGTAGAGCAGTGGGATAAGCACACACCCCGAGGTGCACCAGTGTTGATCATCAACAAGGAGGAGATACGTTATCAGCAATCCACACAAGATGTGGTCTTCCAGTTAGGATGTCAAGGATCTGTAACAAGAGACCCAGGTTCTGTAACTTCTCAGTCAAGATTGTGGGAATGATTGTGTTGAATCAATAGTCGATGAACAGCATCCTTACATAGGAGTTTGTATTGTCCAGGTGGTCTAAGGCCATGTGAAGAGCCATTGAGATTACATCTACCATTGACCTATTGTGGTGACAGACAAATTCCAATGGGTCCATTTTGTAGCTGAGGCAGGAGTTCAGTGTAGCCATGACCAACCTCTCAAAGCAAATCTGTTTTCTGCTCCAACAACTCCACTAATTTCCATCTCATCTATACACTTCACGATCAAAGCACATAAAATTTTCATAAAACTCATGAACATATATTACAAAAAAGAACCCCCAGCACTAAGAGTTACAGAATATCAGTGGTTACTGTCCTCTCATCATGAACAACCTGCCATCACTACCCTCTGTCTTCTGTGACAAAGTCAAATTTGCTCCAATTTATCAACTCACCAATGATCCAATTTTGACTAAATCCTCTGGATCAGCCAGTATTTAGTACAGAGACCCTACAGCAGATGAGTTTCTTGGCCTGAAATGTCAACTGTGTACTCTCCACTGTAGGTGTTGCCTGATTTGTTGAGTTGGTCCAGCTAAAGCATGTTGCTCAATATTTCCAGCATCCACAGATCACCTTGTGTTCTAGACCACCAGACCATGAGGTACCTTGTCAAACATTATAGTGATGTTCATGTAGATGACATTCACTGCCCAACCAAAACAAATTCCCTGCATTGCTTGCTCAAAAAGTCCAGTTTGGCTTGCAAGAGCTCACCTCCCCATGAGAAATCCAGGCTGACTATTACCAATGAGTCTATTCATTACCAAATCAACATACTCCACCTTAATCTTACCATGATCTATGATCTTCTCTCTGGTGAACACCAATGCAAAGTTCTCATTAAGGACCTCACCCACTTCCACTGCCTTTGTGGCCAAATGCCACCTATTGTCCAGAATTGGACCTACACTCTTGATTCACAATGTACCTATAAAATGCCTTGAGATTCTCCTTAATCCTACTTGGCAAGGACATTTCTTCACCCTTTGTAATTCTCCAAATTTTGGGTCAAATTTCTTCCCTGCCTCCTTCATGTTCTCAAGGGTTTTGTCTGATTTCAGTTTCCTATCATTGTATCATTTCTTAATGCATGCATTACTAAATGACAATAAAAGAGGAGGTGTGTGTCCTCATAATCTAATCTAATCTAATCTAATCTAAACGTTACTTATGCTCCCTTTATTTTTTACTATACATTCAATAACTCTTGTCACTCATGTTCACCAATGCTTCCCATGTTTTACATTTTATCCACACAAGGACATGCGCACCCTGAACTAAATTGGCCTATAAAACACATTCATCTCTGGACAGGATCTTAACAAATACACAGTACTTCATGAAAACAGGAAAAGATTCACGTTATTTTTATAAGTCAGAATTTTTTCCTGTCACAGTAAAGACAATATGTAATACAGAGTAACCAACTTCTGCATTAAATATTTTCAACTCTTGCAAGGTCCTCAGAGAAGCTTATCAAAAAGCACAGATGTCCCAAGAATCTATAAGCCTGAGGACTGGAAGCAGCTTTGGAAGCAGGGATATTGACCAAGAAAAGATAAAAGAAGGAGTATTTAGAACAAGAATAAAAAGACAAAGAGGAAAGTAAAGTAATAACAGCCCGCATCAAACATTCACCCGGCAGAAATCTGCAGGGTGTTCAAGCAGCATCAGTGGGAGAAAAGGAAAGGTTGATTTTGAGTTGAAGCCCTTCATCATGACAGAGTGGGAGAAGTGAGATGGTCCCCCAGGAGGAGTGGTGAGACAGACCAAAGTGATTAGTGAGCTGACAAGGTGGAAGATGATAGACCTCTGTACCAGGTTGAGGAGAAAAAGGCTTGGAGTGGAGTTAGGAGACACTGACGGTGGATTAGACAGAGGCAGAAAAAGGGAGGCAGATGGAGCAAAGTGTGAGGAGGGGAGTGTTCAGTCTGGAGACAGCTACAGCAGGTAGATAAGCAGGAACACAAAGGGCCACCAGTGCTAGTATCTGATAAGCAAGGACTTGAGATTGGGATCTATTAGTGGGGAGTTGAATGGCAACTGCTTAGAGAAAGATTTGCATTTATGGGTTATAGTGTTTAAGAGGCACATCGCACAGAGTCAGAAACAGAAGGTAAAGTTCTCAGCATGGTGAGTACTCTCTGAAGTCAAGGAGAGTCAGAGGATAGACAATATCTAGAGGTGGAAGGTAGCTTACAAGGCACCTGAAAACAGGATTAACTACGTGCAGGGAGAGAGAGGCCAGCAAGTGCATTTAAACACAGGAAAGACAGTATAAATCTGGCATTTTGGCCGGTGTTAATGAACTACGTGAATGAGTTCTGAGCTGTGTGGTTTGAGCCTTACCTCATTTCCCCTGATGTAGAAATTCCAACTAAACTTAGAAAGAGAATCATTGTGGGAGAAGCACCTACATACCAAGAATCACCCTCAGAGAATCTCCAAATTTTAGAGCAGAGAGTTTGCACCAATCCAAACCTCAATCAGTCCATGTTCAACAAAGCCAGACTTGAAGGAATCAGAATGTAAGTTGAAGGAAGTTGTGGAGAAATGGACGGGCACATTTAAGATTCAATGAACTGCATTACAGAGAGATAATGCAGACGCGCATGGTGAAAGATGGAATGAGAGTGGGACTTGCCCATGACATCCAGGTGTAAAGCCCTGCTTCACATCTTTACTGTGATGCTGTAGGGATTTCATTGAGCAGCTCTGCTCTGCTGTCAGCCAGTTTGGGTTATTGCTGAAGATAAGGGATGATGTGCAATGTGTGCCATCCAATCAGCAGGAGGTTTTCTTGCTGAGGGACAATAAGGTTGGTCTTGGGTTTTTTGTTTGTCGGGAGATGATGAAGAGAGAAGACGCTGGGGAGAACCGGTCATAGCATACGATCCAGTGGGAGACCTGTTTGTTCGCGATGGATTACAAGTGACATTCAGAAAGTGGTGTGGGCGTTCACGCTGACCGTAGGCCCAGCATGTGAGTGCCAGAGAAGTTCAAGATGAGCTCCAACTTGTGCACATTTGACTGTTTAATTAAAATGGGCCCTAATGCTATTTGTAATTCTTTACTAACCCTTTAGTTAAGATTCATAAATATAATTCCCTTGATTGTACGCAGGGTCCTGTCCGTTATTTGGTGGCACTAATTTGTAACAGGGTCACAAATTACCCAGCCTCCACATAAACCAGGGTTTGGGGAGGGACGAGCCATCTCAATCTGAAGAGTTTGTGGGACTTGAGAGCGTCTTCCCTCAACTTACGCATCCAACGAAACCAGGGTGTTTCACAGGGAAAACTGGCATATTGGATGCTGAATGGGCACATGTGGATGATGAGGTGTTTGGTTTTGTGGTTGGAAGCTTGTGACCTGTGGTGTACCACAGTAATCGCTGCTGACCTTCCTAGCTTCTGCTATAAGTATGAACTTGGAGGTGAATGCAGTTGGTTAGTGCATAGATGAGACGAACATTGACTGTTTTGTTGACAGGAGTGTTATCAACTGCCAGATGATATTGAAGAGTTGGTAATGTGGGTAGAGCCATGACTGATGGAATTTAATCTCAGTTGGCGTGAACACAGTGGCCAATGGGAACATCTCTGTGTTGTGTCACTCTGTGACCAACTTACTACTGAACAGGACAAGGGCCATGACTACTTTTAAGGCAATCCAGGAGTAACAGATTTTAACTGGAGGACGTGACTCAGCAAAGAACTTAATGTGGCTGAGTTGAAGAAGACCAAAGACTGGTGTCTAGAGAGATTGATGGGGGTAGTGCAGTAGATGTTGTCTACATGGACTTTAGTAAGGCATTTGACAAAGTTCTTCCTGGGAGGCTAATCCAGAAGATTAAGATGCATGGGGTCTGGATTGGGTGTTTGCATTCAGAACTGGCTTGCCAATAGGTGACAGAGGGTAGTGGTTGAAGAGACTTATTCGAGCTGCAGGTCTGTAATTAGTGGAGTTCTGCAGGGATCTCTGCTGGAACCTCTACTGTTTGTGATGACTTGGACGAAAATGTGGATGAGTGGGTTGTAAGTTTGCAGATGATATCAAGATTGGTGGAGTTGTGGTGAGTGTAGAGGACTGGCAAAGAATACAGCACAACATAGATCAGTTGGAGATATGAGCAGATAAATGGCAGATGGAGTTTAACCCTGATAATGTGAGGTGTTACACCCTGGTAGGGCAAATGCAAGGAAACAGTACACAGTTAAGGGCAAGATCCTTAACAGTGATGCTGAGTAGAGAGATCTTGGGATCGAAGTTCACCGTTCCTTGAAAATGGCTACACAGGTTGATGAGGTGGTTAAGAAGGTTTATGGAACGCTTGTTTTTATTAGTCAAAGCACTGAGCTCAAAAGTCAGGGGAATATGTTGCAAATTTACAAAACTGATTAGGCCACATCTGGTGTATTGCATGCAGTTCTGGTTGCTCCACAATATGAAGGATGTTGAGGCTTTGAAGAGGCTGCAGAAGAGGTTTACCAGGATGTTGCCTGGTTCAGAGGGCATGTGCTATCAAGACAGGCTGGATAAGCTTCGATTGCTTTCTCTGGATCGCCCAAGGCTGAGGGGTGATCTGACAGAGAACTACAAGAGAGGCAGACACAAGGTGGATAAAGAGTATCTGTTTTCTGGGGGGTTGAAACATCTAGTGCCAGACGGGTGGCATTGAATGTGAGAGCGGACAGGTTCCAGGTGGATGTGAGGGGTCAGTTTTTTGCTCAGTGTGGTGAATGTCTGGAATACGCTGCCTGGTACGGTGGTAGATGCAAATACATTGGAGGTTTTTAAGAGACGTTTGGATAGGCACATGGATGTAAGGAAGATGGAGGGACATGGACATGGTGTAGATCGGAGAGATTGGTGTTTGGGTGTTTTTGATTTGCTTTTTATCTGGTTCGGGCCAAATGGCCAGTTCCTGTGCTGTCGCTTCTATGTTCTATGAAGAACTGGGTGGCTGGTTCTGTTGCACAGTCTTGAGGGCACCACAGTGGCATGGCAGTTGGCACAATGCTATTGCAGATCGGGGCATCAGGAGTTCACTCCTAACGTCCCCTGTAACACGTCTGTACGTCCTCCCCGTGGAGTGCGTGGGTTTTCCCCGGGTGCTCTGGTTTCCTCCCATAGACCAAACACATATTGGTTATGAGGTTAATTGTCCTTTACAAACTGTCCCGTGATGAGTCTAGGATTAAATGGGTGGTTTGCTGGTTATGAGGTTAATTGTTCTTTGTAAACTGTCCCATAATGAGTCTAGGATTAAATCGGTGGGTTGCTGGTTATGAGGTTAATTGTTCTTTGTAAACTGTCCCATGATGAGGCTAGGATTAAATCGGTGGGTTGCTGGTTATGAGGTTAATTGTTCTTTGTGAACTGTCCCGTGATGAGTCTAGGATTAAGTGGGTGGTTTACTGGTGGTGTGACTCGAAGGGCTAGAAGAGCCTGTTCTGTACTGTGTCTCAATAAATAAAAACAATAAAAAATAGATGGTGAGAAACATCTGCAGAAACTTGTGGGTGTTGGACATTGTGCCTGATGTGTGATCAAGCACACTGGAGTGAGACATGGCTTCAGTTACTTCCAACACCAACCATGGTGTGAAAAGATTCTTCTCACCAACAATGATGTTTAATCATGCTTCACCGACAAAATACATTTTCTTCAAAATATACATTCACTTCATTAAAATTTATTATACAAACATGTTGACTAGAAACACCCTTTTATATCAATATCGACAATGTTGCTGAGTGGTAGGAACATGAACAGCAGTGCTGAAAATATTGTCTGCACAAGACATGGTTTATGGATGTCTATGTAATGAAACACACAGTAAATATCCAGTCACCGGCTGCAACAAAAGCTTAAAGATATGACAGTGAAACACGTACTGATAAACTTGTAATGCTGTAACAGAAACAGTTTATAATACAGTATAAAGTATTTGCAGTTCGATTGAGTCCACAATGTAGTTATGTAAATACAATAAGCTCAAGGCAGTGATAAGTGGTGAGCCTGATTATTTCGATTTCGGAAACAGAACTGGGTGAGTCCAAAACTGAGGCAAAAATGAGATGAATTTAACACGAAAAGTAATTTAGAAATAATTAGGAGTTAGAGGAAAAAATGGACATCTGACAGTTAATGTAATCACACTGGGGTAGAGTAATGGTGAGAAAGTGTATGTAATTGTGTAACTATTAGCTCTCAGTTAATGGTAGGGGTCCATGGCATCAAAATGGTTGGGAACACGTAACTGATAGGTTGCGTAGTGGGCCGTATCAGACTGAGTCTGTGTACAGGAAGGAGACAGATAGACAAATAACTGCATCAGTGTACAGGAAGGAGACAGATAGATAAATAACTGAGTCAGTATGCAGGAAGGAGCGAGATAGACAACAATCCTTCCCAGTGCAGGAAACACCAAAGAACTGGTCACAAGAAACTGCAGGGGGTGTAGACACAGCTCAGCACATCATGGAAACCAGCCTCCCTTTCAGAGACTCTGTCTACGTTTCATCTGCCTGAGTACAGCAACTGGCATCGTCAAAAACCCCTCCCACCCCGGACATTCTCTCTTCACCCCTCTCCGTATGGGCAGGAGATACAAGAGTCTGAAAGCACATAGCACAGGCTCAGGGACTGCTTCTACCCCACTGTTTCAGTACAATAGACTCTTGACCTCACAACCTGCCTCATTATGCTCTTGTACCTTATTTTCTGCCTGCACTACACCCTCTGTCACTGTTACACCTTACTCTGTGTTCTGATATTGTTTTCCCTTGTACTGCCTCAGTGCATTGTGTGATGAATTGATCTGTATGTACAGAAACCAAGACAAGCTTTTCACTGTATCTCTGTACATACGACGATAATGCACTCATTCCAATTCCAGTTCCAGAGCACAAGCTCCTCTGGCAGTAACCACAATTTCAATGGACTCTCAGAACTATTCTGGCTGCAAGATTATTTGAATTACTCTCCCTCCCAGATCCGACCTTGTTCTAAATGCAGAGCATAAATGGTAGTCAAGTGTTGAACAAGGGTGGACAAATATATGCCAATATTTATGCATATTTGACACCATATCTCTACTTTGAACTTTAATTTTATATTAGTCTTTACTATTGTTGTTTTTGTTGCAGGTCACACCAACACACAGAGAAAATTCCTAATTGTAGATGGCAAATAAAATTGATTCTCTCTTTATTAAGATATTTGTTTAAAATGAAGATTGATTTGTCCTTGGCTCTTCTCACCTGCCTTTCACCTCCCCCTGGTGCTCCTCCTCTTTCCCTTTCTCCTCTGATCAACTAACCCCTCCTATCGGATTCTTCCTTCTCCAGCCCGATACCATTCCCACCCACCTGGCTTCACCTCTCATCTTCTAAATATTTTCCTTCCCCTCACCCTATGTTTAATTCTGTTCCTCCCAGAACCGGACATCAATCGACACCAGGGGATGATTAAAAAGCAAGAGAGAGACACCTTGTGGTCTGGGAAGGGAACTGCAGAGTTTAATACTGAAGGCAGCTGCAAGCACAGCTCCCCCTAGTGCAGGGATGAATCAGCAATGGGCAGTCAGAAAGTCCTCGGGGAGTTGTGTAACTGGATAACAGGGATAGAAAGCGATCGGATATCGACTATTTAATCCAGAGGATGAGAATGTTGCGAAAGGTGTTGCCTCACATTTTATCCACTTGTAACATAATATGAAGACAATATTTGTGTCATTTAAGCAGATAGTTACCACAGAAGTAGATGATTGCAACACGTGAACAAGTCTGTGATCCAACGGTAATTTCCATGAGTGGGACGGAAACTTGCCAGGCTCAGATGGCCTTACTGCTGAAATAGTCTCAATGCCCATGTTCAGGTGCTGACTCCGTGTTCGTAGAAATCCAAATCAACTTTTGAATGAGTTGACTCAAAACAGCCCGGAAATCAACACTCTTGGGAATGAAGTGTCCTTGCATTTAGCACAGTATATGTTGCCGGTAGACTGTAGTATTAGAATCAGAGTCTCCCTCAATAACAATATTCATAAAATTATTATTTTATCTGTGCAGGATTGAATAATACCATATATATGAGTTCTTTAGTGGTTATTGTTTAGAACTCCGTCTGAATTCACTTCTGTTAAAGGAAAAGATTCCTGATCAATCCCAGAAGGGATTTCCTGATTTTTGTGGGGTGCTGCATTCTTGACCTCGTAATGCCCTGTTTTCTGAGCTCTGTTTCTTCGGATGCAGGCGACGACCAGCACGACTAACAGTATTAGGATGAATGGCGAGATTATCAGCACCATCTTCCAAACATCATCTGGGAAACCTGCACAAAAGCCATTACACAATCATTAACCATCTCAGGCAAATACATCAATTGTCAAACCACTAATCCTTCTGAGAATCCCGGAATCTTGTAGATTGCATGTACCTTACTGTTTACTCTCCCATGCTTTCTCAGATTTTCTAAAAAACACATACTACACATGAAACATTTTGACATGGTACTTCACAACCAATGAAAATCATTTCTGAGGAGTAATGACTGTGAAGGCCAAATTTCACCCAGCAAGAGCAGAAACAAACACGTGGCAATGCCATCATCTGCTTTAATAATGCTGATTGAGGGGCAAATAGTGACCAGGATTCCATTAGAAATCATCTGCTGTTCTTTGCGTTTCTCATTTTGTTTTAGTTACAAGCCTGAGAAAGCAGGCTGTTTAATGCCTCAGCTGGAAGGCAGCACCTCGGAGAGTGCTCCCTCAGGTTGGAAGCCCGTGATGAGCTGTGTGCCCAGGGTTCAGAGCTAGGCCCATTGCTGTTTGGTCGAGAACATACAGGGACATGATTAGGAAGTTTGCAGATGACAAGAAGAACAGGTGGCATTATGGACAGTGAAGATGTTTATCGGGAATTACAGAGAAATCTTGATCAGCTAACTTCTGCCTCTGGGACAAGAGGTGCGGGTTGACCCAGAGCCCGACCTGGAACCTACACTTAGAAAGAGGACTCTGCGGCAACCTGTCCATGCTGGATTTCAATCAATCGATCAATAAATAAATGTGAGGTGTTGCATTTTGGAAAGTGAAGTCAGTGTAGGCCTTTTCACTGTGAACGGCAGAGCCCTAGGGGGTGTTGCAGAACAGAAAGATTGAGGGATCTCGGTTCCCTTAAAGTGGTGCCACAGGCATACAGTATGGTGACAATGGCTTTTGGCACACTGACCTTCTTCAGTCAGAGTATCGAGGGTAGCGGGTGTACAGGATGTCAATGGGGCCACATTTGGAATAGTTTTCCGTCCTGCTTGCCCCTTCATAGGAAAGATGTTGCCACCCTCGCCCGCATCTCCTGCATTTCCCGAACATCCGTGCTCACTCCATTATCTCACCAGCTTTACAGTGATCAGATCCTCTTGTCCTTATCTACAACCCTCTGCATCCAACACATCATTCTCCTCAACGTCCGCCATCTCCAAAACGATCCTACAGCTAAACATATCGTTACCTCCTCACTCTCTCTGCAGGGATCAATCCCTCAGTGATTTCCTTCTCCATTTGTCCCTCCCCACTAAACTTTTTCCTGGCACGTATCCCTGCAGGACTCACGAAGGGATCTGATTAAGGGTGGCGCGAAATATCAACTGTTTGCTCTTTTCCACAGATTCTGCCTGGCCTGCTGAGTTCCTCCAGCACCTTGTTAGAGTTGCTTTGGATTTCTAGCATCTACAGAATTTCCTGTGTTTTCCCATTTGCTGCTTTGCTATTAGTGTGCAGAGGAATAGGGGAAAATAATGTATTACAGGATGTCAATTGAAGGAACCAGACAGAAGCTCAGTTTAACACCCCCTATGACAGCTGGTATGTCTGAGACTGCTTTCTCGGTGCTGCACAAGACACTAGCCTGGTCTTAATGCCCAAGGGGACTCTCTTGGCAGTGCTAGATGGAGTAGGTCATTTTTGGCTGGGCTCTGGACAATTTCAATTTTTCTATCACCCTTCTATTAATATATTAAAGTGTCTTTAATACCTTTATATGTTTGAATTTTGAACTTTAATCGATGGAAATGTCTAGACTAAGGAAGGCATTAGCCGAAGGCAAAGAAACTGAGAATGGAAACGGGATGAGGAAGGTACCTTCGAACAACCTAAACAGCCTCAACTTACTTTGCAAGCTATCTTTAACCTATTGGATGAAAAACTCAACAAGAGATTCGTTACACTGGAAGTAATGTTGAAGGAGAATCAGAGTAAATTGATAGCACTTGGAAAAGAGAGAGAGGAACAGCAACGGCAAATTTCAGAGCTTACTGAAGCAGGCAAACAGAGGGATTCCAGAATGAACTCTTTGGAAAAGAAATTAAATTCGACTACTCATACATTGGAGCAGTACAAGGCCAAGATTATTGAATTGGAGAGTCATAGTCGCAGACAGAATTCACAAATAATAGGATTCAGAGAAGACGTTGAGAGCGGGGACCACACTAAATTTTTTTTCTCAATTTTAAATGAAAGTCTTTGGCTCAGAAGTCTTCTCTTCTCCTCTGGTACTCGATCGCGCATCCATCGTTAAAAACAAAACCCTCGAAAGAGTTACATCCACATCTTGTAATTCTCCAGTTTCACTATGTGAGTATTAAGGAGCACTTAATTCGAATTGCTTGTCGGAAGGGAATTATTGTTCATCAAAATCTTAAGTTTCGTTTGGTTGAAGATTATTGCCCTGAGGTATTCCAAGAAAGATTGTGTTTTAAATCGGTGATGTCGGATTTATATCAAAGGAATTTTCGACTGGGATTGTTATACCCCGCCCGCTTAAGAGTTGTTTTACCCGATAACTTGTTTAAGTGGTTTAAAACTGTAGAAGATGCACAACAATTTCTCAAAGAACATTCCTTGAGCTGGATATTTAACTAATTTACCATTCTTTTGAGTTTGTATACACTTGGTTTATTAGTTAAAAACCAGCATATAGATTCGGACATTTTACGTTCGTAGAGCTTTGGCCTTGGGCTGAGTCTTCTGGTACTTTGTTTTCACTTATCTCTGCTCTATGTTAATATCCCTTTTCGCTTCCTTGATTATTTTATTTTTCTTTTATTTTTAAACATCCATTTTAGAAAACTATTACGACTTTGACTTGGTGATCATTTGATTTTTCTTGAAATATTATTAAGATTGTACTCTGTTTTATTTCTGAAGACCAGGTTTTTTAAAATGGTCTGTAAAGGGTTGTTCTTTTTTCATCTAACTGTGTTTGGCATTCCATTTGCAATGTTTAGACTATGGGTGGTTTTTATTTTATTTTTTATAATTGGAGATTTGCCGTCAAGAGAGATGGGGATTGGTGGTTCTTAGTTAGTTTCCTGGCTGCCTATTGGCCAGGTTTTGGGGCTTTGTGAGAGGGGTAGGGGGTTATTTTTACTTTAGTTTTTTTCACTTGGGCTGACTTGCAACTACAAAAATGTCTGTATTGTCGTAACTTCTGGTTCCTCTTTAAACTTTTGTTCCTCTTCCTGATTCGTGAATTTCCTGTGCAATTTGGTTAATCCTTTACTTACCATGTGGTTTATTTAAGGAAAATGGACAATATTATTAACTTTGTTTCATGGAACACGAATTGTTTGAAACATCCAATTAAATGGAAGAAGATTTTTAAAACTTTTCAGAGATTGAATGCTCAGATTATTTTTGCTCAGGAGACTCATGTGAGGAAGGAGGATAATCAGCGTTTTTTTAGGTTTTGGAAAGAATAACAGTTTCCCTCAAACTCATCGACCAAAGAGAAGGTGTTTCCATTTTTATAGATTCTTCGATCTCATTTGTTCATTATGGTATAATCTCAGACCCATATGGTAGATTTCTATTAATTACTGGTTTACTTCATAACCAAAAAGTAGTTTTGGTTAATGTTTATGCACCAAATATTGATTATCCTGAATTCTTTAAACATTTATTTGTATCTCTTCCTAATTTAAATGAATATATGTTAATAATGGGTGGTGATTTTAATTGTTCTTTGAATCTTATGATGGATAGGTCTGCGCCCAATCAGGCACTTCCAAACAAATCTGCTATTTTTATTAATTCCTTTTTAGTTCACTCAGGAATTTTAGATGTTTGGAGGTTTTTATATCCTAATGATAAAGAGTTCTCTTTCTTTTCTCATGTATATCATAATTACTCTAGAATCAATTACTTTTTTATTGATTCTCGATTAGTTTCATTTGTCACTACCTGTGAGTATTATACAGTCGCCATTTCCAATCATGCGCCTTTGAAACTATCAATTAAATTTAGGGATGCAATTTTTAGTACTAGACAATGGTGGTTCAATTCTATTTTGCTTCAAGGTTTAAATTTTGATGATTTTATTAAAGAACAGTTTGCAGTTTTCTTTTCATCTAACTCAATGAAAGAAATTTCCAGTGGGATATTATGGGATACCTTTAAAGTATATATTCACAGACAAATAATTTCATACTCTGCTGGAATGAAAAAACGTATTAATAGTGAAATATATACATTGGCTGATAAGATTACAGAAATTGATAAAAAATATTCCATTGCTCCTAATTTGGAGCTTTATAAAGACAGAGTTGAACTTCAGATGCAACATAGTTTGTTATTAACAGCCCCGATTGAAAATCAATTACTTAAAACTAAGAGTCAATTTTACATACATGGTGATAAATCAGGTAAATTACTGGCTAATCAATTGAAAGCTGCTTTGGCGAAACATCAGATTAATAAAGTTCGTAGACAGGATGGTAATTTGATGGTTGACCATGATGAAATTAATAAATCTTTTCAAGAATCTTATACCAATTTATATCAATCAGAATTTCCTGATGATCCTACCATAATGCATGATTTTTTAAGGATACTAAACATTCCAAAATTACCAGCTGATGAACGTTTAACATTAGATGCACCCATTACTGAAGAGGAAATAAGGAAAGCAATTTTTTCGATGAATTCTGGTAAAGCACCTGGCCCGGATGGGTATACAGTTGAATTTTATAAATCTTTTTCAGATGTACTTTCTCCCTGGTTATGTAAAATTTTTAAATATGCCTTATCTGTAAGTAAATTATCACAATCCTTTTATGAAGCATCTATCTCATTAATTCCAAAAAAAAGATAAAGATCCCACTGACTGTGCATCATATGGACCTATATCTTTGTTGACTGTGGATTCTAAAATCTTTTCCAAAATATTAGCAATACTACCACAAATTGTCTCTGAAGATCAGACAGGATTTATTAAAAATCGTTACTCACATTTTAATGTTAGGAGGCTAATGAACGTTGTATTCATTACTTCAGTTAGAATTCCAGAATGTGCTATTTCGCTTGACTCCGAGAAGACATTTGACAGACTTGAATTGGAATATTCATTTGATATACTTCAGGAATTTAAATTCAACTCAAAATTTATATCCTGGATTCAACTGATATATTGTACACCTCTGGCTGCTGTATTTACCAATAATCAGAGATCCCCGTTCTTCAGGCATTTTCGAGGTACTAGACAGGGCTGTCCTTTAAGCCTTTTACTTTTTGATATTGCCCTGGAGCCCTTGGCAATTGCTATTTGTCATTCACCTAATATATTTGGTATTATTCATGGGAATGGGACACATAAAGCATTACTATATGCAGATGACCTGTTACTATATATCTCTAACCCAGAGAAATCCATCCCTGCAGTAATCACACTATTTGCTCAGTTTAGTAGATTTTCTGGTTATAAATTGAATCTTAAAAAGAGTGTGCTTTTCCCATTAAGTATGCAAGTTCCAATTTATAGACAATCACCATTTAGATTAGTTACTGATTATTTTACTTACTTGGGCATTAAAATTACTAAGAAGCACAAATTTTTTACCCTTAATTGACCATGTTAAACAACTGTTTACTAAATGGTCCCCTTTGTCCTTATCCTTGATTGGTCAAATTAATATTATTAAGATGATTATTTTACCTAAATTTTTGTATCTACTTCAGGCGGTATCAATTTTTATCCCTAAATCTTTTTTTGATATTATCGATTCTAAAATTTCTTCATATATATGGCAGAATAGAAATCCCAGGTTAAGTAAGAAATATTTACAGAAATCAAAAAAAGAAGGCGGTTTGGCTTTGCCGAATCTTAGATTTTACTACTGGGCAATCAACATTCGATATTTAACGTCTTGGACACAAGAATTGGATGAAGCTCAACGTCCACGATGGATGAACCTCGAGCTGGAGAGTCTGTACAGTGTTTCTCACTGGCTTCTATTCTAGGAGCTGTGCTTCCCTTTGCACTTACTAAATTGAATAAACAAATGATAAATCCAATAATTAAACATACAATACGAATATGGTTTAAATTTTGTAAATTCTTTGGATTGAACAAATTTATCCTGTCAAGTTCTATTATATCTAACTTTTTCTTTCAACCATCTAGAGTTGATCAAGCTTTTCTTCTACGGAAAACAAAGGAAATAACGTTTTTGTGATTTATTCATGGATGATTGTCTTATGTCTTTTGAACAGTCGTCTAATAAATATAATTTGCCTAGATCACATTTTTTCAGATATTTACAGATTAGAAACTTATTGAACACTACTTTATCTACCTTTCTGATATCACATCAAATTGAAGTTACAGAAAAAAATTTTAGGTTAAACCCCTATCAGAAGAGTTTAATAGCAATTATTTATGATCTGATTATGAAAATACGTCTAGGTAAATCTGATTAAATTAAGTATGAGTGGGAAAGAGAACTTCAAATATCTTTACCTACAGAGAAATGGGAAAAAAATTCTTCAGTTAGTCAATACTTCCTCAATGTATGCCAGACATGCCTTGATACAATTTAAGGTATTTCACAGGGCTCATATGTCCAAGGATAAGCTATCTTGTTTTTATTGCCATATAAATCCTGTTTGTGATAGATGTAATTCTGAGGTAGCTTCCTTGACATATATGTTCTGGTCTTGTTCTCTTCCAGAAAAATATTGGAAAGATATTTTTGATATTATTTCAGTAGTTCTGCGTATTGATTTACAACCTCATCCTATTACTGCAATTTTTGGACTACCAGTGATAGACTCTAGTCGTTTATACTTGTCAGCTTGTCGTCTAATTGCATTTGTTACATTAATAGCCAGAAGATCCATTATATTGAAATAGAAAGATTCTAATCCCCCCCACTACATTTCAATGGTTTTACCAAACGATAGCATGCCTAAACTTGGAAAAAATTAGGAGTGGTACTATGGATCCTTTGGTTAAATTTGAAGAAACTTAGAGGCCATTTATTCAATATTTTCACATGATGTAAGTTGACCCTTTCTGGATCCCTTGTAGTAAGTTTTTTGTTCATGAATAGAGGAGTGGAGTTAACGACAAATAATAATTTTAGCTGATGTAGTATGACAGCCCAAGCTTTGTTTGTTTTTTTTTTAGTTTAGTCTTTTTCCAGTTTAGGGGGCTTTCTTTTTCTTTAATTATAAAATATCTTTTTCATGGTCAGATACTATGAGATTGGGAGGTAAACTATATTTGTTACTTGGAATCTGCGCTTGTACATGTTAATTGTTATTATTGTAATCCGGATCTCTATATATCATTACTATTCCTGTTATGTTTAATTTTGAAACTTAATAAAAAGATTTAAAAAGAAAGGATTTAAAGCCCAAGATACAAGAGAGGGATTGAACCTCCAATCTCCCGACTCGAGGCAGGAGGACTATCCGACGAGCTACACACCATCTGGTGTAGAGAGAGATTGTACACCTTTGCTTATCCTGGGCATGTCATAACTCTCAGCATTTACTCGTGATCACACAGGGATGATATCTCGGCTCTGAAAGGGTTATTTATTTATTTTCTCATCCATGCACTGCGACAAAGGTAACTTACGGACCTTCCATCTTGATTTCCACTTGCTTCTCATCTGTTCCAAATTTATTGCTGGCTCTACACTTGTAAATTCCTTGATGTTCTGATGTTGCCTGGGGAATGTGGAGAACCCCAGGAAGGTCAGTTTCCCCTGTGACTCCCTGACCGGAACTTTCCAACTTCAGTGTTACCTGGGGGTTTCCACTGGAGTGACAGGTGATTGTAACTTCATCATTTACTCTGATGAAGACTGAAAACCTGGACACGGTTTTGTTATTTACTGATATAGTTGTGTTTCGTGGTTTATCTGGAAAAGAGTGAAAAGAGTGAAATTAACCAGCAACAGTACAGCACGGGGTGGGCCCTTTTTCCCATGATGTTGTACCGACCTTTATAAACCTATTCCATCAACAACCCAACCCCTCCCTCCTACACAGCCCATCGTCCTCCATTCTTCTTTCATTCACGTGCCTATCTAATTCTCTTAAATGTCCCTTATGTATCCGGCTCAACACCCTCCCCTGACAGTGCAGTCCAGACACTTCCTACTGACTATGTAAAGACCTGCTTCTGACTCCGTGGCTCACCATAAAAGGATGTCCTCTGCTACAGCCATTACCTGCCGGGGAATTAGGCGCTGGCTGTCCACTCTTCCTACGCCTCTTACAATCTTACACAATCATCCTCCTTGGCTCCAAAGAGCTCACTCAGCCTTTCCACAGAAGACAGGCTCTCTAATCCAGGCAGCATCCTGGTGAATCTCCTCTGCACCATCTCTAAAGCTTCCTCGTCTTTCCCATAATGAGGCGACTGGACATCACTACACTGTGACTCCAAAAGGCTGGAAAATCAAATTTGACTGTGTGCTGAGCTCACTTGTGCCTGGCAGCTCATTCCACACTGTCACAACTCCTCTGAGTGAAGAATGTTCCCCTCATGTTGACCTTAAACTTCTCAGCTTTCACCCCTACCTCATGACCTCTGGTTGTGACCCACCCAACCTCAATGGAAAAAGCCTGCTTACATTTACTCTATCGATACCCCTCATAATTTTGTATACCTCTATACAATTCTTCTCAATCTTTTACATTTAAGGAATAAACTCCTAGTAATAAATAAAGGTATTTATTACAGCATTTTTCCTTCCTAGAGTCTATAACTATTTTACCTGATTTAGCAATCAATGATATCTATTAACCCCATCACGTCACTGCACTGAAAACACTTTAAACCATTTTTGATAATGTTGTTCACATTGTAAATCCATGCGTGTATTTCAATATTTATTTAAGTTTTATTCCACATTCATGCTTTAAAATTTATTTTTATATAATTCTCTGTAAGTGTTGAATGTTGTTGTATTTTGTCACAGTCACACACTCACCAACACACCAGAGCAAATTCCTAATCCATATTGTGTATATGGTGAATGAAATTGATCCCCGATAATCTCAGCGCAAAGCTATGATGGCACCCAACAGATATTTTTCAGAAGATTATCATCAAATTAGACACACGACCCCCAAAGGGATTTGGCACCCCTCGCTTAGGCTGAATTTACTGTGGTGTTCTGAGGAGGTCCCACACTGGCACTGTCACAGTGGGGTGCTGGGAACGTACCCAAATGCAAGACACAGACTCTGAAGTACACGGAACAGGACTGGACTGGAGTAGGGACGTGACAGGATACAGGCAAGGAGCAGGGACAAGAACGCAGACTTGGGCTGGGGAAAGCGGGACCAGGACTAGGAACCATGGACTAGGTGACAAGGCTTGGACTGTGAGCCTGAGACTGGACAAGGACCCAGAACATAGGTCTTGCCTTGGGCTCGGACCCCAGAACCAGGCAAAGACATGACATAGGTGCTCCCAATGTGGCCTTTTATATATTGGCGAGACCCGACGCAGACTGGGAGACCGCTTTGCTGAACACCTACGCTCTGTCCGCCAGAGAAAGCAGGATCTCCCAGTGGCCACACATTTTAATTCCCCATTCCCATTCTGACATGTCTATCCACGGCCTCCTCTACTGTAAAGATGAAGCCACACTCAGGTTGGAGGAACAACACCTTATATTCCGTCTGGGTAGCCTCCAACCTGATGGCATGAACATCAACTTCTCTAACTTCCGCTAATGCCCCACCTCCCCCTTGTACCCCATCTGTTACTTATTTTTATACACACATTCTTTCTCTCACTCTCCTTTTTCTCCCTCTGTCCCTCTGAATATACCCCTTGCCCATCCTCTGGGTCCCCCCACCCTTGTCTTTCTTCCCAGACCTCCTGTCCCATGATCCTCTCATATCCCTTTTGCCAATCACCTGTCCAGCTCTTGGCTCCATCCCTCCCCCTCCTGTCTTCTCCTATCATTTTGGATCTCCCCCTCCCCCTCCAACTTAGTCCTGACGAAGGGTCTCGGCCTGAAACATCGACTGCACCTCTTCCTAGAGATGCTGCTTGGCCTGCTGCATCCACCAGCAACTTTTATGTGTGTGTTGAATGATGAAAGGCCTCGATAGAGTGGATTTGGGGAGGAAAGTGGCAGAGTTTAGGGCTAGAATGGAGAGATGAGGAAGTGGGGGGGGGTTGGGAGTTGATGTTCTCACAAGTCACCAATTTGTTTTACCGCCTGGGGTTGGCGTGGGGAGGTTTAAATGCTCGTTACCGTTGCCATTTAAACTGGGGTGATTTGTCAGTTTTCTGTGTTGGGGGCGTGGTTTGAAGAGCTTCCATATTTTTCATTGTTTCCTGGCTATCTGGAGAAGACGAAATACGGGGGTCAGGGGGTATGGAGGGAAGGCTGGGGCGGGGTTCTGAGTTGGATGATCAGCCATGATCATAATAAATGGCGGTGCAGGCTCAAATGGCCGAATGGCCTACTCCTGCACCTATTTTCTATGTTTCTATGTTTCATAATAAATGAACCTTTGCATCTTGATTTGCATTGAATCGAATTAACTTCATTCCTTACATCCTTCATATAAATGAGGAGTAACAATCTTTATGTTATGTCTCTGTCTGAACGTGCAATGTGCAGTTTATAGTAACTCATAATAAATAGTGTGTACAACAGGATAGTCAATATAAGATAGAAATACAGTTGCGTCAGCATAAGTTAAGCAGTCTGATGGCCTGGTGGAAGAAGCTGTGTTAGGGTGATGACGTCTCTGTAGGCTGCCTCATTATCATTATTTGAGATTAAGCCAAGCAGTGTAGTGTCATCAGCAAATTTAATTAGCAGATTGGAGCTGTGGGTGGTGACACAGTCATGGGTATACAGAGAGTAAAGGAGAGTAAAAATCTTTTTCGTCTGGTAGCTCATTCCATTTAGCCTCTAGATGAAAAGGTGCCTCTCAGGTTCCTGTTGCATCTTCCCCCTCTCAGCTTAAACCAATGCCTGGGAGAAGCATCACAATCAATACCAGTACAGTCTAACAGTGGCTGTGTTATCCCTAATATTGTCATCTACTGAGTCATTTGCTAAGGGTTAACAGCAAGTAAGTTTCATGCTTGTAGTTGGCACTGATTCACATTTTGAACAGTCAAAGATGTGCATTACAGCATTAATGCCTGCTAAGCATTGGTAACATCCTGCTTTTGAGGAGAGCTGAGGAAGCCTGCAGTTCATAGTGATCCCACAAGGTGGCAGTGCATCATACATTTTGATATTGAGCTTCACCTCTTTTAAACCTCCCTACACTGAGCCCATTCATTCCCTGAGATCCTCAAAGGAGAGAAAATGAGCATTGTTATTTCAATATTGGTGGAAATTGTATAATTCCAATACACCCACCTTGGAAATAGCAACAGAAAGGAAAGGTGACAAGTTACAGATCAGAATCAGAATCAGATTTAATATCACAGGTATAGCTCAAAAATGATTTGTTAACTTTACGGAAGCAGAACAACGAAACAGATTACCAATAAATATATAGAAGGAAAGCTGAATTACACCAAATATATATATATAAATATGTCTATTAAATAGTTAAATTAAATTTAGTAGTGCAGAATAAAAAGTAGTGAAAGTGTTCAGGTTCAATGTCATTTAGAAATCAGATACCACCTGCTAGAAGTTTTGGGCAGATATCAGAACCCATCCTGGACTGGATTCAGGATCTCTTATTTCCCCAAATCTCTCCCTACTCCACGCTCTCTGGAACACCCGGATGAAATTTTGAGAGTGCAGAGTTTGTATGTTCCTGTCAGGATTAAAGGCAAATTGAATAGGAATAAGGAACCTTGGTTCTCAAGGGATATTGCAACTCTGATAAAGAAGAAAAGGGAGTTGTATGAAATGTATAGGAAACAGGAGGTAAATCAGGTGCTTGAGGAGTATAAGAAGTGCAAGAAAATACTTAAGAAAGAAATCAGGAGGGCTAAAAGAAGACATGAGGTTGCCTTGGCAGTCAAAGTGAAGGATAATCCAAGGGGCTTTTACAAGTATATTAAGAGCAAAAGGATTGTAAGGGATAAAATTGGTCCTCTTGAAGATCAGAGTGGTCGGCTTTGTGCGGAACCAAAGGAAATGGGGGAGATCTTAAATAGGTTTTTTGCGTCTGTATTTACTAAGGAAGCTGGCATGAAATCTATAGAATTGAGGGAATCAAGTAGTGAGACCATGGAAACTGTACAGATTGAAAAGGAGGAGGTGCTTGCTGTCTTGAGGAAAATTAAAGTGGATAAATCCCCGGGACCTGACAGAGTGTTCCCTCGGACCTTGAAGGAGACTAGTGTTGAAATTGCGGGGGCCCTGGCAGAAATATTTAAAATGTCGCTGTCCACGGGTGAAGTGCCGGAGGATTGGAGAGTGGCTCATGTTGTTCCGGTGTTTAAAAAAGGATCGAAGAGTAATCCGGGAAATTATAGGCTGGTGAGTTTAACATCAGCAGTAGGTAATTTATTGGAGGGAGTACTAAGAGACAGAATCTACAAGCATTTGGATAGACAGGGGCTTATTAGGGAGAGTCAACATGGCTTTGTGCGTGGTAGGTCATGTTTGACCAATCTGTTGGAGTTTTTTGAGGAGGTTACCAGGAAAGTGGATGAAGGGAAGGCAGTGGATATTGTCTACATGGACTTCAGTAAGGCCTTTGACAAGGTCCCGCATGGGAGGTTAGTTAGGAAAATTCATTCGCTAGGTATACATGGAGAGGTGGTAAATTGGATTAGACATTGGCTCGATGGAAGAAGCCAGAGAGTGGTGGTAGAGAATTGCTTCTCTGAGTGGAGGCCTGTGACTAGTGGTGTGCCACAGGGATCAGTGCTGGGTCCATTGTTATTTGTCATCTATATCAATGATCTGGATGATAATGTGGTAAATTGGATCAGCAAGTTTGCTGATGATACAAAGATTGGAGGTGTAGTAGACAGTGAGGAAGGTTTTCAGAGCCTGCAGAGGGACTTGGACCAGCTGGAAAAATGGGCTGAAAAATGGCAGATGGAGTTTAATACTGACAAGTGTGAGGTATTGCACGTTGGAAGGACAAACCAGCGTAGAACATACAGGGTTAATGGTAAGGAACTGAGGAGTGCAGTGGAACAGAGGGATCTGGGAATACAGATACAAAATTCCCTAAAAGTGTCATCACAGGTAGATAGGGTAGTAAAGAGAGCTTTTGGTACATTGGCCTTTATTAATCAAAGTATTGAGTATAAGAGCTGGAATGTTATGATGAGATTGTATAAGGCATTGGTGAGGCCGAATCTAGAGTATTGTGTTCAGTTTTGGTCACCAAATTACAGGAAGGATATAAATAAGGTTGAAAGAGTGCAGAGAAGGTTTACAAGGATGTTGCCGGGACTTAAGAAACTCAGTTACAGAGAAAGGTTGATAGTTTAGGACTTTATTCCCTGGAGCATAGAAGAATGAGGGGAGATTTGATAGAGGTATATAAAATTATGATGGGTATAGATAGAGTGAATGCAAGCAGGCTTTTTCCACTGAGGCAAGGGGAGAAAAAAACCAGAGGACATGGGTTAAGGGTGAAGGGGGAAAAGTTTAAAGGGAACATTAGGGGGGGCTTCTTCACACAGAGAGTGGTGGGAGTATGGAATGAGCTGCCAGATGAGGTGGTAAATGCGGTTCTTTTTTTAACATTTAAGAATAAATTGGACAGATACATGGATGGGAGGTGTATGGAGGGATATGGTCCGTGTGCAGGTCAGTGGGACTAGGCAGAAAATGGTTCGGCACAGCCAAGAAGGGCCAAAGGGCCTGTTTCTGTGCTGTAGTTTCTATGGTTTCTATTAGCCAACCTGAGGTCCCCAAAAGTGCCTGACGAAGAGTCAAAAGCCTGAGTAAAACTCAACAGCCTTTAGTGTTGATAATCAGATCACTTACACTGGACATCGAGAGTGGCTGACTGCCGTTTAACAATGGTGTTGGAGTGATGGTGAAGTGTCAGCTCGGCCTCGCAGGTGAACTGCTGTCCATTCAGCTCTGCTCGTGGATTCACAGTGTGGTAGATAGTCAGCCCAATACTGGCTGACCTGTTCACTAATATCTCACTTCCCTTCTTCAGTCTGAGTTGAAGTTCCCCTGAGACGTTAAACACACTGCAGGTAATATTCACTGGAATTCCCTCAGTGGTGATCGGGATTTGGATTTCAGGGTTGGAGAAAACTGTAACAACAGAGAACATTGTTAGAAACTTTCTCAAAGTGAGCTCTGCATCCCTTCTGTGCCACTAGACCGGGGTAGTCAACCTTAAGCACAAATGATTTACTAGCATGCGTTATTCATTAATTTGAGGAAAAGCATAACTAGATGTATTTAAATGGGTATTTCCCATGTTTCAAGTTTTTTATGGCATTTATCTGCCCCACCGTCCGCTCATTAATACGCGATCCTACCCACAGAGGCAAAAACCCCTGACCCCTGCACTAGACTGAGGTAGCAAATGGAACTCTTTTGAAGTCTGTCTGTGGTACAGCACCCACCTACCTCACTGTGTGTCTAGTGGCTAAAGAAGGTGCTGTGGGAATTATGAAAAACCCTTCCCACAGTTTGATCCATTTGCTGGCAGACTTTAATCTCACTTTCAGTTTCTATCTCTGACAAATTCAATTGCCAGTATTTGATTTTTCATTCTCTTTCTGCAATACTATATAAATATGTATATCTTACTGTAATTTATAATTTGTTCTTGTTATCATGCATTGTATTGTACTGCTGCTGCAAAACAATAAATTTCATGACATGTGCCAATGGTGTTGAACCTGATTCTGATTAATGTCCAGGCTTATTCTCATGCTCCATTGAACCTGCTCCATTGATAAACCCATGGCTAAATAACTACATCCAATTCAAAGGTTCATTTTATTGTCAAAGTTTGATACAGAATACAACTCTGGTATTCGTCTTCTCCAGATAGCCATGACATTCAGAAAAACTGTGGGCATTGTTGAAAGAAAAGTCATTGACATCCCCCTCCCCATGAAAAAGGTAAAGAAACAAAACTGGCAAACCCGCCCACCCCACCCCTCCTTTGCACAAAAACTAATGGATCGCCCACATAGAAAACAGCAGCTGGAACATCAAACCCCAAACCTCCCAACCCCTCCCTCACACAAAAATTATCAGATCGCCAACATGGAAAACAGCAGCTTGAACAAACACCAAACCACCAACCTCGTGAACAAAACAGCAACAATAATATCAAACCCTGACCTCCCAACTCCCTGCCTTAAAATCTATTTTCCTTTTTCCCTGTAATTCTATTGATTTCTATTTCAAATATTGATTAACTGAGAATCTGCTCCGTGTTGCTGCCTGTTGACAGTCTAGGAGCAGGTGGGAAACTCTGAAAGATTACTGTCTAGTCAAAGTGCTCAATTATCCAGCATACTTACCGTACATGTCAATGGTAATGCTATCATTCTTTGATGAAACTGATGGATAGTCCTTAAAATCTGCCATACAGTTGAGTTCAGTCACACCGGTCTCTCGTGGTGTCCATGTAGCTGTTTCCTGGACTGTGGTGAGATTTGATCTACTGGCAACTGAATTCCATTCCTCACCATCCTGAAACCACCTTAATCTCACCTTCTCAGCAGGGTAGATGTTTGAGACCTCACATGTCCATGTGGTCTCCTGATTTACTTCTACAGGGTCTCTGTTGAGGATCCTTGGAGACTCTGGAAAAGCTGCAATACACACAAGAAATTCACTGCATATTGGTTTGCCTTGGCCTGTTTCAGACACTGATGGAATGATGCAAAACTGACCAAACCTCTATAAGCCTCTGTACACAACCAGGAGTTCATCAAACCGACGTCAGTATCAGCAGGTTCCATACTATGCTCTTTCTCTGAACTCTTTCTGCTCTTCAGGCATCCCAAAAATCTAACTCTGCTCCTCCCATGGGCAGTGATACAGGAGTAACGTTCACTGACTTATCAAGAGTGTGATCTCAATGAGCAGCTAGTTTGGGGTGGCACGGTAGTGTAGTGGTTAGCACAACGCTTTACAGTGCAGGTGATCCATGTTCAATTCCCGATGCTGCCTGTAAGGAGTTTGTACGTTTTCCTGTGACCGTGTGGGTTTCCTCCCACAGTCCAAAGATGTACTGGTTGGTGGGTGAACTGGTCATTGTAAATCGTAGTGTGATTAGGCTAGGGTTAAAATGGTGGATTGGTGGGCAGCGTGACTCGAAGGGCCGGGAGGGCCTATTCTGTGTTGTTGTCTTTCAATCTATTTTGTTCTGCCCATACTGGCCCAAGAGAAGGGCTGATCCCTAAAAAAGGATCATGATTTTGCCCGGGACCGCAGGACCTGAGTTATGTGGAAAGATTGAATAGGTTAGTACTTAATTCCTTGGAATGTAGAAGATTGAGAGGAGATATGATAGATTTATACAAAATTGTGAGGGGTATAGATAGGGTAAATGCAAGCAGGCTTTTCCCACAGAGGTTGGGTGGGACGACAACTAGAGGTCATGGGTTAAGGGTGAAAGGTGAAAAGTTTAAGGGGAACATGAGGGGAAACTTCATTCAGGTGGCTGTGAGGATGTGGAACGAGCTGCCAGTGCAAGTGGTGCATGTGAGCTCGATTTCAACATTTAAGAGAAGTTAGGGTAGGTACCTGGTTGGTAGGGGTATGGAGGGCTGTGGTGCTGATGCAGATTGACGGGAGCAGGTAGATTAAATGGTTCAGCACAAACTAGGTGGGCTGTACTTTTCTATGACTCTATCTATTACCACCACCTGCACTGACCACCAAGAGGAACACGGGAGTATCAGGTAAGAGTGCAGAATTTGCAGAAGTTTGGAATTGTTTCAGTGATCTTCAGCCAAATAATCTCTTCTACTTCCATGGTTCTCTGAAGTTGTAAACTTTCTGTCTCCGTTCAAGATAAACAAGAACAGATAAAACAAGAACTAAATGTGAAAGCTTTCAAAACAGGACCGCTCATTGCTTATTCTTGCCAATCTTTAACCAATGTGGGGAGAGGTTAAGGGGCAGTTTGATTTCAAAATGGAACTCACAGTACGTTTGCAGAGTTACAGATGCGTTTGTGATCCGTTTGGTCGTGTTAGGGCCTAAGTTCAACTCTGCCAAGCAGGTGTACACCAGTCCATCATCTGAAATACTTGGACTGAAATTAAAGATGTTCTTCAGTTGACCATCATCTGGGAAACCTGGTTCCTCTGTGGAAATACGTTCTACAACCTCACTCCTTCTGAACCAGGTGAGTACGAGTTTGTTCTTTGGATAGACCTTCGGGCCGGTACACTCCAGCTGATATGGTTTGTTAACTTCCAGCACGTCAGGAGGTGGAACAATGCTTATCTCTTGATCTGTTAAAGGAGAATCATGTTAACAAAATTCATTCAAATTACAAATCTAGATTATACTTGTATCAAACTCAAGAAAATCTGCAGACACTGGAAATCCGCAGCAACACACACAAAATGCTGGAGGAACTCAGCAGGCCAGGCAGCATCTATGGAAAAGAGTGAACAGTCAATGCTTCGAGTTCAGACCCTTCATCAGGTTTGGTAAAAGAAGGGGAGAAGTCAGAACAAGAAGGTGGGAGGAGGGGAGGAAGAAGTACAATGTAAGTGAAAGGGGACACCAGGAACGGGGAGGGGGTGAAGTTAAGAGCCAGGAAATTGATTGGTGAAAGGGATACAGTAAAGGGCTGGGGAAGGTGGAATCTGATAGGAGAGGATCAAAGACCACGGAAGAAAGGGAAGGGGGAGGAGCACCACAGGGAGGTGATGGACGGGTAGGGAGATAAGGTGAGACAAGGAACAGGAAAGGGGAATGGTGAAGGAGAGAAGGGAGGCCAATTCAATGTTCATGCCATCAGGTTGGTAGTTACCCAGACAGAATATTTGTTTCCTTCTCTCACCCGATTTCCTTGCCTGCCCAGTTTCACCCATCACCTGCCACCTTGTACTTCCTTCTTCCCTCCCCCAACTTCTCGTTCTGACTTCTCAGTCCTGAAGAAGGATTTCGGCCCAAAAAGTTGAATGTTTGCTCTTTTCCACAGCTGCTGCCTGGCCTGCTGAGTTCCTCCAGCATTTTGTACTTGTCCCACCTTTCTTTCCATTCACTGTCATTTCAGGTGACTTCAGAACTTTGAAATACTCCTTAATATTAAGCCTAACTTCATTAAAAATTTCTTCAAACTTTAATGAATGTCACTAACAAGTGGTGCTCAAGTGTAAAGTTATTTTACCATACATATGTACACCACCAAATGAACCAACATCCCTCTGGAGCAAGGTGCACAACACAGTACACATACAGTAAACTCACAGACTACACATAAAGTAATATTACCACAAGTAACAAGGTGCATTTACAGCACAAGTTAAAATGTAAGCAGTATAATGCTACTGGTGCTTCACACCTGATGAGGCCTGGGTGGTGGCAGGGAGTTCAGTAATCTTACAGCCTAGGGGAAGAAGCTCTCTCCCATCCTAACAATACCTGTTTTGATACTACAGTAACCCGTGTCTGATAGTAGGGGTCAAAGAGACTGTTGGACGGATGGCAGGGATCATTGTCGATGCTAAGGGCCCTGCATACCTAGCACTCCTGATAAATATCTTCCATGGGTGGAAGAGAGACCCAATGATCCTTTCAGCAGTCCTTACAATTATTTGTATGGACTTACGGTCAGGTGCCTTGCAATTCCCGTACCAGATAGATATGCAGCTGGTCAGGACACTCTCAATGGTGTTCCTGTAAAAATTGTTAGCATGGGGTGGCGGGACAGGGTGGGGGTGTGGGAAATGGAAAGCCTTGCTTGCCCCCAATCTCCTCAGGAAATGGAGATGCTGTTGTACTTTCTTATCCAAAGAAGTGGTGTTGAGGGACCAGGTGAGACTGTCCATTACGTGCACCCCCAGAAACTTGGTGCTCCTAACTCTATCCACAGAGGAGCCAAGTCTGCAATCCTCTTTTTAGCGAAGAGCAATAGTACGTGGGCCAGGCCTGGAAATAACACAATTTCTTCAGTCCAGAGTTCTCATGATAGTCCAAATACAGAAGCATCACATTGCTTTTCAGTAACTTTTGTCAGTTTGAGCAAAGTCTAAGAGAACAGTGGGTTAACAAGAGATGAGGTGATGATGTGATCATTGTAATCCAATATGAGGCACTGTGGATCAAATCCATCCAGAAGTAATTCATTTCTTAACTTAAGCCTGCAATCCCTCACGTAGAAAAATATTTACTTTTGTTTTTGTATTTGCACAGTTTGTTGTCTTTCGCACACTTGTTGTTTCTCTGCCGTGTTGGATGTGGCCTTTCATTGATTCCATTGTGTTTCTTGGATTAACTGTGCCCACAAGAAGGTGAATCTCCAGGTTGTATATGGTGACATGCTGCATGTAACACCCCAGGAAAGGTTTCACTGCTGACGTAATGGTCTTTCTGTAGAAGCTGTGTTTGGGTTATGGTTAGAGATAACGGGGTGCTGTGGAATGTGATCCGTCCAATGAAGGGAGTGTGTTTCGTGTTGTGTGCCTGACACCGGGGTGAGTTGGGTCTTTTGTTAGGCAGGGATGAAGGGAGAAGTTGCCGGAGAGAAGAGGTCATAAGACCCGACCCAGAGTGGGCCCATGAATGGACGAAGCCCGGCGTGACCGAAGGAGGGTTGGCAACGTGAGCTCCAACTTGTGCACATTAGACTATTTCATTAAAATTGTCCCTTTTCTTTTTTTGCTTTTTCTTTACTAACCCTTTAGTTGAAATGAAGATTATAAAGCTGAATTGTTTAATTGCATGTGGTGTACTATCTGTTATTTCGTGTTACCTATTTGTAACAGGGTAACAAATCACGCAGCATCCACGCCAACAGGGGCTTCGGGGTGGGCTCGCGGCTCAATCTCACACGTTTGGTAGAGCCGGAGATTGTATTGCCTAGATTTACGCAGCCATCGGAACCAGAGCGTTTCAATTGTGGGGGTATCATCTGGGATCGATTTCGTTGGATGTTGTGTAATTGCCCTGAGCATTGATCCTGTACGTGGTTATGGATGCTGTCGGGGTTGAGCAGTGGTGCGAATCCATGTATCCCTGATGAATTATTAATTGGAATTTTAAGTACTGTTAAAGCTGCAGGACAAGTTACGATTGTGGAGTGGAAGTTTGATTAAACGGCAGGTTTCGGCTGTTTAAGTCCAGACGAGCGCTGACGTAACGCAGTGCTCCCTGCTACTACTGGGGCTACGGGGGGGTGGGGCATGAGCTGTCCACACTTTCCGGGAAGAGGAGAGTGTAGGGAAGTGGGCCGAATCGCAAGTTGAGTCTCCCGTAGCTGGGGATGGAGACTTCAAAGACAGGGTGTTCTCGTTTCCGCGGAGCGAGGGGAAGCAGTGGTCTTATTTGGAATGTCCAATGAGTCCCCGAGCGAGGACAGAGAATTCTGAGTTGATAGCAGTCCTTACATCTCTGGCGAATAAATGGAAAAATGCCCAGGTTCAAAGTCCCAGCTATGGTAGGCTCTGCCTGTTCTCAGGAAGGAAGCCCACCCCTAAAGGGGAAGAGGAGGATGAGATTTGGGTGGAGCAGACCTCCCAGTTGTGAGATGAGTGACAGTGCTCTGATAACGTTAGACAACAGCGATTGGTTGAAAGTTTGAGTGGGCGGGCTGATGACGTAGTGAGAACCCCCTTGCCACTTCTGCAGCCGACATGCAAGCGCTAGGAAAGGTGTTTGGTGTGACGGGAAGCCCAATCGAGCTCATGACGGGGTTTCAGATCGTGCGTCAGGAAGAGGGGGAGAAGCTTTCCGCCTTCATCTTTCGGCTAGAGAGGCAGCTAAATTGTTTGCGGTGTAGAGAGGCCATTCAGACGGCTGAGGTGAATCAGTTAAGGACGGACCAAATAGCAAAAGGCGCCCACTCCCAGAACCTGATCGCCTGGGGTCTCTGACTGTCTGGTAAGACGTGCCCCCCTCCATCGTTTGTTGAGCTGATCAGAGAAGTACAAGAGGAGAGAATGCATCCATCAGCAGGGTACAGTCCTCGGTAGTGGGCCTTTTGTTGAAGTGACCACAGGTAACTTGCCCCGGGGAATGGTAGATGAGATTGTGGCAGAGTTGAGAACTGAGATGTCCCGGTTGTTATCAGAGGGTGTGCCCCCCCCCCCATAATGGTGCTGATAGGGAGGCCCTCTGAGGAGACGGACAATGCAGGGGGCTGCAAGTGGCCAGGGTCCGGTATTGTCCGCTATAACTGTGTGAAGAGAGACACCAGGCGGGAGTGTGAACGATGGAAAACCCTTCGGAGAGTGTGTCCCCGGGTACCTAAGCAGAGAGAGACATTGGGAAAACTTAGAAGAGACCTAGTGAGGGAATTGCCTGGCGTGTCGGGGGAACACATTCCCAGCAATATATCAACGAACACCCCACAGAAAAAATCCTATTCCCGAAGAGTTAGTGGGGCCAAGCTCCAGTGTATCACTGCAGATAGAGGGTATTTATACTAGAGCCATACCGGGCACAGGGTCGCAGGTCACTTTGCTGTACTGCTCGTTTTACAACCAGTATTTGACACAATTACCATTGCCACCATTCAGTGCACAAGAGATCTGGGGACTCTGTGCGGATGTGCAAGTGGCTGAGGCCCTCGATACATTAGTGCTGATTTGTCTGGACCCTGTTGAGAGGGTCAGAATTTCACTTCTTTTAGGGACAAATACTTCTATTGGTATGAGGCTAATGGGAGCCTGCAAAGAGAGAACTGGAGGGAGCTTTCTAAAGACATTGTCTGTTCACCTGGTGTTTCAAGCTGCTCTCGAGGAAGTATGTGGCCACACTGGGCAGGATAATGAGCTTAGACAAGGGACTGTGTGGTTTACCCAGTCAAAACCAATTGTGTTGCGGCCTGGGTAAGTAGCGAGAGTGATGGGAAACCCCAAATTTGCCAGATTGCCCGACGGCGAGGCCCGCTTAGTGAATGCTCCAGAAGACCACGAGGAGGAGTCGGGATTATCTGCTGGGGTTCTAGTGAGGCCCAAACTGCAGAAGCCCTTGGTTCTACAGGCAAACAGGATGGCAGTGGCTCTCAGGAACACTATGAAGAGAGAGGTCACCTTCAAGCAGGGGATGCCCCCGACGCATCTCTTTGCGGTGACGGTCATGAGACAAGCCAGAGGGAAACTATCTGCAAAAGGGGGAAAGTTGACCACTGAGTTATTCAAATTTGGGTAATCCCTGGTACCTGCGGGCTGGAAGACATGATGTTGAAGCTGGAAGGTGTCTTTTCCACTGACGAGTTTGATGTGGGTTGTTCCAAGAGCACTCATCACACTATCCGTGTGACTGAGGACAGCCCGTTCAGAGAAAGGTCACGGTGACTGGCCCCTGCACAGGTGGAGGACGTTCGGCAGCACTTGTGCAAGTTGAAGGAAGCTGGGATCTTCAATTAGCCCAGAATCCCCTATGTGTCCCCAATAGTCATAGCCAGGAAGAAGAATGGGAAGGTACGGATGTGTGTGGTCTATAGGACTCCGAACAGTACAGCCCTAACCAGTATACTGTCCCGAGTATTGAAGACGCGCTGGCCTGCTTGAGTGGTGCAAAGTGGTTTAGTGTGCTGGACTTGAGGAGTGGATATTACCAGATCCCCATGAGTGAGGCTGACAAAGATAAGGCGGCATTTATAAGTCCACTGGGATATTCCAATTCGAAAGGATGACCCAGGGCATATCGGGACCCTCTGCGACCTTCCAGCGAGTCATGGAGAAAACGATGGAGGATATAAACTTGGTGTATTGGTGTATCTGGATGAATTCATAGTCTGTGGTCAGCGGTCAGAAAAGGAGATATGGCCCAGGCGGAGAAGATGAAACACGTTGTGGTACCTCCATTACTGAGAGAATGGCTCAGATTGGAATTGAGGAACCAGATCCTATTCCGGGTCACGTCGCCTATGGACCACCCTCAACATTCCCAGCTGGTTCTGCCTGAGAAGTATCAGAGGATGTGTTGAAGTCACTTCATGATGACTCTGGACATCTGGGGGTTGACAAGACCTGTGGATTGCTCAGAGATTGGTTTTACTGGCCCCAAATGAAACTGGAGGTGGAAGAATACTGCAGGTCGTACATTCGATGCATACAGAGGGAGACGCTGCCTATGAGGGCCACTCCGTCGTCCCACTTGCAGAGTGTGGGACTCCTTGACCTGGTGTGTATGGATTCCCTATCAATAGAGCCAGGTGCAAGCAACGTGGCGAATGTCTCAGTCATCACAGATCACTACACCAGGTATGCTCAAGCTTTCCCTACTAAGATCAGAGGGCATCCATGGTGGCCAAAGTTTTATGGGAGAGGTATTTCATTTGTATGGTATCCCCAGGTGGATACATAGTGATCAGGGATGAGATTCCGAGAGTAGGCTCATACATGAGTTACTGAGCATGCTCAGAGTCGAGAAGTCAAGGACTACTCCGTATCACCCGCAGGGTGATCCCTGCCCGAGAGGTTTAATTGGACCTTGCTAGACATGCTCGGAACCTTGGAAATCAGCAAGAAGAACAAGTGGAGTCAACACATTGGACATCTGTTTCACTGCTACAACTGTACACGAAATGCAACTACCGGGTACTTGCCATATTATCTGATGTTTGGACACGAGACAAGGTTGTCCATTGACCTTTGTTTTGGGACTGGTGAGGATGACATTCTCCCTGTCATCACGTGGGTTTCCTCCGGGTGCCCTGGTTTCTTCCCACAGTCCAAAGACATACCGGTTGGGAGGTTAATACAACCTCAATGCAAGAAGTATCAGGAACAAAGGTGATGAACTGAGAGCTTGGATACATACATGGAATTGTGATGTAGTGGCCATTACAGAGACTTGGCTTGCACCAGGGCAGGAATGGATTCTCAATATTTCTGGATTTCAGTGCTTTAAAAGGGATAGAGAGGGGGAAAAAGGGGAGGAGGGGTGGCATTACTGGTCAGGGATACTATTACAGCTACAGAAAGGGTGGGTAATGTGGCAGGATCCTCTTTTGAGTCAGTATGGGTGGAAGTCAGGAACAGGAAGGGAGCAGTTACTCTATTGGGGGTATTCTATAGGCCCCCTGATAGCAGCAGAGATACAGAGGAGCAGATTGGGAGGCAGATTTTGGAAAGGTGCAAAAATAACAGGGTTGTTATCATGGGTGACTTTAACTTCCCTAATATTGATTGGCACCTAATTAGTTCCAAGGGTTTAGATGGGGCAGAGTTTGTTAAGTGTGTCCAGGATGGATTCCTGTCACAGTATGTGGACAGACCAACTAGGGGGAATGCCATACTAGATCTAGTACTAGGTAATGAACCGGGTCAGGTCACAGATCTCTCAGTGGGTGAGCATCTGGGGGACAGTGACCACCGCTCCCTGGCCTTTAGCATTATCATGGAAAAGGATAGAATCAGAGAGGACAGGAAAATTTTTAATTGGGGAAGGGCAAATTATGATGCTATAAGGCTAGAACTTGCGGGTGTGAATTGGGATGATGTTTTTGCAGGGAAATGTACTATGGACATGTGGTCGATGTTTAGAGATCTCTTGCAAGATGTTAGGGATAAATTTGTCCCGGTGAGGAAGATAAGGAATGGTAGGGTGAAGGAGTCATGGGTGACAAGTGAGGTGGAAAATCTAGTCAGGAGGAAGAAGGCAGCATACATGAGGTTTAGGAAGCAAGGATCAGATGGGTCTATTGAGGAATATAGGGAAGCAAGAAAGGAGCTTAAGAAGGGGCTGAGAAGAGCAAGAAGGGGGCATGAGAAGGCCTTGGCGAGTAGGGTAAAGGAAAACCCCAAGGCATTCTTCAATTATGTGAAGAAAAAAAGGATGACAGAAGTGAAGGTAGGACCGATTAGAGATAAAGGTGGGAAGATGTGCCTGGAGGCTGTGGAAGCGAGCGAGGTCCTCAATGAATACTTCTCTTCAGTACTCACCAATGAGAGGGAACTTGGTGATGGTGAGGACAATATGAGTGAGGTTGATGTTCTGGAGCATGTTGATATTAAGGGAGAGGAGGTGTTGGAGTTGTTAAAATACATTAGGATGAATAAGTCCCCGGGGCTGGACGGATATTCTCCAGGCTGCTCTATGAGGCAAGGGAGGAGATTGCTGAGCCTCTGGCTAGGATCTTTATGTCCTCATTGTCCACGGGAATGGTACTGGAGGTTTGGAGGGAGGCGAATGCTGTCCCCTTGTTCAAAAAAGGTAGTAGGGATAGTCTGGGTAATTATAGACCAGTGAGCCTTACATCTGTGGTGGGAAAGCTGCTGGAAAAGATTCTTAGGGATAGGATCTATGAGCATTTAGAGAATCATGGTCTGATCAGGGACAGTCAGCATGGCTTTGTGAAGGGCAGATCGTGTCTAACAAGCCTGATAGAGTTCTTTGAGGAGGTGACCAGGCATATAGGTGAGGGTAGTGCAGTGGATGTGATCTATATGGATTTTAGTAAGGCATTTGACAAGGTTCCACACGGTAGGCTTATTCAGAAAGTCAGAAGGCATGGGATCCAGGGAAGTTTGGCCAGGTGGATTCAGAATTGGCTTGCCTGCAGAAGGCAGAGGGTGGTGGTGGAGGGAGTACATTCAGATTGGAGGATTGTAACTAGTGGTGTCCCACAAGGATCTGTTCTGGGACCTCTACTTTTCGTGATTTTTATTAACGAGCTGGATGTTGGGGTAGAAGGCTGGGTTGGCAAGTTTGCAGATGACACAAAGGTTGGTGGTGTTGTAGATAGTGTAGAGGATTGTCAAAGATTGCAGAGAGACATTGATAGGATGCAGAAGTGGGCTGAGAAGTGGCAGATGGAGTTCAACCCGGAGAAGTGTGAGGTGGTACACTTTAAGGACAAGCTCCAAGGCAGAGTACAAAGTAAATGGCAGGATACTTGGTAGTGTGGAGGAGCAGAGGGATCTGGGGGTACATGTCCACAGATCCCTGAAAGTTGCCTCACAGGTGGATAGGGTAGTTAAGAAAGCTTATGGGGTGTCAGCTTTCATAAGTCAAGGGATAGAGTTTAAGAGTCACACTGTAATGATGCAGCTCTATAAAACTCTGGTTAGGCCACACTTGGAGTACTGTGTCCAGTTCTGGTTGCCTCACTATAGGAAGGATGTGGAAGCATTGGAAAGGGTACAGAGATTTACCAGGATGCTGCCTGGTTTAGAGAGTATGCATTATGATCAGAGATTAAGGGAGCTAGGGCTTTACTCTTTGGAGAGAAGGAGGATGAGAGGAGACATGATAGAGGTGTACAAGATAATAAGAGGAATAGATAGAGTGGATAGCCAGTGCCTCTTCCCCAGGGCACCACTGCTCAATACAAGAGGACATGGCTTTAAGGTAAGGGGTAGGAAGTTCAGGAGGGATACTAGAGGAAGAATTTTTACTCAGAGAGTGGTTGGTGCGTGGAATGCACTGCCTGAGTCAGTGGTGGAGGCAGATACACTAGTGAAATTTAAGAGACTACTAGACAATTATATGGAGGAATTTAAGGTGGGGGGTTATATGGGAGGCAGGGTTTGAGGGTCGGCACAACATTATGGGCCAAAGGGCCTGTACTGTGCTGTACTATTCTATTTTCTATGTTAATTGGTCATTGTAAAGTGTCCCATGATCAGGCTAGGGTTAAATCAGGGGATCACTGGGCAGTGAGGCTCAAAGGGCCAGAATGGCCTATTCTGTGTTGTATCTGAATAAATAAAAATAAATATAACACAGTACAAAATAAAAATAAAATATAACTCAGTACAGCCCTTCAGCCCATCTTGTGCACATTGACCATGATACCATTCTAACTGCCTGCACAAAGCCTGTGTCCCTCTATTCCCTGCCTGTCTAAATATTATTAAAAGTTAAATCATACCTGCTTCTGCGAGCACGTTCCAGGAAGCTACCACTCTTTATGTGACAAAAAAATGACCTTGCACATCTTAAAATCTTCACTCTGTCATTCACCCTCTACCCCGTCCCACAAACAGTCAGGTCCGCATTGGGACCTTGCTGTGTGTGGACTGAGAATACTGTTCACCATTGTACAGCAGGACACTAAAGTACAATGGCCCCATGTGTCTCCACAGTACTGATGCATCAAAATAGGAGAGATGATTGATCCAGTCAAACACTCCCAAAACAACACACACACAATGCTGGAGGGACTCAGCAGGTTAGGCAGCATCTATGGAAACGACACTTCAAGCCGAGACCCTTCTTCAGCACTGGAAAGGAAGGGGGAAGACTGCAGGACACTCCCGTAGTTTGAAGAGTTCTGTATGGAGTGGGAGGAGCGCTTGTTGTTCGTTCATCTGCATTTGAAATAAAGAACTCAACAGCCTTTGGTGTTGATAATCAGATCACTTACACTGGACATCGAGAGTGGCTGACTGTCGTTTAACAATGGTGTTGGAGTGATGGTGAAGTTTCAGCTCGGCCTCGCAGGTGAACTGCTGTCCATTCAGCTCTGCTCGTGGATTCACAGTGTGGTAGATAGTCAGCCCAGTACTGGCTGACCTGTTCACTAATATCTCACTTCCCTTCTTCAGTCTGAGTTGAAGTTCCCCTGAGACGTTAAACACACTGCAGGTGATATTCACCGGAATTCCCTCAGTGGTGATCGGGATTTGGATTTCTGGGTTGGAGAAAACTGTAACAACAGAGAACATTGTTAGAAACTTTCTCAAAGTGAGTTCTGCAGCCCTTCTGTACCACTAGACTGAGGTAGCAAATGGAACTCTTTTGAAGTCTGTCTGTGATACAGCACCCACCTACCTCACTGTGTGTCTAGTGGCTAAAGAAAGTGCGGTGGGAATTATCAAAATTCCCCCCCCCCCACAGTTCCCAGCATCATTCACTCCTGACCCAATCTCATCAAGGCAAATGACACACTGGTTCAGTGCATCCGACAGAGTGGAACTTTGCAGCACACATACACATACACACACGTAAACACACACACATATACACGCTCGTAAACACACACACATATACACGCTCGTAAACACACACGTATACACACAGATTTATTTACAATGTCTTTGAGTCTGAGCAATCCTGGAAAAGCTGTCATTCACCATCACAACAGGGTTGACTTGGCCAGTAACCAGCCAGTGGTTTCTCAGTCATTTCAGATGGCACTTTGCCTTCAAAGCAATGGTAAATAATCCACAGAATTAATTCCTTGTGTATGAAACACACACACACACACACACACACACACACACACACACACAATATCTAATTGCAACTTATAGATTATTTTATGTATTGCGCTGTACTGCTGCCACAAATCAACAAAATTCACAGCGCATATCAATAATGATAAACTGATTCTGATTTAACTTTGCTGCAAACTTCTGTCTCCTTTCTATCTAATGATACGTTTGCTGGCAGCCTTTGATCCCACATTCAGTTTCTATCTCTGACAAATTCAATTGCCGGTCGCTGCTTCTGCAACACGATCTTATCCTGGTGCACAGATTTCTGAATGGATGTACACTACCTCAGTATTTGATTTTTTGCTCTCTTTTTGCAATACCATGCAGATATATATATCTTATTGTAATTTATAATTTGTTCTCGTTCTTCTACATGACACTGCACTGCTGTGGCAAAACAATAAATGTCATGACATGTGCCAATGGTGTTGAACCAGATTCTGATTAATGTCCAGGCTTAGTCTCATGCTCCATGGAACCTGCTCCATTGATAAACCCATGGCTAAATAACTACATCTGATTCAAAGATTCAAAGGTTCATTTTATTGTCAATGTTTGTATGCAGAATACATCTCTCATATTCGTCTTCTCCAGATAGCCATGACATTCAGAAAAACTGTGGGAGTTGTTGAAAGAAAGGATGTTGACCACCTCCCATCCATCCCTCCCCACATGAAAAGGAAATCTGCTCCGTGTTGCTGCCAGTAGACTGTTTAGGAGCAGGTGGGACACTCTGAAAGATTACTGTCTAGTCAAAGTGCTCAATTATCCAGAATGCTTACCGTACACATTAATGGTAATGCTATCATTCTTTGATGAAACTGATGGATAGTCCTGAAAATCTGCCATGCATTTCAGTTCAGTCACACTGGTCTCTCGTGGTGTCCATGTAGCTGTTGCCTGGACTGTGGTGAGATTTGATCTACTGGCAACTGAGTTCCATTCCTCACCATCCTGAAACCACCTTAATCTCACCTTCTCGGCAGGGTAGATGTTTGAGACCTCACACGTCAATGTGGTCTCCTGATTTACTTCTACAGGGTCTCTGTTGACAATCCTTGGGGGCTCTGGAAAAGCTGCAATACACACAAGAAATTCACTGCATATTGGTTTGCCTTGGCCTGTTTCAGATACTGATGGAATGATGCAAAACTGACCAGATCTTTATAAGCCTCTGTACACAACCAGGAGTTCATCAAACCCACGTCGGTATCAGCAGGTTCCATACTATGCTCTTTCTCTGAACTCTTTCTGCTCTTCAGGCATCCCAAAAATCTAACTCTTTGCTCCTCCCGTGGGCAGTAATACAGAGTAAACGCTCACTGACCTATCAAGAGTGTGGTCTCAGTGAGCAGCTAGTTTGGGGTGGCACGGTAGTGTAGTGGTTAGCACAATGCTTTACGGTGCAGGTGATCCATGTTCAATTCCCGATGCTGCCTGTGAGGAGTTTGTACGTTTTCCTGTGACCGTGTGGGTTTCCTCCCACAGTCCAAAGACGTACTGGTTGGTGGGTGAACTGGTCATTGTAAAATGTAGTGCGATTAGGCTCGGGTTAAAATGGTGGATTGGTGGGCAGCGTGACTCGAAGGGCTGCGAGGGTGTATTCTGCATTGCAGTCTTTCAATCTATTTTGTTCTGCCCGTACTGGCCCAAAAGAAGGGCTGATCCCTAAAGAATGGTCATAAAGAAAACTTTAGGCACATTTGCCTTCATAAATCCAAGTACTGAGTACAGGAGATGGAACATTATGTTGAAGTTTTATTAGGCATTGGTGAAGCCTAATTTGGAGTACTTTATACTTTATAGTTTATTGTCGCCAAACAATTGATACTAGAATGTACAATCATCACAGCGATATTTGATTCTGCACTTCCCGCTCCCTGGATTACAAATATTAACTATTTAAGATATTTAAAATAGTAAAAATTAGTAAATATTAAACATTTAAATTATAAATCATAAATAGAAAATAGAAAAATGGAAAGTAAGGTAGTGCAAAAAAATCCGAGAGGCAGGTATTGTGTGTAGTTCTGGTCACCTACCTATTGGAAAGATGTAAATGAGGTTGAAAAAGTACAGATAAAATTTACAAGGATTTTGCAAACAACAGGAATTCTGCAGATGCTGGAAATTCAAGCAACACACACAAAAGTTGCTGGTGAACGCAGCAGGCCAGGCAGGACCTGATGAAGGGTCTTGGCCTGAAACGTCGACTGCACCTCTTCCTAGAGATGCTGCCTGGCCTGCTGCGTTCACCAGCAACTTTTATGTGTGTTACAAGGATTTTGCCCTGGATTGCAGGACCTGAGTTATGTGGGAAGATTGAATAGGTTAGGACTTTATTCCTTGGAAAGCCGTAGACTAAGAGGAGATTTCATAGAATTACACAAAATTATGAGGGGCAAGCTTTTCCCACAGAGGTTGGGTGGTACTGCAACTGGAGGTCATGGGTTAAGGGTGAAAGGTGAAAAGTTCATTGGGAAAATGAGAGGAAACTTCTTCATTCAAATGGCTGTGAGGTTGTGGAACGAGCTGCCAGTGCAAATGGTGCATGTGAGCTCGATTTGAACATTTAAGAGAAGTTAGGATAGGTACCTGGTTGGTAGGGGTATGGAGGGCTGTGGTGCTGATGCAGATTGACGGGAGCAGGTAGATTAAATGGTTCAGCACAAACTAGGTGGGCTGTACTTTTCTGTGGGTGTCTATTACCCACCACCTGCACTGACCACCAAGAGGGACACGGGAGTATCAGGTAAGAGTGCAGAATTTGCAGGAGTTTGGAATTGTTTCAGTGATCTTCAGCCAAATAATCTCTTCTACTTCCATGATTCTCTGAAGTTGTAAACTTTCAGTCTTGGTTGAAGATAAACAAGTTTTGCTGAGTGAATAAAACAAGAACTAAATGTGAAAACTTTCAAAACAGGACCGCTCATTGCTTATTCTTGCCAATCTTTAACCAATGTGGGGAGAGGCTAAGGGGCAGTTCGATTTCAAAATGGAACTCACAGTAAGTTTGCAGAGTCACAGATGCATTTGCAATTTGTTTGGTCCTGTTCAGGTCCAAGTTCAACTCTGACAAGCAGGTGTACACCAGTCCATCGTCTGAAATACTTGGAGTGAAATGAAGGATGTTCTTCAGTGGACCATCATCTGGGTAACCTGGTTTCTCTGTGGAAATACTTGCTACAGTCTCACTCCCTCTGAGC
Organism: Mobula birostris; assembly: GCF_030028105.1. Taxonomy (NCBI): domain Eukaryota; kingdom Metazoa; phylum Chordata; class Chondrichthyes; order Myliobatiformes; family Myliobatidae; genus Mobula; species Mobula birostris. The sequence goes on from NC_092401.1 coordinate 7,904,482, forward strand.
CAGGTGAGTACGAGTTTGTTCCTTGGATAGACCTTCGGGCCAGTACACTCCAGCTGATATGGTTTGTTAACTTCCAGCATGTCAGGAGGTGTAACAACGCTTAAGTTTCGATCTGTCAAAGGAGAATCATGATTGACAATGGAGATTGGAAAATTCCAAATCAAAAATTACCCTGACCAATGTGCTTGTGGATCATCCCAGCCTGTGACATTCCCAGATTCTGTGTAACACTTTCAAGTTATACATAATTTTATGTTGCTGCCTTTCATCCTGTTATACTCCGCTATTGGATGTATTTAGAACAAAAGTTTTCACTTACTGTACACGGGGACCACCCGTTTGTCCTCCTTCACTGAAGTTTGACATATTACAGTACAGGGCACTGTGAAATCCCATTTCTGAACACTCAGAAATCGGTCTGTAATCCACTTATCACCCTTAATTCTGTTGGGATTTATCCCTGGTTTATATTCCAGAGTTATCGATGGATTGTTACACGTTGTACTGCAGTTCACCTCCAGGGAGTGTCCAAATTCCACCACTAGGGAGTTTGTTTTGACCGAAACCTCAAATCCATTCAGTTTATCTGCCAGAGACACACAGGGAAATGGAATCTGTTCAGTGAAGTGTTGTGTGCAGTTCAATCTCAGCTGAGAATGGATAGACTTACCGTTCAGACAGTGAGGGGACAGTTCACCAGACTGATTCCCAGGATGGCAGGACTGGCACATGAAGAGAGATTGAGTCAACTATGCCCATGTACATTGAGGTTTGGAAAATTAGAGAAAATTGAATCAAACTTATGACGTTTTGACAGATTTCAAGAGGTTGGATGCAGGATGTACGTTTTCCCCAGCTGATGAGTGTAAACAAGGGATTGCAGTCTCAGGATGGAGAGATCGAGCTGTGGAGAAAAATCTTCACACACATGTAGTGAAGACCAAATCACTAAATGTATTTAAATAGGAAGACAGACTTTGAGACACCAGTGGCATTTATGTAGAGAACACAGGCATCTCTTGTGTGCAACAGTTTGAATGAACTTCATTGCAGTCTGTTCCACACAAAATAAATGTTTGGTTCAATGGTTCCATTTAAAATCAGACAATGTATATAGTATACAACCTGAAATTCTTGCTCTTCGCAGACGTCCATGAAACAGAAGGGAAAAAAACTCAAAGAATGAATGACAGAAAATGTTTTAACCCTAAAGCGCCCCCTCCTCCCATGAACAAGCAACAAAAACTTCAGTCTCCCATCCCTCTGACCCCACTTGATCCAGCAAACATCAACTGCGCCCCCCCCTCTTACCACCCGCCCCCCCCATGCAAGCAAAAGCAAAGCCCCCAGAGACCAAGATCTAGAGTTCATCAGGCAGGATAATTTCATCAGCATAATTTTAGCCCTTGCAATTCAATCTGATGGAATATTTTCAGTCAAAGACCTTAAAGACTACTAAAAAGGGTGGATCTGATGTCAAACAGTATTACGGACCCCTGAATTCTGCAAAAGTTTTCCCTGGAAATAATTAAGCTCCATCTTTCCAAGCATTATTCAGTAGAAATTACCCGATTCAGGTTTAATATCAACATCATATGTTGTGAGATTTGTTAACTTTGCGGCAGCAGTACAATGAAATACATGATAATTATAGAAAACAACTATATTACAGTAAAGATATGTGGATATTAAATAGTTAAATTAAAATAAGTGCTAAATCAGAGATACTGAGGTAGTGTTCATGGGTCAATGTCCATTAGGAATTGGATGGCGGAGAGGAAGAAGCTATTCCTGAATCGCTGAGTGTGTGCCTTCAGGCTCCTGTACTTCCTTTCTGATGGTAACAATGAGAAGAGGGCATGTCCTGTGTGATGTGTGTGCTTAATGCTGGACGCTGCCTTTCTGCGGCACCAGTCCTTGAAGATGTCTTGGATACTACGGAGCCTACTGCCCCCGATGGAGCTGACTAACTTTACAATATAAAGTAATGATAAATTTCTGTCAGTTTTTATAAAGTGAAGCCAAAAATTGAGATAGGAAGCCGCATCTTATAGCACACACTTGTGCTGGAAAGTTTGTGAACCCTGTAGAATTTTCTGTATTTCTGCATGAATATGACCTAAAATATGCTCAGATCTTCATGCAAATCATAAAACTAGATAATTAGAACCCAATTAAATAAGTAACATCAAAAATATTATTGGGAAAAATGACCCAATATTACATGTATTTGCTGGGAAAAGTATGTGAACCTCTGGAGTAATGCCTTCCACAAAAGTTATTTAGAGTCAGGTGCTGCAATCAATGAGATGAGATTGGAGGTGTGGGTTGTAGAGATGTGCTGCCCTATAAAACAGACACACAAAGTCAGGTTACTGACAGAGCCTGCTCTTCTCATGAAAGATCTGTTATGTGCACCATGCCTCAGTCGAAACAACTTTCAGAGGACCTCAGAAGAAGAATTGTAGAGATGCATGAAGCTCGAAAAGGCTGCAAAAGCATTTCTAAAGACCTACGTGTTCATCAGTCGACAGTAAGAGAAATCGTCTACAAATGGAGGAAACTGTTGCTACCGTCCCTGGGAATGGGCGTCCTGCAAAGATCACACCAAGAGCTTGAAGTGCAGGGCTGAAGGAGATGAAAAAGAACCCAAGAGTAACAGCAAAAGATCTGCAGAAATTTCTAGAACTCACTAAGTCTCTGTACATGTGTCCACTATAAGAAAAACAAGAATGGTGTTCCTAGAAAAACACCACGGAGGAAATTACTGTTCTCCAAAGAAAAAAAAACATTGCTGCATCTCAAGTTTGCAAAAGTCCACCTGCATGTTTTACAGCACTTCTGGGGCAATGTTCTGTGGACAGATGAGACAAAAAGTTTGAACTTTTTGGCAGAAACTGTTTGGAGGAAAAATGGCACGGCACACCAACACTAAACTCTCATCCGAAATGTGAAGCATGGTGAAAGGATCGTCATGGTTTGGGGCTGCTTTGCTGCCTCAGTGCCTGGACAGTTTGCAATCGTTGAGAGAACAATGAATTCAAAATTGTGCCAGGACATTTTACAGGAGAATGTCAGGGTAGCAGTCCGTCACCTGAAGCTTAATAGAAGTTGGATAACACAGAGAACAGGAAGGAGCCCAACGAAGCGTGGCGTCTGCGACCGGCTAAGCTTTCGCCCAGTGAAAAAAGGAACGAGTAACCGTGAAACGGTGTGAAACGCTCCCGGCAAGTTATGCAGAATAAAGGGACACTTTCATCAAATGTGGCCGGTTGAAGATCCGTTCACGAGACGCACTCTAACCGCCTCGCAGAAACATACAGTTATAAACATTCAGCTTCTGATTCTGCGAGCTCAAACAGATGAATGAACAGTTATTACGTTTAAAGGTATTTGACCTACCTGTTATGACGGAAAGTGCTGTGAGAAATAAAACATAACCGCCCGCTGAAATCTGCGTGTAACCCATAATGAGTGCATGTCAAGGAGGGCGTGATCCGGAGCTGGCGAGGTTCGGGCTCTTGTACTGGTGATCCGCGGCTATCGATGTCGGTGGGTGGGACCAAACATATCCGCTCCGGCCATCAATCAGCGTCCGTGATGGTGGGACAGAGTTAATTTGTCATGGTCAGTACGAAGTATCCAGGGAGCTCAGGGCGACTTCACTTTGTGGGTGGATTCAGAGAATCGAAGTACATTTATTATCAAAGTACTTATGCAGTGTACAACTCTGAGATTCATCGTCCGCGCAGACAGCCACGAAATAAAGAAAACCGTGGAACCCGTTCAGAGAAAAGTATCAACCGCCCCACGAGCAGAATAAAAAACAAATTGCGCAAATGTAACAAATAAAAGAGCGAAAAATACAGAAACTGAAACGCACAATTAAGAGTCCAGGCATATTCAGGTCAGCTGTGTTCGCTTTCTGCAGGCTGCCCCAATTCAAAAACGCCCAAAGTAGCAAGAAAAAAAAAGTGGTTACCAGAAACCACAACGTCAAGATGATGAAAGGCATTATAAGGCGATGAGAGGCATTGATCATGTGGATAGTCAGAGGCTTTTTCCCAGGGCTGAAATGGTTGCCACAAGAGGACACAGGTTTATGGCTCTGGGGAGTTGGTACAGAGGAGATGTCAGGGGTAAGTTTTTTTTTACTCAGAGAGTGGTGAGCGCGTGGAATGGGCTGCCGGCAACGGTGATGGAGGCAGATACGATAAGGTCTTTTAAGAGACTTTTGTTTAGCTTAGAAAACTAGAGGGCTATGCGTAAGCCTAGTAATTTCTATGGTAGGGACATGTTCGGCACAACTTTGTGGGCCGAACGGCTTGTATTGTGCTCTAGGTTTTCTATGTTTCTATGTTTCAACTACAGAGTCCAGTCCATAAACCGGAACTCCGGCACCATTCTCCGACAGCATCGAGGGTGAAAGAGAGAGACGGTCACACGCAAACAATTTCCTCGGGCGGCAAAGAGCAAGAGGCCGGTAGACTGGGCTGAACATCTGCAAGATTTGACAAACTTCTGTAGATGTGTAATGGAGAGTGGTGACTGGCTGCATCAATGCCTTTGAATGAGAACATCAATGCCCTTGGACGAGAATCCTCCAGAAAGTAGTCGATACTTCCCAGTACATCACAGGTAAAGCCGTCCCCACCACTGAGCACATCTACATGAAATGTTGTCACAGGAAAGCAGCATCCATCATCCTGGACCTCTAGTAACCAGGACATGCTCTCTTCTCACTGTTGTCATCAGGAAGAAAAGGTACAGGAGCCTCAGGACTCACACCACCATGTTCAGGAACTGTTATTACCCCTCAACCATCAGGCTTTTGAACCAGAGGGAATAACTTCACTTGCCCCATCATTGTAATGTAAACACAACCAATGGACTCACTTTCCAGGACTCTTCATCTCATGTTCTCGATATTTATTGCTTATTTATTTATTACTATTATTACTTCTTTTCTTCTTCTTTTTGTATTTGCACAATTTGCTGTCTTTTGGTCATCATTTGAACGCCCAAGTTGGTGTAGTCTTCACTGATTCTGTTTTGGTTATTATTCTAATGATGTATTGAGTATGCCCACAAGGAAATGAATCTCTGGGTTGTACATGTTGTCATATATGTACTTTGATAATAAATTTTACTTTGAACTTTGCTCAACTTTTCCATCTTGGCTGGCCCAGTTAGTCGCTCCTGTACTAGTCTTGTTTTTCCAGGCGCTTTGGTTTCCTTCCACAGTCCAAACAAATACCGATGGTAGAGTCATTCTAAATTGTCCAAACACACACCGGTGGTACAGTCATTGTAAATTGTCCAAACACATACTGGTGGTAGAGTCATTCTAAGTTGTCCAAACGCATACTGGTGGTACAGTCATTGTAAATTGTCCAAACACACACCGGTGGTACAGTCATTGTAAATTGTCCAAACGCATACTGGTGGTAGAGTCATTGTAAATTGTCCAAACACACACCGGTGCTAGGGTAATTGGTCATTGTAAATTGTCCCATGATTAGTCTGGAGTTAAATTGGGGGTTGCTGTATGGTGTGGCTCGAAGGCCTTAAAGGACTACTCCACACTGTATCTCAATCAATAAATATATATACATATTAAACATTTAGATGATAATGTGGTAAAGTAGATCAGCAAATTTGTGGTTGACACCAAGATACTGGACATCACAGTATGCAGTGTGATCTGGACCAGTTGGAAAAATGGACTGAGAAGTGGGAGATGGAATTTAATGCAGACAAGTGTGAGGTGTTGCACGTTGGGAGGACAAACCAGAATAGGACTTACACAGTGAGGAGTGTACAACAAAGGGATCAGCAAATTATCAGATTGATAATTCCTAGAAAGTGGCATCACAAGTACATGAGGTCGTAAAGTGACCTCTTGGCTCAATGGCCTTCATAAATCAGAGCACTGAATATAATAGTTTAGATGTAATATTAAAATTGTAGAAGAACCTAGAACATAGACATAGACATCTACAGCACGTTACAGGCCATTTGGCCCACAATGTTATGCCAACCATTTAACCTAGTCTAGAAACTGCCTAGAATTTCCTACCACATAACCCTCTACTTTTCTAAGCTCCGTGTACATATCTAAGAGGCTCTTAAAAGACCCTGTTGTATCAGCTTCCACCACGGCCGCTGGCAGTGCATTCCACACACCCATCACTCTGTGTGGAAAAACTTACCCCTGACAACCCCCCTGTAGCTACTTCCAAGCACCTTAAAACTACGTCCTGTTGTGTTAGCCATTTCAGCCCTGGAGAAAGCCTCTGGATGTCCATATGATCAATGCCTCTCACCATCTTATTCACCTCTATCAAGTCACCTCTCATCCTCCACCGCTCCAAGGAGAAAAGGCAAGTTCACTCAATCTATTCTCATATGGCATGCTCTCCAATCCAGGCAACATCCTTGTGAATTGTCATGATCCAGTCCATAAAGCCCACATTCTGGTTCACAGTCCGGTCCGTCGTTACCTTATTTCGGGGTTTTCCTATTTTCCCTTGTTCCATTGGGTGCCTTAATTGAGGCACCTGATTCTCATCATGGGCTGGCACATAAATATCTCTCAAACGAAGGATTTTCTGCTGGACTGTTCCCTTCCCCATCCCCAACAGTTACCTCACCTGCCACTTTGTCAGAATCCTTGTCAAGTATCCTCGGCAGTCATCCCAGCCCTGCGTCCTAAAAAGGGTCCTGGCCCTGCATCCTGGAAAGTATCCCAGCCCTGCATCCTAGAAGAGTCCTGGTGTCTCTGAGCCCAAGTAGGAGTCCGGGCTCTGTACCCTAGAGCCTAACTCAGCCAAGTCCAAGGGCCGAGCCAAATCTAGTTCAAGAACCACGTCCTGTGCTGGAGTCTCCTCGTCCTGTGCTGAAGTTCCCTGGCCCAGCCCAAGAGTTCCCTTGCCCAGCCTTGTGCTGGAGATCCCTCGTCCAGTCCAGGAGTCTCTCATCTAGTCCAAGCCACGTCCAAGTACCACGTCAGGTCCCAGTCCAGGCTTTGTATTCCCAGTACTATCTAGTGTCTATGTCATGGTCCAGTCCATGAAGTCCGTATTCCGGTTCAAGGTCCGGTCCATCGACCCTTGCTCTAGGTTTTCCTATCTACCCTGTTTCTGTCCTTGTTGAGCTAATTGAGGCAGCTGATGCTCGTTGGGACTGGCTGCATAAATACCTCCAGAGACCAGGGCGTGGCTGCTGGATTGTTCTTGTTTTTACTCCTTGGATCCCTTCCTCTGCCTTCTGTTTCCTCGCCTGAAGCCCTGCCTTGTCTTGCCGGTAACTCTCGCCTCACCTGAAGTTCTTGTCTTGCCTTGCTTTGCCTGTAGCCTTGACTTGTCTTGCTGTCTGGTCCTGGAGCCACCCTATACCTAGCTCCCTTTCTGTCCCTTGCCTCCGCCCAGGTAGACCAGGCCGTCTTGCCGTTACCTGGGGTTGGTTCTGTCCCTTCCTGTCGCTTGCCCCTGTCAGGTGGTGAACCGCGCCCTGCCCAGGAGTACCGCGCCCTGCCCAGGAGTACCGCGCCCTGCCCAAGAGTACTGCGCCCTGCCCAGGAGAACCGCGCCCTGCCCAGGAAGAGCCAAGCCTCGCCTCAAGTCTCAAGTCTCCAGCCTCCTGCCAAGCCTCACCTCGCCTCGTCTCCTGCCTCCAGCCTCCAGCCTCGCCTCACCTCATCTCCTGCCTCCAGCCTCTAGCCTCGCCTCACCTCACGTCTTCTGCCTCCAGCCTCCTGCCAAGCCTCGCCTCGCCTCAAGTCTTCTGCCTCCAGCCTCCTGCCAAGCCTCGCCTCGCCTCAAGTCTTCTGCCTCCAGCCTCCTGCCAAGCCTTGCCTTGCCTCGTCTCCTGCCTCCAGCCTCCTGCCAAGCCAAGCCAAGTCTCTAGCCTCTAGCCTCTTGCCAAGCCAAGCCAAGTCTCTAGCCTCTAGCCTCAAGCTTCAAGCCTGTAGATTTCTGCCTCATCCTGCCTGCCTGCCAAGCCTCATCCTTGCCTATTTCTGGGGTCCGAGCTAGAAGCAAGACCCAGGTACTGGGTCCTTGTCCAGTCTCTGGCTTGGAGTCCAAGCCCGGACTCCTAGCTCTTTTGTCTTGAACTTGGGTCCGTTCCCAGCCACCGCCCTTATGACAGTCTAGTCTGTTCCTAGTCCCAAGTCCTAGCCTGGACCTGGGTTCCGAGCGCGATTCAAGACCCATGTGCCGGGTCCCTGTCCAGTCTCTGGCTCAGAGTCCTAGTCCAAGCTCCTAGTTCCAAGTTCCTTGTCCAGGTCCCACTTTCCTAGTTTTAGTCCTAGCCCAGGCCCTGTGTCTTTATCTCGTCCAGGGCCGGTGGCCATGGCAGGCATCATTTCTTCCCAACTTCCCTTGCATTCTTGATAATCTTAAGTCTCGTTCCTAGTACTTCAGTGTCTGTGTCTTGCATCTGGGTCCACTCCCATCACCACCCCTTGTAAAAGAACAGTCCAGTCATACATGGACCCAGCAACGCAGACAATGTCATTTAATTCTCACCATCCTGGGTTCCCTCCTGTTGAATCCCACCCACCCCCCCACACACACACGCATAGGTCGTCCATAGTCCGGGAAAGCTTGTTAGGTCGCCAGGAGGATCCCATAGTGGGGGGTGGAGTACTGTCATGGTCTGGTCCCTGAGGTCTGCATTCCAGTTCACGGTCCGGTCCGTCGACTCCTTATTCCGGGTTTTCCTGTTTTCCCTTGTTCCATTGGGTGCATTAATTGAGGCACCTGATTCTCATTTTGGGCTGGCACATAAATGTCTCTCAAACCAAGGATCCCCTCCCGGACTGTTCCCTTCCCCTCCCTTCCAAATCCCCGGTGGTTACCTCGCCTGCTACCTTTGTCAAGTATCCTTGGCAGTGACCTCATCAAATATCCTCAGCAGTTACCTTGGCAAATATCCTGGGCAGTCATCCCGGCCCTGCATCCTGGAAAGCATCCTGGCCCTGCATCCTAGAAGGGTCCCAGTGGCTCCGAGCCCAAGTAGGAGTCCCAGCTCAGTACCCTAGAGCTTAACCCAGCCAAGTCCAAGAGCCGAGCCAAATCTAGTTCAAGAGCCATGTCCTGTGCTGGAGTTCCCTCGCCCAGCCCAGGAGTCTCTCGTCTAGTCCAAGCCATGGCCTAGTACCTTGTCCAGTCCCAGTCCAGTACTATCTAGTGTCTAGTCTGTTCCTAGTCCTGAGTCCTCACCTGGATCCGGGTTCCGAGCCTGATTCAAGACCCATGCCCCAGGTCCCTGTCCAGTCTCTGGCTCAGAATCCTAGTCCAGGCTCCTAGTTCCAAGTTCCTCGTCCAGATCCCACTTCCCTAGTCTTAGTCCTAGCCTAGGCCCTGTGTCCTTGTCTCATCCAGGGCCTGTGTCCATGGCAGGCGTCGTTTCTTCCCGACTTCCCTTGCATTCTTGGTAATCTTAGTCCAGCTCCTAGTCCTTCAGTGTCTGTGTCTTGCATTTGGGTCCACTCCCATCACCCCCCTTGTAACATAAATCTCCTCTGCACTCTGTCCATAGCATCCACATCCTTCCTGCAGTGAGGTGACCAGTACTCCAAGTGGGGTCTAATTAAGGTCTTAGATAAATGCAACATTACCTCACAGCTTTTGAATTCAATCCCATGGTTGATGAAGGTCAACACACCATACGCCTTCTTAACAACACTGTCAACCAGCACAGTTTTGAGTGTCCTATGGACACGATCCCAAGATTTCTCCGATCCTCCACGTTGCCAAGAGTCTTACCATTAATATACTATATTCTGTCTTCAAAGTTGACCTACCAAAATGAACCACCTCACACTTATCTGGCTTGAACTCCACCTGCCACTTCTCAGCCCAGTTCTGCATCCTATTGGTGTCCCACTGTAACCTCCGACAATCCTTCAGACTATCCACAACACCCCCAGCTTTCGTGGCATCAGCAAACTTACTAACCCACCCTTCTACTTCCTCATCCAGGCCATTTATAGAAATCACAAAGAGGAGGGGCCCCAGAACAGATCCCTGCAAAACTCCTCTGATCATCGACCTTCATGCAGAATACGAACCATCTACAACCACTTTGCCTTCTGTGGGCAAGCCAATTCTCAATCCACAAAGCAAGGTCTCCTTGGATCCCATGCCTGCTTACTTTCTGAATTAACCTCACATGGGGAAGTTTATCAAATGCCTTACTGAAATCCATATATATGATATCCACTGCTCTGCCTTCATCAGGATTTTGGTGAGACCAAATTTGGAGCAGTGTATGGGGTTCTGGTCACCAGCTATGGAAAGATAGCAATAAGCTTGATAGAGTTCAGAGAAAATTTTCAAGGATATTGCCAGGACTTGAGGACCTGATTTATAGGGAGAGTTGAATAGGTTCAGACTTTATTTTTTGGAATGAGGGAGAAAGAGGGGAGATCTTATAGAAGTAAATAAAATAATAAGAGATACAGATAGGGTGAATGCATACAGACTTTGTTCTAAGACTGGAGGTCATACATCAGGGGTTCGCAACCTGGGGTCTACAGACTCCTTGCCTAATGGTATTGGTCTGTGGCACGAAAACAGTTGGGAACCCCTGTCACTGAGTGAAAGATCCACCTGAGGGAGAACTTCTTCACTCAGAGGGTGTTGGGAATGTGCAACAAGCTGCCAGTGGAAATAGCAGATGCAGGTTCAATTGTAATATTCAGGAGAAGTTTAGATAAGTATTGGAGGGGTATAGAGGGGTATATGGCTGGGGGTAGATGGGATGAGGCCAACATGGACTAGAAGGGCCAAAGGGCCTGTTTTTGTGCTGTAGTGCTCAACGGCTATTTGTCATCAACTACTTCCTCCTTTTTCTTTTCAGCAGGAACAAATCACATGATCGGAGGCTTCACCTCTATTGATTCACTGGGTATTTTGCTTCTAATTCTTGGGAAGTTCTTGTTGATCTCTTTTCTCACAACTCCAGTGCATGTCAGGTCTCTCCTTCCTCTCGACATTTCCAAGGTCAAGCTACTCGGTGTTTGCAGCAGTTTCTGTTTTTGTTTTGGACTGAACTTGCCCTGGACTGGAAGGCCAGTTGTGTGATACAGATGAGTGAACTGCCCACAGTCTGGCAGCGTGTGGATTCATGGAGTCCACTCTCCTCTTCCAGAATTATTGTCCCTACAGTCTGGGAAAACAGAGTGGCGGTGAGCAGCTTCTTCAGCAGATGAGAAATGACCAGATGGGAGGCTGCTTGAGCTGTAATATAAATAGCCTGGAGAGTGGTTACAGAGCTCCATAATCAAGTTCGCAGACGACACCACGGTTGTTGGCCTGATCAGAAGGAATGACGAGACGGCCTACAGGTCCGGCACCTGGCCGAGTGGTGTACCGACAACAACCTGGCCCAAAGAGATCATTGTGAACTGCAGGCATGCTAGGAGCCACACTCACGACCCCCATCTACATCAACTGAACTGTAGTAGAGCACGTATCAAGCTTCAAATTCCTTGGTGTCCACATTTCCGAGGATCTCACCTTGTCCCTGAGCTCCTCCATCCTGATCAAAAAGACACAACAGCGCCTTTATTTCCTGCGGAGCATCAAGAAAGCTCACCTCTCTCCCAGGATACTGACGGACTTTTACCGCTGTACCATTGAGAGCATGCTCACCAACTGCATCTCAGTGTGGTATGGCAATTGTCCCGTATCGGACCGCAAAGCACTCCAGCATGTGGTGAAAACTGCCCAGTGGATTATCCGCACCCAATTGCCCACCATTGAGAACATCTACCATAAACGCTGTCTGGGCAGGGCGATAAGCATTATCAAGGATGCATCTCACCCTAACCATGGACTCTTTACTCTCCTCCCATCTGGTAGGTGCTATAGGAGCCTCCGCTCCAGCACCAGAAGACACAAGAAGAGCTTCTTCCTTGAGGCTGTGACATTGCTCAACCTCGCATCACAGCGCTAAGCAGTATTGCATCCATATTGCACTGTCTCAGTACTTGTGTGCTGTAGCACTTACTTTTTATTCGCAGTTATGTTGTGAATAACACTATTCTTTGCATTTCTGGTCAGATGCTAACTGCATTTCATTGGCTTTGTATCTGTACTCGACACAATAACAAGAAAGTTGAATCCAATCTAATCTAATCTATTTAATGCAGGCCCTTTGGACCACAATGTTGTGCCAACTTTTAAACTACTCCCCAATCAATCTAACCCTTCCCTCCTACACAGAACATAACCCTCCATTTTTGCTTTCATCCAAGTTTTTAGCGAAGAGATATGGGGAGAATTCCCGAAGGATGAATGTCTTGATTGAGATCATCTTACTCTAATGCACAAAATGTTTTTTTATTGACTTCCTGGAAAGTCAGATCCAGTTTCTGTATTTACTACATAGTTATGTATTGTGGTGCATCTGGCAAAGGATGAGATTAAACAGCGTCTCCCATGAAAGAAGCCCAAACTCAATCACAGACTGAATTCAGATCTTCCTCTTTAGAATCAGAATCTGAATTCAATATCACTGCCATATAGTGCGTCATGAAGTTTGGTGTTTTGTGGTAATAAATAAAAAACTATAAATTACAATAAGAAATAGTCGTATACGTAAAAAGATGAATTTAATGCAAAAAGAGAGCAAAAAAAAAGTGAGATATTATTCATGGGTTCATTCATTGTCCAGTTGTGCATATATGCAGTTCAGATCAGAGGTGATCCCTACAATCACAATAAAGTCCAAAATATATTACCGCTTGGAGTTTACTATCAGAAAACTATTTACTATCAGCCCCAGTGCAAAAGTGTCCTGTATAAAAACAAACTGAGCATCACATTCCTTGTCAGGAATAGCATTTCAGTCCCAGTGCTCATGTCTCGGAATAAAGCACAGTCTCACCGTTAGTTATTGGTTAAAAATCCCAATCCTCACAACCAGCAAACAGAAACTGAAAGACCACAAGATGCACCCTCCCACTTCTGAACATCTTGCACAATTTACACAGCAGTCCTTGTGCACAATTTACACACAGTACTTCCACAGTTTCAGCAATGCTCTTCCCCACCAACAGTGAGTTGCTCCTCTTCTCCGGTCTGCAGGTTCTAGACTGCAGCCAAGTTTGAGACTTCGGTGCTTCCTCAAACCTCTGCTATGCTCCTATCAACAAAGTTTTGAACTTACTTCTGTGTGTATGTGATATTTCAATAATATTTGAGTAAATATGTGTTGTTTAATTAGGGATTCATCTTCATTTAAATAATTAATTACAAGTTATGAGTATAAATATATTAATTACACATGTCATTATACTACCACGTGATATGTGAGTCCCTTGCTTAAAGTAAATGTGAAGTTACACGCGCATTCCTGGACACCTGCGTCTTTTTTGAATTAGTTTAATATTTTGAAGCTACAAAACTTAACGATGGTGACGGGGATGGGATCATAGTGTGTAATTATAGCATCTGATGTCACCATTTCCTTTACCTTTTTGAAAGCCACCTCACACTGCTTTGTCCACTGCCATTTCTACTCGATCTATAGTAATGAGTTCAAGAGGTGGAGCAGGTTTGGCAGGAACCTATTATAGTCACTTACAAATCCTAAAAAGGACTGCAGCTGTGACACGTCTTTTGGCCTTGGGCCATCCATCACTGCTTAAATTTTCTCAGTGCACTTGTGTAATCCTTGTGCATCAGTTGTGTGGCCACAGTAAGTGATGCTTGGTTTAAAGAACTCACACTTGTCGCGACACGCTCTGAGCTTTTAACACTGTTTTGAGGCTTTGGAGATGTTCCTTGTCATCCTTGCCTGTAACAATGATGTCATCCAGGTAACACTGAGCGCCTGGGCAGCCTTGCAGAACCTGGCCCATAGCTTTCTGCCAGCGTGCAGGTGCAGATATCACTCTGTTATAGCGATAAAGCCCTTTGTCAGTGGTTATGCTGAGAAACACTCTGGACTTTCTCCATCTGGGAGCCAAAGACATTGATAAAACAAAGATGAAAATTCTGCTAAGAAACATGAGCAGCTAATGATGAATTGGAAAAGCAGAACTTGACGACAAGGAGAATGATTTTGGAGGAGAGAATGCATGGTGCAAAGATTGCTGTGGGAGAAATATCTTCCAGTTCATGGGACACCAATACTAGGAAAGAGGGAAGTGTCACATTGGTGCTTTCACTTGAAATTGGCCAGGGCCAGAGACTAAGTAAATTAAATATCTGTGGCTTAAAACTGATCATCAGGGATTGGGATTGGAGGCATGGACAGGGGAGGAGTGGGGTGAAGAGAAACTTTAAAAGTTAAAGGACCAAGCAATAGTGTAGGTGAACAAAATGGGTAAAGACCAGCTGAATGCATCAGGAAGGGACAGAGAGGTGTAACTCCAGTGAGAATTCATGAAGCAAAGATAAACTTGAAGGTTCTTTACGTGAAGAAATAGCAGAATAACCAAAAGCAAAAGGGCACAATCAAATAACCATTTCATAGTTGGGTTGTAACATGGCCAAGGATGGGAATGAAGTATTTGTGTTTACTTTTAGAAGTGACAGACAAATGGAAATGGAATTGGGCAGCAATGGTTTCAAAGGATGGGACAAAGACAGTAAAGGGAAAAAATGTTGCTCAGAAAATCAAATAGCATATTGGGCTTTAAATAGTTCTCATCATGTGGGTGGGGTATAAAATTCATGAGATTAGAAGTGTGTGTAACTAGAAAAACACAATAACTGTACGAGACAAGAAGCTGCATACAGGCTGGGCAAACCAATCAGCAGCAATAGTGTGCAGGACAAATTTAGATTAGATTAGATTAGGTTCAACTTTATTGTCATTGTGCCGAGTACAGATACAAAGCCAAGGAAATGCGTTTAGCATTTGACCAGAAATGCAAAGAATAGTGTTATTTACAAAATAACTGTGAATAAAAAAGTGCCACAGCACACAAATATAAAAGTACTGAGACAGTACAATATTGGTGCTATACTGCTTAGTGCTGTGATGAGAGGTTCAGCAGTGTCACAGCCTCAGGGAAGAAGCTCTTCTTGTGCCTGCTGGTGCGGGAGCGGAGGCTCCTGTAGCGCCTACCAGATGGGAGGAGAGTAAAAAATCCATGGTTAGGGTGAGATGCATCCTTGATAATGCTTATCACCCTGCCCAGGCAGTGCTTATGGTAGATGTTCTCAATGGTGGGCAATTAGGTGCCGATAACCTGCTGGGCAGTTTTCACCAAATGCAGGGTGCTTTGCGGTCCAATACAGGACAATTGCCATACCATACCGAGATGCAGTTGGTGAGTATGCTCTCAATGGTACAGCGGTAAAAGTTCGTCAGTATCCTGGGATAGAGGTGAGCTTTCTTGATGCTCCGCAGGAAATAAAGACGCTGTTACACCTTTTTGATCAGGATGGAGGAGTTCAGGGACCAAGTGAGATCCTCAGAAATGTGGACACCATGGAATTTGAAGCTTGATACACGTTCCACTACAGTTCCGTTCATGTAGATGGGGACGTGAGTGTGACTCCTGGCATGCCTGAAGTCCACAATCATCTCCTTGGTCTTCTGGGTGTTAAGGGCCAGGTTGTTGTCGATCAGGTGCTGGACCTCATCCCTGTAAGTCGTCTCGTCATCCCCTCTGATCAGACCAACCACTGTGGTGCCGTCTGCGAACTTGATTATGGAGTTAGAACCATGTACAGGAATGCAGTCATAGGTGAAAAGGGAGTACAGAAGAGGGCTCAGCACACGGCGTTGAGCCACGCCGGTGTTCAGGGTGAGAGTGGAGGAGGAGAGGTTGTCTAACTTCACTGATTGGGGTCTGTTAGTCAGAAAGTCCAAGGTCCAATTGCAGAGGGATACGCTGATACCAAGCTGGCGAAGTTTGGCGATCAGCTTGGAGGGGATCACAGTATTGAATGCCGAACTAAAGTCAATAAACTGTATTCTGACGTAAGAGTTGGGGCTGTCCAGATGGGTCAGGGCAGAGTGAAGTGCTGTGGAGATGGCATCCTCTGTTGACCTGCTGGTGCGATAGGCAAATTAATGGGGGCCCAGGGTAGAGGGCAGACAGGATTTCAGACATGATAGAACCAGTTTACAGAGTGTATAAGATTTCTAAACCTGTTTTTTTTGATGAGATACAGTGCAGACAAGGCCCATCAGTCTCTTTGAGCCACACTGCCCAACAATCCCCTGATTTAATCCCAGCCTAATCACGGGACAATTTACAATAACTAATAAGTTGATGAACCAATGCATCTTTGGACTTTGGGAGGAAACCAGAGCACCCAGAAGAAACCCATGTGGTCACGGGAAAAATACAAACTCCTTACAGGCAGGGGCAGGAATTGAACCTGCGACGCCTGTACTGTAAAGCATTGTGCTAACCACTATGCTACCGTGCCACCCCATGTTTCTAGATCATTGGGATCTCTTCCATGATGAGAAACCAATGAAAAAACGGATTATTTTTAAACAGTTTTTCGTTTAATGAGAAATAGTTAATTTGAAGATCTCACAAGGTCCTTCAGAATTTCACATCAAGGCCACAGTTTAGGAATTAGGGGTAGGCCATTTAGAACGGAGTTGAGGAAAAACTTTTTCACCCAGAGAGTGGTGGATATATGGAATGCTCTGCCCCAGAAGGCTGTGGAGGCCAAGTCTCTGGATGCTTTCAAAAAAGAGATGGATAGAGCTCTTAAAGATAGTGGAATCAAAGGTTATGGGGATAAGGCAGGAACTGGATACTGATTGCGGATGATCAGCCATGATCACAGTGAATGGCGGTGCTGGTTCGAGGGGCCGAATGGCCTACTCCTACACCTATTGTCTATTAAAGGTCATTTAGCTCAATTTGAAACCAGGATCTTAAATCTAAAGGAAGCAAATTGGAGAAGTCATGAGCTGTGAGATGACTAAAATAGATTTGGAAACTAACTTAAAATATTTGACAATAAACCAGAAATGGATAGCTTTTCAAAGAATTTATGTAAAGTTGTAAACTATATATTTATCTCTCATTAAGGCACAAAAAAGAGAAGAGTTCTGATCGTGGCTGGCGAGAGAAGTCAAGGGTTGTATTAGATCACAGGACAAGGCTGATTACAATGCCAGAACCAGAGGTTTGGGAAATCAGCAAAGGAGGACCGAGGCTTTATAGTGAAAAGTGGGGCAGAATACAGGAACAAACTGACACAGAATATGAAAGCAGGCAGTAAGAGATTCTTCAGTGAGAAAGCTCAAACCTCAAGGCCTGTTGTGGTTCAAGGAGGCAGCTCATCGTCACCATCTCAGGGCAGCGAGGGATGGGCAATCAAATGCTGGCTCAGCCGCAAAACCCACTTCCCTTGAATGAATATATAAAGAAAATTGATGTCGGTCTTTTGCAGGCTGAAGCGGGTGGGGGGAAATCCTGTGAGAGAAGGAATTGACAGAGGTGTCAGTGAAAAACACTGAGAGGGAGGGACTGAGCTAACTAAAAGTCTGCAGTTCCTGATGAACTGCATCTGACAGTTTTGAAGAGGTGACCAAGTATGGATATGCTGGTTGACACTGATCTGAAAGCATTTCCTACAGGCTGGAAGATAGCAAACAGATCCCCAGTATTTAAACAAGTATGACCTAATGGCCTTCATCTTCAGCACCACTTTCCTGCACTAATCTCTACTGCTGTCTGGGTGAAGATTTCTTTTTGTTTTTGTCCTGAAAGGCTTAAAGCCTTATTTTGAGGATGTCACCCTAACAAGGTGGCAGGGGGAGCAGCCAATAAAATTCAAATACACTAGTAAGGGTCAAGCAAGGTCTCAGGAAATTCAGCACGCTCTCTGAAAACTGCAGGAGGCCTGCCCACAACTGCTTGGCCTAAAGGAACTTGGCCAAGCCCAGGGCTGTCAGAGAGCCCAGGCTGAGTCTCAGGAAACAGAGTCTGCTCCACCTTATGCACGTCTCCCTTTGTTGTTTGTCTGAAGTTGTTGTTGGTACAGTGTCCTTATGCATCAGCACCCTGGACTGTGAAATGGCAGCAACCCATCCCTGACCTGAGTTTGAGTTTTCCTTCACTTTGTTTCTGGAGAGTTGTCTCTGTTCAACGTCATTCCACTGAACCCGTCTCAGACTGTGAACTCACTGTCTGGGTGTGAAGTGAAAATCCATTTCCCAGCATGCAATCACCATAAGATGATAAGACCATAAGACAAAGGAGCAGAAGTCAGCCATTCGGCCCATCGAGTCTGCTCTGCCATTTTATCATAAGCTGATCCATTCTCCCATTTAGTCCCACTGCCCCGCCTTCTCACCACAACCTTTAATGCCCTGGCTGCTCAGATACCTATCAATCTCTGCCTTAAATACACCCAAAGACTTGGCCTCCACTGCCGCCCATGGCAACAAATTCCATAGATTCACCACCCCCTGGCTAAAAAAATTTCTTCGCATTTCTGTTCTGAATGGGTGCCTTTCAATCCTTAAGTCATGCCCTCTCGTACTAGACTCCCCCATCATGGGAAACAACTTTGCCACATCCACTCTGTCCATGCCTTTCAACATTCGAAATGTTTCTATGAGGTCTCCCCTCATTCTTCTAAACTCCAAGGAATACAGTCCAAGAGCGGACGAACATTCCTCATATGTTAACCTTCTCATTCCCGGAATTATTCGAGTGAATTTTCTCTGTACCCTCTCCAACGTCAGCACATCCTTTCTTAAATAAGGAGACCAAAGTACTCACAGTACTGCCCACAGTACTCCAAGTGAGGTCTCACCAGCCCCTTATAGAGCCTCAACATCACATCCCTGCTCCTATACTGTATTCCTCTAGAAATGAATGCCAACATTGCATTTGCCTTCTTTACCACTGACTCAATCTGGAGGTTAACCTCAAGGGTATCCTGTACGAGGACTCCCAAGTCCCGTTGCTTCTCAGAACTTTGAATTGCCACCTCATACATGGCAATATCTTTCTATTGAGGTTACTTTTTATTTCTCCTTTAAATGTTCTGTTATCAGGTGTGTTTGGAACAAAAGATGCCATGACCACTTGTTCTGTACTCCTCTGTTTTCTGAATACACAGCAAGACAATGTGAAGCCCCATTGCTGGACATTCAGGATCTGATCTGTGATCCTGTCAGTAAGTGCAGTCCTGTTGGTCTGTACACTTGGTTAAAATCTACATCATGCCACCATTGTACAAGTCATAACTTGCAGCTAGATGCCTGTATAACTCATAGTGAAACAAAAATAGATGAAAATTTGACTGAAATTCTTATTCCTTAGGTGCTGTGGTTTCTTAGTGTCAGAGCTGAACCTTTCAAACTGACAACAGGCTGGAAAGGAAGCCTTGAGAAGTTTGTTTACTTGACAAAGAGACTTCTGGTCTGTATTAGTGTTATGTGTTACACCTGTTACCACGTCAGCACATTAACAGCAAGATGACTCTAGTGCAGCTCAAATGGTGTGAAAATTAGTGGAAAACTAGATAACAAGTTTTAACATGCTGAAAAACTCAATACAAAACTTGTCCTGCTTCAAAACATCTTCGCTCTGCTAAGGGTTAGATCAGAATAAGAATCAGGTTTAATATTGCCGGCATATGTCGTGAAATTTGTTAAATTTACAGCAGCAGTACAATGAAATGCATGACAAATAAACAGAGAGAATTAAACTGAGTTACAGTAAGTTTATATATGTCTATTAAATAGTTACGTTAAAACAAGTAGTGCAAAAAACAAGTAAAAAAGTAGTGAGGTAGTGTTCATGTGTGCAACATCCATTCAGAAATCAGATGACAGAGGGGAAGAAGCTGTTCCTGAATCATTGAGTGTGTGCCTTCAGGCTCCTGTACCTCCTACCTGATGGTAGCAATGAGAAGAGGGCATGCCCTGGGTGGTGAGGACCCTCAGTGATGGACTCCGCCTTCCGAAGGCACCACTCTTTGAAGATGTCTTGGATACCACGATGGTTGATGCCCAGGATGGAATTGACTAATTTTACAAGTTCCTGCAACTTATTTCAATCCTGTGCTGTAGCCACCCCACCCCCCACCATCCCAGATGGTGGGCAGCCAGTCAGAATGCTCTCCATGGTACATTTGTAGAAATTTATTTGACAAACCAAATCTCCTCAAACTCCTAATGAAGTATAATGAAGCCACTGTCTTGCCTTCTTTATAGCTGTATCAATATGTTGGGTCCAGGTTAGATCCTCACAGATATTAACACCCATGAACTTGAAATTGCTCACTCTCTCCACTTCTGATCCCTCTATGAGGATTGGTTTGTGCTCCTTCGCCTCACCCTTCACAATCAGCTCTCTGGTCTCGGTGATGTTGAGTGCAATGTTGTTGCTAACCGGTATACCTCACTCCTGTACACCCTCATCTCCATCTGAAATTCTGCCAACAATGGTTGTATCATCAGTAAATTTAGAATGCTGTTTGAGCTATGCTAACCACACTGTCATGGGTGTAGAGAGAGTAGAGCAGTGGGCCAAGAAACATATTCCTGTGTAAACTGTCAGTGAGGTGGAGATGTTACTTCCAATCAGCACAGATTGTGGCCTTTCGTAGGAAGTCGAGAATCCAGTCGCAGAGGGAGGTACAGAGGCCGAGGTCTTGTAGCTTTTCGATCAGGACTGTAGGAATGATGGTGTTGAATGCTGAGCTACAGTCAATGAACAGCATTCTGACATCAGTATTTGCGTTGTCCAGGACATCCAAGGCTGCCTGGAGAGCCATTCAGATCACATCTGTTGTAGACCTGTTGTGGCTGTAGGCGAATTGCAGTGGGTCCAGGTTTTTCCTGAGCCAGGTGCTGATTCTAGCCGTGACCAACCTCTCAAAGTATTTCATCACTGTACATGCACATGTGAGCTCTACTGGACGATAGTCATTGAGGCATCTCACACTGCCCTTCTTGGACACTGGTATAATTGTTGCCCTTTTGCAGCATGTGGGAAATTCTGACCGTAACAATGAAGGATTGAAAATGTCTTTGAGCACTCCTGCCAGTTGTTGGCTCAGGTTTTCAGAGCCTGGCCTGGGACTCCATTGGGCCCTGCTTCCTTGTGAGGGTTCACCGTCTTTAAAGACAGCCTGATGCCAGCCTCTGAGACAGACGTCACAGTGGCATTGGATGCTGCAGGTTTTCTCATAGCTGTGGTTTTATTTTCATTTTCAAAGCGAGCATAAAAGGTGTTGATCTCGTCTGGTACTGAAGCATCGCTGCCATTCATAATGTTGGGTTTTGCTTTGTAGGAAATAATATCCTGCAACTCCTACCAGAGTTGACATGTATCTAATATTACCTCCAACCTCTCCCTGAATTGTTTCTTGGCTCTTGAAATAGTTCTTTGTAAGTCATACCTGGTTTTCTTGTACAGACCTGAGTCACCAGACTTAAATGCCACTGATCTAGCCTTCAGCAGACTACAAATCTCCTGGTTCACCCACAGCTTTTGGTTTGAGAATGTACAGTAAGCCTTCATAGGCACACACTCGTCCACACAGGTTTTAATGAAGTCAGTGACAAGTGGGGCATACTCATCCAGGCTTGAAGATAACTCCCTGTACACAGTCCAAAGCAGCCCTGTAGGTGCTCCTGTGTCTTCCTGGTCCATACCTTCTTGGTCCTCATTACTGGTGCTGCAGTCTTTAGTGTCTGCCTATACTCGGGGAGTAGAGGTACAACCAGATGATTAGACTTCCCAAAGTGCAGGTGTGGGACACGATTGCACTTAGTGTAATAGTGGTTCAGTGTGTTATTTCCTCTATACTAGTTATTCAGATGATTCAATCAAGACTATTATTAAATTACCAATGAATTGATTTTGGATTTAAGTAGGGAGTGCTTAGAGAAAGATTTGCATTTATGGGTTACAGTGATTAAGGGGCACATTGCACAGAGTCAGAAACAGAATGAGAAGGTCTCAGGATAGAGAGTACTCTTTGAAATCAAGGAGAGTCAGAGAATAGACAATATCTAGAGGTGGAAGGTAGCTTACAAGGCACCTGAAAACAGGATTAACTACATGCAGGGAGAGAGAGGCCAGCAAGTGCATTTAAACACAGAAAGGACAGTATAAATCTGGCATTTCATCCAGTTTTAATTAACTATGTGAATGAGTTCTGAGCTGTGCTGTTTGAGCCTTACCTCATTTCCCCTGATGTAGAAATTCCAACCAAACTTACCATAGGAATCGCTGCTGACATTCCTACCTTCTGCTATAAGTCTGAACTTGGAGGTGAATGCAATTGGTTAGTGTGCAGATGATACAAAGATTGACTGTTTTGTTGACAGGAGTGTTATCGGCTGCTGGGTGATATTGATGAGCTGGTAATGTGGGCAGAGGCATGACTGGTGGAATTTAATCTCAGTTGGCATGAACACAGTGGCCAATGGGAACATCTCTGTGTTGTGTCACTCTGTGACCAATTTACTACTGAACAGGACAAGGGCCATGACTACTTTTAAGGCAATCCAGGAGTAACAGATTTTAACTGGAGGACGTGACTCAGCAAAGAACTTAATGTGGCTGAGTTGAAGAAGACCAAAGACTGGTGTCTAGAGAGATTGATGGTGGTAGTGCAGTGGATGTTGTCTACATGGATTTTAGTAAGGAATCTGACCAAGTTCTTCCTGGGAGGCTAATCCAGAAGATTAAGATGCATGGGGTCTGGATTGGGTGTTTGCATTCAGAACTGGCTTGCCAATAGGTGACAGAGGGTAGTGGTTGAAGAGACTTATTCAAGCTGCAGGTCTGTAACTAGTGGAGTTCTGCAGGGATCTCTGCTGGGACCTCTACTGTTTGTGATGACCTGGACGAAAATGTGGATGAGTGGGTTGTAAGTTTGCAGATGATATCAAGATTGGTGGAGTTGTGGTGAGTGTAGAGGACTGGCAAAGAATACAGCACAACATAGATCAGTTGGAGATACGAGCAGATAAATGGCAGATGGAGTTTAACCCTGATAATGTGAGGTGTTGTACCTTGGTAGGGCAAATGCAAGGAGACAGTACACAGTTAAGGGCAAGATCCTTAACAGTGATGCTGAGTAGAGAGATCTTGGGATCGAAGTTCACCGTCCCTTGAAAGTGGCTACACAGGTTGATGAAGTGGTTAAGAAGGTTTATGGAACGCTTGTTTTTATTAGTCGAGGCACTGAGCTCTAAAGTCAGGGGAATATGTTGCAACCTTACAAAACTGATTAGGCCACATCTGGAGTATTACATACTGTTCTGGTTGCCCCACGATATGAAGGATGTTGAGGCTTTGAAGAGGTTTACCAGGATGTTGCCTGGTTCAGAGGGCATGTGCTATCAAGACAGGCTGGATAAACTTCGTTTGCTTTCTCTGGATCGCCCAAGGCTGAGGGGTGATCTGACAGAGAACTACAAGAGAGGCAGACACAAGGTGGATAAAGGGTATCTGTTTTCTGGGGGGTTGAAACATCTAGTGCCAGACGGGTGGCATTGAATGTGAGAGGGGACAGGTTCCAGGTGGATGTAAGGAGTAAGTTTTTTGCTCAGTGTGGTGAATGCCTGGAATACGCTGCCTGGTATGGTGGTAGATGCCAATACATTGGAGGTTTTTAAGAGACGTTTGGATAGGCACATGGATGTAAGGAAGATGGAGGGATATGGACATGGTGTAGATCAGAGGGATTGGTGTTTGGGTGTTTTTGATTTGTTTTTTATCTGGTTCAGGCCAAATGGCCAGTTCCTGTGCTGTCGCTTCTATGTTCTATGAAGCACTGGGTGGCTGGTTCTGGTGCACAGTCTTGAGGGCACCACAATGGCCTAGCGGTTAGCACAACGCTATTACAGATCAGAGCGTCAGGAGTTCAGTCCTAATGTCCTCTGTAAAGCATCTGTACGTCCTCCCCGTGGAGTGCGTGGGTTTTCCCCAGGTGCTCTGGTTTCCTCCCACAGTCCAAACACGTACTGGTTATGAGGTTAATTGTTCTTTGTAAACTGTTCCGTGATGAGTCTAGGATTAAATCAGTGGGTTACTGGTGGTGTGGCTCGAAGGGCTAGAAGAGCCTGTTCTGTACTGTATCTCAATAAATAAAAACAATAAAAAATAGATGGTGAGAAATGTCTGCAGAACCCTGTGGGTGTTGGACATTGTACCTGATGTGTGATCAAGCACACTGGAGTAAGACATGGCTTCAGTTACTTCCAACACCAACCATGGTGTGAAAAGATTCTTCTTACCAACATTGATGTTTAATCGTGCTTCATTGACAAAATAGATTTTCTTCAAAATATACATTCACTTCATTAAAATTTACTTATACAAATGTGTTGACTAGAAATAGCCCTTTTATATCAATATCTACAATGTTGCTGAGTGGTAGGAACATGAACAGCAGTGCTGAAAATATTGTCTGCACAAGACATGGTTTATGGATGTCTATGTAATGAAACACACAATAAATATCCAGTCACCAGCTGCAACAAAAGCTTAAAGATAATGACAGTGAAACACGTACTGATATACTTGTAATGCTGTAACAGAAACTGTTTATAATACAGTATAAAGTATTTGCAGTTCGATTGAGTCCACAATGTAGTTATGTAAAAACAGTAAGCTCAAGGCAGTGAAAAGTAGTGAGCCTGATTATTTTGATTTCAGAAACAGAACTGGGTGAGTCCAAAACTGAGGCAGAAATGAGATGAATTTAACACAAAAAGTAATTCAGAAATAATTAAGAGTTACAGGAATAAAATGGACATCTGACAGTTAATATATCACACTGGGGTACAGTAATGGTGGAGACAGGTCTGTAGTTATAACTCTGGGATGCAGTGCTGGTGGGGACAGGTCTGTAATTGTGTAACACTGGGGTACAGTAATGGTGGGGATGTGTTTGTCACTGTATAACACTGGTGTAGAGCATTCCACACACTGTCAGATTCTGCTCTAACTCTATTTTTACCAGTGGTTCCCACCTGGGGGTTCACGGACCCCTCAGTTAATGGTAGGGGTCCATGGCATCAAAAAGGTTGGGAACATCTGACTTACAGGTTGCGTAGCGGGCCGTATCACAGGAAGGAGACAGATAGAAAAATAACTGAGTCAGTGTACAGGAAGGAGACAGATAGGCAACAACCCTTCGCAGTTCAGGCAACACCAAGAGCTGGTCAATGATTTCAGGAGGTCTGGGTGGGATTTGGCCGGTGGAGGGTGGTGGGGTGCACACGCTCCTGTCTGCATAACCTGTGGTTGAGACTGTTAAGGACTTGAAGTTCCCAGCAGTGTGGATGAGTCTGTCCTTGCCCATCCTCACAGATCCCATGGCCAGGAAATGTCACCAATGCCTCTACCTCCCCAGGAGGCTAAAGAAAGTAGATGTGACCCCATTGACGCTGACCGATTTTTAATATGGTGCAGCATGGGAAACAGCCTCTCCTGGCTTGGTATGACAACTGCTCTGCCCATGAACACAAGAAATTGCAGAGGGTGTGGACACAGCTCAGCACATCATGGAAACCAGCCTCCCTTTCAGAGACTCTGTCTACACGTCTCACTGCCTGAGTAAAGCAACTGGCATCGTCAAAGATCCCTCCCACCTCGGACATTCTCTCTTCACCCCTCTCCGTATGGGCAGGAGATACAAGAGTCTGAAAGCACATAGCACAGGCTCAGGGACTGCTTCTACCCCACTGTTTCAGTACAATAGACTCTTGACCTCACAACCTGCCTCATTATGCTCTTGTACCTTATTTTCTGCCTGCACTACGCCCTCTGTCACTGTTACACCTTACTCTGTGTTCTGATATTGTTTTCCCTCGTACTGCCTCAGTGCACTGTGTGATGAATTGATCTGTATGTACAGTAACCAAGACAAGCTTTTCACTGTATCTCTGTACATACGACGATAATGCACTCATTCCAATTCCAGTCCCAGAGAACAAGCTCCTCTGGCAGTAACCACAATTTCAATGGATTCTCAGAACTATTCTGGCTGCAAGATTATTTGAGTTACTCTCCGTCCCAGATCCGACCTTGTTCTAAATGCAGAACATGAACGGTAGTCAAGTGTTTAACAAGGCTGGACAAATATATGCCAATATTTATGCATATTTGACACCATATCGCTACTCTGAAATTTATTTTTATATTAGTCTTTAATAGTGTTGCTTTTTTGTCACACCAATGCACCACAGCAAATTCCTAATTGTATATGGCAAATAAAATTGATTCTCTCTTTATTATGGTATTTCTTTATAATGGATAATGATTTGTCCTTCAGGTAAAAAGTATTTTTCCTCAACACTCCCCTCTTCTTCTGTTCCCCACTCTGACCCTTCAGCTTTTCTCACCTGCCTGTCACCTCCCTCCTGGTGCTCCTCCTCTTTCCCTCTCTCCTCTGAACCACTCTCCTCTCCTATCAGATTCCGCCTTCTCCAGCCCGTTACCTTTCCCACCTGGCTTCACCTCTCATTTTCTAACTATCCTCCTTCCCCTCAACCTAACTTTCCCCTTCCTTTCCAGTCCTGATGAAGGGTCTCGACCTGAAAAGTCGACTGTTTATTCATTTCCAGAGGTGCTGCCAGATTTGCTGCGTTCCTCCAACAATTTTTCTGTGTTGCTTACGGTATCTCCCTGCTTGTCGACAGTGTGAAATGAGAAATGTTAGCCCTGAGAATTGTGTACAGCCAGCTTTTATGGAGAAACAGACCAGCTCTTTTCCATATTTTTCTGAATGATTTGAACAAACGGAAGATAATTTGTGTAGACTGTAAATGCACCTCTCGACAAACAGGTGGTGTACCACTAAACACTGGAGGTTAGAAGAACCCTTCTCAATGTGAGTGGAACCAGGATGGCTGCTCTTTCTGAAAATGGAAGACTGTGGAGCTGGAGGCAAAGTTTCGGGGTGAGTGAATGGTCATTTGGAACTGAATTAGGGAGGAGTTCCTTCTCTCTGGTTGTGAATTTATTTCAGAGTGCGCTCGGACAGAACGCCACTGACTTCTATTTATAACGCTCTGAGAACCGGACATCAATCGACACCAGGGGATGATTAAAAAGCAAGAGAGAGACACCATGTGGTCTGGGAAGGGAACTGCAGAGTTTAATACTGAAGGCAGCTGCAAGCACAGCTCCCCCTAGTGCAGGGATGAATCAGCAATGGGCAGTCAGAAAGTCCTCGGGGAGTTGTGTAACTGGAACAGGGATAGAAAGCAATCATATATTAACTATTTAAACAAGAGGATGAGAACGTTGCGAAACGAGTTGCCTCACATTTTATCCACTTGTAACATAATATGAAGACAATATTTGTGTCATTTAAGCAAATAGTTACCACAGAAGAAGATGATTGCAACATGTGAACAAATCTGTTATCCAACAGTAATTTCCATGAGTGGGACGGAAAGTTGCCAGGCTCAGATGCCCTTACTGCTGAAATAGTCTTGATGCCCATGTTCAGGTGGTGACTCCGTGTTCGTAGAAATCCAAATCAACTTTCTGATGAATTGATTCAAAACAACCCGGAAATCAACACTCCTGGGAACGAAGTGTCCTTGCATTTAGCACAGTATATGTTGCCGGTAGACTGTAGTATTGGAATCGGCAGTCTCCCTCAGTAACAATATTCATTAAATTATTGTTTTATCTGTGCAGAATTGATAGATGTAACACCATATATATTAGTTTGTGAGTGGTTATTGTTTAGAACTCCGTCTGAATTCACTTCTGTTAAAGGAAAAGATTCCTGATCAATCCCAGAAGGGATTTCCTGATTTTTGTGGGGTGCTGCATTCTTGACCTCGTAATGCCCTGTTTTCCGAGCTCTGTTTCTTAGGATGCAGGCGACGACCAGCATGACTAACAGTATTAGGATGGGTAGCAAGATTGCCAGCACCATCTTCCAATCATCACCTGGGGAACATGCACAAAAGCCATTACAGAATCATTAACCATCTCAGGCAAATACATCAATTGTAAAACCACTGATCCTTCTGAAAATCCCAGAATTTTGTAGATTTCATGTACCTTACTGTTTACTCTCCCATGCTTTCTCATTTTCTATATAAACACATACTACACATGAAACATTTTGACATGGCACTTCACAACCAATGAAAATCATTTCTGAGGAGTAATGACTGAAGGTCAAATTTCACCCAGCAAGACCAGAAACAAACACGTGGCAATGCCATCATCTGCTTTAATAATGCTGATTGAGGGTCAAGTAGTGACCAGGATTCCATTAGAAATCATCTGCTCTTTGAGTTTGTGTCATTTTGTTTTAGCTACAAGCCTGAGAAAGCAGGCTGTTTAATGCCTCAGCTGGAAGGCAGCACCTCGGAGAGTGCTCCCTCAGGTTGGAAGCCCGTGATGAGCTGTGTGCCCAGGGTTCAGAGCTAGGCCCATTGCTGTTTGGTCAAGAACATACAGGGACATGTTTAGGAAGTTTACAGATGACAAGAAGAATAGGTGGCATTATGGACAGTGGAGGTGGTTATCGGGAATTACAGGGAAATCTTGATCGGCTATGTAAGTAGACAGAGGAATAGCAAATGGAGTTTAATTCAGATACGGAGGCACGGTAACATTGTGGTTAGCACAGCGCTTTACAGGACCAGCAACCCAGGTTCAGTTCCTGCCACTGTCTGTAAGGAGTTTGCATGATCCCACTGTGACTGTATGGGTTTCCTCTGAGTTCCTCCCACAGTCCAAAGACCTACCAGCTGGTAGGTTAACTGGTCATTGTAAATTGTCCCGTGATTAGGCTAGGGTTCAATCAGGGGTTGCTAGGTGGCAATAGAACAGAAAGAGCCGGAAAGGACTGTCCCATGCTGGAACTCAATCAATATATAAATTTGAGGTGTTGCATTTTGGGAAGTGAAGTTAGTGTAGGACTTTGCACAGTGAACGGCAGAGCCCTGGGGTGTGTGCAGAACAGAGAGATCGAGTGATCTCAGTTCCCTTAAAGTGCTGTCAGAAGCAGACAGTATGGTGACAATGGCTTTTGGCACACTGACCTTCATCAGTCAGAGTATTGAGGGTAGCGTCTGTACAGGATGTCAGTGGGGCCACATTTGGAATAGTTTTCCGTTCCACTTGTCCTTTCACTGGAAAGATGTTGTCACCCTCACCCACATCTCCTGCATTTCCCGAACATCCGTGCTCACTCCATCATCCCACCACCTTAACAGTGATCGAGATCCTCTTGTCCTTATCTACAACCCCATGAGCCTCTGCATCCAACACATCATTCTCCTCAACGTCCACCATCTCCAAAACGATCTTACCACTAAACATATCGTTACCTCCTCACTCTGCAGAGATCACTCCCTCAGTGATTCCCTTCTCCATTTGTCCCTCCCCATTAAACTTCCTCCTGGCACATATCCCAGCAAGTGGCCAAAGTGCTCCACCTGCCCATTCACATCCCTGCTCACCTCCATTCAGGGCCACAAACAGTCCTTCCAGGTGAGGCAACACATCCCCTGTGAATCTGCTGGGTTGTCTATTCTGTCCAGGGCTCCCAATGTGACCTCTCCTACACTGATGAGCTCCATCGTTCATTGGGGGACAGCTTTGTCGAGCGCCTCCGCTCCATCTGCCAAGACCTTTTAATTCTGATTCCCATTCATGTCCATCCATGGTCTCCATTGTTCCAAGATGAGGCCACCCTCAAAGTGAAGGAGCATCAGCTGGGTAGCCATTCCTCCTGGGTAGCCTCCAACCTGATGGCATGAATCTTGATTTCTCCTTCCGGTTCAAAAAAATTCCCTCCCACTTTCCTCTTTTGCTATTCCCTCCTGAGAGCAGTTACCTCTTCTCACTTGCCTATCAGCTCCCCCTGGGTCTCCTCCTCGTTCCCTTTCTACTGTGGTCCACTGTCTTCTATCAGATTCCTTCCTCCCCAGTCCTTCATCTTTCCCATCCACTTAGAATCACCTTTCACCATCCCTATTATCCCTCCCCTCCACCCACCTTTTTAGTCTGGTTTCTTCCCCTTCCTCTCCAGTCCTGAAGAAGGGTGTCAGCCCGAAACGTAGACTGGTATGAACAGTGAAGAGGCCAGTTACAAAGCAACACTGTTTGAGGCAGAGATCTCAAAGCAAAACACTGCAGATGCTGAAAATCTGAAATAAGTACACTAGAATGGGAATACTTAGAAGTAAACAGGGTTAACCTTCCAGACCTTTCATTTGATCCAACTTGAAGCTCTGTTTCTCTGTTCCAAGATGCTGTTGGACCTGCTGAGTATCCCAACATTTTCTGTCTTCATTACTCTTAAAAGGTAGTTTGCCCATTTCAACACACACAAAATGCAGGAGGAACTCAGCAGGCCAGGCAGAATCTGTGGAAAAGAGTAAACAGTCGATGTTTCGGACTGACACCCTTCAGCAGGACTCACGAAGGGACCTGGTGAAGAGTCTCAGCCTGAAACATCGACTGTTTATTCTTTTCCACAAATGTTGCCTGGCCTTCTGAGTTCCTCCAGCATTTTGTGTGTGTTGCTTTGGATTTCCAACATCTACAGACTTTCTCATGTTTGCCCATTTGCTTCTTTGCTGTTGGTGTGCAGAGGAATAGGGAAAAATAATGAATAACAGGACGTCAATCTCAGGAGTCAGACAGCTCAGTTTAACACCGCATCTGACAGCTGGTATGTCTGAGACTGCTTTCTCAGTACTGCACAGGACACTAGCCTAGTTTTAATGCCCAAGATACTCGAGAGGGATTGAACCGCCAATCTCCCGACTCGAGGCAGGAGTACCATCCGACGAGCAACACACGGTCTGATGTAGAGAGAGATTGTACACCTTTGTTTATCCTGGGCATGTCATAACTCTCAGCATTTACTGGTGATCACTCAGGGATGATACCTCAGCTCTGAAATGGTTTATTATTTATTTTCTTATCCATGCACACCGACCAAGGTAACTTACTGACCTTCCATCTTGATTTCCACTTGCTCCTCATCCGTTCCAAATTTATTGCTGGCTCTACACTTGTAAATTCCTTTATGTTCTGATGTTGCCTGGGAAATGTGGAGAACCCCAGGAAGGTCGGTTTCCCCTGCGACTCCCTGACCGGGTCTTTCCCACGTCAGTGTTACTTGGGGGTTTCCACTGGAGTGACAAGTGACTGTAACTTCATCATCTACTCTGATGAAGACTGAAAACCTGGACACGGTTTTGTTATTTACTGATATAGTTGTGTTTCGTGGTTTATCTGGAAAAGAGTGAAAGGAGTGAAATTAACCAGCCCCTCCCATAGGACATAGAACAGTACAGCACAGGGTGGGCTCTTTGTCCCATGATGTTGTACCGACCTTTATAAACCTATTCCATCGACAACCCAACCCCTCCCTCCTACACAGCCCATCGTCCTCCATTCTTCTTTCATTCACGTGCCTATCTAAGTCTCTTAAATGTCCCTTATGTATCCGGCTCAACACCCTCCCCTGACAGTGCAGTCCAGACACTTCCTACTGACTATGTAAAAACTTGCCTCTGAATCCGTGGCTCACCATAAAAGGATGTCCTCTGCTACAGCCATTACCTGCCGGGGAATTAGGCGCTGGCTGTCCACTCTTCCTACGCCTCTTACAATCTTACACAATCATCCTCCTTGGCTCCAAAGAGCTCACTCAACCTTTCCACAGAAGACAGGCTCTCTAATCCAGGCAGCATCCTGGTGAATCTCCTCTGCACCATCTCTAAAGCTTCTTCATCTTTCCTATAATGAGGCGACTGGACATCACTACACTGTGACTCCAAAAGGCTGGAAAATCGAATTTGACTGTATGCTGAGCTCACTTCAGAGCAGCTGTGGTCAAAGTCCCGAGAGGCTTCAATCCAGAGTTCACTCTCAGTAAACAAACCATCTCTCTCTGCAATGAGCCCAGAACTCTCGTTGTCGTCAGGCTGAGAAACAACAGATTCTTTCGAGCCGCATGAGCTCCTTTTAACCAGAAGCATTTTAAGAGAGCCTTGTGCAGGGAGCAGTCCCACTGTCTGCTTCTCTGGTAGGGGGTGGGGGTGTGATTCACCACCAGGCCACAGTTTTCTCCAGGAAACACCAACCCTCATTCATGCCACGAGGTGAAGTATCTCAGCACTAACTCACTGTGTCCACTGTGGCTCATGGGAGCACCACCAGTCTTGTTTCAAACCGTTCTGGATTGAAGTTGTACGCCAGAGACTGGAGCACAATATCGAGGCCGGAGTGGTGGTGAACCTATGGCATGTGTGCCCAGGATGGCACAGGCAGAAACTTTGTTGGCATGCAGCAATGCCCCTTGATTCTTCTGATTTTTTTCATTTATTTCAATGTCTCTGTTATACTTTTATTAATAGTAACTTAATGAATGCACAAATTGTTACTTATGTGTAAGTAACAATTACACATTGTAATAGAGTCATAGAAAAGTACAGCTCAGGAACAGGCCCTTCGGTCCATCTAGTCCATGCCAAAACTTTGTAAACAGCCTTCTCCCATCGACCTGCACCGGGACCATAGCCCTCCATATCCCTACCATCCATGAACTGATCCAAACTTTGCATAAATGTTGAAACTGCCACTTGCAATTGGCAGCTCATTCCACACTGTCACACCTCTGAGTGAAGAAGACTCCTCTCATGTTCTCCTTAAACTTCATACCTTTCACCCCTACCTCATGGCCTCTGGTTGTAGACCACCCAACCTCAGTTGAAAAAGCCTGCTTTTATTTACCCTACCGATACCCCTCATAATTTTGTATACCTCTGTACTATCTCTTCTCAATCTTCTACATTCTAAGGAATAAGCTCCTAGTAATAAGTAAAGGTATTTACTATAAACACTATGAATAAAGGCTTTTCCTTCAAAGAGTTCATATCTAATTTAATTGATTTGGAAATCAAAATCTATTAATCCCATCAAGTCACTGAACTGTAAACATTTAAACCATTTTTGATAATGTTGTTCACATTGTAAATCCATGCTGTATTTCAATATTTATGCACATTTTATTCCACATTCATGATTTAAACTTTAAGTGTTGAATGTTGTTTCATTTCCTTTTTAACTAAGACATTAAGCTGAAGTTCCATTTTGTAGAGTTGCCATTCTGAAGAGGAACAGAATTCACCCTTGTGCCCTGGGCATATTTTGTTTCTGTTTTTGATGATATTGTACAGACAGGGAATAAAGCAACTTATTCTGCTCCCATGTCTTATGGTCTATTCCACAAAGGAACCTCCTATACTTACACAAAATCTCTGCATGGTGAGAGGAGTTGGTGGAACCAATATCATTGCTGACTCTGCACATGTACTGACCACTGTCTCCCAGTTGGACTGAGGGGATGTGCAGTGTCTCACCACTACTGATCGTTTTTCCATCTTTGATCCAGCGCACCTCCGGAACTGGGTTGGCATCTGCGCGACAGGTTAAATTCTGGGATTTCCCTTCAATCCAGTCCTGCTTTTCAGAGATCTGTGCTTTCCTTGGAGAATCTGTAAAGTTGGTTGGAAATAGAAATTAAAAGCTGAAAGTTAAGAGCACAGGATCGTTTCTTGGTGATTTTTGGTGCTGACCAAGTTCCACTTCTCAGAGTAGAGAGACTTTTACTTTAATAGCCTGTGCTACCACCAAGCACAGCAAGTCAAATGCACTCAGTGGCCACTTTATTAGGTATACCTGAAGACCCCAGTTTGGTCTTCTGCTGCTGTAGCCCGTCCTCTTCACATTTCAACATGCTATGCATTCAGAGATGCTCTTCTGCACACCACTGTTGTAACACATGGTCATTTGAGTTCCTGTCACTTTCCTGTCAGTTTGAACCAGTCTGGGACTCTCCTCTGAACTCTCCTGTTAACAAGGTGTTTTTGTCCACAGAATCACCGCCCACTGGATAGCTTTTGTTTTTTTGCACCATTCTCTGCAACTCTTGTTGTGCATGAAAATCTCAGGAGGTTGGCAGCTTGAGATACTCAAACCACCCTGTCTGGCACCAACAAGCATTCCACAGTCAAAGTCACTTAGATGCTAATGTTTGATTGAAATGTGAATAAACTTTCCTATCCATGGACCTGTCCAAGTGCTTTTAAGACCATTTTGAGAGGATTAACATATAAAAGCAAAGAGGTAATGTTAAGGGTTTATAAAGCACTGGTGAGGCCTCACTTGGAGTATTGTGAGCAGTTTTAGGCCCCTCATCTGAGAAAGGATGTGCTGAAACATAGAATAGAAATATAGAAAACGTACAGCACAATACAGGCCCTTCGACTGACAAAGCTGTGCCAAATATGTCCCTACCTTAGAACTACCGAGGCTTACCCATAGCCTTCTATTTTTCTAAGCTCCATGTATCCATCCAGGAGTCTCTTAAAAGACCCTATCGTTTCCGCCTCCACCACCACCAGCGGCAGCCCATTCCACGCCCTCACCACTCTCTGTGTAAAAAAACTTACCACTGACATCTCCTCTGTACCTACTTCCAAGCACCTTAAGACTATGCCCTCTCATGCTGGCCATTTCAGCCCTAGGAAAAAGCCTCTGACTATCCACACGATCAATGCCTCTCATTATATTGTACACCGCTATCAGGTCACTTCTCATCCTCCGTCGCTCCAAGGAGAAAAGGCCAAGTTCATTCAACCAGATGTTCCTCAATCCAGGCAACATTCTTGTAAATCTTCTGTGCACCCTTTATAGGGTTTCCATGTCTTTCATATAGTGAGGCGACCAGAACTGAGCGCAGCACTCCAAGTGTGGTCTGACCAGGGTCTGATATAGCTGCAACATTACCTCTCGGCTCTTAAACTCAATCCCACGATTGATGAAGGCCAATACACCACATGCCTTCCTAACCACAGAGTCAACCTGTGTAGCAGTTTTGAGTGTCCTATGGACTCGAACCCCAAGATCCCTCTGATCCCCCACACTGCCAAGTGTCTTACCACTAATACTATATTCTACCATCATATTTGACCTACCAAAATGAACCACCTGATACTTATCTGGGTTGAACTCCATCTGCCACTTCTCAGCCCAGCCTTGCATCCTATCAGTGTCCCGCTGTAACCTCTGACAGCCCTCCGCATTATCTACAATATCCCCAACCTTTGCATCATCAGCAAATTTACTAACTTATCCCTCCACTTCCTCATCCAGGTCATTTATAAAAATCACAAAGAGTAGGGGTCCCAGAACAGATCCCTGAGGTACACCACTGGTCACCGGCCTCCATGCAGAATATAACCCGTCTACAACCACTCTTTGCCTTCTGTGGGCAAGACAGTTCTGGATCCACAAAGCAATGTCCCCTTGGATCCCATGCCTCCTTACTTTCTCAATAAGCCTTGCATGGGGTGCCTTATCAAACGCCTTGCCTCCTACAAGGGGTGATTGATAAGTTTGTGGCCTAAGGTAGAAAGAGTCAATTTTAGAAAACCTAGCACATTTATTTTTCAACATAGTCCCCTCCTACATTTACACACTTAGTCCAACAGTCGTGGAGCATACGGATCCCTTCTTTGTAGAAGTGGTCCACAGCAGGGGTGATTGATAAGTTTGTGGCCTAATGTAGAAGGAGATATTAACTTCAAACTTTCTGCATTATCACTCAAAGAGTTGAACTGCATGTGCATGTAACAAGAGCGACTTGGACCTCCAGGCAGTCCACAGCAGGGGTGATTGATAAGTTCGTGGCCCAATGTAGAAGGAGATGAGTTACTCAGCTCTCGTTACATGCACGTGCAGGTCAACTCTGAGTGAAAATGCAGCAAGTTTGAAGTTAATAACTCATCTCTTCCTACTTTAGGCCACAAACTTATCAATCACCCCTGCTGTGGACCACTTCTGGAGGTCCAAGATGCCGACCTCTACAGAGAAGGGATCTGTATGCTCCACGACCGCTGGATTAAGTGTGTAAATGTAAGAAAAATAAATGTGCTAGGATTTCTGAAATTGACTCCTTCTACCTTCGGCCACGAACTTATCAATCACCCCTCGTATATTGAAACTGGAGAAGGCTCAGAGGAGGTTCATGAAAATGATTCCTTCATTGAAAGGCTTGTCACATGAGGAGCGTTTGACGGCCCTGGGCCTGTACTCACTGGAATTCAAAAGAATGAGGGGAATCTCACTGAAACCCATCAAGTGTTGAAAGGCCTCGATAGAGTGGATCTGGTGAGGAGAGTGGCAGAGTATAAGGCCAAAGGACAGTGCCACGGAATAGAGGGGCGTTCTTTTACAATGCAGATGTAGAATTTCTTCAGCCAGAGAGTGGTGAATCTGTGTAACTTGTTGCCATAGGAAACTATGGAGGCCAAGTCATTGGGTATACTTAAGGTGGAGGTTGATAGATTCTCGATTGTTCGGGGCATGAAAGGATGCAGGGAGAAAGCAGGAGATTGGGACGGACAGGGAGAATGGATCAGTCTTGATGAAATGACAGAGCAAAATCAATGGGCCAAATGGCCTAATTCTGCTCCTAAATCTTATGGTTTTTTAAATGTTACTAACATAGTTATCGAAGCTCTGTGATATATCAACTCTTTTTCAGCTTTATGTCTTTTATAATGTGTTTTTGCACATTCTTTCTTTTTGCTGTATAAGTGATTTAATTTTGAAGCTTGATACCCTTGTTGCCACTGTGCAATTTAAATTTGGCCCAATTTCTAAGTTTTTCTATGTGAGGGGGTTGATGTTCTCGCAGTTCAGTGATTTGTTTTTCTGCATGGGGAAAGGGAGGATTTAATGCTCTTGTTGCCATTACCAGTGAAATTTGAGGTGATTTGTAAGTTTTTTTGTGTGGGGTAGGGTCATGAATGGCTTCCATATTTTTCTTTGTTCCCTGGCTATCTGGAGAAGATCAATCTCAGAGTTATATAGTGCATACATACTGTGACAATAAATGAACCTTTGAAACTTTTTCACCTGGTAGCTCATTCCATATACCCTCTCGATAAAAAAGTCACCCCTCAGGTTCCTGTTGCATCTACCCCCTCAGCTTAAACCAATGCCTGCAAGTTCTAGGTTCCCAACCTGGGATAAGCATCACAATCAATACCAGTACAGTTTACCAGTGGCTGCGTTATCCCTAATGGAGTTACTTTGTCATCTACTGAGTCATTTGCTAAGGGTTAACAGCAGAAAGCTTCATGCCTGTAGTTGGCACTGATTCACATTTAGAACAGAGAAAGATGTGCATTACAGCATTAATGCCTGCTGAGCATTGGTAACATCCTGCTTTTGAGGAGAGCTGAGGAAGTCTGCAGTTCATAGTAATCCCACAAGGTGGCAGTGCATCATACATTTTGATATTGAGCCTCAACTCCTTTAAACCTCCCTACACTGAGCCCATTCATTCCCTGAGATCCTCAAAGGAGAGAAAATGAGCATTGTTATTTCAATATTGGTGAAAATTGTATAATTCCAATACTCCGACCTTAGATATAGCAACAGAAAGGAAAGGTGAGAAGTTACAGATCAGAATCAATATCACCAGCAATGATGATTTGTTAAATATAAAGAAAGAAAGCTGAATTAGACCAAGAATAAATATATGTCTATTAAATAGTTAAATAAAAATAAGTAGTGTAGAACAAAAAGTAGTGAGGTAGTGTTCACGGGTTCAATGTCATTTAGAAATCAGATACCACCTTCTAGAAGTTTTGGGCAGGTATCAGAACCCATCCTGCACTTGATTCAGGATCTCTTATTCCCCCAAACCTCTCCCCACTCCATGCTCTCTGGAACACCTGGCATTAACCAACCTGAAGTCCCCAGAAGTGCCTGACGAAGAGTCATCGATCTGAAATGTTAACTTTGCCGGACTTGTGTGTTGCCAACATTATGTGTGTTTTGTTTCTGAAGTGTCACTGCCTCCCGAACTCTTCATTTGCTCCTTGAAAAGTCCTGTTGAACTGAGTCACAGGGACATGATGGACAGCCTCGGACTGTATTATCTGATTGATCCTGTTCTGTGGATTTGCTGAGGATGCCCAGAGGAAATTGAATCTCAGTGTTGTATGTGGTGATATGTATAAACTGATAATAAATTTACTCTGAACTTTCAACACGGGGGCACATGTCTGAGATGAGTGGGAAAATGAGATGAGTTTCTCTAGTTTGTGACAAGTTACAAAACCAGTTGTCACAGAATAGGGGAACTTCGGGTTCAGAAGGGAACGTACAAAGGACAGAGTTATGTTGACCTTTGTTAACAGGCTGGCCAGGTGACAGGAAACCTCGAGACAAAATGCTTCAGTCAGGTTACAGTATCACAATGTGGAAAGCTGACCAGGTATGCTCCATCCACAAAGAGCAGAACAAAGCCAACACAATCATTTGGTGTTTGCTCCCTGACGTGGGAATACTGTATATTCCAGTTGTTCACCGGTTACTGAGTTACCAAAAGCTTTGCACAATTATCTTCACCAGACCGACGCCATTAGTTCATGAGGGAAACTTAGCAGCGCCGTAAGGGAAATCAGAAACAGGTAACAGATGTTGGCCATGTCAGTGTTGCCTGGCTCCAAAGAAACGAATCGGCAAAACAAAAAATACAAGATTTTGATTGGGAAGGGTGAGAGGGGAGGGGGGTAGGTCAGGAAATGGAGTCATTGGAGGTGGGGGTCATAGAGGGGGCACGGGAGCTGGGAGGCAGAGAGGGCACAGGGAGGCAGAGAGGGGTTGCGGGAGGGAATTCAGAGAGGGGTCAAGAGAAGGGGGTCAGAGAAGGCATGGGGAGTCAGAGGGGCCACAGAATGAACTCGGGCCTCACGCCGCGGGGTCACTTGCTTTTCCGCTGCTGGGGGGGTGAGGCGTCCAAGCCGTCATGCTCTACCGCGAGCAGCACAGCGCTGTTGTGGTTGACTGAAGATTCCATTTGAACTGAGGGGTCTGGACTATATGCATATAGATTTGTCTTCTTGTGTCTTTATTATTTTTCGATATATTCCTCTATTTGTGAGGACTGGGCCTCTACGCCATGTATCGCCGAGCGGCCGTGGGCATCAGGGCCAGTCGAGAGATGATCACAGTGACTGGGGATCTGGACTATACAAGTGCATAATCTGTGTCATTGCAATTTACTGATATTCTGTATGGGTTTGTTGATTTGTACATGTAGGAACTGGGCATCAAACGGCGGTGATTCCGGCTGGGGAGGATGTGTGGGAGGCAAACCTAGACTCTTTTATTCCGTGAATGTGTTCTTGTGTGTGACTGTTGGTTATGTGTTTTAGCACCTTGACCCCATTAGTAACGCTCTCTCGTTTGGCTGTATTCATCTGTGTTTGAATGACAATTAAACTTGAACTGAATTGAAGATGATTTGACTTGGTTCGGGTTTAGACAGAGCAAATAGTGATCAGGTGACCCTGTCAGTGGATAGTCGGAAGTCCCTCGAGTCAGAGTCCCAGGCAACCGTGGGGAGTTGAGCAAAACCCGTTCATGTGGAGTGTGTTTGTGAGGTGGAGCTCTCTTCCTGAAGGCTGAGGGAGCAGAATCAATCAGGCTGAAGGATGGGCTCAAGGGAAAGTAGGCTGGAAGGCTAATGGGGCTAAATGGATTAATTTGAAAAGAGCAGGGAAGGTCTTGATGGGCAGAATGGCCTCTGTTGTAATGATTCAAGGATATAATTTTATTTTATTTAGAAATATAGTATGGTTACAGGCCATTCGGGGTCTACGAGCCTGCACCACCCAACTACTCACATGTGACTACGTATCTATGTCTATGAAGGTGACTCTTTGGCAGTCCCTGCCTGTTCAATACTTGTTCCACTACACTCGCCAGGGTGGTTCCATTCATTGTATGAGCCCCACCCTCAAATGGATCAGGATTGAACACCATTGACCAGCCCTCGGCCCACTCTCTTAGATAACCAGGATGTCCCTGTAAGTTACTGATAATTCTTTACTGCCTACAATACCATTGGTACCATCTGCAAACTCACACCTTCACAGCAAAATTGTTTTTACTGTATAAATAACGAACAAAGATGTCAGTAGCAGTCGTTGTAGGATACCATTAACCAAAGGCCTTCAGCCCAAGAAACAGATTTCCACCATTCCCCTCTGCTTCCGACTGGCAAACCACTTGTGAATCCAGTTAACCATCTCTGCCCTGTCCCTCCTGACCACCATCCTCATGGTCTCCTCTTCGAAAAACTCTAACCAATCTTTCAGTCAAGGTTTACCACATACAGAGCCATGCTGATTCTCCCAAAGCATAACTTGTCCATCCAAATCCCAGATTCCCATCCCGACACTGATGTCGGATGTGTTCCCTTATTATTTGTCATATTAACCCAAATCGTATGAATTGCTTTAATATTTCCTTCTAATTAACCTGAACTAATTTAATACAGAAATCCCCCGCTTTTTGAATGTTCGCTTTACGATACCTTGCTGTTACGAAAGACCTACATGAGTTACCTGTTTTTGCTAACAGAAGGTGTTTTCACTATTACAAAAAAAGGCAGCACGCGAAAAAGCAGCCGCTCTCCCCCAGATTAGGAATGGCATTCTAGCTGGCATTGCTTAAACACATGCCTGTGAGCATCCGTTTGCAAGATGCGTTCTAAGGTATCACAGAAGTCTAAAAGAGCTTGTAAGGGTGTTACACTTAGCGTAAAACTAGGCATAATTAAGCGTGTCGATCGTGGTGAACGAAGCAAGGACAAAGTGAGTTTGGCTTATGGAAGTTGACGAAGATGATGTTGAAGAGGTTTTGGCATCCCATGACCAAGAACTGATAGATGAAGAGCTGAAGTAATTGGAAGAGGAAAGGATAACAAACGAAACTGAATGCAGTAGTGTACGGACTGAAAGTGAAGTCATCCAGGAACTGAACGTGAAACAACTGCGTGAGATTTTCACAGCAATAATTGCAGAAAAGTACAACTTTAATTTTGAAAGGGTACGTTGGTTTAGGGCATATTTGCAAGTTGGTTTGAGTCCTTACAAAGAACTGTATGATAGCTGCGTGGTCCCATGGTGTTTTATACTTGCGTACTATTGTTTGCACAGATGAATGTGGTACCTTCAGGTGTTTGGAAATTGCTCCCAAGGATAAACCAGACTTGACATCATTTTCTGACCTCAATCTGATAGAAAATTTGTGGGCAGAACTGAAAAAGCGTGTGCGAGCAAGGAGGCCTACAAACCTGACTCAGTTACACCAGTTCTGTCTGGAGAAATGGAACAAAATTCCAGCAACTTACTGTGAGAAGCTTGTGGAAAGCTACCCAAAACGTTTGACCCAAGTTAAACAATTTAAAGGCAATGCTACCAAATACTAACAAAGTGTATGTTAACTTCTAACACACTGGGAAATTG
The DNA here is from genome assembly GCF_030028105.1 of Mobula birostris. Classification (NCBI taxonomy): domain Eukaryota; kingdom Metazoa; phylum Chordata; class Chondrichthyes; order Myliobatiformes; family Myliobatidae; genus Mobula; species Mobula birostris. The sequence continues at coordinate 7,945,783 of NC_092401.1, forward strand.
ATGAAAGAAATAAAAGCTGAAATAAATCATCCTCTCTACTATTATTCTGACATTTCACATTCTTAAAGTAAAGTAGTGATCCTAACTGACATAAGACAGGGAATGTTTTCTAGGATTAAGTGTCAGGAATTGTGAAAAACTGAATTTAAATGTATTTGGCTAAGATGTATGTAAATTTCTGACTTCAACTGTATGTGAAGAGCAAGAGGATAAGACGTGAGTGAATAGGACCAATCAAGTGTGACAGTGGAAAAGTGTGAATAGAACTGGAGGAGATGGCACAGGTATTTAGTGAATACTGAAGCAAAGTATTCATTATAAAGAATGATCTTGGCGATTGTAGGGATAACTTGCAGCGGGCCGAAAAGCTTGAGCATGTAGATATTAAGGAAGAGGATGTGCTGGAACTTTTGGAAAGCATCAAGTTGGATAAGTCACCAGGACCAGATGGGATGTACTCCAGGCTACTGTGGGAAACGAGGGAGGAGGATGGGAGAGATTCCGGAGCATTGGAGGGTTGCGAATGTTGTTCCCTTATTCGAGAAAGGGAGTAGGGATAGCCCAGGAAATTATAGACCAGTGAGTCTTACTTCAGCGGTTGGTAAATTGATGGAGAAGATCCTGAGGGGTAGGATTTCTGAATATTTGGAGAGGCATAATATGATTAGGGATAGTCAGCATGGCTTTGTCAAAGGCAGGTCGTGCCTTAGGAGCCTGATTGAATTTTTTGAGGATGTGACATTGATGAGGGTAGAGCCATAGATGCAGTGTATATGGATTTCAGCAAGGCATTTGATAAGGTACCCCATGCAAGGCTTATTGAGAAAGTAAGGAGACATGGGATCCAAGGGGACATTGCTTTGTGGATCCAGAACTGGCTTGCCCACAGAAGGCAAAGAGTGGTTGTAGACGGGTTATATTCTGCATGGAGGCCGGTGACCAGTGGTGTACCTCAGGGATCTGTTCTGGGACCCCTACTCTTTGTGATTTTTATAAATGACCTGAATGAGGAAGTGGAGGGATAGATTAATAAATTTGCTGATGACACAAAGGTTGGGGCTGTTGTGGATAGTGTGGAGGGCTGTCAGAGGTTACAGCAGGACATTGATAGGATGGAAAACTGGGCTGAGAAGTGGCAGATGGAGTTCAACCCAGATAAGTGTGAGATGATTCATTTTGTAGGCCAAATATGATGGCAGAATATAGCATTAATGGTAAGACTCTTGGCAGTGTGCAGGATCAGAAAGATCCTGGGGTCCAAGTCCATAAGACACTCAAAGCTGCTACGCAGGTTGACTCTGTGGTTAAGGCGGCATACGGTGCATTGGCCTTCATCAATTGTGGGATTGTGTTTAAGAGCTGAGAGGTTACATTGCAGCTATATAGGACCCTGGTCAGACCCCACCTGGAATACGGTGCTCAATTCTGGTCGCCTCACTACAGGAAAGACATGGAAACCACAGAAAGGGTGCAGAGGAGATTTACAAGGATATTGCCTGGATTGGGGAGCATGCCTTATGAGAATAGGTTGAGTGAACTCAGCCTCTTCTCCTTGGAGCGACGGAGGATGAGAGGTGACCTGATAGAGGTGTACAAGATAATGAAAGGCATTGATCGTGTGGATAGTTAGAGGCTTTTTCCCGAGGGCTGAAATGGCTAGCACAAGGGGGCATAGTTCTAAGGTGCTTGGAAGTAGGTACATAGGAGATGTCAGGCGTAAGTTTTTTTTTAAAAAAAACACAGAGTGGTGAGTGCGTGGAATGGGCAGCTAGCAGTGGTGGTGGAGGCGGAAACGTCAGGGTCTTTTAAGAGTCTCCTGGATGGACACATGGAGCTTAGAAAAATAGAGGGCTATGGGAAAGCTTAGGTAGTTCTAAGGTAAGGACATGTTTGGTACTGCTTTGTGGGCTGAAGGGCCTGTATTGTGCTGTAGGTTTTCTATGTTTCTATAAGCAGACGCTAATGTGACAATGGCCCCATGCGTCCCCACAGTACTGATGCATCAAAATACGAGAGATGATTGATCCAGTCAAACACTCCCAAAGCAACACACACACAACGCTGGAGGGACTCAGCAGGTCAGGCAGCATCTATGGAAATGACATTTCAGGCCGAGACCCTTCTTCAGCACTGGGAAGGAAGGGGGAAGACTACAGGACACTCCCGTAGTTTGAGAAGTTCTGTATGGAGTGGGAGGAGAGCTGGTTGTTCATCTGCATTTGAAATAAAGAACTCAACAGCCTTTAGTGTTGATAATCAGATCACTTACACTGGACAGCGAGAGTGGTGGACTGCCGTTTAACAATGGTGTTGGCGTGATGGTGAAGTGTCAGCTCGGCCTCGCAGGTGAACTGCTGTCCATTCAGTTCTGCTGGTGGATTCACAGTGTGGTAGATAGTCAGCCCAGTACTGGCTGACCTGTTCGCTAATATCTCACTTCCCTTCTTCAGTCTGAGTTGAAGTTCCCCTGAGACGTTAAACACACTGCAGGTAATATTCACCGGAATTCCCTCAGTGGTGATCGGGATTTGGATTTCAGGGTTGGAGAAAACTGTAACAACAGAAAACATTGTTAGGAACTTTCTCAAAGTGAGTTCTGCAGCCCTTCTGTACCACTAGACTGAGGTAGCAAATGGAACTCTTTTGAAGTCTGTCTGTGATACAGCACCCACCTACCTCACTGTGTGTCTAGTGGCTAAAGAAATTGCTGTGGGAATTATCAAAATCCACCCCACCCCCAACAGTTCCCAGCATCATTCACTCTTGACCCAATCTCATCAAAGCAAATGACACATTGGTTCAGTGCATCTTTGAGTTTGAGCAATCCTGGTAAAGCTGTCATTCACCACAACAGGGTTAGTTTAGCTAGTAACCAGCCAGTGGTTTCTTGGTCATTTCAGATAGCACTTTGCTTCAATGCAATGATGAATAACCCACAGAATTAATTCATTGGGTATGAAGTGTGTGAGTGTGTGTGCGCGTGCGTGCGTAGAGAGCGCACACGTGTTATATATACACTGTGCATCTAATTGCAACTTGTAATTTATGTATTGCACCTTGGGTATGAAGTACTTTGGTATATTGTGAGGGTGAGAGCCTGTGCGGAATATATTTTACTGACAGTGCATGTACGTTGTGAAATTTGTGGCAGCAGTACAGTGCAATACATAAAACTATAAATTGTGAATATATATATATATATACACACACACACATACACTCTATATCTAATTGCAACCTATAGATTATTTTATGTATTGTGCTGTACTGCTGCCACAAATCAACAAATGTCACAACACAAGTCAATAATGATAAACCTGATTCTGATTTAACTTTGCTGCAAACTTCTGTCTCCTTTCTATCTAATGATACGTTTGTTGGCAGCCTTTGATTCCACATTCAGTTTCTATCTCTGTCAAATTGCCAGTCGCTGCTTCTGCAACACAATTTTATCCTGGTACATCAGATATTGATAGACACACACACACACACACACACATACAGATAGATAGATAGATACCTATATCTTACTGTAATTTATAATTTGTTCTTGTTATCATGCATTGCACTGTACTGCTGCTGCAAAACAATAAATTTCATGACATGTGCCAATGGTGTTGAACCAGATTCTGATTAATGGCCAAGCTTCGTCTCATGCTCCATTGAACCTGCTCCATTGATAAACCCACTGGCTAAATAACTACATCTGATTCAAAGATTCATTTTATTATCAAAGTATGTATTCAGAACACAACTCTGATATTCGTCTTCTCCAGATAGCCATAACACTCAGAAAAATTGTGGGAGTTGTTTGAAAAGACATTGACCACCTCACACCCACCCATCCCCTCCCCGCATGAAAAAGGAATAGGAAACTGGCAAACACCCCCAACCCTCCCTTGCACGAAAAACGAACAGATCGCCCAGATAGAAAACAGCAGCTGAAATATCAAACCCCAAACCTCCCAACCTTTCCCTTCCACAAAAACTAACAGTTCACCCACATGGAAAACGGCAGCTAGAACAAGCCCCAAACCCCCAACACCCTCCCTCACAAAAAAAAAGGAACAAAACTCCCCCGACTCCCTCCCTTAAAACCTATATTCCTTTTTCCCTGTAATTCTATTGATTTCTGTTTCAAATAACGATTGACTGAAAACCTGCTCTGTGATACTGTCTGATTGACTGTCTAGGAGCAGGAAGGAAACTCTAAAACATTACTGTCTAGTCAAAGTGCTCAATTATCCAGCATACTTACCGTACACGTCAATGGTAATGCTATCATTCTTTGATGAAACTGATGGATAGTCCTCAAAATCTGCCATACAGTTGAGTTCAGTCACACCGGTCTCTCGTGGTGTCCATGTAGCTGTTGCCTGGACTGTGGTGGGATTTGATCTACTGGCAACTGAATTCCATTCCTCACCATCTTGAAACCATTTTAATCTCACCTTCTCGGCAGGGTAGATGTTTGAGACCTCACACGTCAATGTGGTCTCCTGATTTACTTCTACAGGGTCTCTGTTGAGAATCCTTGGAGGCTCTGCAAAAGCTGCAATACACATAAGAAATTCACTGCACATTGGTTTGCCTTGGCCTGTTTCAGACACTGATAGAATGATGCAAAACTGACCAAACCTCTATAAGCCTCTATACACCACCAGGAGTTCATCAAACCCACATCAGTGTCAACAGATTCCATACTATGCTCTTTCTCTGAACTCTTTCTGCTCTTCAGACATCCCAAAAATCTAACTCTTTGCTCCTCCCGTGGGCAGTAATAGAGTAAACTCTCACTGACTTATCAAGAGTGTGATCTCAATGAGCAGCTAGTTTGGGGTGGCACGGTAGTGTAGTGGTTAGCACAACGCTTTACAGTGCAGGTGATCCATGTTCAATTCCTGATGCTGCCTGTAAGGAGTTTGTACGTTTTCCTGTGACCGTGTGGGTTTCCTCCCACAGTCCAAAGACGTACTGGTTGGTGGGTGAACTGGTCATTGTAAATCGCAGTGTGATTAGGATCGGGTTAAAATGGTGGATTGGTAGGCAGTGTGACACGAAGGGTCGGGAGGGCCTATTCTGTGTTGTAGCCTTTGAATCTACTTTGTTCCGCCTGTACTGGCCCAAGAGAATGGCTGATCCCTAAAGAATGGTCATAAAGCTTTTGGCACATTTGCTTTCATAAATCAAAGTATTGCGTAGAGGAGATGGGACGTTATGTTGAAGTTTCATAAGGCATTGGTGAGGCCTAATTTGGAGTATTGTGTGTAGTTCTGGTCACCTACCTATTGGAAAGATGTAAATAAGGTTGAAAAAGTACAGATAAAATTTACAAGGATTTTGCCCTGGACTGCAGGATCTGAGTTATAAAGAAAGATCGAATAGGTTTGGACTTAATTCCTTGGAATCTAGAAGATTGAGAGGAGATTTCATAGAGTCATAAAAAATTATGAGGGGTATAAGGCTAGTAGGGTATTAGGGTAAAGGCTAGTAGGCTTTTCGCACTGAGGTTGGGTGGGAATACAACTAGAGGTCATGAGTTAAGGGTGAAAGGTGAAAAGTTTAAGGGGAACATGAGGGGAAACTTCTTCATTCAAATGGCTGTGAGAATGTGGAATGAGCTGCCAGTGCAAGTGGTGCATGTGAGCTCGATTTGAACATTTAAGGCAAGTTAGGATAGGTACCTGGTTGGTAGGGGTATGGAGGGCTGTGGTGTTGATGCAGATGGATGGGAGTAGGTCGATTAAATGGTTCAGCACAAACTAGGTGGGCTGTACTTTTCTATGACTCTGTCTATTACCACCACCTGCACTGACCACCAAGAAGGACACCGGAGTATCAGGTAAGAGTGCAGAATTTGCAGGAGTTTGGAATTGTTTCAGTGATCTTCAGCCAAATAATCTCTTCTACTTCCATGGCTCTCTGAAGTTGTAAACTTTGAGTCTCAGTTCAAGACAAAGAAGTTTTGCTGAACAGATAAAACAAGAAATGTGAAAGCCTTTAAAGCAGGGCCACTCATTGCTTATTTTTGCAAATTCTTAACCAATGTGGGGGGGGGGGGAGTTGGGGGTGGCAGTTCAATTTCAAAATGGAACTCACAGTAAGTTTTCAGAGTCACAGATGCGTTTGCAATCCATTTGGTCGTGTTAGGGCCTAAGTTCAACTCTGCCAAGCAGGTGTACACCAGTCCATCGTCTGAAATACTTGGATTGAAATTAAGGACGTTCTTCAGTGGACCATCATCTGGGTAACCTGGTTCCTCTGTGGAATTACGCTGAACAACCTCACTCCCTCTGAGCCAGGTGAGTACGAGTTTGTTCTTTGGATAGACCTTCGGGCCAGTACACTCCAGCTGATACGGTTTGTTAACTTGCAGCACGTCAGGAGGTGGAACAATGCTTAAATTTCGATCTGTTAAAGGAGAATCATGTTAACAAAATTCATGCAAATTACAAATCTAGATTATGCTTGTGTCAAACACAAGAAAATCTGTAGAGGCTGGAAATTTGCAGTAACACACACAAAATGCTGGAGGAACTCAGCTGGCCAGACAGCATCTAAGGAAAAGAGTAAACAGTCGATGCTTTGAGTGGAGACCCTTCATCAGGTTTGGTAAAAGAAGGGGAGAAGTCAGAACAAGAAGGTGGGAGGAGGGGAGGAAGAATTACAAGGTGGTAAGTGAAAGGGGAAACTGGGAGGGGGAGGGGGTGAAGTGAAGAGCAAGGAAATTGATTGGTGAAAGAGATACAGTAAAGGGCTGGGGAAGATGGAATTTGATAGTAGAGGATCAAAGACCACAGAAGAAAGGGAAGGGGGAGTAGCACCACAGGGAGGTGATGGGCAGGTAGGGAGATGAGGTGAGACGGGGAGCAGGAATGGGGAACGGTGAAGGAGAGGAGGGGTACAATTCAATGTTCATGCCATCAGGTTGGAAGTTACACAGACAGAATATTTGTTTCCTTCTCTCACCTGATCTCCTTGCCTGTCCAGTTTCACCCATCACCTGCCACCTTGTACTTTCTTCTTCCCTCCCCCAACTTCTCCCCTTCCTTCTCAGTCCTGAAGAAGGGTCTCAGCCCAAAATGTTGACTGTTTACTCTTTCCACAGGTGCTGCCTGGCCTGCTGAACTCCTCCAGCAATGTTGTACTTGTCCCACCTTTCATTCCATTCACTGTCATTTCAGGTGACTTCAGAACTTTGAAATACTCTTTAATATTAAGTCTACCTTCATTAAAAAAATTCTTCAAACTTTAATGAATGTCACTAACAAGTGGTGCTCAAGTATAAAGTTATTTTACCATACACATGTACACCACCAAACAAACCAACATCCTTCTGGAGCAAGGTGCACAACACAGTACACATACAGTAAACTCACACACAACACAAAGTAATATTACCACAAATAACGAGGTGCATTACAACACAAGTTAAAACATAAACAGTATAATGCTACTGGTGCTTCAAACCTGATGAGGCCTGGGTGGTGCCAGGGAGTTCAGTAATCTTACAGCCTGGGGGAAGAAGCTCTCTCCCATCCTAACAATACCTGTTTTGATACTACAGTAACCCGTGTCTGATAGTAGGGGTCAAAGAGACTGTTGGACGGATGGCAGAGATTATTGACAATGGTAAGGGCCCTGCATACCCAGCACTCCTGATAAATATCTCTAATGGGTGGAAGAGAGACCCCAATAATCCTTTCAGCAGTCCTTACAATCCTTTGTACAGACTTATGGTCAGGTGCCTTGCAATTCCTGTACCAGATAGATATGCAGCTGGTCAGGACACTCTCAATAGTGTTCCTGTAAAAATTGTTGGCATGGAGTGGTGGGACAGGGTGGGGGTGTGGGAAATGGAAAGCCTAGTTTGCCCCAATCTCCTCAGGAAATGGAGATGCTGCTGTACTTTCTTGTCCAAAGAAGTGGTGTCGAGGGACCATTATGTTCACTCCCAGAAACTCGGAGCTCCTAACTCTATCCACTGAGGAGCCATTTATGTGCAGTGAGGAATAGTCAGCCTTCAGTTTCCTAGTGTCTGCAATCATCTCTCTAGTCTCGTTCACACTGGGACTCAAGTTGTGCTCGCACCATTCTACCTGCCACTCTACATCCTCTCTGTATGACGTCTCATCATCGTTGTTCATGAGGCCAGCCGCTGTTGTGTCATCAGCAAACTTGATGATTCGGTTTGCACTCAACCTGGCAGTGTAGTCATGCGTCAGCAGCGTGAATAGCAGCGGGCTGAGCGCGCAGCCCCGGGGGATAACCAGTGCTCAGCGTGACGAGCTACAATTGTTGCTGCCAACATAGACAGCAATTTATTCAGTCACAGAACATTCACCTCTGGCATATCCATATCTCTGAATTCGGTAAGCCGGTGACGACACTGGTGTGCCTAGTCACTTAAAGGCTTAGCAAACAAACTGCTTTCCTCCAAAGACATTAGCAAACCAATCAACAATTCAACTGCTCCATGGGGCAAGTCAAGTCTATTGTCATTAACTATATTCCTATATATATAGTTAAATGAGACAATGTTTCTTCAAACCAGGGCATAAGCACAATAGTACACATAACACACTTATTTCTGGAAGTTCTATTATAACTTCATCAGTGCACAGGACTTGTTTCCAAAATGCATCAGGCTTGTTTAGATGTTCGTTTAAACTTTTGAATAGAACTTTTTGGCCGCAATGAACAAAGGTATGTTTGGAGAAAAAAGGGTGCAGAATTTCATGAAAAGAATACCTCTCCAACTGTTAAGCACGGGGGTGGATCAATCATGCTTTGGGCTTGTGTTGCAGCCAGTGGCATGGGGAACATTCACTATTAGAGGGAAGAATTAATTCAATTAAATACCAGCAAATTCTGGAAGCAAACATCACACCGTCTGTGAAAAAGCCGAAGATGAAAAGAGGATGGCTTCTACAACAGGATAATGAACCTCAACACACTCCAAAATCCACAATGGACTACCTCAAGGGGCGCAAGCTGAAGGTTTTGCCATGGCCCTCACAGTCCCCTGAACTAAACATCATCAAAAATCTGTGGATAGACCTCAAAAGAGCAGTGCATGCAAGATGGCCCAAGAATCTCACAGAACTAGAAGCCCTTTGCAAGGAAGAATGGGCGAAAATCCCCCAAACAAGAATTGAAACAACCTAGCTGGCTACAAAAAGCGTTTACAAGCTGTGATACTTGCCAAGGGGGGTGTTACTAAGTACTGCCATGCAGGGTGCCCAAACTTTTGCTTTGGGCCCTTTTCATTTTTTGTTATTTTGAAACTGTAAAAGATGGAAATAAAAAAGTTTTCTTGCTTAAAATATTAAAGAAATGTGTCATCTTTAACATTATGCCTTTTGGAAATTAGTTCATCTTTTACTCACTTAGCTATTCACAGTAACAGAAATTTTGACCAAGGGTCGCCAAACTTTTGCATGCCATTGTATGTACTTAACACTAAAAATCATTACATACTACTAACATAATGACAATATGATGTGTGCAGGGTAACTAGAGCAACACAGCAGCATCAGCAGAATACCTGAATCAGCTGTTGAATAAAATCAAACAACGACAGGCTTTCGGTCTCCACCCATGGTGCCGTGGTTTCATGAAAAAGTTACAGTAAACTGTATTTGTATTGTACCTGTTTCAGGTTTTATGTAAGATATATATATTAAAGAAAATCACCATTTCAAACTTGTTCTGATGTTCGATTTTTATCAGTGACCATCTTGGCAAACTTAACAACTAATTTCTCTGCTGCTTCATGATCAGCAGATGTTTACCTTTAAAATTTTTAAATCTTTAAAAATTTAATGTTTTGCTTTTCAGAAATTTCTGTAATTGCCCAGCATATTCAGAAATCCCTTCAATTTTCAGTTTGTCATGATAGATCTTTGCTTGTTTCATGATCAGCATACCGTCAAGCGGCACATGTTCACTGCCACTAATGAATCCACTCTTTCAAGATGATTGAGAGCTTAATTTTTCACTTTATGCAGTGTTTTTCCATTCTTCGTTAACTCTGTTCATTACATATGAGGTCACCCTCAGAACTCCCTGTGAAACACAGACCTGTGTATTGCTTGGGAACTTTCACAGCAACTTGTGGAATTTTCCATTTGTGGTGTCATGTCAGCATTCAAAAAAAGATAAATTTGGATTTCGGAGGTTTTCAGATTTGGGTATTTTGGATAAGGGGTAATCAAGTTGTATTGACTTCTACTTTATCTATTTTTAGTTCCCTTGCAAATAACAACTTTTGTACCATTGCCTGGGAGAACTGACTCATCCAAATGCAGAGCAAATTATTTTGTTCTAACTAATGTGTCTTCGACATTCTCAGACGTTTCATCTCTTCAGCTTTGAACAGAGTTGTCACTGAGAAGAATCACTTTAATTATTTGGTCTGGAGACTTGTACGAAACTGTACTCAGAACCTTCCTTACTGCTGGCAGAATCAGTTCTTCTCCAATTGTATTGGGCTTTCCAGATTTAACAATCAGCTAAGAAATATTGTATGAAGATCAGAAACCATCACCGTTTTGTTGAGGAGTGCTAGCAAACATGTTTTGAAGTGTTTTCCATTTCTGAAAGTCTTCACAAAATGACTGAAAATAAGCCAAGTGCTTGTTTGCTTTATCAAATGTCCAAGGAGCCTGGACAGTTCCATTTCTTCATTTGAAAACAAAGGCTTTTTTCACACTACAGACACATTGGCTGCTATTGGTTGCTTGGTGCTGGTACAAATCCACATTTCGCATACTCCACATTATGCTGTGCACACTTCTTTTTCATTTGATCTGTATCTGCCATTTTTGATATGGATTAACTATGGTCAATCACCTATTGTTTAAATCCAACCTCAAATACAGTGATCAATAAATGGGAAAGTTATAACGTCATCTTAGCTCAGGCAAAACCTGACCCTCTGCCTGAACGTACATAAAGCAGGGCAGTGATATCTCTGTTGGGCCGTGGACTGGAGAAATGCACTCAAGACCATTTGAAAGGGCAGATTCTGAACTTTACCATATCGAACGCTGGAACTGCATCACTGCATGGTTAGATTACAGAAATTGTACTAGCTAACACTGTACTACAATAGTGAACAGCAATAATGTGTGGGCCAGGCCTGGAATAACTATTTCTTCAGTCCAGATTTCTCCTGATATGCCAAATAGAGAAGTATCACATTGCTTTTCAGCAACTATAACTCTCTTCAAGCAAATTCTAAGAGAATGGTGGGTTAGAAAGAAACAAGGTGATGATGTGATCATTGTAATCAAACATGAGGCACTGTGGATTATATCCCTATAATAAGTAATTCATTTCTTAAATCAAGCCTGGAATCCCTTAGGTTTTAAAATATTTTTTGTTTTTGTATTTGCACAGTTTGTTGTCTTTCACACATTTGTTGTTTCTCTGCCACATTGGATGTGGCCTTTCATTGATTCCATTGTGTTTCTTGGATTAACTGTGCCCACAAGAAGGTGAAGCTCAAGGTTGTATGCGGTGACACAATGTATATATACTTTAGTAATAAATTTACTTTGAACTTTGATAACATTAACTACATGAATATATTTACTGAGGCAAGATGTTTCCCAAAACTGAATTACTAAATCATTTGGCAGACTCAAGAACCTAATCCCCATGTGAGCAAAACATGGTGAAATCTACACAAGTTCAATTTGTTCAGAATTTGGAACTAGAATCAAGTAAACTGTAAGCAAAGACTTAAATCCTACATTGTTTAAATATTTTAAAAGGGTGTTAACTGAAAAATAGCATTAAATGATTCACTCTGCTGCTCTCCTGCTGAATACAAAGCGGATTCTGAACTTAGATGTTAGATTCTTCACCACTGAGTTTTCCCAAAAGTCTCTGTCCGTGCCCTTCAGCAGAGTTCGCAGCCCCAGAGTCAATCAGATGTCCCCTATTTTTGATCATTTCCCACCTCTTCTAACTCAGTCAGGTGCGATAATGCAATGGAAGCTATCATAGGCTGTTGTGGTTTTTGTCTGCAAACTTCGTGGAAATTTGCCCTGCTAATACGATGAACTGAATACCGAGGCTTTGGGCCTACTCTGGGGATTTGGATTTAAGAACTCAATTTGGTTCGGAATGCTGTTGTTGCTCACTTCTATTGCTGATATGATTTGTGTTTGTCCTCTTTCTCTATGGGCACTGGTCTTAATATTTTGTTTAACCTGGGTTCTTTCAGGTCTTTTGCTTTGTGACTGCCTGTTAGCAAACAAATCTCAAGGTTGTATAATTTATATATTCTTTGATAATAAATGCACTTTGAATCTGTGACTTTTATAAATTAATTGATGCCTTCCTATGTAATGGGAAATCTTTAATCCAAAGTACACTTAAATTATACAACGTAATAGATCAGGGGTTCCCAACCTGGGGTCAATGGACCCCTTGCTTAATGGTGTTGGACCATGGCACAAAAAGTGTTGGCAACCCCTGCAATAGATTTAATTTGATGTTACTTTGATTTTAAGCCTCTTTTTAAAAAATGTTAAACAATACAAAATTTTAGCTACAATTTACACAAGTTTAAACACACAAAAATCAGTACAATATTTTCATTACAGAATGTCTGCCTGCAGCAGACTTCATTACAAGCTAAAGTCACTGTGGCCTCTTTAACTAATTAATCATTAAAACAAAACTACACAATGGCATTGTTAAATTGCTTTTATTGGTTTTTCTTTACATACAACAGAACATCACCACACAGATCATGGGATCCCAACCAGGAAAAAAAAGTCAATTACACAGTTACGCCTGTATATTTCAGAATCAGATTTAATATCGCTGGCTTACGTCAAAAAATCTGTTGACTTTGCAGCAACAGTACAAGGCGATACATGATAGAGGGAAAAAAAATAACTGTGAACCTTCCAGTAAGCTGGTGCGTGTGGTCACAGTGGCATCTATGGGGTCAACAAAAGGTGTTAATGTCATATTTAAACAAATTTTTAATGCTTGAAAGATCCTGCTATACATTAAAAATTTAAAGAACAGCCCCTTCAGGTCTACCCCATCAGCGAGTTGCTCGCTGGCAGAGACAATGAAGGAGCTATGCATCGTGCTGCTCCCCAAGTCGAAGGCAACGAACAGTCTAATAGCGAGCAACTGTCTTGGTTGCTTTTCTTGTGATCGTAAGTCCATTTTGGATATAGTTAATGTGTTAATAGAGAATGCTGCAAGGTTGATTCACTGATTTATTGGTGGGGAGCAGGGGCGGGTGGCGAGGAAGCTGCATGGCCTCAGTCGTAGCTCGGACTAGGCCTCAAACTACAGTGCCGCCAGTTTACAGCTGCCAGAGGAGAGGCGTCAGAGCCAGTGCACTCCACCAGGGTGGGTGTCCAGGCTGGAATCGGTGCTGACCACCCCCCCCCCCCACCCCAACCCCGAGTGTTCAAGTAGCAGAAGACAAGCCCTGTTGTCGTCATCTGTACAGCATTCAGTGGACTCGGCCTCAAGCTGCAGTGTTTCCTGTTTACAGCTACCAGGAGAGGGACGTCAGAGCCAGTGCACTCTACCAGGGGCATCGTGGCAGAGCATCAGGGCTGGAATTGGTGCTGCTACCCCTCCCCCACCCCTCGTTCGGCAGAAGACAAGCTCTATTGTAGTTGACTGAAGATTTCAATAGACTCAGGGTTTGATTTATACATTTTGCATAGTCGTATTTTACTAATGTCCTTTATGACCATAAATAGGGGTCCCCAACCTTTCTTGCACCGCAGACCGGCCGATTCGGGGGGGGGGGGGGGGAGGAGAGAGGGGGAGAGCGGTGTTCAAGTGGGGTTAAACTCACCTCAACATGTCTTTTACAGTTAGGGTTGCCAACTTTCTCACTCCCAAATAAGGGACAAAAGTAGCAGTCAAATCCTGACGAAGGGTCCCTGCCCCAAACATTGACTATACCTCTTCCTATAGCTGCTACCTGGCCTGCTGCGTTCACCAGCATTTTTTGTGTGTGTTGACAGGACACTTTGTGTTTACCCCAAGAAAGACTACCATGACCATGAAGCCTTGCGTGGGCACCTGTGTGCGTACGCGTGCCGTGCGCATATGTGACATGCGCGTGTGCGTATGTGCCGATTTTTTTTCACAAATCGGTTTTGGCTTAATCTCCCCGACTACACTGAACATACATTATTTCTACTTTATATAGGCTGTGTATTTATCATATCATTCCTGCTTTTACTATATGTTAGAGTTATTTTAGGTTTTGTGTGTTATTTGGTATGATTGGGTAGGTTATTTTTTTGGGTCTGGGAACGCTCAAAAATTTTTCCCATATAAATTAATGGTAATTGCTTCTTCGCCTTACGCCATTTCGGCATGAAAGGTTTCATAGGAATGCTCTACCTTAGAGGGGGAAATACAGGACAAGGGTGGTTCCGTATGGGACAAACCAAATTAGCCCAATATACGGGATGTCCCGACAAATACGGGACAGTTGGCAACCCTATGTTAAAGTTCAACAGTGTGTGACAGGGAATGAGGAAAGGTGCAGCTGACTCATATAGTTTCCTCACGGCCTGGTAGCACATGTTTTGCGGCCTGGTACCGGTCCGCGGCCCGGTGGTTGGGGACCACTGCCATAAGATATAGAAACAGAATTAGGCCTTTGGCACATTTCCTGCCTTCTGCCCCATATCCCTTCATGCCCTGACCAATCAAGCATTTATCAGCCTCTGCCTTACATATACATAAAGACTTGGCCTCCGCTGCTTCCTGTGGCAAAGAATTCCACGGATTCACCACTCTCTGGCTAAAGAAATAGCTCTTTATCGCCATTCTAAAAGGATGCCCCTCTATTCTGAGACTCACCCACCATAGGAAACATACTCTCCACATCCACTTTATCAAGCGCTTTCACCATTTTATAAGTTTCAATTAGGTCACCCTTCATTCTTCTGAATTCTAGTGAATACAGGACCAGAACCATCAAACATTCTTCATATGACAAGGCATTCAATCCTGGAATCATTTTTGTGAACATCCTTTGAACTCTCTCCAGTTTCAGTACATCCTTTCTAAGATAAAGGGCCCTAAACTGCTCACAAAGCTCCAAGTGAGGCCTCATCAGTGCTTTATAAAGTCTCAACACTACATCCTTGCTTTTATATTCCAGTCCTCTTGAAATGAATAGTAACATTGCATTTGTCTTCCTCACCACAGACTCAACCTGCAAATTAACCTTTAGGGAATCCTGCTCAAGGACTCCCAAGACCTTCTGTGTCTCAAGTTTTTGTATTTTCTCTCCATTTAGAAACTAGCCAACCCTTTCATTTCTTCTACCAAAGTGCATGACCATACACTTCCCTACACTATATTCCATCTGCCATTTTTTGACCCATTCTCCTAATCTGTCCGAGTCTTTCTATAGCCTCAATACTCCCTCAAAACTACCTGTGCCTCCACCTATCTTCATATCATCTGCAAACTTTGTTGCAAAGCCACATTTTCATCATCCAGATCACTGATATACAACATAAAAAGAATCAGTCCCAGCACAGATCCCTGTGGAACACCACCAGTCAATGGTACCCAGCCAGAAAAGGTTCCCTTTATTCCCACTCTTTGCCTTTGGCCAATCAGCCACTGCTTTATCCATGCTAGAAACTTTCCTGTAATGCCATGCGCTCATAGCTTGTTAAGCAGCCTCAAGTGTGGCACCTTATGACCACTTGCTCCCAAGAGTTCTTTTCCTTATGCTCTCTAATCAATTCTGCTTCATTGCACAACAATCAATCCAGAATAGCTGATCCCCTAGTGCGCTCAACCAAAAGCTGCTCTAAAAAGCCATCTCATAGGCATTCTAGAAATTCTCCCGCTTGGAATCCAGCACCAACCCGATTTTTTCAATCTACCTGCATATTGAAATCCCCCATGACTATTCTAACATTGCCCTTCTGGCATGCATTTTCCATCTCCCATTGTCATTTGTAGACCACATCCTTACTACTATTTGGGGATCTGTATACAACTCCCATCAGGGTCTCTTTACTCTGGCAGTTCCTTAGCTCTACTCACATAATTCAACGCCTTCCAACCCTATGTCACCTCTAATGATTTGATTTCATCTTTTACCAACAGAGCAACACCACCCCCTCTGCCTTCCTGCCTGTCCTTTCAATACAATGTGTATCCTTGGACATTAAGCTCCCAGCTACAGTCTTCTTTCAGCCATGATTCAGTGGTGCCTACCAACATCATACCTGTCAGTCTGTAACCATGCTAGAAGTTGATCTACCTTATTCTCCCATCTCCTGCAACTTAGGGACGACTACCTCCCTGTAGCACTTGTCTATCATCTCATTCTCCTGTATGAGTGGAAGGTCATCCAGCTGCAGCTCCAGACACTTAATACGTCCTTTATATGCTTGTTGTATTGAATATGCCAATAACTCGGCCTCAAGCCATGGTGTTGCCTGTTTACAGCTGCCAGGAGATAGTTGTCAGAGCCAGTGCAGTGTGGCATCCAGGCTGGAATCTGTGCTGCCCCCCTCCGCCCCCAACCCAAGTGTTCAATCAGCAGAAGGCAAACTATATTGTGGTCGTCTGCAGATTTTGGTGGCATTGGATGGCTTGAGTTTGAACTCTTATTGAGTGGTTGTATCTTTCTATCTTATACGTGCTATGTACACAAACACACTAAATAGTTAAATTAAACAAATTAAATTAGTGCAAAAATAGAAATAAAGTATGGGGTACTGTCCGTGGGTTTACTGTCCATTCAGAAATCTGATGGCAGAGGGGAAGAAGCTATTCCTGAATTACTGAGTGTGTGCCTTCAGGCTTCTGTACCTCCTCCTGATGGTAGCAATGAGAACAAGGCAATGAGCTGGGTGATGGGGGTCCTTATTGATGGACAATGCTTTTTTGAGGCATCGCTCCTTGAAGAGGTCCCAGATACTGTGGAGTCTAGTACCCATGATGGAAATATATTTACAATTTTCTGCAGCTTATTTCGATTCTGTGCAGTCACTCCCCCCGCCATACCAGACAGTGATGCAGCCAGTTAGAATGCCCTCCACGGTACATCAGTAGAAATTTGAGGATTTTTGGAGTCAAACCAAATCTCCTCAAACTCCAATTAAATATAGCCACTGGTATGGCTCCTTTGTAGCTGCATCAATATGTTAGGTCCAGGATAGATCCTGAGAGATACTGACACTCAGGAACTTCTGCTTGGACTTATCGCAGTATTAGGCTCAGTTGCATGCCAGGCACACAGTAGCATCTTTGTGTGAATTTTTTCAAATGATAAATTATTTATTTGCTGCCATTTATCCTATAACATTTTGCTATATACTCAGAATAAGAGATGTTACTTACTGTACACTGGAACCACCAGTTTCCTCTCCCGCACTGCCGTTCCTGCAGATTGACAGATTACAGTACATGGCACTGTCAGATCCCATTTCTGGATACTCGAAAATCGGTCTGTAATCAACTTATCAGCATGAGTTCTGTTGGGATTTAGCCCTGGTTTATATTCCAGAATGATCCTTGGGTTGTTACACATTGTACTGCAGGTCACCTCCAGGGACTCCCCGAATTCCACCACTGGACGGCTGGTTTCGATCAAAACCTCAAATCCATACACTTCATCTGCCAGAGAAACAATCACAATCAGTATGGGAACATTGAACCCATTTAAACAAAAGTTATGATAAAACTCATGGCACAGTTTTAAATTATCACCTCAGTAAGGCCATCAGTTCTTGAAAGGTAGACGCCATCAATGTCCATCTGTTACCAGACAGAGCACACATACTCTAATGAGAGTCCCATGTTCATCTAGCACAGGTGTTCCCAAGCATTTTGATGCTGTGGACCCTGTACCATTAACCAAGGGGTCTGTGGGCCCCCGATCTAGAATCTGCATTATTGCAGCAGTTCAGTGATAGATTCTGCATTCAAAGACATGGAGGCTGTGAACTTTGGACACGTACTTCACCACAAACTCACCAAACGCATTATTTAAGCAATAGTTTAAACCTAAGAGCCACGTGTCCACCCATGGGGTTCGGCCTATAACTCCACTCTCCGCAGCCTGCAGCTTCTTCCTTCCTACTAGCTGTTCTTTCAGTGAGTCCTGACGAAGGGTCTCGGCCCGAAACGTCGACTGTACCTCTTCCTAGAGATGCTGCCTGCCCTGCTGCGTTCACCAGCAACTTTGATGTGTGTTGCTTCTTCCCTCTGCCAGCTACGGTAACCAGCAGAAATATCCTGAATATAGCTACAAGAACAAGGGGTGGGAGAGGTAATTATGAAATTCAATGGCCCAATACATTTCATGAATACCCAAGACAGGTTGGAAACAGGAGTGGTTTCAAGGGTGAAGGATTTTAGAATAAGCGGCAAGTGATACGCCTAAACCAGGAGCAGGAATTTACTGCCTTACATTTATATCTAATTAGATTAGATTATGAAGACACGCAGTCCTCTTTTATTGTCATTTAGTAATGCATGCATTAAGAAGTGATACAATATTTCCTCCGGTGTGATATCACAAAAACACAGGACAAACCAAGACTGAAAAAACTAACAAAACCACATAATTATAACATATAGTTACAACAGTGCAACAATACCATAACTTGATGAAGAACAGTCCAGGGCACAGTAAGTTCAAAGTCTCTCAAATGTCCCACATCTCACATAGATGGGAGAAGGAAAAAAAACTCTCCCTGCCATGCCCGACCACAGTCCGACTCTGAGTCATCCGAAAACTTCGAGCCTCCGAATCAGCCTCCGACACCGAGTACCGAGCGCCATCTCTGTCCGAACGATTCCACCTCAATCTCGGTTGCCAACAGCAGGCAAAGCCGGGGATTTTGAGGCCTTCCCTCCGGAAGAGTCTCAATCACGCAGTAACAACAGCAGCGAACCTGCGTTTCAGAAATTTCTCCAGCTGTTCCTCTGTGCTTTCACGTCTGTCTCCATCAAATCAGAATTGTCCACGGCCCCTATTTAACGGATACAATATAATTTTCACCGGAGGGCTGCGTGATCAACGCGCTGCTATCTCCTCCTCCCGCCGTGAAATTAAGTGAAATACAGGGGCAACACAGTAGCATAGTGTTAGCACAATAATTTACAGTGCCGGTGACACGGGTGCAATTCCCACCACTTCCTGTAAGGAGTCTGTACATTCCTCTGCTTCCTCGCTCCTCCACATACTCCAGTTTCCTCCCACAGACGTACTGGTTGGTAGGTTGATTCATCATTAAAAATTGTCCATGACTAAGCTCGGATTAAATCAGGGGACTGCTGGTGGCGCAGTTTGAAGGGCCTATTCTGCACTGTATCTCAATAAATAAATACATTTCAATATTTTAAAATAATTTTTGCTGAGTGTAGACTTCAGAGGCAAGTGTTCAAAGTCCATGTGTTACCAAAGTGTGTATACTATTTAGAACCTGGAGGTTCATCTCCTAATAGGCAGCCACAAAACAAAGAAACCATAAAAAAAAAGGCCATCAAACACCCAACATGCACAAAAGGAAAAACACAAACTGTGCAAACAATATAAGTAAATAACATTCAGAACTAAAGTTCACGAAAGAGAGTCCACAGTGTAAAGTAGTACATGTAATGTCTAAACATCTGCTATAAGATTTCCCCCATAACAGACTATGGAACAAGGTCAGAGCGAGTGCACCTGGAAGGCAAATAGTGAACCACATTACTTGATGGCTTCACGAAAGGACACATTGTCTGCAAATGAAAAGTCGATTTTCAGAGAAGTAGTTGGAGACCTGGAACTATTGCTCTTCACTCAGTACAGCTTCTATGGAATTAAGAACTTGAGGACAGGACAGATATGAAAAGGAGGTGGGGTGGTATTGCTGGTTAGAGAGGAGATTAACGCAATAGAAAGGAAGGATGTTAGCCGGGAGGATGTGGAGTCGATATGGGTAGAGCTGCATAACACTAAGGGGCAGAAAACGCTGGTGGGAGTTGTGTACAGGCCACCTAACAGTAGTAGTGAGGTTGGGGATGGCATTAAACAGGAAATTAGAAATGTGTGCAATAAAAGAACAGCAGTTATAATGGGTGACTTCAATCTACATATAGATTGGGTGAACCAAATTGGTAAGGGTGCTGAGGAAGAGGATTTCTTGGAATGTATGCGGGATAGTTTTCTGAACCAACTTGTCGAGGAACCAACTAGAGAACAGGCCATTCTGGACTGCATATTGAGCAATGAGGAAAGGTTAGTTAGCAATCTTGTCGTGTGAGGCCCCTTGGGTAAGAGTGACCATAATATGGTGGAATTCTTCATTAAGATGAGGAGTGATATAGTTAATTCAGAAACAAAGGTTCTGAACTTAAAGAAGGGTAACTTTGAAGGTATGAGACATGAATTAGCTAAGATAGACTAGCAAATGATACTTAAAGGATTGACGGTGGATATGCAATGGCAAGCATTTAAAGATCGCATGGATGAACTACAACGATTGTTCATCCCAGTTTGGCAAAAGAATAAACCAGGCAAGGTAGTGCACCTGTAGCTGACAAGGGAAGTTAGGGATAGTATCAATTCCAAAGAAGAGACATGCAAATTAGCCAGAAAGAGCAGCACACCTGAGGACTGGTAGAAACTCAGAGTCCAGCAGAGGAGGACAAAGGGCTTAATTAGGAAAGGGAAAAAAAAAGATTATGAGAGAAAGCTGGTAGGGAACATAAAAACTGACTATAAAAGCTTTTATAGATATGTGAAAAGAAAAAGATTGATTAAGACAAATATAGGTCCCTTACAGTCAGAAACAGGTGAATTGATTATGGGGAACAAGGACATGGCAGACCAATTGAATAACTACCTTGGTTCTGTCTTCACTAAGAAGGACATAAATTAACTTCCAGAAATAGTAGGGGACAGAGGGTCCAGTGAGATGGAGGAACTGAGGGAAAAACATGTAAGTAGGGAAGTGGTGTTAGGTAAATTGAAGGGATTAAAGGCAGATAAGTCCCCAGGACCAGATAGTCTGCATCCCAGAGTGCTTAAGGAAGTAGCTCAAGAAATAGTGGATGCATTAGTGATAATTTTTCAAAACTCTTTAGATTCTGGATTAGTTCCTGAGGATTGGAGGGTGGCTAATGTAACCCCACTTTTTTAAAAAAGGAGGGAGAGAGAAAAATCGGGGAATTATAGACCGGTAAGCCTGACATCGGTGGTGGGGAAAATGCTAGAGTCAGTTATCAAAGATGTGATAAAAGCACATTTGGAAAGCGGTGAAATCATCGGACAAAGTCAGCATGGATTTGTGAAAGGAAAATCATGGCCGACGAATCTCAGAATTTTTTTTGAGGATGTAACTGGTAGAGTGGATAGGGGAGAACCAGTGGATGTGGTATATTTGGATTTTCAAAATGCTTTTGACAGGTCCCACACAGGAGATTAGTGTGCAAACTTAAAACACACGGTTTTGGGGGTATGGTATTGATGTGGATAGAGAATTTGTTGGCAGACAGGAAGCAAAGAGTGGGAATAAATGGGACTTTTTCAGAATGGCAGGCAGTGACTAGTGGGGTACCGCAAGGCTCAGTGCTGGCACCCCAGCTGTTTACAATATATATTAATGACTTAGATGAGGGAATTTAATGCAGCATTTCTAAGTTTGCGGACGACACGAAGCTGGGCGGCAGTGTTAGCTGTGAGGAGGATGCTAAGAGGATGCAGGGTGACTTGGATAGGTTAGGCGAGTGGGCAAATTCATGGCAGATGCAATTTAATGTGGATAAATGTGAGGTTATCCACTTTGGTGGCAAGAACAGGAAAACAGATTATCTGAATGTTGGCCGATTAGGAAAAGGGGAGGTGCAACGAAACCTGGGTGTCATTGTACACCAGACATTGAAAGAGGGTATGCAGGTACAGCAGGCAGTGAAAAAGGTGAATGCTATACTGGCATTCTTAGCAAGAGGATTTGAGTACAGGAGCAGGGAGGTACTACTACAGTTGTACAAGGCCCTGGTGAGACTACACCTGGAATATTGTGTGCAGTTTTGGTCCCCTAATCTGAGGAAAGACATTCTTGCCATAGAGGGAGTACAAAGAAGGTTCACCAGATTGACTCCTGGGATGGCAGGACTTTTATATGATGAAAGACTGGGTCAACTAGGCTTATACTCTCTGGGATTTAGAAGATTGAGGGGGAAATCTTATTGAAACGTATAAAATTCTAAAGGGATTGGACAGGCTAGATGCAGGAAGATTGTTCCCGATGTTGGGGAAGTCCAGAACGAGGGGTCACAGTTTAAGGATAAAGGGGAAGCCTTTTAGGACCGAGATTAGGAAAAACTTCTTCACACAGAGAGTGGTGAATCTGTGGAATTCTCTGCCATAGGAAACAGTTGAGGCCAGTTCATTGGCTATATTTAAGAGGGAGTTAGATATGGCCCTTGTGGCTAAAGGGATCAGAGGGTATGGAGAGAAGGCTGGTACAGGGTTCTGAGTTGGATGATCAGCCATGATCATACTGAATGGTGGAGCAGGCTCGAAGGGCCGATTGGCCTACTCCTGCACCTATTTTCTATGTTTCTAATTCAGGAGAACATTAGTAAACATACAGAATTAGTAACTAAATGACAGAAGAGGTGCAACACAAGTAGATGAGAAAAATAAGGAGATCATTCACAAGGTTCAGACTAAACAGTCCAAATACTGAAGTACAATAAAGTCTGCTGATGCTGGAAACCCAAAGACAGACAGACACAGAGCGAGAGAGAGACACACACAAAATCTTTAGGTCAGACAGCATCTTTGGAAATGAATGAACAGTCGATGTTTCAGTCCGAGACTCTTCTTCAGGACTCCAGAGGACCATAAGATTTAGGAGCAGAATTTGGCCATTTGGCCCATCGAGTCTGCTCCACCATTTTACCATAGCTGACCCATTTTCCCTCTCAGCCACAATCTCCTGCCTTTTCCTCATAAACCTTCACACCCTGACCAATCAAGAATCTATCAACCTCCGCTTTAAATATACCCAATGACTTGGTCTCCACAGTTGCCTTTGGCAACAAATTCCACAGATTCACCAGTCTCCGGCTAAGGAAATTCCTACTCATCCATGTTCTAAATAGACATCCCTATTCTAAGCCTGTACCCTTGGGTCTTAGCCCCCTCCCCCCATCTTAGGAAACATCCTCTCCATTGAGACTTTCCTCACTACCAACTCAAAAGAATACCACCAATATATACAATCCTTGTGCGAATGAGACTGAAAGACAATGCACAGTGTCCGATACAATGAACATATAAAATGGGAATTAATTCATGGATAAAAGACTGGTGTGGAAAAGAAGAGGCACTTGCACTATTTCTGGGACAAGAACCAATGGTTCCATGCCTGAGGAGAATGCATTACTAGGGAGGACACCTGCCCCATTACAATGGAGCCAACACAAACTTGAATACATCTTCCACCTGGGCACTTTCGTAGCTAATCAAAAACACAAAAAATCTGCAGATGCAGGTCAGGCAGCATCTATAGAAAAGAGTAAACAATTGACGTTTTGGGCTGAGACCCTTCTTTAGGGCCAAGAAGGAAGATAGGAGATGCCTGAATTAAAAGTGGGGACTGGACAATAGGAGAAAGGGAAGGACGAGGGGACCCAGGGGGAAGTAATAGGCAGGTGAGAAGAGATAAGAGGTCAGAATGAAGAATAGAGGAAGGGAGGGGGGAGGAATTTTGTTCACTGGAAGGAGAAATTGATATTCATACCATCTGCAGTTTGCTGCACCAAATATTGAGTTCTCCAACTTCAGTTACCTTGCTCTCTCTGCATTAGACATAGCATTTTCCACTGAAATTATTCATCTGTGATAACGGTTCTGTTTCTAGTTCAGTCGGGGGGGGGGGTGTTTTGTGTATGCGCGTGCGTGTGTGCATATCTATATACATACACAGTGGCATACAAAAATTTGGGCACCCCTGGTCAAAATTTCTGTTGCTAGTGAATAGCTAAGCAAGTAAAAGGTGAACTGATTTCTAAAAGGCATAAAGTTAAAGATGAAACATTTCTTTAATATTTTAAGCACAAAAACTTTTTTATTTCCATCTTTTACAGTTTCAAAATAACAAAAAAGGAAAAGGGCTCGAAGCAAAAGATTGGGCACCCTGAATGGCCAAACTTAGTAACATCCCCTTTGGCAAGTATCTTAGCTTTTTGTAGCCAGCTAAGAGTCTTTCAACTCTTGTTTGGGGGATTTTCACCCAGTCTTCCTTGCAAAAGGATCCTAGTTCTGTGAGATTCTTGGGCCGTCTTGCATGCACTGCTCTTTTGAGGTCTATCCACAGATTCTTGATGATGTTTAGGTCAGGGCACTGTGAGGGCCATGGCAAAACCTTCAGCTTGCGCATCTTGAGGTAGTCCATTGTGGATTTTGAGGTGTGTTTAGGTTCATTATCCTGTTGTAGAAGCCATCCTCTTTTTATCTTTGGCTTTTTTTTAAAAAAAAACAGATGTGATGTTTGCTTCCAGAATTTGCTGGTATTTAATTGAATTCATTCTTCCCTCTACCAGTAAATGTTCCCCGTGCCACTGGCTGCAATACAAGCCCAAAACATGATCGATCCACCCCATGCTTAACAGTTAGAGAGGGGTTCTTTTCATGAAATTCTGCACCCTTTTTTCTCCAAACATACCTTTGCTCATTGCTGCCAAAAAGTTCTATTTTAACTTCATCAGTCCACAGGACTTGTTTCCAAAATGCATCAGGCTTGTTTAGATGTTCCTTTGAACTTTCTGAGTAGAACTTTTTGGCCACAATGAGCAAAGGTATGTTTGGAGAAAAAAAAAGGGTACAGAATTTCATGCAAAGAACTCCTCTCCAAATGTTAAGTACAGGGGTGAATCGATCATGCTTTGGGCTTGTGTTGCAGCCAGTGGCACAGGGAACATTTACTGGTAGAGGGAAGAATGAATTCAATTAAATACCAGCAAATTCTAGAAGCAAACATCACACCATTTGTAAAAAAGCCGAAGATGAAAAGAGCAACACAAACACAAAATGCTGGTGGAACGCAGCAGGCTAGGCGGCATCTATAGGAAGAAGTACCATCGGCGTTTTGGGCCGATGCTGCCTGGCCCGCTGCGTTCCACCAGCATTTTGTGTGTGTTGCTTGAATTTTCAGCATCTGCAGATTTTCTCATGAAGATGAAGAGGATGGCTTCTACAACAGGATAATGAACCTAAACACACTCCAAAATCCACAATGGACTACCTCAAGAGGTGCAAGCTGAAGGTTTTGCCATGGTCCTCACAGTCCTCTGACCTAAACATCATCAAGAATCTGTGGATAGACCTCAAAACAGCAATGCATGCAAGACCGCCCAAGAATCTCACAGAACTAGAAGCCTTTTGCAAGGAAGACTGAGCAAAAATCCCCCAAACAAATATTGAAAGACCCTTAGCTGGCTACAAAAAGTGTTTACAAGCTAAGATACTTGCCAAAGTGGGTGCTACTAAGTACTGCCATGCAGGGTGCCCAAACTTTTGCTTCGGGCCTTTTTCCCTTTTTGTTATTTTGAAACTGTAAAAGATGGAAATAAAAAAGTTTTCTTGCCTTAAAATGTTAAAGAAATGTGTCATCTTTAACTTCATGCTTTTTGGAAATCAGTTCATCTTTTACTTGCTTAGCTATTCACAGTAACAGAAATTTTGACCGGGGTGGCCAAACTTTTGCATGCCACAGTAGGTAGGTAGGGATGGATAGATGGATATAAATTCTTTACACATCTACAAGATCTCCCTTCATTCTTCTGTCCAGTCTACTCAATGTTCTTGGGCCTGTACTCAAGTCTCAGTGTCTTTGATCTCTCTCTATAATCTAATCCTTCCTGGCAACATCCTCAATTTTTTTTTTCTGCACTTTCTTATTGCAGGGTGACCAGAACTGAACACAACAGTCCAAATATTGCCTCAGCAACATCTTCTACAACTACAACATAACACCCTAACTTCTACATGCCCTAACTGATGAAGAACAGCATGCCAAAAGCCTCATCACCTTGTCTACCTGTGACACCACATTCAGGGAAACATGTACCTGTACTCCTGACTCCCCGTTTTACAACACTCCCCAGAGGCCTTTGCTGCCCGATCCTAAAGGCTTTCCCAGTCTTTGTGTGCTTAGCCCACTGCTCTACTCTCTCCACACCTATGACTCTGTGGCTAGGCACAGTTCAAGTGCCGTCTATAAACTTGCTGACAATACAGCCATTGTCGGCAGACTTTCAGATGGTTACAAGAGGTTGTACAGGAGCAAGATACATCAGCTAGTTGAGTGGTGTCACAGCAACAACCTTGCACCCACCATCAGTAAGCTCAAAGAAATTATTGTGGGGTTCAGAAAGGGTAAGACAAAGGGAACACACACCAGTCCTCAGAGGGATCAGAAGTGGAAAGAGTGAGCAATTTCAAGCTCCTGCATGTTAATATTGCTGAGGCTCTAACCTGGAGCCAACAGATCCATGCAGCTACAAAGAAGGCACGACAGCGGCTATATTTCACTAGGATTTTGAGAAGATTTTGTATGTCACTGAAAACACTCAAAACAGATGTACCATGGACAGCATTCTAACTGGGCAGTATCACTGTCTGGTATTGGGGGCAGTGAGGAGGGTGGGGCTACTGCACGGGATCGAAGTGAGGTGCAGAGTTGTAAATTTAGTCAGCTCCATCACAAGCACTAGCTTCTGTAGTATCCAGGACATCTTCAAGCGGTGATGTCTCAAAAAGGTGGCGTCCATCAATATGGACCCCCATCACCCAGGTCATGACTTGTTCTCATTGCTACCATCAGGAGGAAGGTACAGAAGCCTGAAGACGCACACTCAATGATTCAGGAACAGTTACTTCCCATCTGATTTCTGAACGGAATTTGAACCCATGAACACTACGTCACTATATTTTTCTTTCTATTCATGCACCGCTTTTTAAACTAATAAAAAAAAAAATCGGGTTTTTTCTCCATTACTATGCACTGCTGTCTCAGGGTCAAACTTTACAATATATACCAGTGATATTAAACCTGACACTAATTCCTGTGGCACCAACTTTGCCCTACTTGTCAATTTAAGAATATTCTCAACCTCCTCTGTAAACCACAAGCTGTGGGTTCCTCAAAGAACCCCTCTTTCTAATTGAGACAATTCTGTTGAGCGTTATAGACCGGCTGTGTGACTGCCTGCCACTGTTCCATCTACTGACCTGTCTCATCCCTTCTTTCCCCCAGTCCACCTCACTATACACTCAATGGCCACATTAGTAGGTACCTGCTGTACAAAATAAAGTGGCCACTGAGTGTATGTTCATGGTCTTGTGCTGCTGTAGCCCATCCACTTCAAGGTTCAACATGTTGTGTGTTCAGAGACGCTCACCACTTTTGTCATGCGTTGTTATTTGAGTTACTGTCACTTTCCTGTCAGCTTGAACCAGTCTAACAATTCTCTTCTGACCTCGCTCACTATCAAGGTGTTTTTGCCAACAGAACTGCCACTCACTGTTTTTTTTTGCACCATTCTCTGTAAACTCTGGAGACCGTCAAGTGTTAAAATCTCAGGAGATCTGCAGTTTCTGAGATTCACAAGCCACCCTGTATGGCACCAACAATCACTCCACAGTCAAAGTCACTTAGATCACATTTCCTCCCTATTCTGATGTTTGGTCTGAACAACTGAACCTCTTGACCACACCTGCATGCTTTCATGCATTGACTAGCTGCTAAATGATTGGCTGATAAGATATTTATATTAATTAGCAGGTGTACCAACTACATTTGGAATGCTGCGTGGAGTTCTGGTCACCCCTCTACAAGAAGCGTGCAAAAAAGATTGACTCAAGAGATTCTGTAGATGCTGGTGTCCTAGAGCAGCACAGGCAATTCTGGAGGAAGCCAGCAGGTTGAGCAGCTTCTGTGGATGGGAATGGACAGTCGACATGTCAGGCCGGGGTCCTTCATTAGTGCAGCGGTGGTGGGGGAGATGCCAGGGTTGGAAAGTGGAGGAAGGGGAAGGGGAGGAGTACTGGCTAGCAGGTGCTGGGTGAGGATCAGATGGTTGGGGGGGGGGGGAGGTTTTGAAGTAAGAAGCTGGGAGCAGATTTGAAGGAAGGAAATAAGGGGCTGAAGAGGAGAGAGTGGAGTGGGATGGAGAGTGGACCATGGGGAAGAGGGGAACCAGAGGGTGGTGGTGAGGGAAGTGAAGGCGTGAGAAACCCACCGGAAATGAGAAAATAAAGGGGGGGGGGGAGAGAGAATGTTACCGGGACTAGCAGAGTTTGAGTTACAAGGAGAGGCTGGATCACATGTCTTTTGTTTTACCTGGAGTGTAGGAGGCTGGGAAGTAAACTTATAGATATTCATCAAATCACAAGGAGCATAGATAGTCCAATCACTAGGAGACACAAATTTAAAAGTGAGAGGGGGAAGGATTAAAAGAGACCCGAGGGGTAAGCAGAGTGGTGAGTATGTAGGACAATAGATGTGGGTACAATTCTAATGGTTAATAGGCATTTCAACAGGTACATGGGGCGGCTCCTTATCTCAATAAATTTAAATAATAATGCAGTCACTGAGTGTGTTCAATTGCCCATATTTTACCCTGAAATCAGTGACTTCGGTCTGGAGATGTACACCCTCAAAGTGCACCTGGAATTCTGTCATATTCCCATCACCTTGGATCTCCAATCACAAGAGATCTTACTGATCTTTTCTTATTAGTCATATCAAATCTAAAATAGGTACTTGAGTTCTGTAAAATACTGTTCCAAGAAACAAATCCCTGGCAGAATTCCACAAATTCTCCATCTGTAATACTTTGCTAACTTGGTTCATTAGATCAACATGTAAATTGAAATTCCCCGTGTGTTGTGCAAGTTCTTCTAAAACGAAAAAAAATTCCCTCGGTAGTTCCCCATTCATTGTAACATAGAAAACCTACAACGCAATACAGGCCCTTCGGCCCACAGAGCTGTGCCGAACATGTCTTCAACTGAGAAATTACCTAGGGTTACCCATAGCCCTCTATTTTTCTGAGCTCCATATACCTGTCCAGGAGTCTTTTAAAAGACCCTATCGCATCACAACCGGCTCTACCTAGAATTCACATCTTGGCCGAATTTGGCATTCTACTGACAACTCCCTCCTATGCCGTGTTCTTCAACACATGTGGGCTGCTGATCTCCCGCCAAAATCTCTACCACCTCACGGGCGATCGCAGAGGCGACTGTTGCTGTCCGTTTTGTCCGAGGCTTGAAGGCAATTGGATGGGCCGAGTGGCTTCCCTGCCGCCCGTTCCGCCGTCGTGTGGCGAGTCCAAGCTCGGTCTGGGACTCTGGAAATGAGTTGAAACCTCCTCACCACTTGTCCATAGAACAAGGCGGACGCATTTCAAGCCAACAGTTCGTTTGGATTGTGATTGTTATTACAAGTTAATTCAACTCCCACTTTCCTCCCGGGTGTGGGGACCCGGCGAGGTTCAGCGGCAGCAGGGACACAAGTGTTCCCAGGGACACAGGGCGGCCGCGTACACCGACCCCCGTCGCAGCCCCGTCCAGCCGACGTCTCAAGGCCAGTCTAGAGGCACAATCAGCCCCCAAAATAGCACAGCACTTAAACTAAAGCAGACCAGCTGAACCCTCAGGATAAACGAAACCTCTTCCACCCGATCTTAACATCAAACTCGAAGGCAATAATGTAGTTTTTGATATTAAATAGAAAATTAAAGTATACAATCGATTATAAACCTTAAGCCATAATTACATGATTAAGTACGCAAGAGTGGGAAAACACGATAAGTTTATACTAACTTGTTAATCTTAGTATCAAAATAAGAAGGAATTTCCCGCATGCAGCGAATGTAAAGTCCATGTCTCTGGCGCCGAGTCGACGTGATCACTGCTCTTCTAACTTGGAAACTGCGCTCACCCAACCAAGCAGCTCGCTGTTAATAGAAGTGGCCTTTTATAATCTTCCGGAAATTATTTAGAAACCAATTGCGGAGAAAGCCCCGAGTAAAAATTCCGTCGTACGGTTCAAGGTTTGACCCGTTGCGGCGAAGAACGTTTCAATGGGCAGCGGTGCTCAAACGGGGGAACTCCAGTAACATTCAATATATTAAAAACGCCCACTCGGGTCCAGCTCCGAAGTGGCGATGACCAGTGCTGAGAGGAATGTGCAGGCTGCCAACCGCTTTGTTGGTCAGCGAAATGTTCGCATTCACTCTGGGATTTGTCCTGAGTTTCAAACCACAGGGTACAATAATTTCATCTGGATTCGCACCACATTAACAACTCTCCCGCCCCGCACTACATTCCCATTACATTAACCCTCTCCTCTCCCCACATTCCAATCATATTAATCCCTCCTCACCACCACTCCCCCCCCCGATTCTCACCATCCCTGTTGCTCCTTACATTAACCCCTCCCCTGCAATCTCCAAATGAACCACTTCTCATCCACGGTTAACCCCCTCGCCCACATAATCCCATCATATTAACCCCAGCACCTCCAGATTCCAATTACATTAACCTCTCACCTACTTAAAGTTACTTA
The DNA here is from genome assembly GCF_030028105.1 of Mobula birostris. NCBI lineage: Eukaryota > Metazoa > Chordata > Chondrichthyes > Myliobatiformes > Myliobatidae > Mobula > Mobula birostris. The sequence continues at coordinate 7,976,397 of NC_092401.1, forward strand.
GACCATAAGATATAGGAGGAGAAGTAGGCCATTCGGCCCATCGAGTCTGCTCCACCATTCAATCATAGTCTGATCCAATTCTTCCAGTCATCCCCACTCCCCTGCTTTCACCCCATACCCTTTGATGCCCTGGCTAATCAAGAACCTATCTATCTCTGCTTTAAATACACCCAATGACTTGGCCTCCACAGCTGCTCGTGGCAACAAATTCCACAGATTTACCACCCTCTGACTAAAGTAATTTCTCCGCATCTCAGTTCTAAATGGACGTCCTTCAATCCTGAAGTTGTGCCCTCTCGTCCTAGGACTCCCTACGATGAGAAATAACTCTGCCATGTCTAATCTGTTCAGGCCTTTTAACATTTGGAATATTTCTATGACTCCCCCACTCATTCTCCTGAACTCCAGGGAATACAGCCCAACTGCTGCCATCATAGTAACCCTTTCATCATAGTACCTATTATAGTAACCCCCCCCATAGTAAACTCAGTGACTCACCTAATACACTCACTGACTAATGACTGGAAGATTGCACCGGTGAGCCACGGCGACATTCAGCGGGATATGCACAATACTCCTATATATACCTCTTTTGAATTACTCTCACTGCAATCTGCAATGTACTTTTAAATCGATGTAATGATCTACAGATACCACAATGAACTTGGTGGACTCAACTCTCATGCAAACCAGTGGACAAAGGTCCATTGCCATGGCTGGAGGTGGGACTCCAGGCCAGGAATGAAACCCTCTCTACCGGGTGCAGGTTGATGGGACTAGGCAGTTTAAGTGGTTTGGCATGAACGAGATGGGTCGAAGGGCCGTTTCTGTGCTGTGCTTTTCTATGACTCTACCTACCATCTTGTTAGCAAAAATGCAGTCACTGGAGAACAAAATTGAGGAGCCAAGGGGAAGACTGCTGTATCAAAGGGAAATGAGAAATTCAAACAACAGGAATTCTGCAGATGCAGGAAATTCAAGCAACACACATCAAAGTTGCTGGTGAACGCAGCAGGCCAGGCAGCATCTCTATGAAGAGGTACAGTCGACGTTTCAGGCCGAGACCCTTCGTCAGGACTAACTGAAGGAAGAGTTAGTAAGAGATTTGAAAGTGGGAGGGGGAGGGGGAGATCCAAAATGATAGGAGAAGACAGGAGGGGGAGGGATGGAGGCAAGAGCTGGACAGGTGATTGGCAAAGGGGATATGAGAGGATCATGGGACAGGGGGCCTAGGGGGAAAGACAAAGGGAGGGGGGATCCCAGAGGATGGGCAAGGGGTATAGTCAGAGGGACAGAGGGAGAAAAAGGAGAGTGAGAGAAAGAATGTGTGTATAAAAATAAATAATGGATGGGATACGAGGGGGAGGTGGGGCATTAGCGGAAGATAGAGAAGTTGATGTTCATGCCATCAGGTTGGAGGCTACCCAGACGGAATATAAGGTGTTGTTCCTCCAACCTGAGTGTGGCTTCATCTTTACAGTAGAGGAGGCCGTGGATAGACATGTCAGAATGGGAATGGGATGTGGAATTAAAATGTGTGGCCACTGGGAGATCCTGCTTTCTCTGGCGGACAGAGCGTAGGTGTTCAGCAAAGCGGTCTCCCAGTCTGCGTCGGGTCTCACCAATCTATAGAAGGCCACATCAAGAGCACCGAACGCAGTATATCACCCCAGCCGACTCACAGGTGAAGTGTCTCTCTGACTATACCCCTTGCCCATCCTCTGGGTTTCCCCCCGCCCTTTGTCTTTCTCCCTGGGCCTCCTGTCCCATGATCCTCTCATATCCCCTTTGCCAATCACCTGTCCAGCTCTTGGCTCCATCCCTCCCCCTCCTGTCTTCTCCTATCATTTTGGATCTCCCCCTCCCCCTCCCACTTTCAAATCTCTTACTAACTCTTCCTTCAGTTAGTCCTGACGAAGGGTCTCGGCCTGAAACGTCGACTGTACCTCTTCCTAGAGATGCTGCCTGGCCTGCTGCGTTCACCAGCAACTTTGATGTGTGTTGGTTGAAATGAGAAATTGTTGTTTTCTGTGTTTTATTGAGACGTGGCCTACTCCCAGTATGCCAGCTATGACAATCAGACCTAAAGGCTTCTCAATGCACAGGATGGACCAAACTGCTATTCAGAAAAGACAAGAGGTGGAGATGTGGGTTTCATGCTAAACTCTTAGTAGTGCTCCAATGTGGCAGTGTTGTCAAACTCATATTCCTCCAAACTTAAACACTTTAACAATCAAATAACATCTGTCCTATTTACCTAAGGAGTTCATATCCATGATCCTCACTGAAGTTTATATACCACCAGCGGCCAACTATAATCAAGCAATTGAGATACTGCATAATACCATCTTCAAATAAGGAACAGTCTTTCCTAACGCATTTCAAATCATAGTCGGGCATAGTCAAACATACTCAATCGGGCATATTTGAAGAAATCCCTGCCCAATTACCATCAGCATATAACATGTAGCACCAGAGGTCCCAACACACTAAACCACTGTTATACTAAAATAAGGAATGCCTACCGTTCCATGCCCAGACCACATGTTGGTAAATCTGATCACTTGGCTGCCCTTCTACCTGCGTACAGGCAGAGGCTAAAGAGCAAGGCTCCAGAGATTAGGAAAGGATTGCTTTGAGTCAGCAGACTGGACTGTGTTCAAGGACTCATCTCTGGATCTGAATAAATACACAATGGTTGTCATAGACTTCATAAAAAAATTATAGGCAAGTGTGCCCTCACAAAATCCTTCAGAGTTTTCCCCAACCAGAAGCCTCGGATGAACCATGAACTCCTCAATCTGCTGAGGGCCAGATCAGAGGCATTCAAGTCTGGTGACCAAGAAAGTTACAAGGTGTCCAGGGCCTCTGATCTGGCCCTCATAAGATTGCAGATGTCCAGAAAGCATCTCATGGAATAAGTGTTCAATTCTAGACTAAACTTGAATCAACGAAGGATGCTCAACAGTTGTGACAGGGCTAGAATGCTGCCGCCTCTTATAAAGTAAAATCAAGGGACATAGGTGACAACTGGCCTTCGCTTCTAGATGAGCTCAATGCCTTCTATGCTTGCTGTGACCATTAAAACATAGAGAAAACATCACAAACTCCCACAGCCCCTCATGATCCTTTGATTTCAGTCTCTGAGGTTGACGTGCGATCAGCCTTCAAGAGGATGAACCCACGAATAGCATTTGGCCTAAACAGGGTACCTGGCCAAATACTGAACACCTGTGCTGATTAACTAGCTGGAGTGTTCACTAATATCTTTAACCTTTCACTTTAGTAGTCTGAGGTACCCACCTGCTTCAAACAGGTTTCAGTTATACCAGTGCCTAGGAAGAATGGTAAACTGCATCAATGACTATCATACAGTAGCACCACAGTGATGAAGTGTTTTGAGAAGTTGGTAATGAAACATATCAACTTCTGCCTGAGAAGTGCCTTGCTATTGTTGTTCCTTTTCGTGCCTTGTGGTGCTTTGGGCAGTATTTTTTTCCATTTCCTTAACATTGCGAGGCCGAGTTGCTAGCTCAACATTCAATCCAGCATGGATAAAAAGCGTGTAAGGGGCCAGCTGGATTCAAACCCGGGACCATTTGCCTCAAAGTTTGGTGCTGATGCCACTACACCACTGGCTGGCTAAAAGCGACTTGGATCCACTTCAGTTAGCCTACCGGTGCAACAGGCCTACAGCAATTGCCATCTCGTTGCTCTTCACTCAAGCCTGCAACATCTGGCCAGCGAAGATCTAAACATCAGGATACTCTTTATCCACTACAGCTCAGCATTCAATACCATCATCCCCTCAAAGATCATCAGTAAGCTTCAAGATGTTGGTCCCGATACCTCATTGTGCAATTGGATCCTCAATTTCCTCACTAGCGGACACCAGTCAGATAGGATTGGCAAGAACATCTCCTCCACAATCTCCATTAGCACAGGTGGACCACAAGTCTGTGTGCTTAGCCCCCTGCTCTACTCACTTTATACTTATGACTGTGCAGCTAAGTACAGCTTCAATGCCATATTCAAGTCTGCTAATGACCCAACTGTCAAAGGCTAAATCAAAGGTGGTGACGAATCAGCATATAGGAGCGAGATTGAAAATCTAGCTGAGTGGTGCCACAACAACAACCTCTCACTCAATGTCAACAAGACCAAGAAACTGATTATAGACTTCAGGAGAAGGAAACCAGAGGTCCATGAGCCAGTCCTTATCGGAGGATCAGAGGTGGAGAGGGTAAGAAACTTTAAATTCCTCTGTGTTATCATTTTGGACAACCCGTCCTGTACCCAGCAAGTAAGTGCAATTACGAACAAAGCACAGCAGCACCTCTATTTCCTTAGGAGTTTGCAAAGATTTGGCATGACATCTAAAACTTTGACAGACTTCTATAGACGAGTGGTGCAGAGTATATTGGCTGATTACATCACAGCTTAATATGGAACCACCTATGCCTTTGAATGGAAAATTTTACAAAAAGTAATGGATATGGCCCAGTCCATCACAGGTAAAGCCTTCCCCACCATTGAGCACATCTACACAGAGCATTTTTGCAGGAAAGCAGCATCCATCATCAGGGACCCCCACTCCCACCACCCAGGTCATGTTGTTTTCTCACTGCTGCCATCAGGAAGAAAGTGCAGGAGCCTCAGGACTCACACCATCAGGCTCTGGGACAGTTATTACCTCTCACCCATCAGGTTTTTGAATCAGAGAGGAGAACTTCACTCAACTTCCACTTGCCCTCAACCTATGGACTCACTTTCAATGACCATTCACAGCACGTTCTCCATATTGATTGCTTATTTATACGATTATTTCTTTCTTTTTGTATTTGCAGAGTTTGTTGTTTTTGCACGTATATTGATTCTGTTTTGGTTATTACTCCATTATGATTTATTGAGCATGCCCACAAGAAAATGAATCTCAGGGCAGTATATGGTGACGTACAGTACATGTATTTTGATAATAAATTTACTTTGAACTTTAAAATTTCTGTACATCCATTAAACTAACTCATCAACCCAGATTTCGTATGAGTCACCTTTTCAGCCCTAGGTAAACATGACAACAACTTTCTCACTCCCAATTTCCAGTTACAGTAATCCATCCTCTTGCAGTTGGTTCTCCTTATGGTAACCCTTAATTCCTTACTTATCACTACATTCAAATCCCAGTTACTTACCATAATAGCATTACAATACCTACACCATTAGCATCCATTGCAGTGTCTTCCTCATACCTAACTGACCATTACACCCACAGCACCAAATTCAAAGTAAATGTATTACAGTATCAAAGTATGAATATGTCACCATATACTACTTTGAGATTCATTTTATTGCAGGCCTATACAGGAAAGTAGAAGCCCCTCCAATGGTCGGGGTCAGCTATGGATATTGCAACCCAGCTGTTGACAAGTTACTCAGGTCAGGGCAGTAGGACATGGAGAGCAAGCTGGTGCCTCTGCAGCTGGTTTCCCCTCCACGCAGCTGATAAATTCAAAGGAACGGTAGAGACCGAAGCTGAGACCAGGCGACAACTCTCAGACACCTCCTCATACCTACCCCTCGAGGAGGACCCCACTCCACACCATCAGAAACCTGTGTCTCCAACACTATCATTGACCTCATCCACTCCGGAGAACTCCCAACCACTGACCACTCCTTACTCCACACTACTTGTTTCTACCTCCTACCCAAGATCCATGAACCTGACTGACTGGGTAGGCCTATTGTCTCTGCCTGCTCCCGCCCTACCGAACTCATGTCTTCATATCTCAATTCCATTGCATCCCCCTTCACACCTACATCCGCGACTCTTCCCATGCTCCCGATCTTCTCAGTAGACTTTTAATCCCCTGGCCCTGACCGCCTCATATTCACCATGGATGTTGAGACCGTAAACACTTATATCCCCCATCAGGAAGACAACAAAGCTCTCCACTTCTTTCTTGACAAAAGAACCAACCAATCACCCTCCCCCATCTGGCAGAACTGTTCTTCACCCTGAACAATTTTTTCTTCAGCTCTTCCCACTTTCTCTAAACCCAAGGGGTAGCCATGGGCACTCACACAGGCAAAGCAATGCATGCCTCTTCATCGGCTATGTAGAACATTCCATGTTCGAAGCCTTCCTTGGCTATACTCCTCAACCCTTCCTCTGCTACATTGATGACTGCTTTGGTGCTGCTTCATGCACTCATGCTGAGCTCAACAATTTTATCTATTTTGCCTCCCACTTCCACCCTGCCCTTAGATTCACTTGGTCCATCGCTGACATTTCCCTCCCTATTCTTGATCTCTCTGTCTCCATCTCTGGAAACAAACAAACTGACAACTTTTATAAACCTACTGATTCCGATGGTTATCTCAACTATACCTCTTCCCACACTATCTCCTGTAAAAATTCTATTCCCTTTTCTCAGTTTCTTCGTCTCCACTGCATCTGTTCCCAGGATGCGGCCTTTCCTTTCCTCCTTTAAGGATGCTGTCCTCACCCGCTTTTCTTCTATTTCCTGCACATCCCCCTCCACTTTCCACAGGGATTGCTCCCTCTGTGATTCCCTTATCCATTCATTCCCTCCCCACTAATCTCCCTTCAGGCACTTATCCATGCAAGCTGCTTAAATGCTACACCTGCCCATACACCTCCTCCCTCGCCTCCATTCAAGGCCTTCCAGGTGAGGCAACACTTCACCTGCGAAACCTGCTGGGGTCGTCTATTGTGTCCGGTGTTCCCAAAGCAGTATCCTCTACATTGGTGAGACAGGTTGTAAATTGGGGGACTGCTTCATTGACCTCAAGTGAGACCCGGTGGCTAAACATTTTAATTCCCATTTTAACACTTTAATCCATGGCCTCCTCTTGTGACAAAATGAGGCCATCCTCAGGGATGTCTGGGTACCCTTCGACTGGTTTTAAGGTGCCAGAAACCCATCTTTGCTTCTCCTCCTGCCAGGAGAAACGGTTCCACCAGGCTTAGTAGCTAAGCAACACATGAAAGTCAGGAGCTGGACTTGGTTGTCAGAGGCTATTTGAAATGCGCGCCATTGGGAGCATTTAATAGGTAGTGGGAGCTTATCCCCAGTTCCACCACCCCCAACCCCACCACACCAGTGCTAATAACCTTAACAAACACAGGGAAATAAATAATACAATTAAATTTATGAAAAAACATACATAAAGACTGAACAAGCAGCCAATATACAAAAGAACATGAGTTGTAGAGTCCTTGAAAGTGAGATTATGTAGGGTGTGAAAACAGTTCAGAGTCGAAGTGTGTGAAGTTATCCATGTTGGTTCAAAACTTAGCCACGTGCTTGTAGAGTAATAACTGTTCCTAAACCTGGTACTGTGGGGCCTAAGGCTCCTATAGTTTCTACTTGATGGTTGCAGTGAGAAGAGTGTGTGGTCTGGGTGGTGGAGCTCCTTGATGACAGAATCTGATTTCTTGTGGCAGCACTCCTTGTAAAATACGCTGAATGGTAGGGAGGGCTTTTTGTTCTCCTCCCCCCACCCCCACTCACTCCACATTTCAGTAATAAAACTCCCACACCTGTTTAATCATTGGACTAGCAATTCTCTTCTTTCAATGTGCAGTTACCACGACACAAAACTGAGGGGAATCCCAGTTTTGAGTTTGTCTTAAAAGACGTTATCAACTTTTGTTCTAAAAATGGAATGTTACGTTATTAAGGAAAAGAGGAAGTACAGCAAGAGCCAAGAAACCCATTTAAAACTTGTTGCTGAACAATGCAGTAAACAGGAAGGAAATGGATGGCATACCAGGCTTCATCACAAGAGAATTTGAATTCAGGAGTGTCTTGCTGCAGTGACACTCTGTCTGGAGTTTTGGTCTCCTTATCTGAGGAAGATTGTTTTTGCCACAGAGAAAGTGCAAAGAATGTTCACTAAGCTGAGTATAATGATGGCAGAGCTGAAGTATGATGAAAGATTGGACCCATTAGGCCGATATTCATTGTAGTTTAGAAGAGAGGGGAGCTCATAGACCTATAAAGTTAAAACTATAACGTGTTAGATTTAGATTATGAGAACACTCAGTCCTCTTTTTATTGTCGTTTAGAAATGCATACATGCATTAAGAAATGATACAATGTTTCTCCAGAGTGATATCACAGAAAACAGGACAAACCAAAGACTAACACTGACAGAACCACATAATTATAGTTACAGCAGTGCAAAGCAATACCATAATTTGATAAAGAACAGACCATGGGCACGGTAAAAAAAAAAGTCTCAAAGTCCTGAGTCGATCGACTCCCAAGTCCCCGATAGCAGGCGGCAAAAGGGAGAAACTCCCTGCCATAAACCTCCAGGCACTGTCAACTTGCCGACGCCTTGGAAGCAGCCGACCACAGCCGACACTGAGTCCATCCGTTAGAAAACTTCAAGCTTCCGACCAGCCTCTCCAATACAGCCTCCCGAGGGCCATCCTCTGCCGAGCACCCTCGACCTCTCCCCAGCCGCTGAAACACGCAAAGCCGAGGATTTCGGGGCCTTCAGCTCCGGAGATTCCGGTTACCACACAGTTGCAGCGGCAGTGAAGCGGGCATTTCAGAAGTTTTCCAGATGTTCCTCCGTGCTGTCACATCTGTCTCCATCAAATCAGAATTGTGCACGGTCCCCTACTTGACAGAAAACAGACATCATCACCGAAGTGGCCACGTGCGCTGCCGTCACACCGCCATCTTCTCCCCCCTCCCGGGAGTGATTTACTAGGTTAACAGACCTAGGCAGGGAAGATCTGGCTGGTGAGTCTAGAATCAGTGCCATAGCTTCAGGGTATGTCATTTAGAAGTGAGATCAAGAGAAACTTCACCTCGGGGGAGATGACTCTGTGTTGGTTTCTACCACAGAAGTAGTAGAGGCCAAGTCATTAATACTTTCATGAAGGAAGTAGATGCATTTCCTAATGCTAAAGGGATAGATGAATATTAGAAAGGGTAGGAACAGGATTCTGAAGTGGATGGTCATAGAACATAGATCAATATGGCACAGTACAGACCCTTTGGCCCACAATGTTGTGCCAACATTTGAACCTACTCCAAGATCAACCAAACCATTCTCTCCTGCATAGCTCTCCATTTTTCTTCTCTGTTGTATAGCGTTGTGGAACAGACTCAAAAGCCTGAAGGACCTACCTCTATCTGTTACGTTTCTAATACATTGCACACTCATTCCTCGATATCTATTTGTCACAACCTCATCTCTGTCTATCAACAGCCCCATCATGGGTACTAGCCTCCATAGTATCCATGACATCTTCAAGGAGCGATGCCTTAAAAAGGCGGCATCCATTATTAATGACCCCCACCACCCAAGACATGCCCTCTTATTGTTACCCTCAGGAAGGACATGCAGAAACCTGAAGGTACTGTCATGTACCCCATGACGGGGATAAAGAAACCAGCAGAAATAGAAACCACTTTGGAGTCTAGTATTGCTATGAAGTAATAATATTTATTAATAACTACGCAATACAGTAAATATCAATGTAAATAAATCAAACAGGTTAGCAATGATTATATATATATAAGTAAGTAAATCAGTAAGTGTGGAAATAGATATATGAAAAACCAAGCTTCTTTAAGTCTAGGGGTAAAAAGATACAGTCTTACGATGTTGAGTAAAGTTCAGTTCAGTTCAGTTTGTGGTATGTAATTGAATAGCAATGGAGAGAGAGAGAGAGAGAGAGAGATGAGTCTTCAGGTGAGCTGTTGCCGTCGATCTTCTCGTCATCCTCCGAAATCCTTCACAAGTCACTGATTGTAACTTTAACTAGGGGTCCGGTTTTCCTGTGGTGGAGCTATCACCCGGCAAGGATGGACACATAGACAACTCCCCACCAGTCAACCCCTTCTCCTTCACTGGAAGAGCAATTTGGATCGATCCTCCAAAACCCACTTTCTCTGCGGGCACAACAGTGCTCATTCAGTGTCCAGATCATGTGTCCGAGGTCTGTGTCATCTGACCTCCTACTTATCTCATGGTACTGAGCATCAACTGCCATTCAAATAATCCCTCTTTCCTTTGTCTGTGAAGAAATGCAAGCAGGCAACCTGTCCTCGAAAGTAACATCAACAACCTGCCTTCGGTCACCATAGCAACTTTTTAGCTGCTTGGTGCTGTCTCCAAACCCTACTCAGTAGAAATCCAAAGTTACTTCCAATGCCTTAAAGTGACAGTCCAACTATTAATCTTTGTCTCTCTCTCGCTCTCTTTCCAAACAAACCATCGATGATAAATGTCTCTCTCTGTCTCTCTTCATACAGTTAATAGGGGCACTCCTGGATCCCCTCACACTCCCCTTCCTCAGGGAAAAAAAATTGTCAAAGATGATTTTTTTAAAAAGTCCATCACAGAGTTTTAAACAATACAAGGGGAAAAAAACATCAGATGACAAAGCAAAAATGTGTACAATTTCCAACTTAATATCCGGATAAGCAATCAGCTATGATGTTATCAGTACCTTTTACATGTTTGATTACCAGATCATATTCCTGCAATATCAGACTCCAATTTAACAACCTCCTATTTTTATCCTTCATTTTATTTAAAAACACCAGCGGATTGTGATCTGTGTAAATCACAAAAGGTCTTTGGGCAGGACAAGTATAAACCTCAAAATGTTGTAAGGCCAGAATAAGTGCCAATAACTCTTTTTCAACAGTTGAATAATTCCTTTGGTCACGATGCTGAGGATGTTCTACGAGTCTGTGGTGGCCAGTGCTATCATGTTTGCTGTTGTGTGCCGGGGCAGCAGGCTGAGGGTAGCAGACACCAACAGAATCAACAAACTCATCCATAAGGCCAGTGATGTTGTGGGGATGGAACTGGACTCTCTGACGGTGGTGTCTGAAAAGAGGATGCTGTCTAAGTTGCATGCCATCTTGGTCAATGTCTCCCATCCACTACATAATGTACTGGGTGGGCACAGGAGTACATTCAGCCAGAGACTCATTCCACCGAGATGCATCACAGAGCGTCATAGGAAGTCATTCCTGCCTGTGGCCATCAAACTTTACAACTCCTCCCTTGGAGGGTCAGACACCCTGAGCCAATAGGCTGGTCCTGGACTTATTTCATAATTTACTGGCATAATTTACATATTACTATTTAATTATTTATGGTTCTATTACTATTTATTATTTATGGTGCAACTGTAACAAAAACCAATTTCCCCCGGGATCAATAAAGTATGACCATGACTATGACTACTATGACTATTAAAGTTCTTTGAAAAATAAGCTACTGAATGTTCAATGTCATCCACTCCCTTCTGTAACAGTACTGCCCCAGCAGCTTCGTCACTAACACCTGTTGTTATAGAAAATGGCTTTGAAAAATCAGGTGCTTTGAGCACAGGATGATAACACAGGATGGTTTCCAGACGTTCAAATGCCTCCTGGCAAAGGTCACTCCATTCAAATCTTTCACTCTTCCCTAGGAGTTTTGTTGGGGGGAGAGCAATGTCAGCAAAGTTCTTACAGAATTTTCTATAATACCCATCCATCCCTAAAAACCTTCTTAAAACTTTCTTGCTAGTTGGAACAGGCACTTCAGCAAACGCTTGAACCTTGGCCTGCACAGGAGCCAGTTGGCCTTGGCCCACCACACAACCCAGGTATGTGACTGTGGCATGGCCAAACTCACTTTTAGCAAGGTTCACCGTAAGACTGGCCTTAGAAAGTCTATCAAACCGTTTCTCTACCTCTGCAATATGTTTTTCCCATGTGTCACTCCAGACCACTAGGTCATCAATATAGGCCTCTGTGTTTTCTAACCCTCTAATCACCGAATTGATCATTGTTTGAAATGTCCCTGGTGCATTTTTCATCCTGAAGGGCAAAACATTGTATTCATACAGTCTAGACGGTGTCACAAATGCTGATATCTCTTTAGCCCTCTCTGTTAAAGGAACACACCGGTGTCCTTTTAACAAGTCAATCTTAATAAGGTATTTAGCCTTCCTCACTCTATCAATACAGTCATCCATCATCTTTCTTTGTTCTTTCTTGTTTCTAAGTTCTTCTTCACCCATTTTACTTTCCTCAAAGCTGACACTGTGACAATGCTGTTTCATAGGGTGGGCTGAATTCACAATGACGTGATGCACTGCACCTGCGAACCATTTCAAAAGCCGCATTAGTCCTTTCACTTGTTTTTGTGGTCCAACTGATGGACCTTATCAGTAATATTTTCCAAAACAATGGAATTCTGACATCTGGGTGAGTCTAGATTCAATGGGTAAACATGTCTTTCCATTCCATTATCAGATTTCACGGCTCCATTTGTTCTATAACAATTCTCCCAGCTGCAATTCTGGCAAACAAGTGTCTTACTTTGACTCGACCATTTTGTAAACTTTCCTTAGCAAGGACACAAAGCTTACTAAATCCCTTCCAGAGTTCTCTGAGTAGGGTCAAAGGTCCTTTTGCCCTGTAACTGAACACAGGCTCCAACAAATTACCCTTCACTGCCTTCTGAATCGAATCTCCAACAATAAATAAAAGGAGGGGAACGCCCTCATCTGAATTTTTCCCATTTCTCACACAATGAGCTTTAATCATGGTCTTAAGAGTTGAGTTGAGCTATTCCAAGGCTCCCTTGGACTCTGTGTGATATGTAAATGACACCATGTGTTTAGCTTCTAATTCTCTAGCTATCCCCTGGAATGTTCTCAAAGTAAAGTTATTGCCCTAGTCAAATTGAATTTCTTTGGGCAGACCTACCAGTGTGTAAAACTTACTGTACGCTGTTACCACAGTCTTGGTCTCAGTGTTTTCAAAAGACATTGCTTCAGGGGACCTAGACACAGCACACACAATTGTTAACACATATTGATAACCAGCTGCAGTCTTTTGCCATGGGCCCACACAATTCACTACATCATTCCTTAAACTAGGCCAGTAAAATTCCAAACATGAGGAATTCTGCAGATGCTGGAAATTCAAGCAACACACATCAAAGTTGCCGGTGAATGCAGCAGGCCAGGCAGTATCTCTAGAAAGAGGTGCAGTCGACGTTTTGGGCCGAGACCCTTCGTCAGGACTAACTGAAGGAAGAGCTAGTAAGAGATTTGAAAGTGGGAGGGGGAGGGGAGATCCAAAATGATAGGAGAAGACAGGAGGGGGAGGGATGGAGCCAAGAGCTGGACAGGTGATTGGCAAAAGGGATATGAGAGGATCATGGGACAGGAGGCCCAGGGAGAAGGAAAAGGGGGAGGGGGGGAGAAACCCAGAGGATGGGCAAGGGGTATAGTCAGAAAGACAGAGGGAGAAAAAGGAGAGAGGGAGAAAAAGGAGAGAGAGAGAAAGAATCTGTGTTATAAATAAATAACGGATGGGGTACGATGGGGAGGTGGGGCATTAGCAGAAATTTGAGAAGTCAATGTTCATGCCATCAGGCTGGAGGCTACCCGGACGGAATATAAGGTGTTGTTCCTCCAACCTGAGTGTGGCTTCATCTTTACAGTAGAGGAGGCCGTGGATAGACATATCAGAATGGGAATGGGATGTGGAATTAAAATGTGTGGCCACTGGGAGAGCTTGCTTTCTCTGGCAGACAGAGCGTAGATGTTCAGCAAAACGATCTCCCAGTCTGCATCGGGTCTCACCAATATACAGAAGGCCACATCGGGAGCACCGGATGCAGTATATCACCCCAGCCGACTCACAGGTGAAGTGTCACCTCGCCTGGAAGGACTGTCTGGGGCCCTGAATGGTGGTAAGGGAGGAAGTGTAAGGGCATGTGTAGCACTTGCTCTGCTTACAAGGATAAGTGCCAGGGTGGAGATCAGTGGGGAGGGATGCGGGGGACAAATGGACAAGGGAGTCGCGTAGGGAGCGATCCCTGCAGAAAGCAGAGAGAGGGCGGAGGGAAAGATGTGCTTAGTGGTGGGATCCCGTTGGAGGTGGCAGAAGTTACGGAGAATAATATGTTGGACCCGGAGGCTGGTGGGGTGGTACGTGAGGACCAGGGGAACCCTATTCCTAGTGGGGTGGCGGGAGGATGGAGTGAGAGCAGATGTGCGTGAAATGGGGGAGATGGCGGGAGGATCCCTCCCCCTTTTCCTTCTCCCTGGGCCTCCTGTCCCAGGATCCTCTCATATCCCTTTTGCCAATCACCTGTCCAGCTCTTGGCTCCATCCCTCCCCCTCCTGTCTTCTCCTGTCATTTTGGATCTCCCCCTCCCCCTCCCAATTTCAAATCTCTTACTAGCTCTTCCTTCAGTTAGTCCTGACGAAGGGTCTCAGCTCGAAACGTCAACTGTACCTCTTCCTAGAGATGCTGCCCGGCCTGCTACGTTCACCAGCAACTTTGATGTGTGTTGCAGTAAAATTCTTTCACAATCCTATTCCCTGTCTCTCTCACTCCGTGATGTCCACCTAAAAGCATACTGTAAGCCATGTTTAAAACTTCAGCCCTGTAACCTTCCAGAACCACCACGTGACTTGCAGGCACTGTGGCTGGTTTCCACCTCCTCATCAACATCCACCTTTAAGGTAACATCCCACTGACTCTCTCTGAACTTCCTCTCCTGTGAGGGCTATCTCTCTTAAAGTCACCAATCCAGAATCTCGCTTCTGTTCCTCTGTAAATTCCTTCCTCAATAAGACAAACCTTTCTTATACACCTTACTCTTATCAATTGTACTACCCTCTAAGTCCTGCTGAAATTTGGAAGGTAGAAAGGTCTGTGACACATCTTAATAATTTAAACCTCTTGTCTTGCTATTGCAGGCCTTAACAGCATCTTTGCTCATCAGCTGCATTGCTAAAACACTCTTATCTTTGAGAGCTGTCAACATGCCTCCATTGTTTATTAAATTCAGTACCATCATCAGGCTGATGAGAATTATGCAAAGATTATGAAAGAGGCTAAACAATCTCTTTATCAGTTTCTCCGACCTTCACTACGCCTTGCTTCCGTAGCAACTTCCACTCCAAAACCATAATAATTATTATTTTCCTCCTTCTCCATAACATTATGACCTTGCAGGTACTCACTTCCACATGTCCAAATAAAATTCAACAAACTAGCGCGTCCTGTCTCAGCAGGTCTTTGTTCTGCAAGCAGGGTCAAAGGTCGCGCAACCAAGCCAACCTTTTCCAGCACTTTACCCAAAAGTCCAGGAACAGCACTTTTCCCATTACTTCCAGCAACATTGACCTCACCAGCTTTTAAAACACGGTCTACTACAAATGACTGAGAATCCTCACATTCCACTGATATCAAGGTTAACTCCTTACTCACTGAATCAAGTCCATCTGACACACAAAAACTGCATTCCTTTCCAACCAAGTCAGGCACCTCAGACTTCAACTGAGCCTCAACATAAGGTTCAGAATCCTGTGAACTCACAGGTACTTCAACAACCTGAACACATTCAATCGGAACAACTGCCTCTTCTGGGCTGTCGTTACTTGTCCCAGTTTCAAATTCAAGGTCATCTCGAACCTCCCAGCTATTCTCTGGCCAACTCTTTTCTGGAGTAAACTCAACCTCATGGGTTAAAACTTCTTCGTCTGCTTTCATATCAAACCCCTTCAGGGTGGGGGCATCCTCTGCCACTGGGTATGCCCTTACCTCATCAGGAACACAACTTCTAAATTCATCACACAAAACAAACCCTTCCGAGATGTAAAAATCATCAGGGTCCGACTAAACCTCTTTGCTGCAACCTCTCCCTTTTAAACTGTCTTTGCCTTTCTGCCACGTGATCTTCACATTGCCATTTCTCCCGTTTGAGCTGTCTCTGTCTTTCTGCCTCTTCTCTCTGTTTTGCTGCCTCTCTAGCCTCTCTCTCGAGCTGTTTTAATTTCAGTTCATGCTCCCTAACAGAAGCTGAAGCTCATCCTTAGTAGGTTCACCTTCCCTGAACAACTCTAATGCCTCCTCATCAAACGTTCCCTTATCTATATAATATTCAACTATTTTTCTTTGAATTTCTACCTTAGTCACACCCTTCTTTACCTCAATTCTCAATTCTTTAGCAATGTCCCACAACTCATACTTTTTAGCTAACTTCAAAGTCACCATCTGGTGATTTCAGAAAGTCTCTAACATCCATTTCTGCTGTTTTTCCACACAACCAAATCAAAAGGGATTTTCCCCCAATCAATTCAAACCAGCTTCCCAACCAATTTGTTCATATTGCGGACGTAGGCCCTAATTTATGTCACGTACCCCGTGACGGGGATAAAGAAACCAGCAGAGATGGAAAACACTTTGGAGTCTAGTATTGCCATAAAGTAATAATATTTATTAATTACTACGCAATACAGTAAATATCAATGTAAATAAATCAAACAGGTTAGCAATGATTATATATATAAGTAAGTAAATCAGTAAGTGTGGAAATAGATATATGAAAAACCAAGCTTCTTTAAGTCTAGGGGTAAAAAGATACAGTCTTACGATGTTGAGTAAAGTTCAGTTCAGTTCATGGTATGTAGTTGAATAGCGATGGAGAGAGAGAGAGTGAGTTGAGTCTTCAGGTGAGCTGTTGCTGTCGATCTTCTCGTTGTCCTCCGAAATCCTTCACAAGTCACCGACTGTGACTTTAACCAGGGGGGACCGGTTTTCCTGTGGTGGAGCTATCACCCAGGCGAGGGTGGACACATAGACAACTCCTCACCAGTCAACCTCTTCTCCTTCACTGGAAGAGCAATTTGGATCGATCCTCCAAAACCCACTTTCTCTGCAGGCACAACAATGCTCATTCAGTGTCCAGATCATGTGTCCGAGGTCTGTATCAACTGACCTCCTATTTATCTCACGGTACTGAGCATCAACTGTCATTCAAATAATCCCTCTTTCCTTTGTCTGTGAAGATATGCAAGCAGGCAACCTGTCCTTGAAGAAGTAATATCAACAACCTGCTTTCGGTCACCATAGCAACTTTCCAGCTGCTCGGTGCTGTCTCCAATCCCCACTCAGCAGAAATCCAAAGTTACTTCCAATGCCTTAAAGTGACAGTCCAACCGTTAATCTTTGTCTCTCTCTCTCTCTCTCTCTCTCTCTCTCTCTCTTTCCAAACAAACCATCAATGATAAATGTCTCTCTCTGTCTCTCTTCAAACAGTTAATAGGGGCACTCCTGGATCCCCTCACAGTACACACTCAGTAATTCAGGAATAGCTCCTTTCCCTCTGCCATCCATTTTCTGAATGGACATTGAATCTATGAACACCACATCACTACTTTTTTTTGTACTACTTATTTATCTATTTTTATATATATATATATAATGTAATTCGGTTTTTTCTTTCTATTATCATGTATTGCATTGTACTGCTGTCACAAAGTTAACAAATTTTATGACATATGCCAGTGATATTAAACCTGATTCTGGTTCTGAGATAAATCTCCCAGATCTGATTGATTTCAATCTACGGTATTAATAAAAGGCAAGGAAATTGTATTGATTTAGTCATAATCCTTCTAACAATTTTTCCCTGGTGGAATGTGAGTAATGCCAACTCATTACTTAAGGGCAGAAGAAATAACAAGCACCTGTAGTCTGTTGGACTAACTTCTATTGTGAAAGAATTACTGGAGGATGTCATTAAGGAGATGAGAGACTGAGTAATTGGAATATGTGTACTGATCTATGAGTGATTTTGAAGCTAAATACAACTAAATATTTTGAGGAGGCTTGAGGCATGATAGATGAGGCTACGTCCCTGGATGTCATACAGTATAAAAGCAGATCCTTCAGCACACTGAATCCGTGCAGACTCTCAAACATCCATTAACACTGATCCCATTTTATTCTGCCACAATTCCATCAACTTTTGCCAGATTTAGCTACACATAAGGGTAAATTTACATGGAGCAATTAATCTCCTAACCCATTGGATTTTACGATGTGAGAGGAAACTGAGGCACTGAGGGAAATGCCATTGAAGAACGTGCAGAACTCGCGCAGTTAAACTGATGCTAGGGTTGTAATGGGGACACTCCAGCCGGAAGCAGCAGCATTACTAGCCACATCTCTCTGCCACCTGTTATTTATATTCATTTACAGAAGCACCTAGTAAGTTTGCACATTAGAGACATTAACAAATATCAGAGCACATCAGGGAATCTGAACAAAGGGTGATTACATCACCTCTTAAAATGGTAATGCATTTCAGATCACGTTCTGTTCTTCCTGACCTTCACTATGAAGCCACCACTATTCCCTCTCAGCCTCCATATAGAAGCATAGAAAACCTACAGCACAATACAAGCCTTTTGGCCCACAATACTGTGCCGAAGTAATATCTCAATTACTTCCTCTGTAATTTAAATCTCTATCTCAGGTCACGCTGCTCTCAGAGTTCAACACCCTCCCATTCAGCCTTAAACACTCCCCCCTGTAAGTGATCTAACTCTTCATTCTCAGCCACCCTATTCACCTTGATATCCCACTCATATTAAAGGCATCCGTTAGTCTTGCGAGACCATGGATCTGCGCCTGGAAAGTCTTCGCTCTCCAGGGTGCCGGCCTGGACAAGGTTGTATGGAAGACCAGCAGTTGCCCATGCTGCAAGTCTCTCCTCTCAACGACACCAATGTTGTCTAAGGGAAGGGCATTAGGACCCATACAGCTTGGCACCAGTGTCGTCGCAGAGCAATGTGTGATTAAGTGCCTTGCTCAAGGACACAACATGTTGCCTCGGCTGGGACTCGAACTCACGACCTTCAGGTCGCTAGTCCAATGCCTTAACCACTTCCCCTCACCACATTCCACCTAATTTCCTCTGCCTTGGGAAAACTTCTTTCCTTCTTCACTTTTACCTGCATTTTCAATATGCCAACTACACACTAGCTCCCATCACTACATTTCTGTGACAATTGAGTATAAAAAACCTCCCTTTTCTCCTCAATTTAAACAGTTTACTGTCTCTTGTCCTGGCTACTGCAATTTGCACAGATCTCTTCGCCATATTCCCTAAGGGGCGGCACGGTAACATAGTGGTTAGCACACACTTTACGGTACTGGCATCCAGGGTTCAATTCCCACCGCTGCCTGTAAGGGCTTTGTACGTTCTCCCTGTGACCGCGTGGGTTTCCTCCGGGTGCTCCCATAGTCCAAGGATGTACCAGTTGGTGTGTCGTTGTAAATTGTCGTGTGATTAGGCTAGCATAAAAATTGGGGATTGTGGTAGGGTGGGATTTGAAGGGTGTACTACGTGCTGCATCACAATAAGCAATAAAAACAGACAAACACATAGATAGATAAATACATTAATAAATAAAGCAACTGGAAAGGCAAACCTTTGGTTTAACTTCTGACTTGAACAGGCAAAAACACCATTATCTGGTATAAACTAGGATTGTTCAAGAATATAATAGTACCCCTTGTCATTTTTTTTCCTCCAAGGCAAACCATGTTCCTAGGCTACATCTGTGTTTTAGGAGCAAATGGACTTCTCAGTCATTCTCAGTTTTCCGGTAAGATGGCAGCACACTTGGTTGCAGAGGCCCCTCTGTGTCCAAGCAAATGTGTAATTTTTCGTCCTTTATGTCTTCCTTATGATTGAAAGACACTGCAGAACATTAAGAACATCAAGTACTGCAAGTCTACTTCATCAGCAAGTTGTTCGATAGTGGTGGAACCGGATTTGTTATGTACCATGTTGCTCCTACTGGCTAAGCAACCCGTGGAGGAAGACGTCAGAGGTGGTGCGCGGTCCAATAAATAGTGCAAAGGATTGTCTTTTTTCTTATAAATATTTTTCCTATGATCATAAGACTCTGTTGGACACTGGTAATGTAGAATACAGCAAGTCCAGTTCACTGGTTCATTAAATGGGTCCAACGACAGGGGAGCTGCATGACCTTGGTTTTTGCGCGGACTGAGCTCTCTTGCTCCAGGATCACCTGTTGCAGCCGCCCAGAGAATGAGGCGCTGGAGGCGGCATGGTGCGGCAGGTGTCCATGCTGGGCTGGGGATTGCCCCTCCTGTCGGCGCTGCTCTCCAGTGTTCACTCAGTGGAAGACAAGCTGCACTGCGTTCGTCTAGTGCGAGATGAGGTACTGCTGATTGTCCTCGCGGTAAAGGTGGCTCTGGGACAACATCCCATGCACCATTGATCTAGAGGCCATGACCCTCAGAAACTTGGGTTATATTATTGCTATTATTTAAATTATTTTATTATTTTTGACTGTATGTTATACTGCTATTGTAAGCATATGCGCTAAATGCATCTTGAGCTGTGCGTTACGGTTGGTACTGTGCTTGTGTTGTGGCATGGATGAAATCACTGGAGAGACAGAGTTACTGGTAGGTACAAAGCAGCTTCTTTATTCGACACAAGGTACAGCAGGCATCATACAGACAGACGCTTTCGGTAGAAAGGTCTGCTAGCCCAATATGGGCTCGATATTTAAATGCTAAACACAAAGGGCGATCACTGTTCACAAAGTTATAGACAATGCATAGACAGTACTTCCTTTTGAAGCTACATACAAAACATCACACCTTTCGACTTCATCCTCTCCTCCCGACGCCAACATGTCTGGGTTGGAACCCACAGCCTTTAGGAGTGCAAGTCAAATCCACGATATATTTATTTGGTATTTTACGTGCTAACATAGAGGACAATTAATATTTATAAAGTATAGATAAGGCTGTCTTCGAAACTACCTGTAAACTTCACGTTTCCATCCACAGCGTCTGACTAGTATTCCGATATTCACAGCTTTTAGGAAATGCATTGTTGTGAACTCAATCCACAGTACTTTGTCAAACAGAAGACTGGTGGCCAGAGTCATTTAAATGTAAATGAATCATCTACCCAAAAACTCACTCTAACCTTGGCCCTCGAAGAACATGTTTCATTTTGCTGTATTCATTTTGTGTATGGTTGAATGACAATTAAATTTGAAATCGAACTTGAAACCTCCAAGGGAACCGCAACTTTGTCATGGTTGGGTAGGCTTGTGTGCCTCAATAACCTAGAGAGCTCTGTCAGCTGGAGTCAGGGCTTTATGCTTTGGCTCTTGGTAGCGTAACCCATGCCAAACAGGTCAAAGGGTAGAGGACAGACGAAGAGTGGCCCACCAGTCCTCCTGGTTTAGGGGTTCAGCTCAGCGCTAACAACCCTGACTGGTAAAACAAAATTGTTATGGAAACAGCAAAGAAGAATCCTTCTACATCTGACTGTGACAGTAGTCCTGAATTTCCACCCAGGACTTGCATGACTGACAGTAACAAGAACTGAAAGGAAGCCACCGATATGATGAAGGCAGCCCTGAACACCGCCAGATACGGAAGACTTTCATTGTTGCCCTAAACACCAATGGCGTAACGTGTAGTAAGTCAGTAAGTTGAACTTGAAGAATCACACCTTCTGATTGGCTGCCTGTTCCACTCTCCTCCCTTTTCCTACCTCAGCACTGGCCCCATTCTCTCCACTTTCCCCCCTTCCTCCCACCATGTCTCCATGTTGTCCTTGATACCCACCTCCTGTTCCTTCCAGCTCCCCCCCCACATTACAATGAAAAGCATCCAGCTTCCCCCCCTCACCAAAAACTCCACCTTAACCAGGTTTGTTATTAGTTCTCTCTTCATGTATTTACTACAACTTTCCAAACTAACCATCATTATTACAAAGACTTTCATCAAAGTTGCCAATGATTGTGACAAAAATTGAAACAGTTGTCACAGCTAACCACAGCATCATTTCAATAGGTACATTTATTGCCAGAGAAATGTATACAATATACATCCTGAAGTTCTTTTTTTTTCGCAGACATCCACAAAAACAGAGGAGTGCCCCAAAGAATGAATGACAGTTAAAGCATCGGGAGCAGCCCCAACTCCCCCTCCCACACACAAGCAGAAGCAAAGCAATGACTGCCCCTCCCCACCCCCACCAGCAAAAAAGCATCTGCACCTTCCACCGAGTACTCAAGCGTGCAGCAAAGCATCAATAAAGACATAGACTTGCTGTACCCCAAAAACTACTTGTTCACCTGGTAATCCGACATACCACAGGCTCTCTCTCTCCCTAATAAGGGGAAAAGGGGTGTCCACGTTTCACAGTGAGAGGGAGACATAACAAACAACTCGCTGATTTATGATGTTAAAAGTCTGTTGCGTTGAATTTTCTGAGCTCTGAGTTGGCAGCAAAAAGATGTAGCTCTCCGGACGTACAACCCCCGGCAGCTCACCCGCTGCTCCCTATGTTCCACATTCTCCCACGACGCTTCCGTCAGGGACGCCGGCCTAGAACCAACACATCCCCAGAGCCATGAAATCCTGGAACCCTGAAGGCGCACTTATCTTCCAGGCCGCACCCTTGGAGTGTCAAGAAGCGGCTGGTCGTGAGACCCTGAGAGCCGGTCCCATTCCTGCAAAGAACCAAAGTCAGAGAGCAACCCCTGGTCAGGCCCTTCCAAAGAACCCCCCACATCCTGAAAAGGGGGAAAAAAAGATATCAAAGATAGAAATAGAGCTGTTTCCAAAGATGCAAGCAAAGGAGTCGCTTTGTAGCGCCATCTTGATATCACCCTGCCTATATTTTACAGTATAGCTGGTGCATCTTTGGCTAGTTGTGGTTGAGCTCTCTTGGTACCATTTTTATCTGTCCAATTACGGTAAAATATCACCAGAACAGCTTGTAGCTGATGTTTGGAACCATTGGCTGTGGTCACATGATTCAGTCCGATAGCAACCAACAAGATCGCGTTCATTTCCACATGAATATAGTTGATATCGAGCTCTACCTCTAAGCACCACAATTGACTTCTGCATTATCAAACAGAGAGGAAATTACAGGGGCTTTAGCTGTACTCATCTGTACAGCGATTCAAGGGGATTGAAAATTATAAATTAAAAATGTTCAAAAAAAAGGATACTGTAATTACAGGAAGTGAGTTTAACCAGGGTAGCAAGAAATACTTCAGAAACTCTAATAAGAAACAGAATAAATGGTTGTTTAGACAAGCATGGAAGCCAGCATGGAACTGCAAACGGCTGCAGATGAGGGAACAAAAAAAAAATCTGCTAAGGAATTCAACAGGTTTAATTTATATCTAGTGCTAGATAAACAGAAATTTTCTCTAAATAAATACTGGGAAGAGTTAAAACATCATCTCAGTCCCTAATACCAACTCCACTCCTTGCAGCTGTATATTGTGTATAAATACGTAAATAAGTTTTTACTGTTTTGCATAATGACATAATGGATAATGGCATAAGCTCATGAGGTAATGGCTGTTAGTCCTTACTGAAGAGTTAGTATATGTGCTGATACACCTGGAGAACCCGAAATTTGATTCAATGTGGAATTTACCATTTCTACAATAACAACTCATGGGCCACTTCCCATCATAGTTCACCTAGCAGCCAACCTCATTCCTATCCTAGGCTGTTTATAGTGTCATACAGTATGTTTACAGGTCCTTCAGACCAGCTAGTCAACACTGATCATCAAGGGTTCATCTATACGAATTCCATTTTTCTCCCCACAAACCCATCTCCTAACCCCAGATACTTTCTCCCCAACACCTACTCACTAGGGGCAATTTGCAATGACCAATTACTCTACGAATCCTCATGTTTTGGGATGTGGGAGGAAACGGGGAAAGATGGGTGAAACTCAGCTCTGTTACATGGAGAACACACAAAATTCATGCAGACTTGACCAAAAGGTGTGCTGTTTAGGTCCTGCATTGGCTAGAAATGAATAAAGAGGATTTACTTGAACGCCTAGCTGCAATTCAAGTTGCTCAGTCACCTGGTCAAAGGAAGGTGTATTATAGGTTGCGGAGGGGAGTAAGAGAGGAAGTTGCAGGGGCTTTGTCCATACTCATCTACACAATCCAGATTCAAGGGGATTGAAAATTATAAATTATAAATCTTCTAAAAAGGGATATGGAGATAAAAACTGTAATTATACAGTCATAGAAAAGTAGAGTACAGAACCAGATGTTGGACCCATTTAGACTGTGCTGAACCATTTAAGCTGCCTACATCCATTAGCCTGCAATGGGACCATAGCCCTCCATACCCCTACCATCCATATACCTATCCAAACTTCTCTTAAACATTGAAATCGAACATGCATATACCACTTGTGCTGCAAGCTAGCTCCACATTCTCATGACCCTCTGAGTGAAGTTTCCTCTCATATTCCCCTTAAACTTTTCACATTTCACCCTTAACCCATTACTTCTAGTTGTAGTCCCACCCAGCCTCAGTGGAAAAAGCATCCTTTCATTTACCCTATCTATACCCCTCGTAATCTTGTATACCTTTGTCATTATTATCACCACATGCAAAGTGTTCCCGTACACAAACTTCTGTTACCTGCCCTGCCTCATTCCCTAATAAGAGATCAAGGATTACACACTCTTTCATTGGGACTTCTACGTACTGATTAAGGAAACCTTCCTGAACACATATGACGAACTGTAACCCACCTAGTCCTTTTACAGTGTTGGAGCCCCAATCAATATGTGGAAATTTAAAATCACCTACGATAAAAACCTTATGTTTCTTGCAACAGTCTTGGAAAGTCAGTTTAACCAGAGTGGTGGAAAATATTTTAGAACCCCTAATGAAAGACAGAATAAGTAGTCCCTTGGACAAGCATAGATTAATTAATGGCAGCCAGCACGGAAATGAAAAAAGCAAATCATGTCTGATGACATACAAGAGACTGCATATGAAGGAATAAAAGATCTGCTGGAGGAACTCAATAGATCAAGCAGCATCTGTGAAGCAAAGGAATTGTCAACTTTTTAAGGTGAAATCCTGCATTAGGACTAAATGTGGAGAGTGGAGATAGCTGATATAATGAGGGGAGGAGACATGGTGAGAAAGGGGCCAGAGGTGACTTGGTAGATCAGGATATGTAGCATGACATGCACATCGAACCAGGCCTGATAAAATAGTTTTTTTTTTCTCAAATTAATAAAAATAAATAAATATTGAGTCCTGTAAGTGAGTCTCAATGTTGTGGAATTGGTTCAGTGTTGGGGTGAGTGAAGTTATCTACTGTGGTTCAAGAGCCTGATGGTTGCAGAGTAATAAGTGTTCCTGAACCTGGTGGTGTGGGGCCTGAGGCTCCTGTATTTCCTTCCTGGTGGCAGCAGTGAAAAGAGAGCATGGCCTGGATGGAGAGGTCTTTGAAAATGGATGCTGCTTTCCTGTTACAGGAAACAAACAGTAGTAGGGAATGATTGTTTTTCTGTAAGTATATAGACATGTTCTTGGGGTCAGGACAAGGACCATCATTTTTTTTTATCAGTATGAATTAATGAGTTGGACTTGAGTGCAAATGCCCGATTTCCAGGGGCGGTGAGCGGAGGTCATGGTGACTCATTTAGATGGACGGTATTAGGTAGCTGGAGAAATTTAATGTTAACAATTGCCAAGCATTACATGTTGGGTAGAAAAAAAATGGGAAGAAGCACAATTTCAAATATAGGGGTTTTCAGCAACACACACAAAATGCTGGAGGAACACAGCAGGTCACACGGCCTTATTTATGTCATAATGAAATAAATAAAACAGGAAACATTTCAGCTGACTTCCAGTATCCACTGATTTCTGATTCTCACTCCCTTTTGTGTAGAAAATGGTTGACACTTCTGGCTGAGACCCTTCTTCAGGACTGTGAACATACCAGAATAAAACATTGGGGGGTGGGGAAGGAGGCGAACTTGAAGGTGATAGTTGAAGCCAGGTGGGTGGGGAAGGTCAAGGGCTGGAGAAGAGGGAATCTGGTAGGAGAGGAGAGTGGACCATTGGAGAAAGTGACTCATGAGAAGTAATAGGCAAGTGAGAAGAGGTGAAAGGTTAGAGTAAGGAATGGGGTGGGGGGATATTTGTTTATCAGAAGGAGAAATCGATATTCATGCCATCAGGTTGGAGGCTACCCAGATGGAATATAAGGTGTGATTTTTTTACTATTATCATTACCATTTTCAAAATTGAATAAGACCCAATTCTAGGTGTAATTACACTTTCAGTTTGCCTCCTCTGAATCCACTTCCTCCATCCCAGAGGAAGATGTCCTCCCTCACCCTGGACACGTTCTCTGTTGCGTCAAGCCACAATGGATGGTGCGCTTGTAAATAAAAGAAACTTGCCTGTGTTGAAGGCAGAAGCATTTCATTAATGGTATAATGATTTGCTGATTGACCAATACCCTGTATTTATAGAGTTGCTATAATGTACAATGGTTTGTTATCGGGTAGTTAATTAAAATCACAAATTTTAAGTTAAAAAGTGCTACATTTAATACACGTAACTAAAGCAATTTGATAAATTCTACTTATCAGAATTGTTCAACCCAAATTTACACACTAATAAACCACAGCTGATAACTTCTTCCTTACTGGATATTTCCAGTCTGTTATAATGGACATTGGTAGGGATGCATTCCAGGAAATGGTCAAATTAATGAGATTTACTTATATTCAGTCACTCTTTGATGGATAGTAATGTACACAGACAAGAAGAAATGACACTAACTAAAAGTCATACATTTATATTTGAAGCAACATAGAATGTATTTTTAATTAAAATATTACAAAGCTGCTGTACTTTTATTGCAACTTTTCTGATGTTCGTTACTATTGAAGTGCGTAATTGAATTTTTAAAGATCAATTCGATTTCTGTTCCTGTGTACTCAAAAGCAAATGTTACAGAGGGCATTGTGTATCACTGTTTACAATGCAACTTAATCAAAATGAATCTTGAATTATCTCAGATTGTGGCATGTTCCCACTTTCTAAATCACCATAATCTGCAATTTGTGCCTCAAAAGGATGGGACTGGCTGTTTGCCAAGAGCATCAAATCACTCCTCCCTTTTTCATTTAATTAGAAGCAAAGTGTTTGTTTTCCACATAAATGGGAGTGAGAATCACAGACTCTTTGCCCCAAAGAATCCATGGATGCTGGAGGTCAGTTGAAATGTTTCCTATTTTATATATTTCATTATGACATGAAGAAGGCCATTCAGCCCATTGAAGATACACCACTCTTGAAGCATTTCCTTTTCACCGCTTATTTCCTCAAACATGATTTTCAACTCCCATCAATTCTCTTGCGACCCACCTACATTTGCAGTTACTTACCGCATCTACCGCCTTTGAGATGTGGGAGGAAACCGGAGCACTTTGGGGAACAGTCACAGGCAGAACATGCAAACCCCACACAGAAAGCATCTGCGGTCTGAACCGTGAGTCAACATTGCCAACTGCAGCATCAGTCTGCCCACACATTTAACCCCTCCCCAGCCATTCAAGAACAAATTAGAAAAGCTGACATACCGTTCATTAGCAACTGGTCTAAATGCTTAAAATGGACTAGGGGCTGATTCTTCGTCTTAAGCCCAGCACCCCAAATGGAACATAGGCCACTGACAGCAGCTTGCCAGACTCCTATAGGCTGATAGAAGATTGATCAGCTCTATGGCTTCCACTTTCACCATATGACTACATATGTCTTCTAGGTTAAAATCCTTCCTCTCCGAGGGATAAGGTCTTTGGAGCTTCTGTTGGTGTTTCTGTAGTTCTGCTGGGGTTGCTAGTCCCGTGCCCAGCTCTTCTCCTTTCACAACCAGGCTCGGGGCTGTCCATGGGGGGGTCGTGGGATAATACTATTCTTCCACAATAAATCTAAAAAAATCAGAATCCAATGTATGAATGTCAAGCACAAATTATACATTAAATTTCCTCATTACTTGACACTGCCTTTGAAAATAAATGTGAAGCCCTTATGGTTAGGATAAGAAATGAAAAATTACTTTGGAGTTACGTACTTTATTATTTTTCTCAGTAAGGGCAATGATAACAGTGTTATTTTAACTATCTGGAATAACTCCAATTTCATTTAGGGATGAATTTGTTGGAACAGTTGTTTGTCCATTGCACTTCTGTCATCAAGATTCTTTCCCAATATGAATACTGTTAGCGTATGCTGTATCTTTTCATACAGCATAATTTCTTCTTTTGGTTACTTATGTAACTCTGAGTAATTACACATAATAGTAAGGATTATTTACTAATTTTAAATTTTCATCCTTAAGTCTGTGAAAATAGCAATAAAAGCACAAATTTTGGATTTTGTTTTCACGCAATTTGCGTTGTAGCTAAAATTCCATATTCCGTACCTCCATTGTGAGGAACATTTTGATCTAATCCCTACTCTGCTCCACTCAACATTCCCTTCGTTCTTTACTTCCTACCCCCCCCAAATAATTCCTGACGGCCTATAGATATTTCATTCCCGCTGTAGTAACTTACATTCATTTCTCATTTATTTTCATTTTCATTCCTTCCCTTGGACTTGTCAGATTAACATCCAATGCTAAACAAGCAGAAGTTCCCTACAAATAAATGTTGGAGACTAAAACCATTATCCTGGTTTTTATCCATAAACTTTACTGGCTGGCTACTGTCTCATCCTTGCTTCCACCACTTACTGAATCAATATAAGGCATTGTCTGTGAACCAGTGGTTCACATTCTACCCAGGAGTCCAAAGGATCTGATTCAAGTCCTCATCCAGGAACATGTACTTCCAACTTTGCAACATCACCTCTCCAGGCTGCTCCTGCTGATACAAGTGGAGGGAGGGGGAGGGGAGGGCTGAAGTTTCTGCTGCTGCTTGTTTGTGGGAGGAAGAGGGGATGGGGGATGCTTTGGGGTCCTGAGGTTACTATCATTCATCCTTTGGGGCTTCTGGTTTTGTGGATGTCTCTGTGAAGAGAAAGAATTTCAGGTTGTACACTCTGTACTCCGAAATTACATTGAACCATTTTAACCCTTTGATTTGTTGCCAAGATCCTTTCCCTTGCTCTTCTTACCTGGAGACTCAACTCCTCCATCACATTGGACAATCTCATACCTTTCACTCTCCATAAACCTGACCTTCTCGAGAAATTTGGTTTCCTTGTTGTAACGTGCCCCACATTGAGTTCACTCAATACAGCAGCTCAGTTGCCCATACTTGATAAGTTTTCAGACTGGCAATGACTGATGTAAAAATGCTCATTCATACCATTCCCTCCATTACCACACTCTCCCTGTATTAGTAACCTCCTCCAGGTCTATAGTCCTCTATTTCTGTGTGGGCTAAATCTAGATACTTGAACATTCAGGATATGAATCATAGATTTGAATAAGCAGGCTGTGGCTCATTGACAAACATGAGAAAGATGCTGCAAATCCAAAGCAACACAAACAAAATGCCGGAGGAATTACTGAATACAGCTTGGCATTCAGCACCATCAAGTATTCAGTACTAAACAACAAGTTTCAAAACCCGGGCCTCTGTACTTCCCACTGCAACTGGATTCTTGACTTCCCCTATGGAGACCACCATCAGTGTGGTTTGGTAATAAAATCTGCTCCTCACTTACAGTAAATACAGGAACACCTCAGAGATGCATGCTTAGCCCACTGCTCTACTCTCTACACTCATGACTGTGTGGGCACAGCACACAGACATTCTATAAATACACCAATAACAGCAGTGTTAGCAGTTTCTCAGATGGCAACAGGGGTGTTTGATTGGCTGGTCGAATGGTGTCAAAACAACAATCTTGCACCAAGGAACTAATTGTGGACTTCAGGAAGGGTAAGTCAGTAGAACACACTCTGCTGCAGGAGCCTGAAGGCACACACTCATTGTTTTAGGAACAGCTTCTTCTTTCGCCAACAGACTTTTGGATGGTCCATGAACACTTCCTCATGGTTCCTAATTTGCACTATTTACTAATTTAGTTTTTGTTGTATCTTATAATAATGTTTATATGTATTGCCTTGTACTGCTGCCACAAAACAACTAATTTTATGACACTAGCTTATGGACCCCCCTCCCTTATAGCTTCAACAATCTCTTTTTTACTTTTAAACCTTTCTAAATCCCACAGTTCTTTTAAATATCCTTTTCTTTACCTGTCCAATTTGTCTCCTTAAATGACGCAGTAACAAACTACCTTTAATGATTGTTCCCTCAAATCATTTCTGAATGGTTCTAGTACATAACACAATGGCTAGAACAAGCTGTTCATAACCTAAAGATATGAAAGTAGGAAATGTTGGAAATATTTGGAAGGACAGGCAGCATCTGTGGAGAAGGAAACGTTAACATTGCTTGTAACAAGAGGTCATCAACCTGAAATTGGGTGGCATGGTGTTGTAGTGGTGAGCACAACGCTTTATAATACAGACAACCCAGGTTCAATTCCCACCACTGCCTGTCAGGAGTTTGTACCTTCTCCGCAGGAAATTGTTGGTTTCCTTCGGGTGCTCTGGTTTCCTCCCACAGTCAAAAGACATTCCATTTGGGAGGTTAA
Source organism: Mobula birostris (assembly GCF_030028105.1). Lineage (NCBI taxonomy): Eukaryota > Metazoa > Chordata > Chondrichthyes > Myliobatiformes > Myliobatidae > Mobula > Mobula birostris. Next base: position 8,006,738 of record NC_092401.1, read on the forward strand.
TTGGTCATTGTAAATTGTCCTGTGATTAGGCTCAGGGGTTTGCTCGCTGCCGCAACTTGAAGGGCTGGAAGGTCCTACTTTCTGCTGTATCTCAATAAATTAAAAAAATAAAAATTATAATTTTTTCTCTCTGCACAAATGCTGCCTGACCCACTGTATGTTTCCAGCATTCTCAGATTTCTAGAATTTTCAGTTTTGGTTGCATTACGATAAATATGAAGAACTTCTTCCAATCAGTTTCCCATTCTTTAAATGAGGAAGGACAGATCAGCCCTTGCTACTTCCTCTCCATTCATTATACACGACATTGCTGCTAATTCTATTAAAGTTTCTGTTCATCTTTCATTTTACACCTCAGAACATGCCTCTACCATTTTGTCCACAGACTCAGGACTGACCTAATTTGGCTGCAACAGCTCCTGCAGACTGTAACTTCATCATGAATCACAAAAAGGCAGCTTGTGGATCTGCAGCCTCAACGCCTCTCCTGCAGAGATATTGCCTGGGCAACACACAAAATGCTGGAGGAACTCAGTGGCTCTGGCAGTGTCTATTATGTTTGAGTTGTGACCCTTCATCTGGACAAACACAGAACAACAGTGGGATGATTTCTCCCCCACCCAGCAGAAATAGCTGGAATGGAGGGTGGCTGGACCACTTGGCACAAATAACTCAAATTCTTGGCTGTTATTGCCAGGCACTAAGTTCATTCTTGGTATAGATTTATGAAGTCCTCCAAATTCTGACTGGGCAGAAATCCAAAAAAAGGTTAGTCTTTCCTTTGCTGCGCTGACTGTGGCCTGACCACAATAATTGAGCCTGAGGCAGTTTTCACAAGAAATGCAAGTCATTGTAACTTCACCATTTAAACTTAGTGTGTACTGAAAACCCCAAACACAGTTCTGCAATTTTCTGATTCTGATTTTTTTTTTGTTTTTCTAGAAAAGATTTTGAGTGTGGAGAAGACTCTTCATGAACAAATTTCTTCTCAGCTCAGTCCCATAGGCCCTACCTGCATTGTAGAGGGTGGGGAATTCACTACCCTCTGAGGAGGCTCAGTCATTAATGTATTGGAGATAGATGAAGAGATTCATGAATAAATGAAGTATGAGGATAAACATAGGAAAGTGCTGTTATGTTGGAAACCAAGCACAATCTTGAAGAAAAATGGTACACCCTATCCTCGTTCTATGCGTCTTCAGACTATACGGATTCACAGTTACGCGAGGAACCTATTTCTACCAAGGTCTCGTTATATGCGTCCAAAACTCACAGTTATGCGAGAAGCACTGCCTTCCCGCCAATACAAGTCACGTGCGCACACCTCAGTCTCACCGTTGGGATGAGAAGCGCCGCTTTCCCGCCAATACAAGTCACGTGCGCACACCTCAGTCTCACAGTTGGGATGAGAAGCGCCGCTTTCCCGCCAATACAAGTCACGTGCGCACACCTCAGTCTCACCGTTGGGATGAGAAGCGCCGCTTTCCCGCCAATACAAGTCACGTGCGCACACCTCAGTCTCACCGTTGGGATGAGAAGCGCTGCCTTCCCGCCAATACGAGTCACGTGTGTGCCTCACAGTCTCTCTCCCGCCACTCTCGCATTGGTTTTGGCAAGGTGTGGATGCGCGATCTTAAACTTCTGTTGGTTTTACCCACGGTGCAGTGATTTTGTCCGTGAAATATTTATTTATGCCTCCTAAGCGTCCGATGTCATGTCTTGGGCCGTCAGCCGAGCGGCAGAGAACGGCTTTAACACTTGAAATAAAGTTGGAAATTATAAACAGCGCGGCATCTACTGCCGGGAACAGAATCTTGCCTTTAAAGTTATTTTGTTGCTTGACAATGCGCCAGCCCATCCTAAACATTTCGACAGCATTCATCCTAACATAACAGTGTGTTTCCCGCCGCCTAACACAACATCGCTGATTCAACCGCTCGACCGGTGTGATCCACGTTCAAGGCGTACGTATTTTTTTACGGCGAACTCTCTCTCAGATGCTGCAAGCAACAGACGATTTTGAAAATCCCGGGAGTTTAGGAATGGTGGAAGTCGGAACACAAATGGCGATGGACATGGACCCAAGTTTAGAACGGAGTCAGCATTTCAGTCGTTCCCTGCCGTCAGCCCTTCTTCCCTACAAGCAAATTTATGCCGGAAAACAAAATGGTGCTAAGCAAACAACCGTCACCACTTTATGCGTATGATCCTGACGACCACAACCATCCACCTTCTCCGTGCAAAGCTGCCTGACACCACAACAACCACTCATCTCCCGGAGCGAACACACCTGCCACTGTTGGTGAGTACTGTACACCAGAGGATGTTAACTTTCTATGATTTATTACATTGAATATTACCTGAAATTGATTAAATATAATACAAATGTTTTGTAGTTCTGCTTTGTGTCCTATTGGTATAAAAATGTGAATAAATTACAGATAAACCATATTTAGGAAGCCCCCTGGAACGTGTCCCTATTTTCTCCATTTAGATAATTATTCACATTATGCAATTTCACATTTTGCATCAACTTATGCGAGGAACGTATCCCTCGAGGGATAACCAGGATAGGGTGTACAGGCCTGAAAGGTCAGGTAGCCTGCTCCTGCTTCTCCTTCATATGTTCTTAGAGCCCAAAATTCAGAGTTCAACATCCATTTATTGTCAAAGTATATATACAGTCGGCCCTCCTTATCTGCGGGTTCCAGATGCGCGGATTCAACCAACCGCGGATCAGGAAAACCTGGAAGTTCTCACTCGTTGTTTGAGCATTTTTTCTTGGTATTATTCCCTAAACAATACAGTATAACAACTATTTACATAACATTTACATTGTATTAGGTATTATAAGTAATCTAGAGATTATTTAAAGTATACAGGAAGATGTGCGTAGGTTATATGCAAATACTACGCCATTTTATATAATAGACAATAGGTGCAGGAGTAGGCCATTCGGCCCTTCGAGCCAGCACCGCCATTCACTGTGATCTTGGCTGATCATCCACAATCAGTATCCAGTTCCTGACCTATCCCCATAATCTTTGATTCCACTATCTTTAAGAGTTCTATCCATCTCTTTCTTGAAAGCATCCAGAGACTTGGCCTCCACAGCCTTCTGGGGCAGAGCATTCCATATATCCACCACTCTCCAGGAGAAAAAGTTTTTCCTCAACTCCGTTCTAAATGGCCTACCCGTAATTCTTAAACTGTGGCCTCTGGTTCTGGACTCACCCGTCAGCGGGAACATGCTTCCTGCCTCCAATGTGTCCAATCCCTTAATAATCTTATATGTTTCAATAAGATCCCCTCTCAGCCTTCTAAATTCCAGAGTATACAAGCCCAGTCGCTCCAATCTTTCGACATATGACAGTCCCGCCATCCCGGGAATTAACCTTGTGATCCTATGCTGCACTCCCTCAATACCAAGAATGTCCTTCCTCAAATTTGGAGACCAAAACTGCACACAGTACTCCAGGTGTGATCTTACCAGGGCCCTGTACAGCTGCAGAAGGACCTCTTTGCTCTTATACTCAATTCCCCTTGTTATGAAGGCCAGCATGCCATTAGCTTTCTTCACTGCCTGCTGTACTTGCATGCTTGTTTTCAGTGACTGATGTACAAGAACACCTAGATCTCGTTGTGCTTCCCTTTTCCTAACTTGACTCCATTTAGATAATAATCTGCCTTCCCGTTCTTACCACCAAAGTGGATAACCTCACATTTATCCACATTAAACTGCATCTGCCATGCATCTGCCCAATCACCCAGCCTGTCCAAGTCACCCTGCATTCTCATAACATCCTCCTCACATTTCACACTGCTACCCAGTTTTGTGTCATCAGCAAATTTGCTAATGTTACTTTTAATTCTCTCATCTAAATCATTAGTATATATTGTAAACAGCCGCGGTCCCAGCACTGAACCCTGCAGTACCCCACTGGTCACCGCCTGCCATTCCGAAAGGGACCCATTAATCGCTACTCTTTGTTTTCCGTCAGCCAGCCAATTTTCAATCCATGTCAGTACTCTGCCCCCAATGCCATGTGCCCTAATTTTGCCCACTAATCTCCTATGTGGGACTTTGTCAAAGGCTTTCTGAAAGTCCAGGTACACCACATCTACTGGCTCTTCCTTGTCCATTTTCATAGTTACATCCTCAAAAAATTCCAGAAGATTAGTCAATCATGATTTCCCTTCGTAAATCCATGCTGACTCGGACCAATCCCGTTACTACTATCCAGATGGGTCGTAATTTCATCTTTTATAATTGACTCCAGCATCTTTCCCACCACCGACGTCAAGCTAACCGGTCTATAATTCCCTGTTTTCTCTCTTTCTCCCTTCTTGAAGAGAGGGACAACATTAGCCACCCTCCAATCCACAGGAACTGATCCTGAATCTATAGAACATTGGAAAATGATTACCAATGCATCCACGATTTCTAAAGCCACCTCCTTAAGTACCCTGGGATGCAGACCATCAGGTCCCGGGGACTTATCAGCCTTCAGACCAGCACCATTTCCTGCTTAATATAAATTTCCTTCAATTCATCCATTACCCTAGGTCCTTTGGCCACTATTACATCTGGGAGATAGTTTGTGTCTTCCCTAGTGAAGACAGATCCAAAGTACCTGTTCAACTCATCTGCCATTTCCTTGTTCCCAATAATAAATTCACTCGCTTCTGTCTTCAAGGGCCCAATTTTGGTCTTAACTATTTTTTTCATTTTTACATACCTAAAGAAGCTTTTACTATCCTCCTTTATATTCTTGGCTAGTTTACCTTCATACCTGATTTTTTTCTCCGCGTATTGCCTTTTTAGTTACCTTCTGTTGCTCTTTAAAAGTTTGCCAATCCTCCGGCTTCCCACTTGTCTTTGCTTTGTTATACTTCTCTTTTATTTTTATACTGTCCATTACTTCCCTTGTCAGCCACGGCCTCCCCTTACTCCCCTTAGGATCTTTCTTCCTCTTTGGAATGAACTGATCCTGCACCTTCCGCATTATTCCCAGAAACATTTGCCATTGCTGTTCCACTGTCATCCCTGCTAGGGTATTGTTCCATTGAACTTTGGCCTGCTCCTCCCTGATAGCACCATAGTTCCCTTTGTTCAACTGTAATACTGACACTTCCGAGTTTCCCTTCTCCCTCTCAAATTGTAGATTAAAACTTATCATATTATGGTCACTACCTCCTAATGGCTCCTTTACCTCGAGGTCCCTGATCAAATCCAGTTCATTGCGCAACACTAAATCTAGAATTGCATTCTCTCTGGTAGGCTCCAGTACAAGCTGTTCTAAGAATCCATCTTGGAGGGACTCCACAAACTCCCTTTCTTGGAGTCCAGTACCAACCTGATTCCTCCAGTCTACCTAAATGTTGAAGTCCCCCATAACAACTGTAGCGTTACCTTTGCGACATGCCAATTTTAACTCTAATAATGGACTTGAGCATCTGCGTTTTTTGGTATCTGTGGGGGGTCTCGGAACCAGTCCCCCATGGATAAGGAGGGCCGACTGTACATTAATCAGCCTTGAAATTTGTTTCCTAACAGGCAGCCACAAAACAAAGAAACCCAATAGAATCCACTAAAATAAAGACCATCAAACACCGAACGTGCAGAGAAAATGAATCAAGTCATGCAAACAATTTGTGCAAACAAATAGCATTCTGAACTGAAGTCCACGAAAGAGAGACCATCCACAGACACGAAGCACAGCCTCAGTTCAGCGCAGAGCTGAGTAAATGTCACAGAGCGGTGAGTTGAACAGGCTCGTCCCTCGCCTCGGGCTCCGACACCCTAACCTTTTCAGTCACAGAGTCATACAACACCGAAACAAACCTTCTGTCCATGAGGCCTTCCTGAGTTAGTTCTGTTTGGCTGCATCCCACAAACACACCACCCCCTGCATGAAAAACTTATGAAAAAGATAACAAAACCAACAGAACATTCAGACTCAAGTCAGGTAGAAGAACAAAACCAATGCACATTAATTTTATTTAGATTTCACTTTCAGTACTGTGCTATATTCCAAGTATTGTTCCGTAGGAAGGGTATGTTAACTGGAGAGGGGATTTTGCACCAATTCATTTTGAGAATCCGGTCTCTTTATTTACTCCTCTGACCCATGTTATCAGGGCTCAGAGGAGTAAATAAGGAGACCTGATTCCAAAATGTTTTATTTTTTTTAGAAATATAACATGGAACAGGCCCAACAAGCTGCCTAATTAACCCTAGCCTAATCACGGGGGATTACTGAATAGACCACCATCAAATGAAGAACCTGACATACAAGAGGCAGCAGAGGACCTCAACATCAACACAGATCCACCGACGAAAGAAGAGATCGTTGCTGTGATTAGATCATTAAAGAACAGCAAAGCTCCAGAATATGACAATTTGACTGCCGGACTGTTCAAAGATGAACCAAAAGATTCAGCAGCCATCGTGTAACCACTGTCTACTATAATCTGACAACAGGGACAGGTATCAAAAACTGGGCAAAAGGAGTTATTGTTAGGATCCCCAAGAAAGGAGTGCTAAGTAATTGCAACAACTGGTGTGGCATTACACGTTTGTCAGTGCCCAGCCAGGTTCTTGCCAAAGTCATTGTCCAATGGATTATGGATACAGTTGATGTGTGTTTGAGGAGAGAGCAAACTGGCTTCAGGAGGAACAGAGGTTGTGTCAACCTGATCTTCATGCAGCATAACATTATGAACAGTGCACAGAATGGACTTACCATTCAATATCTGAATTTCATGGACTTTTAAAAGGCTTTTGTTAGCATCCACAGGGAGAGCCTCTGTCAAATTCCCAGACCATAGGGGATCCCTTCCAAAATTGTCCAGCTTATCCACAGTGTCTATACTAATTTCACCTGCACAGTTGGGGACTGCAATTTGAACTTTAAAGTCAAGACAGGAGTCAGGTAAGGCTGTGTGATGTTGGCAATATTATTTAACCTGGTGATTGACTGGGTAATGAGGTAAACAATGAAAGATAAGCAGAGAGGCAACAGGTGAACTCTATTCTCTACTTTAGAAGATCTTGACTTTGTGGATGACCTCGCATTACTACCACATACGTACCAGCACATGCAAGAAAAAACTCAGTGCCTGTGTATCTTTGCTGTATAGGTTAGACTCAGAGTCAGCCAGAGAAAGACTGAGACCATGACCCTCAATGTAGAGTCACTTCCCACCAAGACACATGACATCAACTTACCCAACACCAGCAGATTCACCTGCCTAGGCAGCATCATTGGGCAGGGTGGTGAAACCAAGGACAGCATCCAGTGCAGACTAAGCAAAGCAAGAAACGTCTTCAGATCACTGAGCAAAACTTATGGGGATCAACCAAGTACAGCATCAACACCAAGGTAATGTTGTTTCAGACTGTGTTCTGTCCATACCCTTGTAGGGTCAGAATGATGGAACATGACAGAGAACGACCTTGCCAAGCCGTCGTCATTCCACACCATGAGCCACCAGAATATCCTCCATATTTATTGGCCAAGAAAGATCTTCAACCACACTCTACTCCTTCAGTGTCATCAATAGGATGTAGCCACAATCAGCACGAGGAAACGTTGGCGATGGATTGGGCACATGATAAGAAGAGAGGCCAACTCCATCATTAAGACAGCACTTCATTGGACCCCTGAAGGGCAGAGGAAGACCAAAGACAACTTGGCGCCCTACCACAAAGGCAGAAATGAGGACCCTAAACCATAGCTGGGGCAGAATAGAGAAGATAGCCAAGGTCAGACAGAGATGGAGGACTTTCATTGCTGCCCTAAATGCCAACAGAGAAGCAGGCAATTGGTAACTGATGATGAATCACAAGACAATTTGCAATGATCAATTAACCTGCTAACTGATGCGTCTTTGGAGTGTGGGAGGAAACTGGAGCACCCAGAGGAAACCCACTTGGTCCATGGGAAGAACATACAAACTCTTTACAGATGGCATCAGAATTGAACTCCAAATTCTGCACCCCGAGCTGTAACAGCATCACACTAACTGCTAAGCTACCATAGCGCCCCACTTGTATTTCCTAATATTTTGTAGATTTAAAGTAACCTAATTGTATGTTTAGTACCAATTAAATCTGAGAATACTTCCAATGGTGAACAAATAGCAAAGGGATTCAAAGATTTGATGCAGCTCTATAAAACTCTGGTAGGCCACACTTGGAGTATTGTGTCCAGTTCTGGTCGCCTCACTATAGGAAGGATGTGGAAGTATTGGAAAGGGTACAGAGGAGATTTACCAGGATGCTGCCTGGTTTTGAGAGTATGCATTATGATCAGAGATTAAGGGAGCTAGGGCTTTACTCTTTGGAGAGAAGGAGGATGAGAGGAGACATGATAGAGGTGTACAAGATAATAAGAGGAATAGATAGAGTGGATAGCCAGTGCCTCTTCCCCAGGGCACCACTGCTCAATACAAGAGGACATGGCTTTAAGGTAAGGGGTGGTTCAAGGGGGATAGTAGAGGAAGGTTTTTTTACTCAGAGTGGTTAGAGCGTGGAATACACTGCCTGAGTCAGTGGTGGAGGCAGATACACTAGTGAAGTTTAAGAGACTACTGGACAGGTATATGGAGGAATTTAAGGAGGGGGCTTATATGGGAGGCAGGGTTTGAGGGTTGGCACAACATTGTGGGCCAAAGGGCCTGTACTGTGCCGTCCTATTCTATGTTCTATGTTCTATAATGGAAAAATCTTTCCCACAAATTGCAGCATATAAGAGTGAGTGGTAAGTGCATGAAGCGCACTGTTGGTGGTGATGGTCAAGTAGATACATTAGGGATATTTTAGATAGGCAAATGGATGGATGAAAAATGTAGTTCTCTGTAGGAGGAAAGGGTTAGAATGTCCTTGGAGTAGGTTAAAAGGTCAACACAGCATTGTGGGGTCAAGATCCTGTGTTGTACCGTGAACAAAATCACCGGAGAGACACTGCAGCTCATGGATACAGAAGTGTTTCATTCAACAAAATGAGACACTCTTAGAGGAAGAGGTCTGATGACCCAGTATTACAGGAAGTTTTGTCTGCTAAAGATCAAAGGTAGCAGCAGGACAATTCTATAGTTACAATGTATCTACAGTGCTTCCTAGTTTTCAAATGCCTCCTTCTTTACACCCACACTCCAGACACCCAAAATGAATGTTAATGTCTGGTATTGTCCAGGGCTACATTTTAAATTTAAACTACAGTCCATGTTCAGGTGTAAAGATTGTTTGCTGAAGTTACTATTAGCTATATACTCTAACTCCAGAATTATGCCCTAACAGTCTGTACTGTGCTGTACAGTTCTATGTTCTAACAAATGGGAAAATATCTCTTCTTAAATATTGCTAGAAACAAACAAAATGTAAAACCTAAGCTAAAAGTATTTTTATTTAGCGGGCGTTAGGGCTACAGAACTTAAGTAGGCTGAGTTTCCATTACGGGTCAGCCCTGACAAAATGACACTGGCCTCTGCCTCATAAACTATGATAAGAACACAGCAGGACATCCTTTGTAGTGTGTCATCTTTTAAATGTTGATATAAAGTTTGTTTGGAACAAGAGATTGACTTATTGTGTACAATGATGAGCTCTCTGATTCCTCCAGGATACTGCATTCTAGTAGATGACACTGTGAGGTACTGTAAAATCCCATTCTGGGACACTGCAGAAGTGGTTTGTGGTCCATTTATCCCATTTAGTTGATAATTATATTCCACTGATCTGTGGATCTAGTATGGCGGGTCACTTGTAGAGAACCTCCATATCAGAATCAGGTTTATTATCACTGATATTCATCTTGAAATTTATTCTTTTATGGCAGCAGCACAGTGCAGGACATAAAAATTACTGTAAGTTACAAATTTTTTAAAAAATTATATAATTAGTGCAAAAGTCAAATGAAAAGGAAGTGTTCATAAGTTCATAGTCCATTCAGAGATCTGATACTGGAGGGGAAGAAGCTGTTCCAAAAACATTGAGTATGTGTGTTCAGGCTCCTGCACCTCCTCTCTGATGATAGTAATGAGAAGAGGGTATTTCCCAGATGGTGCGAGGCTTTCATGATAGATGCCAGCTTCTGATGGAGCTGGCTGAGTCTACATGCTCTGTATCCTCTTTTGATCCTGTGCATTGGAGCCTCCATATCAGGTGGTGATGCACTGTAGAAATCTGCTAGAGTCTCTGATGACATATGAAATTTCCTCAAACTCCTAAAGAAGTATAGCCACTGGATTGTCTTCTTCATGATTGCATCAATGTAACGAGCCCAAGTCAGATCCTCTGTGATGTTGATACGCAGGAACTTGAATCTGGTCAAAACCAGGGACTCTGCTGCAGGGTTGGTGCGAGCTGCAAAGCAGATTCGGCAATTGCGCTCGTGAATACGCACGTTCCTGCTAATTACTGCTATATTATGGCAGCATTTAACTCCTCTAGTGGCCATTACAGAGACTTGGATGGCTCAGGGACAGGAATGGTTATTTCAAGTGCCAGGTTTTAGATGTTTCAAAAAGGACTGGGGGGGAGGCAAAAGAGGTGGGGGCATGGCACTGTTGAATAGAGATAGTGTCACGGCTGCAGAAAAGAAGGAAGACATGGAGAGATTGTCTACAGAGTCTCTGTGGGTGGAGGTTAGGAACAAAAAGGGGTCAATAACTTGACTGTATGTTTTTTATAGACCACCCAATAGTAACAGGGATATCGAGGAGCAGATAGGGAAACAGATCCTGGAAAAGTGTAATAATAACAGAGTTGTCATGGTGAGAGATTTTAATTTCCCAAATATCGATTGACATCTCCCGAGAGCGAGGGGTTTAGATGAGGTGGAGTTCGTTAGGTGTGTTCAGGAAGGTTTCTTGACACAATATGGAGATAAGCCTACAAGAGGAGAGACTGTACTTGATTTGGTATTGGGAAATGAACATGGTCAGGTGTCAGATCTCTCAGTGGGAGAGCATTTTGGAGATAGTGATCATAATTCTATCTCCTTTACCATTGGAGGAGGATAGGAACAGACAAGTTAGGACAGCATTTAATTGGAGTAAGGGGAATTATGAGGCTATCAGGCAGGAACTTGGAAGCTGAAATTGGGAACAGATGTTCTCAGGGAAAAGTGTGGAGTTCTGCATAGGTACATTCCAATGAGATAGGGAAAGGATGGCAGGGTACAGGAACCGTGGTGTACAAAGGCTGTAGTAAATCTAGTCAAGAAGAAAAGAAAAGCTAACAAAAGGTTTAGAGAGCTAGGTAATGTTAGAGATCTAGAAGATTATAAGGCTAACAGGAAGGAGCTAAAGAAGGAAATTAGGAGAGCCAGAAGGGGTAACGAGAAGGCCTTGGCAAGCAGGATTAAGGAAAACCCCAAGGCATTCTATAAGTACGTGAAGAGCAAGAGGATAAGACGTGAAAGAATAGGACCTATCAAGTGTGACACTGGGAAAGTGTGTATGGAACTAGAGGAAATAGCAGAGGTACTTAATGAATACTTTACTTCAGTATTCACTATGGAAAAGGATCTTGGTGATTGTAGTGATGACTTGCAGCGGACTGAAAAGCTTGAGCATGTAGATATTAAGAAAGAGGATATGCTGGAGCTTTTGGAAAGCATCAAGTTGGATAAGTCACCGGGACCGGATGAGATGTACCATAGGCTACCGTGGGAGGCAAGGGAGGAGATTGCTGAGCCTCTGGTGATGATCTTTGCATCATCAGTGGGGACAGGAGAGATTCCAGAGGATTGGAGGGTTGCGGATGTTGTTCCCCTATTCAAGACAGGGAGTAGGGATAGCTCAGGAAATTATAGACCAGTGAGTCTTACTTCAGTGGTTGGTAAGTTGATGGAAAAGATCCTGAGAGGCAGGATTTATGAACATTTGGGGAGGTGTAATATGATTAGGAATAGTCAGCATGGCTTTGTGAAAGTCAGGTCGTGCCTTATGAGCCTGATTGAATTTTTTGAGGATGTGACTAAACACATTGATGAAGGAAGAGCAGCAGATGTAGTGTATATGGATTTCAGCAAGGCATTTGATAAGGTACCCCATGCAAGGCTTATTGAGAAGGTAAGGAGGCATGGGATCCATGGGGACATTGCTTTGTGGATCCAGAACTGGCTTGCCCACAAAAGGCATGGAGTTGGTTGTAGATGGGTCATATTCTGCATGGAGGTCAATGACCAGTAGTGTGCCTCGGGGATCTGTTCTGGGAACCTTACTCTTTGGATTTTTATTAATGATTTGGATGAGGAAGTGGAGGGATGATTTAGTAAGTTTGCTGATGACACAGAAGTTGGGGGTGTTGTGGATAGTCCCGCTGTCAGAGGTTACAGCGGGACATTGATAGGATGCAAAACTGGGCTGAGAAGTGGAAGATGGAGTTCAACCCAGATATGTGTGAAGTGGTTCATTTTGGTAGGTCAAATATGATGGCAGAATATAGTATTAATAGTAAGACTCTTGGCAGTCTGGAGGATCGGAGGGATCTTGGAGTCTGAGTCAATAGGACGCTCAAAGCAGCTGGACATATTGACTCTGTGGTTGAGAAGGCATACGGTGTATTGGCCTTCATCAATCGTGGAATTGAATTTAAGAGCTGAGAGGTAATGTTGCAGCTATATAGGAACCCTGGTCAGATCCCACTTGGAGTACTGTGCTCAGTTCTGGTCGCCTCACTGCAGGAGGGATGTGGAAGCCATAGAAAGGGTGCAGAGGAGATTTACAAGGATGTTGCCTGGATTGGGGAGCATGCCTTATGAGAATAGGTTGAGTGAACTCAGCCTTTTCTCCTTGGAGTGATGGAGGATGAGGGGTGACCTGATAGAGGTGTATAAGGTGATGAGATGCAGTGATCATGTGGATAGTCAGGGGCTTTTTCCCAGGGCTGAAATGGTTGCTACCAGAGGACACAGGTTTAAGGTGCTTGGGAGTAGGATACAGAGGAGATGTCAGGGGCAGGTTTTTTATGCAGAGTGTGGTGAGTGCATGGAATGGGCTGCCAGCAACGGTGATGGAGGCGGATACGATAGGGTCTTTTAAGAGACGTTTAGATAGGTACATGGAGCTTAGGAAAATAGAGGGCTATGGGTTACCCTAGTAATTTCTAAGGTAGGGACATGTTCGGCACAACTTTGTGGGCCGAAGGGCCTGTATTGTGCGTTAGGTTTTTTTTCTATGTTTCAAATGCAGGGTCTTTCCTTCCTGGAGCAGTGGGTAGGAGGGAATATGTGTGAGAGAGAGATTGTGTGGTAGAGAATGAGAGTGGGGGGGAGGGCGATAGGGTGATATAGATATCTATAATCTATATAGCTGTAGATATAGTGTATTCTCACCACCCCCACCCCCTCCCCGGCTATCTCCAGCCTTCCTGGCCTTGAGGCTGCACAGTTTGCACAGTTCACTCGAAGCCTCACAGAACACCCTCGGAGACTGCAAGGCACCAGATAGCTCGATTGGCCAGATAACACAATACCAAAATGCGGATCACAGGCTCTAATAATGGCAGAACAATATTTGAACGAAAGAGATGACATAAAATAATTGAAAGAAGCAGTTTTCAACAAGACTGGGCAAAAATATGTGAGATGGTATTACGATATATTTTAGGCACCCAAATCTTGTAGGAAATTGAGTGGGTGATGATAGCAGAAGCAGTGGCAGACCAGCACTCTTACGTGAATGAAATTCAACTTCCAAGAAATACAGTTTGTAAAGATCAAAGATTGATAAGGAGATCTATGTGTAAAAAAATGCGATAGAACTTATAATTTTTTTGGGTAGCTAGTTTTATACCCAAGACAGAGAGTTGGAACAGATCCCCAAATGGCACCTGTTCTGTTACTTTTCATTGTTCAGTAATGATTCTGGAAAATGCGATCAGTTCTGTGAAATGGACGGAAATGCTTTCTATTTTAAATAATAGATATATTTACCGAATGTGAAACTAACTGAAGACGAGATTCCGCAAATGCTGGAAACACGGAGATCACAAGATCACAAAACAAAGGAGCAGAAGTAGGCCATTCAGCCCATCGAGTCTGCTCCGCAGCTCCCCCATGAGCTAAACTATTCACCCATCTAGTTCCAAATTCCTGCTTTTTCCCCATATCCCTTGATACCCTGACTAATTAGATACCTGTCAATCTCCTCCTTAAACACCCTCAATGATCGGGCCTCCACAGCTGTATGTGGCAACGAATTCCACAAATCCACGACCCACTGGCTAAAAAAATTTCTCCTCATCTCTGTTCCAACTGGGGACCCTCTAATTCTAAGACTATGGCCTCTTGTCCTGGACTCACCCACCAAGGGAAACAACTCCACATCTACTCTGTCCAACCCTTTCAACATTCGAAACGTTTCTATGAGATCCCCTCTCATTCTTCTATACTCTAATGAATACAATCCAAGAGCCGACAGACGCTCCTCATATGTTAGCCCCTGCATTCCAGGAATCACCCTCGTAAATCTTCTCTGAACTCTCTCCAACATCAGTATATCCTTTTCTAAGATAGGGGGCCCAAAACTGCACACAGTATTCCAAATGAGGTCTCACTAATGCTCCATAGAGCCTCATCAACACCTCCTTACTCTTATACACTATTCCTCTTGAAATGAATGCCAACATAGCATTCGCTTTCCTTACCGCCAATCCAACTTGGTGGTTAACCTTTAGGGTATCCTGCACGAGGACCCCCAAGTCCCTTTGCACTTCGAATTTTTGAAATTTCTCCCCATCTAAATAATAATCTGCCCGATTATTTCTTCTTCCGAAATATACAACCGTACATTTGTCAACGTTGTATCTCATCTGCCATTTCTTTGCCCACTCTCCTAAACTGACTAAGTCTCGCTGCAACCTTTCGGTTTCTTCAACATTTCCTGCTCCTCCACCTATCTTGGTGTCATCCGCAAACTTGGCCACAAAACCATTTAATCCATAATCCAAATCATCGATACACATCGTAAAAAGAAGTGGCCTCAACACCGACCCCTGCGGAACACCACTAGTAACCGGCAACCAATCAGAATAGGATCCCTTTATTCCCACCCTTTGCTTTCTGCCTATCAGCCAATGCTCCACCCATTTCAATATCTTTCCTATAATTCCATGGGCTCTCATCTTATTAAGCAGCCTCATATGCAGCACCTTATCGAAGGCCTTTTGAAAATCCAAATACACAACATCCACAGCCTCTCTCTTGTCAATCTTTTTCGAGATTACCTCAAAAAAATCCAATAAATTGGTAAGGCAGGATCTTCCCTTCATGAAACCATGCTGGCTTGGGCCTATCTTGTCATGCACCTCGAGGTATTTCATAACCTCGTCCTTGAGGATTGACTCCAATATCTTTCCAACCACCGATGTCAGACTAATAGGTCTGTAATTTTCTTTTTGCTTCCTCCTTCCTTTCTTAAATAGCGGAACTACATTTGCGACCTTCCAGTCCTCCGGAACCATGCCAGAGTCTATCGATTCCTGGAAGATCATTTCCAATGCTTCCACAATCTCCAAAGCCACCTCCTTCAGAACCCTTGGGTGCACCTCATCCGGGCCAGGAGACTTATCTATTCTCAGTCCACTTAGCTTCCCAAGCACTTTCTCTCTAGTTATCTTGACTGTACCTAATTCTATTCCCTGATACCTCTGGCTATCAGGTATATTGCTCATGTCTTCCACTGTGAAGACTGATGCAAAATACTCATTCAGTTCCTCCACCATCTCTTTGTTATCCATTATAATTACTCCAGCATCATTTTCAATCGGTCCCATATCTACCCGTGTAACTCTTTTACTCTTCATATATTTAAAAAAAACTTAGTATCCTTTTTTATGTTAATCGCCAACTTCCTTTCATAATTCATCTTTTCTTTCCTAATGACTTTCTTAGTTTCTTTCTGTAAGTTTTTAAAGTTCTTCCAGTCCTCATTTTTCCCACTAATTTTTGCTTCCTTGTACGCCGTTTCTTTTGCTTTTATTTTTGCCTTAACCTCTCTCATTAGCCACATTTGTGCCATTTTTCCATTCATGATTTTCTTTTTTCTTGGAATATATTTTTCCTGCGTTTTCTTTATTTCTTGTAGCAATTTCATCCAATTCTGCTCTGCCGTCCCTCCATTTAGTTTACTTTTCCAATTGACTTGGGCCAGTTCCTCTCTCATACCAGTGTAATTTCCCCAGTTCCACTGAAATATCGATACACCTGATACCAGCTTCTCCTTTTCAAATTTGAAACTGAACTCAACCATATTATGATCACTACTTCCAAGAGGTTCCTTTACCTCCAGCTCCCTAATCGCCTCAGGTTCGTTACACAGCACCCAATCCAAAACAGCCGGTCCCCTGGTGGACTTCTGGACAAGTTGCTCCAAAAAGCCATCCTGTAGGCATTCTACAAACTCCCTCTCCTGAGATCCATTACCTTCCCGACTTTCCCAATCCACTTTCATATTAAAATCCCCCATAATTACCTTGACATTGTCCTTCTGACACACTTTTTCTATTTCCAGCTGCAACTTGTAGTCCCACATCCCGACTGCTGTTTGGAGGCCTGTATATAACTGTTATTAGTGTCTTTTTACCCTTGCCATTTCTTAATTCTACCCATAAGGATTCTACCTCTTCTGATCCTATGTCCCTTCTTTCTATTGATTTGATATCATTACTTACCATCAGGGCCACGCCACCCCCTTTACCTACCTTCCTATCCTGTACACTGTGTATCCTGGGATATTCAGCTCCCAATCACATCCATCATTTAGCCATGACTCGGTGATGGCCACAATGTCATACCTTTTAACCTGCAGCTGTGCAGCAAGGTCATCCACTTTATTTCTAATGCTGCGTGCATTTAAGTACAGTACATTTAGATCGGTACCTGTTGCCACTTGTGCTATATATCTATTTTGCAGCAAATTATCCTGTATATTCACCGGCCTGTCCTTCTTACCATCTTTGCTGCCCAGTATTTTTGACTTATTTCTATTTTCCTCTTCCTCGATCCTAACACCTTGGTTTCCTTCCCCTTGCCAACTTAGTTTAAACCCTCCCTAACAGCTATATTAAACAATCCCGCTAGGATATTAGTACCTTTTGAGTTCAGGTGTAATCCATCTTTTTTGTACAAGTCATACCTTCCCCAAAATAGATCCCAATGATTCAAGAATTTGAAACCCTGCCCCCTGCACCAGTTAATTAGCCACACATTCATCCGCTTAATTTTGCTATTCTTACCATCATTAGCGTGCAGCCCAGGCAGCAATCCTGATATTATTACTCTGGCGGTCCGGTTTTTCAATTTTCTTCCGAGCTCCCAGTAATCTTTCTTCAGGACCTCCTCTCTTTTTCTGTCTATGTCATTGGTACCAACATGTACCAAGACTTCCGGCTGCTCGCCCTCTCTCTTCAGAATACTCTGGACTCGATCTGAGACATCCCGTACCTTGGCACCAGGGAGGCAACACACCATCCAGGTATCCTTGTTCGGCTGGCAGAATCTCTTGTCAGTCCCCCTTACGATGGAATCCCCTATAACTACCGCGTTTCTTCTTGTTCTCTTGATTTTGGCACTGGGCAGAATGCCAGAGTCTCGTTCACTGTGGTCCTCCTCTGTCAGGTCTGCCTCTTCAACAGTATCCAAAACGATATATCGATTTCTGAGGGGGACTGTCACAGGGGTGCTATCCACTACCTCTCTATTTGTAGTATCTATCACCTCCTCACTTTCCCTAATTAGCCGAAGGTCATCTATTTCCATCTCCAGCACCTTAACACGGTCCTTCAGAAGCCTCATCTCAGTGCACCTGGTGCAGATGTAATCCTTGGGGAGGCTGGGAGTCTCCCAGATCCCCACATCTGGCACTCCAAGCACAACACTAACCCTAGATGAATACCTCTAATGCTATTGTTTGTACCAAATACCAAAAAACTGTAACTTAACTCTGTTACTATGAGACTCAACGGTCGCAGGAAGCCTCTTCCCGTCTCCGCCGAAGCCCATTGAGCCAAAGTCCTTTCACTCTGCACCCTCTCACTCCGCAGCCCGCTCTGACGCTGCCTGCTGGATATGGCAGTTTTCTATTTAAACTGTTCGCGCTCAACTGGCTGACGTCACGCGCCTGCGCAGTCTGGCCTCTCTCCTGCTCCGAGAAATAAAATGTCTTTTTGCTGGAAATCCTTAGAGATGCATGCACCAACTTCTGGATGAACTCTGCAGGTCAGGTAGCATTTTTACTGGGCCATCCACTGGTTGGGGTTGACCATGGACGTTGTGTGCTGGCTGTCTATATGATACGAAAGCCAGGACAGTGTGATTTGGAGAACAAGCCGTTGCCCATGCAGCGGGCTCCCCCTTTCACGCAGCTGATGAAACAATAGGAACAGCAGAGACCCATACAGTTTGGTACCACCAGCATCGCAGGAGTTGCCAGTCCGTGTTGAACTCAACATAGGACTGCCCTAGGGATTCCAGCTCTGGACATTTCCTTGGGGTTTACTCCTGAAGCCATCTCCATGAGTGGGTATAGCTGCATGGCAGCAGAAGTTTGAGATCAGAGTTTTCCTTCACCTAGATGAGCTGCCAAACACAGCTAAGGAGCCCATTTGTCCACAGCAACTGGACAAGGTTAAGGTGCCCTTAACCAGGCTTCCCCCCCACCTCCTGTCAGTAGAAACGGTTCCACCAGGCTTAGTCGCTAAGCCACACGTGAAGGCCAGGAGCTGGACTTGGTTGTCAGAGGCTATTTGAGATGGATACCATTGGTAGCACTTAATGGAGCTTGTCCCCATCACCACCCCCCACTATTACCATCTTGAGGAATTTAAGGCAGCACCTGGGGAAAGGAATAAAGAGTCGACGTTTCTGGCTGAGAGCTGAAACAGGGGAGTCTGGGCGTGCAGATCTCCCTTTCCCCTGGTTCACATTTTTACTGCTATGCTGCAGGTATTTCATTTAGCAGTTCTATAAGAGCAGTCTGTTCTGCTGTCAGCCTGTTTGGGTTATTGTTGAAGATAAACGATGATGGGGAATGTGTGCCCTCCAATTAGGATGGTGGAACTGGGTGAGGTTTTACTGGTGAGGAACACCAAGGTTGGGCTCAAAGCTTTTGTTTGGCGGGAGACAGAGAGAAGGCGCTGGAGAGAACTGGTCGTAGGATTCGACCCAGTGCGGGATCGTGATGCGATGAAGCCAGGTGCCCAGATGGATTGAATATCGGTGAAACGTTGAGCTCCAACTTGTGCACATTTTTGACTTAATTAAAATGGGCCCTTTTCTTTTTGTTTTCCTTTATTAACCCTTTAGTTAAGTTAAGATTCATAAATATAATTCCTTTAATCGTATGCAGTGTGCTGTCTGTTATCTCGTGGCACCAATTTGTAACAGGGTTGCAAATTACACAGCATCCACACAAACCGGTGTCTGGGGTGGGAGAGCCGTCTCGGTCTCACTAGTTTGACGGGACCGGAGAGTGTCTTTCCTAGACTTATGCAGCCAGGGAAACCAGGGAGGTTAATTTACTTTAAGCAAGGTGCGTATATATCACGTGGTAGAGTGATGACTTATGCAATTGATATATTTTTACATATAACCCATAATAAATTATTTAAGCAAAAAAGAATGTTTGAAAGTACAATACAGAAACAGATCCTTCAGATCATTTCTAGTGTATGCTGAAACATTTAAACTGCCTACTCCCATCAACCTGTACTGGGACCGTAGCCCTCCACACCACTACCATCCATATGCCTATCCAAACTTCTCTTAAACATTGAAACTAAGCTCACATATTCCATTTGTTCTAGCAGCTCATTGCACACTCTCATGACCCTGTGAGTGAAGAAATTTCCCATCATGTTCTCCTTAAACTTTTCATCTTTCATCTTAATCCATGACCTCTGGTTGTAGTCCCACCCAATCTCAGTGGAAAAATGCATGCTTGCACTTATCTATACCGGGGGTTCCCAACCTTTATTGCACCGCAGACTGGTTTAATATTGACAATATTCTTGCGGACCGGCTGACCCTGGGGGGGGGGGGTGCGGGGTAGGGTTGCCAACGGACAAGAGTAGCAGTCAAGTACGTTGTGTTTACCCTGAGAAAGACTACCATGACCATGAAGCCTTGCGCGGGCACCTGTGTGCGCATGCGTGTATGTGCCGATTTTTTTTCTACAAATCGTTTTTGGCGATTCTGTTCGGGGGGGCGTTAATCACGACTGGAATATAGGTGATAAGTGGCTAATACACTCAATTTCATTTCTAAAAGGGTGTATCTAATGAATTTAATATTAAACACACAGCGCATATTTTCCTCGCATGAGTATAGTGATAAGTCAATTATCAGAGGAGGGCAGGGGAGCTTGAAGTAAGTGTTGAACGAACTTCCAGTAGAAGTGGCAGAGGCAGGTTCGATATTATCATTTGAAGAACAATTGGATAGGTATATGGACAGGAAAGGAAGAAGGGTTATGGGCTGAGTGCAGGTCGGTGGGAATAAGTGAGAGTAAGCGTTCGGCGTGGACTAGAAGGGCAGAGATGGCCTGTTTCCGTGCTGTAATTGTTATACGGTTATATAAGTCATTTATAAGTCCATAGCATCATAACATTTTAAGTAATGTTTGGATATTAAACACAAAGCACATATTTTCCCCGTATGAACATATAAAATCATTGCAACACACCAATATCGCTGAATCAGTGGGAGCCCTGGGCTTGTTTCCCTGCAACAAGACAGTCCCATCGAGGGGTGATGGGAGACAGCGATACTCGAAGGGGGTTCGTTATGTCCAGTCTATTCCGCAATTTTCGTTGCATTCATTGCAGAGATATGTTGGAAATAGAAGCAACGTTTTCAGTGCTTTCATGGCTGACTCAGGATATTTAGCCTTGACTTTGATCCAGAATGCGGCAGAGATGTTATGTCAAACATACTTTTCAGCCCGTTGTCATTTGTGAGCTCGAGGAGTTGATCCCCTTCCCGCGCTGACATGGATGACGCGGTAATGACCTCGCGTGCGTTCAAGCTCAACAGTGGCCGTGACAGGGAATGAGGAAAGGTGCAGCTGACTCATATCGCCAAATCATATCGTTTTCCCGCAGCCCGGTAGCACATGCTTTGCGGCCCAGTGGTTGGGGACCGCTGATATAGATGACAAAAAACAATGGACCCAGCACTGATCCCTGAAGTACTTCATTACTCACAAGCCTCCAGTCATGGGGGTAACCATTTACTACCACTCTCTGGCTTCTCCCAAAAAGCTGCTGTCTAATCTAATTGACTACCTCATCTTGAATGCTGAACAACTGAACCTTCCTGACCAACTTGCCTTTCTTTCATCCACTTTCCTGGTAACTTCCTTGAATAACTCTATATCATTCGTTAAAGGTAACCAGCATCCACAAAGCCATGTTGACTATTCTGACCATCCTTAATCAGTCTATGTTTGTCCAAATGCTTAAGTATCTAGTCCTTTACAATACTTTCCAATAACTTTCCCACTACTGATGGGAGGCTCACCAACCTAAAATTTCTTGGTTTATTAAACCGCTGAACAACATCGGCTATCCTCCAACCCTCTGGTCCCTCTCCTGCCACTAAAGGTGATTTAAATAAGACTTAACCTAACTATATATACCAACGCAGTTGTCGATGTAGCATAGGAAAAGTGGGGGATGCTCCTACGCTCTGTCCGCCAGGAGAAGCAGGATCTCCCAGTGGCCACCCATTTTAATTCCACCTCCCATTCCCATTCTGATATGTCAGTTCATGGCCTCCTCCACTGTAGTGACGAGGCCACACTCAGGATGCAGGAACAACACCTTATATTCCGTCTGGGTAGCCTCCAACCTGATGACATGAGCATCGATTTCTCGAACTTCCGGTAATGGTCCGCATCACCCCCACTCCTTCATCATTCCCCATCCAGTTTTCCCTCTCTCACCTTATCACTTGCCTGCCCATTGCTTCGCTCTGGTGCTCCTCCCCCCTTTTCTTTCTTCCATGGCCTTCCGTTCTCTCCTGCCAGATTCCCCCTTCTCTAGCCCTGTATCTCTTTCACCAATCAACTTCCCAACTCTTTACCTCATCCCTCCCCCTCCCAGTTTCACCTATTGCCTGGTGTTTCTCTCTCCACTCCCCCACCTTTTAAATCTATTCCTCATCTTGTTTTTCTCCAGTCTTGCCAAAGGGACTCGACCCGAAACGTCGATTGTACTCTTTTCCATAGATGCTTCCTGGCCTACTGAGTTCCTCCACCATTTTGTGTGTGTTCTGAATATGTAGCTTATTTATGCCCCTGATAATTTTATATACCTCTATCGAGCTCTGTCTTATTTTCCTCCACTCCAAAGAAAACAAACCCAGCCCATAAAATCCCTCCTCTTAGTTGAAATGCTCCATCAGGCATCATCCAGGTGTATCTCCACCCTAGCCAGTCCAGTGCAATCACATCCTTCCTTTAAGATTTATACAACTTCCTTTAACATTAGCCAGCATTTACAAAACTTCAACATAACATCCCGCCTCCCGTTCTCAGTACATTGATTTATGAAGGCCAATGTGTCAGAATATGCTGACCAGAACTTAACGTAGTACTGCACTATCGTAAGCTTCTGGGACCTTGAATTACAAGAGATAGTGCAAGTTTAGTCAAAAACAAAAAGGAAATATAAGTAAGGTTCAGGAAGCTGTAATCTGACAAGACTCTTCAGATGGATAAAGGAAACAGGAAAAAAGACAAGAAGTTAGCAGGGTTAATGGAGACCAATAAATGTTGTGGGATAAGAAGAATCCAAATATATTTTATGTGTTTTATGAGCAAGAGGGTAGCTAGTGAAAGGGTCAATCCACTCAACGACAAAAGAAGGAATTTGTGTGTGGAGCCAGAGGAAGTGGGTGAGGTCTCTTTTGAACATTTTGCATCAGTATTTCATCAAGGAAAAAGGCATGGATAATTATGATTAAGGAAGATTAAGATTTGTTTATTTCTTAGAAGAAGATGATCTTGGGTGCCTTCAAAAACATAAAGATAGGTAGGTCGATAGAACTGGCCGTGTTTAATCTCAGGATATTGAAGGAAACAGGGAAAAGGCTGCTGGGATCTTTTCAGAGATCTTTATGCGCTAAAGGACTGGAAAACATGCAATGTTTCCCCTTTATTTAAGGAGGACAACAAGGACGCGTCAGGGAATGATAGGCTGATAACTCTTGCATCTTTGGTATGTATGTTATTGAAGAAGATTGTAAGATCCAGGGTTTACCCACATCTGGAGAAAAAAAACAGGAACTTATGAGGGAATAGTTAGCATGGCTTTGTGCAGGTGAGATGCTCTTTCATAAATTCGAATGAGATTTTTGAGGGGGTGGGGTAGTTGATGTTTTCTGCATAGACATTAGTAAAGCATTTGATAGCGTCCTTGTGATAGACTGCTTTAGAAGATTAGGTGACATGAGATCCATTGTCACAATGTGCACTGGCGGTATCAGAACCCAAGTGCGGAGGAGAGACAGACTCTGATGTAGAGATGCCAACGAGAGTTTATTCATTTGAGTTCCAAAAGAACATCAAAGGTCTGGTCCAGCAACACCACAGAAGCAACATTCTCAAAATTAGGATCCCACGGTTAGCGCTAATCAGACATCTGCTTAAATAATACATGTAACTCAGAATTCTCAAGCCTATTAAAATAAAAGCACCAGGAGACCGCATTACAGAGAGCGAGTTGCTTGAAAAAGATACACGGGACTCTAAACTATTAATGACTCTTTGTAAACAACAATTAACCAGTTCAGTTGCTCTCAAAACCTCAGTGCCAAATGCTCTCTGGCACCCCTCATAGGCCTTCAGAGCTCATTACATCTATGGTGCATTGATAAATTGGATATAAATTTTGCAACATAGTCAGAAACCTGAGTCAGATTCTGAAATTAGCTTGGTCATAGAAGAAAAGGTAGTGGTAGTGGGGTTGTTTTTTCCAGTACAAGGATCAGTGATTTGGTCTCTGTGATTTATAATACAGAAAAATAATATGCATGAAAATGAGTGATCTGATTAGTAAGTTTGGATGTGACATGAAATTGGTGGAGTTTAGAATTCTGAGAAAAAGTTGTCACAGGATAAAAGTAAGTTGGAAATTTCAACAGAGAAATGACAAATGGAGTTTAATCTGGACAAATGTGAGGTGTTGTACTTTTGGAAGGCCAAAAGCAAGAGACAGTAAAATGCAGAGACTTAGGAGCATGGAGGTACAGAGGGAACTTATGGTATTAGTCCATTGCTGCACGACAGCAGCCACACAAGTGTTAAGGAAGATGTTTGACACATTTACTTTTATAGGGCTGAGCATTGAATATAAAAATTGGAAAGTTATGTTGTAGCTGTATGAAAGCTTTTGTTGGGACATGGTTGGAGCATGGTCACAATGCTATAGAAAAAGATAAAGAGGCTTTGGAGAGGGTACAGAGAGACTCACCAAGATGTGGCCTGGATTGGAATATATTAGCTATTAGAAGAGATTGGACAAACATGGATTATTTTTCTGAAGCGTCAAAGGTTGTTGGGGTGACCTGGTAGATGTATAAAATTATGAGGTACAGATAAGGCAGATTATTGGAGCTCCCGGGATGGAAATTACAAATACCAGGAGACTGAGGTTTAAAGTTTGAAGGAGAAAGTTTAAAGGAGATGCAAGGCAAGATTTATTTTTATACTGAGAGTTGTGGGTGCCTGGAACACACTGCCAGGGAAGATGGTATAACTGGATATGACAGCGACATTTAGACTAATGCTTGGATGGGCAAATAATAGGGGGGTTCAGACCACATGCATACAGATGGAATTAGTTTAACATGACATCATGGTCAGTGCAGGCTTGGTGAGCCAAATACCCTGTTCCTGTGCTGTACGTTGCTATTTTGACCAATGCTTTATAAAATAACACATTATCTCCCTGTTCTTTCATACATATTCAACATCCATCTAATGAATTATCCTACATATCTTCTCAACCATCTTTTTTATTTATGTTGCTGCCTTCAGAGATCTTTGGACTTGTATGCCAATATTCCTCTGTTTCCCAATACTTCCCGGGGTCCCCCCATTCAATTTGTATATCCGAGGTGCATAGGTCCTCCAAAATATAGCATTTTGCATCTTTTAGACTTAAATTCTATTTGTCAACTAATAACTATTACTATTCCCTTCATTTTCAGCAACACCACAATCTGCAGACTTACTAATCATACCTGAGTCATTCAAGTCCAGACTGTTAATACACAGAATGAACAGCAAGATCTCAGCATCAATTGCCATGGTACTGATTTATAGGCTCCCAATCATTGCTTGTTTGGTTGTGACAGCACGAGGTTTTAAAGGAGTTTAGGACTTTTGGGGACTTTTCAGCATGCTGTAATGATAATGATCTATTAGGCACTTGGCAAAGGCCAATAAAAAGAATGTGGTGTAAGCAGAGTGGCCATTGTTGGAGCGGCCATTGTGAGAGTGGGTCAGTCTTAGAGTGGTCAGGCTTTGGCTCAACAGGGTTAGGCTGGAGCAGGCACCTGAGTAAGTTTCTAGTAAATTTTGTCTTCTCATTCTCTAGCTATTCGTACATAGGTAGTGTGGTGAGAATGGGTCCAGAGTTAGTTGTATGCTTTTTGGGTGAGATCTGGGAACTCTGGTCTCCCTGATAACTACTTCTGCATGAAATGCATCAAACTGCAGTTCCTTAGAAACCGTGTTAAGGAACTGGAGCTGTAGTGGGATGACCTCAGCTCATTCGGGAGAATGAGGAGTTTATAGATAGGAGCTACAGGGAGATAGTCACCCCTAGGTTGCAGGAAGCAGGTATTTGGGTGATCATCAGGAGAGGGAAAAGGAATAGGAAGCTAGTGCAGAGTAGCCCTGTGGCCATTCACCTCAATACTAGGTATACCGCTTTGGATACTGTTGGAGAGGATGAGCTACTGGTGCTAGCTGCAGCAGCTGGGTGTCTGACACTGAGTTCATCTCTGTGGCTCAGAAGGGAAGTGAGGAGAAGAGGAGTGCAGTAGTAACACGGGATTCCATAGTTAGAGGAGCAGGCAGCAGATTCAGTGTACGTGAAAGAGACCAACAGATGGTATGTTGTCTCCTAGGTGTCAGAGCAGGAATGTCTCGGATTGGGTCCACTGCATTCTAAAGGGGGAGCATGAGTAGACACAAGTTGTAGTATGTATTGTCACCAATGACATAGTAGGAAAAGGGAGGAAGTCCTGAAGAGAGATTTCAGGGAGCTAGGTAGAAAGTTGAAAAGCAGGAGCTCCAGGGTAGCAATCTCTGGATAGAGATTGGCAGGTTACAACTGAACTCAAGGGGGACCAATATCCTTGTGGTCAGGTTTGCTTGAGCTGTTGGGAGGGTTTAAACTCATCTGGCAGGGAGAGGGAAACTGGAGTGACAGGGCTGAGAATGGGACTGTAGTTGCAGTGTGTAATGTGACAATGGGGAAGGACAGACAGCTGATAGGGAAAAATTGCAGTCAGTGGGATGTTAAAGTGTAACAGGGGGCCAAAATTAAAAAGGGTGATGAAAACAGGACTGACCAAAGGTGTTATATTTGAATGCATACTGTATATGGAATAAGGTAAATGATCTTGTAGCACTGTTACAGATTGGCAGGTATAATGGTGTGGGCATTACTGAATTGTGGCAGAAAAAGGTCATAGCTGAGAGCTTAATATTTTAGCATACACTTTGTATCAAAAAGACAGGCAGGTTGGCAGAGGGGTTGGAGTGGCTGTGTTGGTAAAAATTGAAATCAAATCCTTAGAAAGAGGTGACATAGGATCGGAAGATGTAGAATCCTTGTGGGTAGAGTTAAGAAACTGCAAGGGTAAAAAGATTGTGATGTGAGTTATTTACAGACCTCTGAACAGTAGCCAGGACGAGGGGTACAAGTTACATTGGGAGATAGGAAAGGCATGTGAAAAGGGCAATGTGACAAAAAGCTGTTTGATTGGAGAAATCAGGTGGCTGCCATATTCCAAAAGAGGGAATTTGTAGAATACCTACAAGATTGCTTTTCAGAGCAGCTTATGTTTGAACCCACTAGGGGAAAGGCAATTTTGGATTGGGTGTTAGGAAATGAACCAGATTTGATTTGGAAGCTTAAGGTGAAGGAACCCTTAAGAGTCAGTGAAATGATATGATAGCATTCACCCAGCAGTCTGAGAGGAAGAGACTAAAGTCAGATGTATCAGTATTACAGTGAAGTAAAGTGAAGAGTGTCACTCCACTCTTCAAGAAGGGAGGGAGCAGAATAAAGGAAGTAATTGGCCAGTTAGCCTGGCCTCAGTGGTTGGGAGGGTGCTGAAGTCAAGTATTAAGGATGTAGTTTTGGGCTACTTGGAAGCACATGTTAAAATAGAGTCAGCATGGTTTCCTTAGGGGAACATCTTGCCTGACAAATGTATTTTAATTCTTTGAGGAAATAACAAGCAGGATAGAGAAAGGAAAATACTTTATACTTTATTGTCACCAAATAATTGATACTAGAACGTACAATCATCACAGCGATATTTGATTCTGCGCTTCGCGCTCCCCGGAGTACAATTCGATAGGAAATATTAAATATTTAAATTATAAATCATAAATAGAAAATAGATAAGGGAAAGTAAGGTAGTGCAAACAAACTGAGAGGCAGGTCCGGATATTTGGAGGGTACGGCCCAGATCCGGGTCAGGATCCGTTCAGCAGTCTTATCACATGTGGATAGTGTGTACTTGGATCTTCAGAAGGCCTTTGACAAGGTGCCACACATGAGGCTGCTTAACAAGAATGCAGCCCATGATATTACAGGAAAGATACTAGCAAGCATAGAACATAAATTGATTGGCAGGAGGCAAAGAGTGGGAATAAAGAGCCTTTACTGATTGGCTGATGGTGACTAGTGGTGTTTCGCAGGGGTTGGTGTTGGGATTGCTTCTTTTTACATTGGATGTCAGCGAGCTCAAAGGCAGAATTAATAGCTTTCTGGCAAAGTTTGTGGCCAATGAACAGATAGGCGGATTTGAGGAAACAGGGGGCTGCAGAAGGACTTAGACAGATTAGAAGAAGTGGCAGATGGAATCCATTATCAGGAATTGTATGGTCATGCACTTCGGTAGAAGAATAAAAGTGTAGGCTATTTTCAAGACATGGAGAAAATACAAAAAAATGAAGTGAAAAGGGACTTAGGGGACCTCGTGAACGATTCACCAAAGGTTAACTTGCAGGTTGAATCAGAGGTGAGGAAGGGAAATGCAATGTTAGCTTTCATTTCGAGAGGACTAGAATATAAAAACAAGGATGTAATGCTGAGGCTTTATAAGGCACTGGTGAGGCCACACTTGGAGTATTGTGAGAAGTTTTGAGACGTTTGTGAGAAAGAAGGAGCTGACATTAAAGAGGGTTTAGAGGAGGTTCACAGAAATTATTCCAGGTATGAAAGGTTTATCATATGAGGGGTGTTGATGACTCTAGGCCTGTACTCGCTTGAATTTAGAAGAATGAAGGAGGGGAGGATCTTATTGAAACCTCTCAAATGTTGAAGAGCCTTGATAGTGTGGATGTGGAGAAGTCTATTGGGAGAATCTAGGACCAGAGGGAACAACCTCAGAATAGGTGTGTCTATTTAGAATGGAGATGAGGATGCATTTCTTTAGCTGGAGGCTAGTGAATCTGTGGAATTTGTTGCCACAGGCGGCTGTGGAGGCCAGGTCATTGGGTTTATTTAAGGCAGAGGTTGATAGGTTCTTGATGAGTCAGTGCGTGAAAGTTCATGGGAAGAATGCAGGAGATTGGAGTCGAGAGGAAGCGGATCAGTCATGATCAAAAGGCGCAGCAGACTCGATGGGCCAAATAACCTGATTCTGCTCCTATGTCTTAAGGTCTTATGGTCAAAAGGGAACTACAGAAGCATGAGAGAGGAGCTGGCCAAAGTTGATTGGAAGGGGACACTAGCAGGGATGACAGAGGAACAGCAATGGCTTGAGTTTCCAGGAGCAGTTCAGAAGACACAGGATAGATATATCCCAACGATAAAGAAGTATTCTAAAAGAAAGATGACACAACCATGGCTTAAAAGGAAAGTAAACATTTGTGGAAAATTAGAGAATTGGAAAGCTTTTAAAAAACCAGCTGAAGGCAACTAAAAAAGCCATAAGGCGAGAAAAGATGAAATATGATGGTAATCTAGCCAATAATATAAAAGAGGATACCACAAGTTTTTCATATATAGAATAGAAGAGAGATTAAAGTGGATATCAGACCATTGGAAAATAATGCTGGAGAAGTAGTAACGGATGACAATGGCAGATGAACTTTATAAGTAAATTTTGTCAGTCTTTGCTGTGGAAGACACTAGCAGTATACCAGATATTCGAAAGTGTCAGGGGGCAGAAGTGATTGTGGTTACCGTTACTAAGGAGAAGGTGCTTGGGAAACTGAAGGGTCTGAAGATGGATAAGTCACCTGGACCAGATGGACTACACCCCGGGATGCCGAAAGAGGTAGCTGAAGACATTGTGGAGGTCATGGGGAGAACATACAAACTACATACAGACAATGGCGGGAGTTGAATCCTGATTGGCAATCACTGGTTTTATAAAGTATTGCGCTAACCCTACAATATCGAGCTGCCTTACTTTGTTGTGCACGTTACGTGTAATTAATGTTAATTTAGGTTCATGTTAACTTAGATCTATCCTCTGAGCTGCTGCTACAAAAAGCTGATTTTCATGGCAATTATACCCTTCAGAATATATCCTTCTGACAATAAACTTAACAGTAGACAATAGACACGCTGGGTAACCCTGCATCCCTTTCT
This sequence comes from Mobula birostris, assembly GCF_030028105.1. Lineage (NCBI taxonomy): Eukaryota > Metazoa > Chordata > Chondrichthyes > Myliobatiformes > Myliobatidae > Mobula > Mobula birostris. The sequence goes on from NC_092401.1 coordinate 8,036,595, forward strand.
GAATAAAGATGCCACATTCACTGATTTGCAGAGATCTAGCATCTCTTCCATGGCCAGAGAGGAACTGGAATATTTCTGTCAGAGTCTGGGAAACCTCCTCCGTTCCTCCCCTGACAGCCTGTGATTCATCTGGGTAGGCCCTGGGAATTGCTTCATGTTTAAGCCCATTAGTACTTCTTCATTCTAGTTAGTAATTAGTTTTCCATTTCCACCACGTACTCCATCTACTATGGCCTTCTGGATTTCAAACACAGATGAGAAGTATTCACTTACACACCTCACCTACATCAATTGTTAGAGGTAGGATCCCTAATATTTGACTGCTTATCCTTTTTCCATGCATATAAAATTATTCTTGCTTCTCCATTTAACTTTACTCCTAGCTCCACCATGTTACCGTCCGGACTTGCTAATCAACTATTCTTCAAATTTGTATTTATGGGCATCTTGCTCCCTCATCACAGCTCATCCCAAAGTCTGAAAAGCTAAGACAAAAACAGAAAGTAAAGGCAGCGCTCAACAGGTCAGGCAGCATCTGTGGAAATAGAAATTAGTTAACATCACAGGTTAAGACCCTATACAGTATTGGAAATGCTAATTTGGTAAAGTATGAGGTAAAATCATGAGACATGGAACTGTACAGAACAGATGGCGACCCTTCACTCTACCATATCCATACAAAGTGTCTTGCCTGTCTACACTTAATTCAACATATAACATAGAAGCACAGGAACAGGCCACTTGGCCCACAATGTTGTGTCAAACCAGCTAAAACATAAAGCAAAAATATTCAAACACTAAACCCTTCTACCTACACCATGTCCATGTCCCTCCATCTTCCTCACATCCATCTGCCTTTCCAAACATCTCTTAAAAGCCTCTAATGTATTTGCCTGTACCACCACACCAGGCAGCGCATGCCAGGCACCCACCACTCTCTGAGTAAAAAACTTACCCCTTTGAACCTACCTCCTCTCAGCTTCAATGCATGTCTCCAGTATTAGACATTTCAGCCCTGGGAAGCAGATACTCCCTGTCTACTCAGTCTATGCCTCTTGTAGTCTTAAAAAATCTCTATCAAATCTCCTCTTGGCCTCTGATGCTCCAGAGCAAATAGCCCAAGTTTATCCAGTCTCCCATGACAGCACTTGCCCTCTAAACCAGCCAGCATATGCCTGCGTTAGTTTCACAACCTTCCATGCAACACACAGAAAACGCTGGAGGAACTCAGCAGGCCAGGTAGCATCTATAGAAAAGAGTAAACTGTCGACGTTTTGGGCCGAGACCGTTCATCAGGACTAGCAAGGAAGAGGAGAGGTCAGAGTTAGAAGGTGGGGGGATCGGGAGGAAGAAGCACAAGGTGGCAGGTGATAGGTGAAACAGGAAGAGGGGAAGGGGGTGAAGTAAAGAGCTGGGAAGTTGATTGGCGAAAAAGATAAAAGACTGGGGAAGGTAGAATCTAATAGGAGAGGGTAGAAGACCATGAAAAGGAATGGGGGAAGAGCACCAAAGGATGTGATGGGCAGATAGGGAGATAAGGTGAGAAAGAGAAATAGAAATGGGGGAGAAAAGCACAAGCTTTCTCCCACATTTCATCAGTGTTTTCTTTCAACCCTATTTTCATCATGCTTATCCATTATCCCCCTAAAAATAACAATAATATTCAACTCAACCAATGTAGTATAAAATATCATCCTTGGTAGGCAAAGCAATTCTATGATCTGGATAACCTCCAACCTGATGGCATAAGCATCAATTTCTCGAACTTCGGGTAATGGCTCCCCCTTCACCACTGCCAACCCCTTTTTCCTCTCTCACCTTATCTCCTTGCCTGCCCATTGTCTCCCTCTGGTGCTCCTCCCCCCTTTTCATTCTTCCGTGGCCTTCTGTCGTCTCCTATCAGAGTCCCCTTCTGCAGTCTTGTATCTCCTGCACCAATCAATTTCCCGGCTCTTTACCGCATCCCTCCCCCTCCCGATTTCACCTATCACCTTGTGCTTCTCTCTCCCCTCCCCCCACCCTTTAAATCAACTGCTCAGCTTGTTTTCTCCAGTTCTGCCGAAGGGTCTCGGCCCAAAACATTGACTCTACTCTCTTCAGCAGTTTGTGTGTGGTGCTCGGATTTCCGACTTCTGCAGATTTTCTCTTGTTTGTGATTTGAACGCCTTGTCCTTGTTTGGCATGAAGACTAACTCGCTGCAAAGAATTCATTATGGATTTCCTGTCAGAGGCTGGCCATGACCTCATTCACAAGTATTAGCATCTGACTCAAGAACCCTTGAAGTTATATGCAACTGCAGGAGCAGAACAGTGGCACTGAAATTGATTGTAAACAGGATCAATTAACAACTTAAATTATCTTGCATCTGAGAAGGTGACCATTCCATCTCATGTTGTTCTGACTGGATTTCAAACTGCTGGGAAGAAGAAGCATTCATTCACACAAATAAAATGCGGGAGTTGGGAGGAGTATTCCCAAATGGAATAGAATGCAAAGTCGTCCAATTTGGTGCACAAAAAAATAAAAGAGTATTATGTTTTTAATGGTGACTGGATGTGAAATATTGATGCTTAAGTGTTCTTGTTCACAACACTAAAGGAAATGGACAAAATTCTGGCTTGGGCTGATAAGTGGTAAGTAACAATCTCACTACAAGAATGCCAAGCAATAACCATCGCCGACTAGAAGCCCCTTGACTTTCATCTGTATTAGCATCCCAAATACATTCCCCCCACACGCAATACCCTGGATCACCATGAGGGAGAGGAGCAGAATTAGGCCATTTGGCCCATCAAGTCTGCTCCACCATTTCATCATGGCTGAACATTTTCTTGTCAACTCCATTCTCCTGCCTTCTCCCCGTGAGCTTTCATGCCTGACTAATCAAGACCCATCAACCTCCACCTTAAAAACATCCAATGACCAGCCTCCAAAGTAACCTATGGCAATGGATTCTACTGTGTCACCACTCTCTGGCCAAAAAAATTCCTTCTCATCTCCTTTCTAAATAGACATTCCCCTATTCTGAGGCTGCACCTTCTAATTCTAGACTCCCCTACCATAGAAAACATCCGCTCCACACCCATTATATCTAGGCCTTCCAATATTCAATAGGTTTCAATGAAAGTGGTGGTGGGGGGGAGGGAAAGGTATGCTTGGTGGTGGGATCCCGTTGGAGGTGGCGAAAGTTTCAGAGAATTATGTGCTGGACACGGAGGCTACCTAGACTACACCTCGTCCCACCCTGCTACTTGTAAAAACACCATCCCCTTTTCTCAATTCCTCTGTATCCACCATTCTGCTCTCAGGATGAGGGTTTTCATTATAGAACAAAGGAGATGTTCTCTTTTTTCAAAGAAAGGGGCTTCCCTTCCTCCACCATCAACACTGCCCTCAACCGCATCTCTTCCATTTCATGCATGTCTTCTCTTACCCATCCTCCCACCACCCTACCAGGGATAGGGTTCCTCTTGTCCTCACCTACCACCCCACCAGCCTCCACCACCTCCAACAGGATCCGGTATCTTTCCCTTCCCCCCACTTTCTGCTTTCCGCAGGGATCACTCCCTACCCGTCTCTCTTGTCCATTTGTCCCTCCCCACTGATCTCCTTCCTGGCACTTATCCTTGTGAGCAGATCAATTGCTGCACCTGTCTCTACACCTCCTCCCTCACTATCATCCAGGTACCCAAACAGTCCTTCCAGGTGATGCAACACTTCACTGTGTTCAGTGCTCCTGGTGTGGCCTCCTGTACATCAATGAGACCTGACATAAATTGGGAGACCACTTCGCCAAGCATCTACGTTCCATCCGCCAGGATCCCCCAGTGGCCACCCATTTTAGTCCACTTCCCATTCCCATTCCGATATGTCCATCCATGGTCTCCTCCACTGTCACAGTTAGGTTGGAGGAACAACACCTTATAATTCGTTTGGGTAGCCTCCAACCTGATGGCATGAACATCGATTTCTCAAACTTCCGGCAATGCCCCCCAACCACCGCCATCCCCTTTCTCCATTTCTCATCCCCTTTTCCCTCTCTCACCTTATTCACCTTGCCCACCCATTGCCTCCCTTTGGTGCTCCTTCCCCCTTTTTCTTTCTTTCATGGCTTTCTGTCTCTTTCACCAATCAACTTCCCAGCTCTTTACTTTATCCGTCTCCCCTCCAGGTTTCACCTATCACCTGGTGGTTCTCTCTCCCCTCCCTCAACTTTTAAATCTACTCCTCAGCATTTTTTCTCCAGTCCTGCAGAAGGATTTCAGCCCAAAACGCTGACTGTACTTCCTTCCATAGATGCTGCCTGGCCTGCTGAGTTCCTCTAGCATTTTGTGTGTGTTGCTCGGATTTCCAGCATCTGCAGATTTTCTTTTGTCTGTCATGCTGACTACAGCCTATTTTACCTTGTGCCTCCGAGTAACCCAAAACCACATCCTTAACAATCGACTCCAACATCTTCCTAACCACTGAGGTCTGAACTGACCTATAATTGCCTTTCTTCTGCCTTCCTCCCAACTTGAAGAGTGGAGTGGCATTTGCAATTTTTCAGTGCTCTGGAACTATTCTAGAAAGATCATTACTAATGCTCCCATAATCTGCTCAGCTACCTTTTTCAGGATCATGGGATGTAGTCCATCTGTTCCTTCAGACCTTTCAGTTTCCCAACCACCTTCTACCTAATAATAGTATTTACACTCACTTCTGCCCCCTGACAATCTCGATCTTCCAGCTTACTGCTAGTATTTTCCACAGTGAAGATAGATGCAAAATACTTATTCAATTTGCCTATCATTTCCTTGCCCTCCATTACTACCTTTCCAGTACTACCTTTACAATGGTCCAATATCTACTCTCACCTCTCTTTTATCTTTATATATTTGGAAAAGCCTTTGGTATCCTCTTGAATATTGTTTGCTAGCTTATCTTCATATTTGAACTTAATTCTCCCGATGTCTTTTTAGTTGCCTTCTTTTGGTTTTTAAATGGTTCCCAATCCTCTAATTTCCCACTAATTTATGCTTATTATATGACCTCTCTTTTGCTTTTATGTTGGCTTTGACATCGCTTGTCAGCCACATTGCATCATCCTGGATTTAGAATACTTCCTCCTCTTTGGGATGTATCTACCTGTTCTTCAAATTGCTCCTAGAAACTCCAGTTGTCATTTTTCTGCTGTCATCCCTGCTAGTGTCCCCTTCCAATAAACTTCGGCCAGCTCCTCTCTCATGCCTCTGTAATTCCCTTTACTTCATTATAATACTGATAAATCTGACTTTAGCTCCTCCCTCTCAAATTGCAGGACAAATTCTATCACATTATGATTACTGTCTCCTAAGGGTCCTTTTACCTTAAGCTCCCAAGTCAAAACAGGTTTATTACACAACACTGATCCCCTAGTGGGCTCAACCACAAGCTGCTATAAAAAGCCACTTCATAGGCAGTCTATAAATTCTCTCTCAAGGGATCTAACACTAACCTGATTTTCCCAAACTACCTGCATATTGAAATTCCCCATGACAATCGTAACATTGCCTTTTTGAAATACCTTTTTCACCTCCTATTGTAATCTCCCACATCCTAATACTGTTCAGAGGCTTGTATGTAACTGCCGTCAGGGTCTTTTTACACTTGCAGTTCCTTTACCCACAATGATTCCACATATTCTTATCCCATGTCACGTCTTTCTAATGATTTCATTTTTTTACCAACAGAGCCACCCTACACCCCTCTGCCTACCTGCCTGATTTTTCAATACAATATGTATCCATGGATGTTCAGCTCCCAACTATAATCTTTCATCCATGACTCAGTGATGCCCACAATGTCATAGCTGCCAATCTGTAGGTGTGCTACAAGATCATCCGCCTTGTTCCATATACTGCATGCATTCAAATATAATATCTTCTGTCCTGTATCCATCGCCCTTTTTGATTTTGTCCTCCTTTTACATTACAACTCATCTGACTTACTACAATTTTGCCCTATCATCTGTCTGTCCTTTCCAACAGTCTCACTACCCACTGCTTCTGCTCGTAACCCAACAGCCCTATCCTTAGCCCCATCAGTCTGGTTCCCATCCCCCCACCAAATTAGATTAGTCCCTCCCCAACAGCTCTAGAAAACCTGCCTGCAGGGCTATTGGTCCCCTTCACATACAGGTGTAATGTTTCCCTTTTATACAGAGATCATACTTTCCCCAGAAGAGATCCCAATGATCCAGAAATCTGAAGCCCTTCTCCACAACCAGTTTCTCAGCCACAGAGTCATCTGCCAAAACATCCTATTCTTACCCTCACCGGGGCATGGCACAGACAGTAATCTAGAGATTACTATCCTGGCAATCCTGCTTTTCAGCTGTCTACATAGCTCCTTAAATTCTCTCTCAGGACTTCCTCACTTTTCCTGTCTATGGTATTGGTGCCACTATGTACCAAGACTTCTGTCTGCTCATTCTCCCCCTTTAGATTGTCGTGAACCCGATCTGAAATATCCCTGACCCTGGCACCTGAGAGGCAACATACCATCCGGGTGTCTCTATCATGTCCACAGAATCTCATGTTTCCTCCTCTAACGATGGAATCCCCATTCACTACTACAAAACAACAACAGCAAAATGAGCCCCATTCCTTCTCCTTCCTCTCTCTCTCTCTCTCTCTCTCTTTCTCACTCACTCACTCACTCACTCACACACACACACTCACACACAGTCCTTTATTGTTATTATTATTATAAAAAAGCAGCACGGTTCCCATCCCAGGACTGATCCCTGTCGTACATCACTGCACACAGACTTTCAATTCTCTGCCATCACCCTCTGCTTCCTGTTACCAAGCGAAACAAAGGTCCAATCTGCCAAATTCCCCTGGATATCATGTGATATTAAAGATGAACCAATCTCTCATATGGGGCCTTGTCAAAGACCTTGCTTACATCTACGTAGACTTAACATCAATTAAACAATTGGATTTCCCACATTGACGGTCTTACCTAGATATTTGTTTAAAAAAACTCAATTAATTTAAAAAGAACTCTCTTTATCAAAACCACATTGTTTCTTCAGGTGCAGGTTAATCCTGTCCCATGGATTTTTCTTCAATATCTTCCCTACCACTGATAATGAACATAATGGTCTGTAATTACATTGCTTCTCTCTGCTACCCTTCTTGAGTAAAGATATCACAATTATCTTGCATCTCTTCTGCAGCAAGAGAAGATATGAAAGTCTTTGACAGAGTAACAACAATCTCTTCCTTTCCCTTTCCCTGCTACAAGCAGCCTGGGGTATATCAGGCCCTGGAAATTTACATGTTATAAACCTGCAAAGACATGCCTATATCTCCTCCTTTTAATGGGAAATTTCTTCCGAGTACCACTATTCTCTTTACTAAATTTTCCAAGTACAGCGTCCTTCTCAATAGACAAGAGGTTTTCATTTAAAACCTCAACATTTTCAAAAAATCATCATCATCAAGTGCTGTTCCCAGTTTGAGTTTTGACTGCCATGGCCCACACACTCCTGTTTCGGGTCAAGTGGATCAATTCATTGGTATTCATTTCCTGTTCTCTGGTTGCTGTCTCCATCATCATTTGTCTTTGTCTTCCTCTTTCCCATCGTTACCATTCATTCCAACTCCTCTTTCCTAATCACACGTCCAATGAAGTCACGTTGCCTTTTCATGATCTCATACATTATTTCTCTTTTTGTGTTTGCTCTGTTCATGACTTCCTTGTTAGATATTCGTTTTGTCCATGCTATTCTTTTCATCCTCCTCAAAAACCACATCTCTGCTGCTACAATTCGTTTCCTCATGTTACTAGATACTGTCCAACATTCTGAGCCATATAACAGAACTGGATAAACGTAACATTTCAGTACTCTGAGGTGGGTTGTCATGCCTAGTTTAGTATTGGACAGGATACTCTTCATTCTCGTTAGGTGTCTTTTGCCATCCCTATTCTTCTTTTGATATCCAAGTCGCACCTGCCATCTGATGTCACCCAGCTTCCTAAGTAGCAAAAGTTCTGTACTTGTTTTACGTCTTCCCCATTTATTGTCAGCCTGCAGATAAAATTCTCCTTCTTTTTGGATATCACCATACATTCTATCTTTTTGCAGTTGATTGATAGACCCATTTTTGCACTTTCTTCAACAATTATATCAATTAAGTTTTGTAGTTCTTCCTCCGTACTTGCAACTAACATCTGCCTATCTGAAATTATTGATGTTTTCACCGCCAACTTTGATTCCCAAGATGTCTCTTATTTTTTGTAATATTGTTTCACTGTACACATTAAATAAATCAGGGGAGAAAACACACCCTTGTCTAATGCTGCTCTTGATTTTTGTAAACTGACTCACTTTTCCATCTATTCTTACAGCGGCAGTTTGTTCCCAGTACATATTTCTGATTAGGCGGAGGTCTTTCGAATATAGATCTAGAGTTTTCTGTAATATTTAAAATAACTTCTTGTGCTTCACTTTATCAAATGCTTTTGTGTAGTCGATAAAACAAACAAATTTTGCACTTTTTGCACTTGAATAGCTTGATCTGATAGTATCCTTAACATCAATATTGCGTTTCTTGTACATTTGTTTTCTCAAAACCACATTGTTCTTTGCCTATTTCAGCCTGTATCTTACTTCTAGCTCTTGTCATCAAAATTCTTAGAAGTATCTTGGTGATCTGACTCATTAAACTTATAGTCCTATGTAATTCACATTCCATTGCTCTGGCTTTATTAGGAAGAGTGATAAATACTGATTTTTTAATCTCTTCTGGTATTATTCCAGTCCCATAAATTTCATTGATTAAATCAGTAAGTTTTTCAATTCCATAATCTTCAAGGGCAATAATTTGTTCCATTACTAATTCTTTAGGACCTGCTGCCTTTCCTTTCTTCATCTTACTTATTGCATTACGAACTTCAGATTTTAAAATACATGGACCTTCAATGTTTTTCTTAATTTCTGGTTTTTCACCTCAATCGTCTTCAAACAATTCCTGAATATACTCAGTCCATCTGTTCATAATCTCAACTTTTTCCATGATAATGGTACCGTCCTTTGCTTTCAAACATCCACCTGAAGAACAGAGGAGCTTTTTACCAGTGATATTCTTGATTTGTTGATGTAGCCTTTTTGAATCAGTAATAGGGATTCTTTCTATTTGCTCAGATTCCTGGTTTAACCATTCTTCTTTGGCTTTTTGACATAGCTTTTAACTTTTTTATCTAAGGACTTATATTCTATAGGATTTGCTTTCTTCCGTCTCCTTTCTTCCATTAGATTTTTGATTTCATCTGTCATCCATTTATTCTTAGTGTTTTTTTCTTTTATAGGAATCACTGACTTTGCTGATTCTATTAAGGCATCCCTTAGAGAGTTAAGTTTCAATTCTACATGATTGCTATCATCTTCAACAGATTCTATTTCTACACTTTGAAATCTATTCCTTACTTCAATTGTAAATTTTTGTCTTAAGTTTTCTTCTTTAATTAATTGCAAGTAGTCAAGGGATTGTACAGGTTTTTGCTTCTTTAGTTTTTTAAGTTTTACTTTTACTTGACATACTACTGGTTTATGGTCACTATCACAGTCTGCACCTGGATATGTTTTGCATTGAGTCACTGAGTTTCTAAATCTTTGGTTTATAGTAATAAAGTCAATTTGATTTCTAGTGTTATCACCTGGACTTTTTCAGGTCCACAAGCGTCTTGGATGGTATTCATAATGACCTGATTATTCATCTTGCACCATTCTACCCATTTCTCACCTCTTTCATTTCTTTCCCCTAGTCCACATTTTCCTATGGTATTTCCATCAGCACCTTGTCCTACTTTAGCATTTAGATCTCCCATGACAATAACAATATCTTGAGATTTGCATCCATTCTTTGCTTGTTCAAGCTCTTTATACAATTTATCTATATCTTCATTTGTTCCATCTGTTGTTGGTGCATATACCTGTATAATTGCTAAATCAAATGGTTATCCTCTGAATCTAACATGGAGCACTCTTTCTGATATTGCCCAATGTCCTAAAACACTTTTTGCCATGTTTTCATCCATTAGAATTCCTACTCCATTAGTATGGGATGTTCCACAAGAATAAACTAGTGTTTTATTTCTAATCTGACATGTTCCATCACCTATCCAATGAACTTTGCTAATTCCCATGATGTTAATCTTTAGTCTTTCCATTTCATTTATCATATTGTCCAATCTTCCTGCTTGATATAGGGTTCTTACATTCCAAGTGGCAATAATTTTCTTTTGTGCTACCTGAATTTTATGACCAGCAGCTTGATGACGGTCACGGATCCCCTGCCGTCCAGAATCAACCCTGCCGAGCAAAGCATCTTCAGAGTTGTCTTGAAGATCCTCCTGACGTTGTTATTGTGTGATACATTTTGTGAGTTTGACCATGGTTTTCTTAGCAAATAGCAACAGTGGTTGCTATTGCCTACCATTGGGTGAACTAAAGAACTCGCCATTTCTCTTCCCAAATGTTCATCCGCCTATACTATAGCCGCTGACATTTGAGGTTGTAGCTCATCCGCCTTCTCCATCATAAGCTCAGTTACTGAACCTGCTGGATCCGCCATTGGCCTTCGCTCGTATCCTGAACAGGAACCCTTGCAGGTGTACCGTTTCAGGTCAGAGCGGCCCTGGGAGCAATGAATGACTAAGGGGTAATTCCACTTTCCCCAAAGCTCTGTAAATCCCCAATCAGAGCTTCATCACCGGTTGCAGTTTACAGTCATACCCAGGATTGTTCAAAATATCACCGTCCTCATAACTTCATTCCCTCTGTCCAGGGGGAAAATAGGATTGCCCAAACTTCTCTCTTTTTCCCTCAGAAAGCCTTCTGCTCTAAAATGTCATCTTTCTGACCAGATGTCACCCAGATACTACTTCCTTCCTCATTGTCAAGTAATTGTCATCTCACACAGCCATCACTCTGCAATGGAAAGAATTCAGGACTGAGTCATCAATTACAGATTTACTTACGCAGAATATTCTCAGTGTGGGAAGGCTTGCTGGACTTTAGAAGCACAAACCATTCTTTTGTAACTTAGTGTACAACAATAATATTTTATTTATAAACTCCCTCCCTTAACTAAACAGACTAACAACTTCTTTCTTCCTCACGTTTGTATAATTTGCTTGAAATATTTAAGGCAATAGGTGAAACCTCCTCCTTCGCTGCTCCCAATTGCCCTCAAATCAATTTCTAAACTCTACTCTGTTGAAGAAGCATGATAATTGAGACCACGACATGTGGAGCATTTCAAAGCTCAAAGTTCAAATAAATTCATTATCAATGTAGGTGTATGTCACCATATACTACATTAAGATATTGTTTCTCACTGCTCTACTCCCTCTCTTTCTACACCCACGACTGTGTGTCTGGACTGAACTGAAATGCCATCAATAAATTTGCTGTTGACACAGCTCTTGTTGGCAGAATTCCAGAAAGTGATGAAAGGTCATACAGGAGTAAAATATACCAGCTAGTTGAGTGGTGTTGGAGAAGGAAAACGCTCATTTTAAACCCCCGCTGCCTTGCGGCCATATCCACCCATGGGAAAGGCTTCGGGAGTAAACCCCAGGGAAGAAGTCCAGAGCTGGGGTGCCTAAGGCAGTTCGATGTTGTTTAGAACTTCACTCTGGCAACCTCTGCGATGACAATGGTGCCAAGTTGTATCAGCACTTGCCCTTCCCTTGGACTACATCAGTGACGTGGAGAGGGGCAGCCTGCTGCATGGGCGACAGCTGGTTCTGCAAATCTTCCCACCCAGGCTTGTGCCCTGGAGAAGGCACAGTCCACCAGAGGTTCTTCAAATCTTCTCACCCAGCAGATTCTTGCAGGGGATTGAGATGATGTTTGTCTGGGTTTTCATCACAAATCTGTTGGAAGATTTGAATGTTGTTGACAGGAAATGATGTTGCAGTATCAGGAATGGGGTTACCTGGTTATTTAAGGGTAGGTTGGGGGAGGGGACAGGAAGCAGAGGGACAGGGCACTGAAGTATCAGGTTAGGGTGTCAGATATGGAGTGGGGAGGTGTTTATGGCTCTGGCGTGATTAGAATGTGGGATTAGGTCTGGAATTTGAGAATGAGGTGAAGGTGCTGAGGAACGTGATACTGTTTGGAGTTAATAGGTTGAGTGCTGTGCAGTTAAAAGGCTGAAGGGAGAGATGGGAGGAACAGGCGGGTGCGCCAAACTCATCATGTTTGTGAGATGGCAAACATTTGGCCGCGTTCACTGGAAAATTTTAAAGCGGTGAGATAAGGCCATTGGGCAGAAAGTTAGCTCAAAGTATTCAGCTAACACCAGTGTTGTGATCAGCAGACTAAGCTTTTCTCTGATGTTATTGTTGATGAGAAGCATTACTCTTTCACCAGCAGAGAGCTTTCATTTCTATGCTGCTGCAATTTTATGACTGGACCTCACCACAACATGTGTCATGTTTGAGGGCATTGTGATCGGATTCTCTGGATGTCAGCCTCATTGGAAAATGTTGCCAAATTATCTTCAAAATGTTGAGCTCATTCTTTATTCAAAGTAAAAGTTGTTTCGCAAAGTCACCATTAACTGTACTAACAACAGAACTTATAATAATGCACACTTTTTGCCTTCTCTGATTTTTATTAATAAAAGTTTATTCTGTGTTCTATATCTACAAAGAATACATTTTCACACTCGTTTTGCAAAATCTGTTCATATAAGTATGCAAAGATTAAACCAACTTCAATTAATTCATTTAAAACCAAGCTAGAATCCAGAAAAGGGTACAGTATGTTAAAAAATGAATCATGTCAACATTATAAAAGCTAACTCTTCATCAGCAACCACACAGATCATTGCTAAAGCCTCAAATTCCATCCCGTTTATTACTGAGAAACAAAAAATGGTCTCTGACATATACTTTTTTTAAGCAATCAAATATTCCAGCAGTAATTGTATTCCTCTTAAAGTTAAACAGAAAAGGATTCAGAAATAATTTGCTGCTCAACAGGAAGCTGGTCAGCAAGATTAGAGCACATGGAAACACAGCCAAGTTAATGACTGAGTTGAATAATGATTAATTTAGTAGTTGGACACAAGGCAAAGTGTATGAGTAAACAGATTTTTCTCCGGCTGTTACTCCTGTGGTGTTGTGAAGTTTGGTACTTGGGAATCAACTATTCATTGTCTATATCAATAACTGGTCTGAGGGTCGGACTTAAAAAATATACTAGCGATACAGAACTGAGCGAGATTCTAGGTAAGGAGCGGGTAGTAAATAAACTTAACAAAGATAAGGACATGATGATTGGGTAAGAACATGACATGAATCCACATAAAGTTACATACTTTGATGCAGAAAAGTAGAGAATCACTGAATCCCAATATGCAGGCAAGGCAGGTAATTAGGAAGTATTGAGCACTCTTTGAAATTCTTCACCCTGATCTGTTTCTGAACTCATTCAAGAAATCAACAGATTTCTGGATATCAAGTGACTATGGTGATGAAGTATCAGAGTGGCATTGGGGTAGAAGACCAACTTCGATTTTTATGACTAGTGGAGCCGTTTCGAATAGCCTACACTTGCACTTAATTCTAATGGTCTTGTAATTGTATTGGTTGTCAGCCAAAACTAATTAACAACTTGAATTTAAGAGGTGCCTTTAATGAATTAAGACAGCTTTAAGTCAGATCAAAATCAAACAAATGCTAGAAATAAACCAGAAAACGTTGGAAATACACAACAGTTCATGCAGTATCTGTGAAAGGGTTAACTTTTCAGATCAATGATCTTTCAACAGGTTTGATACATGACAGATTGCAACCAATATAGGAGAAAAGAAAATAGGTAGGAGAAAGCAGATTAAAATGGAAGGACTAATCGCAAGCAAGAGAAAATCTGCAGATGCTGGAAATTGGAGCAGCACACATGAAATGCTGGCTGAACTCAGCCGTCTAGGCAGTAGCTTGGAAAAGACTAAACAGTCGACTCTTCATCAGGACCCCAAAATAGAAGGTCTTTGGCCATTGTGAGTTAAGCAAGTTGGTAAAATCACCACTTGGAATGTTAGGCAAGGGATCAAACAGAAGGTCACCCTGGACTAGGACAAGGAGGCAGATGACGGATGTGGATGAATAGATTATGACAATGGGGTTACTGTCAATGGCATCAAAGGAAAGTTGGAACGCCCAAGTGGAAGAAGATGGAAGCTTTGTATCTGGCAGGATAGAACACATAATTGATGACAAAGTTAAAATCCACTTACTTGAAGGTCCTCTTAAATGACCTTCTGTTTCATCTCTCACCCAATGTTCCTTTGTGTAAATATTTCATTCAAACGTTGGGTGTGTTTGGTGTCTGTCAGTCTTTGTATTGGTTCTTAGCATGAATGGAAATACTGGCAACAATTTTGTTATGTGGCTTCTTGCTCCAACCAGAAAATAACTCTCCATGCTTGGAGTTGGGAAAACCCAGACAAAAAGGGTGAAAGTCTGAGGCATGAAGGAATGACTGATGCACAAATAAATAAGGTGGGTCACGAGGTGTAAAGACAAAACACTGAAATGATGGACCAAAATGATTCAATTCTTATTCCAGATTGCTGAATGTGCTTCATCAAAATATGAGCTGCTACTCCCCAAGTTTACGTTGCATTATGCAGGAACAGATTATAAGCAATTGCTTCAGAGAGGGACTGTGCTGAGGAATTGAAGGGGAATGTTACTGGAAGCTCAGGCCTGTATTATTAAACTGAATCTATCTTTGGTCTTGAAAGGACAAATAATTATGAATAAGTGTTTTCGATATCTCCATAATGGCCTGGAAGACGTGTGCCTGAAGAGTGTGGCCGGGCGGGCGACCTGAATCCTCGCCGGTGTCACCAACTGAAGCATCATGGGAGTTCAGAACATCGAGATATCAGTGTGTGCTGCTGTTGAAATAAACGACACTGCAGCCTGCAACATTGAAACAGCGAGCTGCTGGTCTCCTCTCTTGCAGTGGAAGGAGTGATACCTCTCTCTCCCTTGTTAGTGAGAAAGAGAGCCTGTGGACGGTGAAGTGTTGGGATGAACAGTGTTTTTTTGTTGATGGACTCCAGATCATGGTGTCTACAGGGCTTTGCTATTGCTTGCATGGAGGGTGGTGGGGGAGCTGATATTTCTGTGACACCTGGGGGGAGGGTCGATTCTTTTGCTGTTGCTTGTGCATGGGAGGGGGAAGGGGGGCTTTGGTGTCCCACATTTTCCTATCCTTCAGTCTCTGGGGCTTTTATTGTGTTTTGTGGCTGTCCAAATATTCATTTATTATCAAAGTATGTATGTAGTATACAGCTCTGAGATTTGTCTTCTCCAGATAGCCACAAAACAAAGAAAACCATGGTATTCAATCAAAGAAAAATATCAAACAGCCCCTTCCCCACAAAAAAAAACATTGTGCATCAAACCCAATGGACCCCCCACCCCCCCTACAAAATGAAGACTAACAAATCACTTCAAATGGCAACACTAGAATTTCAGGTTGTATACCGTATACAGTGCCTATAAGAAGTATTCATACCCCCCCCCTTGGAAGTTTATATTAAATTTGGCTTTTTTTTGGACACTGATCTACAGAAAAAGACTCTTTAGTGTCAAAGTGAACACATCTCGACAAAGTGATTGAAATTAATTGCAAATATAAAACACAAAATAATTGATTGAATGTATTTACACCCCCCCCCTTAAAATGACACACTAAATCATAACTGTGAGCCAATTGGCTTTAGAAGTCACATAATTAGTTAAATGGAGATCACCTGTGTGCAATCAAGGTGTTTCAATTGATTGTAGTAAAAATACACCTGTATTGGGAAAGTCCAACTGCTATGTGTCGATGTGGGTATTCTTGGGGTGCTACATGAAAATCTTTGACCATTTATATTTGTTTAATTTGATCTGTTACTTGATTATTGTTGTGTGGCCCATGGATCAGCTTCATCTTCAAATTTAAAAAGTTTGGATGTGATACAAGCACAGGCTTTAAGACTGTGTTGTGATACAGTAAGGTTGCCCACTGTTCCAGCTTTACTGACTGAATTGGGACAATTACTCTTACAGCTGCAGAGGCTGAAGTTGTTATTAACACACTGGATAAATTTGAAGGGATAGAGAAATGATCACCCTGTTGAAAGTGGGTTGGAAGAATATTGGAACATCATAAGAAGAGTGTTTTTAGTTTTGGGTGATTGGGTTCTTATCATGCTTGAGATATGGGTTTGTTGGATGTGTGCCACTGTAGCTTTTTTGGTAACCCCACCTTGTTTTTTCCCAATGACTTTAGTTGATTTTAGGTTGCGTGATTTAATGAAGTCCAAGGACCCTGAAATGCCTGAGAGTCTGTGGATTTATCAATATGTTAAGGAAAATTATTGTGATATGCTAACCATTTTTATTGATGGATCAAAAGATAATTTAGCAGGGAAATTTGGTGTGGCTGTTCGTGTGCCTGAATTACAGGTAACAATAAAGAAACATCTTGCTAACCATTTATCAGTATATGCTGCAGAGTTAGTTGCCATCATTTTGGGCTTACAGTGAGTGGATGAAATCTGTCCTTGCAAAGGAAACTCTTCAAACTTTATTTCATATTCAAAGTATTGGTCTCCATGTCTACTTCTTACGGGTCTCTGCATATAGAGATGTTGAGGGGAATGAGAGGGTTGGTTGTTCAGCCAAAAACACTGTTAAAGGTTCACCTGTGGATATAACCTTCCACTTAACAAATCAGAAGCTAAGGGGTGGGTTGTTGGGGCTAAGCATTAGGGGATTATGGCAAGACTTGTGGGACAATGGGCATAAGAAGAGACTCCTTTACAAAGTACATAAAACTGTTGGTACAAGGGGGTAAGACAAGAAGGGAAGGAATTATATTGACTTGACTTAGAGTTGGGCATACTATAGTTAATTACTACTTTTACCTTCTTGGAAAACATCACTCTGGGGTATGTAGGTTTTGTCATCATTATGAAACAGTTGAACACATTCTTTTATAATGTGAAGCATATAAGCTTGAAAGAAAGCAAATACAGGCTGCCCTACAGTCTTTGGGGGTTGAAAGTTTTCATTTTAAAACTTAAGTTATGGAAGTGACTTTAATTTAATTCACAATATTGTTTTTCATTATTTATTATCTAGAGGGCTTTTTGGAGTAATTTAGTTTTCACTAAATAAAGAAGTTTTATTTCCCAACTCTCTTCACCACACTCTAGGCCAGTTGATGGTGATAATGCACCTTCAAGTTGGGGAAAAGAAGAAGAAGAATCATCAGCTGCTGGAGAGTTAGTATCCTGGCAAAAATGACACCATGAGACAAAAGAACACTGAGCAAATCTGCGAAAAAAATTACAGAGAAGCACACAGACACAAGGCTGTAACTGCTGCCAAAGGTGTATCTACTAAATCCTGACTTGAAGGGGGTGAGTAATTAGCAATCAATTATTTTCTGTTTAATAATTGTAATAAATTTATACCAGTTTGTAGAAATTTATTATCTCTTTTACACGGAGTCTTTTTCTGTTGATGTGTCAAAAAAGCCAAATTATGAAGCAATGCTGTAGAATAAAAGATGCCGAATGGGGCTGAATCCTTTTTATAGGCGGTGTATATTCCCTGATATCAAATGGAACCATTGAGTAGTGCAATAGTACACAGCTGTTAGAACATGCACATTATTAGTTACACATCTCCACCTGCTCATTAATGTAGATGTCTAGTCAGCCAATCATGTGGCAGCAACTCAATGCATAAAAGCATGCAGACATGGTCAAGAGGTTCAGTTGTTGCTCAGACCAAACATCAAAATGCAGCAGAAGTGTGATCTAAATAACTTTGACTGCGGAATGATTTTGGTGCTAGACAGGGTGGTGTGAGTATCTCAGAAACTGCTGATCTCTTGGGATTTTCACATACAACAGTCTCTAGAGGTTACAGAGAATGGTGTGGGAAAAACAAAAACAAAAACAGTGAGCGGCCTTTCTGTAGGTGAAAACATCTTGTTAATGAGAGAACTTGGAGAAGAATGGTCAGACTGGTTCAAGCTGACAGGAAGGAGAGAGTAACTCAAAAAAAAAAAAAAACACACGTTACAACAGCAGTGTGCAGAAGAACATCTCTGAACAC
Source organism: Mobula birostris (assembly GCF_030028105.1). Lineage (NCBI taxonomy): Eukaryota > Metazoa > Chordata > Chondrichthyes > Myliobatiformes > Myliobatidae > Mobula > Mobula birostris. The sequence continues at coordinate 8,054,767 of NC_092401.1, forward strand.
ACAACACTTTGAACCTTGTAGCAGATGGGCTACAGCAGCAGCAGTCCATGAACATACACTCAGTGGAAACTTCATTAGATACAGGAAGTACCTAATAAAGTGGCCACTTGAAGGCAAAGCCAGCAATAGATTAAAATTGGGAAGTTCAGAAGAATGGGAAGGATTATTGTGGTATTGTGAGGCTGAAAAGAGTTGCAGATTTGGGGAAGAAATGCGTCATTCAGAAAATTGGTTCTCTTACACACTGCTTCTGATCATGTACAAAATCCCCTGTCAATTGCTGACAAGTGAAGGAAAAAATTATAGTCTTGTCAATGAGGATACTTATTCCAGTAACTCGTTTCTTGTGAATTATGAAATGAGTCTCCAAGTGAACCGAGATCGAAGTTCTCTGTCAGGCTGTTGTTCCCTGGTAGTGGGCACCAGATCACATTCATTTGGCAATGTTGACCTGACTGTCTCATCTGATTGGCCAACATTCTGTAACAGACATTTTCTTTCTCGGACACATGAAGAGTTTACCAGCTGGACAGAGAGAAAACTCAAAATCCCCTTGAAGTACAACATTGCGAAGACTCCTTGGCTCCTTTTGATTTGTTTGTGTCTCAAATTTAAAGAGTACTTGAGGTAGATTGCAAACCTGGAGGCCATGAATCAGCTGCACATACTGTAGAGGCCTACGTAATGTGAGCGCAGAAAGTCCCAAACCGCCCACCCCACCAGTGGAAAAGTTGACACTTCACAGATTTGTGTCATTAGCCATAACCATATGCACAAAATGGGAGTAATCTTTAATTCCCATATGACAAAGAAAGCCTTCAGAAGTAAATACATAGCTGATAAACACTTCCAGTGACTGCAAGCTACCTCTTTCCCATTCCAGTTATTAGCAAACTCCCAAAATGCTGTATGCCAGAATTAGATCCACTGGACCCATTACTTAATAACATGTTCGTATGGCTGAAAACATTTTTTAAAAAAAAAACAGAAATTACTTGCTCCAATCATCTTTTAACACACACCAATAATGACTGAGGGGAGGCAACAAAGCAGCAGGTTCTGAAGCATATGAATTATTTGTTCTTCAGTTTAATATGTCGCTATGAAGGTTAACTCAGACCACAACCTTGTTGTTGTGTTTGGAGGTTTGTGTGTCTCAATGACCTGGAGAGCTCTGTCGGCTGGAGTCGGGGCTTTATGCTTTGGCTCTTGGTAGGGTCACTCATGCCAAACAGGTCAAAGGGTAGAGGACAGACTAAGAGCGGTCCACCAGTTCTCCAAGTTCCGGGGTTCAGCTCAGGGCTAACAACCCTGACTGGTCAAACAAAAATAACGGAAACAGCAATGAAGAATCCTTCTACATCTAAGTCCAATGGTATTCCTGAGTCTCCACCTGGGACTTGCATGACTGACAGTGGTGAAAACCGACAGGAAGCTACTGACATGATGAAGGAAGTCCTGAACCTCACCAGAAATGGAGGACCTTCATTGCTACCATAAACACCAGGGGCATAACAGGCATCAGGTGGGTGGTGGAGGTCAGAGAGGGAAAAGAATTATGGGGAAAATCCATCATTATTTTTTCCAGCAGGATCAGCAAGTACAGTTTTTAAGTTGATGCAAAATACTTTATTGCTCTTTTGTTTGGTTCTGATTTATGATCATTTTCTGATTTTACTACCCACTCGGCACTTCCAGATTATTGTCAGGCCTTGCATTTTGTAATTTGTATTTTTGTATTTTCTGAGCGTTTTGGTAGAAGTAATAAATAACAGCACCTGTTGCAAGGGTTGCTATGGCCACTGCTGATATACTTGCTGCCACTATCACAGAAGTTTTACCTGTGGAGAAAGTTGGAACAAAGTTAATGGTAATGTATAATAGTCCATTTCAACAATAATGTGATTTCATTAAAAATGTTAATTTCATATTGGGTAAGTGTTCTCTTCCATGCACTGCTAACAGAACAACATTTTGAAAGTTTAACTCCCTCCCTCTCTGCTCCCTCCACGATTCCCTTCTCCATTCGTCCCTCCCCACTAATCTCCCTCCTGGCAATTAGTGCTACAAGTGGTCTAAGTGCTACCACCTCCCTCACCTCCATTCAGGACCTCAAACAGTCCTTCCAGGTGAGGCAACACTTCACCTGCGAACCTGCTGAGTTGTCTGTTCCGTCCAATGGTCCCTATCTGGCCCTTACAATGGTGAGACCCATCATAAGTTTAGGGACCATTCTATCAAGTACCTCCACTCCATCCACCACAAACGGGACTTCCTGGTGGCCAAACATTTCAATTCCCATTCCGACATGCTGATCCATGGCCTCCTCTTGTTCCAAGATGAGACCACTCTCAAGGTGGGGGAGCAACAGCTTGTATTCCGTCTGGGTACCTGCCAACCTGATGGTACGAACATCGATTTCTCCTTCTGGTGAACAATTACCCCCCTCCCCTTTATTCCCCACTCTGACCTTTTGCTATTTCTCACCTGCCTATTACTTCCCTCCCGGGTCCCCTCCTCTTTTCCTCTCTATTGTCCACTCTCCTCTACTATCAGATTCCCAGGAGAAATGTCTTTAGCCAGAAGATGTTGAATCTGTGGAATTCATTTCCATAGATGGCTGTGGAGGCCAAGTCACTGGATGTATTTAAAGTGAAGGTTGATAGGTTTTTGACTAGTAAAGGCATGAAAGGTTTGGGCCGAAACATCAACTGTAGTCTTTTCCTAGATGCTGCCTGGCCTGCTGAGTTCCTCCAGTAATTTGTGTGTGTTGCTCGGATTTCCAACAGCTGTAGATTTTCTCTTGTTTGTGAAAGGTAACGGGGAGAAGGCAGGAATGGGGTTGAGAGGGATAATAAATCAGCCATGATGAAATGGTGGAGCACAATTGATGGGTTGAATGGCCTTAATTCTGCTCCTTTGTCTTTTAGTCTTATGTGGTCTCACAGCTCCAAGGATCTGAATTTCACCTTAACCTCAGGGTGCTTATATGTGGACTTTGTATGGTGACATATGGGTGCTTTGGTCACCTACCATATCCCAAAGGTATGGCAGTAGGTTAACTTGCTTCTGTAGATAGCTCTGTAGTGTAATCTGTGTCAGAAAGAATCAAAGGGGAGTGACAGGCATGTGAGAAAGGATAAGGTTCTAGGAGACAGGAAACACTGAGGGGGAATGGGACAAGTGAGATTACTCTGCTGGACTAGACCTAATGGACTGAATGGCCGCCTTCTATACCATAATAAGCAAATAAATGTATCAGGATTAAGTAAAATGTCCCAAGATAATGCACACAAAATACTGGGGGATCTCGGCAGTTCAGGCAAAGAGTAAACAGTTGACGTTTTGGGGCGAGAACCTTCATCAGGACTGAGAAGGAAGTGGGGGGGGGGGAGAGAGAAGATGCCAGAACAAAAAGGTGGGGGAAGTGGAAGGAGGCACCTGGAAGGTGATAGGTGAAGCCAGGTGGGTGGGAAAGGTCGAAGGCTGGAGAGGAAAGCATCTGATTGGAGAGGAGAGTGGACAATGGGAGAAGGGGAAGGAAGGGTGGGGGGGGGGGGAAGCTAAGATACCTGACAGGGCAACACCATCTATATTTGATGCATAAGCCTCAGAAGATGTTAACTTTATGCTTTTAGCCCCATTTTTACAAGGAATAAGAAATGTTAGAGATATTAGTCAGGAATTCTGGAGTTTTGGACTTTGGTGCTGGAAGACATAGATTCCAGTGGCAGATGGTTTAAAATCAGGGAAGAGTAAGACTGATGTATAACTTTGTGACTGGTCCCAGTCCGTACTCAACTACAGCCAATCTAAACCAGTCCAAGGATCTATTTTCCCTCTACACAATCCAACCTGATGATAAATGCAACAATTTCAAATATCTGATTCATCATTTTGAGGATAAAAACACTGAATAAATGCATCGAATTCTCAACTGTCTGAAAGTTTCTTTCTTACTAAGCAAGTTTTACTTAATCAGATAAAGCACCAATCCAGTTTTAACAAATTAGTGTAAAATCCCAGCAATCCACTAACCAATCATTCAGAAATCAAAATGTCTTGGCACTTGACCCACGAGGGAATGTTTATTTTCCCTGCTCCCTTCAGCCTCGCCAGGGTATTCTCTTCCCCCACCCCTCAATTCCCACATTTTCCTTTCCATTCACCAATGCCTCCGTTCCGACATTTCCTTGATTTTGGTCCTCACGCTCACACTTGACTTGCCAGCAAACCCATTTTTTTTCTCGATTAATTTAGACTGGCCAAGGCTCCTTTCCCAGGCTCACTGGCAAATTTATGCTCAGTGGCCACTTTATTAGGTACTACGCATCTGCTCGTTCATCCAAATATCTAATCAGCCAATCATCTGGCAGCAGCTCAATGCATAAAAGCATGCAGACATGGTCATGAGGTTCAGCTGTGTTCAGATCAAACATCAGAATGGGGAAGAAATGTGATCTAAATAACTGATTGCTGGTGCCAGATGGGGTGGTGCGAGTGTCACAGAAAATGCTGATCTCCTGGCATTTCCTCACACACAAATCTCTACAGTTTACAGAGAATGGCGTGAGAAACAAAAAGAAGTGAGCAGCAGTTCTGTGGGCAATAACACCTTATTAATGAAGGAGACTGGCCAAGAGACCATTGGTATACACAATTTTTTTTGGTTTAGTTTCTTTCTGTGCCTAGGGCCATATTGGACAGCAACTTGGCCATTTCTTTAGCATCTTTCTGGTTGTTTTATGAGACTGAGTTGTGAGCTTGTCACTCAACCTAGCACGGATGGAAAGCTTGCGAGGAGCTGGCCGGATTCGAGCCCAGGACCACTCACCTCGAAGTCTGGTGCGGATGCCACTACACCACTAGCTGGCAATAGACAAGTATGGTAGTTTAAAAAACAAAGGGACGAGGATTCAGTTGCAGATTCATGCAGCGTTAAGTAGGGGAACATGTGGCACAGACTGGTGATCCAAATCTCCTCTTGGCTTAGAGAAGGTAGTTCACAAACAGTTTGAGTTTCGGACTGATGCCAGGGTCAGGAATAGGAGCAGTAACACTGAATAGGGTACTGAATATCAGGTGGCAGCCAATGAGAGTGGTTTGGGTTTTCTAAATATTCAGAATCAATCAGATTTAATATCACCAGCATATGTTGTGAAATGTTCCTCAGAATAATGATATTCTTGTTTATAGTCGGAAAGGATTAAGACCATGATGTTTTGTTTCTCTTTCCTCCTCCTCAGCCGCTTTGGCATTTAATTAAGTTTACCCCTGAGGTGGTACAGCTGAATCCAACTTTACTGTTTTTAATAATGATCCTCTCCTGCCCATTTCAGCCTTTCTCTAGCAATATCACAAAGCCATCTTCTAATTTATGCGTTTCTCCTCGGTACATACTCAACAATTCAAGAACAGCTTCTTACCCTCAGCCACCGTATTTCTGAATGGCCATTGAACTCATGAACACCACCTCACTACCTTTTTTATTTCCATTTTTTGTACTAATTATTTAATTTAAATATATACAGTAATTCATTTTTTATCATGTACTGCATTGTACTGCTGCCTCAAAGTTAACAAATTTCACAACATATGCTGGTGATATTAAAGCAGATTTGAGATTTGATTCTGGTTCAGTAATATCCCTTGGGATCACCCTCTATGTACTTTTCACCAAGGTGCAGCACCTTTTACTTTTTGCCTGTATTTCTGTAATTTAGTTAAGGGCGAGTTGAAACTCGTTCAAATAAAGTTTGAAAGTCCATGGAGCAGTACCATTTGCAAACTGACCTGTAACTTTGATGTCCACCTTCTTTTCAGCAGTTCCAAATTTATTTGTAGCAATACATTTGTACACGCCATTATTTTCTGTCATTGCATCATAAATATGAAGGACTGCAGAGGAACTGTTCACAATGTTATGTTCTTGGGGGAATTCCCATGTTAACGTCGGCTTCGGGTTTCCTTCTGCATCGCAGACTAATGTGATGTTATCGCCATCACCCAAATGTATTGGAGACTCTGAGATGGTTCGGTTGTTTGCTAAGATATTTATGCTTCTAGGTTTATCTGTGAAAGAAAAGAAAATGTATTGAATTTAAGTGAATTGAAAAGAGAATCTTTCAACTGATTTTGTAATCAAATAATTATATCTGGTTTTAACTTAAATCCATGTCTGGAGCCACTATTGTGAATATGCAAATTGTTTTTTTTGGTGAAAAGTAGCTGAACCGTTATCATCACCATCATTATGTGCCGTGTCGTATGACATCATTATGGGCTGTGTTGTATGACATCATCATTATGCACTGTGTCATATGACGTGGGCGATCACGGTCTGTGATTGTTCTTGGCAAAGTTTGCTACAGAAGTAGTTTGCCATTGCCTTCTGGGCAGAGTTCTGGCAAGACGGGTGACCCTAGCCATGATCAATACTCTTCAGAGGTTGTCTGCCTGGTGTTAGTGGTCACAGAACCAGGACTTGTGATGTGCACCGGCTGCTCATTCGACCATCCACCACCTGCTCCCATGGCTTCACGTGACCCTGATCTGGTGGGGGGGGGGGGTGCTACACCTTGCCCAAGGGTGACCTGAATGTGTGCCTTACACCTCCTTTGGCTGAGACGCATCTCCACCCCACCACTATTATGGCCACTCATAATAGGAGCTTTGCATTCATCCAAAGAAGGCAGAATATTGATATATTCACTGCTGGACCTTGGGAGCTGTATACTTATAAAGATGCCCCCTCCATGAACAAACTTATTTGCAGCAGATTATTTTTAATAAATAATCCAAATTTATTGTGTACATTAAAGCAAATTTGAGGATAATAGGGCACCACACTCGCGGTTGGTGCAATTCTATTACAGCTCGGGGCATCAGAGTTCAAAGTTCAATTCTGGCACGTCTACAGGGAGTTTGTACATTCTCCCTGTGACCTCCACAGCCGTCTGTAACAACAAATTCCACTGATTCACTACTCCCTAGCTAAAGAAATTCCTCCTCATCTCCGTTCTAAAAGGATGCCCCTATATTTTGAGGCTATGTCCTCAGTCTTAGACTCCCCCACCAAAGGAAACATCCACTCTATTGGGGCCTTTCAGCATTTGATAAGTTTCAATGAGGTCACCCCTAATTCTTCTGAATTCCAGTGAAGAGAGACCCAGGGTCCTCAAACGCTCCTCATACAACAAGCCTTTCAATCCTGGAATCATTTACGTGAATCTCCTTTGACAGCACATCCTTTCTTAGATAAGGGGTGAAAACTGCTCACAATACTCCAAGTGAGGCCTTAGCCAGTGCTTTATAAAGACTTAATGTTACATCCTTGCTTTTATATGCGTAGGAACACAGCAGTAGTGTTGAATATAATCATTCTAGTTTCAAAGACCATGGAGCAGTACCGTTGGAAAATTCAATAGGTTGAGTAGGTCTGTCAGGAACTATTTAGATCACTTGCTTGTCCTTTCTGTTCTATAACTGGTTCCAAAGTCACTCTGGTTGTGATAAGATATCACCCACTGAGTAAAACTTTAAACTGAGGCACTATTTACTTTCTAAAGAGAAAGGAAAGGTATCACAATATTATTCGTACATACAGAGGAGTTTCTCATTTACATAAATTCCTCAATGTCCAGTAGTGACAAAGCCAAATAGATTTTGTTTTGTGTACAGGAGGAAATAATTCATGCTAAAATTACACAAAGCAATGGTGAGACCACACTTGGAGGAGTGTGTACAATTCTACATTCCTTACCCAAGAAATGGTGGCTGCCAGTAGCGTAGGGGTTCGGATAATGCTTTACAGTACAGGGAACCCGGGTTCAATTCCCACCGCTGTCTGTAAGGAGTTTGTACGTTCTCCCCATGACCACATGGGTTTCCTCCGGGTGCTCCAGTTTCCTCCCACAGTCCAAAGACATATTGGCTGGTAGGTTAATTGGTCATTGTAAATTGTCCCGTGATTATGCTGGGATTAAATTGGTGGCATGGCTCGAAGGGCTGGAGGGGCTTATTCCACACCGTATCTCAATAAAATAAAAGATATACTCGCCCTATGGGGAGCAGAGCAAAGATTCACCATGCTGTAGCATGACCATCATTGCGAGAGTGAACAGGTTGGATCAATAACGCCTGCACTCAAGATTCAAGTTTATTTATCACGTGTACATTGAAAGTACAGTGACGTGTCATTTACATTATCAACCAATACACCCAAGGGTGCGCTGGGTGCACCCTGCTAATAGCACCAACATTGCATGCCTACGTTAGAATGAAAGGAGATCTGACTGAAATATATGCTTTGATAGACTGTGAGGGTGTTTCCTGTAGCTGGGAGGGGCCAGAGTAGTAGGTCCAAAATAAGAAGTCACACTCACAAAAGAGAGTCGTTAAGGACCAAGATGAGGAGAATTTTTTCCCTCACTCAGAAGTTGGAGAACCTGTAGAATTCTCTACTACAGAAGTGTATGTAATGAGGCCATCACCATTTAAAAAGAAAATAGCTAGACTTCTACACTCAAAAGCCATCAAGGGGTATGGGGGGTGGGGTCTGGGAGGACCAGCCATGATCTTCTGAGGAATTATAGAGAATATTCAAGCCAGGGGGAAGGGGAACAGCATACTCCTATTCGTGTTCTACTGTGATTGGATTGAGTTGAATCTCTGATCTGGCAATTTATTTGCAAAAGTTTTATCTCTATACGAGAAGACATCATCAATGCACTGATTGTGGTGTGTCCTCCGAGTGCTTGGCCATTATATAGTTTTCAATCAGCTGATTGGACATCATTTCAGAAATTCAATTGTGCTACATGTTTGTAGTATTTGTATGCAGCCAAACTGGGAGAACAGGGATCCATGAACGTCAACTGGCTGTAAAGTGTCATGACCATCTCTACCCATGAAGATCAAGAGGGGCACAAAATTTGACTGGGCATCAGTGAAAGGCATGGTGCAAGCAAACACGCGGCTTGCAAAGGAATTCCTAGAAAGCGTGGTTTTCCGCTAACAGTTCTGTAAACAAACACATTGACCTCGATCCTATTTACGAACCGACGTGGGCAAAATTCCAGATCACGATGTACAAAGTTGGCCACACAGCAAATCAGCGATGAGATTTCCTCCCTACATCTTCCCAGTTATTTCCAATACTCTACAGTGTTTCATTAAATGCAGATTATTTATCTCCTTTTGCATATTGGCAGCATGCAAATTCCTTTCTTTGCTTCACTGCATTGAAATAGTTCTCCCTGCTCTGGCTCCTCCTGTTCTTCCTCGTGCTGGAGGTCCTGGGGCTTGTACTCAACTCTCCTGTTGCCTGGGATACATTTAATAATAAGTATGAAACCACATTTGGCAAGCACCAGAGGAGGCCCGAGCCAAATGTAGACAGTGGAATCGCACTTTGAGGAGGGCGCTGGGCTCTTGCTGGTGCCATTTTTTTCGTTAAGGTGCAGGCCACTGTAATGACTGGAGGCATACAGTAATTACAAAATAATGACAGCCGTTTTCCCACCATTGTGGAAGTGCACGATCTACAAGATAATAAGCTACATTGGGAGCCAAAAATGGGGCCTTGTTCCCTGAACTGCAGGGAAAGCCTGAAGTACGTTCACTTGCCCTCATGTCACCTACCGAAGGAAAAGTGAGCATTGTTCCCTTGAGTGAAGAGCATCAGAGACTTTCCTAATGCCCTGTAGGAACTGGAAATGAGGAGCAAAACCTCATATTCATACTTGGTAGCTTCCAATCTGATGGCATGAACATTGAATTCTCTAACTTCTGTTAAGTTCTCCTCCATCCTTCTCCCTTTTTCTATTCCCCATTCTGCTCTTCACCTCTTCTCCTCAGCTGCACATCACCTCCCTCTGGTGCCCCTCCTCCTTCTGTTTCTTCCTTGGTCCACTGTTCTGTCCTATCAGAGTCCTCCTTCTTCAGCACCTAACCTCTTCCACGTATCCCCTCCCAGCTTCTTACATCAGCCTCTCCCTCCCCCACACATCCACCTTCCTCCTCACCTGCCAGCTTGTATTCTTTCCCCTCCCTCCACCTTATTATAGTGGCTTCAGTCCCCTTCCTTTCCAGTCCTGATGAAGGGTCTCAGTCTGAAACATCGACTATTCCCACCCAACCTGACGGGCTGAGTTCCTCTAGCATTTTGTGTGTATTGTGAGCTTTAATTGTTTATCTCTACATGGTAGCAATTACTAATTATGGCAGTGGAGAATATTTTAGTTGCACCTATGACCTCTGTAATAAATTCCTTTACTAATCAAGGTATCCTCAAAGAGGACAACAATTTTGTCGTAGGATTTGGAGGGTCTCATGCCTCAATTACCTGGAGAGCTACGTTGGATGAAGTCAGAGCCGTGGGCTTTGACTCTTGGTAGGGTCACCCATGCCAAACAGGTCAAAGGGTAGAGGCCAGACTAAGAGTTGTCCACTGGTCCTCCAGGTTTGGGGGTTAGGTTCAGGGCTAACAACCCAGATTGGTCAAAAAGCAACTGTACAGAAACAGCAATGAAGAATCCTTCTACATCTGTGCGAGATGGTATGGACAGACAGATTGAGGACCTTCACTGGTATCCTAAACACCAGCAGCATGACAGGCACTAAGTAACTAATCAAGGTATAACATAGAAAATTAACCAATAAATAATTTTGAAGAAGGATCTAGTGCTTTCCCAGTGAATATGACGAATAAACTCTTCTCGGGCTTCCAGCCGGGTACAGGTCTTGATTATAACTGATGTTTCAATTACCAACTTTGCTATCTTCATCAGGGATGATGCCTGGACGTGTCTAGTCCAGTAGTATTTATATCCTTGAAGATGGCAGAGTTGGTCATTGAAACCCCAGTTATAATTGATGCCTGTACCCAGCTGGAAGTCCGAGAAGAGGTTATTCACAATAACTGATAGTTCAAACGGAACTCACAGTAAGTTTTCAAAGTCACAGAGGAGTTTGCAATTGGTAATGTGTCATTAGAGTCCAAGAGCACCTCTGCCAAGCAGGTGTACACCTGTCCATCATCTGAAGGCTGTGCAGTAAAATTAAAGACACTCCTTAATTGTCCATTAGGATATAAAGAACCAATGTCTTCTGCAGAATCGTTCTGAACAATTTCACTTCCTCTCAGCCATTTGAGTAAAAGATTCTTTTCAGGATTGACCCTTGGACTGATGCATTCCAGGCTATAGGTTTTATTAATTTCCAACCCTTCAGGAGGGGAACTAATATTCAAGTCTCGATCTGTTAAAAGAAAAGCACATTTGACAATTATTGTTGGAACAGTCTTCATTTGAATGCAATTATCTTTATTGCTGCTTTGAAACAATGTTCTGTAAATGGTTTGTGTGACAACAGAATTTCCATACTCAAAAGTCTATCGACAAATGTGCCCTACTAAGTTTCTATTTCAGTTTTCTCTAAGTTGTACTGACTCAGTACAGGAAATGACTCACAGGGTAGTACTATGTATGGATACAGATTGAAAAGGTCAGGGTGTCAGGCTTCGAGGTGAGGGATGGGTCAGTTCAGCTTGCTGCTCCGTGACATTAACTCAGCTCTGTGCTGAACTGAGAGTCTGTGGGCAGACTCTCTTTGTGGACTGCAGTTCTGAACACTATTTGCTTGTGTTTATTGTTTGCATGATTTGTTTTTTTTTTCTTTCTCTCTCTGCATGTGGGATGTTTGACAGTCTGGCCTTTTTTTAAACTGGGTTCTTTTGGGTTTTTTTGTTTTGTGGCTCCCTGTAAGGAGATGAATGTTGAGGTTGTGTATAAATATACAATAAATGAACTTTGATGACTTATATGTACTTTGATAACAAATTGACTTTGCACCAACCTGACACCCTACAATGCTGAAATTGATACTGACAACAGAGACATAAAAAGTGCAATGGAAACTCTTCATTATCACACAGATTTAATTAACCAATGCTACTCAAGACAGGAGCGGGGTTAGTGAAGTTTGTACGTGCTTTGTACTAGTTGTGGTGAATGAAGCTTGGACTGTGTGCATCTCAGAAAGTTTATAATTGCAGAGCAGGCCCTTTATTCCATTATGAAGACAACGGAGCATAATAATATTGATGAAACAAATTAGTCAAGACTATGTCTTGACAGTATGACAAATACAATAAATGTTCAACTCATTAGTACAATATAATTTTTTTACACCAATTGTATATTACACCACAAAAAAATAAATAATTAAATTCAAACTTAATGTTTTCGGTGTAATCAAGAAATTGGTACTTCTTTTTACATTCTATGTGGTCCTATTCTAAAATCCAACATTTTTGGGTAAATTTAAGAGTTTTATTGGAACAAATTATTGGAACCGAACTGCCACATAACCCTATATTATTTTTATTAGGTGACATTGAAGGGATAAAACCGAAACTTAAATTGAATAAATACCAGAAAGAATTTATAAAAATTGCATTGGCAGTAGCCAAGAAGGCTATTGCAGTTACTTGGAAATCGGATTCATATTTAAGTATGGATCGTTGGAATAATGAAATTTTTAGCTGTATTCCATCTGAAAAAATTACTTATAATTTAAGAAATAAATATGATACATTTTTGAATATTTGGCCCCCTTATTTACAAAAGATAGGATTGTATGTATAGGTGCTCCAATGATAAAGATGTTGGTCCTTTGGGGAAAGAAACAAATAAATATATTAAATTTATTTCAAATCCCTTGGAGCATGTGGAGACCTTCCAATATCCAGGCAGTCTGTCTTTCTTTTTTTTCCTCTTACTTTTTCTTTCTTTTCTTTTATGTAGGGGTATGTACCGGGGGGAAGGGTTAAGGGGAGGGGGGAGGGTAGGTATTATTATTCCTCCATGTAATCAAGTCAGAAAATTCAATAAAAAATTATTTAAAAAAACAGAGGAGCATAAGTAGGACAGGGTGGCTGAGAGCAGTTGAAGGAAAATGGTTTTCAGGAGATAGGGTGACAGTGGTGCAACTCTAGCCATCAAGATTCAAGTACATTCATTATCAAAGAATGTACAAATTATACACCTTGAGATGTGTTGTTCACATTGAAATAAAAGGATCATTGTGATGTTAGGGGTTTGTGATGGAATCATTAGGTACACCTGCTTGTTTATGCAAATATATGATCAGCCAATCATGTGGCAGCAGCTCAATGCATAAAAGCACGCAGACATGGTCAAGAGGCTCAGTTGTTGTTCAGAACAAACATCAGAAGGGGGAAGAAATATGATCTCAGTGACTTTGACCGTAGGATGAGTGTCGGTGTCAGATGGGGTAGTTTTGAGTATTTAAAAATTGCTGATGTCCTGAGTTTTCCATGCACAACAGTCGCTAGAGTTTACAGAGAATGGTGTGTAAAACAAAAAAAAATGCAGAGAGCAGCAGTTCAGTGAGCAAAAATGCCTTGTTAACAACAGAAGTCAGAGGAGAATGGCTATTCTTGTTCAAGCTGACAGGAAGGTGACAGTAACTCAAATAACCACGCATTACAACAGTGGTGCGCAGAGGAACAATTCTGAATACACATGTTGGACACTGAAGTGGATGGGCTACAGCAGCAGAAGACCACAAACGTACTGAAATACACTGTGCCTGCTTTTTTTTTTGGCACAAAAGGTACAGAAGGTGGCCACTGAGTGTATGTTGATATTTATTTTCTTGCAGACATTTATAGGAAAATAAAGTAGTACAACTGTACTTATGAAAAACTAGATAAAATAGTATATATTTTTATAGCCTACAGATAGCAAACAACACAGTGCTGGATTGAACTGAACGGAGCTGAGCTGAACTGAATATGCCTGGACTCTATTGATTTTGTAGTTAATATTGTGTTTTTCCACTCATTTTTCTTTTGCCATTTGTGTGATTTGCTTTTCTTGCATGTGAAGGGTGGGCGGGGGGGTGATGTTTTTCTTTGAAGGGGTTCCATGGTTTTCTTTGTTTTATGGCTGTCTATGGGAAAGACGAATGTCGGGGTTGTATACCACATCCATACTCTGATAATAACGACACTTGACCCGGCACGGATGGAAAGCGTGCCCGGAAGCAGCCCGACTGGATTTGAACTCTGGAACCTTCACTCGGAGTCCGACGCTGATGTCACTGCGCCACCAGCCGGAAGAGTACAGGCATCTAATGGATTTTAGTTGTTGGAAATGGGGAAGATCAAGAAAAGAGAGGGAAGGGTCTGACACATGAAAATGAGAAGAGGGTTAAAAAAAGCGGCAACGGTAATGAAATTTGAAGCTGTCTGAGTGCAGAAAGCTGCCATCAAATCTTGAAAGGTTCATTTAATATTAGAATATGTGTGCAGTATACAACCTGAAATTTGTACTCTTCACGGACATCCACAAAACAAGAAACTCCACTGGACATCATGATGATTCCTTTTTTGCACCTTGTGAAGCATTGGACAGCCCCTTTGCTGTTTCTGTAGCAAATTGACTATTTTTACGAGGTCAAGTTGCTAGCTCAATGCTCAACCCACAAAGTTGGAAAGAATGCAAACAGTCTTCTGGATTCGAACTCAGGACCATTCACCTCGAAGTCCGGTGCCAATGTCACTACACAACCAGCCAGCACTCCCGTAGGGCATAAGAGAAGAGAAGTAAGTTGTTTCATGGACGAACTGGAAGAAGTCGCCTACGTCTGCAGAATCTGCTGGCACCATCTTTCCTCGCTCCTCCTCTTTTGTACCAAAGAATGAGGAGATGCACCTTGGAAGGGGAGCGAAGCAAGTTCTTTTCAAAGTATCGCTCAAAAAAAAAATGCAGGAACAATCTGTCAAAGGAGTGGAATTAGAGAATACGTTTGGTGTCAGAACAAGTTCAGCCTGGTGAAAAAAAGGAGAATGTTGGGATGTTCTGCACATAGTCCTGCACATCCAAAGCAGTTGTTTACTTTTATCTGACTTGACTAGGCTCACATCAAGAGGTCACTATGGCACGTCCTTTGGTGTCAAAACAAAAAAGAAACTTCAATGGACTTCACTGTTTCTCTACTGACAACTGTTTGGGGACAACGCACAAGGGAGCAAGTGACCAGTGGGGCACTTGTTCTCCAAGTTCAAAGTAAATTTATTATCACTGTACATATCTGTCACCATATGCATTCTGAGATTCAATTTCTTGCAGGCATACTCAATAAATCTATAATAGAATCATAACCATAATACAATCAGTGAAGGACCGCACCAACTTGGGTGTTAAACCAGTATTGGAAAAAATATGCTGTGCAAGTATAAAAAGGAAGAAATAATAATAAAAAGCAATAAATACTGAGAATATGAGATGAAGGGACTTTGAAAGTGAGTCCATTGGTTGTGGGAACATTTCAGTGGTTGGGAAAGTGAAGTTGAGTGAAGTTATTCACTTGGATCATGAGCCTGATGGTTGAGGGGTAATCACTGTTCCTGAATCTGATGGTGAGAGTTCAGAGGCTCCCGTACTTTCTTCCTGATGGCAGCAGTGAGAAGAGAGCATGTCGTGGATGGTGGGGGTCCCTGATGATGGATGCTACATTCCAGTGACAGTGCTCCAAGTAGATGTGCTCAACGGTGGTGAGGGCTTTAATTGTGATGGACTGAGCCATATCCACTACTTTTTGTAGGATATTCTGTTCAAGGGCATTGGTGTTTTCACACCAGGCTTTGATGCCGCCAGTCAAAGTACTCTCCAGTAACCATCTATCAATGTTTGTCATGACAAATCTTTGCAAACTCCTAAGAAAGTAGAGTCACTGTTGTGCTTCCTTCATAATTGCACTTGCATGCTGGGCCCAGGACAGATACTCTGAAATAATAACAGAAGAATTTAAAGTTGCTGACACTCTCTACCTCTGATCCTCAGATGATGGACTGGCTCATGGATCTTCGGTTTCCTCCTCCTGAACTCAATAATCTGCTCCTTGGACTTGCCGAGAGCGAGTAAGCGGTTGTTGTTATAGCACCACTCAGCCAGATTTTCAATCTCCCTCCTATATGCTGATTGGTCACCACCTTCGATTTAGCTGGCCCATGACTGTTGTGTCATCAGCAAACTTGAATATGGCAATGGAGCTGCGCTTAGCCTCGCAGTCACAAGTGTAAAGTGAGTAGAGCAGGGGACTAAGCACACAGCCCTATGGTGAACCGGTGTTGATGGAGATTGTGTAGGCGATGTTGTTGACTGGGGCTTGCAAGTGCAGAAATCAATGATCCAATTGCACAAGGAGGTATTGAGGCCAAGATCTTGGAGCCTATTGATTAGTTTTGAGGGAATGATGGTATTGAATGCAGAGCTGCAATTGATAAAGAGCATCCAGATGTACGTATCTTTGCTGTCTAGATGTTCTAGGGTTGAGTGAAGAGCCAGTGAGACGGCATCTGCTGTGGACCTGTTGCTCTGGTAGGCAAATTGGAGCAGATCTAAGTCACTTCTCAGGCAGGAGATGATCTGTTTAATCACCAACCTCTCAACACACTTCATCACTGTGGATGTAGGTGCTACTGGATGAAAGTCACTGAAGCAAGTTACCATGTTCTTCTTAGACACTGGTATATTGGAAGTCTGTTTGAAGCAGGTGGGTACCTCAGGCTGATGAAGTGAGAGGTTAAAGATCTCAGTGAACATTCCAGCCAGTTGATCAGCACAGATTTTTAGTTCTTGGCCAGGTATCCCATCTGGGCTAGGTGTTCTTCATGGCTTCACCATCCTGAAGACTGCTCGCACGTGGGCCTCAGGGACTGATATCACAGGATCATCAGGGGCTGTGGGAATTTGTGATGTGGGAAGTTTTGATGGTCAAAGCGAGCATAGAAGGCATTGAGTTCATCCAGAAATGAAGCCCTGTTGTTGCCTACATTACTTGATTTTACTTTATCAGAGGTGATAGTATTCAAGCCAGTCACAAATGTTGAGCGTCCTTCGTTGATTCAAGTTTAACCTGGAATTGAACACTTCTCCCGTGAGATGACTTTCCAGAGAGTGAACCTGAACCTCTTTTAACCCTCTCGGTCACCAGACTTGAATGCCTCTGATCTGGCCCTAAGCAGCTTGTGGATCTCATGGTTCATCCAAGGCTTCTGGTTGGGGAAGACTGAATGATTTTGTGGGGTCACACTCATCTACACTGTGTTTATGAAGTCCATGACCATCATGATGTATTCATTCAGATCCACAGGCAAGTCATTCAATATGGCCCAAGTTCACCAACTCAAAGCAATCCTGTAGCTACTCCTCTGCTTGCCACAACCATCTCTTTGTTGTCCTCGCCTCTGGATCTTTGACCTTTAGCCTCTGCCTGTATGTAGGTTGGAGTAGGACAGCCAAGTGGTCAGATTTACTGATGCGTAGTCTGGGCATGGGACTCTGTACTCAATAGGCATGTCATTTCTGTGTCCCTGATGAAAGCCTCTTCGTCATTGCATCAAGAAGCTTGTCTGTAAAGTGTTTTGGATACATCACTAATGTGTTTAAAGTTACATTACAGATTAGCTGGTGGAAGTAAAGTCAGAATGGTTGAGATATCCGTTACATAAAAATGACAACTATGTTACATACAGTAATAGTAATTGCACTACTTTGTAATCAGGGAAGGAAATATATGACAGAAGGAAGAATAGAAAGATGATTAGATTGCAATATTAAACTCACACAATATTTTATTAGCAGAGCTCTTAAAGCAGAAATCCAGCCCTGTTTCCTCTGGAGGAGCAAAATAAACACATTGGGCCATTTGATAAGATAAAAAAGAGATGCTGTGTCATTATTTTTAGATGCATAAACAATGGAATCCATTAAGTTGCGGCCATTATAAAAGGGTTATTTGAAATTGTTGCCTAAGTAGATCACATAACCAAGGGCGGTAATACCCAAGGGAGAGATAGATTCTTTCTTCCACACATCCATTGATCAAAGCTGCTGAGGCAGTACGAAGACAACAGGGATTCTGCAGATGCTGGAAATTCAAGCAACACACAACAAAGTTGCTGGTGAACTCAGCAGGCCAAGCAACATCTGTAGGAAGAGGTGCAGTCAACGTTTCAGGCCGAGACCCTTTGTCAGGACTAACTGAAGGAAGAGTGAGTAAGGGATTTGAAAGTTGGAGGGGGAGGGGGAGATCCAAAATGATAGGAGAAGACAGGAGGGGGAGGGATAGAGCCAAGAGCTGGACAGGTGATAGGCAAAAGGGGATACGAGAGGATCATGGGACAGGAGGTCCGGGAAGAAAGACAGGGGGGGGAGGGGGGGGACACCTAGAGGATGGGCAAGAGGTATATTCAGAGGGACAGAGGGAGAAAAAGGAGAGTGAGAGAAAGAATGTGTGCATAAAAATGAGTAACAGATGGGGTACAAGGGGGAGGTGGGGCCTTAGCGGAAGTTAGAGAAGTCAATGTTCATGCCATCAGGTTGGAGGCTACCCAGACGGAATATAAGGTGTTGTTCCTCCAACCTGAGTGTGGCTTCATCTTTACAGTAGAGGAGGCCGTGGATAGACATATCAGAATGGGAATGGGATGTGGAATTAAAATGTGTGGCCACTGGGAGATCCTGCTTTCTCTGGCGGACAGAGCATAGATGTTCAGCAAAGCAGTCTCCCAGTCTGCGTCGGGTCTCGCCAATATATAAAAGGCCACATCGGGAGCACCGGACGCAGTATATCACCCCAGTCGACTCACAGGTGAAGTGTTGCCTCACCTGGAAGGACTGTTTGGGGCCCTGAATGGTGGTAAGGGAGGAAGTGTAAGGGCATGTGTAGCACTTGTTCCGCTTACACAGATAAGTGCCAGGAGGGAGATCAGTGGGGAGGGATGGGGGGGACGAATGGACAAGGGAGTTGTATAGGGAGCGATCCCTGCGGAATGCAGAGAGAGGCGGGGAGGGAAAGATGTGCTTAGTGGTGAGATTAGAGGCAGTAGGAAGGATGGCAACAAGCTTTATAATCCAACAGAGGGATGGCTGACAGATACACTTTCAATGCATCTTGGAATAGAATATTTACAAAATCTTATGTACTTTTATGCAGGCGCCATGGCAGCGTAGCGATTAGCGCAACGCTATTACAGCTCAGGGTATCGGAGTTTAGTGCTCAGTTCCAGCACTGTACGTCCTTCCCAGTGGAATGTGCTGGTTTTCCAGGGTGCTCCAGTTTCAGTACAAAGACGTACCGGGTTGGCTAAACGATTGTTATAAATTGTCCGGTAATTAGGTTAGGCTGAATTGGGGTTGAGGTTGCTCAGGCAGTGTAACTCAAAGAGGTAGTGTGGCCTACTCTGTGTTGTATTACAGTGGCACAGTGGTGTCGTGGTTAGCACAACGCTTGACAATACAGGAGACCTGGGTTCAGTCCCTGCCATTGCCTGTAAGGAGATTTATACGATCTCCCCGTGACCGCGAGGGTTTCCTCCGGGTGCTTAGGTTTCCTGCCGCTGCCCAAAGACTACTTACTGGTTGGTGGGTTTAATTAGTCATTGTAAATTGGGGGATTGCTGGGCAGCAGGACTCGAAAGGCCTGCTGTACCTCAAGACATAAAAATAAATAAAGTAAGCCAAATTGTTGGATTGAACTGAAGCCAACCATATTCCTCAACAGGAAGGATTTGAAAACAGCTCAGTTACAAATGCATCGCTTTTCTAAATCATACATCAATGCTGGTGCAAAAAAATTTCACATTAGAAAACTTTATTTCTCCTTTAGCTGAGTTATTTTCTTCAAAGCACATTATCAAAGTAAGTGTAAGTTATACAACCTTGAGATTCATCTCCTTACGGGCAGCCACAAAACAAGAAACCCAAAAGAGCCCAATTTTTTTTTCTTAAAAAAAGACCAACACCCAAAGCATAGAGGCAGGGAAAAAAAAAATAATCAAACTATGCAAACAATAAAAGCAAGCAATAGCATTCAGAATGAAATTGAGTCCATAGACCCCAGAACAGTAGTCCTTTCTACCATACTACAGCAAATGATGAACACCAGTTATCAGATTCAAAGGAGGCATTATTAGCATATTGATAAACTGTTTATACATCATTACATTTTTCCATTGTGTAAAGAAAGCTTCTTTGACTTACTGTAGACAGTTATCATTTTCGTTAAGATCGATGAACGTCCAGATGAGCATTTCACTTGACATACCACTTTAACAGGCCATGACTGAACACTTGGCACTGAGTAGGTCAGCTTGTTGTTTTGCATTGTTGAATTTTGATCTTTTATTCCTTCCATTATTATTGATGCTGCTGAACACATTGCAGCGCAAGTCACTTCCAAACGGTGTCCAATTTCCACAGCCGGGGGTTCTGCACGTATCAACATTAGATCTTCAGCTCCCACTTCTGACAAGAGAACAAATCACAATGAATGGTAGAGATTCAATGCTTTGAGATGATGAATAACCAAGACCCCAGCCGATTTTGAAAACAGATAAAGTAGAAATAAAACCAAAATGAGAGAAATATGTAGTATAACGAGCAGCATCTGTGGAGAGAGAAACAAAGTTAATCGAGTCAAGTCATGTTTATTGTCATTTAACTATATACATGTATATAGAAACGAGATAGTGTTTCTCTGAACTAGGGTGTAAAGCAAAGTAGTACACATAACACACAAAACACACGACAACGTAAGAAGGCAAGGATAAAATCTACAGAAGAATCACACATCAACAAACTAAGGTGCACTAATATTAAATTTTGTAAGGTACAGGACAGATTAACCAGTGATGCTTCGAATACGATGTGGCAGGGAGTTCAGAAGCCTAATGGCCTGGGGGAAGAAACTGTTTCCCATCCTGACTGTTCTTGTTTTTATGCATTCGAGTCTCCTGCCTGATGGTAGAAAGTCAAAGCAGATGCTGAATGGATGGGTGGGATCCTTAAGAATACTAAGGGCCCTGCATATTCAGTGCTCCTGAAATGTCCCCATTGGATGGTAGGGAGACCTCAGGTGTTCTCACACAGGACTTCTGTCCTGATGCTCGACTGCTCCCATACCAGATGGAGATGCAACTTGTCAGGATGCTCTCAATGGTGATCCTGTAAAATGCAGTTAAGATAGGGACTTATAATGTTTAATATTGGTAACTTTTTGTCACAACTGGCCAAGCTTGGTCAAGTTCAAAGTACAAAGTATGTATATATTATACAACCCTGAGATTCATCTCCTGACAGGCAGCCACAAAACAAAGAAACTCAAAAGAACCCATTTTAAAAAAAGATTGCCAAATATGCAGAGAGAGAAAAAACAGTTTGTTGCTTTTGCTGGTGAAAACAGGGGGGCGGGGGAGTGGAGGGAGAGACGGTTGATGCTTTTGCTACTGTCTGTGCATGGGAAGATGAGGGAGGCTCTGGGGTTCTGATATTTCCATCATTCAACTCTGAGGTATTTTCTGTTTCGTGGACGTCTGTGAAGAGTCAGAATTTCATGCTGTGTCCTGTATACATTCTCTGATATTAAATTGAACCACTTGAACCATTTGAAATCATGCAAGGAATAAAAGTAAGCAAATAGCATCCGGAACGACAGTGAGCCCACAGACACAAAGTGCATTACGCTGGAGTAGGCCACATCCTCAGCCTCAGTTCAGTGCAGAGCCAGATTAACGCCACAGGGCAACGATCAGAACCAGCCAGAAACTTGCCTATGGACCTGGCACCCTGCCTTTTCAATCCGCCTGGCATTAAATCGGCTAAACATTGGGTCATTCGTTATTCCAAATCCTGGGCCCTGTTGCATCAATACCCTCTGGGCCTTTGATGCAAGCCCCTCCATTGCCTTCCTTACAAGAATTTTATTTTATTTGGATACAATGAATAATCAAGCAGCATTTTGCTTAAGGGCTTACTGGTTTTAATCATTATTCACAAGGAACAGGGCAAAAACTTCCCATAAGTAACAGAATGCCAGATACAAGTAAGGGTACTAGCATTGACACTAAAACTGCAATAGAATTACCAAAGTCAATATGAAATAACAACTTCTTTGTAACTTTCAACAGTGTCATAGAATGGAAACAGACCTTGGGTCCACCGCACCTATGCTGACCACCAGCCACTGAATACAAGACGATCAGAGATAGGAGCAGAATCGGGCCATTCGGCCCATCAATTCTTCTCTGCTGTTTGATTATGGCCGATTGATTTTCCCCCTCAACCCTATTTTCCTGCCTTCTCCCTTTGATGCTCTGACTAACCAAGAACCTATCAATCTCAATATTAAATAAACGCAGTGACTTAGTTTCCATTGTCTGTGGCAATGAATTCCACAGATTTACCACAGTCTGGCTGAAGAAATGTCTCATCATCTTTGTTATCAATGGACATCCTTACAATTTGAGGCTGTGCCCTCTGGTCCTAGACTTCCCCACTAATGGAAACATCATCTTCATGTCCACTCTATGTTGGCCTTTCAATATTCAGTAGGTTTCACTGAGATCCTGCTGATTCTTCTAATCTCCAATAAGTACAGACCCAGAGCCATCAATCACTTGTCGTATGTTAACTCTTTCATTCCCGAGATATTTCTCATAAACCTCCTCTGGGCCAGCACATCCTTTCTTAGATATAGGGCCCAAAATTGCTCTCAATACTCCAAATGTGACCTGACAAATGCCTTATAAAGCCTTAGCTAATTCAGCATTAATCCTAAATCCCCAACAATCTCCCCTAGATTCTACCATGGACCTACACACCAGCGGCAATTTACGGCCGTCAATCAATCTACCAACCAGCAGGTCGAAAGGACATTGGAGAAACCAGAGCTCTCAGGGAGAATACAAGTATTCACAAAGAGAATGAGCAAATTCCACAAGGTTAGGATGAAAACAGTCATTCAAAGCGCACACACTCCAAGCCTGGCTCAGGGGCACATCCATTCCACATTTCGGTCTCTATCATCACCACACACTCAACCCAATCTCTGTGCCACTGTCACAGACTTCTATTAGCTAGTGTGTGGAGGACTGTGTACTAAAGAGGCCAAACCTGGCATTCCCATACCAGAAGCCATGGATAAACTGGGAGATCCGCTCCCTACTGAAGTACAGGACTGCAGTGATCAAACCGTGGTGACCTTGACCTATTCAAGAAATGAAGATATGAGCTTTGTAAAGCTATCAAGGATGGTAAAAAGTCTAAAATTGAGTCCTAGACCAGCCATCAGTTGCGGCAGGGCTTACGTGCTATAACATACCACAAAAGGAAGTCAGGCAGCATCACCAACAACAGTGCATCTCTTCCTGTGAACTCCGTGCATCCTATGCACATTTTGAACAAAAGAGGAATGGACATTCACCACCCACCCCCGCCAACTTCAATGCAGCTGTACCCACAGTTATAGATGTTAGAGCAGTCTGCCAGAGTTTGAACCAATGTCAAATATATAGCATCTGACCCAGATAGAGCCCGGGGTTTGTCCTTAGACCCTGTGCAGATCACTGGTGGGTATTTGCAGACATTTTTAAACTCTCCCTACTTCACCTACTTTCATCCTGGTACCTAAGAAAAATAAGGTAAGTGCCGTAATGAAGACCAGCTAGTGTCTCTGACATCCACCATCATGAAGTGTTTCAAGAAACTGATCACATACATCCACACAGCCTCCCAGAGAACCTTAACTCATTGCAATTTGCCTACTACAGGAACAGGTCCACAGCAGATGTCATCTCCCTGGCTCTACACTCAACTCTAAAGCAATCCATTCTTCTGTAGGAATTAGTTTATACAGCTTGGCTAAAATAAGTACTGAACATTATCGCAAGCAGATTTAATATCACCAGCATTTGTTGTTAAATTTCTTGACTTTGTGACATCAGTGAAGGCAATAATAAGAGAAAAATAAACCATGAATTACAGTATATTTATGTTAAATAGGTAAATGAAATGTAGTGTAAAAATGGAAATAAAAAAGCAGTGAGATAGTGTTCATGGGTTTAATGTTCATTCAGAAGTCGGATGGCAGGAGGAAGAAGCTGTTCCTGAATCACTGAGTGTTTGCTGTCAAGCTTCTAAATCTCCTTGAGAACAAGGCTTGACCTGGGTGATGGAGGCCCTTAATAATGGATGCCGCCTTTTTGAGGCATTGCTCTTTGACGATGTCCTGGATACTACAAAGGCTAGTGCCCATGATGAAGTTGATGAAGTTTACAACTCTGCAGCTTATTTCGATTCTGTGCAGTAGCCTCCCCACCCCCTCCCCACTATACCAGACCTCCTCAAGTCTGAAACATCAATTCTTATTCTCAGTTATCTTTCCATTTGTGGATCTGTCAAGAAGTGTTCCTATATTACTGAGAACATTGGTCCTTGGTCTGAAGCCATGAAAACAAAGGTAAAATTGGTTTATTATTGTCACATATACAGAGATGTAGTGAAAAATATCATGATGTTATTCTTCTGTCTCTAAACTGACTTGCCAAAGTTCGGCCATTATACGTGAGGAATAAGAGGCACATTCATACTGATAGTACCAGAGGTAATGTTTTCAACGGCTTTTAAAGTGAAAATTATGTTGGAGTTTCCATCAGCTCCAATGGTGGAGGAGCAAGCTTTCATCAATAAAGATAAAAGATATTTTTATTTAACTGTATGTGTACACTCCCAAATTTCTTGGCCAGATTTCCCTCTGGAATCTCCAACTAATGTATCCTGTGAAGATATAATCCTATGCCCCTCCCAACAGCCAGATGAGGAGGCCCGGTAGCGTAGTGGTTAGCACGACACTTTACTGTACCTGTGACCTGGGTTCAATCCTGCCCCTGCCGTAAGGAGTTTGTACGTTCTCCCCGTGACCGCCTGGGTTTCCTCCGGGTGCTCCGGTTTCCTCCCGCAATCCAACGACATACCAGTTGGTAAATTAATTGGTCATTGTAGACTGTCCTGTGATTAGGCTAGGAATAATTGGGGGAATGCTGGGTGGCGTAGCTCAAAGCATCAAAAAGGCCTACTTAGCACAGCATCTCAATAAATAAATCAATAAATAAAGATAAGTATTAGCCATTGTACCCAGTTATTCTTTAGTGCTATTGAACATACATAATTCAAAAGGTGAAGTGCATCTCGGCAAGTACAGCTTTTATGACAAACTAATTTTCCAAGTTAATGGTGAGGGAAATGTGAACTTATAAATATAATGAGAGCTATCTCCCTCATATTGTGCTTCAAATGAATCTCTGAGGTACCCTGGTAGTTTGTGATTAATTGGTCAAAATTTTACTTGTGAATGTTCCAAAGTTATCGCTGCATGTACTGGAATAGCAGCAGTCAATATGCTTTGAGGTAACTCATTCTAAATTACCATTTCTACTGTGCACAGCCATAAAATGTTATTTAAATGCAGATTTTTTCATCCTTGCAAATTTTTTTCTGGTTGAGCAAAGACAGTGAAGCAGCATTTAAGAATTGCACAATAATGACATGCCTGCACAAGATTACACCTTTTCCTGAAATTAAAGGAGGATCTACTAATCCTGCAAGCTAGGTGTTGGCGGTGCAGATGATGCGGACATCTTTGTGCTTCCTCACTCAGATGAAGTTGCACTCTAACTGGTGCCTATGCTTGGATCATGAGTGTTGCCATGATGCCTTGCCCTTGTTCCTCTGACAAACAAGTATCCATTTTAATGCCACTATGCACTAATTACTTGTAAAAGGAAGGATCCTGCTAGAATTAGACTTCTCTGCTCCTTGACCATCACTCCTTGCAAGAGGGGCTTGTGTCCCTTCTTAACCCTGGCATTGATGCTGCTCAGAAATATCAGTTGTTCTGGTGACGAGTACAAAACCTAAAATGTTAACTTTTTCTCCACAGATGCTGTCTAACCTGCTGAGTGTTTCCAGCTTTCCCTCATTTATCTGCATCCTTTGTTCCCATTGGAATGTGAACCAGGAGTTTTTTCCACGGTCAGACTCGTAGTCCACAAGGTTCAGGATTGAGGTGCCTGTACCGTTGACCCAAGTGTTCTGGTTCTAAGTTGAATTGAGCCAAAGAGTCATAAGCCAGAACATTTTCCACAGTAACTCACTGAGACAGTAAACTCACTCATGCTTGAAGGTGAGACACACTCCCTGATGACAACGTTCCTCTTCTGCCCAACAAGGCATAAATACAAGGCCACATACAGAACAAGGTAACACCACCTTGCTCCCTCCTCTCTGTGACAATTCACTCAGTCGCTGGTGAGATTAGCCTTTAGCCATCCCTGATATTCCAGGTTCAGAACTTCATATTATGGATTAAAGTGTCTCATATTTGTACTTCATGTTTGTCACAACCATAGACTTTGCTGCGGAGTCTCGATGTCCTTACAGGCAGGCAGCTAAAAGGGGCTGGCAATCACGCTTGTGAAAGTGCACATTCCAGCTCATTAGGATGGGTTTTAACTCACTGCCTTTTGTTTTAATCTCGTTGGGTGTTAACTAAAACATAGTGAAGGTAATACTGCCCACTTCCCTTAGTCCACGTTCCAGGAAGGAAGATTAGAACTTAGATTGATGCTGCAAAGGAGCGGTATTAATTTAGAACTAAGTTCCTGCTTCTGAGCTGCAGGAATGGCATTAGATTTTAAAAGAACATAGAGGAGTACAGCACAGGAAAAGGCCATTCAGCCCACAATGTTGTGCTGAACCAGCCATAAAGCAAATCAAAAATACCTAAACACTAATCCCTCCTATCTACACCATGTCCATATCCCTCCATTCTTTTTATAGCCATGTGCCTATCCAAATGGCTCCTAACAGCCTCTGATGTATTTATTTTTTTTTTAATTTAGCTTGAGTTTTTAAGTTTTAGTTTCTGATTTAGTTTTCATTTCTACTGTTGTCTCTCACCCTCTGCATTTGAGCCATTACCAAGCACCGTGTCAGCAAGAGGCAGCCGGGAACCTCAGGGATATCTCTCTGGCTCAGAGATGGGGGAAACTCTCTCTCAGCAATTGAGAGTTTATTGATGTCAAGGTTCTGAATGGTCAGCCTCTGGGCACCGGCAAGATCCACCTTTCCACAGAATTGCTCCAACTTGTGCTGGAAGGCAACCATAGGGAACAGTTCTCCTTGTACCTGGTTAATTCAGCAGAACTTCTGCTGGTGCTAGGCCATCTAGACCATCTCAGCACAACCCATGGACCAATTGGTCCCTCAAGGTACTCCTAGTTTGGGGCCAGCATGCTTGTATACCTGTCCGGGTCCAGCTCAAGCCCTTGTTAGCATATTCTCTCCTGTGCCAACTAGTGTGGTGTTCCAGCTGAATATGCTGACCTTCCTGAGGTCTTCAGTAAGACGACCACCTCTCTGCCTGCACACCAGGCATATGACCACATCATTGACGGGTTACCGAGTTCTAGTTCCCCCACCCAGGTCCAGCTCTTTGCCCTGTCTCATCCTGAGGTGGTGACCATGGAAGAATACATCAAGGAGGCATTGACCTTAGGATTTATCCATCTGTAAATGTCTCCAGAAAGGTCAGCTTCTTTTTTCGTAAGCAAGAATGATGGCAAGCTCTATCTCTGCATTGACTATCAGCCCTTCAGCAATATCATTTTGAAGAACCACTACTCTCTTCACTGCTTTCCTCTGTGTTCAACCAACCATATTCTCCAAGATAGATCTGCACAATGCTTACAACCTGGTTCACATCAGATAAGGGTCAAGTGGAAGGCAGCATTCAATACTTCCACTGGCTGCTATGAGTACCTTTTGGTCTGGGCAATGCACCTGCAGTTTTCAGGCCCTGGTACTGTGACACGTAGAATCAATTAGACATCTCTGAGGGCAACACCAATCCAAAGCCCATCTTTCCTTACTCATGCATTGTTGTTTTGGTGATTTGGGGAACAGAAACAGAGATGAGTGCTGCCCAACAGTCAGATCCTGGCCCAGGCGAGGGATCTCCCAACCAGCAGTTTTTTCCTACCACAGTGCACCCCTGAATGTTGTACTAGGGCATTCTTCCCATTTGGTTGACTATGTGGGGGATTCAACAGACCCTAGAATTTATAAAGAGATCTTTTTGGTGCTGGTCTATGGTCTAAGGTGTCCATGATTTTGTCTCCGCCAGTCCCACTTGTGCACAAGAGCACATCATGTCATTGTCCTATCTGGCTGCTCTGTCTGCTGCCCGTGCCTCACCACCTCTGGCCCCACCTCTTGGTGGGTTTTATCACTGGTCTGCCTCCATCAGATGGGAACACTACTATTCTGGTACTTGTTGACTGGTTCTCCAAGGAAGATGACTTCATTGCTCCCATGAGCCGGAGAAGCTGCTAAACTGCCACCTTTCTAGTTCAGCATGTGTTCAGGCTGCATGGCTTCCCTCAGGAAATCATGTCTAATCAAGGACCACAGTTCGTGTCCCATTTTTGGAAGGTTTTCTCCTCTCTGGGGAGCTACAGTCAACCTCTTGTCAGGTTTTCACACCTAATCTAATGGCTAGAGGGAGAGAATGAACCAGGAACTGGAGACAGCCCTGAACCATGACCCGTGACCTTGAGCTCTCAAATGGTTTGAGCAGAGATAGCTCACAATAACTTATCATCATCCTCCACTGGCAGATCCCCCTTTTAATGCCAAAACGGATTCTAGCCACCAATCTTCCCTGACCAAGATAGTGATGTGGGAATGTCCGCTGCTGAACAAGTGGTTCACCGATGCAAGCGCATGTGGAGATGGGCCAAGGCTTCTCTGTTGCACAGTTGGGAACAATATGCCCAAAAAGTGAGGCTGCTTACACCAGAAGAAAAAGTCTGACTGGCATCTAGAGATCTTCCTTTGTGGGACCATCTGAAGTGGTGAATGCATTAACAGAGCCTCCTGTAGACTGCGCCTGACATCATCGATAAAGATTCACCCGGTATTCCAGGTTTCCCAGCTCAAGGCAGTGACTTCCTCCCCCCCCCTTGGTGAATGGGTCCCTAGTCTATTCTGTGGAGCTCTTCCCAAGAACTTCGCTCCGTATGGGCATAGTCTGGTACCTTGTCAATGGGGAGTATGGCCCAGAGGAACGTCTCTGGGCTCCAGCTTGTGATATGAGACATCCTGAACGAGTCTCTCATCCTGAAGTTCCAGGGGGCACAGGTCTCTGTCGCCTCGGGAGTTGCATCTAGGGAGGGGTGCAATGTCACGGCCATGGACTCTGCCGCGAGGTCTGAGCGCCCTCTCGGACGGGCAGCTGAACGGGATCAGCAATCACGTTCGGGAGAATGCACAGCCCGGCCCATTAGGGTTCTTCGGTGGTTACATTTAACTCCCTTCCTATTTCAGTCTGGTCAAGTCTTGTCCGAAGCGTAGCTATGAAAACACACCCTGCATACATTTTTCCACAATCCTGGATTTTAGATTGACGCTGCAAAGGGGCGGTATTAATTACGTTATTTACGTTTTTTGACAAAACTATAGGGTTTTATTTACCTCACATATACAGAAGGTATTCAATATTTACAAGGCAGTAAGTATACTCAGATTAAAATATGGTTACTACCGTCTATGAAACAGTTAATACCCGGGGAGGGGGCACCGCTCCCGAAAGTGCCCCACTGTACCCATTGTCACCGCGTGCTCCCTCTCCAGGGACAGCCGGGCACAACCCTTGGAAGAGGGGCAGGCAGTCGGCCCGGGCAGCACCTCCTACCTTCCGCCGCCTCGACCCGCGAGTGGCCATCTTGGCCAGGCCCAGGAGCAGAGGTACCGTCGACGTTTCGGGTCGAGACCCTTCGGCAGGTCTGGGGGAAAACCCCCACGGGGAGGACGGACAGACTCCTCACAGAGGACATTGGAACTGAATTCCGAACTCCTCCGCCCCCCTGTAACAGTATCACGCTAACCGCTACACCACCGTGGCGCCGTTTATTACTTCCGAGCCTCAGTGACGGTGTTAGATTTTAGTTTGAGTTTTAGTTAGTGAATCTGTTTTTTTTTTTCCCCCACTTTCGTTCTGTGCAGTTCTTTTAAAACTAAGTTCATTCTGTTGCTGCATCTGCCTACACTTGGGCCGTCACCAAACATGTCACATTCAAGGCCGAGCCAGCGTTGAATTGTCCATCCCTCGCTGCCCTGAAGGAGGTGGTGGTGGACTCCCGTCCTGAAACACTGCAGTCGATGAGGTGTCGGTGTACCTACAGTGCCGTGAGGGAGAGAATTCCAGGGGAAGGTGAAGGAATGGCGATCTATACTCAATATATTCACAAAAACCCAGTGAACCGCATTTCTGTGGGTGACAACGCCTTGTTAGTGAGCGAGGTCAGAGGAGACAGGCCAGACTGGTTCAAGCCGACAGGAAGGCAACAGTAACTCTAATAACCTCGCGTTGCAACAGTGGCGTGTGTCCCAACCTTGAAGCAGATGGGCTACAGCAGCAGGAGACCATGAACATACACTCCGTGGCCACTTTATTAAGCGGGAGGCACCTAATAAAATGGCCACCGGGTACATTTCCAAGTCAGGTGCTGTGCGGCTCAGAGAGCAATTGTGTGTGGTTTCCGCTAAACCAGCGGTAATATCTGTCCATTGACCACAGACGCGTGTGGGCTCAGCACCGCAGCCCGTACCCAGCTCCCGGCTCCGGCCAGTGGACACAAGGCTCACTGTCTCGTGTTCCCGGGAAGCAAATGTCTCCATAGCGTGTCACATATCTGCTGATGGAGGAAAAGCTAAGAAGTTTTCTAATGACTCTGCCATAGTTGGATGCATCAGCAAGGGAGATGAGGCTGAGTACAGGGCTACGGTAGGAAACTTTGTCACATGGTGTGAGCAGAATTATCTGCAGCTTAATGTGAAAAAGACTAAGGAGCTAGTGGTAGACCTGAGGAGGGCTAAGGCACCAGTGACCCGTTGCCATCCAGGGGGTCAGTGTGGACATGGAGGTTTACAAATACCTGGGGATATGAATTGACAATAAACTGGACTGGTCAAACAACACTGAGGCTGTCTACAAGAAGGGTCAGAGCTGTCTCTATTTCCTGAGGAGACAGGTCCTTTAACATCTGCCGGACAATGCTGAGGATGTTCTACGAGTCTGTGGTGGCCAGTGCTATCATGTTTGCTGTTGTGTGCTGGGGCAGCAGGCTGAGGGTAGCAGACACCAACAGAATCAACAAACTCATTCGTAAGGCCAGTGATGTTGTGGGGATGGAATTGGAGTCTCTGACGGTGGTGTCTGAAAAGAGGATGCTGTCCAAGTTACATGCCATCTTGGACAACGTCTCCCATCCACTACATAATGTACTGGTTGAGCATAGGAAAACGTTCAGCCAGAGACTCATTCTACCGAGAGGCAATACAGAGCGTCATAGGAAGTCATTCCTGCCTGTGGTCATCAAACTTTACAACTCCTCCCTTGGAGGGTTAGACACCCTGAGACAATAGGCTGGTCCTGGACTTATTTCCTGGCATAATTTACATATTACTATTTAACTATTCATAGTTTTATTACTATTTAATTATTTATGGTGCAACTGTAACGAAAACCAATTTCCCCCAGGGTGAATAAAGTATGACTATGACTACTACTATGACTAAGACGTTCCAAGACGTTAAATTCTTCCCCACAAGACATTCTGACATTTCGGACAATAGTTTATATAAGACTATAGTTTAAATTCTGCACGGAGTGTTTGGGTCACCAGGGGGCGAACGATGGGGTGGCCAGGTAGCTGTTCAATATTCCTCATAGTTACAAAACTTTAGTTCAGTGTCAATAAAGATTTTCACTAACAGAAACATTGAATACAACAAACGGTTGAAGATTCGGCTCCGCTTGTGATCATTTCCCCGAGTTCATCACCAGTTCCTACGTACACCACACACAAGCCAAGAATCGCGTTCTCTCGGCGCTTCAGCTCGCTGCTCATTTCGCATCCAATGTGGATCCGATTCCTTTAAACCTTGCCGGTGAACCCTGCTCGCCACCCTTTAGGACAACGTCTTGCAGATCACAACCTGATTCCCCAATCTCCCCGTTCAATTTGACTTATGTTGTCAATTCTTAATTGATTACGTTTTGATGATTTTCCTGCTGGTGTGGTTTTGTGGAATATTCAAAACTCAGATTTACTGTGCGGGACTTTTACGCCTTGCCGAACCGTGCAGCCGATCTACTGACAATAAAAGATAAATCTTAGATAATCGCTTGGCTGACGTATTAGAGCTGAGCCCCAGCGAGTCAGTCTCTATATCCCCTCTTGTGAGTTCCAAACCCACGGTGAGCTCAGGGCTTGGATTTGGCAAACTGGGCCAGGTATGCCACGGAGATACGTCCGCCCACCGGGCTGTCGTTCTGTGGTACCGCATACTGACCAACCGTTGGGTCCGGTTAACACTTCCCTACAAATGTTACTAGACAGGAAACTCGGCACCGCGGTAAAAACCCAACCGTAACAACGCCGCAAATACCTGCTACAGTAAAAAACGAGGTAAAAAGGCAAAGATATCCAGTCCACGGGGTGAGTCCGAATTCCATAAGTCAAAGATTTCAGGTACAAAATTCCGGAGAACAAACGCTTCTTCGGCTTTCTGATCCAGAAGTGTCCCGGTCTCCTCTCCCTTTGATTTGAGATCCAAGTATCAGAGCTTTCAGACAGACTGGAAGGGAAGATGAGCACCGCCTGTCTTTAAAAAGCTGTTTGAGATGTACCCATTACTGCGCTGACAACTTCTTGTTTGGTTCTGCGGATAATCTGATGTGTCACTTCCCATTTGCACCATAATCAAGAACAGCTGGATGTAATTAACACATGTAAAGCGACCATTTCACATGCAAATAAAACTAATAAAAACACTTTCAGCACAAGCGTAAAACGGCATGTTAGGTAGTTAGGTTTCACATCGTCTCAATAGCATAACTGCATTTTTTAAAAATCGGGCATGCAGGAAATCTTAAATAAAAATAGAAAATGTTGGAACTGGTCAACTATGGAAAGAGAAACATAATTAATGTTTTAAGCCTGGAATTATTGACTAGACAGGTCTTTCATAAGCAAGGGACTGAACAATTATAAGACCACAGGACATAGTAGAATTAGGCAATTTGATCATCAGTTCTCCTCATCATGGCTAATTTATTATCCCAACTCAACTCCATTCTCTTGCCTTATCACCATAAGTTTTGCAACCCTGAAAAATCAAGAACTTATCTATCTCTGCTTTAAATACATCCAATGACTTGGTCTTCACAGCCGTTGGATTCAACACCCTCTGGGTAAAGAAATTCCTCCTCATCTCTTTTCTAAATGGACATCCCTCTTTCTGAGGCTGTCCCCTAAACTCCCCCACTAGAGGAAATGTGTGTTCTTGGTCTTCTGCTGTTGTAGCCCATCCACCTTAAGGTCCAGCGTGTTGTGTGTTCAGAGATGCTGTTCTACGCACCACTGTTGTAACGAGTGATTATTTGAGATACTATTTCCTTCCTGTCAATTTGACCCAATCTGGCCATTCTCCTCTGACCTCTCTCATTAATAAAGCGTTTTTGCCCAGAGAACTGCAGCTCACAGTATTTTTTGCACCATTCTCTATAAACACTGGAGACCCTTTTTTGAAAATCCCAGGAGAAGAGCAGTTTCTGAGATCTTCAAACCACCCCTTCTGACACCAACAATCATTCCACATCTTTGGCAATAAATTCCATAGATTTGCCAACCCCTGGCTAAAGACATACCTCCTCGCTTCTGTTCTTTTTATTCTGAGGCTGTGCGCTCTGGTCCTAGACTCCTTCACTAGAGGAAACATCCTCTCCTAGATCTTCAACTGAAACCAATATTGTCTAACTTATTCTATCTAAACTAATTGTGATTTTCAAAATCTATACGGTATTAAATTGCAACCTTTTAAATTACCCTTGCTGCCCTAAATACCAATGACATAACAGGCAGTAACTAACATTTAAATTATCCGCACAATCTCGGCCTTGGCACCAGATGGGCAAAATACCTCCCATGCCTTTCTAAGACATCGTCTTTTCTTAAAGTTTGAAATTCTAACCGTTTCATGTGAAACACTCTTCCTGCTCAGCAGCCAGAGAAAGGGTCTCGGCCAAAACATCGACTGTACTCTTTTCCATAGATGCTGCCTGGCCTGCTGAGTTCCTCCAGCATTTTGTGCGTGTTGTTTGGATTTCCAGCACCTGCAGATTTTCTCTTGTTAGAGAAAGGTTGAGTGCACGTTTCGGGTCTCTTTGTGCCGCTGTCAAACACTGTAAATTTCTTCATGGCCCACAACTCGCAATGAGTTACAAAACAGTGAGTGAGTTGTCTTTGCACCCAGCAGGGGAGCTGAATTGTGTGAGTCACTTTCAGAGCAACAATTCTCTGAGCCGCTGTCAAAATTTTCACGTAAACCAGCGCGAGGGGTAACCGTTACAAACAACATCCACAAGACAAATGTCTTTCATGAATTTACCCCACTACTCTGTAAGGGAAAGAAAATTAAAATTCATTCTGTGTCCTTTTCTGGTTCAGAAAGGGATATTCACAAACAAAGGAGTCACTAGGAAAGTGTGAAACCACAAGAAATCACCTTATTGGAATTATAATGCAATACAGAAAGAAAAACAAATGGTTATGTAACATAGAAAACAAGCTGATACTTATCCTCCACTAAATGCACTGAGCTGCAGAATACCCGAGAGAACCACAAATCCAATAACTATCAATCACTCTTTCTCTCTCCCCTCCACCCCGCTCCTACTCTCCCTCTCTCTCCATTCTCTCCCTCCCTCTCTCCCCTTCTCTCTCTTTCCTTCTCCGTCCCCCTCCCCTCCCTCCCCTCTCTCTCCCCTCTGTCCCTCCCCTCCCTCCTCTCTCCCTCCCTCTGTCTCTCCCCTTCCCTCCCTCTCCCTCTCTCTCCCCCTTCTCTCTCTTTCCTTCTCCCTCTCCCCTCCCTCCCTCTTTCTCTCCCCTTCTCTTTCTTTCCTTCTCCCTCTCCCCTCCCTCCTCACTCTCTCCCCTCCCTCCCTCTCTCTCTACCTCTCCCTCCCTGCCCTCCTCTCTCCCTCCCTCTGTCTCTCTCCTTCTCTCTTTCCTTCTCCCTCTCCCCTCCCTCCTCTCTCTCTCCCCTCTCTCCCTCTCTCTCTCCCCTTCTCTCTCTTTCCTTCTCCCTCCTCTCACTCTCCCTCCCCTCTCTCTCTCTCCGTCTTTCTCCTTCCCTCTCACTCACCCTCTCCATTCCCTTCTCCCCTACCACTCTCTCTGTCCCTGTGTCTATCCCCAGTCCTTAGAACTAGCACTAGTCATGACCCAGCCTAAGAGAAGATTCCACTTTGCACAAAGAAAGTGCTCCTTTCTATACTCCAAGATCCTTTCAAAACTCTGACATAATTCTTACCCCAATACTTTCTCATGATACAGCACCATTTTGTACCTGCTCTGCCACAATGACTTCATCTTCTCTAGACAAACCTGTTTTCATCATTATTCACTCTCAAGGCTGTCAACTTCTACTCCTTTAACTTTCACAATACAATCCCACATCAGCCTAACCTTTTTGTCTGACAGATTTCCATTTTATTTTAGCATATACCAAGAAGGAACCACATTTAATTCTTACTTTACATACACCATGCTGCTGAGTCTTTCAAAGCCAAGGGGGGTGGAGTTTGCCTCATGATCAATTCCTCATGGTGTACAAACATGGTAGTACTGTCCCAGTCCTGTTCACCAAGACCTGGAACACCTCATGAGCGCGTGCCGTCCATTTTACCTGCCCCGGGAGATTTCAGTGATCACTTTGGTTGTTGTGTACATCCTACTGCTGGCTAATGTCAGGCAGGCTCGAGACGAACTGTGTGATGTGATCAACAGGCATGGAACAGCACATCCTGGTGCCTTCCCTGTCATTTTGGGGGATTTTAACCAGGGCCAGCTTGAAAAAGTTTCTAAATAATTATTACCAACAAATGACTTGTAGTACCAGAGGAACCAACACACTGGAAGAGTCTCGGCCTAAAACATCGACTGTTTGCTCGTTTCCATAGATGCTGTCTGGCCTGCTGAGATCCCCCAGCGATTTGTGTGTGTTGATTGGATTTCCCGCATCTGCAGATTTTCTCTTATCTGTGATTCAACACACGGAACCATTGTTTCACCACCATCAGGAGGGTCTACTGTGCTATCCCACTTTGGGGAGTCTGATCACTTGGCTGTACTTCTACTCCCTGAGTATAGGCAGAGACTGAAGACTGCAGCATCAGTAGTGAGGACCAAGAAGGTATGGACAAGGGAGGCACAGGAGTACTTACAGGACTACAGGACTACTTGAGGACAAGGATGGACTGGACCGTATTCGGGGATTTATCTCAGTCTGAATGAACACGTCACAGCTGTATCCAACTTCATTAAAACCTGTGTCGATGAGTGTGCCTATGAGAACTTACTGTACTTTCCCAAACCAAAAGCCGTTGTAGGTCTAGATTTGTAGTCTGGTGAGGGCTAGATGTGCAGTATTCAAGTCTGGCATCCTAGACCTGTACGGAAAAAAAAAAAACACATGTGACTTGCAGATGACTATTTCGAGAGCAAAGAGACATTCCGAGTGAGGTTGGAGGCGACATCAGATGCACGACAATTCTGGCAGGGTTTGCAGGCCATTACTTCCTACAAAGCAAAACCCAATATCATGATTGGCAGTGATACTTCACTACCAGATGAGCTCAACACCTTTTATGCTCACTTTGAAAGGGAGAATTAAACTACATCTATGAGGATCCCTGCAGTACCCAGTAACCCTGTAATCTCTGTCTCAGAGGCTGACATCAGGCTGTCTTTCAAGAGGGTGTACACTCACAAGGCACCAGGCCCCAATGGAGTACCTGGTAAGACTCTGAAAACCTGTGCCAACCAACTGGCAGGGGTGTTCAAAGACATTTTCAATCTCTCGCTGCTACAATTGGAAGTTCCCACTGGCTTCAAAAGGGCAACAAGTATACCAGTGCCCGCAAAGTACAGGATGAGCTGCCTCAATGACTATTGGCCAGAAGGACTCACCTCTCCGGTGATGAAGAGGTTGGTTATGGCTAGAATCAGCTCCTGCCTAAGCAAAGACCTGGACCCACTACAATGTGCCTATCCCCACAATGGGTCTATGGTGGATGCGATCTCATTGGCTCTCCAAGCAGCCTTGGATCACCTGGACAATGCAAATACCAATGTCAGGATGCTGTTTACTGGCTGTAGCTCAGTGCTTAACACCATCATTCCTACAACCCTGATCAAAAAGCTACAGAACCTGGGCCTGTGTACCTCTCTTTGGATCCTCCCAACTGGATCCTTGACTTCCTTACTGGAAGACCACAATATGTGAGGATTGGAAATCACATCTCCGCCTTGCTGACAATCAACACTGGCGCACCTCAGGGATGCATGCTTGGCCCACTGCTCCACGCTCTCTGCACCCATGACTGTGGGGCTAGGCACAGCATGAACATCTATAAATTTGCTGTTGATACAACCATTGTTGGCAGGATCTCAGATGGAGATGAGAGGGCGTACAGGAGTGAAGCATACCAGCTGCTTGAGTGGTGTTGCAACAATAAACTTGCACTCAACATCAGTAAGTCTGAAAAGCAGATTGTGGACTTCAGAAAGGGTACGATGAGGGAAGACACACCAGGGATCAGATGTAGAGAGTCAGCAATTTCAAGTTCTTAGGTGTTAATATCTCTGAGAACCTAACCTGATCCCAACGTATCAATGCAGCTATAAAGAAGGTAAGACAATGGCGATATTTCATTAGGAGTTCAGGAAGGTTTGGTATGTCCTCAAAAATACTCGCAAATTTCTACAGATGTACGGTGAAGAGTATTCTAACTGGCTGCACCATGCTCTGGTATGGGGGAGGATATTGTACTGCTGCCACAAAATTAACAAATTTCACCACGTATGCCGGTGATATTAATTCGATTCAGATTCACTGCCCTTAGCAGTAAAGGCTGATTGACTCTGGAAAATATGGAACACTTCCTTGATCTTGGGGGCCATCTTTC
Organism: Mobula birostris; assembly: GCF_030028105.1. NCBI lineage: Eukaryota > Metazoa > Chordata > Chondrichthyes > Myliobatiformes > Myliobatidae > Mobula > Mobula birostris. Next base: position 8,092,729 of record NC_092401.1, read on the forward strand.
ATTAAGGCAGAAGTCAATAACTGAACTGATTGTCTTTAATATGCCTCCCTGCCTTTGGTTAATTGAAGAAAAGTGTGTTTGAAGGTGGAGACTGCAATTGGCATCTGAGATCCCTCCCATCCTACCTGCATCTGAGAACAGGACTGCCTACATCTTGGTGCTAGAAAAATGTCACCTATGTTATCTCCACAAAACTTATTCCAAGGCATAAGCAAACCAGTGTCAGTGCCCTTCCATGGGCCACTATCCCTAGCATGGAGGCCCCAGTTGGTTGCATTAAGGTAGACCACATGGTATTTTGTCCTAATACAGTCACCTTCTCTTGCTTTTTGCCTTCCAGGAGAACATTTTTGCTGGAGGGGGCAGTTTCCTCATTTGCTGTAGACACAGCAGCGGACCAGGTATACTTCACAGTTATTTCTAACTGATTGGCTTTCAATGTCCTTCAGTGCACCAAGAGCTTTTTGCTTTCTCTTCAGGGTGGTGGAGAACATACTAAGAAAAACAGCTCAGAGTTAATGCTTAGACTTCAACAGTTTGATAAGGTTCTGTTATTGTGTATTATCTACACTGTTCACAACCTGACATACATACATATACACACACACACACACACACACACACACACACACACACACACACACACACACACACACACACACACAGAAAGGCATACACATACACGATACGCCATCTTCGAGATCATTCATCAGTCCTAAGGGATTTCAGCCCGGAATGTGGACGATCCATTCATTACCAAAGATGCTGCTTGGCCTGCTGAGTTCCTCCGGTATTTTGTGTGTGTTACCCTTGACCTTGTCTCCTCTCTGCCATGAGCCCTTGAACCCTATCTCATTAATCTCATCGTCTTCCCCCGGGATCAATAAAGTATGACTATGACTATGACTATGTCTTTAGCATTATTTATTTTCTTATGTACCTCACAATAATTTCTATGTCTTGCACTGACACAAAACAACAAAGTTCAAAGTAAATTTATTATCAACGTATGTATACGCCACCATATACTACTCTGAGATTCATTTTCTTGTGGGCATTCACAATAAAACAAGACATACAATAGAATCATTGAAACGTCAAAGACTGATAAACAAGCAATGTGCAACAGAAGACAAACTATGCAAATACTAAAAAAAAACAATTAAATAAATGATACTGAGAACATGAGTTGTAGAGTCCTTGAAAGTGAGTCCATAGGTTATGGAATCAGTTCAGTGTTGAGGTGAGTGAAGTTATCCACACAAGTTCAGGAGCCTGATGTTTGAAGGGGAATAATTGTGCTGAACATGGTGGTGTGGGTTCTAAAGTTCCTGTTGCTCCTTCCTGATGGTAACAGTGAGAGGAGAGACTTGCCTGGATGGTGGGCGCCCCTGAGAATGGAAGCATAGCCTAAATGAAGGACTCCCATACATCACTGATAATAAACCTCATTCTGATTGTCCAAGGAGAAGACTTCACCAACAAACTTGCAGCATTAGTGTTATTCAGTCAGTGAGGAAGAATTTGCTAGGTCAATCCAAATTGCCAAACAACTTCAGCCAACACAGCTCAGCGATGAAGATCATGTTATGTATTATGAAATTAGCAAGAAGCTTATTTCTCATGGGATAAATGACTTATTGCCAAAACAAATAGATCATTTACTTCAGTGCATCTGTGCTTCATAAGTCTGGGAAAATAAAAAGTTCTCATCTTTTATTTAAAACCATATGAGTCACGCAGGCACCTTTGGTGCAGAATTTCTGTCCTGTGTTTGAGTGCCAAACATCAGAGGAGTTCCTGGCATCATTAATCAGAACCTGCCAGCAGAGTGTTCCTGCATGGAAAATACAGGTGTTCCTTTTGATGCTCATGATAGTCAAATAATTACTTTTTGATGACCAGTTACTGGCATTTTGTAAGCAGAAACTGATTGTACAATAACTTAATGAGAATCTAAAATTGAATCTTGTGGAAGTTCCTGTTTGTGAGAACCAGAATTGGAACTAGAATCAGGTTTAATGTAATCCGAATATGTCATGGAATTTGTTAACTTTGCATGCAATACATAATAACAGAGAAAAAAACAAACTGTGAATTAAGCATATAGATATCAAATAGTTAAATTAAGTAAGTAGAGCAAAAATAGGAAATAAAAAAGTCGTGAGATAGTGTTCATAGGTTCTATGCCCATTCAGAAATCAGATGGCAGAGGGGAAGAAGCTGTTCCTGAATCATTGAGTATGTGTCTTCAGGCTCCTGTACCTCCTTCCTGATGGTGGCAATGAGAACAAGGCATGTCCCGGGTGATGGGGGTCCTTAATGATGAATGCCGCCTTTCTGAGGCATCGCTCCTTGAAAATGTCTGGATACTACGGAGGCTGGAGCCCGTGATGGAGCTGACTAAGTTTACAACTCTTTGCAGCTTGCTTCGATCCTGTGCAGTAGCTCCCACCCCACTTCCCCCCAATTCCAGACGGCGATGCAGCCAGTTAGAATGCTCTCCATAGTGCATCTGTAGAAACTTGGAAATATTTTTAGCGACATATCAAATCTCCTCAAACTTCTAATAAGATATAGCTGCTGTCTTGCCTTCTTTATATCTTCATCAATATTTTGGCTCCAGGTTAGGTCCTTGGAGATATTGACATCCAGGAGCTTGAAGTTGCTCATTCTTTCCACTTCTGATCCTGCTGTGAGTATTGGTTCGTCTTACTCTTCCTGAAGTCCATAATCAGCTCTTTGGTCTTACCGACGCTAAGTGTGAGGTTGCCGCTGCGACACCACTCAACCAGCTGATCTATCTCACTCCTGTACGCCCTCTCATCACCGTCTGAGATTCTGCCGACAATGGTTGTGTCATCAGCAAATTTATAGATGGCATTTGAGCTGTGCCTAGCCACACAGTCATGGGTGTGGAGAGAGTAGAGCAGTGGGCTAAGCACACATCCCCGAGGTGCACCATATAATCACTTTCTGATGACCAGTTACTGTTATTTTGCAAGAAGAAACTCATTGTACTTCACATGATTGCACAGTATTTAATGAGAAGCTAGAAGATGAATTTGTGGAAGTTCCTGTTTATAAGATCCATTTACTAATATCATGGCTGAACTTTCACAAAGTGTCATCTTCCTGCAAAAACCCCAAACTCGTGCTGCAAACACCAAATTTGGGTCAGGTTTTGTCTTTGTTGTGCTCTAATTGTCAGCAGGACTAGGTGCCCTTTCTAAATTTCCCACTTCCACATTTTTTTCCCTGAAAAAGACTGACAATATTATGCCAATAACTGACTGTCAATTTTTTATCTGAATCCTTTGCCTTTCTATTCAGCCTCTTTTATGCCTGTGAGCTGGAAAAGCGCTTTTTGCAGCAATTTAAAAAAAAATCATTACCCTTATCTAGTAATATTTAAGCACATTGATCTTATTTCCTGATTAGAAAATCGAACAGGTCAGATTTAGGACCTTCGTCCCATTGTGTTTGTACCGACAATAACACCAATCAAAACTAATACTTTCTGCCTAGGCATAATAAATATCCTCTTGTTTCTTGCCTATTCCTGTATCTAAGTACTGACTTACTTACTGTCTGTTATGCCACTGGTGATGAAGATCCTCCATCTCCTCTGTCCCTACCATCGCACTCAGATATAGAAGGAACCTTCATTGCCGTTTGTGTTAGTTTTTGTTGACCATTCAGGGTTGTTAGCTCTGAGCCGAACCCCCGAACCTGGACCACTGTTAGTCTGTCCTCTACTCTTTGACCAGTTTGGCATGGGTGACCCTACCTATAGCCAAAGCACAAGGCCCTGACTCCAGCCAACATAGCTCTCTGGGTCATTGAGGCACACAAGCCTCCAAACCCTACAACAAGTCTATGGACCTTATGGGGGTAAATCTAGCTAAATTGTTGTTCCTCTCTGCACCTTGTGGTGCATCAGGCAGCAAACTTGCCATTTCTTTAGCATTTGTCTGTTTTTTACAAGGCCAAGTTGCTAGCTCGTTGCTCCATCCGGCACAAGTGGAAAGCGTGCGAGGAACTGGCTGGATTCGAACTCGGTGCCACTCACCTTGAATCCAGTGTGAATGCACCACATCACCAGCTGGCTAACTAAATACCTCTTCAATATTGTTCTCATATATACTTTTACCACCTCCCCAGTAGCATGTTCCAGGTACCCACCACTCTATAAAAATGCTTTATTTGCAAATCTCCTTTAAACTCCGCTCCTCTGCCTTAAAACTCTGCCCTCTAGCATTTGACATCTCCCCCCTGGAAGAAAGACTGCTGATCTATGATATCTATGACTCCCATAAATACATCTGTCTGTAAGACCATCCTTTGGCCTCTGAAGCTCCAGACAAAATAATCCAATTCTGTCCACCTTCTCTTTATAGTTAACACGCCCCATCTTGAGGAGATTTGGTATGCCTCTTGCGAATTTCTACAGAAGTATTACGGAGAGCATTCCAAATGGTTGAATCACTGTCCGGTATGGAGGGGTTACTGCGCGGAATCGGGAAAAACTGCAGAAGGTTGCCAACTCAGCCATCTCTATCAGGGGCACTAGTCTCCCCACCACTGAGGGCATCTTTATAAGCGATGCAGCAAAAGGTGGCACCTATCATTAAGGACCTGCATCACCCAGGACATGCCCTCTTCTCATTGCTGCCATCAAGGAGGAGGTCGAGGAGCCTGAAGACATGCATTCAACATTTTAGGAACAGCTTCTTCACGTCTGCCATTGGATTTTTGAATGGGCAATGAATCCACGTACACTAATTACCACACTCTTTTTGCGCTAATTTAATTTATATATTTCTTATTGTAATTTATAGTATTTTCATTATGTGGCAGACATTGTTGTTGGAGAGTAACTACATAGCTGGCCATGAACACAGAAAGGATGACTGGGGAACTGAGGGCGTGAAGTGTAGCAAGGCAAAATCATTTTTGTTCTGTGGTTTCCTACGTGTCAAATTCTGAGTTATCTTGTCCGAACTAGTTTGGTATTCCTTACTCATCAGGAACGGGTCCTGTTACGAGAAATGATAGCATGTTTAGGCATATTCCAAAGGAAATCCAGTAAAGCTGTGAACCAGGGAATTACACACATAATGCAATACAGTATCTAGATTTTTTCATTTCCTGGACTTTATCAGAATCAGGTTAAATATCACCGGCATACGTCCTGAAACTTGTTGTTTTTACGGCAGCAGTACATTGCAACACATAATAATGAATTAAGTTAGATAAGTAGTGCAAAAGAAATAGTGAGGTAGTGTCTGTGGGTTCAATGCCCATTCTGAAATCAGATGGCAGTGAGGAGGAAGCCGTTCCTGAAACATTCAGCGTGTGGCTTCAGGTTCCTGTAACTCCTCCCTGATGAGAACAAGGCAAGACCTGGGTGATGGGTACAGGAATGCCACGTTTTAGAGGCATCGCTCCTTGATGATGTCCTGGATGCTAAGGAGGCTAGTGCCCATGATGGAGCTGACTGAATTCACAACTTTCTGCAGCTTATTTTGATCCTGTACGTGAGCACCCCACCCCACCCCCTCCAGACCAGATGGTGATGCAGCCACTTAGAATCCACGGTACATCTGTAGAAATTTGTGAGATAAGAAAATAATGTTGATTGCTTATTATTTTTCAAGGGGAAAACAGCCTCATGTATTGAGGGGAGTTTAACTGGATGAATAACTAACCTTTGTGACTGTGAAGAAGCAGGAAGCAGATGCACAGACCTGACAATGTCTAGGATTAATTTCCGACCTCAAAGTAATTTGTGTATCAGAGTGTAGACGCCTGAGACTAGTCCAGAATTAGCAGGACCTATCGCACCACCAGAGATGGAAGTTGTCCGTCAATTCCTTGTGTATTTTAGGTGCTTGCTAGGGAAAATGCTAGCATTTTGGAGATAGTGATCATAATTTTATCTCCTTTGCAATAGCATTAGAGAGAGATACGAACAGACAAGTTAGAAAAGCGTTCAAGGGGAATTATAAGGCTATCAGGCAGGAAATTGGAGGCTTAAATTGGAAACAGATGTTCTCAGGGAAAGGTACGGAAGAAATGTGGCAAATATTCAAGGGATATTTGTGTGGAGTTCTGCATACGTACGTTCCAATGAGACAGGGAAGTTATGGTAGGGTACAAAGGCTGTAATAAATCTAGTCAAGAGGAAAGGAAAAGCTTACAAAAGGGTCAGAGAGCTAGGTAATGTTAGAGACCTGGAAGATTATAAGGCTAATAGGAAGGAGCTTAAGAAGGAAATTAGGAAAGCCGGAAGGGGCCATGAGAAGGCCTTGGCAAGCAGGATTAAGGAAAACCCCAAGGCCTTCTACAAGTATGTGAAGAGCAGTAGGATAAGACGTGAAAGAATAGGACCTATCAAGTGTGACAGTGGGGAAGTGTGTATAGAACTGGAGGAAATAGCAGAGGTACTTAATGAATACTTTACTTCAAAATTCATTATGGAAAAGGATCTTGGTGATTGTAGTGCTGACTTGCAGCGGACTGAAAAGCTTGAGCATGTAGATGTTAAGAAAGAGGATATGCTGGAGCTTTTGGTAAGCATCAAGTTGGATAAGTCGCCGGAACCGGATGAGATGTACCCCAGGCTCTTGTGGGAGGCGAGGAAGGAGATTGCTGAGCCTCTGGTGATGATCTTTGCATCATCGATTGGGACGGGAGAGGTTCCGGAGGACTGGAGGGTTGCGGATGTTGTTCCCTTATTCAAGAAAGGGAGTAGAGATAGCCCAGGAAATTATAGACCAGTGAGTCTTACCTCAGTGGTTGGTAAGTTGTTGGAGAAGATCCTGAGAGGCAGGATTTATGAACATTTGGAGAGGCATAATATGATTAGGAGTAGTCAGCATGGCTTTGTCAAGAGTAGGTCATGCCTTATGAGCCTGATTGAATTTTTTGAGGATGTGACTAAACACATTGATGAAGGAAGAGCAGTAGATGTAGTGTATATGGATTTATGCAAGGCACTTGATAAGGTACCCCATGCAAGGCTTATTGAGAAAGCAAGGATGCATGGGATCCAAGGGGACATTGCTTTGTGGATCCAGAACTGGCTTGCCCACAGAAGGCAAAGAGTGGTTGTCAACGGGTCATATTCTGCATGGAGGTCAGTGACCAGTGGTGTGTCTCAGGGATCCGTTCTGGGACTCCTACTCTTCGGATTTTTATAAATGACCTGGGTGAGGAAGTGGAGGGATGGGTTAGTAAGTTTGCTGATGACACCAAGATTGGTGGTGTTGTGGACAGTGTGGAGGGCTGTCAGAAGTTACAGCGGGACATTGATAGGATACAAAACTGGGCTAAGAAGTGGCAGATGGAGTTCAACCCAGATAAGTATGAGGTGGTTCATTTTGGTAGGTCAAATATGATAGAATATAGTATTAATGGTAAGACTCTTGGCAGTGTGGAGGATCAGAGGGATCTTGAGCTCAGAGTCCATAGGACACTCAAAGCAGCTGTGCAGGCTGACCCTGTGGTTAAGAAGGCATACAATGTATAGGCCTTCATCAATCGTGGAATTGAATTTAGGAGAGGTAATGTTGCAGCTACATAGGACCCTAGTCAGACCCCACTTGGAGTACTGTGCTCAGTTCTGGTCGCCTCACTACAGGAAGGATGTGGGAGTCATAGAAAGGTGCAGAGGAGATTTACAGGGCTGTTGCCTGAATTGGGGAGCATGCCTTATGAGAATAGGTTGAGTGAACTCGGCCTTTTTTCCTTGGAGTGACGGAGGATGAGAGGTGACCTGATAAGGGTGTATAAGATGATGACAGACATTGATCGTGTGGATAGTCAGAGGCTTTTTCCCAGGGCTGAAATGGTTGCCACAAGAGGACACAGGTTTAAGGTGCTGGGGAGTAGGTACAGAGGGGATGTTAGGGGTAAGTTTTTTACTCAGAGAGTGGTGAGTGCATGGAATGGGCTGCCTGCAACAGTGGTGGAGGCGGCTACAATAGGGTCTTTTAAGAGACTTTTGGATAGGTACATGGAGTTTACTAAAATAGAGGGCTATAGGTAAGCCTAGTAATTTCTAAGGTAGGGACATGTTCGGCACAACTCTGTGGGCCGAAGGGCCTGTATTGTGCTCTAGGTTTTCTATGTTTCTATGAAAATCCCTCCTCATCTCTGTTCTAACAGGACGTCCCTCTATTCTGAGGCTGTGCCCTCTGGTCCTAGATTCCTCCACTTTTGGAACATCCTATGCACGTACATGCTACCACACCTTTCAATTCTCAATAGGTTTCAATGAGATACCCCTACATGCTTCGGAACTCCAGCGAGTACAGGCCCAGAGTCATCAAGTGCTCCTCATACGTTAACCCTTTCATTTCCAGGATTATTCTTGGGAACCTCCTCTGGATCTTCTGCAATATCTACACATCTTTTCTTAGATATGAGGTTCAAAACTGCTCACAATACTCTGTGCGGTCTGACCAATGCCTTCTAAAGCATCAGCATTACATCCTTGCTTTTATATCCTCGTCCTCTTGAAATGAATGCGAACATTGCACTTGCCTTCCTTACTACTGACTCAACCTGCAAGTTAACCTTTAGGGAATCCTGCACGAGGAGAGCAAATTCCTTTGAGGAGGGAGAGGAGGGTTCATGGGCAGATGGAGCCAGGTGTGGGACTCCATAATCTGCAACCCCTTATTGCCTCCACCAGTTGCCTCCCAGGCTCACTCGTTTTCTCCACCTCTCCCTCCCACCTGGTTTCATCCACCTTCCTCACCTGGATCCACCAGGACCAGCTCGACCCCTTCCTTCACCTCGATGTGGTGGCTACTCTCTTTTAACCTCTCAGTCCTAGTGCACAGTCTTGGCCCGAAACATCAATTATCTCTTTTCCTCTGCAGATGTTGTCTTGATTTCTCTAACTTCCGGTAAACTCTCCCCCTCCCACTTCCCTCTTTTTTCCATTCCCCATTCTGTCTTTCCTCTTACCCGTTCTCTTCTCTCCTGCCCAGCTCCTCCCTCTGATGCCCCTCCTCCTTCTCTTTCTCCCATGGTACACTCTCCTCTCCAATCAGATTCCTTCTTCTTCAGCCCTTTACCTTTTCCACCTATCACAATCCAGCTTCTCACTTCATCCCTCGTCCCCGAGCCATCTCATTTCCCCTCATCTGGCTTCACCTTTCACCTTCCATTTCTCTTCCTCCACCTTCTTATTCTGGCTTCTCCTTGCCTTCCTATGAAGAGCCTTGGCCTGGAATGTAGACTGTTTCTTCCTTTCCATAGGTGCTGCCTGACCTGCTGAGTACCTCCAGCCTTTGCCACTCCAAAGAAAACAACCCAAGTTTATCCACTTCTCACGATAACACATGCCCTCTAAACCAGGCAGCATTCTGGTAACCCCCTTCTATCCCCTCTCCAAAGTCTCAACGTTCTTCCTATAGTGGAGTGACCAGAATTGTATGCAATATTCCAGATTGGCATAGCCAGAGTTTTATCAAGTTGCAACATAACCTCTTGACTTATGAACTCAATGCCTTGACAAATAAAAGCAAGCATTCCATAAGCCTTCTGAACCACCTTATCGACCTGTGTAGCCACTTTCAAGGAACTGTGAACTTGGATCCCAAGATCTCTCTGCTCAGCCACTCCGTTATGGATCTTGCCCCCAACAGTGTACAGTCCCCTTGCATTTGCCCTGCCAAGGTGCAACACCTCACATTTATCCTGATTAAACTCCATCTGCCGTTTCTCTGCCCATATCTGCAACTGATCTATATCGAACTGTATTCTTTGCCAGTCTTCTACACTATCCACAACTCCACCAGTCTTGGTGTCATCTGCAAACTTACTAACCCACTCATCTGCATCTTCATCCAGGTCATTTATATACATCACAAACAGCAAAGGTCCCAGCACAGTTCCCTGTGAAACTCCACTAATTACAAACGCCTTACTAAAATCCATGTAGACAACATCAACTGCCCTACACTTGTTAATCTCTCTCAACACCTTGTCAAAAAACACTCAATCGAGTTGGTAAGACACAATCTGCCCTTCATAAAGCCATGCTAGTTCTCCCTAGTTAGGTCATGGATTTCCAAATGCTCATATATCCTATCCATAAGAATTATCTCCAGCAATTCCCTTACAACTGACGTGAGACTCTCTGATCTGTAGTTCCCAGGGTTTTCCCCTGTTCCCTTCTTAAAAAGAGGAGCAACATTAACCACTCGCCAGTCCTCTTGGACCTCGCCGGTGACTAGAGAGGATAAAGCTCCAACAATCTTTTCACTTGCCTCCTTTAATAACCTGTGGTAAATCCCATCAGGCCCTGGGGTTTATCCAACTTAATACTCATTAGGAAGCCAACACTTCCTCCTCCTTGACCTCTAAATGCCCTAACATATTTATACACTCAGCACTGATCTTCTGGTCATCCATATCCTTTTCCTTGGTAAACATGGAATGGTTAATACTTATTAAGTACCTCACTCACATTCTCCACATCCAAGCAAATGTTCCCCTCTTTATCCTTGAATGGTCTCACCCTCTCCCTGGTTATCCTTTCACTCTTGATGTATGTATAGAATGCCTTGGGATTCACCTTAATCCTACTTGCCAAGAACCTTTCATGGCCCCTCCTGGCTTCCTAATTCCCTTCTTTAGTTCTTTTCTGATTTCTTTATACTCCTCATGTGCTTTATTTGATCCTAACTTCTGAAGCTTTATATACTTTTCCTTTTTCTTCTTGACCTAATTTATCGCTTCTCTGGGCATCCAAGGTTCTCTTGTCTTTCCATCTCCGTCCTTCCTTCTTACAGGAACGTATCTTTCCTATGCTCTGTGTAATTGATCTTTAAACACCCTCAACATGTCTGATGTGCACTTGCCAGAAAAAAAAATGTTCTCAATTAACTCTCCTTAGCTTCTGCCTTATGAATGCCCTTATAATTTGCCCTACAATTCAAAACTATCCTACAAGGACCATAGCTATCTTTATCTATAGCTGTTGCGAAAGTTACATAGTCACCTGTACACCTGCTCATTTCAGCCAATCATGTGGCAGCAACTCAATGCATACAAGCATGCAGACATGGTCAAGAGGTTCAGTTGTTGCTCAGACCAAATGTCAGAATAGGGAAGAACTTTGATCTGAGTGACTTTGACCATGGAATAATTGTTGGTGCCAGACGGGGTGGTTTGAGTTTCTCAAAAACTGCTGATCACCTGGGATTTTCACACACAACAGTCTCTAAAGTTTAAGGGAATGGTGCAAAAAGCAAAAAGCATCCAGTGAGTGGCAGTTCTGTGGATGGAAATGCTTTGTTAATGAGAGAGGTCAGAGGAGAATGGCCAGACTGGTTCAAGCTGACAGGAAAGTGACAGTAACTTAAGAGCATCTAAATGCAAAATACATCGAACCTTGAAGTGGATGGGCTATAGAAGAGAAAACCATGAATATGCACTCAGTGACCACTTTTTCAGATACAGGAGGTACCATACAAAGTGGCCACTGAGTGTATACTGTAAATGCTTTAACATTTTGAAGAACTGTAGGGATATAATGTTGGAGTCAAATACAGACTAAGACCATAAGGAGTAAGGAGAAGAGGGGAAAGAGAATTCTTTTTAAGCAAGTGAGTTGCAGGAATGAGATCAATTGACTGGTCAAATGGCATCGCAACAACTTTGCTCTCGACCCCGGTAAGACAAAAAAAAATTGATTATGGACTTCAGGAGGGAGAAGTTGAAGGAACTACACCGGTCCTCATCGAGTGAACAGTAGTGGAAAGGGTGAACAGCTTCAAGTTCCTGAGTGTCAACATCTCAGATCTACCCTGGGTCCAAAATATCGATGCAATTATGAAGAAGGCACCCCAGTGGTTGCATTTCATTTGGAGTTTGAGGAGATTTGGTTTGCCACCAAAGACTCTAGCAAATCTCTCTAGAGAGACCGTGGAGAGCATTCTGACTGGTTACATTACCATCTGGCATGGAGGGGGCCAAAGCACAGAATATCACGTGCAGGTCATTTTTTGAACACTTGTGTGATGCAGTCATTGTATCAGTCAATGCTTGCTGTTTGTTCTTAATAAAGTCAAGTTCAGAGTGGGTTTTCGTTAGAACATTTTATTACTGAACTGCTGCACAACACTGAGCCCATGCAACCAGCTCACCACTAGCTTCCAGTTGAAGCACTTGCATTGCCCACTGGGAACTGAAGTTCTTTATTGCATACACATAAGAACACATCTTCCCCCTTTAAAGTAAAACAAACAGAATACTATGTCCTCCTAAACCTACAAGAAACAATAATTCCTTCCAACAAAGATATATACATTCTGTAGCTGGTCTCTTTCCTCTGCTTTTTCTTTTGAATTTTTGACTTCAATTGTTAAGAACATCTCCAGTCCCTTATCCACTCATAACTTTCAGTTAGTCTCTGAGGTGGTGTAATGGTCTTTTTTAGTTTGCTATTTGTTTCCACAGGTGTATTGCTTGCATTTGATGCATCAATATTTGTGTCTTTCTGAGAATTTTGATCAACACTTTCATTTTTTACATCTGCTCTGTTCTATCAGGAGATACTGAAAGGGAGGTGACAATCATGTCAACATAGGCCTGTATATCTACACTATCTTCTTGTTTAATCTTTTCTTTCTTGTCAACTGCTCGGGACAGCAGCAAATATCTTGCAGCTCCCAATCTGACAAGTGTATTTGTGAGATTTGAGAGTGATAAAATATGCTCAGTAAAATTGTTTCTGCTATCATATCCAAGGGAATGCCAGTTTTAAAGCCTATGGAAATCTATGGTATTGGCTCGGATGGGCTCCACCTAACCCCCACCTTTTCCCCCTTATCACTCCGTTCACTCATTGGCTGGATTATCTTATTTATGGTGTATCTCTTGGTAATCCTGCTTTTATAACCCGCCTCTCACAACTTACTTACTAACTGCCTGTTACACCACTGGCATTTAGTGCCAGTGAAGGTTCTCCACCTCTGTCTCTTCTTGACCATCTTTTCTATTATGCCCCAGGTGTGATTCAGGGTCCTCATTTCTTCCTCTACAGTACATCGCAAAGTTCCTCGAAGATCTAAAGTATCAAGTTGGCTGCTGGCTGCGTGTCCAGAGACCCAAGTTCTTTGGGCACAGAGCTCAGAAAATGCGATGCAACAGACTTTTAACACCGCAAATAAGCGAGTTGTTTTGTTATGTCTCCCCTTTTGCTGTGAAACGGAGGCATCTCTTTTTCCCTCTTCAGTGAGAGACAGAGAACCTGAGGTATGTCGAATTACCGGGTGAACGAGTAGTCTTTGGGGTGCTGCAAGTCTGTGTCTTGTTTGATGCTTTGCTGCACACTTGAGTGCTCAATGGGGGGCACTGATGCTTTTTGCTTGTGGGGGGTGTCGTTGTTTTGTTGCTGCTTATGCGTGGGAGGGGGAAGTTGGGAGGGGTCTTTGGGATTCTAACATTTAATTGTGACTCATTCTTCAGGGCAATTCTCTGTTTTGGGGGATGTTTGTGAAGAAAAAGAATTTCAGGATGTATATGGCTAGCATGACAGGGCTCAGTTTTAAAGTGCTTGGAAGTAGGTACAGAGGAGATGCCAGGGGAAAGTTTTTTTTATGCAGAGAGTGGTGAGTGCGTGGAATGGGCTGCCGGCAACAGTGGTGGAGGCGGATACGATAGGATCTTTTAAGAGATTCCTGGACAGATACATAGAGCTCAGAAAAATAGAGAGCTATGGGTAACCTTAGGTAATTTCTAAGGTAAGGACATGTTCAACACAGCTTTGTGGGCTGAAGGGCCTGTATTGTGCTGTAGGTTTTCTATGTTTCTATATTACATACATTTCTCCGACATTTAATGTACCTATTGAAACTTTTTGCTAAAATCAAACGTATCATGTATCCTCTCCCTTACCCACCCTGCAAACTGCTTTTGATTCCTTCCTATTTCTGACAAAGTCTTTGACATAAATGTTAGCTCAATTTCCCTTCCCACAGATACGGACTGAAGGTCAAGTGTTAGAAACATCGGATCTTCTCCATCAACTTACCAACCACTGAAGTAAGACCCACTGGTCTATAATTTCCTGGGCTATCTCTACTCCCTTTCTTGAATTATGGAACAACATCCGCAACTCCTCAATCCTCCGAAACCTCCCCTGTCCCCATTGATGATGCAAAGATCAACCCCAGAGGCTCAGCAATCTTCTCCCTCGTCTCCCACAGTAGCCTGGGTTACATCTTGCCCAATCGTGGTGACTTATCCAACGTGATGCTTTCCAAAAGTTCCAGCACGTCATCTTTCTTAATATCTACATGCTCAAACTTTTCAGTCTGCTGTAAGTCATTCCTACAATCGCCAAGATCCTTTTCTGTAATGAAGCAAAGTATTCATTAAGTACTTCTGCTATCTCCTCCGATTCCATACATACTTTTCCACTGTCACACTTGATTGGTCCTATTCTCTCATGCCTTATCCTCTTGCTCTTCACATATTTGTAGAATGCCTTGGGGTTTTCCTTAACCCTGTCCGCCAAGGCCTTCTCATGGCCCCTTTTGACTCTCTTAATTTCTTTTTTAAGCTCCTTCCTGCTAGCTTCATAATTTTCTAGGTCTCCATCATTACCTAGTTTTTTGAACCTTTCATAAGCTTTTCTTTTCTTCCTGACAAGATTTATAATAGCCTTTGTACACCACAGTTCCTGTACCCTTCCATCCTTTCCCTGTCTCATTGGAACGTACCTATGCAGAACTTCACGCAAATATCCCCTGAACATTTGCCACATTTCTACTGTACATTTCCCTGAGAACATCTGTTCCCAACTTACACTTCCAAGTTCCTGCCTGATAGCCTCATATTTCCCCTTAATCCAATTAAACGCTTTCCTAACTTGTTTGTTCCTATACCTCTCCAATGCTATGGTAAAGGAGATAGCATTGTGATAGCATTTCCTATCTGTCCCTCGATGTCCCTGTTACTATTGGGTGGTCTATAAAAAACACCCAGTAGATTTATTGACTCCTTCCCATTCCTAACTTCCACCCACAGAGACTCTGAAGACAATCCCTACATGACTTCCTCCTTTTCAGCAGCCATGACGCTATCTCTGATCAACAGTGCCATGCCCCCACCTCTTTTGCCTCCCTCCCTGTCCTTTCTGAAACATCTAAAGCCTGGCACTTGAAGTAACCATTCCTACCCCTGAGTCATCCAAGTCTCTGTAATGGCCACAATATCGTAGCTCCAAGTACTGTTCCACGCTCTAAGCTCATCCACTTTGTTCATAATACTCAAACCATCGGTCTGAGCGCGGCCCTTCTCTATCACCTGCCCATCATCCTTCTCGCACTGCCTCCAAGCTTTCTCTATTTGTGAGCCAACTGCCTCTTCCTCTGTCTCTTCAGTTTGGTTCCCACCCCCAGCAATCCTAGTTTAAACTCACCCCAGTAGCCTTAGCAAACCTCCCCATGAGGATATTGGTCCCCTTGCGATTCAAATGCAACCCCAACATTTACTGTTTATACTTTACCAGAGGTCTGGCCCACTCACAATGGCCTGAATGGCTATTTTCCAGGCTGTGAGATCTGTTAGTTTTATAAACGTTTACAGATTTTCTCATTTGCAACTTGTTAAATATTTCACATAAATATTCCTGGCCAGAATAAATCTAAACTTCCCTTATTAACTTCTAGATTATGCTATGTACTTTCATTATGGCTAATCAAATGAAGCTAAGTGTCATGTTTCCAATATTTCAACAATTTGTAATATTAAAAGAATGAGAAAATATTGCATGCAAGGCAATTGTCAGCATTTTAGGAAATGACACATATTTTCATGTGAGCCTTAACTCAAGTGAACTTTTCATGTAAGTCTTCCTCTGTTGGCGGAGATTAATATCCTCTGTGGACCTGTTGATAGTGTCCAGATGGTCCAGCAATTAGGAAATTACACTTCTACCTTTGTTTGATCATTGGTAAATAACAGATTTGGAGGCTGAAATTCCAATGATTCCAGACCAAGTCATTGAAAATTAGAATCAGAATCAGGTTTATTATCATTAATAACATACTGTATGTTGTGAAATTGGTTGTTTTGTGGCAGCTCTACAGTGCAGTACATTAAAAATATATATAGTTTACAGAAATAACTGTGAAAAATAAATAAATTGCACAAAAAGGGGGCAAAATAGTGAGGATTTGGACGATTCGGAAAACGTAATGTCAGAGAGGAAGAAGCTGTTCCTGAAACAAGTGTGCATCTTTAGGCTCCCATACTCTGGCTAGATTGCCTATCCTACATCTTAATCAATGACCTTCTTGTCAGCTCTTGTCGAGCACTGGCAACCCAACAATATTTTGTAGTTGAGACCCCACCATTGAACTGGGCTGAGCACCAGGTTCTTGTTTTTGACATTTTAACTTCAGTTAATGTTAATTGAAACAATACGTACAGTACTATTTAATACTCAGGAGGGTGCTGGCAGAGTTCCTAGTTCATGTGAAGCAGAGATTCTAGTAGGGTTTATAACTGACATTCACTTAGGCATGCTAGCAGAAACAATTTTATTGAACATATTTTGCCTGTTTCAAATCCCACAACTTTCACCAGATTGGGAGCTGCAAGACTAAGAAGCAATACAGGCATTCATTGATGAGGGACAAGTCTGCATCATACAAATGCTGGACAAATTAACTACACAAAATATGAACTTGTGTAAACTATGCTGAGTGCCCCACCACAATGCCCAAACGTAGTTGAGGTAGGCAACAAGTATCTCTGCTCCATCTGCCAAAAGTGGAATTTCCCGCTGGCCAACCATTTTAATTCCTGTCCTCATTCCCGCTCCAACATGTCTGTCCACAGCCTCCTCATTTGCAGTGATGAGGCTACTCTCAGGGTGGAGGAGGAACACCTCGTATTCAGTTCAGGTAGCCTCCAATCTGATGGCATGAATATCAGTTTCTCCTTCCAGTAATCTTTTTTGTTCACTCCCCCTTCCCTCCTTTTCCATTTTCCCCTCTGGCCTTTTACCTCTTCTTCTGAACTGCCTATCACCTCTGCTGTTCCTTCTCCTTCTTCCCTTTCTCCCATGGTCCACTCTCCTCTCCAATGAGGTTCACTCTTCTCCAGCCCTTTACCTTTTCCACCCACCTGGCTTCACCTGTCACCTTCTAGCGGGGCGATACACACAAAATGCTGGAGGAACTCAGCAGGCCAGGCAGCATCTATTGAGAAGAGTAAATAGCTGGTGGTTCAGTCCAACAACCTTCACTGGTGTCCTGATGAAGGGTCTCAGCCTGAAACGTAGACTTTTTATTCTTTTCCATAGACGGCTGCCTGGCCTGCTGAGTTCCTCCAGCATTTTGTGGGCATTGCTTTAATTTCCAGCATCTGCAGATTTTCTCTTGTTTGTGACCTTCCAGCAGGTCCTTCTTCCCCCCTCCCACATTTTTGTTCTGACATTTTCCTCCTTCCTCCAGTCCTCGGCCCAAAATGGCAACTGCTTATTCAGCTCCATAGATACTACCTGGCTTGCTGAGTTCCCCCATCATTTTGTGTGTATTGCAATGAATAATCAGATCCAGATTCTAGTTTATTTATCACATGAACGTCAAAGTATACCATGAAATAAACCAACACAACCAAGGATGTGCCAGTTTCATTTTAAAGTGGAGTTTTACTTTCCATTGTAAAGTAAAAATTGTTGTGCCGACAGTTTCACCAATCACTGCCAGTTTTTGTGCGTTGCACCTTTGATTTACCTTTACAGTCTAGTATTGCAGAGTGAAGAACTTAGCAAAGTATGGGAACCCAAAGAATTGAGCAGAGTTGGTGTCGTTCAACGGTTTTATAAATTATCGACCTTATTGAATCTTCATTCAGGAATAGTGGCCTGCATCTGAGATAACTCCTGCAAGATCAGCAAGGTTTGTGCAGTGTTCACCATCCAGGAAAAAGGTCAGTTCCTTTAAGCCGTTTTATTTCCTTTATCGTGAATCCTTTGGACGGGATCAGCAATAACGTCATGTCGTTTGAATACTTTTCACTATTGTTGAGCAGAGTTTAATAAATGTTTATGTTTGTTTATAAAACCTGACTCAATTCTATATTCATTGTTGCTGGACACGTGACACACAGCACATTCTGGTGTGAGCATAGCATGCTTACAATGTTCAGAGGTACAACATGTCCATTAACTGGGTGACCATCAGGAGGGGGTAAGGGGATACGAGCCATTGCAGAGTACCCTGGTGGCTGTTTCCCTCAATAACAGATATACCACCCTGGATACTGTCGAGGGGAATAGGATGACCTAGCAGAGGAAAGCCACAGCAGTCAGGTCTCCGAGACGCAGAAGGGAAGGGGAGAAAAAGGCAAGCTGTAGTGATAGGAGATTCATCAGTTAGGGGATCAGACAGGAGGTTCTGTGGACGAGAATGAGATGTTCAGATGCTAGATCGCCTCCCTGATGCCAGGGTCAGGACATCTCGGAATGAGTCAACAACATTCTTAAGTGGGTGGGTGAGCAGCCAGAGGAAATGGCCATCCAGTAACATGGGTAGGAAGGGTGACGAGGCCCTGCAAAGTGAGTTCACAGAGCTATGTCTTAAGTTGAAGGACAGGACCTACAAGGTTGTGGGCTGAGGAGTGCTAGCCATGCCACTTGCAATTAGATAATCACACAGTTGAACACATGGGTGAGGAGGAGGCATAGGAGGGAGGGCTTCAGATTTTTGGATTACTGGGCTGCCTTTCAGGGAAAGGACAGTTTGCACCTGAACTGGAGGAGAAGTAATATCCTTGTGGGTACATTTGCTTATGCTGCATGGGGTGGTTTAAACTAGAGTTGCAGGGGCATGGGAACCACAGTGCCAGAGCAGATAACAGAGTGGTTGTGGGGAAATATGTTGTTTACCTACATACAAAGACAGGGATCAAAAGGTGGAGCATGGTTTAACTCCTGTTCTGAGTTGTGTGTATTTTAATGCAAAGAGTATCGTAGTACTGAGGCTATATGGCTGGAACTGAGGAATAAGAAAGGGATGACCGCATTAATGGGATTATATTATAGACCACCTAACAGTCTGCAGGACATAGAAGAACTAATTTAGAAACATAGAAACATAGAAAATAGGTGCAGGAGTAGGCCATTCGGCCCTTCGAGCCTGCACCGCCATTTATTATGATCATGGCTGATCATCCAACTCAGAACACCGCCCCAGCCTTCCCTCCATACCCCCTGACCCCCGTAGCCACAAGGGCCATATCTAACTCCCTCTTAAATATGGCCAATGAACTGGCCTCAACTGTTTCCTGTGGCAGAGAATTCCACAGATTCACCACTCTCTGTGTGAAGAAGTTTTTCCTAATCTCGGTCCTAAAAGGCTTCCCCTCTATCCTCAAACTGTGACCCCTCGTTCTGGACTTCCCCAACATCGGGAACAATCTTCCTGCATCTAGCCTGTCCAATCCCTTTAGGATCTTATACGTTTCAATCAGATCCCCCCTCAATCTTCTAAATTCCAATGAGTACAAGCCCAGTTCATCCAGTCTTTCTTCATATGAAAGTCCTGCCATCCCAGAAATCAATCTGGTTAACCTTCTCTGTACTCCCTCTATGGCAAGGATGTCTTTCCTCAGATTAGGGGACCAAAACTGCACACAATACTCCAGGTGTGGTCTCACCAAGGCCTTGTACAACTGCAGTAGTACCTCCCTGCTCCTGTACTCAAATCCTCTCACTATAAATGCCAGCATACCATTCGCCTTTTTCACCGCCTGCTGTACCTGCATGCCCACTTTCAATGACTGGTGTATAATGACACCCAGGTCTCGTTGCACCTCCCCTTTTCCTAATCGGCTACCATTCAGATAATAGTCTGTTTTCCTATTTTTGCCACCAAAGTGGATAACTTCACATTTATCCACATTAAATTGCATCTGCCATGAATTTGCCCACTCACCCAACCTATCCAAGTCACCCTGCATCCTCTTAGCATCCTCCTCACAGCTAACACTGCCACCCAGCTTCGTGTCATCCGCAAACTTGGAGATGCTGCATTTAATTCCCTCATCCAAGTCATTAATATATATTGTAAACAACTGGGGTCCCAGCACTGAGCCTTGCGGTACCCCACTAGTCACCGCCTGCCATTCTGAAAAGGTCCCGTTTATTCCCACTCTTTGCTTCCTGTCTGCTAACCAACTCTCCACCCACACCAATACCTTACCCCCAATACCGTGTGCTTTAAGTTTGCACACTAATCTCCTGTGTGGGACCTTGTCAAAAGCCTTCTGAAAATCCAAATATACCACATCCACTGGTTCTCTCCTATCCACTCTACTAGTTACATCCTCAAAAAATTCTATGAGATTCGTCAGACATGATTTTCCTTTCACAAATCCATGCTGACTTTGTCCGATCATTTCACCGCTTTCCAAATGTGCTGTTATCACATCCTTGATAACTGACTCCAGCAGTTTCCCCACCACAGACATTAGGCTAACCGGTCTATAATTCCCCGGTTTCTCTCTCCCTCCTTTTTTAAAAAGTGGAGTTACATTAGCCACCCTCCAATCCTCAGGAACTAGTCCAGAATCTAACGAGTTTTGAAAAATTATCACTAGTGCATCCACTATTTCTTGGGCTACTTCCTTAAGCACTCTAGGATGCAGACCATCTGGCCCTGGGGATTTATCTGCCTTCAATCCCTTCAATTTACCTAACACCACTTCCCTACTAACATGTATTTCGCTCAGTTCCTCCATCTCACTGGACCCTCTGTCCCCTA
Source organism: Mobula birostris (assembly GCF_030028105.1). Taxonomy (NCBI): domain Eukaryota; kingdom Metazoa; phylum Chordata; class Chondrichthyes; order Myliobatiformes; family Myliobatidae; genus Mobula; species Mobula birostris. The sequence continues at coordinate 8,113,530 of NC_092401.1, forward strand.
CTATTTCTGGAAGATTATTTATGTCCTCCTTAGTGAAGACAGAACCAAAGTAATTATTCAATTGGTCTGCCACGTCCTTGCTCCCCATAATCAATTCACCCGTTTCTGTCTGCAGGGGACCTACATTTGTCTTTACCAGTCTTTTCCTTTTTACATATCTATAAAAGCTTTTACAGTCCGTTTTTATGTTGCCTACCAGTTTTCTCTCATAATCTTTTTTCCCCTTCCTAATTAAGCCCTTTGTCCTCCTCTGCTGAACTCTGAATTTCTCCCAGTCCTCAGGTGAGCCACTTTCTCTGGCTAATTTATATGCTTCTTCTTTGGAATTGATACTATCCCTAATTTCTCTTGTCAGCCACGGGTGCACTACCTTCCTTGATTTATTCTTTTGCCAAACTGGGATGAACATTTGTTGCAGTTCATGCATGCAACCTTTAAATGCTTGCCATTGCATATCCACCGTCAATCCTTTAAGTGTCATTTGCCAGTCTATCTTAGCTAATTCACGTCTCATACCTTCAAAGTTACCCCTCTTTAAGTTCAGAACCTTTGTTCCTGAATTAACTATGTCACTCTCCATCTTAATGAAGAATTCCACCATATTATGGTCACTCTTACCCAAGGGGCCTCTCATGACAAGATTGCTAATTAACCCTTCCTCATTGCTCAAAACCCAGTCCAGAATAGCCTGATCTCTAGTCGGTTCCTCGACATGTTGGTTCAAAAAACCATCCCGCATACATTCCAAGAAATCCTCTTCCTCAGCACCTTTACCAATTTGGTTCACCCAATCTACATGTAGATTGAAGTCACCCATTATAACTGCTGTTCCTTTATTGCACACATTTCTAATTTCCTGAGATTTGTAGAGAGATCGCAGACAGTTGCTAGAAACATAAGGTTCTAATAGTAGGTGATTTTAACTTTCCACATATTGGCTGGGACTTTCATACTGAGTGGGATAGAATTTGTCAACTGCGTTCAGTGAAGTTTCCTCAATCCGAATTTAGAGGTCCCGGCTAGAGAGAGTTTGATGCTAGATTTCCTATTCGGGAATGAGAAACGACAGGTGACAGAAGTTTGTGTAGGGAAACACTTTGCACCTAGTGATCATAATAACATTAGTTTCAAGGTAATTATGAGGAAGGATAGGTCTGGTCCTCGGATTGAGATTCTAAATTAGAGAAAGACCAACCTTGATGGTATCTGAAATGATCTGGCAAGTGTGGATTGAGAAAGGTTGCTTTCTGGCAAAGGTGTACTTGGTAAGTGGGAGACCTTCCAAAGTGATATTTTAAGAGTTCAGAGTTTGTATGTTCCTGTCAGAATAAACGTCAAGGATAATAGGTTTAGTAAACTTTGGTTTTTGAGAGATATTAAGAAAAAGGGAGGTGCATAGCCAATATAGGCAGGAAGGAGAAAATGAGGAACTTGAGGAGTAAGAAATGCAAGAGATCACTAAGGAAGGAAATCAGGAGGGCTAAAAGAAGGCATGAGGTAGCTCTAGCAGACAAGGTGAAGAAGACTCCCAAGCACTTCTACAGACGCATTAAGAGCAAAAGGTTAGCAAAGGATAAAATTGGTCCTTTGGAAGATTAGAGTGGTCATTTATGCCAAATGAGATGAAGATCTGAAATGGATTTTTTTTTGCAACTCTATTTACTATTGAGATGGACATCGTCTATAGAAATGGGGGAAAGTAGCAATGAAGTCATGCACTGTGTACAGATTACAAAGGAGGATAATCCCCAAGGCCTGACAAAATGTTCCCTCAGACCCTGTGGGAGGTCGGTGCAGTAATTGCAGGGGCCCTAGCAGAGATATTTAAAATGCCCTTAGCCATGAATGAGAAGCTGGAGGACTGGGGGATAGCTAATGTTGTTCTGTTGCTCAAGAAAGGCTGTAAAAATAACCCAGGAAATTATTGGCTGGTGAGCCTATCAGTAGTGGGATAGTATTCTAAAGGACTGGATATATGAGCATTTGGATAGACAGGGACTGATTAGGGACAGTCAACATGGTTTTGTGTGTGGTAGGTCATGTCTAACCAATCTTACAGAGTCTTTTGATGAAGTTATTATGAAAGTTGATGAAGGCAGAGCAGTGGATGTTGTGTACATGGACTTTAGCAAGGCCTTTGACAAGATCCCGTATGGGAGCTTGGTCAAGAAGGTTCAGTTGCTCGGCATTCAAGATGAGGTAGTAAATTAGATGTGACGTTGGCTTTGTGGGAGAAGCCAGAAGGTGATAGTAGATGGTTGCTTCTCTGATTGGAGGCCCGTGACTTGTGGTGTACCACAGGAATCGGTGCTGGGTCCGTTGTCTTTTGTCATCTATATCAGTGCTCTGGATGATAATGTGGTTTACTGGATCAGCAAATTTTCTGGTGACAACACGATTGGAGGTGTAGTGGACAGTGAGGAAGACTATCAAAGCTTGCAGCAGGCTCTGGACCAGTTGGGAAAAAGGGCTGAAAGTGCCAGATGGAATTCAACGCAGACAAGTGTGAAGTGTTCCAGTCTGGGAGGACAAACCAGTGTAGGTTTTACACAGCAAACATTAGGGTGGTAGCGCAGAGGGACCTGGGAATATAGCTCCATAATTCCTTGAAAGTGGCACCACAAGTAGGTAGGGTTGGAAAAAAAGAACTTTTGGCACATTGGCCTTCATAAATCAAAGTACTGAGCACAGGAGTTGGGCAGTTATGTTGAAGTTGTATAAGTCATTGCTGAGGCCTGATTTGGAGTATTGTGTGCAGTTTTGGTCACCTGCCTACAGGACAGATGTCAGAGAAATGAAAGTGTAGAGAAAATTTACAGGTTTGCCAGGAATTAAGGACCTGAGTTATTGGGAAAGATGGAATAGGTTAGAACTTCATTCACTAGAACATAGAAGATTGAGAGGAGATTTGATAGAAGTATACAAAATTATGAGGGTTATAGATAGAGTAGATGCAAACAGGCTTTTTCCACTGAGGTTGGGTGAGACTAGAGCTAGAGGTCATGGATTAAGGGTGAGAGGTGAAATACTTAGGGGAAACATGAGGGGAAACTTCTTCACTCAGAGGGTGGTGAGAGTGTGGAATGAGCTGCCAGTGCAAGTGGTGGGTGCGGGACCATTTTCAACATTTTAAGAGAAACTTGGATGAGAGGGGAAGGGGACAGGGAGACTTTTACATACCTCCATCATATCAGTCTCTGCAGCCAATCCTTGGCAGCACATTCCAGGCACAGTCCCCCCGTGTGTGTTTGAAAAAACTGAAGAAAATTGCAAAGTTCCAATGTCATCGTGCGACTCCAGCTCCTGCTAATCTCCGGGCTTTGGTCCGAGCGGTCTGGAGCATGGCTGCCCCGTGTCGGTGTTACTTCAGTGATCTGTGAGATCCACATCCAAACACGCAGCAGGATTCCTCACAGTACAGACTCCGGCTGGTGGTGGTGGCGAGTCGCTGGTGGATTCCTGGAAGATGGAGGGAAAGAGGTGAGTGTTTGGGAATGGAAAATCTGTGCCATGGCATTTCTGCACACACGCTTCTACCTTCTCCTCCTGTGCCCCCTGACCCAGAGATACAGAGACGGGAAATGTACACTGTACACCTGGAGTGAATCTGACCCAGAGGTACAGAGACGGGAAATGTACACTGTACACCTGGAGTGAATCTGACTCAGAGGTACAGAGATGGGAATTGTACACTGTACACCTGGAGTGAATCTGACCCAGGGATACGGAGACATGAAAATAAATAAAATAGGTGAAGGAAATGATATACAAATAGATGATCATACAGTGAAGGCAGGCTGTTTTAATGCTTCTATACCCACTAGTTGAAGGAGAAGGGGTGACATTTCCAGCCTCAGATTGTGGTAGATCATTGGAAAATTCACATCCAGTGGGCTCTTGGGACTAGCAAAATGTCAAGCCCAAAATCTCTCTGTATTGCGCTGAGAACTAGAAACTCCAATACCTGCATTATTTAACATAATAAGCTGTTGACCAGAAGCTCCTTGTTGACTTTTCCTGTGACGGGAACTGCCTGGTATTGGAAAGTATCAATGCAGAGCTCAGGAAAGCGAGCTGTAAAGGCAGGCTCACCAGGCAAAGTGGCATGAGTGGTTCTGAATGGAGAGGAACTAATTCTTCAGATCAGGGGTCCCCAATCTTTTTTGCACTGCGGACCGGTTTAATATTGACAATATTCTTGCGGACCGGCCAACCCAGGGGGTGGGAGGGGGGGTAGGGTTGCCAAAGGACAAGAGTAGCAGTCAAATACATTGTGTTTACCCCGAGAAAGACTACAATAACCATGAAGCCTTGCGCGGGCACCAGTGCGCATGCGTGTACATGCCAATTTTTTCTACAAATCGATTTTAGCGATTCTTTTCGGGAGGGGGGGTGTTAATCACGACCGGAATATAGGTGATAAGTGGCTAATACACTCAATTTCGTTTCTAAAAGGGTTTATCTAACGAATTTAATATTAAACACACAGCGCATATTTTCCTCGCATGAATATAGTGATAAGTCAATTATCAGGGGAGGACAGGGGAGCTTGAAGTAAGTATTGAACGAATTTCCAGTAGAAGTGGTAGAGGCAGGTTCGATATAATCATTTAAAGAGAAAATGGATAGGTATATGGACAGGAAAGAAATGGAGAGTTATGGGCTGAGTGCAGGTCGGTGGGACTAGGTGAGAGTAAGAGATCGGCACGGACTAGAAGGGCCGAGATGGCCTGTTTCCGTGCTGTAATTGTTATATGGTTATATAGAGGTATGGTGGGCTGTGCAGGTTGATGGGACTAGGCCAACTAATAGGTTGGGATGGATTAGATGGGCTGAAGGGCCAGTTTCTGTGCTGTAGTGCTCTATGTCTCTGTAACAGAAGCCACAACAACAGCAGAACATACAGGACAATCACCTTCCCAACCTCTTGCCAACCCACCCCCTCTCTCTCTCACACACACACACACACACACACACACACACACACACACACACACACACCACACAGCTCCAACCCAGGACCTCCAGTCCTTGCAAGAATGAATTAAAAATGTTTTGTGTGCATCTTAATAAGCATTACTCTCCCCCTTTAAAGGTACATGGTTTGGCTGTTCAGGACTTGGAACAACCACAGGGAAAGTTAGCAGTTTAGATTTTATCCATTTGCTGATTTATGTTTGCTCCGCACATCAGCAGCGTCAATCCCAATCCTGCCACATAGAATTTGCAGCTTGTTATAGAGCTGACTGCCCAATCTGTCTAGCTCTGTACTGACATCCATTTTTTGACAGACGCCATTCAGAGAGATTGTCCTTCCTCATGCCACTAGATTCTTCTGCCTCTCGCATTGCTGTCTGGCTTCCTCTATCAGCGATCCTGGTCCCACCCATCAATTCTTTGTGGGTGGTATGGTAGCATGACAGCAATCGAAGCAATTTTACAGGGCCAGCAGTGCGGGTTCAATACCCACTGCTGGCTGTGAGGAGATCGTAGGTTCTCTCCGTGACCACATGGGGGTCCCACTCACACTCCTAAGACATACGGAATGGTAGGGTAGTAGTTCACAAGGGTGTAATTGGTCGGGGTTGGCTCGGGTCCGGAAGGGCCGTGCTGTGTCTCTAAATAAATTAATTACTTAAAATGGAGTGGCAGGAGGCCTCAATCGGGAATGGATCTCTGGCTTTGTCTGAAACTCAGGAAGGTGGGAGGGGTGCCGAGAGGTTTGAGAAAGAGAACTCATTCTTGAAAGAACAAATTTAGCAGAAGATGCATGTTGAACATACCGCCTTTGAAGAAAACAGCTTCAGTGTTTGCGTCTCACAAGCTAGTAGTGAATCTGTTTTCTCAAATTTGGCATGAAAAAATGCCCGCTCCCACTTCACTGCTTTGTTTAGAAAAGGAAAGGTGGAGTTGGGAGGAAGGTTCTGGGCATTTTAAAGACAATAAGGGTGATGGAGAATATACCAATATCATACCAATGCAATGCCCAAAATGCTGGAGGAATTCAGCAGGCCAGGCAGCATTTATAGATGGGAATAAACAGTCAATGTTTCAGGCTGAAAACCTTCATCGGGACTGGAAGGGAAGGGGCAGAAGCCAGAAAAAGGATGCATGGGGGAGGGTGCAGAAAGCATACAAGCTGACAGGTGATAGGTGAGGGGGAAGGTAGGTGGGAGGGGGATAAAGTGAGAAGCTGGGAGGTGATAGGCAAGTGAGGAGAAGAGAAGAGGCAGGTAATGCCAATGTACTGTACTGTGCAAAAGGCAGGTATATAGAGATATTTTTGCCTAAGGGTTTTGCACAGTACTGCACTTGTCAACATGGAGTGGAGAGTGAGTTTGTAAATCTAGCGGAAGCAAAGGCGAGGTTTGGAATGGCGAGGGTGAAGTGTTGTGGGAGGAGTGTGGGACAGCTGGCAGAGAAGGAATACCAGGGGAGGGTGGGAGGAGGTGGCACGTTCAGACACCTCCAACCCTGAGACACCAGGCAAGGTCATTTGATTCCAAACAATTAGTTTATTGATCATTACAGAATGTCTCTCTGGTGCTTCCTGCTCCCTCCCATCTCCCTTTTTCCAACCATGATTCCCTTCTCCCTGCCCTCTTCTCACTCTCAGTTCACAATATATATGTGTGCCTAATACTTTTGCACAGTACTGTATATCTGCCTATGGATAAGACAACACAGACTATCTCAACACACACAAAATGCTGGAGGAAATCAGCAGGTCGCAGCATCTCCGGAAATCAGAATAGAATCAGAATCAGGTTTAATATCACCGGCATATGTCATGAAATTTGTTGTCTTTAAGGCAGCAGTACAATGCAATACATAATAATAGAGAAAAAAGCTGCAAATTGCATTAAGTATATAGATATAAAATAGTTAAATAAGTAGAGCAAAAATTTAAAAAAATTTAAGAAGTAGTGAGGTAGTGAACAGTCGACATTTTGAGCCAAGACCTTTTGTCAGGATCATAAACAAGAAAATCTGCAGATACTGGAAATCCAAGCAGCACACACAAAATGCAGGAACTCACCAGGGTGGACAGCATCTAAGGAAAAGAGTAAACCGTCTGGCTATTTCAGGCTGAGATCCTTCAACAGGGTGTCGGCTTGAGACATCGACTGTACTCTTTTCCATGGATGCTGCATGACCTGCTGAGTTCCTCCAGCATTTTGTGTGTGTTGTCAGGATCACATATTGTTTTCATAATGAATCATTCGGCATAGAACTAAGCTTTTCAGTCCAACACCTAAAGGTTCAAAGGGTCATTTATTATCAAAGTATGTATGCAGTATACAACTCTGAAATTCGTCTTCTCCAGATCGCCATGAAATGAAGAAAGCCATGAAGTTGTTCAAAGAATAACATCAAACCTACCCCATGCACAAAAAAAGCAACACAATCGTCAACCCCAAACTCCACTCCTCCCACCAAAAACTATTAAAATGTAACAGAAATCAAAACATGCCAACTGGTAACAAAGGACATCAACCCCTGTGTGGTGCTATTGAACACACTGTAATCTAACCTTGCATTAAATTTATTCACCTTGCAGTTCCGTCAACGAGCCCGTCCCCCACCTACACACCACTGCCAATGTAAAGTGGCTACCTATACCTCCAACCTGCACATCCTTGGGATGTGGGAAGAGACCCGAACACTTGAAAAAGACCAATGCAGTTGCAGAGGGAACGTGCAAACTCCACTGAGCCAGAACTACTTTAAGGGCAAAGTCAATATTTACCGTGTGTTTGTGTCCTGTAAACAGTGTGCTGCTAGCGTTTATCCCCACAGCTGTGACTGTGAGTGATTGTCCCTAAAACAGGGGTTCCCAACCTTTTTAATGCCATGGACTCCGACCACTAACCAAGGGGTACACAGACCCCAGATTGGGTACTTCTGCATAGCCACACACACACACATTACCAGCTGAAGATTTATCTGCAGTCGGACTGATAGCATAGGGCTGGGAGAAAGGGTTCCGAGGAACTTGGATGGCATTGTGAAGAACAGAACCAACACAAGATTCAAGATTGTCTATTGTCGTTCTTCATTACTCGAGTGTAAAGGAGAACAAAACGATTGTGACTCCAGATCCGCCGTGGCATTAAAAGTTACAATAAGCATAAAGACACAATAATCATAAATATATTGCATGTTCTTCATCAGGATTTCCTGTATGGCAACCGGGCACTCCGGAAGCAGGTAGACAAAAGGAGGAGGAAACATTACAAGATGCTGTTGTCTTTGGAAAAGCTTGTATCATTCTACTTGCTCCTATGGGATGAAGGAAAAGCGATGAGATCTCACTGATACATGGACCTGAGTAATTGATATCGCGGTTGTTAGAGGTGGCAAAGATCAGGGGCTGGAATAATCCTCAGATGTGTAAATCTGTTCACATACTGGTGGAGAGAAGAGTCTATCCACTTTTCCGTCAGTCCAAAGTTGCAGCCGGAGGGGGCTACTTGTTATTTATCTATGTAGTGGTACAGCCCTTCCGGCCCCTGAGCCATGTCCTTGGTTAACCTTGATCTAATTACGGGACAATATACCATGACTAGTTAACCTACCCGGTATGTCTTTGGACTGTGGGAGGAGACCGGAGCACCCAGGGAAAACCCACACATTCCACGGAGGACCGATCACAGCACGGCACTGGAACCGAGCTGCGACCTCCAGCGTGCCCCCAGCTGCAATAGCGTCACGATAACCACGACGCTACCGGAGTGTTCGCCAGTATCGGTATCAGGATCTGGCACATTCGGCATATGCATTTCAGTCTGGCACTGAAGGTGGAAAAGATGATGCCATATCCTTTAAGCTGAAGTACATGGAGTCATATCGGCTCTGTAATTTCCTTCTCATCTGCCTCAGGAAATTCTCCTTTTAGATTCCCATTGTTAGTGGTCTGTAATTTGGTGCTACTTAAACATAATTAATAGCTCTGCAGCATCCTTATGGCAAAAAATCCTCCGAGCATAGAAATGTTCTGAAGAAGGGTCTCGGCCAGAAACATTGATTGTTTATTCATTTCCATAGATACATATTGTGTGTGTGTTGCTCGGGATTTCCAGCATCTGCAAGCTTCGTCACCTTTATAGGAATGTTCATGTTAGCGTTCTCTGAAGCAGGGCAGTCTGCGATACTGACTCCTGGAATTGTGTCTGCTCAGTATTGTCCACCCACTTGTTGTTTATATTTTATAACTCTCTGTTGATGTAATCAAATCTTAAAAGGCTTCTTGGGATTTTTCGCAAAGACCCAAAAGGGGCTTTTGTATAATGCCTTCTGAGATCGCTTCCATTACAAAAATCAAACATTGGAAACTTCAGTAAACCGTTGCTGATGACTTCCGTTCTATCTAATGTAGGCTTCAAGTATCTTGTGGGAAGCAGAAGCGGTGATAACTTTTTTTCTCCTATCATCTGTCCACCATTAAAATCAGCACCAAATCTGCAGGTACTCCATTCACCGAATTTCTGTATCAGTCCTCACGATTCCTCGTGACAGGATTAACCAAATACCTTCAGCCTAGATGAACAGGCCATAGTAACACCATAAGATATAGGAGCAGAATTAGGCCATTTGGCCCATCGAGTCTACACCATTTCATCTTGGCTGATCCATTTCTCCTCTCAGCCCCAGTCTCCTGCCTTCTCCCCGTAAACCTTCATGCCCCGACTAAACAAGAATCTATCAACCCCCACCTTAAATATACCCAATGCTTTGGCCTCCACAGCCGCCTGTGGCAATTAATTCCACAAATCCACCACCCTCTGGCTGAAGAAATTCCTCCTCATTTCTGTTCTGAAAGGACACCCCTCTATTCTGAGGCAGTGTCCTCTGGTATTAGACTCCAGCCATCTTTAAAAACATCCTCTCCACATCCACTCTACCTTTCAACATTTCAAAGGTTTCAATGAGGTCACCGCTCATTCTTCTGAATTCCAGTGAGTACAGTCCAGAGCCATCAAATACTCCTCATATGAAAAGCCTTCCAATCCCAGAATCATTTTCGTGAACCTCCTTTGAACCGTCTCCAGTGACATCCTTTCTTAGATACATAGAGGTACCAACTAGAGAAGGGGTGGTGTTGGATCTCCTGTTAGGGAATGAGATCGGTCAGGTGACGGAGGTTTGTGTTGGGGAGCACTGCGGGTCCAGTGATCGCAATGCCATTAGTTTCAATATAATTATGGAGAAGGATAGGACTGGACCCAGGGTTGAGATTTTTGATTGGAGAAAGGCTAACTTTGAGGAGATGCGAAAGGATTTAGAAGGAGTGGATTGGGACAATTTGTTTTATGGGAAGGATGTAATAGAGAAATGGAGGTCACTTAAAGGCGAAATTTTGAGGGTACAGAATCTTTATGTTCCTGTTAGGTTGAAAGGAAAGGTTAAAAGTTTGAGAGAGCCATCGTTTTCAAGGGATGTTGAAAACTTGGTTCGGAAAAAGAGAGAGATCTACAATAAATATAGGCAGCGGAGTAAATGAGGTGCTCGAGGAATATAAAGAATGTAAAAAGAATCTTAAGAAAGAAATTAGAAAGGCTAAAAGAAGATATGAGGTTGCTTTGGCAAGTAAGGTGAAAATAAATCCCAAGGATAGTGAGGGATAAAGTTGGTCCCTTAGAGAATCGGAGTGGACGGCTATGTGTGGAGCCAAAAGAAATGGGGGAGATTTTGAACAATTTTTTTTCTTCAGTATTCACTAAGGAGAAGGATACTGAATTGTGTAAGGTCAGGGAAACAAGTAGGGTAGTTATGGAAACTACGTCGATTAAAGAAGAGGAAGTACTGGCACTTTTAAGGAATATATAAGTGGATAAGTCTCCGGGTCCTGACGGGATATTCTCTAGGACCTTGAGGGAAGTTAGTGTGGAAATAGCAGGGGCTCTGACAGAAATATTTCAAATGTCATTAGAAGCGGAGATGGTGCCAGAGGACTGGCGTATTGCTCATGTTGTTCCATTGTTTAAAAAGGGTTCTAAGAGTAAACCCAGCAATTATCGGCCTGTGAGTTTGACGTCAGTGGTGGGTAAATTGATGGAAAGTATTCTTAGAGATGGTATATATAATTATCAGGATAGACAGGGTCTGATTAGGAACAGCCAACATGGATTTCTGCATGGAAGGTCATGTTTGATAAATCTTATTGAATTTTTTGAAGAGGTTACTGGGAATGTTGATGAGGGTAAAGCGGTGGATGTTGTCTATATGGACTTCAGTAAGGCCTTTGACAAAGTCCCACACGGAAGGTTGGTTAGGAAGGTTCAATTGTTAGGTATTAATATTGAAGTAGTAAAATGGATTCAGCAGTGGCTGGATGGGAGACGCCAGAGAGTAGTGGTGGATAACTGTTTGTCAGATTGGAGGCCGGTGTCTAAAGGTGTGCCTCAGGGATCTGTACTGGGTCCAATGTTGTTTGGCATGTATATTAATGATCTGGATGATGGGGTGGTAAATTGGATGAGTAAGTATGCAGATGATACTAAGATAGGTGGAGTTGTGGATAATGAAGTAGGTTTTCAAAGCTTGCAGAGAGATTTAGGCCAGTTAGAAGAGTGGGCTGAAAGATGGCAGATGGAGTTTAATGCTGATAAATGTGAGGTGCTACATTTTGGTAGGACTAATCAAAATAGGACGTACATGGTAAATGGTAGGGCATTGAAGAATGCAGTAGAACAAAGGGATCTAAAATAATGGTGCATAGTTCCCTGAAGGTGGAATCTCATGTGGATAGGGTGGTGAAGAAAGCTTTTGGTATGCTGGCCTTTATAAATCAGAGCATTGAGTATAGGAGTTGGGATGTAATGTTGAAATTGTACAAGCCATTGGTGAGGCCAAATTTGGAGTATTGTGTGCAGTTCTGGTCACCAAATTATAAGAAAGATGTCAACAAAATTGAGAGAGTACAGAGAAGATTTACTGGAATGTTACCTGGGGTTTCATCTAATAAGTTACAGAGAAAGGTTGAACAAGTTGGGTCTTTATTCTTTGGAGCGTAGAAGGCTGAGGGGAGACTTGATAGAGGTATTTAAAATTGTGAGGGGGATAGATAGAGTTGACATGGATAGACTTCTTCCATTGAGAGTGGGGGAGATTCAAACAAGAGGACATGAGTTGAGAGCTAAAGAACAAAAGTTTAGGGGTAACATGAGGGGGAACATCTTTACTCATAGAGTGGTAGTTGTGTGGAACGAGCTTCCAGCAGAAGTGGTTGAGGCAGGTTCAATAGTGTCATTTAAAGTTTAATTGGATAGCTAGGAAAGGAATGGAGGGTTATGGGCTGAGTGCAGGTCAGTGGGACTAGGTGAGAGTAAGAGTTCGGCACGGACTAGAAGGGCCAAGATGGCCTGTTTCCGTGCTGTAATTGTTATATGGTTACATGGTCATAAGGGGCCCAAAACTGCTCACAATACTTCAAGGTCTCATCAGTGCCTCAGAAAGCTTTAGCATGACATCCTTACTTTTATACTCTAATTCATTTGAAATGAATGATAACATCGCATTTCCCTTCCTTGCCAAGTTTAACAGGACTTGGTGAAGAAATTTTTGTCCCCTTGATGTTCCACAAGAGCCTACCCATTATTATTCATTGGAAAGCTGATGTCGAATGACAGTATTGTAACTCTGCCTTGAATTTGGAGTTCCATTCAATCACATCAGAAGTTGCTGACCACGTCACCTGGTTAAGGCTTTATAAGGCACTGCTGGGCCTCACCTTGAGTACTTTGGACCCCTCATCTTAGAAAAGATGTGTTGGCATTGGAGAGGATCCAGAGGAGGTTCACAAGGATGATTCCAGGAATGAAAGGGTTATCATACGAAGAACGTTTGTTGGCTCTGGGTCTGTACTCGCTGGAATTCAGAAGGATGAGGGGGATCTCATTGAAACCTTTCGAACGTTGAAAGGTCTAGACAGAGTAGATGTGAAAAAGATGTTTCTCCTGGTGGGAAAGTCTAGGATAAGAGGGAACAGCCTCAGGATAGAGGGACGCCCTTTCAAAACAGAGATACAGAGAAATTTCTTCAGCCAGAGGGTGGTGAATTTGTGGAATTTGTTGCCACATGCAGCTGTGGTGGCTAGGTCATTGGGTGAATTGAGATTGATAGGTTCTTGATTAGACATGACATCAAAGGTTACGTGGAGAAGGCCAGAACTGGGGTTGAGGAGGAGATTAAAAAAAAGAATCAGCCATGATTGAATGGCAGAGCAAACTCGATGGGCCAGGTCTGCTCCTATGTCCTAAGGTCTTATGCTCTAGGAAACCAGTCAGGTACGTGATGAATAACTTACTTTTAACAAAATAATCAGCGAAGTCGAACTCAAAGAAAATTTATGAATGAAGTACTTATATGTCAGCATATACTTCCCTGAGATTCATTTTCTCGTGGGCATTTACAGGGAAATAAAGAAACACAATAGAGTTTCTGGAAATCTGTAAATAAGAAGGACTGACAACCAGCCAATGTGCAAAAGAAGACAAATAGTGCAAATAATCAAAATAAGTAAATAATACTGAGAACGTGAGTTGTCGCATCCTTGATAGTGAGCCTGCAGGTTGAGGAGTCAGCTGAGTGTTGAGGTGAGTGAAGTTATCCACATTGGCCCAGGAGCCTGATGCTTGCAGGTATTACCTGTTCCGGAACCTGGTGGTGTGGGATCTAAGGCTGTACCTCCTGCCCAGTGGAATGTAGTTCAACACAGCCTAGATCCTTCTGGATGTTGAATTGTTAATGGCCATCTGACGTTCACACATCCGGACTTTGGGACGGCACGACTCGCTGACGGTTTGCAGGGCTTCAGCCAGCTTGTCGTCTCTCACTTACTGTGCGTGTTTCGGTAGCTGTAGGTCAGCCCCAAAGGCACTCTCAGAAGAGTCAAAGTCTCATCAAAAATTTACATCACGGAAGGAAGTCTCTTTAACTGTTGTGCCTGCGTACCCGACCTAATCCCAATTTGGTTTGCCGGATCTGTAGCCCTGTGGTCTACAGCTCTTCAACACACTTCTAGTCGCTTCCTAAGTGTGTTGAGTGCTTCTGTCTCCACCACTCTTTCAGGCAATTGCATTCAGCCGTGGGTGAAAGAAACAACATCTCCGTCCTTCCAACCTTTCCACCAAATACTTTTAATCTATGCCTCCTTTGTTAAGGGAAAGTGGCCTTTTTTATTTAGTCTATCCAGGGTCCTCATCCTTTAATGCATCTTAATGAAGTTCCCTATGTTCCAAAGAAATAATCCCTAAGTTTATTCAGTACCTCTCAGTTTCCATGGTTACGTGCACAAAGTATTTTTTTAGTGCTGACAATAGAGAGACATTAGTCACCCTGCTGGTCAAAAGAATTCTCACTGCTGTCTGTAAGGAGTGTGTATGTTCTCCCCATGACCCATGTGGGTTTTCTTTGGGTGCTGCAGTTCCCACCCACATTCCAAAGTTCTACCGGTTGGGGTTAGTATATCGTGGACATGCTGTTTGGGGCCGGAAGCAAGTCCACACTTGCAGGCTGCCCACAGCATGTCTCAGACTGTGTTGGCTAACACACCTACTGTATGCTTTGATGTCCACATGGCAAATAAAGCTCACCTTTAAAACCTTTAAAGCTTTCCACAGCAAGACTAAAGCCTGTCACTAGAGAAAGATAACAAACCTCGTCTTCCAAGTTGGTAAATCCTCCACACCCAGGGTTAAAGTTGAGCCCACAATATGTTTGTTTTACTTTCAATCCGGCCTTGGTGTGACATGTTTTTTTTTGCTACCCATTCCACAGAAATCGCATTTCTTTTTCTGACTAAATAATCTGTGAGGTACCTTAAGTTTATTCAGTGACTCTTGTAGTTTTCCAGAAATTGCATGTTTTTTTGCTGCCAGATCTTGCTGACATCATCTTTTTCTGAGAATTGCTGCGTACTACTCCCATTCCAGCCATCTCCATGTCCTTATCCAGATTCAGATCAGACTAGCTCATTCCTTGCTCTGCATTGTGCTGTGGAGCAGAATATTGTTCTGAGCAGCCTCTTTAATCTTGGCTGCCATAAGGAAGTTCTACACTCCCACCCAGTGAAAAAAACAGATTGCTTCTTTCAGAGCAGGTGAGAGGCCTTTCAGATCTAACCAATTTTAATCGAGACTCAAAGACACTTCAGAACAACTAAAATTAAAATTAACAGTTTTTAAAACTTTAAAGATTCAAAGGTTTATTTATTATCAAAACATGTATCCATATACAGCTCTCAATTTTTTTATCCTTCAGATAGCCACGAAAAAAAGAACATGAAAGTTGTTCAGAGAGAAACATTCAGACCCATCCACCCCCCCTTAAAAAAAGGCCTGCATCCCGATTCATCAATTCCCCAAAACACCCCTCTCCCACACACAAAATGGAGTAGGAACATCACTCCCCCCAAAACACCCCTCCACCACACAAAAAAACTACAGGACATCAACCCCAAACACCCTCCCCTCTCACAACAAAATGGAAAAGCAATGGGCGATTAAAAAAAAACACAGAACATAAAAACCATAAGTCTGAAAAAAGTCCACAGTCCATAAGCACAATAGTCCATAAACGCAGAACTACAATACCATTCTATGATACAATCTACATTCATCGAAAGAGCGGGGCACCCCACCAGTGCAGAGGCCTACCCGCCTGCCACACAGCGATAGGCCGCTCACAGATTCAATCTCTGGCGGAAATCAAAAGGAAGGCAGTCGGTTCTGGACTCTCGCTCGCCTTCGGCATTCGCCTTGATGTCTCAATCTGCCTTGATGCCTTAACCAGTGAAATGGAGTCAAACATCGGCTTGCACCCAGTCTCAAAGTTTCTTCACACCGAGGCCGTCCGAGTATGTGCTCGCTTCCCAGAATCATCTTAGAGACACCAAAGCACTGGCTCACTCAATCAATCATGTAAATTACAGGTTCCGACAGTCCTGGAAACATTTAAGGTGAAAACCAGACATAAAAGAGGTGAAAAAGATACTTTCATTTGTTATCTGGAAAATGTCGACCAAGAGGAGATTCTACACTGGTGCCATTTTGACCATAAGGTCAAATTAAAACAAAATAATTTTAAGAAAGTAATTTTATTTCCCATTACATCCTAAATATATTCTCTTCAATCCCCTTATAAATCAACAGGGTAGATCTCGTACAATGCAACTGCCAGCCTTCCATGGTGAGATTATGGCCTGCCAGTGGAGAAAAGTACCACCTTTAGTCCCGCAGATCTTTAAGTCCTGCACACCCAGGTCAGGAAGCCCAGTGGTGAAAGTCCCAAGCTCACGTTAATTTTAAATGCTAATCCCAGTCACTCCTGCTCAGAATCACTGGTCTTAGCCTGTGGGTTCCAGCCCAGTGTTTGAAAGCCGGCTGTTCTCCTTTGTACACTTAGTGGTCACTTTATTAGTGACCTCCTGTACCTAATAAAGTGACCACTGAGTGTACTTTTGTGGTCTTCTGCTGCTGTAGCCCGTCCGCTTCAAGGTTCGATGTGTCTTAGTCATTCACTACGACCATCGGAAAGGAAGTCCAGAAGCCTTAGATTGTCCATCAGGTTCAGGGAGCTATTACCCTTCAACCATCAGGCTCCTGAACAAGCACGGATAACTTCACTCACCTCAACACTGGTCAGGCGACTCCACAACTTATGTTCTCAGTATTATCTATCTATCTATTTCCATTAAGGAGCAGGTATACAAATGCACCTCATCAAGTGGCCATTTATATAACCATATAACAATTACAGCACGGAAACAGGCCATCTCGGCCCTTCTAGCCCATGCCGAACTCTCACTCTCATCTAGTCCCACCGACCTGCACTCAGCCCATAACTTTCCTTTGCTGTCCATATATCTGTCCAATTTAAACGACAACATCAAACCTGCCTCAACCACTTCTGCTGGAAGCTCGTTCCACACAGCTACCACTCTCTGAGTAAAGAAGTTCCCCCTCATGTTACCCCTAAACTTTTGCCCTTTAACTCTCAACTCATGTCCTCTTGTTTGAATCTCCCCCACTCTCAATGGAAAAAGCCTATCCACATCAACTCTATCTATCCCCCTCATAATTTTAAATACCTCTTTCAAGTCCCCCCTCAACCTCCTATGTTCCAAAGAATACAGACCCAACTTGTTCAACCTTTCTCTGTAACTTAGGTGATGAAACCCAGGTAATATTCTAGTAAATCTCCTCTGTACTCTCTCTATTTTGTTGACATCTTTCTTATAATTGGGTGACCAAAACTGTACACAATACTCCAAATTTGGCCTCACCAATGCCTTGTACAATTTCAACATTACATCCCAACTCCTATACTCAATGCTCTGATTTATAAAGGCCAGCATACCAAAAGCTTTCTTCACCATCCTATCCACATGAGATTCCACCCTCAGAGAACTATGCACCATTATTCATAGATCCCTCAGTTCTACTGCATTCTTCAATGCCCTTCCATTTCCCATGTACGTCCTATTTTGATTAGCGTATATAAATCACAAACACAAGAAAATCTGAAGATGCTGGAAATCCAAAGCAACATACACAAAATGCTGGAGGAACTCTGCAAGTCAGGCAAAATCTATGGAGAAGAGTAAACAGTCAACACTTCAGGCCAAGATGCTTCTTCAGGACTGATGAAGCATACAGTAACTAACACTCGGTGTATGTGGTTTGTTGAAAACACAAAAATGTCTGAACAGATAAATGTGCAGTTAAAAGTTTTCATGACTTTTCCATTCTTGGGCATTGTTACAAACCTGGTTTCACACAAATACCTGGGAAACCACCAGCACCCACTTTATCAGGTACACCCAGACACCCGCTTGTTATTGCAAATAACTAATCAGTCAATTATGTGGCAGCAACTCGATGCATAAAAGCATGCAGACATGGTCAAGAGGTTCAGTTGTTGCTCAGACCAAACATCAGAATGGGGGAGAAATGTGATCGGAGTAACTTTGACCATGAAATGATTGTTGGTACCAGACAGGGTGGTTTGAGTATCTCAGAAACTACTGATCTCCTGGGATTTTCATGCACTGCAGTCACTACAGTTTAAGGAGAAGGGTGCAAAAACACCTAAACAGAAATCCAGTGAGTGGAATTTCTGTGGGCGAAAATACCTTGTTAACGAGAGAGATCAGAGGAGAATAGAGGCATTGATCATGTGGATAGTCAGAGGCTTTTTTCCCAGGGCTGAAGTGGCTATAACAAGAGGGCACAGTTTTAAGGTGCAGAGGGAGATAGAAACATAGAAACATAGAAAATAGGTGCAGGAGTAGGCCATTCGGCCCTTCAAGCCTGCACCGCCATTCATTATGATCATGGCTGATCATCCAACTCAGAACCCCGCCCCAGCCTTCCCTCCATACCCCTGACCCCCGTAGCCACAAGGGCCATATCTAACTCCCTCTTAAATATAGCCAATGAACTGGCCTCAAGTGTTTCCTGTGGCAGACAATTCCACAGATTCACCACTCTCTGTGTGAAGAAGTTTTTCCTAATCTCGGTCCTAAAAGGCTTCCCCTCTATCTTCAAACTGTGGCCCCTCATTCTGGACTTCCCCAACATCGGGAATAACCTTCCTGCATCTAGCCTGTCCAATCCCTTTAGGATCTTATACGTTTCAATCAGATCCCCCCTCAATCTTCTAAATTCCAACGAGTACAAGCCCAGTTCATCCAGTCTCTCTTCATATGAAAGTCCTGCCATCCCAGGAATCAATCTGGTGAACCTTCTTTGTACTCCCTCTATGGCAAGGATGTCTTTCCTCAGATTAGGGGACCAAAACTGCACACAATACTCCAGGTGTGGTCTCACCAAGGCCTTGTACAACTGCAGTAGTACCTCCCTGCTCCTGTACTCAAATCCTCTCACTATAAATGCCAGCATACCATTCGCCTTTTTTACCGCCTGCTGTACCTGCATGCCCACTTTCAATGACTGGTGTATAATGACACCCAGGTCTCGTTGCACCTCCCCTTTTCCTAATCGGCTACCATTCAGATAATAATCTGTTTTCCTATTTTTGCCACCAAAGTGGATAACTTCACATTTATCCACATTAAATTGCAACTGCCATGAACTTGCCCACTCACCCAACCTATCCAAGTCACCCTGCATCCTCTTAGCATCCTCCTCACAGCTAACACTGCCACCCAGCTTCGTGTCATCCGCAAACTTGGAGATGCTGCATTTAATTCCCTCATCCAAGTCATTAATATATATTGTAAACAACTGGGGTCCCAGCACTGAGCCTTGCGGTACCCCACTAGTCACCGCCTGCCATTCTGAAAAGGTCCCGTTTATTCCCACTCTTTGCTTCCTGTCTGCTAACCAATTCTCCACCCACACCAATACCTTACCCCCAATACCGTGTGCTTTAGGTTTGCATACTAATCTCCTGTGTGGGACCTTGTCAAAAACCTTTTGAAAATCCAAATATACCACATCCACTGGTTCTCCCCTATCCACTCTACTAGTTACATCCTCAAAAAATTCTATGAGATTCATCAGACATGATTTTCCTTTCACAAATCCATGCTGACTTTGTCCGATCATTTCACCGCTTTCCAAATGTGCTGTTATCACATCCTTGATAACTGACTCCAGCAGTTTCCCCACCACCGACGTTAGGCTAACCGGTCTATAATTCCCCGGTTTCTCTCTCCCTCCTTTTTTAAAAAGTGGAGTTACATTAGCCACCCTCCA
Source organism: Mobula birostris (assembly GCF_030028105.1). Classification (NCBI taxonomy): domain Eukaryota; kingdom Metazoa; phylum Chordata; class Chondrichthyes; order Myliobatiformes; family Myliobatidae; genus Mobula; species Mobula birostris. The sequence continues at coordinate 8,133,254 of NC_092401.1, forward strand.
ATCCTCAGGAACTAGTCCAGAATCTAACGAGTTTTGAAAAATTATCACTAGTGCATCCACTATTTCTTGGGCTACTTCCTTAAGCACTCTAGGATGCAGACCATCTGGCCCTGGGGATTTATCTGCCTTCAATCCCTTCAATTTACCTAACACCACTTCCCTACTAACATGTATTTCGCTCAGTTCCTCCATCTCACTGGACCCTCTGTCCCCTACTATTTCTGGAAGATTATTTATGTCCTCCTTAGTGAAGACAGAACCAAAGTAATTATTCAATTGGTCTGCCACGTCCTTGCTCCCCATAATCAATTCACCCGTTTCTGTCTGCAGGGGACCTACATTTGTCTTTACCAGTCTTTTCCTTTTTACATATCTATAAAAGCTTTTACAGTCCGTTTTTATGTTTCCTGCCAGTTTTCTCTCATAATCTTTTTTTCCCTTCCTAATTAAGCCCTTTGTCCTCCTCTGCTGAACTCTGAATTTCTCCCAGTCCTCAGGTGAGCCACTTTCTCTGGCTAATTTGTATGCTTCTTCCTTGGAATTGATACTATCCCTAATTTCTCTTGTCAGCCACGGGTGCACTACCTTCCTTGATTTATTCTTTTACCAAACTGGGATGAACAATTGTTGTAGTTCATCCATGCAACCTTTAAATGCTTGCCATTGCATATCCACCGTCAATCCTTTAAGTGTCATTTGCCAGTCTATCTTAGCTAATTCACGTCTCATACCTTCAAAGTTACCCCTCTTTAAGTTCAGAACCTTTGTTTCTGAATTAACTATGTCACTCTCCATCTTAATGAAGAATTCCACCATATTATGGTCACTCTTACCCAAGGGGCCTCTCACGACAAGATTGCTAATTAACCCTTCCTCATTGCTCAAAACCCAGTCCAAAATAGCCTGCTCTCTAGTCGGTTCCTCGACATGTTGGTTCAAAAAACCATCCCGCATACATTCCAAGAAATCCTCTTCCTCAGCACCTTTACCAATTTGGTTCACCCAATCTACATGTAGATTGAAGTCACCCATTATAACTGCTGTTCCTTTATTGCACACATTTCTAATTTCCTGTTTAATACCATCTCCGACCTCACTACTACTGTTAGGTGGCCTGTACACAACTCCCACCAGCGTCTTCTGCCCCTTAGTGTTACGCAGCTCTACCCATATCGATTCCACATCTTCCTGGCTTATGTCCTTCCTTTCTATTGTGTTAATATCTTCTTTAACCAGCAACGCCACCCCACCTCCCCTTCCTTCATGTCTATCCCTCCTGAATATTGAATATCCCTGAACGTTGAGCTCCCATCCCTGGTCACCCTGGAGCCATGTCTCTGTGATCCCAACTATATCATAATCATTAATAACAATCTGCACTTTCAATTCATCCACCTTATTACGAATGCTCCTTGCATTGACACACAAAGCCTTCAGGCGCTCTTTTACAACTCTCTTAGCCCTTATACAATGATGTCGGGTAAGTTTTTGACGCAGAGAGTGGTGAGTGCGTGGAATGGACTGCCGGCGATGGTGGTGGAGACAGATACAATGGGGTCTTTTCAGATACTCCTGGATAGGTACATGGATCTTCAAAAAATAAAGAGCCCTAGGTAATTCCTAAAGTAAGTACATGTTCGGCACAGCATTGTGGGCTGAAGGGCTGTATTGTGCTGTAGTTTTTCTATGTTCTAGAATGGCCAGACTGGTTCAAGCTGACAGGAAGGCGACAGTAACTCAAATAACATCGTGTTACAACTGTGGTGTGCAGAAGAGCATCTTTGAAGCAACAATACATGAAACCTTGAAGTGGATGGGCTGCAAGAGCAGAAAACCACAAACGTACGCTCAGCGGCCCACACTAAATGCTGGAGGAACTCAGCAGGCCAGGCATCACCCATGTAAAAGAGTAACTGTCAACGTTTCAGGCCGAGACTGTTCATCAGGCCTGGAAAAGTAGGAGAGAGGTCACAATAAGAAGGTAGCGGGCAGGGGAGGAAGAAGTACAAGGTGGCAGATGATAGGTGAAACTGGGAGAGCTGAAAAATTGATTGGTGAAAGAGATAAAGGACTGGCCAAGTTAATACAAGAGGACAGAGGTCCATGGAAGAAAGGGAAGGGGGAAGAAGCACCAGAGGGAGATAAGGTGAAAGAGGGATAGAGGAATGGAGAATGGTGAACGAGAGGAGAGGGGTGTTATGTACCCCTGGGGTTCGTATTTTCTGTGGACTGCCACTTTAAAACGTCGGGAGGATGAGACTGACTTTTGGATACTGTTAGAGCTGTTACAGAGAGAGGGCAGGACGAAGTCTGCTTTGAGATGGTGTTTATACGAACTCTGAAGCATGTTTACACTTATACAAGGATGCTGCCTGCTCGTGAGTTCTTACAGAGAGAGAACAACGAGCAGCTCGTGAGTCGCCATGGTGACCCAGGGCGGCGTTCTTTGATGGACAGCTGGTGTCCAGCATGTTTGGATAAATACAAGGTTCCGCTGGTTGTCAGACAGACACACATGGTTTCGGACACTGGATAAGCTTTCTGTGCCCGCAGAAGGGTGGGTTTTGGAGGATCGATCGGAAGAATCGATCAGTGGCTCCCGCAGTGTGGAAAAGGGGTGACCGGTGGAAAGTTATCAGTGTGTCCAACCCTCGCTTGGGTTGATAGCTTTACCACAGAGGACGGTTTCCTTTTTGTGGTCACATTCAGTGACTTTGAAGGATTTCAGAGGACAACGGAGGATCAGCAGCATCGGCTTACCTGGAGAACTAAACACCTCTCTCTTTCCAACATTACTCAACTCAATACTACGAACTCAACTGACTTCATTTACCCATTATCGTAAGACTGTATCCATTACCTCCTAAGCTTGAAGAGGCTTGGCTTTTATGTTTCCACACTTACATATGCACGAACTTTGCTAACCTGTTTGATTTATCTGATTTTTATATTACTGTATTCCGTAGTCACTAATAAAATAGCTTTAGTTAACAGCAATGCCAGACTCCAGGTGGTTCCATTTCTGCTGGTCCTTTAACCCGTTACGGGGTATGTAACAAGGGGTAATTACTGGAAATTTGAGAAATCGATGTTCATGCCATCAGGTTGGAGGCCAACCAGATGGAACATAAGATGTTGCTCCTCCAACCTGAGTGTGGCCTCATCGCGGCAGTAGAGAAAGCCATGGACTGACAGGTCGGAAAGTGAACGGGAAGTAGAAATGAAATGGGTGGCCACCAGGAGGTGCCACTTTTTGTGGCAGATGGAGTCAAGGTGCTCAACGAAGTGGTCTCCCAATCTATGTGGGGTCTCACCAATATACAGGAGGCCACACCAGGAGCTCCAGATACAGTAGATGGCCTCAACAGATTCAGAGGTGAAGTGTCGCCTCACCTGGAAGGAATGTTTAAGGCCCTGAATGGTAGTGAGGGAGGAGGTGTAGGGGCAGATGTGGCACTTGTTCCACTTGCGAGGTTAAGTGCCGTGTGAGAGATTAGTGGAGAGAGACAAATGGACAAGGGAGTCGCTTGAAAGATCCCTGCAGAAAGCAGAAGGTGAGGGGGAGAAAAAGGTGTGCTTGGTGGTGGGATCCCGTTGGAGCTGGCAGAAGTACGGAGAATTATATGCGGGATGCGGAGGCTGGTGGGGTGGTAGGTGAGGACAAGAGGAACCTTATCCCTGGTAGAGTGATGGGAGAACGGGGTGAGAGACGACTTGCGTGAAATGGAAGAGATGCAGGAGAGGGTAGTGTTGATGGTGGAGGAAGGGAAGCTCCTTCCTTTGAAGGAGGACATCTCATTAGTTCTGGAATGAAATGCCTCATCCTGAGAGCAGATAAGGTGGAGGGAGGAACTGAGAGAAGGGAATGGCATTTTTACAAGTAACAGGGCAGGAAGAGGTACTGTATAGTCCAGGTAACTATGAGAAGCAGTTGGTTTATAAATATATCAGTAAATAGATCATCTCCAGAGATGGAAATAGAGAGATCAATAAGGGGGGGGGTGGAGTTCAGAAATAGATCAGGGTAATTTGAGGGCCGGGTGAAAGTTGGAGACATAGTTGATGAAATCAATGAGCTCAGCATGGGTGCAGGAAGCAGGAAGCAGCACCAATGCAGCCATCAGTGTAGTTGGGGAATGATGCCAGTGTAAGCTTGGAACATGGATAGTTCCACATAGCTGAAAAAGCAGGCATAGCTGGGACCCATGCGAGTGCCCATAGCTACACCTTTGGTTTGAGGGAAGCGGGAGGACCTGAAAGAGAAATTGTTGAGGGTAAGGCCCAGACAGAGGAGAGTGGTGATGGAGGGGACATGTTTGGGTCTGTTGTCCAGAAAGAAGTGGAGAGCTTTAAGGCCCTCAAAATGGGGGATTTTGGTGTATAGGATTCCATCCCCTATTCCCCCTCTCCCCCCCCCACTTTCCTTATTCTGACTTCTCCCCTTCTTTTCCAGTCCTGATGAAGGGTCTCACCCTGAAACATTGACTGTTCACTCTTTTCCATAGAACCTGCCTGACCTGCTGAGTTCCTCCAGCACTTTGCAGGTGTTGCTTTGGATTTTCAGTTCCTGCAGATTTTCTCGTGTCTTTGGTATACTCTATGGCCGCTTTTCAGATACAGGAGATGCCTAATAAAGTGCCCACTGACAGTATTTGCAACAGATTTATCAAGTATGTTGCATTCAGTACTAGGAAGCAATATTTAACAAAGTCCACAGGCAGAGTCTGTTCCTTGGAAGCTTTAAAGGCTTTTCCTTCCAGTGCCCGTGGCATGGTTTCTTTTCCTCTCAATTCTCTTCCTTCAGGTTGTGAACTAACTCTTGGCTTCCTGCTTTCTTCAAAGTATATTTATTATCAACCCTGAGATCTGTCTCCTAGTGGGCAGCGTTAAGCAAAGAAACAAAGCACAAAACGAAGAAACACCGAATAACCCATTAAAAATGAAGACTGTCAAACAGCCACGTGCAGAGAGGGAAAAAAACACATTCCAACAACAGGTAACAGCAACAGTAGTGGGGACCCGAAACTGTCCACAGACTGAGTTATTCTCAGGGTGAAGGTTGGACCTGGCTGCCACAGACCCTTTGGGATGCAGAGGATTGGTGATTAGGTTACTCAGACTATTTATTCCTTGCCCTGGAGGTTTAAGGGTTTTGACTTCCCACCACTGTCACCCTGTCACACTATCACCTTTGTAGTTGTCTGCCAGCCATTGATCCTAGGTGCACTCAGGGTTGTTTGGAGTTTATTTATTGAAATACAGCCTGGAATTGGCCCTTCCAACCCTTCGAGCCCTGCTGCCCAGCAATCCTCCTGGTTTAATCCTAGCCTAATCACAGGACAATTTACAATGACCAATTAACATACCAACCAGTACATCTTTAGACACAAACAGGCAGTGGCGGGAATTGAACCTGGGTCGCCTGCACTGTAAAGCATTGTGCTAACCACTACACTACCGTGCTGCCCTTGATGACCAAATGAAACTTCTTCCACCAGAGGTGAGCAGCAATCCACGCTAGAGTTCTTCACGGTACGAAAGGACGGTACCAGTTGTCCACTGCTTGTTTGTATTTTGGTATAAATGTATGACATTGTCTAATATTTTGATTAGGGCAGCACGGTAACATAATGGTTAGCACAATGTTATACTGTAAGATCAGGGTTTAATTCCTGCCCTTGTCTGTAAGGAGTCGGAACATTATTCCCATGTCCACATAGATTTCCTCCGGGTGCTCTGGTTTCCTCCCACATTCTGGGAACATATGGTTTAAGATTAGTAAATTGTGGGTATGCCATGTTGGCGCCAGAATTGTGGCAACAGTTGTGCAAACCTCACTCATTTGATTTGACACAGATGAGTCATTTCACTACATGCTTTGATGTACATGTGACAAACAATACTGTCCTTTCATCTTTTCTTGTTGTTTCCTGCATCCACTGTGCTTGTGCTCAAGCGGATGATTAATAACAGAAAGCTCTTTCTTTCACAAGATATGGATGGCATTGGCAGCTCATAGTCAGCTCCTAGTTCCTCTGATTAATAATAAGTGGTCTGGAGCCATATTTAGACCAGATCAAACAAGAATGGTCTCACGAAAAATCTCAACAATGTGTGGTGCTTGAAGATTGACAAGACTCCAGTTGGCTCTGCATTCACTGGACGTTGTTAGATTAAGCTTCTTAGCACTGACCTCACGTGGCTTTTACAAACAGTCAAGTTCATGCGAATATACTTACACACATGTAGCACACAAATAAACTCTTAGTCATTGATTCATGGAAAACTACAGCACAGAAATGGGCCCTTCAGCCCATCTACTCCATGCTGTGTCATTTAAACTACCTACTCCCATCGGCCTGCACTGGGTCCGTAGCACTCCAAACCCCAACCATCCATGTACCTATCCAAACTTCTCTCCCCCTCCCCTTTCTCCTGTGGCCCACTCTCCTCTCCTTTCAGATTTTCTTCCCCAGCCCTTGACCTTTCCCATCCATCTGGCTTCACCCATCACCTTCCAGCTAGCCTCCTTCCCCTCGCCCCCCACCATTTAATTCAGGCATCTCCCCCTTTCCTCCTCAGTCCTGAAGAAGTATCTTGGGCCAAACCATCGACTGTTTATTCTTTTCCATAGATGCTGCCTAGCCTGCTGAGTTCCTCCAGCATGTTGTGTGTGTTGCTTTGGATATCCAGACTTTGTCATGTTTAAGTCCCAACCTTTTTGATCTTTCCTTATAACTCAGGTCCCCCAGACCCGGCAACATCCTTGCAAATTTTCTCTGTGTTTTAGTCCTACAAGTTTAGAACACAGCTGAATAATTAGCACTTGCTCATGGCAGCTTCAAGAGGTGAGAAAAGTGAAAATCGGTCAAAGCAATTTAAAAGAAAAATGCTGCATATCTGGTAAACTCCATCATTGTCCAACAAAAATAAACATGATTGCAGAAGTGAATCTGCTGTTGAGTAATACTGTAATTCCCCGTTGACATAAAGTTGATCTAGAGTTAGATAAGAAGTTCATTTTTATTGAAGACCACGAGAACTGAGAATGTAGGCATTTCCAGTAACTGACTTGCACTTTAACAGTTTCTTGCTCTCTCAGAAAGTGTTGCAACTTATTTTAGAGTCCAAACATTGAAGCCCAATGCAGCTTGAGAATCAGTAATTGTAACTATCCAATAAAAAAGAATGTTCATCCTTTGCCTAATCATTGAATAAATCTACACATTTCCCATGGACAGCGTATTTAGTTGCCAAGGTAACAGGAGTCATTATACTCAGTGGCCACTTTATTGGGTACATTTGCTCATTTATCCAAACATCTAATCAGCCAATCATGTGGCAGTAACTCAATGCATAAGAGCATGCTGACATGGTCAAGAGGTTCAGATCAAACATCAGAACGAGCAAGAAATGTGATCTAAGTGACTTTGACTGTGGAGTGATGGTTGGTGCCAGACGGGGTGGTTCGAGTATCTTGGAAACTGCTGATCTGCTGGGATTTCCACGCACAACCATCTCTACAGTTTGCAGGGAATGGTGCGAAAGACAAACAGATACTGTTTCCAGTGAGCAGCAGTTCTGCAGATGAAAATACCTTGTTAATGAGAGAGGTCAGACTGGTTCAAGCTGACAGAAAGGTGACAGTAACTCAAATAACAACGCATTACAAAAGTGGTGTGTAACAACACGTTGAACCTTGAAGTGGATGGGCTACAGCAGCAACATACACTCAGTGGCCACTTTATTAGGTACAGCAGGTACCTACTAATGTGGCCATTGAGTGCACAATGAGACAGACTGGGGGAAAGAAGCGATGAGACAGGTCAGTAGATGGAACAGTGGCAGACAATCACATTCTGCAGAATTGTCTCAATTAGAAAGAGGGGTTCCCTGAGGAAACCACAGCTTGTAGTTTACAGAGGAGGTCGAGAATATTTTTAAACTGAAAAGCAGGGCAGAGTTGGTGCCACAGGAATCAGGAATCAGGTTTAATATCACGGCATATGTCATGAAATTTGTTAGCTTTGCAGCAGCAGTAACACATAATACATAATAATAGAGAGAGAGAGAAAAACTTTTAATGAGAGAGGTCAGTGGAGGATGGCCAGACTGGTTCAAGCTGACAGGAAGGCGACAGTAACTCAAATAACCAGGCGTTACAACAGCGTGTGTGGAACAACGTCTCTGAACGCTCAACACTCTGAACCTTGAAGTGGATGGGCTACGGCTGCAAAAGACCACGAACATACACTCAGCGGCCATTTTATCAGGTTCCTCCTGTACATGATAAAGTGGCCATGGGTGTGTTTTACTGCCCAGGTAGGATGAATCATTTTATTTATTAACTTAGAGGCGCAGAGTTAAACAAACCTTTCCGGCCCTTTGAGGACGGACCACCCAGCAATTGCCTGATTTAATCACAGGACAATTTACAATGACCAGTTAACCTGCGAATCGGTATGTCTTTGGCCCATAGTAGGAAACTGGTGCACCCAGAGGAAACCCGCGCAGTCACGTACAAACTCCTGACAAGCGGCGGTGGGAATTGGACCCGGTTCGCCTGTACTGTAAAGTGATGTGCTAATCACTACACCACCATGTCTCTGAATAGGGAAAGTCCACACAGAAATTTTCCAGATTGTGAATGGATCATATGGTGGATGAGTATGCAAATTTTAGGAAAGCAGCCAAATTATAAAAATTCCACTAATTCTATTTAACTTATTATATCCTGCAGTCTTCCTATGAACAGTAGTTTATACAAAATGTACTAAGAATCTTGGTATTTAGCCAGGACTTCTGAGCAAGGGGAACAGCTGGAAAACAGCTTTCACATTCCACACGGATTACATTCTGTTTAACTTCCCCTCACAGTAACTTAAATTTTATTTAAAGGAACAAAAATTTGGACATGATGCATGTTCCCTACTTGTAATAAAGCTCAGGACGACTGTGTATCGTTCAGCCCAGATACCAGAAGGAGCATTTACACTGAGAGCGTACCTTAACTGTAAGATCAATTTTGAATACTTGAATATTTTTTTGATGCATCATTTCAAGTGTTCTGAAACCCAGGTATCAGAAACTGTAAGCACAAAGAGACTTGGGAGTCCTCATGCGGGATTCACTGAAGGTGAATTTGCAGGTTGGGCCGGCAGCATTTATTTGAAGAGGACTAGAATATAAAAGCAAGCACGTAATGTTAGGGCTTTGTAAGGCGCTGGTGAGGCATCATTGGGAGTTTTGTAGGCAAGTTTGGGTCCCCTATCTAAAAGATGTGCTGACATTGGAGAGGGTTCAGAAGAGCTTCTCAAAAAATGATTCCAGGATTGAAAGGTTCGTCATATCGGGAGCATTTGATGGTTCTGGGCTTGTATTCCCTAGATTTCTGAAGAATAAGGGGTGATCTCGTAGAAACTTTTCAAATGTTGACACGCCGTGAGAGAGTAGATTTGGAGAGGATGTTTCCTATGATGTTAGAGTCTAAGACCAGAAGACAGCGTCAGAATCTAGGGATGTCCATTTAAAACGGAGAGGAGGAGGACTTTGTTTGGCCAGAGAGTGATGATTCTGTGGAATTCTTTGCCACAGGCAGATGTGGAGGCCACGTCTTTATGTACATTTAGGGCAGAGGTTGATAGGTTCTTGATTAGTCAGGGCAAGAAGAGATACAGGGAGGAGGCAGGAGATTGGGGCTGAGGGGGAAATGGATCAGCCATGATGAAATGGTGGAGCAGACTCGATGGGCCAAATGGCCTAATTTTGCTTCTATATCTTACAGTCTTGTGGTCTTTACCACAAAGTTGTGGTGGATTACTCTTTGGATATACAATCACCTCAAGTGTTCTTTGGCAGAATTGCAATGACAGCACCACTTGGCACATAAAAACCCCGTGCTAAGTGGCAAAGTAGCTGTGCTCCAAGTCACTGAAACAACGAGGAAGCAGCACTACCCGCAGCGCCACTGTCGTTTATGAATGAATGCGTCAAAAGTGTTCCACGGCACTTTAGTATTTCTTCTCATACTCAGACAAGTATGCTTGTTTCATTGATTAGCTCTGCTTTTCTATTCTATTTCTCCATGATAGAAATCCGGCTGACCGGAAGTGCACTGAGAGCGGTAAGCGTAAAGAAGTTGGGGGCTTGCTGTTCTGGTGGTGCAACCCTGGTCATATTATGATCGAGGAACGTGTTTGTAGACCGGATATTGAACTTTTTGCTGTTGGACTCCGGCCATATTCCACCGAGATACAACACTGGGCGTCATGGGAGGTCGTTCCTGCCTGTGGCCATCGAACTTTGCAGCTCCTCCCGTGGAGGGTCAGACACCCTGAGCCAATAGGCTGGTTCTGGACTTATTTCCATCTAGCATAGTTTGCATTTTGTTGTTTGATTGTTTGTGGTTTTTGTATTGCTATATTTATGCTCAATTCTTGGTTGGTGCAGCTGTAACGAAACCCACTTTCCCTCGGGATCTATAAAGTATATCTATTTATCTAAATTGCTCCCCGTTCAAGAATGCAACATCTTCTACAAGTTAAATAATGGAAGACACACACAGATGCTGGAGGAACACAGCAGGTCAGGCAGCATCTCTGAAAATGAATAAGCAGTCAACGTCTCAGACCGAGACCCTTCCTCGGGACTGAGAAGGAACAGGGAAGTTGCCAGAATGAAAAGGTGAGGGGAAGGGGAGGAGGCTAGTTGGAAGGTGATAAGTGAAGCCAGGTGGGTGGGAAAGGTCAAGGGTTGATTGGAGTACTGCACAGACGTAACAGGAGCATTCCAGTGTAGGTCTGGCGAAAAGCTTTAAAAAACCTAGTCTCGAAAAAAAGAGAGCTGTCGCCTGGTGGAGCGGTCATCATGGGAGGGGTTGTCATCGGAGTAGTCTTGAGTCAGAGTAGTAAGACTTGGCTCAACAAGGCTTCAGTGAGAATGGGTGGAGGCAAGATAAGTTAATTCCTTATTTCTTATTCAACTCCAGGGAGAATAGGTGGTATGTCTACAGAGCCAGTATTCTGTTCTGGGTGTCAGATGTGGGGTGTCCAGGAGCCTCCCAGCCTCCCCATTGGCCACATCTGCACCACATGCATTGAGATGCAGCTCCTTAAAGACTGTGTTAGGGAACTGGAGCTGCAGCTCGATGATCTTCGGCTTGTTAGGGAAAGCGAGGCAGTGATTGGCAGGAACTACAGGGAAGTAGTCACCCCAAGGCTGCAGGAGACAGAAATATGGGTAACTGTCAGGAGAGGGAAGGGAAAATGTCGGGTAGCAGAGAGCACCCCTGTGGCCATCCCCCTTAACAATAATTATTCTACTTTGAGTAATGTTGGGGGTGGCGGAGGGCAACAGTGGCCGTGGCTCAGAAGGGTGGGGAACTGAAGAGAATGGCAGCAGCAATAGGGACTCTGTAGTCAGGGGGACAGATAGGCGATTCTGTGGACGCGAAAAGGAAACACAGATGGCAGTTTGCCTCCCAGGTGCCAGGGTCTGGGACGTTTCTGACCTGTCCACAATATCCTGAAAAGGGAGGGTGAGCAACCAGAAGTCATGGTACATATTGGTACCAGTGACATAGGAAGCAAAAGGCAGGAGGTCCTGAAAACAGAATACCGGGAGTAAGGAAGGAAGCTGAGAAGCAGGACCTCAAAGGTAGGCGTCTCAGGATTGCTGCCTGTGCCACACGACAGTGAGGATAGGAATAGAATGAGGTGGCAGATAAATGTGTGGCTGAAGAATTGGAGCAGGGGCAGGGATTCAGATTTCTGGATAATTGGGACCTCTTCTGGGGCAAGTAGGACCTGCACAAAAGGGCCGGGTTACACCTGAATCTGAGGGGGACCAATAATCTTGCGGCAGATTTACTAGAGCTGTTGGGAGTGGTTTAAGACAAAATGGAAGGGGGATGGGAACCAGTATGATAGAGCTGAGGATGAGCCAGCAGGTTTACAAATAGATGACGGGTGTAACATGATTGTAAGGAACGGCAAATCAATGATTGGGTATAAATACAGACAGAGCAAAGAGTTAAATTGTACCACAGAGGCAAAATTCAAAAGGACGAAGAATGCAGGATTGAGGGTGCTGTATTTAAATGTGCGTAGCATTTAAGGTGTACGAACTTGTGGCACAACTAGAGATTGGTCATTATGAGGTTGTGGGCATCACTGAGTTTATAGCTGACAGAAGGCCATAGTTGGGAGATTAACATCAAAGGATATGCTTTGTATCGAAAGGACAGGCAGGAAGGCATAGGCAGTGGTGTGACTCTGTTGGCGAGAGATGGAATTACAGTACATCTTTAGAAAGAGAGTGTGGGCACGTGGCCAAGTGGTTAAGGCATTGGACTAATGACCTGAAGGTCATGAGTTCGAGCCCCAGCCAAGGCAACGTGTTGTGTCCTTCAGCAAGGCACTTAATCACACATTGCTCTGCGACGACTCTGGTGCCAAGCTGTATGGGTCCTAATGCCCTTCCCTTGGACAACATTGGTGTCATGGAGAGGGGAGACTTGCAGCATGGGCAACTGCCGGTCTTCCATACAACCTTGCCCAGGCCTGCACCCTGGAGAGTGAAGACTTTCCAGGTGCAGATCCATGGTCTCGCAAGACTATCGGATGCCTTTACTTTAGGAAGAGATAACATAGAGTTAGAGAATGTTGGATTTTTGTGGGTGGAGTTAAAAAACTGCAAGGGTAAAAAAAAACATTATGGAAATCATATTGGCCTCCAAGTGGTAGCCAAGATGTGGAGGTGAGATTGCAAAGGGAGCCGGAAAGGCATGTAAAAAGGGTAATGACACAATTGTAATGGGGAACCTCAATATGCAAGGGGATTGGGAAAATCAGGTTGGTGTCAGATCACAAGAGAGGGAATTGTTGAATGCCTATGAGATAGCTATTTAGAGTAGCTCATGCTTGAGCCTGCTAGGGGAAAGGCTATCTTAGATTGTGTAATAACACAGATCTTATTATGGAGCTTAACGTAAAGGAACCCTTAGGAGACAGTAATCATAATATGATTGAATTCATACTGCAATTTGAGAGGGAGAAGCATGTCACATGTCTCAGTATCACAATGGAATAAAGGGAATTACAGAGGCATGAGAGAGGAGTTTTCCTAGGTGGATTGGAGGAGGATATTGGTGAGGATGATGGCAGAGCAGAGATGGCTGAAGTTTCGGGGAATAGTTCACAAGACACAAGATAGATAGCTCCCACAGAGGAAGAAGTTCTCAAATGGCGGGGGTAGGCAACTGTGGCTGACAAAGGAGGTTAAGGGCTGCATAAAACCTAAGGAAAGGGCATGTAAGGTAGCAAAAGTGAGTGGGATGTTAGATGATTGGGAAGCTTTTAAAATCCAACAAAATGCAACTAAAAAAGCTATAAGAAGATATGAAATATGAGGACAGACTAGCCAATAAATTATATAAAGAGTAAAAAGGGGAGAGTTGATATTGGACCATTGGAAAATGATGCTGGTGAGATAGTAATGGGGGGGGGACGACAAAGAAATGGCAGATGAACTTAATAGGTATTTTGCATCTGTCTTTACAGTGGAAGGCACTAGCAGTGTACCAAAGGTCCGTGTGTCACAAGGGGGTGCTGGGAGTGGACCCAAATGCGAGACACGGACACTGAAGTACATGGAACAGGACTTGACTAGAGTAGGGATGTGACAGGATTCAGGCAAGGAGCAGGGACAAGAACGCACAGTAAGGCTAGGGAAAGTGGGACCAAGACTAGGAACCATGGACTAGGGGACAAAGCTTGGACTCCAAGCCCGAGACTGGACAAGGACCCAGAACCTGGGTCTTGCCTCAGCTCAGACCCCAGAACCAGGCAAGGACATGACATGGCTTCAGGACAGGACGTGGCTGGGGTCTAGAGGCCTGAGCTTGGCTTGAGGTTGGGGTCTTGGGTCTTGAGCCTGGCTGCAGGATCCTCGGGGCTTGGGCTCTTGGAGCTTGGTTGAGGGATCTTCAACTTGAAATGCAGAGGCTGATAACTTGGAGGCTGGAGCTGAGAGACCAACTGGGAACTGAACATTAACATAGAGCCGAGACTTGTCCTTCAAAAAGCCGGGACTCATTGTTAACATGACACCAACATGAGACAGGTTAGTACATAGACATAGAGCCGGGACTCAACTTCTCCATGCCAAGGTGGGACAGGACCATCTGTCGGGTAACGGCAGAATGGCTGGACTTACCCAACAGAGGCAAGAACAAGACAAGACAGATCCCCCTGCAGGGCAATGGCAAAACGGCCTAGCTTACCCCAGAGAGGCGAGGACAAGAAGTGACAAACACCAAAGAACACCAGACAGTTCCATCTCTGCTCCGGGGAAGCTCCGAGTCTCAGTTCGGCCAGCAATCTCAGCTGGCTACAGAAACAGCCAGATCCCTACCCAGCTTGGGGTGGCTGGCAGCCACTCAGCTGGCCCGGGAAACAGCCGAATCCATAACGCAAAGACCACGCTAACAAGTGGCAACAAGGGTCCATGAGGCAATGGTCCTCCAACCAGGCCTAGAGATCACAACTGGTTTCACTAGTCTTCCATCAGCAGGTTGCTCCAAGGGGGACTGACAAGACAAACCAGCAGCCCACACTTCCTCTTCTTCTTCTTTTTTGTCTTACGGCGGTTGGCAACCAGTTTTCAGTGCATTACCGCCACCTGCTAGATTTCTTGTGTTCCAACCAAATATGTCCTGGAGTTCTCTCCTTTAGACAATCTAGTTCAGTCTGCAGTTCTCTATTAGCATCACTCTGTAATTGCAATTCCTCGTGACTGCTTAATGCGCTCATTAGATAATGCCGCAAACTGCTATTCTTCCCTAATTTTGTCACATGTTTTCGTGTAGTTGCATTACCTCAATTACATTGATTTCATCTACATCACTTGTAAGACTAAAATCGTCTTGTTAAAGAATAGTAATTATCGCACGTTATACTTTTAAAATTGCTGTTTTTCCAAGTCTATCTGCTTTTTCAGGTTTTCCTTTTCTTGGATCGTAGCCTGCAGTTGTTTACTGAGACCTCAGAGTTCTTCTTCATTTGCTTTCATGTTTTCATTTTATAACCTGAATGTAGATAATTCACTTTGCAACAAATTCCTTTTCCTTTTGTATCCTTGTAATAATATCCTCCATTTTCCAATCTCTTTCCAACTCATCGTTGTTCTTGTCGGGTACTTCTATTTGTTGTTGGAGCTCTGCACATTTACCCTGCAAGTTCTGAAACATTTCTTAAATTCTTGACCATTTGCAATAAATATACTCCCATTAAGATTCCATCTCCCCCACCTGTGGACTGTTGGATCCTCCATTCAGCGTTTCTTTGACCTCTTCCCACCTAATCCCTTTAATACCAAGATACTTTTCTGCAGACTTGACGATAATTTTAATTTTCTCAGTTCTTTTGCTTGTTTGCGCTGAACAATTAATTGCATCCACCATAAAAAGCACAAAATCCTTTCTACTCATTAATAGTGTATCCTTATTTTTCATATTACAGCTCTCACAATTCACCAGTTTATTATTCCCTATATTTGTTTGCTTGACAGCCTTTTTTCATCAAATTCTTTCACTGCCTCTGCATAGCTGATTCCTTGAGTTATATTTACATATTGTATCTCAGCCGCTTTCTTGCTATAAACACACCCTCGATAAGCTGTGCTGTTTTCCTCACCACAATTGCAGCATTTCAACCTAGCTCCCGCGTCACATTTCCCATATTCATGTTCTCCAGTGCATCTCCCACATCTTTGTTTTCCTCTGCAGACCGCTGCAATGTGCCCGAATTTCTGACATTTATAGCATCTTAAAGGCGGTGGTATATATATTCTAACCGCATAACACATATACCCTAAGAAAACATTAGTGGGCAATCTCTCTTCATCAAAGTTAATCATTACTGATAAACTATCACACTTTTTCCCGTTTCTTGTAACTTTCAAACGTTTGGCCTCAATAATTTTTGCTCCTTTTATGTTCTGTGTAATCTCATCCATAGTAACTTTTGTTGGTATCCCCGAAATAACTCCTCTAGTCCACTTTCTATTGTTGGGTATTGAGTATTGTACTTCTTTGCCATCTATTTTACACAATCTTATCACTTTGCCTTGCTGGGAACTATCCTGACAAATCACTAATAGCGATCCATTTCATAAAATCTTTGCTCCTTTAATCTCGCCTAAAATTTTGTTGAGCATCTTCCTCAAACAAATCAGGTTCCAATCACCAAAAGATGCCCCGTCTTCTCTTAGTTTTATAATTGCTTTAATTTCATCTTCTTTCCATTGTTTTGCTGTCCTGTTTTGATCATCCACTGATTCCTCAGAGTTTGATATCCCGTACCTCTGCTTTCTTTTCTTCCTCTTTCCATTCCGTTCCCCTT
This sequence comes from Mobula birostris, assembly GCF_030028105.1. Taxonomy (NCBI): domain Eukaryota; kingdom Metazoa; phylum Chordata; class Chondrichthyes; order Myliobatiformes; family Myliobatidae; genus Mobula; species Mobula birostris. The sequence goes on from NC_092401.1 coordinate 8,149,654, forward strand.
TCCCACCAACCTCCATCTCTAGTTCACTTCCACTCTCGCCAAGAACTTCCTTCAACGGCTTGGCTCTTTCCTTGATGTTCTCTCTCTCCACCATTTTCCAGTCACAACTCAACTCCTCTCTCAGCCTATCTTCCCACTCACAACCAGCTCTGCTTGGATACTGAATTCAGCAGCCCACATTCATCCCAAGGCTAATTATATTGCAAGCCCAAAGATGGGAATCAGGTGCCTATGATTAATTCAAACAAGGGACAGCTGGAAGACCCAGAGTCCTGAGTCCACGGACTGGACCATGACACCATGAGTGTCAGGAAGCAGGAGTGCCATTGCTATTAGAAAGGAAAAAGTGCTAGGAAAACTAAAAGGTCTTAAGGTGGATAAGTCACCTGGGCCAGATGGACTGCATCCCAGAGTCCTGAGAGGTTGCTGAAGAGATAAAGTTTAAAGTTAAATTGGATAGATATATGGACAGGAAAGGTATGGAGGGTTATGGGCTGAGTGCAGGTCAGTGGGAATAGGATAGGGTAAGAGTTTGGCACGGACTAGAAGGGCTGAGATGGCCTGTTTCCATGCTGTAATTGTTATATGGTTATACATATGGTTATATAATGGATGCATTGGTCATGATCTTTCAAGAATCACTTGATTCTGGCATGGTCCCGGAGGACTGGAAGATCACAAATGTCACTCCACTCTTTAAGAAGGGAGGAAGACAAAAAGAACGGAGATTATAGGCCAGTTAGCCTAACCTCAGTGGTCGGGAAAGTGTTGGAATCTGTTATTAACAATGAGGTTTCGAAGTACCTGGTGACTACTGATAAAATAAGTCAAAGTCAGCATGGTTTCTATAAAGGGAAATCTCGCCTGACAAATCTGTTAGATTTCTTCGAGGAAGTATCAAGCAGAGGAGAGGAAGTGGATGTCAGTTACTTGGATTTTCAGAAGGCATTTGATGAGATGTCACACATGAGGCTGCTGAACAAGATAAAATCTTATGGCGTTGCAGGAAAGATACTGGTATGGATAATGGAAGGCTGACAGGCAGGAGTCAGCAAGTGGGAATAAAACGTGACTTTTCTAGTTGGCTGACAGTGACTAGGGTGTTCCTCAGGGTTCAATATTTGGACAGCTACTTTTCATATTCTTCGTCATTGACTTAGATAATAGGATTGATGGCTTTGTGGCAAAGTTTGCGAATGGCATGAAGATAGGTGGAAGGGTAGGTAGTGCTGAGGAAGCAATGCGATTGCGGCAGAACTTCGACAAATTGGAAGAATGGGCAAAAAAGTGGCAGATGGAACACAGGGTTGGGCAATGTATGATAATGCATTTTTGTAAACGTAACAAAAGTACAGACTATTATCTAAATGGGGAGAAAATTCAAACACCAGAGATGCAGAGGGACTTAGGAGTCCTCATGCCAGAAGGTTAATTTACAGGTTGAGTCTGTGGTAAAGAAGGCAAATGCAAAGTTGGCATTTATTTCAAGGAGAATAGAACATAAAAGCAAGGAGATAATGCTGAGCCTTTATAAGACACTAGTCAGTCCGCACTTGGAGTATTGTCAACAGTTTTGGGCCCCACATCTCATAAAGGATGTATTGTCATTGGAGAGAATCCAGAGGAGGTTCACGAGGATGATTCCAGGAATGAAGGGGTTAACATATGAGGTGCATTTGGCAACTTTGGGCCTGTACTCACTGGAGTTTAGAAGAGTGCGGTGGGGGGGGGATGTCATTGAAACCTACCGAATGTTGAAAGGACTATATAGGGTGGATGTGGAGAGGATGTTTCCTATGGTGGGGGCATCCAGACTCAAAATGGAAGGGC